>NC_134455.1:150910574-153410574 GCF_047948215.1 Lycorma delicatula | reverse complement strand
ATTTTTTATTATTTTTAATAAATATTACAACTTTATCAGTACCAAATAATACTAACTCATATTGAAAGTGAATAATCATTCATAAATATTCGATTGTTAGCTCGTTTAATCATTATCATGTATTTTTAAATTTTGTAAAATTTTTGTACAACTAAAAAGTTTTGTCCCAAAATCCCTTACTTATATGTTCAAATAACCCGGTAGAAAATGAGATTTTGGGACGAGCGTATACGCATGCGCGCCGAATACTGTGCGCAATGCTACACCTCGTTACTTTCATCATGAATCTATGTATATAATAAACTAGCAGACCTGGCAATGCTTTGCTATTGCTGGATTTGGGTATATATATGCAAATTAAATGAACACAATTGAAAGTTTGATAAAATATTAAAAACTGAGTATTATGAAACTTCACAAAATTTAACCTTTCTTTTTATCCCTTTTCCCTTTTCTTATTTCCCCTTACCTTTTGCCACTTTCCTGTGTTCCCCTTCTATTTTTTCTTTTTTCTTCCTTATTTGACTTTTCCCCTTTCCCTGTTTTCCCTTCCATTTCTACCTTTCTCTCTTTTTCCCTATTTCCCTTTCATTTTTTTCCCTATTTCCTTTTTGAACAGTGTACAGACGGCCTAACGCGTCGGTCGAATATAAATTGGGGTGTCCTTCAACTGCTTTACCTTTGCGACGTTCAAACGTTTTCGCTGATGCATTCCATGTGTAGTGTGTTGGCACTTCAGAGTAAAGTAGCATCTTTGGAAACATATTATCCCTGCACAATGAGAAAAATGCAGTTAACGTTGTTGGCGGTGGTGACAATGCCCTTGCACGTGCATTTTCTATTGTGAAGTACATGCGTTGTCCATTTTCAAGGTGCACTGCCAAATGAACAACTTTTGGATGTCGTTCATGGATTGAAAATGATAAAATGCGCCATATTACTTCATTGCCACTAATGTACCATCCCAGTTGATATTGGTCGATTTCATAGATAGATGCAGTTGCATTTCTCACTCCAAAAACTGCCATATCGCTTCCTTTGTTGACATACTTGCAAATGTACTTGATCGATTTCGCCGAATTGCAATATTCGACATTGATGTGTGCTTTGTATGTTTTCGAGAGTAACGGTGAATACGGTACAACCCAACGATTATAGACTTCAACATCATTGTTTTGTACTTTTAAAGTGATGGATTTGCCGCCATATTCAGTTGATCGTCGACGATAGAGTGTATATCTGTCATTGCTAGTGATAGTCTCGACAAGCAAGTCTCTTGAGTATCATTTCATGCATTTCCCATCACACATGCATGGTGAATTGTTGAGTAAGCCACACAGATCATGAATCATGCTTTTGGTGATGACTTCAAATAGGTCTGGATCAATGTCGACATCTAGTGAGATGTCGACATTGATCTTTGATAGATATTTCTGCTGAGATGACTTCAGCAATTTGATCGGGTGTGATTTTTTTCGATCAACCAAATCAAAATGTGTGCATGTGGCAATCCTGTTTTTTGCCATTGAGTGTAATACATCCAACAACATGTTTCCCAAAAATATGATGCTTGACAATTAAATCTATTAAAGACTTCAATTTTTGTTTGAACACACACGCGTAAATATCATGACGATCCGATGATGATTGTCCAGTTAACAGAAGTTCCTTTATTTCATCCCACGTAGGATTGCATGTGAATGTAATAAACAAATTTGGGCGGAAGTATGCGCTAATATACGTCATTGCATCTTGTGCGTATTCATACATGTGCCGTGGACTACCTGTAAATGTGACCGGTAGTATGACCATTTTTCTCAATTCATTAAGATTCATGTTGCCATCATTAAAAGGTGCTCCACGTAAATGAATGTACTCTTTGGAACGCAACTTTGTTTGATTTAATCGAATGTAGAGGAGTCGTTCGGTTTCGATTTTTGCATACATATCGACAATGTATTGATGGAACAGTTGTCGACATTTCAATATATGATTTTCAGCGTTTTCATTACTACTCAATCGATTTGAGTAGTAATTCATGGCACTGACTTTCTTATTCGTTTCTTCATCTGTTTGTGGATTTCTTAATTTGATGTTGAAATAATATCCATTTTCTTCTTATCAAAATAAAATCGGATATTGCAATCCGTCGTTTGAGCGATGAGTTTATGAGACTCGCTGAACATCACCATTTCTGCGATGAAGAATTATATTACGCGGGCTAAATTCTTCGCCAACTATAACGATCGCCACTTCATCAATTGTTTGTGCATTGTACTGTATTTCGTGTTGGCCGTTAGGTGTTTTGTCTGCTGTAACTACAACTTTGTAGTTATCAGCTGGCATATGTTCAAGAGCAGCTCTAAACAATCGAATTAATTCGTTGTGTTGATCGAATGAAGTTCGTAATGCAACGACAGTTTCTCGTTTAGTGCCCGTATTGAATCGACAACGTTGATCGATTTGTTCATCTGTGTTTCCCGAGAAATGACTCTGAAGAAATTTGTAATGTGCGTTCGGCAGTGGTGGTAGTGATCCAGCACTATGGTAAATTTGCCCTTGCACTTTGAATGTTGTCATGTAATTCTCGCGCACGATATTTGTTGCACCGAATGATATCATTTGGAAACATGAACTGCACTTGCATATGTTTGCCAAGAAATGTTTCGATTGGCTTTTGTCACCTGATACCAACGTTGATAACGGTTCGGGTGGTGAATGTAATTCTGGCAATTTCACTTTTCCACACGCGCAGCACATTCATTCTTAAATTGTGTTACATTCTTAAATTTGAGGGCACTGAAATATACGCATAATTTATCCATTTTTCTAATAACCACACTTGGATGAAGATTGTAATCATAATTAGCATCGTAATGGAATGCACCAAGATTTAAATCGGCGTGCAGTTTTCGTCTGGATCGAGTAGTGCGTACTCGAACGGTTTCCAGTCTTACTTTCCGTTGCTCCTCTATTTCAGACAAACTGGCTTGAGCAGTGCGTATTCGAACGGTTTCTAGTCTTGCTTGTCGTTGCTTGTCTGTTTCAGACGAACGGGCTTGGGTATTGCGTACTCGAACGATTTCCAGTCTTGCTTCCCGTTGCTCGTCTGTTTGTGAAGTTCATAGTGCTTTTTTTGTGCTTTAGTTATAGATCGACCAATCACTTGTCGTTTGGGTGGCATAATTAATTTCACAGCGAAAGTAATGCTGTGTGACGAATACAACCGTATGAAATTTGTTTTTTATTTTTTACACTTTATTCACTAAATATGTAGTATCTTTGATCTTGTAATTCATATATATATATATATAACATTATTACATTAATTAATTATACATTCGTAAATAAACTCAAATTTAAAAAAAATTAAATTTTGTAATATGTATCTTGTCCGCATGTGTAATCTTTTATCTTGTGTGTGTATATATATATAAAGAAGAAAGAATGTTTGTATATTTGCTTGTTTCGTAAATATCCAGATCGGACCAAAAATGCAATTTTTCAAAATATCTCGACCCCTATGCCATCCAGCGGTTCCATTTTTTGCAAAAGTATTTCTTTTCACGTAACTAATATATATTCTGAATATGAGCCAAATCGGCCCATAAATACAATTTTTCTAAATATCTCAATCCTAGCGCCACCTAGCGGATTCAAACTAATTCAGAAACCTTCGTGGGTGTACCCACAACTCACCAAAGTTTCATCACAATCGGATGAATGGCATAGGAACACATACGGAAACAAACATATATATATATATATATATATATATATATATGTGTGTGTGTGTGTGTGTGTGTGTGTGTGTGTGTGTGTGTGTGTGTGTGATAACATTAAATAAATATTTTAAAAAATAATTTTGTTATAAAATAATTAGAAAAAGAAATTTTCTTGTTATAGAATTATTTATTATTTATCGTAATTTTTTTTTACAATCACAGGTTAATAAATCAATATATTTAAATATTAAAAAAAAAACAAAAAAAAAAAAACACCGAAATGAAGTCTGATTCGAACGATGTACCCTCCCTTTGTAAGACCCAAATATTTCATTAATTATAATTTTATTTGGTTATAAATCTGGAACGAATGAAAATAAGTACCACTTATGATAATCCTTGAAAAGCTTTCAGTGAGGGTGTATTATTGCAGAAGCAAGAGTCCAAAATCCAAATTTTTTTTTGATTTTGGGCTTTGTTTTGGACACTTCAGTCGAATTGCGATCAAATGGAAAGGTGCATAATTAGATATTACAACAGTTCTACATCCAAAATTTCAACATCCTATTGCTTAGCGTTTTTTTTAGTTATGCGAGATATGTACGTACTTACAGACGTCACACCGAAACTAGTCAAAATGGATTCAGGAATGGTCAAAATGGATATTTCCGTTGATATCTGAAAACCGAAATTTTTCGCGATCACAATAGCTCCTTTACTTCGTACAAGGAAGTAAAAATGAATGTTTGTCCGGTATGCGTTCCTATACCATTCAATCAATTGCGATGAAACTTTGATGAGTTGTGCGCACGCCCGCGAAGTTTTCTGAATTAGTTTCGACCCGCTTCGTGGCGCTGGGGTCGAGATATTTCGAAAAATTGTATTTATGGTCCGATTTGGCTGACATTTAGAGTATATATTAGTTACATGAAAAGATATTTTTGCGAAAAATGGACCTGCAGGGGGCGCTGGGGTTGAGATATTTAGAGAAATTTAATCAAATAAAAACTTTTTGAGGAAGTCGATATTGACAGAGACAACGATCGATATAGAACAATGGCAATCGAATAGACGATATTTCTCGATATATACTACATTAAATTTAGTTAAAGAAGTTTTAGGTTATTTATTTATACGTTTTTTTATGAGTTTAATGAATTCAGAGGGTCCCAGGGTGCAGAGCCTCCTGGTTAGACGGGAAGGGCAAGTGAAGCGAGCCTTGACTTGCTAAACAATCCCGATCGCGACGGGAAACCCAAGTAACCATATGCGCGGGCGAAGCCGCGACTGGTCTTTTAGTATGCAATAAAGTTCCCAAAAAATACAAATACTATTATGCTTGTTTTCTTTTAATAATTGTATTTAAAAACCTGTGTGTACATAAATTTCATTTACATCGTTTGACATTGTTGAAGAGTTAGATATTTATTCATGAAAACCACATTTAAAAAAAAAAACTGAATAACATGGCCACCCACATTCTGTATACATTTCAATTTCTTGCCATTTTTGTATAGAATTTTCTGCAATTGAATTAAATTCTATTTTAAACTACAAACATATTAATTTTCATAACTGATAATTGATAAATTATCTTTTAAATATATTTTTATTATGTATTAAAAATGCATATTTTCAAGTTTATAATGTGATATAGTTATTTAACATTAGTAATTTTTATAATTATTTTATAACTAATGGTGACTAACATGCAATTTATACTTTTTAAATAATGTATCAAGTACATATTATGTAGACCAGTGTTTCTCATACTTCGATATGTTCTTAATATAATAAAATTTAAAAGAAATTATACTACAGCTTGTTTTAATAGTAAATGTTCTTATGTAAATGAAAGTACTGAAGATGAAACATTTTTTTTAATTCCCATCACTTCATTAAAAAAAATAAAAGTATTAGTTTACAAGAGATTATAGCTGATAATAAGACACAAAAAACACGAACAGTAGGAAAGTGTTGCAAATGTAGCAACAAAGATTTGTTACATAAAACAAAAATCAATTTAATTGGTAAAATTTTTATTCTACAATTACAACTATTTGAACTAATTGATGGACAAATAAATTACATTGATAGTATGAAGTGAATATGACAAAAAAATTGGCCCAGAAATTCAAAAATGTATATTAGTTTGTTCTAGAAAGGTAATAAATTTTAATAATAAATCCATAACATAACAATCAGTAATTCATAAAATCAATAAAAGAGTAATCTAACAAAATGCAGTGATATCCAAAAAAATTACAATGAAATTGTAAACTGCATGGTAAGAGTCTCACATATATCATTTCTTCCACTTAAAAAACAAAAATTTCTGTAATATAAATAAAACTGATTTTAACAAAATGTTACTGATGTCAAAAAAGGTAAGACACTACATTTCTATTAACAAAATCTTTTATTAGTTTACAATTTTGTTTAAAAAAATACATGTTAAATATAAGTCATTGGCAACAGATGTGCAATAATAGATAATAAACAATGTTTAAGTATTTCATATAATAAGCAAAAAATAGAAAAATTGTTACAAAACTCTTACTGGCCTGATTTCATTGTTAATAAATGAAATCGGGCCCAGTAAGAGTTTTGTAACAAAATTTTCTATTAATTGTAAGAAGGGCATGATTTATCTTTATCAGGTTTCAGTATGGGAATCACCAATGCTTGGGACCAAGAAACTGGAAAAACCTGGTCAGAAAATATTCTATTGTAGATACACAAAAGATGTTGTAATGCAGTACCTGGGAAGTCAGATAACATACTGAGCCTTATATTATCATTTCCAGGGAAAGTGTCATGGGAATTATTCAAGGCACACCTTAGCTCATCAAAAGAAAAAGAAATGTTTAAATCTTTTTGTGAGTCTCCAATAACAAATGGGACACTTTCTATCTGCAAGGTCATAAACTCAGGACAGTATGATGATGTAAGGGAAACTGATGAAAGAATTTCCAAATGTATTCACTACATCAGTTGGCGAGGTGATGAGAATGCCATTGTTTTCTTGTCTAATTGGTAGCGGAGATTGTCCTGATCCACACATGACTCGAACTTTTCTACACACAACTGATGATGGAGTTGTCTGAGAAGTATTATCAACATGATTTAACCACAATTTCCATTTAGCACATGGAAAGACCTGATGGCATACAGCTCTTGCATTTTGGAAGATGGCAGAGTAATTCCGTAGTAGGGCTTAGATTGAAATTACACAAAGTCTGTCGCAGGCCTCAGGGATCGCGAAGATCCCTGAGTGCACTCCTGTAGTCTTGGCTTTTATTTTGGGGCCAATTGCGAGTTTCCTGCAGACACAGTGTCAAAGGATTTTCATCCTTTAGTTGGAGGATTTTGACATCCTTATGGTGAGAACGGAGATCACAAACATTCCAATGAATAATATTTGTAATTATAATAAATATTTGTTTTTTTGTTATTGTCATTCACCACCACATTCTCGTAGAGATTTTCAGATGGTGAGAGGGGATTTGGAAACTTGGGAGGATGGAAATCCCATTCCAGGTGATGATATTTTAATAGATCTCTTTAAGGGATGTTGGTAGTTTTTTTGCATAACTGGTGGAATTCTATGGGCTGGTGTAAAGATAGAAGTGGTTTTTGGTAAACCAGTGCTGGTCTTTCTAGCAGAAGTAACCTTCTTGCAGGTACTCAATGCTGCAATAGTAGATGTGAGGGAATCTACTTGGTCTGACAAAGCCTGTAGCATTATGGTCAATTTTTTGTATGATGCGCATTTGTTCTCTTTTTTGTATATTATGAGAGAGAGAGTCTGGAGAAAAATAACACCGGGTTTTACAGGATTTCTCATGCTGAGTGACTTTCTGTATTCCCGACAAGTCAGGGAAATGACACTTTCTGCTCAGTACAGTTAATATAGCCTCTACTTTCTTATAACGGGGGCATTCTTGAGACCTTGCTCTATATGGATCTTTACAAAATGAATTTTTCTATTTCATTGCATGTGCTACCATGTTCTATTTGGCCACAATGTGTACATGTTCACTTGTGACCAAAACCCTGACACTGAAAGCAGCAACTGGGGTTTGATATATATGGTTGCTCATGGACAGCAAGGTAACCAACTTTTATTGGGTCAGGAATGGTTAGTCTAAAAAAGTTAGAACAAGCAAGAATGTTGGCACATTCACACCATTTTTTTATCTCATAATCCTCTGCTCAGACATGACTGACTGTGATGACAACTCTTCTGTAATTTTGGATGACTCAGTTCAGCCAAGTCACGGAAAAAGATCACTTCCTTGGTAGAAATTTGGTGTTTTATGAGGCTCCATGAACACTCTGTCTATCCCTGAGTATTTAAGGGCTTGGAGTTTCAATATTGTTCTTCACTACTGACTTCAATCAGCAGGGCGCCACTTCTATATTTTTTTAACAAATTTCTGAGATTTACAAGCTGTTAACGATGCACTTATTTATCAGGAAGGAAGACACCTTAGCAAAGGAATTAACTTGTTTATTGTATCACACTACAAGAAACCTTATACAAGAAAATTTAACACTTTCCATAACATTTCTCATTACCTTATGACTGGATAAATTTTCATCTGACAAGGTCGGTTGACATCTCTTCTAACCTTTGGGTGTTTTGGTTTTTTCAAGTGGACTAACAATTACCAAAGAATTTTTATATGGAATTGAAATTTTGTTCCAATGAGTACTGGCAATTTAATGGACCATTTCAGCAGACCACATGCCTATTGGAGCTAGGGCTGCATACAACCAGGTTCACCCGGGTGCCTAGAGGATATCATTTGAAATTCACTATAGAACCATCTACCCATTGGCATGATAGTTTCTAAAACATAACCCAAATGGCTGCATTTCATGAAGACACCAAATGAAGACACCTTATTTCATAAGGTGTCAGCCATTTCATAATATGATTATGGTGTCACCATTTAAGGTGTCGGAGACTTTATTTACAAAAGTTAGTGTTGTATTAGGAGGGTTACTTGAACTATACAAGACAATCTAACAGATATTTCATTTTCTTTTTCACAAATTATGTAACTTATAAAAAAACTTAAAATAATTTTTTTTTGTAGAGTAAGAAATTCATCATGAAAGATAATAATGAAAAGTTCATGATAAACAAAATTCCAGCTATTTCATTTTCTTGTAAAAACAGAGACTTGCACTGTTTTAGTCTTTTTGTAAAAACTGTTTCTTATTATTAGAAAATACCTAAAACAAATTAGTGTTAATTATTCCAACAATCTGAAAATTTTCTTTTATGTTTTCTGTAGATTAACAATGAAGTACTCTTTTGGTGTTGCAATAGTTTTAATAATTTTTTTTAGATCTTAAAACTAATATTGTTCATTAATAATATTATAAAAAAAAGAAATCCAATTGGATTGGCAAGAAATGTTTGACTTTTCAATCTTAAAGAAAGTTGTATTGAGTATGAGATTAAAATTATGTTACAATTAATGAACTCAATGTCTTGATGTTGGATTGATGTAATCTTATTTAAATAATAATATCTTCATCTAATATTAAAAGTAATTTAATGTTTAATTTAGATTAAAAAAGAATGTTATCATTTGTTATTTATGTTATTGTAACTTCATCTGTTCTGTATTAAATCAAAGTATCAATTGCCAAGTAAAATTGTCAGATAATTGCTGAATATATGAAATGACTATTTGTAAAATATTAATAATTAGCAGTGTAAAAGAATATAAAAATAATTTTAAAATGTTATGAATTATTTCCTTAGTGTTCTGCATTATTTGAAAAAGAACTTTTGTATTAGAATTCTTAAATTGAGATAATGCTACGAAATTTATTATGAAAAATATTTCACTTCATTTATTCAGTTATCAAAGTATAGATAATAAATTTTTTCAATCAGTAATTGCAAATATAATAAATAAATTTAATAAAATTCAGTTATTAATTATGCAGCGGAATTTAAATTTGAACAGTAATTGAAAATTGGAAATAGTAAATTCAATGTAATATAAGGCTATTTTAAAATCAAAAAAATATTTTCAGCTGCATCAATTAAATTATAAAAGCTAAAACAATTAAATTATATACCATTCACCTGGATCTTTCTTGAAGGATTGTATTTCCCTAAGATTAGCTTTTGCTTCTATTGTTTTATTAACATATTCACTGTAAATTTTTTCTAACTTGTAGTTCATGTGCAGCTCTACTCGTAACTTTTACTATTAGGTTATATGGTGTGTAAGATTATGTAACCTATTCTTATTAGTCACCTGTACTTAATGGCTGTTCTGAGTCCTATAACACATTACATTTCTTGCTCCTATTTGCTTATTTCCAGCAAAAGTCTAGAAAAATACTATGCATATGATAGCAAAGCAAGGTGTCACATCAATAGCACTGAAAATGAAATGTTAAAGTAAACAAATACTTTCAGCAATATGCACAAGGCATATCCAGAAAGTAAGCATCTTATTGTTATTAAAAAATACACTTAACTTTCAACAGAATAATTTTATTATTACATGGAAGAGCGTACCTTAAAATACTTTTTATACAATTTTACTCATTATTAAGGCACTTTTCATATTTTGTAATTAGTTTTTCATTCCTTCCTCAAAGAATAGTGCCTCCAGTAAAGAAAACCACTGTTGTACAGGATTTTTCATGTCTGCATCATCATTGTAACACTGACCAGTGAGGGATCACTTGAAATGGTGAAACACTGAGATGGCTTGAGTTGCTTGTTGCTAAGTCAGCACTCTAACGTAGGCACTTCAGTTGCTTCCAGTCAGTCAATCATTCAATCAGACTAATAGTCTCACATCTGACAAGAAGTCAACCAATAAAACCCCTTTTTATTTCAGAAGATGATGTACATGATTTTCATGTTTAAATGGTGGTTTTGAATTTCAATTTTTTCTAAGATGTGTCGCTATTCCTTAGACTGTTTGGATTCTGCAGTAATGTGAGAGACCTGAGTCTCGTCCCCAGTGACTATTTGCCTCAAAAAATTATTTCTTCTATTTCCATATCAGGTCAGAAGTGTTTGAGCAGAATCTAATTGCTCAGTTTTGTGAATTTCTGTCAAAATTTTCGGCACTCAACAAGAGGAGAGTTAGCTTAGGTTTTGTGTTATGAAGCTCGGTAGTAGCTGACGGTTGATGAAAAGTTCCTAGAACTAGTATTCCCCAAAGTGAAAGGCATACCTGGTGAATTTAATAGTCTGATTGATAGACACTATTTTCGAACAATCGTACGAGTCCGCGCGATTTTCTAACGTCTTTTTCGGGAGTTATAGTGTTTCTTATATTATGTACGGGCGACCACGTGGAGTGGAAGTGTAGAGAGGTTAATAAGGTCCGCCAACTTTTAGCGGAATCTAGACTGTGTGACCAGCTGATCGGCTTCCTGCCTTAGTACAGTTGAAGTTAGAATTGGCGGTAAGTTTTCCCACCTGAAGGATTTAGAAAATATTTTGGTATATTTCTTGGTGAATACCTACCTAGTTGTATTTTTCTAAGTGCTACGGGCTATATAGTAGGCTATATAAGTGCTACTGTACAAGTGGATTTTTTCCTTGATTGACTACTGACATGGAGGAATCATCGAAAAACATGATTGAGACTACTCCGGAGTCGTCGACTTCGCGTACGGCAGTCATGGAGGTATCCCTTGTGCAGATTACTACTGGAGCGCATTTGGCAGAAGTACTACCTGAGGGGCTTCCTGCTAGACCAAATACGGGCAGTAGGAGGGGAGCCAAAAGATTGAAGGCGAGGTAGTCCTCCACGGAAGAGGAGGAGATGGAGGGAGGGCTTGGTCAGTAAATTGGAGCGCTTAGCCAAAGCACTCCGCAGAAATATAGACAAAAATGTCAAAAAAAGATAAAAGAACTGGAGGTAGACATTAGCCGCGGTTAAGGAGCTACGAAGAGTAGTTAACAGCGCTCCTGACTGTATGTCCAAGAGACAGACTGCGGAGGCGACCACTCAGACGTGAGTCCTTACTGGCTGCCCAGTCATGGATGCCCTGGATAACGGGGTACCCACGGCGCAAATGGCCGAATTTATTAAGAAAGATTGGCCTTGGAGTGCATTTCTTAACTAAAATGTGTGCTCCTTATAGAAGAGTGGGCGTACTGGCCACTGTCGCCATATTGGGTATGCCTGCTGTAAAGGTAGGCAGGGCTTTGGATACACTTGCATCCAGACATCCGCAGGTGGCCTGGATACGGCTGCGGCACGAGTTATCGGACAAACTGGAGGAGATGAGGCGCCAGTTTCAAACATGTTTCATGTTGCCTGCGTTGATTCTGATGATGGATCTTGCCGGGGTTCTCGTAAACGTCTTTAACAGAGTCAGAGCAAATACAGCTGCCTGGGGCAAATAAAAACGGAGATCTACGAGCAGCATACTGCGATCTTCTTACAAAAGATACTAGAATGTGAGGGCAGAGAATCTGGGCGCTGTCTACATATAATCGCGCTGGATGCCAGATTTCCTTCGGCTTGGAGTTGTGATTCGCCTTCTGATGTCTCCCACAAGACGGATACTTATAACGATTAAATTTACGGTGACTTATGTCGATTTACTCAGATCCCTTAAAACACAGATTGTAGTACACCGACGTCGGAGATTCTCTCCATACGTAAGTCTGGATATAACACGGAAATAAGGGTGCAGGAGAAAAAGGAAAACTCAGCCGAATTAAAGCAGTTATTCATAAATGCTATTAAGGCGGATAAGGTCACACTAAGTCCAAGATGGCCGTTCTCCGGGTGGGAGACATGGAGAGCGGCATACAGCCGGCTGAAGTCCAACAAGGGCTATCTGAGGCCTGTGGTTAGGAAATGCTCGAAGATCTCAAAATGACCGTCAGACCTAGATTCGGAGAAACTACAGTCGCTACTTGTCGACTTCCCGCGCCGATCGTCTCATCCTTGGTGCGGAGAGGTAGGGTCAAGATAGGGCTCCTGTCATGCAGAATAGATGTTAAGATCTACCTACGAGGTGTTATCGCTGCTTGGAGTTCGGCCATACAGCCAGAAACTGCAAAGGTGCTGATAGGTTGGCTGCGTGCTTCAACTGCGGTGGTGAGGGGCACCGCGCTGCAGAGTGCAGGAATACTGCAAAATTCCTCAGGCGCGGCGTAGAGGGACACGTACCGGAGCAGCAGTATGCCATGGAGAGGCTAATACGGATAGATGTAGCAGAAGCCAGGGGAGGACTGGACTCACTTCAACCCGTCGATGAGGATACTGTACTTCTGGTGAACCAGAACCATGTAGTGCTGGCACAGGACCTTCCTGGTCAGTTATGTAGCGGAGGGGGGCGTGAATGTCGCGGTCATCTCCGAACCGTGCGCTTCTCGACCGCGTCCTGGTTGGCTGATGGCTGAGGACGGGACTGCGGCGATCTGGTGCTGTACGGCACTCCCTGCCTGGTATGTACGGCTGGGACGGGGCTTAAGGGCGAGAGCGGGAGGGGTGACCAACTACTCCGCCTGCCTTTCATCCAACATTTGCATTTAACATTAGCAAAAGATGGAGTGTTTTGGTTGTCTCCCTCATTTGGTTACAGTATTTGACTACGCTGATGGTGTAGCATCGTTAGTGGAGCTGGAAACAAATATGAGGCTATAAGCAAGATAACTGAGTCGTATACAAGGATTAGTGAGTGGATAGCTGGAGTAGGAATAGAGTTGGCTCCTGAAAAGACGGAGATGGTGGTGATTTCAGCTGCCAGGAGGAGGCCAACTTTACATCTGTTCCTTGATAGCAGAGAAATTATGTCCCAGGCGGGGATAAAATATTTGGGAATCTGGGTTGGTAGCAGATTCCCAAATCTGGGAATTAAATCTGGGAAGGTTTAGTACTCACATACTCCTGGCTTGTGAGAAGGCAGAGAAAACGAGGAGGCTACTCCCAAATACAAGAGGGCCCACCCAAGAAAGGAGGAAACTGCTTACTGATGTGGTCTATTCAGCCCTGCAATATGATGCTGAGTTGTGGGCAGGCATTGTTAGATTTGCCAAGTACAGGGGTAAATTGGGATCCATCCACAGGAGGTGTTGCATCAGAGTAGCAGCCGCCTGGATGGTGTCCAGTTAAGGTGATTGCTGAACTCCCACTTGAACACTTGATAATGCGGCGTCTTATTTGTATGGATTCAGGCTCGACCTGTCTGAAAATTGCCCAGAGTGCGAGGTAGAACAGACCCCCAACATGTATTTTTTCTGTGCCTGCGATTCACCATATAGCATAGAGAGTTGCTCGGCAACCTGAGATGTGAGCACATGTTTCACCCTGAGGATACCCTACAGATCCTATTACAAGGTGAGGCACAGTGGAAGACTGTGGGAAGATTTGTCAGGATGGTCATGAGGAAGCTGCATTTATATGAGGAGTCCCACAGAGGAGAATGGTGCCGGAGTGTGCAGGGGCAGACAAGTTCTCGGCTGAGTGCCTAGGAGGTCCGCTGTGTGGGGTTCGCCTGGGTGCGATGAGGCCAGGGACACTGCTCGTGCGTCTGATGGTGGCCATTGCTAAATGGTGTGATTGCTTGGAGTGCTAGTGTGACTTTTTGAGATTTCTGACTTCACTGCTGTATGGAAGTTAATCAAGTCAGTGTGTGTATTTGATGTCTTGATTCCACTGGTGTTGTTTGTGTTGTGTGTGACATTCTGTTGGTTTTTTATGTCTTTGTGAGCGATTTCTTCTTCCTTATGAAATGCTTTTATTAATGGTACCAGAAAGGGGGGAAGCCAGGGTGGAGGTTTAGTCAGTAGTGTGGAGGCATACATACGCCCTTGGTTATAACTGGTGGAACTTGTTAGCGAGTTCGACACTGCTTAGGTGCCTTTAAATGAGGTTCCTCCACCTCTTTAAAATAAAAGAAGAAAAAAGTTTTGTGTTATGATTTCATGCAAACTGTTTGTGAAATTTCATAGTTTTATGAAATCATTCATAGTTTCTTACATAAACTTCACTAATTTGCTGATGAATATCAGAAAGTTTGATATATCTCATGTTTAAAAATAAATTTCACAATCGCAAGATTCTTGATTGACATGAACATTTTAAATGATGTTCAGTCAACTGTAAAGAAAAATTATTGTATTTGGTATCTATCGAAAGCCAACAAATGAGAGAATGTGACTTGGATGCTCAGAGCTGTGATCACAACGGTGCATCAGTGGTAGAAGGAAATAGTGCTTACTTTCCAGTTATGCTTGGATATATTTATCATTTTAATATATTTTATTTAATGCTAAATCTTTTTTTAAATTTTAATTTTTTATGTATACAATCGCATTTTATTATATAGTTGGAGAAGTAATTGATTAACATTTTCATTTGTTTTTAGGTGTAAAGAGTTAGACTTATTGAATAGGTGCCAAATGATTGCACCAAGAGAAGCAACAGAGGATGAAATATTAAGATTGCATTCCCAAGAACACCTTGAACGATTAAAAGCTACTGACAGTTGCACAGATGTTAATCATCTTGAAGCAGTTTCATCACATTACGACGCTATATATATCCATCCAGTAAGTAGACTATTAATTGTCTCATTTGTCTGTGTTCTGATTCTTTGAATCTGAATCGTATCACAGAGACTGCTTCAGTTGTTTATATGGTATCTTGTATTATTTACTTTATCTTTATCATTCCAACTTTGATTGTAACAAAAGTTTTCTATCATTTTTTTCTGTTGTGTGATTTAATGATTTAAAATTTTAAACAGATTTCACAGTGAAATTTATTTTATCTTTTCCTATGAATTATTATTATTTTTGTAGACTTGGAATTTTTTTTAAATTAGCAGTACCCTTTCAATCCAAAAGGATTTTGAAAAAGTCTTCTTCAAGTCTGCACTTATTAGGAAACACTGCACTTATGAGGATAACCAGTTGTTTATCTTTGTTTCTTATTTTTATTAAAAATGTAGTGATTGAAACCTGTTTGTTGAACTTGTATTAATAGTTTTTTTTTTTTTTTTCAGTCTACTTATAGATTATCATTACTAAGTGTAGGTAGCACAATAGAATTGGTAAGCAGTGTTGTCAAAGGTCATGTGCAGAATGGAATGGCTATAATAAGGTTAGTAAAATTATGTAGTAAATCATTTAGTTAAATATGTGTTATGTGTTGGTACACATAATAGTAAAGGTGTATGTACAGGTGATTCCAAACTGATCTCAATATTTTGTGTTCTTGTTATTTAACATCCAACTAAGAATTTATCATTTATTATTTTATATATATATATACCAACAGGCATTATACGAGGTGTTACCCAAAAGTTCTGGGAATTTTACCATAAAAATAAAATAGCTTACCATAACTTATAATTTCCACTGTCTCCTTCAAAGTAAACCCCTTAGGCAATGATACAGTGATCCCAGCGTTTTTCCCATGATTCCATATATCCCTGGAAGTCTGCAGGTGTACGTGTTCGAAGCACGTTCTGCGTTTCTTCCTGAATCTCCTCAATTGTATTAAAATGACAGCCTTTTAATTGAAATTTTGTTTTCGGAAAGAGAAAAAAGTTGCACGGGTCAAGGTCAGGCGAATAGGGTGGGTGGGGGAATCACTACCATCTTTCTGGAAGCCAAGAAATTCCAAACGGCTAGCGATGTGTGCGTGGGCGCATTGTCATATTGCAGAACCCAGCGGTTGTTACCTCACATATCTGAACGTTTGCGCATAATGCTTTCACGTAACCGCTTCAAAACTTCACAATAGAACATCCCATTGACAGTTTGACCAAGAGGAGCAAATTCCTTATGGATAATGCCTTTGATGTCGAAAAAAACAATCATCATGGACTTCACGTTTCTGCGAACTTAGCGTGCTTTTTTTGGCCGCATTGAACTTGGTGACTTCCACTGCGATGACTGCTGCTTAGTTTCAGGGTCATACACGTACACCCACATCTCATCACCGGTTATGATGTTGGAGATGAAGTTAGGGTCATCTCTTGTCGAAGTTTTCAATTCACTACAGACAGCTACGCGATTTTGTTTCTGGTCGCTGTTCAACAGTCTCGGTATGAATTCTGCAGCAATGCGTGTCATGTTCAAATTGTCTGACAAGATGTGTTGCACGGACCCATATGACATTGTACGATTGCACAAACATCATGGATTGTTTATGTACAATCTGCAACAATAGTCTCTCGCACTTTCACGATGTTTTCCGGTGTTGCGCTTGTTGATGGTCTTGCTGAATGCTCATCGTTATCGACTGTTGTTCATCCATCTTTGAATCGTTTGTACCGGAAAAAATTTTACTTTTACTCATAGCATTGTCACCAAATGCTTCCACAAGCATGCAATGGGGTTTTTGCACCAGTTTTTTTAAGCATGAAGCAAAATTTGATGCAGATTCTTTGCTCTTTAAAATCTGCCATTTAGAACTTCACCAAAGCAGTAAAACACAACCTCACAAAAGTCAACAATGCAGCCTCTCACCGTCACAGCTGTTGGAACACTGATTCACAAAGAGTACTGTTAGCCACATCTAGCGGCAGCAGGTCATACCAGCAAAGGTTCGTGCACAAAATTCAAATTCCCTGAATTTTTGGGTAGCACTTCGTGTTATATATATCTTAACAATTATTAATCAATTTAAAACTTTGTAAGATGATAGCGTTAAAAGCGTTAATTTTCTTATTATTTGCTAGGGTGTTATGCCTCTATGATTGCTTGACCAGCTGGCTTTCACCATCAGCTAATTATGCTTTCTCATTGTTGTAATATGGAATAATTTTCATTCATAGTTAGTAATTCATAAGGTGAACATCTTTAATATGTTAATACAATCTTGATAAGTTATAACTATCAAAAATCTAATCTTGTCATAATTACATTCATAATTAACTTAATGCATTATCTATCATCACAAAGTATTATGTATTTTAATTCAAGTCAATAAAATGGTTACAGTTTACTTACAAATCAACAAATTCTTTATTTAATGAAAACAAATAACTGCAGTCCTAGAATATTTCTAGGAAGATTGTTAAACAATATTCTGCAAAATAGATTTGTGAAAAAATCTACACTGAATCAACACTGACCATCCATTGAATCAATTGGTAAAAAGACAGGATCGTGCAAGACAATTATTTAAATTATCTTTTTACTTAATTGGATGGAAAGCCGTAGTGGGTTGTTTGCTTTCAAGTCCTCTCTGATGAAAGTAACACTTCATCAGAATTAATTTAAGATTTGGAAACTAAACATCTGTATCATAAAAGCAAACCCTTGGAATGTTTAGAAAGAGAATTACATACTTTGAGAAATCAACAAGCTTCTATTTATAAATCAAGCTATACTGATAAAAGTACACTTGAATCTTTTCAAGTATAGCATTAAGAGTAAGCTAAGATGTCCAAAACCCCTGCAATCACAGAAAACTTCATATTGCCTTCTGCAATTGATATGGTCAATGTTTTAACAGGCATAGAAGAAGCAAAAAATATTGAAAACATTTCTGCTTTCTAATGATACAGTATCTAGGTGAACTGATGTCATGGCTGCTGATGTTCGCAATTGATAATTCAGCAAGTGAGTTCAAGTGATTTTTTAGTATTCAGTTTGATGAATCAACAGGTGTGGCAATCATTTCTCAGTTCTTATGTTTTGTGAGATACAAATGTGATAGGGAGATTAATCAAAGAAAATGTGTGTTTTGCAAATCAGTACCTGGTCATGCAATTGGACAATCACTTTTTGATGTTTTTTATGAAACTACTAAAAACTGTAACATAAATTGGACAAAGTGTATTGCAGTATGTAGTGATGGTGTAAAGTCGATAACAGCAAAGAACAGTGGATTTCTGAAAAAATTAAAAGATCATCTTTTACCAAGGGCGAAATGGATGCGCTGCTTCCTTCACAGGCATGCTTTTGCCACAAAAAAAATATGCTGGAAAATCTCAAACAAATGCTTTGTAAAGCTGTAAAAATTGTTAATTTTATTAAAACTCGACTATTACAGAATAATCAGTTTGCTAAACTATGCGATGAAATGGGTGAAAAGAAAAAACTCTTCTTTTCTATACAAAATTCACATGGGTATTGCATGGGAAAGTGTTAACCTAGTTATTGGAATTGCAAGACGAATTAATAATATTTTTCCAGAATAAACAAATACAATTCTCAATTTTTTGTACAGAATAATGAGTATATCTTATCGTTGGTTTATTTAGGTAATGTATTTTTGTATTTAAACAACTTAAATGTGAATTTACAAGGATGTGATTAAAACATTTTAGTAATGACAGATAAAACTCATGCTTTCGTCTGTATCTTGATATCTGGATTATTCACCTTCAAAGCAAAGATTTTGATATGTTTCCATTCACGTCTGATTATACAAAGAAAAATTTGGATGAAGACGACACTATTATTCACCACAGTTTGGATAGCATGAAAAAGCATTTGTGTGAGCTAAAAATTCAGATGGCGGAGTATTTCTTGGAAAATAAAAATAATTTATCAAAGAGATGGGTATTGAATTCATTTAGTAAAAACACTGTTGCAGTTGCTGAGTTACCAGTTGAGATTCATAACCAGTTCATGAAAATGTCTGTGATAAAATGTTACAACTACAATTCATAATCTGAAGATTTAGATATGTTTTGGTTTGCTCATCAAAAGTAAATATGGAACTTTTAGTCACAGAAGCATTAAAAATATTAATCCCTTCAGCTACATCTTACACTGTGAAAATGGTTTTTCATCTATTATTGTACAAAAACTAAATACAGGAATCATGTTTTATCACTTGAAAATGATTTGCATTTATCTGCACTTGCTTTTGTGTTTCTTAGATAGATCACGTGTAGAAAAAAATTTAAATGAAAAACAAATGCAACCGTTTCATTAATTTATTCATTACATGTGTACTTATAAATGTAAGTAAAGTGTTTGTAATAAATAATTTGTTTCTTATAAAATGATTTTATTATTGTTTACATGTAAAATTGTAGGCTAATTTTGTATTCCCCACTTTTCATTTCACCGCGACTCCCAGGTTGAGAAACGCTGATCTACTGTATTTACTTTAAATATTTTCAGAGGTATTCTTCACCACCAGAGATTAATTTACCAAAATGTATAGTTTAACTTCCCCAGGTGTATATTTATGTCAATTTTACTTTTATCTTACTTTTGCTGATGAAGGGTATTCTTAAACAATGTTAAGATATAAAAGGTAAATCTTTTACTCTGATTAGTATATAATAATATACTACATAGATCATATTAAGAATGTGTATAGTTTATTATAAAATAAAAAGTTGTCAATTGAAGTCCATTTATTTAACTAATAATGAAAATATTGCAAAGTGAGGTGAGAATATATTCATTTCTTAAATATATATTTATTATAATCGTCAACAGTAATCAAGAAAGTATCAATAAAAATAATGAAATATGCATATATTAATATTACAGAAAATGAATCTGGAAGTTAATTAGCATGTGCAGAAAACCACTTTAATGTGATTTGAGTATTAATTTTAAAAGTAAAGAAATTTTTATTTTCATAAAAACGAGGCGCGATTCAAACCTAAGGACTGATGAATTATAAATAGTGATTGGCAACACTGATTGGTTCGCGCATACACAATAGCTTTAAGTGGTCTGTTGGGCATTTAATTGCCACATTGCCATCAGTTTATTGTTATTTGCCTTTGTGAGACTGTGTGTTAAAATGAGTGTGGTAATAAGAATTCCTGCCAGTGGTGAAGTTCGATCGGTGAATGGATTTCCAAATGCAAAATGACAATGTTGCTGAAATAACTGTCAGTTGTGTAAAACATAAGAACCTACCGCAATGAGTGAAGGAAAAATGAGGCGATGTTGTCATGAGTTTAAGGAAGGGTGTTCAGATTTTAATGACAAACAGAGAAGTGGCAGGCATATTGTCCAGACTGATTAGCTGGACAATATGAAGTCCAAAGACAACACTGTTGAGAATCATGACTGACACTCTAAACTATCATAAACTGTATGCACGATGAGTG
The DNA here is from genome assembly GCF_047948215.1 of Lycorma delicatula. Taxonomy (NCBI): domain Eukaryota; kingdom Metazoa; phylum Arthropoda; class Insecta; order Hemiptera; family Fulgoridae; genus Lycorma; species Lycorma delicatula. Next base: position 153,389,794 of record NC_134455.1, on the reverse strand, counting down.
GTGAAAATGTTGACAAGTGCTCACAAAATTCGGAGAGTGACATCTGCACGTACTTTTCTTGACTGCTTTAACTATGAGAGAGATGAAGGGAACACAATGACGAGACAACACTTGAAGGGAAAACTGGCTTGCATCTCAATGATTTGTGGAAAGTGAAGAGTTGAAGATCTCAGTGCAAAAGTGGCAACAATCCCAGGCAGCAGAAATCTATGCCATGGGTTTGCAGAAGCTAATTTCATGATATCAAAAGTATTTGGAACAGACTGGTGATTATGTAGAGAAATAAAGTAAAAATATAAGTATTGAAATTATTATTAATTTTTTCATTTTTTTTAACTGTTCTCATTTTGTTATTACCGATTGGCCCTTACTTTGGAACATCATCTCAAAACATCAAAGTTAACAAAAACTTTGCACAAATCAGCCTGAAAAAAAATTTAAGGCTTGAAAATTTACATATTATTATTTGTTATAGGAATTATATCCATTTCTGGGCTAGAGAGTGCTATGAAAACTATCACATATATTAATTTTTTTATCTTCCTTTGTTATAAAATTTAATTTATTTACTCTGCAATAGATGGATGCTTAAGACGTAAAAAAATCTAATAAAGATTGATCGCAACATAGTATTTTTCTGTTGTCAATATTGTTAATTTTTAATATGCCACTCATAGTATTTCACACTTATTGTAGCATATTCTCCTTTTCTTATTCATTTGAAAAAATAATATAATTTTACTGTCTGGTTTTCAGCTTTCGACTAATCATAATTTCTATCTGCCTATTTTATTTATTTGTTTATTGAACCACAAAAATACATAAGTACATAATGTATCCTGTAAAGACAAGAAAACTTGTCAATATACAACCTATTTATAGCCTGGCCTATACACAAGCCAAGTTAAAATACAATAGCTTTAAAAGAGCACATACATGTTATTGTTTAGTGTAATGATTAGTCCATATACTATTATTATATTATATATATTTGATATTTGTTTTGGAATTTCAGACCTCCTGGACATCATGCTATGAAGAGTGAATATTGTGGATACTGTTATTTTAATAATGTAGCATTGGCTGCAGATCATGCATTAAATAAACTAGGACTTTCACGAATTTTAATAGTTGATTGGGATGTCCATCATGGTCAAGCTACTCAGCAAATGTTTTACTCTGATCCAAGGTTATTTTTGTTCTTATAATTTTCTTTGTTATTCAGTTTTTTATTTCATTTCATATTTTTTAATGCACACCTGTTGTTAGACTGTTAAAAGACCTGTTATTAGACTGCACACCTGTTAAAAGAAGACTGATGTTTTTAGAACATCTTTTCAGAATGAAAAAAAAAAGACTGACTAAAAGAATTTTTAATTTTGTCTATAATCAAAAAACTAAAAACACCTGGTTTAATGAAGGTTTAAAGGATATAAGAGAACTAAATATCGTGGAAGAAATAATCTTAAATAGAAATAAATTAAGAAATACTATTTTAGAAAACAAGGGTTTACAGAAAAAACTGAAGAAGAAATATTGGGAAGAAAGAAAGTCAAAAGAGAAAAAATTATTAAGATATTTATTGTAGTCCTAAGGTGGCCAATTACAGAAGAAGAAGAAGAAGAAGAAGAAGAAGAATGAAAATGAAAAAAATAAACCAAATTATGATGGTAGGCATTAACTCTTTTTCTTTACTAGACACAATTCAACAACTACATTAAATTTATTTTATAGTAACACTGAGTTCTTAGATACGACTCAACTTTAAATAAGCTATTTCTGAACTTTTATTTGATGCTGAAATGCTGTATTTGAAAGGGGAATAATCGGGTAATTCTATTGAAGTGAGTTATAAAACCAATTATAAATTATACCTGTGCAGACACAAGACAAAGATTATTTATTTTTGTTTAGAATTACTTTGACATAACCATAATGTCAGAGTGTATAACAGAGATTTATACTATACTGTTTTGATTGAAGACAGTTTAATATCAATTGTTTGATTTTTTTTATTTTTTTTTTTCGTTTTTGATAAATTGCTTAAAAATCGGCTAACTTTAAGAGAGAAAGTAATGTTAGAACATTGAAAGAAATTCAGTTTTCCTATTAAACAATTAGTTTTTTAATCCTTTTTTGAAATTTTGTATATTTTTAAGTTCCGCAAAAATTTTTTTAATATTCTAATTTAAATTTGTAATGATTTGATTTTTATCTACTAGCTGATTGAACTATTAAATAATGTTTAATTTTTTTTACAATCCCTTCTCTTTGAATCTTATATTTCGGAAACCAGGCAAAATGGATAATTTTTTGTGATTTTCCAGAGATCTTTGCTTTAATTTTTTTTTTAATTCCTATTCAATAGAACTTTAGTCATTTACATTTATTGTGCAGCCACCAGTCAGGAAGTGGAGCCCTTGAGTCGGCCCATAGGCAGCTTTCTTCCAGGTACCAAGGATGTATTGGTTCTTCAGTTTTTAGATTCATGTATCCTCAGCACGGTGAACCTAGCAAGGTATACCCACACAATCAATAATAGGAAAGAAGGATTAGAAAGAGTTTACTGTATAAAGTATTTTGGAATATCCCTAATGTTTTTTTTCATTTGTGATGTTTTGTGTATCAATATTATGTAACTGATATCAATATTTATGTAACTGTCTCATTTTTGTTCAGTTGACTTTTGATTCTGTGAAATCGTGTTTTTGATTTATTGATTCATTATGTCTTAATTAATTTCTGGCTTTCGTAGTTATTATTGGTCTTTCCATTACATTGTCTTAAATTTTAGAATGTTGATGTTATTTCATAACCATACTGTTTATTTTCTGTTTTAGTGGTAAGTATGTTAATACTTTTGTTAATTTGCTGGAATTTGAAATCTGAAATTATGCAGTTCATAGTCTATAAGACAATTGAGCAGTCTGAGACAATTGTATGTTATTTACTTATTTTAAATATAGGTGTTTCTAATACTCATAATTTTTACTTTTATCATTTAAAACTGGAATTAGTTAACATTTTTTATGACATTATTAAACATAAAACCTTTTAAGGATCTATAATTATTTTTCAGGGTGGTCTACTTTTCGATACATCGTTATGAACATGGATCATTCTGGCCTAATCTTCGAGAATCTGAGTACGATTACATCGGTGATGGAGATGGTATTGGCTACAATTTTAACATACCTCTTAATAAAATTGGTATGAGTGATGCTGATTACATGGCTGTGTTTCATCATGTCCTATTACCAGTTGCAAGTGAGGTATGTTTAAAATTAATAGTAGACTTTTTCTTGTGTTATCTAGGCTTTGCATAATAATTAATGGTAACATTATTGAAGGTAATATGTGCTTAGTGCTTAATGGACAAGTTAGGCTGTTGAAGATCACATTCATAATATTATAATGTTATTGTTCATTATATTTGTGGAAATTTCTGTTAAATTTATTAGCAGTGCATGAATCCACTTCCATTTCTGATGAATTTTAAAATTGCACATAAATTTTTTTTTTTACAAATAAGATAAATATAAATCTATAGGATAGAATGCCAGTTAAATTAAAATTATTGTATACAAAACAAATTTAAGTTGGGTCATTTGTAGTAATTGGTAATTAGATCATACTCATGGTAGACAGTGCTCATTAGTAAAGACCTCACAGTTGTATGTACAGCTGTTTCACTATAACATAACTGTACTCATTTCTAATAGACAGGCAACATTCCCAGCCATTATAATGGTAATTTTTTTATTCTTTACAAACATTTTTCCATTCCATTGTTAATAGAAGTTATGAAATTTTATATATACTGTGATAATTTTGTTTAAACACGTATTTAATGTAAAAAAGAGTTTGCTCTTCTTAACAATTTAAAAAGTTAGTGTAATCATCCATTAGAAAATTTTTGAAAGATATTAAAATGACACATAAAACTCGGTAATTAAAGTATAATAAAAGTAATGCAAGTAATAAAATTATATGCAATACTTATACGGTAATAAAAAGTATATGCAAGTACTAATGATTTATGTGCCTTCTTAATGAATTATGAAATATAAAAATTGAGCTGATAAAAGAGGGTAATTTTTAAATAATTTTCTATATTTCCTAAAGGTTTTCCTATAGCAGCTTGCAAAATAACACAAAAAACAAGCATTATTATAGCATAAAACGTAATTATTTTCATCAAGTTGTTCATATTACTCTTCAAAGCAAGAGTAGAAAAGAGCTTTTTTCAAAGCTCTTTTGTTTTTTGTTATATACTGTAACACTTAACAACGTAGTTCAGAATTACCATGAATTTTTACTACATCAGTTTAGTTCTTATTGCTGCTGTTCTATAAATGTAACTTTTATTTTATATTTATCCTACAGTTTGGATGATTTGAAAATATTTAATTTTTATTATTATTATTTATTAGTTTATTATAAATGGTGAATCTTTATGATACTGTATTTACAGTTTATTATGACATATAGTTTATAAGTGATTTATAGTGTTAAAATTGTTTGATTTGTCAAGTTTGATTTTCAATTTTTTTACAGAAAAAACATGTTCCATTTTACAGCTAATTTCTCAAAAGAAATTTTTATAGGTAGATTATTAGAAAAGGTGATGTTTGAAAAAATTGTTCTAGGAATTGAAATCGCTTTCAAAATTGATTTAAGAAGCTAAAAGATTGCGATTTCACATAGAAACAAGTTTTGAGTTGAGCCAGTAGAAAAATATGTGTGAAATACACCTGTTTAGTTCTTATTAGATAATTCTGCACAATTTTCGTCTTTTAATATTTAGAAGATAACTATATAACTATATTTTTATGTATTACCTACTACTACCACCTTGTAGTATGTTGTCTTTTGTCCTTGTTGTAAGTTAATTTTACTGAACTCTTAAACATCCAAAAATTTAAGTGAATTATTGTTTACTTATCAGGTTATTTTTTTTATTTTTATTTATTTTTTTTTTATTCCAGTTCCAGCCTGAGCTCATAATTATATCTTCTGGTTACGATGCTGCAATTGGCTGCCCAGAGGTAAAAATAATATTTATTATACGATTGTACAAGAGATAATTGTCTAAATAAATTATATATCAGTACTTGTAGTAAAGTTACTTCGTGTTATGTAGATTAATTTGCCTTTTATCAATAAAATATTATTAGGAAGTGAATTTAAGAACAAATATATTTGTAATGAACTGTCAAATTTTCATAAAGTATAGATAAAATTTATTTTGTATTTGTTGAGTATCTTCAAAAAAATTTCAGACCCTTTATTTAAGAGGTTTTCTTTTGTTGAATCTGAAAAAATGTATGTTCTTAGAGCTATGATTTGAAGGTCTTTTTTTGGTTGATAACTCACAAAATCCGTTAACTCTATTATTTCTAATTTTGAAATCGTTATTTGTCATAGGTTTTTAAATGGATCTGCTGAATCATGAACTATTAATTAACTTTGATTTCCATTTTGTATATGCTTTAATCCACATAAAAATTTATTAAATTTCACTGATGCATTTTTCACCAGTTCATAATTTCACCAATGCATTATTTTTTCACTGCAGCTACTACTCTCAGAGATATGTGACATATTATGTTGGCTTTTTTACTGATATCATTTTACAGATTAAACAATAATATGAAGGTATATGAGCAGAATTTTTATTATGATTTTGGTGAAGAAGCTGGTTTAACGTTGCCAGGTTGCTTACAAGGGTAAAAATGTTATAAATATTATTTACTTTTATTTTTTAAATTAGTGATATAAAAGGTGGCTAATGAAGAATAAATTTTACGTGTACTAGCTGAATCATATGTATAATTTATGAAAAACTGATCATCAATTTACGGTTAAGTGTTTTAAAATGGATTATTAAATGTAAAAATTAACACAATTTTTATTTACAGTTGATTATACTGGTTACTTAAACTGCAACTATTAATTAACAACTAGTTAATTGGTTTTAATCAATTGGAAATAATATTTAATCAGATTATAGTAATTTTATCAATAAAATTTTCTAATTTTCTTATGTAAAAGGAAATTTGATTGAATTTTCTGTTAATATTTGTGCTGTTACTGAAATTTCTAATTTAACTGATTACTTTTACTGACTACAAAAGACATATAGTGCAGATACAAGATTTTCATAAGGATGCATGTGGTGCAGGCTGCAAACCCTGTACTGGTAATATGATAAATTTATAGTAGGTTAGAATATTTTATGTTTATTTATAGTAAAATTTAAGACATAAAATAACCCTTTCTCATGTAAATAAAATAATGTTAAACCACTTTTTTCTTTGGTTCATTTTAGTTTCAGATAAATGAGCATAGTGCTGATCTGACAAAATTTAAAAATCACCTAACCCCATACAAAGAAAGAATTTTTTGGATTTGACTGTAATAATGTGGGAGAAGAAGTACCATTACCTTTTCTCCATTTATAATTTTTCTTAATTAGCAATGTACTAGTGGCCTTTAAATATTTTGACTGGAAAGAGAAGAAACATATTGGCTTCCACATCAGTTTCACGTCTCTGTATATGCATTAATGTTTAGATATATATTTACTTACACAAACACCATTTGTATAATACTGTAGGCTTTAACCATGATCACTGCTACTGTATCTGGAGTAGCAGACCCAGGGATTATTTCTGACAAAAACTTTCATTATGCGTGTATTTGTTACAGTTCTATTTAATTCAAAAAGACTTCTGAGTTCTAGGAAAATTTCTTGAATTTCTTTTAACATTTTATCAAAGTCTGTTTTTAAAAATGCACTTATAATCAATCAAATGTCTAAGTTTCCTGAAATATTTGAATTTAATTTACAATCAATTTCAAATTTCAATTTCCAGATTATAAAATTATTTAACATAAATAATACTCAAACTAAAGAAGGTACAGGCTTGCTCTAAGATGAAATCAAATATACATTTTTGTATTGAAACTCAAATGTACAAATAGTTTTTCTTGTACCTCCCTTAGTTCCATCGCAGTTAAAAGAAAATAAATTATAAGTACTGTGGATTAATTTTTTATTCCTCGTGGAATTAAACTTAATTTCATGATGTGCTGATAATGTTTTTTAAATAAAACCTTTAATAAGCTACTTGTGATCATGGATAAATTAATTGGTATAGATTGTGTATATAATATTTATTCAATATATATTCAGAGAAAGAGAAAGTAATTGCATTCATACACTTCAATAAAACAGGAAGATAAAAAAAGATTTAAACTAACATGAATTCATACAAATACTACATCTTTACTGCATAAATACTATACCTTTACTACACAAAGATGATATTGTGTGTTTATATCAAATTTTATGAGGAAAGAAATTTATCAATTGAATAAAATGGATTAACTTGTAGAAATGTCTTAATCACATTTTGGTTTATTCTATCTTTAATGGTGTTGTAAGTGTTTTGCATTAATTTTACCTCACACATGATGCAGGCTTTTAAAATAACTTGAAATTATATTTTTCTTATTTCTTATATTATGGTCATGGACATCTTATTTTATTTAAATCTAGAGGTTCATTTCCTGCACTGAGTTAATTTCTTCATCGAGAACAAAAAATTAAATTTGCTGCTTTGCACAATCTACTCCAATTTTTTTTTTTTTTTATGGCTTTGACACATTTAAAGCAACTGAGGGATAAGAGATATCAGAATTGCTTCTCTGGAGAATGTTTTTTACTGTTCACTCAATTGCTGTGGTGAACAGAGTGTAAATTTCACTTATTATAAGACTGAATATCATAGGCATTTTGGTGAAATTGGCATGCTGATTTGCCAAGCTCACCAATATGAGAATATATTTGGCTCAATATAGAAGGTCATAAGAAATTTCATTCCTTACTTTTCCCTAATAAGCCTAACATGGGATGCTTGTTATTCTTGAAATGGTTGTTCTCTTCAGAAGAATTATTTTTGCCTCGCATCAGGTTACCAATAATTTTTATGCAGTTAATAAAGAAAAAAACAAAGATTTTTCAATGATAACAGTTTTAGGTATGCAACCCAGATTATCTCAGTATAAATTTTTGTCTTGATTATCATTGTTGAACTATTTAAATTTGTCAGTAGTATTTTTTTTTTTTGTAACAGGGTCAAATGGAAGTTAGTCCAGCTTGTTATGCACATCTGTTATCATCTCTGATGGGTTTTGCTGGTGGAAAAATTGCAGTTATTTTGGAGGTAATTATTTACATATATCATTTTGTTTCTTAAATTTATTTATTAAATTCTGTTTTTGTATTTCAGTAAATAGAATAGCCTAATAATGATGAAAATAGAAAAGCGTTAACTGCAACCGTTTTTCTAGATATGGCTAAAGCCTTTGACAAAGTTTGGCATAGCGGCTTGCTGTATAAACTTGCACATATAACCATTCCCTGTCGCTATGTCAGATTGATACGGTCTTATTTATTACACCGACAATTTGTTGTGCACGTAGGGGGAGCAATCTCTTCCACCAGAGATGTAGCCGCTGGAGTCCCCCAAGGAGCAGTACTTTTGCCATAATTGTACACGGCCTACATCAACGATATGCCGCTGTCGGAAGGAGTCAAAACAGCTGAATACGACACGGCATATTATTATGAATCTAGAAGTGTAGATTACGCGATCGAGAGACTCCAATGGCAATTTGATCTAGTAGAGCTGTGACTCGATATGTGGAGAATCAAGTCAACGGTGAAAAATCGGTGGCAGTGATGTTCACATACAAGACACGTGCTCCAGCCAGGCAGCTGGAAATCTCAGGAGAGAAAATCCCCTTTGGGAAAACAGTCAAGTACCTGGGAGTAGTCCTGAACAAACGGCTTACCTTAGGAGAACACGTTAAATATTTGACCCAAAGGGCAAAGGCCATCAGGGTCTCACTATACCCAGTACTGAACAGTGCCAGCCCATATCCACTGGCGACCAAATTGCTCATTTTTCGGCTATACGTCCTGCCGATTCTAACGTATGCTTACCCATGGGGAGCTTTGTTGAACTCCATGCTTCAAAAGAAATTAGAAGCCGTCCAAATCATAGTGTTGCGGACGATATTTGGAGCACCGTGGTTCGTCAGGAACGTCACTCTTCGCTATGATGCGGGACTACACACCGTATCCGAAGTGGGGGTGGCACAGGCACACAGACTGTGGGAGAGCGGCCATGTCCAAAACGGCCATCTCCGGGACATCTGCCAAGAGGACCGTACTCCACAGGGTATAAGAAAATGGCCTCATGCCGTATTAGACGAACCACAGTGAAGAGGCAGTACGAGAGTCAAAAAATGACAAACCAGGCTTAGGAGCCTCTACATCGCGTAACCTATAAATGGAAACTGTGCGAAAATTTCGGCCATGAAAGTGACCGACCGTTTTCGCAATTAAATTTTGTTAAAATTATAAAAAGCTAGGCATCACCCCACACCATCCCACGAAGAGACCATAATTTCATTTAGTCAGCATATGTGACTCCCTCCGGAGAACATTTCTCCCTCCAAAAAAATAAACTAGGGCTCCGGTAGGTGCACTCCTGCTAGCCCATAGGTGCTGGTATCGAAAGGATTTCAGCAGATGGACTGAAGGGAAATCACGCCGGGATTACTAGACTTAAAAGCTTAGTTTCTCACGGTCAGAACCAGTAAATATATTTCATGATGGTCCATACGGATAGGAACGCAAATTACCAAATCCGTCCATAAATAAAAATAAAAATTTATAACCGCCACTAAATAACCGATGAAATCCGCCCGATAATAGAAAGATAAGCAGCAAGGGAAATTGTCCAGGCTCTGCAATCTGTAGGGAGAAATATTGAAACTCCTGCTCTTCTTGCGTTCCATTCTGTTCTGTTAATAATGATAAAACATTTTAAATTATTTACGTTAGTGTTCATCGTCCCCGTTTATCTTTATATAAGTTTTCTGTTTGTTAATTATGTAAGTTATATTCAGTCAGGTAGGTTTTTCATTCATTTTTCTGTTTCTTTCTGACAATATTCAATGATGGACTTTGGGTTGAGCCAGAAAACTTGTCTAATGTTTTGGGATACCTAGTATGTTTACTAGGAAATATGGTGATTTTTTTTTTAACTTGCAAAATATTTTAGTTATGTATAAGAAGACTGTGTTTGAATTTGATGATTTACATAAATTGTGAAGCTGTAGAGCCTGTATGTTGACTAGCTTTGTTGATTGGCAATTATCCCTTCCATTCTTACCTTGACATTAAAGATTGTAAATTAAAAAACAAAAAAATAAACATAAACACTTTTACATTTATCAGAAAAATATTTTAAAATATAAAGCGTCACAAAATGAGTGGTAATAGATTTTTCCGCTGATAAGCTTTGGCTGGAAATTTGAAATTGTGTCGTGAGGCTACATTTGAAGCTATTGTTTTAATCCGTTCATTGCTTCAAGATTATTATGTATTTTAATCAACTGACAAACATTTTCTTCTTTATATTACTTTAGAAATCTGTTTATGCATTACCTAAGAAGTCAGTATGTGTAAATGTTTACTTATTGTCGCACACATTAAAATACTGCACTCTGAAATTCCATCTCATATGTTAGAGTGATATCTTGGCAATGGTTTGGTGTGCAGGTAAATAGTAATTGTGTGTTGAAAGTGCCTCATTTCTTTTGTACAGAAAGAAATATTACAGTCATAAGTTGTGTTAACTTTATAAATATTTTTCTATATTCACTATATGATGATAGATTTAAGATTGCAATTTTAATTACAGTATTTTTTAATTTTATTTATTCATTATTTCTTTTCTACCTCCTTTTTACATAATTTCATAGCTACATTATATTTTCATTCAAACAAAAGTTGTTATTTCATCTTAATTGTTAATTGAACTTAAAAACCAGAAGCATTATTAAAGTTTCTAATATATCTAGTTCTGACACAGTTTGTTGTTACAGTTTCTTTTAAAGGTGAAGAGAAATTAGGTACTTTCAAGAAAAAAACCTGTGTGGGAGTTACTATCACATAATTTAGTTGCATTAAATGAATTAAAAAAAAAAAAAATATATATATATATATATAACATAAAGGCAGTGTGATGCTTATAAAAAAAAGTAAATAAAATAATACTCATACTTATTATTTACAATAAGCATTAACATCCAACCTTTGCCCATAAATCTTGTTACTGTTAGAATTTCATTACAATAAAAGAAGTTTTGAGTATTTTTAACATTCCAAAATACCAACTTAAGTTACATTTATTATATTTGTTTAAATGTTTGTAGATAAAAAAGAAGAATATGTGTGTCTGTGTAGAGAAGATACATCATGTCAGCTTAAAGAAATAAACATTCGACATTACCTTTTCTTAAAAGCCATTGTTTAATACTAAATTTAAATACAAAATTGTGTATTAAAATAATAATAATAATTGTATAAATAATAATTAATAATTGTATAAGTAAAGTTCTTTATTTCATTGAATATAGTGTTATTAAGTCGAGGAGCTATGCAAAGGAAGAACCTACGAATATCTTTTTATTCTTGGTGGTATGAAGTTCTCAAGTGGTTGTAAGTTTTGTACTTTCCAACAGTAATTTTGTTGTTTTTGTCCACTTTTGATAAAAATGTCTAAGACCTTGTAAAAATATATGTATCTTAAGGGTAGTAAGTCCCAGTGTTGAAAAATGGGTAATGAATACACAAGAAGAAGTTTCTTAGAGATTGTTCTGATTGTATATTTTTGTCTCACGATCAAGGGATGCATCACACTGTTGTAAGCTCCATCCCATATATTTATGCCGTATTGCAGTCTGCTTTCTATTAAAGTGTAGTATAAAGATTTCATGTCAAAATCAGAGCAACTATTGTGGAGGAAAAAGTGTTCAACATGTATATAAAAGTTCTTTCTTTAATTTTTGTGTATGAACTGCCGATGTAAGTCCAGGATCTACTGTTATTCCCAAATACTTCATGTGGTCAGTTCCACTGATCCAATTACAATTGCAACCACAAGCTTTAGAATTATTTGTATGCATTTGTAGGGCCAGTAGTTCCTCTGAATTTGACCTCAATTCAAAAGTAATTAACTTGGTCTTTCTGTACTCAGTCGCAAAGAATTGAACTCAAACCTCACGTTAAGCCTCCAGAGATTATCACTGATCATCTTACAAAGCTTACGTCTGTCGTTTGTCCTATAACTTAAAGCTGTGTCATCTGCAAATGCTGTGATAGCACTGTTAAGAACACCTCCAAATAAATCATTTATGTATACTAAAAAGAGCTCTGCTGAAATCATAGAGCCCTGAGGGACACCACAGATAATGTAGGATTTGTTACTGAAAGAATTTCCAACTCTAACTTGCTGGGTCCTACCTGACAGAAAGCTAGCAAACAAGTCTCCTCAGACTCCTCTGGCACTGGCATTTTTTAGTTTTTTAGGAGTGTGTGATCGACCGAATTGATAGCCTTTCTTATATTTGAAAATAATACAGCAACCTTGCAGTTGTTTCTTATATCTAGAAATATGCTGTTATAAATACCAGAGAAGAAATTTAGCATCACATCATTGGTATTACGGTCTTTCTTGAAACCAAATTGATTATTATTATAGAAATTTTTTCGTAGTTAAAAAGCTATTTAAATGAATCCGCATGAGCTTTTCAAGTATTTCGTAAAAAATTGATAATAAAGCAATAGGTCTGTAATTATTAGTATCAGTTTTATCCCGCCCTTATGTATCAGAATAATGACAAGACTTTTTTAATTGCTTTGGATATACTCCTGTTGCCATATTAAGAATTTTTTTTTTTTTTGCTTCAGAGGATGAGATGAATGATTTGTAGCTTGTGTGAAAATGCCATGCCTGACCGGGATTTGAACCCGGGACCTTCGCATGATACTAACATTGCCATACTAAGATTAAATAGAAAGACTAGTACATCAGATATTTTTATATTAATATAACATTTACAAAAGTTAAAGATTTTTATAAGAAATAGCATTTACTTAAACACAATAAACCTACAATGTTAAGTGTTTTAAGCACACTATTATAAGTGTATTATAAAAAAAACATTAATCCTTAAATTTATTATAATAAAATAACGCTGCCGACATGAGAGTTACAAAAAAAATAACAAATAAATAAATGAACTTAAAAATTATCATTTCTAAAATTTGAAAAGTTACTGTTAAAAATAATGAACATATGTAACATATATGTGTTTAAAATTTTAAACATTGTAAGCAATTTAATCATTGCTTTTGAGCCTTTTTTGTATTTCATTTTAACAAAAAAAATGAGGTGATTGAAATTATAAAATAATTAAAAAAGATGAGGTGATTGAAAAAGATAGAAGAATATTGGTTACGGAGAAGTATCATTGTAGCTGAATGAAGTAGAATAATTTCCACTAAACCTATGTAATACTTGTTTTATGTGTGAATTGGCCACCTACATGAATAAAACTGTTTTCTATACGTGTGAGATAGCCAAAAAGAATGTGTTGCAAAACTAAGTTAATTCAAAATAATATCGAAGTGTGCTTATGAAATTGTACAAAATTTATGGATGATGAGTTTTCAGATTCCCTAGCAAGTGGAGACAATAAATTTTATTTTTAATATTATGATTGCACACTTCTATTTTTTTTTTTCATTTTAACAAGAAAGATGAGGTCAATGAAATATAGGTAAAAACCAGCTTTCTTGAAATTGGACTCAAGACCAACTAATATTTTGTTTCACATAGAAAAAATTGTATTAGTTTGTTGTTTTATTTTATCTGCCCCAGGCTTTCTTATGTTGTAATGCATTTTAAGAATTTGAACTACAGGGTTCAAATTAACTAATCAGAGTTACTTTCTGTAAGAGTAATTAATGTTAATTTTACAACCTGTAGTGAATAAATTGTTAATCATGAACTACATAAAATGTAGTGAATAAAGTGAGTAAAGTGTTTTTGTTACTTTTAGGGCTAAATATTGCCTTCATTTCTGTTGACAAGCCCAGTAAGAAAAAAGTTGTACATCAGCACTACCAGGTGTGTGGATCATACCATGGCATGAAATTAGTAAGTCATTACTAATTTTCTCCAATAGTTCTGGTAAGGGATGTGTTTGCTATTCTGAATCACTGTGTTATTTTCAAGAGTGATTGCTGTGCCATATAAGTTGCGTATAACCATTTGGTTATTACACCTAATATGTAAATTACAGTTTTTAAATAACAATTTTTCTCTGGCTGACCATCAATGATTGCTGTTGATGTCCAATACCTGTTGGATCGTGATTGTCAAAAATTTCCGTTTTCAGATTTCAACAGAAATATCCATTATGACCATCCTTGAATCCATTTTGACTAGTTTTGCAGTGACGTCTGTACATACGTACTTATGTATCTCGCATAACTCAAAAATGATTAGCCATAGGATGTTGAAATTTTGGATTTAGGATTGTTGTAACATCTAGTTGTGTACCTCCTCTTTTGATTGCAATCGACTGGACCAAAAGTGTCCAAAAAAGCCCAAAATAAAAAAAAATGGATTTTTGACTTTTTCTTAACTGCAGTATAAACCCTCATTGAAAGCTTTTCAAGGATATATCATAAGTGGTACTTATTTTCATTCGTTCCCGAGTTATAGCCAAATAAAATTTGAATTAATGAAATATTTGGATCTTAGAAGGGGAAGGCACATCAGTTCAAATCTGACTTCATCTCTTTTTTAACTTTTTTTTTTTTTTAATTTAAATATATTCTTTTTTTACAATCAGAGGTAAAAAAAAAAATTACAATAAATAATAATGCAATAACAATAAAAAAAAAATATATGAAAAAATATCAGAAGTTATTAATAAAATAAAATTTTATGTAATTTTAATTTAAAAAAAATGTGTTTATGTAATTTAATAGGCGTACAAGGAAGTCATGTGGTGTCCACATTAGATTTTTTAATTGTGTTACACTATTAAAAAAGTATAACTTATATAATATTTAAGCAACTTGGAGACCATTGAAAATTAAAATTGAATATTATAATAAGAATAATAAAAGAATGTAGGAAACAAAATTTTGAAATAAATACCATTTAAAATGAGCTAAGATTGTCTGGGTTGCAGGAATGTGTATTATTTTTATCTTAACTTGAATTTTCATGTGAAAGGACTTCGGGCTATATATTATTACTTTTGTAACAATTCAATAATAAAAAAATTATTTTGATAAACAAATGATAATATTTTTAAATTGTCAGTGTGATCATATAATTATATTACTTTAAAAAATCTTCCACTGATGATATCCGGAAGAAACTTACAGTAATACCAGCAGAATGTAAAAAATCAAAATTGATATTTTGGTCATGGGTAAGGCTTGAACATGTAAATATATATCTATCATTTATATGGTATGTAAGAGTGAAGAATTTACTTAATTCTTGAGTTTTGTTTTATTATTACTTTTCTGACCATTGGTTAAATTTATTCATATTATTACACTTGTATGTATTTCAGGGTGGCTACTTTCTTAAATCATTAGCAGAAGGTGCAGCATTAACTCTTCGCACTTTGCTGGGTGATCCTTGTCCTAACTTTCGTAGTTTGAACTCGGTTAGTGATAGGTAATGTGCTTTAAATACAGAATATCATGTACTCATGAGAATTAAATTTTTTCTATACTTAAGAGTTGTACAATTTACAATTTAAATTATAATTCACTTTAGACATAGCTTATATTTAATTCAAATTTATTATACATCTATACATTTTAATCATCTGATGACTTGATCAACAGAATAAAGCTTAAATTTTGGTACATTTTGCTCAAATAAATGCGCTAAATGTATTTCAGTTGATTACGGAAAAATAAAAATTTATTTGTTAAAAGTTGTTACTAAATATAACTTTTGGTATTACATTAAACTAATTTTTGTTAAATAACATTTAGGTTACTTAAGATCATTCTCTTACTTAAAATTATTAATGATTTGTTATGGCGAGCATGGACAATTTGGTTATTTTACTGAAAAGTAAATATGTCATAATTTACCAATAAATTCCAATTATCAAAATATACATAATTAACTCTCTCTTCTACCTCTCTCACTCCGTCTGTCTGTGTGGGTGCACACATGTGTGTGTGTGGATGTGTGCATGCATTTAAATATATATTACTATGTGTTTCTCACACTCTCAGTTGATTTCTCACTAAATAACATTTTATCTGCAAATAAAAACAAGTAGTTTTTTATACAATCTCGACAGGATTTATGATGATTACCAACTTTGAAAGCACTATTATTATTTTCATAACATTAGTCAGTTATATTTGATGAAAGATATATGTTTTTTATATGTGAAAATATTAAAATTATTAAATTTGTATCAAACTATTGCTAATTACAGATTGACTGTTTTATTAATATTTATTATTTTAGTAATTACTGCTCATGCCTTGTTCAGTCACTTTATTTTTTGTGATGAGGATCAGATGAATTTTATAAATGAAAAAATTTTGAACTTGTCTCGGATTTAAATATGATTCTTATGGATGAAAGATAAGAGACCTATTTACTTTGCCATTGAGAGTTATTATGGAAGATATTTGAATAATGATTTGATTACTGATGATAGGATTCTCTAGCAAGAGAATAGCTGCAATTGTTTCAGAAATTCAGTATATATGTACGTTTTTTATAAATTGGAATATACTTAGAATATATCATTTTATATCGTAATCATTTGAAAGATTTTGTACTGATAATATTGAATCAATATTTAAACCATAATTTATTACATGATGGGTTTTTACTAGACAATAGAAGGTAATTATTTTGCGTGATATGTTTGTTTTTAATTATTATTATTATTAATTTTTTTTTAACAACTAAATACAATCAGAAAAGTTGTGTTAAAATGGAGTTATTGTAAACGAATGCTTTTACATCTTCAACTTAATTACCAATGGTAATTAAAGTTAATCATTTATAAATTTAAGAGTTTTTTTAATTTGGCATTTGTCTGGGCAAAAAAAGGTTTGGCATTATCATCGCTCGAACATGATGTTTGTGTTTCAAAAAACTAAATTTAAAAAAATTCACAATTAAAAATTAAATAAAAACGTCCGGAAAACAAAACATGAAATGTATATACAAAACCTAATAGAATAACAAAATTTAAAACAAAATAAAAACTTAAAGTAGAAATTTAAAAACAAAATCAAAAGAAACTAAAATATTAAAAACAAAGACAAAACAAAAAACTTTTAACTAAAATGATAGGACACAAAATATACAAATACTGTAAAAAATCTAAAAACACTATTAAAAAGTATGTAAAATATTAGCACTCCAGAGAAACAAAAACACCTGGTTCAAACCGCTTTATTATTGCCCAGGATTTTACAAAAATTCCTGAGCAATTTAAATTTACAATGCAAGGCCGCATAAAGTATGCAGTCTACAAGAATGTGGCACACAGTCAAGCAGCAGTTGCATCGCATGCACATTACTGGTGCATTTACTGCTGACATCAGGTACCTGTGAGTAGCTCTCTTATGTCCTATCTGCAATTGGCAGAGAACCACTTCCTCACGATGAATTTTCCTGTATGATGAGTCCCATGGCAACACAAAACCTTTAATGTGCCGTAGTTTGTTATTTACTGTAGCCGTTCAGTCATCTTGCCACTCTGCACGAAGAATGAGTTTTACACAGTTAATAAAGTTGTGGCTAGGGATCCAGCAGAAACTCACTTGTGTGTTGTGATGGTTCAACTTGGCAACGGGATTGTAGATTTCAGTGATGATAGAATGCTTGGAATAAAAATTTTCTAAGGCTTGGAGAGCACTACACGAGTCATTACAAATAAGGATATGACAGTACTTAGGCTTAATGGTATTCAAACCTTATTTATAGTGTATAGTTCAGCAGTAAATGCACTTATAATACCAGGTAGGCCAAACGTATTGGTTTGTCATTAACAATAAATGTGCATCCAATGGTAGCATTCTGTTTCGCTCCATCTTTGTATACCACTGCGTCCAGGTTTGTCTTGGAGAAAATATGGTGAAACATTTGCTGAAAGAAAATAGGTGGTATTGATTCTTTATTGTATTTCATGAGGTCAAACATAAAATTTATAAGGTTGATTGTCGACAGAGGATATGAACACATATAGATAAGAAACATAGAAGGTGCAACAACATTCATAAGGTGCATTAAATGTCGAATACAAATACTTACAGGTGTAGTATACTGTGGATGGTCCTTTTTTTTGACTTCAGTCATTTTACTGGTTTGATGCAGCTCTCCAATATTCCCTATCTAGTGCTAGTCGTTTCATTTCAGTATACCCTCTACATCCTACATCCCTAACAATTTGTTTTACATATTCCAAACGTGGCCTGCCTACACAATTATCCCCTTCTACCTGTCCTTCCAATATTAAAGCGACTATTCCAGGATGCCTTAGTATGTGGCCTATAAGTCTGTCTCTTCTTTTAACTATATTTTTCCAAATGCTTCTTTCTTCATCTATTTGCTGCAATACCTCTTCATTTGTCACTTTATCCTCCCATCTGATTTTTAACATTCTCCTATAGCATCACATTTCAAAAGCTTCAAATCTTATCTCTTCTCAGGTACTCCGACCGTCCAAGTTTCACTTCCATATAAAGCGACACTCCAAACATACACTTTCAAAAATCTTTTCCTGACATTTAAATTAATTTTTGATGTAAACAAATTATATTTCTTACTGAAGGCTCGTTTAGCTTGTGCTATTCGGCATTTTATATCGCTCCTGCTTCGTCCATCTTTTTAGTAATTCTACTTCCCAAATAACAAAATTCTTCTACCTCCATAATCTTTTCTCCTCCTATTTTCACATTCAGTGGTCCATCTTTGTTATTTCTACTACATTTCATTACTTTTGTTTTGTTCTTGTTTATTTTCATGCGATAGTTCTTGCGTAGGACTTCATCTATGCCGTTCATTGTTTCTTTTAAAATCTAGAATTAATTACAAATTTGCTAGAATTAGCAAATCGTAGCATCTTTATCTTTTCACCTTGTACTGTTACTCCGAATCTAAATTGTTCTTTAACATCATTAACTGCTAGTTCCATGTAAAGATTAAAAAGTAACGGAGATAGGGAACATCCTTGTCGGACTCCCTTTCTTATTACGGATTCTTTCTTATGTTCTTCAATTGTTACTGTTGCTGTTTGGTTCCTGTACATCTTAGCAATTGTTCTTCTATCTCTGTATTTAAACCCTAATTTTTTTAAAATGCTGAACATTTTATTCCAGTGTACGTTATCAAATGCCTTTTCTAGGTCTATAAACGTCAAGTATGTTGGTTTGTTTTTCTTTAATCTTCCTTCTACTATTAATCTGAGGCCTAAAATTGCTTCCCTTTTCCCTATACTTTTCCTAAAACCAAATTGATCTTCTCCTAACACTTCTTCCACTCTCCTCTCAATTCTTCTGTATAGAATTCTAGTTAAGATTTTTGATGCATGACTAGTTAAACTAATTGTTCTGTATTCTTCACATTTATCTGCCCCTGCTTTCTTTGGTATCATGACTATAACACTTTTTTTGAAGTCTGACGGAAATTCCCCTTTTTCATAAATATTACACACCAGTTTGTATAATCTATCAATCGCTTCCTCACCTGCACTGCGCAGTAATTCTACAGGTATTCCGTCTATTCCAGGAGCCTTTCTGCCATTTAAATCTTTTAATGCTCTCTTAAATTCAGATCTCAGTATTGTTTCTCCTATTTCATCCTCCTCAACTTCCTCTTCTTCCTCTATAACACCATTTTCTAATTCATTTCCTCCGTATAACTCTTCAATATATTCCACCCATCTATCGACTTTACCTTTCGTATTATATATTGGTGTACCATCTTTGTTTAACACATTATGAGATTTTAATTTATGTACCCCAAAATTTTCCTTAACTTTCCTGTATGCTCCGTCTATTTTACCAATGTTCATTTCTCTTTCCACTTCTGAACACTTTTCTTTAATCCACTCTTCTTTCGCCAGTTTGCACTTCCTGTTTATAGCATTTCTTAACTGCCGATAGTTCCTTTTACTTTCTTGATCACTAGCATTCTTATATTTTCTACGTTCATCCATCAGCTGCAATATATCATCTGAAATCCAAGGTTTTCTACCAGTTCTCTTTATTCCGCCTAAGTTTGCTTCTGCTGATTTAAGAATTTCCTTTTTAACATTCTCCCATTCTTCTTCTACATTTTCTACCTTATTTTTTTACTCAGACCTCTTGCGATGTCCTCCTCAAAAATCTTCTTTACCTCCTCTTCCTCAAGCTTCTCTAAATTCCACCGATTCATCTGACACCTTTTCTTCAGGTTTTTAAACCTCAATCTACATTTCATTATCACCAAATTATGGTTGCTATCAATGTCTGCTCCAGGGTAAGTTTTGCAGTCAACAATTTGATTTCTAAATCTTTGCTTAACCATGACATAATCTACCTGATACCTTGCAGTATCGCCTGGCTTTTTCCAAGTGTATATTCTTCTATTATGATTTTTAAATTGGGTGTTGGCAATTACTAAATTATACTTCGTGCAAAACTCTATAAGTCGGTCCCCTCTTTCATTCCTTTTGCCCAGCCTGTATTCACCCATTATATTAACTTCCTTGCTTTTTCCAATGCTTGCATTCCAATCTCCAACTATTATTAAATTTTCATCTCCTTTTACGTGTTTAATTGCTTCATCAATCTCTTCGTATACACATTCTACCTCATCATCATCATGGGCGCTTGTAGGCATATAGACGTTAACAATCGTTGTCGGTTTAGGTTTTGATTTTATCCTTATTACAATGATTCTATCGTTATGCGATTTGAAATACTCTACTCTCTTCCCTATCTTCTTGTTCATTATGAAACCTACTCCTGCCTGCCCATTATTTGACGCTGAGTTAATTACTCTAAAATCCCCTGACCAAAAGTCGCCTTCCTCTTCCCACTGAACCTCACTAATTCCTACTATATCCACATTTACCCTATTCATTTCCCTTTTTTAATTTTCTACCCTACCAACCTTTTTTAAGCTTCTAACATTCCACGCTCCGACTCGTAGAATGTTATTTTTTACTTTTCTGGTGACCCCTTCCTTAGTAGTCCCCACCCGGAGATCCGAACAGGGGACTATTTAACTCCGGAATATTTTACCAAGGAAGGCGCCTCCATTATTGCTTTTGAAAATGCAGAGAGCCACATTTTCTTGGAAAAAAAACAGCTGTAGTTTTCCATTGCTTTCAGCTGCGCAGTACTCAGAGGACTCAGTGATGTGGATATGGCCGTTTAAGTCATTGTGACTCACGCCCCTAACAACTACTGAAAGAGCTGCTGCCCTCTTTCAGGAATCATTCCTTAGTCTAGCTTTCAACAGATACCTCTCCGATATGGTTGCACCTTCGGTCCAGTTACTCTGTATTCCTGAGCACTCAAGCCCCCTCACCAACGGCAAGGTCTCATGATTCATAGAGGAGGGGATGGTCCTTATAGGTTTGAAAATAAGTATTTCCAAAAACTGAATCAAAAGCTGGGTGAGTTAGCTGTCCCTTAAGGCTGGTAAAATAAGATGCTAGTACCTGGTCCCATCTATCCCAAAGTGACAGCTCACCACAGTCAACAAGGAGTTACAACAAGGCTAGATCTAAAGGCACCTGTAGCAAGCCTAAAGAAAGCATGATGTACAGCATCTAGCATTTTATAATTACAATACACAATACGCAATACACAATCATAATCCAAATGAGAACAAACTAAGGAATAGTAAAACTGCAACATTCACAACCGATCAGTACCCCAATTGGTATTGCTAAGGACTCACAGCATATATTAGAGTTTGGAACACCTCAATTTTAATTCTTTGATATGTTTGACCCACATAAGTTGGCTATCAACAAAGAAACCTAAAAATCTAACAGCAGGAGAGATGGCAATTAGCTCTCCATTGAGAAAGACTTCTCAATGGGATAAAGGAACTTTTTCTGCGGGATAAAGGGGTCCCGCAGTTGAGAAAATACTACACATTTAGTTTTCTTAGGTGAAAATGTGAAGCCAGTAACCTTGGTCCAAGCTTCAAGGTGAGATATATTGTTCTGTAGTCCGCTGTGTTGTTGACTGTCCGCTGTGGTTGTTGAACGGGATGCAATATATATAGCAAGATCATCAACAAATAAAGAACTTGAAACAGCCGTCTGCACACATTTAGTTTTACTGTTAATGGCTATAGAAAAGCAGAAAATATGTGCTAATATAGTTGCCACAGCAGGAGATAATGAAAGGAGTTCTCCTTCATGAAGAAGCCTGAAAATAGACTGATTTGGTGACCCACAAATTGCACAGATCTTTTTCCACACATGAGACGTGGGAGTAGTGTGTGAGATGGTGTCTACGTATTTCCTCTCTGACGTCCTCCTAGTATCTAAGAATGCTTGACAACATACTGCTCTAGCTTTACAGTACAAATTTAGATGTTCATCTGTAGGCCTACTGTTAAATTTATGCAGTGGCTGCCGTCGTTTGCTAATAGCGTTTCGGCAATTATAATTCCACCAAGAAACAGAAGGACGTCTAGGATTTTCCAATGTTTATTGGACAATATCTTTTAGTAACTGCGAGTATTATGGACATAGAAGGGGAAAGCTGATCAAGGATGCCTGCGCCACCATTGTACTGTGACAGGAAGGCTTTTTGGTAACCGTTCCAATCAGCCTTTTCAACAATTCACCTCCGTTTTCCTTACCTCATGGTCAACATTAAAAGCAATCATAATTGGTCTGTGATCACTGCTGTGAAAGTCTTTACAGACGGGCCAATTAAGACAAGGGAATAAACTCGGCAAGCATACGTAGAGGTTGATGTTGGACAATGTACCAGATGATAAGGACATGTATGTGTGTGACTCATCATTCAGTAGACAAGCCTTGTCTCACTCTATTTACCATATTTCCTCGAGAGGAGCAGAAAGTTTAGCCCCAGGAAATACGGTGGGCATTGAAGTCTCCTACTATTAACAACAGTGATGGGATTTGTGTGAGGAGATTTGACACATTCAGAACATTGAACTCAGAGTTCGCTGAGATATGCAGATTGCAGGTATGCAATTTAAAGAGGATAGAGACCTTCACAGCAACAGCAGGAATAAGGCTATCCTTGTGGCCGACACCGCACTCTACATGAAAATAGCCTACAACACTCTCTCTACAGTATATTAGATAGTCGCATCTCTCACAGAAATAGCCTCTAAGCATTATTGCATCTTGTTGTAAAAGATGCATTTTTCAAAGGCATGAATGATTAGTGGTTCATATGTGCATGCCAATGCTCTAATATCCTCAATGCAGGACCGAAGACCTCTAATGTTTCATTGAATAATGTTCATAAGTAGAGGTAGTTACAGATACAGAATTACATGAAAATATATAAAATTTAGTTCTATGTGATCTGGTTTGTCTTCTTCATAGTTTTGATGGTAAGGAACTCCAATGCCTTGGGTTTAGGTGGTTTCTCAACATATCCTCCAGTACACGAGGTAATGGAGGAGGGGATTTTGATGAATGGGATGTCGTAGATGACATCCCAGGGGCTCAGCAGCCCTTAACAGGGAGCGTAGAAGATGGCTTACTACCAGCTGTGATTATTCCCGCCCTCATGGATAAAACTTTGGGGACAGGGTCAGATAACATTTGAACAAGCTTTTTCAGCTCATTGCAGGATTTGCACTGTTTGTTGTCTGCATTTACAAGAGCTCTACTTGACATCACGACAGTGAAAGAGACATCCAGTTTAACCAGATTTTGAGAGCTAAGTGTCTTTTTATATTCTCTTAAGGCAGCTGGGTAGGAAAGTGTTTGCTCAGTACAGATTTTTAGGATCGCTTTTTCTTCTTTGAAAGTTGGGCAATCTTGAGATCTAGCTAAATGTGTTCCCCCACAGTTTGCATATTTTTCTTCCTCCTAACAGTCAGTGTCCGGTGGCCTTCTCTTACACATCTAACACAAATTGCAGTGTTCGGACAAAAAGTTGTTGTGGTATGGCCATACCTTTGACCATGGAAACATCATTGTGGGTTGGGGATAAATGGTCATATTCTAACCAATAGGTATCCTACTTTAATTTTCTCTGGTGGTGTGGGAAGGGTGAAGGTTAAAATAAGAGCTGGAGTAGGTACTTCCATCCTATCCTGACGTTTCATTATTCTCATCACTTCTGTAACACCTTGGGGACAAAAAATTACTCCTCTGCTAGTATTCAAGGTTCCATGACATACTGCACTTATACTTATACCACCCATGTTGGTGAGATGTAAGTGCGATCAACTTTACTCATCACTGAAAGTTTCTATTATCCATTAGAATTGATTTGTCTCTTAGTTTTCTGATGTTCTTGGGAGAACCGCTTGAACCTGTCACTACCTTATTGATCAGGAAAGGACCTTATTGACCTTCCTGAGTATTGTGTAAAACTACAAATCTGACATTCAGGTATTGTAAAGATGTTTTGTCGCCATTCAAAATATTTACCTTGGGACAGTTATCATCATCGGACAAAGCTGATCGAGGTCTTTTCACAAGACATATGTTAGTGGTTGGGTTTTTGCAGATGGACCACCACCCATCATAGAATTTGTTTGTGGACTTGACATTTTGGTCGCATGAGTACTGGCGATATAATGAACCACTCCAGCAGAGCGCATGCTTACTGGAGCTAGAGCTAAATACAGTTGGGTTCGCCAAGGTGCCCAGAGGACATCGTTTGAGAATCTTTACGTAGAACCATTCACCATCAGCACAGGAGTTTTCATGTTATGTAACGATTGTGCTTCGTAAGGTGTCGCAACATCACTGAGCAATGTGTAAGAAGAAATAGTATAGAAAGTTTAATGCAGTTGTGAAGTGGTATATCTTGTAAATTGTGTAATGTTCTTGGTGTAGCGTATGTGTATAGTGTAAAGGGTTCTGCAGCTATGTGTGTAGTGGGAAGAAAGCTGCAGAGACTAGGCCCGTGGGCATGTCAATCCCCAAAGTCTTAAAGAATAACACTCCCTGTTGGAAAACAAAATTTATTTTTTTGTTTTTTTAAATGATAGTGAATGGCTGATTCTTATAGTATTTTTTATGCTGATTTCATATATGTTAATTGATTTTTTGTATCGTGCTCAGTTTTTTATAATTGAAATTTCTTAAAAAAAAAACATAGTGAACGTAATATGACAATACATTACATGCAATTTGTACTTGCCTGAAATCTATTTCTTTTGGATTTTCTGCTGTAATTTGCTGTAGGTAGATTCCTCTTTAGATTTCAACAGTTGTCAGCTAACATTTTTGGGTTCCATTTTCCCTGGTATTGTGTTTCCATTGTAGATATCTGCTGTTGAAAACGTTCAACATTACTGATTACGCCTCGAGATTGTTAGGGAAAAAATCTAAATGTGAATGTAAGAAATGGACTTTGAATGACATGTTACACCCAAGTTCTTTACAGTGTTAAAGGAGTTCACTCACAAGTTCTCTGTAGTTACTGGCCTTATGGTTACCAGGGAAGTTCTTTACCATATTTTGAAATGATTTACATGCAGCAACCTCCAAGTCATTCAAAAATTCTCAAACATCGGATCACTCATTAGTTTTCTTATTTGTGATCCAACAAATATACCTTCCTTTATTTTAGCATCACTTATATTAGGGAATTTGTTTTTTAGAAACTGAAACCCTGCACCATTTCAATCCATTGCTTTCAAAAGATTTTTGAATAAACCTGGGAAGATAAATTTTTTCTGGTTTTACTAATCCCTGACTAACAACATTCTTCTCTCCTGCAGTCTGTACCTCTTTCTTCGGCCACTGCTCTTTTATGTTATAGTTTTACCTATCCCTATTGTCCCACTCATACAAAAAGCAACTTAGTGTATTCAAGTAAAAGCGCTATTACTTTCAGATCTCCACAATTATGCCATAAATATTTCTCTTACTGAATCCTGCTCAATACAAGTTTCATATTTTCATAAGACTCCTTCATGTGAACAGTGTATACTAATGGTATTGATGGGTATTTATTTCCAATGCGAAGTAGAACAGCTTTCAAACTAAGCTTTGATGAGTCAATAAAAAAATTGCAATTCATCAGGATGGTGCTTATGTCTCAAAGCTTCCACTAAGAGTCCACATTATTAAAGTATACTAAGTTTTCATACTGAGAGAAAAAATGTTCAAATTTTGACTGTCTGTCATGGAAAGCACTTATATTAGTGTTTGGTTGTAGAAGATTCCATCCTTTCAGTCTTGATGCTAGTATTTCTGCTTGATTCTTTGATAATTTAGATCACAAACCAAATGATTTAATTCTGACTGATTAATTAAATGGGATTCAGTATATCTATTTTCTAAAAAGTTTGGATCTCTTTCTTCATTGCCTGATAAGTCAGCACAAGATTTGGTATATTCATCTAAGTTCCATGTTTCTGATGGTACTGGAATTGGAAGCTCTTGGCTCTGGCACTCGGGGCATGGCAGAGTGCAGCAAATATGAAGAGCCCAACATTTATCCTGATCACCTAATTTACATTCAAACTACAGTTCATACAACTTTTTTTATCAGTGGAGTTATATTTCTTTTCTGAGACTTCAACATTACCTCAACACAGATGTAGCAGAAATTGTTTGGATGATTAATGCAACTGCAAGGCATTGTTTAATACATTACAACTAATATTGTTTTTAAAAAAACACTTCATAAGTACACTAATTTAATAAACATACACATACTTTACTGAACAACATATATCCACAAATACAAAAGCCAACTACAAAACTGAATATTACACTCATGAGAACTTGCACTTAATTAAAATTAAAAAATACTTCTCTAGTCTGCATGACAATTTATAAGTAATAACGACAGAAATAACTAAAGAGTGGATGATATGTGTATTGTAAGATGAAAATAGGAAGAATGAGTCACATTCTTGTTCATTTTAATTAGTGTGTATATAATAAACATAATCACTAATCTCTAACAAATCAATGTGACAACAATCAAGGGACTGTAATAAATAAACAAAACTATTTAGTTGATAAATAATATAGCAAAATACGTTCATAAAATTTTATGCTTATGAAGTTCATGCATGATACTTCCTGAAAATGAAATGGTAGTTACAAAAAAACTAAGCCAGATAGAAGAATTCTGATTTCATATTTGAATTCAGCATGAAAAATACTATCAGAATCAGTTATTCGCCCTTATTTAACAAAATCATTGTTGATCAGTGTAATTTTAAGTTACCATTTATAAAATATTCCTTGCTCTCAAAA
This sequence comes from Lycorma delicatula, assembly GCF_047948215.1. NCBI lineage: Eukaryota > Metazoa > Arthropoda > Insecta > Hemiptera > Fulgoridae > Lycorma > Lycorma delicatula. Next base: position 153,362,413 of record NC_134455.1, on the reverse strand, counting down.
TAGTCCAAAATGAATTTGTCGTAACCATTTCAGCTGTCATTTGTTTTTACCAGTTCTGGTTTTAGTTTAAAAAAATTGAACTAAAGAAAAGTCTGTCTTTAATTGAATTAAACTAAAGTCTGTCTATTTATAGTATTTCAAAAGATATTGATTTTCATTTACCCATACCATTTTTTAATGTTTTGTATCTATTTTTTAAAATAATTAATAACACTGATAGAAAAAAAAAATTTTTTTAATGTTTCTCTAAGTGTGATACCATTTCTTGAATTGATTTTTTCCATACATTACATTACAGATCTGCAAATACAATTTTTCTATCACCCTTACTTTTAAATAAATTACGCTTCAAAAAAAATTAAGGGAAAGTATAGTTTAAAATCTGTAAAATTTATAATTTTCCATGGCCATACCTGTATTAGAATGATTTCGCTGATGCTTTTCTTTTATAAATAGCCTCAGTCACATCCTGGGTTAATGTCCACCAGTAATCGGCAAGCATGTTAGTATTCCATTTCCCTTTATAGCGGCTTTCCATCACTGAAATGTCTTGGGGGAAACATTCACCGTGTTTGTCACGTCTCTGAGGTTGTCCAGGAAAAAATCCACATGTGAGTGGAGGAAATGTATTTTCAAAGACATATTACATCCCATAGCTCTGTGTGAAGTAAGAAGTTGATTAACAATATTGTGGTAATTGTCGGATTTTGTTTGCCAAAACATTTTTTGCAAACATCTTTAAATGAAGCCCTAGTTGTACTTTCTACATTATTTAACATTGAGTTAAATACATCATCTTTGACCAACTCTCTTATTTGAGGACCAACAAATATTCCTTCTTTAATTTTTGCTTCACTTACATTTGGAAATTTCTGCCTGATGTACAAAAATCCAGGACTATCCTTCTTCATTGCTTTTACAAAATTTTTCATTAGTCCTAGCTTGATATGGAGAGGGGCTAAAAATATTTTTTTGGGTTCAACTAAGGGCTCATGAATAATATTTTTTCCTTTTTTTATCTCTAGCTCAGCTGTCTCGTTCGCAATGCCTAATAAAATAACTGTAACTTTCAAATCACCACATATGTTCCAGCTATGTTTTTAATAATTTCGTTTTTCAAGAACTAAATTTTTCATCACATTGTATGTCTCTTTCAAATGAATATCATAATCAGTTAGTATTGAAGGATATTTGTTATCGTTGTGTAGTAGAACCACTTTTAAACTATACTTGGACGAATCTATGAAAAGGCGCCAGTCCTCAGGTTTATGAACTTGTCCTATGTGCAACATAAGCTCATCAGTATTTGTGCAATAAACCAAATTATTTTCATTAATAAAGTACTAAGAAAGTTCTTTTGTCAGCTTCGAAAGCCCAAAATTATTGTATTTTTTTGAAGTAAATTCCAACCTTGCAGTCTTGAAACTAACAGTTCAGCTTGATTTTTTGATAAATTAAAATTCCTAACCAAGTCATTTAATTCACCTTGTGATATAAGATGTGACTTATTGTAAGATAATTCAAAATCAAAATAATTGTTGTCTTCTTCATTAAGGCCTGATTCTTCATCACTGCTTTCGAAACATACAGTCACAGGTAGCTTAGGAACTGGAATAATTTCACTGTGAGGTAAAGGCCATAATGCAGATTGCAATGAAGGATATTTTACAGTAAGTTTAGATTTTTAAAAAATTCCAGACACACTTGTTAAACAAAAAGAATAATCAATTACATGATCCTTTGGTTCATGCCAAACCGTAGGTACACCAAATTGCAAAGCTTTCCGTACACCTTTCAGCCATCCTGTTAAATATACAGAAGAATTAGTGCATACTATATGAGGAGCCCATGTCTTATCCTGATCACCAACTGTACACTGAAAGTACAAATAATATGCTTTTATAATTAAAGGTGTAATGTATTTTCTGCTTGATTTTTCAGTAAACTCACCCATACATAACAAAAGGCATCCACATCATTTACACAATCTCAAGGCATTATGACACTGCACTTTTAACAAACTTAAGACAGCAATAAGACTGAACAAAATTAATTCATTCCTAAATCCATTGCTTAATACAAACAATATTGTTTATTTATAGTTTACAATTATGTTAACAAAGTTAAACAATAAAAAATGAGCTAACAAAATACAATGCTGGAGAGCTTAAAATGTAAACTATACACTGAAAAATGAAAAAATCCTTTAATTAAAATTTAAAAATTTTTCAAAAATTGTGGGTGATAGAAAGATTCTGAGTTCATTTTTGTTTTCAGCATCAAAAAACAGATTAAAATCATGTATCGCATGTTAGGAAACAAAAATTACGTTTAGCAGTGTAATTTTGTAATCTGATTTTTAGCTTTTTAGAAAATGTTTGATTCTTATTTAGCTCTCTGTTCAAAAAATTAATTGACATTAATAATAATTTCTCTTCTTTGACCAAGTCAAATTTTTTATTTTTTACAGACTTTTGGTGTAACTCTCATTGTTAAAAAAAATATGTAGCTAATCTATTCTGGGACAATAATTTACAGCCAAGTTGCTTAGATAACAACTAATATTAATAAAAAATAATAAGCCTAATAACTAGAGGACAACAGTACACAAACAGAAATAAAATAACCACTGTATAGTGTTTAGTCTCCAACCTTATCCAAGTTTTTCTCATTTGATGATGACAAATTAGACAGCTACTTTAAATTAGTTTCTTTACATGATATATTCTGTTCCAAACTTTGCAAGACCGATTCATCTACATTTATTGAGGTTCATTCTTCAGTTATGAAGTGCTCTTTATTTGCTAATTTACTACAGCCATTTTAAGTCGTACATTTTCCTTTTCACTTTTTTCAGAAGAAAAATAATTAGTTCATTTTTATGATAACTGTTTTTCCATAGTTTGGTACAGATAGTCTGTGTGTGGGTTTTTATAATTCGGTTTTATGTTAATTTTTAGCCTCCAACATATTGCATTTGATTTTATTTCAGTATAAGTTTTGAGTTATTTTTTGAAAAGTTTTTATTGTTTTAATCTAATTTTATCATAAAACTTATCACATTGTAACATATTTTAAATGCTATATTTTGTAATTGTTGTATTTATAAAATACTTATAGATACACTCACATATACACACACATATACAAACATATCTGCACAGAAAATTAATGTAATCATTAAGATCATTAACTTTATTTTGATTTTTTTTTAGGATCAGTTTTTATTATATAAATTGTTTATTAATAATATATTATTTTTCAAGAAGAAATTCCTTAAAAATCTTTAAAACTTATTTCTCTTTTCTTGATTGTTAATCTGTAGAGCCCTGGGTAAACTTCTGTGATCTTCCTTGAGGATAGATTGTCCTTTTTCATTATTCAACCCTTTTGTTTATTCTTGCTCCCTACTCTATTATTGGTTCTGTGGTTATAGTGTAATCTCTCATAGTTGGTCTATCAGTGGACTAACTCAAGAACTCTGTTTCTTGTCTGATGTCTGGATGCCTGTTTGTTGTGGTGCCTATTGAGTAAAGCTGGGATTCTTATTTCTTCCTCCCAGTAGCCAATAAATTTGATCTCTCAAAAATTAAAAAATTAAATGGTATTTATATTATAATATTATTTTTCAGTTATGTTTTTTTAATAGAATCATGTTCACTTATAAAACTGATATTTGTGATTCTCTCAGAATATCTATAAGATATCAAAACATCTTTAATATTAATATTTTATATATATAAACCTTAAATTATATTGTACATATACATAATGATTACTATTTATAGAATCTTTTTGACTACCTGATCACTATTTTATTTCTCTATGTTTATGCTTAATAGAAGCTAAGAAGATTAAAGTAGACTTAACTGCAATACCAACCTACTGGAAAGATGAAACATTTTCACCAGTACCAAACCTCACAAATCTTACAAGCCTAGGTAGTTGGAATTTGTGGCATAATAGCACTCTAAATCATTTTTTCTCAGTGACTGACTGTAAACTATAGGATTATCTGGTTACAAATAATATCAGCAAAGCCTGAGGAGTCGGTTTTAATGTTTATATAAGAGTATTTACTGCAATATATGAGGCGTGTTTTTAAAGTAAGGTCCATTTTGAATTTGCCACCTATATATGAATTTAAACAGGTGACACTTGTTTAACTTAGTTATTTAATCAATAGTCAGCTGTTAGGAGCTGTTTAGTCATTTTGTTTTTGGTAGTTTATATTCATCATTTATAATGAGTGCTACTATTCATAATAACACTGCCAAGTGTGAAGTACAAGGAGTAATCTGATTTTGATAGCAAAAATAATTCTCAGCTGAAATTCACAGACAAATCAAACAGTGAGGCAATTGGAAAAGTTTTTGCTGGAAAATCTTCATTCATCCACCCTATATCCCTGACTTAGCTCTCAGCAGTTATTTTCTTTTTCTTTCTCCTTAAACAGAATCACAAAGTTTTAACAATGACAAAAAATTTAAAAAATGGCGTTACTGTGTGGTTTAAGTCACTGTCAGCAGAATTTCTTAAAGAGAATGAAGAAGTTAGTGAAACACTATAAAAAATTTGTTGAAGTTGAAACTGTGTAGAAAATAAGTAGTAATATTTATGCATAAAAATTATAATATTTATAATAATATAATAATATTAATATAATATAATATAATATTTATATCATATTATAATATGCATAAATTATAATATTTATAAATTAATAGTAATATTTATGCGTAAGTAAAAAGTTAGTTTATATTTTTCAGTTTTTTTTAAATTAAAAACAGACCTTATTTTAAAAACATGTCTCATATTAAATAAAGTCACTACAAAGGATTCTGTTCTGATTATTCACCAGCAGCTAAATTTTACTGCCCTTAATCCTTGATGTAAGCCAGGGATTTTATGTAATTAGCTTGTGCAGTATATGAACTACCCACATTTTGCAGTAGATTATAGAACAAGATTAGATGGGGGTTAGTCAATACAGTTGCATGATGGAGTTAGTATGTGCTCTGGCTCAAGTGTATAGGTTAACAATAGTTGAGTCAGAGGAAGCACATGCTAAGCTGGTTATGTGAATAAACATAGTTTAATGAGTCTATAGTTTTTAAAAGGAAATGAAATCAATCCTCCAGCACATAGTACAGATTTATATCATAAGTGATTACTGATGATGCTAATTGCTTACTCAAGCTTTGTTTGAATTGGATGTATTTAATTGATATTAGTCCAGATTTAATGTATTATTTTATGAATAACTCATCTTAATTCATAGATATTTATTTTTATACTATATTTTTTAAAAAGTATGATTTGCACTGTAATTAACTATAAAATAAATGTGGTGTAATTTTATTTTCAGCATTACAACTAGTATACTGAATGCTATTTATAGTCATCGGGACTACTGGAAATGTTTTCAATTACAAGAATCTTTTAGCCTGGAGGAGCTAGAAGAAAGTGATGATGAGATTTTCAACAGACCTGTTCGACATGTACCTGAAATAATCTTCAATTTTAATGACTTGAAACCTACTACATACCCTACTCGTGATTGTTACCCAATTCGTAGTGAACAACTTATTGAGCTTTTCAACTACTCTTTAAATAAACTAATTTCTGGTATGACTTAATATTTCTATTTTGTTGGAACATTTTTTCTGGAATGTACTTTTTTAATATTTAAGTAATCTATAAAGCTCAAATAATGTTTTGGAAAACAATGATACTTTATTGTAAGTTACGTATTCTATGTTTATTAAGTTTACATCTTTGAATAAGGGCTATTAAAAGTACACTTTTATAAACTTTCGGTTGAGATACTGTTAGAAAATTACTGATATATTATTACTGGTGGTAATTACTGATAAACTTCATTATTAGTAGTTGTGGAACTTAACAGTAGTTTAACAACGTAGTAGTACAACTTGTACTAGTTCAATTTCTAATAACAACTTATTAATTTGGCATCATCTTTGAAAAGTTGAAATTTTAGATAAGTGATCAAAAGTATTTTTTACTTTTTGGTATGTTTGTGTGAAGTCAGTTTTATTATTTTTTAAAAAATTTTACATTATTTAATTTTTTTTTTACTTTATTTTCTATTAATATATGGGAAAGAATACTTACTAAAAAGCCATTATTTTATGCAGGTTAAATAGAATTGTGTAAAATAAGAATAAGAAGTGATCTAATAAAATAAAGAATTGATAAGTAAAATAAGAATTGCAAAAGAAAGAAGCATGAGTATTAATAAAAAAAAGAAATAAGAAATGACAAAAAATGATATTAATTTATTATTGAGTATGAGCCACAGTGGTGTAGAATGAAAAGATAGTAGTTGTTTTTATCAAATATGTTTTTTTACTAACTTTCTTATATTTTAATTCTTTAACATGTGATTGTGTTTAATATTACTACAGTGAAGGACAAAAAATTAAAGAATATCTTCAATTCAAGTGTATAGCATGTAATTTTTATCTTAAAATGTTTCTGCTGTTGCTGTCTGGAAGAAATTTAAACAACGCTGTCAGAATCTTTTATTAACAAAAAAATAGATTATCCAAATCTGTGCATTTGGTTTTAGATTAAACATATAAAAAAGTACACACTGGTTAAGTTGAGAATATTCTTCTCTTTTTGAAGTTTGTTGCCAACCTAGAATGATGTGTATGTCATCAAAATGAATTTAAATTTTAGACTTGTCAACATGAGTTTCCAATTACAATTCATCCCTTTGTTTTAAATGATGTAAATGATATTTAAATTAATGCAGTATGTTTTTTAATGATGTAAGAAATATCTAATACAGAAACAAATGAATGTTAACTACCTTTGATACAAAAGCTGATAAAAAGTATTATAATGCATAAAATAAATCTAATAGTGTATAAAATTATCATATTTCCAAGTTATGAGTGTTGGATGATGGAAATTGAACTAAAATGACCATTTTATGATTGCATGTATTAATCCAATTTTGTGACTGCCTGTTGAAGAGACATTTCATGATTATATCTGTAATTTAAGGTTTAGTTCTATTTCTGATTGTATGTTTTCCTTTTTATTCCATAAGATTGTAATGATTCTGATTCAAAATAATTTCATTTCTACTCAGTTTTTTTCATTAACTCTTTCCAATTATGTTCAGAATCGTTCTAACAGATATTCTTTATTTTCTAATCTTGACATACTCTGATGTAAAATCAGATTTCAGCTTAAAACATTTTAGTCATTTATATTATTTGCTTTGGTTTTTGGGGTAAAATTTATCTTAATTACTTTTAAATGTATTTTTTTGTGGACTAAAGCATATTTGAAAATAGAATGTTAGTTTATTCTTTTTTTATGTTGATGTTTAATGAATTTTATCATATTTGCTTGGAATGGATCATGTTATGCTTGATCTATTATTTTTTGTTATTTTGTGTTTTTACCTTTAAGCAGAAGGAAAATTATTTATTTTCATGAATTTTTAAATTATCATTAATTTGTATACAAAAGTAATCATATGATCAGCACCCTTAGGTGTAATGACTGAACAACTAGTCAAAACCTTTTATCATTATTTTTAACATGTGCTATTAAGAGTGTTACTCCTACTGTAGAAATTAAATGAGAAATGTAAATAGATTATATAAAAAATATTTTTTTTTGAAAATTCAAATAATTCATTAACATATTGATCATTGTATTAATATGATTTAATATTAAATTAAACATAAACCACCAAAACACAGTAAACAGCTAAGTTAAACTTACCATATTAATTCCAAGAATCAATTTTCATGGGGTTCGCAAATCTTCAGTTGTTATTAAATTCTATAATTACATTAAAATATATTTATTTTTAATTTGTCACATTCTTGAAATTTGTTTTCTTTTTTAAATTTAAAAAAAATTAATGAAACTAATACACAGATTCTGGCTGACCAGTAACTGGACATAACAGTATGTTTTAACATTGCAGTTTGTCTTTTTATGATAACTATGTAACTATTATTTTTATAAATTATGTTTCAGAAACTAAGTTGCTGAATCCATTGCATAAAGTGTGTCTAGTCTATGATCCTCTAATGATGACTCACAGAAATGAATATGATGAGTATGGTTTTAGCTGAATGATATATTCTATTGCTTTAAACACTATTTTAATAATTTTACAATCATTTTAGTACAGATTTTGATGTTACTGTAGTTTATTAAATCCTTAGTAAAATTTTTTCTGTGCTATAGCTTAGGTAATTTAAAGTTCTATATAAATATTTGGTTTTTAATGTGATTGAATATTCTACAAAATAGTTTTTGGAGATTTTAATCTCTAAAAAATAAAAAAATTGTTTTCTGACAAATCAAATATTTTCTGCAGGTGTTTTCTAGACTTTTGCCAAAAGCCCTGCTAAGGTGTATTCAGAGGGAATAGTTAACAGTTGGGAGATTAATGGAAATTGACAAATTTTTAGACAAAATTTATTTTTGATTTATTAGTTCCTAATTTCCTTTCATTGTCATCCTCGGTACTCTAGTATCTGTAATAACCGAACAGATACTAGAGAACTGGAATACTAAGAACTGGAATTTCATGTAGAAAATTGTTTTGAAGAGATGAATATCATAATATTTTACTAATTTTTCCATTTAATCAGTAGTTTTAAGTATAATTAAAAATTACTCAAAGCTAATAATTTTTTTTAACTGAGATGTTCATATAGATAATTTAAGAGGGTTAGTATACTTTGTACACTTAAAGCTGATTTAAAGCAATCCTTTAGAAGTCTTTTTATATTTATTCTACAAGCATTACTAGAGTAGTTTTGTAATATACTGTATTTACTTGTGTAAAACATGCACTTTTTTTCTTAAAAAAATTCCTTGACTTTGTAGGTGCATTTGCATTTAATATACAGATTTCCAAATAAGGGTTCAGTATCTGTATTTATCGTTATACTATGTATTGTTGTTTAATATACTAATATATGGTAATAACAAACAAATTATAGCATGTATTCTAATTACTTTTGATTTCAGATCAGTAACTTAATGTTGAGTCACACCATTATGTAGGCTTCCTGTGATACATCCATTATGTATCAAAACTACCAGTTCATAAATAAACTTATGTCATAAGCATTTTTTTTTATCTCTGCATTTCTGGTTATAGTAATAATTATTGTTATTCATCATCCTGTATTTTTGTATATGACAAGTCATCTCAGCTACACACATAACAGTATTCATTTTTTTTTTAGTTGTATGAAGATAAATTGTATGTTAATTATATACTTATACTAAGTTCTTCCATTTTCTACTTTAAGTGAGCTACTAAATATGGGTTCTGTAAATTTTTTGTCTTCATTTATGGTTGGCAAAAAATTAAAAAGTTATTCGCTTAGCTGAGGAAATTTGTAATTGTGCAGCAGGTGTAAATATGGTAGCAGCAGGTAAATATGTTATTCTGGAATTGTATATAAGAAATTGAAAAAATAAAATAAACAAGCTTACGGATACTAGTAAAAGTAGAAGAGGATTTGTGATGGAATTTAGAAGTTTCCTCAAGTAGAAGAACACCAGGTGCTACACACATTTTACTCACTCTAAAACTAGCGCGTTACCCATCCTTTTTCTTGGCACCTAACAAATAACATCAACAGGTAATTTTTCAACCTTTGGAAAGATTTTTCTTTTAAATACAATAAATGGTGGAAGTTTTTTTGCCATCTACAAGTATTGTCAACATGACTGTATATCACTGTTTTTAATAAGGAGGCATGCTAACAGTTTTATCACCAACACCATTGAATCTGCTGGCACGTCAAAGTAAATTGGTGTTTGATCAGCATTTCTTGTCTGCCAGATTAAAAGGTTATTTTCTTGTTATAACTGAATTAAATGTCTCTGGAAGGCTAATAATTTTTCCTCAAAGACATCCAGCAAACATTGACAAATAGATGTAACTTTCCTTATGGATAATTCATATATATTCATAAAACAATTTAAATATCCTCAATTTACATTAAAATTCAGTATTCGAATTCCCTTGTGATTTGTACAGGTTTTAATCATTATATTCCTACTAGAATGACATCTATTCTAAAGTCACTTATTGTCTGTATTAATCTGTCTTTCAAAGCTCATTTGAAACTTTTTTATTCAAAGTGGATGGCGACTACAGTACATGAAACAACTCATAGGAAGATTGTAAAGCTGAATTTGATATTAATGTGTGATTAAATCTTGGCTGCATGGGATAATACAAATGATTTGTAGCATCATACATCAAATGATTTGGTTTTGAGGAGGTTCAAGAAATGCTACATTTCTAACAGCCTGGGTGGAAGATGGCTGTAGGGACGACGAAGACAATCATGCCTCTTCTGAAGATAGAGATTCAAACAGCAGTGAAGATTAAAAAACAGATTAGAATCTTTTTTCAGATTTACCATGTTAGTGTTTTAACTTGTTTGTTTTTTAAAATGATCATATGATGTTACTACAATACACTCCTTGTTCTTTTTTTGTTTCAGACATGCTTGCTAGCCTTCACGTATTTCTATATTTTTATAGTGTTTGTCAGTGTACTGTAATTCCTGTATATAGTTTAGTGTCTGATTTTAAAATACATATTTTAGTATTTAATTATTATTGTACAAAAGATAAATAGAATCAATTGAAAATTTTAGGTGTTAACTATTTTCCCAAAAATTTCACAATTATTTTTCAGGTGCATGTGTTACGTGAATAAATACGGTAAAAATCTCAATAATGTTTTAAGGAAACCTGATTTGCTCAGATCAAATATACTTTGTTATTGATTAAATCCTTTTATAACAATTATAGTAAATAACAATTTCTGAACTTTTATATATGTTATTATATAGAAGAAGAGCTTTTATTATGCTTATTAGCCTTTGATCTTGAACTATCACTTTTTTAAACTTTGTAGTCATAAACAAAATTAGTTTTTTTACATTTTAGTATGTATTAAAGTGGTATTATGCACTACATTAACTATAAGTGTACTGTTTAAGTTGTACTGTATAAGCAGTTTTTTAAGTTGTGTATGCTTTATCATTTTCTTTTATTTAATTACAGTTCTCATCCTGAAAAACCTGAAAGGATATCAGCTATTTATGAAATTCATAAAGAATATAATCTACTTGATAGACTTCATATTCTTCAGGTAATAAGTTTTGTCTTTGGCATGTTGATTGTAATTTTAGTTTTTATTTTATAACTACACATTTTATAAAAAAATGAAGATTTTATTGTACGAGTTGTTTATATTTTTATTTTTAACTGTATAGTGAAAGTAGTTATTTGTTGGAAGGCTGCAAGAGGTTTTTAAAAAAAGGAATTTCATATGTTAAGAATAATAATTAATTTTTGCATGTTTCCTCTTGATCTACATTTTAAATGTCTAGTTTAATGAATAAAGGACTGTAGTATCAAATTAGAAGTTCTCTAGAAAAGATTTCTCATTAGATTGATCAAGATGTTTTAAAAAATATTTAAGTTTACTTAACCTCTTATGTAGTACTTGAAAAACCAGTATGAGTTTAATACTGTTATATGATTTTGACATTGGTCATAATTACCCCTTAAAATGATACTTTATAGTGTATCTTTTAGGTTTACATATTTAAAAAAATAATCATCATATCAAGCTTACCAAGAAAACCCCTGAAAATAATTTACCTACTTAAAAAAATAATCATCTTGTCAAGCTTAACAAGGAAAGTAAGTAGTGAGTGGTTTCCCCATTGCTTTCTTTATTGAATCAGATATAGTTGCTTATCAGCATCTGAAGTCCACTAAAATTCAGATGCAAGATATTTGGCCCATTGAGTGAGAGTTTCATTCAATTCACCACAGGATTGACTATGTAGAGGGTATTGTTAGCTCATAGAAAGTGGCTCTGCCTTGTGCCTTTCAACCTCAGGTGCTTTACTTGTCTATAGCCTTAAGAAAGGCTGTTGACAAAAATTGTTAACGAACAGATCTATGTACCCCTTTCTGTGGTAAAACAATGCATTATATACTGTTACCACATATATGCCTAATTTAATATCGGCGGGTGAACACTGTAGCAACGATGTGAGCTAATGCACAGTCGGACGCACTGATACAAGCATCACTACCGTCGCGAAGATGACTGTGCAGTTCTCCCACCATAGCGGTGCTGCAGCCCCACCACTTTCAGGCTCCAGTAAAAGAGCATGCAAAACGAGAGTGAATTCAAATCATTGTCAACCACCACTTGGAGAAGACAGAAGAAGTTCCCTGGTCAGCTCAACGTGGGACTTCCTGGCAGATGTCAACATCCCCGCCAGAGCAGCAGGCCCGGCCGGCTCGCTGAGGAAGCTGCTGGACATGAACGTTATCTTCCTGCGCCAGCTCCAGCTCGCTTGGCTTCAATCGCCCTGGCCGCAGCAGACTCAGCAGCAGGAGCTGGCCCAGCGTGGAATCGTTCAGGGAGGACCACCTTGGCTGTGCTGGCGAAGGACGACTGACGCCAATCCAATACTGTGGGGCTCTGGGGGCCACCACTGCCACGCTGTAGTGGGGACCCAACTGCTGCTGAGAGAAAGCCCGGTCTGATTTCAATGGACGAGCTGCAACTCCCTGACTTCACTGGAGACCAGCTTCCAGACCCAACAGCTCTTCTCAGAGCCAACGCAAAAAACAGCTCTTCGCAGGGCCACCACAAGGTTATAAATTATGTGCTGTCAAAGTCATTCAGTGACAATACACTGCTTCAGCTATATAAGGGAATATACAATTACATGTGTATCTTGATAAAGAAGATGAGATGAATGAAATGTTAGTTTAGATAATGCTAGATCCTTGATACGAATGAAATCAAGATTCAGAAGTCAGTATACTGACCACTTTATCAAATGATGCAAACAGGATTATGAAGATAAAATTTATAATTAAATTTTTGAAAAAACATATCCAGCTAGAATTTTATATTCTAATTGCAATGAAGCAAACAACTGCTGTAAGGTAGTAAAAAGACTCTTTAAAAGGTCTAAAAGTGGTTAAAGAAAAACATTTTTTAAGATGCACGTTATTATTATTGAACCGGTGGCTAAGACTATAATAATTCAGGTTTCAGTTATGAGGGGAGAGCTTTCACTTCTATGCAATGATCATTATTTTGAGTTGGTTTCAAATAATCTTTGAGTTGTGTGATCTTTGCCTGTGTGTCACTAGACATTCTTGGACAGATTCTTTGCTTCTGAGTGTACTATGCTGAGTACTGCAAGTTTTCAGTTCCACTCTTAAAAGTATCACACTCAGAAGAATAAATTTTGTTATAGATTTACTAGAGGGCAGTAATATTACTTTTGGATTTTTTACAATGGAGAAATTAGAAGATTTTGGTCTATACGCAGTTTTATATAACATTTGATCATAATTTTAAATAGATTAACTTTTAATGAGATATTAGATCAAGTATTGAGTTACTAAATCAGGTTATTTTTCTGTAATAATATTAAATTGCATATATTAAGTATAATAAATTAGTAATTAAATTCTTTGAGAAAAGCTGGAACTTAAGAATGAACTAAAATAAAAATTAATAAACATGGAAAAATAATTTATAGTGATTAATGTGATTCTGTTTATGAAATAATATAATAGTGACAAGTTTGGGTAGTGTAGATTATAAGTACACATTTTATATTTTCACTATAAATGATTTAACTAATGAAAATTTTGATTATGAATTCCTGTATCTCAAGAAAAATATTATCGTGTTCACATAAAACATTTTATAGGGTGTTATTAGAAAATATTTACATTATTTTTTATAATTATGAATGTTTTAGATTTCAATTATAAATGACCTAAAAATTGTATTAAAGGTTTAATTTACTAAGCATTTAGCAAAACGTTTACTGAAAATAGCTGCAAACATCTTGGAAACATGACGTTACTGTCTTATTGACAAACAAGTTAATTTTATTCTTGACGACCGACTATTATGAACATAACAGTTTAATTTAAAAACTATTATTGATTTGAATTTAAATTAACACCTTTTAGAAAATCCCTGAAGATGGAATAACAACTTTGAAAGTACTAGGATTTACACTTTTTAAATTGTTGGTAAGTGGAAATTTAATTTATAAATCATATTAAAGGTAACTGTTAATATTGTTTGCAGTGGTGGCAGGGGGCATGACCATGATTTGTTTTGCCGACACTGGACAGAGTATGTATTGGGAGTGCTCATCCCTCCTCTTGGTTGTGGAGCTGGGTTAAGGGTGGGCTGCTGTGAGCTTAGTTTGGCTGAAGTCTTGTACCATTCAGTGTGAGTCAGTCACTTTGGTCCTTCGCAGGGATTGATCCATGGGTAGGGGTATCAGAACTATTTTTTATGGTCCCTCACTTTACTTCTTGTTTGCTAATGACCTGCCTCAAAATTTTTTATTGATATGACTGGTAAGTTGTAAAATACCAGACGAAAAAAAACATGCTAGGAAAAAAGGAAAAAGAGACTAATTGCCGGGAGTATTTTACACAACCTTTGTTTTTCCTATTTGTTTCACATTTAAATGTGAATTCCCTGAAGAGTATTAGTAAAAAAAATCTGAAAAAATTATAGAATATGTTCTTTTGATTTAACTTAGAAATTAAAAAGAAATTATCTCAATCCATCTACTATTAATCCTCTTAAATAATTTTTTCCAAATCAAGTATGAAAAAATCTAACTTTTTGTCTGACTACTATTAGGCGTGGGTTTCACAATTTCACTACCAGTTGGCGCTAGTGGACATGAGCTTCACAATTTCGTTCCCAGTTTGTCCTATGTCCTTATGTTCGTCCATATGCATTTATGTCTTATGCTCATGCATGTTATATTGTATGCTCAGTATAGTAAGTAAAAATTAAATAACGTAATACAAATAAAAATAACACACCTTTTCAATTATTTGTGGTAATTTATAAGAAAATATTCGATTAGAAGTATAACAATGAATTTATTTATAAACTATTTTTTATCATAAAAAAATATAAAAAAAACCTTGTGAAACAAAACAATAATATGATTTTTCATGTTTTTTATAACAACTTTACCATGTTTACATCATTGTTCATTATGACAATAAGTTTTTGCAGTTTTCAACAATTTTTACTTGATTTTTTCAGAAGCAAGAATTTGTGGCCATCTAGCCACAAAGTTCTGAGCGGTTGTTATTGCTAACCATACATGCCATTTGTTCAACAGGTTTGGCCATATTTTGGTGGAAAGCAACAAATAACTTTACCAAGCAGCCCATACTGAATCTCTGAGAACATCTAAGCAGAAACAATAGTATCTAAAATGGAAGAAAAGTTATATACTGTAATGAGGACCATTTTTCATTCAGGTACATCTTTTGAAAAAGGGCATTCATTATACAGGCAAGATAAAACAAGATTAGAATTGGGTTCCTATAAGCGATGAAAAAGTTAAACATGACAATTGGCCAAGAAATCCAGGCGACGCTTAACCCTTTAAAGCAAAGAGAAGAGGATTAAAACCTGAAACTAATCGAAATTGACAAAAATTTGAAAAATTTAATAGGATGTAGTGAAGAATTCTGTTTCAATATAACCAAATTACCTTTAATATGATTGTTAATCATTTACACTTTTTGTCTAAAACGTTCATTATTATAAATGATGTAAATACTTTCTAATAACACTCTATAGAAAGTTATGTGTGAACATGATAATATTTTTCAAGATTATAGGAATTCATCAAAATTTTCGTTAGTTAAATCATTTATAGTACAAATAAAACACTGGTACTTATAATTTACACTACCTGAACTTGTCGCTATTTTATTATATTATTTCATAAACAGAATCACATCAATTACTGGAAATTATTTTTCTATGTTTATTAATTTTTATTTTAGTTCATTCTTAAATCCATATTTTCTCAAAAAGTTAAATTACAATTTATTGTACTTAATTTACCCTATTATTACTGTTAGAGTAAATTTACCTGATTTAGTAACTCAATACTTGATCTAATACCTAATTTAAGACAATCCATTAAAAATTATGATCGATTGTTATATTTAACTGAGTTGAGACCAACCAAAATCCTGTAATTTCTACATTGTAAAAAGCCCAAAAGTAATATTACTGCGCTCTAATAAATCTAAGATAAAATTTACTCTTCTGAGTGTAGTACGTTTTTTTTAAGAGCAGGACTGAAAATTTGGTGTACTCAGCATAGTACACTTATCAGCAAAGAATCTGTTCAAGGGTTTTTCTACATATTTAGGTTATTTTGCCTATAAAATTCTTTTTCTGCCTTTCTCTCTCTCTTGTGTTTTTTTTTACATATTGTGTCTGTGAGAGAAAGAAAGAGAGAGTTATGAAATATGTAATGGTTTAGCTAGCAAAACAAGCATAGAAAAACCAAGATATTAGATCTAAGTAGCTTGTGGCATATGATCCCATCAGATTACAGTTTAAGTTAACATAATCATCTACATAATTTTGACTGGTAATTTGGTTGCAAATGAATCTCCCACACGACCATTTTGACGCATGATCATTATACCTGATTGTGGGTTTAATATGTTAATCTAGTGGGATTATTTAAAATAAATCTGTAAGAGTGGGTGTTTTAGATTTCTACATGATATAAAAATAATTTGGTCTAAATTATATGTCACACTGTAACATGTTATGAATTTTTTTATGGTACTTTGAATTATTATCAGAGACAGTAAATATGAATTTTGTATTTTATTTTGTTTTGTATCTGTTGTAGAGTAAGGCAGCTACTGAGGATGAACTTTTACTGGTTCATTCAAGTGATCACATAGAAAAGATGAAGGTGATTGAATTTTTGCCAGAATCTAGTAACAGTAATGAAAAATCATGGTCTACTGCCACAAAACAGAAATCTTACCATTCAGTTTACCTTCATCGGCAATCATTTAGCTGTGCACTACTTGCAGCTGGTTCTTTATTAAAGGTTTGTTGAACAATCATTCCTTAAAAGTTTTTCTGTGGATATTTTTAGAATGTTAATTAAATAAAAGGGTCTATATTTAAGAAAAAATGTAATGTTCGTAGTTGCCATCCAGGCTAAAATTAATTTGAAGATGAACTTACTTCACTTTCAAATATCGTGTTTTTAGTCTTATTAAACTATAGTTGTATGCAAGTATGAAAAATTGTTTAAAAAATGTTTAAGAATATATTTTTCAATAATGTCCATTATTCTGTCAGTTGTTTAAAATTTGTATCCCTTACCAGATTTAGTTTCGAAATGAATTTGTTATCTTATAATATCTTACAATCTTGATATACAAGGCATGGTTCAAAAGTAAGAACCATTCAGTAACAAAATGAGAACAGTTGAAAAAATGAAAAATTTATTAATGGTTTCAAATACATAATATATTTACTTCATTATTCTACATAATCACCATTTCATTCTAAACACTTTTGATATCGTGAAACAAGCTACTTCAAATCCACTTCATAAAATTCCACTGCCTGGGATTAGCCACTTTTGCACTGAGATTTTTTCAACTTTTCACTTTCTTTGAATCATTGAGAAGCAAGCCAGTTTTCCCTTCACTGTTAAAGCATTGCCCCCTTGTTGTTTTCCCTCTGTTTCCGTTGTGGTTAAAGCGGTCAAGAAAAGCATGTGTAGAAGTCATTCTCTGAACTTTGTGAGCACTTGTCAACATTTTCACCACCCATCATGCATACAGTTTACGATAGCCTAGTGTGTCAGCCATGATTCTCAACAATGTTGCCTTTGAAACTTCTAGAAATTACAGAGAAAGATTGTAATTGTAAAGTGATGATTTTCTTTCACGTTTGCATTCACATGTTCAATGAGATCATCAGTCTGGATACTAGACTTGCTACTTCTCTGTTTGTTATGAACATTTGAATGGCCAAACTTAAATTCACAACATCATTGCCTCAGTTTTCCTTCACTTTTTGCAGTAGGCCATATGTTTCTGAAAAGCAATGTGATTTTCAGCAGCATTATGTTCTTTTGTGTTTAGAAATCTAATCTCTAATCAAACTTTAGAACTGGCAGAATTAGTTATTATCACACTCATTTCAATACACTGCTTGCAAAAGCAACAACATTGATCTGATGGCAATGTGGCAGTTGCATGCCAAACAGACCAAGCTACTGTGCATGCATGAACAAATCAGTGTTGCCAATCGTTATTTATAATTAATCAGCCCTAACTTTTGAACTACACCTTGTACTTGTTGCCAATTTAATAGTTTTATCCCATTCACAATCAGAGTCTGGTGGGCTATTAATTTATCTTTCTTTAGATATTTATGTACATAATATTTACCTGACTGTTCTAATTTTGTGCTATTGTTTATTTCTAATTTCTTTTTCAGTACAGTACCGACGTATTACTATGGTTGTTATTTTTAATCACTTTTAAAACATTCTCCTATACTGCAAAAGCCATAGACAAAATAAATCATTAATGAAGAATAAAATTAAATATGTATGTAACATTAAAAATTGTTACCAGCTAATTAAGAAAATTAAAAATTAAAATGTGAATAAAAAAGATAAATTAATTCCACATAGTGTAATATGTATATAATTATGAGGTCTGATGAAAAGTATTCAAATTGTTGGCATAAACCCAAAATTGAGCTAAGCAGTTGCAAAAGCAGAGGTTGCAACTTATTGCATTTGTACCGTAAATCATACAACCTTTGATCATGTAGTTTGCTTTCAGTAGTGCTTTGTTCTTATGAATGTGAATGTGTTTTTTATGATTATGTTGTCCAAAAGAGACTTTATTTATTGATTTTTGGGAAAGGAGAGTTACAGAGAGTGAGATCTGGTGAATTGAGTGACAATTAAAATTGCAAATTTGATACCTTGCAAGAAACTGCTCCACAAGGTATATAAGTAGACTGGAGGTCAATTTCATAATATACTTGTCACTCACCACTCTGATGGAATGCTTGGAATGAATTTGATTCTTCAAATGATTTAAAACTTGCACAATATTATTTTTGTTATTTTATCCTGAATTATAATATTCATGATTTGTAAATACTTTGCAGGTAGGAAAAAAAACAGTTAGCATCATCTTGACATTGCTGCAGCTCTGCTATATTTATCTGGGTTTGGGAGAGTTTGTAAACTTCCTCAGTAATGACTAAACTCTTGTCTTTTGGGATCACATCCATAAATACACAGTTTAGCATTAATAATGATTTTTTTGCTGTTGAAGATTTCATTATTTTCCATATATTCAAGCAAGTGAAAGACTGTACTGTCTGCTTTGTGAGAGAGAGTTTGAGAATTTCTACTATGAAGACTCTGGACTCTTGTTTCAGGATAACATCCAAAAACCTACAATTCAGCACCAGTAATGGTTATTTTTGTCTTAAGAAATTTCATGGAAGGACCAGGTCTGTTTCCTATGTAGTTTTGTTATAAATTTTGCTCCCATGAAACTTATGTCTAAAACTTCCATAAGAATTAACTAAGGGAACTGAGAGTATTAAGTAAGTCTTCAGATGAAGACTTACTTAAGACCAGATGACTTTTCTCAAGTCATCTGGTCTGGCCTGATGTTATTAATACAAAAGGAATCATATTTTCCACCCACCACTTGGCCATTAAGCAATGTTTTTGGCAGCAGAAATGAATAGACATATTTTTTGAACATTCCTCATTTATGAAAATCTTTTATAAGAGATATTATTAACCTTAAACAAGTATGAAAATTTATTTTATCATAATTTGCTGATCTCCATGGCAGATTGGTAGTGTCTTGGTCTTTCATCCAGAGGTATTGGGTTCAAATCCCAATCAGGCATGACATTTTTGCATGCTATAAAATTCATTTATCATCCATCGATAACTGTAAGAGAACATAAGCCTGTTGTTATTGTATAAGTAAATAATAGAAGGTTTAAGGGAAAAATTGACTATGATCATCGTAATTTAAAGTTCTCTCAAAATATCCTATTATACAAAGCCTTCCAAACCAAGTAAAAAATGGTACAGATGAAAAATCATTTATAAGATTATTAAAATAATTTTTTATTGATGTGTTCTATTTAGCCCCAAACCTAATTAGGATTATGTTTGCATTATATTGAATTTGGACAAAATTTATTATTTTACAGGTTGTTGATAGTGTTATAAGTGGTGAGAGTGGAAGAGGGGTCGCAGTAATACGGCCTCCTGGCCATCATGCAGAACCTTCTGAACCTTGTGGGTTTTGTATTTTCAATAATGCTGCTCTTGCTGCAAAGTATGCTATTACAAAATATGGTCTCAATAGGTAAGTTGATGATGTATTCTTTTTTTATTATTCTGATTATTACTTGAACTGAATTTTAGCTTTTATCGAGTATATTTTTCTTATTCCTCCTTTTTAATTGTTTAAATCTTCATAAGGGTGATTTTTTTTTGTATTAATTGAAATATGCCAAGCAGCACAAAAATTATTCAGCTGCCATTATCTGAAAGTCCTTTTAAAAGAGTATGGAATGCTGTTTATTTTAACTTTGTGTGGAAGGCTATCTGGCTCTTTTATTTAAATTTGGCTATGCTGATTGAATTCCGTTACTTTGTTGGTCATATATTCTACTATAATTTGATTACTTTGTTTATTCTGGTGCATTATTTACCTTGAGCACAGGTGGCTATTTCAAATATGAGTAAACATATAGATGTTCTGCTTGGATGGTAAATATTTATTATGTTTAATTTCATTAAATGTTTTCTATTACAAGCACATTTAAAAATCATGTACTTTTCTGCTGATATTATTATTATTATCATCCATTTATAAATTGCCCCTTTTTTACAAAATAGTAATTGATTTCAGTGCCCTTTTTAAAGGACATTTACCTAAAAACTTATGATGTTATTCATATCTAATTGTTTTTTTTTTTAATTATGTGCCTATTTTAGCAATATTATTGTTGAAGTTTTGTCTTGGCATTAAGGTAAACTTAGATATTTCATTCTCATAAGAATTTTGGTAGTATGTACATTTTTTTTAAAATTAAAAAAAGTTTCACTTTACTGGTTAACAGTAGCTCAGATCTCATCTAAAATGAGTTCAGTGTTAAAACATGATAGGAGGAAATTTTACTTAAGGACAAGGAATAAATATTTCAGTTATGTTGTTGTGCTACGAAGACTGTTCTATAAATGAAGATTCTGGAGAAGATAATGCAGACCTTAGTAATTTACCCTGTTGGCAGTAACCAGCAGACACTGAAATAGTAATTACTGAAGTTAAAAACAAAATTCATAAGTGGAAGTCAGGAGACTTAAATAATTTTCTTAATGATCAACACTGTAAGTAGATAAATATCAACAAATATTGTTAATTATTGTAATGTAAGAGCAGTATATGAAGGTATCATTTATATACTTGTAAAGTACAATAACTCTTTTGCTGTGTAGTTTAAAATTCAATTGGGTAACATTTCCAATGAAGAAATTATTTATTAGAATTTTATTATTTATTACATGATACAAAGAAAATGAATGTATTAGACGAATTTAGAATTAATACTGAGCTTGTTGATACCAGTGTAATGAGGGATTGTTTTGACATTTCTTTCATTTCAGAATGGCTAATAACTGGAAAACAATTAACAAAAAATGCCAAGAATTCAGCTTGGACATTGATAAAAGATTAGGCAGTTACTAGGGCTTAATTTTTACTCTATTTTTATTGTCTTTCATAAAAGCATAAAATTGAGTAAGGTTAAAAAGTTGTAAAAAATGGTACTTTTCCTTACAAGTTTACTTTTTAAGACAAATTTAATATTTATACATGATTCTGTAAATAGAATCTTACTTTTTTTTAGAAGAATAATTTTAGGATTTTTTTCATTGTTAAAATATTACTTGACTTGGTTTTCTATTTGTAAGATATTTTACTTCTTTCAATAGGATATTGCTGCTTGATTGGGATGTGCATCATGGAAATGGTACCCAACATATTTTTGAAGATGATCCTCAAGTCTTATACATATCATTACATAGATATGATAATGGTAACTTCTTTCCTGGTTCAACTGATGCTGCAGCTACTGTTGTTGGTAACGGTAGAGGACGGGGATTCAATGTCAATATTCCATGGAACAAAGTTAGTCTGATTGTTGATGTTATATTACAATAATGTTTTGATATGTTGAGTAAATTTATTATGCTTTCTCATTCCCTTTTCATTTCATGTTCACATGTAAATGTAATAGTAACACCATAAATGAAACAGCTTGACAAATTGTACTTGTATACAATAAATATGTTTAACTGTTACATTAAAGAATATTATGTTTGTTAAAATGAATGAATCCTTTACTCTTATCACAAAACAAGATTATTTTTTCATACTTTGAATATTTAAGTTCTGAAGTTTATAAAATACCAGTTCCCTTAAACATTAATAATGCAAGAAATAAATTTCTTTTCTTTTTTTATAATTAATTCACCACTTAAGCTTAAAGCTCGTGCCGGTGGGGAATTTAAAATGAAAATCTAATGACATAAATACTGAAATATTCAAACTTTTCTTATACAATATGCTGTACTTTAAAAGAAAATGTTATTCAGGAGAATCCA
The DNA here is from genome assembly GCF_047948215.1 of Lycorma delicatula. Classification (NCBI taxonomy): domain Eukaryota; kingdom Metazoa; phylum Arthropoda; class Insecta; order Hemiptera; family Fulgoridae; genus Lycorma; species Lycorma delicatula. Next base: position 153,339,785 of record NC_134455.1, on the reverse strand, counting down.
GCTCATTTTCTGTCTATAATTTTAGTGTCCTTTAGCCCCTCAATTAATAAAACTTGAACTATTACAATATTTAAACTGTTTTTCGTTGAAGATTCTTCTACCTTTAGGAAAAAAACAAATTCTGATTGTATAAGAGATTTTTAATTTATTTTGACTCCCTAGCACAAAAAATGAATAAAGCAATATTTGAAGTGTTTTTTCAAAATGAGTTTACAGTTAGAAAAATTAAGAAAAAACATGATGGTGTCCAAGAGGTTTCAGTGCCCATGTCTGTAAAAAATCTTGTTCTTTGGTCCTGTAGTTAAAAAATTAAATATTATGATAATGAAACTGTTATTTTTCAAGAAGAGTAAGTAAAAATAAAAAAAAAACATGATATCCTAGCAGTTCAAGCTCATTGCCTCACAAGGATTCGTTGTCCTGAATGAAAATAGCTATTACAATATTCAAACTGTTGATTTTAAAAATATATATTCTACCTCTACATTTAAAAAAATTACAAATTATATATTACACAAAATATATTTTAATATTCCTAAAACTATATTTTTAGTAAAAAAATAAATAAAAATAATAATGATAATAATTTGTCAGATTTGTTGGCAACATTAACATGAATTTTTATGTACAGAATTCCTTTCCCTCTATATAATAATATTTTCCATGGATTATAAAGTAAAATACGATTTTTAAACTATTTTTAGCTACCTAAGTTATTCATTTGACTTAGATAGAAAGTTGATGAGACATCAGCTACTGATGTAATGAGGCAGTATCTTGAGCTGCAGCACAGCTTTGCATAGTCAATGATATTGTGATACTGATAAAAGATATTTGTTGTTATTTTCAGAGAGGTATGGGTACAGCTGAATATTTTGCTGCATTTCATCAAATTGTTCTTCCTATTGCTTATGAATATAATCCAGAATTAGTTATAATCTCTGCTGGGTTTGATGCTGCTGTTGGAGATCCATTAGGTGGTAAGCAATTTAATTTTGTTATTGTATGAATTGTACTCAAGTGCTAATTTATTAATTATATTAGATAGTATACTGGTATCCATTTCATGTTATAGAATGTATGAATTATTACATTACAGAAAAAATGGAGTATTACCATGTTATAACGGCTTTGAACTCTGTTTAAGAATAAATAGAATTCAAATTTAGATCTTGATCATGTCAATGACTTTTCACTAGAAGAGGTGTAAATTTTAGTTGTAGCTATTCTTTACTTGGTAGTCCTGAGAAACATGTTTATTTAAATTTAATAATGTAATAAAATGTTATTAAATACCTAGTAATATAATGTTTAATATTGTTAAAAACCTTTTCCTTTTAAAAGGAATACCTCTTGTTCAATTTGGATTGGTGGTCAAGAGATTTAGATTAGAAATTATATCAGAGGCATTCAATAAAATTGAATGTTTTGTCCCTTTAGTATTAAATATTAATCATCAGTCTAGAGGTTGGATGGTACCTAATCTTGATGAAGACTTAACTTTAATCCAGAGATGAGATCAAAGGTTAGAATTATCTAAACGATAGTTAGCGGAGGCTAAACAGGAAAAAGAAGAAGAAGAGATCAAAGGTTAAAAGATCAGTTAATGGTTGAAAGGAATGATGATAACATAGAGGGATTGTGTGCTCTTCAGGAGATCAAGGTGGTTTACATCTTATCTTGTATTGAACTACAGTAAAATCTCCTTTACTCCTCTCTATGATATTCATCTTAGTCCCATGACTATAAGATAAGTTCTTTGTTTTTCTGTATTATTAGAATCGATGCTGTATTTTTTTTATGAATTATTTTCATATGGTCATTAAACATGGTAATGATAGTAGCAAGAATCATTTTCACCATTGATGGCATTAAAGGTAAATCTCAGCTTCTTCCTTTTAGTTGACATAACAAATAGAAATTGTAATAACTATTCAATAGCATGTCAGTTATTCTATTACAAAGTATAAATATGATTTCAGTCATTTGCATTTATAGTTGCTTCAAATTTTTCTGTTTTCCAAGATATTCCTACCTGAGGGTGTAATATAAGGTAGCTGTGGAACCATCAGCTTGCAGTGGGAGCTATTTAATACATTATCCTGTACCTATGTACTTAGTACCTGATATTTGCATTTATTTCTTGAATATTTGTTGATGAAAGTGAGGAGATTTATTAGGATTTCATTGAAGAAGATGAACGTTACAAATCACTTATCTTACAGATTTCACCAAATCCAAACCAGATAGTAAACATATTTTAAAATGGATAAGTTATACTCACTCCCTCTACTACTGATTTACTTGAGATATATTTATTTACATCAGACAGTGCAGGAACAGTTCTTTCTCTGTGTTACATTGTCTGCTGCACATAAGTACACCCTTATCAGCTACCAGTTACAATAAGGAATTCAGTAATATAAACATCTTGCACCTTGCCAATGAACAGTGTAAAAATGATCTCATACTGTTGTAGTTTGAGGTCATGAGGCAATTCTTGTATGTTCTGTCTGCCACCTCTCATTTTGTTAAAATGTTAAAACAGAATTTAAACAAATTCTATTACTGATATTCAATATACTAAAAACATGTTTCATAACCACATAAATTTTTTATTGTTGGAGACTTGATTGAATTTAAAATATCAAAAGTTTGTTTTTCTGGAGTACGTCAGTCAGTGATGTAATATTTTTCATAGGAATAGTTCAAAAGTTATCATAGGTTTAATTAAAAGGAATAGTATTCACTGAGAAGGTTTTCAAGCTTTTCCTGTGAAATCAAGATATAGATATATGCTTACATGTATAAAGATAATTATAAAGCAGTAATTTAGGGTCTAAAATAAATTCTCTTCTGCACTCGCTACAAAGAGAAAAGGAATTGTTTTTTCTTTCTTAAATCGATTATGCAAAGTTAAAATTTCAATGAAACATTTATACCACAACTTTGTAGTAATTTCCATTTTCTAAGCAGTCTCCTCCCCCCCCCCCCCCATTACTTATGTATTCTCACACACATTATTGTGTGCAACACAACATTATTTTTAAAAAAGATTCATAGTTTTTTTTTATAAAAACATTAATTTTTATATAAAGATATTGTTACAAAAAAAAAAAACTGCTCTCAAAGTTGAATATTAACTTATATTATAATACTAACTTAAGTTGATTGATAACGAATACTCAACCTTTTTTTCTAAAGAATAGATTTGATACAATTATCAGAAACTACTTAAAACAAATATATAATTTTCTGACTTAACTGGGATTTTTATTTTATTCTTTATCTTAATTGTTTTGGTCATATGATAATCTTTTCTTTTTAAAATTTACTTGACTTTACATGTAAGAGAAAGTATTATTAGTTATAAGATCATAATGGTTTGTTCATAGTTGGCTGGAAGAGCAAATTGCAATCATTCTTAAATTTTCTTTTTATCTGTGATTTCTTGTTTATTTAATTCTAATGGTTATTATTTCTTTTGTTTCTTGGTTATTCATGTATTTGATCATTTTAAAATATATTACATGATAGCAAATTTCCCATTTTGTGATAATTGTTTTAATAATCTTAATAATTAATAACAGCAGATTGCTAACAAATAGCAGCTGTGGCCAGCCAGTAATCCAGTCTTCAAAGGTTATCATTGTATTTATTATAAATTTATAATTTCTTGCATAAATTTTACTAAAAATATTTGTAATTTTATTCTTTGAATAATTTTATTGTCATGTTTGGTAATTGTCTTACTGGTTTTTTTTTTTAGGATGTAATGTTTCTCCTGAAGCTTATGCACACCTGACACATTGGTTGATGCCTTTGGCAAGTGGTCGTTTGATTCTATCCCTTGAGGGTGGCTATAATGTCAGATCTATCTCATATGCAATGACAATGTGTACAAAAGCATTATTAGGAGATCCACTCCCACTCATCGATCCTGGTCTTAGCACTTGTCTTTCAGCTATTAACTCAATAAGAGAAGTTATTCAGGTATTGTAATTTTAGTAGAATATTCTTTTGTATTATTATTTTTTTTTAAAGATCTTTACTAAGTCTGACAGTTGCATACAGTGTTTCTTGTGTAGGTCTGTAGATTGAATTAACGTCTTAAATATCTTAATAATTTTATTCTTTTAAGTAAAAACATGTTTACCTTTAATTGTTTCTTCTAAAACCACTTTGTTTTCTCATTACACTTGTGACTTAGTAAATGAAAAACATTTTTGATAAATTAAGGTGAATCATACTATTAATAGCTTTAAAGAGATAATAAAGGTGTATACATGATTGCTCCCTGTAAGAATCATGAGACCTTGCTGATGGTGAGGAGGCTTGAGTGTTCAGTGATACAGAGTAGCTGGACCGAAGGTACAACCATATCAGAGAGGTATCTGTTGAGAGCCAGACTAAGGAATGATTCCTGAAAGAGGGCAGCAGCTCTTTCAGTAGTTGTTAAGGGCGTAGGTCAGGATGACTTAAACGGCCATATCAACGTTACTCAATCCTCTTGTGTATTGCGCAGCTGAAAGCAATGGAAAACTACAGCTGCTTTTTTTTGAAGAAAATATAGCTCTCTGCATTTTCATATAACAAAGATTGAGGCACCTTCCTTAATAAAATATTCCAGAGGTAAACTAGTCCCCCGTTCGGATCTCTATGTAGGGACTACTAAGGAATGGGGTCACCAGAAAATTAAAAAATAACATTCAACGAGTCGGAGCGTGGAATGTTAAAAGTCTAAAAATTGTTGGTAGGTTAGAAAATTTAAAGAGGGAAATGGATAGGATAAATGTAGATGTAGTAGGAATTAGCGAGATTCAGTGGGAAGAGGAAAACAAATATTGGTCAGGTGAATTTAGAATAATTAACTCAGGCTTCAAATAATGGGCAGGCAGAAGTAGGTTTTGTAATGAACAAGAATACAGGGAAGAGAGTAGATTATTTCAAAATGCATGGTGATAGAATCATTGTAATAAGGATAAAATCAAAACCTAAACCGACAAAGATTGTTAACATGTATATGCCTACAAGCGCCCATGATGATGATGAGGTAGACTGTGTATACAAAGAAATTGACATAGCAGTTAAACACATAAAAGGGGATGAAAATTTAATTATAGTTGGAGATTGGAATGCAAGCTATAGAAAAGGCAAGGAAGGAAATATAGTGGGTGAATACGGGCTGGGCAAAAGGAATGAAAGTGCGGACCAATTTATAGAGTTTTGCACGAAGTATAATTTAGTAATTGCCAAAACCCAGTTTAAAAATCATAATAGAAAAATATACACATGGAACAAGTTAGGTGATACTGCAAGGTATCAGATAGATTATATCATGGTTAAGCAAAGATTTAGAAATCAATTCATCAACTGCAAAGCTTACCCTGGAGCAGTCATTGATGGCAACCATAATTTAGTGATAATGAAATGTAGACTGAGGTTTAAAATCCTGAAGAAAAAGTGTCCTATGAATCTGTGGAATTTATAGAAGCTTGAGGAAGAGGAGGTAAAGAAGATTTTTGAGGAGGACATCGTAAGAGGTCTGAGAAAAAAAGATAAGGGTAGAAAATTTAGAAGAAAAATGGGAGAATGTTAAAAACAAAATTCTTAAATCAGCAGAAGCGAACTTAGGTGGAACAAAGAGTTCTGGTAGAAAACCTTGGATTTCAGATGATATATTGCAGTTGATCGATGAATGTAGAAAATACAAGAATGCTAGTGATGAAGAAAGTGAAAGGAAATATTGACAATTAAGAAATACTATAAACAGGAAGTGCAAACTAGGGAAAGAAGAGTAGATTAAAGAAAAGTGTCAGAAGTGGAAAGAGAAATGAACATTGGAACATTGACTGAGCATACAGGAAAGTTAAGGAAAATTTTGAGGTACATAAATTAAAATTAATAATGTCTTTAACAAAGATGTTACACTAATTTATAATATGAAAGGCATAGTCAATAGGTGGGTGGAATATATTGAAGAGTTATGAGGAAATGAATTAGTAAATGGTGTTATAGAGGAAGAAGAGGAAGTTGAAGAGGATGAAAGGGGAGAAACAATACTAAGATCTGAATTTAAGAGAGCGTTAGAAGATTTTAATGGCAGAAAGACTTCTGGAATAGACGGAATACCTGTAGAATTACTGTGCTTGCAGGTGAGGAAGCAATTTATAAATTATACAAACTGGTGTGTAATATTTACAAAAAAGGGGAAGTTCTGCCAGACTTCAAAAAGAGTTTATAGTCATGACACCAAAGAAAGCAGGAACAAATAAATGTGAAGAATACAGAACAATTAGCTTAACTAGTCGTGCATCAAAAAACTTAACTAGAATTCTGTACTGAAGAACTGAGAGGAGAATGCAAGAAGTGTTAAGAGAAGACTATTTGGTTTTAGGAAAAGTATATGGACAAGGGAAGCAATTTTAGTGTTCAGATTAATAGTAGAAGGAAGATTAAAGAAAAACAAACCAACATACTTGGCATTTATAGACCTAGAAAAGGCATTCGATAACGTAGAATGGAATAAAATGTTCAGCATTTAAAAAAAATTAGGGTTCAAATGCAGAAGTAGAAGAATGATTGCTAACAATTACAGGAACCAAACAGCAACAGTAATAATTGAAGAACATAAGAAAGTAACCTTGATAAAAAAGGGAGTCCAACAAGGATGTTCCCTATCCATGTTATTATTTTATCTTTACACAGAACTAGCAGTTAATGATGTTAAAGACCATTTAGATGTGGAGTAACAGCACAAGGTGAAAAGATAAAGATGCTACAATTTTCTAATAATTAGTAATTCTAGCTAAGAGTATAAAAGATTTAGAAGAAACAATGAATGGCATGAATGAAGTCCTATGCTAGAACTACCGCATTAAAATAAAGAAGAACAAAAGTAATGAGATGTGTAGAAATAATGAAGATGGACCACTGAATGTGAAAATAGAAAGGGAAAAGATTATGGAGGTAGAAGAATTTTGTTATTTGGGAAGTAGAATTACTAAAGGTAGATGAAGCAGGAGCAATATAAAATGTTGAACAGCACAGGCGAAACGAGCTTTCAGTCAAAAATATAATTTGTTTACATCAAAAATTAATTTAAAGGTCAGGAAAAGATTTTTGAAAGTATATGTTTGGAGCGTCACTATATATGGAAGTGAAACTTGGACGGTCGGAGTACCTGAGAAGAGATAAGATTAGAAGCTTTTGAAATGTGGTGCTATAGGAGAATGTTAAAAATCAGATGGGTGGATAAAGTGACAAATGAAGAGGTGCTGCGGCAAATCAATGAAGAAAGAAGCATTTGGAATAATATAGTTAAAAGAAGAGACAGACTTAGAGACCACATATTAAGTAATCCTGGAATAGTCGCTTTAATATTGGAGGGACAGGTAGAAGGAAAAAATTATACAGGCAGGCAACATTTGGAATATATAAAACAAATTGTTAGGGATGTAGGATGTATGATGTAGGGGGTATACCGAAATGAAATGTCTAGCACTAGATAAGGAATCTTGGAGCGATGCATCAATCTAGTCAAATGACTGAAGACAAAAAAAAAAAACGTCTGATTGTTGTAATTTAATGCGTGTTCTATTTTATGTAATCTTGTAATAATTTGTAATTAATCTAATTTATAATAATTTGGTATCATTAAGATTAGAATTCAGTTTACAAATTTTATATTTTACTTAGGAAATTACTTATAGCTATTTTCTATTTCATAAATATTTGGTTTGCTTTTACTACAAATTTTGAAAAATGCTTTGGTTTGGTTTGTATAGAGAAATTATGTTTCTAGTTTTGATAGCATTACTATTGTCATACATATTTTAAGCACCTTAGTCTGCTAGCTTCCTGAGAAACGTACTAAGGATTGAAATATATTTCTACTTTATACACCAAAAAAACTTAAAAACTTAAACAGAATTATTATTGTGAAGGTTGAAATTTTAATTTCAGATATTTTACATTTTCAATCTGGAGATACTCCATTCTCAGATTGAATTTCAGTTAACTTTTCTATAAAAACCTGAGTATTGATTTACAGGCAGTCACATAGTTTTTAGCCAGCTACTTATGTATTATATTAGTACTGTGGTGAGCTCACATCATTAAAATAAAATGCCACTCTAATCGCTGTCATTAGACTTGTTAAAAAAATTTGTTTCATTTTATCTCTGTATACTATTTAGCTAATAATGCTGGTGACTTATAATTTTGTCTCCAATTTCAAAATTAACAATAAGGTAATATATTCATTTTTACATGTGAAGAATGCATTTTCAAAGCTCTTATCTCATTGTCAGTCCCATACAATAAATGCCCATGTATGTATGTCAATCATTTTAAGAATTTAAAAAATACATATCAACTTTGGCAATGATTAAAATGAATTATATTCATTCATATTAGATACTTCAGTATAATCACTTTTAATTTGTAAATTATTTTAATTTTAATTTCTAAATATTATTTAGAAAATACATTTTATACCAGTTCCAAACAAATATCTAACACCCCATTTTTACATTCCCTTTGATCATTGTATATTTATAAATAACTTATTCTCTTAATTCATCCCTATTTTCCTGAAGTTAAGAATTTTATATTTATTTCATTGTATGTTATGTAGAAATCTTGTGTAGGCTCCTTTATTCTTAAGTATATCAGTTGTAAGGTTAAGAGAATTCTTTTTTAAAATACTAATTTGAAATAATAAATAATATAAAAAATGTAAAATTAAATTTAAAACAAAACCAATTTAATAAAATTATTCTCCTTTAAATTAATGCCAGATTAAGGGTTAATAACTTGTTTAAGTTATAGTTAAAATGAACAGGTTCAAATTTTAAACTCAACTAATATTTGTTATACTTTGACATTCCTTTGCTCAAGAGTATTATGTCATCAACATAGCAATGTCAGTATAACATTTTATCTCAAGTTATGTTGTTAAATATTAAACAATGAGAAATATGCAGATATACTGGCATCATTATTTTGATGATATCACCCTCTTGCATAAACAGGGAAGAAAAATACAGGACAATGTCATACATTCCTCACATCTATTCAAAAATTTTACCCCAATTTATATTTCATTGCAGAATATAAACAAAGAAAATCATTTAACTTTTATGTCCTAGCCATGTCCAAAATAATAGCAAAATACCTTTAAAGTTTACAAAGCCCATACACTTCATTACAACAAAACTTACTATCCCACAAAGCACAAACAAGCAGTGCTATTAAAAACATAACTGGGCAGTGACAAATTTTTCAGATCTGAAGATGCACATTGGAGGCCGCAGATTATTTGGAAAGGATTTTGGCTGAGGCAATTTGAATTTTTCAGCTGCATGCAAGCAAAATTTTCAGGTTAGCTTTACAGCTTTGTGCTGATTCTTTATAGAATTTTTGAATCAGAGAGCACAAAGATTTAGGTTAGTTGAGCTCAATGGCTTGCTTTCCATTTACCCATATAATATATGTGCATGCACTTCTAAAGTGATAGAATTAATATTCTATCACTTAGTCAGGGAAAAAGGAGGCTGGTCGTATGAATACAAATTGCCATACTCTGATATGGTGAAAATGATGGAGGAGATGGATTCTCTCAGGAAAGTAGTGAAGTTATGAAAAGTAGTTGATGTTATTTCTGGCAGTAGAAAAATATTTGCACCTTGCTTGAGAATGTCAAGTCATTATCCTGGAAAAGATTGTTGGGACCAACCTGGTCCTTAGTTGGTTGTCAAACAATGCAAATTCATGTGTTTTTGCTATGACATCTCTTGGGTGCTGATTTGAGAAAAGAAACATTTGACCTCACCGCTTGACTTTTGTAAAGTCAAGGTAACAAAGGTGGTGAAGGGCAACTAAGTCCTATAATGTCCTTTTGGTTAGTGACAGCTGTGTGAGAGCCTTTACCAGCCTTATGTAGAAAAATGCATGAATTAAGGAATTATAAAATCTAAATTTCTTCTTGTTACCCAGGAAGTTAAAACATACATTTTAAATATAGAATAAATTATTCCATGGGTATTGAAAATAATCCTACTATTATTTTAAAAGAAGTTTACTATTGTTATTCCCCTTACAGATTTAATTAACGAATCTTTTAACAACAAATTTTCCCCTAGCTGTGTAAGACTTCTGTTGTTAATCCTCTCCTGAAGAGAGAAAACTTACATTCTTTAGAATCCTTGACCTTACACACTTTTAGAGAGGACTTTTTTCATCACTTAATTTACAAAACTGTAAGCTAATTTTTTTATTGTTCATATTTTCTAAATTATTGAAAAAAAATCATGAAACATTAACTTATAACTTTAGTTAAAAACCATACTATATTAGAAACGTTCAGCATAGTTTTAGGAAAGAATGTCTACTGCAACAGCTGTTTCCCAGTTTTTGAAAAATATTTTAAGTTATATAGATAACAAAAAGATTACATTTAAAATTTTTTTGCAGCCCCAGTAAAGCATTTGATTTAGTTCCGCATTTTTTACTGATGAAAAAACTTGAGTAGCTATGGTATCAGAGAAGCTGCTTACAGTTTATTAAGTCATACCTTGCCAACCATAACAAGTCATTAAAATTTCATCTTTTAGTAAAAATACATATGTAAAATTTAAGTCCTCACTTCAAGATGTAGAACATGAAATTTCTCAGGGAAGTGTTCTTGATCCTTGATTTTTTTTAATGTTAATTAATGACCTTCAAAATCTTGAGTCATTCATTGTAACCCTTTTCGCAAATGTTACAACTTTATCTATACCTGAATAATTGATTAAAAGGAATTGAATGAAAATTATAAAAAAATTATATGCGGCTCAAAAAATTATTCACACATGGACTGTAACCATCTAATTTTAAATATGGATAAAATCATTTCATTGTGCTTCTCAGAAAGGTAGATGTAACATTGTTGATCAAGTGGATATAATGCTAATACTAGTATTTTTGTTGCCCAATAAAGTGAAATCTCTTGTTTTATTAGATGACAAGTTCTTGTGGAATGATCAAATTGATTTGTGTGTAACAAAATCGAGCTCTACTGTTTCGCTCTGAATTGCCTTAAAAACTGCTAAGCTTATTAAATATTTATTTTGCCTACATATGTTCTCGTATAAAAAACTGAATTTGTACATCATTTAATTTCACAACATGGTAATATTGGGTGGTGAACCTCTTTCCCAATGTCAGTTTGTAAAATAAGCCTGCAGTGCACCCCTAAAAATATGCTCTAGAAATGAAAAAAGTGGCAAGGGTGAAATAACTGGTTCAAACCAATTGTTATCAATAGTTTATGCAAAAAGGTATCTCTACAGTTGATTTTTACAAAGGATTTACCCATTGGAACATACAAGAAATCAATAAAAATGCATTTTTTCACTGCAGGTGGTTTTAATAAAATTTTTGCTTTAACTCGCAATATCTCGGGTAATTATGCAATGATGCATTTGAAATTTTTAGACAATAAACTATTGATCTTCCCGAAAAAAAAAGAGCTTAATTAGAGCTTTTAATGTAAATTACCAAAAAAAGGTGATTTTATGAAATTTTTTTATCTGATTCATAAGACTTTTTCAAATTAAAAAGTTATGTTACAAAATTTTCAAAATTAATATTTTTATCAATACCGTATTGTAGCAGAATTCTTGAATTAGTTTTATGGAAAGTTTCAAGTTTTCAAATGCAATGGTTAAGAAATTATAACAATATATATAGTAGACATGCTCACGCTTGCCGCACTGAATGAACATGCATATAATTGTGAATATGTATACATGTAATATATTTAAATACTTGCGAGAAGGGTGAGTAGGTGAATGTTTCAGTATTCATTTCTTAAAAAAACTATTGTTTTTGTCTTCATTCATTTGACTGGTTTGATGCAGCTCTCCAAGATTCCCTATCCAGTGCTTAGTCATTTCATTTTAGTATACCCCTACATCCTGCATCCCTAACAATTTGTTTTACATATTTCAAACGTTGCCTGCCTGCACAATTTTTTCCTTCTACCTGTCCCTCCGATAGTAGTGACTATTATAGTATGCCTTAATATGTGGCCTATAAGTCTGTTTTTTCTTTTAACTATATTTTTCCAAATGCTTCTTTTTTCAATTTGCTGCAACACTCTTCATTTGTCACTTTATCCACCCATCTGATTCTTAACATTCTACTGTAGCACCACATTTCAAAAGCTTCTAATCCTTTCTTCTCAGGTAATCCGATCATCCAAGTTTCACTTCCATATAAAGCTACTCTCCAAACATATACTTTCAAAAATCTTTTCCTGACATTTAAATTAATTTTTGATGTAAACAAATTATATTTCTGACTGAAGGCTTGTTTCGCCTGTGCTATTCTGTGTTTTATATTGCTCCAGCTTCGTCCATCTTTAGTAATTCTACTTCCCAAATAACAAAATTCTTCTACCTCCATAATCTTTTGTCTTCCTATTTTTACACTCAGTGGTCCATCTTAATTATTTCTTGTGGTAGTTCTTGCATAGGACTTCATCCATGCCTTTCATTGTTTCTTCTAAATCTTTTATACTCTTAGCTAGAATTACTAATTATTAGAAAATTGTAGCATCTTTATATTTATCACTTGTGCTGTTACTACTGATCTTAATTGTTCTTTAACATCATTAACTGCTAGTTCTGTGTAAAGATTAAATAATAAGATGGATAGGGAACATCCTTGTTGGACTCCCTTTTTTATCAAGGTTTCTTTCTTATGTTCTTCAATTATTACTGTTGCTGTTTGGTTCCTGTAAATGTTAGCAATCATTCTTCTACTTCTGCATTTGAACCCTAATTTTTTTTAAAATGCTGAACATTTTATTCCAGTTTACGTTATCGAATGTTTTTTCTAGGTCTATAAATGCCAATTATGTTGGTTTGTTTTTCTTTAATCTTCCTTCTATTATTAATCTGAGCACTAGAATTGCTTCCCTTGTCCATATACTTTTCCTAAAACCAAATAGTCTTCTCTTAACACTTCTTCCACTCTCCTCTCAATTCTTCTGAACAGAATTCTAGTTAAGTTTTTTGATGCATGACTAGTTAAGCTAATTGTTCTGTATTCTTCACATTTATTTGTTCATGCTTTCTTTGGTGTCATGACTATAAACTCTTTTTGAAGTCTGACGGAACTTCCCTTTTTTTCGTGAATATTACACTTCAGTTTGTATAATTTTGCTATTGCTTCCTCACTTGCACTGCACCTCCACTTCCCTCAAGCTTCTCTAAATTCCACAGATTCATCAAACATCTTTTCTTCAGGTTTTAAACCCCAATCTACATTTCATTATCACTAAATTGTCAATGTCTCTCTCTTTTTCCTGTTTAGCCTCCGGTAACTACCGTTTCGATAATTCTTCAGAGGATGAATGAGGATGATATGTATGAGTGTAAATGAAGTGTAGTCTTGTACATTCTCAGTTCGACCATTCCTGAGATGTGTGGTTAATTGAAACCCAACCACCAAAGAACACACATTTATCCACGATCTAGTATTCAAATCCGTGTAAAAATAACTGGCTTTACTAGGACTTGAACGCTGCAACTCTCGACTTTCCAAATCAGCTGATTTGGGAAGACGCGTTAACCACTAGACCAACCCGATGGGTTAAATTGTCAATGTCTGCTCCAGGGTAAGCTTTGCAGTCAACAAGTTGATTTCTAAATCTTTGCTTAACCATGATATAATCTATCTGATACCTTTCAGTATCACCTGGCTGTTTCCATGTGTATATTCTTTTGTTAAGATTTTTAAACTGGGTGTTGGCAATTTTGTAAATTATACTTTGTGCAAAACTCTAAAAGTTGGTCCCTCTTCTATTCTTTTTTCCCAGCCCATATTCACCCACAATATTTCCTTCCTTGCCTTTTCCAATGCTTGCATTGCACTCTTCAACTATTATTAAATTTTCATCCTTTTTTATATGTTTAATTGCTTTGTTAATTTCTTCATATACACACTTTACCTCATAATCATCATGGGCACTTGCAGGCATATAGAGGTTAACAATCTTTGTCAGCTTAGGTTTTCATTTTATCCTTATTACAATGATTCTAACACTATGCATTTTGAAATATTCTACTTTCTTCCCTATCTTCTTGTTCATTACGAAACTTACATTACTTCACCAGAAAATTAAAAAATAATTATGCATTGAAATATAATTTGAAAATGAGTACAATATTTAATAAAATTATCACAGTTTTGAATTATACATTTTCTATTTATTGTATCTACATAAAATTATCAAATTTACTACATTTACATATCAAATCAATCTTTAGCATTATTTTCGCCTTGTGTTGGCTGCAAAGAACATTACAATGCACATTTACATAACAGGCAACATTTTATTTTATTAGCGAAACATGTGTAAGATTCAGATACTACGTGAAGTAGATTTTGCACTACAGTTGCATAAGTATTTTTGCAGTAACTCTTAAACTTGTAGGGCCTTCAAAAAACACTGGTATAACTTCATTCTCTTCACATTGCCTTCCACATGTAGTTATAGTAAGAGGTTATCAATGTATTTTATGAATTATATATGTAAGTTTGCCAGTGACATCTTTTCAAATGTTGAAAAATAGTAGGGTATATTGGTGGAAGGTTTTCTATCCTTACAATTTTGTTGAAATTTTAATACAAAACATTAATATTTACATGAGAATTTGAATATTTTTGAGACAAATTATAAATTGTAGCTATAAATCTTGTGCGAACATTAATAACTTCAGATGACAAGCCTTTTGCTGGGTTAGATAATTCTATAAGATCTTCAACAGTTAATTTTGGCGCAGCTTTGAAAGCTTCTGTTTTTCCAATTCAATAAAATGAAGATGTTACATCACAACCTGTTGGTGCATATTTTGTTGTAAGTGCAAAACACAAATGTTTTTCCAGTTCATTAATTGTGTTGGTTAGTGGTATAAATCGTCACAAATCTTGTTTTGTAGTAATTGTTACAGTTTGAAACCAGAAAATTTGTAACAACTTTTTAATTTAAAAAAATCTCACGAATCCGACGAAAAAGTTTTAAAAAATCGCCATTTTTTGTGTAATTTATATTAAAAGTTCTAATTACGCTCATTTTTCTCGGAAAGATCAATTGTTTATTGTGGTAAAATTTCAAATGGATCGCTGCATAATTACCTGAGATATTGGGAGTTAAAATAAAAATTCTATTAAAACCGCTCACAGAGAAAAATTGCATTTTTATATGTTCCAGTGTAAATCCTTTTAAATATCAACTGCAGATGCCTTTTTGCATAAACTCTCGATTACAATTGGTTTGAACCAGCTACCTCAGCCTTGCCTTGTTAAATGGGGGGTGTGCTGCAGGCCGAAAAGAAGTCCATAATGAGTGGATAAAACTGTGGTCCCAGCACCGTATTGGATACCCAAATTTACCACGAAAACTGCGACAATTATCGCAGATAATATTGAAAATACCGCTTCCAAGAAACAATGTTGATAATTCGCATTCAGCCGCCATGCACAATCCGCGGAATTGTCCATTGGCAAGAAGGATGACGTCATTGTAGTGCTGTCATTGTATTGCAACAAGCCGACCTTAGGGAGTATCGTGAAAATGTTGCGTTGCACTGATAAATTTTTAAAAGTTTTTTTTTGTTACAAAAATATTTTTATTCAACAAGTCATGTTCCTTAAAAATTTTTAAAAACTTATTGGTTGCTCTAATTTTTTTAAACCCCTCGTTAATCTTAAGTTACTTTAACAAAAGTTTTCAAACACGTTCGTTCGTCTTTTAGGTTTTTTAATTTTACTCCGCGTCTTTTGGGGTTACTGGTCGATTACACAGGTATTTCTGTTCAGTTGTTTGCACGTTGTAAAATGTAAATCATGACGTAACGTTAGTAGAACAAACAACACAATAATCGATTGTTTCTTTACATTGTCATAGAAGGTAACTATAATTTTAACCGTAAATTACTTTTAAATCAAACAAGCGACTTTTATGTTATTTTGGGATATTTGCCGTAAAATTTCTAGCACTATATTTTAGGTCAAAAACTACTGAAATATACGATTTAGTGTGCACGTGTTATATAATGTCTGCTTAAAAAGTATTTCTAACCTCATTCTACTGTTTGTGTTTGGTTCGCGTGAAGTTATATTTTTTGGTTTTGTTTATTGTTTTTTTATTTCTTTATTCTCTTTTTGTAATCTAATTTATTTAATGTGTAAGCTTTCTGATGTTTACATAACACGTAGTTATTAAAGTATTTAACTAATAATGAAAATACAGATTTTTATTCCTTAATAAACTTGTTACATTTCGCAGAAATCGTGTGAGTTTTTAAAAGATTTAGTCAGAATGTTATGTTTTTTTACCAAGATTTAAAAGTGATATTCTCTGAAATTAGCATTATTATTTTATTGCAAGTGTACTTTTAATACTTTAATATTAGAGGACGGGGGTAGTTCATTTTTCCCATTTTTGATTGTAAAAAATTTAATAAAACTATTACTTGTTTCTAACAACACTTCAGTCAATCTTTGCAAAGGAAAAATATCATAACTTATTTTATAAATGGGCCTTTTATTTATATAGATTGGAATATAGCATAATTAATAAAAAAATTATCTTCGCTTTTGTCAGACTTTTTATAATGTTGAGATTGCTAAGACTATTTTCTGCTAAATTAGACATTTTCCTGATTTTTTGCCTGTGCCTTATATTTTAAGTATCTACCATGTTTATTAATTCCAGAGTTAATTGAATTTCATAACTCAACATGAACTGTATTTTGATGAATCTAGGAAGCAAGCCAAAGATTATTACCGAAAAAATAAATAAAGTACTTTACTATATTCCATTTATAAGCAAGCTATCTTTCAATAGTGTATTGTGAAGATTCACCTTGAGGCCTATTTATTACTGTTAAAACTTAAATCAAGAAAAAAGTATCCACACTATTTTAATTACATTATTTGCACTAAATTTAATCACATAGTTGCACTTTAAAATTACTAGATCAATCAGTTTGTATTTTAAGAACAATTTGCTCTTCTACTTTAAAAAAGTTATGTGACATTTTTGAAAATGTTAATTAAAATAATGTTTCTGCTGTTTAAAGTTAGAACAAATAAAATACAAATGAACTTAATTTAGTTTACCATAGACATTTTAAAACTAAGACATTCTTTTTTATCTTAAGCTATTCTATTTTCAGCCCTTATTTTGGTCTCAAAATGATACTTAAAACATTTATGAAATTTTATAAGAAACTTTTTTCTAATATATAAACAGAAATTTATCATTGTTTAACAACTGAAATTGTGTTTGTGTTTATTTTGTTAAATAATGAAGCTCTATATCAAACAAGTAAAACAAATTAATTAGACTGAAAAATCATTGGTTATGTTATGGGTATGGTTCATTAAAAAATAAAATGTTTGAAATTCATGATTCATTTTACCTGTTAATAAATACATAATTATATATTTTTGTTTCCACATTAGCTTGGTTTTGTTAGAGAAAAATTAAACGTTACATTAGTAATGAAATTTATGTGAGCCAAAGAAATTTTCTTTTATAGATTGAATGTATAAAAATAAATTGTTAAAAATCTCTAATTCCACTGAATCAAGGTTATGTTACTGTTAAATTTTGATTTTTGTTTATTTGTGACAGGTTCATTCAGAATTTTGGCAGATAAGAAGATTTAATAAAGCATTGCCAAAAGAGAATGTTTTAGAAAACATAAAAGACCGAACAAATGAAGAGCCACATTTAATTAAAATTATACCAAATCCAGTTCCTTTAGTAGTTGATGGGTTTCATTTAGAACCGCATTTGGATAATTTGAGGGATGACAAAGATACAAATTTAAGTAACCACCAAATAAATGAATTTAATTTGAAAGAAGATTCATTAGATCTCATAAATGATTTTTCAAACATTTCACTTAATGAAAATCAGAATTTAAAAAAGGATTTAGAGGGTTTAAAGGATATGACTAATAAAAGCGATCCAGTTAATAAGGCAGGTGGCAGTTCTAGTAAGAGTAATAATTATAAGGATGAAATTATGGAATCTACTTCGGGGACTTCACATTCAAATAATCCACAAGAAAAACAGACTCTAGTTGATTATCTTAGTGAAAATATTCAGGTAAATATTTATGCTTCATCTGATATTTATTTACATTATTAATAATAATATAGGCTAAAAGTAAATAATTATTACATTTTTAGCCATAATGTGAACCATGGGTTGAGTTTGGTGTTTTTGCTGTTTGGTTAATTCTACAGCTTTTCTCTACTTCAAGACAAGGTATAGATATGATTTTTGCAATGAGCTACAGAAACAGAATAGATTAGTTAGAAACAACTAAAATAAAAATGAAGCAATGAAGTCATTCTGAAAACTTTACTATTCTAGCCTTTTAAATTTGTTTTCTGTTCCTGTCTTCCTCTCAAGATAATAGAAAGAGAACAATGGAAACTTCCAAACACTATTTATTTCATTCTATTTTTAAATTTAACTTCACAGTCAAATTGTATTTGGATGCTATGATAAACAGCATTGTGTAATTGCATTTACTTGCACCGCATTTCACACTCTCATTATGAGTTCTGAAGGATAATTTAGATTAGAAATTCAAAAAGGGGTACTTCTGAGTGAATATTCTTTTAGAATATTCAATAGTCGAGAGTTCTAAGGTTCAAATCCTAGTAAAGGCAGTTACTTTTATACAGATTTGAATACTAAATCGTGGGTACTGTTGTTCTTTGGTGGTTGGGTTTCAATTAACCACACATCTCAGGAATGGTCAACCTGAGACTACAATACTACACTTTATTCACATAGTCATACATATCATACTTATTCATCCTCTGAAGTAATACCTTACGGTGGTTTTGGAGGCTAAATAGAAAAAGAGAATACACCTACTACATCTCTTTGCTTGAAAGTCTTTACAAGGGAAATGTGAGTATTGTAATCCCTTTCAAAGAGCCTGTGGTTACTTGAAAAAACCAAACAGTCATTTGCAATAGCTGCAGTGGATACAGAAATTTAAGTATAATAGCTGGAAGAGATGAGGACAAATAGACATTGCAGTCCCTGTACTGATATATATCAAGGACTGTCCTCTAATTATGTAAACATGTGGGGAACTGTATAAACTATTCACTCCATTTATATCCATTTAATGTATTATTTACCTACTGTTTTGAACATTCACAATTGAATTAGTCAGTTTTACATTATCAGAAAATAAAAATCTTATCACATCATGCTGTGAAAAGAAAAAGAAAATAAATTTTCATTACACTCAACGACAGAGATATACAAGAAAAATAAGGTACAAAAAATCGTGGAATATCATTTAAATTACAGGTTCCTCTAAAAAGATTTAAAAACCGCCAGATCTATTAAATTTCAATTATAAAAAATATTTCAAGTGGAGCCAACATTTTGAAATAAATAAAAGAGGTTTTAATAATAGAAATTCTTTTTGAACATTTTATATTTTCTATTTCAGAGATGCTAATTTGAAATCGGACAGTTTCAATTTATCCTATTTAATAGTTTCTTTGCTGTTGCCATTTTTCTCTTTAATTATTGAACAACCCTTATATGTAAGGACTGATGAGAGGCCTAAAAAATTTGATGGATTGTAATTGGAAGGATGTCTAAAACTGATATTCTGTTCTTATGTAATTTTTTTGATTGCTTCTCACAGAAAGTTAAACCGCTACTGGATTATCTTTAATTTGTTTGTTTTTAGTTCTGAAGTAACAGTGTAATTTCATTGTGCTCATAAGGATAGTTATGAAAAGAACACATAGTAAGCAATAAACTATGTCATAAATATACAATAAAATATATTCTGATACTTTATTACCCCATTGGTTGCTACCATCTCACCCATGAGACGGGTACTAATGCTGCAAAACTGCTCCTGTCTCACTGGTGAGACTCAATTCTCTCTTTTCTAAGTTGCCAATAGGTAAAAACAGCCATTTTTGTCACTTTCTCCGTGAGCTGTAGCATTCTTATTTTACATCGTGCAGGAGTCAAAAATGGCTTTTTGGAAGGAGTAAAGAAGGAACTTAATCTTAGTGTACTCAAAATTAATTTTGTTACTTAACCAAATCATGTAATGTTTACTGAAGTTACATTTACAAGTTATTTTTTTTAATTTTTGGGCCCAAATTAAATAATGAAGGGCTTAGGGTAATAGGCCTGTTTTTAATCTTCTTACTCTTAGGTACCTGATCTATTGGGACCTAATGCTACTAAATTCATTATAATTGCATGTGTTTGTATCTTTTCTCACTAGATATCATATGGTTTTGGTCTAAGGCTAATAATAGTAACTGAGCCTTCCACAATATTTACATTCAGGATTACTTAAACATTCGTGTCTCTGCATGTCTATTCACTTGCGTGTTTAAACATGAGTTGTGTATGAATCATACTTCAGGTAACAAACTATCTAGAATATAAGCTATCTCATTATAGACATAGCAAAATATTTTTTATATATAGGTCAACATTATTATCTGAAAAATACATGCTATGAATTTTTTGGATACATTGTTCAAGGTTAGAAAGAACAGTGTTTTTAGCGGTTTTGATGGCTTCATTACTTGTCAACTTCCTTTAAGTAACAAAATAAATTTTATATGGTTTTAAAGTACATAAAAAGTACTTATTGCTGTAAATATTTCACATTTTTCCCACCTGTCCCACATGTGGTTTTTGGGCCCCAAAATGAGACATTATCAAAATATTATTTGGTAGCTATTTTTTTTTTTTAACGAAGGACATTCAGTAATAGTCCATTCTTTTTTTAAAGTACTATTAGTGCCTAAGAGTTAATAGGTAAAAAACAGGGCTGTTAGCTTAAGCCCTTCATTATTTATTTTGGGCCCAAAATTTGAAAAAATAACAATTTGTAAACGTAATTAATCTTGTAACTTGTACAAATCTTGTATTCAAAATTTTGAGTACTCTAAGATGAAGTTTCACCTTTACTCCTTCCAAAAAGCCATTTTTGACCCTCTGTACAATGTTAAATAAGAATGCTATAGCTCATGGAAAAGTAACAAAAATGGCTATTTTTACCTGTTGGCAAGTTAGAAAATAGTCTATTACTAAAAAAAAAAACTTTTTTAAAAATATAAAAAGTATTTTTTGGCCACTACAAAGTGGATAGTTATGATATACCAAATATCATTAAAATTAAAAACAGTGATGCACTGATCATTTGTTTAATTAAAATGGAATACCCCTTCTGTTTAATAATAGAGTTTATGATTTAATTTTATGAGAAATAAATCTACATGCTAAGAACTTTTCTTTCTTCTAGCATGACTGAACATTCACATATTGCAAAATGGATAAATATAACTACAAATGAGTTAATAATATTTTTGGGCTTGTTATTTCACATGGGAATTATTAAAATAAACAAACTGGAGGATTATTGGAGGACAGTTCCATTGTTTCAAATTCCAATTTTCCAAAAAAATGTCGAGAAATAGATTTTTATTAATATTGAGAACACGTCATTTCAATTCAGCATATGATTTGCGTACATATAATGCAACTGAATGATTAGAAAGGATTCGTCCTGTCATTTTGTACTTTAATAACAACAGAGTCTGGTGGATCTGTTCTAAATCTAGTATATACTGGAGCTGAACTTCTGGAAAGAAAAACACGGTTAACTGGTACTATTAGGATCAACAGATCTGAAAACTCATGTGATATGTTACTAAGCAAACTAAAGAAGGGTGAAATGAAAGTGATATATAACAGTGGAGTATCAGTTTTCAAATGGAAGGATAAAAGAGATGTGATGTTGATTTCTACAGAATGTGAAGGCATTATGATGATGGTCACAATCCAATCTGGAAGGCAAGTGCAAAAACCTTTAGTAATTGCACAATATAACAACTACATGGGTGGCATTAATCACATTCATCGAATGTAGTTGTATTATACATGTGAACACAAAACAATTCATTGCTATAAAAAAGTTGCCATCCATGTGTTTCAGTTATTTCTGCTAAAAGTTATTTGCTTTACAGTAGATATGGAAATGAGAAATTGAATTATCATGATTTTATTCTATTCTATTTTATTCTTATTAATAGAAAATAAAGACAATGAAATAAGTCCATATGTGCATGTATGGCTGATGAAAGATGCCTAAAAAAAATTGAAAAAAAGAACAAAAGATGGCAAAGTAGCTAGACTAAGATGTAGAATGTGCAGCAAGCTTGGAAAAAACAACTGACAAGTTATTTCTGCCCCAAATGTGCTGATGAGCCTCGACTTTGCTCAGATTGCTTTCAAAATTTTCAAATGTAAAAATGCTTAACAAAATTATAAAAATTTTGTCCTTGAATAAGTAAAATTCAATAAATTAATATTGTGTTTATTATTTGTTTATTCCTTTAATCTTTCACTGTTAAAACTGGTTAAAAACAACAGAAAAATCAAACAAAAATTCAAAGTATACCAAATTTTAACTTTCTATACTCAGAGCATTGGTTGTATTGTGGGTTGCATACTTTTTTTTGGAAAACACTTCCGAGATTGCCACCGTATTGTCAGTGAGAATCTACATAAATCCATGTTTTATGTTCAAATTAGCATACATATGAATGTATTTATAATAGAAAAATTAGTTAAAAAATTATTGGAGGGAATAAAATGTTGTGGCATTTACTGAAAAACTTCCAGTTACAGCATAGCAGTTAATGGGTGGGTTATTATTGTATACATCCCTTTATTTTTATTAATCCCATTAGTGTTCAATAACATTTTTACACTAGTGTAAAAAATTATGTGTATAATTTGAGTAGCTTATTATTTCTTTTTTAAGTTATTGTTTATTTTCTAGATTTTTGTGATTTAAAAACCTTCTGTTTTTTAGATTTGATTTTATATTACATAATATATATATATTTTTTTCAATGATTAGTATAAGTTATTTATTTATTTTTTGTCAGTGACACTGAAGTCAGCTAGAATATGTTTTTCTGTGTAGGAAATTGATAGCTTGAAACCAGGGCAGTTAATCTTTATATAAGGGTACTTGCAACATTATAATTCCGATGATTAGGCAAATTCTCCATTAGTCTTCAACAGTTTTATGTTATTAATGGTTGATAACATAGATAAAAAGAAACTTTTTTATTCTCTGTTTCTTAAACTAGGATTTTACTAAATTGTAAGTTTTATTTGTAACTAAATCTTTGTCATCAGCCTGTTACATAACTTCCAATTTTTTAGTTATCAGAAGAAGCACACAGTTTGCGTGGTTTCCATTTTATGGCTATTGAATATGAAAATTTTATAAGAGGTCATTGATGACATTAACTCTGTTTTACGAGCTTTCTGATGTGCGTTGTGTTTACACCTCCCTTTAAGTCATAAAGTATAACTAATCAGCAAGATTATTTTCCTTGGACTGACATTTAAAGCTGTTTGTGTATTCACAAGAATTATTTACTGTTTAATTTTGTTTTTGTACTTTGAAGTTGTTGGTGCCTTCAAATATTTGCCTCTTTATATCTTAGAATTTATCAAAATAATCTTTATCATCTTTGTAAATAAAATGTGCTTTATCATCATGATAAAATTATTTAATTTGCTTTAAATATTATCTGTTTCAAGTTGTTAGTAACAGAGCAGATGTATGCTATTATACCACTGCCTGGTTGCCCTCATTTGTCTCAAGTGTCAATTGTGCCTTCTCATGGAATTGATATAAATGCACCTTGTTTTGAGTGTTCATCTACACAAGAAAATTGGACTTGTCTTACCTGTTACACAGTAAGTAGTTATTTTAGGAGATTATAAATAGGAAAATGAGTAAAACGCCTTAGTAGAATTTTTTTCTTCCATAAAGCATAGATTGGGGATTGATTTCCATTCTGGAAAAAAATATTTAGACAGAATTTTGGTTAGGGCCAGTGTTGATGTTTCGCCTTCAATTGGCGCTTTTGGATCCATTTTTCCAAAGAAAAGTGATGGACTAAAGATAGAAAATTCTGTAACTAACTATTCCAGTCTTATGTTTTTTGGAATTTATTCCACCCAAACTAGAATTTTCAGCAATTTTATAAGCATGACAGTCAAACCATTGAAATAAAACCTCTCTAGGTGTTAACCCTTCAGGAGAATTCACCTTTGTTAAGATTGAAATGGTGCAGATAAGAGAGCCCACCAACATACTTTGCATATAAGAGTCAGAGTCTGTTGAAAAAAACCCTAACAATTTTAATATAAATAAAAGTATTTTTATGGAATGATTAATGTGAACTCTCTTTTAAATGTTTATAAACAGAAACAAATTTTAAAATCCTTATATATGTTTAAAAAAACAAGATGTCTAGTGAAAATTATTTTAAATCTGAAGAATATAGAATTCTAAAAGGAAAACTGGGTGGGAGATTTATGCATAACCTACCCTATTGCTTGGAACTACATTTATCAAAAACAAAGAATCTATAAAATTTGGATTTCCCTCTGTGTGATTTTTTTTTTAACAATAAAGTCTGGAAAATAAAAATCAGTGCTTATGCTATAATAAATGAAGGTAACAAAAGGAACCCAGAAAAATTCAGAAGATTTTTTGGGATCTCCTTGATGTAGAAACCTATAAACTTTCCCAGAATAATATAAAAATTCTGCTGAGATTTCAATCTTCAAGTAGGTAAAAAAAACTTCTCAAATTGAGAGAGTATGCAGCCCATAAGAAAACCAATCAAAGTGGAGAAAATGAAATAAACTGTATAAATGTTGTAACTTAAAATTAATATTCACACACTTCAAAAAATGTAGAAATCCTCGAATATAAAACTTGGAGTATTTTAAATAGACCTGCCTCTTGTAAAAACTACAATGAAATTGATTTCTGTACTTAAGAATAAAAGAAAACTTTATTCCAAGTAGAAAATGAGAAACTTGCAAAAGAATATAAAATTGTATAATAATAAAACCAAAATTTAAAAAAACATGTCAACGAAATTAAAATGTTAAATCTATTTGGTCTAAAAATCTTAAAGAAATAGCAGAAAGAGCAATCCTTCTAGCCAGAAAGAAGAAACATAAATGGTGGAATGAAAGGTGTAAAGAAACTCTTCTCAAAGTATCAGAATTGCGGAAAAATGCAACTATACCAAAAATTCATATGTTTTCAAGAATTCAAGCAATAAAGAAAGAGAATGGTCAAAGGAAATCGAGAAGAGACTTGAAGAAACAACTTAACAAAATCAGAGAACTCTTCTGATAGAACAACACATGAGACTTTTGGCATACTTTAAAAAAAAAAATTAAAAATTTACCAAGTTTGGAGTCTTTGTTTTAAAAATTAAAACCAAAAATTAATCCATAATAACAAAGAGAACTTTGAACTTTGGCGAAGTACTTGAGAGAAATTATTACATTGCAGCCCTCTCCAAAAAAAATGAAACCAGATCATTTGAGACATTTTATCCAGGTTCCCTACCAATGAGAATTGAAGTTAAAGAAATAATAAAAACCTTAAAAATAATAAGGAATCTGGAGAGAATTTCACTATGACATGCCAATCTTGTGCAGAACAAATTAATTATTTTTGTAAAACTTCTTATCCAATAAGCAGAAGCAATAACTGAAAATAGTTTAGTGGGTTATGGTGGCTTTAAAAAACATAGTATTCTGTAGATGGACAATCTTTTTGAAGTATTAAAAGAATTTGGTGTGAATGATAAAACCAAAAATATAACACTGGTCAACATGATTTTTGTCTCATGAGTACCAATAGGTGCAGTTTTTTATACTGTTTTCAAATATGTATTTGGAATTTTTCCATCACCCACAGTTTTTTGTTATTTTAAAAATATTTTAAAACGTTTTTTCATCCATTTGTCCATCATCAAGTAAAAGGTCCCAGAGTATTGTAAATGTGATGGAATCAAATGAGCTAACTCGAAGGGTAGCATTGCTGCTGTTGTGCAGGTTCAGACATGTATAGAAATGTACAAATGTGATCTAGTGTAGCACATATTTATCAGAATGATGCCAGTTTTGAGATAGTAGTGAACCAGTAAACAAGTCATTGTGAGTGCTTTGTGTGTCTGAATTATTGTATATTACATATTTACAACTTTATTTATTTTAATTAGTTGTTAGTTACAAAATGCCTAGAGTTTGTTTATAAATCATTCCTATAATTTTTGTTTTATTTGTGGTGAAGTGAAACTCAAGTCACAAAGGTGAAACCTTATTCCATTAGTAAAAAAGTATTATGTACTTTATTTTGGGTGTAAAGTCAGGGACCAAAAAGGGCCTGGGTCCCATATATCTTTTGTTAGTCGTGTTCTAGGCTTCTCACTGCATGGAAAAATGGCGCACGCCACATGCCATTTACTATCCCTATGATTTGGAAGGAATCCAAAGATCACTCTTCTGAACTGTTATTTCTGCTTAACAAATATTAAAGGTATTGCATCAAAATCAAAACTTAGAGTGGTGTACCCTAACTTGCAATCTGCAATGAGACCAGTTCCACACTGCAAAGAATTGCCCATACCAAAGCCTCCAGAACATATGACATTAGATGAAGAGAGCTCAGAGTCTGATGGAAGTAAAGAAGAAAAAGAAAAAAATTCTGGTGATACAACTTTTGAACAAAGTAGTTCATTGGAGCCTCATTTACTGATTCAAGGAAATCGTAACGATCTCATATGAGATTTAAAGATATCCAAATAAACACTCTAAAATGCTTGCTTCCCGACTAAAAGGATAGAATCTTCTTTAAAAGAATACAAAGATATATACTTATCGTCATTCTGAATTTAAAGACTATTTTTTTCATTTTCAAAAAAAACTGGCTTAGTGTTTTGTAATGACATTTCTTCTCTTATGGAGACACATGGTAATGAACATAACCCAACAGAATGGTGCTTGTTCATTGTTTCCTGTAAAGTTTGTTTAAAAGCTGTGCTTCTGCATAATGGCAATAAATGCCCATCAGTACCTATGGCTCAATCTGCTAGTATGAAACATATGAAAACTTCCACATTAGATGAAGAGAGCTCAGAGTCTGATGGAAGTAAGGAAGAAAAAGAAAAAAGATTCTGGTGATAGTAGTTCATCGGAGCCTCATTTACTGATTCAAGGAAATCTTAATGATCTCATACGAGATTTAAAGTTATCCAAAAAAACAGTCTGAAATGCTTGCTTCCTGGCTAAATTTATTTTGGAAAAGCTTCAATATGCAGTGTATGAATGGAATATTTTTGATAATTTGAAGGAAATCACACTTATTCATGGTGTGCAGCTTGGTTACACAAAGTACTCTTGTTTTTTGTGTGAATGGGATAGTAGGGACAGAAAAAACCATTTGATTAGAAAAGAATGGCCTAAATGCGAATCACTCATTCCTGAACAGAAAAATGTGAAACATGACCCATTGTGTAATCCTAAAAATGTGTTTCTACGTTTGTTACAAATCAAACTAGGATTAATGAAGAATTTTGTCAAGGCGATGGACAATACTCCTATTTCATGTACTTAAAACAGAAGTTTCCTAAAATTAGTGATGCAAAAATTAAAGAGGGAATATTTGTGGGTCCACAAATACGATACTAATACATGATGAAAGGTTTGAGGAACTGTTGAATCCTTTGGAGAAAGCAGCTTGGCAAGCATTCAAAAATGTTACTCACAGTTTTTTGGGAGATTGAAAGGTGGAAATTTATGTGATATTGTCAACCATTTTATAAAAATTTGGGTTGTAATATGTCCTTAAAAGTACACTTCCTGCACTCGTACCTAGATTTCTTCCCAGAAAGTCTTGGCGCAGTGAACAGCACGGGAACACTTTCATCAGGAGATTTCAGCTACAGAAAAGAGGTGTTGAGGCAAGTGGAATCTTAATATACTGGCCAATTATTGTTGGAGCAGCAAGAGGGATGCTGCATAGGCGACATTCAGCAGAAAATATTCATTTCTTACTTTCTAGGTGAGTCAAATGATTGAATATTCTGTAGTGAAGAATGCAGAAAGTATTAAAATGTTTGAAAATTATAACTGCCTGTCTCTTGGAAACCTTGCATGATGGGGAAAACCGATATCATATTTGAATTCAGGAGAAAAAACACTATCAGAATCACATATTTTTCTTACAGAGACAAAAAAAAATTATATTTTGTTCCCTAGTGTAATCAGAGAAACATTAACAAATACAACTTCCAAAGTTAAATTTTTAGGTGAAATTTCTATCCTTACCTCCAAAAAATCAGAAATAAGACAAGGTGATGGACTCTCTTCAATGTTTTTCAATTTGTCAGAAAAATTTATTTGAAAACATAGAAACAAATGTGTAGTTCCAACCAATACCCCTAGGAAGGTGCCTTTAACATGTTTATTGACTTATGTCTTTACAGATGTTTTAGTTATTTTGTTGGATGATCCAAAAGTAATAACAGAACAAATGAACAATGCTATAGAAAACAGCAAAAGGAACACAACTATAAATATCTTTTGAAAAGATAATATATGACAAATATCAAAAATATGCTAAAAAAAAAAAACAATGTTATGCATATTTTAAAATAAAAATTTTTAAGAAAATCGTTTATTTTTACCATATTTTCATCTAATGGTGTTTCATCTTAATTTTGATTTATATTCAGCTGCATCGGACGTTTGTTACAGCTGTGGATTGCATGCTAGAATGTGTTGTTAATTAGAATTAAAAAAAGACAGTATGTTGATGGGACAGCATTGAGTCATTAGCATTAATGTAAAACTATTTTGGCTAAAACTCAAATTTTTATGACTTAAGATTCATTCATTTTTCAGTAATTCACTTATTTAATGTTTGAGAGTGGAACACAGGATTGCCCTCTGTAGCAGAGATACTTGACAGGAAGGCAAAGATCCTGTCTTGTTATAAAAGAAGTTAATACAGTACAGCCATGCTATAAGTGGCTTGATATACTGCAGATACGGATATAATGTGGATTATAACCTGTCCCCCAAAAAATATCTGAAAAAATAAAATAGGATGAAGAAATGCTAGCCACCCTACCACCGTATTCAATATCAGTGTAAAACCCACCATAAATCCTTTGAAATTGTCAACAGTATGCTTGTAATATTACATCTGTCAATTAGTCAGACCAATTTTAAAGCCTTGGAATTCCCAAAAACGTGATTCAATAAAACTAAACTTAGATTCTAATACAGTAAAAGGAGAAATTCTTATAATATACTGCACATTACTCATTTGCTGTAATAGTGATATGACCATCAATGTGCTGCCTATACCAAACACAGTATATGGTATCTGAATGTTATTTTGTATTGTGATGTACTCTAGCTGTTTTTACTGTCTTTGTAAGTATTGTTAAGTTTTATTACGTTGGTTAATTTATTGGATTTTGTAGTGTTTATTTTTGTTCGTATTTGCCTAACATGTCCTCTAAGTGAAAAATGTATTCTGTGAAGGAAAAATGAGAAATTATTGAAAAGGTTAAAGTAGGTTGGTCGAAAGCCAGTTTATCCTGGGAATTCGGTGTGCGTGAAGGTGTGGTGAATATGTGGTTTTGTGAAAGAAGAAAATAAATTGCGTTCTTTTATTGATTCAGTAGATGAAACAGTCGCACTTGATCGCAAAAATGTTAAAACTCGGTGATGTTAATGTTGTAGATGATTGTATGTACCTTTGGTTTTTGAAAAAACTGAGTGAAGGAGTGCCACTATCAGGGCCATTACTTCATGCTCAGGCACTAAAGTTTCATGAACAAATTAACAATGGAGAAGAATTCCGTGCTTCTAGTGGTTGGTTATCGCAATGGAAAATCTGTCTTGGCATAGACTAAGTAAATGTTGAAGGAGAATCTCGTTCAGCAGATGCGATGGCAGCCGAACATTTTTCACAAACAATATTACAATCAGTTATAGAAGAGAATAACTTCAGTGACGAATAGTTGTATAATTGTAATGAAATTGCTTTGTGTTATAAACTATTGCCAACAAAAGCATTAGGTGCAAAGCGGGGACCAAATAAGTCTGGTAAGAAAATGAACAAAGAAAGGGTAACTTTTCTTTTGTGTGCCAGTAAGTCAGAAAATCATAAATCAAAGCTGTTGCTCATTGGTAAGTATGCCAGCCCACGTTGCTTCAAATACATTAATATGAATTCACCATTTTGACTTAGGAGTTATCGGGCTTTTAAAACTTATTATCAATGAGAGCCTACTGACCGCTATTATTAACTCAGAATTACAAGTAATGGTATTTCATAAAACTGTGACATTAAAAAGTGTTGTATACAGCATGGAGTAATGTAAATTGTATTAATTAAAAATTGTTGGTCAGTGTTGTCACAGAGTAATACAGAAGACATTGAAATAGGAAATGTTCATATTTTTACTGACGAACACGCTCTGGAATTATCAAATTCAACCAGGCAAAAATTGTCTATAAGTGATCTCAGTGAGTGGGATCAAGAAGACAATCAAACACCCATTGCCCATTTCATGGCCAATGAAGAAATTGTAAATTCCATTCTACAACCTAACGATAATTTGTCGGAGGAGGAAGGGGAAGGTGCTGGAGAGGTCTAAACCCTCAATAAAAGACATTCTGGAAAATATAAATAGTGTAATAACATTGATGGAGCAATAAAGTGATAGTGATGATCGTCATTTATTACATTTACAAAGTGTAAATTCATATATTATAAAGAAGAAATGTACAACCACGAAACAAAAAAAAAAATAAATTCTTATTTTAAAAAATAGTTTACATTCAAAGAAAAAATATTGTATCTTTTACACTTAACTTGTTTCTGTGTAAGTACACATAAGGTACTGCCTTTTTCTATTAAACCATTATTCCTTGATTTTTTTCTATTTTTTTAATTGATTCCATTTGTAATTTAAAATTTACTTCACGAAATAACACAGTTAGCCTATAACGCGGGTGTTACATAAGTCCCCCAATAACCGCATTATAGCAGGGTTACACTGCAGTTTGAAACCAAGTTGGAACATAATTTTAACACTATTAGCTTCTCAGTATTGTCTACCATCAACCGTTTTTTTTTTAATAAATAAATTAACATAAATAATTAAAATAAGATACAGAAGCAAGAATCTATTTGCCTTGATTACCATATGAATCAGTATGATTAGTAATATTAATTTTTTTTTTTGTGTTTCTGATTAATACTAATTTTTACAAATTTAAATGAATTTCTATTGCAGGTGCATTGTGGAAGGTTTATTAATGGACATATGGTAGAACATGGGGAGGCAGCAGCCCATCCTTTGAGTTTGAGTTTTTCTGATCTCTCTGTATGGTGTTATGGCTGTGAAGCTTACATAGACAATCCTGTGAGTAAAATAACTTATACAGATTTATTTTTATATGTCACTAGTATCTTATTCATTTCATTAAAAAGTAAATTTATTTTTTAAAACTAAAATTCTGAATGAACTTCTCACTTGTTAACTGATATGAAGAATTGAGAAAGAGTATCTTCTTATTTTAATGCAAAAGAAAAATATTTTTTTAGATTTCAAATTAAGTTTATTAAACCAAATGTGTGCTGTTTTGATTGAACACAATTTTCCATTTTTGAGACACAATTGTAATTCTGTCACTGTAGAACTTTTGGGTTTTCTGGATGAAAAAATTTGATTAGTGCTTTTCACAGTCTCTTTTGAAGCCAACTTATACTGTTAAGGATTTCTGTAGAGACTAAATGGTAGTCTGTAGTGCAAGGTCAGGACTGTAGGGTAGATAATAAAATTTTTTCAGCCAAGCCCTCTCACTTTTCAATGGCATTGTTTTGATGGAAGACACTACCTTTCCTATTGATCACTTCTCTCTGTTTATTTTGATTGCTTGGCGTAATCACAATTTCCAAATTGAAAACACTTGAACTAGCTTTGTGCAAATGTACGAATACTGCATCATAATCATAATCATCTTAAATTTTTTTTAGCAGCCTGATTTGCATTCTTTCCTTTTTGGTAATAAGATTTCAAAATAATCAAAATTTCTTCTACATTTTCACTCGTTTTTAAAATGCAATAACTTTTAAATAAACTAATATAATCATAATCTTTCTAATAATTTTTAGTGTTATGTCATCTTGCAAATTGACAGAATTTAATATGATCCTAAAGCCATCATATTTTATATGATCCTAAAGCCAAGATTTCAAAATAATCA
The DNA here is from genome assembly GCF_047948215.1 of Lycorma delicatula. Lineage (NCBI taxonomy): Eukaryota > Metazoa > Arthropoda > Insecta > Hemiptera > Fulgoridae > Lycorma > Lycorma delicatula. The sequence continues at coordinate 153,307,522 of NC_134455.1, read as the reverse complement.
AAATTTCTTCTACATTTTCACTCGTTTTTAAAATGCAATAACTTTTAAATAAACTAATATAATCATAATCTTTCTAATAATTTTTAGTGTTATGTCATCTTGCAAATTGACAGAATTTAATATGATCCTAAAGCCATCTATAGGTGAACACAAAGAAACTATTTCCCAAACTTTATGTTTTTTAAATTGGTATTTAAAATATGATTTATGTCAGAATATGTAAGCTAATTGGTAGTTAGAAAATATATTAGATTAGATTATAATTTTATTAACATGTTCATTTGTGTTATGACTGCTGTAATGGGAACAATGCAGATCCTTCCCACTTGTTGCTATTCCTGTAAATCTGGTGTTCTTGGAGTTTTTTGTTTCTTTGATTGTGTAGGGTTTAGGCAAGTTATGATGGATATTTTAGAATACTATTAAAATATAAAATGTTGATTATCTGCTATGCATTTGTAGTCTACTTAACAATTATATTAATTTTAATGACAGAATAATTTTCAATCAGAAGACTGTTTTCCCTTCATTATTTAAAAAAAAAATCAAGAGTTAAACAATTTGATTTTTGCTAATACTAACAGATTCATTTTTTAATTGGTTGGTTTGATACTGACCTACATCCATTTTTTTGTTTTGTGCTAATCTTTTAACCTCAATATGTTTATTGCATCCTTTTATTTTCATCTATAGTTTTTCCTTCCATTACCTCCAAATTCAAAACTGGATTATTAATAAATAAGCTACCAACCTAGTTTGTCTCAGGATTTACCTTCAATTTCTTTCATTTTCTATCTGTCTTAAGACCTCTTCATTTTGAATTTTATTGACCCACATAATTTTCAACATATTTATTTCCTTTCTGTTTTCTATTGTTCAGGTTTCGCTGAACCTTTAAGCACTACACTTTACACAAATATTTTCTTTCTCTTGAAAGCTCTCCTTGCTTGTGCCTGTTTTGCTTTAGCTTTTAAAAAAAATTACATTATATACTTTATACATAATTATCTAACATCACAATATCTACATAATATCTAATATAGCAGATCATCTAATAAACTCTATTTCTGATATTATCACAAATTTAGAAATATTAGAAATTAATAAAGATGACATCAAATTAAATATATTAGGAATATATTTCGTATATGAGTTTAAGTACAAACAGAATTTCAATATGATAAACCATCAGACAGTGTTTGAGGATAGTCTTATATAAACTGTAGTAGATAGCAGCAAAATTATTACACAATTTTCATTATTTTAGTAATTTTATTTTTAGAATTTTATTATATAATAACAGAATTATTTCAATCATAACTGAAGATGAATAAGAAATTAAGGTGATATGTTATCTCAATATTCTGTAGTTAGAGGTTTATTTAATAGAATTTAAATTAATTAAAATTTAAAATAGAATTTTAATTAATTTAAATTATTTGGACAATTATGAGCAGATTGGTCATCATAGTGGATCTAGAAAAAGCAAAAATCTTTAAACCATCCCAGTCCATGCAACAAAATGTTTTCTCGTTAAATGGTTAAGAAAGTTAAATAGCTTAATAAGAATGATAGAAATAAAATAATATTCAAAAACAGAATTTCCTTGCTAAAAAAATTGGAAAGTTTTGAAAAATCCAATAAGGAAAAAGACTTAGGAAAATTTAGTATTTTTTTACGTAGGTAGTAGGTAGGTAAACAAAAATTTTATTTAAATTAAATTTATTTAATTTTAATGTAAAATTTTAGGTTTGAAGCCAAGTCATATTGTGTAACAGTTACTAGTCAAAGTAAGACAAATTTAGAAAAAACTTAAAATTTAATTAGGTTTTTATTTCATATATAATTGATGATTGTGTTTAGTGATATGGATTAATAAAAGTCTGATATTTGATAACAGTCAAACTCATCCCATTCCTTTTGACCCAGTCTTGTCAGCCTTGCTGCAGCCAAAGTTGTGATAAGCTTTTTTTTCTAATCTACAAGGCAGAAGCATTCATTATAAAACAAAAACTGCATCAAAATTGGTTGGATAGGACTCTAGAAATAAAACAAAGAAATTACATTTAAAGCACATTAAATTGAATTTTGCACTTTTAATTTATGATGCACAAAATAATGCAAACATCAAAAGCAAAACTGGCACAAACAATGATTTTTTTTTAAATAGGTAAAATGCTTTTTATTTTTTTAATATTTCAGCAGTTTAACAATATATTATTTACAGAATGTATGATTTATTGTAGAAAATAAAAAATTACTCATTGGAATAGCAAAAATGTTTTTATACATAAATATCAGCACAATGATTTAAACATGATTTTGTTATGATTTTTTATTTTCAGTTATTTCTTTCTAACGTACAAAATATTCACTCAGTTATAAAATCCTATGAAATGTATGCTGTTTATGGTTGAAAATAAAAATGTATCTTTATGTGGTTATTCGTACATAGGTTTTATGTAAATACGGTTCAATATATAAACATATTTCTATTTTCAATAGAAATGGGTGTATATACATTCGTATGCTATACATATGTATAATATAGGATTATCTGAACTAAAAACAAAAAAGATAGCAATTTCAGAGTAGTAGAATAAAAACTGTGTAGAAGTAAATATGTTACACATGATTTTCTTAGTTATATCTAATGTTATTAAATAATTTTTTTAGATCAGTTTTGAATTTTAATTTTATTAGCTTTTTTTTAAATATCTATATGAGAAAATTTGTTTGATTTATTTTGAACTGAACTTTATCTGTGTAATGAGATTTGAATTTCAAGAGTTTACTAGTTTGAAATATTTATTTCATTTTTATAGTAACTCTGATGATATGTTTGATTAGGTATTTTTTTCTTAAAAATAATGTATTACATAGTTGTATACAACTATTAATAATGTTTTGTGTTATATAATAAATATATTTTATATAATTATATTTAATAATTTTTTTTCTTTTTTTCAGATACTTCACAGTGCTAAAAATGCTCTGCATATAAGTAAATTTGGAACTGAAATACCATGGAGTTATAAAACACCGAAGGCATAAATTCTATAAGTCCCAATTTAGGAATATATTTTATTAAATATTTACATATGTGTAAAATTCACATTTTAGCAAACTATTTACTGTTAATGATCTTAATTTGTTTTAACATGATAATTAATCAAAAGTCATTTGTTACCATATTTTTATTACTCAGGTAATAACATTTTAGGTTCTATTATGTTAAGCTTATTTGAATAACTTAATATATTTGTTTTAATGAAATATTTTATTAATACCAGTAGTTCTTTTTTGTTTACTAAATCATATCTAAAAATAATATTAAATTTATTTATTACTACATTCATATTTTCTTCTTTTTTTGAGTAAATTTAATTATGTCCTGTTGGTTTATACTCAAATTTACCATAGTAAAAAAAAGTATATAAAACTTTAGTCACTTTATTTTATAAAATTTATATGGATTTATTGGCTAATGCTTACAATAAATTTTAATGAACAGTTGACTGTACAACTTCTTGTGTAACAAAATAGTTGAAGTAAAAAGGCAGATCCATCACAAAAATCGTTTTCTTTTCAGTGGTCCTTCCTTAACAGTTATGAAGATGAATTTTACCAAAATTGTTGGTACATATAATACATTTTCAAATAATAGAGTTTCAACCATGGTCATGGTTTCAACCTCTTCTCATTTTTATGAGCCTGAGTTATTAACTCTACTAAATAAATGTCCTTGTCTAGAAAGATATCTTAAAATTATACAATGTAATTGTATCAAAGAATTTTATGGTTCATTATGGTTTTATCTTAATTTTGACCTTTGCAGCTACTGAAAAAGAAATTAAATTATTCGATTTGAGGAATTCAAATTTTTCCTAATATAAAAAAACAATAAATTGTAATATATATTTTAACATAATTAATCAAAAATTTCTTTTGTAAAAATAATTTATTTTTGCATCTTTATATCTTTGTATTTTTTTAAATTGTATACCTTCTTAATGAAAGTTTAATTCCACCATTTCTGTATAACTTCGTTGTTTGCCTTTGCTGTTGTTCATTCTCATTCAAATACCTTGTACCATTCTCATGTTTTCCTCAGAAATAACTTGACATTCCTTTAGTTAGCTGTGCATTATATTAGAAAAATAATTGTGTGTTCTGGAAATGAATATTTCTTTTTTCATGCATGAGATTTTACTGTTATAATTTTCACGCAGGTGTTTAAATTAAATAAATCACTGGGTTTACATTCTTACCTGATGCATATAATGTTGTTTTATGAATAAACTTGTGAAGAAGTTCTGAAAATTAAAAATAGAATGTGTCAAATTTTGTTCATTTGATTACTGAGATGCTGATTTGTGCCTTTAATTATTAAGTAGTCTACTAATACTGTCTTTAAGTAAACATCTTTATCTGTTTTATTTTACACTTTATTGTATTTTTGTAGTATAAATTTTCATTTACTATATCACCATTCAGTTTGTTATTTAAACTTAGATATGGATTTTTGTTTAATCTAGGTTCTAAGGATTTTTTCTTGTAATCTTGCCTTAAAGTAGTAATTTTTATTTTTATTATGTATTATAGTTTTATTGGGAAAAAAATATTACTATGTCAAAGTAATATATAATGTAATAATTATTGTCATATTTACTAGATATGTTTAGTTTTATAAAGAGAAGGAACACTTCACCTAATAGCTTTACACAAAATTATAAATTAAAATTTTAAAAGTATTTGTGTATTAAATTATATTCATAAAATGAATGCATTTATCATTCTTATTTTCTAGTTTCGTGATAATTAACCCAGAAAAAAACATATTATTTACTACTTGTTGGTAAAAAAGGATTGTAATACTGAAATACTGGTTGTGAATTTGTGTCTCAAGTAAGGGCAGTTTATAAAATACTGTCAGGCCAAAAGGTTTTTGTATGCCTGAGAAGCAATAAGAAATCATGCTTCCTAACTACTCTTGGGTGTGAGCTTACAACACCTTATAGCATATAAGTGTATCTTTTCAATCTAGCTAACAGTGGTGTTATGGTTTGCCCATTTCCTCTTATTTAACCAGGTTTATGTGTTCAATAGTCATACAATTCTGATAGTTTAATTTTACTATATGTTATTTGATTATTATACCTGGGCATTAAGTTAATATTTTAACTAGATAAAAAGGAATACATCCTGTGGATGTATAATAACGCTGCTCTCTTATTGGTAATGAATGGTACATTATGTATTAATTTTAAAATTCAATCATACAGATAGCAGTGTAGGCCAAATCAGGACAGGCACATACAGAACATAAAATTTGCCAAGCCATATGCTTAAGAACTAAATCAAAATGTTATCCATATAGTAATAATTATTACTATTATTATCCGTATAGTAATATTATTATATTACATAGCAGGCACTTTTAGCATATTTTTTTTAAACCTGCTGATGAATTTCTTATGTCCAAATCCTTTAAATAAGACTTCATACTATGGTGTGATAATAATCAGTGGAACACTCAGAATAAACATACAGTGGAATGGTTATTGATGGTCAAAGTAATGTTTCACTTTCAGATTGTGTTGTCTTTGTTTGAGCACATAGCATGCTTTCACAGCTTTCTTGTAGAAGTTTTCTTAGCAGCATTATTGCAAATTAACAGAAAAGAACAATTTAAAAATTAAAATAGACATAGTCATTTATTCTAACCCAAATTATTATTGTTAATCTATAATTTAATAGACTGTATTGTGTACATCTACATAACAAGAGCTATCTTGAAAGTGACAATTGTTCAGTAACTATTTTTTCTGAGATTGGTATAGTTCAATTATCATAGTAAGTTGGTTTGGCCGATTTGTGTTTTCCTATGATCAGTAACAAATTGATTAAGTTTTTAATGTACAACCAAGTCAATGATCCAGACTGTGAAACGTGATTATGTACTTTTTGGAATGTTCAGAAAATATACCAGAAAAAATTTATGGGCAACCAGATACAATGTTAACAGGATATTAGAAAAATTTTATGGAAAATTGGGTTCTTAACATATTAGCCCATTGACCATAACGAAAATACTTCAAAGTTACAGGTTCATTAACGTATTAAAAATATAAGCATTACAGCTTATAATTATAGATATAAATTAACCAAACAACCTACGCTCCTTAACCTTGACTAATTAACAGTAATGTTTTGATTTAAATAATAGCAATTACTGAATTTATTATTTAAACACTCAAAACATTACTGTGTTAATTAGTCAAGGTTAGCGAGTATAGGTTAAATTATATTTATAAAATAAATAGATATATAGATATATCAGATGATATTAACAATAACCCCAAAGTTTGCAATTTATTGGTTGATGGGCTAATACGTAAGTGCAGAAAATTGTTGTAGGATCTTACAGACTGGTAGGATATGTTAAGATTATTTCAGGCAGTTCATAATCATTAGACATTAAAGATTGTCCTGTAACAGCAGTATTAAGCCTATAAACAGTACTTAATGTTTTGCTGGCCTTATTTCTTATGTCAAAATATTTTTCGCTTTAATTTTATTGACTGTCAAAACTCATTGATAAGAATTAAAATAAATAAATAAACTGACATTTTGGATATTTCATCAGTCCAAATGTTTCCAGAGTTATCGTTTGCCACATCATCCACATTTATGAGACCTAGTTTTGGATTATGCGTATAAACAAATGCATGTTGGAACTTTTTGTGTTTTGCACAAGAAATGTCTTATTACCAGTTATTAAATATAAATATTTAAGTATTGGTGATAAAACACCAATACTTAAAGAGGCATTTCCCATAGTTGCTGAAATTGAAAGCAAAAGCTTTGATGGTCATGATCTTTTGGGATTATTTTGGTAATTTGATTTATTTACTGCCTCAAAGAATAATTACTATCAAGCATATTGCAATTCTCTCTGGAAGCTTCACTATATGCTATTCAAATTGGAATGTTATCTAGGCCATTGTACTGTTGTATGAAAATGCACATCCACTTTTCAGCAAACTCATTCGGTGGGAAAAATTAGGATATAATGTTTTCAGTTGCTAACTATAAAAATCAAACTTACCTGAATGACTAATGTTTTAAAAAAACATTAGAATTTGTGTCTCGTAATTAAACAGTGATAAATTGAAAAAGTTGTCAAAGCCTTGACATTATGTTGTTGCATAATAATACATATCTACATTTTGCAGCTATGATGTGTTGTTCGCCGGCAAAATTTGGATGTTGTTATTCTCATTATATATAATTTAATGTAATAATTAAATTTTTTTTTGAAAATTCAAATAATTCATTAACATATTGTGATCTCTGCTAATAGAATTTAATAGTAATTGAATATAAACCATCAAAACAAAGTAAATAGATAAAAGTTAACTTACTATATTAATTCCAAGAATTGATTTTCATGAGATTCCGCATTTTAAGTTTGTTGCAATTTTGATATTTATTATGAACTTGTATGCAAATTCTGCTGCTGGCTAATGCTGGACTCCAGTAGTAAAGAATAGAATTTCCTTATACGTACATAATAAATTTCAAAAAAAATGTTTAAAACAAAACAATTTTGATAATTTAGTTTTAATTATAGAATTCAATATTAACTGAAGATCCAGGATCAATGGAAATCAGTTATTGGAAATTAATACAGTAAGTTAATGTTATTAAGTATGTATGTTGTAAGTTAATGTTAAGTCAAATTAATGTGTTTTGGTGGTTTATAATATTAAATTTTATTAACATAGTGGTCAGACAATGCATATTCAAATCACTACGGGTAATTAGAATTTACATGTATTGTAATGCTATTTTTTGTGGGTTTCTATAAATTGATGTTTCTATAATAATATTGCTTTCGCTTATTTCAATCTCAATATCTAAAACATGTATTTTTCTGTTCTTTTCCATTTTGTATGAAACTTTTAATGTTCATTATTTATAACTGGATTGATATATAACCAAAGTATCATCTGCATATATTATCCACAATAGCACTTTGTGCACAGTATTTAGTTATTTTAGTTATTTTTTGTTTTTGTTTGATGTAATTTTGGAGTGACTGATGATGGGGGATCCTGTGAAAGTTGATTTCTGGTATTAGTTTTTTAGGTTCTGTTATTGTGTTGGTGGTTATTTTGTTATTTGGCACAATGGTCAGTATGTTGAAGTATTTGAATTTTCACAAAATATATATATTGGTGTTGTCAGATCATCTTCGATTATTTGTAAACGTGGTTAATTAGTAGATACTTGTTAAGTAACAGCAATCTGCTAAACCTTTTTTTCTACATTGAAAATTCATTAGTTCACAGGTATACTTAGTTTTATGAACAAAATGAGCAAATTTTTTTAACTAACATTCAAGCTGTAACTGGAAGTCAAAACGATTTTAGTTAATATCCTATAAAATAGAGTTGAATGAATAATGAGTAAACAACAATTAAAGAAAAATAAATATTTCAAAAAGTAAATAAGGTTTTAATATTAAATTACAATTTTACAAATATTTCATTGCTTTAATAATTTACAATTATTTTTCAGTTTTTTTTTTTTATAATGTAATAACTGTATAAAAATAAAAGTGTTACAAATTAATTAATTCTCAATGTTTAATTATATAATACAGAGAAAATCCCTTTTAGAAAAATAAAGTAAATTACATATTTGTGCTCAATATTTATATTTCATAATATAATGCTTAAGTTTTGCAGATATAATTGAACTGTGTGTGAGTTTAATAAATAACAACATAAACTGTTTTAAAAACTACATAAATTGTAACTTAAAATAACATAATTTTTTTTTATCACATCATATTTATATACATATCAACAGTATAATTCTTCAATGCATTTTATAAATAATCCATATATCTTGACCATGGCAAATATCTGATTTTTTTGTGTTGTTGCTTTTATCTAAGCATATTTGATAAAATAAATGTAATAAATTACAGTGTAATTTATTTAAGTTAGTTATTAAGAGAAAAATTATACTGTTAAATTGATCAAACTGATACACTCATTTTATCTGATTTATGTTCACAGTCCATGATCAGTTAAATATGCTTGGTTTACATTTTATTCCTTATAAATAATCTACCATAATTATGAATGAGAAACATTTAATTTCATTAAATAAGAAGATGAAGGCAAACACAAACTGGATTTAAGTGAAAATTTATTTTGGAACTAAAGCAAGTGGAAAAATAATAAGCATGACCTACTGTACCATTTGAATATCTTCTAAGGCTTCTTTATTCTCCCATTACATATTAAAGAAACCTCATTTTTGGAGACTTTTGATGATGTGGCTGTAATAACAGATAAATTAACAGGTTCTAATTAATGGTCATCAATAAAAAAGAAATCATTAACTTTAAATCACAGATTAAATAAAGATAAACACTGCTATCATGGTGAAAAGTTACTGGAAACTTGAGTATTATTGGGTAATTTTATTTTTACACTATTAAAAAAAATCAAGCTGTAAAATTTTTATTTTAAGAGGCTGTTATATCTAGCATTTTTAATCGCTTACAGAAATATTTAAAAAAAACAGGTGTGGTTGAACCAACTTTTTTATTATTTGTCACCCTGTCAGCCCCGATTAAGTCTGTTAAGAAATGCTGTTGCATTGATGAACAGAATAAACAGACCCTTTCTTTGAAAGGAAACCTGCTCCAGTACAGTTTAATTTAGGAAAACTTTTTTTGGCTTATGTTATTCATACTTCATATTTATCCATTAAAATGCAGTGGAACACAAGACATATAAAAACAAAACTAAAACTAGATCAAAGCTGATTGGTTGTAAAGGGATTTTACTGTAAATATTTCTGTTTATTGTGAATAAACTAGTGTAACAGTAATGACTAGATAAGTGTAAAGGAATGACTAGATACACAATTTTGTAATTATGATATATTAACTACATTATTACATTCTGTTTATACATTGTGCCAAATTGATTCTGATTTTTGGAGTTTTATGTCAAATCTAAGTACAATAGTTAAATGTTTCAAAATGTACATAAATTTTTTAATGGCATTTGGAATAATATAGGCACCTTAGTATTTTTTTATACCATTTGAAATGAAAGTAAATTCTTCCATAATTTCAATAACTATATTTTCTTGAAATGCAATTAATCACTTTGTTCATGTTCTTTCAAACTAGTTTACAAAGAGAAATTGATAACGCTGTTGTATTGAAGTTATTAACTGTTTTTAGAACAATATAAAAAACACTTACGACCTAAGTTATTTCAAATAAAAATATTTAAATTTTTCAATGCTAGTAATAGATAAACAATTAATAAGCAACTAAAAGAAAGAAATTTTTCAATTGCAATAATTCAGTTACAATTTCAAACTGCTACACATTAAAAAAAATAAAAACATAACTAATGTAATAAAAAAAGCTCAGTCTGCACTCTGAAAACAGACTAATTGGGTAGTAATGGTTGTTATGGAATATAGCAAAATAAGACAATTAAACTATATAGAAATGTATTTTACTGAAATTATTTCTTTAAGATTCATATTATTTCTCTGTACTGTTAAATTAAATTTTAAATTATATTAATATAAACCACCTAAAACGTTTATCCTACCTTGATTTTATCATCAAAGTATTTTTGCGGGATCCCACACCCTCAGTTATGAGTGAATTTAATTAAACTGTAGATTAAAAAGTTAAAAATACTAAAATAAACTACAAAAGGTTTACATTACTAAGTAGTGTAACAAACATTACACCACAATCAAAATGATTGTTAATAAATCATGCACATAGTTTATTTTAACTTTTAGTGTGCAATTTAATTCAATCATGACTAAAGATAGATCATACAAAAGTACTTTCATCATAAGGTCTTATCTCAGTATTCTGTACTAGGAGGTTTATTTTAATAGAATTTAAAATACAGAAATGTATTTATAGCATTCTAAAAAAAACAACTCGCTGAACATGCATGTACTTAAATAAATATTTTATAAGAAAAGTCTACTTTACAGTACATTTATAATAATGTATTATAAAAAGTACTACATTTTTAATTACATTTTTTATGTCATCACAACCTAGTTAACTGATAATGGAAAATTGTAGCAGCAATTATTTGTGGTATTTATTATCCGCATTAAAAACTTGCCTTTAGACTTCTTTTATTCATAATATGTATTACTTAACCAATAAACTATTAATATTTCTTATAAAAACAAATAATAATAGCATGGTGCATTTTTCAAAGGTAAAAATATTTTTAATATAAAAATTAAAGAAAACAATGAAAATTTTAATCAACTACAGAAGTAGAAATTAATGCTATACTTATATGCATAAGCCAGTTTAAATTACAGCAGCATCAGCCAATAGATCTGAATAGTGCAGCTTTTAAAGTCACAACTATTAACTGTTGATACCTGTTTATTATTAGTTTTACAATTTACACTATCACTTAAGCAAAATAGAAAAAAGGCTCATTTAATGACTCATCACTAATTTCAATTGCATGCTTCTAATTAGCCGCCCTACCATATATCAACTAATTTAAAATAGTGGACATGCATAAAATCAAGCAGAAAAACAAAAAGTAGCTACAACTAATTTAAATAAGAAAATTTAGAGCTCTAATTTCATGCTGTACAGGCAACTGGAAATACATTGTAACAAATGCATCTTGTGCTATTATTTAATAGATCTTAAGTTAAAAATGTTATTTAAACATCACAATAATTTTATAACACTATAAACTACAATTTAGCTTCAAATTAGAATTAATAGTTGACAATATTTATAAACCTTAGAAAACAACCCAAAAAGAACGTTAGTTGCTTGCTTGTTAAAAATAATTTCAGAATATAAAGTTACTGCAAACCATTTCATTACCAGCATTCAAGGTAATACTTGTTCCAAAGATCAGATTTATTTATAAAAAAACAAGATTGTTCTTTTAAAAACAAAACTGAAATATTACTAACCAAATTAATTGATTTTTTAAATAATAAAATTAAAATTGTAATAAAAATGCAGTTACAGGGTGGACAAAATGTAGTTGTAGGGTGGACAAAGTTTAAAAAAAAACCTGTAATAATACAAGAATAGAATTCTTGGTCTTAACTGTATGCTTTTAACATATCAAAACATAAAAGTTGTTGGCAATATGAACTGTTAAAAAGTAAAACTTACATGTTTTGCTTAAAACTGTAACTACTTTTTAGTACTACATTTCTTCACCCTTTATTATTTATTACTAGTGTACTAATAAATTAGCTAATACATCTATGGTGTTGTAAAATGTTTAAAATATTAAACATTTCTATTTCCATCTGTAACTAAAATACTACTTTCCTATTGTATGTCACTGAATTTATGAATTCATTAATATTAATAAGTAACTGGACGTTAGAGATTTATAAAAATACAACCTTAAATTCAAAATCTCATGCTTATGTATTATTCCTTCTAGAATGATGTAAAAAGTAAAAGAAATACCATAAAACTAACATTGAATAATTAATTTAATTAGCTTTCAAATAAATAAATTAAGGTACATATCGACTGTGTAGTAGGCCTGTAGCAATATATTAATGCAGTGGGGAATGTTAATCAAGTAGAAGTGATGGTTCAACTTGAAGGTTTAGTTTCATTCAGTGAGTAAAGAGTTTCATTTTGTGTATAAAGAAATGGAAAAAAAATATTTTCAGTGCATACCTATTTAGCAGCAAACAAAAACTTCAAGCTACCTAAAATTCATTAAAGTAATTATTACATCAAATGCTTATCTTTAACGCAATCATACAGTAAAAATAAAGAATTCCATTTTTCTGAGATTTTAAACTTTTGTCCATTAAAAATATAAATATAAATTTTTGCTATTAATTTTTTTTAATTGTAAACAAAGTTAAACCAAATTGATGTATAAGATTAGAAACATAACGCACAGGTAAATCCCAACTTAGATCTTGATTCCAATAACTGCTACTATCTGAAGTACACTCTCCCCAATCATAAAACAAAAAGGTTTCAGTATCATTTTTATATTTATCTTTACATTTCTTAAATGCATCCACTCTAAGATTTGGCAGTGCTTCTGTTGAGACATGAGGATAAAATACTTTATTTATGGAATGTGTTAGATTCATTTTAAATGCAGCAACTTGGAATTCTTCGGTTAGGCTAGATGGAAGTGCAAAGTACAATTTATATTTCAAATGTTTTTCCTTCCACTTAGTTTCACATGTATTCAGAACTGTCTTTATTTTCATGGCCACTTGATCCATACTTTCTGATGAACCTAGTTCATACATGAAAAAATCCTTAGCTCTATTATATCTGAAACAAAAGAGATTTATTTAAAACTTTCTAAATGATAATGAGCACTGATACATTTTTTAATACGTTTAAATTTTAGGATTCAACTATTAGGATGAAAGATAGTGATGCACCACTAGAGCAGCCCTACATATGGTGGTAAGCCCAGCATACTGTTTGTCAATATCCTGTAACTAACATCAAAATTTTTTTGTCATCTACATCCCAATTATCTTTTAAAAAATGTTGACATTCTAAATTAATACTTGCATTCATCCAGATATGGGTATTCTATAGCATTTTCCTTAAGACAAAAAGAAGAAAGCAACGGATTTATTAACTAACAAATTTTAATGATATTACTTTTACTAAAAAGTTCCTGATGAAGACAAGAAAACATTAAAGACTGTAATTATTTACTTAATATTATTATTACAGAAATATACTAAACCTAGAACATAAGTATAACATCTGTTCTACCTACTGAACAGCTGAGATTGTTGTTACAAAGTAAAGAACTTTACTTAAGCACATTTTACATACCATTTATTGCATAACAATTAATACTTTCAAGTTATTTAATGTAACTATTAGTATTAATATGAAGAATAAAAGAAAGTTTTGATTAATTTAAATACTGCAAATGCAATCAAGATGTTGTTACATACCTGTGCTCAATTTTTCAGTTCATTGTAGTCGCCAACAAAATGCTACATGGGAAATTCAGTGATCCAATACTTGAATGTAAGGAACATTTCAGCTAAAATTCACTATTAAATTTGAGATGCTTATGATAAACATGTAATGAGTGATTCAGTGGTATGAAAATACAGATATTACTTTAATGAAAGATGCAAAATGTTCATGATGGTGAATGGATGTAGTCAGAGACAATCACCAATGAATGTAGTCAATCACCAATGAATGCAAATTCAAGTAGACATTTTCCACTTTGGATGCCATTTGTATAGCGTTTTGGGATAAATGAGTTTTTCTTGAGAATTTCTGGCCTCAAGGTTTTATTATCAATACAAAAGTCTGTTTACAGAATGGTAAAGAAATTCCACAATGCAATCCAGTATAAATGATGTGGTCATTGTTTTGATTTCATGATAATGCTTACTCATATTGCTGCCACAAAACAAAATCTCTTCACGAACTTTGAAAACAAATTGATCAAATTAAACTACACCAAAACCATGCACCAAACAATTTTCATCTACTCCAACATCTGAAATCCTTTAATGGTGGCCAACGATTCCACGATGACAAATTGATATATATATATATATCTATATGAAGGCATTAAGACATGGTTTGCATCGCATGTGATATTTTTCTGCCATGAAAATATACAAGTGGCTGCCTGGCTGTGATAAATGCTGTAATGATGAATCTATGCTTGCTTCAACAATGAATTGTAAACTACTTTAAGAAATAATGTGAAGAAGTACACTACTTCAAACATCAATAAACATATAAGTTTTTTTTTTTAATATCTCATAAAAAACATACTTTCATTTTAGTATGTATTGTTTTATTTTTCAAACTTCATATATATTTTACTGATAACAATGGTTATTTTTAATGATAATATATTGGTGCAGTATTTAAAATAATATGTAATTCATATTATCTGAAGAAACGAACACATACTTGGATGAAAATAATGTAAAGGAAGAAAATGTATATTTACCTCATTCCTGACTCTTTAGAAACTTGAATCGAGTACTTCTTTATAAGTAACAATGACATTGGAAGTGAGTATATATGGCTTGTAACTAGATGTATGTGAGTTAAACGGGGTTTATACTGAAGTTCATGTGATAAATGTGTTATTAATGGATAAACCCCAGCTTGATGCAAAAATCCAAAGAACAATACACAGAGTATATTTATTAAATACCATATCATTAATATAATATCTTTTGTATTCATTTTAACATCTTTTTTTAAGAATACTTTAAAACCATTTTTCTGTTTTGAATATATATTTTTTGGCTCATTAACATTACGGATACGCTGTGAATGAAGGAATATAATTGAAAGGGTGCATGGAATAAGAAATCGTGGTTCTTGATGTGGAATAAAAGATAAAATTACAAGTGGTATAATTAATGATGTCATCATTAATCCAATTAAACTCTGCATTCTTGGGAGGTCACTCCATCGTTTCAACAAAAGCCTGTAAAAAAATTAAATAATCATGAAAATACATGATAAAAACTGTACAAGGAAAAAATAAAATTTAAACTTCTCTTACAAACTATGAACGGGACGGGTGAATAAGATAAAATATCTTTTTCATAGACAGTAGTATACTGAGTAGTATCATGACTGAAATATTTGCTGAAGTTTTTCTACTAACTGCAATAAAATTACTCGCTAAGATTTTTTTTTATATATCTTAAAAAAGATTTTTAATAAAAAATAAAATTTAATCGGTTTAAAAATATTTTTTAACATAAAATTCTAAGTGAATAAGTAGTACGTTATCATGGATTGCAAGTTTATGATGTTTTTGTAATATATACATATATATAAAAATATACAGCTGATGAAGTGAATCAAGTTCGCAAAAGCGCTTCTGTTTGTGTAGTGAAATAAAGTAATTCATCCTACTGAGCACAGAACGATTGTTCTGTGCTTAGGGTTGATCTATTAAATATAAATTAATTTGTATCGGTACAGAGGAGTATGGTTATTAAGAGATATGAAATGAATTGAAAATCCACTACTGAGAAAACAAGTGAAACTGAAATACATTTTATATACAGTTTGTTGTAACTCCTATACATTTTCTCAAGAAGAAAAGAATTTATATAGTAATTTTTTTTTCAAAACACATCTTATAGAAACAAATGATATAATTTCTCCATCAATATCAATACAGGTAAGTTGATTAAGATGAATAAATTAACTGAAATCAAAGATTCTGGAGCTGACAGTTATGAGAAAATTAAGTGGACAGGTGCTTTTAGCTGGCGTCTCTTGTATCTCAGATGTTTTATAAGCATCAAAGTCATAAAAAGACTGAGATAAATAGTGCTAAGTAACACACTTATTTATCTCCTTCCTACTATTAAGAAACACTAGCCAGTCAGGGCTCTGCCCTCCTGGACGTCTTCAGATTTCCATGTTTGTGAGAATATTAAATATTTAACAGAGATATTTTAAGAAAAGAAATATTAGTGTGTGGAGAATATTTTTCTGAACATTTTGGTGTTTTTATAATTAAAATAGGTTTAAGGAGCGAGCAGATACAGAATTTAATAGAAATATAATGTTTAATGCTAGCCATATTGGTAATAGGGCTAGCATTCTTCTTCATTAGTCTTGTGTGAGGTTGTCTTAGTTGCCATTTCAGCTGCTGCTATTGACACAGAGTGGGCCACATGATGTGCCGCCAACAACTCTCCTGCTAAATAAGAATTCTTTTTTTCAAATATTAATTAATAATCCCTTTCTTTTATTAATAGAAATAAATAAATAAAAATAATTTACGCTTAGAAATTAAATAAAATAATCTGCAAATTGATTGACAACAAACAGCTTCTATAAGAGGTCACCATGCGCAGCTAAAATAAAAACGTGAGTATATACAACAAACAAACAAATCCACACATCATTCTTTTTTATAAGAAAGAATGCGTTACATACAATACTTCTAATTGGTAGATAGACTATATCACATGGTACAAATTAATAAATAAAACTTAGGTTTGTGAAATTTAATTTTATACTTTAATGACCTGTCAGATACATTTTTGCCAAAATATATTTTATTTTTAAGTCTTAGAATAAGATACCACACCTAAATATAATTACACCTGAGAAATTATATATAAACAGTAGGCTTGTCAAAAGAAATATTCTAATTTCAAAAAATTAACATGTACATACATCAGTAGGAGAATATTTATAAATTATTTAAAGGGTCTAATTTACTTATAGTTAGTAATAAAATTAATTTCAATATCCTAGTAACCATTAATAACGTTATTCAAAAGTATAAAATATTTTTTTTCTAATACCTGTTGTATTACAAACCAGTTCTGAAAAGACTGTATTTTTGTTTTCCTGCAATAATTGGATTGCACTGACTATGTATATATGTATATTTATTTTCAGTAAAGTCTCTTTGCTTTAATACCAAACTCTTGATAGTTTTTTCATAAAATATGAATAAACTTGACTCCATCTGAACCTTTTACATCTTTTAGTAAGCATCTACATTATCTGATTTTGTGTTAATAATCCTATACTTTATAAAAAATCTTATACTTTCCAAAAATCTTGTCCTATCTTTACTTCTTTTTTTTTAAAGCACCAATAATTCCTTTATAATTTCTACTAGATCTAAACCTAACCTACCTGTTATGTTTCTTTAGTCTGACCGATAACTCTTGTTATGTATCATGTTCTGATGACCTCTACTCTAATCTCCATCAGATGATCCAACTGGGGATCAACTGAGCTTTGTAATATTTACATGAGAGGATAAATCATTCTTCGCTAAAAAAAAAGAATTAAAAAATATTTCTACAGAAATATAGGGGTATTTTTTCACTCGATTCAGTTGCTTGTTTTTCAAAGTCTAGCAATACAAAACTTTTTTGTTTTAATGTCCATAATTATAATATAACAATAAGGGCAATATTTGCATTAAACATAATCATTAGCATTACTATCAATTTATAATGAGTGCAAAGAATCCATTTATTCAGGAACTAAATATCAAATAATAAAAAAATCACTTAAAAGTTAATTCATAAGATAAATTATGGCTTTTTATTAGATAATATATTTTATTTAAATAATTATTTTTCTTATAAAACTCTGTTAGTACTATTGGCTATATACTGTATTTGTGTAATTACATTTTTAATTCACTCTTTCTGGGATTTTGAGGTATCTAACATTCATTTAAAAAAGTTACAATCACACCAATTAAATAAAACTAATAAATAAAAACCATTGTACATATGATCATACCTCACAACAATGTTGAAAAATGCCAAAATTGCAGCAAGTCCAAGAACATTATATAAAAGTGGAATGTTCAGCAACAGATGTGTTAATTTACTATGTAATCCATGCTGAGCTAAATTTTTTACATTCAAATTATATTTTATAAAATTATAAGGTGTAACAACAAAGTTTGTTTCCAATCTAATATCTTGATTTAAAATTTCTGCAAATGTCAAATATCCGAAGTATACAGAATCAAGAAGTATTAATATTAGTACAGATGGTAATGCTGCAATTACTAGTATAAGTGAACGCTGATTGAAATCTGAAAATCCTATATATTTTGATCCCATACCACGTTGTAACCAAAAAAATATAGGAGCAAATGCAAATGCCAGAAATGTAGGGCGATTAAATGTACCCAACACAGATACAGAAGAGATTATAAAGCATTTACTTAGAGAATGTCCTGGTAAAGAAGTACGTAGCTTATAAAAATGAATACGTTCTCTCCAATTTTCAGCTGCAGAATACTGATCTCTTAAAAATTCATCTCGTGAAACAACCTGTACAAAAAATTCAACATAAAAACTCAATCTATAAAGATTTAGCTATCTTGGTTAATTGTTTATATCAAGCTAATCTCAAAAATTACTATATAATTTTAATGAAACATTAAAGAACTCTTTTTAGAACTATTTTTTTTTATGAATGTGATAATGAAATTTTTTAGTATGAAAAAATGTCATGTCTAACCAACCAAGATTTGAACCTGGAACATTCCGGTTGAAATGTTGAGACATTATCAATCACTTACAATATAACAGGTGTTTATTTATTTAAATACAAATTACTTTGAAGGTGCTGGGGAAGTACCCCAAAACAGCTTCCTTAAAATAATTAAACTGAGGAAAAAATAAATACATAAACAAGTATTCACGTAATAAATAAAATTAAAGATGAATAGAATGTATTTGGTACTGAACTTGATTTTAAAAGTTTTATAAGAGATTGTGTAATTATTAGCACCTGAAGGTTTCAGTTCATACTGACGCCAACTGCACATAACAGCCCTGTCTTTACAATTTAAGAATCAGTACGTATCATCTGATCAAAATGTAAACAATATATTTTTTTAGCACATTTAATGTGTACAGAATTTTTTGCCAAAGAAATGCAATTCATGGGAAACGTTAATTTTCTGTTTCTATTTGAAGAAATTGGCAGCTGAAAGTCTTCATTTGCTATCCGAAGCTGACGGTTATCATGCTCCTCCTGATCCCATAGAAGAAGACACACTACATGTGACAGTTTCGGTTATCACGCCACCCCCTCTGTACCTAGCGCTTTACCAGAGGTCCATGTCCTTATACAGAATACTCAGTCTTGAAATGACCCAATCAGGATTGACTACACATCGAATACCAAAGAAGGCACGACAGGTCTTACCTGCAACGTAATGAAGGTGCTTCTTAAATTGCAATTTCTCAACAGGAAACACCCTGAGGTACTTTTGAACCTGAACATACTTTATATGTTGGCCTATCATCAAAACATGGGCTTGCCAACTCACTGGCAAATGGCCTTTGAGGGGCATCATCATGGTCTTCTCCAGGCTTATGCTGATGACCCCACAGCTCAAGTATCCTGCAAGCCTGAATGACTCAGAACTTAACCTCCCTCACGAGCATCCACAAGAATGGAGGGAGGATGCATTGTGTCCACAATACGACTGCGCTGGGCAACCTCAGCCGCAGAAGAGAATCAAACTTCACCAACCACAACAAAGGACCCAATGATTTTAACTTGTGAGTACTGGTTTAGACAATCCAAAAGTATAAATTTTGATCTGGAAGGCAAGGAAAAAAATGTCCCTGGCCAACTGAAAAAATTTGAAGAATTGGAGGCACTGCTAGTCAAATACCAATGTCAAACATTTCAAGAATTGACAGAAGCATTAAATGTTACCAAAATAGATGTCTCTAAATGTTTGAAGATGATGGAAACTGTTAAAAGCAAGAAAATTAGATGCCATACAAATTGAAACCAAAGGAAATCAAAAGGCGTTTTCTGAAATTAGAATTGCTGCTTCAATGGCAAAGAAGAAAGGTTTTTTTGCATCATATCATCACTGATGATGAAAAATGGATACAATATGATAATCCCAAGCATAAAAAAATCATGGTGCAAGATTGGCCATTTATCAACATCAACAGCAAAGCCAAATATCCATTATTCAAAGGTATTGCTCTGTATTTGGTAGGATCACAAGAGTGTGGTGGTCTACTATGAGCTGCTAAAATCTGGTGAAATCATTACTGGGGACCATTACCAACAAACTAGAGCTAATTAAACCAAGAATTAAAAGAAAATGAACTGCATATGCCAAAAGACACGACAAAGTGATTTTCCAACATGACAACACTTGGTCACATACAGGATTTTCTACTACTCCATCTGTTGCTCCTAATTTCCACTTATTTTGATCCATGATGAACCACCTGTCTGACTAGTACTTCAGTTCTTTTGAAGATATCAAAAAATGGCTTGACTCATAGATAGCCTCAAAAGACAAATCATCTTTCGACAAGGAATCCATCCATCTTTTACCACAAGGATGGGAAAAAGTTGTAACAAACAATGGACAATATTTTGATTAACATGTATTTATCTCTTTGTTTTAAAATAATTGTTCATTTTCATAAAAAAATCCTTTAAAATTAATTTTAGTACCAAATAGTAAATTTATATGAAAATGGCAGAATTTATTGAAGGTAGAATAAGCCTAAAACAATGACATCATCCGATTAACTGGCGACATATCGTAACATTTAATATTATATCCTAAAACATGGTTTCAATTAATTCAGGTAAGAGAAAACAGGAATAGTAATACCGGCGAGATAATGAAAACAAAAAACTATATTAATTTTACTCCTAGATTTGCTGGTAAATTGACACTAAAGATTTGTAAATCCTAAACCAGTATCATATATTTAGAGAGTACGTTTGTTTTATATAATATTAAAAAATAAATTAATAGTAGTTAAAGAACAAATTAAATAAATAAATAAAGTATAAATAAACTAGGATTTACAATAAAAATTAAATAATATTTTTTTTTTAAATACTGAAATGCAGAACTTTTAGAATTCAATACCAAATTCAAAACAATATTCTTTTGAAAATAAAAGCTATGTTACGGTTTAATAAAATGCACAATGAAGTGTAATAAAGAACCATTTTAAGAGCACTATTAGGTAGATCCAGTTCTTATATATGATGTTAAAATCTTAAGTTTAGCAAGGCCAGCAAAAAAACCTTCAAAATTAAAATGGAAAAATTTCAGGATCACTAAAAGAAGGTAAACTAAGGATAAGAAAAACAATAATAAGGGAATACATTAGAAATTAAATGTGAATGATTAGAAGTAGGCATATTGTGAAATAAAGGGAAGGAGAAATGTTATTTACAGTTTGGAGATGAAGGTCCACATAAAAGGACATAATGTTTAATTTTTTTTTTTTTCATTTCAACTCAACATCTACAAAGTAGAGATTTTATTTTTTTTTTTAAAATGTAAACCTTATTTATAAATTAATGTATAATGTTAATATTTTTTTATATGAAATAATACTAACAAAATCAGTCCGACACATGCAATCAGCTACTAAATAAATAAGAACTGATGTAAGTGCCATCTCAATGCTATTTGAAAATGTGTGAGTACTATAAACAAGTACAACATATGAACTTGCAAGAGTTAATAATCTAATCCTGTAATTTTGTCCATACAGCAAACAAATCCTGAAAATATAAACAAAATGAACAGAGTAACATAAATTACAATATGAAAATTATAAAGAAAAAACTAAGAAAAATATGGTAGTTAACATAAATGCTTAAATTCTATGCAGAAATTTTCTCTTAAATATAAATTCTGAGTAAAATAAATGTTAAATATTAATAAAAATTAAAAATAAACTGAATTTGATATACCTCTGCCAATAAAAGCACATATGTTATTTTAACATTTTAAAGAATTAATTCTGAGTCAATAACAAAAACATTCTACCTCTTTTATCGTAATTATGTGAGGTGTGTTCAATTTTTTCAGACAATTCTGAAGCTTAGTTTCTCAATTCACAATTGTAATAAAAAATTATCAAAAGGGATAGATAACTTTCATTTTTCCATTTAATCTTTTGCTAACTAGTCCAATCTTTTTATAGCCAATTGAGATTTTTATCAAATTTTGACTAAGGTTTTAGTAATTAGGGCATATATAAAAAACAATATTCCTTTAAACAGTCTTAGCCTTCATTAGTAGGTATAATAACGATAAAGGAGATGTTTTCCATTAACTCAACATGCATTATATTCAGTTACCTAAAATTTCAGGCCACATTACATTCTATGTAAATTACCAGATATTTGTTCAAATGATAAGTTCTATGCTGTTATGCATATTCCACTGCTTGTTTCACTCACATCAGAAAATAAAGTTAATGAAACTCACCATGTATCCAATTCAAATGTATAACCCAAAGATATGTCCACAATAAACACATATTTTTAAAGTGAAATTGAGTAGACTGATTTATTAATATTTTTCCTGGAATACATGAAGCAAGTGAATGCATACATAAAATGACAATCTATCCAAAACGCTTCAAAACTTTCATACAGATTTTGGTAGTTTAAATTATAACAATAATAGATAAAAATTGGTCACTCACAAATGTTATTTTTTAATAACTCTTAATTTAGATTGTCATATTAATCTACAATTAGTATGTAGTCTTTGAAACTGTACTACAAAATTAAATGTCTCTATGATCTTAAAAGTTCTTTACTGCAATTAATAATTAAATTACACTAAACTAACCTAAGCATAAAAAATGTTTATTTCTGATTGTGAAGAACAAATTTAATATAAAATCTGATATAATTTATTCTATTAGAAGACCAAGTTTCTCCACAAAGCAACACTACCAGAATAGGCTTTTCTTTTTACAGCCAAAGATGGAATACAGATAATCCTAGAGGTTCATTGACAGAACAGCATCAACCAAATCTACAAATACCAAGGATGCAGTAATTTAAACAAATTCCCAGATCTGTAGTCCTAAAAACCCTTGTTTCCACAGTTTTATGGTGTAGAAATAAATAACTGAAATAAAAAACATTTTCAGTCAGACTTCCACCAAGTTATAAAATCAACTGGCAAATTGGTGTAATGGTTGGTATATTTGGTAATGATTAATATGTATATTTAATTATACTCTAACTTAAGACTACTTATGTGACTTAAGTTCAAATTAGGCCATCAGTCTAAAATGTTTTACCAACTAGTTACACGTATTTTGTTCTTATTTTCCTAGATAAATTAATTGAAAAAATCTGTATGATATAAGTTATGCAAGTCAACATTACACCTAAATTATGTTTAGCAACAAATACAATGTAATAGAATAATATTAAAATTGATGTAGTCTACCTGTAAAGGCTGTAGTCTGTCAGAAATGATAACAAACAACATACTAGGCGTGGAAGTATTAAAACCAAGTATGGTGTCACAATATTACAGTCAAACCATAAGTTTATAAATGGAGAAATATTTTTTAGTACAAATAAAGGTAATCCAACAAACACGTAAGGTATAACTATACTGCGAACAGGAAATGTAGAATTAAATTCCCATGGTCGTGAAGATTCAACATTAAAAATATCACCTAAAACAATAAATGACGTTAACACAAACGAATAAAAATAGAATCTAGATTAATAAAGAAAATCAAATACTATGAGAACAACCAGTGAAACACGTACATACCAGCAACAACTTCTATTGACTGAAAATATTCATCAGGATGAATGTAACCAGTCTGTGGAAGGAGAGTTAAAATTATTCGTACTGCAGCTAGAAACCAGTACGAAACCAAACTAAGATTTACAACTTCAGAATCTTTTTCAGATTCTTGATTTTTTCCACCACTTTTTGAATCATTCTTCCCACTACTGTTTTCTTTATTTCTGTCTTCCTTAGAGAAATCTTTTCTATACATATTTATTCGCTTATCAACTAAAGTGTGTTTTACATTGTAACCATATAAACCAGAAATCTACTTTCAGTCAATATAAATTTTAACTTCAGGTTACATACAAATTCACTGAGCCTAACCTAAAATCTGACAAACCTGCATCTTCTGCAAGACACAATTTCAAAGTATTGTGACGGTTGAAATTCAGGTGAGAAAACTCTATCAACAAATTAGAAGAGAAAATGTAAAATATCGGAGATAAATTAGGGCAAAACTATATGATTTATTTATATATTTTTCATAAAAGTGTTTTCTTAAATAATACAGTCATAGAATATTTCGGCTATTAAAAAAGTCTTCCAAACATTAATAAAAAAAACTCATGTAAATTAATGATATTAAATAATGAAAAAATACTATTAATGTTTTAAAAATATTCGGAGTTCAAAATTTGTTTTGCGTTTGAAGTATAAGCACTTTATTTTAATTGAAAATTCATTTCTATTCTTCAATTATTTTTTAATAGCCTTTGAATGTAATTTTTATTTAGGTTTAATTTTGATTAGGTGCCGTTTATTTATAGAAAATTCTTTTTCTTTGTCAGTAAATTTTACCAAAACATAAAATGTCCTTGGAGAACGTGGCTCCTAAAAACTGGAGTAGTGGAGTCGCCATTGAAGAGCTGTCAGTTCTTCTGTGCGGGCTGTGTGATACAAATGTGATAATTGTTTTCTTTTGTAAGAGTAATTAGTGTTTAGTGGTCCCAAAAATGTCATCTTCTGGAGATTTTGGAAACCCATTAAGGAAATTTAAACTGGTATTTTTAGGTGAACAAAGTGGTAAGTGTTTTTTTTTGTTAAGAGGCTATGTTGTACAATCTATTCTGTCTACGTTCAACATTTTATTAATTTTATGTTTTTGAAGTACCGATTCAATAAATAAAGCTTAACAGCTCGGTGTATTCAACTTTTATATAAATTTTTGTGCCTTATTTACCGACCTTGCGTCGTGATTAATTTATGAAAAAATGTAATAATTACGGAATCAATACTGAGTAACCCCTAACTCGTTCTCACTTTTTTTTACATTACTTAGAAATGGTCAAACGTTTTTCATTTGTCTGCCGGTTACTTTCTTCTCGAGTAATGTTAAACCCTATTTTCTAATGAAGTCATGAATTGAATCGTCTGTGGGATAAGTTTTATTGTATGTATCCTGTTCATTAAAAAAGTACACAAAGTGTTTTAATTTTTAACAGTAGATGATGTTAAATAATGATTACAATTTGAAGCTTTAATATTCTACATCATTCATTAAATTAAAATGGTTTATTGTAGGTGTGGAGGAGTAGGTTTATTTATTTTATTTATTTTTCATTTTATGTATTTTAATCAGTTGCAAAAGTTTCATCCTTTTATTTTTATTTTTAGTAATTAAAATTATTGCTTTCAAGTTGACCAATTTTAAGCTATGACAAGATAAAAGGACTGCAGTGAGCCATTTAAATAGCCATGGAGTGAATTGCTATTAATAATGTTGTACTAGTTGTCATTGTGGTATTAGCTGCTGTTAACTGGGTTAACCAACTAAAATTTGTTGCTGTATATTAATAAAAATTTCACCAATTTGAAAGGCATTAGTAGTGTTCATTTGTTGTGTACAGGTGTTATTGTCAGTGAATCTGGTGAAATAAAATTGTTTTTGGCCCATGACGACATAAAAGATGATGACAAGGGCAGCTCAAAACATTTTGAACTAAACTTTTCAAAAATGCTGTATCTATAAAATTTGATTTAGTTTAAAATTTCAAAAACCTTGATGGTTTTAATGCTAGACTCAGCCTATTATCAACATGATTAATAAGTGAATGTTGGTTTCTTTGTTAATAATTTTGTAATTGCAAATTCTTTTAATGTAAATATTTTACAGTAGTTTATTTTACATGGAATTCTTTTAATATTAATAATTAATTTGGTTTTAATTAATAATAATTACAACCACTTGAATGATATAAAAACAGTTGATTCCATTCATTTTTACTTTATTTTCTACTGTTAGGTCTCTTAGGATTAAAATTTTTCTTTCATAAAAACTTTCATGTAACTTGTAGTATAGAAAATAGCATACTTGTAATAGAATGTAAAAGGTTAGTTATCAAAAAAAAGGTTAGTTCAGGCCAAGAAATAAGCACAGAGTAGAAGGGAACAGAGAAATGGCATGAAGCTAATCAAAACATCTGAATACAAAAAGTCCATTAGCTCTGAATTGTTTTTGTACAAGTTGCTTATTTGTAACAAATACCAATCATAACTATTGGAAATGGTATTTCAGTGACAACAGATTAAGCATACAAATTAAGAAGAATGAGATATTCAACTATATTTATAGTACATAATACCCCCAAAATTTATGTGAACTTGTATGTCAATGTTCTGAATCTGTTGAGATTATGTATCTGTATATCTAATTAAGCTTCTGAGATTACCCCCTAAACAATCTTGAACTACTTTTTGTTTCTTGCAGAAATTTCAGATTTTTTTGGCGTAGGGGTGGGGGGGGGTTTGTTTCCTTGCAAGTCAAAAATATTGCTAGGATTATTTTTAACTTGCAAGGAAATTCTCTCATTTAACCTTTACCCCACAACTATTTCACACAAGTTGGCTATTAAGACTTTAGAAGTCAAATAGTGATGTTAATTATGTATATTTTTTCAATTTTAATATATTGGAGAAAATCTTTTACAGTGTAATTGATCTGGTGTGTTTATAAGCTTATTTATTTATTATGTTAAGAAATTGCTGTAAGGAAGCTTTTTAATAAGATAGGAAAACCAAGTGAAAAAACATTTGTATAAAAAAATATTAAAAATATTTTACAAGATGAAACGTGTTTAGAAATTGCAGCTTAATTCAGTTTTTTGGACTAACATATGTAATATGATGAAGAATAAAAAAAAGTATGAGATGACTTTTGATGTTTGCTAATGAAAAACTAGAGAAAAACTTTTCATTCTTATGCTTTTATATGTTTGTTTGCATTTTTAAGTTTTGTTTAATTTTCTTATTTTGTAGCATTTTCTTAAAAATGTACATCTACCATGCAGAACAAATAACCAATTTTTCATTATAAATAGAAATTAGTTCCATGATTTTGATTTTCAGGATTTAATCTTAAAAACACATGGAGGGTGTTGTACCCTGTAAACCCAGTTGCAATTACTTAGCTACTGCATTATTAGTACTGTTGAATTTTAGTTATCTTTTATTCAAAAATATTTTGAAGCATTCAAAAAACTTTTCAATTTCAAAAGTATAGGGACATCTATTTTTATATAACCTTAACATTTTTTTAAAACCACTCCCATTTTATACTAAAAGACCCCCCCCCCCTTGCTACCACAGATCTTATGTAACATTTTATTTGAGAATTAAATTTTAATGTAGCAAAAAATGTTCTAAAAAAGCTGAAAGTAATTTTGTTTAATTCTTAAATTTTGATTCCCTGAATGTGGGCCAAGTTAAGGGTAAGTTTGTAAATATTTGCATTTAGATTGGTGCAGACTTTATATTTTCAAGAAAAATTGGATATTATTTTTTAAATTTTAATGTATTTTGAAGTCCTGCCTAATTATTTTTTTAAGCTACTTATTACATGTTAAATTGATACTGTAGCATTAACGAACAGCTGATCAGATTCTTGTTAACTGCATATCCAATAGTTGCATCAGGTAAGATGGTTTTGGATGTATACAGTTTACCTGTATTTATTACTTTCATTAATTTTTATTCTTTGATTTATTTACAAGTTGTTGAAGATTTTACACAACATTGAAACTGCACATCGGTTAAAAAATGCTGTAAGGAAGTGAATTCATTTTTATATTAATTATTTTTACATTTGGTCAGTATTTAACCCTTTTTGAACTACAAATAGTGTGTCTGACTTTTCATTGTATGGTGTATTGCTTGAAATTATTTTACTTTTGGTTTACCTAGTCATTTTTCACTTCAGTATAAACAATAATTTGAAGTATTTAGTTTTAATTATTGATCATTATGTTCTTATATTGTATTGTAAAAAATTTTATTAAAGAAATGCAAATTTAAAAAAAAAATAAATCCTGTTTATCTATTAAATGTTCTACATTCTAATTTTCTTCTTTATTTTAAATATTTCATTATAGATAAAAATAATCATATTTGGTGAGGAATATTTTTCAATACTGGCTTGGTAGCTTAAATTACAGTAAGCCTTTTTACAAAAATAAAGTGGACTTCAAAACATGCACTAAAGAATAATATACTTAATAATGCTACATACTTTTTCAAATTCTTTGAACTTCAAATTTTTGAAATTTACCCCAAAATTAAAAATAAACAATCCGCCTAAACTTCTTATTTGAATGTTTTTAAAATTAGCTTTACTTTAAATTAGCTTTACTTTTATTTACCAATGAAGTAGCAATAAGCATATTAAACACTGTCATATCACTGCCAATTTCTATCATAGAGTGGTAGCATCTTGGCTTTCATCTGGAGGTCCTGGGTTCAAATCCTGGTCAGTTACGGGATTTTTCATAAGCAACAAAATTCCATTTCCATATTCAGTGTAAGCTTAAAAAATTTTGTGTAATTTCATCAACTAAAAAATAAATAAATATGAAAAAATCGAACGTGGACACTACGTGACTTCCTTGTATGTCGATTAAATTACATATATTCATTTTTCTTTTTAAATAAAAAGCACAAAAAAATTTATTTCATTAATAACTTTTGATATATATATATATTTTTTTAATTGTTATTATTATTTATTGTAATTTTTTTTACAATCAGGTTAATAACCTCTGATTACAAAAAAAATTGCATGTAATATATATAATTCATTTATCTGTAATACATATCAAATTTACAGAAATAATACAATTCTTGTGATTATTTGTTGTTTAATAAATAAAATCAGGCCGGTAAGAGTTTTATAACAAATTTTTCAATTTTTTGCTTACATGGAACGCTTAAACGTTTATATATCTATTATTGTTCATCTATTGTCTATTACATATATTTAACATGAATTTTTTTTAAACAAAATTTTAATTTAATAACAGATTTTGATAATAGAATTATAGTGTCTTACCTTTTTTTAGTGTCATTTTGTTAAAAACAGTTTTATTTATATTACAGAAATTTTTGTTTTTTGAGTGGAAGAAATGATTTCTGCGAGATTCTTACCGTATGGTTTACAACTATCATTGTAATTTTTTTTGGATATTATTTAGTTTATACATATAAAATCGGCAATTGTTTAGATTCATTTAATATTAATTTAAATAGTTTACATTTATATAAAGTATAATCAAAAGGACCTGTTAAATAGTTTATGAACATACTTTTTACATTTAGGACACACTAATGTAAACTTTCTAACCAATTTTCTTGTAGTTTCATATGAAAATACTTATATATAAGAATGACATTAGGATACAAGAGTACATCGTTATACTTTAGAAAAACAATTCTAATCAAGGAGGACATCATATAAGTCAGAAAATCTTGAATTTATGTACAAGGTTCATTCAGTAATTAGAGACACAATTATCTTTGATAATCAGTGTGGAATTTTATCATTTTTCAGCATAATCTCCCGCAATATTAAAACACTTGTCTCATCTCTGAATTAGATTACTTATGCCTACTACAAACAAATCTTTATCTTGCAAAGGCAATTTAGCATTTCCTTTGATGTCATCATTTCCATAAACTTCTTAGCACATAGCGCGTCCTTGAGTGGACAAATCAACTAGAAATTTGTTGGGGCTAAGTCAGCACTGACTTAGTATTTTCTCACTCCATGAGGAGTGAGGAAATACTTTTTGATACAATTTTTTGATGGTTTCTCGAGTTATCTGAGCTACATGAGGCCAGGCATTATTGAGAAGCAGAATGATGACTTAGCAACGAGATCGAGGGTGGATTTTCAACATTGCTAGCTTTACTTTGTTGGTATGCAAATCATAGTAGTGGTGTTTATTGTTCACTGATCTTCCAGAAAGTTGTCAAAAACTGGGCCTTTTGCATCCCAAAAGATTGTCATCATGATTTTTCCTACTGATAGTTTGGTTCAGAATTTTTTCTTGCAGGTCATGTGCTTTCACTCCATACTCTGCCTTTTTGATTCAGGTTCATAATGTTCAATCCATGTCTCGTAACAGGTTAGAATACTGTGAAAAAACTATCATCTTACTGCTAATTCTAATTCTGTGCACATGTGAAGTTTTGTCTCGTTATGGTGATGTGCCAACTGTCTTGGAACCCATCTTGTGCTTGTTTTGAGGTACTTTGGGCTTATTGGGGATTATGAACTGTATTAATGACACTTACTTTTAATCTTTCAGCTGTAAATCTTTGGTTTCTTTTCCTAATTAAATAACTATTTTCTCTTATGTTTGCTTTTTCCTTGGTAAATATTTTAACTTCTTATTATATTTTGTGTATATTTTATTAATTCTAGTTTTCAAAATTGTGTTTTTAAATAAGCTAAAGAAAATTACTTTTTGTTTTGTTTGGGATTTAGATGATTTTTCCAATGAATTTTCTAGTTTATTACCATAAACTCATAATATTTATAATATTATCTGTTTATTCAGTTCTTTCCCAATGTAGCTGCACCTTTTATTTTATGTATGTTTAGTATTTTTCTTCTTTAAGAACATTCTTTATTGGTCCCCAACTACCGTGTATTTTGCAGTATCAATGCGATTTGAAGTCGCTACAAAAATTATTTACTTTTTTTTTAGGAATGCCATTTTTTTATTTTATACTGAAATATACAACAATAGAGTTAGTAGTAGTAGTAGTATTTATCATCCAAGTCAATTATTTTAAAAAGTTGGAAAAACTAAAATTATTGTTTAGATTGTTTTCAGATTTAATTAATTGTTTAATTGGACTATAAACCACTCTGACCGAGTGGTTTATAGTCCAATTGGAAGTTCCGTTCATCACAGTTATTTTTTAGAATGGATATTGTTGTTTGTTAAGAAATTATGCCTGTTTTTATACATTCTTTAATGGAAGAAAGGTAGTTTTTGTTACTGTCTTCATTTAACATATGGTCAGGATAGTAATGTGCTTCTGTTTGTATAATAATGATTGACTTCGGGATTATGAACAGGATGGATGCCTGCTACCTACTAGGGAGCAGGAGCTTGAGGAGACTGGGGCATTGAGGTTAGGTTTATCTCATATAGCAATTCCTCCAAGAATAAATAGTTTATTCTCATAGTTTTTTTCAGGTTGAAACAACCTTCTTCTTATTCTTATTACATTTTTTCCATTTTTGGTTTTGTGGGTGAAGGTTTGATCTTGCTATGACTATACTGAGAATACTTGTAGACCTTGGCTATGATAATATAGAATAAGCCTAATGGCTGAGTCATGTTGGTAAAAGCTAGGCCTCCTGTTACAATAGTCTAACCAGTGGTGGCTTGTAGCCAAAATTAGTGGGGTGCTGCTCCAGAAATTTTTTTCTGGCCCTTTTCAAGGCCATGGTTAAAGTTTTCTGTGAAATAACAAAATCTGAAAAAAAAGATTCAAATAGAATAGGTGGAAGCAGAATAATAATCTAATTCTACTCTTTATCACATTCAAGAATATAGTACATAGTTTTAAGCACAATGTGCTTAAAAACTATGTTCAGTTTAACCAAGTAAATAATAAAATCTCAATACACATAATATTTTTTAGTATTATTAGATAATAACGTAATAAAATGTCTGCTTAAAACACTATAGTTCAATGGTGCTGAGTTTAAATTTCTATATACGCAGAAACAAATACATAGTTAGTTTTTACTAATTTCCTTCTCTTTTGCCCTTGCAGCGTGTTTTTGGACAGATTTGATTATCAAAAGGTCCTTGCTTTCCGGCATCTTCTGATCACTGCTGAAAAAACAACTAAACCACTCTCATATTCCTTTCACTGACTAAACTAGAAAAGGGAGTGAACAAGGAATGTTCATTCCATACACACGCGGAGTAAAAAAAAAAAAACACCAGTACCAGGGTTGGCACTGCGGGAGCAACAATGCTCTTTCTCCCTCACAGCCTTGCGTGCAGCTTCCTATGTGGGCACAGCACCCAAACACCACGCTGCTGGAACTGTGAAGCACATAGTTTCAGACAAAGATTTTTTTGTCTTTTTCATAAACTGGGCGATGGCTACTGACATTAAGCTTAAGAGTTATATATTATACAAGTATAAAGAAAAACAACTCATATTAAATGTTATTGATAATATCAAGTAGAAATAGGGGGTTGCTGCAGTTCCACAATTTCTGTACACTAGTTGCCACTGAGTTTCACTGATCATTAAATTACTCCTTTGTTTAATTATTTTGTACAAATAATTTAAATTGTAAATTGATATTTTTTCAGTTTTAGTTACGAGGTGTGATCAAAAAATACGGTGAATGAATTTTTATAGCGGCAACTGCCGACGCTACATCCATATGCTGTAATTTGTCCAATAATGTGATCAACTGAGACAGGCAGGGACAAGTTGTAACACGTTCAAGCTTGCCAGTCAGCTGCCAGAGCCGCTAGAGTGAGGTTGTGTTTATCGTGTCTGTTGCACAACATGGATTTTGAAAATCGTGTGTCAATTTGCACAGAGTTGAAGGGTCGTTTTCATGCAGATCCGGACTTCATGGCCAAAATTGTAACTGGAGATGAAAGTTGGGTCTATGGCTATGACCCTGAGACCAAAATACAGAGTTACCAATGGAAAACCAGTTCATCTCCTCGCCCTAAAAAGGCACGTCAGTTAAAATGCAACATCAAGGTCATGCTTGTTTTTTTTTTTTCGATAGTGAGGGCATAGTGCGATCAGAGTTCGTTCCAAGGGGAACAACTGTAAACTCTGAATTTTATAAGGGTGTACTGCAACGTTTGCGAAACGCTGTACGAAGTAACCGACCAGAAAAATCCAACGTGACGTGTCACACCTCGCTTCTCATTTGCGAGTTTTTGGCCTGAAAAAAGTGTTCCTGTCTGTCCACATCCGCCATACTCACCGAATTTAGCACCATGCGACTTTTGGCTCTTCCCAAAAATTAAAACTGTGCGTAAAGGAAAACGTTTTGACACCATTGCTGACATTGAGAGGGCCACGACCGAGCAGCTGAAAGCCCTTCCAAAAGACGCCTTCCAGAAATGCCTACAGTCATGGAGTCAACGTTGGGATAAGTGCATTGCTAGCCAAGGACAGTACTTTGAAGAAGATTAAATCGAATTCCATGTAACCTTATTACTTTTTTAATAAAAAATTATTCACCGTATTTTTTGATCACACCTCGTTTGTAATTAATGGAAGTGTAGTTTGGATGTAGTGGGAAATTATGTTCTTTATCTTAAGCTCATAAACCTACAAAAGAATTATATTGAAGATATAACCTGAATAATCAAGCTATTATTAACAGTAGGTTAATTATTCGTAGTAATTCCCACGACACATTTATAATGTATTAATTAATTAGTTAATATAGCTTGAAATAAATTTGTTGTTCTAATTTTTTAATTATTTTAGTTGAGAAATTTTTTATTAACAACATATTGGTGCATTTTAATTTTATATGTATGTTTAATTATTTCATTACATTTATGCAGAAAATATGTATGTGAAAAAAAGTCTTATATATTTAATACATACATGAAAAATATACTTCTCTTTTTCCATTGCTCAGAATGGATTTATAAATTAGGAGTAATAATCTTTAAGTTTTCACTGATTTTCATAAAAAAATTGTAATTATCTTTTTAAAAAAAAGTAGAATAGTTCTCTTTTAATTATGCATTAAGGATTAGTTGGTAATTTCTCGTCAGTTATCTGTGTATTAAAATGATTTTTTTCCTTTTTTTTTGTTGTATATCCTTGGCTCAATTGGTCTGATTAAAAGCAGTTTCTAATTAAAGCTTCTAGTTATTTAAGAGAATAATAGTAAATTCTTTTTTCTTTGATATTTTTTATAATATTCTATTCCTCTTTTTTCATCCATATTGTTTTTATGTGTACAAGATATGTTGTGAATCCTATTATTTTTTTTTTTTAACTACATATAATTTTTTATACTTTTTTTTATATTGTTGATAAAAATTATAAAATTATTTTAAATTCAAATATTTACTAGTTGCAATATATTTTAGGATTAATTTTATGGTTGTGATTTTTATGAATCTTGTTAAAATATTATCATTGCATTTAAAACTGACCAATAAAACACTAATTTCAAAAAGTTATTGTTAGAGCTCTGAAAATGTAATTATTAAAATAAGTAGGTTATACATTTTTTTCATTTTCTGCTTCTAATCAGGTGACCTAGATATTTGCAAAATGTCCTTGTATTAATTGATTTTATGTAGAATATTATTGAAGTTAGAAATATTCACCATAGCTATACATTTTGTGTTTAATTATATTATTGTTGTCTGTATTTATTACTGTCTACAGAGTAATATATAATAATAAATTGCAAAATCAGACTACCTTCCCACACATGGATGTTTTTGTGTGGATATTTAATTTTATTAGCATCTATTGATAAGTATAATTTAAAAATATTTTTCATAATTGATAAAGTATTTATTTAAACATGTGATTTTAGTTTGTGTATCTATTTGGTTGAAATATGTTGCAAGGGAGCTGATCTAATTGAGAAACTACACATTCAAGCCAGGAATGAAGCCCATTATTATTATTTTGTGACTTCATTAAAATTAGGGAATAAAATATTTTTGTGTGTTTGCGGCTTGATCAGGATATTGGGAGAATAACAAATACAAATGTTTTATATAAATATGATTTATTACTCTAAGAACATAGGAAATAGGATAAGAAAATAATAAACAAATGATAATAATAATAGTAATAACAACAACGATAATAATAATAGTGATTAAATTACATACAAAATATTATTTAAAATGACAGGATTTGTTTTAAGGTAGTTAAATTATAAAAATCAGAATATAGTCCAGTTGATTAAAGACATTATAATGACCGCTAGTATTAACACCTAATATTGCATTAGTGACAGGATAAGATAGACAAGTCTAAAGTTCATTCAATTCCATTCACAGCAATACCTTTTCTGTTATAGTAAAATTACCCTACAATTTATGAATGAATTTAATACTGGCACTTTCACTGTAATCTACCAATAACTTGTTGAACAACTTCTTGCACACCCCATGCCCACACTGGAATGGTTTTGATTTACACTTTACTTGTTGTTATTATATGCTGACTGATAACACCATCTTACAGTCATGTCGAACATGACTTGCAGCACTTTCTTATCTCTCTTAACTGCTCGGTCCAAGCAGTATTTATATAACCTGACCTGGAGAATCGCCTTATTCCTTAACATTGAAGCATGAGAATTATCTTCTGCGCCTGTTCATTTTTCCCATAAATTCCTATTCTGGTTCGGTAACCTACTCTTCTTATCGACAACAGCTGTTGGATGTGTGCCTATTGTTAATACTACAAAGAACGATTATTAAATGAATCTGTCAGCCTGAGAAAAGGATCCCGTTTAGTACCTTTCTGGATTCCTTCCATTATTATTTTCTCAACTTTCGTAACTGGAAGGAATTTGTTACCCAGGTCCCTTATACTGACCCACCTGGTTGGTCTAGTGGTTAACGCGTCTTCCCAAATCAGCTGATTTTGGAAGTCGAGAGTTACAGCGTTCAAGTTCTAGTAAAGCCAGTTATTTTTACATGGATTTGAATACTAGATCGTGGATACTGGTGTTCTTTGGTGGTTGGGTTTCAATTAACCACAAATCTCAGGAATGGTAGAACTGAGAATGTACAAGACTACACTTCATTTACACTCATACATATCATCCTCATTCATCCTCTGAAGAATTATCTAAACGGTAGTTACCGGAGGCTAAACAGGAAAAAGAAAAGAAAGAAAGGTCCCTTATACTGGTCTTGTTACAATATGTAACAACAACCCAGTCACAGTAACTCTATTAATTTTCCACTTATTTATATTTTAATATGTCAGCTGCTTCAATGGGATCATAAATTTGATCTCCAGTATGATTAGAAATTTGATAAAAATTCATCCATGGTTAAAAAACTTAGTAACAAATTTTTATTTTATTCCATACTGCAAGCCAATATAGGTGGAACTGAAAGTAGACCACACATTTTGCTAGCTACGTACTAAGTGATGAGAAAGAAATGTACACTAGGTAAAATTATGATAAGTTGATGCCTAACAAACACCGACTGAAGAAAATCTCCAAAAAAATTGTTGGAAAATGCCCAACAAAGAAAATCTTATTGAATATTATAATTGTGAAGTATTTATTTACTAAAATGCTACACCATAAAAAAATGATTTTTTTTCATTACCAGCCACCGTATGACCACATTTAATAGTTAACTTCTAGCTAGTTTTTTAGTTCTCTAATAGTCCATTCTTTCACTGTGCCATTTTCTCCTTTCTTTCGACCACTTCAGGTTAGCACATTCTTTCTTCTCCTTCTTGATCCCTTTGAATTCTTATACTTTTTTCCTACACACCCTACTGTCTTTTAAATCCATCATGTTTATGTTTGCTATCCTTATGACCTCTTTAACATCTTATTACCATTACACTGACAAAAAGTTTCTTTTTGAGCCTGTTTGAATCCATTCTTGTCAGATGCCCCTATAATGTCAGTCTTTGCTTACATAGGGTATATATATATATATATATATATATATATATATATATAATATGTAGGGTATTTTTTTAAACATGTTTACCACTGTATCAAATAAAATAATTTTAACAATTATAGTATTATAACCACCAGATAAAGTCAAGAATAAAAAGGTAAGAAAACTTGCGTAAAATTCTGTTTGATTTAAAATATTTTTAATCAATTGAATTTTATTTCAATTAATGTGTGATTGATATTTTTGACTGTTTGAAGATGTTATAATTTTATGTATCTTGTAAATAATAATTAATAATTATTTTATAACATGAAAATTATAGATATGCAAACCACAATAGAAAAAGTGTTCTTTTTTTAATTCTCCATTCTGATATTTTTAAAAGAGTAGACAAGACTAGATTGTTTGAAACAAATAACTTTAGATGTATGAGCAGAATGTCTGACGTATATTGAAACTAATAGATTGGCACAGGATAGAAAAAAACAGAAGTGCATTGAACCAATCGAATGATTGAAGACAAAAAAATGTGTGTGTGTGCGCATATGCGTGTGAGAGAAAGAGAGTGTGTGTGTCATGTTTATTATATGTCTTTAATAAGTCTTTAAGTTTGGCCCTCAACTCCTTGGACTCTATATATACTTGTATATGTTTTTGATTTATTTACATAAAAATTAAAAATTTTAGTACAAAAACATTAAACGTAATTCAGTCTCTTTTTTCCCTAAGGAAAGAATTAGTTTTTTTTTGCAATGTTCATTTTTAATATTTGCCAACCAATACTTAAATATAAAGGCAAAGACAAATATAAATATTTATAACTATTTGTAATGAATGGATGGGTCTATTTTATCTACAACTTTTCTTATTAATTCTCATTAATTTTTTTTTTTTTTAATTAGATCCTTTTAAAAATACAAAAATATCATTTTACATAGAATCATAGAATTTAAGTCAATTAAAGTAAATTCATAGAATTTAATCATAGATTTAAGTCAACATAAAACAAAATATTTTATACAGTATCGTTCTTAACTGTTCAAGAATTTTTATTTCAAGTGTTTTAAATTATGTACTACTGGTTCTGGAACTTAGTTATGCAGTGTAATATGCATTGCTAAATCAATGCATATAATTCACTTGCTCAATTAATCATTGATTTAATTATACTGTTAACAAACTAATTTCAAC
Source organism: Lycorma delicatula (assembly GCF_047948215.1). Classification (NCBI taxonomy): domain Eukaryota; kingdom Metazoa; phylum Arthropoda; class Insecta; order Hemiptera; family Fulgoridae; genus Lycorma; species Lycorma delicatula. The sequence goes on along the minus strand of NC_134455.1, from coordinate 153,269,220 downwards.
TATGCTGTATAAATTGGTGTAAAAAGATTTCCTTTTTTACTTTCAAATGATGGTTTTATACATAATTACTTATATGACTAAAGAGGTTTATTATTTTTTTTTTAAATTCCAATATGTTCAGTAAATAAATGATATGTTTATTGTTTTTAATCAACTGGAGTAGTTTAAAAAAAAAAATCCAAAATAAATCAGCAGTAATTTTTAATAAGAAAAATTCAGTGACTATTATGCTTTTTGCCTGTTAATTTAGTTATACATATAACTGCCATAAAAGCCTTCTGTGATCTATGACTTTTATTCTTTTCACACCATTAATAATAATACTATGATAACAGTTGTTGACTTCACACAAAAATATTTCAGATCTCAATGATGGCTTTTTTTTTTAGAGGGGATGGGAGATGCAATACTTCATATAATAATTAAGCTCCATCTTTTTGGTGTACACTATAAATTTCTTATTTATTAAAATTACCTTTTATTATGGTTTTTTGAGCAATTGGTTTGTATAATTACCAGTTATAATAATGCTTTATGGTTATTTTTGATTGCTAAAACACAATTGGAATTATTTACTTTCACTTTGATTTAATGGCTATCTTACAAATGCATTTCTACCATTGGGACTCTGTTAATGGCAATGTATCACAAATGGTAAATCTAAAACTAGATAGACCAAACTGTGGCAGAGAATGTCTTACCCTACGGCGTCAGGATGTCATCAATTATTCTCTATTGCTCCATTTGTTTTCATTTTAGTTTTTTCCTTTAAACTCTAAAAACTTTCAATCCTAAATCATCTTAGTAATCTTTAATATCTTCCTATCATTGTGAGTTTCTCTCAAATTTTTACATACACAGTGTATTTATCCTGGATACTGTATTACTTCAAAATAATAAATATAATATTATTAAGAGTTAAATGATAGAAAACATGTATTTCACAGGAAACGAGTATTTCAGTAGCTGGTTCTTGAATTATTATTAAAAAAAGAAAATATGCATGCTCAAATATTATTAGACATGCAGTTGCTTTTCTAAAATCAGTTGAAGCTTATTCATTGATTTTTAAAACATTTAAATTGCTAAAAAAATCAACGTATGTTTGTACTCTGCAATGTGTACTCTCTACTTGTTTGATGAGAATTAATATTAATGTAATTACAATTGTAGTAAATTAGAAAATTTTTTTTTTTTTTAATTATGTAAGGTAATGAATTAAATAATTTCTCAAACATGTTTACCACTGATTATTAATAAATTATTAAATATTAAAAAGAATAAATCCACCTTACCAACAATTAATTTTGAATTATCAAGATCTTTCAGTTCTTAGACCATCGTCAGGAGATTAAAATTTCGTAATGAAATAAGTTTAAAAATTAAAATATTAACCATTCATGACTGATTGCTAGTTAACAGTATACTCTATATTTAGTATACGGATAAATAGCAATCAGTTATGACTGGTTAATATTTTAATTTTTTAACTTATTTTATTATGATATTTTAATCTCCTGGTGATGGTCTAAGGACTGAAAGATATTGAGAATTCAAAATTAATTGCTTGTAAGTTGGATTTATTCTTTTTAATAATATTTAATAATTAATTTTTTATGTTAAATGATATGTGTGATGGTAAAATCAATTCTGGTGTGAGTAATTTGTAGATTATATCAATAATGATAAAATTATGTCAATTTAAAAATTTATTACTTTCATTGTTTCACTTATTTAGCTGAGTGTGCGATATCACTGTTGTTTATTTTTCTCCAATGTATTAGCGTTCTTTCTGTTGTTAATATTATATAATATCAATTATACTAGAAACTATTTATTCATTCATTCATTCATCAGATCATTGACAGTGAATTTAAGTTGGCTTTGTTTTATTTTAATACATACATTTTTATATTAGGTACTTAAGATATAATAAGTTGGTTGGTTTTATAACCTCATCAGATTGCAAATTTATATGCTGTTTTGCATTTTATTTTCTACTTTATTGTTCAAACATTAATTAAAATTAAAGATTATTAAAATATCATTTTTAAAGAATGAAAAATATTGCACAAGGAAAGTTAAATTCAATTGTACACATTTTATTAATTTCTAATTAAAATTTCTATTATAGTCTGCAAAGTTTCATCATTTATTTTTTTTAATGAAATTATCAACTTTATTATGGCATTAATTTACTTTTCATTCATTATTGCCTTCTGAGTACCATTGTCCAACAAGAAGATTTCAGGCTGGATCTGGCCCATAGTGTGTTTTTCATGACTGTTTCTCAAAATCTTGACAGAGACTAGAGAAAATAAAAATCTTGTACGTGCCTGATAGTTAATAAATCTTATGTTAATAAATAGTTAATAAATCTTCTTTTTGAAACTAGCTATAATGTTAGCTACTATTTATGTTTCAGTCCCTAGAATCTTAAAAGAACTGTTCAAATCTTACTGTGTGTATTGGAGAATGACGTATTTAGGAGTAGGACCTTATAAATTAAGATTAAAACTTTAAACTTCATTATATAATTAAAATAAATATTATGGTGTTTTATATGAATGTTACATATATGTATTATAAAGATGTATTATTTTTATGACAGACCAATCAAATTGTAACGTATATTTTACTTATGTCACATAGTTTTTAACTGTTCTTTGTGATCATCCTCTGCATGAGTACAGGATGATTACACTTTTAATCATAATATTTAACTTATTAAAACCTAAATGATTTTAATGATTAATAAAATTAATGTTTTATCGCCTACTAAGTGTTAATTGTTATCCATTAGGCAAAGTTGAAGGTTGTAATTTTTATTTTTCATCAAAATTTTAAGATTATGTAATACATGACTTTGTGTTTAACATTAAAAGTATAGAAAATTAGAAAAAAAGTGAAGGAAAATTAGACGTGAAACTGTTGAGAGATAAGATAAAGAATATACTTAAGAGTATTTTGAGATCTTGAACAGTATAATGAAAGTGTAGGGTAACATCAGCAGCTTCAAGTGTTGAGGCTTCTGCTTGTCACTGCTAATAATGATCCTTTAGTTTTCAAGCATTAGAGTATAATTGGAGGAAATGTTTTAATAACTGTAAAAGCATTACCCATTCTGATTTTTGTAATTCTCAACACGTAGATCCTTATCCAAAAGTACAGAAATATATTTTGCATCGTCTGTCAGAATTGCATCTAGATTTTTGTATTGTTGAGATGATGAATAAAGTTTTAATTTTCCTACATTTTATTTTATTCTTGCTTTTTATAAAACTTAATAGTGATTTTGCTTTGAATATGTGTTTACTGGCATTGTCATGTTTGTTGCTCTATAGTAAGCAAATTTTTTTAGCAATGGTAGTTAAGCTATTGATGTTGATGGTTAATGTTTCAGCCTACTTTTACCAATTGCGTTGCTTCTATAGATTTTGTCTGGCTCCTGAAGAGGGTAGTTCATGATTAGTAGCAAATTGAATGTGAGAATAGCATGAACAGTAAATTTCATCCAGTTAAGAACATTGTTTCACCGTGAAGCTCCTCATGCAGAAATAACCATCTTGAGGAGATTTTTATCTGCTGTTTACAAATTGGGCACACTAGGCTCACTCATGGATATCTGATGATGCAAACAGAGCCACCCCTTTGTGCTCGCTGCAGCTGCCAACTAACAATGCACCACATCCTTGTGGATTGTATCTGTTATGATGCACTGCATCGCAAGTTTCATCTAGGGACTAACATTCTAACTATTTTAGGGGATAATGAGATGTTGCTATATTATGTTTTATGATTTCTTCAGGCTGTCCATTTATATTCAGGTATTTAAATTATTGTAGTGCGTTTCAGCTATTCATGCTATTTGTCATAAAGTAGAAGGTAATTTTATTTATATATATATATATATATATAATGTGATATATCTTTTTTTTATTACAACAAATATATCATGTCCGAGCGATGATAACATGAAAGTGTTTTTCGCCCAGAAAAACCCAATAACCTATCTCTGCTCTGGTTCGCTTTTCGGAGGAAGAATTTGTTCCCAAAAGCAAACCTTGCCTAACCTTACGACACTGCAGCTCCACACATCCATTCTTATCCTAACATTAAATATCTCTGCTAACCTTGGTTCAATGCCAAAATGCCTATCTTGGCAAAGTAACCACCCAGTCAAGCCCCTAGCCACCCGAGTTGCTATTCTATCTATACATCTATAACAGCATCAGACCCCCTAAGCATCCTTTACCGGGTTAAGAATCTAAGAAAGCCAGCAACTATATTCCATTCCCTTTCAGTTATCCAATTAATGTGTAGGTTAAAAACCAGAATTGATCATCGCCAAGCTCTGTTGGTACGTTCTATTTCGTATTAGGGCAGACATAAAAGATATGGTACGCATAACTATATGTATTGCTCTTCTGTACCCTGAAGTTATATCTTCTCCACAATTTGATAATGCCAAAGCACATATATCAGCCAAAACATAAATTTTTTGATGATTCTAATTTTAAAAGGATTATGTCGTTTCATCAGGTTATTATGATCTGACTAGATTTTTTCTGAGTTTTTGAAAAATTTGTATATTATAATACTATTCATATCATAAAAGAACTGAAGACCTGCGTAAAAATAAAATTTGAGAATTTTATAATATAAAAATAACCACAAATATGATGAAAAAAGTGAGATAAGTGGTGTACGTCTTAATTATATAAAATAAGCATCCAAATTAAGCTTTAAAAATTGAAAGTGTTTTAAAAATTAAATTAGTAAAATTTATAATTGTTCTTATTTTTTAATTATTTTATTTTTAATAACTTTTAGAGAGTATGATAAATCAACTTTTCTTATGTTTCCTTTGTGCCCACACTTCCTTTCCACTGTTTGATTTTTTCCGTTCCTGAATACCTGCTTTCTGAATTATCTGTCTAAAAAATGTTCTGTCATTTATTGTGTCCATGTTGATTTTAATGTTTTGCATGTCTTCTTCTGTTTCCCAAAATTATGTGATCTTGTACAGTGTGGCTAGGAAGTCACCATACTCCTAAAGTTAACGAAAAATATGAATCAGGATATGTGTTGAGAACATACAGTATTTTTGTTGGAGTCGGTTGGCAACAGTTTTATACAGTGTCACACACTTTGAATGAAAGACAGTTGTGCTAAAATGGCTGACACAAGTAGTTAGAGTGTGGAGAAGCAGTTAGTGATAAGTGTATGGGTTCATTAACAACATATGATTCAAACAATAAAGTTAATTAGTGTTATGTTTCAGAAACGCTTTAATAAGTCGCCCATGAAAAGCTCAACGTTGATTTGGGAAAAACTTGTGTTTGAATTAGGCAGTGTTAAAAATAGGCCGCAGAGTGGACAAAAGTAAACACAGTTAGAAGCATGAGCTGCTGTTGCAGTTTCGATTGAACAACCCCCAATGAAATCAACTAGTAATCAGTCAGCTGAACTTCCTATACCGCGGACGACAATGCAAGACCATAAAAAAAAGGACTTGAAAGTTAGGCCATTTCTTCCGATGTTCATCAATAAACTGTCAGATGCAGACGTGGGATGTCGCGCTGCATCCTGCCAGGCTTTATTAGAAAAATTTGTCACTACAGTGCACCGTGGAAAGGTGCTTTTTACCGACAAAGGTACAGTCTATTGCAGTTTGTGTGTCAAAAATGTGTTATTTTAGGTAAAAAAAAATCCTTATTGCATGACAGAATTGGAAAGAAATTCACTGCACATCATGATAATGGCTGAAATGACTGCTCGTCATTTGCTCGGCCCTTATGTTTTTGAAGGCCCAGTGACTGCACAAATTTATTTAGAGATGTTGGAGGCATGGTTAATACCACAGTTTCAAGAGCAGAATCTCATGGAATGAGTGTGGTTGTACATTTTGCTATTTGAGTCCACGCGTTTCTGAAAGAAAAATTCCCAGGAAGTTGGATTGGTTGCAGTACTCCAGCGTCACCAGCTCCATTATCATAGCTACCACTAAGTCCTGATCTCACCACACTAGACAATTTATTATGGTGAATTATCAAGGCACACATATCTGCACGTTACTACACCACAAAAGAATTGCGTGATGTTGTGCCTTCCATAACATAACATTAGAAATGCTCTGTTGCATGTCACAGAGGACGTAGCGACGTATAGAATTGTGCATGCAACATGAGTGCAAACAGACAGAACCACTGGATCCTTAAAATTAATACTATGTATCAAGTTAGTAAATAAAATAATTCATTATTATGCCGCATTTTTCATTTATAACTCATTACAAATTTGTAGTTCTAATTTTAGGGGGTACAGTGACTTCCCAGCCATGCTTTGTTGTAACTTCTTGGCAAGTCAGAGTTCTGTTTAGTTAATCTCATCTATCCAATGTACTCGTCTATGTCCATACAACTGTAATTTTCGTGATCTTATAACAACTGTCAATTTTTCAACTTTCAAATATAACTCTTTATTATTAGATTGTAATTTGAATCTCAATTCACTGTTTTAGGTCCTAGTATTTTCCTCAGAATTTGCCTTCCGCCTTTTTTAATTTTTCAAGATCTCCAATTTCATTAGTTTAAGTGTTTCTGCTGCTTAAAGTATTTCCGGTCTAATCGTTGTTTGATGTCTCAGTTTTGTGTTCTATGATAAAGATTCCTCATTATACGACGTGGTCCATTTAAATTGAGACATATCTATATTTCAAAAACTACACATAGATAAAAATATTTCCTTTTAAAGTTTTTCCATTTCAAGGGGGAAATAATGTTCACAAACTATGTTGTGAACATTATTTCCCTATGTTGTGAACATGCTATAAGGTCAAATAAATGCCTTTTCAAGGTCAACTTAATTTTTTAAAATAAGAACCTATATTTTTTATTGCAAATTCTAATTCTTTGAGAAAAAAAATTTAATTTCAAACTTTTTTCCTATAATTGATAGTTTTTTAGAACATCTTTTTAGTTTTTGAACATCTTCAAAAATGTTGTAGGCCTATAAATTGGTGTTTTTAGTTTCATTGGGTCTGGCCCAGCTGACAAGTTACATCTAGCTTATGTTAATTTAAAATTTCTTTTTTTTGTCTTCAGTCATTTGACTGGTTTGAATGCAGCTCTCCAAGATTCACTATCTAGTACTAGTCGTTTCATTTTGGTATACCCCCTACATCCTAGATCCCTAACAATTTGTTTTACATATTCCAAACGTTGCCTGCCTAGACAATTTTCTCCTTCTACCTGTCCCTCCAATTTTAAAGCAACTACACCAGGATGCCTTAATATGTGGCCTATTAGTCTGTCTCTTCTTTTAGCTATATTTTTCCAAATGCTTCTTTCTTCATCGATTTACTGCAACATCTTCATTTGTCACATATTATCCACCCATCTGATTTTTAACATTCTCCTATAGCACTGCATATACTTTCAAAAATCTTTTCCTGCCATTTAAATTAATTTTTGATGTAAACAAATTATATTTCTGACTGATGGCTCATTTCGCCTGTGCTATTCGGCATTTTATATCGCTCCTGCTTTGTCCATCTTTAGCAAAATTCTTCTACTTCCATAATCTTTCTACAATCGATCAACAATTCATTATCACTAAATTATGGTCGCTATCAATATCTACTCCAGGGTAAGTTTTGCAGTCGACGAGTTGATTTCTTAATCTTTGCTTAATCATGATATAATCTATCTGATACCTTACAGTATCGCCTGGCTTTTTCCATATGTATATTCTATTATGATTCTTAAACTGAGTATTGGCAATTACTAAATCATACTTCGTGCAAAAGTCGGTCCTCTCTTTCATTCCTTTTGCCCAGCCTGTATTCACCCACTATTTTCTTTCTTTGCCTTTTCCAGTGCTTGGATTCCAATCCAACTATTATTAAATTTTCATCTCTTTTTATGTATTTAATTACTTCATCAATTTCTTCGTATACACACTCTACCTCATCGTCATCATGGGCGCTTGTAGTCATATAGACGGTAACAATCGTTATTTGTTTAGGTTTCAATTTTATCCTTATTACAATGATTCTATCACTATGCATTTTGAAATACTCTACTGCCTTCCCTATCTTATTGTTCATTATGAAACCTACTCCTGCCTGTCCATTATTTGCAGCTGAGTTAATTATTCTAAAATCACCTGACCAAAAGTCATTTTCCTCTTCCCACCGAACCTCACTAATTCCTACTACATTTACATTTATCCTGTCCTTTTCCCTCTTTAAATTTTCTAATCTACCAACCTTTTTTAAACTTATAACATTCCACGCTCTGACTCGTAGAATGTTATTTTTTTAATTTTCTGGTGACCCCTTCGTTAGTACTCCCCACCCAGAGATCCGAACAAGGGACTAGTTTACCTTCGGAGTATTTTACCAAGGAAGGCGCTTCCATCATTGCTGTATGAAAATGCAGAGAACTACATTTTCTTGGAAAGAAAAGCAACTGTAGTTCTCCATTGTTTTCAGCTGTGTAGTACTCAGAGGACTGAGTGATGATATGGCCGTTTAAGTCATCCTGACTTACGCCCTTAACAACTACTGAAAGAGCTGCTGCCCTCTTTCAGAAATCATTCCTTAGTCTGGCTCTCAACAGATACCTCCGATATGATTGCACCTTCAGTCCAGCTACTCTGTATCACTGAGCACTCAAGCCCCCTCACCAATGGCAAGATCTCATGGTTCATAGAGGGAGAAAAAATTTTAAATAAAAATCAATCAATGCTAACAGTAATGAAGAAGAAGTTAGAAATACTCCAAGTCATTCTTCTGTGTACAGAATTGTAAAACAGTTTAGTGATGCTGGAAGTACGGACCAAAAATAGGAACCGTCAAAATACTCTGACAGAAGAAAATGATGAAATAAAGGTGGCTGTGGGGCAGTCATTGTAGATCCTCATGTTATTTCAAGAAGAATCACGTGACTCCAGGATATCAAAAACCAGTGTTCTGAGAATATTAAAATGCCTGAAGTTCCATCTGTACCATATTTCAGTTAATTTAGAGTAGTATTTTGTTGATGGACACTGGAAATAATACAGGTAGATCAGAATTTTTTTCTTAATGTTCTATTTTCCAATAAATGAGGTTTTACTTATCATGGAGTAGTAAATAGACAATATGCATTATTAGGCAGTGCAAAATCCACGGGGGCTATTGGAAATAGAACATCAACGTTTGGTGTAGAATCATAGGCTATACATTAATCAGACCACATTTTTTTTATGGAAATTTGAATGGAAAGAAATACGCAGATTTTCTAGAAAATCACTTGCCTTACTGCTTGATGAACTACCCTTGGAGAAAAGAAGAAAGGTGTGGTTTCATCATGATGGCCTCCTGCACAATATTCAATTATTACCAGAGTAAGTTTGGACCACGAATACAATGATCATTGGATTGGTCGAGCTGGTCTAGTTCATTGGCCTGCTCGTTCCTCCTACATTACTCCAGTAGACTTTTTTTTATGGGATTACCTTAAACAAAAATTTACCTAGAAGTACTCCTGAAAACATGCAAGTGTGTATAACAAACATCTGTAGAAATATCTGGTGAAAAACTGTATTAAATGTTCTTGGGTCATTTTTAAAACATATCGAAAAATACATAGAAGTAGAAGGACACAACTTCAAACATTTGTTGCTGTAATTTATGTAGAGTAAGTTTTTGTGATTGGTATGATCAGTAATTCATTAAAACAAATATTTTCATAGAGTCTACTTAATTGACTGAAGTGTACAACACATGTAGTCTGTGTACCATACTGTGTACGTATTATTTAGTTTAAAAAATGCATTAAAAATGTTTTATTTAAGTTAATCCTTTAATCTATTGTTTTTTAATTTAAAATTTAACATCAGCTAGATGTAACTCATCAACTGGGCGGACCTAATGAAACTAAAAACACCAATTTATAGGCATACTGTATTTTTGAAGATAAGTAACTAAAGAACTATCAATTTTAGAAAAAAAAGTTTGACATGAAATTTTAATTTTTTTTGTAAAGAATTTATTAAATAATTCTGCAGTAAAAAATATAATAGGTTCCTATTTAAAAAGATTAAGTTTACCTTGAAATTACCTTTATTTGACCTTAAGACAACATAGGTTGGAAATGTATTTCCCCCTTGAAATGGAAAAACTTCAGTGGAAATATTTTTTCCTAAAATGTGTAGTGTTTTTTAGATATAGATGTGTTTCAATTTAAATGGACTAACCTGGTATATGTTTCTTGTAATGTGAAATATTCTTTCCATTTTTCTAGTTCTTATTGCTATTATTTTTTTTTTTTTATGTGGTATTCAGTATCCATTCTCAGAGATATTGAAAGCTCAGACCAGTTTTAGGTATGGTTTTGTTGTTTATCTTGTATTCAGGTACATCATTGACATTTGTCACGACTGCGTTTTTTCAAAAGATATTTGTAATCCTACTTTGGCTACTTGTTTTTGAAATTCTGTGATTTTTCTTATGCCTTTTCAAGTGAGTCTGTAATTAATAACATTTTATCTGCAAAAGTTAGGCAATCCACCATGATCTTTGAGTTCTTTCCAAGTTGTATGCCCTTATTATTTATGGCTTTTTTCCATTCTCTAACCACTCTAATGCACATTTGAAAAGGAGGGGTGATAAACCATTTTCTTGTTTTACACCTGATGTTATTTTAAAATTTTCCAAGAGATCCCCTATAAATTTTACCCTAGATGATGTTGGTTATGGTTGCTTTTATTATTTCAGTTGTTTTATTGTTCAGTCTCAATTCTTTTTTAGTGCTGATTAGTGCATTTCTGTGAATTGAATCATATGCTTTTTTAAAACCTCAAAAGTGTGATTTTTGTAGATTGATTTTTCTAATTTCCAAGCTGTATTTTATGTTTGTGATTTGTTCTCCACATGACTTAGGTTTCTTAAACCATTCATGTTTTTATTTTATTATTAATCTTAATATGCATTTTTACTATTTTTTGGTATAACTTTTGGACACCACTGTTATAATTAAATTAAAACTAATTATCTTCAAAATTCAGAATGGTGTTTTAGGAATTTTATAGTTTCAATACAACTGCTATGCACAATATTTGCTCATTTTGTGATTATTTTTTTGAAAATGAATGATATGTTATGAGTAATGCGATTTGCTGCTTTTGTTGCTTTTTAAGTTTAAAATAATTAAATTTATAATAATTTTTTAGTTTTAATTATTAAATTTGGGTTGTGTAATGGTATGAAAACTGAAGGAAGTATTCAGCTGTTTCTGATAACTATAATGTAATTTTTATCATAAAGTTTGTAAAAATGAATTTTTGGACTATCTATCCTTAATATTTATTCTTTCTTATGAGAAAGTTATGTCTTTTATTCACATATTTCATGTAACATGTAGAGTCCTGAGCAAGACATAAACTTGTGTGATCTACCCTGGTTTATAGAATATCTTTTATCACCACCCGCTTTTCTCCCTTATATTTGATAAGTTTCTCCCAGCTTTAGTTTTAGGTGTGACTGATAGATTTTCCCTGAAGAAGATGCCAGGCTCTCAATGTTAGGTAACATTGCATTAGGATAGAACCAAGCAATGTTATTTGGTTGGGTTACCTATGACTTTACCCCAGGACTCAGTACCTGTTTAGTGGCTATATGGTAAGACTGATGGTTAAACTGACTATGGCTAAGACTGATGCATATTGAATTATGCTAGATGCCCTAATCTCTGATGACATGGTTATACAGGTCCTCGGTTATCTTTGTAGTGCAAGTTTTAACAGTTTGCACATATTCCGATTTTAAAAATGAAATCATAGAACTGTTTTTATGAATGTTAGGTATTAGTGTTTGCTTTATATGGAAGTCATAGCAATAATTAGGCTGTGGAGGAGAAATATAATAGGTTGAAGGAAGTGCAGGAATACTTGATAATAGAGACTAGTGCACGTAAGAATCTTTAGTTGTCTATGTATGAAACCCACCGGGTTGGTCTAGTGGTGAATGTGGTCAGATGCTGATCTGTGTTCCCTGATCAGCTGATTTGGAAGTTGACAGTTCCAGAGTTCAAGTCCTACTAAAGGCGGTTACTTTTATACAGATTTGAATACTAGATCATGGATACCAGTGTTCTTTGCTGGTTGGGTTTCAATTTAACTGCACATCTCAGGAATGGTTGAACTGAGACTGTACAAGATTACACATCATTTACACTCATACATATCATTCTTATTCATCCTCTGAAGTAATACCTGAACGGTAATTCCCAAAGGCTAAGCAGGAAAAACTAGGGTTGTCTATGTACGGGGCAATCAACATTTTTATGTATATAGATCTATAGATCTAATTAATCATGTGTATAGATTCTTGTACATAGGTATTTAATCAATAATTGTCTTATGTTAAAAGTCATTTAAATTTGTAAGTTTTCTTATAAAATTGTGCATATTTATTCTGCTTTATTGACAAACTATTATAAAGAAAGTAGTCACACATTTGAACATTATTATTGTTCATGAACAACAGAGTGTTTAATACTCTACACTTGTTTTACAAATTTTAATACAATGAATTTATTTTAATGCTTGGAAATACAGTCTTTATTTACAATAAGAACAAAAAATCATTTGTTTGAATGTACTTCTGTCCTTGAGTAACAGTTTTATTTCACTACTTAAATTTTAATATAAGAAGATTATAGACCTTGAGCTGTTTTTTATAGTTTTATAAAATCTTCATCTAGTCATAGTGTTGGAGATATATGATACTTTAGTTCTACTAACTAAAGTATAATTAACTGGTAAATGACATTATTTAATAGTTTATTAAAACTGCCTACAATTTGAAAAAAGAGAAGTTTATTCAGGATTGAAGATTGTTTTTTTAAATTGCTATTAACATTGTTTACTGAATATTGAGTTTATGTTAGAGGTGAATTTAGGTTTGATTAGGAAGGTGCTTGCATTATAAGGAAGTATAAGATTTGAAAAAAATTTGAAATGGATGTATTCTGTTATATTTCTGAGTTGAGTAATATACAACAAAATTTGTACAATTTTAGTCACTTCTAATCCTGTCTTCTAGTCCTGTGTTTCAGTTAATCATTGCTATACAAGCTTGGGGTCACCAGAAATTTGAAAAATAACATTCTACGAGTCGGAGCGTGGAATGTTATAAGTTTAAAAAAGGTTGGTAGGTTAGAAAATCTAAAGAGGGAAATGGACAGGATAAATGTAAATGTAGTAGGAATTAGTGAGGTTCGGTGGGAAGAGGAAAATGACTTTTGGTCAGGTGATTTTAGAATATTTAACTCAGCTTCAAATAATGGGCAGGCAGGATTAGGTTTCGTAATGAACAACATGATAGGGAAGGCAGTAGAGTATTTCAAAATGCATAGCGATAGAATCATTGTAATAAGGATAAAATTGAAACCTAAACCAACTACGATTGTTAACGTCTATATGACTACAAGCGCCCATGATGTCGATGAGGTAGAGTATGTATACGAAGAAATTGACAAAGTAATTAAACACATAAAAAGAGATGAAAATTTAATAATGGTTGGAGATTGGAATGCAAGCATTGGTATAGGCAAAGAAGGAAATACAGTGGGTGAATACGGGCTGGAAAAACGAAATGAAAGAGGGGACCGACTTACAGAGTAATGCACGAAGTACGATTTAGTAATTGTCAATACCCAGTTTAAGAATCGTAATAGAATATACACATGGAAAAGCCAGGCGATACTGCAAGATATCAGATAGATTATATCATGGTTAAGCAAAGATTAAGAAATTAACTCGTCGACTGCAAAACTTACCCTGGAGCAGACATTGATAGCGACCATAATTTAGTGATAATGAATTGTAGATTGAAGTTTAAAAACCTGAAGAAATGGTGTCAGATGAATCTGTGGAATTTAGAGAAACTTGAGGAAGAGGAGGTAAAGAAGATTTTTGAGGAGGAAATCGCAAGAGGTCTGATTAAAAAAGATAGGTATAAAATGTAGAAGAAGAATGGGAGAATTTTAAAAAGGAAATTCTTAAATCTGCAGAAGCGAACTTAGACGGAACAAAGAGAACTGGTAGAAAACCTTGGATTTCAGATGATATATTGCAGCTGATTGATGAACGTAGAAAAAATAAGAATGCTAGTGATGAAGAAAGTAAAGGAACTATAGGCAGTGAAGAAATACTATAAACAGGAAGTGCAAACTAGCGAAAGAAGAATGGATTAAAGAAAAGTGTTCAGAAGTGGAAAGAGAAATAAACATTGATAAAATAGACGGAGCAGACAGGAAAGTTAAGGGAAATTTTGGGGTACATAAATTAAAATCTAATAATGTGTTAAACAAAGATGGTACACCGATTTATAATAATGTCGGTAGGTGAGTGGAATATATTGAGTTACATGGAGGAAATGAATTAGAAAATGTTATTTTAGAGAAAGAAGAGGAAGTTGAAGAGGATGAGAGGGGAGAAACAATATAATGATATCTGAATTTACGAGAGTATTAAAAGATTTGAATGGCAGAAAGGCAACTGGAATAGACGGAATACCTGTGGAATTACTGCGCAGTGCAGGTGAGAAGTGATTGATAGATTATACTATCAATATGGTGTGTAATATTTATGAAAAAGGGGAAGTTCCGTCAGACTTCAAAAAGAGTGTTAGTCATGATACCAAAGAAAGCAGAAGCAGATAAATGTGAAGAATACAGAACATTTAGCTTAACTAGCCATGCATCAAAAATCTTAACTAGAATTCTGTACAGAAGAATTGAGAGGATAGTGGACGTGTTAGGAGAAGACCAATTTGGTTTCAGAAAACATATAGGGACAAGGGAAGCAATTTTAGGCCTCGGATTAATAGTAGAAGGAAGATTAAAGAAAAACAAACCAACATACTTACATTTATAGACCTAGAAAAGGCATTCGATAACGTAGACTGGAATAAAATGTTCAGCATTTAAAAAAAATTAGGGTTCAAATACAAAGATATAAGAATGATTGCTAACATTTACAGAAACCAAACAGCAACAGTAATAATCGGAAGAACATAAAAAAGAAGCCGTAATAAGAAAGTGAATCCGACAAGTATGTTCCTTATCCCTGTTACTTTTTAATTTTTACAAAGAACTAGCAGTTAATAATATTAAAGAACTATTTAGATCTGGAGTAACAGTACAAGATGAAAAGATAAAGATGCTACGATTTGCTGATGATATAGTAATTCTAGCTGAGAATAAAAAGGATTTAGAAGAAACAATGAACGGCATGGATGAAGTCCTACGCAAGAACTACCGCATGAAAATAAACAAGAACAAAATGAAAGTAATGAAATGTAGAAGAAATAATGAAGATGGACCACTGAATTTAAAAATAGGAAGAGTAAAGATTATGGAGGTAGAAGAATTTTATTATTTGGGAAGTAGAATTACTAAAGGTGGACGAAGCAGGAGCGATATAAAGTGCCGGAATATCCCGGGTGAAACAAGCTTTCAGTCAGAAATATAATTTGTTTACATCAAAAATTAATTTAAATGACAGGAAAGATTTTTGAAAGTATATGTTTGGAGCGTTACTTTATATGGAAGTGAAACTTGGACGATCGGAGTACCTGAGAAGAAAAGATTAGAAGCTGTGGTGCTATAGGAGAATGTTAAAAATCAGATGGGTGGATGAGTGGAAGTGACAAATGAAGAGGTGCTGCGGCAAATCAATGAAGAAAGAAGCATTTGGAAAAATATAGAAGAGACAGACTTATAGGCCACATATTAAGGGCATCCTGGAATAGTCGCTTTAATATTAGAGGGTCAGATAGAAGGAAAAAATTGTGCAGGTAGGTAATGTTTGAAATATGTAAAACAAATTGTTAGGGATGTAGGATGTAGGGGGTATACCGAAATGAAATGACTAGCACTAGATAGGGAATCTTGGAGAGCTGCATCAAACCAATAAAATGACTGAAGACAAAAAAAAAATACAAACTTGTGCTTAAATATTTAGAAAAATATTGTACCCGTTTTCTGTATACATAAAAAGTAACATTCCTTTACTTGGATTCTTTTTCTTAACACATTTATTTTTGTTGGGTTGTAGCAGAAAATTTTACATATCTGTTACATTTGTCTTTCAAATATCATTTTCTTTGGGATGTTTTATTTATACCCTTGAATTTTAAGTAAATCTTTTAGATGTAATGTTTAGGATTACATATTTAATTTTATCCAATATTCATCTCTTGATATTTATCAGTTAATTAATTCATTTTTAAGTATATTTTATATTCGTTAATGTTTATTATTTATGTTAAGAAAAATTTCAGCTCTCACTATCACTGTAATAATGGATCTTATTTCAAATAATTAGCACTTGTATTTTTAGTTCCCAACCAGAATTATTAAAAAATAACTTTTATATCTTCCTTATCCTTACCTCTTAAAAAATTATAAAATAATATAAAGAATTTATAAATGTGTACTAAAATATGCTGTTTTAAAAATTTTAAAGAAATAATTTTTTACGGGGTTTATTGAGTAGAAATATAATAATTTGTAAAATTTGTCAGAGCAGAACTAATTTAGTATTACTGATCATTTAGTTTTCAGGTTAGGGAACTATATTTGGGAAGCTGTAGTTCAGCTACATTATTGGTTGTAGATTTGTATACAAAAATTTTATTATGATACCAGGAGTGGCAGGATGCCATTCAGTAGCAGTTGATTTTGTTAAAATTGTGAAATTATGTCAAAAACAGATTATGTTAAGATAACATCCAAATATTTACTTTTTCACTTATCATTTAGGGTAGTCAGAAATTGTACTTTCAAATTTGGAGTGAGGTCTGCTCTGCCTGGGTTGTATTGTGTTTCAACCTTTCAGGAAGTGGTCCCAGGCTGGGTGAGGTCAGTAAACAGATTGCTCATCAGTGAAAGTGATTCTGTCTTCCATTTGAGTCAGCTGGTGCTGGGTGATAACACAAAGCAAGGCTGACAATACCATTAGACAGTCTTGAACTCTGGATCAGAGCCTCTCCAATAAAAATGTATTGCTCTGAAATTGGCAGCATTTCACTGAAGTTTGGAAGATTATTCCTTGTGTCCCTCAAGTGAACATGCTATCTGTGTATTGGGTTTTGATTTGCAGTAGGGTGAACAACATTACACCCGCTTCAGAAAACAGACGATCATTGAAACAACTGGTTTGTTGGTATTTTTAAAGTGGACCAACAACCACTGAAAGATTATTATTTGGGACTAAAATTTTTTTCCCTTTAGTACCATTTAACAGATCACTCCAGCAAAGCATACTGGAACTAGGGCTGCATACAAGTGGGTTCATGCCGTTGCTCAGAGGACATCATCAGAGACTCGCTACGTAGAGCCATCCTCCCATTGTCATGATATTTTTCATCTTGAAATGCTGAGGCTGGTAACTTATATTCATACTGTGTCTTCTGTTGTGGTTTTTTCTAGTTTAATCTAATTTATTTATTTTTTGAACAGTATGCAAGAAAGAAAGAATTTGATATGTTAAAAAGAACTCCTAGTAAACCCTTCAGATTTAAACAAATGTTTTTAATATATAGAAAGCTTAAATTTCTTGTTTATCGATAACAAATAGCACTGTTCTAGTACACCAGATCAGATATTATTTATTGTCTGGGAAGGGAAGGCTTAGCCAAAGTTCAAAAAAATATTTCCTATAAAAATTATTTAAAATTGAATTTCCTTGAATTCTTACCCCACAATCGCTAGCTAAAATTTATCCACGTGTGTAAGTCTCAAAAAAACCTTCCCCACAAAATGTAGGAAGGTATCCCTGTGTGAAATTTTCAAAAATTTTATGTGAAAATGGAATGTATGTATTTTTTTAAATAGGCGGGCTCCATTCCAATATTGATCAGGAAACTTACTCATAATCCTGTTCTATGGTGGAATGATGACTGCTAAAGGGTAATTGCCAAAAGGCTTTATAAAATTTCAGCCATAGAAATCCCAAGTTGTGCTGCTGTTTTTCTTGTTGATTTGCCCGGGCTCCTCTGTAACGTTGTTCTGATAGCTTCAGCATTCTGTGAACATTGGCCGACTGCTTGCGCTTAGTCTTAAATATTAAAACATCACTATTAAATTTTTCATGAAGTCTATGTATTGTTTTAAATGAGGGAGACCACCAAGTTTGAAAATGTTCGCAAAACCGAATTTATGTAAGCATCACATATTTCGTTTTATTAAAAACCACACGGGTCTTTATGCGCCGTTCAACAGTCAGTCTTCCTTTGTCAGCCGTATTGGAACGATATACAAGCAGCGCATTCAGAAGGAGAAGAAACTAATATTCATCAACTGCTGTCACTTCTGTCAACATAAAACACATTAATAATTATTAACCTGAACAAATGTTGGATCATTTCATGCGTCACCTATATACTGTTTTGTTTACCTACCTACCATTAAGATGTTCGATCTATATTAATATATATACATTAATGTTTCTAAAATGATGCTCTGGCTATACTTTTTCGGATCTACTTGTAAAACTAAACAAAAAATATCCTTAGGAAAAATGTCAATTTCTCATTTGTTCTCCCCCAGTTCGCCATTTTGTTATTTTTATATAATAATTTATATCTCAAGTTCGGATAGACGAATCACATTAATATTTTGTAAGCGCCTTGGTAATAAAAATTTTTAAATTAGCAAAAAATCAGGACTTAAAATACCTTCGCAAATTACAAAATGGCAGCCATGTTCATTTTTCAATCAGTTTTATCTCAATTTATGTTTTTTAGTAAAATACTAAGCCTTTTATTTTGAACAAGATTTTTGATTTTTGAAAATCGGTTAACAAATAGTCGAGTTATGGGAGAAAACTGATGTAATTTTGTCATAATTATTAGGTCTATTATTGTGAGAAAATTATAATTTAATTTCATACTAATTTACAATACTAGAATTAACAATAAATAAAAACAGTATTTCATCGAATTGAACGTAAAGTGGAGGACATGAAAACAGACACACAATTACATCAATTTTCTGTCATAACTCGGCTGAGAGATTCGTTAGGGTGATGGCCGGGGGATCTATCTATTCGTGCTACATGTCACCCAACATCACGACAGAGAAGAGACTGGACTCTATTGCAAGGGATCTCCCCGCACACCGTCCCGCTTTTCTTGTGGGGGACTTCAATGCATGTCCGTAGACTGGGGCTCCGCATGGACCGATTTCCGCGGGAGACTACTATCGGAGACAGCTGCGGTACTCGACCTTGTTTGCCTGAACGATGGAGTCGCCTTCGCGTTTAGGAGGGATGCATCGAGATCCTTCCCGATACATCCCTCCTAAACCTTGGCCACGCGTATCGCCGGCTGGCAGATGTGGGAGGGTCTTTCCGGAATGACCAGCAACCGGTGGTCACAATAATAATTGAGGAGTGGTACGGTGGAAACGGCCCACCCACGTTTACGGGCTGGAGCACCAGGAACCTAGACCCTGGTGCTTTTGCAGAAGTGCTTGACTTAAGTTTAATACGGGAAGTATACACGGCAGAAGAGAAAGTATATAGACTTTTGAGCTCACTCTAGACGGCGTGCTCTGTGTTACCGCGGAAATATTTCAGCGGTTTACTGGTGGACCACCGAAATATCCAAAAAGAGAGAGGCGTGTGTTAAAGGGTGAGGACACATGTGACGAGGGAGCGTCTCCCAGCCCTCAGGGACATTTATATGGCCGAATATTGGAATTGCAAGAAAGGCCTCGTCAGATGTATTCAGGATGCGAAGAAAACATCCTGGAGGCAACTGATTGCAGAAATAGAAACTGACCAGTGGGGAAGGCCATTTACTCAACTGGTAAGGAGAGCCTTAAGGCCCAGAGTTACGGTCACGCAAGATGTTCTTTAGGCCCGGAAAATAATAGAAGAGCTCTTTCCTGTTGGTGAGGGATCAATGACTGATGACGGGGGCGACGAGAGCAACCCGCCTCTCTTCACCCAAGATGAACTTCTGGAGTCATCATCACATATGCCTTTGGCTAGGGCAACAGGTGCCCAGGTGCTCATCAACCATGTTAATTTAAACCAATATCTGTTTCAGTTCAACCTGGCAGCTGTGCGTCTGCAGGGAGGTCCAGTCAAATGAACACTGATTGTTTGACTGCCCTGCTCTTGGGGTGGGGGGGCAGAGACCGGGCCACCCTGGAACTTAGAGGTCAAGGGGAAAATTGGCCACTCATACAGCAAGTCAATGTGGGGAGACCTGCATTGTGTGGGAGTTCCTTGATGCGGTTGCTTTGTTCAACCGACATCAGTAGTTTACTTAAGAGAAAAGACTCCTATTGCACTGCTGTGGGAAGCTAACCTATGTATATCAGTGATTATCAAACTTATTTCTTTTACCGCCCCCTTTGAAAATCAATTATTTTTCAGCGCCCCCCATTTTTTATACACCCCTAAAACTTAAAAACCACAATTTCATTACTTTAATTAATTTAGTTATATTAGTCGGTTCTGATGTTTAAACTTACATTCTGAACTAGAAATTTTTACCAGTGAGAGCAAATAAAACCCAACTTTATAATATTAATAATATATTTTAATCAAATTAAAAGAAACAATATAAATATGTAATCAGTTTTTGTTTTTATACTATTCTAATGAGATGGATGAATTTGATGATATTTAATAAGTTTGTTGATATCAGGTTCGATTTTACTCAAAAACAGTCGTAAGTCGCCGCGTTTGGTAACTTGCAAATGATTTCTCTTTTTAGTAAGCAGCGTTGTCACAGCGCTAAATCCACGATTACACAAATATGACGATGGGAATGCTATCAAAAATCGTTCAACGATAGACCACAATCCAGGGTACAACTGCGGAATTGACTTTTGTAGCCAAAATTGTTGGTAGCCATTTTTGTATTTGATTTTTATTTCCTCGTTCGTTGTAGTTCTATAAGTTCTTCTTCCAACTGGGGTGATATTGCTATGTTGACATTTGAAAAAGGATCTAACACCCAGTCTGGTATTTCCAATTTCAAAATGTCCTGGAATCTTTCAATGAAATCACTGTGAATATTTTCCAAATGTTGGCAGTAGACGAGCAAGTCGTCGTTGTTGCAGGATACTGATAAATTGGGAAAATTATGGAACTCACGTCTGCCGATATTCTTGTGTAAGAGCAGCTTGGCTACGAAAGCAGCGACAACATTTTTTTGTTTTTATTAAGTTCAAGTCATCGCCTTGAAGTTGGAGATTCATATCATTAAGCAATGTATAAAGGTCTGTCAGGTATGCGATATCATTCTTTGATGTGATGAGGTTTTCGCGCAATTCTGTGTCTTTGTTTTCCAAGAACTCTATGACAGAGTCAAACAGATTGTAAAAACGAGTCAGACAATTTCCTTTTGATAGCCAACGCACTTCTGTGTGAAAGATCAATCTGTTGAAATCTTCATCATTATCAACACAAAGCTGATTAAATAATCTGTCATTTAAAGAGTTGTTTCGGATTTTATTGACTGCTCTGATGACATGTTGCAATGATTGAAATAGTCGTTCACTTAAATTTCTAGCAACTAAATGCTGTCGATGTATAACGCAGTGTACAGCAAGCACATCAGAAATTTTGTTTTTAAGTACGATATGAAGCCTTTTTGACACCCCGTCATAGCTGGAGCACCATCTGTAGCAGCTGATATAATATTCTTCAACGGAATTCCTTTTTCATCACAAAACTTTTCCAGTGTTTTAAATACGGTTTCTCCTTTCGTGTCTGTCTAAATTTCTAGCAAATAAAAGTTCTTGACATATTTTTTCATCTTTAATAAATCTCACGTAAGACAACAACAATGCTTCATTAGTTGGTAAAGTGGACTCATCCAACTGAATTGAAAATTTACTAGTCTTCAGATGATTGCACAATGACTTTTCAATGTTTTCAGCCATTTCATCAATTCGTCTTTGGACAGAACTATTGCTCAAAGGAATTTTTCGAATTATATCTGCCGCCGGTTTATGGAGCACAGTAGTTATAACTTCTTTTATCGCCGGCAAAATTAACGTTTCTCCGATGGTGTGTGGTTTACCTGTTTGAGCAATTAACAGAGAGATATTGTATGAAGCTCGAAGTCCGTCATCGTCTTGCTTAGCAGCCATCGAAAAAATACACTTGGCTGAGCATTATGCTTCTTTTCCAGATCTTGAAAATAGGCTACATTTTTGTCGTTCTTATTCGGATGCATTTTATTCAAATGATCTTGAAGGCTTCATCGCATCAAAATGTTTTTGAACAGAGAAGGCACAAAGGCAAAGATGGGTTTGTCGAATTTTCTATGAATCCATATTTAATAAATTCTACACTGTATTGCCGTTTCTTCTTTTTTGCTTCCGACATGGCTTTGTTTTCAAAAATATGTAAATAAAGTGTTGAACTTAAATACTTGTTTAAAGATAGCGCGCGAAATCACAAATGAAAATATAAGAAAAATTACGAGCTTTTATATAGGATTTAAATACAGCAAGTAACGACAGGAATAAGATAAACATGCACAAACTCGTTTATCTCTTTCGACGCACAATCGTAATGAGCAAGTATCGATGAACCAGCCGATTTCAACCGGATTGCACCAATAGCATTATTTAAGGTTAGCATTTAGACGGCAAAGTAAGCATATTGCTCAGCATATACTGGTATCTATTGATGATTTATTGGTACTATTATTGTACTAATTTATTAGAACGAAACTATTTTTGTTGAATATCTTTCTCATTTATATAAGATAAGATTCTCATTATAAGATAATTAAAATTTTATATTTTGACTAGTAAATAATAGTACTAACAATATTAACTTATTTAACTACGGAAAATAAATTAATATCATTATGTATTATAGATAAATATGGGTAATTTTTCATAGAATTTTAGTTTATAATTTAGAACTGGTTCAAATAAAAACCGCCGCCTAAGCCAGCGTTTTTATTATTTGTAATATTTAATATTTATAATATAGAAATAGTAAACTATGTTTACAATAAGTGAACTGTTTAGGCTTACTATACTATTTGACACTGGACGGTAATGGGTTAATTGTAAAAAAAATTTTCTAACAACTTTTTGAACAATAATTATATACGTATTTCCATTTTATATAAAAATGATGATTCTTACATCAGTAATTTCTTATAAAATGCTAGGAAAATATTGTAATATGCACTTATGTTAAAAACAAGAAAGAAAGTAAAGAAAACTTCAATTTATGTTAGTTTACGTATGTATAATATTTTAAAACTCTGCATGGTAGTTTTTCCTAATGTTTAAAATAATTTCTGGTGCAATGTAATTAAGGTAAAATTGCTCTAATTTTTTAACTATCATCGATCATGTTCCTTTATCCGCAGAAACTTGTTACAACTTGATTGCGTACGGTGTGCGGGCTATCCTACGAAATCTATGTTAGTATTTTAAGTTTTTATAACATCATACAGGGTATAAATATAAACTAATTATTCGTTATTGTGTAGTAGGTGGGTTTTAATTTTAGTGAAATTTAAAATACTATATAAAGTAAATGAAATTACAAATTATACATCGCCCCCCCTAACCCACATCAACGCCCCCCCTAACCCACATCAACGCCCCCCATTTTTTCTGGGCCCCTTAACGCCCCCCTCTAGGTTTCAAACGCCCCCAAGGGGGCGTTATCACCCACTTTGAGAAAGACTGATATATGTGTATATATATATATATATTAAAGCGCTTGGAGCCTTAATTGGCTAGTGAACAAGTACTTCCTGGCATTCAGCGACCTAGGTGTGGCAGCGAATTGCTCTCTAGACAAAATAAATTTTAATTTATGGATGTTAAATATATTTTTAGTAGTTGATGGGGTGTGCCTACCCATTTTAGCAAATATATGATAAGTGAGCGGTTGGGTCATGTAAGATATTGGTATATGGCACTGCGCTTAGTCTGCTCAACACTAGTGTAAAGAAGTATAGAGTAGAACTGATAAGTCCTCACTCATCTTTGGTATAAATGTTGTACCCTCTTCCAGTAGTTGATAGAAAAGGCTGTGATGGCGTGAGAATCTTTAAAATATTTTCTGGTTGAACCCATGTTTGATTATCTCTCAGTGATTTCTTGAATGTACTACCAGGACCCTGCAGATGGAAAAACTGTATTCGATATGCCTCTTCATTTTCATGTATTTTAACTTCAATGACTTCCCCTAACCACCATTTGCCATCAAATAAGCAGCAAACATAATTTTTACATTTTGGATTTGGTAAACTTATAAAGCAATCAGAAACACTAAGGTCCTTGTGCTCCAATACTAATGTAAATGTTTCTGATTCAGAGGTCGCCTGGACTTTCAGAATACATTTCTGACTTGTTGGAACATAATTGTGAAAGGTTTTTTTCTGGGACTGTTGTGATTATCTGATTACGAGAACTGAGGTATTCTTCTTGAACATCTGTATTAGAGCAGAAAATAAATGTTATATTTTTAATATTGTCTTTGCAATAATTGTACATTTCAGAGTTGTAACAATTTAATTGTTGATTGTCTTTTGAAGGCTTGTTTTAGTCACAGTCCTTTTTACTGTTCCACCAATACCATCAAATGGTCCTTTTCTATGGTATGAGACAAAAAATGCCAATCAGGTGCGATTTCTAAATCTTAATGGTAGCACAAATTTATTAAATTTATTTTTGTTTTATATTGGGCTAAGGAGCTATCAGGAAAATAAAATATTGTTTAATTTGTGGTAACAGTGTTTTTACTTTATTTATAACATGCTTTTGGAAGCAGATTGATGTAGTATTGTGCTTCAAGCACTCGCTAATTACACAGTAGCTTTGGCTTTGTAATTTTCCTACCTTTTTAAAAAAAATGAGAAATGGATGATGTACTGTGGTGTAAGTTTTTGACTGGTATGACAACTTCATCCTGTATCACAAAAGGAAAATTTTGAGAGATCTCCCATTACAATAAATTCACCTTCCAACAAGTTTTTCTTTTTAATGTTGAGGAAATTAGTTTGTTTCTTTGCAATAAAATGATGCCTTTTTTGGTTATTTAAATTTTCAGTAAGTTTATCAAAGTACTCTTGAAAGGATAGAATTTGAGTAGTTCACAATGGTCAACAGAAACCCACTGTTTGAAGATAATTTCAGAATCAAAATCATCCCAGCTCTGTTACAGTAATCTGATTACTTCATTAGTGCCTGGACATTTTTCACATTGTGGCAGCATGCAAGTTTCATTTTCTATATCATATACCATGGTTGAAAGGAGAATTTTATAATCAAATTTTATATTTTTAGAGCAGTTAAATGAGTTTAACATTTTGGTAGGTGACACACACACACACACATATACATACAGAGAGAGAGAGAGAGAGTGAGTACCTGACCCATCAGTCAGAACACAAAATTTAGGTCTTGACCAGCAAATTTTGAAAAACCAATTTTTAAATTATGTTTTTCTTTGAAGGCTGTGTAAAATTATTTTAAGTTACATAAGATAAGCCTTTTTTGAATATTAATTTTCTTCCCATCAGCTTGTCTTCCAGAGAGACAATCCTTCTTGCCTGGCATCATTCAACTGTGCTCATCATTCTGGTAAAAATTTAATGATTAATTCTTCATATTCTAAACCTAATTTTGTAGTACTAAACTGGTTTCTTCTGTAGAAATGTTTAAATCAAAGGAATCATTTAGTTTACTGGTAACTGATTCGGCTATTTTTGTAACTTTATTTTTTTAAATTGGTTCCTTTATGCTGCTCAATAATTTTATAACTTTAACGAGGGAAATGCCAAGTGCTGAACAAGTTTTATTCACAGACATGACTGTAATACATTGAGGCTCAATTGTATCTTGACATTTCGGTTCGCTTTCTGTATCATCTTGTTTTTATTTTTTGTTTAAGCATTTTGTATGAAAACATTTATCTAAATATTTGATTTTATGAAAACTACAGATATTTTTTGTTTCAGTACATCCACGTCTTAAAGATATCAATGTTATTTGCTGTTCAGTAAACTCTAAAATATCGTGAAATACTGAAGATCAATTGTAAGTCAATTTGTGACATACTCTTTCAGTGTGAATGCCAGTTGAACACTCCATAATCCATTTTTATAAAACGCAAAGGTTCATACAATAACAATACAGTTACTATAAATTATAAAACTACCAATTGCACCTTACTTTGTCTTATCCCAGTTTCTCCAAAGCTAAAATAAACATTTCTCTAATTAATAATAATAATAAGTGTTCTGCCCAAAGGCAGGTTTTCACATGGCCGCTCGCCATTCTGCTCAATTCTGTAC
Organism: Lycorma delicatula; assembly: GCF_047948215.1. Lineage (NCBI taxonomy): Eukaryota > Metazoa > Arthropoda > Insecta > Hemiptera > Fulgoridae > Lycorma > Lycorma delicatula. The sequence goes on along the minus strand of NC_134455.1, from coordinate 153,242,867 downwards.
CATCCGTTTCAATTTATAGTAACTTCCTTCCCTTTTTAGATTGTCTACCATTTTCATTTGACTCCGACCTCTTGCTTTCCTCCCTGTTACAAATCCTTCCAATGCCGTCACCAACAGGCAGTCATGTCTCAGCCAATGTCCCAACCAACTGCATTCTCTTCTTTTTATTATTTCAATAATCGCCCTCTCTTCTCCCACTCTATGAAGCACCTCCTCATTCCAAACTTTCCGTCTAGCTGATTTTTTCCATCCTCCTCCAAACCCACATTTCAAAGGCCTCCAACCATCTCTCCTCTCCCTTCTTAATAGTCCAATTTTTTTATACATTGTTCATGGTTAGAAGTTACTTTGTTTTTAGCAGTTTTGATGGCTTCATTACTCGTCAATCCCTTTGTGTAACAAAGTAAATTTTATGTGGTATTAAAGTACATAAAAAGTACTTAACTGCTGTAAACATTTCAGATTTTTTTCACTTGTCCAACATGTGGTTTTTGGGTCCCAAATATGAGACATTTTCAAAATCTTACGATTTGTCGGCCATTTTTTTTTTTTTTAATGAAGGACACTGTAACAGTCCAATTTTTTTTATAAGTACTACTAGTACCTAAGAGTTTAAAGGTAAAAAACAGGGCTGTTACCCTAAGCCCTTCATTATTTATTTTGGGTCTAAAATTTAAAAAAAAACCAACAATTTGTAAACGTAACTTCAGTAAACATTACAAGATTTGGTTATATAACAAAATGAATTTTGAGTACACTAATATGAAGTTCCATCTTTAGTCTTTTCCAAAAAGCCCTTTTTGACCTCTGTATAATGTAAAATAAGAATGCTGCAGCTCATGGAAAAAGTGATGAAAATGGCTGTTTTTACCTGTTGGCAAGTTAGAAAATAATCTATTACTTAAGAAAAAAACTTTTTTTAAATATAAAAAAATATTTTTTGGCCACTACAAGTGGGTAGTTATCGTATACAAAGTATCATCAAAATCAAAAATAGTTATGTAATAAAACTATTGAAAATTTGTTGAATTAAAATGGAATACCCCTGTATATTAATTTCTCATTACACCATTGTGTTCAGGTTGTACCAGATAACAAACTTGCCAATGTAATCGCTAAAGAAGCTTAGCTACTGATACTTAGCCAACATTTGCAGATTGTATTGTTTCTTTAAACTTGCTGTATTTGGGAAAATCTGTGTTGAAGAATGAGTGGTTGCCATTGACAATAATAAGTTGTGTTGCCTTGGAAGAGTTTAATGTATAGTAGCCATGAGAAATTAATCAAGTGCTGTTTGTGTTTAGGACATATTTAGGTAATGCATAGCATTTTAATGTTGATTAATAATGCTTTAGTTTATTTCATGTGAGATTGTCATTTAATAGTGTGTCATATTCCTATTAATTTTGTTCATTGGTGGCTTTTTGGGTGATGACATTAATAGGTTGTTTTCTTGTGAGTGGCTGGTCTGCATACGATTTATTTTAAACGTACTTGTTTGTAATATTTTTAATTTTATGTTTGGGTTGGAGCCCTTTATTTTCTAGCACAGCTACTGGTTGGTTTTCAGCTTTGTGTTATATCGTAGGATGCAACTGTCTTGCATTTCAGTGGATCATATTTGTTTTTATTTCATTTCTATGTTAGTTATAGCAGGTGATATCAACGTATGGAAACAGCTTTATATACTGCATATCTAAATGGTATTTGGTGGCAGAAAGAAATGGGTATCTACATAGTTAAGAAAAAAATGTGTATTATTGTGGACTTTTAATTTTTGTCCACCATATTGAATAAGACTTATTAAAATTTTACAAGAGAAACAATGGTGAAACCTGTTTTTCTGTTAATACCTTCATTATCAATTTATAAGCATTCAAAGTTGCAATGACAGAAAAATCGTGTTAATTCATTTGTATATATATATATATATATATATATCATGATATTAAACTTTGTTTAATCAGCCATTTATTATATATATATATATATATATATATATATATATATATATATACAATAAATCTTGTATTCTAATCTCTGTTATCATATGTCTATAATAGCACTAACTAATGTGGTACTTTGAAAGCAATTTTTGTTTCTCTTTTTAAAGAGTATCCCAGTTAGAGGATGTTCTAGTGGTCCTGTTATACATTTTTTCAGATTACTGAAGTTGTAGGGGTTTTTTTTAACAAAAAATTGCATTGTATAAATGGTATGAAAATATTTTTAATGACTTGTCATCATTGCTTAGTATTAATTAGGTTGTTGTAAGATATATATTACCAGATGACATTCTGATACCTTCCAGTATTTTCATTTGAAAATTAAGTGTATTGAATGGATAAATTAATGCACACAAAATATATAATATTATTTTAGAAGAAAATTAATTTACATTGTTTTTATTGATACTGTTAAAAAAAGTAATTTATTTTTAAATTTACACAATTTTTCAGACATTACAGTTGAAAAATTTTTCAGTCAGGGTTCATTGAGTGTAAATTATCTTGAAACTCTCAAGGGCGATAAGCATGCAGGGTCATATCTAGATTTAATCTAGCTGGAAGTTACACTTTCACTTATTTTATTGTGTTTCGATGTCTTTGTACAGATTTTAATATAGATATTTAAAATATTTTTCCTATTTTAAATAAAATTTCTACTTTTTGTATTGTTCTATTGTGTACCTATTCTTACAGTTGCACTATGAAAAAAATAAGTGAAAAAAAATAAAAATAACTCGTTTTATGTGATTCTGTGAAAAATTATTTTTATGATGAAGTAAATTTGCTTTAATTTGTGTTTTTTGTAAATTTTTACATTGTGTATAAAAATTAAATAAATTTTGACCAAAATGAACTTGAAAATATGTATATTATATTGTTTTTTTATCAACTATAAAAAAAACAATATGGTTTATTTGATATTTAGATGTGTAACTGTAACTTTGTTTAATCAGCCATTAAAATCAGCAACGGTACTTTAGAAATTTAATTTCATGGGAGTAAAATTAAAAATATTATTTTGTGCAAATTTTCTTTGTTACATAAAATTTTAAGTAATTCTGTTATTATTTTTTTTAGTTGAACAATCTGTAATTTGTTGTTAATAAAATTTGGTTTTAATAAATATTTTGGGTAATACTTCTTTATAAATCGTTCATTTTGAGAATAAAAGAGTAGATTATTGGTGATTCAAGCCGTGGTCGTGTACGACCTTCCCACTGTATACAAAAGCATGTGTTTGTGAGCTTGCACGCACCATGCTTATGCCCTGAAACCTTACACTGCATGGTAATGCCTATGCACTGAAACAATACCTAATGCTAAGACATGTATTTAACTCTTGGCCGAAGTTATCTATCATTTTTTATTAAACCTAATCAACATGTAATGTTGTTTCCTTTATACAATACCAGGGATCAAAAGTAACCCTAAAATAAAGAAAATTTAAAATCCTGTGAGAAGCAGCCCCGCTGACATCTCTATCAAACTAATCTCTCACATAGAGTACTAAATGATGCAAATCATTCTCAGTAAAAATTTACTGAGATATCTATGTAACTGGACAGAAAAAACCATGAAGAATTAATATCAACATATCAGAATAAAAAATCATTTTTCTGTGATTAGAAATGATGTTGATTAGTTCCAATCTAAATACTGATTTAAATTCGTAGTGATGGTTTTATAAGTTTATTGTACTAACCGCATAACAGATTCTGGGCAAGACAGTAAACCACCATTATTAATCCTTGTTAGAGACAATCATTGAGCAGGTTGTTTGTTCCCTTCTTCCCTTCCTTTTCTATATCATTTAATAGTTTTTGTTTGGCTAGGTGAACAGAATTGGGTCAGCCTGGTTTCAATTATTGCACTATGCCAACACCTTCCAGTACCAGCTTACCATCATTTTTTTTCCAGTTTAATGAGTTAGTAATCATGTTTTCCTAAGAATCCTAAATTATGTTTCCCATTCAGTATTGCACAAAAACCAGACTTGTGAGTTTGCAATGCTGCTAGAAAAAAAGGCATTTCTATTCATCAATCAACCAGTTAACAATAAAAGGCAGGTTTTAATTGTGATAAAACCCCATCAAATTTTCCAGCTGTCCAATATTTTTGGTTACTAATATATATTCTCCCTGAACAAAAATAAATTCTCTGTTTAGCTAACAGTAACGTAACCCCATGTTCCGAAAAAGAATATTTGTTTTATGAAATCTGTTAATTATGTTATCAGATACTTTAGATAAGTATTAATCAGCTTATAAAGTGTTATATTTAACACTTAAATTTACTGAATATATCCCAATACTCTACATTCAAATAAAGTAAAAAAAGCAACATCCAGAAATAATTATTAAAGGATTTTTTATATTTAAATGTTAACCCTATAAGTTTATTTTTATAATTCTTATTTTTACATAGTCTAATTCAAATTAAAAAAAAAAAAATGAACGTATGCCCTTAGCTTCACTATGTACTTTTTCTTGTTTTTAAAAAAATAATTTAGTAAATTTTTCTCTCCATCATAATACACACCAGAGAGGTAACATATGGTATATGTTCAGTTAATACAAACAGCAGTCGCTATAGTTTATGAATAGTTTTTTTTTTATTCCTTTTTGTGATTTTTTTTTTAGTTTAATTTTTTTTTTTTTTTTTTATGAATAAGTAATTGAAATAAATTTAAGTTGAATTCCTGAAAATTCTTTTAAGAAATAATTAAAAATCTGTACAGAAAAAATGAAGTAATAAAAGGTTAATTACAAATTAAAATTAACAATACAGTTTGAATGTTAATTGAAAAAAGATTTTTAAATTCTGAATTTTCATGAATAAGATATCAAATTCATTAATTGTGTTCTATGAGTGAGTGAATTATAATAAAAAGATAATTAGTATATGCGAAGTAACTGTATCGTTCTATGTAATCCTTCTATCGGAAAACATTTGGTTTCTTCCTTTTTTTTATGATAAAAATTAACGATTTCAATGGATTTGTTGACATAATTTTGTAAAGATATGCTGTTAGGTTTTGTGTTTTTTAAAAATTGTATACATTTACAAAGAATTACTGTATACAAGTTCTGGGAGAGATTATCTAGAATCTGATGCATATCACACAGGGGGTGGGTATTTATAAACCATTCTTTTGTTATTTTTTGTAAATTAAGTTAAGCTTGATTTACATGTGTAATTTTTTTATGTTTGTTGTTCAAATTGTGAAGTTTATTTTTATTATTCTTATTTTTGCATAGTCTAATTCAGATTTTAAAAAAATGAAACTTTACCATGGATCTTTCATGTCTTTTTTTTTTTTAAATAATGTAGTAAAGCTTTCTCTCTCCATCATAATACACACCAGAGAAGTATACATGCACATGGTGTATGTTCAGTTAATATAAACAGCAGTTACTATAGTTTGTGAACAGTACTGAATCACACATTTCTATAGTACTTAATCAGTACTATTAGTACTTTAATCAGTTGATTATGCCACATTTTTCTTAAATCAGTTAATTCTTTTTTTTATTGACAGGTCATTTTACTCCATGGAAAAATATTTATCCAAACAGCTGTAGAATAATGGATTTTTTAAATTTAATGCTTACCCATGGTTTCTAAAATATATTTGAAAATTCTTTTCAGCATTGTATGAATTTTTTTTTGTATATATAAAGTTAATGTTAGTATTCTTAGATACTACTTTCAATTTTTTTCTTCAATATTTTTATTACTTAATATTGTTGTATTTGTTTGATGATGATTTTGATGCTGGTATTAATAATTATTTAATACAATGTTATATTTTTCCATAGAAAATCTTGGGGGAAAATGTGTGTTTATATATATTAGCAGCTACCTGTGGTTTCTCATATGCAATCTTGACATGTAGCTTGAGCCCTTCAACACTTATTTGATCTTCAGTTTTGGCAACTCTGGATGCTACATGAAGTTCAGCTTGTGGATTTTTTGTAACCTAACACTACGCAAGTGAGGTCGACAATGAGGTGGAAAATGGGCGAGAAGGATATAGCATACAAAATGGTGACATACACACAATGGAGTAAAGAACAAAACAACTGTGCAACAATTTTCAACTTTTGATTGTTAATAACTTAAGAACAGAGAAGGCTGTCAGGACCAGGAAATTTTCATCTTATAACAAATTTTATCAGCTTTCAGAAAATCAGTTTCTACATTGGTTTATTTCCTCACTGTTTTGAAATATTCATGAAAAACCACAAAGCTGGATGTTAAAGTTTGCTTAAGGAGGTGGGAATAATTTTTTTCAAAATGATATGTAGATAACAATTCCTCTTGTTTGGAAATGTTAATGTGCAAACTTTCATCATGATTGGAATAAAACTAGATCTGTATAACAGACAGTTTCAGCTTCAGAATTTCAAAAAATCCTCTCTTAGTGAGCACTTCTTTAAGAACATGTATACAAATTTTCAACAATTTATCTTTAGATGTTTTTGCTGGTGTTAAATGTGAATCGCTAATGACATTTTCTTTATATATATATTTTACTATTTCTCCTTTTCATCATATTTATTCAGGAAATTAAATATATTGGTATTAAAGAAAATTTCACAGTTTTTATTCTGCTACAATAAAGTCTACTTTCCTGTTGTAAATATTATATCTGACTGCCAGTATTCGCTAGTTGTTTAACTTTCTTTCTTCATTCATGGATGAAACTGTAGCTTAAAATAGGAGAAATATACTGTACAAACGACTCGTGAACTAGTTGGTTGATATATTTATATCATTTAACATTGTATAGAACTGTTGTAATATGTGTAAAGGTTTTTTTTTAGAGAATTTTAAAAGTTTCATTGGCTATAAATCTTCCAACTGGGAGTAATAATAAAAGTAATTTAATTTGTTCAGTTACTTACCCTAGATTATAGATTATTTATGTTTATGTCACCTATAAACTATTGTTCCAATATCTTTTTTATCTCATGACTTCAGTGAAAAATGTCTGTCGAGTGTTAAATATTTTAAAATTGGTTGTGTTTAAACAAGTAGTAATTGGTTGAAGCCAATATAACTCAGATTTAGTCAATTTTAAATTACATAGTTTTATTATTAAGATATTCATTAAAAGTTTTAACGTTTAGTATACAGTTACATAAGTATTAAGTAAGTCGATTTAAAATAAAAAATATCCTAGATGTTTTCACGTTGATTTTCTCACTTTTCTTTCACAATTTCAAAAAAAAATATTTCAACTTAGTGGATAAGTGGAAACTTACGAACGCCATATATATTAGTTAAAATTGTTAGCCATATTTATTACTTTCTGATAACTTTTATTATGAAATAGTTACTTCTATTAAACTTCTATTTTCATTTTTATGAATGCAAAAGAAACCATGAATGTGGAATGTACGGCAAAAATCATGCTTGGGTTACATTCTACAACTGTACCTACGAATATTTATAATTGTACAAATATTTCTCTATTCTCTAGTAAAGCTATTAGTTTTCCCTTCAAGATAATATTTCTTAATGTGCTGTAAGGACTTTAATTTCAGACCATGTTTTGTTCATATAGTCACTTTATATAAAATTTAAATTTTATAATTCATATAATTGGAAAAAGAGCAAAGGGGGAAGAGAGAGAAATGAAAATGGGAAATAGGGGGAAAATGAAAGAGGAATGTTTGTAAAATATACTGATGTATCCTGAGCTCTTAAGCCAATACTGCATGGAGAGGAGTTACCTGTATCACCATCTAATCTGACATTGCTTGAAGAATAATTTTAAAATGAAGCAGGTGATGTAGAGAATGTTAAAGAATGATGATGAAGGATGTTATCAAAGCAGCAAGCTAAATTTCTAGGGTCTAGACTGCAACAGTGGAATCTTTTAGCAAAAAAAAAAAAAAGTTACTGTGTTTAGAACACAAAATAGACTTTCAATTTATTTTACTATTAAAAATTCTTTCTGTGTTTGTATTGATGACGATGGCCTGATGAAAGAACTTGGAATTCAGCATAGTCCTGAAAAATGGTGTCTTTTTATTGACTTTTTAAGTTAGCATTAAAGCAGTTTTATTGCATAATGGTAACAACCAGCCATCCATTTCATTAGCTCATGCAGAAGACAAGAAAGAAATGTTTGCAACTATGGCATCAATATTAGAAGCAATAAAATACAAAGAGCATAAGTGACAAGTTTGCAGTGATCTGAAAGTCGTTTGTGTTACTTCTTGGTTTACAAGATAGGTTTATGAAATATTGTTGTTTTCTTAGTTTTCGGGATAGTCGTGATACAAAAAGTCATTAACCAAGTAAAGAACTGGCCATTGCGGCAGAATTTTCTGGCTTGTGAAAATAATGTAAAACATTTATCATTAATTGAGAGTGGTAAAATCATACTGCCACCACTTCATATAAAATTCGGACTCATGAAAAATTTTGTAAAGGCACTAGACAAAGGTGTACCAGGATTTAATCATTTAAAAATAATTTTTCCTAAATTGAGTGATGATACTCTCAAGGAGGATATATTTATTGGTCTGCAGATCAAGACTTAAGGACTCTTCTTTTGATGATAAACATAGTGAATGTGAACTAGCTGCATGGAAGTCCTTCAAAGAAGTGTAAGTGTTTAGGCATCAGAAAAGATGAAAATTATATTTTAGAAAACTACAAACATTAAGTGTAGAATGTCATTAAAAATTCATTTCCTGCATTCCCACTTAGATTTTTTCTTGAAACTTTGGCTCTGTCAGCGATTAGCAAGAGAGCATTTCAGGATATTCTGACCATGGAGCATCAGTACCAAGGTAGATGTGGTCCTGGAATGATGGGCAACTATTGTTGGTTTTTGTTTAGAGAAACTGATCAAACATCGTACAAGCAAATAACTTTGTCAACATATTTTAAAAATTGAAGCTAAGACAATTCCAATGATTTAAACTTTAAGAATTGTTTTTTTAACGATATAAAGATTTAGATGTTTAGAAACTGATATTTTAAAATTGCATTAATGTATTTCAATTTATCTGTATTTGAATAAATAAAAATTTAGATGATTTAACCAAATTTTAAATGAATACTTCTCATAAACATATTTTTAAATAGTGATTTCACAGTTATTATGCATTTATTGGTAAGTAAATTATATGTATTTAAAAAAAAAGTGATATATTACACAAATTTTGATAACAGTTTAAGTTCTCCGGCCCAAAATTAGTTAAAATCTCCATGTACGTTTCAAGATACATGATAAAAAATCTTTCGTTGTGGAAAACTTTTTTCATTGTGGCTCTTAATAAATGTAGAAACTATTTTGCACCAATTTTAATTTAAAAACACTAATACATATACAGACATTGATATGTAGTTATATAATTTCAGTTAATAATGTGGTGGAAAAACAGAATTTCTTGTGAAGAAAAGAATTTTATTAAATCTGTAGGCAAGAAATATTGATATTGAGAAAGTAATATATCACGTTACCTTAATGGAGAACAAAGTACAGGTTTTGTACTTTTCTCTACAACTGTAATGAATTCTCATGTTATTGCTAACTATGATTTCATGCATTTACTCTATCCCATTATTGTAATTTGTTCACTTGGTCGAGTAATCAGGATAATTTTTCTGTTTGATTAAAGGTACTTGTCTCTATCTTTAAGTCATGTCAAGATGCAAGATCAGCAATGATTTCAATTGTTTAAAATTTTAAAATGTATATTTTGATAAATTCATACTTGATTTAATGAATGAAATATATGTATTTCTTTAGCTGAAAATCATTGTACTATGTTAGGTTTATCATTAAAAATTGCCATATCCATTAAATTTTACATTTTGAAAATACAAATATATATATATTTTTTTTTTCTACAGACTTTTAACCTGTGGACTATCATCTCTTTGTCTTTTCTAAACTCACATTGAGTGTTTTTATTCAAACTCTCAATCAATGCTTTAATTGAATCCAGCCACTAGCATATATTAGTAATGTGGAAATTTCAATTTATACAGTCTTATTATTATTATTAGCCTAGATTTTGGAGATGGAATTAGTGGTATAAGTGTGTGGATGTTTTCATTATTAAAACATTTCTGATGTTGATTTGAAATGATGCTGTTACCCAGATTAAATTTTCATTACAGTATGTGTGAACTATTTGGTGTCAATTAAGTTAATTCTTAGTTGTGTATATTACCCCCTTACCATTCTTACAAAAGTAATAATTATCAATATGATTATTTTTCTTTTAAAAGAGAAATGTTGTACTCAACTCATTTTTCTTTTTGTTACAGTTGGTAAAACATCACTTATTACAAGGTTCATGTATGACAGTTTTGATAATACATACCAGGTGAGTTACTCTACAAAGTGTAATTAATATTTAGCTAGTTTTTATTTTTAAATGCTAATATTTTTAAGGAAAATTTATGAATGCAATTTTTTTTGCCTTGCTGATGACATTGGTTTTTTCTCAACAATTTGATGTACAATCAAAAATCTGTTCTGCACTTTTTACATCTTTAGTTATCAATTTTTAGTTTGTGTTGTCAACATCTGCTTTGTGTATTCTATTATCTTTCTTCACAGATTAACTAACCATAAGTGTCTTAATGTACTACAATTTGCCAACCTTGTTCAAACTTTTTAACAAAATTTTGTCATAAACTTGTACCTGCTTCATTTCATTGTTTTAATAATAGATTTAATTTTGATTTTATTAGCTGATATATTTTCTCTTATAATGCCCCTTTTCCCCTGCTAGCATGTTCTCCATTTTTCACAAAACAAGGGGTACAATAATTTGTTACTTCACATTATGAGTCTTTCTTAAGTCTGCATTGCATATAAAGCACCTGAAATATAAGGCAGTAGGCAGGGTTGATTTCTGTGAGAATAATAATTGTCTACTTTACCGCCAGCCCCTAGGATGAACAGAATGAAGGTGTGTCACCTCTTCCTGATTCTCATTCAGCGGGCTTGGAATACAAAGTGAGACAGTATGTTTATCTGAGTAAAGAAAGCAGCAGGATACCAGTAAACCCCTATCTTTGTGTTAGGTTATCTACAACCCTTTTGGTTTTGGCACTTAATATTTATATATGCCTTTTTTCTACTTTATAAATCTGTCTGTTCTTTGTTATTTGAATTTTTTATATTTAATTTAGTTAATACCGAAAAGGTCTAATTTTATTTATGTTTATTATTTATTTATTTTTTTTAGTTTTAAGTGGCATGAACTATTATGTTAATTTAACTGTTACTGTTAAAGGCCACAGCACATTTATTACCTATGTAATAGAAAATTCAGGATTGTCTAAATTCTTTGAGAAATAGCAGATTGTCATTCTGGGTATTGAAATCTTACCCTTTTTTTCACACCCTTTATATACATGAACATTTCTTGTGAAATAATATCCAATTTTTGTGGAATATTATTTTTTGAGGGATAGTGTATTGATCTTAAAATGCATTTTATTAATTTCAAAATAAAATATGGAATTGTATAAATTGCATTAAAAGTCAGTGTATATCATTTTCAGAACAAATAACTAGTAGACTATTTATTTTTTCACATTGAGTAAACGCTTACTTAAAAATTTTATCTATATCTTAAACGTAACTGAGACTGATTACTGACAGATCGGATTGGATTTGATTGATATGGTTCAATTGTTATTTAATTATAAGAACTAGCAGAAAAATGCTTTTTTTTGTATTGCATTACCATTTTAGTGTATATAAAATATGTTATTTTTATGTTTAAAAGTCTTCAATACAGATTCAGAATGCAGGTAAATTTGCAAATGTGCTGTTGTTTATTTCTTAATTTGGTTTAGTTCCTCTTATAGTGTAATAGTGTACTTTTTTGTTTTCATTTTTTAAATATTATTAATTGAAAAGTTATTTATATTTAAGGTATTATTCATTTTAAATTTAATAAATTACACCTGTATATTGTAAAAACAAATGTAAATTAACAATTCATTTTATATTCAGTTATATTTTCTTGTATCTCTGGAATCACCACATTGGTTTTCATGACATAAGTATAAACAAATTTATATAGATTATTTATTGCATTAGTGGTTATATGAAAATTTAAAGAAAACAAATGTGTTTAAAAATTTATGAATAAGAAACATAAATTACTGACTAAAGTCTTAAAAGAAGTAACAGTGAGAATAAGAAGATTTATAGTAAATAAATAATGAATGATTATTGTTATGAATAAAACATAATTGAAGAGGAAAATAACCAAAAATGAAAAGTAACAGATAATGCTTTAATAAAATCTTGAGTATTCAAGAATTTGGAATATTTTTCAATTTTATCCATTATTTTCAAACTGCCAATTTTATATGCTAGTCAAAGTCTATGAGGGAGGGTCATATAATTTATAAAATCAAGTAAAATTTGATAGACCATTAGTGACAGCCAAGATACATGCATCACCAGATAATATGAAGTATCAATGTATTAGAAGTTAATCTAAAGATGCTCTGAAGATGAATGATAAAAGGACAGTTTCACAGCATCGTCTTGCTCTCACAACTTGTTTATTGACAACATTATCAATATAATGGTATTAATTCACAAAATAATAGTAACATTTACAAAAGTATTACTTACAAGTTTATAATAAGTGCTGGAAATGTCCACCATTATTGCATTGAATGCATTGATGCATTAATGCATGCATCAATGCATTTTCTTACATTGTATGCTACCTTTTTCAGTGTGGCAGCAGTGATATTTGCTATGCAGTCCTCAATATTTTTTTTAAGTTTATCAAGTGTATGCTGGTTGTTTAAGTTCGCATTATCTTTCAAAAAGCCTCACAAATAAAAATCAGGAGAACTCAGGTTTGGTAAATGAGAAATTATTCCGATCATCGAAGAAATACTACTGTTCGCTGTGTGTGCAGTTGCTCAGTCTTGTTGTAGTCAGCAATCATGTTCCATCAGCATGTAGCAAAGGTATAAACTGCATGATTATTTCTTGATACCATTCAGCTGTGATGGCCTCTGAAAAAAGATAGACCCAACAGTTCTGCGACGAAATACACCACACACCAATTTTTTGTAATGGCTGTTCATGGAACATATGTGGGTTCTCTGAAGACTATATTCTGTAATTTTGACTGTTAACATATCCACTAAGATTAAACCAAGCTTCATCGCTGAAAAAAACCTTTGTCTAGAACCGACATGTCATTTTGAATGAAACTTCAAACCACCGACAAAACTGCATTTTTTCTCTTTATCTGGTTCTTGGAGCTGATGACTAATGTTAATTCAATATGGATATAATTTTAGAACTTTAGTAGCCTTATAAACACTTCCATAAGATAGCCCAATTTGGTTATAAAGTTTTTGAAATTTTTTTTTTTTTGAAAATGAAGTTCATTTTTTTTTATAAATTAAGGGAATCAAAATTTTTCCTAAAATTGGTTGTGAAAAAAATCCAAAATAATTGGTTATTAATATTTTCTTATTGAACTCATTTGATATGTATTCTGTTGTAAGTTGTGAATACCTTTAATTAGTATAGTTATGTCTGTTTTGCATTTAAACAGGGATTACATTTTTTTTAAATATGTTTATGTGAGGATGTAAAATTGGCAAGGCTAATTGTTTCTGAAATTTTATTAACTTCAGTTAAACATAATCTGATATGTTAAATTTGTAATGTAATTGAGTAATAACAAAAGTATTTACTATAAGCTGCTATAAGAAAGTAAATAGGTTAAAGGTAAAAAAAAAACTAATTAAAAAATAATAAGTTTAGAAATGCAGTATAGAGTATAATGTTTAATGTAAAAAGTTATAAATAAATTTATCAGTTTTCTTTTAGGTTGGTATTTGTCAGGCTTGCATGCAGATTCAAAAGCAGTCTTGATAAGGAATATTTAATTTATAAATAATTCTGTAAAACTCTTACATCTGAATAAATTAAATTTCAAAAAAGTGATTTTTTTGTATTAATGCAGATAATTTTATTCTTTAAAGCTATAAATAAAATGTTAATAACTTTTCAAATAATACATAGAAATTTTCAAATTACAATAAGAAAGAGGACATATCAATTTCATCTGCCATATTATTGTTGGTGAAACATTTTTCCCCAGAGGTCTATTTGAATTTTGCTTAAAAATGTATAACTGTTTATAGTTAATATAGAACATTTCATTTATTATTGACCTGTATAAAACTGCATTTAGGTTTATAAAAGTAAACCTAAATATAGGTTTATCATTAAATACAGGACTGGCTGGCTTTCTTCCTTCTAAAAACGCAGTCTTCATAGGAATACTACATACAATCCTCACAGTTATGTAGTCTGAATCTTGAAAAAGAAATAAATTTATTTTAGCTAAATCAATATAAATTTCATTTTCATAAGACTTGAATGATGAGAATGCTAAGAAATTTTTATTGAATTAACTTTTAGTTTTGACAAGGCAATATATGAAAAAGAAACTAGCAGTCTGATGGTATTGAAATACTGTAAATAGCAAAGCCCCATTTAATTATTTGGTTACTGAAGATCACAGAAGTTATACAGTGTTGGGTGCAGTTTCACTAAATGCCATCATTTTAATGATCCTAAACTAGTGTAATCAAGATTTAGAAGTATGGATTTGAAACCTGTAGGTTCACTAAGTGACTTGTGTTGTGGAGTTAAATTTGTATTGGAGCATTACAGTATTATAATCTGTATTGATTTGAGCATTTCTTTTAATTTTGATGAAACATTGTTACTTGGGTTTCATGGGAAAACATGTTTTATAAAATATACTTTTAAAATTTTGTAGTTTACTACTGAAAACCTGGGTGGGATTTAAAATTAGTTTATTTTTGTTATTACATGTACGTATATAGATTTATTCTCATTCTCAGTTTTAAATATAATTTATTTATCATGCAGTTATAACTTTTCTTTTTTATATGTTTAATAAATTACTCTAATGCATTAATATAATGACTGTGAACTGCTTTTTCAATGACTTACAGTGCTTTAATGGTATATGTTTTATGCCACAATATTACATGTGTGTTAGAGGTTTTTCCTTAAAGTGGATCAATATATGCTTTGTTTCCTTGACAAAGCAATTTAGAGTTGTATTCTCTTGTGCTTTAAATTTTGTTAAAATGTAAAATAAAAATACTGGTTTCTAATTTTTTTATAGTGTTAATTTTATGTTTGAAAGTTGTAATAAAATTATAGAAAGTATTTTCTGTATTTTTTCATATGATCCCTACTTAATTATAAAAAAGTATAGATATTTTATTGGACATGATAAAACATAGATAGTACAAAATTACACTGCAATAATTTGAAATTTCTTTTCAAAATTTACATTTCAAAAGAAGTAGAAATACTCACTTGCTAGTAAATAAGAATGCACTTGTAGATAGATAATACACACCCATATTTGTTTACTGAGTCAGAAAATATTGAAAATACATCATTTTATACATAAGCTACTCCAAAATCCCAAATGTCAAATAGACAAGAATTAAAATTTTTAATTTTATGAAAATTTTAGTTATACTAGGAAGTTTATTCCAAGATTTATAAGTGAAAGATTTGAAAGAAAGCTAATAAAGATCTGATGTTGTAAGTTAATAAATTCACCTAGAATGTAGTGCAGAATATAGAAGTCTTTTTTCATGTACATAAAAGAATCAAGTTTTACTTATGTTTAAGTAATTTTTTTTTGGAAGATATTGAGTTTTAATAAATTTTTTAAAAACTTTTATAAAACTTCTTTTAAAAGTTTTTTAATTGATATTTGTCCTTCAGATATTAATGCTCGATTTTAAATTTTAAAATCATTTGTTAACAAGATTAAATAGAAGTTTCAGAGGTAGTTAATACTTTATTTTTTTTTATTTTTAATTATGTACATCAATTTACAGATACACTCAACTCCCAATTATTCCAAATAATAACCAGGAAGAGGATGACAGATAATCCAAAATCATGGTTGATCCAGAAATAATATTTGAGTAATATGTGTTAAAATGATGTAATTCTGTACTGCAGTTCAGTATTTACTTGCACTATTATATTAATGTATTACTGTAAATAATAAAATAAAATACATTACACTACACTACACTGTAATGTATATCGTAAAAGTAATATGCAGAAGTTTATTCAAAATATGTAGTGATTAGTTACAAATGTTCACTATAACTAATACTGTACAAAAATGGATTGTATATACAGTTGTACTTTGTAATGAATTAACAAATACTACAGAACTAATGAGAAAATAAAAAAATAAAAAATACATAGACATTAAAAAAGATTAATAAGTTGTTCATTTTACTCTTTCAATTTTTTTAAAAAATAAGAAGCACTTGATTGTTGTTTTGATGTTTATAAACTACTCTCTTTTAATTGAACTTCATAGTTGCATAGCATAATAAGATTGAACAATTAACCCTGTTTATATATATATATATATATATATATATGAATCCTCCAGTCCTATCATATCCACAATGAACTGTAGAACAGCATTATCAAATTCAAAACAAGTACACATTCAAGCAATGAAGGAGAAAAACCTATTGCAGAATGATGAAAAAACTTTAAATTTTTAAGTTCTTTATAAGTTTTTAAAACTTTATTTTTTGGGGGGCAGAATACAGTTAAGTCACAACAAGATCATGGATAATCGGGAGTTGACTATGTACATTTCGCTTAATATTTTCAATTGTGGCATTTGTCATTTCTTAATGAGGTAAAAATAAAAACATATATTAAATTTATAATAGTACCTAAGTTACAAGATTTATAATTGCAACTTTAATTTATAGTACCTACTGTGTATAGTGTTTTAATTTCTTCTATGAGTAATGGTAAACTTGAGGTATCTTCAACTGAAGATAAGAAACAGATTAAACTGTTAATTGGTATTTTTTTGTTTGTAATTAAATTATAAATTTGTGAAATTCTTCTTGAACTGATAAATATATTTTGTTAGAGAAAAAATAAAATAATTTTTATCTTTGTCATCTAACAAAAGAAAAAGGAATAATTTTGAACATTTTATTAGCAAATACTTAAGACATTAGCATTTTTGGATTCATTTAAACCAATTTATTTTTAGAATATTACTAATTTTGTATCCATTAAGTTGTCTCAAATTGCCAACCAGTTTTAATAAAATTTTGAATCTGTACAAGAAGGGAAAGTCTGTTAAAATTCTTAGCAGTCATTTAATAGTATTGCTGTGCAAAGTAAAGTTAAAATAAACTCTAATTATAAAATAAAATTTTATCTTTACATAAGAAAGATGTAAATCAAAGTGTTTCCTTACACAGACAATTGAACGTTTTACTTTTTTTACAAACAATAAAAAATTAATTCCTTATGGTCTGTCATTGCAATAACCATAATGGTGTCATACGTGAACTGACAGAGATAAAAATCACATCCAAAAATGGCTAAACCATGCTTATGATATCAAACATTTCACTTTGGACACCAGTTAAAATGAAGAAATTTACTATCAACTTCATGTTAAATAAATGCTATTTAAAGAAATTATAAGTCGCACTTGGGCAGTACAGAAATACATTCATTTCATTGGTTATCACTTATTAGTGTAGTTTGTATTCAGTGTTGTCAAGATTTATCGGTTGAGATTGGGCAGAATCGCTTATTTACCATAATTTAATGTGCAGTCTTTATAAATAGTGTAATATAACTAGAAAAACATACATGCAGTCCCAAGGTTGAAAGCAGTAGTATTGAGCAATATCAAGAATGTGTTCTGTAATGAAATTATTAATTATATAGTTTGTAGAATTGATTAAATGTAAATTCATGTGTGTGTGTATACTGATGTTGCTGAACTCTCAGGAACTGCTGGTCCATTTTGGGTGTATTTCCATGAACTGTATTTCTGTAAAACTGAGAAAGGTTTTAGATTTAGTTTATTTATTGACACCTGAAAAGGTTTTTATAGTAGTAAGTCAACTGTCAGGATCGGCATCTGAGGCCGGCCAACATCAACCTTAATATTTTATCTTAGTATTTGATTGTAAATGATCAGTTTGAAAAAAGTCTTTAGTTTCTGTTATTTTTTACAGTATTTTCAGAAAATGTAATGTTTTCTACTGCAAGTATATAATAATGTATGAATATAATTTGTTTATGTATAATTAATTTCAGTAGGTAATTGACTAACATAATTTTATCAAGTAACCTTGTGAAGGTTACTTTATGTACCTTCACCCCATTATGATGATTGAACTTTTATCTCAGTTTTGTAGCAGCAGTAAACCCAGCTTTCACCATCTGTTATGATCCTTTGCATGTTTCATTGTCATCAGTTTGTTCAAGAATTTGCCGACAAATGTCCACTCGATGTTCTTTCTGCTATTTGGTTATTAAATGAGGAACAAACTTTGCTGCAATTCGATGCATGTTAAATTTTTCCGTCAAAATATCATGGAATGATGATCCAATCAAGATTCTAACCTCTTCTGCAAGTTCTCTGATAGATAATCATCGATTTGCACGCACCAGATCATTGATTTTCTGAAGTTGAGTGTCATCAGTTGAAGTCAAAGGCCTTCCTGGTTAAGGGTGACCTTCAATTGACTGACGACCACTTTTAAATTGTGAAAACCATTCATAACATTGCTTATAATCCAGAGCATCATCTTCATAAGCTTGTTTAAAAATTTAAAAGTTTCTGTGAAAGTTTTCTCCATTTTTACACAAAATTTTACATTGCATCATTGCTCCAGAAAATCACACATTACAAAAGTCGCTATTAAGACTTAAACATGTTGCATTCAGATAAAAATAACACGATAATTAAATGAGATATCAGCAATTCAAGAACATATGGTTACCCCAAGTCACTAAATATCTCCATTGGCACATAATTATAAATATTCAGTTTATTTTGAACAGACCTCGTATGTATAGTTATGAGTATTATAAATTGTACATTATTTTAAATACTAATTTGTGAGTTTTTAAATTTAGTCATTTGATTTTTCATGATTTTACTTGCCCTTCCTTTGTGTTCTATTTATTTACATTTATTTATTATAAGCTTTATTAAATGCAGACAGCATGTAAGAAAATTTCCTCTAGTATAGTTCAACTTTGGTGAATTTTGAAAACTTGTGTATTAATTTGTTTTTGTTTATTACAATTTTCATCTTATCTCATTCACTCCCTTAAAAATTTTATTTTATTTTCATGATACTGTTTTCTGAGATTGTAATAGGATGTATCTTTACCTAGTTGTAGGACTTTTATTATATCGCTAACTTTTTTTGTGTTAAATTATAAATATTTATTATTACTTATTTTTATAAATAAAAATAATCAGTAGTTCTAAACGTGTGATGTACAAACTTTTTTAAATACTGTAATATTTTCTAGAGTAGTACAAAGTTTGAACTTCCTCCATATTATGTTATAATTATGACCTGTAATTCCATTGTAATCATAGATTTTTTCTATTTACTTGCTGATAGTCTAACTAAAAAAATTGGCACTGTGATGATATGATTAAATATTGTTATTAGATATGGTAATAATTTTTTAAATAAAGAGTTTGTTTTATTTGATCCTGAGTCGTTTTACTTCTACTGCTGGTAGAACAATATGGGTTAATGTGCTGTAGGTGACATATGTTAGTATTTTTTTTTATTTTTCCTTGATGTAATGGAGTATTATTACACCAGAAATTGAGTATTAGTTGTCAAAGTGGAGAAAGTGTAAACACATAAACGTGCAGTAGTTCTATCTGGAATCCCTGAATTAGTGTTAGTACTACTAATTATAAGATTGTGTACTGTGGCAGAATGTCATGGGTAGCAAGAAGCCAGTCCAGCCGGTCCAGCAGTCCATCCCTACTGTGTAAGTCAATTGAACACTAAACTTTAATGAGTAATATTGTGTTTGGGCAGTATATACTTTTTTGGAATCCTTATAACTCCTGAAGAGCAGTAATTATTCTTATTAACTAGGTATTAAACTATTTGTCTCTATTATGTAAGTGACATTGGTTATACTATAATTTGAAGGAAATAAAATCCAAGTAAATGCTTTATCTGTGTGCCAAAAAACTAAAACTTTACAATTATAAATATGGTTAAAATTATCCTTGATCAGCTATTAATATTTATAAAAATTAAAGTTAAGACATTCTTAAATCTTCAGTATTTTGTTTACTTATAATGTTAAAGTTATAATATAAAAAAAAATCCCTTTCAGCACGTTGGAAGGCGGAGGTATGAGGGTAAGTCAATTATTATCTGCAATTTAATTTTATTGCAATACAAATAGGAAACTTACATGGGCATCATTTTTCAACATAGTCCCCTTGCATTTCAACACACTTGGTCCATCATTGCACAAGCTTCCTGATGCCCTCATAAAAGAAGGTTTTCGGTTGAGCTGCGAGCCAGGAATGCACCACTTCTTTCACTGTTTCGTCCGAGGTAAATCGACGACTGCTTAATGCCTCTTTGAGTGGACCAAACAAGTGGTAGTCAGAAGGGCCAAGATCAGGAGTGTACGGAGGATGAGCTAGTACTTCAAAGTTGAGTTTCTGTAGCATTTCAGCAGTGTGGGCAGCAGTATGTGGACGGGGATTGTCGTGCAACAACACAACATCTTCCGACAGCAGTCCTCGATGTTTGCTTCGAATTGCAGGCTTCAGCTTGGCAGTAAGCATCTCAGTTTAACGCGCACTGTTTATTGTCGTGCCCTTTTCATAATGTTCCAGTACTGGGCCTTGTGAGTCCCAAAAAACCGTAAGCAACAGTTTTCCTGCGTATGGTTGGGTCTTGAACTTTTCGTTGCCGGGCGAATTTGGATGTTTCCATTCCATAATCTGCTGGTTACTCTCCGGCTTGGAGTGATGATTCTGTCTAAGAAGATGTCACTTTCGTTACCATAGCAATCCAAATTTTTTTGGCAAATGCCCAAGCGCGTTTGTTTAGGTGTTTGTGGGTTGTTTTGGGACCCATCTTGCACAGACTTTATGAAACCCAAGTCTGTGGTGGATGATTTTGTAGACAGAACCATGACTAATTTGCAGACGATGTACCACTTCATCAATAGTTACTCATCTGTCTTAAGATAACCATGTCATGTGCATGCTCAATGTTTTCCTTATTTGTGGCAGTAAACAGTCGTCCGGCTCCTTCATCATGCGTAACACTTGTACAATCATTTTTTAATTTTTCAATCCATTCGTAGACACTCCGTTGCGGCAACACATTGTTCCCGTACTGTACCTTTAGTCTTTGATGAATTTTGATGAATTTTTAGTTTTGATGAATTTCTCTGATACACCTTCCGACCACAAAAAACGGATCACTGAACGTTGCTCTTCTTTGGTGGAAACGGAAAGCGGAGCAGCCATGGCTAACGGCAGGGCAGCGATAATGGAACTAACCTAGCAGCATCAAACCTGCACAGACAAAACAATTAAACCATGCATGCGTAATCTACACAACACTACAGTATTACCAACGTAAGCAAGAATATAACAATTGCAGATAATAATTGACTTACCCTCGTAGATTTCACCAGTGCTAGTGGGAAATGAAAAAATTTCCACTTGAGGTTTCAAGTGGTTTCTTAACTTGAAGTTAAGAAAACTTCAAATTTACTCAATACAACAATGGTTTCACATGTTTAGCATACAACAAGCCCCATCCTACAATTCCATCAACATTTTGGTCATCCCTTGCCGTAAGGGTTGGTCATATCAAAAACTGTTTCAGACAAAAGTTTTAGGTAATGTTTAGAGGACTAACGACCACTTTAAACTGATTCGATACTGTGCCTATTAAGGGAGGTATTCTTTTTTGTCTTCAAAACCCAAATTTTTCCACCCCCTGGGCCATTAGTTCGTGATATCAAAGAACTTTACTTACATAAGTTTTAGATCCTTATCTAAAGAATAGTAGGAACTTAAACAAATTCGATGTTTTATTTAATAAAAAAGTTATAGTGATTTTTTTTTCTTTCGAAAAAGCCCCCCATGGTCTGATTTTGGTCATTAACAAGTTCGACTGAGATTTTGGGACGAGTTATTTTTAAGGAACAATTTGAAAGTGATTTGGCACAAAATTACAGCAGTTATCATGTCCACAAGAAAGTGAAATATGTATATATAAACTTTTCAGCTGCCTGGTTTTGGGATCTGGAGATGTGAAACGTGAACAAATGTTGAAATTTTCCGGAAGTCGAATCATGGTACCCATTACAACAGGTAGCTTTCTTATGAAATCTACCTAAAAGACCAAACATCTCAAAAACAATTGAAGTTATATAAAAAAATAAATAAACCTATTTTCTTTCTCTTTTTTTACTTCCTTGTATGAAGTAAAGGAAGTATTGTGATCGCAGAAAATTTCAGTTTGCAGATCTCACCGGAAATACCCATTTTGACTATCCCTGAATATATTTTGACTAGTTTCGGCATGACTAATGTATGTAGGTATGTATCTCACATAACTCAAAAATGATTAGCTGTAGGATGTTGCAATTTTAGATTTAGGACTGTTGTAACATATAGTTGTGCACATCCCTTCTGATTGCAATCGACTGAACCAAAAGTGTCCAAAAAAGCTTTTCAATGCTTTTTCGGATTCACATTTTCTTAACTGCAGTAATAAGCTCTCATTGAGAGCTTTTCAATGATATATCATAAGTGGTACTTATTTTCATTGGTTCCAGAGTTATAACCAAATAAAACTTTTAATTAATGAAATATTTGGATCTTACAAAGGGAAGGCACATCAGTTCAAATCAGACACCACCTTTTTTTTAACTTATTTTTTAATTTGGATGTATTGATTTATTAATAATTATTAACCTCTCATTGTAAAAAAAATTACAATGAATAATAAATAATTCTATATTAAAAAACAAATATGAGAAAAATTTCAGAAGTTTTTAATGAAATAAAATTGTATGTACTGTTAATTTTAGAAAAATGTGTTATTGTAATTTAATAGGTGGACAAGGAAGTCATGTTGTTGTCCACATCATATTTTTTTTATTACACATAAGTTTTGCATATTTTTTTTATTTTTTGTTTGGCCCTAGAAATTGGTCCAAACAAATACATTAAGGAATTTCCTTTTTCTACGTTTTTTATTGTTCTTTTGTATTATATGGTTTGTAATGTAAAGTATTAAAATGAAATACTGAAGTAATATAAGTATTTTCTGAGGTAATATAGTAGGCATATATTAATAAAAACCTTTGAAGAGTAAAAAAATAAAAATAAATAAAATTAATTACAAATAAGTTAATCTTCAGTAAAAATAACATCAAATGTTAGTATACTACAAAGTTCTAAAAAAAATGTTTAGTTAAGTAGAGTATAGCATTCATGAAAACTAGCAGCAATGCTCATCAAACCTGGTTAGTAGTAGCATATTACTCACTCTTTATTCATAAAAGTGGGTTAAATGTTAAACTAACTTTCTCAATTCTTAAAATTTGAACATTTAAAAGTCACAAAAACTAATAATTTGGTGTTATTGACCCTTAATTCGACATAAAGTTCAGTTAGACAATTTAATTAAGAATTGAAAAAAAAAAAATTTTTATTAAGAAAAAAGATTGAATTTTTTATATTATTTAACTTCATTCTGAATTTGGATAACCTTATTAATAACTGCTCACAAGAACCAATACTGCCCTGAGGTAGGTTATCCCCACGTCCTGAACACAATATCTACGTTCCACGTCCAGGGCGGCAAAAGCTTAAAAGCATTACATATAGCTGGCTAACGGGGCTCCGAGTATTGTTCTCGGTAATGTTCATTTTCGGCCGAATTACATCTACAGGCCGATTTTAAGGACTGGGTTTCACGGTCACCTGCAGGTACGACTTTTTCTAACGATTAAGGACATGGATTCATACCACCATTAGAGCTGGCGATGTGGCGGTTATGGTCGAAGTTATTTGCAGGTGTAACGGAGGCCTTTCGCTGTCCACATGCCCCCCGCGATGGCAAGCATGTAGTTAAGGTGCCCATGTTTTTCGGGGCATGGGAGCCCTGAAAACCTCGGCGTGTAAGGGCCTGGAGTCAGTGCAGAGACTGCGCATCCGCTCTCTGCCAAGACATATGCCGGTTCCACCGGAGTACCGGAACGGACCTCCAGGGTTGGTAGCCCTGGAGTGGGGGTGTACCCCGGCGGCTACCCTTACTACAGAAGGGATCGTTCTAACATGCAAGTTGAACAACCAAACGTGGCAGAGTGTTCACGTAAACACCCTCGTCTAGAACCGGCCGTTTCGCCTGAGGCAAAACGGAGAAAGAGCGCGGAATCAAGGAAAATTGAAGATGAGGCTAGGAAAAGCTTGCAAAAAGCTTTCTTCAAGAGCAACGTTCCGAAGCCGAAATATTTAATAATTACAAAGGAAGAAGGTAATTTCTCGAGGGTGATTCCCATGTGTTGGAGGCCCTGAAAAGGAAATCAGAAAAACGTTCACGGGACTTCATGTAGAGACTGTAAATGATACACAGTCTCAGAAGATCCTAGGGCTGAAAAAAATAGGAGAATTGGCTGTACGTGTTGATCCCCATGGTACACTCAACACCTCAAAGGGTGCTGTGGTCTGTCGGGATCTCTTAAACTGTTCAGAGCAAGAAATTGTTGAAGAACTAACAGCACAAGGAGTAATAGAGTGTCGCCGATTGAACATGACAAGGAATGGCGAAGCCCTTCCTTCAGCATCTGATGTTCTCACATTTAACCGGCCTACTTTGCCGGAGAAGGTTAGAGCGGGAATACATCGATTGGATGTGCGGGCATTTGTCCCACAGCCAATGAGATGCTTCAAATGTCAACGTTTTGGCCATACCGCTGTAAGATGTGAGAGACCGCAAATATGCGTTTGCGGCGATGAGGTGCATGAGGGAGAGCCGTGTAAAGAGCCTCCTACATGCATCAATTGTAAAGGACAGCATTCATGTAGATCCAGGAATTGTCCTGTCTACAAAGACGAGGTAGCTGTGCAGCAAGTTAAAACCCTGCAAAAGGTCAGCTACTTCGAAGCAAAGAAGATTGTAAATGCCCGCAGACCTAGAGCAACAACAACCTATGCTCAGGCTGCGGCTGCTGTTCCTGCTTCTGCTCCAGTTGCTGTTGATGAGAATGTAATCATCAACAAACTTGCACCTACTTTGGCTGGCTTAATTGAAAGGATCACTGAAAATAAAATGAAGCCTTTCAGCAGTAAAGAAGCTGTTAAGCCAAGAATAATTGTACAGCCTCCTGAAAACATATCTCCGAAACAGAAAGTTGCTCCAGTACAGAATAAAACGGATGCTAAACCTGAAATCCAAGTCCGTCTTAGTGAGATTCTAGTTGATGAAAAGAAAGTAACAGCTACAGAGTCTGTTATGGAGGCTCCTAAGCCTCCTGTAACTGAGGTGGCCTCTAAGCCACAGAGGCCACAAAAACTTTCACAGGGGGGACGAGTGTCGTCCCCCCTTCCACAGGCGGTGACCGGTGCTACTCCCGTGTCGGGGGTCGGCCAGGTTGCCGCTTCCCAATCGGCGCCGACTCATGTCCGTCGTCGTCGGCGGCTTCGTTGGTCTCCGATTCGGAGACCGGAAGCTACACTGGCGACGACGTTCTCCGCGAACACGAGGCTGTTCGCAGCATGAAGAAGAAAAGAAAAAAAGGATGGCCGAAGGAAACACCCAGTCAATAATTTAATTTAAAATCAGCGAGTCGATAGTACAATGGAACATCAATGGATGTTTTTCAAACATCCATGAGCTCCAACGCTTGGTACATGATGTAGACCCGATTTGTATATGTCTGCAAGAAACACATTTCAGCCGAAATGAAAATTTTAAATTAAAAGGATATGATATATTTCGGCGAGATCAACCGCCAAATGTTAGAGTTAGAGGTGGAGTGGCCATACTAACATCGACCAGAGCTACCACCGAAGCTGTTGATCTAAATGCAAATCTACAAGCGGTCGCCATTAGAATGAAGCGTCCGCTTCAGGTCACAGTTTGCAGCATATACCTGCCGTAGTTTGATTGGAAGGAGGATGACATAGACGATTAATTTCTGAGCTTCCCCCACCTGTCTTACTGGTGGGTGATTTTAATGCTCATAATTCTGTTTGGGGATCGGATCGAGTAGATCCCCGCGGAAGAGTATTGGAAAGGTTCCTGATGAATTCTGAACTTATTCTTTTAAACGACGGGTCAGTAACCTTTTTCAATGCCATAGATGGATCGACGTCCTGTATAGTTCTTGCACTCATAAGCGGATCGATAGCACCGAGGTACAGCTTCCATGTTTTAGACGATTTGCATGGAAGCGATTATTTCCCGGTGCAAATTGTAATTGATGTTACAAAAAAAAATATATCCCATCTCTAAAAGATGGTTGTTTAAAAAGGCAGATTGGACGAGCTTCACAGCTAAAACGATACTCCCTGAAACAACTGGAGTTATCGAGGACGATGTCGACGCTATAACAAATGCAATACTTGAGTCGGCATCGAGATTCATTCCCAAAACATCTGGGAAACTTATGAAGAAACCCGTTCCATGGTGGAACGATGAAATAAGTGAAGCTATAAAAAGAAAGAAAAAAGCGTATAACGCCTTTAAGAAACGTCCTACCACAGAAAATCTTATTGCCTTTAAGAAACACAGGGCGTATGCAAAACGTCTCATGATAGATTCTAAGAAACGATCCTGGCAGAAATACGTGTCATCCATCGACAGAACCACTAATGCATCAGACGTTTGGAGGAAAGTGAAGGCGATTTGTAGGCATAAAAAGTTTTCTCCCATAACTAGCCTTCAAGATGAAGATGAAATTAAAGACACTCCAAATGAAATTGCAGAGCTATTATCCAATCACTTCGAAAAGGCCAGCAAAACGGCCAACTACGAAGAAGATTTTCGGACAAAAAAGAAGAACTTGGAAGGTCTACTAAACTTCAGAACTGAGTATAATTACTCATATAATGTACAATTTAAAATGGAAGAATTCATGAAAGCGTTGGAGAAAGCAGGCAACACAGCTGCTGGTCCGGATGAAATTAATTATAATACGATCAGGCAGCTGAATACCACAGCAAAACGCAGATTATTAGAACTGTATAATCAAATATGGCGGGATGGAATGTACCCGCAGCAGTGGAAAAAAGCTCATGTTGTTCCAGTACCAAAGAAAAATAAAATTTTAACACATCCCAATAGCTATCGTCCCATTTCCTTGACGTGCGCCTTGGGAAAAATACTCGAAAAAATGATTAATAATCGACTTGTTTGGGTTTTAGAAAAAGAAAACCGATATCACCATATCAAGCGGGTTTTCGACAATACCATTCTACCACCGATCAAATGATCAACTTAGAGAACATTATAAAACAGCTTTATTACAAGAAAACATTGTGTCGGAGTCTTCTTTGATCTTCAGAAGGCTTTCGATATGACCTGGCGTCATGGTATAATGCTCCAGATACATGAATGGGGCATTCGTGGCAATCTGCCAGTCTTACTGAGCAACTATATCTATGACAACAATGAATATTCATCTGTAAAAATTTTGGAAAATGGCATACCACAAGGTTTGCCGTTGAGTGGTACCTTGTTTATGATCGCCATTAATAAATTGATATTAGCCATTCCAGTAGAAATCAGCAAAAGCGTCTATGTTGATGATTTGGCAATCGTGTATGCCAGCAACAAGACTGCTATGGTGAAATACAAATTGCAACGAGCGATTAACGCTCTAAATGAAGTTGCAAGGAATAATGGATTCCAATTTTCACCAGAAAAAACGTGCTGTGTACACTTCTGTAGGAAGAGAATTCCTCATCAAAGTCCTACGTTGACAATCGGCAATAATCCAATACAATATAAGGATAATGTGAGATTTTTAGGACTAGTATTGGATAAATCCCTTACGTGGAGATTACAAATACAGGACTTGAGTGTTAGATGCAAAAAAGCCCTAAACATTATCAAATGTTTATCGAACATTAATTGTGACTCAGATAAATAGATATTATTGAGATTGTATAAGGCATTGGTTCAATCAAAACTAGACTACGGATGTATTGTATATTCATCTGCTAGGAAGTCGCATCTAAGAAAGTTGGACGTTATTCATAATAGTGGAATAAGATATGCGACAGGCGCTTTCCGCACAAGTCCGGCGACTAGTCTAATGTCCGAAGCCGGAATAATGCCACTACATTATAGAAGAGAGGGCTTTTCTTGCTCATATAAATCACAAACTTTTTACGAATCATTCTATGGCTGCATTATACGAACGTCGTGCTACCTATTCCAGACCAGCCGGAATTAGGTACCACGAATTAAGAAGAAAATACGAAATTGCTATTCCTGAGACACTAGCAATTTCCACGAGAGAAATACCGCCATGGTTCTTGCCGGCGGTAAATACAAGGTTCGATCTCTCTCAGGGAGAAATAAAAAAGAAGCCAGCAGTGATCATCCAACAGGAATTTTTAGCCACCATCAGTATCTATGAAGAACATATCAGAATTTATACTGACGGCTCTAAAACTGAATATAGTGTTGGATGCTCCATATATGTAAATGGAGAAGCCCATTGTTGGAAACTGCCAGATATGGCCAGTGTTTATACGGCAGAACTTACTGCCATTCAGCAAGCTCTTCACTTCACAGAACATTATTGCGAAGAGAGAGTGCTAATTTGTTCTGATTCTCTAAGTGCACTTGTTGCAATTCGGAACAAAAACATTAAGGATGTCTTAATTTCAAACATCCTGTCCATTTTATACGTTTTAATTCAACGAGGACAGCGATGCATATTTGTATGGACTCCAGGGTATGCTGGTAATGAGAGCGCAGACGAAGCAGCCAGAAAGGCAACAGTCTGCGATGATTTGGATGCATTTCCTGTAAGAGTGGCAGATGTTAAAAATTGTCTAACTAACGTAGTAAAAAACAAGTGGAATACTGAATGGAGGAGTTTAAATACAAAATTAAACTCAGTAAAAACTTCTCCGTATAAATGGAAAAGCGATGTGAGAGACCAATGTGCGGTGTTTGTAATAAAACACTGACAATCAAGCATCTAATAGAAGAGTGTACAATATATGAGGACCTCAGAAAGAAGTTCCGTCTAAGAAATGATATTACTGCTGATTTAGCTAATGGAAATGAAAGAAAAATAGTTGCATGTTTACACGCCAGTGGACTTCTTAAAAGTCTATAAAAATGTGGAAATTTTAAAGCTGTGTTAAAGAGTCTCTAAGAGGTAGTTTCATCCATATATGGGAGTCTCGAAGCGTGGCACGTATACTGACGGGTGGTAGCCCTCTTGCCTAGGTCACCCTGGCTTGTCTGCATTCAAGAGCAGTGAGTCGGGGTGTGTCCAGTGATGGCATGGGGAACCCTCAAGGGTGGACTGAGGGCTCGAGGCTATGGGTGGGCGCAATGCATGCCTGTAGCCTGTTTATATGGAGAGTCAACTGCCACGGCATCCTGGCGCGACTGATATTCTGCTTAACGGTGATTCTGGTCGTCCCGAGGGTGCTAAAATTAACAAATAATCGAGACAGGTAGAAGAAGATAATGGTATTGATAACTTGTATTTTTAATTTCATGGTTTTTTTGAGAACCTTATCTCAAATTTTAATATCGGGGCCCTTTACACCCTGTAAGTGTTGTGCTTGTCTTTGTTATTTGTGTTTTAATGTTTCTGTGTAGTTTGTGCTTTTAAATAAAATGTAAGGGCCCCTTACACCCTTATATATGACAATCCTGATGGTGATACTAATTTCTTTCTAAGAACGTGACGAGGGCTAATGACCTTAGTAGTTGATGCCCGTAAAAATTCAAGAAAAAAAAAAGAACCAATACTAAGGAACTGCAACTAAGGATGAGCTGGGCTTTCTGGATTTCAGGGTTTTTTTAATTATGTTTTGACGAAAATAAGAGCACAAAAAACTAAAAGAAATACATGTTATTTTTCTTTTAGTTACAAGTTTCCTACTAATTTTCATTACTACTTTTAGGTGACAATACTTAGAGTATCAGAATGACATCTTATGTCATTACGCTGGAACAAATACAAAATTATTGGTAATGACAAAATATCATGTCATCTTTGTAGACTAAATATTTTTTGGTTTATGTAATCTTTCATTTAATTTATTTGGAAATAGTTTACACAGATTTTTCATATGACCTTCCTGTACAAAATAAGAAAAGAATTGTCAGATTTGGTGAAGAGTTTAAATTAAGCATATAGTACATAAAAGAAATAGTAAAAAAAAATACTGAATGAATTAAAAAACATTTTCCTTTTACTTGAGTACAGTAAAAAAAAGTACAATGAAATAGATAGCAGAATCAATTTTAAGTGATTTTTACTGCATGCAAGAGGATCTCTATCAAAATTGAAAATAATTACTTTGCAGTTATTTCATTTTTTGTATTAAATT
Organism: Lycorma delicatula; assembly: GCF_047948215.1. Lineage (NCBI taxonomy): Eukaryota > Metazoa > Arthropoda > Insecta > Hemiptera > Fulgoridae > Lycorma > Lycorma delicatula. The sequence goes on along the minus strand of NC_134455.1, from coordinate 153,212,359 downwards.
TTTACTGAATTGAATCTTGAGCATGTAAATTAAAAAAGAAGATAATTTTAATAAATAATGAGGAAGAGCATTTGAATTTCAATAAAAGTCTTTAACGCCGTTTAATTTTATGTGCTTTGTTTTAAGTCTGCCCTGAGCAATTAAATTAAACAAATACTGTAAAAAAATTTACTTTTTATGGTAGAATATAATCGAGTTATTAACTCTCATGCAGATTTCATTCAAATTTGTTGCACTCTTAATTGCATAATGAGCAAAAAATTATCTGATGCAAATGAATTGAACTTTGTTAATATAGTGTATTTAAAAATTCAGTACAGCAAATAAAAAGATGAGTTGTGAATAACTTTTAAGCATATGTTTAATCTTAATGTTAATTGCATTGCACAGCAAATTTTTTATAATTAAAGAAGCTTCAGAGGATAAAGGAAAAATCCCATATTGAAAATACAATCTAATGTTATAAAAATAAATACATTTTTAGTATTGCTTACTAATGTATCTTATATTCAAAATAATAGTATTTATTTTATAGAAAAAAGAAACATTATATTTGCTTCAATTCAGAAGTTTTTCTAAATACGATTTAAAAAAATATTTTTTATAATCTTACATAAAAAAATCTGTAATTAGTTAGTTCTGTACTGGTAATTTTGGACTAGCTGTCAATAATGTAGTGGCAAGACCTCAGTTTATTGATGAAAATCCTTCATTATATTGTATTTTTTCTGGTTTATTTATCACTGGTTAAGTGATGCAAACAATAAGAAGGTCAAATAATTTTTTACGCTGTTCGATTTAAAAGTAACTTTGCATCCTGTTAAATTAGTTTCTGATATCATACAGTTTTGCCTAGTTTATTACTGTAACGAAATAATTTTATTGCTCATCCTATCATTCTTTATTAATTACCTTGTAAATGGCTGTGGTATATAACCGATTGACTCATCATTGTTAATAATTTTACTATTGAAAAAAATTTATTTAATTTTTTAAACTGCTGTCTTGCTTTTTAGTTTTTTAAATGAAACCTTTATACAAGTTAACCTACATAATATTATACCTATAATCTTAGCTATTTATCTTTTATTTAATGAGATTTATAAGCTTTACTGTATAACTTATAGTTAACAAAAACATTACATATCTCTCTACTCTCACAGATTTAGTATTAATGATTTAATTTTATGTTAAATGTAATTTTATTGCAGTCTCGAAGTATATTATTGTTCAAACTCAAAGAAAAAATATATTTGCCTAAATTTAGTAGAAATTTATTTTAACCTTTCAGTCTAATCCTTAAAAGAAATTTTTCTGAATCAGAGTTCTGTGAATTTCTTCACCTTCACCCAATGTTAATACCCTCACTTTTTAAAACTTGTAGTTATCATTTCTAAGCTATCTTCATTTTCATATTTGATATTTTTCATTGTACTTTTGTTATTACACGCATGACTTATATAATTTGAATTCACCCAGCATTTACCCTTTGCAAAAATTGTTTGTTAAGTACACTCTGCCAGATTCTATAATTGCATATTTCATAAATCGTATAATTTGTTGATTATTCAGTTATTTCATTACAGACATCTGTTTTGTTCCTTCTACATATTTAAGCTCTTAAGATGATAAAAACATGTCTTAAATGGATAATTTTTACTTTAATGAAAAAATTACATAAAAAAACTAAAATGTTTTTAAAATATTAACTTTAGTTTACTGGTCCAAAATCCTACTATTCATTTAATTTTACATTCTATTCATGAAGCTACTACACTGCATATAAAATATGCAGAGCGTATATAAATAAGCCTTATTCTTCTATTTACCTCAACTTGAAGTATTATAAAGTGACAATATTCTTTTCCCCCAACCCTTTTTAAACCTATTTATTGAAATTATTAAAATTTATGTAATGTAAGAGCGTTGTTAAAACACATTGTTCAGTTGAAAAAGAAAATATTGCCCATTTGTTGAGAGCAGAGGCATTGCAGTATTGAAATAAACAATATGGTGCAATATTGAAATATTGTAAAACTCTGTTTCCTTAAATAATTTATAATATACTTACTATTTTAAATTTAATTTCCCAGTAAAGTTAAGGAATGTTGAAATTGTACTTCTGGGAAAACGGAAAAATGCAGGGTGCTTTCAAAAAAAGCACCCTCTGTATTCCTTCAGCTTTTCTTTAAATAAACCGGAACTTATGATAATAATAGAAAAAAGGATAAGCCTTATATGTTGTATTTTTTTTATGTGGTTTGAAAGATGTAATCTTTAAAATAAGATTTTCCTTTTGCAATTTATACTGTAGTATCAGATATCAATTTAAAAAGCATTTATAACATTTTTTACACATTTAATAAGTATTGCTGACTATTAAATGATGTTCAGGAGAAAAGAAATATAGTTTTCTGGACAATAATTTAGTAACAGGGACCAATATTTTTTCACAGTATATCTGTTTATGGTATCAGTTGTAAACTGCTCCTGATGATGATGTGCATCATTGCAGTCCTTGATTTAAAATCCAGTTGAATCATGTATGTAATTTTTGGTATCATGGTACCCTGTAATACCTAATTTTATACAAGCTTCAAGTTGATTATGAGAACCACTTTGGTTAATTGTGGCTTAAATCATTAACATTTCCTTACTTCAACTAAGTCAATTAAAATATACTACTTACGGAGTGTACCAGGTGTTGAAAACATGGATTATAAAGTGTGTGGAGTATACAATTTTGTCCAAGATAGTTTCAGATATTGATCAATTTTACTTTTCAAAAAGCAATAACAAATTTATGTATTGAATTAAACAAAACTATTTTCAGATCATTAATGTATATTACTTGCTACTGTAAGACTATAAGACAATTTGTTAGAATTTGTGGCATTAGAATTCATTTCAAAAGAAAGCTTATAGTAATTTTTAACAATTAAGAAAGCTGATTATGCTTATTAATTGTACATCAAATAGTATTCCTTAATATTTTGCTTTTACAAATGTTTGTCTTTTCTTAACTGTATTTTTAACTAGAGTTTCAGTAATTAATTGTATGGAAATTTTTGTTTCAGGCTACTATAGGAATAGATTTTCTGTCAAAAACAATGTATTTGGAAGATAGAACGGTAAGTTTTATTTTTATTGCAATTATGTTTTTTAAATCTTTTTGTGAAATTAGTGCAGTCAATAAGAATGTTAGTCATTTTTATTCTAATTGAAAATTAATTTCACTTATTAAATAAATTATAACTGTGTAATTAATAATAATTATTTGTACAGTTTCTCACTTAAAATGCAATATATTAAATTCTTTTGTTATATTGGAAAGTCACTTTCACTTATGATAGTGTTTACAGCTTTAAATAGTATAATAAAGAATGTTGAAGTAATATTCAGAACAGAAATAATAAGTTCAGTTTTTTAGAGAAAACCTTATATCTTATTGTTAAGTGTAAAACTATTTCTCAGCAGATACACTAATATGTTTTTATTTATTTTCTGGTATATTAACCTATTAATGTAAAGAATTGTGTTGTAGGAACTTCCCTTATATGACAAATTAATATGAATAATAAGATATATTATGAATTGAAGCTGGATTTATTCTTCATTTTGATTCAAAATTAGATGGAAAAATTAAAATTTGCTGTTTTTTTTTTGTATTTTTTTATTATAAAAATTTAATCAATTTAACTAAATTGATTAATTTAATCAATTAATTTAAGGTAATTTGACTAAATATCAATGCAAATATTAATAATTTTTTTAATAATTAGTTCCAGAAGAATTACTATAAATTTTGTTTAATATTTAGCAAATAGGTATTATATGAGGTATTATTTGCTAAATAGGTATTATAGAGGCACTTTCATTATTAAAATTATATTTACTTACATCCTAGAGACTAAAATCTAATTTCTTATACTTATCAGGTATGTTGCAAAAATATTACTGCCTGTAAATAGTATCTCAAAGTAATACTTTTCTTTTATACTTCATACATGTTTTAAAATAATTTAACCTTGAGTCCATTGATTTTTCCATATGTCATAACTTGAAAATAATTTTAGAAATTTAATAATTTTGTTTAGAAAATTTGGAATATCATAGTGTTCAGTCACTCATTGTAAACTTCAAAAAAATTTCAGTAAAAATTGTTCATGTGTAATAAAATTTGTTATTTGCATAAATAAATATAAATGGTACATAGTATTTTTATGGTAAATGTGGTACGTCATGTTATCTTTTAGAATATTTTATTTGGAATGAGCTAAGCCATTTAGATCACTATAATTAAATCAAGATATCAGGTCTACAAAACGGATGTTGTCCATATGGCTTCTTTGAGCTTAAGCTAATTATTTACATATAAATAGAAAAAGAATTTCCTGACATTATGTCACAATGAATTCATGCTTGACTTCTTAGAAAATTAATCTTAAAAATGTTCTAGTTCATTTTTTATTTCTCTATCTAGGAACATGGGAAGTTTGGTTCTAACTGTACAAAATTATACAAACTGTGTGTGTGTGTGTAACCAGATTCATACTAAAATTAGAAATAATAATTTCTCTAGATGATTAAATAATGTGATACAGTGCAACTACTTTTTTAACTTCATTCAAATCTATTTCATTAATATACAAAACCATCAAGACTGTTGACAGATTTTTTTAAATAGTGATTGCTGTTGTAAACCTCTATTAACTTTTGTTTTTCCTTTCTTCAGCAAGTGTTATGTTTATGCATTAATTTGAAAATTGACCAATTAAGTTTGTTTATGGATTTATAGCTGTTACTGATCCCATTTTTAAACTATTAACCTTTCATCTTATCGGTACATGTGTTAATTAATATCATTAAAAATCTATGTCAGTAGTATACAGACATTCTCACTTATGGTTTGTTACTTTTCTTACAATATGGCGTTATATTTTAATTTTTTTTTTACTTACCTAAGAATTAACTTAATTTTTTTTTAAACAAAACTGTAAGTTTTCTTTGTTTGTGTAAATTATTGTGTAGGTTTGAAGATAAAAATTATCATTGTATGAGGGTTATTTTTTTTCAAGGTCCAATCACACGAAATTAAAAAAAACAGTGAAAATAAAAAAAATTTTATTTGTAAGAAGTACTTAGATAGTTACGCTATTTCTGTACACAGTCTCCACTCCGATTTAGACATTTGTCGTAGCTTGGTACCAACTTTCCAATACCCTCGTCATAGAACGGAGCCACCTGTGTTTTCAGCCATGTTTCTACGCTGGTCTGCAGCTCGATGTCTGTGCCAAAATGTTGTCCTCCTAGCCAGCGTTTCATGTGAGCAAAGAGGTGAAAATCGGATGAAGCCAAGTCCGGGCTGTATGGTGGGTGACCAAACACTTCCCAACGAAAACGCTGCAGGAGCTTCTTTGTTACAGCTGCAGTGTGCGGCCGAGCATTGTCATGGAGAAAGACAATGCTTGATTACAACATTCCTCTCCACCTATTCTGAATTGCCCTTCCTAGTCGTTGAAGAGTCACGCAGTATGAGGCTGCAGTGATGGTCGTGCCACATTCCATGAATTCCACCAAGAGAACTCCATTCCGGTCCCAGAACACATTAGCCATACACTTTCTGTTTGAGAAGGTTCGCTTGAACTTCTTTGGTTTACTGGGAGAATGAGAATGCATCAACTGTTTGGATTGTTCTTTTGTTTCTTCAGTTTCAAAATGAACCCATGTGACAATTTTGAATATATTCGTCCCCTGTGACAATTTTGTTCAAAAAATCTTCTCCTTCATTGTGGTAGCGCCGGAGAAACGTTAGGGAGGCGTCCATTCTCATTGTCTTATGATGGTCGGACTGCATCTTGGGAACCCATCTCGCACACAGTTTGGGGTACTGAAGTTTCTCACTCACAATGGTGTAGAGAGCTGACCTTGAAATTTCAGGAAACGAAATCGCTCAATACAGAAATTGTGAACTGACAATTTTCTCGAATTGCCTCATCCACTCGCTCAACGAGATCATCGGTTGACACTCGCTTCCTTCCCTGACCGCCTGCATCATGAACATCGTTGAAGAGTCACGCAGTATGAGGCTGCAGTGATGGTCGTGCCACATTCCATGAATTCCACCAAGAGAACTCCATTCCGGTCCCAGAACACATTAGCCATACACTTTCTGTTTGAGAAGGTTCGCTTGAACTTCTTTGGTTTACTGGGAGAATGAGAATGCATCAACTGTTTGGATTGTTCTTTTGTTTCTTCAGTTTCAAAATGAACCCATGTGACAATTTTGAATATATTCGTCCCCTGTGACAATTTTGTTCAAAAAATCTTCTCCTTCATTGTGGTAGCGCCGGAGAAACGTTAGGGAGGCGTCCATTCTCATTGTCTTATGATGGTCGGACTGCATCTTGGGAACCCATCTCGCACACAGTTTGGGGTACTGAAGTTTCTCACTCACAATGGTGTAGAGAGCTGACCTTGAAATTTCAGGAAACGAAATCGCTCAATACAGAAATTGTGAACTGACAATTTTCTCGAATTGCCTCATCCACTCGCTCAACGAGATCATCGGTTGACACTCGCTTCCTTCCCTGACCGCCTGCATCATGAACATCTGTACGTCCTGCTTTAAAGTTCCTGCACCAGTGTCGCACTTTGCTGTCACTCATTGAAGTTTAACCGTACACATTATTTATTCGTCGATGAATTTCAGCTGCATTACACCCCTCAGCCTGAAGAAATCGAATTACCGCACGCACTTCACACTTGGCAGGAGATGCTATTGTTATAGACAAGTTTACGTGCTAGCTGGGTGTTCGGAACTAAACGAAGTGACATGGCGGATTGAAGGCCATACTAGAGACGCTGCGCAACACATATGTGCAAAGATTCATCCGATTTTTGCGCTGATTTTTATTTCGCGACCGATCAGACCTTGAAAAAAATAACCCTCGTATTTTTACGTTTTTATTTCGCTAAAATATATTTTCCTGATCATTTCTCATGCTCGTAATACATCATTATTCGTAGAACATGCATTGAATGATGGCAAACTGATAATGAAATCTAATGTTTACAATTCTGATAAAGAAATTGATGAGAAACAGTAGATAGACTCTAGATTATGTTTAAAAGTGGAGAGAAACTTTCAAAATTCAACATATTTATATTTTACTGTGATCTGTTTGAAAACATTTTCCAATATTGTTTTAGAAATCTTTTTTTACATCCATTTTGTCATTCATTACTTTTAATTTGTGTACTCTTTTCTACCTTTTAATGTGTAAAAAATGTCCCAGGTAGCATTATTAGCAACTACTAGTTCACAAGTATCAGAATGTTCATGCCACTACGTTACTTATGATTCAATTAACTGATATGTTAGTGCCTCAGTTCAGAGTTGTGTGTTTGGTAGATTCTTACCTAACAGCTCTGATAGCTCTGTGCCATTCCATCTGCCCAGTATCTTAGTGAGTAATCTTATGCTGATTATTCAGATCTAACAGAAGGAGCACCTTGGTCAAATGATGTTACTTAATGATTCTCACCTTGATGATTGGAATGTTACTGAATGAAATGCATTTTTTATGTGTTTGTTGAAAAACTGCAGAACTGTCTATTAAGAAATTGTGTACCATTTTCTATGCAGTACTTACCGAAAAGTTTCTAGATTATATTGATTATTTTGCAAGCCTTGAGGGATAGGTGTTGCAACATTAGGGTCCATTTCCTCCAGTTAGCCTCATACTACACTATGCTTTTTGGAAACTCATTTTTTTCACTCACAGAAATGACTTGAGTGCACTACAAGTTTTGCATGAAGCAGAATGACCAACAGACAATTCTTTTTCAATTTTGAAGTTCATATTCTAGGCTGGACAGCAGCATCTGTTTGAGTTGTATTTTTGTTTCAGACTCAGATGTCAATTGAGGATGATACTGCATGAAATAATCATGCACCACACAATCCCTGGAACTTTTAAAATATTTGACAGATCCTTCTTCATGATAGTTATCTGACCTCTATGATGTCATCATTATTTGATATAAAAAATGTTGGAGAATAAGTTATAAAGTTTGCTTAGAGATCCTCATACAAACCTGAAAATGGATGTTGTTACTGAAAAGCTGATGCCAAGGTTCCTGACATCCACCCAGCAGCTTTAAGAAACTGAGTGTCTAGTTTGACCTCATACTGGTAACAAAAATGTTACTAGATGAAACAGCTATGGTGCTGCTGATAATTTCCTTTTATGTCACAATAGTGTACATTATCCATCGAAGAATGACACAGCAGTAGAATGACACATTCTAGGATTGAGACAATCAATCCCTACACCTGCAATATTTTCTTTCTTGATTTAGTCTGTTAGTGACTTGACTTACTCTCAAAAATAAAATATGAACTGTGGAGTTGGTGTTACATAATGCTTGAAATTCATTACCTGTACTGTCATGATAGGTCTCAAAAGGAGACTGCTTCAAAGAGTTAGGTCAAATGTAAGTAGTGCCCACTACTTAACATTACTTTTTTCCAGGATAAGTCCAGGAACATTTTGATAGCTGCCTCTTGATTAACTCGCTGGAGAGTTTTTTCTGTGAAGACAGCAGTATTATTGTGATAAATACATTCATTTATAAAAATGTTCTAAGCAGCTGTAATGTATTACCAGAATTTAATGGTAGTACAACTTTTGATATTAATGGAATATGCCAGACTATTTTATAGTAGTATAGAACCAGAATGGTGGTAGCAAAGCAAAAAAAAAAAAGAAAGGAAGTAGTTAACAGAAAATGGAATGATGTTTAGCCAATGGTTTTGAGTTTAATTATTAGAACTGACAAAAGCTGAACACTATTTTCAGTGAGAATTGTTGTAGTATGATAATTCTTGTAAACAGTTATTACTGCTATTGTATTTTTTGTAAATAGTTAGCATTAATATCTTGGTGGTTATTGTGCATTTATATTCATTCAATTGTCAGTTAATAATACATCAAATTAATACATAATTAATAACAATACAAAATAATAAATGATATTTAATTAATAATATGAAATGTATTATTACATGTTAAATACATTTTGACATATTAATCCAGTTGTACATAGATGTATTATAGAGGCATACTAGGTCTGGAGGTGTAGTGAATCCTTTTTCATAGAAGCATTATCACTATATTAAGAAATATTTTCAGTGCAGGTCTGTTTGATACTTTTAAATGCAACAGTTGTGGGGATGGGTAAATTCATGAAGTCTGGATGCATTTCTGTGCGTTACACTTATCAGATGGGGTTGTTATCTATTTTGCAGTTCCTTAGTGAGTAGATCACATCTTATTACTCTTACTCTTTTCTATTATCCTTCATCCATTCCTTCCTTCCTGGTGGTATTAAGCAGGTTTTAGGTAGTTGTCCACTAAATCAGTCCAGAATGTATGGTGATATTTGGAGCTTGGTATTGAGTAGTTTGGATGAGTAGTATGGCAGATTCATCTCTGTACTTAACTCAGAACTGTTTCATATTCAGTGATATACAAAAAATCTAACATTACTGAGATGTATTTTGGATAAACCAAGACTGCCTAATCTCTCCTAATATGATAAAATAATTTAAAAGTAGTTAATTTTTCTGAATAATAATAACATATTGTTAAGATATTTTGTATTTACAGGTCAGACTTCAACTTTGGGATACAGCGGGTCAGGAGCGTTTCAGAAGTCTGATACCATCTTACATTCGAGACTCAACAGTTGCTGTAGTTGTTTATGATATTACAAGTCAGTATTTTATCCTGTCAAAATCACAAAAAACTCTTGGTCTCATGCCAATGCACATAAATCCAGTTTATTTCTGTTTGTATACTTGTTTAAAGAGCACAAAGAATTAATCAAGCAAAAATTGAGAGTATATACTCTCAATATACTTATTGAATTGTATATTATTTAGCATGTCCTGTACTCTTTGCAAATTTTAGAAGTTGCAGTAGAGCAAGAAGTAATTTAATGTTTACTTACATAGGCAGGGAAAGTGATTAGCAGCTGTAAATAGCACTTCCTCTACTTTGAATCTCTTTAAGATATTTTTATATTTGAGTAATAGTTCTTGTATAAAGTATTTGTAATTTTATAAGTGAAAATCAGTCTTTCTAAAAACGTTTTGATTTTACACATTTTGAAAAAGTAATGATTAACATTTACTGACTTTTTATTAACTTTGTTATAAGCTTTTAACTTTTCAAGAATTAATTTTTTTTCATACATTACAAACAAATTCTCTGTGTGTATATCTAGGTAAAATAAATTTGTTTATTTGATTGGAATATCACATAAAATTACTGGATACCAGCTCACAAGCAAGAGTGGAATAAAGTATTAACTTATACATGCTGTATCATGAAGTTCTCCTGAGACTTTCATAATCTATTCTACTCATGAGAATAATGGAAAAAGTACATATAAACATATGTACTAAAATCCTTCATTTGTGATTTATGGCTAGTGAAAAATTTCACTCTGATTTCAGTTACCCCAGTGAAATGTGGTTGTACTGAAATTTCTAGGATGTAATTAATGGGCATATTGTATTATGTATTAGTGATTTCATACAGTTTTTGACCTGAAAAATCAATTAAAATAAGTCCCAGAACTGTATCTGCAGTAGTTTTTGAGAAATCTGAGGTGAGAAACCAATAAATTAGGATAAAAACCCTGTTTTTTATGTTTAACCAACCCTGTTTTTTGTGTTATCTTTATGTTTGTACAATAACTTTGTTAAATGAATAATAAACACATTAAACTTTTAAACAAAACTTAGAGAATTTAATTTTGAATAAAATAGTGTAAGATAAGTTGATTAAAACAAAGAAAGGCTAGCAAAATTTGAATTTTATTTAGAAATAGTACATTATTACATATGTCAGAAAAGTACGTACTTACTGTAAACATAAAGCAGATTCTTTTTTGGTGATGTAAAAAATTTGTAAGAATAGTGTACTGTTAAAAATTTTTTTAAACTGGAAATCACACTAGTCTTATTAAAAATAAATAAAAAGAATTTCTCGGATAATAATTTTTTTTATTAATGACAGAAATGCAATAAATTATGTGAAAAATTATTTCAAAGTTGGCAGTAAAATAACAACAGCTGATCAACAGTCCACAATACTGTATTAGTTTAAATCATTCTGTAAGGTACATTAAGTATATGGGGTATTGTGAACCATGTTGTGTCAGTAGCAAATTTTTTCTGTAAATTTTAGTTTGAAATAATGGTGTACTTATTTACAACTAAGGAATACACTGACATTGTATTCATTTTGGGCGTGTAATGGTAATGCTATATCTGCTGCCATAGAATACGAAATATTTTTTCCAAATCACAGGATTCCAGACCCCAAAACAATTAGCATGACTTTTTGGAGTCTTTGGGAAACAGGCTCACTACCTAGTGTTGGTACCAGCTACAAAATGTCTTAAATATAATACTGTTTTTATTGATGAAATTTTTATCGCTGCCATCCAGGTGTCTGTACATGATGTCTTTCAAAGCGGATTGGAATTCTGCATTCAATGGTTTGGTGTTTGATATTTAAACAAAATAAGTTTTATCCTTACCATAAACAACCAGTTCACATTTACACACAGGAGACTGCCCGTTTCGCTTGGAGTTCTGCAATTTGTGGAATACAAATCAACCATTCAACAAGTATGTTTTGTTTACCAGTGAGGCCAATTTTGCTTGAAATGGTGTCAACAACTTGCACAATGAGCATATACAGGCAGAAGTAAATCCTTATGAAACAGTGGAAGGCAATTTTCAACACTGATTTAGCATCGATGTATGTTGCGGCCTTCTTCACAATCAGCTGATTGGATCATTTATATTACCTTGCCTCTTAAATGCCAAGGTCTGCTTGCACTTTCTTCAAGAAGAATTGTTGCAGCTGATTTTTAAAAAGGCTGCTTCAATGTATGCTCATTGTGTAAGTTATTGATGCCATCTGAAGTGAAATTTGCCTTGTCAGTAAACAAAACAGACTTGTAGAGTGTGTTGATTTGTATTCCACCAGGTGCAGAACAAGAAGCAAAGCAGACCATCAATTTTCAACACCGATGTAGCGTCAATTTATGGTATGGTCTTCTTCACAATCAGCAGCTGTTTGCATTTCGCTGTTTGAATCATCTGGCTGAATTTTAATGCTTAATGCTTGTTTTATTCAACTTACCTTTCACAATTTTGCTTAGAATTAAATCTTAAGTTTTTTTTTTTAAATTTTAATTGTTTATTACCCATTTAACAAAGTTATTATGTCAGACATAAAAAAAACTGTATTTTACACCAATTTATTGGTTTTCACCTCGGATTTTTCAAAAACTACTCTAGATACAATTCTGGAATCTATTTTATTTAATTTTTCAGGTCAAAAACCATAAGAAATCACCAATTCTGCCCTTAAGTAATGTTCTAAAAATTTCAGTATAGCTGAATCTGAGCAAAATCTTTCATTAACCGTAACTCGCAAACGAAGCATTTTAGAACATATGTTTATATGACATTTTTCCACACATAGAATAAGTTATGAAAATCTCAGGAGAACTTTGTGATACACGTGTGTGTGTGCATGCTCAAAGTGAAATTATGAAGAAGTATGATTCTTATCTATTTTGCTTTATTTCTTTTGAATAATTAGTGAAATCAGCTTAATATCTGCAGCAGTATTTGATCCAGTGTAAATAGTTTCAAAAAGTTTATGGAATTGGCACCTTTTGCTTGAAACTGTATTGTATGTTAACATTGTATTACATTTTGTTTTCTGAAACAATTGTTAGGAACTATGTAATATGCAAGTGACATCATTATAGTTCAAAATGGCCATCATTGAACAGTGTGCATTAATAAAAATCATCAGAGATGTTAGTGTTGCTTGAAAGAGCATTTATTGCCATTTCAATGGCAAAGAAAATGCACAAGTTTATGAATAACAGGTGTTTCTTAAGGGTAATGTTGATTGTTTTGTAGTGCCTGTCCACTGCAACTTATGACAAAACAATTAAGTATGTTAGATATGAAAAAAAAGAACAAAAGAAAATAGACATTGAAGAAAAAACTGAAATTTATGAATAAACATTCATGATGGCCATACCTAGCTTTACTGTATGGCAACAAGAACTAAAGTTCTTCACGTTGCTGAAAAAATTCAGAGTAGAACAAGCTCTTTTAAGCCTGTCTTACATACTCATAAAACAGTATAATTTGTTTACTCCTCTATTAAGCAATATTCAAGTGATTGTGTCAATTAAGGTACTAAAGAATGGCAATATTGTTTATTTTATTAATTTAGGAACTTAATTTCCTTTGCTAGTTTTATTTCTTTCTGCAATAGATCATGTGTTTAGCTAAACTTCTCAGGACTAAATTCAAATCTCAAATCATAAGGGTTATATTAAAATAATTTCTACAAAAATTTTCAAAATAACAGTAAATAATAGTAAGATACAGAAATGTTTTTCTAAAAACAGCTGACATGAACATCAAAGATTGTAAAAGTTGAACATTGTATATTACATATTACGTAAACGATATTTTGCAGTGATGCAACTCTCCAAAATCTAGTGTAAGTCATTTAATTTTGATATACTCCCTACATCCTACATCCCTAACAATTTGTTTTACATATTCCAAACGTTGCCTATCTGCACAATTTTTCTCATCTACATGTCTCTCCAATATGTGGCCTGTAAGTCTGTTTCTTCTTTTAAATGTTATTTTTATTCTTTATTTACCAATTTGCCGCAACACCTCTTCACTTGTCACTTTATCCACCCATCTTATTTTTAACATTCTCCTTCAGCACCACACTTCAAAAGCTTCTAATCTTTTCTTCTCACGTACTCCGATCGTTCAAGTTTCACTTCCATATAAAGCTACGCTCCAAACATATGGTTTCAAAAATGTTTTCCGGAAATTAAAATTAATTTTTGTTATAAACAAATTATATTTCTGACTGAAGGTTTGTTTCACCCACGCTATTTGGCATTTTATATCGCTCCTGCTTCATCCATCTTCATTAATTCTACTTCCCAAATAACAAAATTCATTTACCTCAATAAGCTTTTCTCTTCCTACTTTCACATTCAGAGGTCCGTCCATCTTCATTATTTCTACAGCATTTCATTACTTTCGTTTTGTTCTTGTTTATTTTCATGTGGTAGTTCTTGCGTAGGACTTCATCCATGTCATTCACTGTTTCTTCTGAATATTTTCTACTCTGTAAGAATTACTACATCATCAGCAAATCATAACATCTTTATCTTTTCACCTTGCACTGTTACTGTAGACCTACATTGTTCTTTAGCATCCATCCTTAACTGCTAGTTCTATGTAAAGATTAAAAAGTAATGGCGATAGGGAACATCCCTGTTGGTCTCCTTTTTTTATTACTGCTTCTTTCTTATGTTCTTTGATTATTACTGTTGCAGTTTAGTTACTGCAAATGTTAGCAATTGATCTTCTATCTCTATACTTACAGCGTAAATTTTTTAAAATGCTGAACATTTTATTCCAGTCTACATTATCAAATGCCTTTTCTAAATCTATAAATTCCAAGTATGTTGGCTTGTTTTTCTTTAATCTTCCTTATACTATTAATCTGAGTGCTAAAATTGCTTTCCTTGCCCCTATACTTTTCCTGAAACCAAATTGGTCTTTTCCTAACACTTCTTCTGTACAGAATTCTAGTTAAGATTTTTGATGCATGAGTAGTTAAGCTAATTGTTCTGAATTCTTCACGTTTATTTGCTCCAGCTCTCTTTGAATCATGACAATAACAATCTTTTTGAAATCTGATGTAACTTCCTTTTTTTCATAAATATTACACACCAGTTTTTATAATCTATCACTTCCTCACATGCATTGCGCAATAATTCTGCATATATCCTGTCCATCCCAGGAGCCTTTCTGCCATTCAAATCTTTTAATGCTCTCTTGAATTCAGATCTCAGTATTGTATCCCCCTTTTCATCCCCTTTGAATGACTTCTTCCTCAATAATACCAGTTTCTAATTCATTTCCTCCATATAACTCTTCATTATACTCCACCCACCTATCGACCTTTTCTTTTGTATTATAAATTCATGTACCATCTTTGTTTAACACATTATTAGATTTTAATTTATGTACCACAAAATTCTCCTTAACTTTTCTGTATGCTCTGTCTATTTTACCAATGATTATTTCTCTTTCGACTTCTGAACACTTTTTTTAATCCACTCTTCTTTCGCTAGTTTGCATTTCCTGTTTATAGTATTTCTTAATTGTTAAGAGTTCCTTTTACAGTATTCATCATTAGCATTCTTATATTTTCTACATGATATCCAAGGTTTTCTACCACTTCTCTTTGTTCCGTCAAAGTTGGCTTCAGCTGATTTAAGAATTTCCTTTTTAACATTCTCCCATTCTTCTTCTTTATTTTCTATCTTACTTTTTTACTCAGACCTCATGCGATGCCTCAAAAAGTTTCTTTACTTCCCACTCCTCAAGCTTCTCTAAATTTCACTGATTCATCTGACACCTTTTCTTCAGCTGTTAAAACCCCAATCTACATTTCATTATCACTCAAATATGGTCACTATCAATGTCAGGTCCATGATAAGCTTTGCAGTCTATGAGTTGATTTCTAAATGTGTTTAACTATGATATAATCTATCTGATACCTTGCAGTATCACCTGGCTTTTTCCATGTGTATATTCTTTTGTTAAGATTTTTAAGCTGGGTGTTGGCAATTACTAAATTATATTTTGTGCAAAACTCTAAAAGTTGGTCCCTCTTCTATTCCTTTTGCCCAGACCATATTCACCCACAATATTTCCTTCCGTGCGTTTTCCAATGCTTGCTTCCAATTTCAAACTGTTATTAAATTTTCATTCCCTTTTATGTGTTTAATTGCTTCATCAATTTCTTCGTATACACACTCTCTCATCATCATGATGGGCAGTTTTAGGCATGTAGACGTTAACAATTGTTGTAGGCTTAAGTTTTGATTTTATCCTTATTACAATGATTCTATCGCTAAGGATTTTGAAATACTCTACTCTCTTCCCTATCTTGTTCATTACGAGACTTGCTCCTGCCTGCCCTTTTATTTGAAGTTGAGTTAATTATTCTAAAATCACCTGACCAAAAGTCGTTATCTTCTTCCCACCAAACCTCGCTAATTCCTACTACATCTACGTTTAACCTATTCATTTCCCTCTTTAAGTTTTCTAACCTACCAATTTTTTTAGACTTCTAACATTCCACGCTCTGACTTGAATGTTATTTTTTAATTTTCCGGTGACCCCATCCTTGTAGTCCCCACCTGGAGATCTGAACGGGGGATTTATTTACCTCCAGAATACTTTCCCAAGAAAGACTCCTCCATCTTTGTTACAATGCAGAGAGCTGCATTTTCTTGGAAGAAAAAAACAGCTGTAGTTTTCCATTACTTTCAGCTTCGCAGTACTCAGAAGATTGAGTGATGATGTGGCTGTTTTTCCTTCGGATCTACGCCCTTAACAACTACTGAAAGAGCTGCTGCCTTCTTTCAGGAATCATTCCTTAGTCTGGCGCTCAACAGATACCTCTGATATGGTTGCATCTTCAGTCCAGCTACTCTTTGAGCACTCAAGCTCCATCACCATCGACAAGATCTCGTGATTCATAGAGGGTGGTGTATTCCATATCACACTAATAACTAGGTTATAAAAAATGAGTAGCACACATTATAAATTCACAAATTAAAAACTTTTATATATTGGCAATTAAGAAATTGCCAATTTCTTCAAAGCAAATCATTTATTCTCACTGATACAGAGTGTTTTATTTTAAGAATTATTTAAGCTCAGTACTGCCTTTCTTATTCTCTGTTTCGACAATTTCAAGGATGTTGAAAGATTTTGCTGCCATTTTTTATTTTTATAATCTCTTCAATCTCATTTTTGTATATGTTCAAGTTGCATTCATTTAATGATGTTACTCTCTGATCCTTGGTTGGTAAAAGAAAGCTAGTATCAGCTTCATCCATTTCTTTTTATCATTTTCTGATTTTGATATCATAATTATTTTCAAACGGCTTTACAACTGATACTTTCCTGAGACTTATGTTTCTTATTGTTTATCATCATTATTAAACTAAGTTTATGTAAAGTTTGATTTAGAAAAGCATTTTTATGAAGTATAACGTACATTCCCAAATTTATCTTTTTTATTTATTCTTTGGATCTTTTCTATTTCACTAAGTAAGGTATACCAGAGAAACAATTTTCATTGAAGTTGCGGAAATTGTCAGTTGCAGTTTGGTTCAAAGTGGATCCACCTTTTCTCACTGCTGCAGATTGAAATGTTTTAAGATTCAAAAATTGAATATAAAAAGTATCATACAAAAAGTTTTTATATGTTCTGATCAATCTGTTAGTAGTATCCTGGTTGACGAATTAGAAATTGTGTTCATACTTTTATGCTGAGTTAATGAATTGGTTGAAGGGTGTGGAGGGAGAA
Organism: Lycorma delicatula; assembly: GCF_047948215.1. Lineage (NCBI taxonomy): Eukaryota > Metazoa > Arthropoda > Insecta > Hemiptera > Fulgoridae > Lycorma > Lycorma delicatula. The sequence continues at coordinate 153,194,822 of NC_134455.1, read as the reverse complement.
TTATTCATTAACAATACAGGAATACTAATTTGTTTTTTTAGTGAAGGAACAAATTATCATTATACTTCTTAATGAAATTTTCCACATCTATACAATTATTTCTTTGGGACAAATGGTTACTTGTCTCTTCTTATGATAAATTTACCATAAACATTATTGTAACAATGCTTCTTGGATTTTTCTGCAGCATTTAGTTTATACAGAAACCACTTGCCCTTGCATACATCATAATTATATAATGTTCTTTATTAGCTTTGAATCCAGAAGTTGACTTTTCTATGATTTTTTTTTTTTTTGCTACTAAGTTCTAGCAAAAATAAATCTAGTTTTGTTGGCATTGTAGACGTTTTTAACATTGCACATTTTCCCTTTTTTTAGTGAAAACTATTTCTTAAAATAATTGAGTTTTCAAAATTAGTGGAAGTTGTTTAGTAATTCAAGTATTACATTAATGATCTATAATTGTAGTTAACTACAGTATGATTATAATTTATGTATGCCATGTCTCAATTAAAGTTTTTACAATGAACTTATCACAGGTTTAAAATCACAATTGCCAGTAAGTTTTTAATTTACTGTAAGTGCCTTCTCACAAATAGTAGGGATCTGTTATCATAGTATTTATTGACTTAGTTTGACCTTTGCTTTTGTGGTTTGTACTATTTAATTTGTCATTATCATATTTTTTTTTATCTACTTGATGTCTAGATCACTGATAAAGAAAGTTACCTTAAGTTAGTTTTTTAATGTTCCTAATAGTTGTTTTAGCAAAATTTAGTCAGAAAGGATTTGCTGTTTCTCTTTTCTTTAACGAATAAAACTTTAGTTTATCATTTACTGATATTACATCCTTTTGAAGCACACATGTGTAAGACAAATCTTACATAATATACAATCCAGTTTTAAATTGTGCAAAATATACTGAAAACTAGACTGATAATCTTAATGGCCTGGCCTGTTTTTCTAACTGACCATCTAGGACATGATGAACTGATTCTTGTGTACAAATTACATTTTTTAGTGTTCTGGCACTTTGATCTTCCAAGAGATTTGTCATTTAGAACTGAGCTGACGGAGCATAAATTTTCATTCCATAAAAAGAATTGAGTTACAGCTCTGTGCACTTCAGGAATTAAAATTGACTCTAAATTGCCTTTGCATAGCTTTAATTGATATATTTTCAATGAACTCGACATGTAACAGTGTTTTGTACGCTACTGATCGATTTTGACTATTGGTGAATGCAGCTGTAAATAATGTTAATGTTTTAATGTTTGTGCTTTCATTCTCTCTATATAAATTGATCATACCAGTCGTATTTAACTATAAAGAAATATATCTTTTTGATGAAGTCAGCTCTCTTTTTGATAAACTATGAATAGAAAGAAGCAGTAACAATGGGGTTTTAAAGAACCCCCCTCTGTGAAGTAACAAAACAAAATTTGATGCAGAAAATTTTAGCAAGAAATGATATTGTTTCATGATATTCAAAAACTGTATGAAAATATGTATAAGAACTTACATATACTTTATAACTTTTTTGTTTTTTGACAGAATATTGAAATTATATTTTTCAATAAGATATTAAAGCAGTGTTTATCAACCTTTCAGCATTTGCGACCCCATTTTCAATCATAATTTTCATCACACCCCCTCATACAAAAACAATGTGTACAATAATAATGCATTTTGAGTATTTTGATGTTAAAGCTACACTACGACCTTAATTAGAATCCTTACAAATTACCAAGAATAAGTAAATTTATTGAAATTTAGCAACACCAATCTGCTGCATTGACAAAATCGTAATCAATGGCTCTATTGCCATAGTCCAATTTTTTTTTTAAAGTATTACTAGTACCTAAGAGTTAAATCTTAAAAAAAACAGGCCTGTTACTGTAAGCCCTTCATTATTTATTTTGGGCCCAAAATTTGAAAAAAAATTTGTAAATGTAACATCAGTAAACATTACCAGATTTAGTTATGTAACAAAATGAATTTTGAGTACGCTAAAATAAAGTTACTTCTTTAGTCTTTTCAAAAACCCCTTTTTGACCTCTTGTGATGTAAAATAATGCTACAGCTCATGGAAAAAGTGATGAAAGTGGCTTATTTACCTGTTGGCAAGTTAGAAAATAGTCTATTACTCTATTATAGTCTATTACTCAAGAAAGAAATTTTTTTTAAATATAAAAAAATATTTTTTTGCCACTACAAGGGTAATTAATTATCATATACCAAATATCATGAAAATCAAAAATAGTGATGCACTTATCATTTGTTGAATTAGAATGGAATACCCCTGATGCGAATGCCATGTATGAGATTCCCATCGATGTACTAAACCTAAACTGATTTTACAAACATTACTCTTCAAATCTTAAACAAGACCATACCAATTGAGCTGACTACTACCTACTCAATGGAAGAATGAGTGAGTCCAGCCTGCAACACACAGAAATCTAAAACACAAAACATTAAAAATTATAAACTGAAACAAGAACTTAACAAAAATCTAAAACATATTACATAAAACCACATTAATAAATCAATTAAATCACCAATAAACTCCAAACAGCAAACTACTAACAATAAAACAAAATAACTGATCAAACAAAACCTACACTAAGCAATTATCTTACATTTAAAACAGAAAACAAAAACAGAACTGACAAAAAGAAACATTAAATATAAACAATATAACCCAACAAAACAAATCATATCATCACCCAGAATTACATTAACAAACTACTATTATATACCAGTACCCAACTACAAAAATAATAGCTAACCATAAACAATCCTAACCGTAATCCTATATCTAACATGAAATAAAAACAGAAACCCATAAAACCTAATAAAGAAATCAAAACATCAACATCACAAAATAAAATGACACAACAAAACAAAACCAACAACATCAGAGCACTGCTGAAAACAGAACCCAGAACTAAATCATAAAACAAAAACATGTAAACTCTAATCAGTTAAAGTAAAACACAACAAAAACCTGTAACAGCTACCACCTTAATGTCAAACTATAAATCTATCCGACTGAGCAGCAAGTCCCATGCATGCATGTACACAGGGTAATCCTTCAACCTGCAATTGTGGCCAGATGGCTTAAATACTAAGGAACAATTCACACATATGTGGCACCCCTCGCCATTTTCACTGGACAGTCTTTGGCATGGTATCCCTCCATACCACAATATAAACAGAGCTCCTTTCCCTTACAATTCTTGGCTATGTGCCCTAGCCCAAGACACCTGAAGCAACAGCTCACATGTAATTGGTCTCTAACTTTGCATTAATGATGTTCAATAAAAATATGACCTTGGTTCTCAACAAGCTGTTTACAAATCTTCTTATCGCACTCAAGTATGTAATGCAAAACATCATTATCCAGCTTAACAGCCCAAAACACAATCTTGAATTTTTCTCGATAATCATAATCCGATAAAAGTATATTTTGATTCTAGGCCCCATCCAGGAAAACCTTCTCCCCACATGGCACATCATAAATTATTACTCTAGGTCACAGAGGCTTTGTTGAGACCACCTTAATTGGATATTTACATAACTCTTCAATTTCACATTCGGTGTCAATATCGTTTGCCATGATCCTTACTCCTTTCGGGTTGTCTCTGATACTGACTATCCTTAAACCATGCTGCCTAGGATGAAGTTTCTTTATTGTAACCCTTGAAGGCCACAGACGAAACACCAACAGGCTTGTCTACCAACAATACCTTCTGGCTGTAAGCAGGAGTCGCCAAAACAACCTTCGAAACCAATTTCACAACTGATTTAGGCCGAGGAATTCTATCCCACTCACCCATCACAACCGTAAAGCCCTCAATGTACTCTTGTAACTGATCGTGCTGCTTCACTATTAAAAAATGCAAAAATCTTAGTTTGCAGATGCAGGACAGGATATATGCAGTGCTCTTATCCCTAAAATTTTTCGAATCACAAACTCCATCTCACCACACAAAGAATTGAACATATCAATCAGTCCCGTCATTGTTTCATCCGAGACCAAATCTGATGTGGCCAACTATTTCTCTAGTTTCTTCAACGCAGTGACCTTAACCTACTTGGCCTTCAAGGGCTGTAACACTTGCTTTCCCTGACCAGCAGTAGTCAGGCCAAAAATTTCCCCAACTATCCTAGCATCTGAGTCAGAATCTTCAACAGAATGTATTGCATGCTGAATGGGTACAGTACATTCATCTTTACTGTTTTATTGCAAGGCAAGATGGTTATCACATGGAAAGTTTTTACAATGTGTTTATGAATTAAGAGATGAAATCACCATTTTTTCTAGAAGAGGAAAACCGAACAGAAGCTGAGAAGTTTCTAGATGGTTTATTTGTGATGGAATTGAGCTACTTGATCAACACGTTCAAGAAATTAAATACCTGGAATTTTCAGCTGCAAGGAGCAAATACACATATGTTGGATACAAGTTAATGCTTTTTGTAGAAAATTGGAATTGTGAAGCAAAACTTTATAGCAAAAAAACGTAGAAATGTTTGCAAATATAGATGAATGTGTTGAAACTTACAAGGCTGAAGAACAACATGTGAAAGTTGTTTTTCTAACCGTGGAAAATCATTTAGCCTTGCCAGCAAAGAATTTAAAAAAGTATTTTCTTGCTGACAACTCGGTAGCAAATTACAAGTGGGAAGGGATCCATTTCAAAATACTCCCAAAGGACTCTCAATTGCCAAAGAACAAATCTTCGTAGACTTCACGGCAAGTCGTGAAATCAAAAGACAATTTAGTAATAAGTCACTCTTTGAATTTTGGGCAGGGGTGGATATGTTTTCTTCACTGAAAACAAGAGCATTTCGTATACTATTATCATTTTCAACATCCTACTTTTACGAAACTGGATTATCTGTGGTGGCTGCTGCTTTAAAGACTAAATATAGCTCTCAACTAAATATAGAAAAAGAACTCAGAGTGTCCTTTTCTATTACTAAATCCCCCTTCAAAAAACTTTGCTCTGCAAGATAGGCCCAAGAGAGTCGCTAATAGTTATTAAACTTGTTTTTAATTTAGTATTTATTAAATACATTGTGCAGTACTGATACAATCCTATTTGTAAGTGTATTACATCAGTGTAAATGTGTATTTTATTATTTATTATGTCTGAATGTATTTTGTTTTACTTTCTTTTCAGTAAATTAATATCTTCTTTTCAATATGCTCGTGGCCCCCATTTAGTGTTAGCACACTTCCCTGGGGTGGTGCACCCCACAGGTTGATAAAATGTGTTAAAGTAAAAATCTGTATTTGAAAATAAGGAATATAATACAATGCTCTTGCTATTTTGTATGTAAAGAGCATGATGAAGTTATAAGTTCCTTATAATTTGATTAGGAATTATTAAGTTAGAGTAACCCAGAAACTTAATGCGTAAATATGTGTACAGAATATAGATTTTTTTCACTTATAATAATGTTCTGTTAATATTAAAATTATTATGTAGATGCAAATTCTTTCCACCAAACATCAAAGTGGATAGATGATGTACGGACTGAGCGAGGCAGCGATGTCATAATAATGTTGGTTGGCAATAAGACAGACTTATCTGATAAACGGCAAGTCTCAACTGAAGAAGGTGATCGGAAAGCGAAAGAGTTGAGTGTGATGTTCATAGAAACCAGTGCCAAGGCAGGATACAATGTTAAACAGGTATTTGCTAATTTATTTAGTCCTCTTTTTTAATGATCGGGTTTATATATGATTTACAATTCACTGAATTTCACAGAATTCTGAATGTCATTAATAATAAGATTTTTTATGAATTATTAGTGCTCTTTTAGAAGTACTTATTTAGGATTGTTATTGATGTTTTTCTATTGTTATTTCTTGCTACTTGGAATCGTACAAAAATATTTTGATTATCTTATCAGTTGACTCGATACACTGATCTATCCCAAAAATGATAAAAATTTACTAAAACGGTTCCATTTTCAAAAAATCAATATAAGTGAAGTTATGTTTCTCATATGCTGTACAACATTTATATTTATTTTTACAGTTCAAATTTAACAATGTCGGAAGTAAAAAGATCGGCCTGTAATTCCGGGAAGAATATAAACTTTTCCCCGGTTTGGACAGGCATACCATCTTCGCCGTTTTCCAGAATTCTGGAAAATAACCTACGTACAAAGTGGACGTGTAAAGGGTGGTCATGGTCGTTATGAGAGCGGGGGGAACGTTCCGGTGTGCTCGGGCCTTGAACCCGTCCACCCCTAGGGACTTATCGGGGCTTGTGGCTTTAAAGCCGCGATCACTTCTGCTTCAGTAACGCAGTCTATTTCGCGCGAGGGCATCCTCTGACTGAGCGAAATAGTTCGCGAAGAAAGAGTCCACCTCAGTTGCATGGTCGTTGTTCGGGCCGGCGGGGTTTGGAGTGAACTGTTTCTCCAGTGTGTCCGCGAAGACCTCCGCCCGGTCCGACTCGGAATAAGTCAAGAAACCTCGTCGTCCCAGCACTGGGTGGCGAGGCTTCTTTCCTTCGCGTAGTCGTTTATTCAACCTGAACACCGAAGAGATGTCCGATATCGAGACAGATAATCTGCCCAAGATTTTTCGCGATGTTTTGTCAGCAACACTTTCACCTTGTCCGTTTGTCTGTTAAAATGCCCGCTTGTCATCGGGGGACAGGGTGAGGCGATATATCTTCCTCAGCCGGCGCTTTTCCAAAATTTCCTCGTTGATATGAAGTGGGAGATCGTTACGGAGGGGCCGTGCGGCCTTATCTGTAGTGCTATAAGACAAAGCCTCGTTTATGGACTACGTGACGCGATCGACCGTGTCGTCGATGTCCTCCGGTGTGGTCGGGAGTTCTGGATCTACCGGCCTAAAATCCCGTTGGAGAGCTTCATGGAACTTTCTCCAGTTCATTGACCTTCGGGGAGTTGGTGGTGGGGCTCACCCGGACCCTGTTAGGCCCAACTCCAGTAAGATCGGAGAACGGTCCTCGATCGTTTCTATTGCGAAAGGCATTTGTACCGCCCTAGAATCGCAATGTCGAGCACGTCAGGTCTCGCTCGACCATTTGCGCTTACGAAGGTGGTCACTTCAGGGCCTGTGACTACTAGCGGGCTCTCGATTATTCGCTAATAACAACCTGTTATTAGCATTTATTACATTGCTATTCCAAGACGTGTGCTTAGAATTGAGATCGCCCATGAGTATGAAGAGACCTCCCAATTTTCCAGCACGGCATCTAGGTCAGCGCCGGGTACAGCTGAGTTCAGCCTGTTTTATATGCCGAGACCAGTCTGTATACTGCGCCTAGATGTTGCACATTATGCAGGTCTGTTTTATGACATCGGTGTGGACCTCTACCCGGATATGCGTGATTCGTCTGTGGCCTAAAATAACGGTTTTGCTACTGGCGGGGTTTTGGCGTGGCACTACCCTGTCGGTTATATAGGTGAAATAGTTCCGATGGGTCTGTGATTTTTCCGACTTGAGGTGCGTTTCTGCTAACAGTATCACATCAATTTATAGGTCATCGGCCAGACGGCATAGCTCCGCCGTCTTGCCTGCTACGGAACGCGCATTCCACTGCAGCAGTCGCAAAGTTTGCCTAGCCATACCGGGTGAGTAAGGTCATGAGGCATTCAATCAAGGACTGGAGTAGGTCCCTAATAGATTTCACCTGTAACAGACGAGGCAGTACAGCCATAATTTCGGGTAGGTCGTCCTTTATTGACATCCTCGTCAGAAAGCCGTTCCCGGCGTTCTCGTTCGAGGACTTGGCTTCCGGCTTTTTTCGTTGGGGCGGCTGGGTGTTTTTGATGTCACCTTTAGTGGGCGCCAAGCCTCGGGAACTCTTACAGGTGTTGTCACAGTTTGAGTTTTGGTTATCACCCGCTTTGGTTTTCCCGAATTCCTCAAAGGGGATACCCCGGACCACGATTTTAACTCCCTCTCCTTACGAAGCTGGTAAGTGTGAAAGGCGATGCCCTTCGAGTGCAAAAAGCTCTGCACTTCCCAGAGATTGCCTTCACTGCTTAATTGCAGCCTTATTGAGAGCCCAGGCTCTTTGCGTACAGGCGCCCACTGACTATGGCAGATGTGGCTCTTGCCAACATTGACCACTTCCTAGGGTAGTCCAACATTATGGGTGGGATTTTCTCCCGCCTCTCGATTGGTGATTGTAAAGGGGTTTTTCCCTGTAACTTCCATGGTGGCGGCTGCCATTTCTGGACCACCCTTGGTTGTGGTTGGCTCCATGGACCCAATGTCCATGGTTACCAACGCCTTGCGCTTGGCCCTTTTCCAGGCTTCCAAGGTCACAAATTTTACACCAGATTTCCAGGAATGGAGAACAAGGAGGTGGTGGGCGATTAGTCGCTATTAGTCTAAATTAATTTTTTTTTAAAATTATATCCAAGTTTTAACACTAGTGTAACTTTAAAATGTCAAAAATAATAAATTAATTTATTTAAAAAAATTAAAATTAAGTGGATAATAATGGCTTACATTAGTGTAAATTGCTAATACAAGAGGAACCTGGAAAAGTCTCTAACACTAAATGACCAAATAAAATTAAGTAAAAATTATTTACGTAATTTTACTTAATACTAATCACTACTTAATTTATAAAATAGTTCGAAAGTAATAAAATTACTTTGTCGTAAGCCTAAAAATAAAATCTACATATTTAACTAACTGTTAGACACTTATTTAAAATAAAAATAAACTGTGCTAAAACTTATCTGATTTGACCAGAAGTTCAGACAAAAGAGATAACACTATCACTGGCTGGACTGGCCATCCTAATGGTTTGTTGGTGACTACACTGGAAGTGTTATTCAGGTACACACACACACACACACAACACAGAGCATAGAAAACACGTCCCTTAACAACCACTGCTAGACAGAGACTCCTTACTGTGGTTGCAGAGGCTGAACAGAAAAAAAATCCCTATTCATTAGTACATGTCTCGTGTTTGTCAGGTGTATACTTGTTATATTATTATATATCGATATATATGAGAAATATATATTAATAATATATTTTTTTTATTTATGCGATTGTTTTTCCATAAAATCAATTATTTTATGTTAAGACTCTGGTTTCATTTCTTCTTTTTTATTTGTAAAAATAACATTTTTTTCTTCTTTTTCTTACTCTATAAATTTTCACTCATTCTTTTACTTTTTATAAATTCTCACTTTTTTCTTACTCGATCAAATTAATTTGTCTAATGCTGTATTGTTAGTTGTCTTGTTCCATCCTTCAGACTCGCCATGTGTTTTTTACGAATGTATAATTAATTAATACAATAGTATTATATATATGAATTAAAAGTTCAAAGATCATAATAAAAATAATCCATATTATAAATAAAATAAAAGACTTATTTATTTGAATGAACCAGTGAATAATAAAATATTTAGAATAATTAAACCTAACCGAGTTATTGAACCAAGGTGGCATATTAGTCAACATTTTTGGTCATCAGAATACATTGATATTTTGTTAGAATGTTATTTTTGTATTACGATTATTTATTTCGTAAATTGAATATAATACATAAATAATTTATGTATTATATACAAAATAATTATAAATTCTCACTTTTTTCTTACTCTTATTAAATGAATTTGTCTAATGCTCTATTGTCAGTCAGTCTTGTAATAATTATAAAATAAATTAATAAATTTTACTACCATAATTCATTCATTCAATATCGTAGCAAAGCTTAAAATAACTAGTTTCAGTACAAATAAATCAATACTGAAAATACTACTGATGATCCATTTAGAATCGTATGTATAATTTCTTTTTGGCCTTGTAGTTACAATTAAACATACATATAGGCAAAACACATGAGTCAAATGAAATTGTAAACAGTAAAGGTCAAAATTAGAAGAACTATATATTCTTAGCAATTTATTGATTTTGAAGCCAACTTCTCTAGTGTTATTGTGTCAAGGAAGGATAGTTTCATTTTACAATATTCTGTTTCATAAATTAAATATAATATATAAATAAATTAATTAATGTAATTTATATTTAAGTTTCTAGCTCTTATATTGAGTGAATTTGCATATGGATATTATGGATCTTGATGAAAATGTTGAGCGTATACAATCTTTAAAAGATGCTTAAACTGATCTTAACCAAATTTAATTCGGAGGATTTGCTGATATTTTTTCGTTTTCCTTGATCAATTTTCATCATTAAAAAAAAAAAAAAAATATTTTTACTCAATAGGTAATCAATTTTGGACACTAATAAATAGCATTCCAAGACTGCTCCCAGAGCAACCCACCCGGAGGGCCTAGTTGCAGGGTGTGCCTACGGCAGCCTCAATTAGTATACTTAATGAAATAGGATTAGGCAGAAATTAAATTAAATTTTTAGTTAACAAATTTATAGTATTTCAGAATTAAATATCTTTTATAATGATATTTTTGTAGAGAATATAAATAAAAAATACATTAAAAATAATACAATAATTAATTTTTTTTTTAACTAAGGATAATAAACTAGGAAATATATTATTTATAGTATATTAATGAAAATAATAAAATGGTTATTGTCTGCAATAATGTTAATTATATTTTAGGTAATAAATAATTTAATAAACTATTCAAATCGTAAAACTACATAAGAGAAATTTGATGTTATTGCTATTCATATAAGTTTTTATAACATTTAAGCATACAAAAATGAAATAATTTTTAAATCTTCTTTTATATATTAGCAAATATAGACAAATACATAAAAATATTTAAAATAAATAGCAAAAAATCAAACGTTTAGAAAAATATTGTTTTTATAAATATTAACAAAAACAAACTTATAAACCAACAGTTAAACTTTCAACACAAACTATTTAAATTGGCACATATGTCTTAATAAATAAATTTAACCACTATTTAATTCCATTGGTCATGACAAATATCAGATTTTATTTATCATTATTATAATATATTACCTGATGTTATAGCATCTGATAACTGTTGAATCCATAGATTCAAAAACTTGTATAAAACTGCAAGTTTATATATAAGGTTTTGTTAAATTAATTATTGTACCATTTTAAAATTATTGTTGTGCACAAGTTATTAATATTTAATAAAGACATTTTTTCAACTACATTATACGAGTAAATACTACATGTAAACAGATTGATTTACATTAACTTTGTGTTTTTTTTTAAATTAGTGTTACATTCAATTAAATTCACAGTACAATATACAATTCATAGTTCAGTATATTAAATTATTATGGCTAGATTTATCAATATATCAATAAAATAAATTCTGTTATTTTCAATTTGTAGTGTAGGATTCCTTAAAATGTATTCAATAAATGAAAGAGTTATTTCAATAACTAATTGTTAATTAATGATTCCAGTGAGTACAACTTATTTATTAAAAGGATGATTTAAAAAGACTTTATGTATTACAAGCAATTAAAGAATCACTCAAGGTATTATTATATAGAAAAGCTTTATCAAATTTTATATTTTTTTAATAAATATATGACATACAAAATAGTAATTCAAATAAGGAAAGATTTGTTTTAAGACTATTAAATTTATAAAAACCAGAATACAATCTAATTTACTAAAAACGTTGAAATGACTGATAGAACTAATATTGCTTTAACAAACTAACAATACAACAGTCTAAAATTCATACAACTCACTTTCTGCATTCAGTTCAAAATGGTTTTTTCAAAGATATGGAGTATACTAGCTTTATGATTTGGTTGTTGATAGTCTAGCTCGGTATAATTTTCATATTCACAGTGCCCAAGGATAAGGATCCTACAAATATTTTCTCTTAGTACCCAGAATTTTGTTAAAACCAGTTGGATTGTTTGGTAATTTTTAGTAAATTATGATAATTGAATTAAATATTCAAGATTTTGAAATTTTTCAATGTAAACTTTTTTATTGTTTGTTAGTACGCTAAATTCATGAACGTTATTTAGTTATAGTTGGCAAAAACATTTAACAAAATCATGTGAAATGAAACATAAATCATATAACATTTTTGCAGCAAGCCTTAGGCCCGCTTTTTTCTAGTGATTATTTTCTCTTTTTTTTCTTATTTGGAAGAAATCCGTTACCCTGGTCCGTTATACTGGTCCTGTTACAATATGTTGGTTAATTGAACCAAAAATGACTGTTTTATGAAAACTTAGGTTTGTTACTAAATAACATCTTAATATATTATTTAATTACTCATGGTAAATTTACACAAATTTAAAGTTGTTAAAACCCTTTTGAAATATTATAACTCTCTGAACAATTAAAGCTATTAAGTTTTATTATATTTTTGGTACTCTAGAAAGAAAGAAAGTTTGAAAGTTTAAAAAAATGGTTTATTTAATTATTAGAAAATAATTTTTTAGCCCTGTTAATTTGCTTTATTTTAAATTGTAATCTTTTTTATTTGATTCTTAATTTTAAGCAATTTAATCTTAAATCTTCTGCAAAATATACTTACATTTCATGGACTTAAATTAAATTTAATTAAAAATATAAAATTCAGTTGTGTTTAGTGCTAGTCCAGCAGTAATAAAATACTTTAATAACCCCTGATTTATATATAGATATATATTTCAATTGAATATAAATTTCATATATATAGTCGCCGAATGGCTTCGACAGCACATGGCACTTACTAACCTTATGGTAGCCCTGAGAAGGGCTGTTGTCGAATGGCTTCGAAAGCTCATAATTCATAAACTTGTGGTGGCCCTGAAAAGGTCCATTTTTGCGTTAGCTCTGACAAGTGCTGTTGGGTTCGGAAGCTGGTCTCCGGCAAAGTCGGCGAGTTTCCAGCTTGTCCATTGAAATCAGACCAGGCTTTCCCTCAGCGGCAGTTGGGTCCCCACTACAGCATGGCAGTGTCAGGTCAGCATCAGTCGTCCTTCGCTGGTGCAGTTGAAGCAGTTCTCCCTGAGTGATCCCATGCTGGGCCGGCTACTGCTGCTGAATCTGCCAGCCTGGGCGATTGAAGCCTGGTGAGCCGGCCAGGCCTGCTGCTCCAGCATGGATATTGGCATCTGCTGGGAGGTCCATATTGAGGCGGCCAGGAAACTTCTTCTCTCTTCTTCTTCTTCTTGGTCTTTCCAGGGGGTGGTCGATGATAAATTGAAAATTCACTGTCATGCACCGCTCTTTTATTGGAGCCTGAGAGTGGTGGGGCTGCAGCACCGCTATGGTGGGAGAACTGTGTGGCGGTAGTGATGCTTGTATCAGCGTGTACATATACTGTGCACCAGCTCACATCTCAGTTGCTACCGTGTTCATCCGCTGATATTAAATTAGGCATATATGTGGTAACAATATATATAGGTTTTCCACAGAAAAACAAAGAAGGAGAGCGGGGCGACAAAAAGATAACAAAGTGCTAAATTTTATGGACACCTAAAGAGGATGGACACAAACAGGCTGACTAAATTGATTTTTGATCATTTTACAAAACTCAGAAATACAACAAATTGTGTTAAGGAAATTAGAATTGATCTGGTGGAAGTGGGCATTCTGAAAGCAGAGATAGTCGCCGAATGTTTTTAGGAAAAAGGTAGATAATTGGAAGCAATTTAAAGAACAAAAATAGGTACATGGGACAGGTTTAAAGTGGACTGATGAACAGAAGAAGGCTCTAGTAGTAAGCGAATGAAGAAAATCAGGGAAGCAAGAAAGATGAAAATCATCAAGCCAAGATTCATCACAGTCTAAACATGTTTCAAAAAAATATATAGGTTTTCGGGATATTAAATAAGCAAACATTGTTGAAATCTTCTGTAACCATTGTGTTATTTTTAGGAATTATTGATTTTCAAGAAACATGATATTTTTACATAGAATGTTACCTCATTCCACATTAAACCATTGACTTTACCACAGACATTGATACTTTGAAAGTGTTATTGTTTACATTCTTTTAATTACCTGATGGTTTTATATTAATTTATGTCCTATATACGAGGGTAAATCAATTATTATCTGCAGTGTAGTTATAAATTTTATTGCAATACAAATAGGAAACTTACATCTACATCATTTCTCAACATAGTCCCCTTACATTTCAACGCACTTGGTCCATCGTTGCACAAGCTTCCTGATGCCCTTATAAAAGAAGGTTTTCAGTTGAGCTGTGAGCCAAGAATGCACCGCTTCTTTCACTGTTTCGTCCGAGGTAAATCGACGGCCCCTTAATGCCTTTTTGAGTGGACCAAACAAGTGGTATGCAGAAGGGGCTAGATCAGGACTATACGTAGGATGAGACAGTACTTCAATGTTTTTCTGTTGCATTTCAGCAGTGTGGGCAGCAGTATGTGGATGGGCATTGTCGTACAACAACACAACACCTTTCAACAGCAGTCCTCGTCGTTCGTTTCGAATTGCAGGCTTCAACTTGGCAGTAAGCATCTTACTCTAACGCACACTGTTTATTGTCATGCCCCTTTCCTCATAATGTTCCAGTACTGGGCCTTGTGAGTCCTAAAAAACCATAAGCATCAGTTTTCCTGTGGATGGTTGGGTCTTGAACATTTTGTTGCAGGGCGAATTTGGATGTTTCCATTCCATATTCTGCTGTATACTCTCCGGCTTGGAATAGTGGATCCATGTTTCGTCACCAGTGATGATTCTGTCTAAGAAGATGTCACATTTGTTAACATAGCGATCTAAATGTTTTTGGCAGATATTCAAGCGCATTTGTTTATGTAACTGTGTGAATTGTTTTGGGACCGATCTTGCACAGACTTTATGAAACCCAAGTCTGTTGTGGATGATTTCATAGGCAGAACCGTGGCCGTGTGCCACTTCATCAATAGCTACTGGTCTCTTTATGAAAAACATGTTATGTGCACACTTAATGTTTTCCTCATTTGTGGTGGTAAACGGTCATCCGGCTCCTTTGTTATGCGTAACACTTGTGCGACCATTTTTGAATTTTTCAATCCATTTGTAGACACTCCGTTGTGGCAACACACTGTTCCCGTACTGTACCGAAAGTCTTTGATGGATTTTGGCCCCTGATACACCTTCCGACCACAAAAAAACAGATCCACTAAACATTGCTCTTCTTTGTTGCAAACAAAAAACGGAGCAGTCATGGTTAACGGCAGGGCAGTGATAATGGAACTAACCTAGCAGCATCAGACCTGCACAGACATAACAACAATTAAACCATGCATGCATCATCTATGCAACACGACAGTACTACCAACATAAACAAAAATATAACTAAATTCCGGATAATAATTGACTTACCCTCGTAGAAAGGAGTTTTTTTAATGAATAAGTTATTTATTCATTGTCATTTAGTGTATTTGATTTAATTTTACATGGAAGCTTAAGAACATTTATTTTTAAATTTTGATCTGTTTTTATACTGGAGAAACTATTACTTTTATATGTAAAACATCATAGATAGAATTAGCGATGTCAAGAAAATGTGGGAAAGTCCATGAAATTTGTATTAATGTTGTAAGCTCAACTTAAGTGAACTATTGTAAAATGTCTCATGTATCTTTATGGTTTTTTTAAGTGTATTAAAATTTATTTCAATAGAAACTAAAATTAAAAATTTTATATGTAATAAATAACTATACTTTTTGATTATTTTTATACTGATAAAAATTAATCTAAAGAAATGTCTTTAAAATGTGATTTTGAGATAAGTTATAATTTCCTCAAAGCAAATGATATAATAATAATAACAATAATAATCTGCATCTATTAAACATAAATAAAAGTAAACATAAATTTGATAAGTTGAACTTTAATTAGAAACAAAACACACAAACTGGATTGGAAAAGTGATATGATTTTAAATGGAACAATTTTCATACAAATGCTAAAAATTATTAAACATCAAAATGTTACTTGATAAAGCTGCAAACATTTTTAAAAAACCAAAAGGTATGTGATTTTTTATTTTTTTAAATCTATATTTTATTCATTTTTTTCTGTTATTGATTAGTTTTCTGTTTGTTTTCATTTACATTATGCTATTCAGACATTGATGGGAAATTGTTTTGTTTAAAATCATATCACTTTTCCGATCCAATTAGTGTGTTTTGTTTCTAATTAAAATTGAACTCCTCAAATTCATATTTAATTTTAATAGACATTATTTACATCAATTTTCTCATTAACTAGAAGTCTTTATTTGTTTTTTGGTAAAGGTTTTACCCAAACCTAAAAAAGTGTATTTTCCAACAAAACTTTTTATGTTTTACCCTGTTTTTCATAAAACCTAAGTAAGATAGAGGTCTGAGACCTAGACAAAAAATTATAAGGAAACACCAAATTTACTCCTTGAATTGTACCCTAAGAATTTTAGTATGGTTTAATTTCATAGAGGGAGTAGAAAGCAGGGCCAAATGTTTTGCAGACTGAAACCCACCAACAAATTGTTTTCTGACCTATATTTTTTGGTATCTCCTGAGAGATTGCCATGCAATTTGGAATTATTCTGTAAATATAATGTTAGGTAACATTTTAAAAAGTTTAATCTTTCTCTTAAACAGATTCACTATTACTTAACTACTAAAAAAATTTCTGGTTTTGTAATTTTGACTTTTATTATTATTATTATTATTATTATTGAACTTTCTCAGATTTTGAAAAATGTTATGATGTATTAATTAAAATTATTTTTACAATTAAGTAGTTCTTCCATGGCTGATCCTTCTTGTTAAACTATTATCTCTGAAATTTATTATTATTCAAAACAATGAAAAATATATTTCATAATTGAATAATGAGCTGATGTAGAAAACCTACTGAAGTATTACTTAATTTTTTATAAGTTTCTTGGTATATTTTAATATCTCTCATTGGTATGTGTTTATTTTGAATAATGATCAATTATTGGTGGGATAGAAAAGGTAAAACCATTAAAAATTTTGTACCCAGTTTTACCATATCTAAAGGGAGACAGTGAGAACTAGTTTATAGCCGTGCTTGTAGTATAACATGGAAACAAATTTGCCCATCCTTATACGAATTGCAGTTTGATGATATTTTGCAATGACTAAAGGGTTTTTTTTGCTGATAAATGTTAATTTTGGCTCAAAATTGGTTTTGTTTATAATTAATTACTTTATAATTGAGTATAGTAAAGGACTGTGTATCAATCATGTATCATGAAATCAGATAGTCTTATTTAAAAAAAGAAAAAGAAAGTATTTATTGGTAATAAAGTTAATCTATAAAAATATACTTTAAAAAAAAATTCTTTTATGATTAATTCATCACATAATCTTGAAGTTTGAGCTTCAGAATATGAATAGAATTTTTTTTCAAATCCAGTCATCCCTTGACTGGATTTGAACTTGGACCTTGTAGATGAAAGGCGTATTACCACTCAGGTGTGGAGTTTGGCATTAATTTAAATACTAAGATATCAAAGTTGACAAACGTATACTTTAAAGTACTAACACAAAATGTAAATATATGATTGTAAAAATATTGAAAATATATTTCTTTTTTTTTAGTGGATATAGTTTTTAATAATGTATAGTAACAATACTTAAATTTTTTTTTGTTATATAGTCTACTCTGTAAAGTGTTCTGTTGCTTTAAATTAAATTAGGACCAAAATGTTCATTCTTGTTAAGTAATTGTATACTCTACTATTTCTTCATATTTTTTATTACCTGACATTGGTTTGATATTGTTGATACACATATGCTGTGTGAAGGTTTTGTAGTGAATCTCCTTCTCCAATTTCACCTGTTAATTAATTCAAATTATTAACCTGAGACAAAATAAAAATGGTTAATTGTTAATTTACATTTTTCTAATTAGTTATTAAAGTTAAGAATTCTTATCCACAAGCCTTGGCATTTTTCCAGTGCTCTCTCTTGTTATTTTATACAATACGCTTAAAAAGTGTATTATATGTAGATTTTTTTTACAATAGATTGTATTGGAAAGGGTATTTCACCATGTTATATTTTATTTGTGTAAGCCATCTTAATTATATTGTACTTTGTTTATAACTGATCTGTAATTTATTTGATTTTAGCTATTTAGACGTGTAGCAGCTGCACTTCCAGGAATGGATTCAACAGAAAATAAACCTCCTGAAGACAGTATCCTTTATGCAGTAATTTTATTACTTAGGTATAAATAATTATGAATTGTTCATTTTAGGTTTCTGTTTAAAATTAATATGGTTAATTAAATTTTTAATTTCTCTTAAATTTAGGTATTTTTAATTTGGTTCTGTCTTTTAAACATTTAGTATCTGTGATATTGTTATTATTTGTTGTGTTAATAACAGAAGTCAGTATCAGAAAGCTTACTAATAGTATTTATTATTGACTGTTTATTGTTGTTTTTTTATGTTTACTTAAAATGTTACCTTTTTTAATGATCACCATACACTTTCTGTATAGTTAAATTTTCTTAATAAAGAAAGCTAGATAACTTTTACTATTTTTTAGTCGACAAAGACTAATTTAATTTTTTTATAGGGTTTTATAAAAAATTTTTCGTATTTTAAAGTTGATTAGGAATAGTAGTAAGAGGTACATCTTACCCAGCTTCAACTTTGACTTTTTGTGCAGTCTCCAGATAGGTAATGGAGTGCTTGGCCAATTTAACAGGGTTACTATCCTGTTAAACTGTAGTAAAGAAGTGGCTGCCTTGCAGCTACTAGAAGTTGTTAGAATATGGAACCAATGTTTGGTTTTTATCCAAGGAAGAAGAATGAATGAAAAGGGATGGAAGGGAAAAGGGGTGTGAGCATTCAAAAAAACTAGCCCACTACTGGGGCCACTGGTTTTATCCACAGTAGGATTGCTAGCCCTCGCTGGATTTGCTTCTGATCATTAACAGTAGTTAGATTTAAGGTCATTACTCTTATACACATACATTTATTACATTTACATATTTTAGAGTTTCTCATTGCTATAGATTTTTGTGGTTTTATTGTATTAGAGATATAACCAATGAATAATTTTTTAATTTAATGAGATTTTTTTAATTGTGCAACTTAAATTATCTGTCACGCAGACATAGATTTAATCTAAGTTTTATATTAGTAAGTCCTAATTAGTTAAGAGTTAAGAATTCTTATCCATAAGCCTTGGCATTTTTCCAGTGCTCTCTCTTGTTTTCTTATTGTTTGTTTGTCCAATTTTTAACTAGATGTTCATAGGTATTTATGCATTAAAATCTATTTTTCGTAATTAATGGTGAACCTCCAAAATCCTTATAATTACTAAAAAGAGTTTTGGAAGTAATGCATTTCTTTTTTTTCTGTGAAAAAGTGTTAAATTTATTTGTAGAATTTTTAAGCTGTAATTGTAAAGCTTTCCCCCGTCATTTAAGGTAAGTATATCGATGCATGTTAAAAATATTGTTTTGCTGTTTTACTTTTATTGCTTGCTTCAATGTACTTGCTGAATGAAGTTGACAAATTAAATCTGCACTTTCCCTAGCAAGCTTATTTATGTAAATAATTCAGATTAATTGATTTTTGTGGTGTACTATAATGTGTGTAGTATCTTATTCCTTTTTGATATACAGTACAGTTTCACTTATCTTAATTCAGTAAGAGAATAGTTGATATAAAATGATTAATAAATAATGAACCAAATTAAAATATTACACAAGATGTAGTGCAATTTTACATATAAAATATTTTTTAATTTATATTTGTGATTAATAGCAGCATACCGTTACTATATGTTATTTTATAAGAGTCTGATAGTGTGTATTGTAAGGAAGAGTTGACTGCATTTCATCTTTATGGCATTGATATTAACTTAAGAATTAAAATGGTTATTGCAGTATCTCAGATGTCTCATTCACAAAAATTAATTTCCAGTTTGTTATTCTTGAATTTTAACTAGAATCACTTAACTAAGATAATTAATCAGTTTCTAATAATTATAAACTTAAATTTATGTGATTTGATGTTTGTAATGAAGCAATGTAATAGTTGTGTATTATATCAATATAAGTTTTTTTGATATGTACAACAATGAAAGTGATCTGTGAAAATAAGTGTAAGTGATCCATGATTGCAATGCACAGATATCATGTGTTTGCTTTTAGTTACATGGTCTCTCTCTTGCTGTTTTCTTAAAACATAACCATTATTTTTTTTTTTTTACAAGTGCTATTAATAAACAATATAATTTTTTTTTTAAATTGAAAAGGTAATTTTTTTCGAAATTCTTTTGTCGTTCAGAAATAAGAAAAAAGAGGATTTTGAAATCGGGTTTGCGTCACTACTTAGAATAAGTGGTATTGTACTGTGTTTTAAATTGGTTAAAGAGCCACCAGTTTTTAAAGTTTTAAGATGTTCCTACATTCTTTAAACTTCTAAGTCTTTTTATTGTTATAAATGATAATTTTCACAGTATGAATACTGCAGGAATGCAGTCATATTTTTATAATGCAATAACCTTGTGAATTGGCTTTCAAAGATATCGAAAGAAATACATAATACATAACTTAGGCTTATCATTTATTTTTGTTTTTAGTTATTTTTCTCCTTTATTATTGTTGTCATTTGCTTTGTTTCTTTTCCTTGACTAATTTTTTTTTCTTTGCGTACTGTAGTGCAAGAAGTCATTTTGAAAGATACACCTAATGAAGTAGGTAACCAGGAAAGTAGTTGTGCATGTTGAATGGAAAAAAAATCAATCACTCTTTCTTAAGATAAAGAACGAATGAATTCCTGAATGAAAAACATCTGTTTAATGACAGAGATATGTGATGTAAAGATTATTGGCGACGTCTGTGTGTTTTTCTTTTTTTTACATTTATTAACAACTATATATATTTTTTTTTTATTTGACCATCAGTATTTAATTTGGTAAATAATTTAGCAGACAATTTATAACATTATATGATAATATTACTTATTTATTTATATACATAATTCATTAAAATAAACATATTTAAACAATACTGGTAATATTAACTTATGGTAAAACTAATAACCATCAGGAGTTTTAATTAATATATCTGGAATATTTTTTATTACTTTTTTTTATAGCTAATTTATGTAACTATTCTTTAACTAAGTATATCTTCTTTAATTAGGAT
Source organism: Lycorma delicatula (assembly GCF_047948215.1). Classification (NCBI taxonomy): domain Eukaryota; kingdom Metazoa; phylum Arthropoda; class Insecta; order Hemiptera; family Fulgoridae; genus Lycorma; species Lycorma delicatula. The sequence goes on along the minus strand of NC_134455.1, from coordinate 153,173,734 downwards.
ATTGAATACTTATTTTTTTAAATATACAAGAAACATTAAAAAAGTTTCCAGAATTGTGTGTAGATTTTTTATTAAGGAGATCTATTACCAATCTATTAATCAAGTACTTCCAGTTTTTGTGCATGTTTATATGTTGTATATGTTCACATATGCACATTGTGCATACTGATGTATGCTTGTATTATGCAAACTGTGTATTTCTCTTAATGATATTTTCAATCATTAGAAACATTGTTTTTGTGACTTGTTATGCATGCAGAGTCACTTACATGTTTGTTAGAAGTCTTCCATCATTATGAAATTTTGTTAAAGTTTATTTGATAAACTTATGGATTCACTAATCTAGAAATGAAATGATTGGAAGTCACCATGTAACTTGTAATATTATTAAGATAAAATTTCCTGCCATTTCTAAGATTACGTTTTCATTTTGCAAAGTATCTGTACATAGCAAGTACCATAAATGTGTTGTAGGAGGAATAATTTGGGCTGGCTAGTAGATAATGTAAATGGCTGTAATGGGTAAATATGTAAAAATCATAACTATAGTTTTGGAAAAAAATAAAACATTTATACAGCAATATAAGCTTATAAGTTTATAAGATTCATTTTGCCTAAGAATATAAATTCTGTTGTAGAATGTTTAAACAGATCATCTGCATGCTGTTCGCCTTGAGTAATTTCTTGTCATGTTCAGAATATATGCATATATTCTGCTTTCTGTTTTAGTAAAAGAGAAATCTGCCTTATTTTTACACACTATGTATACAAACAGAAAGTGCAATCTTGTTAACTAACCAGCGCTTTCAATTATAACAGACTTTTTAATGTTAGCACTACATTCTGTAAACTTTTTGAATGGTAACTTTTTAACTGAAATAAAACATATTAATAGAGTTTATAGAAAACTTAATTTCATTATTAAAAAAGGATATATTTTTCCCCAGGAGACCTAGATGTTTATATATGGCTGTACGTTCATGTATTTTCATATCAACCGGGACACATTATATTTAAAGAATGATATATGATGGATTAAATTATTTTAAGATTATTTCATTATTTAATATTGTGACTTTTTGTATTCATATTTTAATAGTGTACAAAAAACAGAGAAATAATAAAATGCTCAGTTGTCTCATTAGTTAATGTACTTTTTAATTTTAATTTTAATTTTTTGGGGGATGGAAATTTTTTCTAGTTGTTACATTGTTTTATTTTCATATATTGATGGCAAACAGTTTTGTTATTGTTGAGAGTTCATATATTATAATGGTAGCTGAATAAAGTTTTTATTAATTTGGTTTATCATTAGATTAAAAGTAAATTTCAATTTAGATTCAGGCTTTTCTAAACCAATTAAAATGAATTCTCATGTTTTTCTTAAAATTTAAATCACATTAATTTTGTTTAATTTTACAATTATTTGAAGTTTTTATTGATTCCATTTCTTCAACTGCTTTAATGTTAAAACATTTTTGTTAAAAAAGTTTGTAAAAGTTGGAACTCATTGTTACATCAGTTTTTGTCATCCTATGTTGTTTTTGTCCGAAGCAGCCACAGAACTAATCCTTAAACTTGTAATGTAATATGTTAGTCTAATAGAGAAATTACAAGTAGAATAAAGAAAATAAGTAGGGAATGAGAATGGATCTCGGCTAGCAAATTGTTTTACCATTTCGTAAACCTCACATTAAATCAGCAGTTATACTTCAATCTGTAAATCAGTGGCATAATTTTAAACTTGCAAGGGAAAGTGAAAACCATCCTGAACCTTTACTGCATAACAAGCACAAAAAAATAATTTATTTTCATAGAAGAAGCTATATATTAACTCCTTACCGGTTTTTTTTTTTTTTTTTACAGAAATGAATGTTATCTTGTTCTAATTTTTTTTCTTTTTTTAATGTATGATTTTTGACTAATAATGACCTCATATGCAATTAAAAAACAGTTTTTTTTTCATGCAAAACTTATTTTATTATACACAGACAACATATGCAATATTTACAGAATTTCTGTCGCATGCATGTACAAAGTATTTACATAATTATACATCTATACACTGATATATTTATAGAATTTCATGATATAGTAAGAAATATAGTGCTCAGTCAGACTATACAGAATTCTGTAAATAAACAACTTGCCATTACCGCAGGTCAGCTGATTATAATCAAATACACATGAAAATATCTCGCTTTACACTGTATTAAAGCTAACAACTAGCATTATTTATCATCACTTAAAAAAAAAAAAAAAAATTTTGTAAAATGACAGAATATTATGACAGAGAATGAATTAAAACCAGCCGAAAAAGTTGTCATCGGAATGTTTCATCAAAGGCCCTAATCGTGCACATCGGCTACGTCAGAATATTCCATCAAGATCAGTAAGGGATTAATGACTGATTATTTACTATAATTTTTTAAGGTTATAGGAAATAATTGCATTAATTTTATCACTACATTTCAAATGGAGAGAAAGGAAGACTATAAATGTTTTAGGAAAAACAAACCTTTAACCAAACATGAATATAAATGTAAAAGTATTATTTGCATTCAATAACAACAATAAATTTATACTTTAAAATAATCATTTTTGAGTGTGAGGACTTTACCTTGAAAAAAGGTGGATAGACCGCCAAAAGTGAGGACTGTTGACTTGATTGCATAGTAAAAATGTTTTCTAAATAACTTTTTAATATTAAATATGTGAATTGAATTTACTTATTAAATATAAACAGTAATATTATAAGAATTGAATAAAAAATAACCAATGGTTAAGAACATACCTGTGTATTTAACAATGTAACAAAAATAATTGAAGTAGTGTAGCATAAAAATTTACACAAAAAATTATAACAAAAAGAAACACAAATTTATATTATTTTATTATTAAATTAAATCAGAGCCTATTTGCTTATACCAGATCCAGTAACTGAACATGTCACATCTTCTTTATCATCAGTGTTCTTGTTAAACTTTTCACTTCAGATAATTTATTCGAAAAAGCTCTGTCCCTTTTAATTTTATCATAAAATTCTGATCATATCATTTGGCAATTATATTTTGTTAAAATAGCTGTTTCAGTGTCTGTACTTTTAGTTTCTCCCTTTCTGCATTCCAAGTATTGTTCATTATTGAAAAAACTTTCAACTGGAGCAGAATTTCCTAGTAAACACAAACCAAACTTTACCAATTGAAACATATTTGTATATGCTACATAGTTTTGTTCACGATCATTATAAACTAGTTGCTATTTCTGTACAGTAGTAATTGGTTCTTGGTTTATTTCTTTTTCTACCTGATGTGGTTTGAGTTTTTCAATGACAAGAGAAATTCTTTTATCAAATCAGCTCATCAGAGTTTATAGAATTCTCATTAATAATGTTTACAGCATTACTTTCATTTTCAAGTTGTGGCCAATCAAGTGAACAAACTAATCCATGAAAATTTATTTACTCCATCAAAGCTACTTTCCCATAAGTGATGGGAGATGCATAAAAAACACTAAACACTATTCAAAAACATTTCCTCACTAATCATGCCATCTTTTTTTAATTTTGATAGTAACTATTTTGCAGAAAGTGTACAAAAAGTAATGAACGTCTTTAAATCAGCGTAAGCACAACTTGTTTCTGCAGCCAAAATCTCATCACTTTCCAGGACTAACACAGTTTTGTGGAACAACTGTAAGGATCCATGCTAAAATGTCAAATAAACTTCCCCTGTTATTTGCCTTTCTAGGATTTTTTGGCTTTTTTCTTTGACACCCTCTAAAGTTAAATTTGTATTATCTGCACAGAAGCAAATAACTTGTAATGAGTGCTTTTTTATTACACTCATCAAATATTCACTGAGAATTTCAGATGTTTCACCTTCAAATTCACTAAACTCTAGCAGTTTCACTAGAACTCTGTCTTTCTTGTTAAAGTACCTAACCACAATAGATACAATTTTTCTTTCTTTTCTATTAAAGAGTTATTGCATGTTATAGTTAGAAAATTTGCATTTTCAATATCTTTAAGTACGTTTTGCTGAATAAAAGGAGCAATAAAATTATAAATAATCGCCTCTGTTTTTGTTCTAGCTAACAAAAATTTATCTTTAAAGGTTTTTTAAAGACATACAATTTGAGGTTTTAAAGCTAAGTCCATGTTTTGTAGAATGAAATGCAAACTCTGCTTCTTTAACGGTAGTATCTGTTACTTGTAGTTGGTAGGTCTTCAAAAATTTAACCAAATTAGTTATTGTGGTTGCAGCGACAGCCTTTATGTGTTTATCAGTCCCTATGTCATCTTCAATGTTTCCACGACCCCGATGAGATATTGAAACACTGCATCATAAATGCAAAATGACACTCTAACTATCACTTAAAACTTGTTGCAAAAATTTAAACTCGTGTCTTAGTTTATCATTAGATGTACACTTCTTTTTATCCATAGCAAAACTAACTGCATAAGATAATTTATACTTAAATACACTGAAAATATATGAGCCGCTAGACAAATCTAACCTCAACAGGCTACTTGGCGGGTATCGTATTGGTATCACATAACAGGGTCGACTACTTCAGCTGATAGGCAGGTAGACGTCAGTTTGTGCGTTTCAGCTCTTTGTTTTGCAGCAAACTTGACAGTAGCATCAATAATAGTGGCACTGCTGTCATCTGCCATCACAACAGGAATGAAAATATGTCTAGGGTAAAGCAAAGTAAATATACTCAATGCAATTTTAAATTGGACAAATGTTCTGAGTATATTATATTTATCTTGTGCTTGTAAGAACTGTGGACATTTTACAACAGCAAAAACTTTCGCATACGAGTATTGAAAAAGCAGACTGTGCGCAGTAATAGGTCAGCCTAATTAAGATTGGTTAATGATAACATTCATTAAAAGAATTACTTTGAAAATGTATGTATGTCAATATAAAGTTTTTGTTCTACGTGAAATTGTATGAAAAGTAAAAGATGGTTGTTGAATTCCTGCCGTAGTTTCTATAGTGTATTCATTGTCAATTTGCTCCTTCTGGTAACAGTTTGATAATTATTTTAGCTCATTCAAAGTTGTAGTGGACAATGGTGGTCATTCATAATTTACCCTCAAATATTTTGCAATGTAAGATCTGGTAACTTAAGAGGCAACATATTTAGAGTACAAAGTTATCTGCTGTAACTAATGACAGAGGATCACTTTCTTAAACAGTAATGAACTTCCATATGTCATTGATGTTTCCACCCAGTCTTATTGATAAATCTAGTCTCTGGAATCTTTATTCAATTTTTTGGAAATAGATAGTTCAGCATAATATCCAGATAGAAATGATCAGCAACTGTATTTTCTATGAAAAATCATTACCTAGGTAACAGTACAAAAGATGTGTTTATGTAGTAGGGAGTTACAGTCAAGTGGGTTGTACTGATGCTCAAATGTTATTTTTGAATCCTTCATGTTCCATATGTGTTAATATTGGCATCTCATAGCTTATATTACAAAGAAAATTTAGCATATATTATATAACTTTTAATCTGGTTGAGGATATGATATCTGGAACATTAGATAAGTATCTGCTAGATAAAATGAGTTCTACTTTTTGAAATTTTTTGTAACAGTATTAATATTGAAGTATGTTATTTTCTATATTGAAGTGATTTTATAGATATTTATTTCCACATTGTTCTCTAAATTTAAACTTTGATTAATGACAAGTAAATTATACTAACCTCTTTATATTTTACATATAAAGGTTAGTGTAAATGATTAGTCTAGTTCGCTAATTTAGAATGTGTATAAATTAGTTAATTGTTAATGATTATTTTTGATGTAGATATTTATTTATTCTAGTTATACAGATTTATGTTATATTAGGGTTACATAACAGTACTATATTTTATTATTTCTAAAGCTTAGATTTAAAGTCCAGTTATGATTGTCATAAATGATCAAAGAATTATTGATGATAATTATACTGTTGTGTTACTGCACTTCTTTTTTTATTCTTTGCTTAGGTCATTTAGTTTTAAATTTTAATCATTTCTTCAATCAAATAAGTGCTCAATAACTAATAAAATATTAACATTTTATTTATTGTAATTAAAGTAAATAAATTTTTATTTGAAATGTGTGCCAATTTGCTAATTTATTTATTTAATTTAAATAATACACAGGGATGTTTAAGAATATTTAAAAAGCTACTTTATATAGGAATAAATTGCCAAAATTTGATTTTTAAAATTTTGTTCCATAAGGAAAAGTTGAAATAAATCAGATTATGTTATTAAAAGTGCTATGCATGAGCTTATTTTTAATTCACTGTTATTCTTGCTGGGCAATGCATTTTTCTCCCAACATTTTCTTTCCTCAATGCATTTTCTCCTTCAGTTTTAGGCAGTACAAATTACTATGTTGAAAAAAAATTATATGCATTTCAAATATATATAATTTTTTTTCTTAATCTATTTATTTTTAATTTGAAATCAGTTATTCTAAATTTAAATTAAAGATTTTCTCCTGTTTTTGTTTATCATTATTTTGTGGCTTATTTTAGAAAAGATTTCATTAAATTATTTAAAAAGTTATAGTCTTCAAGTAAAACAATCAATGCCTATAAACTAGTGTGATTCATTTTATATATATATATATATATATATATATATATATATATATATATATATATATATATATATATATTTGTGTGTGTGTGTGTGTATGTGTATTTTACTGCCATGAGGAGGGAGATGTATGCACTTAATTGATTATCAATAACACAATCTTAAAATTCTATAAGATATTACTTGAAATCTAGTAAGTTATGTTTCGCAAAATTATTTTTTTTATTTTCTAAAGAAATGCATTTTTTATTTTTTTAAAAAAAAGCTGAATTTGTTTCACTTAAAAATAAAAACTAATTTTTCTTATTGGTTTTTTGAGTTATAAAAATATGAATGATTCTGTATTTGAATATTAAAATTGCAAATCTTTGTCACAATTGTGTTTTAAGTTTTTCTTAAAATTATTTTTTATTTTCACATTCCCAATTTTATTATAATATATATATATATATATATATATATATAATAGTTTTTTTTAGAAAAGAAGCTGTGAAGGTAATAATCTTTTAATTGGTTTAATGGAAATAAAAAATGTTGTAATTTATTATTTAAATATATATTTGTAATATAATAAAAATAATTAATTTAATTGATTTTTTTTTATCCCACGTACATATCTGTTTAAATCATAAATTTCTGTGTAATGAAAAAAAATCTTTCAACATGAAATTTACGTAATTAGCTTTGAGTAATTAGTTATGTTCATGAAGCAAAGTTTAAATTTCTAATTATTATTTTTATGCTTAATTTTAATTGTCATTGCTTTTTTGAACATTCACCATGAAATACCATTAATATATGTGGTTTATCCATCTAAAAGACTGCATAGTCAGTTTTAATGATTATGGAAACTAGTCTATTAAGCATGGCTTTGACATTAACATTTTTTTCTTCATAAATATTTTTTTCTTAACCATTGATTGAGCGAGTAGTTATCATTGCTGCTGATAATTTGTTTTGTAATTAAGCATATCACACTTCAAGTATCATTTAAAGGTACTTAGTAGTGTAGTCATATCACATCAAATATATAAAATCTATAAATATTTTAATTTACTATTTTGTTTTGATTGTATTGGGCATATAAGTGATGCTCATTCTTTCTCCATCTAATACTGACCTTAATCTTACATTAATGATTCAATTTATCTTGTTTTTTTCTAACTGAATCTTGATATTGTTTATGTAAAAAAGAACAAATCGTAGAATAATAATAAAAGAATAAAAAAAGTTAATTTGTCTATTGTAATTTTGCCATAACAATTATTTTTTTATTTATTTATTTATTTTTTTTTTGAATAGACAGTAATTGAGTGAATTATAATTTGAATCGATGGTGGTAGAATGAGACACTGGCAGTGATTAAGCCATTACTGTAACATTTTTTTTTATTCATTAATTTTTAAGATTATTACAGGAATTTAAACCCAGTTAAACTTATATAAGATGGAAAGATGAATTTTAATATATGAAAAATGCCATGCTTAATTAGGGGCCAAATAAATAACCTTCTGAGTGAAAGGCAGAAAACTACAACTAAAGGTCAGTTTATTATTATCTTAATATGAAAGCAATTCTTTTAGCCTAAATCTGTTATAAATAACAAAAATGATTTGAATTAATAATTTATTAATTAATTGATTTGAGTTTTATTAAATTAATTTTTGGCTCTTGAACTACTTTTGTGGTTTTTTCAGTGTACTTTTGTAGTTATCTCTGCTTTATAAAAATATTTTCAGCCGTAATATGGCATTATTTAAATCATAAATTTTAAATATACATTTTTTTTTAACATCCTACCACCATTAGGTATTGCTTCAGAGGATGAAATAAATAACAAGTAGCATGTGAAAATGCCATTCCTGACCAGAATTTGAACCCAGGACCTCTGAATGAAAGATCAAGACGCTACCACTCATGCCACCAAGGCTGACAAATATTAAATTTAGAGGGAGATATGTTCACTTTCTCATTCACTGACATAAGATTAAGTAGTCTGCCGTTATTACAGTCTGTTTGTAGGCAGTGAAACTATTGTTTTTGGTGTAATAATTTGAATTCATGTTTTAAATAAAAATTAAATAATTTTAATTAATTTATTAAAAAAAATTATCAGTGACTGAATAGTAGTAATGTAGTGAACTTTCCTGTAATTCTTTTATTTTAAAGTGTATTTCTAATTAAATTATACTAAAAAAGCATTATTATGAAGCAGAAATCTGTGTGAAAGTACTTTACATTGAAAAAAAGTAGTTAGTATAAAAATTAAATTTTTAAATGTAATTATATTTTACTGCTCGGATGCAATTTGCTTAACTATTTATCCCCTGAAGAATTGTAATTCCTGAATAACGATAGGAATTAAAACAATAGTACAACTACATCAAAAAATGTGAAATTATTTGACTAAAACCTACAAGGACTTTTATAAGTCATGATTTGATAAAGAGCCTTAGTTCTAGCCAATCTTAACTGCATGAACAGTTAGGTAAGCACGTACAAATGCAACAGAATATACTGAAATAAAATAAATTATTATTTATATAAATATATTTATTAATATTGTAATGAATAGTTTACATTTTTAAAATGAATGAAAGATCTAATCGCAAAGAAAGTATGTTAAAAAATGACCTTTTTCCCTTAAGTTATTATTTCTGTGTTTACACGTCAAAACACAGATACACACATAATATGCATACATTTTGTTGTGGTATAGTATGTTAATATTGTAATGCTTATTTTTTATGTATAACACATTAGTACACTCGCCAAGGCTAAACTTTGCAAGAGTACATTAATAGCCATTACAGAGAGATGCATACCGTATTTTCTCTTTGGTTGAGAAAATATTGGAATTAATAAAGAAAATCAATGATAAAATACATTGTTTATGGAATTATTTTCTTTAATTTTTTAAAAAAATATTAAGCTTTTTATTTTGAACAAAATTACATTTTATTTTTTAAAATCTGTTAACAAATAGTCGAGTTATGGCAAAAATTTAATGTTGTAATTTTGCATCTGTTTTCATGCCTTCCACTTTACACTCAATATTAATTGTTTTTATTTATTGTCAATTCTAGTATTGTAATTTAATATCAAATTAAGTAATAATTTTTTCACAATATTAGACCTAATAATTAAAAAAATAAAACAACATTAATAATTTCTTGAAATTCATTTTGGATCCTTTGTTGAAGATCCTCTATGTTAACTTGAATAAACAATAATATATTTCAAATGGCCCCACAGGTAGAAGTCAAGAGGGTTTAAGTCAGGTGATCAGGCAGGCCAGGCCATTGGCCCTCTGTGGCTTATCCATCTTTCATGCAGGAAATCTGATACCAACTGACTGAAATGTGCTAGAAACCACATATTTCCTCTTAATTGTAGAGGTAGATTTTCCAAAAGTTGTGGACGATTTTCAGTTAAATGAGCAAGATAATTTTCTCCAGTTAAACGATTTGGTAGAATGATGACCCAAAAGATAGTCATTAAAAATATCTGCCTTTATGTTCAGCGAAAATCTTTTTTGATAGCTACTTTGGAAGGTACCATGAGGATTCTTCTCACTCCAGATACGCTGGTTGTGATAGTTTTAAAACACCATTCCTGTTTAAAGAAGTTTCATTTTTACATTGTTAACATGATCAACAGTAATAGTTGCTGTATAAAATTATTCAGAAGTGAACAATTAATATCAATTGCTTTTATTATTTAATATTAAATTATATTGTGAGAAAATTATTACCTAATTTGATACTAATTTACAATACAATTTACAGCCTAAAGTGGAGAACATGGAAACAGGTACAAAATTATAACATCAATTTTATGCCATAACTCGGCTATTTGTTAACTGATTTTAAAAAATAAAATGTAATTTCGTTCAAAATAAAAAGCTTAATATTTTAGAAAATAAAATAAATTTTGATAAAACTAATATTTATGGAGATATAACAGATTGAAAAATAAACATAGCTGCCATTTTGTTATTTTCAAAGGTATTTAAGTTCTGATTTTTTGCTAATTTTAAAACTTTATTACCAAAACGCTTACCAAATATTAATGTGATTCATCTATCCAAACTTGAGATATAAATTTTTATATAAAAATAATAAAGTGGCAGACAGGGGGAGAACGAAAGAGAAAATCGGCATTTTTCCTAAGGATATTTTTTATTTAGTTTTACAAGTAGAATCCAAAAAGGTATAGCCATCCCACCATTTTAGAAACACTCTATATTTAATATAAAATCACCAGTACATCCTTATGAAAAAATTCCAAAAATGAAAACAGTATAAAAAAAATAGTTTATTTCATTGTTGCGGGTTGCAATTTACCTGAAGAATCTTGAGGAATATTTGTAAATTACTTCCAAAAACAATCTCATTTTTCATCTATTTTACAGGTAGTGGAAGTGTGACATCTCATAAATTTATTAACAGACAATATACAACAGTTTACAGGTAGTGGAAGTGTGACATCTCATAAATTTATTAACAGACAATATACAACAGTTACTGCTGAAGCGTTTTATGAATTGTATTTTATCTGTTGTTACTGATGATAGGAAACACATTTTTTAAACTGTGGTTTGTAGATGGTTTCATGTTTTAAATTAATACGGTGGATAAAAGTTTTTGAAGGAAAGAATTTTTATTAAAATGAGCAAGTACCTAGACTATTTATTAGTAGAGTACAAACAATTCATATAAATGGAAAACAGTCAGATAACTGTCCTTAAAAAGATGTATTTTTTTTAACAGATGGCAAAGATTACCGGCAGCAAAGGATTATTTTTGCAACCTTTTTAATTTCTTCATTACTTGAAATTATGGAAACTAATACATATTATAATACTGTTGTTGTAACAGTAAAGCTCATTGGAAAAAATAAACTTTCCTATCATCTCTGAACTCCAATATAGTAGGAAAGCCATTCATAAGTATAAGTAGTTAAAGAATGCTTCAAGGCATTTCTTATTTCTATTGTAAGTTGTAGTTAATTATCATGCAGAGAATGAATTCATAATAAACATATAAGTTAATGTGAATCTATGCTAATGGTTGTCTTCTCTTATAGCTGTTCATTTTGTTTTTTTTTTTATGAACATTTTTGACACTTAAATTTCAGTGTTAATGAGGATCAGTGGTGATTCAGATGTATGAATTCCTTATTGTTTATGAATAGCCAGTGTCTTATTACTAAATAGATATTTTTCTTTCCTTTACTTTTCACAGATGAGGTAACCCAACCTCCACAATGGATCAAAAGCATTTCAGCCTTTCTTCTGGAAGGTTCTTGGTGTGAACACTAGTCAGGCTTGAAATTTTTCATTACATATTCCCACAGATAAGCTTCCAGCTAATTTGGAAATTTAATAACTGTTTAATAAATTATTTTATAATCCTTGAACACTATCCTATTTTGGACATCAAGCATTTTAAGGTTTCATTAATCCTTTCCAAGATTTTTGTCACTTGGCATCTTGGCTTAGATATTATTTTTTGTGTTCATGCAGTCCAAATAACTGTTTAAAATTACACATTGGTATTCTTATTTATTTTTTTTATAATTCAAAATAGTTTATTGAGGAAAAACGTTGCCTTGTTCATATGTGCCTTCATTTCTTAAATGCAGTCTTTGATGACTTTTCTTATCTGTTTTTAATTGTACTTTTATTTTTTAAAAGTAATCCATTTTTGTTTATATATTTCAGTCTATGTTATTATCAAAATTTATTACAAAAAAGTTATTTTCTTGTGGTTCCTATGCTTGATTGTATTTGATTAATTACAACTTCAGAAAGATGGATTTACCCATATATTTTTAACTACTTTAGAATTTTATATAGTTTTTCACCTTTTTATACAACATGATTTCAAAATATTAGATTTTTTTTGTAATTATTTTATGACCTAACTCCCAATAATTTTAGAATTTTCATGTTATGTTTACCAGCTTTGTTTTTTGAAACTTTTAACAATATCCAAATCAGATCTGAAAGTGTTATGTACAAGATAGTTTTTTTTTTATACCATTTATGATGATTGATTTCTCTATAAAGTAAATTGTAATAATTTATAATTGAAGCATTATAATTTTTCTAAAGAAAAATTATGTGGAATTATTAACATGTTATTTATGACATAATCTGGTCACTTTTCAATCGGTAAAGACTTTTTATTCACTTTATGTTCTGTGCTTTTATTACTTCGTAATGTTAATTGATAAAAAAATATACAAATATGAGTTAAAAAAAAATACACATTTTATAATGTAATTAATACGTAAATGTTTTGCTTGTTTACACTTTACAGTTATTTAATTTTAAGTTTCATTTACCTCTCTCATTTAATATTCCATTCATTTGAGTATTTATTTTTTAAACGTTTATGAGTTAATGGATTAACATTTTTAAGATAAGTTAGGTTGTGTGTACTTATTTAGTATCAATTGCTGTATTATATCTATATGATTTATATGAGTATATAAAAATTGCTGAAATGTGTTCCTTTTGATGAATATTATCTTACGTCGATTTTGTCGCTAATTTACAATTAATTGTATAAATATATTTAATAGTTATATTTAATTGTCCATTATTATAAAATTTTATTCATTTCTTAATGTGCATAGTATAAAAATCATTCTGAAATTAATAATAAATTTTATTTCAGTATATTGTGTTGTACTTAAAAGTGCACACCTAACTTCTTGCAAATAAGATTGGCTAATTTATGATCCTTCGTATAAATATTGTCTTTCTGGCAATACAATAATAAGAAAAATCTCACTGGAAATCAAAACAAGGAGCTTTCCAAATTAAGACTTCTCTGGGAGATTTAAATTTCATTAACAATTTTTAAATAAAGAACCTCCAAAAGAGGATTATGAATCTTTTTTTTTTTTAATTTATAAAATTTTAAATGCGACATTTTTCTTTTTGTAATGTCTCTCCTTATACCTACATTTGAAACCAAACTAGTGTATTTTTTTATTTTTTAGCTCACATTTCATTTGTTTATAAATATTGTCATGAATACTTTTTATGCATGAGTTATTAAACTGATAATGCAACCAGTCCTAGAATTAATCTTTATTGTTTTTTTTTGGAATGTTATCTCCAGTTCTTCCAGGTAATAATTGTGTTTTACTTCAGTAACATTTTACAGTTTTCTCTTATTTATTTGTTTAACATTTTAGCATTAATATTAAGATTAATTAAGGTTATTTTTTTTTTGTGATAAAAACTCTCTATGATCAAATTTCTTGGGACCAGAAGTAATTACATCAAGGATTCAAAAAAATAACATTGCTTAGTTAGAAAGGTTCCTGTTTTATACACACTAAACCTTTCCAATGCTAAAGGCAACTGTGTTTCACTATAGTTATACAACACTCACACTGCTTGCACATGGTAGCTTATTTTTGCTGTTATTATTTAACTTACACTTATTTGAGTTTATATGTGTATTTCAGTTGGAGATTGTTGATTGAATTTTACATTGGCCTTTTTTTTTAAACATGCCTGTACATTGTCTTCTTTTTTTTAATAGAAACATGGTAAAAACATTTTGGCCTAACTAAATAATTGTCTGATATAAATTCTAAGAGTTGCTGTAATAAATGAGATATTAAGTTATTTTAAATGATTTAATTTAACGTTTTATGCAGATAAAACTGCATACACCAGAAATTTTTTTATCAACTTTATTAATAGTATTATAGAAATTTAAATATAAATGTAGATAAATACAGTTGTAAGTTGAATTACATCTAATCTCTGCTGCAGTATTTTTACAAAGGTAAATGCACTTGTGAAGCATTAAAAGTTTGTCATCTCATTGATTCAATTGTGTTTGCAAATTTAAACTGAAAAATCTTTTCATGACTTTTTGATACAAAAGTCTCTAAATAAAAAACCTAGCAATTCAAAAAAAAATTATTACTTTTATTGCTTTATTACTTTTTTAATCAGTACCACATTTTACTCATATTTTATATCATAATCCAAACTAAGAATATAATTTAAGACAAACAATACAATATCATTTACAATAAAACAGTTGCAAATTAGACATAGCTGATGGATAATATAAATACTTATGTTGACCTACAACAGTTTGTACCCATAGCTTCTAACTGAACTACAACAGGCTCACAAGAGTAACTAATTCTAATTTTTCTTTTCTAATTTAAAACTGTGATGAAATAATAGTTTTTGAGATTTAATAATAGTTTGGAAAATTAGGTACTCTTGAAGCAAGAGGCCTGTTTTAGAAGTAACTATCATTTATGATTAAAATATTGAAGAATATTAAATATATATAAATGAGGGCAGCAGTGGCTGAGTAGAAATTTAACAATTACTATAAATTATAGAAATATTAGAGGGAAATTCATTTAGTTTGTCATTAGAAGTCAAAAGGTGATTCATAAAAGCCATAAACTTTATGCTTCCCTAGGATAACTTATCAATTTCAGTCACAATTGAATAAAAAATTAACTCAATGTTTTCATACTGAATGAGCCAGTGCTCAAGAGAAATTCTGAATGAATTTAAACGTAGACTATGTTTACACAGTTTGGAAAAAAATTATAAGATAACATTAGAAAATTGAAATTAAACTACAAAATGTTTAATAATTAAATTGTATAAGTATATTTAGAATATGTAGTTCCCTGAATCCCATGTGGCATTCAACTGGAAAATATTTATTTTGAAATAGGAAGTTCTTCTTCATTGATTAAAATGCGCTTCATTAAATAGTGATGGAATTTATGTGTATGACTAATTTTAAATTGCTCATTGTGTTTGTTGTATTATGAAATTTAAAAAAAGCCAAGTAAACTTTGTTTACCAGGAAACAGCAGCCATATTTTTTCCTTACAGTTTGTGCTTTTCTTAAATTTGCTTTTGGGGATGATGTGTGCTATCACTAAATTCACTTAATTCAATTTAAATTATTTTAATACAATTTTTTGACTCATCATCTATAAAAAATATTTAGACTTTATTAATGGTAATAGTATAATCAGAAAAATCCAGTTTTTCTTATTTTAATGGCTAAGATTTTTCATTTGAAGTTCATTTTTTTTCATTAGTTAAAATTTGTATAAAATATTTTGCTTACTATTTTTTTTAATCATAATGCCATACATTATTTATTGTAACAATAAATAATTCTACCAGCTGCAAAATTCATGGTCTTATTCCAGTAAAAATGGTAAAGAACTACTGAAATTCATGGTAACATTGCAAGATTTATGAACTACTGAAATTACAACTTTCAGTACATCCTTACAACTTTTGATTTATTTAAAAGTTAATTACAAAGTAACTGTAATTTTTTTACTAAAAAATCGTCTATTACCATTTTTTACTGAACACTCATCTATTCATCATGAATACTTCTTTGCTTTCTTAAATATTATTTCCGTGCATTGGTGTTAAAACAGTTGGCTCATAAATTTTGCAGGATTATTAATAAAGTGCAGTGGTTCTCTTACTGTTTCTACTGCAAAAAGCATGAATTTTACTGCTTTCTGTAATGTGCCATATCATTTCCTTTTTCAGTTAACAATAATTCCAACCCGTTTTGAAAATTCCTTTCTTCTGTTTGTTAAAAAGTATACCTCTGATTTTATGGATTTTTTTATATTCCAACCTTCAGATTAAATGAATGAAAGGATAATTGAAAAGAATGCCACTTCCTAACTAAAATTGAAACCATATTGAGCATGATCACCATATCATCTGGGCAACTAAGTTAAAACAATTTGCTTACTTACAAAGAAATATCTATTGAAATGATATACTCAACTTAAAGTTTTACCCCTTAAATGAATTAAGTCTGTTAAGTTCTATTTCAAATTTGGTGACAGCAGTATTTTATCACAGAGTTCTTGTGGTAATGTTAAGTTATAACATTTAAACTTACTTGAGTACAGCTGTATTTTGTAACATATCTTTTTCATTTGATTTTTACTACTTTCTAGCTACTAAGTAGAGCAAGATGATTCTTGAAAAATTCTTTGGTCCTCAACTTAGAATAACCAATGAAAACCCAAGTTGAGGACCAAAGAATTTTTCTTTGGTCTTCTTCTCATCTCTGCAGAGGAAAAGCTGATGTAGGAAATATTCTTTAAAAAAACCTGTAGAAGTTTCAGGGATAATCTATAGCAACATTCTTTTCTTTTGAACGTAAAAAGATCAAAAGGATAATGGTTTGATTAATGAAAATAATAGAGACTAATATTATGCCGCAATATCAAGATTATAGCAACTAACAGAAAGTGAAATTTTATTTTTTTTTAAATCATGTTTTTTCTGTAACCAGTCGGCCTAGAGAATAATACTATATGAAATCATTTAGTTTACTTCTTGTTGCTCCTCTTTTAAAATAAATTTTTTATAACTCCTATAAGAATGCTAACATTAATTAAATAAAAATTAGCTATGATCCTGGATACGATGATAAATTGAATCTTATATAATTTCAAGATTCCACAACACTTGGATAGTTTTAGAAATTAGCATTCCAAGGTATGAAGTGTACCAAGTCACTTTTTAATTCAACTGATTCTCATAGAGCAATAAAATCTGACTGCTATACCAAATGCTGGTACTGTGCCTGCTGATTGCATTATTGTAATGGAATTTAGTA
Source organism: Lycorma delicatula (assembly GCF_047948215.1). Lineage (NCBI taxonomy): Eukaryota > Metazoa > Arthropoda > Insecta > Hemiptera > Fulgoridae > Lycorma > Lycorma delicatula. Next base: position 153,156,443 of record NC_134455.1, on the reverse strand, counting down.
AATGACCGTAGCTAATTATTAACAGCTTGAAATGTATAAATAAACTCCCTCATTCTTTTGTTTAAATGCTTACCTAAAATTTAAACTATATACACTTTAATTTCATTGAAAATAACGATAATTAAAAACCTCCTACTCCATTAAAAAATATAAAAAAACTGTACTATCTCCAACCAGTTATCTTTTCACTGTTATATTTGTAACTGAAAATACATTATTTTAGAAAATATTAAAAATGCTCAATACCAGAGGGGAATTTCTTTGTAGGTAGCAATTTATGCACCTTTTTTTTTGTTTTTTGGAGTGTATACTTTTGGATTGCCATGGTTGATACTCTACATCCGTAAAGTTATTGCACTTTGCTGATTTATCCATCTTAAACATAATTATTTTAATGCAGCAGCCTTGAAATTATATAGAAATTCAGTGTTCTTGAAGCTAACAAATATTTGGATATAAATGTGAGTATTATTTTTAATAACCAGATTGAGATATCTGCTTACTTATGTATTCAGTTATCTTGTTATTTGCATGATCTTTTTTTTAATCTGCAAGATGTTAAAAGTAAAAAGATATGTACTGCTTTAATTATATTTGATAATAATAGACTAAAGGTTACAGAATCTGTTTATACAAAAAAATGAATCTGTATATAGAGTTCACATTATTGAAAAAAAAACTGTGATTGTTTTAAAATACTCTTTTTTTCAGAGGCAGTCCCTCTTCAGGTTGAATGTTCCCATCATTTTCTTTCCCCTTTGTTACTTCCTTCTTATTTGGACAAGAACATTTGGGTTAGGTCAGCTACCTTGGTTCCATACTGGCACCTTCTGGTAGCTGGCAGTTGGTCATATCTTTATCGGAGCTTAGGTAGCAGACCTCTGTACTCATGGAATTGTGTAAGTATTCTGTTTTGTGTGTGAGAGTTGCACAAAAAGCCAAACCAGTGGCTGGGATGCCATGCCTATTGAGTAAAGTCAGGCCTCCTATTCCTATTTCTACTCAATCACTCATTATAAGGGAACACACATCAATTAATTCTGCATTAACACAATACACAGCTTAAAAATCTTAAGACTATCACCTTATAATCTACATAATATAAAAATGTTTTTACCTTTGTTCGTAAATATTAAAACTGTTACAAACATATATTTTTATGTGGTAATATTGTAAAATAGAGGTTATTTTGTGGGTCTTGTTTATTGCTAGTTTCAGAAAAAAAAATTATGTAATCTAGTAATTATTAAATGTCTAAAATCTAATTTACACATCATTTGTTCAATCAGTTATTTAAAATATGAGAATTGTTAAGTGAACAAAGGTAATTCTAAAATTTTAATATATACTATGTTATAGCAGGAGTTCACTTAGCCTAGGCATTTTTAAGCTGTATTCAGCTACAATATTGCAGCATGAAAACCAACATTGAACATTTCAGAATGTTCACAATGTGCTGTATCTCAGTTTGTTCTGTTCTTGAAAGTGGTAACTTTTTATGTAATATTTTTTTATATCTATATTAACAATTAGAAAGATAGTTTTTATTCTGACTGTCTCTTTTCATAGATCTTGATTACTAGAAGAGGTCATTGATAAAAGAAAATTAGTTTATTTTTTTTTAACTGGATAAACAACAGACAATGCTTAAAAATATTACTGCTTATTTTTATAGTATGTGTTTCTAAACTGTATTTGTTAAACAATTTATGAGTTTTTACAATAAATAGAATTATAATTAATGAAAGAAAATGGAACGTGCCATTAAATAAAATCAGGTCCAACATTGAAATTAATTGGCGTTTGCCAATGACATTAAAATCTTTTAGAGAATCTTAAAATGGCAGCAGAACAAGTAAACCACATAAAAGATATTGCAGTGAAAGTAAGGCTAAACATTTCCTTTGAAAAAACATAATTCACAACCAGACAAACAATTAATGATTCCACCCAAGTCCCTCAGTGGACTTGGGTGGACATTTTGCACTCGCAAAAGACATTTATAACAAAAAAAATCTCAGTAAAATTAAAAATCTGATTTTACACTATATGTAATCATTTGTTAAATTTTCCATTCTTTTCATGTTCTTTTATCTGAATAGGTTTTCATAAAATCGTGATTAGATTGACCAACATTTGAAATTTGTCAACTCCTCTAGAAAATATTAATTTTATCATTCTAAAAGAATTTATTTAGCCAACTCTGTATATTGCAAACATTAAAAAATTTGTTAATTGACTGTTTTAATCTCTCCATCTTCAATAACTATTAGCCCCATCATCTATCTCCATACTTTTTAGCCCCATTACTCATAATTTTTTTTTTTTAGTTTTTCTATACTTAAAATAGTTTAACAAAAGTAAATGTAATTAAAATTATGTTAAAACATAGTTTGTTGTAACAGGTTTGTTATTACTGCACATGTGTCTGTTGTGTAGTGTTACTATCAGCAACACCAGATAAGATTTAATAAATTGGCAATCTTTAACTTGTTAACATTATGTTAAAGAAGTAGCTTAAATAGGGGTTTTTTAACAGTGAAGTATTTTTGTGTACCTGGGTATGCATACAGAAAAGAATTCAAGTTTATCTTTTTTATCTGTATTATCAATTTAGATATTTTTAATTGAACAAAAAATAGATAAAAACTATTGTAATTAGTATATATCATTCACTAACTGCTATTTCAAATATAAATACTTTCTGAAGTTTTTGTTTTGAGTGGCTATATGAAGTGAAAATGGTTATGATGTGAGATGAATGTATTGTGATTTAAGTGCAAATGGTTGTGGTGTGAGTGACTGTATTGTGAATAAGAGAATGTTAAGACTGAAATGGGAGAAGGGGGAGAAGTTTGTCAGTAGTGAGAATTGATTGATAAATGAGACTGAGTGTACTAGTGGAAAATTTTACAAAGAAAATTCTTACGTTCATTGTCTAAGGTAACATAGTGGTGATTATTTCAATAATCTGACTTGGGATTGAAAACTTGTGTAATTTTACTAAATCTCTTTCATACTTCCAAAAATAGAGATAGGTGTGATTTTGGGGCTAAAAATAATAATCAGACCCCTCGATTTTTTTTAAAAATCATTGAGAATGTTGAATCTTATTGAGAATTATTCAACAATTTATTTCCTTGCTGCAAGAGTAAAAGTGTGAGTGCTGCCTCTTTCAAGAGGAAATTGCAGTTTGCCACTTATTATTTATACTTAAAAGATACTGCATCAAATGCGAGGTAAAAAAAATAATTTCTTTAAAACTAGTTTTTAAGACCACACGACTCCAATTGTCCTGACTTCTTTTTGTGGAACTATCCATATAGTAATGAAGTATAATAGACTTAGTCTGCAAGAGCAGTATAATTTGATAATTGCCTAAGCGACACATAAAATTAAGGAAAACTAAGAGAAGGTATGCTATGAATATTATATATCATTTTGACTTGTTCATTGCAATGGATGGATAGAATTTCCAATCCTCCTGTAAAAAAAGTATGTATTATAATCTAAAAATAATTACAAGTCTTTGTAATTAAACTATTCAGGTTAATGATGGCTTCATTTATGTGTTAAGCAATCTTTTAACATCTAGGTTGTTCATGATAATCAGGGGTGAAAAATATTTAAAGCTGTTGATTGTTTTAATGCTAATTAAATCTGTTTTAAATAATCATTATTTATGTTATGTTTTAAATCATTCGCATACCACATTTAATTATTATATTAGAGAAACTTGTTTTTCTAACCCAAATTATAACTATAAATAACTTTAAAACAAACCTAGTACAGAATAGCCAGTGTTAATGCATATCATTTAGGAAGGTCGCTGAAAAATGTGAAGAATCTTTATTTCAGTGAAATTTGATGAAATTTTTTTAATTAAAAAGTTTATACTTTCATGAGTTATTTACTGTTGACTTGTATCTGGAGCTTAGAGCCTCCACAAAACTCCACCTGGTCCGCAACCACTTCAATTGAATGAATGACAAATTTCCACTTTTACACATCTAATCTTACTTCAATCCTAAACTCTATTGCCAGTTGAAGAATCTATTCAGTGTTCTGCTTATGCTCTTAAATAAGAGCATTTTTTTAATAAATATAAAAAAATTGGAGCTTTCTCCAATTTGTTGTACTGATTTGGTTATCTTTCACGTCTCACAACTATTGTTAATGCAGACCATCTTTATCCTTTATCCCTGAAACCAAAAATTTTCAACTAAGATTGAATTAAACATCGTTTGATTTCCAAACTTTATAATTGAACAAATGGAATATTGAGTATCCTTATACTACAACTTCAATCTGATCAAACGTTTGTAATAATAATCCTTCCTAAGCAGTGAACCACTCAGCATATTTTTCTTTCTTAGTTTTACCTTCATTAACTTTTAACCACATTTTCTGGAATTCGCTTCCAAACTGATTAATTTCTGTCTTATATCAGCTAAGTTATGTGACAACAAACATGTATAATTAGAAAAATCTTGAGTTTCTCAAAGAAACCCTAATCTTCTTTACCTTCTGTACTTTTCCAAACTTTTCATTAATACTTTTATCTTCAGTTACCTGCTTTGCACATCATTGATTATCATCAGATATACAAAAAGGCAACACACAGCCTGTATTAAATTTTTCATTAAACTCGATCAACATACATGCATGAACAACTTGATTAGCATATTGCTTTTTCGTCTCTTTCTAGATTTTATATTTTAATGGTATCCTGTATATTTTCTCAGAAAAAATGTATATAAATACTTTTTAGAGACTTTTTTCAATTTCAAATGTGCTATTTACTTAAGTTTATGATGTTACATTTGTAATAGATTAAGTAAATTAGTATCTATGTGGTAGTTTCCTTTTCATATTAGGAAATATTTTTAATCTATCTGTTTTCACTATTTAACTATTTATTGTATTCCTTAATTCTTCACTAAAAAATAAAACCACTTTAAAATATAATTTCACTCAATTCTCTCCTAAATCTGTTCATACCAGTGAAATCTTTTACTGCTCATAAACCTTATTTTAGCAAATTTAAATAGAATTTTTTGTACTATATGTTTCACATCTGTAGAAGAAATTGGATTGCAGTTACATTGTAACACTACGTGTGATCTTTTTTCTATGTTCTTATAGTAAATGTGCACTCTGTAGATTCAAATGCTGCTAACTGCTTCTCCAATTATGCTTAGTAGTTGAATTGAATTACTCGCTTAATTTATTTATTTTATTATGAAAACTTTTATATGTTGTCTAGTTGTTAGTCAAATTCAAGTTTGGCAGTTTTGTATAATCCCATCCCTACCATTTCTGATTTAATTCTATTAATTGAAATTGATCTATTGCACACCAGTAGCAAAGGTATGTAAAATTTATTTGATCAACCAAATTATATTTACAGCTTTGGGATGTTGACCTTCCACAAGATTTGTTTTTTAATTCCTTTTTTTTAATTAAAAATGATTTTGAAGGTGTGAACAATTTTTTATTTGTCAGATGCCTCTCATTTCTGCAAAAAAAAACTGAAACCTGAAGAATTGTGGGTAGGTTGGGCATCTGCACTCTGGAAAGGCCTTGAATTTTCTTCTATGTGGAGGTTTTTGCCTTTCACTTAAGTTCTTTAGTTAAAAGAAATTCCTCTGTACTTTGGATCACCCAAAGTCTTAGTTTCTTAGTAGAGTAAGATACTATTTTTTTTTTTGGACAGGTTTATTAAATCTGGCTTAGCCACTAATATTTTATTTTCATCTTTTGCCCTTCTGCTTCTAAGTGTACTTAGATCCATTCCAGTTAAGATTTAATCAATACTGATGTATAAACAGCATGGAATGTCATACGTGTGTGGGGTTTGAGTCTCATCAATACTTTGATTTAGATGTTCACAAGTTCTTACTATGTCAAGAGTTATGAATTAATTAACTACAGAGAATTGTATTTAACTCTGTAATAGTTTATGGAACTCTTGAGACAGAAAAAATATATTTCTATTATGAATTATGAGCCAAAGACATGTTGTAAGAAAGACAGCTTTGTTTTTTATATAAAATGTCTGGAAAAGATGATTTCAGATTTTCATGAAAATCTGGTTGTAGACCAGTCTCGTTGAGTAAAAAATTGTAGTGTGAGTTTGTATCGCTTTACAGTGTGGTTCACTTTTCTCAGAAACTACTAAAGAGATTTTCACTAAATTTGTTACTCATGTATTTTGACCATTTGAATTAAGACATTTTTTTGATTTTGAGCTTAATATCTTTTTGAAAGGTTAAGGCTTCTTTAATTAACATGGGAATTTAATTTTTCATAAAGCTTCTTAGCGAACTCTAGTGACTTAATGATCAAACATTTTTACAGATAACAAATGTAAAACAAAAATGAGAATGAAATAGCTATGTATGTGTTAATTAATGCTATAATTATATGTTCCTCCTCTATGAATCATGAAACCTTGCCGTTGGTGAGGGGGCTTGAGTGCTCAGGGATACAGAGTAGCTGGACCGAAGGTGCAACCATATCGGAGAGGTATCTGTTGAGAGCCAGACTAAGGAATGATTCCTGAAAGAGGGCAGCAGCTCTTTCAGTAGTTGTTAGGGGCGTGAGTCAGGACGACTTAAACGGCCGTATCAACATCACTCAGTCCTCTGAGTACTGCGCAGCTGAAAGCAATGGAAAACTACAGCTGCTTTTTTTCCAAGAAAATGTGGCTCTCTGCATTTTCACATACCAATAATGGAGGCGCCTTCCTTGGTAAAATATTCCGGAGGTAAAATAGTCCCCCGTTCGGATCTCCGGGTGGGGACTACTAAGGAAGGGGTCACCAGAAAAGTAAAAAATAACATTCTACGAGTCGGAGCGTGGAATGTTAGAAGCTTAAAAAAGGTTGGTAGGCTAGAAAATTTAAAAAAGGAAATGGGTAGGACAAATGTGGATATAGTAGGAATTAGTGAGGTTCGGTGGGAAGAGGAAGGCGACTTTTGGTCAGGTGATTTTAGAGTAATTAACTCAGCGTCAAATAATGGGCAGGCAGGAGTAGGTTTCGTGATGAACAAGAAGATAGGGAGGAGAGTGGAGTATTTCAAAACGCATAGCGATAGAATCATTGTAATAAGGATAAAATCAAAACCTAAACCGACAACGATTGTTAACGTCTATATGCCTACAAGCGCCCATGATGATGATGAGGTAGAGTGTGTATACGAAGAGATTGATGAAGCAATTAAACACGTAAAAGGAGATGAAAATTTAATAATAGTTGGAGATTGGAATGCAAGCATTGGAGAAGGCAAGGAAGGAAATATAGTGGGTGAATACGGGCTGGGGAAAAGGAATGAAAGAGGGGACCGACTTATAGAGTTTTGCACGAAGTATAATTTAGTAATTGCCAACACCCAATTTAAAAATCATAATAGAAGAATATACACTTGGAAAAAGCCAGGCGATACTGCAAGGTATCAGATAGATTATATCATGGTTAAGCAAAGATTTAGAAATCAACTCGTTGACTGCAAAACTTACCCTGGAGCAGACATTGATAGCGACCATAATTTGGTGATAATGAAATGTAGATTGGGGTTTAAAAACCTGAAGAAAAGATGTCAGATGAATCGGTGGAATTTAGAGAAGCTTGAGGAAGAGGAGGTAAAGAAGATTTTTGAGGAGGACATCGCAAGAGGTCTGAGTAAAAAAGATAAGGTAGAAAATGTAGAAGAAGAATGGGAGAATGTTAAAAAGGAAATTCTTAAATCAGCAGAAGCAAACTTAGGCAGAATAAAGAGAACTGGTAGAAAACCTTGGGTTTCAGACGATATATTGCAGCTGATGGATGAACGTAGAAAATATAAGAATGCTAGTGATGAAGAAAGTAAAAGGAACTATCGGCAATTAAGAAATGCTATAAACAGGAAGTGCAAACTGGCGAAAGAAGAGTGGATTAAAGAAAAGTGTTCAGAAGTGGAAAGAGAAATGAACATTGGTAAAATAGACGGAGCATACAGGAAAGTTAAGGAAAATTTTGGGGTACATAAATTAAAATCTAATAATGTGTTAAACAAAGATGGTACACCAATATATAATACGAAAGGTAAAGTCGATAGATGGGTGGAATATATTGAAGAGTTATACGGAGGAAATGAATTAGAAAATGGTGTTATAGAGGAAGAAGAGGAAGTTGAGGAGGATGAAATGGGAGAAACAATACTGAGATCTGAATTTAAGAGAGCATTAAAAGATTTAAATGGCAGAAAAGCTCCTGGAATAGACGGAATACCTGTAGAATTACTGCGCAGTGCAGGTGAGGAAGCGATTGATAGATTATACAAACTGGTGTGTAATATTTATGAAAATGGGGAATTTCCATCAGACTTCAAAAAAAGTGTTATAGTTATGATACCAAAGAAAGCAGGGGCAGATAAATGTGAAGAATACAGAACAATTAGTTTAACTAGTCATGCATCAAAAATCTTAACTAGAATTTTATACAGAAGAATTGAGAGGAGAGTGGAAGAAGTATTAGGAGAAGACCAATTTGGTTTCAGGAAAAGTATAGGGACAAGGGAAGCAATTTTAGGCCTCAGATTAATAGTAGAAGGAAGATTAAAGAAAAACAAACCAACATACTTGGCGTTTATAGACCTAGAAAAGGCTTTCGATAACGTAGACTGGAATAAAATGTTCAGCATTTTAAAAAAATTAGGGTTCAAATACAGAGATAGAAGAACAATTGCTAACATGTACAGGAACCAAACAGCAACAATAACAATTGAAGAACATAAGAAAGGGAGTCCGACAAGGATGTTCCCTATCGCCGTTACTTTTTAATCTTTACATGGAACTAGCAGTTAATGATGTTAAAGAACAATTTAGATTCGGAGTAACAGTACAAGGTGAAAAGATAAAGATGCTACGATTTGCTGATGATATAGTAATTCTAGCCGAGAGTAAAAAGGATTTAGAAGAAACAATGAACGGTATAGATGAAGTCCTACGCAAAAACTATCGCATGAAAATAAACAAGAACAAAACAAAAGTAATGAAATGTAGTAGAAATAACAAAGATGGACCGCTGAATGTGAAAATAGGAGGAGAAAAGATTATGGAGGTAGAAGAATTTTGTTATTTGGGAAGTAAAATTACTAAAGATGGACGAAGCAGGAGCGATATAAAATGCCGAATAGCACAAGCTAAACGAGCCTTCAGTAAGAAATATAATTTGTTTACATCAAAAATGAATTTAAATGTCAGGAAAAGATTTTTGAAAGTGTATGTTTGGAGTGTCGCTTTATATGGAAGTGAAACTTGGACAATCGGAGTATCTGAGAAAAAAAGATTAGAAGCTTTTGAAATGTGGTGCTATAGGAGAATGTTAAAAATCAGATGGGTGGATAAAGTGACAAATGAAGAGGTATTGCGGCAAATAGGTGAAGAAAGTAGCATTTGGAAAAATATAGCTAAAAGAAGAGACAGACTTATAGGCCACATACTAAGGCATCCTGGAATAGTCGCTTTAATATTGGAAGGACAGGTAGAAGGGAAAAATTGTGTAGGCAGGCCACGTTTGGAGTATGTAAAACAAATTGTTGGGGATGTAGGATGTAGAGGGTATACTGAAATGAAACGACTAGCACTAGATAGGGAATCTTGGAGAGCTGCATCAAACCAGTCAAATGACTGAAGACAAAAAAAAAAAAAAATTATATGTTAGCCAAAATTATTTTTTTACATTCCTAGCTGTTGTATAGAAAATATTATAAGAAGTAATGGGTCAAAATCCTGTTTATTTTCATTTCTTGCCATTTTGAGATCCTCTTGAATCTAAAAAGGCTAGGTTGCAATTCTGTATGTATGCATTTTCATCTGTATTATTTAATAGCTCTCAAACTGGTGAAATTATAAAAAGCATCATCATAAAATTTAGTGTGGTTACTCAGATACAGGGCCCAGATGCTAATAAATTTTATGAAAATTGGAGAAGCAGTAGTTCCAGTAATATCCCATGGTGGGATTAAATTCAACTGGGAAAATCAGTTTAACAACTTCTGAGTAATAGATCCAAACTTGTGAAAATTGACTAAGCATAATTTTTTAATTTTTTTCATTTAATTTTGGTGAATGCAAAATAAAATATCATGAGTATTATTATAACAGAAGCATATCTATTAAAGCTGCAGTGGAGGTTTAGTGAATATATTTATTTATATTTCAGTTGGATACTTCTATGTTCCACATAATTTCTTGGATGAGCAAGGTTTTTCTGTTAGGAACACTATCATTTCTTGGGTAGGTTTTTTATTGCAGAAAGAAAAGCAATTTTTTACAACATAAATTTTAAACCATTATTGCATAATTGTTTATCTGTAAGATACCTCTCATTCCTGGAAAAGTATACTGAACCCTGAGGAATTGTGGGTGGGATGGGCATCCCACCCACAAAAAAAATTTTTTTTTTTTTGTTTGAAAAGGTTGTGTTTTCTTCTGTGTTTAGGTTTTTGCCTTGTACTTCAGTTCTTCAGGTAAAAGAAGTTCCTCTGTATTTTGGATCACCCTTTCTCACTTTTCATGTTAACTTCATTAGTGGAGATCATACCCTGCTAGATCCATGTTGAGAATGCCAGAACCTGTGGAATCAGTGCCTACTTAATGATTTGATCAGTTCAAAGGTATTTATGAACCATCTCAGCTACTCTGCTTGCTGCCTGATGGTGGCACAATAAAGTGTATTCTACTGGCTGAAGTATCTACTGGAATAAATCAGTGTTTCCTCATTTCTTCTAAAATGCAAAATACGATACTTTTTTAGATCCTTGAGAGATAATGTATCCTGTATAATGTATGATAAGATAATGTACCTAGCAGTAATCCATTCTAAAATCTTTGATAATATCCCAGCCTCTATTTTATTCATGTCCTTAAATCATACCATCTCTTGCAGCTAGAAATTACAAACAATAACTATAGTAATAATATAGTTTTATGGGTTTATATAATATCCTGTTTTGACTACTGTTACTACTACAGTCTTAATTAAATAATAAATTTGCATAGAAAACTGAGCTGAAATTATGAAATTTATTATTAGTAGCAGTTATTAAGATATAAAATTGAAGCAAAATTTTCTGTTTATTTATTTTTTTTATGTATACTTTCAATTTTTAGTAAAAAAAAAAAAAATCATTTTCCTTAATATATATTTGCAGCTGTTGATCTTCAGACACAACCATCATCTCAGAATGAACAGCAAGACTCAGAAGGAGGGTGTATGTGCTAAAATAGTAAAACGATGGTCATTAATATAATAATTTGTTACGTGGTGTTTTTTTTTCTTAAAGAAAGAAAGAAAAAGACTAGCGATGAGAGTTAAATTATTATATTTATTTTGGACATAGTATTAAGCATTATAAAATAAAAGAATCTGTTTAATAATTTGTATCTGTTAGGGTGCTTTTTTAAAGGTGTGTTTTTTAATTGAAATTATTAAATGTGACTGAAAGGATAAAAAAAAAATCACAAGATGAAAGGTGTTGCAAAAATATAATTCAATCTAATAATATAATAATAATCAGCTTAGTGTTGGAATGAGTTAATATCAGCTGGTGTTATTTAAAAAAATAATAAAAAAACAATATAGTTACAGCTGCTAATCTTTTAAACACAAATAAAATATAAGTCGCTGCTTAATTCTTACTGCTGCACACAATTGCTGTGTTAATAGTAAATATCATATTCCACAAATTAAAAATGAAATTAAGAGTTATTTGTAAAATTAACTTGTTTCAAAACTTAATTATGATAAAATAATAAGTAAATTATATAATTACAGCACTTCTATAACATTCATTCATGCATTGCAGTTGGTGATATACATTTATTTTACATTAAAAAACCATTTACTTACTTTTGTGATCATAAGTACATTTATTTTATATTGAAAATCCATTTACTTATATTTGTGATCATAAATTTTCATTTTAATAATATATTTATTTATATTTATATATATAGGTAATCATATTATAAAGTATTAACTATTTATCAAAATGGCACATATTGAGTTTTTTGTGTTGTTTTTTCATACATACTGAGATAGTATTTATATAGAAAAACCAATAATTTTGTGTATAAGTTTGATATTTTTATTCAGCTGAACACTTTTAAGATTATGTAAATATTGCATTTTTTATAAGCTTTTTTGGCAGATATAATCGGTTCAATTTTAAAATTATTTATAAAGTTGAAAAACAAAACACATTAAAGGTAGAAACAACTGTCACATAATGTTATGTTACATCATATCATTCACAGTTGAATAATAGAAGGGCTGGGCTTGCTTGAAGGTTACTACAGAGAACCAAGAACTGTTATTAAAAATACATTGGCTATCTATTTTATTCATTCTCTCTATTGACAAAATTAGTAATTTAGTGTTCAGTTAAAGAGTCTGGTAGGGTTATGTATAAACAGTGGATGATAATTTGGCAATGTTTATTGTTAAGACAACCACTCCCAGTAGAGAAACTAAACTGAGTTAGGGCATCTCCTACAAAACTGAATGTTTAACATGATTACATCGCATTTGGTGTGTGATGTAATAATGTAAAAATTAAAAAATTTACCCTAAATGAAATATGTTGAATTAAAAAATGATAATGGTGTTTTTAACTGAAAGGCTAACAACTTTTCAGTTTTCATTCCATGTTCTAAAAATTTACATTAATAACATATGATTGACAAAGCATCTTATTTCATAACTTGCTCATAGGTGGAACGATTATCATCAACTATATTTAACATACATCTACAATCATGTCCTTGAAAAATTGATTTCTTTTATACTGTATTTATCAATTTACTGAAATAAAATAATGAGTAAAACTGTTTTCACTATTATTGTAGTTCTTGTGAGACTGAATTCAGAATTTAGTATTAGTAATGGTGTAGTTATAAATTGGATTAAATCAACTGTCCAACTGTAAACTGTGCTTTTAGATGGTTGTGAAGTGATATAATCCAAAATAAAAAATTTAGAAAGATTATTTTATTTATTTGCATCACTTTTTCCTCTTTGTGTTTGACTGCTTTTACACAATTCAAAGAGAACTGACAGGTGAAATATATTCATCCTTACACTAATGCTGTCTTTATAGAGGAATTAAATTTTAAATCATATTTAAATATACTATTTACAGGATTAGCATTCTTGACATTTATAGGGACTACACAATCACAGAAAGCATTAAGTTTATTTTGCTGGTATTTTAGTTATAAAAAATTGGTAAACCAGTCATGGACATGAAATCAAAAAGCTGAAAAATAATGACTTCTACGCATGAATGAGTTATGGGTAGTGTGTTTCTACAATTAATGGAGTTTTTTAAAACGTGTGATTTTATGTACTTTATTTAATATTAAATCTCAAGATATACCAAAGGATTATCTTATATGAAAACATTCCTTTCTGTTATTTTTTTAATGTTTAGCAATAAAAAAATTGATAATTTTACTGTTTTATTACGATATGTATACTAAATAATACAGTTTGGTGCTGTAGAAGTAATATGAATGCACCACACATACACACACACACACACACCCATATATACCGCATAATAGTAAAGTAAAATAGGTTATTGTTAAACATATTTCACTAATAGAATAGATAAAATGGTAAGTGAAATCTATTATGATACAATATGTTTTATTTCTTTATGATTGCTATTAAAAGTAGCCTAAATATCTGTTACGGTATTCATGATAAATTAAGATTGTGTTCTCATCTTGCAGGATAACTTTACCTGTTTGAAAGAGTTAGTTGTAGTGTCTAATTTGAAGTATTAAGCTCAGACTTGAATTTTTAATATAAGTTTAACAGGTTTATAAAATAATCTTGAATTAAAATGTACTACACTATTTGAAAATAGATGAAGAAGAGTCATTAAAATCATAATGTAGAGCTAAGTAAACATTGTGATAATCTGTGTCAGACTGAGAATTTAATTTAACTATAGTAGTTAGGAAATAACTATAAACAGTTTTTTTAATAAGCAGTCTCTACCCAAAAAAAATGAAAACAGTATAGAACCTCCATACACAAGTTATTGTTGTTTTACACACAATTAAATAAAAAAAATATTTATAAAAAAACATTATAAAGTTATCAAATCTTTGTGTATTTTTATTAAAACTATTATGCTTAGTCTATGTTCATACTGATAAATGTTTTCCATATAAATAACCCAAAATTCAATGTTCATCAATAGCACTTCTTGGATTTTGCCACTTTATTTTCTTGTGCTTCTTGCCAATAGATTTTGAATTGTAACTCAATTGGCAGCTAACTGTACATTTTTTTTTTTTTTAATACCGTTACTGAAATATTTTGCTAGAATAATAGAATAGACTCTTTTTGTAGAAGCTATGTTTACAAATCATTTATATATATATATTTTTTTTTTATGTCTCTTTAATACATCTAGTATAATCAAGCATGTTTCATCTATAATTAACAACTGTCTATGTGAAAAATTTGTAATACTTTAATATTCGATGGTTCTGTATTAAAGTAAAACATTTAATACTAGTAATTTCTACTTATTTTGTAGTTTGTTAGCAGACTCTTTTTTCTTCTTAGAAAACCCTTAAAAATTGAAGGAAACAATGTTTTAAATAAGTGATATTTTTTGTATTATAACAAACTTTTTTTTTTCATGAAAAAGCAAGAAATTTGGTATTTATTTAAGCATTGCACTGCCAATTGTGAAACATACAATTTAAACTTAATTTAATATATGTTAATTGAATCTTTTAAATCTAAAAATTTATTTATTTCTCTGTAAATTATATTAAATATTTGTAGACTGTTAACTTTAAACTTTTTAAACATTTTAAAAATATTGTTTCATATAATTTTTCATACAATTTGAAAAATAGTTCTCAGTGGAAACATATTTACATACTTGTACTGATACACAAACTTGAGCTTTTTACTTCAATTTATAGGGACATTCATTAATTATGTAAGGTAATCTACAATAATCTGCTAAGTATAATGCTACATAAGATTTAAACCTCTAACTCACATTTCCATATACTAGATTTTTATTATTGACCCCCTTTTTTAAAACATTATTTTTTTAAAAATATTGGCTAATAATAACCTTATTTTTGAACAAACTTTAAATTTCACTATAGTATACTGTAATTAACAAAATTTTAATTGAAATTAAAGATAATGTTACTATTGTCAGTTTATAATTAAATAATTGCAAAATAAATGACAATGTTAATACTAAATATTTAACAAATATTTAGTAATAACATTATGTAATTCATCATTATGAAAATTCATGATTGTCTTAATATTAATTTATTTTGGTTTGAAAAATTAACTACTAGTGTATTTTGCTAAGAATGTGAATATTTCTACCACACTGTTTGTCACTTATTTATTACTAGTTAAAAATAAGACAGTGCATAATTTGTTTGGTTACTTGTATTATTCAGCATTAAGTACTATACTGCTTTATCTTTCTTACCAGAAGTTTTCTATTATTTCACCATCTCTCTATAATATATAAATATATTTCTCTCTGTCTGTAAATATATAGAAAAACGTAGTATTTCAAAGAATCTGTAACAAATTTTTTTTTGAATTTAAAAAAGATATATATGATCAAACAAATATAACCATATTTTATTAACACATTTTAAAGTAAAGAAAAAACTATTAATTTTTCAATTAGATTCACCACCCCATTCCAGAATTTCTTGTATAGATTACGAATATTCATGATTTTTTTATTGAATAATCAATTTTTGTTGTATTATTACTTTACTTTTTACCTTAAATTATTATTCTAATTTCTCCACACCAGAATCATCAATGCTGTGGATAATGATTTCATCAACAGAAATTATAAAGTAATTGCCATCAATTTAACTGTAGTTTTGTTAACTCTTAGTAATAATTGAATACTCTTGCAACAGATAATCATTATCTGTCTTCTTTTTTTTTTTAATGTGATCGTATTTCATAAAACACTTTACTTTTTAAAATAATACTGTTAGTAATCTATTTCTTTATCTTTGTTCATTTTTCTTATATCAAATTTAAATTATTCTTCTGTGATTGCTGTCATCTCTCAATCTTTTTTCTAGGTTCAAATCCTGGTTAGGCCTACAATTTTTCATGCACAACGTAGTTTTCATAGTATATTTTTATGTACAAGCTTCCAGCTAGTACAGGAATTACATATGTATTAAATTAACTATTAAACATAACCCCATTTATTGGTGCAGTAACATATTTGCAAATTTTATTCATTTAATTCATGTTCTTTTACAGACATTATACTTAACTCATTTATTTGAAATTGGCCACTTGAACTTTAATGATAATCACACCATGTACTAGATAAACTGAAAATATAAACTAAAAAATTAACTGCCTGATAATGATTTATTAAATTCATATACATTTTTTAAAATATATTACTAAGTAGTTTTTTTTTCAACTAAACGGTAAAAAAAATTACAAACTGGTAAGCAACTACTGGTACTTTAAAAATACAGTAAAAGAAACTTTTGAATATTGATGTACATGCACTAGGAAATGGAACACTGCCTATTACTAATTTAAAGGGACTACATTATAGATATACAAATTATTCTATTTATTGATGATATATTCAAATTTTATTTATTGTGATTTATAATTACCATTATTTTTTAGTACAGTCACAATAATTGTGTTTTTGTCATTTTCACTACAAAGTAATTTACTACTCTACTGGTAGGTAGTGAGTCCATCATTAGATTTTAGCAAGTTATATATTTAGTATATATCAGTCAGTTTTTCTAGTTCATGTGAATCCTTGCAATTAATCTATTAGATTCTTTTTAAATGTATATAAAGGAAGATAATTCACAGTTAAATGAATGAACAGTCAAATTTGAATAGAGATATAAGAAGTATAACAATTTCAAAAAAAGGATATTTTTGAGTGCTTACTGAAGGTGGAAAGGTGGTTAAAAAAAATTAAGCGCTTGAATAATAATAAAAAACTCTTCTTCTACCTGACCAGCACAACTTCTTTTAAACAAAAATAACTTTAAAAGTTGCAGAATTTCTTGAGAAGTAAAAATGAGTATTTTACTAAATGAGTGAGCAATGATTAAAATTGAAAAAGAAATAAATAGATTTTTTAGTATCTCTGAACTTTGTATATAAAAAAATGAGGGGTTTTCAAATTATATTTTCTTTTCAGTAATAAACTTAGTAATAATTGAGTAAAAGCTAAGAACAGCCCATGTAGGCTATATACCTTGGGAATTTCAGAATTGTTGATCTTTGGTGCTCAAAAATCTTTCATAAGACCTATCAGTTTGTTATGCACTATCTGTTTTTACCGTGAATCAGTTACATAATTATTGATTGTCCCCAAGTACTTATCTTTATAGTTTGTTACAACATGGTCAAATGTTTTAATTTATGTGATTTTTTTCTTTTTTTTTTTTGATAATAACAGCATAATTTTATTAAAATTATTCAGTTTTTGAAAAATTTAATGTAATTTGATAAAATTGTATTTGGTACTTGAAAACTTAATGCTGTTTCTGCTTTATTTGTGCTCAAAAGTTATAATAAACATACTATTTAAAAATATAATGTTGTAATAATACCTTGACACACAAAAATTACTAACATGAACAGCGGTTATATATAAAAAATAAATTACAACTTTGGCTTCTGCAACTGTCATTATCTTTCCTTGACTCCCATATTTCTTATTTTTTACAGCTGGATTCAAAAAAGAATATACCTGTACATTTGTTTGTAATTTTATTTATTTGTTGTCTTAACTTATAAGAAGTTTGTCAAAAAGACAAAGACAAAGAAGTTTAAGTTGACTTATAAGTTAAGAGAACATAAACACTATATTTATCTGGGAGTTCTGTCTGACTTACTTTTTCTATATTTTTCAGAAATATTTAGTCATATATATATATATATATATTTTGTTACCACATATATGCCTAATTTAATATCGGCGGGCGATAACGGTAGCAACGATGTGAGAGGGGTGCAGTGTACGGACGCGCGGGCGCGGATACAAGCATCACTCCCACCATAGCAGTGCTGCAGCCCCACCACTCTCAGGCTCCTATAAAAGAGCGTGCACGAGAGTGAATTGACAATTCATCGTCGACCACCACCTGAAGAAGTTGAGAGAAGAAGAAAACTCCTGGCTGGCTCAAGGTGGGACCTCCCGGCGGATGCCAACATACCCGCCGGAGCAGCAGGCCTGGCCGGCCCGCCGAGGGAGCCGCTGTACGCGGACGCTACATTTTCGCTCCAGCTACAGTTCGCCGGGCTCAACAGCAAGAGCATCGTGGGATCGCTCGGGGAGAACCGCGCCGGCGAAAGACGACCGACGCCGACCCGACACTGCCACGCTGTAGTGGGGGCCTAACTGCCGCTGAGGGAGAGCCCGTTGGACTTCAATGGACGAGCCGCAACTCCCCGACTTCGCCGGAGACCAGCTTCCGGAAACAACAGCTTTTCTCAGAGCTAACCTAAAAAACGGCCCTTTTCAGGTCCACCGCAGGATTATAAATTACGTGCCGTTGAAGCCATTCGGCGACTATATATATATATATAGTCTTAATATATATACTCATATATATATATATATGAGGTTCATTTAAAAAGAGACCGAACTTTTTTAATTACATGCCAAAGGAGATATTTAATGATGTGTGGTTGGCAGCATTGTGTTCTGTACAACCTCCTCCTTAACATGTACTTGGCTTGTTGATATCTCATTTAGTTTTCGTGTTATTGTTATTTGAGTGCAACATGTTTAAGTGTTAGTAGTGATTTTTGTAATGTGCAATTTTTTTAATGGTTGAACTTTTGTCTCAATGTCATAGCCATAAAACCCAGCTTTCGTTTCCCATTACGATCCTTTCCATGAATAATTCATCGTCTTTGACTTGTTCGAGGAGTTGTCAGCAATTGACCTCTCGGTGTTCTTTCTGCTGTTCAGTCATAAAACGAGGTACAAACTTTGCTGCAACTTGATGCATGTTCAATTTTTCAGTCAAAATGTCATGGCATGATCCAGTCGAGATGCTAACCCTTTCTACAAGTTCTCTGACAGTCAATTGGCGACTAACATGCACCAGATTGTTGATTTTCTGAACATGTGTGTCATCATCAGTTGAAGTTGAAGGTCTTCTGGTCGAGGGTCATCATCAGTTGACTGACAACCACTTTTAAATCGTGAAAGTTATTCACATTGCATACCACCCAGAGCATCATCTCTGTAAACTTGTTTCAAAACTTGAAAAGTTTCTGTGAAAGTTTTCCCCAATTTCACGCAAAATTTTATGTTGTATCATTGCTCCCAAAAACTCACATTACAAAAATCGCTACTAACACCTAAATATGTTGCACTCAAATAACAATAACATGAAAACTAAATGAGATATCAACAATCCAAGAAAATGTGGTTATAGAGGAAGTTATGGGTACACAATGCTGCCAACCGCACATTACTGAATATCTTTGTTGGTGAGTAATTAAAAATGTTTGATCTTTTTTTGAACAGACTTTGTATGTATAGGGTACATTTTAATCTTACTATTTCTTCCAGCCTCCCCAAACAGGAAAAAACATTGCATTTGTGTGCTAACTGTAAATGTAAGCAGTTGTGAAATCTATGAAAGCATGAATGATGACTCCTATGACAAGTTAAGGAAAATGCTGCAATAATAATCCACAAATTGAGTAGAATAATTCATCGTCAGTGGGGTCTGTCATTAGGCAGGTCTTTGAAAAAGCTTTGTATCTTACATGGATGTGGTTTAGATTTATAGATTGGATTCAAGCAGAGGTGTTATTAAAATTCTAAGGAGCACTCATTGTAGAACACTTATTACATGTATTGGTGTAATTAAGACTTGCTCCTGTTAGGCTACCACCTCTAAAAGGAAAACAAGTTGTGGTGAAGGCTCTCCCAGAAAAATTTGATTGTGAAGATGTTACACTGTGTGGAAAATGCAAAGATAAAAGAATTTTGTGAGCATCATGCTAGGCAAAATGTTGACCGTAGTGTATGTCATTGTCAATCAAAATTTCATTATGTTTCCCTATATTGTCCTGAGAAGAGATTCAAACATGGCAGAAATTCATCTGTGATAGAGATAGATGGTGAGGTTCTGTCTAATCATAAGAACTTTGCCCAATATTTAAAGATGTTTGGTCTATCGACTGATTAATCTTATACCTATGGAGGGGGAGTCCAGTTGAATTGACAGCTTATGTTTGATTGCTCTGCTCTTGGGGGCCTAAAGATCACATCACCTTAAAACTCCAAAGTCAGGGGAAAACTGAACTCTTATTAACAAGGCCGGGTGAATGTGAGCCACACTAGTAAACTGGATGGTAGTTCCTCAATGAAGTTACAACAAGCAACTGTCATCAGTACAGTTGGGGAAGCCTTAGCTACTCACAACTAAATGTATTGTTATTTTATAACAAACCCATTGCTAAAATTAGATATTCTCACCCATTTGTTAATTCTTTGTGCCTAAAGAATAATTTTAATGGAAATAAATACAGTATATGCTCTATATTTTCTGTTCAGTTCCTTAATTTATGTTGAGATATAATTTGTATGTTTATACAAAAGAGCTGCTTATTCATAAAAGGTGATTGGCAATATTGAATCAGATTCACTGGAGTGTTATTTGTCAATTTTCCAGCTATCTACTGTTTTCTTTCTGTACTGTAAGTAATGATGAAACATTTAATAATATATAAATAATTCATTTAATATTTCAAGTATATTAAATATTCAATTTATACATAAAAAAGTATTTTCAAATGTAATTGATAATAACATCAACTTATGATTTTAATTATTTAAGAATCAGCGCCAAAATTCATCTGTTCTTACATCACTTTTTTTTTATCAATTCTTACAAATTCTTAATTTAACATAATTAATTTGTACATTAATTGATTCAACATTATTGTTACCCTCATTGTTATTAGGAATGCAACCATTAATTATTCTAACTTAGTTTCCTGTAAAATAGAATATCAAACTATGAATGAATCTCCTAGGAAGGATAAGACTCAAGTAAAATTGAGCTCCAATCAGTTAGTCAATATTATTTGCTATATTGAATTTGGGATCTGCTAAGAATATATTGCGAGGAAGTTTCAGATTAGAAATGTTAAATGTAGTTGATGGAATGGAAAATACTTAAAAATCTTTATGTATCTTTCTGGTTGTATCTCTATGTTGTAACTGGTTTAGTTCCAACTTTTGTTCCTGCGTAACAATCTGTATACCTGAATAAAAAAAAAATGGCATATTTATTTATTTATTTTTATTGTTAATAAAATTGTTCTTTTATGTTTATTTATTTTACATTGCATGTTTGTATTAGCTCTGTATCTAATGACAATGACTGTTTATCAATCAAAATATGATTATAGTATCAGATTTTTAATGTTTTGTTTACTGTTCTCGAGTAATTCTCTTCGTGATTTTTCGTCAGTATCTACTAATAAATTTTTTAAACATTTAATAGTATATTCCTTGTAAACAAAATCGTTCTTTGCATTTATCCATTTGTGTTTGCAGGTGAAAAAACCTACAAAATTCTAAAGGTGCACTATTTTGCAATTTTTGGTCATTTTTTTTTTGTCTTCAGTCATTTGACCGGTTTGATGCAGCTCTCCAAGATTCCCTATCTATTGCTAGTCGTTTCATTTCAGTATACCCTCTACATCCTACATCCCAAACAATTTGTTTTACATATTCCAAACATGGCCTGCCTACACAATTTTTCCCTTCTACCTTTGCTTCCAATATTAAAGCGATTATTCCAGGATGCCTTAGTATGTGGCCTATAAGTCTGTCTCTTCTTTTAACTATATTTTTCCAAATGCTTCTTTCTTCATCTATTTGCCGCAATACCTCTTCATTTGTCACTTTATCCACCCATCTGATTTCTAACATTCTCCTATAGCACCACATTTCAAAAGCTTCTAATCTTTTCTTCTCAGATACTCCGATCGTGCAATTTTCACTTCCATATAAAGCGACACTCCAAACATACACTTTCAAAAACTTTTTCCTGACATTTAAATTAATTTTTGATGTAAACAAATTATATTTCTTACTGAAGGCTCGTTTAGCTTGTGCTATTCGGCATTTTATATCGCTCCTGCTTTGTCCATCTTTAGTAATTCTACTTCCCAAATAACAAAATTCTTCTACCTCCATAATCTTTTCTCCTCCTATTTTCACATTCAGTGGTCCATCTTTGATATTTGTACTACATTTCATTACTTTTGTTTTGTTCTTGTTTATTTTCATGCGATAGTTCTTGCGTAGGACTTCATCTATGCCGTTCATTGTTTCTTCTAAATCCTTTTTACTCTCGGCTAGAATTACTATATAATCAGCAAATCGTAGCATCTTTATCTTTTCACCTTGTACTGTTACTCCGAATCTAAATTGTTCTTTAACATCATTAACTGCTAGTTCCATGTAAAGATTAAAAAGTAACGGAGATAGGGAACATCCTTGTCGGACTCCCTTTCTTATTACGGCTTCTTTCTTATGTTCTTCAATTGTTACTGTTGCTGTTTGGTTCCAGTACATGTTAGCAATTCTTCTATCTCTGTATTTAAACCCTACTTTTTTTAAAATGCTGAACATTTTATTCCAGTCTACGTTATCGAATGCCTTTTCTAGGTCTATAAACGCCAAGTATGTTGGTTTGTTTTTCTTTAATCTTCCTTCTACTATTAATCTGAGGCCTAAAATTGCTTCCCTTGTCCCTATACTTTTCCTGAAACCAAATTGGTCTTCTCCTAACACTTCCTCCACTCTCCTCTCAATTCTTCTGTATAGAATTCTAGTTAAGATTTTTGATGCATGACTAGTTAAACTAATTGTTCTGTATTCTTCACATTTATTTGCCCCTGCTTTCTTTGGTATCATTACTATAACACTTTTTTTGAAGTCTTGACAGAAATTCCCCTTTTTCATAAATATTACACACCATTTTGTATAATCTATCAATCACTTCCTCACCTGAACTGCGCAGTAATTCTACAGGTATTCCGTCTATTCCAGGAGCCTTTCTGCCATTTAAATCTTTTAATGCTCTCTTAAATTCAGATCTCAGTATTGTTTCTCCCATTTCATCCTCCTCAACTTCCTCTATAACACCATTTCTAATTCATTTCCTCCGTATAACTCTTCAATATATTCCACCCATCTATCGACTTTACCTTTCGTATTATATATTGGTGTACTATCTTTGTTTAACACATCATTAGATTTTAATTTATGTACCCCAAAATTTTCCTTAACTTTCCTGTATGCTCCGTCTATTTTACCAATGTTCATTTCTCTTTCCACTTCTGAACACTTTTCTTTAATCCACTCTTCTTTCACCAGTTTGCACTTCCTGATTATAGCATTTCTTAATTGCCGATAGTTCCTTTTACTTTCTTCATCACTAGCACTCTTATATTTTCTACGTTCATCCATCAGCTGCAATATATCGTCTGAAACCCAAGGTTTTCTACCAGTTCTCTTTATTCCACCTAAGTTTGCTAAACATCTTGAATATTGACTGGTTTTTGGATTTTATAAATGAAAAAGATATTTTCGATGTTACATTTTTTCAGATGAAACCTGATTTCATTTATTGGCCCATGTCAGCAGTCAGGTGTGGTTGAGAATAATCCTCAAGAAAGACATATACAGATTGTTAAAATATGAGGGGAACAATGAAAGAATCTGTTTACAACAATCCTCACACTCTATAAACTGAACATAATACAACTGAATTTGTAAATGTAATCACTCCTTTGGCACTTCAGTATGTATTTTCAAATATATTGAAACATGTTCAGGCATGGTTTGTGTAAAAAGATGTCATATTGATATCCAGTAAATAGAAATTCATTGTAGTAGGTATTATTTCTGTTTCTGTCATTGTTAATTGAGTATAGTAAATAAAATGTTTGTTAATTTTGATGTACGTTTCCATATAAAATACAAAGCCTAAACTAAATTCGATTCAGTTTATCATTGAAAGGTAAATAGTTTTGCACAGTAATTCAATATTTTATTCTTAAGTATGAACTGGTACACTTGAACAAATATTTTTTGTAAATTTTGTTGACAGATAATTGGAATCAATATGTAGCCAAAATCTGCACTTCTTTAACATAATCTTCATCACCACATAAATACATAATTAATAACAAAAATCATGTTTGAACACGTCAAAATAGCAAGTTAATATAAACCTACTTAATTTTCATGAGTTGATATATTTATAGAAAAGTTGTTCTATTAACTAACTTAACTGTAATCAATATTTAATTAAGCTATCGTAATAACCGTCAGTTTTTGAATGTAATCATGGTGAATTATGGAAATGCATTACTGACAGTATTTTATAACTGATAATATATTCATTGATTTGAATATATTTGTACACAATTTACAAAATGCTGTTATATGATTGGGTCTCTTACTCATCTGATGGATTCATGAATTTGTTCTGAAATATTTCTTGATTTTTTTATCTCTTGAGATTAAACACATTATAAAAAGGACAATAAAACTGTATGTCAATATCACGTTCTGCCTGTCCACTTCTGTCTAAAATTTTTAAAATGCAGTTTGTATGTTCAATCTGCCTATTTTACAAAGTTATTTAATAGATAAAAAACAACATGTATTTACCAGGTGTATAAATATGAAACCGGAATTTTTGTATAGAAAATACACATTTATTGTATGAAAATGATAAAAAATATTTTATTTCAAATATTGTCCATATACATTTTTTCCATCTCTCTGACAATTTATGAATGCCACGCCAAAAAAAGTGTTGCTCTTTTGAGATAAACCAGTCATCGAGCCATTTTTGTACATTTTCAAAAGAAATGATGTGCTGCTCTGCAAGTGCATGTCCCATCATTGCAAATAAATATTAGTTGGACGGAGCCAAGTCTGGTGAGTAAGTCACTTGCGAAAGTATTTCTCTTAGTAAAATCACTTTGTGTTGCCTTTTTTGATATATTTTGGTTGTTTTTCATGCAATGCTTTTTTCAAATTGATCATTAGTTGTTGGTAGCGCTCAGTATTAATGGTTTCACCAGGTTTTAGCAGCTGATAACAGATCACACCTTTCTGATCCCACCATACACGAAGCATTGTCTCCTTTCCATTGCAATTTGGTCTTAAAATCGATGTTGATGGTTTGCCTGGAATTACCCATGATCTTTTACGCTTAGGATTCTCAAAATATATCCACTTTCCATCACCTGTCACAATTTGATTGAGAAATTACTTTCTTTTGTGCCTGGCAAGCAGCATTTCACAAGTGGTTTTTCGGTTTTCTTACTGTCTTTCATTCAGTTCATGTGGAACACATTTTCCATTTTCTGCATCTTTCCCATGGTTTTCAAACGTTGGAAACGGCTTCTCATGTTAAATTTAATTGATCTGCGAGTTGTTGCATTTGAGCATCATCCTCATCCAACAATACTTGCAATTCGCTGTCTTCAAACTTTTTCAGTGGTCTTCCATGTTCTTTGTTTCTCATGTCAAAATCGCCACTTTTGTTTTTTTTTTTAAACCACTCAAAGCACTGTGATTTACCAAGAGCATGTTCACCATAAGCTTCAACAAGCATTTGATGCAATTCTGCAGCAGTTTTTTTTAAATGGTAACAGAAAATCAATGCTTGCTGCAAATTGTAGTTTGTAAGTACAAAACTAGACATATTCAACACTAATTAAAACTATGCTGTTGTAAGAAAATTGTATTGTGAGTTGAAAATCTTTGTCAATTGTGAAAGAAAGAAATTGACGCCAATGATGCGGTTTGACAGTAACTACATTGACAGCTAGGGCCATCTATGGGCAAATTCCAGTTTCATATTTACACATCTAGTCACGATTATTGCTCCAGAAACAAAAATAAATATTCACAAGTCTATAAAAAAAGCTGTATTTTTACTTAAAAAAAAAAAAAAAAAACTAAAATAGGTTAACTAAAAAATAATACAAAATCCAAACTGATAATGTACAATTGTCTAGTTAACTTTAGTATGTAAATACAGTTACCATTTTTTTCTTTTCTTTGATTTTTATTATATTAATTTTAAAATGATTTTTACAATTTTAAAATAAGTGATAGTCACCTTCAGCAGTATACTTCTGTTGCTATTTACTAATATGGCTTACAAGAATGTTAGCACTAGCATTTTTTTACGTTAGAAAGGCATATGAATTTGATCAAATGTAAGGTCTTCTTAAAACAACTGGCGATTATAACAGTTAATGCCATAATGCAAAAGAGCAGTACCAGTGTCATCAAGATAACAAAAAAAACTGTTAAATGCTGTGATGTAAGTATACAAACCAATATTTTAAAATACATTTGTTTTGATCTTACATTCATTTTGAATAAAATAAAAATATGTGATTGTATTTATTTACTTATTATTGAAAACCCATACAACTTATTTTCTCAAAAACACAAAAAAGGTTTCTAAAACACTAAAAAACAAGAAACATTGTCCAGAAACTTATTAAAACATTTTCTTTCATTTGGAAGAATTTATTTACTTCCCAATAATTACACATCTACTTCCAGTTACAAAAATATTATTACAAGATATTATTGTTGTTACAATATTGTTATTTTTGTTTTTATGATAAGAAATGGATTTTTTGTAGAGTACGATATGAAAAAGGCAAAACCTGTTCAGGATTTAAACCTAGAACATCTAGATGAATGGCTGAGGCTTTACTACTAAGTTACAAAGGCGGTATATATAGTGTCGCTAAAAGATGGGTATAAAAAATTGACAACCTAGGGCTGCTTTACTTTTGAGTTAAATATTTACAAAAGATTCTTTTATGGTAACGACTGTCATAAGCTGTTTCTAATTTTACTTGGTCTATGCTTAGTAATAAAATCTTTTAAGAGATGTGGGCTATACAAGAAAGTGTGGAACTGTACTGAAAAAAATAAAGAGTTTTGCATCATTTAAAAGTTTCTACCTTTTGCATAATCT
This sequence comes from Lycorma delicatula, assembly GCF_047948215.1. Taxonomy (NCBI): domain Eukaryota; kingdom Metazoa; phylum Arthropoda; class Insecta; order Hemiptera; family Fulgoridae; genus Lycorma; species Lycorma delicatula. The sequence goes on along the minus strand of NC_134455.1, from coordinate 153,129,311 downwards.
ATTTTTTACATTTTATAGATCTTTGGTAGCAGTTACTGTAAATTGAGTTACATTAATTTTTTACATCAGTGGTAATAAATATTTTTTCTGTATGCAACTTTTCACAGTGCTATGAAATAAATTTTGTTCTACGAAATGGAATAATTTGAGCTGAACCTTTTTCCAACTAGAAGATTTTAGTGTAGTTTAAATTTATTTATAATAAAGTAAATAGTAAAAATTTTTAACCGAAAGTCAAGGAATGGACAAGTAGGTGGTTATTCTCACTTCCAGCAAAAAAATATTTTAAGCCATGTTATTATTTACAGCTCATCTAAAAACCATCATCTACCTGTCTGAAACTTTATGTGCTATTTTCCTTGAATAGCAGAGAGAGTACAAATTTCCAAATTGAACTTTCATCCTTCAACAAATATCTAATATTTCTTTTTTTTTCAAATTGCTCTATAGTGCTTTTATGGAAATCAGAAAACAATTTTCTAAAGCTGCCCTACTGTTAAGTACTGTATATGAAAATTTATTGAACAATTACATCTAACTGGAATAATCATTATTCTCTCAGCTCGCACACAAATATTATTGAGAAACAAAAATGTAAAATAACTGCTATCAATGCAGAAAGTATATGCACTTTAATTTGCGGCCTTAAAATCATACATCAAATGTCAAAGTGATTTCATCACCCTTTTGCTTACTTTATGTCGATTAACTTTGATTTTTTACTTATTTAAAAAAAATGAAATTCTTTTAATTTTCTAATATAATTATTTCTGTGAGAAAATACTGCTACATGAACATAAGATGACTTGTTAATAATATTCTTGTTACAACTAAAATGAGACATGTCCATTTTTGTTATAAAATGGACACGTCTCATATACAAGTAAATGGACCAGCACATGGTGATTCATCACTATCACTACTAAATGATACCACAGTTAATAAATTAATAACCAGTGTCACTTATTGATAAAAACACTGTTGCCTATTGATAATGATCTTTTATAAATCAAACTTAAATTAAGAGGTTATTATAAGTTTGAGCATGTGTTTTCTATACCATATGGTCAGCTGTATTTCATCACATTGTAGCATAGTCTGCAGGTAAGGGAGTGGCATAGTGGGGGGGGGGGGGATAGGCTGTGGTAGGCATAGTGGAGAATCAGCTAATGTGTGACGCTTGTTTTTTCTCAATTGACTGCCCATCCCAAAGCTTGCATTAAGAAGCTTCACTTCACAAAATAACTCGAGCATTGTAACTGGCAAAAATATATTCTTTAAAACTGAAGATCTTACATGAAGCGAATTTACCTCCAGGAATTAACTTATTACCTCCAAAAAATATTGCTTCTCAGACCAGACTGTCTAAGGTCAAGTTGAAAATATCAAAGATTACCTGATATGGTAAGGAATTGTACTACACTATAAGTTACACAAGGCAATCATCTTCAAAACAGTTTCCTTTGGAAGCCACGCAATGCTTCAAATGCTTTTCCGACTCTTTATAGCAGTGTTGGAACTTAGAAACTGGAATATCCTTCAGATGGTTGGTTACTTTTTTCTGTTTTCTACTGTTCCAAAATGGTGTCCTTTGAGGTATTTTTTTAAAAGTCGGGAACAGGAAAAAGTCGCAGGGACTTAAGTCAGGTGAATATGGGGGTTGAGGAAATACAGGAATGGTTTTCTTTGCCAAAAACTCATTAAGAGTAGTGTGACAAGGTCCATTGTCATGATGCAGCATCCAGTTGTCTTTGATGGCTGGTTTCACGCGGGCAACTCTTTTCCCCAGTCTTTCTGGATCAGTTTCAATTCGCCCTAGAAGATCGCGTCACAATTTCACCCTGTTGTTTTTCTGTTCAACAGTGAGCTTTTTTAGGGCCAATTTTGCACAAACTTTTTTCATGTCCAATTCGTGTCAAAATATGATGGACTGTGCAATGGTTGGAATTCAATTGTTCTGCAATCACTGTGACAGTTACTCGCCGGCCAACTGAAAATGCTTTAAATCACCTAAAAACTTGGGCTCATGACAGAGCATATCTCCATACGCCCTTTTCAGTTTTAAAAAAATTTCAGTAACATTCTCAACGAGTTTAACACAAAACTTGATTGCACAACGTTGTTCATAATTAGTAGTATCACTCATTTTTGTAACGCACAACAAAAACTCGATTCACGATAAGTTTGTTTACGTCTCCGTGTAATAACAGACTAAAAATAATAATGCCTAATATAAATCAGCTGTTCATATAACCACATGTTTACTAGTAACTTTTTTACAGTGTTGCCACTTTGGCTGCCAAAAAAAAACTAGTCTCATTACTTTGTTTACAGACCTTGTACGGTAAATTTAACACTCAACATTTTCATTACTAGGCCTGTGACCCAAAATTGCACCTACATCCCTTGATTTAGAGAGTATATCATCATCATGTGTGTTTGGAAGTGAATGAATCATATTTTTCATTTTATTACTCCAGTTTTTCAAAACACTCTTCGGACTTAGGTTTCTTTAATTTTTAAATACGCTTTACATATTTATATTTTGTTATCGTTTAAATGTTGGAGCTTTGATGCATTTAATATTATTTTTAAATTTAAATACCTTCGGCTTCCTTAAAGTCACCTGACTTTCGGTCAGGTGATTTTAGAGTAATTAACTCAGCGTCAAATAATGGGCAGGCAGGAGTAGGTTTCGCGATGAACAAGAAGATAGGGAGGAGAGTGGATTATTTCAAGACGCATAGCGATAGAATCATTGTAATAAGGATAAAATCAAAACCTAAACCGACAACGATTGTTAACGTCTATATGCCTACAAGCGCCCATGATGATGATGAGGTAGAGTGTGTATACGAAGAGATTGATAAAGCAATTAAACACGCAAAAGGGGATGAAAATTTAATAATAGTTGGAGATTGGAATGCAAGCATTGGAAAAGGCAAGGAAGGAAATATAGTGGGTGAATACGGGCTGGGCAAAAGGAATGAAAGAGGGGACCGACTTATAGAGTTTTGCACAAAGAATAATTTAGTAATTGCCAACATCCAATTTAAAAATCATAATAGAAGAATATACACTTGGAAAAAGCCAGGCGATACTGGAAGGTATCAGATAGATTATATCATGGTTAAACACATTTAGAAATCAACTCATAGACTGCAAAGCTTATCATGGACCTGACATTGATAGTGACCATATTTGAGTGATAATGAAATGTAGATTGGGGTTTTAACAGCTGAAGAAAAGGTGTCAGATGAATCAGTGAAATTTAGAGAAGCTTGAGGAGTGGGAAGTAAAGAAACTTTTTGAGGCATCGCATGAGGTCTGAGTAAAAAAGATAAGGTAGAAAATGTAGAAGAAGAATGGGAGAATGTTAAAAAGGAAATTCTTAAATCAGCAGAAGCAAACTTAGTCGGAATAAAGAGAACTGGTAGAAAACCTTGGGTTTCAGATGATATATTGCAGCTGATGGATGAACGTAGAAAATATAAGAATGCTAGTGATGAAGAAAGTAAAAGGAACTATCGGCAATTAAGAAATGCTATAATCAGGAAGTGCAAACTGGCGAAAGAAGAGTGGATTAAAGAAAAGTGTTCAGAAGTGGAAAGAGAAATGAACATTGGTAAAATAGACGGAGCATACAGGAAAGTTAAGGAAAATTTTGGGGTACATAAATTAAAATCTAATGATGTGTTAAACAAAGATAGTACACCAATATATAATACGAAAGGTAAAGTCGATAGATGGGTGGAATATATTGAAGAGTTATACGGAGGAAATGAATTAGAAATGGTGTTATAGAGGAAGTTGAGGAGGATGAAATGGGAGAAACAATACTGAGATCTGAATTTAAGAGAGCATTAAAAGATTTAAATGGCAGAAAGGCTCCTGGAATAGACGGAATTGCTGTAGAATTACTGCGCAGTGCAGGTGAGGAAGCGATTGATACATTATACAAACTGGTGTGTAATATTTATGAAAAAGGGGAATTTCCATCAGACTTCAAAAAAAGTGTTATAGTAATGATACCAAAGAAAGCAGGGGCAGATAAATGTGAAGAATACAGAACAATTAGTGTAACTAGTCATGTATCAAAAATCATAACTAGAATTCTATACAGAAGAATTGAGAGGAGAGTGAAAGAAGTGTTAGGAGAAGACCAATTTGGTTTCATGAAAAGTATAGGGACAAGGGAAGCAATATTAGACCTCAGATTAAAGAAAAACAAACCAACATACTTGGCGTTTATAGACCTAGAAAAGTCATTCGATAGCGTAGACTGGAATAAAATGTTCAGCATTTTAAAAAAGTTAGGGTTCAAATACAGAGATAGAAGAACAATTGCTAACATGTACAGGAACCAAACAGCAACAGTAACAATTGATGAACATAAGAAAGAAGCTGTAATAAGAAAGGGAGTCCGACAAGGATGTTCCTTATCTCCGTTACTTTTTAATCTTTACATGGAACTAGCAGTTAATGATGTTAAAGAACAATTTAGATTCGGAGTAACAGTACAAGGTGAAAAGATAAAGATGCTACGATTTGCTAATTCTATCAAATTTGTAATTAATTCTAGCCGAAAGTAAAAAGGATTTAAAAGAAACAATGAACGGCATAGATGAAGTCCTACGCAAGAACTATCGCATGAAAATAAACAAGAACAAAACAAAAGTAATGAAATGTAGTAGAAATAACAAAGATGGACCACTGAATGTGAAAATAGGAAGAGAAAAGATTATGGAGGTAGAAGAATTTTGTTATTTGGGAAGTAGAATTACTAAAGATGGACAAAGCAGGAGCGATATAAAATGCTGAATAGCACAAGCTAAACGAGCCTTCAGTAAGAAATATAATTTGTTTACATCAAAAATTAATTTAAATGTTAGGAAACTATTTTTGAAAGTGTATGTTTGGAGTGTCGCTTTACATGGAAGTGAAACTTGGACGATTGGACTATCTGAGAAGAAAAGACTAGAATCTTTTGAAATGTGGTGCTATAGGAGAATGTTAAAAATCAGATGGGTGGATAAAGTGACAAATGAAGATGTATTACGGCAAATAAATGAAGAAAGAAGCATTTGGAAAAATATAGTTAAAAGAAGAGAGACTTATAGGCCACATACTAAGGCATCCTGGAATAGTTGCTTTAATGTTGGAAGGACAGGTAGAAGGGAAAAATTGTGTAGGCAGGCCACGTTTGGAATATGTAAAACAAATTGTTAGGGATGTAGGATGTAGAGGGTATACTGAAATGAAACGACTAGTGCTAGTCGTTTCCCTATCTAGTGCTAGGGAATCTTGGAGAGCTGCATCAAACCAGCCAAATGACTGAAGACAAAAAAAAAGAATTGATAATATCAACTTATGACTTAATTATTTATGAATCAGTGCTGAACTTCATCTATTAGTACAAACACTATATAATGGTATACTCGTACACTACATAATGTTAGGTTACAGAAGATTTGATCTGATACAGCTAACGACATGCGAGAGAATATTAAATCAAATTAAAAATTGGCCCAGAAAGTAAACTGCTGATAAGTACTTCCAGGTTTTTGCTGAAGTGTTGGCTATTATTGAATACATTTAATCCATTTTTTTGTTTAAACTAAGGTTGTGTCTCATCATTGCTAAGACTTTCCAGTCTAATATCAATCAGTCTGCTGAATGATTTTTCAATAATACACACGTAGTCATTAGTTTTTTTTAGATTATTATACTCCTGACAGTAAATACTTTCTTTGCAAATAGTCATTAGAACATAGTAGATGCATTTGTACAGTTATAATGCCAGCAAGTTCTGTAGTTTGTATTTTTATTAACACATTCAGTATGGCACAGAAAAATACATGTATTCACTAAGACTGAGCCGTAGCACAAAAAAACTTAATGACTCTATGTGTCAACCATTCTTATGAAGACATGACTTGTTAAAAGTCACCTATCACAGTGAACTATTTTTTTTACAGTTTAGCTCTGTTTCATATCATAACTTACATAATGGTTTTTCATGTTTCCACCAATCTCTAAGGCAGAGAGATAGTGTCTCAGCCATTCATTTGGATTCATAGGTTTGAAACCTAGTCAGACATGGCATTTTTTCATAACTACAAAATTTAATTTCCATGTTCCCTTGTACAAGCTTCTGGTGAATTAATTCATCAAGCAAAAAAAAAAATAAATAAATTCAGCAAAATTAAAAAAATGAATTATTAATATTAGACTTGTCTTTCGTTTATACCAGTTATACTTCCTATCTGACAATTATATTTTTACGTTTATAAACTAAAATGAAAAAAAGTATGTGTATACACACAAACACCTGTCATATATATATATATATACACACACACATATATATATGGTTCACTAGGTTACAAAACATTCATTAAATCCATAGTTAGCCTCAGGTACAAAAAGTACTATGAAACTAAAAAAAAATTAACCGAGATGCCGTTTACTCCATGTATGAATTTTATTATAGCCTTTTACTGAAGATTATTCGTTGTGCATAATTACTATTGCGTATTTACAGGCAGTAAAGCAGAACAATAAATTCTCTTTAGTTTCTGTAATCTGTTATATGCGTAAAGATCGGTCTGAATTTTGTGTGTATCTGCTGTACTTTGTTGTGTTTACTTGTATGATAGAAGTGGTTAATGAAATCTCCATTAATGAAGATGAACCAATTGATAAAAATCAAAAACTTACCTACAACAAAGGGACTGTATTCTCAAAAAAGCACTCCAATATTTAGAACAACGAAATGATGTTCCTTTCCTTGACTTAACGGTTGTACGAAACTGACATGATCGCGCCACGGACTGAGTTACTCAGTTAAGACAAAGAAGGTGACAAAACTTTTTCGTTAAACTATCAAACTAAGTTTATGCAAGAGTGATCAGTGAATATTGATTTTATTAAAATAAACAGTAAAATAAAAAAAATAAATAATAATAATATTGCTGTAAATATTTTTAATTCATGGCTTATTCTGCTACCAATTCGGTATTAATACGGTTTGTTGCTCGAATTGAGGAACGAAACAAAAGGTCTCTGTTTGCCACAGATTCTGTTATCTGAACTGACAACACCCCCAATTACCTCTGTTAAGAAAGGTCCTACTGTATTTATATTTAAATAACTCAAATAACAACAAAATGACCACCAAACACAATAACAGAACCTAAAAAAACTAATGCTAAAATTCTACTTTCATGGTATCCTGCATCATCAGTTGGTTCGAAATTCCAAAATTACATCAAACAAAAAATAAATGAATAAAACTAAAAATTTAGAAAACATAAACCCTAGTATCCAATAAAACTTGAACAACTCAATATCAATGGGAATGATAATAAATTTAAAATGTTGTGCAACTACGTTAGTAAACTGTTGCCAACTGGTACGACCAATTATGTCCTTAATTAAGTCATCTTCAAAAACGATCTGCTGATTAATCATTTCATACTTTTGTTTAAATTTATAAATATAATATTCAAGTATACCCATTCTTTTACTGTTGTTACCAATTTCCCAAATTTCTAAATTATTTTTATAATCAGTAATAAATTTTATTAGATGCATTACAATTAATTTTATATATTCCTCTTAAATCTTCTTCTTCATCACTTGTTTATTACTACTGAAATATTCTATAATGTGGTTATTTGGTTTGTAAGCTTTTTTTACATTTATCTTTATCATAAACATCAGTAATTTTTTCTATTATTTTATTTGTATAACTTTATTCTAAGAAAAAAACTATTAATAATCTCTATGTTACTTTCTTGTCGCAATTGTGAAAAACTATCATGGTACTTAATTCTTTGCTTTTTGTATAGCTTTCCTATAACTCCAACATCAAAACCATTAAATACTGTTGTTTGTTTTATTACTTCAATTTCCTTATTAAGTTTGTTATCACTGTTCCTTGTATTATGTAAAGCGTTAAAAATCAGGTTTTTATATATAATTTTTTGTGACCATGAGCAATTACAATTTACATGTATTGTAATGCCATTCTCATTGTAGGTTTTCTATAAAGTGATGTTTCTATAACATTGCTTTCATTTATTTCAATCTCAATATCAAAAAAATGTATTTTTCTGTTCTTTTCCATTTCGCATGTAAGTTTTAAATTATCATTATAATTATTAAGTTTATTCAAAATGATCAAATGCTCATTATTTATAACTGAATTATATACAACCAAAATAATCAGCCATATATCTTATCCATAACAGCACTTGTGCACACCTTATACGTCATGAACTATAGTACTTTTTAAATATTGTATAAAAATTTCAGACATAATTGCAGAAATAAGTGAACACATAGGTAAACCTCTTGTTTGTAAATAACATTTGTTTTCATAATGGAAATAATTTTGGAGACAAATATTCTTCACAGTGGTGATTAAAGCATCTGTATATTCCTGGGTTTTCCTTCAAATTACTTTTTATTATTTCCATTATCTTATCAACTGGTATACTGGATACATGGAAACTTATTTAATTGTTAGAATTAGTTTTAATACAATTTAACTTATCTATAACTTCTTATATTCAAGATTCATTTTTATTCTAAGAATTTTGGCTATACTTTAGCTATAAAATATGCAGGTGCTATCTTGAAATTTATGAACGGTCTTGTAGGAATATTTATTTTATGTAACTTAAATAATCTAGTAAGTTTAGGGGTGATGGTACATATGGGTATAATCTTAAGTGATAACTTAATTTATTATCATATTAAATAATGGTTTATATTTAAAAATTAAATCCTTTACAACTTTTAAATGGGTTTTTTATCACTTTAAAATCATTTTCTTCAATGTAATTATCCATAAATTCTTTGTATTTATTTTTGTACATTAGATCATTACACTAATTTTTTAATTTAATAACCTCAAATTTTGTTATAAATTGTTTATTAACTATGTTGTGTTTTTTATATTATGACTAATTATTTTTCTTATTTGATTCTTAATCAAACATATCTTTCAATATTATATTCTGCATCAATTGTGATATTTTTAATTATATTATACATGTTACAATCATTTAAATTAAACTTGAAAACGATTGAAATTATGTTTTTTTCTTTATCATCAAAAGAGATATTAGTAATGTTCTTAAAGTTATTATCTAATCCTATATCTTGTTTTTGAAATCTATTAGAAATACCGTTTGCTATTTGAAATTAGGTTTGCTATAATTTCCATGATACAACCTTTTTATTGCATTCTGACACTTATTGTTATAAAAATTCCTTAATTGATTTATTTTTTGTCTAAATATTAAGTTTTATTTAATTTTTCTGTATATACTGATTATAAAAATAATTTAGAAATTTGTAACAACAGTAAAAGAATGGGTATACTTAAAAAATATTATATTTGTACATTTAAACAAAAGTTTTTTTTTTTTGTCTTCAGTCATTTGACTGGTTTGATGCAGCTCTCCAAGATTCCCTATATAGTGGTAGTCATTTCATTTCAGTATACCCTCTACATCCTACATCCCTAACAATTTGTTTTACATATTCCAAACGTGGACTGCCTACACAATTTTTCCCTTCTACCTGTCCTTCCAATATCAAAGCGACTATCCCAGGATGCCTTAGTATGTGGCCTATAAGTCTGTCTCTTCTTTTAACTATATTTTTCCAAATGCTTCTTTCTTCATCTATTTGTCGCAATACCTCTTCATTTGTCACTTTATCCACCCATCTGATTTTTAACATTCTCCTATAGCACCACATTTCAAAAGCTTCTAATCTTTTCTTCTCAGATACTCCGATTGTCCAAGTTTCACTTCCATATAAAGCGACACTCCAAACATATACTTTCAAAAATCTTTTCCTGACATTTAAATTAATTTTTGATGTAAACAAATTATATTTCTTACTGAAGGCTCGTTTAGCTTGTGCTATTCAGCATTTTATATCGCTCCTGCTTCGTCCATCTTTAGTAATTCTACTTCCCAAATAACAAAATTCTTCTACCTCCATAATCTTTTCTCTTCCTATTTTCACATTCAGTGGTCCATCTTTGTTATTTCTACTACATTTCATTACTTTTGTTTTGTTCTTGTTTATTTTCATGCGATAGTTCTTGCGTAGGACTTCATCTATACCGTTCATTGTTTCTTCTAAATCCTTTTTATTCTCGGCTAGAATTACTATATCATCAGCAAATCGTAGCATCTTTATCTTTTCACCTTGTACTGTTACTCCGAATCTAAATTGTTCTTTAACTGCTAGTTCCATGTAAAGATTAAAAAGTAACGGAGATAGGGAACATCCTTGTCGGACTCCCTTTCTTATTACGGCTTCTTTCTTAGGTTCTTCAATTATTACTGTTGCTGTTTGGTTCCTGTACATGTTAGCAATTGTTCTTCTATCTCTGTATTTGAACCCTAACTTTTTTAAAATGCTGAACATTTTATTCCAGTCTACGTTATCGAATGCCTTTTCTAGGTCTATAAATGTAAGTATGTTGGTTTGTTTTTCTTTAATCTTCCTTCTACTATTAATCCGAGGCCTAAAATTGCTTCCCTTGTCCCTATACCTTTCCTGAAACCAAATTGATCTTCTCCTAACACTTCTTCCACTCTCCTCTCAATTCTTCTGTATAGAATTCTAGTTAAGATTTTTGATGTATGACTAGTTAAACTAATTGTTCTGTATTCTTCACATTTATCTGCCCCTGCTTTCTTTGGTATCATGACTATATCATTTTTTGTAGTTTGACGGAAATTCCCCTTTATCATAAATATTACACACCAGTTTGTATAATGTATCAATCGCTTCCTCACCTGCACTGCGCAGTAATTCTACAGGTATTCCGTCTATTCCAGGAGCCTTTCTGCCATTTAAATCTTTTAATGCTCTCTTAAATTCAGATCTCAGTATTGTTTCTCCCATTTCATCCTCCTCAACTTCCTCTATAACGCCATTTTCTAATTCATTTCCTCCGTATAACTCTTCCATATATTCCACCCATCTATCGACTTTACCTTTCGTATTATATATTGGTGTACCATCTTTGTTTAACACATTATTAGATTTTAATTTATGTACCCTAAAATTTTCCTTAACTTTCCTGTATGCTCCATCTATTTTACCAATGTTCATTTCTCTTTCCACTTCTGAACACTTTTCTTTAATCCACTCTTCTTTCGCCAGTTTGCACTTCCTGTTTATAGCATTTCTTAATTGCCGATAGTTCATTTTACTTTCTTCATCACTAGCATTCTTATATTTTCTACGTTCATCCATCAGCTGCAATATATCGTCTGAAACCCAAGGTTTTCTACTAGTTCTCTTTATTCTGCCTAAGTTTGCTTCCCAAAACAAAAGTATGAAATGATAAATAAACAGATCATTTTTGAAGATGACTTAATTAAGGACATAATTGGTTGTAGCAGTTGGCAACAGTGTTTACGCATGTGGTTGTGTTGTGATGTTTTAAATTTATTACCATTCCAGACTGAGTTGTGTTGGTTATTAGGGTTTATGTTTTCTAAACTTTTAGATTTTATTTATTTTTTGTTTTTGTACCAACTGATAATTCGGGATCCTGCAAAGGTCGACTTTTGATATTAGTTTTTTAGGTTCTGTTACTGTGTTTGGTGGTTTTTTTCTTCTTTGAGGTTATCTGACACAGTGGTCAGCATGTTAATGAATTATTTTAATTTTCACAAATATATATCCATAAAAGAAGATAAATAAAAAATTAAATATTTTAAAAGCATTTACAATTTTTTTAAACATAAAATAAATTATCTCAGTTCATCTGGTCCATACTTATGTGTAAAATGTTGATTCAATTTTAAGATATTTTACATTATGAAACTATAAATAAACTGATGTAAATTAACCCAAAAATAAAATATCTTAGTAAACATTAGCATTCAAATTTTATAAAAAAAACTAAATAATGTCTTACAAGGTCACAATTGTAATTTTGGGTGTGGAGTTTATTGCGGTATTCAGAAAAAGCACTTTGTAACATAAAACAGCAGTTTCTCTTTACACACTTCACAATAATAATTAACGATGTTTTTGTCATAACACATTCGACAGTGTTTTCTAGATTTGATCTATTTGTCATATAATGGATATAGCATAGGTGCATGGTAGTCTGTTATCAGGTAGAGGAACAGGAATTTTTAATAATTAAAGGTCAGTAGAGTAGATCTAGGGATGTACCATCCCAACAGCAGATGAGAGATGTAACTAGTGAAGTTATTTATAAGGTGAGAAACCTTTTTTTTTATAGGAAGAAGCTATGGATGAGTGTTATGTGGAAAATGTGGATTGCCAGCTTCTTATACCATTTTAAAGTTTTTCATTGGTTATTAAGCCATCAATTGATCAGCACAGGTAAAAATATTTTTCAACAACCATTTGCTTTCAGTAGTTTATGAAAATCTCCATGAAATGATACAAGTCTCAACAACAAATCATAAAAATCTATTACTGAAATATGGAATTGGTTACAGGTACATACTGTGTGCTTGTGATATTTATGGTGTGCATAACTGGCCAAACAAAAGCACAATTCATCTTTTGATTAAAATATTTGAAGAAAATTTTTCTCTATTTGATGTTGAAACACCAATTTGCAAAATAAATGCAAGTTGTCAAGAGAATATTGCTGCTGCAAGTGCAAGTGTTCACAAAATTTATCAATTTAGAATTATTCACAAGAATTAGGCCTTTCTGCAACATGACAAATATTGTGCAAAGATCTTGGTTTACAACTATATAAGATTCAACTAACTCAAAAATTAAAGCCAGAACATTCTTCGTGTTGTTGGTTAACTGATTAGACTCTAGAGTAGCTAGCTTGAAGTGGATCCAAATTTTCATCAAAAAATCATCTTTTCAGCTTGAGGCTCATTTTTGACTAGATGGCTTCATAAACAAGCAAAACTGCCATTGCTTGGGGTGATTCCAATCCAGAAATGATTTAAGTGAATACTACATCCAAAAAAAATCTGACAACACAGTTGTAGGGCTTTCCTGTCATGCGGCTTTTTTCTAATGCATGGCTTACACACAACTTAAAGTATTTATCATTCTCTTTTACTTTTTTTTGTTTATTTAATTCAATGATTCTAACTCAAGTGTGTGCACATATTGTATTTCATTCACGCAGGTATGGTGGTACTAACGACCGCTTTAAATATTATTTATTTAATTCTGACTGTGACATCACAACATAGCAGATGACTACAACAGCTGTATGTCAGTGCTACACTACTGCTCCTTGTGGTGAGAGAAGGTACTATTGAGGCAGTATATCCACTTAACTGCTAACTTATTTAGATCATTTTGTGGGGTGGGGGTGTGATTTTCAAAAAATTATTATTTTTCAATTTTTAACAAATATACCTTAGAAAAATATCTTAATTAGGTGAAATCTCGAGATACTGAGGGTGACCTTGCTGTGCATCCTCACCCCCTTGACCTTTAAGTTGAACATTTAATGGCATCATCAAAGCCCCAAATATAGAAGTAACCTGACCAAGTTTGGTCAAAATTAGTCCAGTAGTTCTGGATATAAGGAATGCAAGACCAAACACACATACATGTACATATGAAGATCTGGAAAATTTCATCCGGTTTTTTGGGTTCCTTAGGTGTCAAAACATCAACATCCAGTGAAAATTGCATATGCCCAAATTGGACTGATTACAATACTTTCCCTTCTAAAGCTATAACTATGCTATAGTGCTAGACGGAGAGTAAAATCACTGTTCAGTGTGGATTGGCATCACAGCCATTTTTTTAAAAAATGAGCAAGGAGATGCTGTTATAGTAAATGGTGAATACTATCAACGTAGGATTTGTGATTCTTTGTTTGCAAATCTGGAAAATTTTGAATGAGATGTAGTTACAACAGAATGGTTCCACATGCTGCACAACTGCTTAAACAATTCAGTTATTGCATCAAAGGTTTGGTGATTTGATAATTTCACAATATGGTAAAGTCAACTGACCACCAAGATCTTGTGATCAGACTTCCTTAGACTTTTTTCTTAAGTCACAAATCTATTGCAACAAACCACTAATTGATGACTTGAAAGATCTTAAATTTAAAATTTAAAATTTTTAAAATTTTAAATTTTATGTATTATTTTTAAAATAATACATAAAATTCAAGGTGATTTCTGTGAAAGTCATGCAAAATTTTGTATATGTCAAGAAAAGCCATGGAGGCCATTCGAATAATATTGTTTTTTGAACATAATGTGATGTTATAAGTTTCAAAATAAATAAAAAATTATGGTTGATATTGTACATACTTTTTGTTTTATTGCAATTTGACTTTTTGTGATGAAAATTAAAGTTCTATTAAACTTTAAACAAAACACACCAGATAAACTTTAAATGAACTTTTAACATGCACAAGAAATATGGAAACTGAGTTAGAAATGAACTCTTTGATAAATATAATTTAAAAATTGCTGGGGCTGAGATATCTTTGGATTTCCTTAATAACATTGAAAAAGATCTTTCTAAGTGATGGTATAACATAAAACTATCTGAAGCCAGCAGCTGAGCTCAAATAACAGCAATGTAAAATATCATTTACACTGATGTGTCATCAGTTTCTTAGCACAGTTCAGTATATACATCAATGAGTCATTAGCGCTCAACATGTATCTCATCACACTTTTATTGTAATTAAAAGTTTCTTGTAATTGCTCAGAAGGGTAGAAAGGCTGTATATTAGTTCTTTTCTGTATTCTTACAGTAAAGCTTGGAAGGAACAGAGCAGAAAAAATCCAATTCAAGTTAATAGGACACAGAATGTGGAATGGTTCACAATGTTATGTGTAGTGAGGTCATGGTTACATTGAGCTGAATGATGTCATGGCCAACTTCATTATCTCACTTATTTTATTTTTTCTCCTCTAGACACAACAATACTAAAACAGAAAATAATTTTTTTGTCATGTGCCTTATCAATATTTATTGCTGTTTCTAAACAATTATAATGAGGAATCATAGTTTCAACCATAGCACTAAGAGCATTAAAAGTATGAATTAATTTTTAATGTATACATAACTGATATTTAAACTCTCATCTACCTCAAGATGAGCAAGAATTGTCCATCATATTTGCCTGTAGTCAAATCAGGACGTCTTTATGTCAATCATTGGAATATGATGACTACATTATTCCTGATTAGAATATCTCCAGTCCAGCAGCAAATTACAGAAATATTCCAATAAAAAAAATATGCTTCCTTCCAACACACAAAGCTCATCCCAACATTTCTGCAGTAGTTTTATCTGGTCATCTGTTTGGATAAAATGCTTTTGCTTTATAAAGTAAAGATATATTTTTTCAGAGTAAATTAACAATCCCTTTCTTGCAATAATTTTTAAAATAAACTGATCCATCGTTTAAACAATCATTTTACCAATTTAAGCTGCACAGGAAATAAAAAAAAAATGAAAAAACAATATAAAAATATACTGTTAACAGTGTACAAAAATAAAAACAAAGATTGACCATACAGTAAACAGATTTTGGCTACGCCAATCAAAGCATTAAGTAGCTTAAAAACTTTAAATAACTCATACTATCAGACTCCCTTCATGATGTAATGTATGCCTCTTACATAGAGTTGTATAAGGTAAAATTTACCTCAAAAAATATACAGATAGCATGAACAATAAGCTAATTAATCAATAACATATTTTCTCACATGTAAAACTTTTAAGGAAGATACGTTGATTTTATGAAAAATTAACAAAATTACTTAATAAATTGAACATTTTAAAAGTCTATTAGGTATCTGTTCTTCATTATTCACCAATAAAGGTTCCACAGCATTGCTGATAAAGCAATTTTCCCAATTCTCTCTATTCTTTCCCAATATTTCTGTTTAATTATGGACTGTTTTTAAAATGTTTGCTTACATTTAGGCAATATTTATTTAGTTTCCAGGCCTCAGCTGCTTCTCTAATCTGTATTTATGGACCACCAAAATGTTCCCCAATTTTAGTGTCAATCTTTCTTTGTCTTTTGTGCCGTTTCATAAAATTCAACCCTTTTCTTTACAAATCAGATTACATATGCCTGCTCTTGACAAATTTCAGTTCATAATTTACATTAGCAGGGAACCACATTAAAAAACTTATGTTAGTATACTGCAACAAGGAGGAAATGCTAATTTTTTTCACGTTTTATTTGGTCTTTCTCTATTATTTTTAAGTAAGGTTGTTTTGGTATATTAGGTCAATTATTTATCAATTCTTTTCGTATATTGTCAATGGTTTCTCCAGTGACACAACTGAACTCAGATATATCTTTAATAATTTTATATTTCTGAGATAAGGATCCAAACTAAATGGCACCCACTTTGTTTTGTAAACTATTACACTATACGCTTATATTATTGTAGTTAGAGACTTATATTAAATGTAGTTAGAGAATTAATTTTTTTTGAAAACTATCTTTGAGTAGTTTACTCAAAGAATAAACATTTGTATTCAATGGAAACTGATTTAAAGACAATTGACTTCAGTAACATAGTTGAAGGTATTGCTCTAGTTAGATAGCAACATTTAATTTTGTTTTTCTATTAAAATATTTTGTCCAAGAATAAAAAAAAATATCCGAAAGGTAAATTGATAAAAAGACATATAAAACAACAGTCCCTAAAATATAAATATATTTTATCTATGTAAATATATCTAAAACAGTTCTAAGAAAGAGAATACAAGCATAAAATTAACTCATACTATATAATGTCAAAAATCTTTTAAACTTATTATATGTACAATTAATAATAAACAACATATACATTATAATACAATCCAGTTAAAAAAATAGTAGAAAGTTAATAACAAATTATGCACAAATAACTGATATTATTATGCACAAGTTAATGACAAATTATATCAACAAAAATATCTGAGGATTTAAGTTAAATAATTAAGACCCTTCATCATCTTCAACTTCATCATCATCATCATTATCATTATCATCATCTTTATCTGACTTCTTTACATTCTCATTATTCTTTAACTGTTGTTGCCACATTGATGCATATACACCACTGGAATTTATCAAGTCTTCATGCCTGAAATGAAAAAAGTAACAAAATAATAAAAAAAATCCAAGTATGGAACCCATACTCAAGAGAATTAAATAATGTATGCAAAGGATTAAGTCCATATGTCATAAAAAGTTTACATATCTAATATAATTGTCTCAGATTCACAATGTCTGAAACACTATTTCTTTAACTTGCATTTTTGAGAAATTTTTACAGCACCTAAAAAAGTAAAAAAGGCTAAGAAAAAAAAAATTAATATATTATAGATACAGACTGATTCTAAACTATGCGACAATGTCTCGAAAACTAATTCTATAGCTAAAAACTAGGGAAAAAAATTGGCCCGAAAATGTTTCATTAGCGAGTTATGAGTAGTGAAAGAATTCATCCCAATTTTTGCTCCTCTGCTGAAATGAAGCCCCACTGAAATTCTGGGAAGGTAAATTACAGGGAAAATTTAGTTTTCAGAATGTATTTCTTATTCTTATGGTTTTTGACCTGAAAATATTAAAAAATGGGTCTCAGAACTGTACCTTCCTTTAATTTTAAAGATATCCGACATAAAACACAAAATTGGGGGTAAAAAATAACATATTTTAGGGGTTTAACGTAAGAAAACTTTGTTAAATGGTTAATTAACACATAAACTGCTATGGGGGTCACCCGTGACTGGCAAAACCGACCTTGCTTGATGCTATCGTGCAACATTGCCGGTCATGAACACTACGTATTTTACTATTTTACCCTGCCCCGTGCGGCCCAATTGATATGTTTATCAGTTTGGTTTTCAAAACTTTTAACTTCACTACTAATTGGAGGCCTAAATTTTGGCAGACAAATTCTGTATAATAAAATAATACATAATACAACACGTAGAAAAACTTTTATTGATAAAAAAATTAAACCACAAAACACACACTGTTTACATTTAGGCCTACAATTAACAATATTTATTTATAAAAACAAAAAATACCCGTATTAATACATCATAAAATTACGCAAAATACATATACAATATGAAGAAAATAAACACTGACAAACAATAAAAGTGAATATATATGATTAAATTTATGTAATGTAATGTAATGTACTATAATGATATATAAAGTCGTAAAGAACTGTATAAAAATATGTGGAAAAGTTCATAGAACTTATGTAAAATAAATTCTATATAAAACTCAGTAACGATGTTCTCTATTGAAACATGGCAAACAATAGTGTGGCTGAGTCGGACATTCAGAACAAAATGTTGCAACTTTTATTTTTGGCATATTTCCGGTTATGTGTCATCACGTTCTTCTTATAGCAACTTTGGCACCATTTTCTAGTTTTCCTTACTGGACCTTCTTTGCGTTTTAACTCATGTTTTAGTCGTCTAGGTCTAGAAGATGAAGCAATTTGCTGCTGTTTATTATCTTCTGTGCAGAGTTGACGAATTAGAGCTTTTCTGAACTCTACCATAGACAATTTTTTTCTTAGTTGTTATTTTATGTAGATCATTGCATTTACAACAGCAGTGTTTAGCAAAAATTCGATCCATAATTTTCTAAACCATTTGACTGTTTTTCTCAATGGTGATGAATAGGCATGAATAGCAGATTTTATTTGATTGTAATCTCGTACAATTTTCGGTTAGTATCTTTCTTGACCCATTCTGTTGGATGCTTTTACAAATTTTGTTGAATGCTTTGTAGACAGTAACAAAACCTCTCTTTTGTTCTTCCATTTCATTATGGTTATTTCATTCTCATTTTCTTTCGCTTTGTATTCTCCAACCTTCAATTTTGCATTTTTTACTTCTTCCGGTATATTCTTTCTATTTTTTCGCAGTGTATCCACCAGGTGAGTTTCATTTGACAATAACTTTTCTCCTAATTCCACACTCATGTACCAGTTGTCGGTATATAATGTGTGTCCCTTATTTAATGACAAATATTTAAAACAAAATTTGTCAGAGTATTGTATACAGTGTCAAAATTTTTACCAGAATATATTTGAAGTTTATATGTACAACCCGGACTACTTCATAACTTGAAAACTTTAATTCCATACTTGTGTTGTGTCTTTTGTTTGTTGTATTATCTGAATATTATTCTATCATGAAATAGCACCATAATTTCATCAACACAAATAGATTCGTTTGGCATATAATGCTTTTCAAATATTTTATTTAACGTGTTTACTAAGTTTTGTCACTGGAATTGCTGTCTACAAAATACGTATGTAACATACGTAAAAGTATTTCGAATACTTTACATAATGATGTTTTTTACATAATTTTATCCTACCATTTCGTCATTAGACCAGTAAGTGCATAATTTAGGTACTTTTACAATACCCATGAATAAAATAAGGCCAAAAAATGTTTTGATCTCAGCTTTATCTGTTTCTTTCCACTGATGCAGATGAGAATGCATTTGCAACATTGCAGTTTTGAGTGTTTGTTGGGCAAACAAACTGGTGTGAAAAGCTATACTGTCGAAAAGTTCGTCAGAAATAAGAAGTGAATAAAAATCTGGAGGGGCTGAATTATTCTTAGTATATCTTAAATTGAAAGGTTTTTCATACCTGGTATATGGAATACCCAGTATACGGAATCACACTTTGCTGATGATAACCCTTAGGTTCAAACCATTTTGATGATGAAGGATTTGTACCTGAAGTGCTAGTTTGATGTAAAATTTCATTGTCACTTTTACTATCAGATAAAATGCGTCGACGTTTTATATTTCTAACTGTTGGCACCACCAATGAATCATCACTATCATAAGATAAACTCTGTTTATTACCACACTGTAACTCTGCTTGATCTAATACTTCTAGTAATGATTGTGTAAAATCGTCATCAAACTCCATTTTGTAAAAAATTTATCCTGTAGGCCTAAAGCAAATTCTAGAAATTAACGAACTCAGAACATGAAAAACTCGAATGCAGCATACAACACACAATGACTGCTAGTACCGGAATGGCCACTTGGTTCCTGTAAGTCGTATGTCCATTGGAGTGCGTTACGTGACCGACAACATGACCGCCATGGTGCACTGTTATTAAATCAACCACTTCACGTCAAGCCGGTCATTGGTGACCGGCATGAATAAAAAACTCAAACAAAAATAAATAAAAACAAATTTTGAGATCCAAAACCATTAAAATAGATCTTAATTTGACCAAAAAGATAAAAAAATTAAAAAACTTCTGTAGAATTTTTGGAAATTGGATGGCAGTTAATGTGTTAAGTTATTTTTTTTTTTCAATGTAGAAAATTTAATTCTGAAAAGATTTGTGTAAATTACTTAAGAAAAAAAATTTAACAAGTGCATCAGTGCATGGACAACTACAGAAGCAAAGCTTCTTCTGCAATATACATAAATGATAAAATTTTTTATTAATAAGAATTATGAACTAAAAATGAAATACTCATATTATAAAAAATACTTATTTACATAAAACAGAAAAATTTAAACATAACATTGGAGTTCTATCGCATTCTATCATAGTAATTATTAGTTTGTGGTAACTGAAGCAGGATACAAACATTTGAGACTCTATTTTGTTTAAGTATCTTGAAATAAGTATCTTAAAACAAAGATGGTTGTGCTATGTTTTGTTGTAGCTTGCACCGGTTGACTATTTGTCAATGTTTCAAAACGAAACTGTTTAAATGCTTATAATTTTTCATCAGCAAAACTAACACTAAATCACTAGACAAATAAGTGGTAATTCATGATATCTTTGCCCCATTCATTGAGCAATTTGTTCATTATACTCTGCTAGTACTTCTTAAAGAAAATTATTATTTCATCAATTTTTTATTTGGTGAAATGTACATAACTGCTGTAACCAATTCAATGCTGTTTTCCAACTTGCATGTAGCTGAACAACACAATCCAATATTTGAAGTTTGTAAACTTATTTCACTTGTATTTGTCAAATATCAAATCTTGAGGTTATCAATTTTATAATGTCATTTTTGTTTTGATATATTGCAACTCCTGCTGCATGATTTTCTTCTCTTTTAAATTTAACAATTCAATTGAAATCTGTCTGGTATCTATATATAGCACATGGTAGGCATAGTGGGAAATCAGCTGGCATATGTCACTTTTTCATGACGCTTGTTTTTTTTTCACTTCCTGAAAAAAAAACAAGTGTTTGTTTGATTCCTCATCCCGAAGCCTGTGTTAAGAAGCTTCGCTTCAAAAATTGAATACAGGATATTAAAATTTAACTTTATTAAAAAACAAAACAGACTGAATTGTAGAAAAAAATTTTAACAGCATGAAATAACTAATTTTGTCCATGTCCAAGGGTATACGGACATGATATTAATTTACAGTTAAGTAAACAAGAATGGTCTGGCCGCAGTTTAAGAATATATTGATAATTAACCACATTGAAGAACACCTCGCACCATCGCAAAACTTTTGAATCTGTGGAGAGATGACTAAGAGTAACCAGCACTTTTACACCAAAACAAGTAGATACTGGTTGTCAATGAAGCGCAAGAAACCATAACAATAAACAAGCAATAATAATTAATAATTATCGCCAACTATGAGTACTAGATGAGCATCATAGCATTTAAATATTATCATAAGTCTGTAATAAATGGAAGATATTCTGCCGATGGTTAAATAGAAAATGGGTACAAAGTTTCTTTCGTTGTATTCTGGTAACTGATGAATCATACTTCACAAGAAATGGAATAGTAAATTTTTGTAACACCCAAATCTGAGCAGATAAAAATCTACATGAGACTGCAAAAAGACATTTCAAGCATACATTTTCAATTAATGTATTGATTTGGTGTTTATAATTTGGTCCACTTTTCTTGCCAAGGAGGCTTACAAAAAACCTTTTGTAAACAAACCTGCCCACCCTCTTGGAAGTTATTTCTTATGAAAACAGGTTAGAGATGTGGTTCATGCACGACGGGACACCTCCTCATTTTTCTTAAAATATAAAGGATCTTTTAAATAATATATACAGTAGACAATGAATTGGTCGAAATGAACCAGTTAAACGGCCATCACAATCTCCCAATCTCATGCCATCAGATTTTTTCTACGGATTGGATAAAGTTAATTGTTTATTCAAATCCAGTCAACACAAAAGAGGAACTAGTGAATTGCATAATAGAAATTTCAAAAACTAAGAAAAATTAAGAATACTCCTAATGTTATGAAACACACTAGAAAATAATGGATTTGTTGAGCGAAATCAGTATTCAACAAAACAGGGTTCACTTCAAGTAACTTTGAAGGTATTTAATAATGCCTTCACTAATTTTTAATGTAATTTTTCTGTTGTTTTTAAAGCTAATTATATTTTATGTTAAAGCTGTTTCCAACAAGGACAAAATTTGATGCTGTTAAAATTTTTTTTCACAATTCAGTCTGTTTTGTTTCAATATCCTGTATTTAATTTTTTCTTAAGTAATTCGCACAAATCTTTTTAGAATTAAATTTTCTACAT
Organism: Lycorma delicatula; assembly: GCF_047948215.1. NCBI lineage: Eukaryota > Metazoa > Arthropoda > Insecta > Hemiptera > Fulgoridae > Lycorma > Lycorma delicatula. The sequence continues at coordinate 153,106,739 of NC_134455.1, read as the reverse complement.
TTCTAATTGAAAAAAAAAAAACACAACATAATTAACCATTTAACAAAGTTTTCTTATGTTATACCCAATAACGTGTTATTTTTAGCCCTAATTTTTGGGTCAAATATCTTTAAAACTAATGGAGATACACTTCTGGGACCCATTTTTAAAATATCTTCTGGTCAAAAACCATATGAAATTACTAAATTCGCCCTGTAATTTACCTTCCCTAGCTAGTTCGTTAGCTGTAACTTGCCAACGAAGCAAGCCTATGTTTACATGAACTTTTTCTTATTTTTAGATATAGAATTAGCTCCCGCGAGATTGTCCTTAAATCACTCTGTATAATATAATTTACGAGGTTGGATCAATAAGTACCCATGTTAGAAATGAAAAGTTTTTCAGAAATTTTTTTTATTTTTCAACATAATCTCCTTTTAGGAGGATACACTATTCCCAACGTCCCTGCCATTTTTTTAAACCCTCTAAAAAATATGATTTGTCAAACTTCAAAATAGGCTTCTGTCACAACAATGACCTCTTTGTTTGAGCCAAACTTTTTTCCCTGCAAGCCACGTTTTCATGTTGGGGAACAGAAAGAAATCACAATGAGCCAGGTCAGGTGAGTACAGTGGATGCAGCAGCAATTCGTAATGCAATTCAAGCAATTTGGCTGTGACAATTCCGGATGAGGGAAATGGTGCATTGTTGGGATGAAACAGCACTTTTTTCCTTGCCAAGTGGCCTTGTGTCTGTTTCAATTTCTCGTTGAATCGGTCCAATAATTCACTGTAGTACTGCCCTGTGAGTGCACTGCTTTTCTCCAAAAAGTCTATGAGAATACCCTTCGCATCTCAAAAAATCGAAGCCATGATTTTTATGGCTGAAGGGACCATCTTGGGCTTTGTTGGGGCAGATTTGCCTGGAAAAACCCATTATTTTGAATGTGATTTGGTTTCTGGTGTATAGTAATGGATCCAGGTTTCATCGAAGGTGACAACTCAACATAAAAACTCCTGGGGATTTTAATTAAAAGGTCCAAACACTGCTTCGAAGTTGACAGCCATAACCACCTGTTGTCTGAAGTGAGCAATCGCAGCACTCACCAGGCCAACAGATTTCTCATTCTTAACTTATGTAAAAATGTTTATTGCCATTTCGTATGACACACCTACAGTCTCTGCTACTTTGCGCACTTTCATTTGGTGTTCAGCAAAAATGTCATGGATATTTTCAATGATTTCCTCAGTAACCACATCTGCCGGGCGACCTGGGTGCTCTTCATCAAAAACAGATGTACGGCCACATTTAAATTCGTTAAACCAATACCTCACAGTTTTCATAGACGGTAAAGGGTTCCTGTAGACAGAATCCAACTTTACTTCTATTTCTTTACACGTTTTTCATCCAAAAATAAAAAGGAATTACAGATCGATATGGTTCTTTCTTCATTGAATCGATAAACATTAAATATGTTTATTAAAAATAGCTGTCAAATAAAAACCTATCCTATGAATCAGTTTGAAATTTTGTATGGCATCATTTGATAGACGGTAGTATACTGTATAGTAAAGCAAACTTTTCTGAGCAACACAGCCTGTCTTCAAACATGGGTACTTATTGATCCATGCTCATATATAAATATTATGTATTATAATAATATATGTTTTAATTAGTTATACATCATTAACTACAGAATAGTACATGTAAGAATGGTTAGTTATAATAATACTACCTTGCAATTAAACATTATGTTTGAGAATAAAGGGACTGTGATAAAACATTCTCATTTTTTGAAAAATGTAATGAATAATGTTTTCTGACAATTAATAGGCAAAAAAAATATTAAAAAACTTAGCTGTCTATTATTATGAAATTTAAACAGCAAAAACGTCAATATACTACATACATGAATGTGTTTTACTACTACTCATACAACTACCATCATAAAAGCTCATTTGTGAACTTTTTCAACTAGAATTAAATAGTCAAAGTTATTTATTATATCAAACAAAGATTGACAGAAAGGGCACAGAGTTGCCACCTCACACACTATAATTGTGCAAAATGGATTTGGAGAGGGGAGAATAAGTATGAGATGATTGTGGTGGCAAACCTACAGTCCTGATGACTATTATATAGATAAAACATTCTTAAGCAACCTTAGGTAGATGTTACATGTTTCAAAAACAATGAAGAATGCTTTATGAGCCCTTGCGCAAACTAGAACTAATCTCCTTATTACCATCAGATAGCTGGTGTCTTGCCAAACTAACAATGTTCATAAATGTCAATCATCTATCTAGAACGTAAAAAATATGAGCAGATAAAATTCATATGATGTTAATATCAGTTAGTCTCAAATCAGATAGACTATTAAAAGAACTATGCAGTATGTATTAAGCACAAGAATTTCATCTTTAATTGTCTCATAATCCAATACCTGATCCAAACTCTGATGGGAATGCGTAAACTTTTACATAGGAATCATTGGCTACTGTTTTTAGCAGTAGCGAAATAGTCTTATTTCACACAAAAGTTAGTAAAATGAAAGTGGTTTGCCTGGTATACATGATCAAGAAAACTAGAGAAAATACTAGTGTACTGTAAACTAACATTATAATGTTAAAATTAACAAAAATTCCACATACAGCCAAATCTTTATAAAATTAAGATTGACTTAATTTTAATAACTTATTAAGTTATTAAAGGAATAATAGGTTATTCCTTTAATAACCATATTAAAGGAATAACTAAATTTTTGTTTATAATAAAAGGATGAAGAAAATTCTAGGCCCAGTTACGAAAACAGCAATTATAGACTGAGACATAACAAAAAAATATACTAACACACAGAAAATATAATAACAAAAATGAAAAAAATAAGATTATTTTTCCTTGGACACGTTTTTAGAAGGTGAGTAATCATCTTACAAAACAAATATTTAATTATTTTTATAAAAGGAAAATTGAAATTAACTGGATGCAAAAGATTAAAAGGAAAAAGATAACGTGCTCAAGAATGGCCAAAAGAAAGAACAGGAAGCTAAAAGCTCAGAAAATATAGGGCAGAGAAAACTGCAAAGAAAATTGAAACATGATCTTCAAGAGCAAAAATCGAAAACAAAGACAACAAAAGGATGAAGTCATTTTATTTCTAATTGAAAGATTCTCTAGTCTGGCAACAGTTTAGGGGCTCTCTAAGTACTAAATTATATTTAAAAAAATTCAATATCAATCATAATATTTCACATAAATCCATGCTGAAGTAGGTTTTTTGTTTACCTTTGAAAGTGGAATCACTGCTGTTATAAGTTTTTGTCGTGGGCCTTTCTTTTGCAATCCTGCGATATGACGACTTGTCTTGACATGCTAGTCTATTTGAAACTTTTTTGTGCACAAAATATTTTTCTCACAAACTCTACAATATAAAACATTTCTATGTTTTTTCCATGCATTTTTATGTGTGGTACACATTAAACTTTGCACAAATAAATAAAAAACTAAACTGATGCAAAGAGGGTGTCATCAACAACATGTGTAATTTAGTTGCCTAGTGGGAGGAATGTTGCAGTAGGCGTGTTCGACACAGAATGGTATCATCTGTCTTTGTCTCGCATAAGTCTGTGTCTTACTTGACTTCATAATAATATTATCCTACCAAAACAATAGACACACCACTGCTGAGTGCACTCTAAGAGCCAAGCGGCTAATAGGTTACAACATAAGATTTCATTTATTAACAAGGTACCCTACAAAAAAATATTGTAAATGCAGCAAAAATATGCATAACCACTATATTTTAAGGAAAATATGCAATAACCAGTGAGAATCAGCTTAATATGCAAATATGCAAGAGCATATAATCTAGTCTCTAGTCATCTTTAAATTTTTTTTTTTTTTAAAGTAATGCAAAGAATAGAAATAAGTAAAAAAAGGTTATTATTTTGCGGAAAATTTATGATAAAATGATACAATAAAAAAATAAGAGGAAAATTAAAAACCTACAATTACAAAAAAGAAACAGAACAAATCTTCCAGAACAAAACAATATAAGTAAGTTATTCAAGAATAATAATAAGATAAAATTAAAAAGTATAATAACTACAAATGGCTATCATTGTTAGATATAATTATAAAATTCTTACCTTCCTCTTTCAACAATCTCTCCATCCTTCAAGACTAGAATTTCATCAGCATGAATGATTGTAGATAATCTATGAGCAACAATTATTGTTGTTTTGTTGGCACATACTCTAGCTAGAGAAGCCTAAAAGAAATTAACATAAAATTTATTATCATCAGACCATATTATCTCCGTAACAAATACTGATTAAATTGCCAATGAAATCAACATTTAATGAAAAAATATCTCACAAAAGAGGCAGGTCATTCAGAACTCAATTTGAGGAAAACTAACAAGATCCTTGCACACGACCAGGTCAATGTATTATATGTTATTAGTCTGGGTGATTAGTTGAAAATGACAGGCAGGGCAATTTATTCTCCAATCTACGAAGGTGGATTCAGATCTATTCTCTGGCAGTAAATTCTGTGTAACATTGCAATTATTTTATTTATGTATTACTGTGATTTGAATGATAAAAAAAAACAAATATTGCTACAAAGTTTCTTTAACTTTCTATTTTCTAAAATAAATGATACATTACAACTGCTACAGTCATTAAGCAACAACATGCACAGAAATTACATCCAATGTTTAATTCTGGTGATGCTATTTACTGTTTTACCCAAGACCCAGAAACCAGTTTTATAAGTATTTATAATATAAGAACATAGCTTTATAAAAATAAATTTAAATACATATTAGATTTATCCCACTCTATTTTAGTATTTTTAATTATACTGAAACCTTTCTAAAATGTAAATAATTTAATGATATCCTACAATAAATTTTCATATTATAACATTTTAACACATTAGGATTTGTAATGTTATATAACCCACTAATGTGGCAGTTTAAACAGATCTATACTAGTATATGTGGCTGCAACTGCTGGACAATTCTCTACTTCAATACTATTCATTTCTACTATTTGTTATCAATCCAAAAATTATTAAAAAAAACAACAAAAATACAATAAAAAGGTATGTTTAAAAATTTAAACCTTTTAGTTTACTTATTCAATGATTTAAGTAAGTTAAGGGTTTATTTTTTGAAAAGTTTTATTTATTTTAATTAAAAAATTGAGTATTAAATACTGACCTCAACCTCTTTCATCATTAAAAAACATCAGTATTTAACCTTGGATGAAGTAGTATTTATTTTGTTGGCATGAATTTATACATTATAATTAAAAATCATTTAATCTATAAATTTATTGCCAACTTATTATTACTATTTTTCTAAAATGAATAAGCTCATTTTTAAATTATTAATTACACAAATAAAATATATCTACTGCTATTTTGGTTAAAAACAATACACTTTAACAGAACTACACTACAAGAACATGACTTAATTTGAACAATTTCAAATAAAAAAATCTTATCAAATTTATTTAGTTTTCATTGTTATAACCTAAAATTATTTTTATTTTCATGAATTACATTACTACTTTTCATAATGCTGTTTTGTCAAAAAAAAGTTCTGTTTTTCAATCATAGATATTATATTAGAAAAGAATGTATATTTTAAAAGATTAAATTATGTTATTAAATATTGTCAAAAAGAAAAACGAAAAATAAATATTTCAGCAAAATTAATATTTCACTTGGAAGAGGATAACTTTAAACATTTTAAAACAACTTTTAAAAATGTCAACAATTTTTTTCTTCAAATGCTTGTCAATGTCAAGTTTATTGTCATTTACAAATTGACAGAAACTCAGTCTATGCATTTTCTTTTTATAACAATTTGTGTTTAAACATGTAAAAAAAGCCTTTTAATTTTGTTCCTAAAAAAATAAATTCTCTCGCTTAAAAAACTCTTCCTATTAAAATTGTAAAAATTTGTGGTATTCTCTTCTCATTCAGTAAAATTGCTGTGGAACTTTGTTCAATAAATATAATTCAGTTGCAGAGGTCTATATTAGAAGAATTTAATTAACAGAGCAGTTTCTCAACAAATCCTCTATATACTAATGACTCAATCTTCAGAAGAGAATAAAACAAAAAAAAAATAGAGATACATCACAAAGTTCTCCTGGGACTTTCATAACCAATTTTGCTTGTGAAAATAATGGAAGCAGTTCATATAAACATATGGACTATATATGTATATGTATACTGTATATGATAGAAACATATATACTAAAATGCTTCGTTTGAAATTCACAGCTAGTGAAAAGTTTGCTAGGATTTCAGCTAATTCATGATGAAATGAGGTTGTACTGAAATTTTTAGGACATTAATTAAGAGATACAATTAGTGATTTCTTATGGGTTTTGACTGAAAAATTGAATAAAAAATTGAATAAAAGCAGCAGCTTTTGAGAAATCTGGGGTGAAAACCAATAAATTGGGGTAAAAAAAACCTGTTTTTGATGTTTGATGTACAGTAACTTTATTAAATGGGTAATAAACACATAAAAATTTTAAACAAAACATGTATGAATTTAATTCTGAACAAAATGATATAAGTTAAATAAGACAAGGAAAAATTAGAATTTTATTTAGACAGCACACTAGACCAAAGTGCATTATATGTACCAGTTTATAATAAATGTTCAAAAATGAGTCCACCATTTTCAAAACACTTCTTGGCACGCTTCTGCACTGCTTTTGTTGCTCTTTTTAGTTCTTCAGGACTGTCCTTAAGCTGTAGCCATAATGTGAACAATTAATCCCTCATGAGAATGTATTTTTGTTGTGTATACAATCATATTTTTTCCAGACACAAAAAGCTAAAGGTGTTAGATCAGGCAATCTTGGTGGCGACGAATGTGGACCTCCACGACAGATTTATTTCTCAGGGAAATGACGATTTAAGAGAGTAACAATTTCAGATTTTTGCGATTTTTTACTCCAATTTACTGCTTTTCACCCCAGACTTCCAAAAAATTACTGCAGATACTGTTTCAGGACCTATTTTATTCAATTTTTACAGGTCAAAACCCATAAGAAATCACTAATTCTACCCCTTAATTAACATCCTAAAAATTTCAGTACAACCTCATTTCACCGGAATAGAAATCCAATCGAAATCTTTCACTGGCTGTAACTTGCAATGAAGCATTTTTGGACATATGTTTATATGAACTTTTTCCGTTATTTTCATAAGTACAATAGGTTATGAAAGTCCTGGGAGAACTTCATAATACACTCTGTGTATAAGATAACAAAATTAGAATTAACCAATGAATAAATCTTATTGCCTGGAATACCTGGGTCTATGTAGAATTGGTTAGTGTCTGTGATATCACATCAACCAGTTACCAATAAGCATCTATCTCATGATTTGTTACCATCTTTTTCTATTTATTGTGGACATACATTTTAACATAAAACAAATAGTAAGCGACAGGACAAATATGATCGCTGAAATATGTACCAGTTGAACTGTAGATCAATAAGTTAATGGAATGAAACAAAGATGAATCCTTTCTTAAATTGCAGTAATTTATAAATGAAATTTGTTTTATTATTCGCAGGTAATTCTTCTGGTGATTATTTCACTCTTTCTGCTTTGGTTTGCTTAATAAAAAAATCATAATGTAACATGCAGGAATCATTGTATACAAGTTAAAATTCATAGCACAATGATTTTTCTGACCATGATTTATAATTTCATATAAATAAACACAGGAATAGTACAATAAAGGTGACAAAGTCAAAAAAGCATGGTGAACTTTAATCTGCAAGTGATGTTTTTCTTTATTTACCACATAATATGATTATTTGCATTGGTGGTAAAATTACAATCAGCACAAATTTAAATCTGCTATGCAAAGAAACAAATTTTACATTTTTCTGAAAAAATTATTTGGTAATGTAGTTTGCAATATTATTAAACAAACCTGAATGTTGCGTTCAGTCTGTGTATCAAGAGCACTAGTTGCTTCATCTAGCAAAATTACAGATGGTGATTTTAATATTGTCCTTGCGATTGCAACCCTTTGCTTCTCCCCACCACTTAATTTCAGACCTCTCTCTCCAACCTGAACGAAAAAAGGATCATAAAAAAATAATCAGCACTGGCATAATTTTGATACACACATCTGTTACCAGCTTTACTATTTTTTTTTCAATGTACATTAACAATTAATAATTAACTACAAATAAATTACAAACTACTTAATAACAACTACGAATACTAATACAACTACATAAATATCTACTAAATAACATAAAAATCCATAAACACTGTTTAGACCATTACAAGAAGGTAATAATACTATTTAATGTTAATAACCTAGCAGCAAAATATAATTATTTATGAAAATTAATTTTTTTACTTGCTATATTTTTCCTCCAACCTTGTTACTTTCACAGAATCTGTGCTTTATTAGAATGTTTTATATGGAAAATAGAAAAATAGATTAAAAATGCAAAAAAATGAGATGTACGCTTAACATCTTGGTCAATATATACAAACAAATTCTGTTGCTATTTATAATCTGTCACAAAAATGGAACTAGTGTTTTTTGTTACCATATTTGGATATATATTTTAAATAAAAGTTGAATAATTTATATTAAATGCACTGACTTTCTAAATCAAACCATATTTACATTTTATTTTTGTTGATTTTTATTAGAGGTATTTTCTTCAGAGTAAGGAATTAAAATTTTTGTTACTCATTTTTAACATTTGTGTTTTCTATTCTTGAAAATATAAAATTAATGAACAAGTAAAATTTGGATATAATGGTTAGATTATGGTAATACAATTAATTTAAATTGTTCAACCTAGATTTAAATATGGTACCAAAAACAATAGTTTCATTATGTGCCAATGACTGTAATAAAATCAGAATAGGCTTTATTAGTTATATTAGTGACTGAAATAGTAAACATATTTCTATATTTTTAATACTTTAGTTTAATTTTCATATAAATTATTCTAATGAAGCAGAGATCTCTGCCAAAATACTGAACCGAGTAAAAAATATGAGTTAATCTTTTTGGGACTAACATACTGTAGATCTTAGTACATGCTCAAACTAGGTTATTTTATTAAAGTTACTCATCTTAATATAGTCATTCTCTGTATGATTTATCACTTCACAATCACTAGGAATGAATATTATTTGTATTCATTTAAAATTTTAAACTTTTTTGTAAACAAATTTTAAAAACAATTTTTATTATAAACATAAACAAAATTAAGTCTTAGTTTGAACAAAACCAAGGTCTTATCGATTATTATATTTTGAAAAGGATAAAACAGATTTCAAACATTTTTTTCAATTTATCTAATAATTCTTGAATTCTGAAAAGGCAAAACCTGGGTGGTTGATCTTTATTATTGGCAAAAGAAAGCATACTAAGAATGTTCAAATATCTGTCTCTAGCCATTGTTTACAAAAATACTGGGGAGTGTAATAGCCTGTCAGTTGAGCAGTACTCTTTTACAGAATTTTTCTTATTTCTTGGCATAAGCATGCGTACTCAAAAATGAATACAGTTCATCTATGTTGGTTGATTTCCATCGTTGTAAATTTGAATGAGCAATATCAATTTGTTAGAGGTTTGGGTAAAACACGTGTTTGTTTCATTCACTATACATTCCATAATTTCAGGCGTTATTAGAGCTTTAATGAGAAGAAATAAACCCTGGACATGAATGTGACAAATCAGGCAGGTTTACCAACAAAATTCAACAAAACTTACAGAACCTAGTTTCAGAACACTGGTAACATGATTTTATTTCCACTATTTCTAGCTGTCAGCTGCAACCTATCAATAGTGCAAATAGTTCATTTTAAAGCCAAAAAAGCACAGCACTTGTCGGTGAATGAATTATATTAGTCGCATTAATAGTACTCAAATGATAAGGCTCTAAAATGACTGTAGTCTGTATGGAAAGTTTAATGCAGTAACATAAGTGCAATGCCAGTCCCGAAAAGATTTAAGAGAAATAATTAATTTGTATAAATAATTATACTATTTAATTTATCTTAATCATTTATTTAATTCAAAATAATTAAAAATTACACAATGCTCAACAACATATTTATGCTTGCTTCTTGCATGTAAATCTTTTCTTAGACCATAAAAAATTATTAATAAATTATCATTCAACAATAAAAAATAGTAATTGTTCACAAGAATCTTCAAGTTTTTAAAATATGGGTACAGTTAATCAATTGTTACTACTTAATCAATGCCAACAAGCAGCAAAATAATTCTTAGCTGACACATAGTTTAGATCTTCATCACTAAGTAGAACCACCAATTGAAGCAAAGCCTTTCTGCATTTCTCAACTACACAGTTCAACAATACCTTAATGAGCTCAAAACTCCCATCCTTTTATTAATAAAAAATCACTTTTGTGGCAAATAACTTCTGTTTGATAATGATGTCAAAACAATGTTCAAATGTCTTAAGACTTCTCCTAGAAGCTTTGATTTAAAGTTTCTACTACTGACCTCTTCATTATTTTGTAATCTTTAATATTTATCATCTGTTAAACAAATACTTGCTGTTTTTCTTTCTTTATTTCCACTGTTCCAACAACATTTGTCATGCTCTTTGTAGGATACAGTGCAAGATTTCATGAGGAAACTGATTCTGGAGATAACAATTAGAAAAAATTAAATTTTATTAATGCAAAATAAAAATACAGGCCCCTTAAAGGAAAAACAATACGATCATACACATTACTCTTTGTCCAGAAACGATTCCACTGGTAAATCAATGTCAAGGACAAGATATATTCATATTACTGTTTGAATTCATTTCCAAAAGTACACCAGTACTTCTAAATACAATGACAAAAACCTAGTGTGATTGAAGTATTCATTGTTTACTAAAAATTTTCAAACGACATATCAAACGTTATATTATTGTCTTCTTCCTGAAAATGGAAGCTGATAAGAGAAGCAAAGAAATAAAGGAGCCTTCATTGTGTAATAATTAATGTATACATAACCTTCAATAAGAAAATACCCAAGGATTCATGAACCTTGATCAGTAAACAAATGCTGAGGTATAAGATGAATAAACAATGTGTTATTTTTTTACATAATAATATAAAGTAATTATGTTTTCAAAAAGGCTCTGTAATGGCTTAATATCTTCAACTATCTTATGAAATTCAATTAGGTAAATCTAACAGGGCTATATGGCCCAACTGAAATTAACAGGGCTACGGCAAGAATAAGCATCATTAAGTACTTGTGTTGAAAAAAAAAACAATTTGTTAGAATGGAGAGAATGAACTTTAGAAAAGATGTAATATATTAGGTGGAGTTAAGCAGAGTTGTGCTCCAAAATCTTTAATTTTTGCCATTTAAAGGAAAGCATTGAAGATGTCGATCAAGAAATAATTATTAATTAAAATAAAACATAATGAAATCAACTTCACGTTGTGTTTGTGAATTATGTGATTCATATAAAAATAAAGGATCTCTGTTAAACTAAGTAAATTTAGACATCAAAATGAGCTTGTGAGATGATATGTATTCAGGCTTTGTTGTATGGGGAGGAGTTATGAACACTGGACTGAGACAACCATATGAAAATAAGAAATTTTTGAAACATGAATTTACAGACACTAACTACTTCTAGGGCTGAGTTATCTGTTAATTAAACTATTCATAAGACAGAAGAAACAAGTTGAAATTGTAAAAATGCCAAAAATTTAATATAATATTTTGGGAAATATATTTTAGTATTTAGTATTTTGGGGAATGTAGTGAGGCACTCACAGTCTGAATTATAACATCTGATACTTGAGATTGGTAAAAGTAATTAAAGGATCTGAAAGGTATATAATTACTTAGCCAAAGTATTTAAATCCGTTTTTATGTTACAACTTCTGAACTATTTAAAGCAGCAGCCACTTAAGTAAAAATCTCTATGTGGATTGACAACATCCAAAAATGGAAAGGCAGTCAAGTGCAAGAGGAATTGAAATCCTGAGAGGGAGGTTTCTGATTGAGAGAACATCCTTTTCTGTCAGGCCATCCTGAGAAGGCTTTTCTCTTCAATTTGTTCTATCCTTTTTCCTATTAAACAAAGAATACTCACTTTTTATTTTATAAATTTTAACCACTCTCTCCAAAACAAAAAATTACAATGATGCAGAATTGAATCTTACGATCTTGGTAAAATATTGTATATTCAATATATAATATTGTAATAAATAAACTGTATGCTTCTTACCTAACACTTCTATCCTTAGCATTTTTACATATGGGGATAGTGAGTGCCAGTACACAATATGTCAATAACTACTGACTTCGGTTCTACAAACTATGACACTTCCATAATTAACTGATTATGCTACTCTGCAACACAACTCAACTTTTCTAAAGTTTATCAGCTTAATTATTTAAGATTTCACCTTTTATTTTCAACAGAATTTATGTAAACCATAGTTGTCTTATACATTTGGCAACATTGTAATTATGTTAAGCATACCAACAACCTGGTTTATGGAACATGGAACCAGTGATACAGAAAGTATAGTATAGGAAATCAATTCTAATTCATTCCTCTCATAGCTTATCCTAGTATGTATTTCCAATTAAGTGAATACTTAATTAACATCAGACAATATTTTCTTTTAAAATAAGATTTGCATAAATGTGTTGTAACAAATTTGCAATTTTATTTTTACAAATTAATTTATATATTAATTTTTTAATCTTTTAAAAAATATATATGTGACAAAATATATATATAAAAACTGACCACTGTGTTATATGCTTCTGGGAAAGTGAGTATTCTATCATGTATATCAGCAGATCTAGCAGCTTCTATTACATCCCCATCAGGTGCATTTACTCTTCCATACTGAATATTAAACCTAAGATAAGTAAGCATAACATTACTTCTCTATTACAATATGTAATGTAACTTAGTATATTTAGATGAACAAAATAAGTAAATATTATTATAAAACATTTTGTTTAAAGCATCAGAAAAATATACTTCTCTCATAAAATAAAATAATAAAAAATAGATAAAAAGTAACCAAGAAGATCCAAAATTTATTATGCATCATCACTAATATAAGAAATATATGTCAACAAAACTATTTCAATTAATAACAGATATTATACATACAATAAAATACCTACTCATGGGATTTCTACTATCAGCAATTATGTCAGAAATATATTTTCAAAATTTTGAGATTAAATTAGTACATGACATCACTCGTATGCATTAAGTTTTAATATGGACATGGTACATTAATGATATTCTCATTATTTATAACTGAGCAATAAAAAATGAAGATCTAATAATATTAAATTAGATTCTTATAATGAAAATTTAAAATTCACATTTGAAATAGATAATAAGAGAATGTTATATTATTTATATGTCAATATCAAAATAAACATGGACAACCAAATTGGAACATCAGTAGATAGAAAACTTTGATCTAATAATGTAACAATTCATAAAATTCAAATCACCCTTGGTTTCATAAAATTAACACATTTACAAATAAGATTAGACCAATCAAATAAACACATAATAACAAAGAAAAGTTAAATAATTAAATAAATATCATAAATATACAGTAGTTGAAAATGATTATCATTGAAATATGAATATCTATATTACTGAAAACATTACAAAATCTTACAATAAAGAAGTATTTAAACCAGCATAAAAACATAATAACCACATAATAAAATATTTAAAAACAAAACTGATAATAATAAAATAAACAACTGTGTGGAATTTATAAAATTGAATGTAATGATTGTGATGGTATTTATATAGGAAAACAAATAGATCTTTTAAAACTACATTTCTTGATCATTATAGAAATTACAAAAATAATAAATTATGTTATCTAATATATGGCAGGTCATCCAATAAACAATATACATTCTATGCTCAATGTTTTGATAAGGATGTGAGACCCAATTTTTTTCATAAAAGATTAATTTATTCTCTAACCTAAGGCAGATCTATGGTAAATCTGGTCAGCTAGAAATCAGAGATTTGATAGAAGGGTTTAGAGTTACGGAAAAAGCAGCACATGAGTTGTCACTTAAATTAGAGAAGACAAACTACTTGGCACAGGAGGGATAGAAAGGAAAAAAAATGAATTTGAGATTCATTCTTTAACTGATGAGAAGCATTATTTTAAAAATGATAAAATTTTAATAATATTTTCTGTATTTTTATAAATTAGTTATAATAAAAATCTCACCAAGATATGACTTGTAATAATCAAGTTGACAATTATTTTAACAGTCGATAGACTTCCACAAAAAATATCACTTGGTGGATGAATTATGGGGTGATTGATTTTTAATTATTACATTAAAATACTGTTAAACAATTAATACATCGATGATGATTTTAATTATGTAGATAATTTCATTTTCTTTGTGGTGGTGGCATAGGAAGATGTGTAAAGCAATTTTTTGTTTGTGAAACAAATTAAATATGAATTACTTAGCTAAATAAGAGAAAACTTTAAGATATATATTTCTGGCAGCAGCATGCCAAGAATGCATAAGTCACATATGAAAAATGGAGTTGATTGACAAAACACTACAAGCATCTTTGAAATTTCTATCAGTCTATAGAAATCTGCCATAAAAGCATACATCTTCTGCATTTACCACATTTTGGTGGTTTGAAGTCTTAAGAAATCTGTGTTACGATCATAAAGCAGGGTAGTCTGGGTACTACAGTCATGCAGTAAATAAGATTATGATTAACACAGCAGTCGGCATTTATTGAGGATATCACTGAGTAACAGTAGATGGACTGGCGAACACATTATATTTATTCCACAATAGTACATACATCCACATCAGGCCAATCCTGAGCCATTTGAATCAATGAATGAATTTGATTTGAATCAAATTGAATTACTTTGAAAAAGAACATTCAAATTAGACTTTACCTAATATATTTAGTGAGTAATAGTTATTCTTGCTTTTTTCTATACTAGCCTTTATACAAGGTATATTCATAAAAAGTAAGGGCCATTTGGTCATTAAAAAAAAAACTCGTGAGAAAAGGATTTTTACTTACAGTTTTAATTTACTACATATCTACTTCACTTTTCCACATATTCGCCATTCAGTTCTAAGCACTTTTTGTAACGCTGCAGCAATTTCTTCAACCCCTCTGCACAGAAGTTTGCCACCTGGGAATTGAACCAGTTGACAACGGCAGTCTTGAGTTCTTCAACCGTTATCCACCAAGCCACTTTTTGAAATGCAAGAAGGGGAAGTAAATTAGGTGCAAGGTTGGGACTATATGGAGAGTGGTCAAAAGTTCCCAACGAAAATGTTGAATTTTCTTCTTGGTTAAAGCAGTGGTGCGAGGACACGCATTGTCGTGAAGGAGGATTATGCCGGATGACAGTTTCCTGCGTCACTGATTTTGGATTGCATGTCTCAATTTGATGAACATTTCGCAATACATATCAGCTGTAATTGTTGATCCACGTTCCATGAAATCAACCAAAATGACATCCTTTTCGTCCCAAAAAACGGTGGCCAACATTTTTCAACTCAAGTACGGAGATTAAACTTTTTTAGTTCTGGGAAACTTGAATGGTGCCACTGCATTGACTGATGTTTAGATTCTGTGTTGGTGTAGGGTATCCATGTCTTGTTGCCTGTAATAATGTGGGAAAACAAATCATCTCAATCTTGTTGATAGCAGTCCAAGAATGCTCATCCACTGCACATTTTTTTGTGTTGGTTGGTGAGCATTTTTGATACCCAACTTGCACACAATTTGTGATATCTGAGCTTTTCTATAACAATCATGTAGATAGAGGTGCATCCAAAATGCGGAAATTCATAAGCCAGAGCATTAATTGTCAATCATCGATCACACAAGGTTTTCACTTGTTCAACATTTTGTTGGTCTGATTACTGGGCCTGCCACTCTGCTCTTCATCATACACATTTATGCGGCCATTTTTGAATTCTCTACACCATTGTCTAATCTTTCCTTTACTCATTACTATAGGTCTATACACTAGGCACAACTCCCAAAGAATTTCAGCAGCTGATGATCCTTTTGTACCCAAAAATTGAATCACAGCACGCACTTCATAACTGGTGGGAGAAAAAATTGTCATGGACATTGCGATCTGCATTCACCAGCACGCAAACAACTACAGAATCAAAACAACGACTGCAGGAGCTTCGTAAATAGTGGATAGATGGCCCTGCATGATGCATGAAACTGTGTTAAGATCCGCTAATATCTAAATATAAGCTGACGGCCCTTATTTTATGAAAATATGACTCAAAAATCTTTACTTATTCATACATATTGATTTTGTCACCTTCAAAGTATTCCCCTCAGATATAATACATTTGTGCCAGCACTTTATCCAATCTTTGAAGCACCTCTGGGATGAAATTTTCAGAATGGTGTTTAACTCTTTCAGTGTCTGTCTTTACTCTTCAATGATGGCAAAACATTGTCCTTTCATGATTGTTTACAGCTTGGGGAGTAGGAAGAATTCACAGGAGGCCATGATGTCTGACAAATACAGAGGACGAGGCATCATAATGGTGTAGTTTTTGTCAAAATTTATGAACAAGCAATGAAGTGTGAATAGGTGCATTATTGTGGTGGAATTGCCATGAATTATTTCACTACAAATTCAGGTATCTTCTTTGGATTGCTTCATGCACATAGCGTAGAACTCCAAGTAGAACTTCTTTTGACCATATGACTTGGCGACAAGAACTCATGACACACTAAGCCATTGAAATCGAAGAACACTGTGATTAGAATCTTTACAATCTATCAAACTTGACAAGTTTTTCTCGGTCTTGGCTCTTTCAGGAAGCTTTCACTGGGATAATTGGGCCTTAGTTACAACGTCACATTCATACACCCATGTTCCAGTTATGGTTTGTCATTCAACAACTAAGCAATGTTCATTTGGCACTGCTTTTGATCAAAATTCAACAACCTTTTTAAATAGATTTTGCTGCCACATATGCCCAAAACATCCAAAAAAATTGCTTTGTATGATCCAAATAATGAAAAAGGTAAGGTTGCCAACATCATCAGCAACCTCTCTGATAGTGATTCGATGACTGTCCATAATCATTTTCTTCATTTTTTTGACGCCATTGGTTGTTGTGCTGGGACATCCAGAGCGCTAGACATCTTCAACGTCTTCATGGCCCTCTTGGAAGCATTTGTATCACTTGCAAATGCTTCCTTTATTAATAGAAGAATCACCAGACGCAATACTTTACATTTCCAATACGGTGCTGCACTTTATTTCATTCTTAAAGAATAATTAAATGTAAAATTTTTGTTCCATTTTATCCACTTTTTTTTCCTGGGCGCACAACAAAGTATTGTCGTCAGCATCCAGATACGTTATTTATATAATAAACATATAAATATTAAAAGAAAGGATTAAAAATTAATAACAAAACTAAACAACAATAATACAAAACACAGCATAGTTGGAAAAAGCCCATAACGTACTGTTTAAAGTGAAATAAAACCACAGTGAACACAACATTAAAAAAGTAACTTAAAAGAACAAAATTAACATCCACATACACCAAATGGCATAAACAGATAATAAAGACTGTATGAATAATCAAATTTTTGAATCAAGATGCATGGTCTTTACAAATTGCAAGACATTCAATAACATCATTGCATTGCTCCCCAACATATTTTGCATGTCAGCCCCTAGTTTAAACTTGCGATGCAATGCCGCATAACAGCATAATTCACACAGATGTGGAGCACAATTAGTTGGTACTCGCAGAACACAAATGATGCATCTGTTTGAGTTATCAGATATCCATGAGAGAGGCTAGTATGCCCTATTCGCGAATGGCATGTCCTCTTGACAGTTATTCCTACAAGAGGAGTTCAACAATGACAATATTTTTAACTGGATGAAGTTTACAACCCTCTTCAGAAAAACAGGCAAGATCATTTAAAAAAAGCAATTAGTGAAAGGAGGATGGAATCATGTCTCTTTTGTTGCACTATCAGTGCACTCATTGCCTGAAATTCCAATATGGCCATAGATCAGCAGAAGCGCACAGTTGTATTATGTTGAGTCATTTAAGAAATAACACACTGAATCTCACAGACAATAGGGTATCGGGAGTACATGTCACCAATTACCTCTAGGGCACTCAAGGAATCTGAACAGAAAAGTACTTGTTGGAATGTTAGGATAAGTATATTTATGGCCTTGTAAAATAACATATAGCACTGCAAGGAGAAAACACTGGTGATGCTGGGAAGGCCAAACATGTATGTTCAATTGGTAACTACAAAAGCACAACCAACAGAATTATTGTGTCTCGAGCCATTTGTATGAATTATAGCATCTGGACTCACATTTTCAATATTAGAAAGTTTTTCTTGTAAGGTAACCGGATTCATTTCCTTTTTTTTTGATATCGAATGAAACTAAGATAATAATTCATGAGGGAAGGCTGCCAAGGTGGGTAATAATGTTGGGTAACAGGAGGTACTGGAGTAATAATACATTTAGAGATAAGAAAAGCCAATGAGCTGTGATGGCTAGAGGAGCAGTAGATTTTGGCCGTTTCTCATATAAACATGCTGGTTTGGAGAATACCAACCACATCAAAGGTTGGATGATTTGGTTGTGCTTTAATGCGGGCTCCATAGGAGTATATCATTTGATTTTGTTTATTCCGTAGAGATAGCTCACCACTGTCTACTAATAGACAGTGGTGAAAAAAAAAAAAAAAAAAAAAAAAAAAAAAAAATTATCATGGGTCTTGAGTGAAACACGCCATGAATGATGACTGCATCGAGCATCTTTTGATGTGGTAGCCCATGCGGACGAATAAGCCGTGCATCGAAAATCTAAGCAGGAACAGATCAGAGCTTGATAGAAGCACAACATGCATAGTTGATCAGCACCCCAATGAGTATTAGATAGAACTCTCGGGATGTCTAGCATTTTTAAACATTTTACCTTCAGCTCCTCTAAATGTGTTACCCACGTTAGTTGTAGGTCAAACCACATTTCTAACCCACGTGCATGCTTCAACTAGTTCACTACAAAGAAACAGTTGAAGGTCAACATGTTCCCTCAAGTGTGAAGAGCAAATAAAATTTTGTTTTCTCCAGAGAAAATTTGAATCCAGCTGTTTTACACCATGATTCTAAACAGGTTATTGTGATTTGAAGCAGCCTCAAACCAGTAGCTTAAATTCTAGATGATAAGTAAACTGAAAAATCATCAACAAATAACGAACACATAACTGGTTTTTGCATGCAGATTGTTATAGTATTAATTGCTACTGCAAACAAAGTAAAAATCAGGACACTTCTCTGTAGTATGCCATTTTCTAGTGTAGAATTTTTGGATAGCGTAGTTTCAACTCGAACTCAAAAGGACCAACTACTAAGAAAACCCCTGATAAGTGGAAGATTTCCTTGTACACCCCATTCATGCAGTTTATTTAGGATTCCTCTCCTCCAAGCTGTGTCATACGCCTTTTGCAAATCAAAAAATACTGCTATGAGGCATTAGTGAAGTAAGAAGGCGTTTTGGATGACAAATTTAAAAGCAATTACTACATGATCAACAGATGATCTATCTTGGCAGAAAGTGCATTGTTCAAGGGCAATTAGGGAATTTCTCTCAAGGTACCACACTAGATGATGGTTTACCATTTATTCCACAAACTTTCACATAGTACTGTTCAAGAGATAGGATGATAACTTGAGGGGCATGACTTATCTTTACCTGGTTTCAGTAAGGGAATTATTAATGCTTCTGACCAAGAATTTGGAAAAACCTGGTCAGAAAATATTCTATTATAAACACTAAAGATGTCATAATGCAGTTTGTGGAAGGTATAATAACATACAGAACCTGATATCATTTCTGGGGGAACTGTTGTGGGAATTATTCAAGACATACTTTAGCTCATCAAAAGAAAATGGAATGTTTAATTCATTTCATGAGTCTCCAACAACAAACAGGACACTTTGTACCTGCAACTTATACCTCTTAAACTCAGGATAGTAGGATGATGCAAGGGAAACTGACCTAAAAGAGTAACCAAATATGTTTCACCACATCAACTGATGCAATGACAAGGATGCTGTTGCTTTCAAGTCCAATCGGTGGTGGTGACAGTCCTGATCTAGACATAGCCTGTACTTTTATCCAAATAACCAATGATAGGAGTTGTCTGAGAAATGTTATCGACATAATTCAGGCATGAATTCTGCTTAGCACACTGTAACACATGATGACACACAATCCTTGCATTGCAAGGAAGGCCAGAGGAATTGCATTGCCAGAGGAAGAACATGATGATGAGCCCCAAGAATAGCGATGGGCGTTTAAATCACTGATGATTAGGCAAGGTTAAGGAATCTGTGAAAAAAAAATGGAAAGATCTTCCTCATTAATATCGGAATTCAGGAGAAGATATAAGTTGCAGATATCCATTTTAAATGATGTCAATATCTTGACAGAGACTGCAATGAAGTTTGTATCCAGCATAATTCGTATGGCCAATATGGCTTTCTGTAGGGAAACAGCCATACTTCTTGTACTCTATCCTCAGCCGGATGGTCAAATCTCTCGCAGCTGGATCCACAAAAAGACACTTCATCCTGGGAATGCAGTCGGTTTTTCTTTTTAGCGCTTAATACTTAAAGGAAGTGCACTGTTTCTTTGAGTACTTCATGAGGTAAAAATTGCCGACCATACCAAAGTACGTGTAACCTTTTCAACAGCCAACAATAAACTAAGCAACCAATATAAATATATGTTAAGGACAAGTGTACTAACACAACAAAATAGTGACAATTGGATTTATACATCCTAGGAAATTTAAAAAATATGCATTTTTTTAATCAATCCTTGTATATAGAATTAGGTTTAAGTGAGAAATTAATTGAGGTTAAGAATAATAAATGCTGAGTTGATGCAAACATTTAGAAAGCCTGAAAATAGACAACAAAGTGATAAATAATATACAGAAAAGTGTGGGTAGAAGAAAAAAACAGTACAGGGTAGTTAGGTTGATTTAATGAGAATATGTGTAAGAGGATAGAGGAGGGTTGCTGAAGCTGATATTATTTGGGGGAATTAGTGCAAAAGGTCAGAGCCCTACAAAGAATGTATAACTTTCAGTCCACTGTGAAAGAAACTCTTTAAGTAAAGAATTAGTTTAATATTCTTTCTACTTTTATTCTTATCACTATAATTTAATCAGAAAAGATAACTTACTTAATGCTATTGTTAAACAATACTGTATCTTGAGGAACAACACCGATAGCTCTTCTAAGAGATGACTGACGAACAGTTTTAACATTTTGTCCATCAATTAAGATAGCACCTTGGTCTACATCATAGAAACGGAATAAAAGTCTTATGATTGTACTTTTACCACTACCTGACGGTCCAACCTAATGAAAACAGAACGAGTTTAAGTCTGAAAGTGAAAAATTTGAATCAATAATGAAAATGCAATTCAAGATAACCACTTCAAAAATGTATTATACTAAGAAGTATTCACATAAAATCTAAGAAGTACTCACATTAAATCTGCCCAGCTGGTTTATCTTTTTTTAGGCTGAAGAAGTAATTCTATAATTTCTTTCATGTCTTACAGGCCGAGCATAAATGTATTAAAAGTTACAGAAAAAAGCTATTTCTAATCATTCATTCTTGATGAAACTTTAAACAGCTGAGTAAGAAAACTATGAAAAAACTTATTATTTTTCATTGGTTTTCCAACATGTTCTTTGAAAAAATAACTACTACTACTGAAAAAAAAATAATACAACAAAAAAATTATTGATATTTATGGTTTGCATTTATAAATGTAACTGTATTTATAAATGCTGTAATCACATGATGTGGGGATTGGATATGAAAAGATGAATTCCAAATCACTCCCAAAAATAGTAAAGTTATTCACAACAGTAACTTGTACACTATATATGGAATTACTATGGAAAAAGAAGGGTAGTTTCCAATTACTTTTTTTGTTGAGCCAAATACACTCTTGCACATCATATCCCAAGGCCACTGAATTTGAGGTGATATTACTCTAAATGACATGATCATCTGTTCATTACAGGGGACAGTAATATGCAACAAAAATTATTATTTTCAGAGACAATAAACTCCAACTGGTATCTGTTATACTTTCATGCTTTACATGAAAGAAGCTTGGGAGAGAGAGTCTAAAGCAACAAATTGGTATATATGTCTTTCTGAAGTGAAACAGAGCATTTATACAAACTTCCTCAATTCAGTAGGGGAATGGTTCAAATTAAAAAAATAATAATATAAAAAAGAAAATAAATAATTTGATAAAAAATATGAAAATCAAACTTTCATTTAACTGAAATTTCCCACCACTTGTTTACAAATTACTGCCTCAAATTTCAAATTCTTAAAGTAATTAAGTTCAATTACAATAAATTCCAACTACAGTTTTTGTAAAGCTTTATTTTTTCAATAATTTCCCTACATTAAAGAAATCTAATGCAACATACAATTTTTCTTTTGTAAGAAAAAACCCATCCACTAAATTTTCATACAGAACATCAAAGTAAGAATAAAAAATTCTATTCTACTTAATTCTGTTTGCCTTGGACAGATTTATTTGATAGCTCTTTAAAATAAATATTTTAAAAACTTTTTACAACTACGTTTTTACTTGTGTTAACTTTGATATATGCATGTTATTTAAACAAGATTGTTTACTCTTAATACTAAACTAAAATCTGCTGAATGTTAGTCTAATTGAACAGTTCTGCTGCTAATAGGGGAAATGGATTTAATTTTCCAAAAGATCAATGTCAATTTTCTCTCTATTAAGCTGCTACCACTCATCCAGCAATCGGCCTAAAATAATCAGTTCCTTTTTATTTTAACAGCCATGCTTAAAATGTGTTAATGCACAAGGCCCAATAAAGAAAAGATATAAGTAATTTAAGTAATATTATACAATAAATGGGCTTATTGAATTCAATAAACTTATTGAGCTTTTATGGCTTACAAACACAAAGTTCTCCCATACACTGTCAATCTTCATTTGTTTTAAACAAAATTATTACTTTTTTATTTCAAGATATAAGATTCCCATAATCTCTACAACAGTTTGGACTGCCAAGATAAGCATCAATGCTTACCTTGCATATGTTTACTTAAAACACAGCTCCAATATTGCACAATAATTAAAATGTTTTCTAATAACACAGATCAACAATGATTCTGTTAAATGAGAGTGAACAACCGATTCTTATAGTATTTTTCATGCCAATTTCAAATATGAAATCAGAATTCTTTTATCAGGCTTAGTTTTTTTGTAACTACCATTATTATTTTCAGGTAGTATCATCCTCTATTTTTTTTTTTTTTGTCTTCAGTCATTTGACTGGTTTGATGCAGCTCTCCAAGATTCCCTATCTAGTGCTAGTCGTTTCATTTCAGTATACCCTCTTCATCCTACATCCCCAACAATTTGTTTTACATACTGCAAATGTGGCCTGCCTACACAATTTTTCCCTTCTACCTGTCCTTCCAATATTAAAGCGACTATTACAGGATGCCTTAGTATGTGGCCTATATGTCTGTCTCTTCTTTTAACTATATTTTTCCAAATGCTTCTTTCTTCATCTATTTGCCGCAATACCTCTTCATTTGTCACTTTATCCACCCATCTGATTTTTAACATTCTCCTATAGCACCACATTTCAAAAGCTTCTAATCTTTTCTTCTCAGATACTCCGATTGTCCAAGTTTCACTTCCATATAAAGCGACACTCCAAACATACACTTTCAAAAATCTTTTCCTGACATTTAAATTAATTTTTGATGTAAACAAATTATATTTCTTACTGAAGGCTCGTTTAGCTTGTGCTATTCGGCATTTTATATCGCTCCTGCTTCGTCCATCTTTAGTAATTTTACTTCCCAAATAACAAAATTCTTCTACCTCCATAATCTTTTCTCCTATTTTCACATTCAGTGGTCCATCTTTGTTTCTACTACATTTCATTACTTTTGTTTTGTTCTTGTTTATTTTCATGCGATAGTTCTTGCGTAGGACTTCATCTATACCATTCATTGTTTCTTCTAAATCCTTTTTACTCTCGGCTAGAATTACTATATCATCAGCAAATCGTAGCATCTTTATCTTTTCACCTTGTACTGTTACTCCGAATCTAAATTGTTCTTTAACATCATTAACTGCTAGTTCCATGTAAAGATTAAAAAGTAACGGAGATAGGGAACATCCTTGTCGGACTCCCTTTCTTATTAGGGCTTCTTTCTTATGTTCGTCAATTGTTATTGTTGCTGTTTGGTTCCTGTACATGTTAGCAATTGTTCTTCTATCTCTGTATTTGAACCCTAATTTTTTTAAAATGCTGAACATTTTATTCCAGTCTACGTTATTGAAAGCCTTTTCTAGGTCTATAAACACCAAGTATGTTGGTTTGTTTTTCTTCAATCTTCCTTCTACTATTAATCTGAGGCCTAAAATTGCTTCCCTTGTCCCTATACTTTTCCTGAAACCAAACTGGTCTTCTCCTAACACTTCTTCCACTCTCCTCTCAATTCTTCTGTATAAAATTCTAGTTAAGATTTTTGATGCATGACTAGTTAAACTAATTGTTCTGTATTCTTCACATTTATCTGCCCCTGCTTTCTTTGGTATCATAACTATAATACTTTTTTTGAAGTCTGATGGAAATTCCCCATTTTCATAAATATTACACACCAGTTTGTATAATCTATCAATCGCTTCCTCACCTGCACTGCGCAGTAATTCTACAGGTATTCCGTCTATTCCAGGAGCCTTTCTGCCATTTAAATTTTTTAATGCTCTCTTAAATTCAGATCTCAGTATTGTTTCTCCCATTACATCCTCCTCAACTTCCTCTATAACACCATTTTCTAATTCATTTCCTCCGTATAACTCTTCAATATATTCCACCCATCTATCGACTTTACCTTTCGTATTATATATTGGTGTACCATCTTTGTTTAACACATTATTAGATTTTAATTTATGTACCCCAAAATTTTCCTTAACTTTCCTGTATGCTCCGTCTATTTTACCAATGTTCATTTCTTTTTCCACTTCTGAACACTTTTCTTTAATCTACTCTTCTTTCGCCAGTTTGCACTTCCTGTTTATAGCATTTCTTAATTGCCGATAGTTCCTTTTACTTTCTTCATCACTAGCATTCTTATATTTTCTACGTTCATCCATCAGCTGCAATATATCGTCTGAAACCCAAGGTTTTCTACCAGTTCTCTTTATTCCGCCTAAGTTTGCTTCTGCTGATTTAAGAATTTCCTTCTTAACATTCTCCCATTCTTCTTCTACATTTTCTACCTTATCTTTTTTACTCGACCTCTTTCGATGTCCTCTTCAAATCCTCTATAAGCACAGCATTTTGTGAACGTATTTTAATATCGTATTTATCAACTAAATAGCTTTTTTTTATTTATTATAACTTCTTAATTGTTGTCACATTGATTATCAATGTGACAACAATTAATATCAATGATGAACATGGAGAATGCTTTCACCAGGAGATATCTACAATGAAAACTCGAACCAGGGAAAATGGAACCCAAAAATGTTAGCCAACTACTGTTGGAATCTAAAGAGGGATCTACCGACAGCAAATTACAGCAGAATATCTGAAAGAAATAGATTTTAGGTGGGTACAAAATGAATTTAATGTATTGTCACATTAAGTTTACCATATATTTTTTTATTTCAACAGGAATTTCAACTGTAAAAAAACTGAGCCTGACAGAAAAATCTATTAACATATATGAAATCAGCACTAAAAATACTATAAGAATCAGTCATTTTACTCGTTTAACAAACAAAAAATTAAATTTTGTTGATCAGTGTAATTCTGTATAATAAAGAAATTAGAGTATAAATGTCTTCTAATTAAGAGATTTTTAATTTAACTGCAATTATAATAATTATGAATAATGGAGAATTTTCACTGTTTTAAATCTGAAAATTTCTTTTGATCAATGGTTACATTATTTATATGTATTTAATGGTACTTAAAACATTGCTTAAAAATTAAGAAAAAAAATTTAAAACAGGCGACAGTGGTAGAAAATGTACTAAAGAAATATTTCATTAGTTTTATATCAGATTTCTGAAATCATAAGGACTAATGCATTGAATTAAATATTGCAAGTGTGAACTTGAAACAATTTTAGCTCCTTAAAAAAATAAAATAAAATACTTACTGTATATTAACACTATCATAAATTCTAGCCTGGTAACAAAATTATAATAATACACTATTTGAAAATGGAAGTGTGAATATTACCAACGCCATTGTTTTCCCAGGTGGTACAGTAAATGTAATATTACGAAGAACTAGTCTTTCTCTGTTATATGCAAATGATACATTTCTGAATTCAACTGCTCCTTTAGTAACAGCAAGAGGTAAAGCTCCAGGGGCATCAATTACTTCTGGTTCTTCAGACAAAAGCTCCAACAAGTTTTCCATATCAATAAAGTTCTTTTGAATAGCCCTACACAAAATAAATAAGAAAAAGAAGAGTATGCAATAAAACTGGTCTCAAGTACAAACCATCTATACCAAATGAAATTAAAAAACAAAAAACTTGATTATACTTACAGAATGTATTCTTGACATCTGAGTAGCTTCTTCACCTTCTTTTCAAAAGTTTTGGGTTTTAATCCTGCTTAAGCTTGGAATTTTTCAATTACTAAAAAAATTGACCTATAATCATATATATGGTATGCCTCCAAGTTCCAAGATAGGGTATTCTTCATCTACAATTCATATAGATTAGCATATGACTTATTTTAATATGCAAGAGAAGGCTGTTAAACTACGACAGTGATTTTCACTGGTTTACTTTACATGCATCCAGATGTTCAACTTAAAAGAGGCTCTATCATTTAGATTAGTTTATAAATAATAGTTTATTGGCAAACACTTACATAAATATAAACAGAAGGTGCTGTAAATGATGTACATCCACTTCTGTGCACTTGTCTACATGTCTGACCATGTTCCTGGCTACTCTTGTTAGGGTACCCTGTCTATTTCCTGGATGGCATTGGTAATGTTTGTCTTCAATTCCTGCAGGGTGTTTGAATTGCTCCTATAAACAATTTCTTTTAAGTAACCCCAAAGAAAGAAGTATGGACTACTCGAATCAGGGAATTTTGAGGGCCACAATCCTTTAGAAAGGATTCTTCCATCAAAAAGATATTTAGCATCGTCATAATAGAGTGAGCTGTTTGGCAAGCAATGCTATTTTTGCAAACAGTAGTCACACTCATTCTCTTGTAGTAAGACTATGAACTGTTGGATAATTTCCTGGTAGACATTCCCATATGGGAAGTGATGAACCCTGTAGCTACAACAACCCCTCCGTTCCTAGCCCTAATGGGCTTTACCAGAGCTCATCTTCAAAAACCTCAGCAGTAGACATATAGCAGTCTTGGCTTGGCCAGGATGCCATTGATGCAAATGCTGCAAGCGACATTCCCATCAGTGTACTTCAAACAAAGGTGGAGATGAAGAAACAAAACATATCTCAGTTAGTCTTAAAAAACACTGAATCCACAATTGCTGAGTGAAGGAACTGAAATCACCTACACCTACCTGAGGAGGTGAAAGTGAGTCGGACACACAACTTCAACTAAAATTAAATCGCACAAAACATAAATCTAAAACATAAACCATAACATAACTAGTAAAGAATTAACAAGAACAATAAAGACAAAAGAGACAAAGGAAGCCCAGTCAGGACTAAGCCCCCCTCTTCTATCCTTTCTTTTGCTACCATGAATTCCTCAATTACAAACCATTCAGCATGGTTACCCGAGTTCTGATGCAAATTCAGCACTGACCCAAGAATCTCTCATCATATTTCATGCACCCATATAGCACGTGAAAAGTGTCATCTAACACTCTGCACTGTGGGCATAAACCTGAATCTGGCCAGCTTGCCCTGAAAAGCACTGTGTGCTGAAAGAAACTGTGGAACATACTTGTTCGAGGAAATCTAGGAGGCATGCTACAAGCACCTAATATCTGGGAAGAGATCATTTGTATACCACCTGTTTTCTGTCTCATCCCATCTAGTTTGCCATAAATCAAATCTATGCTGCTCTTTTTCCCGGATCTTTTCAGAAGTCAACTCACCCAACTTCCTAGCAGCATAACGTTCCTCCTGTGTTTCTACCACAAGAATATCAATTGGTTTCACTTCCAAATTACCAAGATCGCCTCTCATGAATTAGTTCAGTAACCACTTGTTACCATCAACAACATAAGTCGTTGGGCCCTCAGTAAAATATTCTGGTAACTTTGAGATTTTAGCCTCTCCGCTCAAACAGGTGCTGCATACAGCATAATAGCTTCGCACAAGTCTTTGAACAGGATGATTATAGTCTTAAAATTAAGACCCCAATCAAGATTGACTACACATCAAATTCCGAAGAAGGCACTACAGGCCTTCTCTGCGATGTATAAAAGGTGCTTCTTGAATTGCAACTTCTCTCCAGAAACAACCCCGAGGTACTTCTGAGCCTGAACATATTTAATACATTGGCCTGCCATCAAAATGCAAGGTTGTTGACTCACAGCCAAATGGACATTGAAGAGAAGGGGACATCATAGTGGTCTTATCCGGGTTGAATGTCATCTTGTGTTGATGACCTGATGACCTTGTGTTGATGCACAAGTGGTCCTGAGTTCAACCTTCCTGCGTGAGCATCCTTCGACCAGCAGGATCTCAGCTGCAGAAGAAAATCAAATTTGACTATTCACAACAGAGGACCCAACGCACTACCTTGGAGACAACCCTTGGCTAATGTCTTACCAACCTCAAAGTTACCCTCGCGGAGCAACACATCACGATGACTGAAATAGCTTTGCAGTATCTACAATTCACTATCAGTACAATCTCTTCTTTGTGATTGGTAAATAGCTGAAGGCCACAACACAGGTTACTAAAAGTACTGGAAATGTTCAGGAAAATTCCTACGACATATTCCGCCGCAGTCATCGATAGATACACTCATCACACAGAGTATGGCGTCCTCGGTACTTTTTCTGGGACGAAACCTGCACTGGTTCTCCATCAATAACCCACGCACTGTCAACTTTTCATTTACATGAAAATACAAGACCTTCTCAAAAACTATACCAATAACTGGCCGCAACATCAGGGACCTGTAAGACGAACAGTAGAACCCTTGTCGCCTCATTTTAACAACAATTGAACATTCCCTTTCATCAGACATATAGGGAAGCACCCGCCAAACAACAATTTATTAAACATTTGTGAGATAGTTTTCACACTTACCCCTATAGAGCGAACAAAGAGCTCTGCTGTTATCTTGTAAAAGCCTGGGCTTGACCACTGCCTAAACTACAAACAGCCTGACAAACTTTGGCCTCAGAAATCACCAAAGACAATGTATTCCCAGAAAATAGTGACCTCACACCTCACCCGCAGATGGTATGCGATTTCCGCTGCTTCATTGTCGTCAGGCAGCAAGCATTTTAATAGTATGCGCAAAATTTTTGATTCATCTGATATTACGCTATGCCGAGTCAAGAGAGCAGACAAAATCCTTTTTATGTTTGTGTCCCAAAACCCTATACACAACACCCCAGGGATCCTTGCTCCCTTGTCCACCAACAAAGGAACGTCAGGATTCCTTAATAAATTGTTGTTTGGCAGGTGCTACCCTGTATGTCAGAAGAAAGGGATTGTTAAATTGTTGTTTAAAGGAGGCAACAAGGATCGCACTGTTAGTTCATTCTATTATTTTCATAAGATCCTGCAAACCTATAGACAGCCATTTGATAAAAACCACAATCCTTACTACTCACAGAGTGCTTAGGAGCCCTTATTTGTGTGTTTACAATTCACACAAGTAGGACGTTGGTCTAGTGGTGAAAGCATCTTTGCAAATCAGCTGATTTCAAAGTCAAGAGTTCCAGCGTTCAAGTCCTAGTAAAGGCAGTTACTTTTATATGGATCTGAATACTAGATCGTGAATTCCGGGGTTCTTTGGTGGTTGGGTTTCAATTAACCATACATCGCAGAAATGGTCGACCTGAGACTGTATACAACTACACTTCACTTACACTTATTCATATCCTTATTCAACCTATGAATTCAACCTGATGGTGATTCCTGGAGGCCAAACAGGAAAAAGGACCCTCTGATTTTTTGGGACATTCATAATGCTTGTGGCCCTCCTCTCCGCAATGTGCATGCACCACTGTCAGTTGCTTACAGAACTTTGCCCCGTGTCCATACTGGCAGCATTGACCTTGCAAGAAGTGAAGTCTACAAACAGCCTACCTTCAGCAACAACACATTTCCAGAGTTCAGGACTCACCTCAAACATGCTGTGGTAGCGGCTCGGCCTCATGCCTACCCGTTTTAAACAGTAATTGACACTTGAACTTAAAGATCATTTCTGTCATCTGAGTATTTTGTTCATATATCAGTCATCAACTCAACCTCAGATAAATGCCTGTCTGTCATAAACAATGACCCTAGGGTGCCTCCATCATTTGGGGTCGACATTAATATCAGTTTTTCTGGCTTCGACAGAATCTGAAATGACTTTAATTATCTGCTTATCTACTGCTTTGATGACTAACTCCTTTTTAGTTTCACAAATGTTTCAAATTTTCAGGTTCTAACTCTTTTCTCAAAGGACAACCTGATATTCATCCTACATCTCCTTGCTTGACTTACCAGAAACCCCCTCTTTTAAATTTATGAAAACAACCTCCGGTTTCTTTCGATTCAGCTGGCCTCGCACTTCTTCTTGCAATAACTCAGCATAAGGCTTATGCAAAGGCACAACAACAGGAACTGAAACTTTTTCCTTTACTATGACCTCTCTCACTTCAGCAGGCCTTGCAGCTAAGGCTTCATACCCCTCAATTAGAGCCAGGAAAAAGAATTTAAAATCCCTAAACTCAGAGGAAACCAGTTTTCATGAACCCAATGTTCCACTTTTAATACTCTCTTTTCTCTGTTTAGCCTCTGGAACCACTGTAAGGCATTACTTCCAAGGATGAATGAGGATGATATGTATGAATGTAAATGAAGTGTAGTCTTGTACAGTCTCAGGTCAACCATTACCGAGATGTGTGGTTAATTGAAACCCAACCACCAAAGAACACCAGTATCCACTCTTAGAACTGTCAAAAAGTAGCATGAGCATATCATACTGTTCATTAAATTTACACAGAATTGGACCAGAATTCCCTTGATACCTATGAACCTAATGAAATTCACCAATAAGTTCAAAACTGCTTGAGTTGTAACACCAGACACTCCAGCCCTCGATTCCTCCTCTCCTGAGGACGAATCATCAATTTACAGTTTATACCTCGCAGACAGGAATGGGCTTTTGCCCCATCTGGGCCTACTCTGTTTCTCTTTTCCTGACATAACACATACTAATTACGTACAAACACCCAATCAGAGCAAACGTAAACAGTAAAATGAGTCAATCAGGACAAGGTCGATGCCTTGTTCAGGTTATAGGCTGGTGCGAAAACACAGCAACCAATCACAATGCAACAAGATGGTGACCATTACTATGGTAAACAAACAATGCTATGAATTGACAAAACTATTAGAAATTATAATAATTTTCCAATAAACCACAAATAAACAACACAATTAAACACTAGACACCTAACAAAACACAACAATGACACAAACTCACCAAATGAGATGGAATTCAATCAAAAATAACCACCTGATAACTTATGGCCCAAATAGCCTAGGCTACCCAAGCTAAAATAAATGAAAATAATTAACTGTACCAAAATAAACCCCGTTATTAACAAAACAGCCTACAAAACCTTTCCTAACTGGAGGAAAACAAAACTAACTACTGAAATGAAATAATTTGAAACTAAAAACTAGTATGGCTGGAGCAGTAAAAGTATATCTTAACTCAACCAA
This sequence comes from Lycorma delicatula, assembly GCF_047948215.1. Taxonomy (NCBI): domain Eukaryota; kingdom Metazoa; phylum Arthropoda; class Insecta; order Hemiptera; family Fulgoridae; genus Lycorma; species Lycorma delicatula. The sequence continues at coordinate 153,074,654 of NC_134455.1, read as the reverse complement.
ATCGTGCGTCGAAATATTGTTGATTATGCAAAAATAATTTTGTCCTACAATTCAATTTACTTAAAAATCAAGAACAGGTTCGCAAATTTAATAACCCTCTTATGAAAACATACCCTATCTCTCTGCAATGGTCCACTTTTGGGAGCGAGGTCAATGCCTACATCTCACACACCATAGCTACAATTACAGAGTTCTTCAAACATCCATCTCATCCTAACAGTGAATATGTAAGCTAATCGGGGCTTGATGCCAAAACCCCTATCTTGGTGAATTAAGCACCTGGATGACCTCCTAGCCACTTGGGAGCAGCATCCAGTTTTAAAAAAAAATAAGGGTCCTATTATTCATTGCTTTGAAACTGCACACCATACGCCTATATTTTGTGGGTGCAAGGGAGATCTGGGTTGGGCACACTTCTGATCTATGAAATGATGAAAAATGCACATGAGGCTTGTACAATAGCAAACATGGTAAAGATTGAAAAGATGACGGCAAGACAAATTTTATCATTAATTTGGTAAGACAAATTTGTATGCATTAATAGTTTACAGATTCCTCACGATGAAACATAACAAAAGTGGGTTTTTCTATATCTTGAAAAATCAACTAGCCTTAATTGGAAAGGTTGTCACATGAAATGAGACTTAAATATTTCAATATTGAAAAATAAAGATCATATGGTTGCGGTAGAGACCTTCTGAAACTCTGAGGATGAAAAATGCACATGCAAATAAAGATTTATGGTGCACAGAATGCTTTCGTTAATACCAAATGCACCGACAATACTGAGAAGGTAACTCAAGGTCAAACAGTTTATCAACAATATTATTTCAAGGTCATACTAAAGCTTTACAAAAAATTTATAAAAATAAGCTTTAAAAATAATAATTATCAACACAATGCATCTACAAAATCTGTCTTTCTTGTCAAGCAGTTTTTGGCAAGAGAGTAGATTACAATTATGGAAAATCCACCCTACGACTACTACCTCATTCTAAAAAATCAAAATTTGCTTAAGAAAATCTGCTTTTCCTCTTTTTTGAAGAAAAATATGAAATCAAAAACAATTAAGTTCTTCATAAGTTTTTACAAACAAAGACTTTCAACAATGGAAAAGTACATGCACTAGAGATTGACCAAGATGGAGAGTGCTTACAGAGAATAATGTAAAAAAAAAAAAAATAAAGTTCAAATCTCATATTTTAATCATAATTATGCCAATTATTAATGGAATAAGTAAATAAAATATAGAAGTAGTTTCATTTTATTGTAGCAAACAACTATTTCTTTGTAATCTTAATGTTACAATTACCTGACAAAACAAGGAATTTAGTTAAAAGTAAATTTTTAAAGAATTATTACCTGTAATATGTTCCAAACCAGTTAAGTGGTACGTATAATTGAATAATATATGATGCAAACAAGACATAATCTCCAGGAGTTAATTCAAAAGTCTTTGTGACCATATGAACACAAAGCAATGAACCAATCAAAAGACCTCCAGATATAATTATATTTTGCAATGAATTTAACAGCTGTAAGGAAATTATACTTTTCCATTCTTCCTCCTGCAATGATAATAAAGTTTATAAAGAACCAAATAATAAATTTAAAAAAAAACAGTCATTTTACAAAAAAAAAAAAAAAAAAATATCTTTTTCATTTACTATTTATAGGTAATCTATTTTAACTCACTACTGTTTTCAAATTTCCCTAGACTAAATATTTTTACTTCATGTATGAAACATACTGAAATTTGTGACCCAAAATCCATTGCACAATAACAACTATTTAATTTTAAAGAAATATTAGATAACCATCTAAAAATTTGACTATTTATACCATTATCACTGTTTGACAAAAAAAAAGTTTTTAATGTTTCTCTAAGTGTAATATCAGTTCTTGAATTGCTTTTTTGTGAACATTACAGATCTGTAAATACAATTTTTCTATCACCCTTAGTTTTAAATAAATTACGCTTCAAAAAGAATTAAGGAGGAAACATAGTTAAAATCTGTAAAATTTATAATTTTACATGGCTGTACCTGTGTTAGAATGATTTCGCTGATGCTTTTCTTTTATAAATAGCCTCAGGCACATCCCAAATTAATGTGCAACAGTAATCGGCTAGCATATTAGTTACATTCCATTCCCTTTATAAGCAGCTTTCCCTCACCGAAATGTCTTAATGGAAACATTCATCGTGTTGATCATTTACGTCTCCGAGGTTGTCCGGGAAAAAATCCACATGTGAGTGGAGGAAATGTATTTTCAAAAATATGTTAAATCCCATAGCTCTGTATAAAGTAAGAAATTGGTTAACAATATCGTGGAAATTGTCGGATTTTTGTTCACAGAGAAAAGTTTTGCAACGTCTTTAAATGAAGCTAAAGCTGTACTTTCTACATTATTTAACACTGAGTTAACTCAGTTAAATCATCTTTGACCAACTTTCTTATTTGAGGACCAACAAATATTCCTTCTTTAATTTTTCCTTCACTTACATTTTGAAATTTCTGCCTGATGTACAAAAATCTAGGACTATCCTTCGTTGTTTACGCCATTCTGGCATAAAGTTTTCCGTTATTTTCTACGAATTCCAAGCTAGGGTGGGTCCCGTTGTTTTGTTACAAGGAATGTTTAAATCTCACTTTGTTTTGTATTTCTGGGTTTGTAAAGTCCACCTGTTTCTATTATTGTTCTTGTGTTCGACCCTCCCACCGTCATCCTTAGCGACCGCGTCCATTCTTCTATCGAGCTATTTCTGACTACCCTTTTCATACACCCGTTATTTTTTCGTCCCCTTACTAATACATGCACACATCTCTTGTCTTTTACACACACTCTCTCCTGTCCACTACCTGGATCTGGTTACCCCCGTTTTCTTTCACCATCTTTTCGGCAGAGTAAATCCAACATCTCACCAGTGCAGTCGCCTAGGGCCATACTCTCCTGCAAACTTTGTGGTAACATTCCTCACTCAAGCAGAATCTCAAACTCATCACTACACATCTGAGATTCTACGCATCATGCTACCACCAAACCACATCACACCTCTGTATTCCTGATACACCGTGCGGACTACGCCCAGGATTACATAGGTATTCATCTTTACTTGCTGTTACGAGTTCATCTCTGGCTTATATTTGTGTACTACAGGCAAGTTCAGTTTTTCATTACTTATTACGTTAAACCATTATGTCATCATTCAAATTTGTGGAACATTCAGTTAATCATACCTATGCCGTTCAAGTTTCAATTTCACTTTAGTACAGTCATGACAGGTTACTTACAGAAGGCTGTCATTGTTCAGATGCAACCTATTTCATGTGCTCAATTAAGTTCAGTGTGATTATATTGTAATTAACTCTTTTGTACTGTAATATTATTGTGTCCTTTTCTACGTCAAACTAGAATTACATTTTTACATTATTTAATGTTAAGTTTGTGGTTTATAAATCAGGAAAGGCCAGTGCCAATTAAGATTTACTGTAATTGATTTTTCTAAGTTAATGACATTTGTTCGTTCCTAATTTTTTCAATATTACAGCATTTGTCAGCAATGCAATAGTTTTTCAGACATACTATATTTATTGATGTTATATTTTTCTAAAGTCATAATTAAAATTAAGGTGTTTCATGTTCTCTTTCAGGCTTCGTCAAAAATGTATATGGTCAAAATCTGTATTTAGAAGCGTATATTCATGTATTTTTTCATTTAACTATCATTGTTCAGACGCTGATTTCAGCTGATATATTAAGTAGTTTTTAAGGTTATGATAATTATAACATATATTAATTTGTTTTCATTAAAATCCAATTTCTTTTGGCAAATACTAGCTGTGTGTTTTTTTTTTAACTTTACCCAACATTCATTGCTTTTACAAAATTTTTCATTAGTCCTAGCTTGATATGGAGAGGGGGCAAAATAATTTTTTTGGGTTCAACAAAGAGCTCATGAATAATATTTTTCCCATTTGGAGTTATCTCATTTCTTTCACTCTTTGGTAACATAATGTTTATCCCTAGCTCGGCTGTCCCATTTGCAAAGAAAACACAAGTACTTATAGTATAGCCTAATTGCATGCCTAACAAAATAGCTATAACTTTCAAATCACTACATATATTCCAGCTATGTTGTTTATAATTTATTTTTCCAAGAACGTCTTTTACCACATCGTATGTTTCTTTCAAATAATTACCATAAGCGATTGGTATGCTAGGATATTTGTTACTGTTGTATAGTAGAACAACCACTTTTAAACTAAACTTGGACGAATCTATGAAAAGGCGCCAGTGCTCAGGTTTATGAACTTGTCCTACGTGCAACATAAGTTTATCAATATTTGTGCAATGAACCAAATTATTTTCATCAATAAACTGAGAAAGTTCTTTCTGTCGGCTTCGAAAGCCCAATTATTTGTATTTTTTTGAAGTAAATTCCAACCTTGCGGTCTTGAAACTTAACAGTTCAGCATGATTTTTTTATAAATCTAAATTCTTAACAAAGTCATTTAATTAATTATGATATAAGATTATTGGAAGATAATTCAAAATCAATATCACTGTTGTCTTCTTCAGTACTACTTGATTCTTCATCGCTGCTCTCGAAACATACATTCACAGGTGGCTCAGGAACTGGAATAGTTTCACTGTGAGGTACAGGCCTGATGGCAATGAAGAATATTTTACAGTATGTTTTGATTTTTTATAAATTCCTGACACACTTGTTAAATAAAAGTAACAATCGGTTAGATAATCCTTTTACATTGAAAGTACAGTGATATGCGTTTTTAATTAAAGTTGTAATGTTTTACCTATTTGATTTTACGGTAACCTTACCACATACATAACAAAAGACATCCACATCATTTACACAATTTTGAGGCATTATGACACTGCACTGATAACAAACTTAAGACAGCAATAAGACTGAAAAAAATTAATTCATTCCTAAATTCAGTGCTTAATACAAACAACACAGCTGTGTTTTCAGCTACATGTTTTGACCTGCACAGACATGATTAATCTTTTCTATGAAGGCTTACTCTTCATATTAGATTTGTCATAATATGTAATTATGATATGATTTAATTGTTTGTCTAGTATTGTTTATTTATAGCTTACAAATTATATTAACAAAGTTAAACAACAAAAAATGAGCTAACAAAATATATAGGAGCTTAAAATGTTGAAAAATAAAAAAAATCCCTTAATTAATATTTAAAAATTTTTCAAAAATGGTAGGTGATATAAAGATCATACTTTTTTCAGCATCAAAAAACAGATTAAAATCGTGTATCACATGTTAGGAAACAAAAATTATGTTTATCAGTGTTATCTATAAAAGGGATAATTAGAAAATTTAATCATAAAATTCCAAACTCCAAGTTAGGTTATTTTCACATTCTTCATTTTTACCTTCACTTAAATTTTCCAAATCAAACACTTACACAGTATGCCTGAAAAGTTCCTGAACTAAATGAAATAAAATACAGATTTAAAGATAAATGAATTTACTCATATCAGCCCTCTACATAGAACCCTTCTCTAGTAATACAGTCGTTGCAGCGCCAGTAGAGCCTGTCAAATGCTCTGGAGAAATCACTTTGTGGGATCGCCTTCAAATGCAGTGGAAGCCCAAGTCGTGAGCTCGCACAAGGTCACATGAACACAACATATGTGGCTGAATATAACTTGAGACTGAAGTGACAAAACGTGATGAAACTTTGTAAAAATACTTATCAGACATTGTACTACATTGTTCCTTGGTTGATTGAGAGATGGCGCTACTTGTATCGAATACAGAAATTTAGTCTGGGAACTTTTCAGACCTACTATGTAATTTCTTTCCTCAGTTAATTCTTCACTAATTTCATTCACAACATTAATAAAAAAAATCAGAAAATTTATCTGATTCAATGATAACTACATAACTATTACAAACATAGGGACACAGTGTCATATAAAAACAATGCATTAGCATTCAATCAAGAAATATATAAAAAAAAAATTAAAACTTGATAGATTATGAGAGAATCATTTATAAAGAAATCTGAGAGATGTGTCTTTACTACTTAAACAAGAAACTATCATTCTCTATGTGGTAAAATGTGAAAAAAGTTTAAATGAGACTAATATGAACATTCTTTTTTATATTTAAAAAATCCATTTGAGACCCAACATTGGAAAGTGATGAAAATATTCTATTAAATAATCAGTTAAAAAATATATTAATATACATAGAATGAAATTCATTCTGAATTTAGTTACTGTTGAGTAGCTGAAAAGTGTTTTAGAATGAATTTAAGAAGTTTTACCAAATTTAGGTGCCTTTAAGAGAAAACTGATGATGCTGTTATTAACTGAGAATGTATCATCATAAGGAAATTGTAATAATATTAAGTACTAACTTGATAAAAATAATAACTATAAATAATAATTTATATGTATATAATAAGTATTACATAAACAGATACATCACAGTTTTCATTAACATATATATTCAAACCCAGTTCCAAGTAAACAAATCAAAGCAGTGCTGACAACACTACATTTTATATGAAGACCTTAAGTTAAGTAATTATTATATGTTATCGAAGAAGGTACAATAGCAGGTACCAGGTACTTATTAGCGTAATAACCATAACTAAACCCACCATACCTGATACTGAAGAACAGCTTCTCTGTATGCTGAAACCTCATATTCTTCAGCGCCATAATATTTTACTGTTTCAAAATTCAGTAAAGAATCAACACTACGAGCTTTAGTAGCATTATCAGCAAGATTCAAACTTCGTTGAAACTTTGTTCTCCATTCAGTTACAACAATTGTGCAAGCTAGAATTAAACATGTAAATATATTTGTCTGTGTGAACACTAATATATTTTTTTTATTGAGTTTAGTATTTGTGTAAAATTTTTAACACAGATGGTTATGAGGGTCATTTAAATATAAACTGGAATTTTTCATGTGGACTTAGGAAGAGAAGTGAATGTGGTGAGGTGCTGCGGCTAGTTAATAGGACATGTGTGGAGTGGAGCTACTGGCCAGCCATGCCTGTTTCAACATCAGTAGCAAAATGCCAGTACAAGAGGTACCATTGTCTGTTGCACAATGAATTACAATCCAATTTCTTGCCAAAAAAGGTGTCAAATCCTCTGAAACTTTGACTCAACTCCAAGCATAGTTTGGAGCTGCTACACTGGCAAAAACTCAAGTGTTTAATTGGGCCAAAAAATTTCAAAATGGCCATGATGCAGTGGAGAAAAAGTCATGAACATCGTCTGTGGACCAGTGTCAATGATAACATTCAGACCGTTTGTGATCTTGTAGAAGCAGACTGCTGCATAATCGTTGCTGAAATTGCATCAGTGGTGGGGATAAGCATTGGGAGTGTGTATACAATGTTATCAGATACTCTTGGATACAGAAAATTTTTAGCTAGGTGGGTTCCATGTTTTCTCAGTGAGGCACAGAGAAATGTCTGAAAAGACATATGTCAGCGATTTCTGAAATTTTGAGGAAGGAGTATCATTTTTGGACTGCATTGTAACCTGCAACAAAAAGGGTCTACCACTACACCCCGGAACGCAAGAGAGCAAGTATGGTGTGGTGGAAAAGTGGGAAGGGGACACTGATCAAGGCCAAGAAACAGTTGTCGGCTGGAAAAGTTCTAGCAACTGTGTGTGCAACTGAAAAAATGTGCTACTGATTGATTTCCTGCACGAACAAAGGGCGGTAAGCATGGCATATTATTGCCAGTTGTTGGGTGATGTCACGGCTGCTTATCGTAACAAATGACACCGGCAACTGATTTGTAACATCCTTCTCTCCACAATTATGGCCAATTACAATTATGGCACAATTATGTCATTATAATGACAATTATGGCCACATACAGAAGCTCAAACTCACGATAAACTGTGGTAAAATTCATAGAATACCTCTTGAACACCTGCTGCACAATCCAGACTCCTCACTGTGTGATTTCCACATTTCTGGTTTGCTGAAAGAAGCTTTAGGAGGGGAAAGATTAAAAAACAATGCTGCAATTGAGCATTACATGCGCAATATTTCTGTTGAAGTAAATGTAGAAAAATAAGGTAATTAATTTGTAATTTTATCTAATATCAATAAAGTAATGTAAATTCCAGTTTATATTTGAATGATCCTTGTAATATAATTTTTTTAAACTTCTCTCCATTTGTTACACTCTATTATTAGAAAATGGAACTTACTTAAAGAAATACTATTTTGAACACTCAAAAAACTTATTTATATAGGCTTGAAAAGAAGCCCACATAATTTTTGTCTATAGTTACGCAATTCAAAAGTTCTTGTGAATTTTGCAGGCTTTACCTATTATTCTCTAAAAAAAATAATATAATTTTTAATAAAACATAATCTTATTTAGTAGATATCCAAACACAGTTAGAAACACTGAATCATTAAAATGTTTACTATAAAATTCTTTTGTCAATAATAAAAAAAAAAAATTTTACAATATTTTGGAAGTATTAAAAAGTAATAACTGATAATAATTTAGTACAACTCTAAAATAATTTATAAAAGTTTATAAAAGAACAGGATGCAAATTGAAATGCAAATATAGATTGACCATTCCAAACAATGCTGAACAGTTATTACAATTTTGCTATTTTATAATTTTCTATCTCATACAAATAAATAAGCTGATTTTTTTCCAAATTGTAAATAAACAAGTTACATATTGTAAAAATAGTGCTTGCATATATATAAAATAATTTAGTAAAATTGATTTTACTAAATCAATTGTACTAATTAATTCAAAATCAAAAACAAAATTCAGCAATCCACCACAGTACAGAGCAAAAGTAAGAGCTCTTACCTTATTTCTTTATTTTTATTTTTCTTCCTTATGTATCAGTAACGTTTTCAAGGAATTCCTAATCAGTCGATTAAAATTTCAAAATTGCACATTAAAATACCAAGTTATTACAAATATAAAATATGTGAAGTAAATAATTAAAATTTTTTAAACATCTTTATGGCTAGCAACTAAATGGACTGTGCTGTATTTTGTACAGCACTATATATATATATATATTCATTATTATTTCATTTTGATTATTTAATTCACAACATAAGCCACTGCACTGAAATAAGGAATGGAAATTTTGTAATGTATGACAAAATGAAAAACCTGACTGGAATTTTCCATATGAAAGTTTGAAATATCATTATGCTATATTTTGACTTTTGGTTGGTTTGCTTGGCATTTCTCCTGCCACCACCCCATTTGGTCGCCCTAAAGCATAAGACCGAATGTCTGTGCCACAAACGGCTACTTAGCCACAAAACAGTTTAGCGACCAGTATCCTAACTAGCTCCTAGAGATAACCTAAAAGCGTGGTACCATACACCACTTGCTTGCGTGTCCCACCACCGACTTGTAATTTCACGTAAGAGATCATACTTTCAAAGACACCTCGGTACATCATGTACAAATGACGGCCCTACAATCCGTAATCTTTTCAAGCAATCCTCCTAAGCTTGAGCATCACAGAGACGGTGTTAGCTGCTACTTGTCTAATGTGGCTGCTAAACAGCAACTTCTCTTCAAACAAAACACCTAGGTATTTATGAACTTGAACTCGACTGATTACACAGCCTTTATACTTAATACGGGGTTACAACTCTGTGATAATTTGTCTGCACCCTTGAGAAGCATAAACTTCGTCTTGGGCACAGAAATCCTTAAATTTTGAATGTCCATCCAGCCCTCTGCGGTTGACAAAACCGCATGCGCTCAGTCTTCTAGCTACGGTTGTTTATTACCATGAACTAACAGGAGACAGTCATTGGCAAAAGCCTGGGCAGCGACCCCTTCTGGGAATGTCAGTCCCAAAATCCATCAAATACCAGGTTCTATAGCAAGGGACGAAGAATGGACCCCTGTGGTCTTCCCCTGGTGACAGAATTTTCCACAACTAGGTGAACATCCTTAAACAGAGCTGTGTAATCCGACAAGTAGTCACGTACTACGGCCTGCAGGGCTACAGGAACACTGTGGCGTTCCAACTCATAGAGGACAGAACTCCAACACAAGGAAGGAAATGCTGCCTCTATGTTAATAAAAATATAAATAATAAAATAAAATAAAATAAATAAATAAAAATATATTTTGACATATTTTTATTATAATGTTTTACTTATATAATTGGAATGTGTTAAAAATTAAATCATTAAAGTGCATATGCACTTTATTAAAACTTAAGTTTATTAACTGTACAATGGAATAACTGTAAATTATAACAAGTACACATACCAATGTAAAGCATCATAGTGACAAAGACGATAAGTCCAAACCAGCTGTTAAACAATGTAACAAAGTAGATTACAGCGACAAAAATATCAATTATTGTTGGCACAATACTGAAGTAAATGTAATTCAATAAACTATTGATGCTATCTGTACCACGATCCATAACCCGCAAAACTTCACCAGTCTTTCGCTTTAAATGCCAGCTCAAACTTAATCCATGCAGATGTTGAAAAAGTGAAACCTAAGAAGGAAGAATTTACAATAAAGCTTTTATAAACAAACAATGAAAGTTTTATGTTAATGTTCATATGTAAATAAATTTATTTATTTCCATTTATATGAAAACAATCAACACACACTACCCTCATGAAAAATGTTTTCAAGAGATGCAATGTTGAAAAGCATCCAGTTTAATAAAAATGTGAAAAGAAATGAAGAAAAATAATGTAAACTGACTGCTACGGACTGTTAGATTAAGACAAAATGATAATTGTACAAATAATCAGCAGAGAGGTTAATCAAAAACATCATTTAAGTATTCCATAACTGAATAACTGTACTTAAGCAAAATATTTTTGCAGTTTTTAAAAATTGTCTTATCACTTTTTACAAGGTTCTTAAAAATTCAATGACTGAGTAAAACCGCCTTTGATCTGAGGGAAGATGATGATACTAATTATTTAAAAATATTATGGAACATCAGATTTTTTTTGTTTCCATGTCTAGAAGACAAAATACTCTGGCCAAAATATAACATTTTAGCTGCAAAGCAAATCTTAAAGAATATTTTTTTATAAACTTTAAAACCATTAAGGGATTCTAGACCTGGATTCTACATCATCACAAGTTCCATCAATGTTGAGAAGAAATCAGGATGGTGTGTCATTTGAGATTCTTTACTTAGACCTAAATTCTACAGAATTTTTTGATTTTTGTCAATACTTTTTGATAATTTTTTTTTTTTTTTACAGTGAGAAATCCTTTTGTGTTATCATTACCCAAAGTAAGATATTTTTACAAAAAAAATAAAAATTAGAACTAGTATAGAAACTAAAAAATTAAACATAAAGTTACAACTAATATCATGGTTAAAAATTCTTTTAAAACATATTTAAAATTAATATCACAGCTGTAAACATAAAATTAAAAATAAGCGTAAACATAAAAAATATGAAATTTAACTAAAAATAAATAGAATTTAATAAAGTCCAAGAAAAATGTAAAGGGCCTCTTCTCGGATAACAGAAAGACTAAGAAGTAACATAAGCTAAGTTAAAAACAAAAATATTTAAAAAAAAAATTAAAACTTACTACTAACAACACAGATAAAATATCACTAAAAAATCATAACTAATATCACAGTAGGAATCTTAATAAGGTAAGTTTATTTAAAAGTTAATAGAAAAGTAAAAATAAAAATATAAAATTTATATAAACATAAATAAAATTTGACGAAGTCCGAGATGGGTATTAAAAGGTATCCTCTTCTTGGATAACAGAATAAAAAAAAAAATATATATATATATATATATATATATATATATATATATATATATAAATCGTAAAAGTTATGTGAAAAAAGAAAAATAATTACATAAATTAATTCTTCAACCCTAGAACAAAATATACACATCACATTATTAAATTTTATGTAGAGTATTAACACTTCATAAAAATAGCAACACCTGGTCTAAAACTTCCTTATTATTGCCCAGGAATCGATGAATGTTTTTGGGCAATTTAAATTTATGATGCAAGGCCGCATAACATATGCAATCCACAACAATGAGGCACAGAGTCAAGCAGCAGTTGCATCATAGACATTTTGGTGCGGTTTCTGCTGAGATACCCTTGTGTGACTCTGGTATGTCCTAACTGCAATTCCTTATGATGAATTTTTCTGCATGAGGAAACCCATGACAACACAGAATCTTTAATGTGCCAGAGTTTGTTATCTACTGAGGCTGAAAAGTCACCTTGCCATTTTGCTCAAAGACAGTGTTTTATACAATTAATAAAGTCAGAAGTAGCAACACGAGTGATGAAGGGAGGATGACTACATGCGTCTTTAGCAGCAGATCCACACGCTCATTACCTGGAATTCCCATGTGGCTAGGAATTCAGCAGAAACTCACTTGTGACTTGGTTCAACTCAGCAACTGCATTACAGAGTTCGGTGACAAAAGGATGTCCAGAGTACAAATCTTGATCAAAACAGATCTGCAAATGCAGGCTATCCATTATGGATTTGTTAAAGAGATGTGATGAAATTAAAAAGAAAAAAACGCAATGGATGAAATAAATTAACAGTCATGTTCCTCATTTCCCAACTATTACATCATATTATTTTTTAAGAGGTAACAGAACCAGATATAAAATATCAAAGAAGCTTCAGAAATTTCTGTTACAGAAAATCATATAAACTAATCACTGTAGTAGCAAACCATAAGTTTGATAGCAGGTAAGGGTTACAATCAAATTCTGCAACTCATTCATTAACAAAGTACAATGTGTTTTTTATTTATTATATGTTAGAAAACTGTACAGTATTTGATTGATGATTAAAAGTACCTTGAATTGTGTTTAATACATTGTTCTTATGAGTTTAACTGCTTACAAATGTCATACTGTTTCTCTATTCAATAAGTTAGTGACTTTTAGTGCTACGTGCAATATTAATTAATGGTTAATATATTTTTATTTGTATCATACATTTTAATGGAAATACAAATTAGAAGACTATCATGTTTGATAACAAGATGATTTTATACGCTCACAAATTGTTACTAGTATATTAGATAGATAATAATATAGAAAAATCAGTATATATAAAAACTTTAGTTATTTTTATTGCTACTGTTAATTTCCATGTGGTAGATAACATGGTAATATCTCTTCTTATTAATAACTTTTTAAAAAATAACAAGAATAAAAGCATCAAAACCATTTATGTGAAATAAAAATTTCCCAAAACATATTTTATTCCTATGATCAAAACATTTTGACCAACTTGATTATATTGGTTTCATTAATAAATCTCAAATGGAGTGATTTCTTTAAGTTATAGAATGATTAATATTTTCACCTGGACTTGTCGACTAGAATACTGCTGTATACCAATCCAAAGGTAAGAGCGTAAATTATTTATTAGCCCCATACCACCAGTACCTTGACCCTGAAGGAACTTAAAACCAACGTAAATGACCACTAGATCCCAGCGAAAGAATAATGGAACTGTAGTCATACTGTCCACTGTAATAAAAAAAATTTCTAACTTTAAAATAATATAGTACATAAAACAAGCATCCTTCTTTTATTTACTTTTTTTATAGAATTCTAAAACAAATCATAGCTCAATATAAAATAGGCTATTTCTGCTTTTAATCTGACACTATCTTTAGAATTAATACTGTATTTAACAATACCATACTTAACTAAATCCTTTCTATTTAACTAAATATTCTATTCCTTCTGACTTGCGAAAGTTTATAGTGCTATGTCAAGACCACAATGAAAAGCACGGGGTGTGACCTCAGTTCTATTTTGCACCTTAAATTTAGTTCATCCAAAGAGATTTACTAGACATTGTATATTGAAGCTATCATTTCCATTGTGCATCAAAACCTTTGTCATATTTAATGAATTTATGTAAATAGTGAATATGAAAGCATGTCCCATGCTTTTCATTGTGGTCTTGTGAAAATAGAAAACTTTACACATATTATTTTGTTGAAAACAAAATTATCTTCTATTTATGTTTACTGGATGTAATCCATTGTTTAGACCATTTTCCCCTCAAATTGAATTGGATTATTTCATATGCTGAACTTAAAATATTATTGAAAATATTATTTTTTAATTTTTAGTATGATGTTTAGATATAAAAAAGCAGATTTTAAGAATTAAAAAAAAAATCCTTTTATTATATATCAGTATTTTGTTTTTAATTTTTTTTAATTTGCCTGGATGTAAAAATAAACTGTAATGCAAGGTAAAAAATTAATAATATATTTATATGTGATTATGTCAAACAATTTAAAAAAATACAGCACATCATAAAAATGAAATGTAATAAGAGGAAAAAATACAATAAACTGAGAATGATTGAACAGAAAATAGGGCAATGTAACACAAATGATTTCTGACAATCGCACAGTTTAACTGCTCCAATCGGGTGTTTTTTGTTTTTGCATAAATACAGTGAAAAGGATGCCTCTATTTCAGAACCAATTATTCAAGTTTCAGATTTGAAAGTAAAAAGAATTTTGGAAGAAAATTACTCAAAACACCGAATGGCTGGCTTATATACTTAAAAATAAAAAACACACATATCAAGTTTGTTAATGCAATCACAAAGGTAAAATGGAAAAGCAAATTACTGCCATTTGCTAAAAACATAATACAAACAACATACAAATTGGTTATGAAACTGGATTATTTTTGAAGCAATTGCACAAATATTAATTTAATGAATGTGGTGGTAAATGTACTGGATAATTTTTAACTCATTTACTGAAATTTAATATTTTTAGAATTCTATCAGAAAAAAGTACAGCCCCTCTTTAAAGTGGAACCCTGCGTAAGTAGAATTTATTTGGAAACCTGGTTCAAATAATTAATATTATACACCACTTAAATTAAAAAAAAAAAGGAAGGATATCCTTAATGATTAACAAAGATTCCAATTATATATCCTCTTTATTCTATATTATAATTAAAAATTAAATATCAATTTATTGTCCTATTCACATTTAACTACTTCTCCACCTATACTATTTCTATCATTACAACTATGTTTAATTAAAGTCCAAAAATAAGGCAGAATGTTAAATATCAAGGTAAGAAAACACTTGAATTAATCAAGAACCAGCTTGTGTTACAACATTAAGCTCTTTTTCTAGTTAAAATATTTTAAATGTAATGCTGCTTTTCTTTTTACATTTATTATCACTGTCATTATCATTATTACATACTTACCGATATATTTACTGTAGAGAGGAACAAACACATTTATAATACGTCCCAACAAAAGAAGAATTACACAAAGCAAGAAGTTAAATTTAAGACGTGCACTCTTTCTCGGCCACAAGAATGGTGTAAGTATTGCCATGCGATGCCATGCTACAACCCAAACGCTACCTCCTTGTCGCCTGCTGTCCTAAAAATAAAAACAAATTCAAGAATTTATCACTTAATACAAAATATTTTTCAGTGCTCAATTACATGAAAGTTCTGAGATAAATCTCCAGTAATGAAAAGACTAATTACTAAGTAAAGTTACAAATCAGATTATCACAAAAGAAAAAGCTTGTAATTGAAGTTACACCTCTAAACTACATAAGGGAATAACTGAACTTTACACATACATTGTCATTTTCTTCATTACTGTTGTAATTTATTTTAAATATTCAAGTAAGAATTTTAAGTAAATGCCCTTTAGTACTCTGTTTTTATCTCTCATAAATAATTTAATTTGTAAAGTACTTTTCCAGTTCAAATATGGCAGCTGTTTTAAAAATGGAAGCTATTTTGATTTTCAGATAGGTAGAGATTTGTTTTTGTATAGAAATAAGTGTTTTAACAACATTATATGGTACATATAATTTCATAATTTACTTCTACAAGGTGAAGAAAGGATTGAAAAGGTAACACTTAATTTGATGTGAAGCACTCTGAACTAATTATTCTTATTTAATAGACAGTCAAGACTCCACAAGTTTTAGTCATAATAAGACTCTTCTTTCTTTTGTAACCATTTTCTATTGTGTAGTTAACTGCAATTATGGAAATTTATATATGATAGTGTTCTTAAAAAAACATTTCCTACCTTTATTGAATGTTGAAATACCATTTTTTGTTTTAGATGGGTTCCACATAGAAACTAAAAACTGGAAAAATGATTAAAAAATCCAACGTTTATTACAGATAAAACTTTGAAATATATTTTAAAAATATTTATTTTAGTATACAAATGTTTAGTAACTACAAAACATTGAAATAGCACTATTGTGAAAAAGGGGTCCATTGTGAACAATGGTAAATATAGTCAGAAGTAAAAACAGAGGGACTTTGATCACATTTGTTACAGTGTGCACAAGTAATGGAGTTTCATTTTCCAAGATTAACAGTTCATTTTCCATAGTAAAAACTGAATTCAAAAGCTTGATCAGTAAATAATCTTCTACCTAGCATAAGTGCAATCTTTTAAACCAATTCATAAGTAAGAAAGAATTTCCAGTCTAATTTTCTCACTGTATTCATTAAATTAATGTTCTCCGAGTTAATATATCAGTTGTAGTTTCAAAAAGAAAAGGGATATTATTTAAATTTATTAATGAGGATTTATTCGCTGTTTTTAAAAATTAGATTTCAAAATAACAAATGAACCAGATGTGTTTCCTGACACCATACTACAGCTCTTATTAAAGGGTTGCTTGCATGAAAATTTAAAAAAAGATATTCATTAAATTATCTACTGTGGTCTTTTCCTACGTTGTAACATTTACTTCTAATTGTACAAGATCTAACATGGTCACTTGGCAGGTCTCTGCCGGGGCCCTGGTACTCTGAGAAGGAGGTCTCGAAGGTCTCCATGAGGGTAATGGAGCGTCCTTGTACACTGGCAGACTGTGTACAAACACTCCTGTTAGTTTGTGGTAATTCACGACCGCAGCTAGAAGACCGAGTGTAGGCGGCTTTGTCAACCGCAGAGGGCTGGATGGACATTCAAAATTTAAGGATTTCTGTGACCAAGAAGTTTATGCTTCTCCAGGGTGCAGACATATTATTATACAGTTGTAACCCCCGTATTAAGTATAAAGACTGTGTAATCAGTTGAGTTCGAGTTCATAAGTACCTAGCTGTTTATCAACAACATTAGGCAAGTAGCGGTGAACACCATCTCTGTGATGTACACCCTTGGGAGGATTGCTCAGAAAGACTATGGGTTGTCAGCCGTCAAACGTACATGGTATATCAAGGTGTCTTGCATGACCTCTTACGCAGCGCCTGTTTGGGCCCATAAGTTGGATATGAATAGAGCACTTATTCAAAATTTATGGAGTGCCCAGTGCAGAGCCTTATTTGTATGCACTAGTGTTTTTAAAACAACCTCCCACGAGGCTACCACGATATTGGGAAAGGCTCTCCCAACTGATTTAGTGGTGAAAGTTCGGGTGGCCACGTGAAAATTGCAAAGTGGCAGGAAGGCCAAGGTATTTGGGATGCGGTTTCGGGCTGGGCCTG
Organism: Lycorma delicatula; assembly: GCF_047948215.1. NCBI lineage: Eukaryota > Metazoa > Arthropoda > Insecta > Hemiptera > Fulgoridae > Lycorma > Lycorma delicatula. The sequence goes on along the minus strand of NC_134455.1, from coordinate 153,057,102 downwards.
TACTGGAGCAGAATGGTGATCGCAATGCATAGGTTCTAAATTTTGAACAGTTGCCCATCTCCTGCTTGCAGAGGAGGCTTTACAGCCTTGTGATGGAAGAATGGCATGCCATGACTAAGGGTAGGTCCTTGTATAGATTTATACAGGACATGGGGGATGGTACACCTCTAGTTCGTTTTTAAGGGCAACGGGAGCCCAAATGCTCTTCAACCATGCAAATTTGAACCAATATTTGTTTTGGTTCTGCCTGGCAGCTGATGAGCTGTACATCTGTGGGGAAGTCCAGCCGAACAAACACATGATGTTCGACTGTACAGTTCTTGGGAGGGGGGCAGAACCCAGGCCACCCTGGAACTTAGAAGTCAGAGGGAAAATTGGCCACTCATAAGTGGCGAGTCAATGTGGTGTGAGCCGCATTGTTGAACCATGTGGGAGTTCTTTGATGCTGCTGGCTTTTCAACTGGCATCAGTAGTTTAAGGGATATAAAACTCCTACTATTTGCTGCAGGAAGCTACACTCAAGAAATGGCTAGCTGTCGGTCAAATACAGCTCCAAGCGCTATATTATGGTGGACAGGTACTTGCTGGCATTCAGCGACCTAGGCATGGCAGCAAATTAGTGTCCTTGATGGAATAAATTCTAATTTATTGGCAAATCATATATTTTAGTATGTAGATGGGTGCGCCTGCCCATTATAGTAATATATGACACGTGAGTGGTGGGACATGCAAGCAAGTGGTGTAGGGCACCATGCTTATTCTGCTCACACAGTTAGGTAAGCTCTAGGAGCTAATTAGGATATTAGTCTCTAAACCGTTTTGAGGCACAGTAACTGTTTGTGGTACGGACATTCAGTCTTATGCTTTAGGGTGACCGAATGGGGTGGTAGTGGGAGAAATGCCAGGCAAACCAATAATCTCACATTTGCTGCAGGTCTAGATTATAAGTAGTACCAAACAGTTGGGGGAAATTATTTACTATTATTATATAAACCATGCATTTCATTGAACTGTAAGCTTATGTGGGCAATGACAATTCTAATCAGACAATAAAATAGTGATACATTGATCAAATCTTTGTTAGTATACATAGGTGATAGAAACTGGTGCAACATTGTGGGAGAGTGAAAAAACTGCATTTACATGAATAATAAAATAACTAATAATTGGAAAGAAAATTACATGAACATCAGATTGAAGTTTGGAGAATTAAATCTAGAAAAAATATCCTAAAGAGCAAAGGGTAAAAGAGTAGATACCAAATCCAAGATAGAAATAATACCACACAAATTATTCTATTATAAAGGAAATTCAAAAAAGACAAGTGAAACCATCTGAATGAAATCATCAAGCAATACAGATAATGATAATTTGAAACCTTTTACATATTTTAAAATCTAAGATCGCAGTGAACATTCAAAATGGTTTTACGATCATTTCTAAAACTGGAATGAAAGCTATTTCATGCAGCTTATTCCAGGTGATAATTTTCATTTAGACCATCCATTAACTGAATCATTAAATTGATCATGCTTGGGCACTGTCAACCTCTGACACAAAGATCAAGAGGTTAGACTTTCTCAACATCTAAACACTATAAAGATACATAAAAGAAAGTAGACTGACTTGGGGTATCTATCTTGCCAAAAATACTCCTATGATAAATAAAAAATATCAGGATTACAGAACATATATTATCTCAGAACAACTATTCTGTAAAGTAATGCTCTGTTCCTTCCATTGCTGTGAGCAACAGGAAATGTACTTAACCCTCAGTAGTCTCCTTCCATAAAAAGTTTTCTTGTTTCGAGACAAACATGATTTAACAGCTAAAGCTGTTGTACAAAAGTGGAATTGACATCTTTGTTAATACTGAAGGGTCCAGAATTTATCCTGACTGAAAGGGGACAAACAATTTAGATCAATTCTCAAGGATACCTTTCACACTAAAATAATTGTAAACAAAGGAAAGTGAAAATTACAAAATATCTAGAATAGATATTGGAATATTTGAATGGAAAGTATGGAATCTGACACTAATATGTTTGAAAAAATGTAGTGTGGTTATAGATGGTTAAGATAATAATTGTACTTATCAGTCAAATGGTATATACAAGCTAAGTGATACACACATATATATATATATATACATACATACAAGGGCGAGCCAAAAATTACTTATACCTTTGCCATAACATATCTTCAAGATTGTCACACTGCCTCGTGCATATGCATGCTTAGAGTTGGTATGATTGCAGTCATGTGTACAAAATTTGATCCCAACCTTGACAGTTGCCTTCCAGCTATTGCAGTGTAAACATGTCCAGTCCACTAGCAGTTTGCACCAAGGAGGGGAACAACAAGCAGTGATTCAATTTCTCTGGTTGGAGTGTGAATTCAACATAGACTTTTATAACAATATGAGGACTGTCCTTTATCAAGTAAAAGTGTTTTTTGATGAATCTAGCTGTTTAAAAGTGGCCGGATGAGTGTAACATGAAGAGAGCAAGATGCCCATCAACCTCCACCATGGGCGACAAGATTCAGCAAACAAAATTAAAGCTTAAACTCTGCAAAATACATGCTCAAATGTTTTGACATCTGCCAACAGTTACTTAATTGCTTCAACAAGGAAGACGACACATTCTTGAGCAGAACAGTCACTGATGAAAGCATGGGTTCATAACTATGAGCCAAAATTGAAATACCAGAGTATGGAGTAGAAAAAGCCAGAATCTCAACAAAGAAAAAATTCAAGACTGAGCCATCAGTGGGAAAGGTAATGCTAACCATTATTTACATAATAGGGCCTATACTAGAAGAATTCATGGAAAAGGGGACTACGATCAACAGTGCAAGTTACAGTGAAATGTTGGAAAAGTAGCTGAAGCCAGCAATTTGCAACAAATGCTGATGTCTATTGTTGACGAAAGTGTTGTTGTATGACAACACTGGCTCACTGTTCAAACCATCAACAAACTGAATTTTGAAGTACTGGAACATCCTCCCTACAGCTCAGATCTTGCTATTTCTGATTTGGATAAGTTTGGGCTGCTCAAGAATGCTTTGCGAGGTCATTGTTTTTCCAGACTTATATATGTAGGAAACAGAGCAAAAGTGGCTTCATGACCAACCAAAAACCTTCTTCTTGGAAGGAATATGCAAACTTGTGGACTGCTGGACCAAATGAGGTGACTATGCAGTAAAATGATGTACAGAGTGTTCAACTTAAAAGAGGCCTCTTTTTTAGTAGTTTAGACTAAATTCATATTTTTGTTAAAATGCATATATTGATTTGATGGGAAAATAATATGAAAGATGTTGGTACCACTAAAGCTGGAGTCAAGAGGACTTGTTTATTACCTGCACATTTGAGTATTGCCAGTCTGTGTCAAGCATTGGCTTTTGAACAAGGTTGTGTAATTGTGTATTACTATTTGTCGAAATGTGGTTAGTTGAAGAACATGTATTCATGATGGAGACTCATATATTGATGAAATCACATGTTGTGTGTCAGCAAAAGTTCAGGGAGAAATTTGAAACAGAAAAGTGTTGTTCAGAAGTTAGTTAAAAGATTTCACAAGAGGTTCAGTGTTGGACCAGAAATGTGCCCAACACAGGTCAGTTTTAATGAAGCAGGTCATACAGGACATTAAAGTGGCAGTTACAAGAGGAGACAAGTCCGGGAAAAGAACATTTCATTAGGTTTAATCCCCACTGCAGTGAGAGAATGAAGTGTTATCCATATCAAATGCAGGTTTTCCTTGAAATAACTAGTGCTGATTTTGCTAAAAGGGTTCACTACTTTCAGTGGTTCAAGAACTTCATTAGAGGGAATAATAGGGTTTTAGAACAAGTGTTTTTCACAGATGATGCATGGTTTTATCTTCAACTCTGGTGGGTATGTTAATAGTCAGAACTACCAGACCTAGGATACTAAAAACCCTCACACTTCTTTGAATCTCCCCTAGGCCCACAAAAAATAGGCATATGGTGTGCAGTTTTCAAGATGACAAAAAAATAGGACCCTTGCTTTGAAACAACTGTGGATGCTGCTGTCTATCAAGAAATTATGTAAAAATTCATACCCTTACAGCAAGAGGATGAGCAGCATGCAATAGAACAGCGCCACTTACCATACAGCTCACTCTGCTATAGAAATGCTATAGGATTTTTTTGGTAGACAAATCATTTTTAAAGGAACCACGATACCCTGATCTGACTAGTCCAGACTTCTTTCTGCGGGTTTACTACAAAGAAATTGTTTGGAAGAACAATCTACACACCCAGCAGGAATTGAAAACAAACATTACCAATGCCATCAAGAAGATAGACAGGGTACACCTTACAAGAGTAGCCAGGAACATGGTCAAAATGTTGACAAGTGGATGGACATCATTTTCAACACCTTCTGCAAAATATCATAAGTGTTTGCCAATAAACTATTATTTATAGTCTGAACTAAGTGACGGGGCCTCTTTTAAGTTCCTACCTACCTTTGTGTAAATAAATTGCAGAATGAAAAGTATAGATAATTTTTGACTTGGCCTCTTATTATATTATTTATACATCCTTCCTATCCCTCTTATTATAAATACATATATATATATATTAATAAGTTATGTTAACTTAAGTTATGTTAAGTTAATAAGTTCCAGCTGTTGATAAATTTTCCAATTTTTAATGTGTTAAGTGTTTAAAATGTGTTAACTTCCAAGTTTTAATGTTTAAAATTTGTTTTTGTTATCTTATATATGCCAAACTGAATTTTTAGTAATATGTAATTATATAATAGTTCTTGCATTTTAAGTAAAAATGGTTTACTTTTTTGCAATTAAATGTTCACTTATGAAATATTTTTACAGTATATATTTTACAAAGAATCAAATTTAATTCTACATCAGATCCCTACTGAACAATCTAGTATTTAAACAACTGTAAAATAAAAATTTTCTGAAACAAAACATTTCACGTATGTTTTAAAAAATCAAAAACACTATATATATAGCTGTTGCATATTTAATCTTACACAAGTATACACACAATTATTCTAAAACAATTTAAGAAATAAATTCTTGCATAATTTGTCCATAATTATAACAAGTTTGATGTTAACAGAAAAAAAATCAAATGAAGATTAAAGTACTTTCATATTTCTTGTATACTTTATTTTCAAGTTTATGACCAAAAGAGCAACAGTAATAATTGAAGAACATAAGAAAGAAACCGTAATAAGAAAGGGAGTCTGATAAGGATGTTCCCTATCCCCATTATTTTTTAATCTTTATATAGAACTAGCAGTTAATGATGTTAAAGAACAATTTAGATTAGGAGTAACAGTACAAGGTGAAAAGAAAGATAACGATGCTACAATTTGCTGATGATATAGTAATTCTAGCTGAATAAAAAGGATTTAGAAGAAACAATGAATAACATAGATGAAGTCCTACACAAGAACTACTGCATGAAAATAAACAAGAACAAAACAAAAGTAATGAAACGTAGTAGAAATAACAAAGATGGACCACTGAATGTGAAAATAGGAGAAGAAAAGATTATGGAGGTAGAAGAATTTTGTTATTTGGGAAGTAGAATTACTAAAGATGGACGAAGCAGGAGCGATATAAAATGCCGAATAGCACAAGTGAAATGAGCCTTCAGTCAGAAATATAATTTGTTTACATCAAAAATTAATTTAAAGGTTAGGAAAAGATTTTTGAAATATATGTTTGGAGTGTCGCTTTATATGGAAGTGAAACTTGGACAATCGGAGTATCTGAGATGAAAAGATTAGAAGCTTTTGAAATGTGGTGCTACAGGAGAATGTTAAAAATCAGATGGGTGGATAAAGTGACAAATGAAAAGGTGTTGCGGCAAATAGATGAAGAAAGAAGCATTTGGAAAAATATAGCTAAAAGAAAAGACAGACTTATGGGCCACATACTAAGGCATCCTGGAATAGTCGCTTTAATACTGGAAGGACAGGTAGAAGGAAAAAATTATGTAGGCAGGCCATGTTTGGAATATGTAAAACAAATTGTTAGGGATGTAGGATGTAGGGGGTATACCGAAATGAAACGACTAGCACTAAATAGGGAATCTTGGAAAACTGCATCAAACCAGTCAAATGACTGAAGACAAAAAAAAAATGACCAAAAAGCAGCATTAAAATTCTTTCACTGTGGGAGGGTAAAAAAATTAAATATTTAAAACTTTCATAACTTATTAGGCAGATTTTCTCTGGAATTTTGTTTAAAAAAAAAAAAAGTTAAATAGTTTACACAAATTTTTTTTGCTAAAATCAAAAACTTTTGAAATAACTACAAAACCTCTCCTCTCTTTTTATTGTTTTTTACCTCCCTCTTTTTTTCTGTATTAATGAGTCAGCTGTAAGTTTTGATAACTCATGTCATACGTTTTATTGTACTGAGATATGCATTATCTATCAGCAGACAAATATTGAAGTATTAGGCAATGTAACAAAAGTAAGAAAGCTGTACGTTTGTGCAAAATGGGAGTGGTTAGATTTGTTTTTCACAATATTTTTATGTAGTAGTACTTTTTGGAATTTCCAACATCAGATAATCAAGTACAGTTTCAAAATGCATTGGAATACTATAGCACTCTTATGAGGAAAAATGGTCATACACGTCATATCTGTAACAATAAATAGATACCAAGGATTAATTTAAAAAATTGAAAACATACCAAACTTAGCAAAATATAGCTATTGGCTTATTTAGAGTAAAGATTAAAAAAAAATCAGTTGAGTAGAACTTAGAAATGTGAAGGAACAAGAAAAGAAAGGTCATGTTTTAAGCAAACAGAAAAAACAAAAAAAATCAAACTCTTCTTTTAAAACTTTTATTTTCATAAGAACAAATGTAACCCGATGAAAAATGCAACCAAATTAAAAGATAAAACCAGGTTATTATTAAAATCAAGTTTTAAAAGTTGTAAATAAGTTAACATTTCTCAATTTTCAAATATTCTTAATTTTTTCAGATGTTTTATCATTTAATTTTGAAAAGTAAAAATAAACAAAAAGCAAAATCTGGATCATTATGGAATTAAATGGCCACAATTTTTATATATTTAGAAAATCTCCACTTTAGGCAATCTAACAGCAGTGCATTAAATGAAATTTTCTAACAGCTGAGAGAAATTTCAGCATTTTTCAGCATTACTTCTATTTGGGTTAAGCAAACTGTTCTGTTGAATTTTAACTTTTTTAGGATACCAAAGGCATTTCTCTTAGAAGCATAGAGTGAGGGGTTAAGTTCAGATAACAATTTTAAATATGATGCCTATCATAAATAGTTTCAATGCTTAGCAACAGGTATGATAAAAAAGATTAAAATTCAAACATTCATTATTGTTAATCTTCCTAAAAAAACCATGACATTATTACCTAAAAAAGCAAAAGAAGCCAAAGAAAATTTTAATATGTAAAATTTACATACTAAATTTAATTAAATTAAAAAATATTTTTTTTAAGTTACCAGAGAGATGGCCTTGACAACTCTCAAAGATCATGAAGGCAGTGGGTTTATAGGGTGTATAGCTAAACTTTCCATATAAAAGAAGTAGCTTCCTAAGATTAATAAATTTAAAAGATAATATACATTTAAAAGTATACTCTGAATAATATTCTTAAAAATAATTTAAAGGCTTCATAAACAATATGATTTACATATGTACACCACACATTTAATCCAAAATTGAGAAAAATCAGTCTCCTCTTGTCAGAAATTCTGGATTTTGCATTTTATTGAAATCTGTGAATATTAGTTTTAAAATGTTGTGAATGAAAATTGGGCATTTCATACTTTTTACTTAGCTTATAATGCAAGTAAGTGACTGATATAAAGCAGGTCTCGACTTTGATTCTCGGTTTGTTTGGGGTTGGGATATGATTATTAGACAAAAAAATCTCAGCTCATTGCATTTGGTAAATTTGAAACTATATCAGATATGTTGTTTTAAGTTAAAAGATTTATGATGTAGAACACAACTGGAAGAAAAAAGAAAAATTCCCATCTTACCTTCTCTTCTGGTAAATCAAATGTAACTTTTTTGGTACTCATTTTCTTAACCGAGCAATGCATAATATTTAATTACTTGCATCATAACAATTATTTATTTAAAAAAAATACAGCAATAGAATATAAAACTGAAAGCATGTTAATTTTTATTTTATTCTTATGAAGAAAGCAAATGCAATTCTTTTACAACAAAATAACAGAGGATTTAATGTAAGGTAAGTATGTAATACAAGAAATACACAGTCGTTATGGTAATAAGAATAAAGATTTTGAATGATTTGAAAAAGAGATCAGTATTGGTTTAAACTAAATCAGAAAAAACAATATAAATGGAATAAATTTAATTCTATTTGAATAAAGGAGGGCAAACTATATACAGAGCACTGTATACAAAAATAAGATAAATTACACAACTGTCCGAAACAATTTTAATACAATATATTTTAATTTTAATACAATCTGTGATAAATATTAATTTAAAAGCTTTAGAAACAAACAAAATATGCAGATCAGCTGTAACACAGACAATAAATACTCTTATTTTAACATATCCAAATCGCGTTTAAAATTCATTACTACAGTTAATGACTTTAAATTTAACAATTTTTTTTTGTTTGAGTTATTGAATATGAAAAATGTTAAAAATGAAGTAAAGGTAAAAACATTTGCCATCGAATCTGAATATAAAGTTTATTAACCAGACGTTTCTGTGGTAACAGGCTTATTACATCTGTTGCAGTTAATTTGCTGAATGACTTATAACTGTAAAAACACTATCCACACTATAAGGCATTAAAAATATTTAAGAATACTTAAATATTCTTCAAATACACATTTTTGTGAATAAAATCCATTTATTTAAAAAACAAAATTGGCATTTTTATTGCCATATATAGAACTTTTTTATATTCAAATTGGTGGCCATCTCAGGACTGTGTATACAAACTTTATTTTTCCTTTAATCTCCCATCTCTGATGCGTTTCTTAATTTTTTCTCTGTATTGTGATTCTCCTGCTGTTGTTTCCTCTTCTGTCTTGTCACTTTAATTCTTTTAAACTTGTGTACTTTTTCTTGAAAATTTCCGTCTAAAATTTCTTTTCTTATTCCATCCCTATCTCTAGAAACCAATTGTGTTTACCTTTGAGATTATCAAAGAAGTTGAAAATCTTTATTACATAGAACATTATTAGTAATAATTATTATTATTTTTTTCATAGGATTCATGCTACCAGTGGATAAACTGAAAAATAAATGCATAAAACAATATTGCCTCATGCAACAAACTTCATCCCTGCCTCATAACTAGTTTATTGGATAACTTTTCTCTAAGTCTCTACTCAACCTAAGATTCCAAACAAATTTTAATTAAATAATTGACAACCATTTAGTGAAAAGAATCAGCCACTTCTCCATTGCTTGCATAATAAAGCACTTTCAATGTGTTTAGATTCATTTACTAATTTCTTCACAAATTTATTAGCTAGCTAACTGTATACAACTTTGCTTTTAGTTATTTTCTTAACAATTCCTTAATGATTACATTCAAATGCAATATTTCTTTGAATAATAAACTGCAGATACATAGTCTGCTTATATAGTTGTTGCGGCAACAGCAGGTTGGGTTTTTTCTCAGCACCTCATTTACCTGTTGCTGGGTCACCGACATATTCAGCATCACTCTACCTTGAAGAATTTGATTTATATTTTATTTTTTTGTCAGTTCTGGTAATATTTGTTAATAAAGATCTCTGGTTTTGAAGGGTTTTCAACATGTTGGTTGTAAAAGTTCATTCCATATATAACCTAATCAACTTGTTTTAATTGAGATACAGCAACGTCTTAAAATTCTCTTTACAGAAATTTTGTAACATATGCAGTAGTATTACATTTACTTCTTGCTTCTCCATTTTTAACAACATTCCACTAAATTTCTTAGGGTTTTATCAATAGTAAAATGAAATTCATCATAAAGATCTTATAGCTCATCAATAACTGATATACACATATGCAATTTTCATGATTACTCTTTAAGTATCTGCTTTTAAATTAGGAACAGAGTGCTTTGACAGTCTGTTGTGGAAGTTTTAAACAGTGGGAGAGGAACCACCTAACGGGATAGAAGGAGAGATGACAATGATAAGCTTATTCTATCACTTTGGTTGGTAGATTTGTAAATGGATAAAAAAAGCCTTTGCAGGTATATATGCTTTTAAAGAGAGCCGAGATGAACCTAGGAATCCAAAGAGACTTAACCTAGAAGGATAAATTGGGAAATTTGACTGTGGAACTTGATATCTTATCGGCATTGCTACCAATATTACTGTTAATGTCTTTTTTGAGTGCTATGCTTTAAAAATGTAAGTGAAGGAGTAAGGTTTTTGAAAATAATAGCAATATAGATAGTGAATACTGTTTAATAAAGTAAAGCGCTTTGGTGTCTGAAAAGGATAATATCATTGAGTCTCTTCATTTAATAACAGCGATATTTATTGGACCCAAAAGAGAATTCAAAGAGGTACTTTTAGAAGAGATGAATTTTCTCCATGCTGAATCAGACTCCAAAAGGTCTTTTTACATGTGATCCTTAATCTGTAATTGGTACCCTCTTTGGTAAGATGGAGAATCAATTAAATCAGGGAATCATTCCTAGTTTAATACTTAGTGATAACTTGGAGAACTATGATTTATTTGGGAGGTAGGCACTCAGTTAAGTTCGCATTTGCTGTATGGCATTACTAATGTTTCTTAGGTGAAAAGGTGACTGTCAAATCTGACTTAAATCTCCAAATACTGATGATTTTCATCTCTGTTGCATAAAGGATTTGATATTGTCCTGCATTTACTGTAAAGAATGTTTTGGCACATTTTAACATGTTTAGAGACCTTGAAGTTAATCTTAATACCTAAGTAGGGGCAGATAGAATAATCCTTAGAACTATGGACCCATCAATCTCTTTATATTAGCTTTAAAAAGACGCGAGAGTCTGGTGGAATATTAATTACCATAAGAATGCTTGCAGAAAGGAGCTAGGATTCTTTAGATGTGTCAAATCCCTACATTGCAGGACAGTGAAAGCAGACCTATTTGGTAAAATAGCAGAGATGTTTGCACAAGGGAGGAGAATTCTGTCTTCTCTGCTGTGGTGTCTCTTCACAGATGGGCTGCTGATTGATATCTGATTGTTGCATCTTTTATAAAAAGAATGAACAGAAAAGGATTTTACAATTAGGAATCCTTACAATCTTTCTTATACTAATTACAAGATGATGAACAATGTTTCATCATTGGTGCTTTAAAGAGCACTTAGAGGTTAATTCTTACATCAAAGGTGGTGGTACTCTATAAGTGAAATAAGTCATATAATAGACGTTAAATTTGATGATACCAGTTTACAACGTTTAAATGATGTCAAATATCTTGGAGTCATCCTAGATCAGGAAAATATGTGAAACACCCATTTAGATAAAATCAGGACAACCAAACGTCACTAATTGATTGCAGATGTCTGATTAGGTTGAAACAGGAGACAGACTCCTCTTCTAAACTGGGGCTCTACAAGTCTGTGGTAAAGCCATAAATTTTGAAAGGTGTTCTTGGGAGAATGTAAGAAAGACCAAAAATCAACAAAGAAGAAAAATCTCTAAATCCTCTGGAGGCTGGCAAGTCTTTGCGTTGCTGGAGCTTTCAGGAGCACCATTGCTTATTAAGTTATTGCCCTATGCCTAATACTAGTAGACCTAAGGTCTTGCCAAGATGTCTATTATTGACAGGAGGTTTGAGAAAATACCATATGTTTCATCCAATAAAACTGACCAAATTGGGGACAGGATAGAATGAAAGGAATGTACACTTGGGATGGTCAGGAACAATTCTGTATTTTATTTAGATGGTTTCAGAATCTAGGAACTAAACGTAGAATTTCCAATTGTCAATCTAACAATATTTTTGGTAAGATTTAAGTAATTTTAAGATGTGCAATGCAATCAGTTTTTTACACAGCTGTTATTTACACTGGAAGTCAAGCAGCATTTGAAGAACTGAGTTTATATGAATTTAACTCTGTGAACAGTTAGGAATGAGAAAGCTGATGTACCTGCAAAGAAGGAAGCACAGTTAGAGCTAGCTACCTTCAAGCTAGCATATAATTACACATTGGTGAAAATTTCCTATGGTGATGTATGTAGATTGTAATCAGCTTTCAAAAGCTATAAACAAGTCATTATAGAATAGTCCTAAAGAAAAATCTCTTATCTTGTAGCAAGTCTTTCAGGAAGTGTATGCATTTCTGACCTGGTTAGCAAAGTTCTATCACTTGGAAGAGGTGCAGAAGTGGAATGATAAGATTAGTTTCTTCAAAAGGGTTCAAAATCCTCATGGCTAAAATAACTTCAGAGAGGGGACTCTGCTCCTTAATAATTAATAAATAAAAAAGTGTTTTTACTATAAGACAAGTTTAGTGGTAACTAAAATTTTTGTCGTCATTATTGACAAAATTAACATATTAATTTGTTTTACTGATGAAATTATCTTGCACACAATTCATGGTTGTTTTTTTGATACCTATGAGTTACATGATACTAGAATAATTTTCAGATATGTTTTAATTCAGAAATGAAAAGTTCAATGTTTCACTGTTAATCACATTCAATCTTAGTTTAATAAAAATATTTTTTCAGATCCACATATGTATAAATTGAATTCAAATAAGCAGGCAATATAAAATGATAAAGTGTGCAACCAAAATTCTATTCTTTTAAGGTGCAACAAAGTATGGAGGCCAAAAAAACCTCTTAGTACTGAGAAAGATAGAGGAATTAGTAAAAAGAATCTGCTCATATTATATTTCTAGAATTGATTTGAAAGAAGTGTTTAGAAAGTACATGCAGCACTGAATTTAAATATCAATTGATAATAAGTTGTCTGAGATATACAACAAATTTCACCACTACATTAAAGACCCTTGGGTCTTCCAGTTTCAAATCTGAGGTTTATTAAATTGTAAAAGATTTACAATTTAATCTTACCAGGAATTTTAAACATCTGAAAAACAAACATAATAAATATTTCACTCTGATTCTTGAAAATTAAAATATTAGCACTTACCCGGCTAGGAGGTCCTGCTACATTCTGTGGCAAGTCATTGATATTAAAATAATCTCTTGTTGTTATACCAGGAGCTCTTAATCCAAGACCAAACATTAATAAACAACAAACATATCGAGCAACAAATAGTCCCATTTCTACCTTGTCTGATAATCTGCAAAAACCAAAATAAAACTGGATGCATTAAGTTATCTACATAAACCAGGTGCAACATAAAATTATTTAACTCTCTGTATATAATAAATCCCCCTTCACAATGATATTCTACAAGTCAAGAAAAACTATTATTTTACAAGGGTTCATTGTTATGAGAGTGATTTTATTTTAAAATATTTTTTTTTATTTCGTACTTAATAAAATAAATTGAAATACATTGTTGGACATGTTTCCCACAAAGTAACACAAAACCATTTTATTTTAAAACAACTTATTTTGTATAAAAAACTATTTTCCATTACATATCAATAATATGGCAGAATTCTCACCTTCCCTATCTAACATCTATGAAAAATAATGCAATAACATTAAATGCAATAACAAACAATATAATCTGTTGTAAAGGAATGCTGTTCATAAGAAAATGTGCAGCTTATTATTTTGTTACAAGAGTCAAATTAATCATTACTTACAGAAACTAGTCTTACTTGAAAAATAATAAGACAACTGAGAAACCATTGATTGAAGAATTCCTGAATTGGTGAAACAAACAAGAAGAGATTAATTATTAAGATTTAAAAGAGAATATTTTTAGAATGTTTCTATGATTTTCACATGAACCTAAGTCACAATATAGTTAAAAAGTATAAAGTAGGTTAAAATACTTTCTTAATTTTTTTTCAGTTTTTTTATGAAAAAAATCTATAAGGAATAAAATAAAACTACTAGCAGCATTTTACAACTATAATGAAACAATTTTTTACGCTTCCAACTCATCAAAATAAAGGTAGGATATGAGAGGTATGCTTATTTTTGAATGTTTTTAAGTGAACAGAGGAATGGAAAGTCAGATGAGTTATGCAATAGTCTTTATCATTGAAACAGCTTAATTCCTTTTCTAATTTCTATGTTTCCTATTCAGTTCCGATACAGACATGTTCTACAAACACAAGAAGAAACATAAATAAAAAATAACTATAAATCTATGATTGAACATTTCCCTTTGTTTGACCAAGAAAGAACTAAAAATTTTTCTTTCCAATGTGTTCTAATGAGGGGGAAGATTTTAACACAAAGAAGTAATGATGCTTAAAGAAATTATTATAAAGAGGATTATTTTAGAAGGGGTAAATGTGATTAGTTTTTTGTTGATGGGGTTTTACCACATGAATATATATTTAAATTAATGTAACCTTAAACTTTAAATTTAAGCTGTATAATTTAAAAAAAATTTGCCATGGGTCCAACCACCACCATCTTTTTTTATACCATTTTAGTAAAAATTAACATAATAATTGAATTTTCATAAAATTCTTTGCACACTGCCTAATAATTTCTTGAGATATTTGAGATTTTTCCAATCTCAAATGTCTGTTGATACTGTTTATGGCTGAGACTGTATGATCTACAACACTGTCTGCCATCATAATTGCTTCAATACCTAAGGGCAAATAAAATATTACAAAATAAGAGGAAGTACCGGGTCCGGCATATAAATCTGACAATTTTGTAGTAATTGTTATGTTGGCACCACTGTCAATGAGAAGACAGGAGTGCTGTACATTGACAGGTCTATTCATGGTATTTCAGCAGCCAGTATGTCGTGGTCGGGTGAGCAATGAGCGTTTGTGATCGAAGCCTATTTTAAAAATAATGACTCGGTTATTGTAACACAGCGTTTATTTTGCAGACAATTCAATTTAAATCGACATGTGTCTGTTCCTAGTAGGAATACGATATTGTTGTGGGTGAAGAATTTTAGTAACACATCATCTGCTTTAAAAATGAAACCAACAGGAAGAAAACGGTCTGTGAGAACACCTGAAAACATTAACACTGTAAGGTTAGCTGTTACGCGGTCTCCACTATATCTAGAATATAAAAATATAAATAATTTTAATTTTTTCATACATAGCTGTTTTTCATATTGGTAAGATAAGGGAGTTGTTTAGCTTAATATTAAGATCATTTACTTTTTAAATGATAATATAAAAATCTGAAATCGTTACATACGGGTAATCATGTAATCACTTTCAAACAAAATATATCTTATTGGGAAGCAAGGCAAGACTTAGAATTTTTCTAAGAAATACAGTCTTTCTACAATATACCAATTGCAATAACTCATTAAGTAATAATTAAAATTAACTGATTACAAAATATTTCTCCAAATTACTATTTTATTTATTTAAAAAAAATAAATTAATACTGCAACATAAAGCTAGAGCATTGTACAGATATATTATAATATTAATATTTACAAATAAGAGGTGTGACTGGAAAGTTTTAAGACTGATCTTGTAATTTCAAAACAGCAATAATTTACAGACATTGTAATGGATCTCCTTCAATATCGCTCCCTTCTGACTGAACACAACGATATACACTTTTGGAGGTATTTTTTGAAATTTTCTTTCTTAAGGTTGTTAAGAACCCTCTACATAACTGCCTGGATGTTTTAAATTGAATCAAATCAGTTCCCTTTCAGCAAAAACTCCAATCTAGGAAATAGGTAGAAGTTGGCAGGGGCTAATAAATCAGGGGAATAGGGGGGTTGCAGAAGCACAGAAATTTGGCCAAAAATTTCGCAATTAAGAACATACGATGAACTGGTGCACGTCTTGGTGGAGGACCCAATTCTTATCTTGTCAGAATGCAGACATTTTCTTCCACAAATTTTCGCACAAATGTTGAAGGATGCTTTCATAGTATTCCTGGTTGACAGTCTGTACTCTAGGGACAAATTCATGATGAAAATCACTACAAAAAACCACTACATTGTCTTCACATTCGATCAACTTTGTTATGCTTTTTTCAGTCGTAGCGAACTTGGACCCTTCCACTGCAATGATTGTGCCTTTGTTTCTTGTTTATACCAATAAACCAGTGATTCATCGCTTGTAATTATCATATTTAACAAATCTGGGCCAGTTTTGACTTGATTAATTAGTTCTTGGAACACTTCATGTCAGTGTTGTTTCTGCTGGTCTGGCAACAATTTCAGAATGAATTTCATGGACACAATGTATGTTTAAATCTTCAGTTAAATTGACTGAACTGTGTAGAAATATATATTCAGTTCATCAGCTATCACCCTAATTGTAAGTCTGCATTCAGTTGCACTAAATTAAAAACTTTTACAATGTTTTCATTGGTTTTGGAAGACCGGGCCGGCCAGGCAGGGGTCATCTTTGGCTGATTCGTCATCATCTTTGTATCTGTTGAACCTGATAAAAACATTTGAACAGCTCAAACATTAATTCCGGAAGCTTTTTTAAAATTCAAAATTCAAGCCTCCAAGACTGATGTCCCGGTTTTCAAACAAAATTTGACACAAACTAGTTTTATTTTTCATCCATTTTGTGAGATCAATAATCTGCTGAACCGAAAACAGTCTTCACTCTCCATTCAATACAGATATCGTGGTGATCTTTTCAAGGACAAAACAAGCTTCTCTTCCCCACCCTTGGGGCAAACCTATCCCCTCCTATTAAGCAGTTGTGGACCTGTCTTAAAACTTTTCAATCACATCACATAAAATATCAAAAACTTACGTTCTAGGGTGGAACCACCAGTCTATACGTCCTAGATTAACAAGTGTCATATTCTCCGTAATAAAATTTAATGTCCAAAACAATAAAAGTACCAGACCATGTCCTCTTGGTGGAACTGATGGTAACTGGTAGTTACATTCCAACCATAGGATTAATGCAGCATATGGATAAATAATAAAACTAACAGTAGTCCATAAAATCTAAATGAAAAAAACAAACATATATTTTAGTAATATCAAATTAATATTTAGCATATTAAATTTATAATTTGTTTTACACATCTTGTCACAAAAATTGTAAGCAAACAACATACACAATCATTTTATTATAAAGGCACTGAATTTAACTTCAAATAACACAAAACAAGATACTTAACATTTGTAGTGATATTTGTGAAAATGTAAAGGTACAAAGATTAAAAGGAAAAACCCATTATCAATCAAATTATACGTTTAGAAAAATAATGAAAATAATTATGTTGACCTAACCCAGACCAGTAAAGAAGAGACTGTTGTTTAACAATGATTAACATTCTGAATGGAACAGTGCAGTAATCTGTAATATTCAAGTAATGGGTTTTTTTTAATATATTCCCATGTTTTAGTAACAGATGCACATACAAACATTGTGTTGACTTAAATAAAACTCAATGACAAAGCCAATGAAAGAAGACTGCACTGTCCAATTGAGTGTTTTTTGCTAATTTTTATCTCTAGGGCTACTTTTTACATGACATTTACCAATTAAATATAGTGTAATATTTAAATATAATGTTAAGTACATAAAAATTGGGCAGGGATACTTTAATTTCAAATACAAGAATTATTACAAATAGTTGTCTTTCTTCAAATCAATTAGAACCAAAAAACTGAAATAATTTAAAAGTTTTTCAGAGCAAGTCTAGAATTTGGTTACATTTTATGGGGAATAGAGGAATGGGAGAGTGGTTTTTTACTCTGACGCCTGAAAAAAAAAACAAAGAGTTATATATAGAGAATTATATATTAAATAGAGTTTTGGGAATGTTATTTAAAGTATTACTGTGGAGTATCAATTAAATATCAGTGCTTGAGCACCCACACGATCATAAACCTGAAATATCTTATTACACAATACAACACCAATTTGTAAACAGGATTGGGGAATCTCTAAAAAAAAAGGAGCTCTAGAAACATTTCTTGATGTTCTGGGAGCATTTGCCAATAACTCCTACAAATTGAAATAATGAATATTCCACATGCATTGCTCTGAAATAACCACTTTAAATTGGTTAAGTCCATCCTCTACACTGGAGCTGCCCAAGGTAATCAGTATGGAGAGAAGGTACAAGTTCTAATAGTTGGGTGGAAATATTCACCCAACTATTAGTCAAGCTTCACCTCCTGTGAAAGCTTGAAAACAACCTGCTAGTTAAAATGAATGGGCAAGATACTATTTTGATTAAATCGCCTTCTACAGTTGCAAAATCACCTAACAATCTTTGAAATTCATTTCCAATTGGTTCAAAGAACAGGGTGTCTAAATAATTTTTAAAGATTATCTTATTCACCTTGAAAAGAAAGCACAATGGAATTCATACTACCAATGAGAATGATTGATTAAGAGAGTCTGATAAAGTTAAAAGATTCAAAACTTCTTTGGAGAGAAAATAAAAACTTGAGATTTTTCTGGAAAAGAGAATCTTGATGGGAAAATGGTAATATTTTGGCTTGCAAACAATGTGGGAAAATCTTTGTGGCCATCATTGAATCTTTGGCTGCATGATGCAGTGGTTAAACCATGCACAACTTACATGTGTAATAGTTGTTTGGTGGCAGAAAGGCAAAAAAAAGTAACCAGAGAAATCAAAAGTTTTACAGAGATTAACTTATCTTCCTTTCTCTGGTGTCTTTAAAAGCACACCATAAGTTGCCCTTCAAACACTGCTTGACCATACCCCCACTGAATTTTGGATTTTAGCTGATGCAAGGTAGAAACTGATCATTATGTTGTAGCTTTTGAAGAAAATCACCAGTTAGGGATTTGTTCCTAGAGTGTAATGGGCTTTAACTCATCTTAAAAACTTTTACAAGTGAACTTCATCTATAGAGTCTATGTTTAGATGCAGGATCTGAGCTGACAAGTAAAGCTCTTTATCCAACTACAAATATAGAGCTCTACTTTTAGGCTTAGAATAGGAGATAAACATAAAGCCTTAAAAGGTGTGGCTTATGGGCAGAGACCACCTCTATACACCCTAAAAATTCCAAATCCTTTTTTTAGATGGTTCCATCTCAACCAGAAGTTGGATTTTAAATTCTATAAAATTTCAACTTAATCTCCTGTCATATAAATCAATAAAATGTAACTTTATTATTAAAAATATAGTACAGAAATAGGAAGTGGTGGTGGAGATGGTCCATTTGAAATAATTTATACGTATAATGAATACAGGAGGGATCTTGTGTCTGGTATTAAACTAATGCACAAATGTACTGGGCAATTCACCTCTTACTTAACATAGACTGAGGTATAAGATATAATGAGGCTTGAGTTTCATTCACTTACGGCTTTTCAGAGCATGGAGTAGATGTAGTCTAATTTCAAACTATGCATTGGCTGCAGTCACACTCGCACTATACATATTTCCATAATTTAATCATATATTATACTAAACAATAATTACCACTTTCTTCTGACTCATACAAACATAAACAAGTATTTTATTCTGAAACTTAATTAACACATATAAAGTTTGTTAGCAATAGATAGGTGTGCTGCTCCACAGATAAAAAACAAACCCAAAATGTGTGTTAACATATCAATGGAAACTGTGGTAATAATGTGATCACAGCAGTATCACAAGATATACTGTAGTTGTAAAATAAAAACAGAAGTGGTTAAAATCTACAATTATAACTTTTCATTTCCACATATTAGTGGAAATTAACAATAAATCTAACATTAAAAATTTATATAATTTAATTTATTTGTTTTTCAGGTGATCATAGATTAAGTGCATATTAATTACCTATATTAAAAAAAATCTCGGTTAACTACTTTAACAAAAAACACTGTAGGTATAGAAACATAATATGGAGGTACAGTTAAACAAAATGAGTCAAACCATAATTTTCTTGAAACATATTATACTATATTAAAGAGACATATTACACTATGATATTTTTATTTTTCAGAAAACTTTATCATAAATTGAATACAAATACATATATAAAAAAAAATTTTTTTATCTGAATCTACTATATTAAATGGGTAGAAAAAATTCTCAAAATAAACACTCTCTGTTTTTATTATCTTTGAATAATCTTGAAAATGTAACAAATTAAAAAATTTACAATGTAAAAAAGTTAAAAATCTAAATAGAAATAATTTGCAGTAAAACAAAATATTTTTAGCTAAACCAATGAAATTGAATAAAACAATATTCAATTAAAAATATTTCTTATAATAAACACTATGATTGTAAAATTTTGTTTCGTTTGAATAAAGTTATAATTTATAAATTTATTATAATTAAAAATTTGTAATTTTTATAAAATGACAATTGTTATAATTTATAAATTTTACAATTCTTTTTTGTAAAATGATAAAAAAAACCAATATTTTTAAAAACTAAAATTACTTCTGAAACAATGCAAAAAATAATATTAATTTGTTAATAATAAATGGAAAAATCGCGCTTTTTTAATTAACAAGAATAAAACAGTCTCATTCAATCTGTTGCTTAAACTCCTTTTTCAATTTAACCAACTACACTGTTATTTTACTGTTAAAAACAATTAAACAGATAAATCAATTTTGCCAAACATAATTTACCAAGTATTGATTTCAACAATAACTGTTTAAAGTTTATTATTAACTAGTACTCAAAGTAGAACGAAATAAAAAAGTTGCTACAGGATAGCAACTTTTTTTTTTACAGTTGTAGCACTTTTAAATAGAAATACAAGAAAAGTAAAATTTTTATTTTGCTATATTACTGGTCTGAATGATTCAAAATTAAGGGTAGCAAAAGATGTCTGACAGCTCATTTTCGTACAGTTTTAGTAATAAAAAAGACTATTTGACTTTTGGTAACTCAAAAAAGGCAAATACATAACAGATCTTTTACTTAAGTCATTAGCATTAACTTTTACTTTCTTTCTGAATATTCTTCAATACAATTTAGTTTTATGGGAGAAAATAAAATAGCTTACACAATCTCATACAAATTACTTACTTTTGGAAAAAAATAATACTGTTTTACAATTTACTAACCATGTACCCATAAATAGCTCCTGGATTAAGAAATGTAACTTGAAGAATAAAACGTGATAGTGCAAGTGCACTAAGGAAGTATGATAGAAAATACTGAAAGTAATAAAGAAATGAATGTCTAGTAACAGCAGGAGAGTAGTTTCCATATTTATGATACATATAAACTTGAGTTGATCCAAATATTAAAATGAATAATAACAATAAAGACGATGTAAGTGTAGCTGTAAAACATTCAGATGTACCATGGTTGAGCCAGATTTGGCTAATTGTTATGTTTGGAGGGCAGTACAACATAGCTGAAACAAAAAATAAAAAATAATGATAAGAAAATAATACAAATATTAACAAAATTATATTCAATAAGATTTCATTAGCACCAAAAAAGAATTCTAGAAATCTTCAAAATCAATTGTTTATGAAATCAGAGATATATACAAGTAAGCTTGACTATGTCAGTACTTTTTCATTTACATTTCACCAATTTTTTTGAGAACTTTCAAATAAAAAAACATGTGAAAATTCATTTTGAATTAAAAAAAAAAAAAATTAATTAATTCTACTTAAAATAAGCAGGAAATTAATGAAAATAACATTTAAAAATATCTTATCAGATATTATTTATCAAAAATTTTATTTATGGGGAAAAAATAAATCATAATAGCAAAATACAGTTTATTTATCCAAATCAAAACAGCTCCTAATTATACAATTACAACATTTTTTAACGAATTACTATTAAAATTTACACTTATCTACTAGTCAGTCCACAGGGCTGGTCTACTTAACTCGTCATTGCAAATCAGTTGTTTAGCAGCTGATTTTCGAAGTCATATATTCTGAGGCTCAAATCCTAGTAAAAGTTAGGTGTCTTTATACAGATGTAATTGAGTACTAGACAGTGCATACTGACTACTGAGTCTGTACAAGACTACACCTCATCTACAAGTCATATTTATCATCCTCATTTCAATGGGCCATAGGGAGGTTGCTTACTATTCACTAATTGAAAGATTGTAATGTACACATTAGGAAAAATAAGTTAAAAAAATCCCTTTTGGCAGGCCAGAAGGTGGAGGTAGATTTCACCAGTGGTAAGTAGAGGATAAAAAAGAATTCTACCTTTAAGTTAAGAAAAACTTCAAATTTAATCAGGGCAATTTTTGCATGTGAAAAAAGTTTCACATGTTTAGCATATGACAAACCCCATCTTCTTACAATTCTAGCAACATTTTGATCATACCTTGCCGTAAGGATTGATCATATCAAAAATTGCTTCAGACAAAGGTTTTAGGTAATGTTTAGAGGACTAATAACCACTTTGAACTGATTCGCTTGTGACTATTAATGGAGTATGATTTTTTTTGTCTTCAAAACTCCATTTCTTCCACCTCCTGGGCCAATGGTTAGTTATACCAAAAAAAAAAAACTTTACCTATATAAGTTTTAAGCCCTTATCCAAAAAATAGTAGGAACTTTAAAGAAATTCGATTTTTTACTTAATAAGAAAGTTGTAGTGATATTTTGGTTTTCAAAAATGCCCTCCCATTTATATCTCCATGGTCCGATTTTGCCCATTAGCGAACTCGACTGAGATTTTGGGTCATTATATTTTATGTATCAATTTGAAAGTGATAGGCGCAAAATTATAGCAGTTATCGCGTCCACAAGAAAGTGAAGCACACACACACACAAATATATATATAAACTTTTGAACTGACGGTGGTTTTGGGGTCTGGGGATATGAAACAGAAGATATGTTGAAATTTTCCCAAAGTCGAATCACGGTACCCATTACAACAGGAAGCTTCTTATGAAATCTACCTAAAAAAAAAACTATTATTTGAAATACTAACACAACTGGAATCAATCATGATCTACTCGTATTTAAATAACTGATAAATTAACATATCAAGTTACATAAAAGAATATCAGTATATAAACACATACCAAATTAAAAAAAATTAACACTTTTTTCTCTTAAAAGTTAAAATGCGTCAGTAGTACTCATTTCAGTTCTCATCATTCTGTAATGCACAAATATAAATAACTGTAATAACAGAAAAATAAAAAAATACACAAGTGTATTAACATCAACTATTTCATATGTTGTAAGCTTGTTTTATTCATGATACTAACCTCAAAAACGTCTTTGGAGAAAATAGTACTCCAAAAATACTTGTTTCTTGCAGTTGTCACTTGTGCAATGATTACAATACGTGACTCATACTATTCCTGAAGGGATTTATTAAGTCATGATGCTAATATTACAATCATCTGCATCCCTGACAGTATCAAACCTGAGTAATGCAGCATCAGCTGTCACTTTTATAGGCCACAGGATATCACTGTATGGAATAAGATTAAGCTGTAACCCACCAGTACAAACTTTAAGTCAGAAGTCCATTCATATGATCACTATACCTATGGAAAAGAGACAAATGAATCTACACCCACTGTATTCTGCAGTTTTGTCAAGTGCAACAGTTCTGTTAAGAGGACCTATATAGAAAATATCATGGGTTCAAGCAGGGCTAACTCTACTATGCACCACTATACATGGTGCATACATGGATATTACCAAAAGAACAATAAAAATGAAATGACCTGTTGGAAATAAATACATGTTTGTATCGATGGTGGGACATCTACTAAAAGCTACACTAGCTCATTTGTGAAAATGCTTAGATAACTGAAACTTATCTGGAAGTCTAAATTATATTATCTGGAACTAATTACCTGGAAGTCTATAAATGAAAATAATTTGGTTTGATAAGATCATTGCTCACTTTATTGCACCAGACTTTTATTTTTGTTGATAAAACAATGTTGGAGATTAGTTTCAATGGTTATACAGTTTTTTTATAGCTTCAAAAAATGCATATTCCATGTATTGTTTATACTAGCCTAAATGTTGCTTTACCTGTAAGGAGTATTTACAAGGGTAACAGACTATTTTCTTTTTAACTGTTGACAATAATTCAATCACTTATTGTTATTAAATTCATGAACTGGTTGAGGATGATATGAACATAGAACTTCATAGTACACGGTCTGGGAGAATGATCTGACGATTTTGTAGGAACAATGAAAAAATGTATTTCATAATATTATAAAGTTTAATGTATCTTATTAAAAAGCAATTTATACAGATTTACTTAAAAATTATGTCATCCAATGTTTCCCATTTTTCCTCATGCTCTCATTTAATCTCTTCTAAAATTTTTCATCACTAGAGGAACTGCTGCAATTTCATGTTGAATAGCTTCCTTGAGTTTTGCAACTGAACACGGTTAACCACAGACGACTTTATCTTTAAGATGGTCACAAAAGAAAAAGTCACAAATAGCCCCAGATCAGGTGAATGCACTGGCTTGGAAATGTTGCTGTGTCGTGAAATCAAACATCCTGGAAAGGTTTCTTGAAGAATATCCATGAAAATTCTCATCATATTGGCAGTATCACAATCTTTTTGGAACCAAATTCTGTCACTAACCTCATTCAGTTTTGGTAGTAAAGTTACCCAACATCATTACATATCAATGAGCCATTATTATTATTCTATAATTTGACTCTTCAAAAACATTTGGGCCTATTATATCGAATTTTGAAACTGTACACCAAACTGTAACATGATGACTGTGAAGTGGTTGCAGGTGAAGTTCTGGGTTACTGGCAGCCCAGTAGAGGTAATTCTGTTTATTGACACATCTAGAGAGATGAAAATGTACATCACTTAAAGAATAATGGCACCTTGGTGGACATTTTCGAAGAACTTGCTTGCCACTTTGTGAGATGCCCAACTATTTTCACTGAATTTCTGCAAAAACATTATCTTGCAGAGGTGGAGCTGAAGGTTGCCATGGAGATTTCTTATATTTTGATCAGAAGTGCCTAGTGCAACAGCATGCCTTGCTGCTGAATATCATGGAGATTACATTACAGCTAACGTTAGAGCATCAATCTTTTTTGGGTGTTCTTGTATTGTATTTTCATCCAGTTGATTGCATTTTTAAAGCAGACGATGTATTTCAAAAGTTTTTTACCCACAGTAATATTGTATTCCTACTGTGAACAGACGTGTTTCAATTTAAATTATAACGTCTGCTAAATAAATGCTGTTTAGTGATAAGGGAATCATTGTTTTTAAAATAGGCTTCAATCACAAATACATGATGTTCATCCAACCAACTAAAATGGTGTGACTAGTGCTAGGCAGGACAGTGGTCCCACCTTCTCACTGACAATTATGCCAACATAACAATGACTATAAAACTGTCAGATCATTACACCTGATCCTGTGTAATAAACTAACTGATAAGTGGAATTTTCAAATATGTAGTGACTATCACATCATAAAGCATTTGTCACTTCTAATCCAGGATTTCTCGATCAAGCCCAGAATTCCACAGGTTCATCAGGCACCTTTCTGACCACAAATGGCAGCTTCTTGTCATTTTTGGTTGTTTTCAAGGTTAGGTGCATTTAGAATTCTGATTTGGCAGGCAAGAACACAAAATTATTAACATATTGACACTACTGATTGCCATTCCAAAAGAGAGCTACAAAAACATTTCTCGCAATGACAAGACTGCTGAGTTAAATATGTGGAATCACGAGGAAGGATTAAAAAGGATATTAAAGTTGAAAACCAATAAGTAAGCTACTGCTTTTTTATTGGCTTATGATTAGATACTTTTTGAACAGATCTCACAAATGCTTACCAATTTATATTGTAACAACAATCTCTTATCTCATGAATTCAATCAATTATTTAGCTATGTTTTAAAGAATTACAATATGAAGTAAAACTGATTATGAGTGTAATTAGTCACACTCACGCACCTAATTAGAAAATATGTACTAGGACAATATTTTGAATAATAACATTGTAGTCCTTAATTGAACACACTCAATTTTGAGATGTAATTATTTGATGTATTTGTAAGTACACATTTTATGTTTGTTTAACTGTGAGTGACTGAAATAAGATATGATAAACACATTTTTGTTTATTTATAATGTAACGGTATTTTTTGTTTATGTTCTTAAAATATTTATAATAATTTACATAAATATTGATTATTATTTTATCACCTTGTGCTACTTTATGAGTTTTAATATATACATACATATATATAATTCTTTTTCCTTGTATTTCTCAGACTGATTAATATATTATGATTCCATTGTGTTTTTTGTGGTAATTGCAGAATAAGTATTCTGCATATTACCACAAAATATTTATATTTTTAAATATTGTACACCCACTGCAGTTTTAGTTTTAGTTTTAATCCTTTTTCTTTATCATTGTTTGTCTTTCATTCCTAAATGTTATGTTAAGTTTTTTATATGTGTTTTCAGTATATAAAATTCATACCATGAAAAGCAGTCTATCATCAATGAAAATTGTACAATGCCACAGAGATAGAAATCACGAATCATTAATTTTCAAGATTAATTTCAGTTCAGATTTAAATAGATTAATAAGGGGGAAAAGAGATAAAAAAGATATTGTATGGGGCTCCAGTACGTTAAATATACTTATTTTTTTTAGAAACAAGTAAAATGTATATTATTTCATGAAACATAATTGAAATCATTAAATTTTATCAAAATTAATGCAGTTTTAAAATTAATGCTAACTTCAGTAAAACTAATAGTGAAAGGAAAAATGTTGTTTCAGCACAACAAAGCTTATATTCTAGTATGTTGATGTCGTAAACAGACCATGACATAAAAAAAAAAAAAAAATAAAAAATTCTTTACTGACATTATAGTAGGTCTTGCATTATCTTAACCTTAAATATATATTCGATGTTGAGAGAGAAAATAGTAATCCAGATATAAATTCAACAATTCAAAAGAAAGCAGGACAAAGTTATATTTCAGTGCTACTAGTTCCTTGGTGCTGTCTCCCAGCCTAGGAATCAAGATCCAAACAAGTTACAAGCATTCACTACAAAAACAATAAATATTTGAATCAGTTGAATATATATATATATATATATATATATATTTGCCTTGGCCGGGAGACAGTACCAAGGAACTAATAGCACCGAAACATAACTTTGTCCTGCTTGCTTTTGAATTGTTGAATTTCCATCTGGATTACTAGTGTATATATATAAAATACTGCATGAGCTCTAGTTATGTTTGTAATTATTTTGTTAACATATATTTGTAAGAAGCTACTATAACAGTCATTTTTTTGTTGTATTAGCTTGAATAAACTACTGTTTATTATCTTTTTAACTGATATATTATCTTTATAACTGTACTGATATCTTTTTACTAAAAGATATCAGTACAGTTATTAAAGCAATGATACAAATTTACACTCAATCTTAATACCTAAACACCTAACACATAATACCTAAACTTTCACGTCATTTCTAAGTGATATTAACAAAAGATTCAAATTACAAAACAATAGTAAATATAAAGCTTCTTTTAAATTACAAAAAAAAAACAAGTACAGGAATTTTATACCGGTTTAACTTTTCTCTCTCTGTATTTTAATCATTCAAATGGAATAATAAAAATGTTCATTGAACTTTGCTTGGATTAAATTACAATTTATCCTAAAAACTAATATATACTTAACAAATCAAAATCATCAGATGGAATTGCGATCAATCTGATTGCTGAAGATTAATGAATCTATTTGAGAACATTAACATGTACGTAAAAGAAAAGTTCAAATCCAATTCATTACATCATTAAGAATTAACAATTATACGTGGGTTTAATTTTTAATAAATATAATGTTATTTCTCTAATAAGATTTTTTCTGCCTACCATGATGGAAAACAAACTATTTGTAATCCCCTTTTAGTACCACAATGTTTTTCTTATATACTACCTTAGAGTGTACAACTGGGTATGCACCTATTATACAACTGGGTATGCATAGAAAGCCAACCATACTTTAACAATATGCTGACTACTTTTTAAAATGCTACAACTTTGTTTTTCTTTGTCCAAATTGCATAACTTTTTTTTTATCAATAATAAAAATATGTTTCCATACAATTACTAGAAAAAAATTTCCAAAAATATTTTCCCTAATTTTTAATTTTGTTGTTATAATATTCATTAAAAAAAAATTTACCATTTTTTAAGTCACAGTACACTAAATTACATTTCATTTTCTATAAAGTAACCAATTTTTGAGTCCTTTTTCCTACAAATAACTAATTTATAATTATTTTTCTAAAATTGTGCAGTTTATAAATTTTATCACTATTTACAAGCAAAAAGTATTATGAGTTCAATGTTCTGATATTTCATGTTTATATGTACACAATTACATTACGGGTATTCCATTTTAATTCAACAAATGATCAGTGCAACACTATTTTTGATTTTGATGATATTTGGTATATAACTTATAGTGGCCAAAAAATATTTTTTCAATATTTTAATAAATTTTTTTCTTGAGTAATAGACTACCTATTTTCTAACTTTCCAACAAGTAAAAACAGCCATTTTTGTCCCTTTTTCCATGAGCTGTTGCATGTACAGCTTATTTTACATTGTACAGAGGGTTAAAAACAGCTTTTTGGAAGGAGTAAAGATGGAACTTCATCTTACTGTACTCAAAATTCATTTTGTTACATAACCAAATCTTGTAATGTTTACAAATTTTTTTTTTTCAAATTTTGGGCCCAAAATAAATAATGAAGGGCTTAGGGTAACAAGCCTATTTTTTACCTTTTAACTCTTTGGTACTAGTAATATGCATAAAAAAAAATTGACTGTTACAAAGTGTCCTTCATTAAAAAAAATGGCCACCAAATCATACGATTTTGAAAATGCTTAATTTTTGGGGCTCAAAAACCACATGTGGGACAGTTGGCAAAAATCTGAAATTTTTACAGCAGAAAGCAATTTTTATATATTTTAAGACCATATAAACTTCATTTTGTTACTAAAAGGGGTTGAGGAGTAATGAAGCCAACAAAACTGCTAAAAATATCCTTCGTTCTAACCATAAACATATCCAAAAATACTGGCATGTATCTTATCAGATAAAAAAATTACAACTAAACTCATTAGAATGAATAAATTGATCATTATAAATAGTCAATTACAAAATGATAAACTATTCAAATACATTAACAAGTTGTTCAATTTACTTTACATTATTTTACTCCTACTAATGGAAGTTATGAATAAATCTTGCACATTTTGATAGCAAACTTAACTAACATAACTTAGTGCTTATTTACTTAGTGCCATTTTTTTATTGAGTAGAACTGATAAGTCCTCATTCATCATTGTGTAATGTTGTATTCTCCTCCAGTAGTTGATAGAAAAAGCTCTGGAGGTGTGATAATCTTTAAAATAATTTCCAGTTGAACCCATGTTTGATTATCCCTCAATGATTTCTTGAATGAAGTACCAGGACCCTGTGAATGGAAAATGTGTATTCCTATTCATTTTCATATATTTTGACTTCAACGACTTCACTTAATCACCACTTGCCATCGTATATACAGTAGATATTTTGGCTTTGGTAAACCTATAAAGCAATCAGAAACACTAATCTCCTTGTGTAACAATACTAACATAAATATTTCTGATTCAGAATTGGCCCGGACTTTCAGAATACATTTCTGACTTGTTGAAATATAACTGTGAAAAGTTCTTGTTTCTGGGATTGTTATGATTACCTGATATTGAAAACTCAGGTATTCTTCAGTCTCTTGAACATCTTTATTAGAACAGAAAATAAATGTTATATTTTTAATATTGTCTTTGCAATAATTGTACATTTCAAAAGGTGTAACAATTTGATTGTTGACTGTCCTTTTAATGCTTGTTTTAGTCACAGTTCATTTTATAGTTACACCAATACCATCACATGGTCCTTTTCTATGGTATGAGGCAAAAAAATGCCATTCAGCTGCGATTTCAAACCTTTGGTGATGGTAGCACAAATTTATGAAACGTTTTTGTTTTTATACTGGCTGCCCTCAGAAAAATAAAAAATTGTTTAATTTGTGGTAAAAGTGTTTTTACTTTATTTATAACTTGCTTTTGGAATCAGAAGAACAATGTAGTATTCTGTTTTAAATACTCACTAATCACACAGTAGCTTTGTAATTTTCCTTCTTTTTTAAGATATATGACAAATGGATGTACTGTGGCATAGGTTTTTGACCAGTGATATGACTGGGCTTCATCCTGTATCACAAAAGGAAAATTTTGAAGGAAATCTTTCATTACAATACATTCACTCTCCAACAGGTTTTCCTTTTTAACGTTGAGAAAATTAGCTTGTTTCTTTACAACAAAATGATGACTTTTTAGGTTATTTAAATTTTCAGTAAGTTTATCTAAGTACTCTTTAAATGGAAAAAGTTGAGTAGTTAGTTCACAATGGTTAACAGAAACAGACTGTTTGAAGATAATTTCAGAATCAAAATCATCCCACCTCTCTTGAAGTAATCTGAGCACTTCATTAATGCCTGGACATTTTTCACACTTTTTTTTTTCACATACCATGGTTGAAAAGAGAATTTTATAATCAAATTTCATTTTTAGAGCAGATAACATGAGTTTTACATTTTGGTAGACCATACACACACACACACACACACAATCCTTCTTGCCTCAATCATTCGACTGTGCTCATCATTCTCGTAAAAATCTTTGGCACATTTTTAATAATATTTTTATCAATTATGTGACTTACTCTTTTTGCTGATTTGTAGCAAAATTCCACTTATTTTAATTAACTGTTTGGATTGACAGGCTAAATACTGACTAACACTAAATACATTTTGAATTTTTTGAATGCTCCAGCTGCTTGGTAATAAACTTAAAATATTAATTTTTTCTGTAGAGATATTTAAATCAAAGAATCATTTAATTTACTGGCAACTGATTCGACTGTTTTTATAACTTTATTTTTTAAAAGTGCTTCCTTTGTGCTGCTTGATAATTTTTTAACCTTAACAAGGGAAATGTCAAGTACTGAACAAGCTTTATTCACAGACTCAACTATAACACATTAAGGCTCAAATATATCTTGACATTCCAGTTCGCTTTCTGTATCATCTTCTGTTTTTGTATTTTGTTTAAGAATTTTGTACACAGTGCTCTGCCTGGAATTAATTTTAAATTTGGATTGCTTGTTGAAAGTGAAAGAGATTTTTTAACCGGTTTCATCTGACAGCTAAATGGATCAGAGCAACTTTTCCCATTAATATGAAAATAATTATTTAAATATTTGGTTTTATGAAAAGTACAGATACTTTTTGTTTTAGTACATCCATTTCTTAAAAATATCAATATTATCTGCTGTTCTATCTCTAAAATATCGTACAATACCGAAGATCTATTGTAAGTCAATTTGTGACATACTGTTTCAGTGTGAATTCCAACTGAACACTACATAATTCTTTTTTATAAAATGCAAGGGTTCTTACAATATCAATACAATTAGTATAAATTATAAAACTACCAATTGCACCTCACTTTGTCTTATCCCAGTTTATCTACAGCTAAAATAAAAATTTCTCTAATAAAATTAAAAATAAAAGATATCACATAAAATATAAGTTCACTGCTAATAAAATTACTTTATAAACAGGTGTACGTTACCTAACTACAGTATTAGCACTAGCAACAATACAACATATCATATTGAAATCAAAACAGTAACTCAGTCTTCTACAATGTTTACATTCAGGATTACGCAAACATTCATGTCAATGCATGACTTTCATGTTTAAACATAAGTTTGTGAGTGCAAGTGATACTAAGTAACAGACTATCTAGAATATAAGCTATCTCATTATAGACATATCAAAATATTTTGTATAGTAGGCCTACATTACTATCTGAAAAAATACATGCTCTGAATTTTATGGTTACATTGTTCACAGTTAGAAGGAACAGTGTTTTTAGAGGTTTTGATGGCTTCATTACTCATCAACCCGTTTGGGTAACAAAATAAAGTTTATATGGTTTAAAAGTTCATAAAAATTACTTACTGCTGTATTACTTACTACGTGTCCTACATTTGGGGTTTGGGCCCCAAAAATGAGATATTTTCAAAATCTTATGATTTGGTGACATTTTTTTTTAATGAAGAGGGCTCAGTAAGAGTCCAATTATTAAAATAATAAGTACTACTAGTACCAAATAGTTAAAAGGTAAAAAAACAGGACTGTTGCCCTAAGCCCTTCATTATTTATTTTGGGCCCAAAATTTGAAAAAAAAACAACAATTTGTAAACATAACTTCAGTAAACATTACAAGATTTGGTTATGTAACAAAATGAATTTTAAGTACACTAAGATGAAGTTCCATCTTTGTTCTTTCTAAAAAGCCCTTTTTGACCTCTGTATAATGTAAAATAAGAATGCAACAGCTCATGGAAAAAGTGACAAAAATGGCTGTTTTTACCTGTTGGCAAGTTAGAATATTACTCATGAAAATTTTTTTTAAAAACATAAAAAAAAATTTTTTTAGCTACTACAAGATGGGTAATTATCAAATACCAAATATCATCAAAATCAAAAATAATGATGCAATAAAAGTTTTGAAAATTTGTTGAATTAAAATGGAATACCCCATTAACACAAATAATTATTTATCACTAAAATTTACTGTTTGGAACATTTGCAGGGATTCTGAGGGTTCAGAACACTCAAACTCGATTTCAATGTCAGAAACAAATTAACACTCAAATAATCATCATTTAAAACTCTCTGTATTGTATTATCACTCAGGGGATCAGGCTCGCTTCATTTTGTTTGTAAACAACATATGGGGCAACATACAAAAGAAAAATTTATCACAAAACCATTTAATAACATCCAAAACTGACTAATGACATAATATTTATGTTTAAAATGTAGTAAAAACTATTTTTAGTACAACTAAAAATATTATTCCATATTACTACCATTTGAATCGACTTTTTAAAAATATTTTTTGTTAGTGTTGTTTTCAGGGCATTGGCACTCAAAGGGTTAAACTAGGAGGTGCTTACATTTTACATTATACTTTCACACTTTATGTATTAATAAATAAATACATACACACACACACATATATATAAACTGCTGAATTCCTTCAAATTTACAACCAGGAATCTTTAGGTATTAAAGTTGTGTTGAGTGAATAGGTAATAGCACAGCTTACTAGTAGTGTCTATTCCTACATAGTACGCTAGCAAATGTTATATACTCCACCCAATACATGGTGCAGTAGAATACTATTCTACTGCACCAATGCGACAATACAACAATGTACAATAATGTAACATATGAATAATTGGGTACAACCCTATTCTGTACAATAAAGAAAATAGGTAGTATTCCTATTCTCTTTATTCTAATCAAAATAAATATTTTGATTAAAGTAATTTTTTATTAATTTAACCTATATTTTAACTGCTTTCTAGTAGAAATTAATCTGTGTGTCCTTCACACAGATCTTATATTTTATGAAAGGTTTACAAATGGGCGAAACCGATGTATATATTTTTTTTTCTGTTTAACCAATGATGCATATTTAAGGGTTGATAAATTTACATTCCTACCACCTTATTCTTAAAAGCTTGTTTTTTCTTTTATTATGAATGTAATTACAGAAGATAAATTTTCAACAGTAAACATTTTTGACGAATTATATCAACAAAGTACATAAAAAATGAAAACTGCTCGAATAATTATTGAGAAGAAAATTAAAAAATCAATTCACATTTTACCGTCGACATTTTTTGATCGTTTGGATCTACAGTTTCATTTGTAGCAACAGTCTATCTCTAATCTACAACAAAATAAAGGAAAGGGAATGTTACGATGAAGTGAACCCATTTAATTAAGAAACTTATAATTATTAATGTAATTGCAATCAACCGTGCGTAGTTAGTATTTGCAAAAAGGTAACTAGCCGAAAAAATGCAGGTTATGTTACATCTATTACTTACCGACAAATTAGAAACTGCAGTTAAAAATGATATCAGTCAAAATTTCTTGGCATAATAACTCTTACTATGGATTATTAAAGAATGTCACTTCATTATTAATATTCTAACAATAAACAATGAAAATAAGTGCATACCTCACTCAACTAGCACTTCAACATAAACGCAGACGAATTCGCGCATAATGCATGACTAGCATTTATCCAGTGCAGCCAATCTAACGAAGCAATGAACGAAGTTAAAAACCCTCCGTTCCTAGTAAATATGAATGGATAGCAGGTAGCCTTCAGCCAGAATGTTTCCGGAACTGTAATAGCGTTAATTTAAGTAATTTTTGTAAACAAAAGGATTTATAACTGCAATGAAATTAAAAACAAAATGATTCTAACGGTGGCATGACATTATTTAGCCATGTTTGAAGTAGTTTTTCATATTTATTTACTATTTTAATAATTACACAGTTTGGTATGAAGTTACTTTTTACTACAACGTATTGATTAACATTTTTAACTTTTTATATTTTAAGTCATTTTAGGTGTTTTTTTCGTTAAACCACTTAAAGACTTCAAGAATTACAATGTTTAATAAATCGGTAATTTTACTAAATACTGGTGATACTATAAGATATCGTAAAACAGTTTTATGATATTAAGAATTGTATAGACATGTATCAATTGAAGCTAGCAACCCCTAATCTTTTATAGTTTGATAATCTTTTTTAATTATTTCACTTTTTGTAAATAGCCTTGCTTTCCAACAGTTTTTTCTCAATTCTCAAGATCTATCTACAGAGTGATTTTTTAGTCCTGTTACCCAATTTGTAATGTCTGGTAATTTTTTTCTAAGAAAGGGAAATTTTGTTTGTGAAACAAAATTATGAATTATAGAATAGTCTATAATCTATAGTCTAAAATAAATAGTCTATAGTCTCAAATAGAATACTCTCGATTGTCTGAAGTAAAATATACACTCAGCAAGACAGGAACAGGATGCTCCCAGAGGAGCCCTTGCAGTAGAGAGTGGAGATCATGGAAAAATCCTTTGAGAGGCAGAAGAGCTAGACCGATGTGGGGGAAGGGGTAAAGGAAGTTCTCTGCGGAGCCGTCATTCGTCCGTGGTCGCGCGGATGGGCGATGGTGATGATACACGAAGACTCCAGATCTCTTCTAGCCCAATGGCACCTTCTGGGGCCGCGCAATACTTAGCTGCGGGGACCGGCTCCGGGGAGAGGATTGGTGTGAGATATGAGGTTTAGTCGGTAGGGAGCAGGCATACATACGCTCTCTTTTAACATCCAGCGGAACCTGTTAGCGAGTCCGACACACTTCCCGTAAATGGGGTTCCTCCGACTTACCGTTAAAAAGAAAACACAAAAAAATCATAAATTATTATTATTGGCTACAGTTTCATTACTCACTAAATATTTCTTTAACTACATTTAATACGTACATTTAAATTATATAAAATTAAGACATAAATAATAAACGTTAAATTATTTTTTAAATGTATTCCATTTGTTTCTATAATATCCAATGTCAAAAAATATAAATTTTTTGTTTTTGTTTTTTTGGGCTGTACAAAGAAAAAAAGTTATAAATTGCAATTTACTGTAGTACCAGTGTAAACGCAAAAACTTCTCAGATTTTACAATGTTAAGTTAGTAAGTTTGACAGTATGAAACATTTTGTGTTTGACAGTTATGAAACAATATTGTGATTTTAAATCCATAAACATTATGATTTTTTTAAATCCATAAACTTGTTAATTCTGTGATCATTATTTAAATAAGAAATGTTTGTCTCTTTGGCTCCTCTTGTGTCCTTTTACCCCTTGTTCAGTTTAGAAATATAGATTTTTTTAATTTACTCAGAATTTATTATGCAAGATATCTAATTAACTTGCGATGAGGTATACCTGAACTATAAAAAATTATTGTTGACGAAAAAACAAAAAAAATTTGGGGTCGTACACAGGGCCTCGCATGGTAACCAGACACTCAAATCACTGGACTAAAAATACAAGACACTGGTTCGAGCTACTATATAAGTCATTAAAATTAGGAAGTTGTTTTAATAAATATAATATCAGGAATCTATGATCGAGATTTAATCTAAGAATCGGTTCTTGTTTAATATGAATTAAAACTGCGTTAAGTCAATAATTACTACTACTAATGTGGTTCGAGGAAGTTACCTAAAAATATTCTGCCGTTATGGCTGTAATGCATCATAAAGGATAAATTTTTAGCTGAAATTCTATTTCGTAGGTTTATAAACCTACGATTTCATTAAACCTATGATTTCATTATAGGTTTATATGAGTAAAAATATATTTTTTCTTTGAAGATTTATTCGCCAAACAAGTTTGAAACTTGTGCATGGGAAAGTTTTTAGCAAATGAAACGACGCTATTACATTCTCTTTTTAACGGTTACTTGCTTGTTTTCTATTTTGAGAGCTCCCATACTTAAGGGGAAGCATTTGGGTAAAATTAATTTTTAAGAAAGTAATCCCAAAGTGGTGATAATAAATTTTAAAAAAGAACTTTTTAAAATTGTTTATAAAATACAAAATCTTACAATTCTAAATAAAGTTGTAATTTTCTAAGAACGGGGTGAAAAGTTTTGGCTTAATTTTAAAATATATTTTTTGTTACCACAAACTACTGGAGTGTGGGAAGGTCAAAAAAAATTTATTGTAGTTTAATGGCCTATTGATTTAGAAAATATAAATTCAATATTAATAAAATCGGTCATAATTGGGGTTGGCTAGCTCCCTATAATTTGCATTACATGCAAAATTATTCCTTTTTTAGTAATAATTTATTATATATTTTCTTTTTATTTGCAAGTTTTAAAAAAATATTTTTTAACATTTTAAGAAGCTTAAATTTTTTTGTTGAATGGAACTTTTTTTTGTTTTACATAAGGAAAAAAGATGTAATGTAATTATAAAATGTACTTGTTCTCTGTTTTTCTTTGTAATGTATTTAATTTTGTAATTATATTATTTTGTTTTAAGTTTAAATGCTTTTGTTATTAGTAATTTATCCAAGATAAGTAATTTTTCACTAAATATTAACTTAAGCTTGATGCTAGATTAAGTAAAGTCAAGCTCTGATTCACCTAAATAAAAACAAATTATTCATTAAAACCTATCGTTATATCTACTAAACGATACGCCAACATTTTCTATAAAATAATTAATTTGTTATTTTATTCCTCTAAAATAAAAGCTTTTCGATGTGATTATCGATAAAAATAAAGAATTTTGCTCCATTTTGGTTCTTGATATCCAGTTTGCTGTTACTTTTAAATTATTTTTACTTTCGTAGTTATAGCGATATATGGCGCTACAGCAGATACAGATATAACGGGAAAGAACATAGATCGCTAAAAAAATCTAAAAAGATTGGTATTTTACAAATTTTTGTGCCTTAAGACAAAAAAATATGGTTTAAATAAATTATAAATAATCTGCAAAATAACTTTTTTCCAATGTTCCCAAGTTCAAAAAATTCTATTTTTGGCCAGACAAACATTTTGCGTATGTAGGTACGTACGTATATTGACCTGTGTTTGGTGTTAAAATTCTGGTATACAGATACTACCTTCGGGGGGAAAGAAAATATTCAATTTTTTAAAAATTGGAAAAAGGGGGTGGAGTTGTTTTGAACGAAATAAAATTTCAAAACTTTACTGGGGCGCTTTAGCTAAAAGGATTTCTTACAAAGGTTGAAGTTTTTTATGAAGATCAAAACTTTTTATTTAATATTCACCTCCCACCTAAAAAAATTACTTTATACTCGTATTTCTCTTTTATTAGTTACATCTTGCTTCAGAAAAGGAGTTAATGTGAAAACACCTAGATATCTTTATCGGGAAGGGAGAAAAATGTGTTTCATTAGATTCTACTTAAAAGTAATATAATTTTGTTTTTGTAGTATTTTAGGACAACTCCTTAAAATGCAAATTATAGGGAGCTAGCCAACCCGATTATGACCGATTTTAGTAATATTGAATTTATATTTTCTTTACTTACGATTTTCCTCGCTTCAGGATAACTTATTTTCTGCAGCGTCTTGACTTCCTGAATTGCCGTCTCCAATATATATACAGGGCAGTTTCTTGACCGGCTGTTATGATATCCTTTGCAGTTAATACAAACAGGAGGATCTTCACACGGATCACCTTCATGAATTTCAAATCCGCACACACAGATTTCTTGTTTTATACATCTGACTGCAGTGTGTCCAAAAGTTGACATTTGAAACATCGCTTAGGTTGCGGGATAAATGCGCGCACATCCAGACGATGAATTCCAGCACGAACTCTTTCAGGCAGATTAGGTCGATTGAAGGTTAATACATGTGATGCTGAAGGAAAAACGTTACCATTTTTCCTCATGGTTAACCTGCGTTAATGAGTCACTCCTTGACTCGACATCTCCTCTACAATTTCCTCTTCCGTGCAATTAAGAAGGTCACGGCAAAAACCGACTCCTTTCGATGAGTTAAGTGTACTGTGTGGTTAAACAGACACAAGGAACTCACCGATCTTCTCTATAGCTTGAACCTTTAAGCTTTGATTATCATTCATGGTTTCGACGTACAAACCGTTAAAAGTCTTACGAATCTCTTTAACAGAACCACCAGCTCAATTTGTAATTTCTCGAGCAATCAAGAATGGACTGACTTTCTGGAAGTTTTCATTCTCTCTCTTTATCACTAGATGCCTACGTTTGGGCGCATTGTTGCTGAACAGAACTTTACGAAAATCTTTTATAATTCTGTCAGTGTCTTTCTTTATCTTATCAGACTCCTTACTGTGTTTCCTCTTCGCTTCTGGTGTATCGGATGTTTCTAAACGAGGGTGTTTACGTGCAACCTCTGCCACGTTGGTTTGTTCAAGGTGTTCCATTACAGTTGATCCCTTCTGTAGCAAGGCTAGCCGCCAGGGTACACTCCCACTCCAGGGCTACTAACCTTGGAGGTCCGATCCGGTATACGGTGGAATCGGCATTTGTCCTGGCAGAGAGCGGATGCATAATCTTTACACCGACTCCAGGCTCCTACTCACCGAAGCTTTCAGAGCTCCCATGCACCGACATACATGGACACTTTCACTACATACTTGCTATCGCAGGGGGCATGTGGACAACGGAAGGGTCTCCGTTACACCTGCAATAACATCGACCCTGGCCGCCATATCGCCAGCTCTAAGTCTGGTGTAAGTCATTTAATTGTCCATGATCTGTAGGTGGCCAAAAAATCCAATCCATCTTAGTGATCTGAAGGTAGAAGACAGGTCAAACAAAAGAACGCATTCCGAGGAAAATACTCTGTGCCCCGTTAGCCAGCTACATGTACAGCTGTTGGCGCCCTGGACGTGGAACGTAGATGTTGTGTTCCGGACGAGTGGATTATCTACCTCAGGGCATTATTATTATTATTTTGGTGATGAGACAGCGCTTCGAGATGCTCCCGAAAAGTTATCTACTTAGTGTGGTTTTTTTCAGTGCTTAGTACTTCTTTTTGTAACCCACCTGGTTGGTCTAGTGGTTAATGCGTCTTCCCAAATCAGCTGATTTGGAAGTCAAGAGTTCCAGCGTTCAAGTCCTAGTAAAGCCAGTTATTTATACACGGATTTGAATACTAGATCGTGGATACCGGTGTTCTTTGGTGGTTGGGTTTCAATTAACCACACATCTCAGGAATGGTCGAACTGAGAATGTAAAAGACTACATACACTTCATTTACACTCATACATATCATCCTCATTCATCCTCTGAAGAATTATCTAAACGGTAGTTACCGGAGGCTAAACAGGAAAAAGAAAGAAAGAAAAAAAGTACTTCTTTTTGTGCTTAGTGCTTGTGAATGTGTTTTGTTAGCATTTTTAAGTAATATTCGGTGTTGTAATATGGTTTTTTGTGATTTATGTGTTTTGATTGCAACGTCCATGTCCCACATGGCTTCGTCTTTTTATCTTCTTTTTTTTATTTATTTAATATGTTTCTTATTGCCACCTCTTGCACCTTCTTCTCATCCAGTAATAGTCATTTCACTTGTTTTATTAATTTTTTGCTGTCAAATGTTTTTTTCACCACCTGATAATTATAAGCGGCACCAGCCTTCCCTCGGAAGTGCGTCCTTATTTCCGTTTCCTTGCTTCATGCGGCCACGTGTCTAACCTACAAATCGACCACGTGTTTATAGGTTAGACGTCCCTTCATGAAGAATTTTTTTCACTAGACAGGCTTCTAACACCTGCTCCCCATCTCATACTTCTACTTTTTCATATAGTTCTTTATTTATTTATTATTATTATTTTTTTGTATTATCACGTATTCCGAATTAAACTCTTATTATTTTACCATCATTGTTGTTATTGTTTTATAGTAATTATTATTTTAATATTAGGTTATAATTAAGATTATTGTTATTACAATTATACGTTTAGCGATGCTTCCATAAGCGCTCACTTTTTCTGTTTTTAATTGTTGCTTGATTAATTATATAATTATTGTTATTTCAGAATCTAATGTATGAACATTTATTAATAATATTTAAATATGTAATTTTTTTCCTCTTATAAAGCTGATTTATCATAAATTAGTTCACTGATTGATTTTGATCTACTATTCAAAATGAAAAATTATAAATTTTTAATTTTTTTCATATTTTTTATCATTAAGTTAATTTGTAATTTTATAAAAATCTTGTTGTAAGGCAGGCATTCTAAGACGTCCGTCTTTTAGTTTCAATTAGTTCACCTTGGTTACTGTTAAGGTGCACGTCATGCCGGGCAGTTCGGACTCTTGTTCCCTCTGCAAACATCCGTTTTATGGCAAGCAGAAGAATCTTCGGCGTGTCAGTTACTGTTTCCGCTACCATGTGAAATGTCTGAAGATTTCTAAAGATGAATCTCAAAATTATCAAACGCACAATTTTAAATGCAACAATAGTTTGAACAGTAGTTCTATTGACGGCAAAGTACCAAATTAAGAACAATTTTTACAGTCAGAAACAGATTTATTTGGCATTAATGAAGCGAGACCACAGGAATATTAATTATGACTCTGTATCACGAGTTCTACAGTCATCCCTTCAAAATGCACTCGCTGAAATTTTAAAAGTTTTGAAGATAGAAATTTCCACTGTTTATGATGAAGAAATCCATCAAAAACAAAACAAAACTGACAATGACGAAACAGTTTATCATCGCTGGATCAGTGCTGGAAAAAACGGGAGAATTCTTTTTCTTCAAGTAGTGCTGGTCATTCCAAGTCTGTCGTTTCTACAGTTGAAATCTCTAAAAAAAAAAAAACCTAATCAAATCCGGTAGTTTGAAAACCAAAATTAATTTGGTCTCCTCACATTCACGGAAGAAAAAAGCCCTATTCGTGACTAGATTCAATACTTCTGTAATCGTCGGCGAAGTGGAGAATCTTTGCAGCGATCTGAACCTCGACTACATTAAATGCAGCAAATTGCGAACTCGGTATTCTTCCTACAACTCTTTCCACATTGAGGTGTATAGCCGGGTCTTTAACAAAATAAATAATACTAGTATTTGGTCAGAAGGTATTTTAATTTTCCTCTTTTTTGGGCTCTTGAAAACTAACACAACTACGAATTCACCAGCGAAGGATGGTACTAATAATACTAACGGCTAATGTGTCAATACTGTATCAAAATGTTCGTGGCCTACGTACTAAGTCATTCGAGGTTTACTCAGCTTTTACCGTTTCTGATTACGACTTCATTGCACTGACTGAAACTTGGCTGTCGGACGTCCATAGTAATATAACTTCTTTCCGGAGTCATATTAAGTGTTTCGTTCAGACAGAAACT
Source organism: Lycorma delicatula (assembly GCF_047948215.1). Lineage (NCBI taxonomy): Eukaryota > Metazoa > Arthropoda > Insecta > Hemiptera > Fulgoridae > Lycorma > Lycorma delicatula. Next base: position 153,015,185 of record NC_134455.1, on the reverse strand, counting down.
ATGAACCTTCCGTTGCTGACTGTGGCGGCGATACTTTAATCGCTGTTAAAGACGATATTAAATTTGTTCGATGCAAGGACTGGAGATGACTGCCAAGTCGGTCTGGATCGAGGTACCAAGAACTGCATCCAAAAACTAATACTCAGTGTTCATTATTTTCCACAATTTGTGCACCCATCTGTTTTGGAACAGCATTTTAATGATTTAATTTTACAAATAGATTCCGTGAAATACGACATAATAATAACTGGTGACTTCAATACCCCCGGTGTGGTCTGAATGATCTTTCATGAGTGGTCATTTTTCTTTCTGGTTGCAATTACTATTCTGAAAGTCGATCTAAGCACATCTTCAATCTTGTAGATTTTTTGAACCTAGGATTTTATGACCGTAACTCTGCACAAGGAACTAACCCTGATCTTATATTGACAAATGTAACTGTATCAACTCTTTCTTCGTATGGTGTTGTGCACCCGAATAAACTTCATCCTCCGTTCTCTATAATCATATATGATTTTTCATTCATTCATGATGATGTTACGAATCGTCCCACGTATAATTTTAGAATGCGAGACTTTAAATCTCTCTTTATAGACGTGACCAATGCCGATTGGAGCAGTGTTCTTCTATAAGTCACTTCATAATTTACCATCTCTTGTTTGGCGAAGAGAATACTTTGATTTACTGTTTTTCCATAGAGCATTACACGGGTGTAATCATACGGAAAACGAAATACAGCTACGAATACCCGGACGCAATATTAGAATTTTTTGTCCTCTTGTATTCTCTACGCAAGTTATTTCACCCACAGAGAGATGCACTTTAACTGCTGTAAACAAATACGATAAAATAGACTTTTTCCAACCGAGGAAGAATTTTATTTTTGAACTGAGAAGGTTATACTCCGGTATGAAAAGCGATATTAAAATCACATAAAGCTATAAAACTGGATTACTGCAGAACTACACAGACTCTCTTTTGCTTGTCCATAGTTAAATTATGTAAATTAAAGCCGTTTCTATGTATAAATAAATAAATATTTTAATAATTAAAAAAAAAAGTTAATATTGTATGGTAGTGATTTAAATTTCTTTTGCGATTATTTTTACCTGCACATATATTTATATATTGATAGTGTTGTATAAGTACCAGCAATTCTAATTAAATTATAATACAAATGTAACTGGATGAAGGAGATAAGGTGTAAATGTGAAATACTACTACGCAGATATAAATAAAATTTTATTAAAGTTATTACTCCATAATTACCATAATAAAAACTCTAATTTTTATTTTTGTTGTTTTTGAATTTATAATTATTTTTATTATTGTTATTAAAGTGTATTATTTAAATTTGTTTTCTGAATTATGTGCATTTTTAATTGTGTCATGTTTATCTGTAATGTTGTATCTATGCAAAGACTATAATAATAATAATAATTATTATTATTATTATCATATCTCAATAAATATTTAATGACTTTTAATTATTTACTTGAATATTTATTAATTTTTTTCATTTGTAACCATTGATTCTTAAAAAATATTAGTAAATTACTTTATATATATATATATAATACTTTAATGTAAATATTTCTTTTATTGAATGCTATTATATAATATTTAATATTATAAAATTTATTTATTTTGTTTTTTGTGCAACAGAACAGCTTTACAACGCCTTCATATGTTGCACAGTATTACATGAAAATATATACAATAGTTACAATATCTATAAACAGTTATAAGTAACAATTCATATATAAGTTGAAAATACAATATTTAAATACATAAATATCAGTATACAATAATAAAAATAAATTATAAATTTACAACATTGGAAATAGTAATTAATGTTTAAGTCACTATTTACAAAAAGTTTACAAAAATACATTAATTTCGTTCAAGAAACGAACTTGCGGCAAGAAGTAATAATAATAATAGTTTATTTATTTATTTTGTTTTGTGCAACAGAACAGCTTTCCAATGCCTTCATGTTGCGCAGTATTACATAAAAATATATACAATAGTTACAATATCTTTAAAAAAGTTATAACTAACAATTCACATATAAATTGAAAATACAATATTTAAATACATAAATATTGGAATACAATAATAATAATAAAATATAAATTTACAACAATGGAAATAATAATTAAAGTTTAAGTCACAATTTACAAAAGTTTACAAAATACATTAATTTCGTTCAAGAAACGAACTTGCGGCAAGAAAATCAGACCATCGCCTTTACCATCTTATAAAGCAATAGCAAATTTACATATATATGTTGATAAATGTAAGTTATGAGTCTGTGCGTAATTATAAAATAATATTAATAGAATGGCCCAAAACAATTTTAATAACAATAACCGATATCTATGACATTATCCAGTAATAATAACTACAATTACAAAGAATAACCATTTAGTATTTATACAATTCAGAATTTATAATATACATAATCAGAACATAATTTAATAATAATATATTTGAAACAGTAAGAATTACAAAGTAATACAAAAGAATAAAACCAGGACAGTAAATAATTTCTATAAGCAGAAACTAATTCTGAATAAGACTATTTTACCAGTATAAAGTTAAAATATTGTTTCGGAAGGTGAATTAAAAGGAAAAGGTTAATAGTTAGATACTGAAATAAGAATGAAAATGGATACAAATACACACACACATACATATACATACATATATATATATACACATACATACACACATATATGTATATACACCATCTAGCATAACCTAGTCAGTGTTACCAACTATTGCTCGATGTATGTCATCAATAGATGGACGAGAAAAAAGATCTAATAGATCAGCGAAACTATTTGCCAGACCAAAGCATCTTAATGCTGGAGACACTCAGAAACTCTTCTAATGAAGTAGGGCCTAAAGCTCCTGATGTTCCGAAATGGCACCCACAGTTGTAATTCACGACATTCCGGCATGGTACCATGGAGGAGATCTGCAGCAAACTTCAAATCGAAAGCAGTTCGCCGATTTTCCAGTTTCTCTAGCTTCAAATCTCCGCATTGAGTAGCGTAGGAAGTGGTATCAAATTGACCAGGAAACCTGCATCTCAACGCCCAAAGCAGTTTCTTCTGGACGCTTTCAATCATATCGTTAGTGAAACCACGATCCCTGTTCCAAATAACCGTACAATACTCAGCAAGAGGACGAACAAGTGTTTTATACAGCAATAGCCATGTGCTTATTAATATAAAACGACGACAAAGCCATCTCACAACACCCAAATTTCTTCTTGTCAATGAGGTGATGGCCTCAATATGACGTATAAAGGAAAGCTTCGTGTCAAAAAGAACCCCTAGGTCCTTTATCTCCTCAACTCGCTCAATTCGAGAGTTGTCTAAGAAATAGACATGACGAGACCAATTCGTCTTTCTTGTGAAAGTCATCACCTTCGTCTTTTCAAGATTCAAAGGAAGACTGTTCTCAACAGACCACAACGAAGCCTCGTTCAACGCTTTCTGCAGTAGCAGATGATCTGCATCCGAAGAAATCCTCCTATAGATCTTTATGTCATCAGCAAACATTAGAACAGGACAACTAATACGCTCCATAATGTCGTTGATGAAAATCAAAAAAAGGAGTGGACCAAGGTTCGAACCTTGAGGAACACCAGAACCAATTTGAAATTCACCAGACGTGGAGCCACCAAAACGCACTCTGAAGCAACGGTCCGTAAGGTAAGAAGCGGTCCACTTAACCAACGAAGCGGGAAAACCCATTTTTTCCATTTTATTCAATAAAAGATTATGTGGAACCGTATCGAAAGCTTTCTGGAAATCCAGGTATACTACATCTATCTGTCCCTGGCCTTCTACTGCTGGACCTACGGTATTCAGAAGGGTACAAAGGTTCGAGGTAGTTGACCTACGCAATAAAAATCCTTGCTGCTCCACAGCTACATTAGGTTCGATGTATGATCGGAAGACCTCACAGAGCAAAATCTCAAATACCTTCGGCAACACTCCTAACACAGAAATGGGACGAAAGTTCTTGATATTGGAATCATTCTCCTTTTTAGGTATGGGGGTAACCCTAGCTTTTTTCCATGTTCTGGGAAAATACCCAATCCTCAAACTTAAATTGAATAAATCGGCCAGTATGGGAGACAAAATAACAGATAATCCTTTTATAATAAAAGGTGGTATGTTATCGATCCCAGCTACTGATTTTCCATTAAGACGTTTAATGGCTCTGGAGACGTCATCAGCCGAAAAAACAGGAATGGATGGCTCCATCATATCAACATCTGAGACGACATATTGCCCAGCAACAGCAGGTTGACAAGCAGACTGGAAGTATTCACCAATCTTTCGACTGATAATTTGAGGATCAGTACATAAACGATCATCCACCATCACAGCCGCAACAGAATTTTCCGGTGTCCTATTGTTACGAACGTACTTCCAAAATCTTTTAGGTTGATACCTTAAATAACTTTCAATCAAAATGCCGTGTCTTTGCCTGTCGCGTTTTAACAACCGTTTCGATTTGGCTCTCAACCTTTTAAATTCGTCGTAATAGATGGAAAGACCATATTTTTTGTGAGATGCATGGGCCTTTCGTTTCTCAAAAAGTGTTGAGATTAAATCTCTAGAGAACTAAGTTGGGTAACCCCTCAATTTTGGTCGCCTTTGTGGAATATTGTCTTGAATACACTCCATTAAAGTCTCATTCAGTCCATCAACAGCATCGTCAATATTATCGAAATTATCTATGTTAAAATTTTCCGAACGGAACTGGTGGTAGAGACCCAAGTAGTCCCCTGCAGGAAAATAAAAAAAGGACTTAACCTCTTGTCGACAATATGTTATATTATCAATAGACAACGAGAACGGAGGGTGAAATCTATCTTTATTTAGTATCTCTAGACAATGTTCATCGAGGATACGACGCTGGAGATTCATGATGACTAAGTCTAAAGTGTTACCATCACTTTGTCGAATTTGCTCCAAATACATCAAATCTAAAAATTCAAATAGAGCAGCAGCCTTTAGATTCCCATAGAATGTGGCGTTGGAGGTGCACCTGTCCAGCCAACTAACACCCGCCAAGTTGAAATCGCCAATCATTAAAAAGTTGTTAGATAACGCTTCAACCTTACTCTGAAGTTCCTCCAAGTAGGACCTAAACAAGATAGCAGCAAATTGGGGAGGAAAGTATTGAGTTCCTATTAACAGAGAAGGGCTACCTTTTTGACGTATTTCGACCCAAACACATTCGTTGGTTAATTCAAGGTCATATCTACGTACCACCTACCTGGAAGGTACGTTTTACTGCCAGTAACACTCCGCCGCCGCGCTCAACAACGCCAGGAAAATATTTCCTGTCTGCCCTGAAGACAAAGTATTCCTGTGGAAACAGGTCCCTGTCCAGATGTGTATCTCCAAGCCAGGTCTCAGAAAAAGCAACGACGTCATAGTAGTTATCTGCTACCGCCTCAAAACAATCCTCCATCTTGGTTCTAACGCCACGAACATTCTGGTAGTATACCTTAAGCCCCATTTTTAATAGAAGATGCACCATCCCCGGATGCTTTGTTGGTATCCAATAAGAGGTCTTTCGGAGAACCATAGAACGGAGAAATAAGCACTCCATCGGGCCAAGAGTCTGCGGAGTTCACAGTGCCAAAGTCAATTTTATTGACCAGCACACAGAAGGAGTTGTAAGAAGGATGCTTCGTCTTTAGCTGCCTAACTTCAACCGATCTAAGACCAAGTCCTTCAACAATACCACGCACTACATCCGGCGTCACCGAGGTATGGAAGCGGGAAACGAACAATGCCTTCTTCTTTGCCGCAACAAGATCAGGTTTAGCTCCATTTTTGCCAAAGATAACCTTTTTGGATGACTTCCTAGGCGCTGAAGTTTTCTGTTTTATTCCATCGGGCTTGTCTTTATGAACCCTTGATCTTTTCCTGACAATCTTGCTCCAAGTCTCCTCATCGTCATCTTTGGAAGAGGCAACCACCTGTGAGAGAGGAACACTCTCAGCCTCAACCAACTGTGTGACCTCAGGAACATTAACAATCTTCTGCGTAGGATTCTTTGTAATCACTGCCGGAACCCTGGGCACAACCGGCTCAGGTCCCTTTCCTCTACCGCCGTGTCGTCGGCTACCTTGACGGCAATCACCATGACCGACGTCACTAGTAGAAAGTGACAAAGACATAGCTTTAGTCAGGCGCTGTAGCTCATTTTTAAGGGCAACATTCTCCTTACGAACAGCGATCATCTCCTGTCTCAGGGCAGAAACCTCACCAATCAGCGAATCTGCAAAACTGGACAACCTTAATTAAAGGAGTTGTACTAATAATAATAATAATAATGCCCTGAGGTAGATAATCCCCACGTCCGGAACACAACATCTATGTTCCACGTCCAGGACGGCAACAGCTGTACTTACGTACATTACATATAGATGGCTAACGGGGTTCCGAGTTAATTCCTCGGTTATGCTTTTTTACGTTTGACCTGTTTCCAACTTCAGTTCACTAAACGGACTGGATTTTTCGGCTACCTGCAGGAAATGGAATAATAAACGATTTTGGAAATGGACTCATACCACTCTTGGAGCTGGCGATGTGGCGGCCAGGGTCAATTTTATTGCAGGTGTAACGGAGACCTTTCCGTTGTCCGCATGCCCCCTGCGATGGCAAGCATGTAGCAATGGTGCCCATGTATGTCGGTGCATGGGAGCTCTGAAAGCTTCAGTGAGTAGGAGCCTGGAGTCAGTGCAGAGACTGCGCATCCGCTCTCTGCCAGGACATATGCCGGTTCCACCGGAGTACCGGATCGGACCTCCAAGGTTAGTAGCCCTGGAGTGGGGATGTACCCCCGCGGCTAGCCTTGCTACAGAAGGGATCAACCGTTCATGAATATTGAACAATCAAACGTGGCAGAGGGTGCCACGTCTACGTGGCACCCTCCGTAATCTGAATCTACGGAAATGGAGGTGCAAGTTGTTATTGAGAAACCACCAGACGTAGAGAATATAAAACCTGTACCAATAAGCCTCCAAAAGCCCAAAGATCAGCTTCGGTGAGAGCATCTATTTCAGCTGGACCCAATACTGCAGTAGAGATAAGAGTCCAGCTCATCAGCCGCGGAGAGTGCATCGGTTGCTAGTTTGGATTCCTTAGCAACGATGCTAATAGCACCGACGAAACTTTCATCAACTGATGTGAGTTGGCGAACGTCATTGGCATCAGATAGAGAGGATGATGCCATGTCCGAGGCCTCAGACACTCTCTCGTCAGAGGTTGAGGCCGTTCGCAGGATGGAAAAACGGTGCAAGAAAGGATGGCCGAAAGGAAAGCCAAGGAAGTAATTTTTTTGGATATAAGTTATAGAAGAATGCAAATTTTGAACATTTTCGATTCATGAAAATGAATACTGAACCTTTTTTCCTTTTTTTTTTGAAGTGTGATGGGGCTAATGACCAAAGTAGTCGAAGCCCCTAAAAACCTCAAAAAAAAAAAATAATAATAATAAATTGTGTAACATTATTAGAACACTAATTATTACTATCTTTTATGAATTGTAATTAATATTAATCTAAAATGTACGATTATAAAAATTATGTTCCGAATCGTATATATTTAAAATTTTGTGTTTTTAATTTACATTTAAATTGTTAACTTATGTTAAATTTATTGTATATGTTTTTATGTACTAAGTGTTCTCTCGATTATAAATTCATTTCTAACAAAGTAATTAAGATTGGGAGTGAAGTGAATCTCCGCCAAAAAGCAAGAGTGAAAAAAGCACAAGAAACGCTTCTTATAAAAGGTCGCTTTTATTTTCGTTCACAAAAAAAACATGCACTAAGATGATAAGAGTTAATACCGTTTTTTTATGCATTTTTCTTTGTGTAATATTTCTATATTCACTATTAAATATTAATTAATTGACATGTTGTACATGTTTTTAATATTTCTCATCACGCGAAATGAATCCGCCATTTTTTTTCTTCTCCGACAGCATTTTATAAAAAAACATTTATAAAGCCATTTTATAAGAAATCTGATGTGAACATCATATGACTTCCTCATACGCCTATTAAATTACATAAACACATTTAAAAAAAATGAAAAGTACATAAAATTTTATTTCATTAATAACTTCTGATATTTTTTTTTATTATTATTTATCGTAAAACCTTTTTACAATCAGAGGTTCATAAAAGGTTCATCAGAGGTTCGTAGTGTTCATTTTGTTAATGTTTTATCAAATTTTCAATTGTGTTCATTTAATCTATTTATATATATACTCAAATCTAGCAATAGCATTGCCGGGTCTACTAGTATTCGAATATAAGTAATTATTAACATTTTTACAGATAATGCTTTTTAATTCTGTCTGTTTTTGTAGGTAACCTGAGAAAAAATTCAAATCTAGATAAAATTAGTTAAATTTTACTGTAATTTCACTCATAATTCTGTCTTAACGAAACAAATTAGTCTACATTAAAAATAAATTTTGTTTTTACAAATAAAGTTTTTTTTAAAAATTAATCCTTACCACCACTCGACGCAAAATACCCGAATCTTACATCGTATTAAACCGTTTTTCCGTATTATGGTTGATATTTTCAACAAAAAAAATCTGCAGGAAATTACAAAATTATTATCTTTATCACTCTGTTTGCTTTTCCGCCTGTTTTCCTGGTAGTGCAATTTCTTGACGGGTTCATTGAATATCTTTATTTATTATTATTGTATTTTCATTGTTCTGCCATTTATTATTTTACCTGATAATACTTTAGTTTTAAGGGAAAATTCTTATTCTACATATTTGATTGTTAGGTTAAACCTCTTTTATAAAAAGATATTCACATAATGAATATTATTTTCATACAACATTATTAAATTATTTCTAGTTAAGTATAAGTATATTTTCTAAAGTTTTAAGTTCCAGCTAAATTTTTTAATTTAAATCTTGTCCTTTAATAATATATTTTATAATTAGTAACATTTAAATCATCTAATATATCTAGTCTGGTTCAAATTCAATACCACTACTAGTTATTCCATCCATTTTCCTTTACAAACAATATACAATATTTTAAATAATCCTTATAGTAATATTTCTTTACCCTTTCTTTTTCCTGTTTAGCCTCCGGTAACTACCGTTTAGATAATTCTTCAGAGGATGAATGTGGATGATATGTATGAGTGTAAATGAAGTGTAGTCTTGTACATTCTCAGTTCGACCATACCTGAGATGTGTGGTGAATTGAAAACCCAACCACCAAAGAACACCGGTATAATATTTCTTTACCCTGAGGTAGATAATCCCCACGTCCGGAACATAACATCTATGTTCTACGTCCAAGGCGGAAAGAGCTGTACATATGTACTTTTTCATAGCTAACGGGGCTCCGAGTGTTTTCCCTCGGAAATGGACATACAGGCCGTAATACAAGGACTGGATTTTTGGCTACCTGCAGATATGAAATACTTTAATTATTATGGAAATGGATTCACTCCATCTTTAGAGCTGGCGATGTGGCGACCAGGGTCAAAGTGATTGCAGGTGTAACTTTTGTTGTCCATATACCTCTCGCGATGGCAAGCATGTAGCTAAGGTGCCCATGTATGTCGGTGCATGGGAGCCCTGAAAACTTCGGTGTGTAAGGGCCTAGAGTCAATGCAGAGATGGCGCATCCGCTCTCTGCCAGGACATATGCCGGTTCCACCGGAGTACCGGACGGGATCTCCAGGGTTGGTAGCCCTGGAGTGGGGGTGTACCTCGGCGGCTAACCTTGCTACAGAAGGAATTAACTTATCATGCAGCCTGAACAAACTATTGTGACAGAGGATTCACGTAAACACACTCGTCTTGAATCAGCGGTTTCACCTGAGGCGAAACGGAGAAAAGGTTTCGAAAGTAGAAGATTAGAAAATGATACTAAGCATTTGCAGAGAGCTCTATTCAAGAGCGATGTATCAAAACCTAACTATTTGGAATCAGTAGCTATGATGTCAATTTTTCGTAAGTAAGCTCCTTTCTTATTGCTCGAGAAATAATTAAATGTGCTGGAGGTCCACTTAAGGAAATCAGAAAAATATGTAATGGACTTCATGTAGAGACGACTAATGATACACAGTCGCAGAAGATCCTAGCACTTAAAAATATTTGCGAATTTGCTGTGAATGTCGATCCGCACAGTACACTCAATACCTGAAAGGTTGTTGTGGTGTGTTGGGATCTGCTGAATTGCACAGAGCAGAAAATAGTTGAGGAACTGGTACTACAAGAAGTGATAGAGTACCGCAGGTTGAACATGAGAAGAAACTGCGAAGTCTTACCTTCTGTTTCTCATGTCCTCACCTTTAACCAACCAACACTGCCGGAGAAAGTTCGTGCAAGAATTCACTGTTTGGATGTGCGGGTTTTTGTATCACAACCAATAAGGTGCTTCAAGTGTCAACCTTTTAGTTATACTGCTGCCAGTTGCGAGAGATCGTAAATATGCATGTGCGGTGAAGAGGTTCATGAAGGAAGACATGTAAGGATCCTCCTTCATGTGCAAATTTTAGAGGACAGCATTCGTACAGATCCCGAAATTGTCCTGTTTAAAAAGATGAAGTAGCAGTGCAGGAAGTAAAAACCTTGTAGAAAATCAGCTACCTTGAAGCAAAGAGAATTAATTGTAAACGCACGCAAGCCTAGAGCAATGACAATTTATGCTCAGGTTGCAGCTGCTGTTTCTGCTCCTGCTTCAGCTTCTGTCGATGAAAACCAGTTTCTTGGCAAACTTGCGCCCACTTTGACTAGTATGATTGAAAGGATAACAGAAAACAAAATGAAGTCTTTCAGTCGTATAGAAACCATAAACCATAAAAATAACAATACATCCTCCTGATGACATCTCGATGAAGAACAAAAGTGCTCTTGATCTGAAGAAAACAGACGCCAAGCCAGAGGGCCACGTCCGTTTGCATGAAATATTGGATCATGATGTGAGGAAAGTAACTGCTTCGCAGTCTGCTACGGAGGCTCCCAGGCCTCAAAAAACCACACAGGTTTTTGTGTGGTCAGTGTTTTGTGGCCCTAGTCAGGGAGGAAACAGGGCCTGTTTCCTCCCTGACTAGGGCGGTGACAGGTGAGACTCCTGTGTCAGGGGTCTCTCAGGTTCCCGCCTCAAAAAAGCGCCTAAACCAAGCGCCGATCTAGGTCCGTCGTCCGCGGCTTCGATGGTCGTCTAAGGCTTCGAGGCCGGGAGCTATAGAGGCGATGACATTTTGAACGAACACAAAGTTGTTCGTAGAATAGAAAAGAAGAGGAGAAAAGGGTGGCCGAAAGGCAAACCCAGACAATAAAACAATTTGATATTAGTGAGTCGATTCTTCAGTGGAACATTAATGGATATTTGTCACTCATCCATGAGCTCCAATGCTTGGTACATGATGTAGACCCAATTTATTTATGCCTGCAAGAATAAGATTTCTGCCAAAATGAAAATTTTAAATTAAGAAGATACGATACATTTCAGCGAGATCAACCACCAAATATACGAGTGAAAGATGGAGTAGCCACATTAACATCGATTAGAGCTACCACCGAAGTTGTTGATCTAAATACAAATCTAGAAGTGGTTGCAATCAGAATGAAGCGTCCGCTTCACATCACTATCTGCAACATATACTTACCGAATTTTGATTGGAAGGAGGATGACGTAGCACGATTAACTGCTCAGCTTCCCCCCAATACTACTGGTGGGTGACTTCAATGCACATATATCTCTTTGGGGGTCGGATCGAGTAGATCCCCGTGGAAGAGAACTGGAAAAGTTCCTGCTGAATTATGATTTCATTATCTTAAGTGATGGTTCAGGAACGTTTTCAATGTCAGTGATGGAACCATGTACTGTATAGATCTAGCATTTATAAATGGATCAATAGCACCGAGGTACACTTTCCATGTTTTAGAAAATCTACATGGAAGCGATCATTTTCCGGTGGAAATTGCAACTGACGTTTCAAGAAAAATATCCCATCTTCAAAAGATGGCTCTTTGATAAGGCAAATTGAACGAGCTTCAGAGCTAGGACGATACTCCGTGAAACAACTGGAGTTATCGAAGTCGACGTCAATGGTGTAACTAATACCATACTTGACTCGACATCAAGATATATTCCCAAAACATCTGTAAAACACAAGAAGCGACCCGTTCCGTTGTGAACGATGAAATAATCGAATTAAAAGAAAGAAAAAAGCGTATAACGCTTTTAAGAAACGTACAACACTAGAAAATCTAGTTGCTTTTAAAAAATACAGAGAATATGCAAAAAGACTTATCATAGATTCTAAAAATGAAGATACCGTTAAAGATGCTCCAAACGAAATTGCAGAGCTACTAGCCAATCATTCTGAAGAAGCCTGCAAGACGGCTAACTACGATGAATATTTTAGAATGAATAAAACAGAACTTGAAGGTCTACTAAATTACAGAACTGAAATAAATTATTCATATAATGTACCTTTTAAAATAGAACTTGTGAATGGGTTGGAGAAAGCCAGCAACACAGCTGCTGGTCTGGATGAAATTCATTATGACATGATCAGGCAACTTAATACTACTGTAAAACGTAGATTTTTATAACTATATAATCAGATATGGCGGGATGGAATCTACCTGCAGCAGAGGAAAAAGGCATATATTCTTCCAGTGCCAAAGAAAGATAAAAAATTGACAGATCCCAATAGTTAACGACCTATTTATTTGACGTGCGCTATGGGAAAAAATTAAAAAAAATGATAAATAATCGACTCTTTTGGATTTTAGAAAAAAAAATCTGTTATCCTTACATCAAGCGGGTTTCAGGCAATACAACTTAACTACTGATCAAATGATTAACTTAGATAATATAATACGCAACAGCTTTATCACAAGAAAACATTGTGTCGGATTCTTCTTTGACTTGCAGAAGGCATTCGATATGACCTGGTGTTATGGAATATTGCTTCAATTAGATAAATGGGGCATTCGCAGCAATATGCCGGTAACTATATGAATGAACGTACGTTTGAAGTACGTGTTAATAACGAATATTCAACAGAAAGAGATTGGAAAATGGCATACCACAAGGCTCGCCGTTGAGCGGTACCTTGTTTACGATCGCCATTAATAAACTGATATTAGCCATTCCAGCGGAAATCAGCGAAAATGTTTATGTCAATGATCTGGTAATTGTATATGCCAGCAACACAACAGCTATGGTGAAATACAAATTGCAACGTGCGATAAACGCTCTCAACGAAACTGCAAGGAATAATGGTTACAAATTTTTGCCAGAGGAAACGTGCTGTGTACACTTCTGTAGGAAGAGAATTCCTCACCGAAGTCCTGTTTTGACCATCGACAGCCATCCTATAGAATACAAGGATAATGTGCGATTCTTAGGTCTATTACTAGATAAATCACTTACATGGGGATTACATATACAGATGGAAAAAACCCTAAACATTGTTAAATGTTTATCCAATATTAATTGGGGCTCAGATAAAGAAATACTACTGAAACTGTGTAAAACATTAGTTTAATCGATACTCGACTACGGATGTACTGTTTGTTAATCCGCGAGAAAGTCGCATTTACGAAAGTTAGACGTAATACACAACAGCAAATAGGATTTGCGAGAGGAGCTTTCCGTACGAGTCCGTTGACTAGTCTAACATCGGAAGCCGGAATAATGCCACTACCTTATAGAAGAGAGATTCTATTGCTAAGATATGCGGAAAATATAGAGGCCTTTCCTACGCATATAAATAATAAAATATTCAACAATCATCCTCTGGCTGCATTACACGAACGTCGTGCTACTTATACCAGACCAACAGAAATAAGGTACCACGAATTGACAAGAAAATATGAAATTGCTTTACCAGAGACGTTAACAATTTCTACAAGAGAAATACCCCACGGCTCTTACAATCGGTAAATACAAGATTGGATCTCTCCTGTGGAAAAATAAAAGAGAAACCAGCAGTAATCATCTAACAGGAATTTTTATCAACAGTTAGTGATTATGAAGAATATATTAAAATTTATACTGACGGTTCGAAAACCGAAAACGGTGTTGGATGCTCCATATATGTAAATGGAGAAGCCCATTCTTGGAAACTACCAGATGTGGAAAATGTTTATTCGACAGAATTTTTTGTCATACAGCAAGCTCTTCGCTACTCTGAACATTTCTGCCAAGAGAGAGTGCTTACATATTCCGATTCGTTAAGTGCACTTACTACAATTCGGAACAAGAACGTTAAGAACATCCTTATCGCCAACATCATGTACGTTTTAAATGGACAAGGACAGCGATATATATTTGCATGGACTTCAAGGCATGCTGGTATTGCAGGAAATGAAAGCGCAGACGAAGCTGCAAGAAAGGCAACTGTCTGTGATAACTTGGATAAAATTCCTGTACTAGTAGCAGATTTTAAAAATTGTCTAAGTAATACAGTAAGAATACAATGAATGGTTGGAGAAGATTAAATATCAAACTAAACGCAGTTAAAACATCTCCATACAAATGGAAGAGCGACGTGATGCTGACTCGCAGAGAACAGGTGGCAGTGACTAGAATTAGAATCGGTCACACACGAATAGCAAATTCATATTTTTTAACCGGCGAAGAAAGACCATTTTGCGGTGTTTGTAAAAATCACTTACAGTCAAGCATCTAATGGAAGAGTGTACCATATATGGGGACCTCAGAAAAAGGTTTGGACTAATAAAAAATATTGCTTCTAATTTAGAAAGTGGAAACGAAGAAAAAAGTAGTTGCTTGTCTACACGCCAGTAGATTACTAACAAGTCTTTAAGGAAAGTCAAGCTATGTAAGGAATCTCTAAGCGAAGTAGTTTCATTCTATGTATAAAAAATGTCTTGAAATGTGGGACTTAAAGGACCGGAAGGTAGCCCTCTTGCCTAGGGCGTCTGGGCTCGCCTGTATGCAAGAGTGGAGAGTGGGGGGCGTATCCGATGGTTGCATGGTGGACCCTCGAGGGTGGACAGATGGCGAGGGGCAAAGGGTAAGCGCAAGGCATGCCTGAAGCCAGGTACGTCAGGACCGGGAAGGGCAGCCTTCTCGCCAGGGGTTCTTTGGCCGTCGTGAACAGGTGGTCGAATTGCTCTTATGACGCGGGGGGGACCCCCATGGGTTATTTCCTACGGGACCATTTATAGGGGGGAATCAACTGCCACGGCATCCTAGGGCGACTGATGTGTTGCTTAATTTAATTCATTCATTTAATTATTATTCAATTCTATATTATAAAAAAACTTATTTTTAAGATGTATTCTGCCCTTAGGAATGGGAAGGACCATCGACAGGATTTAAAATATGGATTATATTTGTATCCTTTTTTACTTTATTTATTCTTTGTTTTACTTTGTTTTTGGATCTGTTTAACGTATTCTTCTCATTGTTTTAATTATATTTAATTTTATATTGAATATTATTTTAATAGCATATCGATTGAAATACTTCTTCCATAATATCACTAGTTAAATAATTATTTTAGGTATTCCTTTTTATTTAAATTATTTAATGCCAGTTCATTCGTAAAATATTATTACTATTAAATTACTGAATATAATTATTTAGTTTTTCAAACATGTTTCACATTTATTAATATAATTCCGCAGCAGTTACAGTTTCTTGTATTCCACAATGATTTATTTTTCCTACATAATAATTATTATATCTCTAAACCAATTGTAGTTGAATACTCTTAAAATATTCTGCTGATATTAAATTATATTTAACTATGTATTTTATTTTATTTTTATCGTATATACGTATTTACTTGCTTTAGTTTACTGCACTAGTTTCTCTTTTAATGTCAGTTACTCATCTCATAATATGTGCAGCTATCCATTTTCTTAGATAGTTAGCTTGTAGAGTTTGGCTGTATTTGATTTACATACACCTTTATTCATAAAAATGTTTTTATTATTGAATTATTTCATATATCACTTACTATAATAAAGTTATTTTCAGCAATAATATATCATTCACAAAACTATCTTCGAAATACAATCTATATTTTATTTTTCGTATCATATTCTATTTTTATTAATTTTGTCACTCTGACAAAATTAATTATATTATTAACAAATTATTTTCAGTTATTTCTAAATTTATTTTTTTCTTAGCATTTTTAAAATAATTCTTCTATTCTAACTTTCCTTTTTATACGCTATTTTATAATTATAACTATTGGTTTTAAATGCCAGTTATATTATCCTTATCTAAATTAAACGGTAACTAGCGTTAACGTTTCAATAAATCTGTATATTGTAGTCTTGTTCAATAAATAAAATTTTACATAATTCACAATATTTAAATCATTTAAACATTTACTGTATTCTATTAGTTTATTTAATCTTGACCTAGAGCTTAGAACATCAGCTCTAGGCTTGAGCCTAGAGATTATAACATCATTTCTCTTTATTAAAAAATTAATTAGTTAAAACAATTCTTTTTAAAATAAACATAATATTTCTTCATTAATTCTATATAAAAAATATTTTAAATAATACTCATAACAACATTTATTCATAGTAATACATTTATTTCAAACAATTATGTTGGATCCAAAACTTACGTATTTTTAATTTTTATTTTTGTATTAAAAATTATTTTCTAACATATTATATTTATTATATACTGCAAATAGTTTTTTCCTACTGTAATATAGCTTTGTTAATATTGTTATCTAATGTACGTGACTTAATCTCTATTGTACAGCTGTGAAATTATCTTCTTCTTACATGTTTTTATACACCCTTCTAACACAAGTTAAATTAATAAAACGTAATAAATGAAACTATTTCACTTCATAATACATAATTTAATTCTCCAACGCTTATTTTAGTTTAATATTTATTTTAATTTTATTAAAATAATTATTTTATTTCAATATAACAAATTCCTCAACATTAGTAGTGATGAAATATCCATACTTCGCCACTAGTAACTCCTGTCACCTCTAAGAGCGCTAGTGTCGCAGTTCTCCATCTCGGAATTTCCCTTTTTCGCCGTGGAAGATTCCCTTTTCCCTCGTCCTGTTGGACTGGGAGATTTGAAATCGCACAAGTTTGCCAACCTAATTATTTTTTCGTAATGAATATTAATTATTTATTTAATATTTCAAAGATTGATAGCTCTGACGTACAGCTGATGCAGTCCTCTGTTATGACGTGGGACGTCCCTTGTGAGCGGGAGAATTAAATAAATAAATCGTTTTTAAAGCGAAAAAGTAATTAGTTTGGGTAGGTTTCGAAATGGTTGACTGCGGGACGCGGGTGATTAACGTCTTAAACCAAAAGGCTACAGCGGCTCCACGACATGTTGAATGAAATTTGTTCTACATTAGCGGCGCGCGTAAGAAAAAATACTTTTAGTACCTAAAGCCGAGTTGTAAGGTCACAATTTCCCCCCATTTAATTCTTTCTTCATATTAAACAAAGGTTTTCCCGCAGTCCGACATTTACTTAAAATAAATTTTCATCCGTCTTTCTATCGAACAATTAATCAATTTTTCTAAAATTCAACATACTATACCAATTTTTCTATTAAGAAAAAAATAATCGTAAATTATTACAAAACCTACGCATGCGCATCTGCTAGTCGGTTATAGCTATACATGCGCAAAGTGCCACTCCCAAATTATTAAGAGAAATATATCTACTTCCATTCTTTAAACATCCCACACACCTTCTTTATTGTAATATATTTAAGTAAAATATTTAGTTATGTTAATAAATGAATCTCCTAAGAATGCGGTAAGAAAAACATAATTGTGTTAAACAATCTCCTCACCGTTTCTAACATAATCTGACAGTGGATAAATCCAATATCAGATCATATCACGGGCCTTGAAACCACATTCAATAATGTTAATAATTATTTTTTCAAATAAATTAAAACAATAGTCGTACATTATTGTATGGGGGTTTAAAGGGGTTTTGTTTTGTGTATAATTTTGTGTTGTATACTTTAATGTGTTGTAGTCCTGAAAAGAACTATGTCATTTTTTGCAAACGGTAGTCTATTCCAATATTACCTTTGAATACCAAGTGTAATTGCATCTCCACTACTGCCTTCATTTCGTTATCGGTCATTACTTTAGAAAATCTCTTTGGTAGAAAGACTTAACGTGTCTTACCCTCACATTGGAAGATACACACAACAGCCTCCACATATTTTGTGTCCAATAGGTCCATCGACATAATCTTATAACTTTTCCTATCTCAAGATCACCGACACTTGGTTGCATTATGAGACGGTGACGTTATTTTATTTCATTTCATTTTTTAATTAACTTTGTGCCATTATAATGGTTTTTTGTTATAGTAGCAGAGAGACAGCGATACTGTGCAAAAACCATACTAACAAGCGAATGAGTTAAAACTTATACAGAATAACGGTTTTGGTGTTTCCCCTCCAACAATGCCTACGCATCCGGTCGACCTGGAACATGTTTGAACAGGAAACTCTCTCCCCACTAGTCATACATAAATGTTTGTTGTTAAAAACCATTACGTCAACTCGACCAACAGAAACGTAGTATTAACAGTAGTCACAATTTATTTGTACTTGCGCGCGCAAAATTGTTAATGATTATCATTATTTTTTAGGCAAGTCGTAGTTAGTCTATTTAACTTAATCGTATCCAACACCATGTTCAATTAATCGTTTAATTTAAAGGCCTTTACACGTTCATCGTTCTCGCCTTAAAAACCAGAAATTTTATTTCTTTATTGCCGATAAGACCAATAGAATTGTTCCCACATTCAGTCACAATAAAATTGTTTATTATTCATCAGATCGAAGGTCATCTTATAATTGCATTATCACCGTCTTTATCAAATACATGACCGCTAAGATCAACAATGTATTCGTAACTATACTTTAATTTGAAATACATTTCTTTTACTATTTTCATTCAGTGCTGTTTAGTAATTCTCCGCACACGGCTACTCTATTGAAATATTCAAAGTGTCATGAGGTGAAACCTCATGATCCATTACACCGATCTTCTTAGCTTTAAGTAGTGACTGTAAATCATTGAAAGTTTGGACGAAAAGACCAGCAGCTCTCTTTATAACCTCCTTGACTGGTCCTCCAGCAGCTTCCGTGAGTTTACGTGAAATCATAATAGAATTGACTTTTGTGAAATTTCCTTCACTTCTTCGTACAGTCAAATACTTCGGTATGATTGACTGACTCTTCAACCGAAAATTATTATGATCCGACTTTTCCTTATAACTAAAATCGAAACTCTTCCTTCGGTTGGGGTCTGAAGCCAAAGGCTCTTTATGACGAGCGTTTTTGTGTGGACCCTCTGCCACAGACAATGTGGAAGTAGATTTTTCCACAAAACATTTTTCGCCAGTCAATATGTAGGAAGGTGTGGGCGGGGAGACGGTTGGGCGTGTTTCGGATCGTAGATTCTGCCTGGGTTCCCCCAGTCAGCCGCCTCCTACAAATTTAATCCGGGCCTGGGAGTCAGGTACTGCCTGACCCACGATACCGACATCCCATGGCTCGCACGTAGCAGTAAGGGTTCCGATACCCTTATCCATAGGATAACCGCTGCCAAAGGCCGAAGTGACTGATACGATAGATGGCGCATGACTTCGTCAGACCAAGTTCACAGCTGCCCACCCTCAACCCGGCTCCACAACCGAGAAGAGACTACCCCCGGCCGCATTTTACCAAACGTCGCCAAAACAGATCACGGTCATGCTCCCGCCACCGCTGCAAATACCGCTACCGCTGCGAAACCAAGAAATACAACCGCAATCAGCTCAGGACCGCCAATTCCGTACTCCATAGGGAGCTCCTGAGCAAAACCATTTCTCCGTTGGCCGACCTAAGTAAAAGTACCGAAGTAGGATGTCGTTGCTTGCCCTGGACGTGTACGTAAATGTTGTGCACGGACGTTGGGTTGGATTTATCCGGGGCACTATAATTATTACATATACTACACAAAACAAAAACCTCAATAAAGTAATGGAAGACTATTCTGATACTGTAATATATATTCATTATTATTATATAATACTAATGAGATTACTATAATGGAACTTGTATAATAATTTTTTATATGTAAATTATTACACTTATCTTTTATATCTTATATTTAATATAAGGTATTTAATATGTTGATGGTTACACCTTTAAACACACTGATTGTTTCTTTGAAATAATACTATTTTTAACTACACTTTGAATACACAACCATAATATCAATGAAACTTTAACGACAGTTACTCTTTACGTTGTGAAAGTTGGATCGTAAAAGATGGAATGTTAGTAGGCTTTCAATAATGTAACGGAAAGGAGTATTGGTTTTAATTGGTAAGTGTAATGGTTGGAGAAAGGGTGTGGTGGTACTTTAAGCCGGAAAATGAAATCATTGTGTAAAAAGTGATTGTGGTGAGGTGAAGATGTTTGCGGGGAGGTGGGGTGGTGGAGGTGTGTGAGTGGTGAGTGTGTGTGTGTTAAACAGTAATTAATATTTTAAAGGTTTTAAATTAACGATTTCAGATTATGTGGAACCATTTTTTTTTTTATTTAATAATATTTATAAAAACGTTTTACGAATAAACGTAACGAAGAAACGTTTTACGCGTTTTATAAATTATGTATACTATTCCAACAATTTTTTTAAACAGCAATTGATATTTTTGTTTCCAAAATTCTCAGAGAATGAATAATTTTGTTTTAACTTATTTAATGTTTATTTTATTTTTATTAATAGAAAAATTGGTATAGTATGTTGAATTTTAGAAAAAACTGATTAATTGTTGATAGAGAGATGGATGAAAATTTATTTAAAGTAAATGTAGGACTACGGGAATGTCTTTGTTTAATATGAAGAAAGAATTAAATGAGGGAGAGATTGTGACGTTACAAGATGACGTTAGATAATAAATGAAATTTCTGTTGTCCGCGCGACTTATGCAGAACAAATTTCACTCAACTTGTCGTGAAGCCGCTGTAGCCTTTTGATTGAAGGGGCCATCAGCCGCATCCCCCAGTCAACCGGTTCGATACCTAGCCAGACTAGTTACTTTTTCGCTTTAAATATTATTTATTTATTTAATTTTCTCGCTCACATGAGATGTCACACGTCATGGAAAACGATTGCGTCAGCTACACATCAAAGCTACCAACCTTTGGATTATTATTGAAATATTAAATAAATAATTAATATTCATTGCGAGAAAATACTTAGTTGGCAATCCTGTGTGATTTCAAATCTCCCGGTCCAACAGGACGAGGGAAAAGGGAATCTTCCATGAGAAAAAAGGGAAACTCCAAGATGGAGGACTGCGACATTAGTGCTCCTAGCGGTGACAGGATACTAGTGGCGCAGTACCTTTATTTTAGCACTACTAATATTAATTTTTTAGTAATCTGTTAACACATATTTTTAAAAAATTCAATAATCAATAATACTTCACAAGAGGAAGTACGTTTGATCAA
The DNA here is from genome assembly GCF_047948215.1 of Lycorma delicatula. Classification (NCBI taxonomy): domain Eukaryota; kingdom Metazoa; phylum Arthropoda; class Insecta; order Hemiptera; family Fulgoridae; genus Lycorma; species Lycorma delicatula. The sequence continues at coordinate 152,993,626 of NC_134455.1, read as the reverse complement.
AATTTATAGTTTTCCTTAGTTCAAATTTATGTATTTTCTTCAATGCAGTAATATATTATTAAAAAAAATATTTTTAAAACATTATTAAAATATGTTTTAAATATTATATCAATACAATAAAAGTATTTAAAAATTCATTAATCATTAATAACTTTCTTCGTAATTATTTTTATATTCAAACTCTTCATACAATTAATCATAATACATTTATTACTAGTATTTTTTTAACGTATCCTATATATTTTACATTTATTTCACTAGTATCCTTACCTTTTTTTATAATATTATTCTTATTATTTTTATTTCTATCCCTGGTATTTTCCAAAATTTCTGTAGCTTCTGGCAACTTTTTATTAGTTTAATTTATTATCTTCTTCATTAATAACATACACTTATTATTCTTGCGTTTCTTCTTATCTTTGACGATTTATCCTTAATATTCTTCTTATTATATTTAATGTCTTCTTCATTAACACCATTACTTTCATTGTCAATCTTAATTTTATATTCAATAAATTTATTATATTTATTACCATAATCATTATCATCAGTATCATAATCATTTATTATTATTGTTATTCAATAACTTCAATATTTTCTTCAGTATTATTCGGCAACTTAATATTAATATCTTTCGTCATTCCATTAACTTCTTTCTTCATTTTAACATTACCTTCATTATTTCTTGTATTTTCCACATTTTTCAGCAACATTTTACTATTATTATTATTTTTTTTTTTATCTGGGATTTTACGGGCATCGACTGCTAAGGTCATTAGCCCTCGTCACAATCTTTAAAAGAAATTACTATCACCATCTGGATCGTCATATGTAAGGGTGTAAAGGGCCCTTACATTTTATTTAAAAGCACAAACTACACAAAACATTTAAGACATAAAAGACAAGGACAATCACAAACACTTACGGGGTGTAAAGGGCCCCGATATTAAAATTTGAGATAAGGTTCTCAAAAGACCATGAAATTAAAATTAAACTTATCAATACCATTTCTTTCTTTATATATATAAACTACCGCTTAGATTATCTTTTATCACAGCTTTAAACTTTCATTTTATAGACTTTTAAGAAGTCCACTGGCGTGTAGAAATGCAACTATATTTTCTTCATTTCCATTATCCAGATCAGCACTAATATTATTTGTAAGACGGAACCTCTTTCTGAGGTCCTCATATATAGTACACTCTTCTATTAGATGCTTGATTGTCAGTGTTTTATTACAAACACCGCACATTGGTCTCACTTCGCCGGTTAACAAATATAAATTTGTTAATCGCGTGTGACCGATTCTAAGTCTGGTCACCGCTTCTTGTTCACGGCGAGTCAACTTAAAGTCCCTTTTCCATTTATAAATGGAAAAGCGACTAAATGGAAAAGTTTAATTTTGTATTTAAACTCCTCCATTCAGCGTTGCACTTGTTTCTTACTATGTTTGTTAGACGATTTTTAACATCTGCCACTCTTACAGGAAATGCATCAAAATCATCACATACTGTTGCCTTTCTGGCAGCTTCATCTGCGATTTCATTACCTGTAATACCAGCATGCCTCGGAGTCCATACAAATACGCATTGCTGTCCTCGTTGTTTTTTTTGGAACTATAAAATGGACAGGATGTTTGCAATTAGGACATCCTTAATGTTCTTGTCCCAAATTGCGACAAGTGGACTTAATGAATCGGAACATATTAGCACTCTCTCTTCGCAATAGTGTTTAGTGTAGCGAAGAGCTTGCTGAATTGCAGTGAGTTCTGCCATGTAGACACTGGCCACATCTGGCAGTTTCCAAAAGTGGGCTTCTTCATTTACATATATTGAGCATCCAACACCATGTTCGGTTTTAGAACCGTCAGTATAAATTCTAATATGTTCTTCGTAGCTACTGACGGTTGGCAAAACTTCCTGCTGGATGATCACTGCTGGTTTCTTTTTTATTTCTCCTTGAGAGAGATCCAAACTTGTATTTACCGCTGGCAAGAGCCATGGCGGTATTTCTCTAGTAGAAATTGCCAATGTATCTGGAATGGCAATTTCATATTTATTTCTTAATTCGTGGTACCTAATTCCGGCGGGTCTGGAATAGGTAGCACGACGTTTGTATAATGCAGCCATAGGATGATTCGTAAACAATTTATTATTTATATGAGCAGGGAAAGCCCATACATTTGCTGCATATCTTAACAAAAGGATCTCTCTTCTATAATGTAGTGGCATTATTCCGGCTTCAGACATCAGACTAACCGCCGGACTTGTGCGGAAAGCACCTGTTGCATATCTTATTCCGCTATTATTAACTACGTCTAACTTTTTTAAATGCGACTTTCTAGCGGATGAATATACGATACATCCGTAGTCTAGTTTAGATTGAACCAATGCTTTATACAATCTCAATAATGTCTCTTTGTCTGAGCCCCAATTTAAGTATAATACATTTTATAATGTATTAACATTTAATATGTTAAACATTTTATAATGTTTAGGGCTCTTTTGCATCTATCACTCAAGTCCTGTATATGTAATCCCCATGTAAGGGATTTATCCAATACTAGTACTAAATATCTTACGCTGTCTTTATATTGTATTGGATTATCATTAATTGTCAACGCAGGACTTTGATGAGGAATTCTCTTCCTACAAAAGTGTACACAGCACGTTTTTTCTGGTGAGAATTGGAATCCGTTATTCCTTGCTACTTCATTTAGAGCATTGATCGCTCGTTGCAATTTGTACCTCACCATAGCAGTCTTGTTGCTGGCATACATAATTGCCAGATCATCAACATTGACGCTTTTGCTGATTTCTACTGGAATGGCTAATATCAATTTATTAATGGCAATGGTAAAGAAGGTACCGCTCAACGGCGAACCCTGCGGTATGCAGGGTTCCAAGATTTTCCAAGATTCCAATATTTTTTCACATGAATATTCATTGTTGACGCGTACTTGGAAGGTACGGTTATTCATATAGTTGCTGAGCAGTATAGGCAGATTGCCACGAATGCCCCATTCATGTATCTGGAGCATTATACCATGACGCCAGGTCATATCGAAAGCCTTCTGAAGATCAAAGAAGACTCCGACACAATGTTTCCTTTTAATGAAGCTGTTACATATAACGTCCTCTAAGCTGATCATTTGATCAGTGGTAGAATGGTATTGCCGAAAACCTGCCTGATACGGTGATATCAGGTTTTCTTTTTCCAAAACCCAGACGAGTCGATTATTAATCATTTTTTCCAGTATTTTTCCCATAGCACACGTCAAAGAAATAGGACGATAGCTATTGGGGTCTGTTAAATTTTTATTTTTCTTTGGTACTGGAACAACATGAGCTTTTTTCCACTGCTGCGGGTACGTTCCATCCCGCCATATTTTATTATAAAGTTCTAATAATCTACGCTTTGCAGTGGTATTTAGCTGCCTGATCATATTATAATGGATTTCATCCGGACCAGCAGCTGTGTTACCTGCTTTTTCCAACGCTTTCGCGAATTCTTCCATTTTAAAAGGTACATTATATGAGTAATTATACTCAGTTCTGAAGTTTAGTAGACCTTCAAGTTGTTCTTTTTTAGTACAAAAATCTTCTTCGTAGTTGGCCGTTCTGCTGGCCTTTTCGAAGTGATTGGATAACAGCTCTGCAATTTCATATGGAGTGTCTTTTATTTCATCTTCATCTTGAAGGCTAGTTATGGGAGCAAAACCATTACGCCCACAAATCGCCTTCGCTTTCCTCCAAACATCTGATGCAGTAGTAGTTTTGTCGATGGATGACACGTACTACTGCCAGGATCGTTTTTTCGAGTCTATCATAAGACGTTTTGCATACGCCCAATTTCTTAAAGACAACAAGATGTTCTATGCTAGGATGCTTCTTAAAGGCGTTATACGCCCTTTTCTTTCTTTTTATAGCTTCACTTATTTCATCGTTCCACCATGGAACGGGTTTCTTTGTAAGTTTCCCAGATGTTTTGGGAATATATCTCGATGCCGACTCAATTATTGCATTTGTTATGGCGTCGACATCGTCCCCGATAACTCCAATTGTTTCAGGGAGTATTGTTCTAGCTGTGAAGCTCGTCCAATCTGCCTTTTCAAACAAGCATCTTTTAGAGATGGGATATGTTTTCCTTGTAACATCAGTTACAATTTGCACCGGAAAATGATCGCTTCCATGCAAATCGTCTAAGACGTGGAAGCTGTACCTCGGTGTTATCGATCCGCTTAAAAGTGCAAGATCTATACAGGACGTCGATCCATCTCTGGCATTGAAAAAAGATTCCTGATCCATCGTTTAAAATAATAAGTTCTGAATTCATCAGGAACCTTTCCAGTTCTCTTCCGCGGGGATCTACTCGATCCGATCCCCAAAGAGAATTATGAGCGTTAAAGTCACCCACTAGTAAAACAGGTGGGGGAAGCTCGGAAATTAGTCTTGCTATGTCATCCTTATTCCAATTAAAATTCGGTAAGTATATGCTGCAGACAGTGATCTGAAGCGGACGCTTCATTCTAACGGCGACCGCTTGTAAGTTTGTGTTTAGATCAACCGCTTCGGTGGTTGCTCTACTCGATGTTAATATAGCTACTCCACCTCTAACTCTTACATTTGGTGGTTGATCTCGCCGAAATATATTGAATCCTTTTAATTTAAAATTTTAATTTCGGCGGAAATGCGTTTCTTGCAGACATATATAGATCGGGTCTACATCATTACCAACCGTTTGAGCTTATGGATGTTTGAAAAACATCCATTGATGTTCCACTGTACTATCGACTCGCTAATTTTAAATTAAATTATGACCTAGGTTTTCCTTTCGGCCATCCTTTTTTTCTCTTCTTCTCCATATTGCGAACGGCATCATGTTCGTGGAGAAAGTCGTCGCCGGTGTAGCTTCCGGTCTCCGAATCGGAGACCACCGAAGCCGCCGACGACGACGGGCATGGATCGGCGCCGGTTTCAGTCGCCGATTGAGAGGCGGCAACCTGGCCGCTCCCCGACACGGGGATAGCACCGGTCACCGCCTGTGGGAGGGGGGACACTCGCCCCCCCTGTGTGATTTTTTTGTGGCCTCTGGGGTTTAGAGGCCAACTCAGTTGCAGGAGGCTTTGGAGCCTCCATAACAGTCTCTGTAGGTATCACCTTTTTCTTGTCATCAAGAATCTCACTGAAGCGGACTTGGCATTCTGCTTTGGCGTCCGTTTTCTTCAGAACAAGAGCAACTTTATGTGTTTTATCTTCAGGAGGCTGTACTAATATCTTTGTCTTTATAGGCTCTTTACTGTTGAAAGGTTTCATTTTATTGTCAATAATTCTTTCAATCATATTAGCCAAGGTCGGAGCAAGTTTACTGATGAGTTGCATTTTACTATTATTATTTATCATATCATCATTATCATTATGTATTTCATTATTCTCATCAATAATTTCTTTATTAACTTGGCTTATTTTCGGCAACGTTTTTCTATTACTTCTCTCATATTTATTTCTAACACTTCTATTATTTTCTTTAAATATAACCTCATCAGGTTTTGACAACTTTTTAACAATATCCTCAGTAATTATTTTACTAACGTCATTATTTATTTCAGTACTATATTTATTGACATTTGGCAATAAATTAGTATTTTTTAATTCCATTTACGAGTTACTACTATTATCTCTATATATTTCTTCAATAATATATTTACGGTATCCATTTATTTTCGGAACATTTCAATATTATTTATTTTATTTCCTTTCCTATTTTTATACTTCCTTTTATTTATATAACTTAATTTTTGTTAATAATATTTATTAGTATTTGGCAGCCCGTTTTTAATATCTGAATTATTTCGCTTAATAAATTTGTCAAATTTAATATTACTACATTTATTTTTTTTATTATTAACATTTTCATTATATTCCCTTTCCTATCTTTATTACTGCTATAATTATACTAGGCAATTGTATACATTTTTCATTATTATTGTTGTGATTATATATATCTACAGGGATTTTAATGTTACATGCACTAAGTGCCTCTTTCTGATGTATAGTTTTACTATTAACAGCTGTTTGTTTTGTCTTAAGATTATTATTTCTATTAGAATCCTTTACTTTTAATTAAAAATTTTTATTTATTAAATTATTTGTGTTATCCTGCATTTCATTGTTTTTAATATCATTATTAAAATTATTTTTCGTTTTCCTAGTGGCCCTATTTTTGCTTTTACGCTTAATTCTATTTTTGACTATCACTTGTCTTTGTATTATTATTAGTATTATTTCTATACATTGGCCAGTTATTATAATCATTTATTGGTTCAGTATCACGCATTGATTTTAATCATTTTAAGGTAGGGTCTTTTCTTATAATAAAATTTGTATTTATTGATTTGTCCCGAGGGTCCTATCCCATAAAAAAGGATCGGTAAAAAAATTCTTTATTTAACTCATTATTTTAGTCCTTTAAATTAAATTCACTTGGGAGATTAATATTATCTGTTAGATAAACGGAATGCATCGTTTCTTTGTCTGATTCATTAGCTATACCTAGTTGATTATTTTCATCTTCAAAATTGTGGAAAAAATTACTAATCTCAAAATCTCCTAAAATAGTTTCATTTGGCAAATAAAAATTTTCTATTTCATTGTCTTCATCTTCAACATTATCGGAATTAATTCTATTTACTTTTTCGAAAATATTTTTCCAAGGGTCTAACAATCTTTTGTTCCTAATTTTCTTTCCTGACACCTGATTTAAATTTACTTTCCTGTTAATTTTTTTATTTTTATTATAATTATTATTTCCTTATTTAATTTTTCCCAATTGTTTAATAATATTATCGTAAGGTTCTTTTAATTTTTCATTTCTGGGCCTATTACTCGCCAGTTGGTATAGTTTCGGGTGTATATTCGGAGGTTCTACCCAATTTCTTGTATTTATACTCATTGGTATTTCTTGTGTTCGTTTAAATGATGGTCGTCGAATGGAATTTTGGAAACGAGGTTTTTGGTAATATTTGGGCTGTGTGTCATTATAAAGTTGTATATTAAAAGGTGTTCTTTGGAAGCTCGGAGTTTTAAGGATATAGTTTTGATAATAAGTAGGATATCTTGGTGTTTGGTGTCTATAGTTATTTGGCATTATGGTTGAAGCAGCTTTTTTACAATTAGATTACTATTATTACTGTTATTATTATTAAAATTATACTTATTCATTTTAAATTGCAAATCATTGGTTAACATACTTAATGCTTCTTCTAAAGAATTAGGGCTTTCTGTTCGCATTAGCGATTCTATCGGTTCAATTAAGCCTCTTAATAATACTCTTAACGCTAATTTTCTTACACATTCAATTAAAACATAACGTAACATGCTATTACTGCCTCTTTATTTGTAAAATAAGCTATTTGTATGTTTAGTAACTTTTGTATACGGTCATAAAAATCAAAAGGAGTTTCACTACTCTCTTGTTTTAACTCAGCTAATTCTAAATTTCACGTAAAACAATCTCTTTTGTCGAGAAAACCATTTAATAATACCTGCGTGGTATCATTCCACTTATAACAATTAGATCCTATTATTAATTCTAATGCAGGTGATTCAATTTGAAAGATACAGATATTCAATTTGAAAGTCGTCCAGATTGTTGGCAACATAAAATTTTGCTACTAATTTATCACATAAAGTAGTAAAAAGATTTAATAGTAATGGATCACCTGTAAATTTAGGTAACATAAACAAAACATTATTTTTCAATACCGGTACTGCCATATTGAATATTATTAAATATTAATTATATTATACACACAATTATATATCTTATATACAAAATTATCGAAATATCTCTTACATTCTACTTAAATGTTTTCTTACAGTACTACTTTTATTATTATATACATGCTGATCGGGTTGCCTTCGTTGATTGTTGCTCTATGAGAGCTGCTATAGGACTCTAATACGGTGATGCTCATCGGACGAGTCCAGGATGGACACTGAATAATTATTATAACAGTTAGAATAAAGAAACAAAGGTTGCAAGTTGCCTTATTTCACGTCAACGGTGTACACAGAGACAATGATGATTAACACCAGGTCTACTTAACAGTAAATTCACCATGAAGATGATGAGGTACTCATTAAATTTTAACTAGACGTTAGCATGGAATAATACTTGCAAATATTCCACAATCGGAACGTTTAATTTTGTATCAGACTGCAAGAATATGGTTCACAGCCACAGACTGGCTATATGACAATTTTATGATAAATACACATTAATTTCGACCATTATGTTTATAAGAAGCAGAATCTGTTGTTTTTTTTTTTTTATCAAAGGTTAACGTTTTTTCATGAATTAGATTTTTAGTGACTTATTTTGTCACCGTTTGCCTACGGACACAAAAAGCAAGAGCTTTTCAACGATATATTATAAGTAGTACTTATTTTCATCGGTTCCAGAGTTATAGCGAAATAAAATTTTAATTAATAAAATATTTGGATCTTACAAGGGAAGGCACATCGGTTCGAATCAGACTTCACCTCCTTTTTTTATTTTTTTTTAAATTTAAATATATTTATTAATTAATAATTAATAATAATATAATAACAACAATAAAAAAAATATATGAAAAAATATCAGAAGTTATTAATGAAATAAAATTTTATGTACTTATCATTTTAAAAAAATGTGTATATGTAATTTAATAGGCGTACAACGAAATCATGTGGTGTCCACATAAGATTTTTTAGACAAGCAATTAATATATTCTTCACTATTCACTCCCCCAATAAGAATTGAAAAACTTGGTTCAATTTAATTCATCATTTACACGACAATTTTATTTTTTATTTTTATTTGAAAATGAATTATTATTAAGTTACTTGTTCAGCATTACAACAAAAGTTGTCAGTTAAACAGAAATGTTTTATGGAATGATTTAGAAAAATAGCTGAAATTAAATAGACGAAAAGTTTAAGAAAAATGATGTATCAACGAAAACTATTTTGACATACTAGTTGTAAATATCTTTCACGCGTAAACTTTGTTAAATAACAATTTATTTTTATAGAAGGTATGTTAATTTATAATAATGTAGGAACAAAATAAGGTTGATCTACATGTTCGTGAAAGTGAGGAAGTTAAAGGTGAGAAGATATTTGACAGACATGAAAATGATAGTAAAGCATGCAAATGTAGGAAATAAACGAACCATGTCAAATTTGATAAAGAAGGGAACTTTATGAAAATGAACACTCAACTTGAATAGATTATTATTTTGTGGTGGGGGGGTATCATGATATCGAGTATCTGGCGAAATGTAGAAATGTACTAACAATCGATAAATAATAGAATATCGATAGGAATTTATGTAACAGTAACAAAGCTCCCAATGGGAGACAACGCAAATTGGTACGGCAATGAAGAGCTTAGTTATTGTTGCCGAGGGGGAATCCGATATTAGTTTGCCACCCACCCCTATCCCTGAAGAAGTAGGGATCGCTAATACCACCTCGAAACTTTACTGGAACATCCCTTCTCAAAGCAGTCATTAGCATGCCTCTATACGAAATAGCTGGGTTTGTTATTATATTTATAAAGACGTTTAACATAAATTGTGACGAGAAAATATTTGTTTGCAAGAAGAATTAGTATGTGTGAAAAATAACAATTTTTTACTTCTAACGAAAGAAAATATTAATCAGATTAACAACATATCAATCAACATAAAAGAAGTCGTTGATATTATCAGGTAAAACAAACAACATAAATTACTCGTATATTAAATTTTTAAAATGGATGAAAAATGTTCAACCTACATATATATACTCGTACATTATAACATTCACCTATTTATTTTTTGTACAGATTTTTGGATTTTAAACTATTAATATGAAAAATTATTTATAATAAAGTAAAAGTCGTTTACACTTAACATTGTTGTTTACATTTCCTTTATTTTTTTTTATAAAAACAAAATTTAAACTTATATTTTTCTAAAATACCATACAGTTAAACACATTTAAAATTTTGTCATTTTACTTAAATCTTTTCTGGTTTTTTCCATGGTGTTAGGGGAGGAGGAATTTATTGGAAGTTTAACGGTCGGATTCCTATTCAGATGCCAATCTACTACAGAGCAAGTGACATATGAAAATTTTTTTGCTGTAAAAATATAATAAATTTTGCATTAAAATAGATGTAAACATAACTTTTCTCAGATTTTCAAAAAGTATATGCGTCTCATTAAATGCTTTTAATAAATCTGTGACAAAGCTGAAACCAAGGACATAATCTCTTTTAGAAAGTTTCGTAAAAATCGAGTAAAGCTTTTTTAATATGTCAAAAGTTGTCAAGAAGGAAGAGGAACAGACTAACTGATAGATAACTTACAAAAAAATAATCTTTCCTATAAATTTTTTATTAGCGCATTTGTGTCGCGAACGGCTTATAAAAATATATTTTATTACTCTGCTACAAAAATAGAATTATTATTGACTAACAGAGTTATTATTTGAGTTGTATTTGACAAACTACAAATAGTACTGATATATAAAAGTTCCGGATTTCATTTTCCTCTTTCGTATGAGCCCCCCAAAATCTTGCTGCCCAAAAAATCCATTTTTCTCCAATTTATTAAAAGAATAATTTTTTTTTAATCTGCTTTAAAAATTAAGTTCTCAATTTAACTGTACGTTTTGCTTTTTTTATGCATGTTCAAGTCTTACTCTACTAAATAAACGTTGATTCTTTCGTCTTTTATTTTGTAGAGGAAGTTCTTCTGGTAGATCTATTGTACATTTTTTTCTATATAACTTAAACGGAAAATTTTTTAATAAAAAATGAAATTGTTTATATTGAAAATTTTAAGTATTAAAGATATTTTTATCTTTGTCATTGATTAATATTTCATTATTATAACGTAATTTGTTCCAAATATTCAGAATACTATGAAAAAATGTGAAAAAAATAGTCGGTTTTATTTTAGCTTTGAATTTTAACATTTTGAAGTCAGCGTAATTAAAGGGTCAATAAAAAAGATGTAGGTAGTTGTTTTTTATAATAATAGTAATAATAATCCCTGAGGTAGATAATCCCCACGTCCTGAATATACCATCTACGTTCCACGTCCAGGGCAGCAACAGCTGTACGTAAGTACAACACATATAACTGACTAACGGGACTCCGACTGTTTTTCTCGGAAATTTTAATTCTTTTTTGATCTGGTTTCCAGTCACAGGTCACTATAAGGACCAGACTTTTCGAGTACCTGTAGATCATCCACAATTGAAAACGATTTTGGATACGGACTTACACCATTTTTAGAGTAGGCGATGTGGCGGGCCGGGTCGATGTCATTGTTGGTGACCTTTCCGTTGTCCACAACGTCCCCCGCAATGGCAAGCATGTAGTAAGGTGCGATGGTATGTCAGTGCATGGGAGTCCTGAAACCTTCGGTGGGAGGGTCCTGGAGTCAGTACAGAGATTGCGCATCCGCTCTCTACTAAGACATAAGTTGGTTCCCTCGGACTTCCGGGCTAGACTTCCAGGAGTGGTAGCCCTGAAGTGGGGGTCTATAACCGCGGCTAATCTTGCAAAAGATATCTTACTATTAAGGAATGTAGAAAATATATAGGCCTTTCCTACTCATCCAAACTGTAAAACATCAATAATAATTCTTTGGCTGCGTTATATGAACATCGCGTTACCTATTCCAGACCAGCCGGAATACGATATCGTATACTATCAACGAAACACGGAATTTCTTTACCGAATATATTAGCAATTTCTACGAGAGAAATACCTCCATGGTTTTTACAGTCATTAAGTACAAGGACCTCTCTTGTAAAAAAATAAAAGAGAAACTAGCAGTGATCATCCAATAAGAATTTTTCTGATTCATCAGTAGCTATGAAGAATGTATAAAAATCTATTCTGATGGTTCTAAAACTAAACATAGTGTTGGGTGTTCTACATACATAAATGGAAGCCCACTCGTGGAAATTGCCAAATATAGCCAGTGTTTACACGGCAGAGCTCATTGCTGTACAGCAAGCTCTTCCTACGCTGAACATTTCTGCGAAGGGAAAGTGTTTATACATTCCGACTTTTTAAGCACAGTAACTCCTACTCGGAAAAAGAACATTGAGGATGTCTTTATCGCAAACATCCCGTAAATTCCGTATGTATTCCATCGACGGGGACAGCGATGTATATTTATACACATATATATATTGACTCCAGGGCATGCTGGTATCTCAGGAAATGAAAGCGCAGACGAAGCTGGCAGAATAGCAACAATTTGTGAGAATATCGATGTAATCCCTATACGCGTGCAGATGTTAAAAATCTTCTAACACTATCAGGTACATATGGGTTATTGAATGGAGAAGACTAAATATGAAATTAAATCCAATTAAAACTATTCCACATAAATGGAAGAGCGACGCGAAACTGTTTCGTCGAGAACAAGTGGCGTTCACCAGACTCGTAAATCGGTCATGAAAATATCAGAAAAAGGTTCGAAATAATATTAAGAGTTAGACAATAGTAAAGAAGAAGAAATAGTTGCTTACCTACATGCTAGCAGACTACTAAGAGTTTATAAAGTCATTATAAATTATGTTTGACAGAATCCTCTATGTGAAAACACTTTCATCTAAACACAGATTTTAAATACAAAATATAGATTTTAAATTTATGGTTGAATTGAATAGTTCTAAAGTTTGCATGGTATTGTCAAGGAGTTTTGTGTTATTTTATTTTATTGAGTGTTTAATGTTTTAGTTTTATTTATTTTTTGTGTTTTTATGTTAATGTCAGGACCCTTACTCTGTAAGTGTTATATGGTCCGTTTTGTTTAAAATTTTTCATGTTAAGTTTATTTTTGTGTTTTAATTAAAATGTAAGAGCCCAAACAAACACCTGATAATCACCCACCATTACATCTGATGATCCTGCTGGAGATTTAATCCTTTTTTAAACAATATGACTAGTGATAATGACATTAGAAGTCGATATCAACGTAACGCACTAAAAATAGTGAATTTATTTGAAAATAAATTCTATAAAGTATTTATTAAAATATAATTATTTTACTACCGATTTTTTCTTGAATAATTTTTAATGAAATATAAAATTTCCTAGCAATATTTTTTTATGAGAATATAGTTCAGCTGTTGCAGTTTGCTTGGTCATTTAAAGTTTGGTTCGAATCAACCATATCACTAATAAGTCATCTCCTTTCCAAATAAAACTAGTTAATTAACTTTTTTTATAACAGGTACAATATAATCGTAATATTCACGATAAAAACCAAATCGTTTAGATTCAAATTTTATCGATATAAACGTAATTAAACGATTCACTGATAACATGACCTAAGGGCATCTGCTAGGATGAAGTAATCAAGTCGAGAAATAATAAATAATCAAACTAAGACACACAGTGTGTAAGTTTTAACATAAATCACTGATCTTATTATCATTTTAGCCTCTATAAAAAATAATAATAATAATAATACGATACTGTATATATGAACAATGAACAAAGCAATTCAGTATTATAATAAAATTACGTTGAAATTTTAATAATAATAATAAAACTTGTAATATCTTTCCAATTTTTATCTCTGTGTATTAGTATTAGTTATCTTCTCATCTTCTATCCAAGGTCCCCAACTGATTCCAAGGTTATTCGAATTGACCCCATGTGATATTTTCCTTTGGGATTTTATAAAGGATCTTGTGTATGTGTCTCCTCTACCTACTGATTTACTCGATTTCAGGCATAGGATTGAAGCAGCTATTACTTCCATTATTCATGAATTGCTGGTTTAAGAATAGAACGAACTCTCCTATCGATTGGATGTGTGCCACTTGACAAAAGGTCCTACTAATGTTCACATTGAAAACTATAGGGAAAACCTGTAAGAGTTACGCTTTCATTTTATTTGTGATTTATAACTGTAAATCAAAGTGAAGAAATATTAAATAGCTTTAAAACACCAATATCCTTTTTTTACACTCTGCGTAATCCCATATGAACTAACAAACTTCGTTGCCTTTTTTCGTACTAGTTTTCTCATGATACAGATACATGATACAGAACATGGCTGAATCAGAAAAATTGTTCTAAACATATCAATAGTTAAGTTGGTTAAAATAAAGTGATTCCTACACTGGATTATTTTGTAAGTAATAAATATGCCATATAGTTACATAAATATTTAAAACACTGCACACGATTATCTCTTGAATAATTTTTAATGAAATATAAAATTTCTTAGTAATATTTTTTATGAGAATATAGTTCAGCTGTTGCAGTTTGCTTGATATTGTCATTTAAAGTTTGGTTCGAATCAACCATATCACTAATAAATCATCTCCTTTACCAATAAAACTAGTTAATTAACTTTTTTTATAACAGGTACAATATAATAGTAATATGCACGATAAAAACCACATGATCTGAATTTATTAATTCGAGATTCAAAGATTCAAGAGATTGAAAAATCTGTGTCCAGTACATGATTTTTTAAATACCTAAAAAATCTGGTATTCAGTATTATTTTACTGGCCATATTGTTATACTGTACAGCTATAAAGTATACTATATGAGGGAAAGTATGATAATCGGGTAAAACTTTCCACATTGGGGTTTTTGCAGATCTTGATATTTTGTGAACCTTCTAACCCAAAAACATAATTTTAGCACTCTAAAAACCTTTTTATTTGACCGAAAGCAATACTTTCCCTCTGTTATATATAACAATCGGGATCAGCAATGTTCATAAAAACTCTACTTTACAGTCATCATATCCATTAGCAAAAACTTTTAAACGGGTTGGCTAGACTGAAATTTCGCGCAAAGCGCGGAACAATTTTTTTGCCCCCTCCCATTATGAATGAGCCACTACCTCACGAGAACAAGCCTACTATCCATGAGAATGTCGAAAACAAACCTCTTCTCCTAAAGGTGAGCCCATCTCTTCAAAAATGTACATCATTTGTATTCGCCCCTGGATTTCTTGTAATTTTAACTAACTTTTTGGAGGTGTTTTTTATGCCAGTTTTTATTTTCATTTGTAAAAACCCTTGCTTCTTGAAACTTTATTAATGAAAATTATCAATTAATAATATAAAGTAATGTAAGTTTGTTATGTTTTTAAAGTTTTCAATTTTGCTAAACTTACCTTATGAAAGCCTGAAAAGTCAAAATTCAAAATCAAACAACAAATAATACCGTATTTTAAAAGAATAAAACTAACTGTTAACTTTAAAATTAATGAAGTACACCCAATCGAGCAGTTTTCTAACACTGAAGTAGTTTTTGTATTTGTCATACAAATGTCTTTACAGATTCATCCACAACCATCGCGCTAATATTGGTTTGCATGGTTAAAATATTGAAATTTTATAACATATTTTCACGCTTAGAAAATCTGTCCAAGTGCTTAATAAATCCTCCCAAGGGAAGGATTTTGAAAGTCTGTAATACTCTTTGGATCCTTTCCAGAAACGTTACTACGGTTTGTTTGTTGTTGCGGTATTCGTAGCATCTTTATTTCAATATGTACTTTTGACAATCCTGCTTCATAGTATCAAAAGTTTTCTTGAACTCAGAATTTGCATCTACACGTATCTTATTTAATGCACTGATAGACGCGTTAACTAACTTAACAGCCTGCGATAGGTCCATATTTTCCGTTTGAATTTGTGTACCTACGGTTGGGTAATACTGTGTACAGACTGCATCATTCTGTAATAAATTTGAAATTCAGCACTCTAAAAGGTATTCAAAAGTCTGCAAACTGCACTTGCTACCTTAGAATCAGTTCGGTAGTCGAAAGTTTTTGAAGCGCATTAAAAACAAATGGCTGTAAATCGATGTATGTTTTAACAGCATCATTATGTTCAACCCAGCGTGTTGGACATAATCTCTTCAACTTTTTATGCTTGCACTTCAAGTGGATTGTTTCTTTCTTCAGCTTCAGCCACTTCCTCGGCTTCAGCCTTTTCATCAGCTTCAGCCTCTCTGTCAGCTGCAACCCCATCTTCGGATTCTACTTCTTTCAACACAGCAGCTTGTTTTCGGGTATTAAAAAACACATAAACAGCTTCAATCGTTCCTAAAGCATTTCGAATATGCGCAATTTCACATGTATTTGAAAATGTCAAGTTTAGGCAGTTTCACAATGCCTAAACTGTGAAACTGTGTATGCATCCGTGGACCTTTAAAGCCACGGTGGATAGATAGACCCAGTGGATATATAAAGCCATTTTATATATTTTTTATCATACGTATGGGCACCATAAAATTTGTCGCTCATTGCAGCTGCTCATCGTATCCTTGATCGATCAAATACTCAATTTTGATGTCTTTTTCCCTAAAAATTTCAGAAACGTGACTGTAACATTATATCCAATATAGTCAGTCACTTCAACAAAAGTTAGGAAACCTTTGTGAACCACAAAGTCTTTATCACAAGGTCTTTATCACAAGTCTTACCACAAGGTCTTTATCATAATAACGCACGCTACTGACTACTTCAGTAGCTTCAACTTCAGTTTTTTTCCTCGAGATATTAGTTGTCTCGTCTCCTAGAACCGAAAATGTCTCGGATCTATTAATATGCTGCACAATTATTACTTTCCGTACAATTATACGCTCTGTGTTGTTATTTTATTATTCCCTTCAATAATATGATTTTGAATTTTATTGCTAATGCATTTAGCATTCTTTGGAGCATTCTTCAAATGAGAACTGAAATCTGTCAGTTTTGGTGCGATAACTCAACTCTGTCAGTTTCAGTAAGGATAGAAAATTACCATAATTTACGACTGGTTCCTCTTCAGTAATATGTCGCAATGCCTCGCAATGCCAGTCCTTGTCTTCCATATAATAATTTTTTTTTTCTATTATTGATCGTAATTATTTATTATTATTACTTTCAATTATTTCCTTATTGTGGTGATCTACTTGACATCCAGTTGTAAAACACTTCCTGAATGAACTCGTCGTCTGGCTTCTGATGCGATTTTACTTTTTATGTGATACTGTTTCGTTTGATGACCACGAACGCTTTCTAACCCTTTTATCCAGCCAACATATGGCTCAGTTACCAAAGAACTTAATTTTTGGTCCCCCCTACTGCCATCTTTTGACTCGACATAGAAAACACAATATTTTCAAAATGTTCCAACCAATTTTGTAGAAAAAGCAAGTTAATCAAATTCCTTGAGCCAAGCGTATTTAAATCGTAAATTGTGGAGGTTTTTGTTAATCGGAAACTGAAAATTAGGTAGTGGTATCGAAAGTTTATCCATCACTTCATTTGGATTACCATCGATGCGTTTACGTTCTTTTTTAATCTTTTCTGCAAAGTCCGTAATATCTACCCTTACTCCAGTACTAATAGAATACTTACTTATAAAAAACTTCTACTAATTACTAAATACTTATTAATAGAAAGTTACTTTTTCGTCATTTGGTATATTTTCAATTTCTTCATAGGAATTTTCATTTTATCCTCGCTCATTTCGTCAGTTTTCATTGGCTGCAGAGCCCTTCTCGATTTTTTTGGCAGTCTTTAGTTGAGATCAGTCCTCTCTCAATTTTTTCACCAAGCGGTTGTGGCTCATCTGCAGCGACGCCCCCCTATGCTCAATCGATAATTCGATAGATAAATAAACGAAAAAGAATGAACGTCATGCTACGTAGTATGTACTACCGTGTTAGATCATTTTCTTCTTCCTTTCTTCCCTTTTTCCCTCTCATTCGTTTTTTTCTTTTTTGTGAACAGGGTGTTCAACATTCAAAACATCCCGCTTGCTACCGACTTGAGTTATAACCAGTACGGTTGCATTGGACCTACAAGAACCGTTTCGTTGTTAACATGTTATAATATATGAGTAAGACAAACGAGCATTAAATTAATACTTTGTATGTTAAAAATGGAATGAACGAGAAGGTAAAATTATTTTTTTAAGACTGAAATGAGAATTGAAATTATAATACTAAATTTGTTACAGCCCACCGGGCTGATCTAGTGGTTAACTAACTCGTCGTCTCAAATCAGTTGTATAACAGCTGGCTTTCGAAGACAGATTGTGAGGTTAAAAAACTTAGTAAAAGTAGATTACTCTTATACGGATTTGAATACTGGACAGTGGATACCGGAGTACTTTGGTGGTTGGGGTTCAATTAATCACGCGTTTCAGGAATGGTTGGTCTGAATCTGCACAAATTACACCTTATTTACATGTCATATATATCATCATACTTATCTCATTGGGTTGTGGGGGAGTTTTTCATTGTTCACAAGTTGAACAGATTGCAATATATACTTGTACATTAGAAAATAAAAAAAATTATTGAAGGGAAGCAATTTTTATTTTCCAACTATAAACTATACTATATAACAGAATGTATGCTGATCGAGTCAGATTTTGCATGTCACGGTTTTTGTAAATCTTGGTGTTTCATAGCCTCCTATAACCGTGAAATACAATTTTAACATTGAGAAATTATGGAAAGATGTATATCCGTTCGTACATATGTATATATGAATATATAGGTATAGAAAAAAGGGTCAAAGTTTTTTGCTTATTATCTCCTGTTTGCTTGATATCTCCAGGCTGAATAAACCGATTTGGATGAAATGTGGAACGAAGATTTCTGTATACAGGGCATAAATGTCATTTAATTTTGTTCAGAATTTATCTAGGGTTCAGGGAGATGTAATCCTCATAATCCCCGTATCTCAAACGTTTACTCAGCTTATGAAAATTTTTCACATAATTACTCCTTGGGGTAGCCTAAGTTACTAGTGTTTGGTCTTATTCAGACCCCCCTTCAAAGTGTTGGCGATAAAAAGAAATCTGTCTCTTTACTGTCATTTCTGGACTGAGACATTTTGTTGTACTAATTAGATGATTCCATTAGATTAGTATAACATTTTAGTCATGTATTTGGAAAATTTCATTCAGAAGTAGGAGTAATAACGGATAATAAACCTATTTTTTTTTGTCAGTTATCGTTTTGTGTTGTTGAACCTTTGTTCAACAGATTTTTATGAAATTTTGTACGATAAATTCTCAATATTGTTCACTGATCTCATTTAATTTTGGTGGAAATTAAATGGAGAGCGAGGAACATATGGAGCTGTATTCAACATTTTTTTGTACGAGATTAATTAGACTTTTGTTGTTTTACGTGCGAAAGATGCGCTATTAATAATTTATTTTTTCAATTATTATAACATTAAAATTAGTAACTTGAACAATAGTCCATATTTGCCACGAATAATGTATTTACCAAAATAACTGAACCTTTTTTAATGTTTCATTCTGCTGTAGAGGTTAAAATAAATTCCCTTTATCGTAGACCTGAAATTTGGGATACTTTTTTTTATTTAGGCGATGATAACTTTTTTGATTATTCTTCAAAAACCAAAGAACTATTTCAATATCTGCGAGTAGTTCAAATAAAATACTGCATGTGTTCAGATAACTTGCGTCTCCTCGCGTGAAATCACGGAGGATTTCTTTAATTCTATACAATACTAAGAGCGACGTTTTTTTATCGATATCCCTAAATATTATAGTTTTTTTAACTGTAATTTAAGATAATTTATGACAATGTAATTTGTCTTAGGACAAAAGTTCTTCTATTTTTATTTGTTTAACAAAAAGTTTTATTTCAATAAAAAACAGTTAATACTTTTTAACTTAAAAAAAGTTAATATTTTTTTAGTCAGAATTAATTTTCAACTTCCTGTCGGGAAAAATTAAATTTTAAGTCGTATGTAAAAGTTTAGAAAATTGAATAATATCTTAATGAAATTTTATTAAAGAGAATTCTTAATTACCCTAATTGTATACCTAAAAAATAAAATAAATATGTGGATATTTTGTGGTCAATAAAACAGCTGTGCCATTATCATTGATTCTCTTGATCAATTTAATAATGTAAATTTTATGACGATGATAAAAAAAGGAAAACGATTCTCATAATATTTATTTTTGTAAAATAGCAATTTTAAGAAATGAATTTTTATTATTTATCGTAGCTTGTATAAAAGCATATATATTTGGCGTACCTACCTTTCTGATCACCGAGTACATTTTATTGTTATAGTTTTCAAAAGCGAAATATACGTTTAGCGTATTGTGTTATTATTATTATTGTAATTTTAAACAAATATGCACGAATATTAAAAAAAAATTAACTCTCAAGTCACGAAAGTAAACTCATATCGTGCACGCACAAACAGGTTAGCATTGATTAACCTTCATGTTCTATGTTCATAGAAGTCTTCTTTTTCTACAGACAGTATTTATAATTTATTTTTTATAAATTATGATTTGGCCTCTATAAATCGTATTCATTAGAATTGATGAAAGTAAGTGGAGAAATAAATGTTATGAAGAGAGTAAAGTAAAAAAGTGAATAATATTAATACAATACGTTTTTATAAACTCTAAAATGAATTCTAACAAAATAAAAATTGGGGTTTGAGACGCTTATGGTACGATTGATAGGTTCTTCCATAATTTACATAATACCGAAAATGGGGAAGTTATTCTTTAAAAGTTTTATATCTCTTGAAGAAATTTAATTTCTGAAGGAAACCCAGTTTTTGTTTTAAGTTCTACTTGTATTTACGTTGACCAACTTAAAATCTTTGATCGATGACTTGCAAACAAGTTGTAGATAGGATAGACGACTTGGAAAAGCAATGATACAAGTTTTATATCGAATTCATCTGTTAGTAGATTGTTCTTCTTTAAAACCCCTCTTCGTTTTCCTTGATTCCTTTTCCCCATTTCGCATTCTGTGAATTAAGGTTGGTTCATACTAAATTCATGTTAAAGATTCTAACCTGGGAATTCTTGTTTCATGTCTTGTGACTATACAACAAGCATAGTGGCTAAAGCGCATATCAAATGGTTCCTGATCATTTAGTCCTTCCTAAACACAAAATTCGAATATAATAAAAATCTTTGGAATTACATCCCCAAGTATTAGCTCTACTTCATAAAATGAAACTGGATATTCATTTTGGAACTACACAAAAAAAAGAAATATTAAATTTCTCGGAAAAATGTATTTTCATATCATTTCATTTCATTCAGAATTGAAAAAATGAGATTATCTCGATTTTACATCTGTTAATATGGTCAGAATGTTCAAATATCATCATCGCAGAAAAAAATTACGTTCGACAAATATTCAATAGTAAGTCAGTATTTTTAAACCATTTTTAGAGTTATACATTAACAACATCAGGAATTGGATAACGGATTCCTTCCTGTTGGAAAAAAGTATGAGAAAATAATAACGAAAGGAATCCAGGAAGGAACTAAAACGGATCCTTTTTTTAGCTTAACAGGTCCGTTAAATAATCTGTTGTTTGTAATACAGACAATAGCACACCTCCAGTAGCTGCTGTTCGAGGAGAAGGGTTAACGGGCTGGAATAGAAATTTATGGGAAAATGTAAGGGCGCAGACGATAAATTTATCACGTTCAACTGTTAAGGAATTAGGCGGGTACTGGTTCTGCTGGCCAGGGGGATATGAATACTACAGGAATCAGTGGGTCATTATAATGTCTTTGTCAACTGGGCTGTATTCTAGATTTTATGATTTAACTATCTTTAAACAAATCTTGTCCTTATTTGAAATACTATTTTGTATATAATTTATTATTATTACTACTATTACTGTCGTTATTATTTATTTATCTTATTTTCTATGTTCTTACACTAATAAATTGCATTTATATAAACATTTTTCGTTGTTAGTCTCTCAATTCCTGATCGACCCGCGATCACGCGATAAAATGCGTAACAAAAATTCGTTAATTTTTATTTTGCCTTAATTGTTATTCGTATGAAAGTCAGAACATTGTACAGATAACGTTTTGAAAGAATTATTGTAAGATATTCAAGTCAAATACCTTATTAAAGATAATTTTAATCTACGGCAATAAAAAAATGAAAAGCGTTCCTGCTTCAAAGGAATACAGTACAATAATACTGCGTTCTCAAGAAATAAACAATAATATTGAATACTTTACAAGAGTATAATATGGAGTCCATTATTTGAATAAAAAGCTATCACAGTGGAAGGAAATCCGACCTCATTGTTGGCAAAGGAAAAATAGCATATTTGCGTGGCTGCTACGAACCTTTATATATAGGTAATACATATTCATAAATTACAAACAAAGAAAAAACAGCTTTACTTACTACAATACTCTTTGTAAGACTATATTCATTTTTCAATGATCTAGATCTCATTTATCTAGGATCTGGTCATCCGGTTAGTTTCAAGATACAATCATTAATTCTAATTTACGATAAGTTTTAATTGTGAATATATTTGAGAGCTAATAAATCTACAGATTAACAGGGATATGTAATTAAATATAATACCTGATTGAAATTAAAATTATCTAGAGAATGCTCCCCCCCCAAAAAAAAAAATAAATAAATAAAAGGGAAAAAATATTTAAACAGTATTAACTTTCCAAATTTTTAAAATTTACGTCACATTCTAAGGTAATTTGGTAGTTGTAAAATACCTCCTCTCATCTGAAATCCTATCAGCATGGAGGAGACTGACCAAAATGGATGGCTGGATGTGGCACCAAACCACTATGTTATGACCATCTCTGCATTTAATTAGGAACCGTTAAGAATCGCCATTTTGCATTTATCTATGAATGATAATCAAATTTAATACTTATTACTCTAATTTACTATTGTTGTTTGTCGATCTCTCTTTTATGTTATTATTGAAATGTTCGTATTATTTTATAGAATTATCTTATTCCTCCTTTTTCTGCAAGTTATGTACAATTATATTACGATCGAACTAACAAAGTTTTGAGTTTAAGTTACTGAAATTTAGACGACAATAATCTGTTAAATTTGTGTAAATTAAAATAAAAATAATTAAATTGTAGGTCTCTTTAATTATATATCTTAAATTAAGAACGATTTATAAATACAGTTCAGTTGTTTAAATATTTACAGTGGTTTCAAATGACTGTCTTATATAGCGGGGCAAAAATATTATTAAAAAAAAAATATATATTTGAAAATGCACTCTATTTTACAACTTATCTGTTTCATGTGGGTCTTGCTTGTGAAGTATGTAAAATTTGCTTGTAAGGATGGTATACTATTTTTTTTACTTATTCTTTCATTCTATAGGATTTGTGATTTAAAAATAATAAAAACAACTCGATCGTCTCGCTACTTTATATGTGCTTATTTTTCCGACGATAAATTTCATTAATAATTAATAAAGTTTTTTTTTTTTGCGAGGGAAGGAACGTTATTTATTAATTCTTGGCGTTAAATAAAAGTGATGCAGTATGAATTTTTATAGAAAAATTCGCACACTGTAAAATGGTTACTTAATTAATTCGCTTAATTAGTAAGAATTATGAATAGTTATATAGTAAACGAGAAAAACATGAAAAAGGTACTTGTTATGATAATGATCCTTAAGAATAGATTAATAATTATTAGTGAATACTAGAATATAATTGTTAGAACATACGATGCATGACTTAAAAAGCGAAGTGAAATTATTGTATGAAATATTCAAGTTATTCCACATTTAAAAACAAGGAGAACTTACATGCCAGATTAATTAAAATGATTCTATTTTACACTTTGAAACATCAACAGGAGAAATTAAATTATAAAAATTTTGAACTTTAAAAACTCCCGGTTTTTTTATGTATTAATAATTCACTGGGTCACAGTAAGAATATGAAAAATGTATTAAAAAATAAATTGGAAGATTTCTCTATTTCAGGAGGCTTCGTATCGTTTCTAGGATGTTGGCTTGACCGTATAAGTGACAGATTGTAAACGATCGATAGGAAATACTAATTATTCATAAAATTAGTCCAGCTAGCTATTATCAGAAATAATATTCTATGTTAGGTGAACTGTGAAGAGTGAAATGTTTTTTCTACTTTATTTTTGTCTGAGCAGAATATACGGTTGCTTTATCGCACGCCAAATCCAGTGAATAACATTTCGTCCAACAAATAACTTTATCATGTTTATCGCAGGGGCTAGCTGTATAGTGATTAAAATTATTCTCAGAGAAAGAAAGTCAGATTAGTTTATACATTTACATGGTTTTAAATATGAGAAGTGAACTATATCCGGATTCAGAATTTTAATCGTCTTGAGTATGGAATAAGATAATAAAAAGACATGTAGCCAGAATCTATTTTAATGGGTTTTCACAAACCACGATTAATATCACAATAAAACTAGTAATAATAAAAAAACTAATAACAGAAAGAATTGTAATATAGTGTATTACTATATCTATTATATTTTACTATATTTTTACTTTCGTTAATACTTTTTGGATATTCGTATAGTGTGTTTTTAAAAAAATATCTATTTTCAAACAGATATATTTCATAATAAAAATGGATACAACTACAAGACAAATTATACAGTATTCAAAAATGTTTAAAATTTCACTTACACTTAAATGTTCTATATGTTCTTCATCTGCTACACACATAACATCAAGACGATAACTGAATTATTCCGCAACGCGTTTCAGTTAGTATTCTGTTACAGAAGTTGTTACAGCTGTGATCTTGGTTTTCTGCTCATTCAAATCAGCAGGTAATGATGGAAAATATAAACACTTTGTTTCACAAATCCCCACAAGAATGGGGATCTTGGAGGCCAACAGTCTAGTACCAAGACTTGGGCTCCTGTACGCCCTATCCAGCGTTGAGGCAGTGGTTCACTTAGAAACCGACGAACTTCGTTGTGCCAATGTGGCGGATCCTATCTTGCTGAAAAATGAATTCTTCAGTGTCTTCAATTAGTTGCAAAAAAAAACAATTCTGTACCATCTCAAGATAAAAATGCCCTTTTACCACGCTTCCATAAAAGAAAGGGTCATACATTTTTACATTAAAAACGAAACTATTAACAGAAATATTAATTTTTGATAATCTCGCTCCTGGTGTACAACCTCGTGTGGATTTTCAAGACCCCATAAGCAAACATTGTGACGTGAAACTTTCCCGCTTAAATAAAACGTTGCTTCATTACTAAAAATTAACAGCGGTAAGAACTTATCGGCTTCCATATCAACTAAGAGCATATCACAGAAATCTTTACGTTTTCTTTTGTTACTTACACGAAGAACTTATGCCAATTGTAATCAATGTTGCCTGAAATGGCGTCGTCTTAACAAAAGACAAATAAATAGTCATGATGCATCTCAAGTTCTCAACTAGCGCGACGAGCAGAATTTTTTGAGCTTTGCTGAAAAGAATCTTGAATTCATGTGCATTTTCATCCGAAGTGCATAATAATTCTGAATTCTTCTTCTTACATAAACACCCCGATTCTTCAAATTGTTTATACCAGCTACGAATATTCTTTGCTGATGTTGAATCAATCTGAAACGCTGTCCAAACGCACGCTGAACCGGTATTAGGGATTCTGTATTGCTAAACTACAGAAAACAAAACGCTTTCTGCTGCATAAACATCATGTTGTTTACGATTGAGGTTAGCGTACGTTTGAGCTCAAGTACTGCAATCAGGTGGCTGATATTTGAAATCCTAGGACGCGCACTTTCAAATGGTGTAAATTTGATTCATTGACCACGCGTGATTGCACAGGTGAATGGTTTTCACAGGTGAAATCGTGTCATTTTTTTATTCTCGTTGTATGACAATTTTATTAGTAAAAATTACAGAATTAGCAGTTTTGGTGTTTAAAAAAAATTACAGTTTTTAATTCTAAACTGGTAAATATTCGTAAACAAAAAAAAAAAATCCAACAGGAAATTTTAGTATTTAAAAAATTATCAACCTAATAAAATCCAGGATGTTTTCCGCCATTTATAGACAGGACGGTAGAAAAAAATTGTCATTTTTACCGCGTTTTTCTTGTAAACTATTCAATATCATTTCTCCTTGCACAGTGAAAAATAATAAAAATCTTTTAGAAAGGTAGGAAAATTTCAAATACCTCTTAGAAATGCTGTCTCTTCTTTCAGCCTCGAATTTTCCTTACATTCCGGTATGGCTGGAGGTCAATGTTTCAAATTCTGGAATTCACTCAATAAAGCTACGAAGTATGACTCTTTTCATCCCGGAATATGAAGAAACTAGCATAGTTAAAAAGTAAAGGTGTCGCAATGAATCTTGAAGCTTGAACTACGTCGGCTAGTTCGGTGCCTGTTATCCATACTGAAAACATTCACTTTAATTTTCACGCGCGGAAGCAAATTGCTTTCTTGTAAATACAACTTATTATTTTATGTTACTGGATGGTATTACGGATTACTTTTAAATATTTTATAATTCTGCCGTTCAGTAATTTGCCATAAAAAGAAATCTTGTGATGTATTTTTAAATGATAAAAAAATGTAGGCCTGTTCTCAACAAGTATTCTAATTACGTCAGCAGACAAACGCTAAATGATAAATTACTAACATTATCATTGTCTGACATATATAAAAATACAGGGTGTCCAATATGAAACGCAACCCATCAATCACTCATCCATGAAATTTCAAAAGTCAAGCTTCTCCCCTACTTGTTACTGAAATGGACTCGTCTAACGTCTGAACATCGCGGCGACGCAGTAGAACACTACCGATAGTAACAACAATGCAATCATAATGTTCAGTGTATTGCTAGAGACAAGATGGTGTTTTCGTTAGATGAAGGTGTTTTCATTGTTGAGTCGTACTTCAGTACGTAATCAGTGGTTGCAGTGCAAGATTTGTTTTGCCGTAAGTACCCAGATAAACCAGCTCCTAACAAAACATCAGTATTAAGGTTAGTTGCAAAATTTAGAGAGACCGGTTCTGTTAATAACAAGGAACACAAAAGATCTGCGTCAGTGTTGAATACAGATACAGTCGCTGAAATCAAAGACCGATTACTCGCCTCGCCAAATAAATCGATCAGACGTTTGTCTGCTGAAATTAATTTGTCTAAATCAACTGTTCATCGGGCGACCAAACAATTACAATTACGACCTTATGGCATTCAAACAGTTCATCAACTTCTTGAGTCCGCAAAAGAAAAACGGCTACAACATTGTCAACGGTTCCGTCGATTTCTGCGTGAGGGAATTAATGTTATGGATTCGTTATTTTTCACAGATGATGCACGGTTTCATTTGGATGGCTACGTAAACAGCCAAAACAGTAGAATTTGGAGTGCTGAAAATCCCCACGTTTATCACGAAAAACAATTACGCCCGCAGAAGTTGGGCGTGTGGTGCGCGATATCGCGGAAGAAAATAATCGTTCCTATTTTTTCGAGTACACTATTAATGCAGAACGATATCAAGATATTTTATTTCAGTTCATTGCACTCTTGGAAGAGGAAGACAGACACTGCCGGCTACAACATGACGATGCGACATCGCACTACGCAGGTTCAACTTCTGATTTCGTTGAGGAATTCTTTGGTAATCGTGTTATCGGTCGAGGCTTGTGGCCACCAAGATCTCCAGATTTGACTGCGGCGGATTTTTTTTCTATGGGGTTACCTCAAAGAAAAAGCCTACAGCAACAAACCACGAACACTTGAACAATTGAAAGTCAATATTGAACAAGCTGTATTAAATATCCAGCCACAAACTTTGAAAAAAGTTGCAAGAAACGCTGTAAAAAGAATTGAAGCTTGTATTCAACAAGATGGCGGCCACTTCCAACATTTACTCTAAATGTAAGGTAATGGGTGGTAATAATAAAAATTACATTTACATTTACAAATGCCTTTTTATTATTTCAATACCTACCAATATAAGGTTGGGTTGCGTTTTATATGAGACAGTCTGTAGTTTATAATCTATCGTGATTTTATTTATTGTAAAAATAAACACGGACAGGCCAAGTATTATAACTCAGGAAATGAGTCACCTTTCTTAGAATCATATCAAGAAACAATATTGCTATATTGTTTACTATATGTGCTCATATTTTTCCAATACAGTCAGGCAAATGTAAAAATAAATAATTACCCATAAGGCTACGTTATTGAATACTCGAGTATAATCCAGTTAACTAACTTGTTGTTCTCTATCTGTTGATCCTATAAGAGCATTTGTGTAAATTTCGTTTCTTTTTATTCGAGTTTTAATTGAAAAACGTAATCACATTTTATAATTGGTCGTGTATTTTTAGTGTTTTGTAATTATGAGTGAACAGTCTACGGTAAAAAACAAAAACCTTAAATGGCAGCCCCGGGAAATAAATAGTGTAAATGAGTTTATGAAACAAGAAGGTGATCGATTTTCAAAGTCGGAAAAAGAAGATAAGCACCTGATTCATGTTATAAAATGTTAGGAAAGAACAGCAGCTGCGTATGGAATGTCACGATCTCAAGTCCAAAAAATAAAAAAACGATAGCTAGAAGAATTAGCCGAAAATCCGGCGGTGACTTCTTTCTCTACTTCAATAAAATACAAAACCAGTGAAATGCCTGCAGTGGGACTAAATGACTTTGAGGGTGTGTAGTGAAAATGAACTACAAACGAATTTCACAAAATTCATAAACAACTGCCGGAGATGAAAAAGATAATGTTAGCGCTTAAAGATGTAATTGGTTATTCAGGATAAGAGACGAGTTTCAGAAAAAAATAATAAAAGAAATGGGGTCTAGGTGGAGAAAAACCGAAAATAGCAGAAAGGTTCTCACTGAGCGATATGACATAAGGTTTAAGCTTATGCATTATCGACTGCCGTAAAAAAATTTAGAACCAAAAATAGCCGATAGTGTACCTTGACGCGTCATATATATTTATCTTTTTACATTACAAATAAATCTTAAATCTTGGTGTAGTGATTCAGGTGACGGGGTGAAATTTCTTATTTCAAAAGGCAGCAGAATTATTATAATGCATACCGAGGGAAAAATGGGTTTTATACCGAACGCGTTACTAACATGGCAAGCAAGTTTAAAAAGTGGCGATTAAGGAGGTCAAATGCAGGCGGAAAATTACTTAAAATGGCACAGATATTAATTCCAAACTTTCCCAAAAATTCTGTGATAATTTCTGACAACGCATCCTATCACAATGTCGTTTTAGAAAAATCGTCAATTTCCAGTTAAAGAAAAGATGTGATAAAGTAGTTACAGAAGCATTTTGTTCCTCATTCTTCCCCGATGCTGAAACAAAAGTTGTACAAATTGGTAAAAGCAAACGGGAAAAAATTTACTATTTATGTCTTGAACTTTTACAAAAAAAAAGAAAGAGCATGACGTACTCAGACTTCCTCCATACCACCCGGATTTAAATCCTACCGATATGGTTTGGTCAGAAGTTAAAGGAAACATAACAAGTCATGACGTAAATTTTGATATCAAAGATGTTCAAAGACTATGTGAAAATAAAGTGGCCGACATGAATGAAAAAAATTGGAAGGGTATTGTGATAAAGTTAGGGAATCAGAAGCTGAATATATGCGACAAGAACACATTGATAATACCATGGAATCATTTATTATTTCTTTTTAAGAAGGTAGTGAAAATGGCAGTGATGTTACGATGGTGATTCTGATGACAGTAATCTCGGAGATTCTAATATTTCTTGCGAAGTGGGTGGCGTATATCCTCTTTAATTAAAATAATTTTATTTTGTTCTAACGTTTAACTTTTGAATATCTGTTTGAAAATAAAATGGAACACCAGCACTCAATGAAGGCGGTACATTTTGATTTGCATGTTATTACAATTTATGTGTAGGCATATATTATATGATTCCCAACTTCACATAAGCGCTTCTGTAATTTTTGTCACGTTTACTATTTTTAAAAATGCATAATAACATTTTTTTTTCGCAGAAAATGGTATAGTATTAATTAAACATACCAGTTAAATTTGACATAAAAAATACATGTATAAGTTATTTTAAATCAAATAAAATTCAAAACTGTTTTAATGTTCAAAATAATAGCTATACATTGATGTTATTAAAATTTCAAAAAAATATGTTCTGTGATCCAATACTAACACCACAATACATTTTACGAAGGTCCATTCCCTGTTAAGTGATGAATTAAATGTTACGCTAAAAGGATAGTAGAATGATTCGAATTGCAGCTGTCGCTGCCGTAGCACTAAAGATAAAGATTGTAGTATAAAGAATGGTTGCGCCGCCTGTAAATGGGACAGTACCCGGCCATTTCCAAAGCCGAATTGCGCGAGTTTTATTCCGATTTTAAACTACACCTGCAAATTAAGATGTGCTTCTTAACTCATTGACATGAAATTAGAGGCTGTAATAAATTGAAAATGCACACTTAACAAACACAAAATAAATATACCTTAAACATTTATTAATATATTTAATAAAATAAAATAAATATATTATAAATAAATTATTAATAATTTTATCATTAATAAAATAATTTATTTGCAGATCTCTGTAGTGGATTGGCCATCTCGACTTTTCATCCAGGGGTTCCGGGTTGGAATCCCGGTCAAGCTTGGCAGTTTTCATACGCTACAAAATTCCATTTCCATATTCCCTCACCCTAAGTTCATCAAGCAAAATACACACACACACACACACACACACACATACACACACCATACAAAAACAGATACAGAGTTCTCCGTAACCTAAAGTGGCTTGTCTGCAGAATATCCAGGTATTTTCTGAATTGTCTGAAGCTGTCATGTCTTTTTTAATTATCTGCTTTATGAGTTCCATTCTTGGTGATTCCAAAACTATAAGGGAGTTCTTCTTCTTATCTAAAGATTGTAACCGATCGTGTGTGGGTAATGAAATCTGAGGGTTAACCTATACGTCATATTTTTTTTAATCTTACATAAGTATTGTAGTTTGTAGTAAAATAATGATTTCAAATTAAAGTGCTGGTTTATTAATTTTTTTGTCTTTGTAGGAAATCAAATTTTCCTTTGCTTTTTACGTTATTGAGTTGGAAGAGCGTTGAGCAATTTAAGGAATTATACCTGTATTTTTAGATCTAACCTGCTACGAATTTTATATTAATTAAATCAAATGATTATTTAAATATTCGGTTACAGAAAAGAAACATGAAAGCAAATTTTCCCTCAGATTAATTTTTGGTGATAGGTTAAAGTAAAAAGCTAAATGTAATACATTTGTAGATACTGAAAAATTACTTGATAATATAGAATGGAATAAAATGATAAAGAATATAAGGATATACGGTTAATAAAGAGGTTAGTAAAGATAAAAAAGAAATATGGTTCATTCAAAAATCAGATTGCTATAATGAGAGTAGAAAATAAGGGAACGAATATTACATTATATTCAGGATTGAAGGAAATATGTAAAATGTTTCCTGTATTGTTTAATTTGTATGTGAAACAAGGGAGAAGGGAGGAACAGCTTAAGAACAAAAATTAAAGATGTTAATGATTCATTAATTATATTATAATTTTGACTGCTAAGAATAAGTTCGAAGATGAACTCATTCCAGGTATGGATTCAATTCTTGAGAAGAAATTTAATTTAAAAGTAAACAAAGATTACTGAAATGCAACCGAAAGGAAGATAATGAGGAGTTAGATAATAAAATAGGAGAATGTAATGTACAAAAATATTTAAAATTTAAATATTAATTACTCTGTAGTAATATTAATATTAATTACTAAGTATAATTACTCTGTAACATAATTTATATGGTAATTTATACTGAAAAAAATTGACTGAAATGAAACATGGATTTCTTGTAATTAAAAAAACTTAAAATCATAAATGTTGAGTGTAGTGTTTTATGATAATGATACCTGATGGCCTTGTATTAAGACACCGTGAATAATTGAATTTTGAGACGTTGGTCAATTGCATCCGCCTGAAAAAGAATCCAGTCAATTGCGTCCCTCATAGGAATTGTTACCCGGTCAATTCCATCCCTCGTAGGAGATTGTACCTCGCTATTCTGAAAAATTGACCATAATAACTATAAATACTGATGTAGCTTCCTCTAATCATTTGTGGTTTTAACATCCCAGTGAAAACCAAAAACATATTTTTCATTTATTAGTGATCATCAGCTGTGGATATCATTTAAAAGGAATTACAGAGGGGTGGTGTGGCGACTGGGATCATCACAAAGCATCAAGCTAATTGTTGATTTCAATGACTTTTTTCATTATCACAAGATAAAATGTGTAAATTTTAATTACTGCTGAAACATAAAATAATTTTGTTATTTGCAGTATATTATCTTACTGTAATGTAATTGTTATGTCAGAAGTATCAAATATCCCATCTACTAACTGACACATAGATAACTAAATATATACAACACAATACAGTAAACCATCAATATATTCCATATTTTAAACAGATAAACTAGCTGTGTCTAGCACACAATTCATTCTTTTTTCAAAGCAACTACAAATATATGTGTTTTAGATATATGTATTTTCAACTATCAGTAAAAAATTCTTTGATATTATTACATAAGTTTTGAATCAAAAGTACTTTATCTTTTATTTGAAAGACAGTTTACATAAATTATGATATCGTAGTGGAAGCTTGTTGAATAGATTGAGACCCATGTACTGCGGATTTTTTTTAAAAAGCTAGGTGATGAGCAGTAAATCTAAAAATATTTCTACTTCTTGTTTAATGATTTATACTGAAAAATTTTTTTATAATAAAAATTAGTTTTGAATGGACAAAGTATAAAGGTATAAATTTGTAGATGGTTGGTTGAATGCGAGTATATTTACATTTCTGAAAATGGGTTTACGAGTGGCTCTATTGTGAATGTGACATTAATCTGAGTACTTTCTTTTGGACTTTGAAAAGTGATTGAGTGCTACTTCCTCTCTAGGAAACAATGCCATACTTCAGAATAGATTCTGCTTCTCATGATAAACTACTTTATGTATCTCTTGAAATAGTTAGGAAAATTATTGGCAGAGCAAAAGATTGGAACCTCTCTGGTTCCAACATGTTACTGGTGAACATATTACTGAGATAAGATTTGTGATTTTCTGTTAAAATTTTTGTTGATTTTGTACCTAGTATTATGTGGTTGTGAGTAGTTTTATCATTTAAAGTAAAAGAAAATTCATTGTTTAGTCTACTTTCGAAACGTATAATGTATTTCTTAGAAAGAGGGCTAAGGTCTTTGGTTGCCTTTTTTTGAGTGGTGTTATCAATGTACAGAATTGTATTACAATTTAAAAAAGATGGGAAACCTTTTGCAGATTATTAAAATTATTGAATTTAAAATTGAAATTGAAGGATATTACATTGAACTGGACACTTAACTCTTAACTCTTGATGTCAAGGAATTTTTTTCTGGAAACAGTCAGATAGTTAGGATTGCATGAGCTTCAAACAACCACCTCTGAAGTAATATGAGTAACATTAAAATTTTTTTAAAGCAAATCATGATTGATGAGTTAAAAGCTTTAAATAAATTACAGAATGCACTGGTTGTAGTCAATGCCCCTTGATATTTTAATTATGTAATCAACAAGTCCAGATATAGTATGAAGCCCATGTCTAAAACCAAAGAATTTAAGTTCCATATCTTATACCCTTCTTTCTTAAATTGAGGAAGACACTATTAGGATAGACTTTAGAGATTAGGAAGGGAAGAAACTACAAAGAAATGAAGGGAAGATCAACAAAAGTTGAAGTCATTCAGTTGAAACCCATAGATGGACAGATTCACTGAAGAAGTAAGATCTTGTAGCATTTCATTAAATTTAATAATTAATTAGCAGTATCATGTAATTATTTAATTTCACCTTAATATTCCGAAGGTGAAATCAGCTATGAAAATAGAGAACGGAGTTTACATTTTGTTACCGGTTGGTTTCCATAAATCTCAACTTATTCCACATTCATGTTTTTGTCATTATTATAAGAGTAGTATGGTTTGTAACAATTACATTTTCTTCAGAATATAGAATGAAGAAACAAAATATTAAAATATACAATGAACTGTTTCTTAAAATGTTTATAGTTCTAGAAAAAATTGAAATAATTCATTAAATTTCTTGTTTACAGATAACTATAACAACAAATGTGTATGATCAAATGAAAGGAGAAGTAAATAAAAGTGGCTTCTGAACTGAGAATTACTTCTCATCAGTTACTGGTTAACAAAGAAAATGATGGCAAATGTACACTCAAAAAGAATTTCAAAAGAAATGAATTAATTAAGAAAATAATTTCATCAGCAAGAAATGTCAAACCTGGAAGTCATAATACATCTGATTTCAAAGAATTTTCACTAATTGGAAGTTCAGTAAAATATCAGAAGCGCAATACAAATAGTATTAGTAAAAACAATAAGAATAAAACTGAGAAATCCTACATTAATTTACACCCAAAGAAAACAGACGAAACTGTTGAAGATACTCAAGCAATTAAAAGAGAAGACACAAATGAAGATATTAATGCAGAAGAGATTAAAAAACATTCTGGTGGGGTGAATAAAGCATCAGTAAGAAGTCGTAAAGAACAAAAACAGTATGTATCAAACACTTTACACAAGAGACGTTCAATGAAGCATCAAACGAGAGAAATACTTAAAGCCATTCGAGAACCAATAATAATGAACACAATTCTTTTACCCAATGGTAAAATAAATTTTCATGGTAGAAAGGAGTCTCCATTATTCTATGACACTAAAGAAGCAAGAAAAATTATCACCAAAATTTTAATAAAATCACGTAAAAATTGTAATAAAAATAATTTTAAATATCTTTTTGGAAATTTATATACAGAAGACACATCTGAAGAGAGTACTGAAGAAACAGTTGGTGGAACTGAAAATAAGAGAAATACAAATGCAAAAGATATACAAATATATGTTGAAGAAGTATATAACTATCTGTACCAAAGGCATTATAAAACATTAATTGATGTGATATCTGAAACTAAATTAGAAAACCATGCACCTATTCACACAGTTTCAGCATTGCATCGAAAAAGTCTTCATATTCATCAACATTATTTCTGTCAATCTGATGACCAGTCAGATGGAAATAAAGATCAAGAGAATTCTTCAGTAGTGATGAGCAGAAATGAAGATTCAAATGAAGAAACCTCTGAAACATCAGAGATTGATGATACTGGTACTTGTTTGGAAGAAAATAGTGTTTCCTTACTAATTGAAGATTTAAAAGTGGCAGAAAATGAAATAAAACAGTATGAAGCAGTTGAAAAAAATACTTCATTTGAAAACGAAGACGATTTTATTAATCATGCCAATGAAATAGATAATTTAATGTATGATATTAATAAATTAAATTTAAATTCAGAATCCTATAATTAGGATTTTACATATACTCACAAATTTCATATTATCAATCATTTGGTTAATGAATAAAAAATGAAATATTATTGGTTTACAAAGAACAATTTATGCTAAAAGATTATTAAAATAAAATCACAATGAAAAACAATGAATATTTTACTTTTTATTCTCTTCAGTCATTTGACTGGTTTGATGCAGCTCTCCAAGATTCCCTATCTAGTGCTAGTCGTTTCATTTCAGTATACCCTCTATACATCCTACATTCCTAACAATTTGTTTTACATATTCCAAACGTGGCCTGCCTACACAATTTTTTCCTTCTACCTGTCCTTCCAATATTAAAGCGACTATTCTAGGATGCCTTAGTATGGGGCCTATAAGTCTGTCTCTTCTTTTAACTATATTTTTCCAAATGCTTCTTTCTTCATCTATTTGTCGCAATACCTCTTCATTTGTCACTTTATCCACCCATCTGATTTTTAACATTCTCCTATAGCACCACATTTCAAAAGCTTCTGATCTTTTCTTCTCAGATACTCCGATTGTCCAAGTTTCAATTCCATATAAAGCGACACTCCAAACATACACTTTCAAAAATCTTTTCCTGACATTTAAATTAATTTTTGATGTAAACAAATTATATGTCTGACTGAAGGCTAGTTTCGCTTGTGCTATTCGGCATTTTATATCGCTCCTGCTTCGTCCATCTTTAGTAATTCTACTTCCCAAATAACAAAATTCTTCTACCTCCATAATCTTTTATCCTCCTATTTTCACATTCATTGGTCCATCTTTGTTATTTCTACTACATTTCATTACTTTTGTTTTGTTCTTGTTTATTTTCATGCGATAGTTCTTGCGTAGGACTTCATCTATGCCGTTCATTGTTTCTTCTAAATCCTTTTTACTCTCGGCTAGAATTACTATATCATCAGCAAATCGTAGCATCTTTATCTTTTCACCTTGTACTGTTACTCCGAATCTAAATTGTTCTTTAACATCATTAACTGCTAGTTCCATGTAAAGATTTAAAAGTAACGGAGATAGGGAACATCCTTGTTGGACTCCCTTTCTTATTACAGCTTCTTTCTTATGTTCTTCAATTATTACTGTTGTTGTTTGGTTCCTGTACATGTTAGCAATTGTTCTTCTATCTCTGTATTTGAACCCTAACTTTTTTAAAATGCTGAACATTTTATTCCAGTCTACGCTATCGAATGACTTTTCTAGGTCTATAAACGCCAAGTATGTTGGTTTGTTTTTCTTTAATCTTCCTTCTACTATTAATCTGAGGCCTAAAATTGCTTCCCTTGTCCCTATACTTTTCCTGAAACCAAATTGGTCTTCTCCTAACACTTCTTCCACTCTCCTCTCAATTCTTCTGTATAGAATTCTAGTTAAGATTTTTGATGCATGACTAGTTAATCTAATTGTTCTGTATTCTTCACATTTATCTGCCCCTGCTTTCTTTGGTATCATGACTATAACACTTTTTTTGAAGTCTGACGGAAATTCCCCTTTTTCATAAATATTACACACCAGTTTGTATAATCTATCAATCACTTCCTCACCTGCACTGCGCAGTAGTTCTACAAGTATTCCGTCTATTCCAGAAGCCCTTCTGCTATTTAAATCTTTTAATCCTCTCTTAAATTCACATCTCATTATTGTTTCTCCCATTTCATCCTCCTCAACTTCCTCTTCTTTCTCTATAACACCATTTTCTAATTCATTTCCTCCTAATAACTCTACAATATATTCCACCCGTCTATAGACTTTACCTTTCGTATTATATATTGGTGTAACATCTTTGTTTAACACATTATTAGATTTTAATTTATGTACCCCAAAATTTTTCTTAACTTTCCTGTATGCTCCGTCTATTTTACCAATGTTCATTTCTCTTTCCACTTCTGAACACTTTTCTTTAATCCACTCTTCTTTCGCCAGTTTGCACTTCCTGTTTATAGTATTTCTTAATTGCCGATAGTTCCTTTTACATTCTTCACACTAGCATTCTTATATTTTCTACGTTCATCCATCAGCTGCAATATATCGCCTGAAACCCAAGGTTTTCTACCAGTTCTCTTTATTCCGCCTGTTTGCTTCTGCTGATTTAAGAATTTCCTTTTTAACATTCTCCCATTCTTCTTCTACATTTTCTACCTTATCTTTTTTACTCAGACCTCTTGCAATGTCCTCCTCAAAAATCTTCTTTACATCCTCTTCCTCAAGCTTCTCTAAATTCCACCGATTCATCTGAACCTTTTCTTCAGGTTTTTAAACCCCAATCTACATTTCATTATCACCAAATTATGGTCGCTATCAATGTCTGCTCCAGGGTAAGTTTTGCAGTCAACGAGTTGATTTCTAAATCTTTGCTTAACCATGATATAATCTATCTGATACCTTGTAGTATCGCCTGGCTTTTTCCAAGTGTATATTCTTCTATTATGATTTTTAAATTGGGTGTTGGCAATTACTAAATTATACTTCGTGCAAAACTCTATAAGTCGGTCCCCTCTTTCATTCCTTTTGCCCAGGCCGTATTCACCCACTATATTTCCTTCCTTGCCTTTTCCAATGCTTGCATTCCAATCTCCAACTATTATTAAATTTTCATCTCCTTTTACGTGTTTAATTGCTTCATCAATCTCTTCGTATACACACTCTACCTCATCATCATCATAGGCGCTTGTAGGCATATAGACGTTAACAATCGTTGTCGGTTTAGGTTTTGATTTTATCCTTATTACAATGATTCTATCGCTATGCGTTTTGAAATACTCTACTCTCTTCCCTATCTTCTTGTTCATTATGAAACCTACTCCTGCCTGCCCATTATTTGAAGCTGAGTTAATTATTCTAAAATCACCTGACCAAAAGTCGCCTTCCTCTTTCCCCAGAACCTCACTAATTCCTACTACATCCACATTTATCCTATCCATTTCCCTTTTTAAATTTTCTAGCCTACCAACCTTTTTTAAACTTCTAACATTCCACGCTCCGACTCGTAGAATGTTATTTTTTAATTTTCTAGTGACCCCTTCCTTAGTAGTCCCCACCCGGAGATCCGAACGGGGGACTAGTTTACCTACGGAATATTTTACCAAGGAAGGCGCCTCCATCATTACTATATGAAAATGCAGAGAGCCACATTTTCTTGGAAAAAAAGCAGCTGTAGTTTTCCATTGCTTTCAGCTGCGCAGTACTCAGAGGACTGAGCGATGTTGATATGGCTGTTTAAGTCATTCTGACTCACGCCCCTAACAACTACTGAAAGAGCTGCTGCCCTCTTTCAGGAATCATTCCTTAGTCTGGCTTTCAACAGATACCTCTCTGATATGGTTGCACCTTCGGTCCAGCTACTCTGTATCCCTGAGCACTCAAGCCCCCTCACCAACGGCAAGGTCTCATGATTCATAGAGGAGGGAATATTTTACAAAAATTTAAAATTAGACGTGCATTTCAATTGGGAAATAGTCATCAGTAAACATACTGAAGTTTGTAAAAGAATACATAAAATAACTAAAATGTATTAATTAATAAAAAAGAAAGTTTAATCATTTAAATAAATAAATAGAAACACAAACCCAATACTTAAAAAATGCTACAAAATGTATTTCCACCTTTATTTACTTAAAAAAAAATTGATAATTAATAAGCAATATTTTGGCCATCCAGGTCTAAGTGATAGGTTAGCTTGCAGTATAGTTTAAATCATAAGATAGCCATTTGGATTGATTACCTAACCCTCATTTCACTCATCTTATATAGGATTGGAACAAAACTAAAGTTTGTATCAAGAGAGACAATAGAAAAATTTTGTTTAAAATAAAGAATATTTTGATGATGGTTAAACACTGATGACTTGTCTCATGTAGAGTTTTGTTGTACATACTTTAAATGTTTTATTTATCTATTTTCAATAATTATTTTACAATTTTAAATGTTATTCTTGTAAGAGTGATTACGTTTACTACTTGTCATTTTCCTTTATCTACTAAGATGAATTAAAAAATCTAGATGCACACCAAGTTTTACTTTATAATGTTTTTCTGTGAACGGTTCTTTTAGGTTTCTCTTTTAAATATTATTTGAATTGATTAGTGAAGCCAAGCAGTTAATCAATGGTTTAATGAAGTAACTTATTATATGGATCTGATTACAAGAACTACTTGTCATTTTCCTTTATCTACTAAGATGAATTAAAAAATCTAGATGCACACCAAGTTTTACTTTATAATGTTTTTCTGTGAACGGTTCTTTTAGGTTTCTCTTTTAAATATTATTTGAATTGATTAGTGAAGCCAAGCAGTTAATCAATGGTTTAATGAAGTAACTTATTATATGGATCTGATTACAAGAAGGCATTGTATCAATGCCTTCTTGTAATAAATAAATCAACAATTTTTTTATTGAAAATTATAAGTATTACTTAATAAATAATTAATAAACAACTAATAAGTCTCAAATAAGTTTCGAATTGATCTCATGTTTAATCTGGTGGTTTTTAAAAAGTTATTAACTAAGTGATATTATTAGGTTGACTTATTAACTGCAGACTTATTGCTTATTAATTTATTAACTGACTATTACCTCCTTAAAAAGTATGTACATTACATAACAAAACTTTATAATATTCTTATTTATCAGTAAATATTCTGATTTATTTTGGCTGGTATATCAAAGTTGAGAATTTTTCCCAAAAACAACAGCCAAATTTTAGTAGGAATTTGATCCTTAAATGATTTATGTTTGAATTATGTCTAAGGTCGTAATTTTTGCTCTAATGGTAAAATTACACTACTGAAATTCTTAGGACACAAATTGTGGGAAAGATAGTTCTGTTTTTTAACCAAAAATGTTTTTTAATGAGTTACAAAACTATATCTCTCATAGTTTCCCAAATAATTCTGGCAAAGCAAAGTAAAGCTGATTGAAAAACTTTTGTTTTTAGGTTTATCATAAATACTTTACTTAAATTGTTTTTAAACTAATGAAACTTTGTAAAAAAATCTGTAAAAAGTTTAATTCTGAGAAAACTGATATGAAATAGTCAACTGAAAACAAGTATAATGGTTTAAAAGAAATGGATAAAATGGGACAAAAATATTTGTCTTTTTAAACCAAATTAATTATCTCTAATATACTTTCTAATAAAAAATTCTTTCTTTATTTTCACCAGCAGAATACATCCTGAAATTATTTTTGTTTCATCCTAACTGTATACACAGATTTTAATGATTGATATCCAAATTATCATAAAGACATGTCTTTTACCTTACTGTACTAAAAAATAAAGTAGGGTGTATGAAGTGAGTGTCACAACTGACTCACACACTGACACCAATTCCAGTCTATAAGAGCTTAGTAAGAACAAAAGACCCATCCATCACCTGAAAATGATAAGAAAGATCACAAATTTTGGTTATGACCTCCCGGGAAAGCAAGCTGCACTAGTTAATTCCTGGTCTAGTGGCAAAAAATTAAAAAGTTCTTTTTTGCTTAAACAACTAGTTAAAGCAGGTGAGGCTTTACGGAAGACCTAACCTATCAGAGCTTCATTTTTCCTAAAGGAGAAACGACTGAAAAAATTGCACTACACCATCATTTAAGCCATTAAATTTATGTACCAATTCAAATTAGGTATGAACTTTTTATGTTTTCCTTATCTCACGTAATCCTTCTGTAGACATTTTTAAACCATTTAAAAAATGATTTTAAAAATTATTTTTGTAATTGTTTTGAAAATTTGTACTTAAAAATTAGTGAATGTTCTTTTAACTCTCGCAAAAAATTAATCATTCAATTACTAGTCAGAAACAATCAAAAAATGTGTCCATTACAGGTTTATACTGAAATCTACTAAAATATCAATGGTGCAAATATTTATAATATGCTGAAATTATAATGACAGGTTCACAGAGTGAACCTGTCAATAAGTTGATTTAATTAACTGTTAATCTATGTTTTATTTATGTTAATCTATGTTGTTAATGGCTGTTTTACATTCATAACAAAGCTTTCTTATGGAAGCTTCATTGTGCAGTATTGCTCTATTATTGCTTTACTATGCATGTAAAACACCAGATGTATAAAGGAACCAGTCAAAAATATTGAGGTTCAATAAAAATATTGACAAATAAAAAGGCTGATGAAGTATTGCATGGCTCCCGGCTAAGCCAGGAGTAAAAATTTCTTAATACATGCAGTATAAACTTTCAAAAATTGTTTGAAAAATATTTAAACTGAAAGGAATAAAAAACCATACATTCAATTTTAAGAGGTAGGGGTTGATTTTTTAAATTATTTTGTGTTATTTATGTATGAATTTATTTAATATGCATTATAGGTAACAAATTGGCTTTGTTAAAGTTTTCTATAAAATGCCTCTGAAGCAAATCGAAAATGTTTTTTTCACGATATCCCCCCACTACCTTAATGAATTTGAAAGATATTAATATAACAAATACCCACATATATAGATATATTTGAGCCAATTTGAAAAAAATTGCTTTGGTCAATCCTGAGATATATGCCAAAAGCAGTACGACACACATACATACATACATATGTTTTTTTGTTGTAGATGAATTAGTTGGACCCTAAAAAGTAAAGGTTTGCAGAAACCCGATTCGCCATTTTTGACATGATCACCATACTTTCTCCTTAATGTATAAAATTATTGCATTAAATTATAAATCACTGGGTTGGTAATTATTTTTTAGTTTTAAAACATGAATTTTAAAATTAAAAAATTTTATCCACTGATATATTATCCACTGTTTATTTTATCCACTGACATTTATTTATTAATTGAAGCATTATAATGTTAAAACTTTAAGATTCATATCCTGCAGTTTATTTAGTGGATTACATATTTTTATATCAGCTCTTAATTCGTAATATATATATTTTATGTATATGAATATATACTAGTATATAAATTCATATATATATTTTATGTATATGAATATATACTAGTATATAAATTTTAATCGGATAACTTTAATAATATTGCCTTAATGGACTTAGGTATTTTTATTGTATTCAAATCATTTTTTAAGAACCGGCTAGTAATTATTAGTTGTTTGAACAGTACTCATGAATATATATATATATATATATATATATATATATAACGAAATGATTCCGGAACCGATTTAAACTTTCTCCATACTTAAAATCTCAATTAAAAAAAAGTCGGTTTGCGCCTCCACGTTGGTTCGTCTGGATAACCAGTTAGAAACGTGGAGATTTCTACTGGTGAACTAAATCGGAATCACCTCTCTGGATCACATCCAGAGTTGTAACTCGGGAATTTATTCCCACCCAAGGCTGACTTGCCTTTGAAAGTCAAATATGGAAGGTCTTTTAAGAAAAAATCCACCGTCTGGTAAATACCAGAGAAGGCTGCACTCGGATCCGGTGGGCAGCTGCTTAAAAGATAACAATGAATCGGAGCGTTTGGAAACACCCAGAAACAACACAACTTCAAAATTGAGGATAAGACACAAGCAAATAAACTACATTGCCACTCACAACATTAATTCTCTAACTCAACCCGGCAAACTAAAAACTCTAACAGATATAATGGACAAACAAAATATCCTAATCGCAGGACTTCAAGAAATGAGAAACACCGATCGAGAGCCGTTTGAATCTCAGGGTTACAGAATTTACAAAGGAATCCCCGGGAAACGTGTGATGAAGAATTGCCCACAGTTCGGAACAGGATTTGCAATCAATCTTAAAATAATTGACTCAGTCGTAGAATTTAAGTCTTACTCCCCCAGGATTTCAACCTTAACCCTAAAATCAGCCAATAAATTCTACACCATAATAAATGTCCATGCTCCCACCAATGACAAAAACAATCTTAAAAAAGATAGAGAAGAGATGGACAAATTCTGGGAACTTCTTGACCAAACTGCAAACAACATAAATAAGACCCACACGAAGATTTTAATAGGGGACTTTAATGCCCAACTTGGTAAAGAACGAAGATATCGTGATATTATCGGAAACTGGCCTGCCCAAAAGAAAACTAACAAGAACGGCCAAAGACTTGTCGAATTTTGCAGAAACCATAATATGATCTCAAAATCCACCTATTTTATGAGAAAACCAAACAAATTGAAGACTTGGAAACACCCAGATTGGAAAAAAGGAGAATGGCAACTGGATCATGTTTGCATGGACCGGAATTATCACAAGGAGATTTATAATGTAAAAGTCTTGAGAGGAACAGATACTGGATCGGACCATTACTTAATTAAAGTTAAAATAAAATTCACCCCGCATAAAAAGAAAAAATCCCAACCTAAAAACAAAAGAGCTTATGATCCACATAAATTAATAAACAATGCCATCTTTGAAGAAAGAACAAAAAAAATCAAATTAACTAATAATTTAAAAGAACTGACATCCCAACTGAAAGAAATAGCTGAAGAACTAGCCCCTATAAACCCAAGAAAAAAACACCAATGGTGGAATGAAGAATGTGACAAAGCAGTCAAAGACCGACACCGGGCTTGGATCAACCACCAAACCCAGAAAACTGAAGAATCTAACCATGAATTCACCAAACAAAGGAAAATAACTCAGAAAATTATAAGAGGAACCAAACGACAAGCCCAAAAAAACTTGATTCAGCAA
The DNA here is from genome assembly GCF_047948215.1 of Lycorma delicatula. Lineage (NCBI taxonomy): Eukaryota > Metazoa > Arthropoda > Insecta > Hemiptera > Fulgoridae > Lycorma > Lycorma delicatula. Next base: position 152,949,648 of record NC_134455.1, on the reverse strand, counting down.
ATAGAAGAAAGTTCCAAGAAAACTAATTTCCGAGACTATTATAAAATTTTTGGTCAGGCTCTTCAAAGATATGAACCACCCACCCTTATGCTGAGAGGAAAAAAAGGAAATATGGCCCATACCAATAAAGAAAATGCTGAAATTTTGGCAGAAACCTTCAATAGACTCCTCAACTGTGACGACCCCCCAGAGCTTTTTGAGATTGACACTGAAACTCCAGTTAAAACTTCACCAGTAAATATCAACCCGCCAACAATTCAAGAAGTTCTCGCAGCCTTAAATGAAATAAAAAACTACAAAGCAAGCGGAGAAGACCAGCTTTTCGCAGAACTCTGGAAACACTCATCAGTTTATTCAGTCAAAACTTCCCTACATCTATGCCTCGTGAAAATATGGAACGAAGAAAAACTTCCAGAACACTGGACCACAGCCCTCATCCATCCATTACATAAAAAAGGGGATAAAACTAATCCTGAAAACTACAGAGGCATATCTCTCCTGGATTGCACATACAAAATCCTGTCGAGAATCATATACAACCGATGCAAAGACCAACTTGAACTGGAACTTGGGGAATACCAAGGGGGATTTAGGCCATGGAGAGGTTGCCCGGAGCAAATAATATCCCTAAAACTTATGATGGACTTATATAAAAGACGGAAAAAACAACTAATAATCACCTTCGTCGACTTTAAAAGGGCCTATGATTGTATACACCGACCATCCATGCTGAATATTCTGAGAAACCTGGGCCTTCACCCTAAACTCGTAAACATGATAAAATTAACTTTAACCAATACCCAGTCCAGAGTGAAATTCAGAGGTGAACTCTCTCAACCCTTCTACATAAAAACTGGATTGAGGCAAGGAGACGGCCTCTCACCACTCCTTTTTAACTGCGCCCTTGAATTTGTCATGAGAAAATGGTATGAAAAAAATCCCAAAAATATAAAAATGGGTACTAAGAAAAACTCCATCACACTAAATTGCCTAGGATTTGCAGATGACCTCGCTCTTTTAGCAAATAATATTCAAGAAGCCAAAACACAAATCATGAGCCTTCAAAACCTAGCACAAAAGATAGGGCTTCATATCTCTTTCGAAAAAACTGAACTAATGGCCATAGATCCTCTGGTAATAGAGCACATTACAGTAAACAATCAGAAAATTAAAATAGTAAAACAATTTAAATATCTAGGGGAAATAATAACTTATAATTTAAATGAAAAAGTGACATGGCAAAACAGGACAAATAAAATGATTAAATCCCAAAAATTAACTTGGTCAACATATAACAAAAAATGCCTTTCTGCTAAAACAAAACTTAAACATTATAAAACTGTAGTACAGCCAGAAGTCACCTACGGAAGCGAGACCCTTTTCAAAATCACTCAGAAAAACCGAATTGAAAAAATTCTGAAAATAGAGAGGAGAATTGTCAGAACGTGTATCAATAAAAAACACCAAAAAGCAGGCCAATGGTGGGTTGTGCCAAATGAGGTGGTGTATCGAGAAATAGAGCCTGTTACTGATACTATGCGGAAAAAAAGAATCTCTTTCTTCGGTCATCTCATAAGGACACCGCAAACAAGACTGTCAAGAAATATCATTGAAAAGCTCTGGTTCCAAAAGCTAGAAGTAGGATGGATCAAAGAAATTAGAGAAGATATGAAAGAATTGGGAATTTCCCTGACTGACCTACAGAATAAAACTGGAAAAATTACAAAGCTAAAAGATAAAAGCATTAGATTTAAACAAAAGACAGACAAACGACAAAATACAACGAAGAGGGTGTTTACGGATGAAGAAAAGAAAGCAAGATCTGAACGGATGAAGAAATACTGGGCAGCTCGAAAGAGTAAAATAACACGTTTTTCTCAGAAAAGATCCAACTAAAATTGACTTAAGTGGTCCCATGTTGGCCGTAAAAGCATAATAATAATATTAATAATATATATATATATATATATTTCACGTACCTGTGGACACGATAACTGCCGTAATTTTGCCCCAATCACTTTTAAATTTATACATAAAATACGACTCATAAACGACTCAAAATCACGGTCGAGTTCGTTAATGGAAAAAATCGGAGCATTGGGGTGGAAATGGAATGGCTTTTTCGATAAACCAAAATATCGCTACAACTTTCTTATTAAGTAAAACACAGTAAAGTTTTTGATATAATCAACCGTTGGCCCAGGAAGTGGAAAAAATGGGGATTCGAAAACAAAAAATCATACCTCCCTTTATGTTTTAAATATATAGGGTAAACATTCAATGAGTACTGGTGAAATTTCTACCGATATTTTAGCCGCTATTATTGTCCTTTTTAGAGATTTAACAAATCATTATTCAACAGCCGAGTATTTCCTGGCTGCTGTTCTGACTTCCTCTTCTACCAAATCATTCCTTAAGAAAGATTGTCCACTTAATTCACAATTTACAATCAAATCAATTATGGTCCGTATTTTCTAAAGCACCTAGAAGAAAGAGAAAAAGAAATTATTTACAGTTCTTAAAAACCATAACTTATTCAAAAACTTTAAACATGATTTCAGGAAAAAATGGCATCTGTCATAGTCACTTCCTACTTTTTAGAAATTTTTTTAAACAACGTAAATAAAAAGATATTTAATTTTCAATGTTTTGCGACTCGGGAAAGTATTCGATTTAGCTTTCAATTGAAAGCTAATGCTAATAATCCTTCTAATGAAAGATCTTAGTAGCTGTTTATATCAGAAGTGCTGGTTAGAGTCACAACTTACTTACGGTAGGTAAGCAAAAAGTAAGTAAAAATGTCGTCTTTCGAGAAGAAAACCTTTGTAAAATCTAGTTCCTTACTTGGAGATGTTCATCACGGAGTACACAAGAAGTAGCCTCAACCACTTGATTTTCTTATTGTTTATAATGATTTTCTTTAAAATCTTGAACTAATTCTTGTTACCCTTTTGTAGATGACGCAACTGTATTTATAACTGAAGCTAATCATTACTTAAAAGGATTTGAACAGTTTAATCTTAGTTCAAAAAATTATTTAACAGGAAAATTGTGAGTATGTAACTTTAAATACCTTTAAAACCTTTGCATTCTGATTCTCAGGTAGACGTAATATTGCAAATTATGATAATTATTCCAATTATGATAATAATAGTATTTCTGTATCCCACAGTGCGAAATATCAAATTACTTTATTAGTCGATAAATTTTCTTTGGATGAACGAAATCACAATGTATTCAGTCATGTTCTTAATTAATTAAATAACTTCATAATTACCTTCATTTTTCTATATTTCAATTTTCTACGATTACACAAAAAGTAAGAAAACCAAAACTACTCCTTCCACCTTTTTAATTTTGTCCAAAATTTAATGCCGTTAATGTTGTACAAATAAAAATGTTTTAAGTCGTTTTCAAAGAATTTATGTTGAGTCCGTCCAGAGATATTTACCAAAACACTTCCCCTACGTACGTATCATCTTCATTTATAAAACTCTCTATAAGTTCATTATGTTTTTTTGGACTAAGAGGGAGGAGTCTTGAAACGTCAAAATTTGTAAAATACCCAAAAATTTATTCAAAATTATACCAAAAATTTACAACAAAATTACGATGTCCAAAATTTTGGTCGATCTTTATACTTTCCCTTTATAGCTATGCTACTACAGCAGCAAAAAACCTGTAGCCGAGGAAATAAACACAAACTTAAGTAGCTTTTCAACTATTATGGACGTTGATTTCGTAAGTTTTTACGAAATAAGAATTAAGACTACGAGGAAAAAAAAGAAAAGAAAACTTCTTTTGTTGATCATCATGAAAAACAAAAGAAAAAAGGAAAAAATCTTATTTCACCTTGGGCTATAGTTCTTTGAAAATTTAATTATTGTAGATTAAATGGATCCGCCTCCAAAAACTGTTACGTCTAAAGAAGCGAAAGAAATATTATAATCTTTATTTAATAAAAAATTATTGACTAAGTACATTTTGCTTCTCACGTCTTTGGCAGGTGAAAAGTAGAGAAAAAAATTTATAACAGCATCTACGCAAATAGTTAAGATAGCTGCATTCAGGAGAATAAAAATAATTTATTTAAAATATCACAATATATTAAGATTTAATATCGTTAAAATAAATTAGTTACAATAAAATGTAGGGCTATTTGCAAGAGTATCGCGGTTAAAAAAGACAAATTAATTTTTAATGAGCACGGAAAGCAAATAACTGGTATTGGTATTTATTACATCACATTAATATCAGATTTAATATCGCTAATAATAACTTAATTTAGAATTGTATCTATTTATTTTTTAAGAAACAACTGGATAACGCCCAATAATTTTTATTTTGTAGGGAATGAAAATTAACAATTCTGACCGAGGCACGGCATTTTCAGTAATATATAAGGATTGTACTGTTAGATATAATTACATTAGCTTTATCAATTAACATTTTGTCAACTTACTTTACAGATAAGGAAATAAAGTATTTTAGCTTTTGTTCTAAATTACAGTAATTAATGTTTTGTACATTTCTAAGAAAATTATTATACGAAAACTTTTTTGATAAATAAAAACTATGAAAGCCTTTTACTAGTCGAATTAATTTTATTTCCAAGCAACTCTGTGTAAGCAATGGTAGTAGTAGTAACTTTTTTTTTTGGAAACCGTTTATATAATTAAAAACATTTTAATAAAAAGTTAACATAGAAATTTTTCAAGTAACTGAAAATTTTTGTAATATATATTGGTAAGTAAATTGATATCATACTTAATTTGCAGTTGTATTTCATTGCAATGATGCGTAAATGAATTCTGTTATTTTTTGTCAGTTATAAACATTTAACTGATTTTTTGCTAACGTTAACGAAAATTACAAAAAATCAGTTATTTTATAAGAAATTTTATTTAAAAGCAATTCATTTTTCAAATTAGGTTATTTGTTAACAATAACTGATCATTTTTGAAGGCACGTTATTTACAACATTAGTTCAAAATTAATTAATTTGGTACATAAAAATGTGTTCCAAAACCTTGGGTTGTATGCAGATATCACACACACACGCGCGCGCGCGCAGAGAGAGAGAGAGAGAGAGACGCACAAGTGCGCGAGCGCTCAAGCCAGTACTCACATCACACTTCAAAAATTATATTATATTATTAAATTATATTATATTATAATTATAATTCAAGACAATAAAAATGTTGATGTTATTAATCAACACATTATTCTTTTATTTCAAGCATTATTCAAATAAATCATCTCATCCTCTGAAGCAACCTAACGGTGGAGGTTGAAAAAGAAAAGGTACGTAGAAAAAAAAGAAGAACATTTCAATGAATCGTATTTAATCATATGTTAAATAAGCTTATCAGTAAAATATACCTACATATTGTTTAATTACTATGCTATCCTGTCATTAATTAAGTAATTTAAAAGACAGGTTACATGAATATTTATTCTTAGGTATATTTATTTTATTACACGAGTGTTAAAGTTTAAGTTAATATAAACATGTCCGAAATTAATATAAAACAGAAAACAGTTGAATCTGTTGCTTCTGAAGTTAATGAGCTATCTGTGATAGAACCGTCCCCAGAACAACCGATAGACAATCCTTCAGTGATATCTGAAATAGATATTGATGAATTCGTTATTCGTTCGATACGAAAAATAGATAATATTGTAAATAAAGATGGTCAACTAGATAGCCAGGAAATATATACTGTGAATTCAAAAATTCTTCCCACTTTAGCTGAAACTTTTCAACCTATTATTGAACCAGACGTTGAAATGCCCAATTTTATTTCTTTAACACCAGAACAAGCAGTTGGGTAAGTACGATTTAATATCGTTTAAAAATTATTTCTTTTTTCAAGTACTTAAATAAAACTTCTAGTCTAATTTTTATCTGTTATTGGGCGGGACAAAAATACTTAATGCTGTTTTTAAACCAACCAAATACGATATTTATTTATACATTTTATTTCTATTTTTATTTTATTTTTTTTAACATTATAAATAAATTATATGAATTTATTTTATATACATAAATATTTACACAAACACATAAAAAGTGATGCAGTACCAAATGTATTATTATTTCTGGTTAATTAAAAACACATTCTATAATTTTTGTCACAAGCCTGAATAAAACTTGTGCTGCAATCTCTGCAAAATAAGTAAAAAATAATTTCCCCCTTCTTCTTTCATTTTAAAACCTCAATTTTCTGAGTTAATTTATATTACAGGTGGAATGCATATAGTTTCTGGAAGATATGCATGATGAAGACTATATTGTAATTTGTTTGGATTACCTGAAGTAATTATTTGTACCGAAGCAGAGTTTGTGCTTTGTTTTTAATTGTTAACATTCATTATTCACGGAGTAATCATTTATTTTTATATAATAAGGATAAATAACGTAACTGCATCGTTTTCAAAAATTTATCACGTTTTGTTTATTTTTATAATTTTTTAATCAATAAGACATCTCATTACCGCACAATGTTATCATTATAGGCTTTTATTTCGATAAAGGCATAAAGTGTAAAAAATACTTACGAGTATTTAAACTTCAGTATAACAAATATTAAATTTATTATCTGTAATTTGTAACAGCGGTTAGGTTGTGGTTCGGACATTGAGGGTCTCCCGATTGTGAGATTTAGTCTCGGATTATGACTGTTTTTTATACCGCTGACAGTCAAACGGCCCCCTGCAGTAGTTTCAAAATCCCTTGTTACAAATTTTTTTGATCAAAAACAATGAAATAGATGCTTACAAAATGAAATAATCTCAAGTTTGTCTAAGCAGAAAAAGAAAAGGCGATTATGAAAAAATTGCAAATCAGCAGTATCATGCAAAAATATCTTCTTAAAAACATATTTTCTTTTTAAATGAATTACAGTTTCATGAAAGACATCAACTCCAAGCAGACAGCTACTCCTTAACCAAGTTATGGTTTTCAATAAACCTAGTTATTGGAGGTAAGATACTATGGTTTGAATATTTAAATAACTTATGCCTACTATTATTCATGTATAATCCTGAGCTTATACCAGAGATCTCAACATCAATAAATTCATGGTTGCACTATAACTGGTACACAGATTCGCTGCCCATGCATCATGAACCTGCTTGCCTCTATAACAAGAAGCAAAGTCACGAGGACATCAATTGAAGTGTCAGTTCATGATATACTAAGCTGGCATATCCCTGCTGTAGTTGAGACTAACTGCATCTCTCCCCAGCCAATTGAAATGCTGCAAATAAATCTGCCTTTTGCAGCAAATGCTGTCACTGCCTACCAGAGATCCATTGCTACAAACCAAGGTAAGAAACAATTTAAATAGACTACCAACATCAATAATTGTCTATTGTGCTCGTACCTGTTCCTAATCAAAATGGAAGTAGACAAATCACCATATACTGTTATAGTCCAACAGGTGGTCAACAGGTTCTCAGAACTTCAAGCCAAAGCCATCCAGAACATTTTGGACCAATGCCAGCCGAATTCTACCTTAAGTGGTACAAAAAATCAGTAGCAAAATTTTCAGGAAACTAAAGTTGATTCCAAACCCATCCTCTGTTAGTGGCAATAATAATACTGCAGATGGCACTGTCAACCCGTTGTTTGATAGTTTTGCTGAAAACATGATAAAATAATGTAGACTGGATCTTTCAAAATGACCAAGGATTCCAGAGCTGTAAATCTTTTATTGCCAATACCAATAAACTCATCACCAATGAGATGGGTGGATTGCTTATAACTCTACCATGACCAGATATATATTTGGTCTGCTTAAATGGTCACAATGAGAAATGTGAGCCAACCTGTGAAACAGAAAAACTCTAGATTTCACCATGGGAATTATGACTCGTTAGGAGACTGACAGACTGAGGAAAGTGTTATGCTGTCTAACATCAATTTATCATCTGCCAATCCCAGCAGAAAAATTTTAACTATAGCGGAAGCCATAATCCAGGTGCATAAAAACCCAGAGAATAATACTGGAGAAGTTGTAGATTTACTAAAACATGGTACTTATCTCATAATACTTAACTCATGGTACTTACCTGCAGGCTACGTGGCATTACAAGACTAGTAACCTCTGGCATGAACAAGTACATTTATTCAACACTAACCACAGGGAATTTTATAACAAACTGCAGAACTCACCCATGCATTAATCTCAGGAATGTGCAGGATCCAAACTTAAGTCAGTTGTTAGACTATTGGAACTTATATATTTGAAAGTGATATTGATTTGAAGGTGATATTGAAAGATGCGTGTAGTTTGCCCAAATTTTTTACTTTGGGAATAACATATCTCATCCCTAAAACTACTTCTGCAACGAACAATATGGCTAAGTATAGACCAATAATCCACCTTCCAACTAGATAAGATTTTCACAGCTATTTTGGTTGAAAAAATTATACATCTGAGTTAGCAAAGAGCACAAAAGTTGTCACCAGGATAGCATAAAATCTTACGTAAAGTAAGTACAAATCGAGATGGTATATGTACACCCTATATATATATATATATATATATATATATATATATATATATATATATACATGAATGTTTGTTTATTTGTCCCATATGCATTGCTATACCATTCATTTGACTGCGATGAAATTTTCATGAGTTGTGGGCATGCCTGTGAAAGTTTCTGAATTAGTTTGGACCTGCTAGGTGGTGGGGGTCGAGATATATAAAAAAAATATATTTATGATCAGATTTGGTTCATATTCAGAATATGTTATTAGTTACGTGAAAAGAAATATTTTTACAAAAAATATTTGTACCACTCGTGCCGGCCACCGTGGCACGAGTGGTAGTGTCTCGGCCTTTCACCCCGGAGGTCCTGAGTTTGAATCCTGGTCAGGCATGACATTTTTTCATATGCTATTTCCATATGCTATTATAGCATTGCTATGCTATTATATAGCATATGCTATTTCCATATTTTTTTCATATTTTCCATATACGCACAGGCTTCAAGCTTACTGTGGTGATGTCATCAAACAACCAAAAAAAAAAAACCCGCTAGGTGGGGCTGGGGTTGAGATAATTAGAAAAACTGTATTTATGGACTGATTTGGCTTATATTCAGAATAAATATTAGTTGCGTGAAAAAAAATATTTTGCAAAAAATGGATGCGCTAGGTGACACTGGGGATCAAGATATTTTGAGCAATTGTATTTATGGTTTGATTTGGTTCATATTCACAATATATATATTAGTTATATGAAAATAGATATTTTTGCAAAAAAAAGGGAAGAAGGGAAAAGGAGAAAGGGAAAGAGAGGAAGGGGTGAAGATTGGAAGAGGATAAGAGAGAAAAAAGATTCAACAAAAGAACTGGAAGCTTGGATAATAATAATCATTGGATTATCAACATTGGATAATAATAATCTTATACTTTTAAATTCTTTTGAACAATAAGAATTTTATTAATGAAGATGAATTTTTACAAAAGCAAAATATGTCTAGATCAACAGTTAAAATGATAAAAATACTTTACTTTGGGAATAACATATCTCAACCCTAAAACTACTTCTACAACGAACAATATGGCTTAGTATAGACCAATAATCCATCTTCCAACTAGATAAGATTTTAATAGCAAAGAGACATTTAATATCTTAATTAAGACATTTTAAAATAAGTTATAAAAAGTGTTAATACTCAATAAAATTTGTTAGGTTATTAATATTTTTATAAGTTTTAGACTCCCTCTATGAATCATGAGACCTTGCCATTGGTGAGGAGGCTTGAGTGCTCAGTGTTACAGAGTAGCTGGACCGAACGTGCAACCACATCGGTGAGGTATCTGTTGAGAGCTAGACTAAGGAATGATTCCTGAAAGAGGGCAGCATCTCTTTCAGTAATTGTTAAGGGCGTAAGTCAGGACGACTTAAACGGCCATATCAACATCACTCAGTCCTCTTGAGTACTGTGCAGCTGAAAGCAATGGAAAACTACAGCTGCTTTTTTCCAAGAAAATGTAACTCTCTGCATTTTCATATAGCAATGATGGAGGTGCCTTCCTTCGTAAAATATTCTGGAGGTAAACTAGTCCCCCATTTGGATATCCGGGTGGGGAATACTAAGGAAGGGGTCACCAGAAAAAAAAAAAAAAAAATAATGTTCTACGAGTCGGAGCGTGGAATGTTAGAAATCTAAAAACGGTTGGTAGGTTAGAAAGTTTAAAAAGGGAAATGGATAGGGTGAATGTGGATATAGTAGGAATTAGTGAGGTTCGGTGGGAAGAGGAAGGCGACTTTTGGTCAGGTGATTTTAGAGTAATTAACTCAGCGTCAAACAATGGGCAGGCAGGAGTAGGTTTCGTGATGATGTATACAAAGAAATTGATGAAGCAGTTAAATGTAATAATAATTGGAGATTGGAATGCAAGCATTGGAAAAGACAAGGAAGGAAATTGTTAGTAGGTGAATACAGGCTGGGGAAAAGGAATGAAAGAGGGAACAGACTTATAGAGTTTTGCATGAAGTATAATATAGTAATTGCCAACACCCAGTTTAAAAGTAAGAACAAAGAGAACTGGTAGAAAACCTTGAGTTTCAGACGATACATTGCAGCTGATGGATGAACGTAGAAAATATAAGAATGCAAGTGATAAAGAAAGTAAAGGAACTGTCGACAATTAAGAAATACTATAAACAGAAAGTGCAAACTAGTGAAAGAAGAGTGGATTAAAGAAAAGTGTTCAGAAGTGGAAAGAAATGAACATTGTAAAATAGATGGAGCATACAGGAAAGTTAAGAAAAATTTTGGGGTACATAAATTAAAATCTAATAATGTGTTAAACAAAGATGTTATACCAATATATAATACGAAAGGTAAAGTCTATAGATGGGTGGAATAAATTGAAGAGTTATTCGGAGGAAATGAATTAGAAAATGGTGTTATAGAGGAAGAAGAGGAAGTTGAGGAGGATGAAATGGGAGAAACAATAATGAGATGTGAATTTAATAGAGGATTAAAGATTTAAATGGCAGAAGAGCTTCTGGAATAAACGGAATACCTGTAGAATTACTGCGCAGTGCAGGTGAGGAAGTGATTGATAGATTATACAAACTGGTGTGTAATATTTATGAAAAAGGGGAATTTCCGTCAGACTTCAAAAAAAGTGTTATAGTCATGATACCAAAGAAAGCAGGGGCAGATAAATGTGAAGAATACAGAACAATTAGTTTAACTAGTCATGCATCAAAAATCTTAACTAGAATTCTATACAGAAGAATTGAGAGGAGAGTGGAAGAAGTGTTAGGAGAAGACCAATTTGGTTTCAGGAAAAGTATAGGGACAAGGGAAGCAATTTTAGGCCTCAGATTAATAGTAGAAGGAAGATTAAAGAAAAACAAACCAACATAATTGGCATTTATAGACCTAGAAAAGGCATTCGATAACGTAGACTGGAATAAAATGTTCAGCATTTTAAAAAAATTAGGGTTCAAATACAGAGATAGAAGAACAATTGCTAACATGTACAGGAACCAAACAACAACAGTAATAATTGAAGAACATAAGATAGAAGCTGTAATAAGAAAGGGAGTCCAACAAGGATGTTCCCTATCACCGTTACTTTTTAATCTTTACATGGAACTAGCAGTTAATGATGTTAAAGAACAATTTAGATTCGGAGTAACAGTACAAGGTGAAAAAATAAAGATTCTACAATTTGCTGATGATATAGTAATTCTAACTGAGAGTAAAAGGGATTTAAAGAAACAATGAATGGCATGGATGAAGTCCTATGCAAGAACTACCGCATGAAAATAAACAAGAACAAAATGATATTAATAAAATATAGAAGAAATATCAAAGATGGACCACTGAATGTGAAAATAGGAGGATAAAAGATTATGCAGGTAGAAGAATTTTGTTATTTGGGAAGTAGAATTACTGAAGATGGACGAAGCAGGAGCGATATAAAATGCCGAATAGCACAGGCGAAACGAGCCTTCAGTCAGACATATAATTTGTTTACATCAAAAATTAATTTAAATGTCAGGAAAAGATTTTTGAAAGTGTATGTTTGGAGTGTCGCTTTATATGGAATTGAAACTTGGACAATCGGAGTATCTGAGAAGAAAAGATCAGAATTTTTTGAAATGTGGTGTTATAGGAGAATGTTAAAAATGTGATGGGTGGATAATTTGGCAAATGAAGAGGTGTTGTGGCAAATAGATGAAGATAGAAGGATTTGGAAAAATATAGCTAAAAGAAGAGACAGACTAATAGGCCACATATTAAGACATCCTGGAATAGTCGCTTTAATATTGGAAGGACAGGTAGAAGGAAAAAATTGTGTAGGCAGGCAACGTTTGGAATATGTAAAACAAATTGTTAGGGATGTAGAATGTAGGGGGTTTACCAAAATGAAACGACTAGCACTAGATAGGGAATTTTGGAGGGCTGCATCAAACCAGTCAAATAACTGAAGACAAAAAAAAAGTTTTAGAAAACTATTTAAAATTATACAATGAAAAGAAAAATCAATTTATTATTCCAGTAATATCATATGACTTTGAAATTTGGTCACTGACTAAAGAAATAATATGGAATGCTAAGTAAAATAAAAACATGGAAAAATTAGTGTAGACATAAAAGTTTGAGAAGAGAAAAATGAAAACATTCTATTTATTGTGTTAATTTATTGTTACTTTTGTGGCAAGTTTATTATCTTTTGTTTAATGATAAAGTGATAAAGATAATGTACATAATATTATCAGTCATAATAAAAATAAACTAACTAACCAAAACAACAGTACTAATAAGATTAAATAAATTTCATGAAGACATACATTTAATATACAATTAAATAAAAAAAAAAAATTTATTTTTTTCTGCACGTCTAGAAAGAAGTTTTATACTTTGTAATTTTATTTTCAGTTTGTTTTAATATTGTCTAAACTTTTACTTTTAAATATAATCTTAAACTATACTGCTTATTGCATTACCATGACTATTTTATTACACACCAAAATTTTCATTTTGGGACCCCTATATCCTGCATAAACTAATATTAAAAGCAAGATATTTCTGATTGCCTCTCTTCTTGGTAAAAATTTGTAAAAGTAGCAATATAACAAATTTAACGACAAACAGCATCAGTCACGTGCAAATATTCATTTCCAAACTAAGAAATTTATGCAGGTCAAGGAGCTTATCTTACTGAAAACAGTATCTACTAATGGATTGAAATGATCTGGTATGTCTCTAAATGTTTTATTCAAAGCTGTTCATAGAGAGGATGGTATATGTCTTTAGCTGTTGACATTTCATCTGGGTGCAAAACTTACATCAAACAAAAAATTATATCATTTCAAATCTAATGTTCTGTACATCTATTAATAGTGTAGATGCCATTAAAAGTTCTAGCTTTAGATCACATTAATCTATCTAATGCCAAAACTATTCCTGAAATATCTATTGTTATAAGAGGATGAGAATTTCAGGAAGATTACACTCCTATAATCATATAATCAAATCCCATTAAACAATAACAGTTTAAAATATATTAAATATTTTTTCTTCACTTGAGGTATTCCTAACATGTCTTTAATAATTTCAAACGAAGTAAAAGTTTAGGACAAGATTCCACTAGTTTTCATGCATGTCATTGACCACTATTTCTACTAACCAACTAATAATATTTACCAACAAAATTCTTATTTTATTTTAGGTAATAAATATCATCAATCCATTGTCTCCATTCTTTAGCCAGGTTCATCAAAATTACAATATGAAAATTACAGACATAATTTAGAAGTTAAAAGCTATGAGTCCTTCATTCATAATCTTACAGAAAACATCTCAAAATAAATCATTATAAATAATCATTATAAAATAAATTAAATTATCAATAATTTAATGAAAAATATAACTGATTAAATTTTTCATTAAATTGTATGCTTCAGTAGTAAAACGTTTTTTCTTTAGATAAAATATGATAAGATAAATATATTGTGTAATGCAAAAATAATTTTTTTTTTGATAGAAGTGAATGTAATATTTTTTAGTTAAAGTACTACATAAAGTCAGTATTATTAGTAGATTTATTTGTAACTAAGAAGTTCCAAGATATGATATTTTAGATGAGAAAATATATGTTTAATAAAATAATATCTAATAATGATAACAAACTTGGCATTTTATTATAATAGTTTAAAACAAATAAAAACATAATTTTATCTGGTAAGCTGGCTAAATTTATTTTTCCAACAAGAATCTATCTCTAACAAGACACTTCAAACTTTCACATTATGGGAAAGTGAAAAATTGCTATTGTAAATAATGGTAAATCAAGCCGAGAAACACATGCCCTATATAGTTTTTAAAACAAAACAGTTCAGATAAATTAATGGTTTTTTTGCATCTGTAAACCTTTATTTTTATGTTTTAATAAATAATTAACAAATACAGATGCATAAAAAAAAATCATTAACAATTTCTCTTTTATTATCATAATTTTCTTTAGTTAATGTAGATAAACTGATAATACACATGAAGAGGATTAAATTGGTTTGCTTAGCATTCTCCAGTCATCATCCCATTTGGTCACCCTAATGCATAAGATTGAATGTCTGTGCCACAAACGGCTACTGAGCCTCAAAAGAGTTTAGGGACCAGTGTCCTAATAACTTCTAGAGCTTTCCTAACACCATGAGCGGACTAAGAGCGTTGCCATACACCACCAGCTTACGTGTCCCAACCGCTCACTTGTCATATACAACCAAAATGGGTAGGTGCACCCAGTCAACTATTAAAAATATATATGACTTCAATAAATAAATTTATATCGTGAAGACAGCAATTCGCTGCCATGCCTAGGTGGCTGAATGCCAACAAGTACCTGCCCACCATTTTAAAGCGCTTGGAGCTTTAGTTGGCTGGGGGCCAGCTGTAATTCTCGGGTAGTTTCCCACAGCTGTGAGATAGGAGTTTTTCCTTAGATAAACTACTGATGCCGGTTGAACAAAGCAACGTCATCTAAGAACGCCCACACGGTCCGACAGTGCGGCTCCCGCCACATTGATTCGGCGCTTGTGAGTGCCAATTTTCCCCTTGAGCTCTAAGATCCAGGGTGGCCTGAGTTCTAGCCCCCCAAAGAGATGGGCAGTCGAAAATTATGTGTTCGTTCGACTGGACCTCCCCACAGACGCACAGCTCATCAGCTGCTAGACGGAACCGAAACAAATATTGTTTAATTCACGTGGTTGGAGAGCACTTGAGCTCCCGTTGCCTTTAAAAACGATTTAGAGGCGTATCATCCCTCCAAATCCTGTGTAAATCTATACAAGGATCTACCCTTAGTCGTGGCGTGCCATTCTTGCTGCCATCGCAAGGCTGTAAAGGCTCCTCTGCAGGTGGGAGATAGACAACTGTTCGAAAATTAGAACCAGTGCATTGCGATCACCGTTCCGCTCCGGTACTGGCCCAGTTCGAAACCGCATCTCCAATGCCTCGATCTCCGTACCTCTTCGCAACTCGCACATGGCTGCCCGAACTTTCACCACTAAATCGATTGGGAGAGCCTTTCCCAATACGGTGGTAGCCTCGTAGGAGTTTGTTTTAAAAACACCAGCGCATACAGTTAAGGCTCTGCGCTGGGCACTCCTTAAAAATTGAATAAATTCTTAGGAGGATTGCTTCCGAGCAATCCTCTAAGCTTGTGTATCACAGAGACGACGTCCGCCGCTACTTGCTTAATGTGGTTGCTAAACAGCAACTTTTCATAAAACAAAACACCTAGGTACTTATGAACTGTAACTTGGCTGATTACACGCCCTTTATATTTAATACGGGGGTTACGACTATACGATAATTTGTCTGCACCATTGAGAAGCATAAACGTCGTCTAGGCACAGAATCTTTAAATTTTGCATGTCCATCCAGCCCTCTGCGGTTGACAAGGCCGCCTGCGCCCGTTCTTGTAGATGTGGTCGTGAATTATTACGAACAAAAAGGAGACAGCCATCGGCGAAAGCCTGGGTCGTGACTTCTTCTGGAAATGTGAATCCAAGATATACGTCAAATACCAGGTTCCACAGCAAGGGATCAGGAACGGAATCCTGCGGGCTTTTCCTGGGGACAGACTTTTCCACAGACAGATGCGCATCTCTAAACTGAGTCGTACGATTAGACAAATAGTCTTTCACTCCGGCTACAGGGCTACGGGAACATTGCGGCGTTCCAAAACTCATATAGGACAGAACTCAAACACAAGGAAAAAAATGTTGCCTCTATATCTATAAAAATTGCCAAACATATTCATAGTTGGCTCTTTCCACCACGGCAAGAGCATTTAAGATGCAATCCTCGATGCCAACTCTTTCATGAAGCCATATTGACCTCTACTTAGAAAACAGTTCATATCGATGTTTTCCCAGAGCCGTTCCACAACCAGCCTTTCAAGCAACTTTTACCGGCAAGAGGCTGATGGGCCGATAACTTCCAACCTCACTCGGATCCTTTCCTGATTTTAAGAGCATCCTCACCATAGCCACCTTCTAACAAGTCTGAAGCAACCCCAGATGGTAAAAAATGTCCGGGTCAAGTTGGTCAATACCCAGGTGCTTTTCTCAGTGCCATTCGAGAAACTATACTCGGTCTGTATCTACAGGATCCACAGCCCATCCACCAAGGAAGGGCATAAATCCCATCCTAACGCCGACTTCTGCTTTACCATCCGGAGCATCTGGAAACAGATATCAAGAAACGCCTGGTACGTCGCCACAGATGTTAACGTGTGGTCCCGACCACCAAATCCGCACCGAACACTGGACAGCACATGCAATGGCTTTGGCTGGTAACATGACTTTGCGAGCTGACAGGGGTTCCGCTGCAACTCGCGCATGGAAGACTTCCAAAACTTGAGTTTGGCTTTCTTGATGGCATGAACGTATTCGCTACGGACGCGCCGGTAGAAACGCAGGCCCTCAGTGCGCACGTCATCCACGATAATCCCCATCAGGGAGCGATGCTGGTACTTTCTACGCGCGGATCTCACTCTTGCGCGCAGCACACTCAAGTCAGAGGACCATCACTTTTCCCAGGCCGCTTCCTGCGACTAACAGACGGTCCCCCGGAAGCAGAGGTCATGACAGCTCCAGACTCTCTTTGATCAGTGGACTGGCCACTACCCAAGGGGCCGTCCATTGGCCGTGGCCGCCGTGGGACCCTATCTCAGCCAGTCTTTATAGCCCGGCCGATTTCCTCAGTCATCAATTCCACCTGCTCCCTGTGATCAATGCGCCATTCCATCCCCTGTAAGGCAGCTGCACATTCGCACCGCAGCCTGTCCTGATCTAGGTTCCTTAGGTTGTAGCGACCTGAATCTGGAACTCTTAGACCGCCTCCGTAATCGGTCTCATCTTATAAGCCTATGATCGTTCATACTGGCCTCAGACCAGACAGTCCAACAATTTGTATTCTAAGCAGATCACCTGTCACCAAAGTGTCGTCAATGTAACTTTCCCTCAGTTCATAAGAGAAAGTCTGCGGTTGTTCTGCCTCGTTAAGCAAGTAGAGGCTCCTGGCTTCTACGAACTGTGCGAGACCAGCGCCTCTGGGATCAGTGAGTGGTGAACCCCAGGCGGAAGGCTTGGCGTTAGCGTCTAGAGCAACCAGCACTCTAATGCCCGGGAGACCGTCCAGAATCCGTCCCAACTTCGCCAGCGAGTCGTCGATACTCCATCCAAGCTGGAAGTATCCTGACACACTAGTACGACATCGAGCTCACCCCTAATGACTCACACGACACTGAATTGCTCATCAGAAAATGGGGAGTCTAGAAGACACCCAACGAGACATAGCCGACTACGAACGCAGAGAGCAGCCATTCCAAACGAGAATGAATAACATCAACCCCGTGGAAGTCGACTACCCTTTCGCCGACCGTGTACGGCTCCTGGATCAAGAGGACCTCGAAATCATACTCCTCAAGGATTCTCATGGCTTTATTAGTGGCCGCCCGGGCTAGATTCAGGTTTAACTGCCCTAGGCGCAAGCATTCTATATGGTGACGACTGTCCTAGAAAGCTTCCCCCAATTCAGGTGTCGCCATACGCACGATCTTCGCCCAAGCTATGTCGTGCGACCTGCATTGTTTGCTCCCAACCCGGTGTTTGGCATCAAAGCCTTTCACTAAGGCACAAGGTGAGCACGTTGCAGGCGCAGAGTTATTGGGGCAGTTAGTTGTCCTGTGCTTAGCAAGGGCGCAATGACCACACATCTCCAACTGTACTCTACAGAGGAGAGAGGTGTGATAAAGCCTTGGCATTTGAAGCACCGGGGTACTTCTGTATGGTCGACGACCCTGCAAGTGGACCACCCAAGGAACAGCCGGCACCGGCCACCAAGACCTGCCGGATCTTTGGCAAGTCTCAATTATCCAGTGGCTCTTGGGGGCCTGTTTCGCCCCAACTGCCGGATCATTCTGGTCCCCTTGAAAAATTACTCGACAGCCATATCAAATACCAGATTTTGGCTGTGTATAGTCTTGAGGATTTCGGACTTCTCCACCCTCGTTGCCCTAAGTAGGTCATAGACCAATATTTGCAGCCTCCGCTCGGCCAGCAACTGAGCCTTCAGCCCGTTCTTCTTGAGAACGTCGGCTTCCAGCAGCCGCTTTGCCTGATGCTCGTTAACGACCTCCAGGATGAGGCCATGGTCCCTTGTTTTAGTGACCCGGGAGTTCTGGGACATTTCCCTCCGCGGGTCCAGGACTTTCTTCAGAGTCATTCCATCCCCGTAGGGGGAAGACCTTGTGACGTTACCGGTCGCAACACCACCCCCTCCGTCACAAGCTTTACCAGAAGTCGTCGTTAGACCCTCTATCTGATTACATCTCAGACATCAGCCAGGCCTCGGTCGGAATGCAACCGATGTAAATGCCTCGGCAGACATTTGCATCAGTAAAATACATATCAAATTTCGCCTTCATGTAGGCCTCAAACGGACATCTTCACATCCAACCTAACATGATTCCCTCAAACTAACTAACTGAAACCGCTGAAGCGCGGACCCCGCGCCTAGTACAGATTTGACAACACCGTTCGTGACTGTGAATGCCTCGGAAAACTAAGGAGTTTAAATTTAAATCAGTACTACGTTCATAATCAAAATTATGTCTTACGCAACGTAGAAATTCAGAACTACACCCAAATAAGTCGACCATTTTAGGTCACCTAACAAAGGGAATGTAACCTCATTCCGATCTGCGCAGGAGCTGGAGACAAACCCCGTACCCTCACCCGATCCCATCATGGTGTCTCGCGTGGCATTACCAAGTCGCGATCAGGATCGCCACCGGAGGAGGGATGCCACACTCCCGGTAACATACCCAGGCGGCGCAGCCATCTCCACTAGCGGGTGCCCCAAATCGAATCAAAAACAATACCAATATAACCGTGGTACGATGCCAATGCGTCTACCAATCCAGTGCCTAAGCCAGAACCTTAGCCATCCGGGATCCTACCACGATCGAGTACCTCAATTAAATTCCCTCTGCAAACCTACACACCGCAAGGGCGCGAAGAAAACCAGCCATTATAGACCACTCCTCGCGGATCATCCAGTTAACACGGACCTTATATCGGGGATAGACGTAGAGGACGTGGTCTACTGTATCATCAGTCCCACAATCCGAGCATTAACTTGAATCCACCAAACGAAACCTAGCCAAACTCGCCCGAAAGGCACCATGCCCGGAGAGAAACTGTATGATATACCGATTGGGGGAGACCCATCCAATCGCACCTAAATCAGACACTGTAGGAAATATATAATGCGTGTAGCGACCTGTGGGGGATTCATCTCACCTGACCTGCCAAGACGCAAGACCCCAGTCTTCAATCTCCTGCTTTCGTTCTGATGACAATAGGTTATTTACCTTGGAAACGTAGCGTTCCTTACGCTCATTAGCCATGATATCTATTGTTTTGACTACGGCTATAACACAGACTGCCTCCTGCGAGACTGTTCTATAACCGCCTACAACAGTCAGCAAGAGAAGTCGCTGGTCCCGCAGCAAAATGCCCGCGCAATACCTAAAAGCCATGCGGTGAGCCCAGACAGGCGCAGTATACAGTATAATAGCTTCGCTACACCTTTGAAAAGGATACGCATGGTACGGTAATTTAATCCCCAATCGGGATGAATGACTATAATTCCATAAAAAGCATAAGCGGTCTTTTTTGCTACATACTGTAGAGTTTCTTGAACCGAAAATTCTCATCAAGGAAAACACCCAGGTATTTTTGAGCCGTAACGTACCGAATAGGAAGACCAGCCAGCCATCCGGATTCGTCGGGAAGCAGCCAATCGGCCCTTAAGCAACATCATTGTGGTTTCTCTGGGCTGAAAATCATCTTATATTGGAGACTCCACAGTCGGAGTGTCTCTTACAAGCATGAGCAGCTCGGAACTCTACCTCGTTACGCGAATCCCCTTCAACCAGTAGCAGCGCGTCGTCAGCATAAGCGACAACACGACAACCACATGGCCACCTTAAACGCAACATGGAATCGAATTCTATGATTCAAAGAAAGGGACTCAGAGCACTGCTCTGAGAGCATCCTTTAGTTAAGGTTTACGAACCTCCGAGCCGCCATCACGCAGGGAAACGGTCCGATTGCTGAAATGACTTGAGAGCACTTCTAATTAATTTTGTGTACACTTACGCTTCTGCATCTGAAACAGAGCGAAGGAGACAGGCTTTTTCACCTTCTCTTCCACCCGTTTTAAAGAAGTGTGGATCTCGCCTAGGACCCTCCCTGTTGCCGGTTTGTATTCCTTCCTCCACCTTGCCCATTTTTTAACGCCAGCTCAGCTACCATCAAGCTACACTCAGATAAGTACAAGTCGACGAACTGTCTAAACTCGACAGAAATTCTAGACTCTTTCTTTGAGGAGATTTTGGCCCACGCGGACCGCATCTCCTCGAACCACCCAATGCCTTCGGATCCCGAGCTCGACCTCTTTAAGGGAGATGTCGCCCTGGAAACTTCCGGCACAGAGCCGACCACCTCACCGCTGCGCTCAACCACCTTTGACTT
This sequence comes from Lycorma delicatula, assembly GCF_047948215.1. Taxonomy (NCBI): domain Eukaryota; kingdom Metazoa; phylum Arthropoda; class Insecta; order Hemiptera; family Fulgoridae; genus Lycorma; species Lycorma delicatula. The sequence goes on along the minus strand of NC_134455.1, from coordinate 152,928,553 downwards.
CAAGAGGAGCCGCCCTTCAGACTTGGCTCGCCCTCCACAGACTAGCTCTCCCTGTGCGTTTCCAACCGAGGTCTTCCCTGCACAGTTCGGCGCTGAAGCTTTGGTAGGTGTTTTTGTGCAAGCCTCCAGTGCACAAGGACGCTCCACTACCCTCGTGGAGACACCCGAGACCTTCTACTCGGTGAACCTGTCTACTCGATGACACCTTCTACTCGGTGTCTTGGTGGCGACCTGCCGATCGACCTTCTCGCCTTGAAGGTCATCAAGTATGATGAAGATAATTAGAATAAATTGTCACAGAATTAGAGAACGATCATTAATAAATATTAAGAAGAACTAGGGAACTAGGGAAGTTATTCAAATATCTTCACTAACATCTCAAAAAAAAAAAATTATAACATTTTTTGATACTATTAAAAAAATATCAATCTAAAGATTGATAAGTAGTTGACAATTTTTTTCTAAAACTATATTGATTAATAAAAAACTTTTTAAAATAACAGTTTTGTCATCCATGTTATCACGCGCGTCATGGGCACACCTCACATCTATACAAATATTTACACCTCTCATTCACACTCTATTTACAAAAATATATATATACACTATACACATAACTCTTGACAGTGATGCCGACCCCAGCCGCGTTCCCCGGGAGCCATCGATGACAACAATTCAAGGACACTCCGCCATTCCGCCTCCGAGAGCCGGCGCCCCATCGCCGCCCTCACCCGACATTTTCACTGTCCTCCACTTCAACTAATTTTTGCCGAAGTACTCCTCTGAACCATTGAACACACATGTTCCAGCCCTCACCAGAAGATAGCATCAACTGCCTGACACCCTCCGGTGAATCCAAATATTTCAGAGGATTCTCCTCCAGCCATTTAGGGCAGTCAAAAAATGTAAGCCTTCGGAATCCACCGCACCGCAGTATTGGCAACTATCCGTCTGTCTTCTTCCAATTTTACGGAGATAGACCCCAAACGACCCATGACCCGTCAGCCACTGAATCGTCCAGAAGTCCACCTCCCCATTCGTTCTGGTAACCCACGCTGTAACATCAAGTATCAATATATAATTCCAGCTGCCCTCGTTTGCTCAACGCTACCTTTCTTGCCACTCCATAAGCATTCGTGTCCCACCTCTTCCCTTCCTCTTGTTGCCTTGTCCAACCTCCTTGGCTACGAGGTCCAATGGCGGGAATCTCGCCACCCTCATTGCCACATCAAGGTAGACCGTTCTGTACAGTTGTACCACCCTTAACGCCCTTCCTGTACATTCTATTTAACCTCTGGGTGTTTCTTCGGATGCTAAAAGGCTCCACACATACTGGCACTGTATATAACGTGGCCGACACCACCGTCGACGCTATCAATTGACACCTGGATGTTCTGGGGTTCCTGACGTTGGCCATAAGACTAACCAGCGCTGAGGACATCCGCTCTGCCTTCATAACCACTTGTTGCACATGGTAGGCATATTTTCGAGACTTATGAAGCCATATCCCGAGGTACTTAGCTCCATCCCTCGAAGTAATCTCCACACCATCCACTCCAGCTGAAAACTGGGGCAAGCGCCGCCTTCCTGCCATCACTATAATTTCAGTCCTATTAACCGCCAGCCTCAGACCTTGTTCCTGGAGCCAGATCTTGAATTGTTCAACTGTCTCTGTGACTGTCGTCACCACGGTGTTCAACTCCTTTGCCGCCGCCACCACGGCCAAATCGTCGGCATAGGACACCAGCTCCACTTATAGCGGCCACTCTTTCTGACGGAGGTCATCATACACCACAATCCACAGTACGGGACCCAGAGCGGACCCTTGTGGCACCCCACACTGCATGGATACAACGACCTCTTCCCCTTCTTCAGACATTACTCTAAGCTCTCTTCAACTCAGGAACTGCTGTATCATGCTAAGGAGATATAACGCAATTCCCCTTCCTTCCAACAGCGGCAGTATGGACTCCCATCTCACTGTATTAAACGCATTGGCTACGTCTGGTAGGACAACCAGGTTCCTTCTAACATATCTTGACTCCCTGGCCGCCCTCTCCACAACACCCACCACTCTCTGTACCGCGTCAAACGAGCTTCTGCCCTTGCGGAAGCCATACTGCCTGTCTGATAGTACGCCAGGCCTCTGTAACTCCTCCTGAACCCTTATTGCCAGTATAATCTCAAACAGCTTGCCCAGGCTGTTGAGAAGGCAAACTATGGTCTATAACCTGGTGAGCCATTTTCTCCCCCATCTCATTTAGGCAAAAGGACCATCCTTGCCGCCTTCTACTGCATCGGTATATAATCCTTGTACAAACAGCCATTAAAGGCCTCCAAAAATGTGAAGGGAGAGACCTCCACCAACGCCTTCATCGTTTCTGCTGTTACGCCGTCAACTCCTGGGATTTTCTTCGGGCGTAACCGAGACACCGCGTATGTATTCGTCAGCCGTGACCCGCGGTATCAGTCTAACCGCTAACTCCCTCCATCTTGGATTTTCGTCCCTCGGAAACAATGCTAACAGCTTTTCTCTTAAACACACCTTGGGGAGCCTAGGCAAGAACTTCCCTAGCTTCCTCGTCACCAACTTGTACGCTAGGCCTCAGGGGTTTTCGTTCAGCTGGTCACAAATCTCCCTCCAACTTTTTTTCTTGACCCTTTGTATTGCCTTCTGAGGTTCTTAATGGATCTTTTTAATTCTGCCCTCACCTGTTCACATGTCTCTTCTCCTTAGTCTGGTGAGAATGCGTCTATTACGTACACACATTCTCCACAGCCCAGCAATCTCTTCCAACCACCAGTAAACATGTTTCGGTCGTGCCTGCACTATTCTTCTATTTAGGGCATATGCATAACATCAATGTTGTCCTCGTCCCTGGTTGACAACATCAAGGTTCACATCCTCTCCATCTTCCTGCTGTGCCTGCACCAGTCTTTCAATAAAGGGCATCTGTAATTATCGAGTGTCCGAAAAATCCATGGCTCACTCTGATCGTCGTGGTATGCCTCTCACCGCCCAACGACTACCTCAATACATGGGTGATCGCTGAGTGTCTCCTCCTCAAGAACCCGCCATCGCCCAGCACTCACCATACTATCAGTGATGAACGCCAGGTTGAGGACGGATTCCGACTTTTCTCTGAGAAAGGTAGGAACTCCCTGTGTGTTGAGGCATGCCATATTTAATTATGCCATCGCCTGATGATTAAAATCGCCCAACACAACTACGGTGCCGTTGTGAGCCCTCACCGCCATTCTCTCGGCATCTCGCCTTGTTATGCCCTTCCTTGCCACAGTGAAAACACCTTTTAGATCTGTCTGGGCTATTAGAAGAGGCCGCCCTGTGACCCAGGTCCCAGCACCGGTAACATCTCTCTTGCTCCATAGCCAGCGCCACCCTACATGAGACCATGCCTATTCGCAGGCCCCCCTTCTGTAATAATTTCTCCGCTTCGCCCTTACAAATCGTCAGCGAAGCCAACCGAGTGTCTCCTTTCCTCGTCTATTTCTATCTCCATGACAGCCTTAATCACCTCCTCTTTGGTAGTGAGGGCATCTACGTCCTTAAAACTGACTTGTTGAATGCGCTTCCTTTCACTCCTTGGCTACTCCTCCCTTGATCTCTTTGAGAAGGTCAGCGAAGGTTTTCTTGCTCTTTGTATCGGCCGCCGTACTTTTGGCTGTTCTCTCAAACAAAAAGGAAAGGAAAGGCCTTTCCTTTCTGTAAAGCCTTGTATTGGCCTTACTTTTGGCTGTTATCTCAATATATAGACCAGTTGTTCTATTGGTCAGGCGACCCGCATACTCTAGAACCTTCCTGGTCACATGGGCCACATCACCCTCCTCTGTTGCAAAAACTATATCGTGTTTGGCTTGCAGGAATATCTCCTCAATTCCCTTTCTTATATGAGTGATGTTCCCCTCCCCTATTGATGAATCTATCACTATCACCAGGGTGAACACCTTCCTTTGATAGTCCTCCATATTCTCTCCTTGCAAAATTGTGGCTGTCTCCATGCAGGCAAGAAGTTGGTCGGCCTTCAGCTGTCCCGCCACCACCAAATCCTTGATTCTCGAGCCGTTCTGAAGATGGACTCCGAGAATCCACTTTTCAATTTATCCAGGTCCAATATGACCGCCAAATCCTTCTCCCTTTCTGAGAAAACTGGTTCTTTCATCTCCACAGTCTTGAGGAATCATACCCTGTTAGTGCAGCTACTTCGCTGCCACCAGAACATCTATATCCTCATTCTTCACTCCCTCCTCAAGTTGCCGGAGTAATTCACTGTCCCCGATATTCACCCTAGTCTAGCATACCGCCTCTTTACTCTTCGCCTTTCTCTCAAATGAACGTGACTCCACAAATCCGTGAAAGGCCACCACCACTCTCGCCATATCCCCAGCCAGATCCTTCAACTCCCTGGCTGTATGACTTCTTTCCGCGTGCTTACTGTGCGTTCCGCTCACACTAACTCTTTCACATACTTGGTCAGTTCACCTTGAGGGGGGTACCTTCCAGGCTCTCCTCCACTTCCATTTCTGCAATTTCTTTTTTGGCAGATCGGCTTCTCTTCCTTCTTTCCTTCCTCTTTTCCTCCGCCGATGCCACCTCAGTCGACTCACTCGCCGTAGAGTCCCTCGAACTGTACGCGTATTGAAGAACCTACTACTGTTGTCTCCTACTATGTTTCACCATTTTCCAAGAAAATATGTTTTCCAAACCTACACTAACCTCCAAAACTGGTAGAGCACACAAAAACATGGATTTTGTCAACCCACACGTCTTAGAAGGGGGTGGGGGCAAAAAAAATCTCCGGAACTGCACGATAGAAATTGTTCCGCATATAGGTTGAGGGAAAGAAAAAAGTATCCGCCCAAAAAAAACTATAATATTTTGGGAGGGGAGGGAGAAAAGGTTAAAACCCAAAAGGGGATAGCTTTTATGATAGGTAGGGAAGGAAAAAAGGGTAGAAGGGTAAAGGAGAAGGATGGTGAAAACCGAGTCTAAATCGGAGTTAGAAATCCGCGATTTAAAATATCCGACTCAAGTCTCAACTCTAATCTTACTATAGTTCATTATAGCCTACAATAACAATTGTGTTCACTACAGAGATAGACTATAGAAAAATTTTATATTAAGTAAAATAATCTCTTCTCTTATCTACGATAACTTGCTACTAAACAAGATAACAAATATTACATGTACAATGTTGTATTATTTTCCAAATTAATTCAGAAAAATCCACGAAAAAAGAATAAAAAAACTCCTCACACACGCACACTCACACAACAATACTTACACACTAATGTAGTACGAACTTACACTCGCAGATCCATACTAAACACTCCGTAAAAAACTTCGAAAACACTATAGAAAGATACAATAGCACAGAGATAACACGTCCTCTCACTATAACCACCAACGAAACACTCACATCCATATTATTTGAAATAAAAATGGACTGAATGGTCACTAAAATTATTCAAACAGAATTACTTTATTGAAATGGGGAAGAGTATTGTTTAAAATAGTAAAAAAGGATATTTGAATTTCTTAACTACTTGTATAGGAGATGTGCTCTTCAAACCAATACCCAAATTTAGACAAAGTGATATAAATATTATATTTGTTTCACCGAAGATAGACAGATTTTTTCAATTATTACTTTTAAGATGGTAGTAGGAAAATAATTAACACTTTTCATCTTATCTGATCTAGTCATTCTTATTCTTCAATCTATTTCTGAATACAGGTTCATAGTTAAACTGAATATTTTGTAGTCTTTTCATAGGATTACAAAGAAGCCATTACACCAACTAAAAGAAGTCATAGCATATCAGCATCTACACAATTGCACTAAATGATTGAAGATAAATGCTTCAATAGGTTAATTGTAAAAGAAATTCTAATTTGCAAAATTAGAATTTTTTCATTCATTTTTTTTCATTCTCATCTAAATCTATTACTATTTATTTTCATATAATCAAGGAGTCTTCTAAATTGTTGGCATATATTTTAAAGAAAAATTTTGTATAGAATTTAATAAATATTTTTGTAAAAATTTAACATTGTTGCCTTCTTTTAAGTAAACTAAAAAATAGAATATATATTAATTAGACAATACAATCTTTAAGCCTAGCGCATACCTCACACAACTATCTATTGAAAGTATTACATATTACTATTATTTGAGACTATTTTATACTACGTGTCACTTGACAAAGTTAAGAATTTCCAGATAATGTGCAAGATAGGGATGGATTGCTGGACAGGGGACTGGTTTCTTGCTACTTACAACTTCCTGTCACGGTACACTATATTCTCTACTCTATACAATTAGAAACACTATCACCACTTCAATGATACTAAAAACAATACTAAACATTTATGTTTACCTTTCCAAACTTTCATGACTATTTGTTATTTTAAAAGAAAATTTAATGTTTTTCTTTAAATTTAAAAAATCTGTAATTGAGGGTTTCATCTGGAATTCTGCCTGGCAGCAGGTACCTTACCTTACCTTACCTTGTCGCCATCATTTTTTCCAAGGCTTCTGGTTCATTCCCTTGTAGTTTTAAAATTCACCTCATAATAAACTTACTTAACTTGATAGTCTTGACATTCCATTTGTTTGCTTCATTCCTTCTTTGTTTGCTTCTGCCGGAGATCCGAATGAGAAGCTATTTTAACTTCAGAACATTTAACAGAAGAAGCGCCAGCATCATAGTGTAATGCAGGGAATACGGTTATTTTTTTGAAGGTCCGATCGGTCGCGAAATAAAAACCCGCGCAAAAATCGGATTAACCTTTGCGCATATGTGTTGCGCAGCGTCTCTAGTATAACCTTCAATCACGCGCGTCACTTCGTTTAGTTCTGAACACGCAGCTAGTATGTAAATATGTCTATAACAATAGCATCTCCCGCCAAGTGTGAAGTGCGTGCGGTAATTCGATTTCTTCAGGCTGAGGGGTGTAATGCAGCTGAAATTCATCGACGAATAAGTAATGTGTACGATGAAACTTCAATGAGTGACAGCAAAGTGCGACAATGGTGCAGGAACTTTAAAGCAGGACGTGCAAATGTTCATGATGCAGGCGGTCAGGGAAGGAAGCGAGTGTCAACCATTGATCTCGTTGAGCGAGTGGATGAGGCAATTAGAATCGTCGGTTCACAATTTCTGTATTGAGCGATTCCGTTTCCTAAAATTTCAAGGTCAGCTCTCTACACCATTGTGAGTGAGAGACTTCAGTACCGCAAACTGTGTATGAGATGGGTTCCCAAGATGCTGTCCGACCATCACAAAACAATGAGAATGGACGCCTCCCTAACGTTTCTCCAGCGCTTCCACAATGAAGGAGAAGATTTTTTGAACAAAATTGTCACAGGGGACGAGACATGGATCCATTTCGAAACTGAATAAACAAAAGATCAATCCAAACAGTGAATGCATTCTCATTCTCCGGGTAAACCAAAGAAGTTCAAGCGAACCTTCTCCAACAAAAAGTGTATGGCTACTGTGTTCTGGGACCAGAATGGAGTTCTCTGGGTGGAATTCATGGAACGTGGCACGACCATCACTGCAGCCTCATACTGCGTGACTCTTCAACGTCTACGAAGGGCAATTCAGAATAAGCGGAGAGTAATGTCATCAGGCATTGTCTTTCTCCATGACAATGCTCGGCCGCACACTGCAGCTGTAACAGCGTTTTCGTTGGGAAGTGTTTGATCACCCACCATACAGCCCAGACTTGGCTCCATCCGATTTTCACCTCTTTGCTCACATGAAACGCTGGCTAGGAGGACAACATTTTGGCACAGACATCGAGCTGCAGACCAGCGTAGAGAAATGGCTGAAAACACAGGCGGCTCCGTTCTATGACGAGGGTATTGGAAAGTTGGTACCACGCTACGACAAATGTCTAAATCGGAGTGGCGACTATGTAGAGAGATAGCGTAACTATGTAAGTACTTGTTACAAACAAAAAAGTTTTTATTTTCACTGTGGTTTTAATTTCGTGACCGATCGGAACTTGAAAAAAATAAACCTCGTATTACTAGAATCTGTATTATAAATCTGTTGCTTTCCGTAACCTTCTGTATTCTAATACCGTTGACACTTCCTTATGAAGTGCCTCGCCTTTTGGGCGCAGTTTTTCACCCCAAGAGCAATAGACTGTCTTTTACTCATCACTGCTCATCCGACCTCGAGGAGGCCGTTGGCACTTGTAATGAAGGACTCCATATACCACGGGTATCCATTTCAATGAAGAAATGGATTTCTTCATTGGTTAGCCGCTTGTATATACTAATTGTTAATGAATACAAGTTGCACCCTGCCTGCCACGAGAAGATGAATATCTGAATTTTCCCTTCACCGAATCTAGGAGTTAAAACTTAATTTTCTAAACTTTCTGTTAATTTACAAACACACCTGTTGATAGGAATCTGCTTCCTTATTCTATTAATTATGTAAGAACGGGAATAGATACATCTAATTAGATAAGTCGGACAGCCGCCATTTGTTTCCTAACAATACGACACATGATTTTAATCTTTTTTTTTATGCTGAAAACGAATATGAACTCAGAATCTTTCTATCGCCCACCACTTTTGAAAAAATTTTCAATTTTAATTAAAGAATATTTTTCATTCTTCAACGTATAATTAGCATTTTAAGCTCCTACATTGCATTTTTAGCTCATTTTTTTATTGTTTAACTTTGTTAACATAATTTATAAGCTATAAATAAACAATACTAGACAAAGAATTAAATCATATCATAGTCACATATTACGACATCATATCTAATAATGAAGAGTGAGCCTCATGAACAAGTTTAATCATGTCTGTGCAGGTTAAAACATGTAGCTGAAAACACAGCTGTGTTGTTTGTATTAAGCACTGGATTTAGGAAGGAATTAATTTTGTTCATTTTATTGCTGTCTTAAGTTTGTTTTCAGTGCAGTGTCATACCTCGAAATTGTGTAAATGATGTGGATACCGTTTGTTATGTTTGTGGTGAGTTTACCGAAAAATCAAATAGAAAAATCATATTACACCTTTGAGTAAAAAACAATTGTACTTTCAGTGAAAAATAGGTGATTTAGGATAAAACGTTGGCTCCTCATATAGCGTGCACTAATTGTTCCGTATATTTAAGAGGATGGCTGAAAGGTACACGGAAGGCTTTGCCATTTGGTGTACCTATGGTTTGGCGGGAACCAAAGGATTATGTAACCGCTTGTTACTTTTGTTTAACAAGTGTGTCCGGAATTTCTAAAAAATCTAAACATACTGTAAAATATCCTTCGTTGCAATCTGCAATCAGGCCTGTACCTCACAGTGAAATTATTCCAGTTCCTAAGCCACCTGTGAATGTATTTTTCGAAAGCAGCGATGAAGAATCACGCAATACTGAAGAAGACAACAGTTATCATTTTGATTTTGAATTATCTTCCAGTAAGCCACATTTTATATCACAAGATGAATTAAATGACTTGGTTAAGAATTTAGATTTATAAAAAAATCATGCTGAACTGTTAGTTTTTGAAGACCGCAAGGTTGGAATTTACTTCAAAAAAATACAAATAATTTGTGCTTTCGAAGCCGACAGAAAGAACTTTCTCAGTACTTTATTGATGAAAATAATTTGGTTCATTGCACAAATATTGATAAGCTTATGTTGCACGTAGGATAAGTTCATAAACCTGAGGACTGGCGCCTTTTCATAGATTCGTCCAAGTTTAGTTTAAAAGTGGTTCTACTACACAACGGTAACAAATATCCTTCGATACTAATCGCTTATGGTATTAATTTGAAAGAAATATACGATTTGATGAAAGAAGTTCTTGAAAAAATATATAGCTGTAACATATATGGTGATTTGAAGGTTGTAGCTATTTTGTTAGGCATGCAGTTGGCTATACTAAGTACATGTGTTTTCTTTGTGAATGGGACAGTCGAGCTAGGGATAAACATTATTTTACCAAAGATTGGAAGAAACAAGACAACTTAACTCCAAATGGGAAAAATATTATTTATGAGCCCTTATTTGAACCCAAAAAAATATTTTCCCCCTCCCCATATCAAGCTAGGACTCATGAAAAATTTTGTAAAAGCAATGAAGAAGGATAGTCCCAGATTTTTGTACATCAGGCAGAAATTTCCGAATGTATGTGAAGGAAAAATTAAAGAATGAACATTTGTTGGTCCTCAAATAAGAGAGTTGGTCAAAGATGATGTATTTAACTCAATGTTAAGTAAGAAGTACAGAAAAAGAAAGTGAGTGGTAGAAAGTGCAGCTTGGACTTAAAGCTTGATTTAAAGACGATTGCAAAACTTTTATCGGCTAACAGAAATCCGACAATTACCACGATACTGTTAATCAACTTCTTACTTCATACAGAGTTGTGCGATGTAATATATTTTTGAAAATACATTTCCTCCACTCACATCTGGATTTTTTCCCGGACAACCATGGAGACGTAAGTGAACAACACGGTGAACGTTTTCACCAAGACATTTCGGTGATGGAAAGCCCGCTCTAAAGGGAAATGGAACACTAACATGCTAGCCGATTACTTTTGGACATTAATTCGGGATGTGCCTGAGGCCTGAGTTGATTTATAAAAGAAAAGCATCAGTGTAATCATTGTAACACAGGTATGGCCATGCAAAATTATAAATTTTACAGATTTTAACTACATTTTCCCTTAATGTTATTTGAAGCGTAATTTATTTAAAACTAACGGTGATAGAAAAACTGTGTTTACAGATCTGTAATGTACGCAAAAAAGCAGTTAAATAAATGGTATCACACTTAAAGAAACATTAAAGAATTTTTTTTCTTTCAGTGTTACCGGATGATATATAAATACATAAGTATATTTTTTATCCGTACAAATCTAATATGAAATATAAACGAAATTCGTTTATTAATCAATACTTGAAATTTAACGTATTTTACTTGAATTTTCATGTACAATTATCTTAGAACGTTTTATTTGTCACAAACAGAAGATGGGGCTGTACGTTAAGTTTTAAGTTGTTCAAATAACCATCCTGTTATTGTTAATTGGAACACGAAAATGACACTTTGTAGCCCACAGATGTGTTGTTTAATTAGTACTAACGGACTTGAACTTACAAAATTAGTTCTATGTAAATGAATGTCTCCCACTGTATTGATTCTACTACCTTTTCATTTAGTTCTAAAAATATTACACCGAATGAACTTGTTAATCTTTATCGTTAATGTTAAACGGAAGATCAATGGTAAAAGAAATTCTGATTTGCCAATTAATTTCACATAAACGTGTTCGTATAATCGACCAGAACCCTAGACAGTTGAAATATATTTAAAAAACGTATTTAGAAAAGTTTAATATTTTGTGCAACATAATTCAACACATCTGCCTTGTTTTAATGAGACTGAAAAATATTGAGTATATATTAATTCTAAAGCCAAAGATTGTAACGTACATACAAACGTGCACATTTGTTATAAATAGTTTATGATGAACATTTATTACAGTAATAAATATATTTTATTGCAGACAATCAAGAGTAATATTATTTTTATTTATGATAATAATCTATCTTAATCATTACTATCCTCATTATCATACTATAATAATTTATTAATCATCAAAATACCGATTAAAATAGTTATAAAAGTAAATCTTAAATAAATATAATATTTGAGATGACTACAGCTTCTCCAGCTGATTTGAGAAACATGTTTACGACTACTTGTTTTTAAAATTACTTAAAAATAAATACACAAACTGAATTATTTTTGCCATATATCTGTCCCAATCAGAATAATTATTTAAAACTATAAACTTTGAAACGACAAATTAATCCAAATAAAATGTGTTTATCAGGAGTTATTAGGAGTAATATTGTATTTAATTGAAATGTATGTTTTGTTCCTTTCTATGGCTTCACAGATCCAACCACCTACAACCAACTTTGGGTAGAAACAGGTCTTCGGTCTGAAAGTAGCATAGGCTATCTAAAATTGTCCTATCTAGAAGCGAGGTGCAGCTACACTAAAACAAAATTTATAAATTATACCCTATTAAAATTTCAATGATAGTATTCGATAAAATGATAAAAAGAAACACTTTTTGAGTCTTGTGATTTTTTCGAAATTCACCGTAAATAAACGAAAACTGATAAATGAAGCAGGAATACATCGCGGCTAGCACATAACATGCGTTACACACATGCAAATATCATTCAAATTTATATTTAAATAGCACAGCACAATGTTTCTAAAAAACTTATACCGCTTTTGTGTCTAGTTGACTAATAGAGTGGTAAAGTTTTAAATTTGTGGAAACAACAAAAAAGCGCTAAGTAAAAATAAGCATTCAAAAAACTCTACTATTAATTGTACATATCTTCCTAGAATAATTATGAAAAACAAATAAAAAATAGAAGTTTTTCTTACTTTTCTTACAGGCATTTTTTCAGAATACATTAAGTTAGAGTCAGCGATGTAAAATTTAATATTTCTTTATAATTTATTATTTTACTTTCCACATTTGTGTAGTCTGGTGCCTGTGTAGGCAATATGAGATTGTTACTTTAATGGTCTCCACTTTGTTAAGACGAAAAGGCACCCGAAATGTATATTATTTCATTGAAGAATACAACAATGCAAAAATATTACCAAAGCTTACAACAGAATCACAAGAATCAAATATCCATACATCACCTTCAGTGATTCAATCAAAAGCAATGAAATCTGTAAACACATTCCTTCAATTACAAAGTTATAATCTTATTATCAACTTAAAATTAAGTTGATACCATGCAATGCTTCAGAGTTTATGTGAGGCTTTATTTAAGTAAGAGTCAATTCCATGGAGGTAAACTTGTATATTTTGTAAAAATAAGGCATTCTGAGTAAAAAAATTCAAGTTCTAAAAAGACCAAAAAAACTGTATAAAACATTGCAATGTTTTATACCTCTGTAGCATAATGGTAAGGTCTTCAGCCTTTCATCTGAAAGGTCTTAGAATTAAATGCTTCAATGAAGAATGATTTATTCATTATTCATATGCTTCAAAATTTCCACCCTACCCCTTTCCCAGGCTCTGAGCTTGTTGTGAATTAATCATCGACTAAAATAAAATAATAAAATGTAATTAGAACTTTATTATTTTTCTTTGTAAAATAAATTATGAGAATAATAAACAAATAAAAGGTACTAAATTTTAAGAGCTTTTTAAATTCTCATTGAATATTGTTGGATTTGTAAAAACACAGTACCTGTTTCTTATTTAAATTGTAGATGGAATATGATATGAAATAATTGTAGAATACGGAAAATGTCAATCCTGGTCAGGATTCAAACTCGGAACATTTCTGATGAAAAACAAAGATAGATTGTGGCTGCTCCCCTTAAAATACAGTGGTGGTCAGTAAACATTTATTCTTTTCATAGTCTATGAATGAATAACTGGTGTCATTTATTAAAACCAACTGTAGACTAACTACCCAATTAACATTTTTTTAAGCATGCGAAAAATGTAAGCCTGATTGGGATTTGATAAAAGATAAAACTTTATCGGATAAAATATATAAACTAGCTGATTAAAATTTAATATTTTTGCCTGTGATAGTTAACACAAAAAAGGTGATAATGCAAACACAAAAAAGTGATAGTAAGCGCTTGTTTTAAATATTTAAAACTATATTTTTTGAAATGACAAGCTGAACCAATTTTAATGAATCTCATATCACAATGTTATATCACAATGTTTTCAGTTAAAATCTTATATCACAATGTTTTCAGTTGCTTTTACAGCCTGTTTCAGTAATTAGTTCTGTTATTCTGATCCTGGAATCAGCTGATATTTGTGATTGTATACATTTTTTTTGAGGGGATTAGGCAGATATATAAATTAAAAATCTGGAAAACCAAAATCTGGGATGAGGACTGCAGTCGCACATTAAGGGATCAGGACTTTATATAATTTTAATCGAAGACCGACGACTGAATTTCTGTGTTTACCGTCGAGTGTTTAGGTGTGCTAAACTGATTTCTTGTATGAATTACGTCGAATCAATTTCACGTACAAGACAGTCATCTATTATATGGAGAAAGGTTGGAACCATGTATGGATCGGTAGAAACACCACAGCCGATTGGACTGCAAAGTGGTGAAAACTCTGGCCGCGCCCGTTGATGAAGGTCATTTTTAGGGCAGTTTCACATACATCATCGTACTGCTCCAAGTTCGTGAGATATAAGTTGAAAGTAGAAAATTTCCCGTGGTTATTGGAGACTCGCAAAATGAGTTAAACATGCCCATTTGTTATAATGAAATTAGGTATGCCCTGAATAATTCTTGAGACACTTCCCCCGGAAATGATAATTAAGGCTCAGTATGTTATCACATCTTCCAGATAGTGCACCACATCATTTGTGTATCTATAAGAAAAATTTCTCTGATCAAATTTTTTCAGATTCTTGGTCAGAGGCATTATTAATCCCTCTACTGAAACCTGGTAAGGATAAATCATGCCCGACAAGTTATCATCCTATATCCTTGACTAGTACCCTGTGTAAGGTAATGGAACGAATGGTGAACGGTCGTCTAGTATGGTACCTTGAGAGAAACTCCCTGATTGCCCCAGAACAATGTGGTTTCCGCCAGGGCAGATCGCCTGTTGATCGCTATTCAAAACGCCTTTTTACTTCGCCAACGCCTGGTTGCTGTATTTCTTTAATTTGCAAATGGCGTACGACACGGCATGGAGGAGAGGAATCCAAAATACACTTCACGAATGGGGGTGCACAAGGTAATCTCCTCGCATGTCAGGAATTTCCTCAGTAGTCGGTCCTTCCGTGTTATTGGAACGACAGTATATGAAAGTTTCACGCTGGAAAACAAACTACCTCAGGGAAGTGTTCTTAATGTTACATTTTTTTCCGCAGTCATAAATAATATAACAAACTGCGTGCAAATTCCGTTATGTGTTGTTTGTTTGTAGATTATTTTTCAATTTATGTAGCATGTAGAACGTTAGCTACAGGTGAGAGACTGCTTCAAAACACGATAAATCTCTTAGAATCGTGGTGTAAATCTACTGGGTTCACGTTTTCCCCTTAAAAAATCATGTGCATTTGCTTTTCCCGGTTGAGGGAGCATGTTGACCCTCAACTGTATTTACATGGTGAACTAGCTGAAGCATGACCACGGGTTAGATTTCTAGGTATGTCATTTGAGTATTTGAAGGACTATTTGAAGAAATTACATGTCTATTTGAAGGAGCTGAAGGTGAAATGCCTAAAAGTGTTAGACATGCTGAGAGTTCTAATACCTGTTGGGGGGAGCCGATCGCGTATGCATGTTGCGCTTTTATCAAGCCCTGTCCGTTCCCGCTTGGACTACGGCTGCGTAGCTCATTCATCGGCGGAGGCCAACGCACCAAAGATGCTCGATGCAGTCCATCATTCATCCATTCATTCATTCATCTGTCTTTCCAGTGGTGCTTTTTGCTCAAACTTCGTGGTCAGTCAGCTGGTGGACAGTGGTGAGCCAACTCTCTGTAACAGACGGAAGCAAATTACATGCTCCTATCTGGCTCACATTAGGGTGCAACCAACTCATCCAACCTTTGGTATGGTATTTGCAAACCAGCATGTTAATTGATACCAGGAACAGTAAAGATCTACTGCTCCGCTAGACATCAGAGCTCAACACTTTCTCGTAGCTCTAAACATACAACAGTAAGAAACAACAAACACAGTGGGGACCTTCAGTCTTTATTGTTGATCCATGTTATTACCCCTCTTGGTATTTGTATGAGGTTGGATAGTTTTTTGAATGAGAGTATCTGTCATCGGTGGTTTTGTAAAATTAATTGAAAAATGGTTTAATTTGTTAAAAATCTCTTTATTTCAATTTTATTTTACAGATTTATTTATTTCTAATTCAGACCTGGAATAATCTTAGTTTCTTTGCACTAATTATTCTTTAACATAATTACTTATTACTATTACTTAAATACAATTTTATCTTAGTCTCATAAGTTTTTTCATTTCTTAATAAATTTTTTTAAATAATGGTACTTTTTAAAACCATTCTGGTTCAGGAGTTTACATAATTTTTATTTACATATGATTCTTTGAAAAACATTTTTGCAGAATTATGTTTTCTTGTTTTGCAATTATATATATTCTTTAATTTTGTAATAAATAAGTATGTTTGTGATTGTTGTTCACGATCTTAAATAGTTTTTTTGTCAGAGAAGGAGGAACCTTTTACCGGCACCATGTAGTCTCATACCCCATAGAGTGTGGGAGTCTTGCAGGCCTATGGCCTACCTACTAAAATCTCTTCCCCTCTACAACATGGAATGCCGGGTTAACCTTATGGTATTTTCACAGCACCCCATGTGTCTTGTTACAATCCACACCTGTACTCCAGGCCCCATGCCTCATACTTATTGGAATCCTGAGTTTTTTTTAACTTCATCCTCTTTTGGAATCTGGGACCTGCCCCAAGGGAGACTCAGAGGTAGTTATTCACCTCTGGACATTTTCCATCAGCTTGGTTCAAATGATCTCAACCAACATCATGGACACCGGGTGCTATGATTTTTCGTTCTGTAGTATAGTCCCTATGATGTACTCTAGGGTAATCATGCTGAATTTTCTCCTGCATATTTCCCTATGATGCAGGAATCAATTACACACAAACACCATGTGTTGTGAAGTGTCCTCCTCTCCACAGTAATACGGAAGGTCTCAATCTTGGCGTGCACAAGTATGCCTTGAAACATCCATGACCAGTAAGAAACTGGTTTAACTTGCACCCTAGTTCCCTGTGTTTTTGGCTCAGTCATCTCTGGAGGTCTGGGATAAGTCAATAGATCCAAATGTCTTTCTTCGACTGAAACCATCTCTCCTGCCACAAGTGGAAAAGTACCTTTGCATATGCCTTACCCCACTCTGCTGTCACATCTACTCCCTCTTCCAAATGAGGAGATCCAGGGGTGTTATAATGAATAGTTTGATACCATGTAATTAGCAGTTAGCAGTTTACATGAAGATTTTCAGTAGTTTACCAATTTTTCTTCTTCCATTCCTATTATGATTTACAGGTTCTAAATCAATGCTCCTACTTTTAAATCATAGTTCATGATAGACCTATGATCTCATTCTGTTTGGGGCCAAAAACAAAAACAAAAATTAATGCTTACATGTATAAACATTCTTTGATAAATCATGGGTTTGTACATATACGCAAACAAAGACCAGACCAATCTATATCATGGATGTTTCATTTTTTATCTATAAAGAAGAATGTTTGAATGATCATTTGTCTTTTAAATAGATTTAAAATTTTATTCCGCTTGTGATAGAATTTTGCATGCTAATAGTTGTAAACAACAGGAAAATAATTTTATTTACATTTCATTCTGAAAAAAAAATATTCCTCACTACTTTTCCACCACTAAGCAACATTTTAACTCACAGATTTGCGGTTTTTTATAAATATCACGAAAATGGTGAAGAAACCAACCAAAATGGAGATGAGATTCTGAAAGTTCATAAAATTTGTTACAAAATGCAATTTTCTCTGCCTCTGATAGCTTTCTTAGTTCCAAAGTTATTAATAATCAAATTGAAAATTGGTGTACAACTGTTTTGTTCTTTACCCCATTGTTAGTGTGTTACCATTTTATCTGCTATCTCCATCTTACCCATTTTCCACCTCATTATTGGTCTCACTTGCGTAGTGTTAGGCTATAAAAAATTCAACAAACTGAACTTCAAAACATTTAGACTTGCTGAAACTGAAGATCAAAAGAGCGTCAAAGAGCTCAAGCTAATGTCAAGTACTCGTGCAAAGCCGCAGATAGCCACTATATTTCTTTGATTATTTCTTTAAAATTTAGTATTTCTTTAACATTTCTTTGATTCTTTTTTTCTCATTAGATGCTTAGGTGAAATGACTGGAATAAGTGATCATGAAACAAATTTCATATCTTTTTGGACTCTTGATACCCTAGCTGGATGTTTACGAAAAGTTCAAAGTAAAAATATGGAATTATGCAACCAGAAAGTCCTAATTGCTTGGTTTGGTTTCTTCCTGAAAACTCTTTCAGGTAAATGAATTAATTATACGTTTACTATACACATAATAATAATATATTGAATAACAATGTAATTATATTTATTTAATGCTGTTAAATTTTTAATAATTATATATTATTAAAAAGTTATTTTTAAACTACTCATATTGGTGATGATCTCTCTAAAAGTTCTAGATAATTGGTTAGATAAATGCCAATTAGGTTTAGGTTTCATGAAGGGAAAATCCTGAAATTCACTTCCCCATGGTAGAGAGGGTCAACGATTGTATATGTTAAATTAATACATAATAGCAGCTAATGAATGAAGGGATCGAGCAGCTCCTGGTATAAGAAGCTCTGGTGCCAACGGACATTTCAGAGGATGGCTGAGTGGTAGGTTTTGGGGCACTCTATTACCCTGGGGGTGAAAAATTGCCCCTAAAGGCAGAAGAAATTTCTATATGAAATCAGTGGCAATATATTATACAAGGCAATGGAATACCACTGTATTAATTTTTCCTATTCAGGCATCATGGTGATGTCTTCTTTTGTTAAATATATTCTGAAGGTAAAATGACTTCCCATTCGGATCTCCTGGGGATGCAGCAGAAGGATTGTCATAAAAAAGACAAAGCAGTGAGAATAGGTACATGAAATCTGAGAACATTATTGTCGTCAGGTAAGTTTGAAAACTTGGAAAGATAAAAATAAATAAAACGGATATAGCAGGGATAAGTGAGCTTAGATGGGAAGAAGGAGGAGAGTTGAGAAGCCTTATACTACTAGTATAAGGTACTAAAGTTACCTTAAGGTTAAGTTACCTTTTACTACTCAGGAATTGAAAGAGGAAAAAACAGAGTAGGAATAGCTGTAAAAAAATAGTATAGCATGAAGAGTACAAAAAGTAATTTATCTGGATGATAGAGTAATGGCTTTAAGGATTGCAATGCTGCCAAAAGATCTAATTATAGTTCAGGTGTAAATCTTCAACCTCATCATAGTATGAGAATGAGGATATTGAAAAGATGTACAATAACATTGAGGACTTAGAAAATGATAGGATTTCTGTAAAATAATTATGGGGAACTGGAACACAGTGAGGGAGAAGGTGAATATGGAAAGACAGTGGGCAAGTTCAGGTTGGGGTCATGAAATGAAAGAGGAGACAGGCTGATTGAATTTTGCCAAGCAAAGGATTTTTTCATTACAAATACATTTTTTAAAAATGATAAAGAAAGAAGATATACTTGTGCAAGACAAACAGGTGGATTTCACTTTCATATGGATCATTCTTTAGTTGAAAATAGACATAGGAATGCTGTTAACAAGGAAAATGGGGTTCCAGGAGCTGACATAGGAAGTGGTTATATTCTGTTAATGATTGGAAATGAAAATAGGATTAAAAAGAATTCAAACTGCATTGAAGGTGAAAAAATGGAATATAGAGGGCATAGGAAGAGAAAAAGTGGATGAAATGATGACAAAGGCAATTTCACAAGATAAAAGGGAAAATGAACCAGCAGAGGAAATGTGGTGAAGGATAAGATATCTATGAGGGAAGCTGCAGAATAAGGAATCTGTTTCTATGAAGGCACCTGAGCAACACTCCTTGGGTAAGACAAATTGAAGAAAGAAGAAAATAAAAAATAAAAAATACAACAGTAGTCATATCGAAAATTGAATAACAAGTTAGAGAGAAACAATAAAGCTAGGAAAAGGTGACTAAAAGAAGAATGTAAACATAGAGGATTTAGAAAAGAAAAAGAAGTATGACATGTTGTATAAGAAGATAAAAAATGCCACATGGGATAGATAGAAGAAATCCTACTTATAAAATGAGAGAAACTAAGAAGTAAGATAGTAAAATCATTTATAATGAAGATGTGATGAAGAAAAGGTGGAAAGAGTATATAGAGGATTTGTATGTAGGAAGAAAACGTGAACATGGGAAGCTGAGATGGAAGAGGAGAAAGGCCACCAATTTTGAAATCTGAAATTATACAAGCTATTAAAGATATGAAGAACAGGAGAGCAATAAGAGTAGGTGAACTTCCAATAGAGGTCTTTAAATGTTTAGAAGATGGTGTAGTTGAAATACTCTCACTGTGTAATACAATTTATGATACTGGAGTATGGCCAGAAGATTTCGTTAAAATAATAATGATACTGATATCTAAAAAGGTTGGAACCAAAAAAACATGAAGAAGATAGAATAAGCTTAATACAACATGCTGCAAAAAATGTTTCCAGATTCTGAAAGAAATGAGAGTTGATTGGAAGGTTAGGAGACTGATCAGAAAATTGTGTTTGAAGCAAAAATATCTGTGAAAATAAATGAAAATCTCATAAATTGGTTAGAATTAGGCAGAGAAGTGATGCAAGGGTGCTGTTTATCACTGAAACTGTTCACGTTTATGTCGAGGAACTGTTGAAAGAAATATTGGGTGGTCAAAAAGTAGTAAAGTAAGCATAAGTGGTAGAAATATAAGTTTTCAGATTTTCTGACAATCTGCTGATTGTAACTAAAGACACTTGGACATTACAAGGAATCATAAAAGCACTGGAAGTAGAGGGAAGTAGAAGGAATATGGGATGAAAATGAATGTGAGGAAATCAAAAGTTTAGAAGGTGAATGAGAGGGAAGATGTGGTTGTTGTGACAGCAGAAGGAAAAATTAAACAGATTGAGGAAGAAGAGTTGAGGAATAAAAAAGAATTTAAGATGAGAATTGCAGTGACAAAGGAATCTTTTTTTAGAAAGAAAAATCTACTTTGTAGCAACATGGAGCTGAATCTGAGAAAGAAATTTGTAAAATGTTTGGAGTATCCATTTATGTGGTAGAGAAACATAGACACTGGGTAAGAAGATAAGACTGAGGCTTTTAAAATGTGGGTCTGCAGGAGAATGGAGAAAATAAAATGCACAGACAGATTAACGTAGAAGTATTAAGAATAAATGAAGATAGAACAATATTGGTGACTATCAGAAGGAGGAAAGGAAACTGGATCAGGCACATAATTAGGGGGAAAGAAATAATAAATACAGTTCTTGAAGACTCTGTTGAGGGTGAAAAAAGAAGAGGAGGGAAGAGGCTGAAGTTAATAAATGACATAGGGGTAGTGAAGGTTTTGATGAGATGAAAAGAAAAGCATGGAACAGAAACAGATGGAGACGACAGTGGTGCCAGGGATCTGCCAACAGTCAGAACACTATAAGATAATTGGTGATGACACTCCACTGAAGAAGAAACTCAATAATAAATTCTGGAAAGTCTGCTAGAAGAAAAATTTCAATGAAATTGAAGGCGAATCTTCATAATTTATAATAAATAGATTTATTTATACATAAGTATCATTTACAGTGACATCAGATACAGTGACCAAAAACATGTCTCTTTGTGGGTTTGGTATGCTGTTAATACTAAATACAGTATACATATTGTTTATAATTACATCGGTTGTAGTGACTTATCGGTTATTATGACATTTTTTCCACTGCAATGCAACATTTTATCGCTTATAATGACGGAAGGAAATGACTCGTCAATAACGTAGTACATCTACGTTGTAGCTGCAGAAATATTTTGATGGTTAAAATGGGTCACCTGTTCCATTTTACCTGCATACTATAGTTCTTGTTTTTCTTATCTTCTTCCTGCACCAGATTCTTGTAAACTGAAGCAGCCAGATTCAATTGATATTGCTGGCTCTTTTGATCTTTTGAGATCTTTTGCTGTGAGCGTATCATATCATGAGAGTATAGTATTTTATTTTATGTATCCTATGTAATTCATTTAAGTGTTTTAATTATGACTTGGCGAAAAACATTCACGATAGAGGAAAAGGGGAGCACATTATCTAGCGGTCCGAGAAGGGTGAAACTAATAAGGACATTGCCCAAGAATTAGGCAATGGTCATCCGACAATATCGGTGAAATGGAAGAACCATGAAAAAATTAAGAAAAATTTTGAAACAAATTCTGTATCAAGAACATTACGGTCTAGTCAACATGGTCTACAATAAGGGAAATAATGAGAAAGTATACTCTTATTCTACTCATTCCAGGGTAGTTTACTGTTTTGTCAAGGACCTCCTACAGATTAAAGTTATATAAAAATAATAACATATAATGGACATTGCTTTGTACTACAGTTAAAGATCCATATAAATTAAGAATCCATATAAAGTAAGGATTAGTAGATTCTACTTAGATCAGAATTTTTAGAATCTTAAGTTAAAACTTAAAGAAGAATTTAAAAAGTATTATTTTTTTTATTTTTTAGAGTACCATTATTTGAAACTAGCTTTTCTTTTTTAAGTTTATCTGTTATTTATTTTCTGTTTACTGAAAATAGTTTTTACTGTTTTTTTTTTGTTTTTTTAATATTGATTTCATTGATGTCCAATGATCAGAATATTGTTAAAATTTCCATCTGCCTTTCTAAGTTTTAATTTTCAATGGAAAGTTTTCCATAAGAAAATTATTTTTCAATTTACTGAGTAAAAATAATTAATTAACAAAGGTACAACTTTGATTTGTTGAAATTGCATAGGAACAATTTGGTGTGTCCACTACATTTAACCTTCCGTTGTATCTTAATTTTTAATGTGCTGCAAAAAAAATTGTCATTTTGCTACTGGTTACGGTACAAGCCTAAGACTTTATGCTTTTAAACATAAAATATCTGAAACATTTTTTTTAATTCCTATTTTTTAGCCACACCACTGTTCATCCCTTTGGAAATATCTGGAGCCAAGGAACAAAAAAATAAAGATCTTCATCTCAATAATTGATTTTTCATTGTTTTAATTATATATTAATAATGAAAAACGATTCAATTTAAACTGAATAAAAAACAAATGACTATAGAAATTGCAAATTTATAGGGAATAACCTATCAGAACTGGATTTTTATGTTATAATTGAAAGAGATAAAATATGGAAAGAATTAAATATGTAATAAAACATATAATTACTTCAACTGAACAAGATTAAAACTTCATTAATTTACTGGAAGGTATTTTTATAATTATTTAGGCAGCATAATGATTAAAAGGGATCATACTAAGTAAAAAAAAAATTAGTTGAGAGACTTTAACAAAGATGTTTATTGCAATTATTTTGCATTGATATACCTTATCTATCGGTAATGATCTGGGAACCATTAATGTTTACTAACAAGCAATAAACTTATTCCTTAAAATTTTAATTCTGTTATAAAATTATATCATAGCATAAAAATATTTCATAATTTATTTTTATGAGAAAATAACTAATCATAATATTTTCCTACCCTATAAAGATTAGTGTCAACATATAGTAACATGTTTATATGTTTATGACAATAATTATGATTTATTTTTATTTCAGTACCCAATTACTGAACTCTGAACCTCATGACTAATGATTTTATACTAGTATAGTTAAGATGTAAATGATCATTTTTTGTTTATATACATACTTATACATTTATGATCTACTGTGTAAACTCTCATGCACACTATTTTATATCTAAAGCAGCTACCTTATATATTGTATGCCATAGTACTGCACACATTCATCTCCACCATGATACTGTTTTATATTTTAGCTGCACTATTTATTGTTTCTTCAGTGAATTCTGTTCAAAATATAAGGTATAGTAAATAAATTTCTATTTTAGATAAACACAAAATAATAAATAAATGATTATGCACTAAATAACTTCTTTAATATAAGAAAATATACTAATAACCAACCAACATTAACAGAAGTTTCATGTTTGGATATTTAATTGTTTAACATTATAAAACAATATTCTTTAAAATAATTGCAGAAACAGAGTTCTTAAACTTCTTATGAGAAAGAATGTTTACTGAGGCAGACAGTCTGTTTGTATAATTTTATTCTAATGTGGAAAAAAATTAAAACTAAATTAATAAAAAAAAATTTATTTTAAAATTTTGAGTAAAACGATTCAAGAATACATTTCTTGAATCAAAGTAGGGAGAAAATATTTTAGTTTTAAAAATATGATTTGTTGGAAGTTTTCTTATATTCAAAATTATTTTTTATTATCTGTTTCTGAAAAAGAAATATTTTTTTATGAATTTGAAAAGACATTGATCCTAATTCATGTAAAATTTTTAAATAACTTTTTCTTTTTTTTTTAAACAAAGCACAATTTTGATGAATTTTTTTACAAAATAAGATATTCCAAGACAGTTGAGAATTAACAAAAATCCCTAGAAACTCTGACGATGTTTCAAAAATAAAATCATTTCTAAGATAATTCGAAATAGCTCCATAAGTTTTGATAGACTAAAATTTGCTGCAAAACTAATTTTATACTCATATTTAGGAGTAATGAGTTCAGGTTATACCTACTCCACTTCAGATAATAAGCCCAGTTTGACTATTAAGAGAAATAGTTGGCTGGTTTTTTGAGAAAAAGATATTTATGTGATTGGCAAATAGTATTGCTTTTACACAACTGCCCAAAAAATAAATTTTTTTGTAATAAATTAAAAAAAATTCTGTTTAAGACTAGACTAATCCTTACCATCAACTTCTGAAAAACAGGGTGCCCCTGGGGCACTGATTTGAGTTTTATAACAAAGTTTTCTTATTGATATAAGATGTGTTGAGAACTTAATCATTTAGACAACCTTAAATACTGCTATTTCTAAAACATGAAAAATATATTTAAACATATTAAAACTGTCTGAAAGTTAATTGGTCACCCATTATTCTATTTAATTAAATACTGCATAACAATGTTTAGTTCTTTATTTCATACCTTGTTTTCTTTTTTTAGTCTGTTTTTTTTTTTTTTTTTAATTCTTTAAGAGTATTTATACTTAAGAAGTTAGAAAAAGGAAGGGTTTCAGGACAAAACTCCAGGATACTGCATTTAACCTCTCTAGCTTGTTGGAATGTGCATTGTGTATAACAGCATGTACATATACATGTTGTTATGCCCAATGTTTATGTATTATGTATACATGCAGTTGATGCCCAATAATCAAAATGGATCCTGTGATTACATCTGTCTGTTTGTAATCACAGTTGTTTGTAATCTGGATTTGAAGGGAATGCTCTGGTCCAGATCACTTCCAGTTTTAATTGCTTTTACAACATCAAAATGTTTAACCTTGTGCTAGTTATTATTGTTACAGTATTCAAATAAAGTTTGAAGTAAAACTTACGATTTCTTGTTCTTACTAGATTAATCTTGTGTCCACTTCAACAATGAAGTACCTGTTAAGTAATTGAGTAATTTTCAAAAAAATGCAGTCAACTCTTTTATAAGTTCTGATTTTGGAAAATAAAGGAGCTGAGTAAAAAAACTAATGAGTTGCTTGTGTTTGCAACAGGTTTGACTTTATGTCTTTGAAATTTATTTATGATTGAGTGTGAATTGTTTGTTGATAATGATGTTGCATTTTTGTGAGAATAGAGGTTTATCCTAAAATACACATGACAATTACTGAACAAGAAAAGAGTGATGGAAGGGTTTAAAAAAACAACATGCAACTACAACTTAATGTCTGTAGCAGAAGTGCTAGTAGTAGACCAGCTGAAAATTACCTATTTTCAGCTTGAAAAAATTAATATATAAATTAAAATAATTTAAAATAAAAATAAATACAAATTTTAAAAATAAATATAAAAATTTATATAAATATAAATTTTAATAAATGTTGAAATAAATAAATAAATTAGTTGGGCAGAAAATTTTGCCAACATGCTCCCAACAGATATTTATTAATTTAATCTCTATTTAGGAACTTTCATTAGAATGTTTTAACTGGGTTAAGATTTCCTAATTTCTATTTGGTATTGAAATAACTAAAAAGTATTACAAATTATAATTAATTGGATTTAATAAGCTATATGACTACATGTTAAAAATTTAGTACATGTCTACATGTAGATGTTAAAGGAGGTAGTTGTTAATATAATAATAAATTTTAATAAGTCATCTAGAATGAAAAACAACTGTATTGTTTACTTATTTTATTTGATTCATTCATTTATTTGATATTTTTATTGATTTGCTGCAGAATAGTAGTTAAAACAGGTTAATAGGTACTCATTGCATGACTATATGTTTTAGGTTATTTTTTGTTTTTCCGTGCCTCTTTAAAATTTATATGATTGCTTTGTAAAATAATGAAATTTAAATTCTATTTATTGAGATTTAAATTTGTTTATCTATAATTCCATAAGTTGTAATTGTTTTTAATATAACTTCTGTATCACTTCTCGGCCTCTGGCCCAGTGCTGTAAAACTTGTTTTTACTGTTACTGGTAATGATAATTTGCATCCTACAAGTATAGTGTGCCTACTTTCATGTCATCGAGGCTGACAATGATCAGTGGATGTCAGTCAACCTGAGCTGCATGGAGTTTGGGCTACGCAGCCGCATAGTGTGTTGCAGTAGTGCCACTGTCGGCTAAGTAAGGACGTTTCCTTTGTTATATTGTCCCCATTTCATAGGTTCGTGAGGCCAAAAATTTTTCTAGATCCTCTGGCAGGTTCGAGAAGAGATTTGCTCCGACCTCACCAGTGGTCTGACTTAAGATTTTTTAGCTTTTGACTTCTTGAGTCAAAAGCCTTGCTCGGGAAAGAGATTATGAATGTTCACAATCTGGTCTTGAGATAGGTGATAGTTTCATTCAATCTGAAAACGTAGTCTCTGGCGTTTCAGTTGGTGCTATTTCATTTAAAACTGCTATGAAGCAATTTGGAGGAGGTTGCTTGGACAACTTGGTCAGTTTGAAGGTTATATAAAATGGAAAGAGAAATTATCATTGGTAAAATAGGAGCATGCAGGAAAGTTAAGGAGAATTTTGAAATACATAAGTTAAAATCTAATAATGTGTTAAATAAAGATGGTATACTGATTTATAATGTGAAAGAAAAGTCGATAGGTGGATGGAATACATTGAAGAGTTATATGGAGGAAATTAATCAGAAACTGGTGTTACAGAGGAAGAAGAGGAAGAGGATGAAAAGGGAGATAAAATACTGAGATCTGAATTTAATAGAGCATTAAAGGATTTGAATGGGAAAAAGGCTCCTGGAATAGATGGAATATGTGCAGAATTACTGCACAGTGCTGGTGAGGAAGCGATAGATAAGGGAAATTAAACGATAGAAAAAGGGGAAATTCTGTCAACTTCAAAAAGAGTGTTATTGTCATGATACCAAAGAAAGCAGGAGCAGATAAATGTAGAATACAGTACAATTAGCCTAAGTACTCACACATAAATAATTTTAACTAAAATTCTGTACAGAAGAATTGAGTGGAGAATGGTAGAAGTGTAAGGAGAAGAACTGTTTGGTTTCAGGAAAAGTATAGGAACAAGGGAAATAATTTTAGTGCTTAGGTTAATATTAGAAGGAAGATTAAAGAAAAACAAACCAACATACATAGCACTTATAGACTAAGAAAAGGCATCTGATAATGTAGACGAATAAAATATTAACATTTAAAAATATGATGGTTTCAAGTATAGAGATAGAACAAATGCCAACATTTACAGGAACCAAACTACAACAGTAATAATTGAAGAGCATAAGAAAGAAGCAGTAATAAAAAAGGGAGTCAGACTAGGATGTTCCCCTTTATGTTTTATTCTTTTCATATAACTAGCAGTTAATGATGTTTTAAAGAACAGTTTAGATCTGGAAACAGTGCAAGATGAAAAGATGAAGATGCTACGATTTTCTGATGATATAGTAATTCTAACTGAAAGTAAAACAGATTTAGAAGAAACAATGAATAGCATGAATGAAGTCTTATGGAAGAACTACCATATGAAAATAAACAAGAACAAAACGAAAGTAATGAAATGTAGTAGAAATAAAGTAGATGGACCACTGAATATAAAAATAGGATGAGAAAAGCCTATTGAGGTAGAAGAATTTTGTTATTTGAGAAGTAGAATTGCTATAGATGGACAAACCAGGAGCAATTAAAAATGCCTAATAGCACAGGTGAAATGAGCTTTCAGTCAGAAATATAATTTGCTTACATCAAAAATTAATTTAAACATCAAGAAAGCATTTTTGGAAGTATATGTTTGCAGCATAGCTTTATATGGAAGTGAAATTTGGATGATCAGAGTACCAGAGAAGAAAAAAATTACTAGCTTTTGAAATGTGGTTATATAGGAGAATGTTAAAAATCAAGGTGGGTGGATAAAGCGGCAAATGAAGAGGTGTGGTGGCAAATTGAAGAAAGATTTGAAAAATATAGCTAAAAGAAGAGACAGACTTTATTTCAGAAGGCATCCTGAAATATTCACTTTGATATTGGAGGGACCTAGATGGAAAAAGTTATGCAGGCAAGTAGGATTTGGAATATGTAAAACAAGTTGTTAGGAATGTAGGAGGTATACTGATATGAAAAAACTGGCACTAGATAGGGAATCTGAAGAGCTGCATCAAACCAGCCAAATGACTGAAGACAAAAAAAATTATTACTTTTATTATCTGTTATATTTGTTTTTATTAACTAATTGCTTTGTTTGTATCATGAGAGGTGATGCATATTATTAATAGTGTATTTGAGGTCGGCCATTTCTGGATGGTCTCCTGAGATGTAACTCTTAGCGAAATTAAGATCTAAGATGGAAGAACCTCCAAAAGGTAAATGGAATTTATACTGATCTAAGTTAAGGTCATCCATAAAGTTAAGTAATTTATCACCTTCTTCTTAGCGTAAAAGTGGACCCAATACTTTTACTATCCGATTTATATTTGGGACATTAAAATCACCAATGACAACAACGTTATAAGAACTAATGTCGATCTTATCAACAATGAATGCTCTGACATGATTTCAGGCTTATTATCAGGATTGAGGTAACAGTTCCCAAGAAGAAGAATATCCCCTCCACATAAATATACTTCCACCCAGATGGCTTCAAGTCAGGGCGCCTAAAGGAAGTTACATTGGAGTGCACTGCAAGTACCACTCCATCGCTATACTTCTTGGCTGATCTAAAGAAGTTATGACCAGCCCTATAAACATTGAAGTGGTCCACTAAATAATAATAGAATTCAAAGGAGAATTATTAAAAATTTATACTATGACATCAATTACATTATATGAATTTGAAGACTCCTAACATTTTGATATAATACCCTCAAATTATTTATCTTCACTATCAGTTAGAAAAATATTGCTCTCCTCCTTGGACTTTCCAAGGTACAAATTTCTGCTCATATCTTAATGAGCCATAGGATGGCAAAATTAAAGTACCAGAAGGTCATATATCAGAAGACATGTCTTTCTCAAAGTACTTATCTGTAACAACAAGATGAAAAAAATATATACCCTTCTTTCTTGGTTTTCAGCTTAGTACAAGCAACATCGACATATACTGATTCTCTCACCAGATTTCTAACGACTTTAAATGAAGTAGAGGGATCAAATCTAGTAACAAAAACTCTTCTGTATTTGGGTCTTGCTAGTTTGGTGTAGTCACTAGCAGTTCCAGAAACAGTGTTTTTATTATTCACCTTAGCCGTTCTACCTTAGACAACTTTCCTCCTTGATTTTCTACTTCCCTTAACCACAAACCAGTTACTCTCAATAGAAATAGATGGAACAGGATTACTATTAACTGGGTGATTCAATATCAACAGAAGGAAACTTAACTTCAGAGCAATGGTAAGAAGGCTGCTTGAAATTAGGAGATATTACCCTAATTTTGAAAAAGGACTATTATTCTTCTGTACTCAAGTACTTGGGGTACTCAGCAACATAGGAGAAATATGATTTCCACTAATCAGAGCAACATTCAATCTATGACCCAATACTTACATTTACCTTTTGCAACTCAACAATCTCTGAATTCATATTAGTATGAATTCTCTAGTGCATTAATTTTGAAATTCAATTTCAATTGTATCAAGCAATTTATCAAGAAGGGATCCACAATGACAATCGCCAACACATGGAATACTGTCCTATCTTTTGCAGTCTCATCCATATCTGTCTGAATCGCAAAGATAGATGGGGCAAGAGAAGAATAAGAAACAGAAGAGACAGAATCTGAAGGCAATAAAACTCCATGAATACTAGATGTTTCATCGCAGGTCAACCACCCACCAACAGGTGTGTTGTCATTTCTAGGGATTTTACCACATTCATTAGAAAGAATACTTACTAAGCCCATTTAGCATATATTTATCAGATTCATCATCCTGACCCCCATAGGAGAACATACCACCTTGTAACGATCTCAGTCGCTACACCACCCCTCCATTCCTAGCCTTAATGGGCTTTACCAGAGGTCATCTAGACCTCAATACCTGATTACATATTTCAGTCATCACTACATCCTCTGTCAGGATGGCACCGATGCAAATATCTCGAAAGACATTTCCATCGGTTGAAACCCATCAACAAACAAAAGATATTTTTCAAACTCACCTAAATTGAAACAAAAAATTGATACCAATAAAGATTTAGAAATATAACTATATAAAAATATTAACATCGTACTCTCAAAAATTGCGAACAATTTTTGATCGCGATTTTGATCTACTACACCAAAGCATTCAAAATTACCGATAAATCAATCCACAAACATAATAAACAACAACCGGGCACAAATGCCGAATACGCCTACTGTGGCGGTAAAGCATCCAAACGGGTCCCTAAACACCCAGGCTACTATTCTACACTAAACATCCTCTGCAGTCCTTTCGAAGGTTAAAAAACTTTTTAGCCCTTTCAGGGGCTTTCAACAATGCTCCACTCATCTCTAACTTTTCCGTTAGCCTGCAGATCCAGACTAAAACCCTCAAGTTCCCAGACCACCTGTCGATGCCTAATCATATTTTCAGCAGACATACAGCACATGATATGCATCATCTCAAGGACGTCAATTGGTTTAACACCCGCGATAACTAGAACTGCCGCACGTGAAATAGTCCTATCGTCTCCCCTCACAATAACAGGAGGTGCTGAGACCGCAACAGAGTATCGCGGTAGCTTTTATACCTAATTCTGTTTCACCCAAGCAGGTGCTGCGTAAAGCATAATTGCCTCGCATACACCTTTACATAAAATTTTCATTGTTTTAAAATTAGACTTCAATCAGGATGCCGAAGAGGGCGTCGCACGCCTTTTTAACGACACTCCCTGAATCGAAAGTGCTCCCTGAATCTGAAATTCTCATCAAGGAGTACATCCAAATACCGTTGCAACGAAACATAACCAATTGGATGGCCGGTTATCGATAAAAATTCATCATCCTGACCTTGAAGAGGAAGATCCCGCCATCTGACAATTCCGGTCGTCTGGTCATCCCTTCCGTAACCCACCGGGGTTGGTCTAGTCGTCATCGCAAATCAGCTGATTTCGAAGTCGAGAGTTCTAAAGTTCAAATCCTAGCAAAGGCAGTTACTTTTATACGGATTTGAATACTAGATCGTGGATGCTGGTTTTTTTGGTGGCTGGGTTTTTCAGTTAACCACACATCACAGGAACGGGTCGATCTGAGACCGTAAAAGACTTCATTTAAATCCATACACGTCATCCTCATTCATCCTCTGATGTAATAACTTACAGTGGTTCCAGAGGCTAAACAGAAAAAAGAGAGAGGCTACTCCTCCGTATCTAGCTCTGAGATGGGCTTTACTGGAGGTCATCTTCAGACCCTCAAACTAATTGACATTTCTCAGTCATTAGCGCGGGCTCTGTCAGGATGCCACCGATGCAAATGCCGCAATAACATTTTCATCGGTGTCTTAAACTGATAGCTTACCTTAGACACAAGACAAACGAACAAAACCCTAAAATCGAAGTTGACCGAGATAGAAATCATGAGCCCAAAAGCCCAAAATAATAAAAACGAAACAAAAACCCCACGCAACACCACACAAACCCCAAAAACGAAAACTAAACGTGCACGTGTCGCAACAACAATAAACAACTAAGGGAAAAATTACTAACAACGAAAACAAATCTAAAACGGTTAAACTAAAAAATCGTAAAAGGAGGAAAAGCTCAAACGGGACTCAGACGCCCTCAGCAATTTTCTCCAAAACAAAAAACTTTATAAACTCCTCTATTATACACCACTGGGCCTGTTTTTCTACTTTTCTCGTAAATCAAACGTCGACCCGATAACACCAAGCCTGAAAATAACCTCTGTACCTTTCAAATCATACTTGATACACTGACACAATACGTGAAAGACGTCATCCAACACCTGATACTGAGAACATAATCCCAAATCCACCAGACCGAACTGAGCCAGCCTACCCCTAAAAGCACCATGCCCAGACAGAAACTGCGTCACAAATTTATTCGGACATAAAGTGGCATCCCGTAAACTTCTAATATCGGGGAAGAGACCATGTGTATAACGCCTATTTACTGTCTCATTCCATTTGGCCTGCCCCAAATCAAAGCCATGTTGTTCGATCTCCCTCATTCTCTCCGAAGTCAACTCACCAGAGTTCTTAGCAACATAACGCTGCTTCCTCTCTGACGTAAGATAAGTCTACTGGTTTGGTTTTACATGGTTTTACACCTGCAATCACCAAGACTGCCTCTCGAGAGATCGTTCGATGACCCTAGTCACTTTCAATAGCAAAACGCGTTGAGTTTCAACAAAATATCCCGATAACTCTTAAATTTTCGCCTTCCCGCCCACACCGTTACAGCATGCAACATAATCGCCTCGCATACGCCCTTGTAAAGGATACTCATGGTTTTAAAATTAAGACCCCAAGCAGAATTGACACACGTCGAATACCAAAGAAGCCTTCCCTGCGATGTATTTCAAGTGCTCCTTAAATCGTAAATCCTCAACAAGGCACACCCCGGCGGCCACATATGAGAGAAAAAGCGATCGCTTCCTTGACCTGCATCAGATCTTATTAGCTTTGACCTCACAACCTACCTAAGTAAGAGGGCAGATAGTAATAGCTGGACCAACAAAGTATGGATGGAGATATTTATAAGAGATGGCTGATCCAGGTCAAACCATAAACAATTGCTCTTTTTAGCTATTCTGTGAAAAAAAATCCAGTTTGCCAGTTCCGCTGGCAAAACCACAGTCAGTTGCCTAGCCCCAGACCGGCTGAGCCAGCAGACAAGACCAAAGCTCGACTCAACGAAGAGGTAGGACATACTGACCTTGGGAAGTAAACGACCTATTGACCAGAATTGCCTAATACAGAGAAGAAGATAAGTATAGCAGAAAATTGTGGCGAATAACCTTGCTAAAGATTTATCTGGTCTAAAATGATAGTATTATTATCTCTAGCAACGCCTAACGAATCAGACAATTAGAAAAAAAAAAAGTTAAGTGTCTGGGGCTAGAGGCCGAGAAGCGACTCTGTTTATTATTATAGAGGATGAAAATATGATATTATGGAACATTTTTAATTATTTCTTTACCCATCTTAGGTACTCTGATAAGTTAGTCCAGGATATAACATTTTTTAAAATATTTTGTTATTCGTCTTCTTGTTTTCAACTAGGTCTTACCCGCTTTCCTGAATAGATTAGGTATCTTTATTGAGGTTTTGGAGGCTAGAAGGTTTTGAATGAGAAGAGCTCCACCCATTATATATTTTCCTTTTAGTGGGGAAGATGACGAGCATACACTGTTTTGATCATTTTGCCCCATGAGAATGGAAATTTTTAGCGCATGAAAAATGCATTATTTAATATAAATGATTGCACTGTAGTTATAACACTCACAATGTTCTCTTCAAAAACAGTTTAAATTACCATCTTTGAAATCAAGGACAGTATTCGAGTTGCATTATTTCTATCGTTTACTTCCTGGAAATGCTTCTATCTCTCTAAGAATAGCTAATAACTGTAGATCTCATCAAATCTTTTATCTATGTATTAACAACGAACTATATCCTAATGAACACACAACTAAGTCGCTAGCGGATTCATTTCAGACTTAGATTTCGGAATTAGATGTGAGGAAAAAGGGTTTATTAAGCTGCTGCATGGTATCGTTAACTAATGAATAATTAGAAAAAAACATCTACACAAGTGTTTTAAATACATTTTAAATACAAATATCTAGGAGTTAAAATAATAATTTTTATTGCAAACTATGGTGAATACATACGTGACATACAGGAGTTTTGCACACTTCATTAAATCACGTCCTTCAGGTGGCCTCCATTACTACGGGAACATTTTTGGGCTCTGTCTTTAAGCTGTAGAATGGTGCGGTGGAGTGTGTCAACTGGAATGGCTGCAATTTCCCTTCTGATTTCTTCCTTCAGTGCATCAATTGTTTCACGGTTTGTTGGTGTATTGTCTCTTCTTCAGGTAATCCCAAAGGAAGCAGTCTGCTGGTGATAGATCTGGTGATCTAGCTAGCCAATTGATGTCACCAAATCGTGAAATGAGGTGCCCAGGGAAGTGTTGGCATTCAGTTGCCGTAAGCTGTTGCGCTGTGTGACAGCTAGCGCCGTTCTTTTGCATCCACATTTCTGAAAGACCACGATATTCTGATTCAGGAATGAGAAACGGTATTGAGCATGTGTTTATAGCGCTTCTATTAACGGTAACGGTAGAACCATGTCTGACCTCGAAAAAGTACGGACCGATGACACATGCAAGAGTCACGGCACATCAAACGGTAACTTTGACACTAGCAAAGGTTTTTCGTGCACATTGCGAGGGTTTTCTTGACCCAAAAAACGTACAGTTTTTCTTAAAGTGGAGTCAAAACGTACAGTTTCTTAAAGATAATTGGAAATTGGCCTCATCTGACAAGATTAGGTTCTCTAGAAATGTTTCGTCCTCGTTGCACTTACAAGAGCGTATCGCAGAACTTTTTTCGACTAGCCTATCTGGCGAGAACAACTGCTGTGCTACCTGTATCTTATACGGATACAAGTGCAGGTCTTGTCTTATAATCCTATGGACGCTACTACGGGGAAAATTCACTTCCTGATACAATCGACGGGTAGACTTGTTTGGACTTTGTTGTATGGCGTTTGCAACACGTTGTTGTCTAAATTACCTTTGTGCTGCGAATATCGAGTCTTGAGAAACAAAGTACGGCTCTAAAACATACGCAATTTCCTTTGGAAATCATCATCATCATCAAGGACTAAACACTTTCAACAAATAATGATAAAAACCCACATGCATTGGCATTCAAGAAGATTAACATACATGATTACTCATGTCCCTCCAAATTACAAATAAATTGTGTCCCATCATTATGGGACACCTTTATATATGACTATTTCTATTTTCTCTTTTCTATTCTTAAGTATTACTTGCTTCAAACACAGCACACCACAGCTTTTAACTGTTATGTTGCATCATCTTTTCTTATATCCTATAGTGATTTTTCAAGCTGCCTGCCATTTTATTTCTGTCCGTCTACGGTGGTAAGGGATCTCAGAAGGGGTGGTGGAGGGAACCCAATTAAAAAAAAATTATTATTACCGTGGGCAAGAAGTTAACAATCTGGAAATTTCCAAAACTAATTTAGAAAATAACAAATACTGAAACGTTAAGTTACTGTTATGTTAGAACAAACAAAAAAAGCTGACGACACAGTTGTAGAACTTTTCCGACGCGGTTTAATCTGATGCGCAGCTTATACACACATACACTCACAACTTAATTTAAAATATTTATCATTTTATTTAAATATAATTTTTGTTTATTTAATTAAATGATTCTAACTAAAGCACGCCCGCATATCGTATTTCATTTGCGCGGGTGACAGCACTAGCTGTCACTTGAAATACTTTTTTACACATTAAATAAATAATTTAATTCTACCGTTCACCTGAGACGTTTCAACATAGCAAACCCACTGTATTGGTCCAGTGGTGAACTCATCGCAAATCGACCTGAGACTGTACAAGACTACACTTCATTTACATTGATATTTATCATCCTCTAAAGTAATATCTTAGGTGGTTTAGGAGGCTAAAACAGAAAAAAGACTACTACAGCAGCTGTTCGTCAGTGCTACGCTAGCGCTCCTTGTGGTGAGAGGGAGTACTACTGACCCACTATACCCACTCAGCAATTAGTTTATTTAGAGCATTTATTGGGGTAGGGGTGCGATTTTGAAAAATGTTTTTCGGAAATATTATTTTTTAACTGTTAAAAAATGTGCTTAAGAAAAATAAAACCTTAATTAGACGAAATCTCGAGATGCTGAGGGTGAAAATTTAATGGCATCCCCCATCTATAGAAGTCTGACAAAAGTTTAGCCAAAATCGGTAGAATAGTTCTGAAGAAATAAGGTGTGAAACACTGAACAAACACATACATGCGAGCATTTCCATCCGGTTTTTGTAATTTTTCAGTTCCTTAGTTGTCAAAACGTCAAGATCCGGTGAAATCCGCATTAGCTCAAATTTGACCAATTATAATACCTTCACTTCTAAAGCTATAGCTCAGCTATAGTTCTAGGCGGGAAAGTTTTTTATAATATTGTAAACAATAACGTATTATAATCTTACAACAATATGCTTATTCTAAATATCAATTATACATGTATATGTATTTATAAATGTATAATGATTTTGGAAAACCGTATTGGATATTTATATTATGTTACAAATTCTAAATTCTATTGCCACTACCTACGAAGTACTCGCCAAGCCACGAAACTATATTATTGTTTGTAATTCTTTTTATATATAGTCTTGGAATATTTTACTTTTTTAGATTATACTTTACTATCCAGTACAAGGTTATTGTCGATAATTACTTAAATTGTTTAATTTTTGTTTTAGCTAAAGCACTATATTTCAGTCACTTTAGTATGTTTCCGACAAAAAAATAATGTAACGATCCTTGTTTATTGTTGCAGAGAAGAACCTAATGAATTAATCGAAGAATGTAAAGTAATCGGACCGGAATTTATAAGAAAATTTGAATTAATTGAATATTATAGCGATATTTTTTATACATTGAATGATCAATTAAATACATTCTCTAAAGCACAAGAAAAGAAATCTGTGAATATGGTTATATTACTAGGCAATCCTGGAGCCGGGAAAAGTACTCTAGCCCAGTTTTTAACAGATGTAGAAAAACTAACCTCCGTTGAAACACCATCGAATTCTGGAAATTTTATTATCGCAGGTAACGATAAAATCGGTAATGAAATAATAGAATCAAAAACATTATTTCCCGAATTGATAATAGATTCGGATACAAGAAATATGATTTGCGATAGTCCTGGCTTCAGAGACACTCGAAGTACTATGCACGAACTGATAGCCGCATCTTCGATGAAAAAAATTTTAAATCAAACTGAAAAAATAAAAATTGCTTTAGTAATACCAGAAACATCATTAATGAAAGGGTCATACAGAGACGACTTCACCGATCTTTTAAAACATACCACGAGTTTTGTGAAACATTTTGATTACTATAAGAAAAGTTTTTACTTAGTAGCAACAAAAGGAAATTCTTATGTCGTTAAAGATAATGCCACGGTGAAAGTGTGCGAGGAATTTTCGGTAGATCAAATATGCGATTTTTTAAAAGAAGTTAAGTCGAGTATGGAAAAACACTCTCCTTCTTTGGAAGGTAAAAAAGATCACAAAGATGCGATCGATATAATAAGTACTATATTAGGGCGCCCAAAAACAAGAATATTATTATTTAGAAAACCCACCCAGGAAGGACCGTTGATAAATATAAGTGATTTGATGACGGAAAGGTCGACCCTGAGGAAAGCATTACTATCGGATATCAATTTTTCTTTAATAAACGAAAACGATTTCGGTTATTCGGTATCAGATCAAGCAAAAAATTACCTAAATGAATTATTTTCACTAGGAAAAGAATATATCATATCGTTATCAGATCTACTTTCAAAGTATATTGTAACCGTTTACGAAAATAAGTTAAATGAAATAAAACTAATGGACGAAAGAATAGACGAAATAAAAAGATTAAAAGATAATACTTATCGTTTAATAAATGAAACCCACTCTGCTGCAAACGCAAAACAGTACTTTAACGTTATAAAAAGTTTTATGGACTTCAAAAACATTAGCGATAAGTGCAAAAATAATTTAAATAAAGCAGGTATTTTAATCAATTTCTTAGATAATTTAGATAATTTTCTAAAATCACCCGAATATAAACTAAGTGGATGGTCCGGTTCATTTCATATGTTATCCGATTTTATACATAATGAAACTGTAAATAATTATTTAATTGAAGATGCTTTTCGTGCTTTAACGAGTTACGAAATTCAAAATTATAAAAAAATGTTTTATCTTCCGGTAATCACTCCTTGGGCCGATACCTATGAAGGAAATACCATAAATGAACACACGTTACCTAATTTATTGACTTTTCTTAATTTAAGTAAAAAATACGGCGATGTGAAATTAAACGAGCTCACGATGAAAATTCTATCGTCGGCTACGGATTTAGCAATTAAAACAGAGACTAAAAGTTATTATATTAATGATACGTTACACTTCTCAGGATACATAGTGCGGTTATCTGAAATTGAAGATCGACATTTTAAAAACGACGTTGAAACTAACAGATTAGTGATAATAGCATTGCACACTGTATTCATAGATAAAGATCTCGACCAAGATTATCTGAAAGGAAAAGAAATATTGATTATAGCGCCTATGTGGAACGTTATCGGTAGTAGAAGAATAAGCGTTGACGGTCGTCCAGGTAATAAAGTACTACCACCGAAAGCCGTCACGGGAGAAATAGGTAAAGACGGTGCTGATGGTGAAAATGCAGGGATTTTTATAGGTATAGGTATGACATTTGAAAATGGGCGCAATTTGATTATAAGTGCTAACGGTGGAGACGGTCAAACCGGCGGAGATGGAGGTGATGGTTTACAAGGGAGCGATGGAAGGAATGGCGTAAAATACTCAGAAACGCTCAGCGGCACTAGCAAAACCATTCTTTTAATCTATAATAGGTTTGTAAAAAAAACTGTGCTTCAAGGTACTTTCGGTGACCCCGGTGGTGACAGCGGAGCTGGTGGTGAAGGGGGTAAAGGTGGTAAAAATGGAACTGTCAAACTGTATAATTTAGGTGCTAATAATGATGGAGTGTCAATAAAAGTAAAAGATGGGATAGCTGGAAGTAATGGAAAAGATGGTATTCCTGGACGTGGTGGTCAGGGAGGATGTGAAATTTCTTTAACTGAAATAAGTGAATATCTACTAATTATTCCTGTATCTTCTGTTGGAAAACAATTATTTGGCAACTGTCTTCCAAGAAATCGAAGTGGAACTGTAAAAAGGATGAATAATAATTTATTAAAATATCATGGCAGTCAAGTAATTAAACCCTCAAAGGTAACAATAACATGCCAATTTTTAAAAGAATATTACTCTTTCTACAATAGTTATCGATCTATATTTTTTGATGCGACATTTGAAAAATTCAAAGAAAATATTCAAAATAAAATCTTAGCATGCTAGTTTCATGATTACAGAAGCCTCTGAAAATAGCAAACATTACATCTGATTCGATGTGAATATAATTTGTGTTGCCTACTATGTGGATTGGATAATGTTATCTCAACAAAGATATTATATGTAGAAAGTGATGAAAAATACAGGGCAGTGTTATTTTTTAGTGGTTTGTAAAAAATTACTGGCTGGTATCTGATACTGATCTGCTTTTTTAGTAGTCATTAAGCAGAAAATTCAGCTTACTTTATGAGCCTTTCATATTACATACAGTAGTGATAGTTACTATCTCATTAGTGATCGTTACTTTCATATTACTATCACAGTGATAGTTATTCAAACTATTATATACTTCTACTGGCATATAAACTTTCTATACTTTGTTAGTTGTGCAGAAAATTACTTAACTCTTAATTAATATTTATAACAGTAGAGCAACAAGTTAATTAGGTTATTGATTGTTTGATAGATTAGAAGCTCTAAATTTTAATGAAGTTCTCACTAATGAAAATGATATCAAAATAGATTGAAATTTACTTTAATTTCTTTATTTCATTTGGTAAATGTGTTAGGTTTTATATTACTTATTTTTTTAAATATTTTTTGTTATTGTTACAACTGAATTAAACAGATGATTAAAAAAATAAACAAATTATATATTATGGTTTCTATCTTTCTTTCAGAAACTTCCTTCAATTCAAAATTATAAAAATTTATATATATACACACACACACACACACACACACACACACACACACACACACACACACAATAACTTATCCTTAACTATTTACACTTTTGAACCAACCTATTTATAAGCAAAATAATTATAAATAAAGAACTTTATTAAAAGGTTATTGAAATATAATGAAAACAAGATTACATACATTAAATATAACATTTATAGTAAAACAATATCCTGTGAATTTGTTAAAATCTTTGAAATATAAATAAACAATAAATAAATGTATTATTAAAACAGTTGCATCCATTAAATATAAAAAAAAACGATCAGGTAATTACTGGATTTCAATTTATGGACTTCACAAGTAACATGATAATGACCAGTAAATATGCATTACCTATACCAAACTATATAAATTAAAGGCAAACACCAGAAATATAACAAAAATATGGCACTTGGACATCAAAGGGATTACTAAAACAAAACTTCTACATCACCAACAGTCATATGAAGTTTAGCACAAAACGTTTACAACCACTAAACAGTATGTAGACACTTCTGCAGACACCTATGTAAACACCTCAGTAAAGACCTAATTGGAATTACACCCCCAAAACCTAAATTGAGAAAGAGTATAAAGTATTTGGAATAATGTGGAAGATAAAGAGGGCTGTGTGATAACAATTTTGGTAGGCAATCGAATACAAATATTCAATGAGGTTTAATTTGGCTTGAAAAATCACCACAGTTTCAGATAAATTAAATGTGTAAATAATCCTACTTTTGGGTTGGGAGACTTGGAAAGAAAAATCTCCCAACCTTGGGAGATTAGGAAACACTTTTAAGCATTAAACATTAAATTTTCTATCCGTTGTAATTTATTCTGAAAATAAACACATTTTTATAAATAGTTCAAATTTTACAATATTCAATTTTTGTGAGAAAGTGACGAGCTAGTGGCAAGGGGTCCTTATGACAGGGCAAAGAGAATTGCTCGATAATAATTTTTGACTATATGGAATACGTATTCATTTTTTTATGTATATTTTTTCAGTTTCATCTGGTAATAATTTTATATTGTTGTATCTTATTAATTTTATTATTTATTCTATTGTATAATTTATTTATATTATTAATATTATAACCATTTGTAAGGGCTATATTTTTAATTATTTCTATTTCATTGTTTAAAAACTTGTTTTTTTTAAATTTTTTAAAACTTTGTTTTCAAATCATGTTTTAAATAATGTATGGCTCTATATAAAAGTGCATCAAATTTTACAATATTCAATTTTTATGAGAAAGCGACGAGCTAGTGGCAAGGGGTCCTTATGACAGGGCAAAGTCAGGTCCTTATGACAGGTCCTTATAATCATCTCTTTGATGATTATAGAGTATCATCAAACGTAATGTTCATATAAAATTATTTTATTTTTGATTAGGATTTTTTTTAATATTAATTGATATATCTGACAATTGCGGATAACGGTTCACCCATTGCTAAACTAAATGGTTGTTTTAAAAATTGATTATTAAAAGTAGAAAAGCTACATTCGCCAGTATAATTTAATTATATCAATTAATTCGTTTATATACTGTGTGTTTAAATCTTTTTAAATGTTTTTTAATATCTTAATGTTAATAATACCTTTATGTTTTTCAATGTTTTATTAAATCTATATTTGAATACATAATACATATATCTGAAGATATAACTTTTGTATTATTATTTATGTTAATATTATGTAAAGGATCTATAATATTATACCCATATTTATAAGAATATGCATTGTTTAATTTTATTAAATTTTTAAATGTATTTGCTAAAAATTTACTTAAAAAATATGTTGGTTAAAAGGTAAATCCACAAATGACATAATAAGTAATATGGCATCTACAGAAAAACAAAATAATATTAAAATTAAATTAGTCAATACTAAAGTACATATTGTTAAAGCAGATAAGATAGGTACACCCATTACTATGTATATAGAACAATAATTTTATAAATAAATTATAAAAATCAAAAATCCCATTAACATATATATGTCCATATACATTAACATATGTACTAACTGATTCACTGACTCACAAGCAACCAAAACTATTATAGGTGGTAGAGACTTGAAATTTTCAGGGTACCTTCGTATCTTTAAATAGGCGTGCTCTAAGAAAGGATTTTGCGAAATTTTGATTTTAAGGGGTTAAAATCGATAAAAAACTAAATTTCGTGGTTTTTAAAAAAAAACCATGTCTTTTTTATAACAGCGCTATCTGTTGGACGTAAAAGCAACATACGCTATACTAAATATTTTACGATTGCATTGCAATGTTTCCGATATGTGTGTCCGCTATAGACTAAAAAACTACTGGACCGATTTACGCGCGGGGAAGAAAGGGGAAAGGGAAGAATCGGAAAAGGGAAT
Organism: Lycorma delicatula; assembly: GCF_047948215.1. NCBI lineage: Eukaryota > Metazoa > Arthropoda > Insecta > Hemiptera > Fulgoridae > Lycorma > Lycorma delicatula. The sequence goes on along the minus strand of NC_134455.1, from coordinate 152,885,904 downwards.
AGGGAAAAGTCTAAAAAAGTAAAAAGGAAGAGAGTAAAAGGGAAGAAGGGGAAAATGGAAAAAAGAAAAAAAGGGAAAACGGGAAAATGAAATGGAAAGGGAAAAATAGAAAAAATAAAAGAGGAAAGAGGAATGGGAAAGGGAAGAGGAACTGGAGAAGGAAAGGGAAAGAGTTGGGATAACGGGGAAGGGGATGTTAAAGGAAAATAGGGAAAGGGGAAAAGGGGGTAATGAAAGGGGGAAAAGGGATTAAATGGTAAAAGGGAGAAAGGGTAGACCCTTTCTCCTAGCACCACAAAAACAATTCCATTATAGTTTATAAGGAAGTACTGAAATAAAAATATCTCAAACAGCAATTTGAAGTGCTCCATTCTAAATCGGCCCTTATCAGAGTCATATATATATATATATATATATATTTAAGCGTTGGGCAAAAATTCATTGATTATCGTATATTCCTTCTATATTTGTAATAAAAAATTTTATTTATAGTTTTATTAGGATTTAATAAAAATGTAAAATAATATTCTTGATTAAATAATTTTTATTTATAAATAAGTTTGCTGTCAAAAAAATATTGCGGGGGAAGCCGCGACGGGGGTACGCTAGTCTTTTATAAATCTAAATACAAGGTGTGGCTATTAAATTGACTAATTTTGCTACAGAAGAACTGCGCATGCGCCAAATTCATTCGCAGGTGTGTGCGTGAAGCCTTCTCTTTCGATTGTTGACTCTCCAGTTTCTGTATGCATATTATTCTGGCCGTGGCCTTCGTTTGGAGATCTGCTTTTTGTTTTGCTGAAAAATAAGTGTTTTATTAGAGCAAAGAATTGTCAAAATTTTACATGAAACTTGGAAACATCGCTACTGAAACTTATTTTTTATTAAAAAAGGTATATGGCAATGTATCACGTGCACGCATTTTTGAGTGGTTTAAGCGTTTCCAAGATGGCCGAAAAGATATTGAAGATGATGTTCGCCTGGGTCGCCCTTCCACGTCAAAAACTGATAAAAATATTGAAAAAGTAATCTGATCCAATCTGGCCATCGGTGAACTATTTGCTGAAACTGAAGATATTGACAAAGAATTCGTAATGCAAGTTTTACATAACTATAACATGCGAAAATGGTGCCTAAAATTCTAACAAGCAAACAAAAAGAATCTCGTGAAAATGTTTGTTCTAACACTTTGAATGCCATTGAAAATGACCCAAACTTCTTGCAAAAGTGATAACATGTGGAAATCTTGGTTTTTCACTTATAATCCAGAAACTTAAGCGTCAATCCATGCTTTTGGATGGCCTGAACTTCACAGAGATCTAAAAAAGCTCGAATGAGGAAATCAAAACTCAAAGTGATGATTGTTTTTTTTCGATATTCATGGAATTGTGTGCCTTCACTGGGTTTTGAAGGTCAAACTGTTAATCAACATTACTACCTTGAGGTTCTTGCCCAACCTAATTGTGGAAGAAGTCATGGGTTCTTCATCAGGACAACGCACCAAGTATAACATCCCCCCAGTGTTAGACCAACTGCCTTATTCACCTGACCTGGCACCATGTGACTTTTATCTGCTCCTCCAAGACCAAATCTGCATTAAAAGGAACAAGATTTAAGATTGTTGAAGCTGTGAAAGAAAAAGCAGCACGCGTCATGTAAGAGCTCAAGAAGAAGACTTCCAGCACTGTTTCAAACAATGGAAAATTCGCATGGAGCATTGTAGGGATATGGAGGTGTATATTGAAGGGGATAATTAAATATGTATAAATTTAAAATAAAATATTATGTAGCATTAGTCTCGTTATTTAATAGCCACACCTCGTATATTGTACATGATGATAAATCAAAAAATAAATTTAAAAAAATATTAATACATATGTTCCCAATATGAAAGCTTTACCTAAAATACACCAATAAGACCATTAATTGACTTTTCACCAACATATTTTTTAAGTAAATTTTTAGCAAATACATTAAAAAATTTAATAAAATTAAACAATACATATTCTTATAAAAATGGGTGTAATATTATAGATCCTTTACATAATATTAACATAAATAATAATACAAAAGTTATATCTTCAGATATATGTATTCAAATATAGATTAAATAAAACATTGAAAAACATAAAGGTATTATTAACATTAAGACATTTAAAAATATTTAAACACAGTATATAAACGAATTAATTGATATAATTAAATTATACTGGCGAATGTAGCTTTTCTACTTTTAATAATCAGTTTTTAAAACAACCATTTAGTTTAGCAATGGGTGAACCGTTATTGGCAATTATGTCAAAAATATCAATTAATATTAAAAAAATCCTAATCAAAAATAAAATAATTTTATATGAACATTATGTTTGATGATACTCTATAATCATATATAATGAAAATAATCATAATGAATCACATACAATATTAAATGAATTTAACAAAATTGACACACATAAAATTTACTATGGAAACAGAAAATAACAATTGTTAAAATTTTTTAGTATAAAATTATGCAACAAAATAAAATTAGAAATATATTGTAATCTTCTGTTAATACAATAATTAACTATAATTCATTTCATCCATGGTCACAAAAGATGGCTGTTTTGATGCACTTTTATATAAAATGTTTTATAACATTATTTAAAATATGATTTTAATAATTTTAACTTAAGTTTTAACAAATTTAAAAAAACAAGTTTTTAAACAATGAAATAGAAATAATTAAAAATATAGCCCTTACAAACGGTTATAATATTAGTACTATAAATAGATTATACAATAGAATAAATAATAAAATTATTACCAGTAAAACTGAAAAAATATACATAAAAAATGAATACACTCCATATTGTCAAAAATTGGAAAAATTCTGTAAAAAAATTATCACCTGCTTACCCTACAAATAAATATATTAATAATAATTATAATAAGACAAACAAACAGGGGTTATATAGTCTGGGTTGTGAGGATTGTGATTTGATATATGTCTGTATGACCAATTGTAAATTTGCTGTACATGTAAAAGAACACATTTATAATATTAAAAATAATAAACACAAAAATTCTAATTTTGCTAAACATATTTTAGATAATGGGTTTTACTTACAATCTAAATACATTTATAAAAATTTCAATATTAAAACAAAAAGATAAAAATTAAAAATTATCTTTCTTGAATGAGAAATTTCACAAATGTCTTATTAACCCAGTAAGTCAACAGTTAATTAAATCTTTTATTTTATTATGTATGAGTCAACAATTTCTTCATAGAATAATGAAAAATTTGACAATTTAGGTTTGGGTCTTATCAATTAAATTTTATAGTAAAAGTTTACTAAATTTGTTATATCTGTATAATTATTTGTTACAGAAATTATGCATATTTATACCAAACAATCATTTTCAAATAGTGGATATGATTTTACCCTATCTCTATCTGCATAACAAAAATCTGTCTAGTTATTGATAATGTGATGCATTGCATCATCTGATGAAGAATTAGAGAGAAATCATAATGTATGATAATTTAACTGGTCAGAACGACCTATGCTCATTTACATTAAAATCTAATGTAAGATTCACTCTGCTCACTGTTGTGAAATAGAGAACACTTTAATTAAAATGTGTTCCTTTAGACAGAAAGATAGCTAAATTATAGTTAACTTGTGCGTTAATACACCATGCTATGTTTTTTTTTAAATTAGTTACAGTTATATTTTCCATCTTGTATCTTCAGTCATCTTCCTCAACTGAGGAAGGACCACACATTGAACACGTGCAGTTGAATTTTTAACATACCCATACAAGGTGCTTCAGAGAATTTTAGAAATGGTCCATTACAGTTATATATATATATATATATATATATATATATATATATATATATTTCATTTAGTGTTTTTATATTACAGTGGAACAAGTTAAACACTAATCATGTTAATAGAACTTAAAAATCAGTGGATTTCAGAGACCAGACTAGAAAGAAACAATATTTATTTTACAAAAATTAGGTTTTTTTTAAGAATGCAATGATTAAACTTCTCTGAAATAAAACAGAAACAACACTGAATTTTAAGTGAAAAATTATTGTAGCAATGAGTCTGAACTTGAACGTAAGTGTACAAAACCTTATCACAGCATATAGCTTTCACTATGAACTGGCTTTTGCATGAAAAGTGATGTCTATAAATATAATTAAAACCAGTGATTTCAAATCATGGATTCTTTCCCTGATTTATTAGTTATATCTGATGGTATAGTGTGCTGTGCATATAATTTAATTCAGAACTTACTATTACTCGTTAAACTTTAGAAAACATTAACACATATATCCACAGTAGTTCTACGTAATGTATCTGAAGCAGTGTTAGCATTGTTGATGGTGTAGAAGAGAGGATAGTGTACCACGATAGGACATACCAAGAAACCAGTCACAAGTCCAGCAATCTATCTCACTGTGCATTTCAACTTAACAGTCAAATGATGATATGTTTACTATCAAAGCAGCCATATACATTTAAATTTTTAAGTAAAAATCTTAAGGCATAATTTATAAGTAAAATTTTGGTTATGGTTTTTGAGAGTTTTCTAATTTAATAATTAGATAATAAATTATAATGATCTATAAATTACTATATCACTGGAAGCTGATATGTTGTAGATTTCAACAAGTATCTACAGTAATTAATAAACAACACTTGTGTGATGCTTAAGCCACAATAACATACGTGAAAACATTTTACTGATCAGTTAATCCATTTTAACATCTCACTTAAAAAAAGTTTCCAGAATGATTTACATGAAAACATAATTCTTTCTTCAGGTCTTCATGCACTGGTTGAAAATACATGATCTCTACACATATTTACCTCAGAAATCTTTTGTCTTGTCAACCAAAACATTAAAAAGCTGATTATATTCAAAAAAAGAAAGAAGAAAATATATATTTATTGCATGAGAGCATAAGGTGGAACATGTTTTGTTTGTAGTGTGTGTAATACATAATTTTCCTAAATATTATATAATTTATAAATCTTAATGAATTTTACAAATTTAATCATCATCAGTGATGATGAGATAATCATATCAACTTATCCTTCAAATTCTTGAAAACAATACTTTTTAAACAGTGTTTGAATATTAATCTATAGTGTTTGGATTTAATATTAATCTATGGTGGTGTAGTTTCATAAATAACACTGATCTCATTTTCCTTTTCAGTGCATGGTTGGGATCGAGAAAACACTTTTTCTGACTTCAAAAATTTGATTTTAAGTGCTACAGAAGTCATCAAAAATGGAAGTGTAGAAATTCCTTTGCCTAAACAATGCCTAGAATTAATACAAAAACAGCCATCTTCAACATCCTTTAAATCAAATGAAACCTTTGTGAGTTTTTAAATATGTTTTATTTTAATTTAATAATATCTGGTGATTCAGAAAATGATGACATATTGAAATGCAGATGGATTAAAAATTTTAATAAATGTTAAAAATACATTAATTGAAGCAAATAAAATCCAGCAAAAAATTACACAAGTAAAACAAAGAAGAAAGAAAGCTTTGAAAAATTTATTAGGGCTACTACAATTAAAAATTAACAATCCTCTAACTCAAACATCAATTAAAAAATAAAATAATAATTTTCATTTATCTTAAGTAAACATTAATATTTCCTTGGGGTATTTGTTTTTATTAGTAACCATAACTGGGATTTGAATTTTTCTTGAAAACTATTTCATTACTTTCTATAGGAGACGGCATTTTTCAAAGACAAGTTGAACCTAGGGATGAAAATTTGGCTTTAAGTCACTTTCTTCAACTGAAAAACACATTTCAAATTTACCTGTTTATTTTAAAATGTGCAAGGTATTTGAAGTTTTAAAATACTTTTCCATACTTTGTAGTATTGTAGGCCAGCTGCTTTATCTAATCATATTTGAAAACATATTGTGTTTATGCTATACTAGTACATAGCTTGTAATGGACAGATGTTACAGGTACTTGAAAAATAGTTCTCTCCACTTCATGAACAAGCAAGTTCCAAAGACACATGAGTGTGCACACGTTTACGTTCATATACCCATACACTTTGAAATTAATGGAATCTATTCTTCCCAAGTCCTCTTCTGAGGCTAATCTTCAGCACCTTGTACAGTGAAGTACCCCTGTATATTAAATATTGAGTAATTAATCATTTTAAAGTGTTATCATATTTTTACATGCTGTTCATAAGATATAAATGTAATGTAGGAGTTCACAAATTTCAACTTACCATTGCTGAAAAGAATAATTGTACATATAAGTTACTGGTGACTTGTCTGGTTTTCAAATAAAATGTGTAGTCTTGCTGCACAAAAGTAAATATACGAAGAAAAAATGTTTCAGTAATTTATATATTCTCATTACTAAATAGAACATCTCACTTACAAAACTTTAAGCATGAAACTTTAGAATGTTAGTGTAGCAGCCCTCATTCTGGTTTCATTTGGAAGTTGATGAAAGCACATTTAGAAAATAGAAAGCTAATACCAGATACAAGTTTCCACAGAAGTGGATATTCAATAGAATTTTAAGATAGATAAAATAGCAAATTATTTGTGTAATATTGTATGTGGATATATTCCTAAATTATTTACGTTAGACAAACTTTTCTTCAAACTACTCCTGTGATGGTGCATAGTACAACTACAAAGACCAGCATTAAGGAAACCTACCATTTATTTCAACACATGACTAGTATATACCACCAGTCTTTAAAAAACTGAGTTCCAACATTTAACCAAAGTTATTTGCTTCATGAATTAAGAGAGTAATAGTGATAAACTTTGAAAGGTTTGGGGATAAAAACTGGAGGGACAAGTAACACTGAGATACTGCAAGGCACTCTTTGGATTAGTATTTAGCAAAATTCCATTGTCGGCATCATATCATAAAAAATTTTCTTTATAATTAAAGTCTTCAGACCTCTGTCAGTAAATATGTCAGAAAATGATAGAGAAACATTAAAATACTGCAAATTGCTTTTATCACCTTTAATGTTCTAACTTATTGCGCTGTTATAAAAATAGTGATGTTGAACATCTATTGCTTTAAATAATTATTAATTTTTTTTTTTAATAATATGCACTATTAAATCATTAAAATTTCTTTCCACAGAGAAAAAATATAATGGTGGAATATTTATGCAATTGTTAGATTAATTACTTTTGAGATTCCTATATCTAGCTAAAGCTTCTTAGGTTTTTGAATAAAAATGGAGTTTTTCTTGAGTACTGAAATTTATCTAAGGAATTTGGAGTTTTTTTAAAGCAAAAGTTTTATATTGTCTGATGGTAATTCATTTTGGCTGATAACTAAACTGTGTCATTATCATTGATGAATGCTAGCCAAAACAAAAATATGGAAGTAAAGACCAATGTTTCTTTGTATGGTGTAGAAAATAGAATCAAAGAGTCTATAAGAAGATTTTAAGAAATAAAAGCATTGGAGTTTTATTATCTTTATTAGTTAACATGTTGAACATAGTGTTAAGTTTTTGACAAAGATCAGGTACCACCTTTATTCAGTTGCCTCATATTATACTAATATAAATATTTTGTGTAATTAAAGGCTGAAAGAGGTGCCTTCCAGGCTAATTAAATGAATAACAATTAAATCAAAATATATATATTTCAATTTTTAGTTATTAAACATTAAAATGTTGTATACATTTAACTTCATCCATTTTTTAATAAATCTATTGTTAGTGATATGAAGTTAGCAGAAAATTTTGTTACAGCATCTCACCTAATTTACTAATATTTTATCATTTAAAAGGTAAGATTATATACTTTCAGACATACATGGACATGTACTGGTATGTAGATTGTTACTCTGTAATAAAATATTGCAAATGATTTTAAAACTATCAAATATAAAATGACACTCATTCAAAATACTAAAATTTTTCTTACATGGAGCTATTAGAATTAATTAGCAGCATCCTCTTCAATGGAATTACTGGAAATTTTTGGAATGCTACTGATAACTGAAGGTTCTCCATGGAAGCATATTCCAACAGTTTTGAAATAGAGTTGTTTGATATTTAATAGCTTTAAAGCCTTATTGTGATCCATATGCTGAACAATGAATTATACATAATCTATGTAAGTTTTATGATTAAAAATTCAAAATAATTAAATATAAGCAGATAAATTAAAAGTCAAATGTTATTCATCATCCAATGTCAGGAAATACTCATGTTGCCTTCTTTTACAAATGAAAGAATTGGTTGATTTTCACATAAAATACACAAAAATCTTGTAAATAATTCTTACAAGGAGCACTCTAATTTACAGCACCTAAAACTAAAAAGCAATTAAAACTTAAAGCTCTGTTTACATAATACAATATAATCACATATAAAGTTTCAAATTTTCTAAGAAATAAACCAGTTGACCGAATATATCCTTAGACAAAACACACTTTCTGCAAAAAGAAACTGCTTGCCTGTCAGCAGTCATTATAAAGCTACAAAAGCATCTCTTCTAGAACACCAGGCTACTGGTGTCATTACTGACAATCCGGAATGAACTGAGAAATTTAACAACCAGAAAATTGAGATTTTGAAAGAACAAGTAAATTTTTAATTTTGGTGGAAGACAACTAGGGTATATCTCAGTGTGCTAGTTGGCTCCTGTGGTTCCTGGACAGAGGAACTATTACAATTTCATTAAAGTCATACTATTCTATTAAAAGGTAATTATTATCATCTGAATAATCATTTCAACCCTTACAGTTCAGATATATGTTTTGAAAAGATTAAATCAATCTTATAAGTATAATCTTTTTCTTTTTGAATTTTTTTTTGAATTAGTAGAAAATTTATCAAGAAGTCAAGCAGGTGTTATTAACATAAAACATAGTATAAAATTCGAATTTAATTAACTCAACATTCTCACACATAGCAATAAGAAATTAAGTAATGTGGTTATTAACCAAAGCATCAACATTTTTATAAAACTAATGATAATAATTGTAATTAGAAGCTACATTTATTTTGATGGTATCATAACTCTAGAGCTACTCTCCAAAAAGGAAAGGTAATCAGTAAAAAAATGGGGTAAGGGTTTTTTCTGTTTCTTGATGGTTCATGACCCAGGAACCCCAAAAAACAAAAAAAAAGTGTAGGGTAATGTTTAAGTGTTGGCATGTTTGAAGCTTAATAACATTTGACTATATAAACAGATTTTGATGAAATTTAACACAGACTCGTGTATATGGAGCAGTTGTTAGTAAAAGTTTGGTGTCAATATCTCTAGACAGTTTCTTTCTCAAAGTTTTCCTCAAAATTTTTCAACCATAACCCACTTTATACTAAGCCTCAACATGCTTATCTTACAATCTATTATAAAATTTTGCTTCCCAAATTTCCCCCATCACCAAGAATCAAAAAAAGCTATGATTTTACTTATTGCATATTTTTTAACCATTAAGTCTTCCTAGGCATATTAATAGTACAAACAATCTAAAAAAATACTTTAGGGGCAATATTGAGGGTAGAGGTAGAGGAGCTGATCAAAGTTTAAAATCAATTTTTGGAATTTTTTTAAAACTTTTTTGTTTATTTAAACCTTTAATAATATTTCAATAAAATTTTATCATAATTTACCCTAACCAGAAAAAAGAGACCTTAGGTAATGTTTTATCAGTTATACATTTTTCAGTGGAATTTTTTTAATTTTTTTCCATTTAACATAATAAACCTAGACTAACCAAAAATTTTCTTGGGAGGTGATTTTGGAGGTGGGAGAGCAGAAAGGTGTAAAAAAATATTGATTTTTTAAACTTTTTTCATGTATTATTATTTTTCCAGTATAGAAAAATAAATAACTATGCCAGAGAAGTATAACAACTTTGTTATCAGCTTTTTCAAAACTATATATTTGTTGATATAATAATTTAATTAGATCAAAAAAATGTTTTCATTTAACTTATGTTTCAAAAATTTTAATTTTGTTGGAAGGATCCTTTTTTCATAGGAATTAGCTATAATAAAAACAAAAAACCATTCAGTTTGGAAATAAGCACTCACAAATGCAAGATTGTCTCATTCATTCTGTTATTTGTCCTAATGTAAGAGCTTGGGATCTCATTATATGAAGAAGTTAGTGAGTGAAAGAGATGTCTCGGTGCAGGCCAACTACTTTAAGACATAGCCCAGAATTTCGCCTTCCACCTGTTCTTTAACTCTAAAATATGACATACCACTGCAACATTAAATTTTAATTTATTCGAAATATTTAGTCTTAAATTTAAGTAGAAGAAATGATTACCTTTTATTGTTTTACATAAACTGGCAATTAGTGAAATACTAAAACTGACAAAATAAAACTTGAAATAAGTTTAATTTTTTTGCCATCTATTTGTGCCATTTAAGATTGTAAACTTAGTACAATACATAAGACAGACAATGAAATGGTATAGTCATGTTTAAGACAACAAGCTTCCTATCACAAGCATACTAGAGAATTGATGATTAAAGTGGTGGCCTGGCCTTCTTTATTTACCCTAAGATCAGTTAATAGGAAATGATTTAAAAAAATTAAAAAAAAGTAATCTAATACACGTAACACAAAAGATGAATAAAACATAATCACTCTTGTTTATAGTGAGTTATTGTATTCCATATTTTACTGTTATATAATAATACATTATTTTTTAATATGTGTTATTTTGCTTTGGAGATTACTACCTCACAACAGCTGCATGTAAAATTTATATTTTGCACATACCACTGATAAGAATCAAGTTAACCCATTGACAGAGCCAGAACAACAAAATAAGGGGGACTACAATACCACAATTTTGAACAAAGCAGAGTTTACAACTCTGTAGTCCAAGGTAAAGACACCATCTCCATTTTTGTCAAAGATGGGTTTATGTGTGAATTATGTAGTATTTTTTTGTGCTCTTTCCAGTGGTACACAATTTTATCTCCAGTTGTGAGTAATAAACGAGATAGCTTCTTTTAAAATGATTACAAGTACAAATTTGATTGACGTAAACAATACCAAGTGCAGATATCATTATATACTTCTTTAGAACAATTCTGTATCCCAAAGGTAAAGGTCACCATCTCCATTTTTACAATTTTACAGTAGAACAGTTTGAAGTTTTGAAATTTGCTTTTTCTAATTTCCTTTGCTCATCACCATCCTTCCATCATAACTTTTTCTACTAAAATAACTTATTAAAAAATTAAGCCTCCATGTAAGTGTAAAATTGTTACCAAAAAATTACTGAATTACAATGGAATGAAATGTTTTATTACTGGGATTAACTATAGTTAAAACATAAATGATGAAAAAAAAAAGAATGTGTAAAGTGATGTTTTTAAACAACTAGCTATATCTATACAGTCATAGGTAATGAATTAAAAAGCAAGAACCTGAAGGGATCGTAGAAAAAAGGACAGCTTAAACCTGTCACAAAAACACCTGAAGAAATAATTCAAAATGTTATTCAACATGTAATTTTTATCCCAAAATATGAGAGCTACTATTCACACCTGAAAACTAAGAAACAGTTTTTAAGACCCAATTTAAATTTGGAGAAATTGTATTCATTGCATCAAGAATTCTGTGTTGAAAATAAAATAGATAAAGAAAAAGTGGCTTTGTATAGATATTTATATTCAACAAAAAATTCAACTTTCATTTAAGCAGCACAAACAGATACCTGTGATTCATATCTAGCAAAATTAAAGAGTGAATTAACTTCAGATGGTAAAATATCTATTCAGAGTAATTATGAACTGCACCTTTAGGAATCATAAAAGCAGTATGAACTCAAGATGCAAAGAACAGCCAAACAGTAAAAGTGTTGGCAGTATTTTATAAATATGGAACTGATATTGAAAAAGTATTTCTTTCAGTTAGTTTACAATGAAATTTGAGAAATAATGACATCAAGTTTCCAGATATAATTGATGTCATTAGAGTCAATCTAAAACCGTTAGTACTATTAAAATACAAAGAACTGTTAACTCTACAAGTATTTACCATCAGAGTGTCATCCATTTTATCAAAAATTATCTAACTGCAGTGAAGTAAATTATTTACCTGAAGAAAGTAATGAAGACTAGAGGAAATAATTATTTTTAATGAAAGATGTAGTTTAGGATATTCGTTTTATTAATAGTTGTATTTGAATATGTTGCAGATTTTTGAATATTTAATCTTTTTTATTATTAATTTTGAATTTTTTTTGTGAATTTTTATCATACAGTAGATAATATTACTATTGAAGAAATAATTATATTTTTTAGTTCTTTGTAAATTTTTTGAGTGTCTGTAACAATAATATTATGTTGTATTACACTTTTTTAAATGAGCAAAATAATTTTATAATTATAGTCTTAATTATCTTTTTCTTTTCATTGTAACAGTGTTTCAATATTGTACAATCATTTTATTGCACAATTTATCTGTCTCTTAGATGAATCTAACAGGAGGTTGTATTGCATTAATATATTTCCTATAATGAATAGTATTTTTTAATCAAATATTTTTCGCAAAATTAAATTTTCTTTCACAACAATTTGTTTGTCCGGTCATGTTATGACCGAACGTGATGTTAGAATTCATTTTAAAAAATGTTACATAGAGGTATAAGGCACCATGTTCATATTTTCTAATATAAAACAAAAATTAATAAAAATTCAATAGCATCTATTAAAGTAAATCTAAATAAGGCAATTTAGTAAAAAATTTTATGATGGAAGGATGGTGATGAACAAAGGAAATTAGAAAATCCAAATTTCCAAACTTCAAACTGCTCTACTGTAAAAGTATAAAAATGGAGATGGTGTCCTTTACTTCCAGGCTACAGAACTAATAAATAAATTTAGATGGATGGATCATTATAACAAGAGTGACATCCTGGTTTAAAAAATTAAATTTGATTTAATTTCTTCACTATGATTCGAAAAAGACTCAATGAGTTTCACTATATAATAGTAAAATGTAGTAGCTCACTATATTACTATATACTATTGTATATTTCAGAAAAATAGTCATAATACTTTATTTTTTCAGAATCAGCAAAGAATACTTAGCATCAATTATTATGCCCGTTGATCTAAATTAATTCAGTACTGTTTGGTAATGTGACAGTTAATCCCTCTTCCACAACCAGGTTATAAGTTACTGCAATCCAAAGATGAATTTTTTGTTTCTTGTGCACACAAAGAAGTGTCATTATTAGTGCCCAGATACAGTATTATTATCATCCACAATTTAAGTTAACAATACCAAGTTTAAAAATTAAATAGTTTAAAAAAATAATAAAATTAGTAATTAAATTGCATAATATCACAATGAAGAATATTTCTCACATACTAGAGCATAGATGTAAAGTGCCTATGCCATATTTTGAAATAAAAATAAAACCACAATGAAATAACAAACATCGAAAAATGAAGTAATTAAACTGAATGGTGGCTGAGCTGACTTAACCGTCCACTTTAACCAGTTATTGAATAATCATTGTCTTAGTAAATTGGAATCCACTCTTTTACTATTTAGTGAATTAAAATAGAATTAATTATAACTATTTGGGCTGCTCTTTAGCAAGGAAAATTTATGGGAAAGTCTTCATTGATACAATTTCAGTAAAACACAGCAATTGCTTCATGACATAATTTCTATTACAGCGACAAAGTGAATCTAGTTTAAAGTCAGTTTCATCAAAAAAGCGAGGATCATCAAACACTTCCAAAGTTGAAAAACAGAACTCTAAGCGAAGTAGTTCAATACAAAAGAGAACATCAAAAAAAATATTTTCTAAAAATCTTCAGGATCTTGAAATGTTAGCAGAATGCATCTATGATATGTGAGTAAATGAAAATAACCAGTAGTACTATGAGAACTGTACAAATGCATGTGTGTGTGTATTGATAAGTTATATGTATTATAAATAAGCAATTATATGTAGTTAATTTGGGTTAATCCAAATGTTACACAATTCCAGCGGCAGATGTCCTTAACAAAACCTGAGCCAGTTCTTGTGTCACATTTTAGTACCTAAGGACTGCTTTTTTGTTTTATCTTTTTTTTAATCTGTTTTGTCTTATTTTTTTTGTTTTGTCTCATTTTTTTAATTTGTTTTGTCTCATTGTGTATTTCAATTGGTCAATGCAAAATTACTAAACAGGAAATTATGGCTCCCATTGTAGGTCAGATGCCCTGATGTGAGGGCAGGAGAGATGATCATTGCCTAGAAGGAATCTTGAAGAAGTAGTCCTCTAAGCAGCATAACAGTCAGTTTTTCTAGTCGAAATCTGCTCATCTATTAATATTTGAGTTTTTATTTTCATTGATCTGAGCAATTGCAATAATAATGTGAAAACGGTTCAGCATTATTAAAAAAAAATGTTTTAATAGTGTTGGCACAAGATTATCAAAAAATGCAGGATTCAAAACTGTAAAAAAGTTCAATATTAATTATAAATAAACATAAAGCAATGAATAAATAAAATATGTTTGTATAGACTGTATATGTAATGTATTATATACATATAAATATTAATTATATATACAATTTTTTTGAAATATCACGACCCCAGCGCAACCTAGCGGGTCTGTTTTTTGCAAAAATATTTTGTTTACGTCATTAACATATAATCTGAATATGAGCCAAATCGGATCATAAATAAAATTTTTCGAAATATCACGACCCCAAGGCCACCAAATTCTAATTGTAGAATAAAAATTTTACCAATTTATTTCTATTTTATTTACTCCTTTTTTTAATAAACTAGTCTCGTAAACTAATACTTTTATTTTTTTTTAATGAAGTAATGGGACTTAAAAAAATTGTTTCATCTTCAGTACTTTCATTTACATAAGAGTATTTACTATTAAAACAAGCTGTAGTATATTTTCTTTTAAAAATTATTATTTCAAGTATACATTATCAAGTTTTTGTACGCTACCTAGTACTACCAATACTGCTATCTAGTAGCGCGATTCGTAAACGGGTTAGGAGAAAAAAAATCAGGATTAGAAAAACAAAAATTTCACATTTCCAAATTAAAAAACGTGAAATTACGAAGATTTTTCATATATTTATCGAGAAAAACCTATATTCATTAAGAATATCCAATTCTGCGATGATATGTAGGTTTATTTCACCAAAATTATTTTATTTTTTTATATTTTAAACAATTTGAAAAATTTTTAAATGTCGATTTGCGAGTTGGTCAGAGTAAATAAGTCTTTCGGTGTAGACAACTCTTGCCGGCATCATTCTACCGAACAAATTAATATTATACCTGTATAAAGTTTGCATTTTTATCTTTATTCTTAGAGGTTACATTAAAAAGAATTGTAAGCTGAAAAAATGGGTGGACAAAGCCAATGACCTACCATTAAAACTAATGTAATTCTTGTACATCGAAACTTCTACAATGGAACATCGGAATGAATGGGCTGCCACCAGCCCATTCTATTATAGCTCCTCTATGACCTATCCAGCAATTTGGAAATTGTTCATTTAAAATAACTAATGTCATGTTGGATTACAGCTTTTCGAATCGATCTTCGATGAAGATCTGCAATATATCTAATGACTTTGCATCAATTGTGACAGTTCTTGGTCTACCGGTGCGAGAAAGATTCTTTACAGTCCTGGTTTCTTCAAATCGCTGTACTGTCTTGATCACAATCAATTTACTAATTGATTCTCTGTTTGGAAACTATTATTAAATAAATCAAATACCTATTGTAAAGGTTGAACTCTGTCACCATATCCGTACATCATCAACAAAGTTATTCTTTCGGTTTCACTTAAAGAATGCATTGTGATTGAAGATTTAATATTTAATAAAACGAAATAAGTAAATGAACGAGGAAACTAATAATTAAAGTTTCACCCAAAAAAAAAAAATTGAACCGCTAGGTCTATAACTTTAATTTTTACTAGCACTATCAAACTTTACCATCACAAGTATGTTTAAGTAAAAAGGTAAAATAAGGAGTTAATAAACCGCAGTCTTTCAATGTAATACAACCTGCATTTTTGTAAATTAACAGCTGATTTACTCAACTAAATTTGTAATACATTTTTTGCGCAAATATTTCCAGTTGATTTGTTCATTTATGGTAAATAACAAACGGGAATCTTAATTGTTATAAAAGATATCTTTCTTCTTTCTTTCTTTTTCCTGTTTAGCCTCTGGTAATTACCTTTCAGATAATACTTCAGAGGATGAATGAGGATGATATGTAAGAGTGTAAATGAAGTGTAGTCTTGTACAGTTTCAATTCGACCTTTTCTGAGATATGTGGTTATTGAAACCCAACCACCAAAGAACACAGTTATCCACGATCTAGTATAAAAGTTATCAATTTTAATAAAGCTAAAAGTTACCGAATAACTGCAAATGAAATTAATTTCAAATTCTGTGCAATACATTGTCCTAATCTAAAGTTAATATTGATGGTAATTTATAGATTTACTTCTGGTCTTTTAAAACATTTCTATATAAACTATCAGAAACTTTAAAATTACTATAGTGTGTGGGGTTTTTTTATATTTTTACTTTTTCCACAATTCTTGTATTGTGTCGAATGAACTATTAACTCGGTTTGAGTTAGCAGATCTAATATTTCAATTTCACAGCCAACCAGAATTACAAGGACTTCGGCCATCTGTATTGACAATATTTTTACAGATTTACCAAAAGGTAATTTTCCATCCTTTTGTGTAGATTACGGTCTTTCAAATCATAATTTTTAAATTACAGTCGCATTATTTGCTAATAAAAACACGCGAGGAGAAAATGATTATTATTTCAAGAGGGTGGTTAATTAGGATTCAATTAGAACTTGTTTCTGACCTTGTTGTCAGAAACAAATTGTAAAAATTAAACAATTTTCGTGTGTTTCAGAAGGCTTATTTTCTAGCTCGCCTTTAAAGGTTAAAAAATTAACCTTTCACATATAAAAAGAAAAATGCATAGATTACGAAAGAAATAGCAAAATCAAGCTCTACCGTAAGAAATTTCCCTGAATTGTTAAAATTTAATTTGATTGATAACATCCAGAATTATTTTAAATGTTAGAAACGAATTCATACTAAAGTTATTCAAACAGCTATATTATGGTAATTTAATATCTAATTCGAACAGTAAATTAAAATCATGCGGCCAGTTATGAAAAGTGAAAGCTGATTTGAAAATAAAATACCAGATAACTTCACCAAAAATACAGGAATTGACTTTCGTTAACTCATCCCCTATTCAAGTAGCAGAGGAATTAAGTAATCTCTTTTTCAGTATTTAAAACAACAATAATATTGATCCATTCAAACAAAACCATTCACCTCGAATAATTTTGTTGATAAACCAGTAATTCTATTTACTGTTAATATCAAGGAAAATAAGCTTATTTTAAATATAATATAAAAATAAGTATTCCATGGGTATTAATAGTATTCCTGAAAATATTTTTTTTTTTTAAATTCATAAATGCAATAGTTATATCGTCCTTACAAATTTAATCAACGAATCTTTCAGAAACAGAGTATTCCTTAGCTGCTTTAAGATTTCTGTTGATATTCTCTCTTTAAGAAAAGTTCTGAACTTAATTTACAAAATTAAGGCTAATTTCGTTATTGTCCGAATTTTTAGAAGTATTTGAGAAAAAATGATTAAAAATCGACTCTTCTTAAAACCATTCAACATGGTTTTAAGAAAAGTTATCTACCGACGCAGCCATTTACCAGTTTTTGGAAAATATTTTAAATTCTGTAGATAACAAAAAGATTTCATTTAAATTTCTTGTTGTCTTAGTAAAGCCTTATATTAAATTCCACAATTTTTACTCAAGAAAAAAATCAGTCGCTATGGTATCAGAGGAGCCGCTTACAATTGAATTAAAGTATTTAACGACTTCAACCAATAATTTAACAAATGGTTGAAATTTCTTCTTTTACACATGTAAAATTTAAGTTCTCAATTCAAGATGTAGAACGCGGAGTGCCTCAGGGAAAAGGATCGTCATTTATTCTTAAGAAACAACAATATCCACCTTCACCAAACCAACCATTATACTACATTTACCATTTTTAATAAATTTCGAACCGTTTGAAAACTCTTCCCACTTTTAATTATATTCAAAATACAATACTCATCTTTAAATATTCATATTTTAATTATATCTAAAATACAATAAAAATATTTTATTTAACGGGAACAATATTATTCTGTTGATGAATTTTTAAATAATACTAATTTTTAAAAAAATCAATCCTTATTTCTTGTGTTCGAATTCAAATAAACATATTTATTTTTTGTCTATTTTTATATTTATAATTTCTCCTACATTGATATATTCGATATAATGTATTTTCATGTACCATCTCTTATTAATAGTATTTCTTATTAATTTACAGTAAGGAGAATGATGTTAAAATATTATACAAACCATTCATTAAAATTGTTTAGACTTCTCTTTAGATTAGTAGATTTTGCAACTGTACATTCAAGCAATCTTATAGAAAACATTTTTTTTTTTATAATTTTTTTTTAACATTGATGGCTATTTTAAAATTTAGAGCAAACAAAAATTTTAATAAAAGAGAAATGTATTTTTTTTCAGATTTGCTAACAGATTCAAATATGAAGTTATTAAATTAGCCTTTACATCCACAACCAATGTAACAACAGTAATCCTTCCACATATTTTGCATGTACCAAAATGTATGGAGCCGCAAGAAGGTAAATTAAGATTTGATTTATAATGAAAATATGAGTAAAAATACTTTTAAAATTTATTGTGTACAGGATTACAGAAGTCAGTGCTTAACAGAAGTCAGTAATTACGAAGCTAAAAATAAATATGATCATACTATTTTATGACATTAAAAGTAACACAATAATGCAAATTAATATTAAATTATTACAAAATTGGGTATTTTCATACGAAAATTGATGAGTACTCAAAATATCTTTGAGAATAACAATATAAAAAATGAGGCTATTACATATAAGAAAATTCTTATACCATCCCCAGATGTCTCAATTTTGAGAAAAAGGGACTCAGAAGTTGACTGTATTACAGATCCTAAACGTCTAACTAGCTATTATTTGGGGGGAGAAGGAGATTTTTTTATAGAGTAAATTATTTCTCAAATAGAAACAATTTTTAGTTATTTACAAGAGTAAATTTTATGTAAACAGCAAGCGTTTTCTTATTTTACAATTTATCTCAAGAAAAATTTAGTATAAATCTTAATTTGTGTTTAATATAGGAGTTCAGTTCTTTAAGCTTAATATATTTCATAAACGGAAGAAGCTTTTTTCATTTCTTCAGTAGTGCGGAAATAGGGGTACTAGCTCCACGAATGACGTCATCCAAGGAACGGTTGTCGGCCATCTTGGATGACGTCACTGATTTAAGATGGCGGTGGTCGGCCATATTGTATGACGTTATTTTGTGACGCCGGTGGCCCTATAATTTCGTATACCGCGGGATTGTGTGTGGGCCTCTCAAAAAAATAGACGTTCCTCGACCATCCTGGTGATTATGGCCGCTGCACTGAGAGGCGTCACTGTGAGGAGGTGAGGACCTCTTCATGGGTCGAGCACCGGGAGACGGTGGTTGTGTGTGTGTTCGCGTGCGTGCGTGCGTGCGTGCGTCAACGGAGCAGCACGGGATGTTCACCGTGGGAGTTTCGGCGCGCGAGTGAAGAACACCTGACAAACACGACCTAATATCAATGCATTGTTGCGCGGGAAAAGCGCCACACCCTGTCGACCAATCGCAGCCTTTGGATTCGAGAGCAACCATTTTATATCTATTACAGGAAACGAGCATGTTTGAATATGTTTATCATTGACACGCCCTGTTTTCTCTAAATATTGACACAATCTTATCTGTTATAGGAAACGAACATGTAACAGAGAACAGGATGTGGTAACAGTGTTAGAGTTAATTGGTGAACTGATAAATAATATTATTTCTTGCTTTACTGCTTATCATCACAACACATCCTGTTTTCTAAGTATTGACACAACCTAATATGATAACAGAGGGATAGGAAACGACAGTTGACAATGTAGGTCGAACTGAATAATAATAATAATCGGTTTGCATACACACACACACACACACATACACACACACAAATAGATTGCGCGCACGTGCGCGCGTGTACCGTTGCGGAGCAGCACAACGAACAATGTTGACGGTGTAAGTGTTGACGTGCAACTGACGCTAGCAGTTGATGAACGCGAACTAACCTTACATTGTCGTTACCTTATGTGGAATCCGTTTGGGCGCATAGGTTTGATATGAATAGAGCACGTTCAAGATTTAAGGAGTGCCCAGCGCAGAGCCTGAATTGTATGCACTGGTGTTTTTAAAACAACTTCTTACAAGGCTACCACCGTATTAGGAAAGGCTCTCCCCATCGATTTACAGGTGAAAGTTCGGGCAGCCATGTGAAGATTGCGAAGAGGCCGGGAGGCCGAGGTATTTGGGATGCGGTTTTGAACCGGGCCAGTACCGGAGCGGAACGGTGATCACAATGCACCGAATCTAAATTTTGTTCAGTTGTCCATCTCCCTCCTGCGGGAGAGGCTGGCGTTGGAATCTGGAATGGAACATCACGACTAAGGGAAGATCCTTGTATAAGTTTATACAGGATTTGGGGGATGGTATGCTTCGAGTTCGTTTTTAAGGGCAACAGGTGCCCGAGTGCCCACTACCACGCTAATTTGAACCAATATCTGTTTCGGTTCCGCCTGGCAGATGATTGCCTGATGAGCCGTGCGTCTGCGAGGAGGTTCAGTCAAATGAACAACCTAGCCACACTGGAACTTAGAGGTTAAGAGGAAAATTGGCCACTCATAAGCGGCGAGTCAATGTGGCGCGAGCCGCATTGTCGGATCATGTGGGAGTACCTAGATGCGATTGCTTTGCAACCGGCATCCGTAGTTTGCTTAAGGGAAAGACTCTTACCCCATTGCCGTGAGAAGTTAACCCTGAGTATGACTGATCAGAGCCAATTATTATGGCTGCAAGCGCTATAAAATGGTGGACAGGTACTTACTGGCATTCAGCGACCTAGGCGTGGCAGCGAATAGACTGCCTAGACAAAATAAATTTTATTATTGATGTCATATATATTTCAAGTAGTTGACGGGGTGCGCCTATCCATTTTAGCAAATATATGACAAGTGAGCGGTTGGGACACGTAAGCCGATGGTGTATGGCACCACGATTTGTTCGCTCATGCTGTTAGGTAAGCTCCAGGAGCTCTGCTAGGACACTAGTCTTTAAACTGTTCAAGGCTCAGTTGCCATTTATGGCACAGACATTCGGTCTTATGCTTTAGGGTGACCGAATTGGGTGGTGGCGGGAGAAATGGCAAGCAAGCCAACACCTACGAGGACGATACTCCGTACGCGAACACGATACACTTTAAAGGAAACCCGCAAAATAACCTATGCTTGAAATACTTTAGCAAAAGTGAAACGTTTTACGACAACTTCGTTTGTCGACGGGTAAACTACTGTGAAAATAAAGATCAAAGGTATTGGCTTCAAGTGAAATGATTGAATCGTGACTATCCTTTGATAGTGCTGTTGATGATTACTAGCAAAGTAAAGATTTCAACAAGCGTATATGGTTAACGTTTCTAGAAGAATGCGATAAATATGAACTGCCGATGGAGTTGGTAATTTACGACAAAAACATGTTCAACACTACAGTCCGACATGGTTGGAACTTTATCTCAGGATTTCGACCGTCACCGCAAATATACAAAAACTTTACAAAAATTTTACAAAAAATATACAAAAATTTTGTTGTTTATTTAAAAATTTGGCTTTAAATTGGAGCTAAGAAACCAACACGCGTCCATAGATTACACAACTTTCTACATGCACATGTTAAAGTATGGTAGTCAGTCTACTTCAAGGAGCAAGATGTTTTATTTTAATAACAGAACGAACTATACCAATAAGATCGCCTAAAACTTTGAACCGATTGGCTACATCTTACGGATGAAAATGTTTTGTCGACACAATCTATGGTATACAGTTTACCGACGATATACCGGAAACCTTACCAATCAGACGTGGAGGGTTGCCCTTCGATATTGTTAACAATAAGGCTTAGGCTCTCTTTTCTAGTGATTTTCTAAAGGCAGCACTACCAACGTTATAATTATACGCCAATATATTCGAATTGAAATATAAAAATAAACGCCGTGCTGGTTGTGGTCTCTTTGAAATCCAAAACCAAGACTTACTACAAAGATGGTGCGAATTAGCGGGGGCAAAGGCAGATAAATTTTGGCTATTCAACAGCTATTTGTTGCTTCTATATTCGCATGACAATCGACATCCAATTAGTAGATTCATACATTGCGAAGACTACACAACGTGATCCACTCGGTGGTTGTGAATATTGCTTTATGGGTTGGTAATATAAAAAGATCTATTGTGTTTAAAAATTTCAGTTCAAAACTCTCGATTCCATCTATTGATCAAGGTGTTAAGTAATATTACCGCAAATTGTGTAACACAAGACGAGGACGACCTGCAGGATGAACATCACTTTAATCGATGTTGTTCGTTTTTTACGAAGAAATAAGAAGCATGCAATGCTCTTTAGATCTGTCGAAATAAGGTGATGACGTGAATGGGTTGTAATCAGTCGTAATTATGATGTCGATCAAGTACGATGTCACACCGAGTTCCTCGAAAGAGGTGGTTATGGAAATCGATAGAATACGAGATTCGATTAAATGAAAACGTGCTATTACCCAAGGACTAATGGAGACGGATGAAGTGCTACAAAAGTATTTTAAACCAATTGTTAAACTTTTATGTGAGCTTAAGTAAACATTTAAACAAAATAAAAATTAAAGAAGAAGAAGCAGAACAAGAAATAAAGCAGGAGGCGGAGGAGGAGAAGGTTGAGGAGGACGAGAAAGGAGTATCTATACCGACAATTCTGAGAGGATTCTACAACACGACAACATCGGTTCGTTACACCTATAGACCCATCGTCACCAGGTTATCGTGCAGAGCATTACTTGGACCTAGTGGTAGTGGATAAATGTTAGAAAATCGACATGTACGTAGTGAAAAACGTAGACAATCGGAAAACAAGAGGTTATCTTCAAAGGAAATAAAAATATTTATCGATAATAAAAGTTATAATGAAACCGAAGGTTTATATCAGTTGATATTTTGAGCGAACCCGTCGATTATACGTCTAAGGATTTAAACAATTATAAAAAAATATTGTAATATACGGAAGCGCATAAAAGTCATTTTATCAGACGCATAATTTCCAATAAATCCTTCAATTACAATAATATTATTAAAAAATGTTTCCTCGAAAGTGATTTGGAAGCCAGGACGACGAAAGTCCCATAACCGGTTTAGGAGTACTTATGAGGGCAAAGAAAACAGTTAGACCAGATTACATGTACTGGCACGATCCGAACGAACTTTGCGATAGGCTGAGTCTATTGATCGCTTCAAGGCGTGCAGGTCATACTGACCATAATAACGAAATAGTTTCTACTCGTATAATAGAAGAATTTCAAGAAGGTCGATATATAAAGGAGGATACAGGTAACATTTTATTTTAATCAATCTAAAGATGAGTGTCGACAAGTTTGGAAGGTTTCGCGGCGGAACGTACGGTGATAGACCGCCGCTCACGCGGTTTACTGAAACATTTGACAAAACCACCGATAGGAATTCCAATATCAAAAAACGAAGGTTGTGCAACGTGGGAAGTCCCATTGAGGAAGATGATACTACCACTTTTGGTTTTGTGAACAAGATTTACGTAAAGCAAAGCGATTTGAACAATCGATACATACCAACGGTTTTATCCTCGGCCAACAAAATCACCAATGGGCTATCCTTTTCAAATAAGCGTTTATGTGATATCAGTGAACCTGTCGACAAGACCGATGCTGTTAACCTCAATTATTTACACAATAACTTGTTTAGTGAAAAGAATATGATTGATATGAAAGGAAGCGTTTTCATAATTCTGGAGGGGCGATAAGAGCAAAGGATCTTGTCACAAAGTGGTACGTTGATCTTGGGGAGCTCACATTAAAAAAGGTATCAATGAAAATTGTTTGTTTAGAAAAAATAGAAATATAGATGCCAATGGCATTGTTTCTATCAACGCTAGGATACCGGTAGATTTATTAGATCTAACTACAAAGGGTAACATTGTGGAATATTTATTCAGATTTTATAGATTTATAATGCAATATTTAAAGAATTTATCTAATTATTCAAATTTTCAAAATATTGATTGAGACGCGTTTATGCAACTTTTAGACAATGCTAGAGTGCTAAGCAAACAACAGCCTAATAAAGAGGATAAAGAAAGATTACAACAGGACGCACCAAACACAGATCTAAATATAAATGAAGAAAGTTTATCAATCCTGCTTCCTGCACTTAATAATAAGGAGAAGGACGATCTGATTAAGAATGAGGTAAGTCTACCAATAATAGATCCAACTAAAAATACAGTAGTAACCCCTCCGATCACGGATCCAAACAAAGTCTTTCCTCACCTTCCTTATCCGCCGAATACGTCGGATCCAAAGTACATCGGCGGACGATCATAAAACGTTCAGTCTCTCTCCAACATGGGAAGGGTGAGGAACTGAAAACGTTATTGTTAGTAACCGAATCCGTAAGGGTAAGGTGATAAAGTCTAAATGAATCACCAGTCTTAAACGAGGTAGCGGACTATTAACAATTCTACCTGCAGGAGCGTTTGGAGAAAAGGCATTTAAAGGTGCCAAAAAAGTTAGTCGGTAAAGTGATAAACAAAGGTATCGATCTATTGCCGGTAGATTTATATATTCCAGGGTTTCACTACTGCGGACCGGGAACGAATTTAAGAAAACGATTGAAGAGAGGCGAACCGGGTATAAACAAGTTGGACGCCGCTTGTAAATAACACGACATGGCATACGATACGTATAGTGATAACATAAACAGAGCGGCAGGCGATCGCGCTTGGGAACGAGTGAAAGCCAAAGACTCGAGTTTCGCAGAAAAGGCTGCTGCATAATCCGTTAGAAACTTGATGAAACTAAAAGCAAAGTTGGGTGATGTATGTGGTGGTAGAAGAATAAGAAAAAGAAGACGAACAAAAAGGAATAATATAAAACATCTAGTAGAGCTGATGAAAAGAAAAGTAGATACTGGCGGGAGGGGATTATACCTTCAACCGTATTCTTTGGCAGGATGGAGGATAGGTGAGAAGAAGAAAAAAACGCCGTCGTCGTCAATGTCATCTCCGATAAAGGAATACCAGTGCGATCAATATCGAATTGATGTGATACGCGAAAAAAATACTAAAAATAACCGACTTTCAAGAAGTCTTCATATTGAATGCATTACCCGAACACTAAGGAGTGGGCGATAGTTAATCTTTATAGTTTTGGTAATTTGCGTCCATCGAACGAATTGATGCGTTATTTTCCACCGACTCGATTATAAACTACAATTATCAAACCAGACAACGTATAAACACGGTTTCTTGTAATTTATGCGTTCAATTCCTCAGTCGTGGATCGTCCGCATACCAGTAAGCATCATCATGGTTTGCATAAGTGGAAATACATCTTGTTACACACTACCTTCTTCCAGGCATTAGATTTAACCAGTGGTGGATGGGATTGGTGTTGATAAACCTGACCACATTACAACTCGATACCGAGTGTAGAAGAAGGGATCGAAAATTCGTTTACCGTTTAACCGGTTAAAAAGAAAAAGATCCGACTGACATTGTCTACCGGATCGTATGAAGTGGACAATATAGCTAAAACATTAAGTGATGAATTAAAGGAAAAACACGAAATAACCTTATTTATGGGATCGAATAACGATACGCTAAAATATGAAATTAAATAAAATGCTATGATTGACTAACGTCTGAAGATAGCTTGGCATCGCTGTTGGGATTTGAGAAGGTGAGTCTAGTAGCGAATATATGGCACACTTATCGAAACCGGTCGTCATTAACAACGTGAACACCGTACGCATCGAATGCAATCTTAAACGACACTCCTATACGAACGGATCAGAAGGCCACGTGTTACATGAATATATACTAAGCATAGCACCAGGTTTCAAAATAATCGAATCGCCAAAGAATATAATATACTTACCGGTTAATGCAAGAGTATAAACGAAATCACTTTGAAGTTTACCTATCAGAACAGAAAACTGATAAATTTCCGCGGAAAACGCATAACTGTAAGGTTACATTTAAAACGAATATTAGAAGATAGGGTTAATATACAATTAGCAAACCGATCAGTCGACGTTTGAACACCAGAGCGTTAACATCGCAGAACGTGTTATTCCTTCGCAAACTCGGTTTTACAGTGGTGAATCTTAATGACAGTAGTGGATATGTTGGACGTTGGTAAAAGTGTTTCCTACAACACGTCACTCAGTTTGAATATCACACCCATCTATTGTACTCTTCATCGACTTATAACAACGATGAAATTCGGATACCGATTCACCAGTAGGACGTGTACACATTACCGCATAAAAATGTTTTGATAGTCGAAAGTACACTAACTGATAAAGAATGGAGACAATAAGGCGGTGGAATCAACATTGACCAACAACGCGTTCCGTTTCTCTTTTTGAGGAGATACGATATGAAATAAACGGTACAGAATTGTATCGTGTACAAAAGTTGGAAATTACAATTACAATAAAGAATGTTCTGTCGTTGCGTAAAAGTGAGGAGAATATTTTGGAAAACTTAGGATAGAAGTTTAAAATGACGGATAAATTTACTTTAGATGAAAAAGCGAGATGATTTTTTTCTATATGCCTCTGCGTATGCTTATGGGTTTCGCCGAAGACTATAAACACATAATGTTGAACGTGAAACAAGAATTGGTCTTGCTTAGATCTTCCAGCGATGTAAACGCACTTGTATCTTCGAAAGAGGCACCCGATTTCAAGTTGAAGATAATAAAGTTGGCATGGAAAATTCCATACGTTCACTTTGAACGTATGGAATTTTCCATACAACCGATACAATGCGATTGTATCGATTGTATTATTTTAACATTTACAACCGATACAATGCGATTGTAAATGTTAAAAGTAGTAGAACGAGATAAGCCGTTGGCGATCGCTTTTCGTACATCAACAAATCCACGAGTATTCGGCTCTACCGGGAACAAACATACATTCTTGGACGGTAAAAACATGTCCACAAACGAAGAAACCGAGATATTTGATATTAGGTTTACAAACCGATAGAAAGGATAAAGACATTAAGTCTTTGACTAATTTCAATATGTGTGAGTTGGTAAACATGCCCTACTGTATTTGAATTCACAATACTATCCGTATTATAATCTACAAGGTGATGTGAATATGATGTTATATATATCCGCATATATTCAAAGGTCGTGTTGGTAATGCATTCGATGTAAATTTAAATAAACTGTCCTTTCCAGGACAAAATACAGCATAACTAACACAAATACAAGTAAAAACACTTTAAACCCCCATCCAGTAATGTGTAAGACTATTGTATAATAATATAGTAGTCATTAGCATTACCGGATGAACGTTCCAAGGCGTGTAAAATAATTTGATGTTGGTCCATCCATTGTGAATTATATTACGAATGGTGAGGAGAGTGTTAAATTTAACTCTCCCTCCATCCATAACTGGGCTTGTTTGACCTCCCTCCCATAATCTACATAAAAAACGCGTAAATTGGGTCGAAGTGGGATTATGTCCTTTTTTAGTCCGATAGCTACCCTGCTTTAAGCTCAGTTAGTTATTTCCTAGTTAAAACTGCTCACAGGCGTCTAAGTCGTCTGGTTGTAATGTATAAGATTGCAATCGATCACGATTTCAGTTGTACTCCTGCATTTAAAGTAAATAGTTTAATTTCGTGTATGTGTGTGCGCGCGCGTGCGCCAAACGATAAATAATATTATTTAACGTAACTTCTTGTCTGTATGTGTACAGGCGAAACGATAAATAATTATTATTCGGTTCAACCTAATTTGTAACTGATTGTTCACTCGAGTACGCGTGGGGGTTTCCTAGAAAACAGGAGGTGTCGATCATAAACATATTCAAACATGCTCGTTTCCTGTGATAGATAAGTTGGTCACAACGAAACCGAGCACGATGGAGTTCCAGCACGTTTCAGTCAGATGGTATCTGATTTCTTGCATGAAAATTCCCATGAAAAATGGGTAAGCCGCGGAGGGTCAGTGCCCTGGCCTGTCCGATCACCTGATTTAAACTCTCTTGACTTATGGCTGTGGGGCCATTTTAAACATATTGTTTATTCAACTCCAATACTCAACATTGAGGATCTTCAACAAAAGATCCAAAATGAATTTCAAGAAATTAGGAATACTCCCGGAATTTTTGAACAGTTAAGACAATCTCTCCGAAAAAGACTGGAGACTTGTGAAATTTTTAATGATGAAAACTTTGAACATCTCTTGTAACTTTTATCTTGTTAACTGTTTATTTAAAAAAATATACACCTAACGTTCTACAACAATTAATGTAAGATTATCGCAGGTAGTGTAATTTTTTTTAATTATTAGGTCTATTATTGTGAGAAAGTTGATACTTAATTTGATACTAATTTACTATACCAGAATTAAGAATAAAAAATAAATTAAAAAAAAAAAAACAATATTTAATAGAATTAAACGTAAAGTAGAGAACATGAAAACAGACACTAAATTACAACATCAATTTTCTGACATTACTCGGCTATTTGTTAACCGATTTAAAAAAATAAAATGTCATTTTATTGGAAATAAAAGCTTAACATTTTAACAAAACATATATTTTGATAAAATTAATATTTATGGAGATAAACTAATATTTATGGCCCCCATTTTGTAATTTGCGAAGGTATTTAAGTCCTGATGTTTTGCTAATTTTAAAACTTGAGATATAAATTTTTGTTTAAAAGTAACGAAATAGCGGACAAGGAAAGAATGAAGGAGGAATTGCCATTTTACCTAAGGATATTTTTGTTTAGTTTTACAAGTAGAATCAGAAAAAGTTTAGCCATTTTAGAAACACTCTGTAGATCCTTGAAACATTGTTTATATTCATATGTTTAATATTTTTGTAATCCGTATAATGATTTTCTTTTGTATACTAATTAGTTTTAAATTCTGTTTTAATGATTATTCCCAAAATAATACTGAGTATTACAGACAAAGACATTATCAATCCTAAATAAACTGTTATCATTATTTTATGATCACAACCCTAAATATTAGTTTTAGAAAAAAATATATTTCAGCTTTTTTCCAAATCTAATTTGTGTATTCATTTCAAGAAACGTAATCAAAGTTTGTAGAGGTTGATCAACCAATAAACCTAAAAACTTACTAATGACTCTCTTCATATCATTGTTATTTTTCTTCACATTAGCATTATCAAATTGTATATAACGAGTAATGAACAGAATGATTATTTTAAATGATTCACTTTAGAACTAATGGAACCTTTTCTTTCAAAGGACCTTTCGGAATTAATTAATATTTCAGTACTTTACTAGTAACAAATTATTGATTGAACATCATAAAACAGTTAAGAAGTCCCTTAAATATATAAATGAATAAGATATTAGTTCCACATCAGTCTATTAGTTCTATATCATATATGTTTGTTAATTTAATTGGTTATTATGTCACGTTTTGTGTGTTTGTAAATTTTACATCATTCAAGTATATTGAGATCCTAGCTTTTATGTGCTTGCTACAAATATAAAATTTGCATGTTGTAGTTAATATATTTGTGTTCCATTTCTAACTGATAATTTTTAAAATTTGAATGTTGTGTGTGGTACTCGTATGTGGGTGGATTACGTTCAGTCTGTTTGATGTAGTATTTTGTACGATCACTGTAGTTTAATCTTTATACTGTTGGTTTGCTGTGTATGTTGTTTTAAAAGTGATACGCAAAACATTCCTGAAAAAGTTAACAATTTGGCATGAAAAATATTTTATTTGAATGATTTTATATTATCTCTATGATAATAAAAGGGTTCTTTTTTAAGCTTTGAATAATGAAAGGTAATAGGACTTCTGATAAAAGAGGACTTCCTCACAAATATCACTTGATCAATAGTAAGAAGTAAAAAGTTTAAAACAGACTAAATACTTGAGCATTAAATACGAGAAATACATCCTTTTCTGTAATTAAGTCATTTCTATTAATTTTTTTAAAATAGGAGTTTGAAGTTAATATTTTTTCACCATAGTATCGGCTGTTCATTTAACTTTATACCATATACAAATCATGAATATATTTAAGTTGACTTGTAATTTTTATTTAGTGCTTATTACTAAATATGTAAGGTAAATGTAACTTAAATCGTGTTATTTTCAAGTAATTCACATATTAAGAGGGTTTATTTCACTAGATGTGAAGAAAACAAAAAACAAAAAAAAGAAAGATACCAAGCCAATACCATTAAAAGATGAAAAAGTTGAAGATATTCAAACAAACCAATATATAATTCCTTTATCAAAAGCAATTGAAATTGATGAGAAGTAAGTAAAACAATCAATAATTATTTCAACATTTGAAGTTGTAACATCATAATCAATTACAGAGTAAGAAAAATTCCTAGTATTTCTAAATTAGTCATACAAAAATAACCTTTAATAATGAAAAATGTAAATAATTTACAGAAATATTTGATAACACTAAATACAGTTTATCTTACAAATCAGTTCATTTACAAATCATTTTTATTTACAAATCAGTTTCCTACCAAATCCTATGAAGCTTGTCGTAATCTAAGGTGACAACTGTTTATGCTATCTGGTGCTGCAACAAACATTCTGTCTTTATTGTAACCCCTGTACAGAGAAGTCCGTTGGAGTTAATCAGGTAATCATGGTGGCTAGGAAATTGTTCCACCACATCTAATCCAAGCAGAACTTTGCTATTGAATATCCAACAACTGCAATGATATGGGATAATGTGCAGATCACATTACCATCTTCCAGTTATTGTGCATCTCAATAGCAAAGTTCTATCTTGCTGGAAAATGAATTCTGTGCCCACATCCTGTAGTAATTGTGGCATTAGGTAATGTTCAAGCATGTCCAGGTACAATATGCTAGTTACAGTTGACTCATCATAAAAGAAAGGATGGTAAATTTTGTGACAGCTGACAGCAAAAAAAATATTTACCTTAGGCGAGTCCCACGCATGTTTGACTGCATGACGTGGAATCCACTTACCACATACCCGAACATTATATTGATTAATTTTATCACTGATATGGAAGGTTGTTTCATCATTGAACATAATTTTATTAAGATCATTCTCTTCAGTCTCAATTTTGTTTAGCATATTTACATAAACATCAGTTTGTTTTTCTTTATCGCCTTCACTCAAAGCTTGAATCAGTTGTAATTTGTAGGGCTTAAATCTCAGTTGATTATGCAATGCACTCCATACTGTAACTCTAGGAATATTCATTTCTATGTTGGTGAATCTCATTGATTAACCTGGATTGCGAATGAATATCTACCGCACTTGCTCAACTGCCACTTCAGAAACTGAAGGTCTACCCTGACCTGGTATCCTATGTGATTCACAACCTGTTTCAATAAAAGATTGTACCATGCAATATCAGACTGCTTGAGGTGGTTGCTTGGGTTATTTAATCATAAATTGTCTCCGAACGGTAGTAGTCGATTTGGATTCATGAAACCATAAACAACACTTAGCACACTCTGCACCAGTGTACTACTCCATGGTGAGTGATGGAATCACTCATTCGCGCTTGTTACCAAGTGAGAACATGGGGAACATACTGTGTAAGGTGGGAATGAATCTTGAAGATATACTTCTGTATTCAGTGATGTAACAAAAAAGTCTGTAAGTTATTTTTTATTATTAAAGGTTACTTTTGTATAACTAATTTAAAAATACTCTGTAGATGATATATGATATATATGATATATGACTAGTATAGCAACATGTGAACTAATATTTAAATGAAAGGAGCTCATGGAAGCACTGACAGTTTGTTAAAAGTAAATAAGCAATCATTATTTCAGTTCCTTGATGGGGTAAATATGACAATATATCACATGAAATTGTAAAGAATCTCATTTATGATTAAAATTTAATAAAAGTCACTCTTTAAAACATCTTGTAAATAGACCATGAGCTTCTTATTCTGTATATTCCTGCAGTAGTGAAAACCTGTCCCAAAAACAAGATTTGTTTTAAAGATGTGACTTCTAAAACTAAAAAATTGATGTCCACAAAATATTAATTGAACAAATAGTATCCATCCATATAAAACTTCAAACTAAATCTTTTTTTCTTCACCTTCCTCCATAGTTAAATCATTGTTATAGTTGATGAATAAGTAAATAATGTGATAATCTGGAATTCTCAAAATTTAACACATACTTTTCACTGACTGCATTATTATTTCAGAAAAATCTTTGACTTATTGAATTAATTATAATTTCATAATTCCAAGGTGTTTGAAACGGGTTATGGATAAACTGATACAGGTGAGAACTGTATAATGTTTATTTCTAAACTGACAACAGTTAACTTAGCAAAGAAAGACTTAAAGTTGATTTTTCATGTAACAGATCTTTACACAATTACAGAACTGAATTTTATGGAGAGATTTTAACAAATGAGGAATGTTGAATTCGTCTTGACATTGCAGGTGACAAATAGCAGCATGCAAATTAATCTGAACACATAGAATTTTTTGTTTATTTCTATGTTGTGGCTGCACTGCTTAACCACACCTGTTCTCTAAGTTGTCTGTTTAATGTAAGGTTGTTCTTTGGTTATTTAGCAATTTTCATTTTATAAATAGTGTTTTGTGAAAGTTTATTTAATTTTTTGTTATAAAATCATATTTTCATATTTTTTGTGTGTGAAATTGTCTTTCTAAGCACACCAGTATGACATAACAACTAGCTTCTGAGTGTGGTGTTGGACTAGAGATAGTGAATGCTATTTTAAAATTATTTAAAGAATCTAGTTCCTTTTCACCTTAAAGGAAAGACAAATGTTGCCATAAAAGAAACTACTCCAACACAGGATCAGTTATTAGTGAGATAAAGTAAACTTGATCCAAAATTATCTGCCATGGATAAACAAGAATTAGCAGCCAGTTGAACAGATTTACGTCTGACAACTGTTAGATGCCAACTTCTTGTAGCTGGGTGGAAAGCTTCTCAGCCAGCTAAAGAGTAGCAATAACACCTGCAATGTGCAAAAAAAAAGATTCTTGTGGGCCAAAACAAATGCTAACTGGACCAAAAAAGACTGGAAAAATTGTATGTTTTCCGAGTCACATTCAGGGACAAAGGATTCCATACTTTCAAAAATATTAGATAAAAATACATCACTGGCTCATATCCAACAACCAATTAAACATCCCTAAAAAAAAATATCTTAAGATTGTTTCACATTTGAAGCCCCTTGTTCAATTTCCAGTAGGTGGTATGTTGAAAAGTGATGGATATATCAATATTCTGAAGAAAAAGGTTTTAAAGTTGTATCACAACACAACTTTGGAGTGTTTGAACAAGATCTAACCAACAAGTCCTCCCATGGCCAGGCAACTCCCCAGATTTAACCCAATTGAAAATCTTTGGGATATAGTTAGAAAACGACTCTCAAAAATGAATTTACCACAAAAATTGATCTCATTAAAACAATAATATCAAAATGGTTTCATAATGAAGAAGTAAAAAAAAATGTGTAGAATACTTGTTGAATCAATGCCAAATTGTGAATGTGAAATGATTATGAATACAGGAGAACATATTAATTGATAGGTGTTCACAAATTGAATAGGTATGATTTTTTTTTATAAATAAAGTTATTTTTTTATTACATAACATCTTCGGATTAATTTGCACACTATTGTAGGATAATGACATCATAAAATGACCAATATGCAGATGCCAGGTGCTATATGTCAGATTCAAAAACATTTTTTTTCAAACCCCAGTTTGATCAGTAACATGGGAATCAAATGAAATCTTTTTGGAAGAGTATTCTAAAAATAATAAATGATAAAAAAATTAATTAATAATAAATATGACAAAAAGTAAATATGTACTAGAATTTATAGTTATTAAATTGAACTAATAAATAATTTATTTATTAGCAGGAGTCATAAGCCTTGAAAGTTTCTGACTTATTATAAATTATTTATTAGTTCAACTAACTATCCATATGCACATTTTGTCAGTCTGTTTTTTAAAAAATTTTTATTAAATTTTTTACATTTAAATAGGCATATCAATCAAAAGTAATCTCATGTAATAAATTATTTACAGAAGTTGTTTTACTTTCCTATCTTTCGATAATACCTGATAAAATATTAAGAAAATTCAAAGTTTAGAAACTGAGAGTTTTAGAAAACTGGCTATAGTTTATTCTTATTACATATTTTGAATTCAACAATAGTCAAATTTTCATACAAAAAATGCATCCCTAATGAAAACACAACATCCTGGAAAATGCAAATAGCATAATTTGAGTCAATCATAATGAGCATTAGCTATTATGATTGGCCCAAATAATTTCTGTGAATTCCTCTTACCATTATTTTCTTCAAAATTAAAATAGCTTAATAATTTTATTTAAAATAAAATAGTACGTATAATACAAAAGAAACCAAAGAGAAACTATTAAAAAAAGTTTTTTTACAGTTTTTCTTTAAATCTGCTTTGTTGTTGTAATCAGGTTAAAAACAAATGCCAAAAACGTATTTATTAATAATTTGTCATAAAATTCAAAAACCAGATGGTCAAGTGAGCAAAAAGAGCCTGACTGGCTAGTATTTAATAATATTCTTTTTTCATAATTAATTCTTTCATTTCAATTATATTATTAACATTATTATTGTTAGTCATATTTTTATTTATATACATTGAAACATTAGAAATAAATTAATTTTAATTACATAATAATTTTTTCAGGTTCTTTCTTCAACTATTTCCCCAACAGTTGAAAGCAAGTTTTAAGAAATCACCAAAAAGTAAGGGGAAAAAGGGAAGTAAAAAATAAATAAATTATATCTTTATTCATAAAACTAAATTTGAATATATGTAAATAATATGAATTTAAGAAAAACGAATTCTTAATTCTTCAGCAAATCTTTTATGGCAAAGTATTAAAATCTCCTTTATTAAAATTATTTTTTTTTTTAATTTTATGATGATATAAATCTTCTTGCAATGAAAAGTAGTAAACTTTAAATAATTACATTATTCACATTTCTGACATTTTGACTTTTACAAACAACCAAAGTATGAATAAAAAAATCAAAAGTCAACAATCAAGTCAAAAATTTTGTGCTAGAAAAACTTCTCCTGAATCAAAATTGTTGTACTTAAAAAGTATTTAATGTCTATAGAAAGGGAGTATTTATTTGGAACCATTGTATTATTCTTTTTGCAGTTTGCTTTTAAAAATATTGACATAGTAAGTTACTTTTGTCATATAAAAATGATTAAGGAATTATATCTTAATATTTAAATCAAATACCACCATCATACCAATCATACCATGTCTGTGCATCTGTGCATATACCTAAGGAGGTCTGACCGAAATTCATAGAACCCAGAATAAGGAGTAGGTAATCAACGTTAAGGAAAAAAGTGGAGAGTGAGGAAGGAAATCTGCACAAAGAACTGCAGAACAAGAAAAAACCCTCTTTGGGCAGCAAAAATTCATTCTACCTTCAATCCTTGGAATATAGAGACATTTTTACCCAGGGAACAGCACATAAACAATCAAGCAATACAAAATTGAGTATATACTGTATGTAGTATATACTTGAATGAGCTGGCAAAAAATTGCTTTTTTCTTTTTGATAATCTAAAGGACTATAAAGAACTGTTAGAGTAATAAAGAACTGTTTAAGAACAAGGTTAGGCTTTCTATTAGAATGTTATTATTTTCTTATATGTTATGATATTATTTTCTTATATAGAGCATAGATTCAAAAATACATTATTTAAACATGGAACTTCCATTTCAAGTTAAATTGGTCTAGTGTAGAATGTTTTTATTTTTAACAAATTAAAATTAGTTACTGTGAAAACATGTTAAACATAAATTACTGATTACTGCACTCTAATTTGGTATTCATGTAAGTGATATCTGAACTTTGCTTAGGAATGCACAACCAATATAAGAATTGTTTTACTGTGGATATTCAATACAGAGATTAAAACCTCTATTCTTAATTGTAGATAAGAATTCACATTTGAATGTTTAAAAAATTGTTTAAACAATAATTAAAATTAATAAAACAATAGTTAAAAAAATTAAAAACAACTTTTGCACGAAAATATTCATGAGATCTCAGAATGTAGGTTTGCCTTTCTACTAATAAAAAATTGTTTTTTCATTTAGAGAATAAAATGTCAGTTTTTAAGGTACAATTATTTTTATGTATTTATTTTTTTTTTTTATAATTCCCCACAGATTTTCAGGTGGATTAGTATCAGGAGGTTGCTTCACCAGTGTAGCTTCTAAATATTGGTACTTTAAATTATTTATTTTTATTTTTTGGTAGTATGATATGACATTAAATTATGTTAGAACACTCCATTTCCTTGGGAAAACAATTTTTATAACTAACCATTCCATGTAGAATCAGCCAATGAATGAATCAAATCAGAAGTTCATTTTTCAGTGTACTATCTATTGGTAATAATAAGTTTGGTCCTTTCAACTGTATATCATAAATATATATATATTTTTGTTTTCAGTTTAGATGTGGGCTGGTAACTTTTCCACTATATCATTTTGTAATCTTTGCAAATCTATACTATGGATTATAAAAGAATAGCCCATCAAAAAATATATTTACAGTCTATTTTGGCCCACTTTACATTTTCTTTGTTTTTATTGTTCTTTTTGAAGTTAAAGAGCTGTTTTTTAGTTAGCCATGAGCTTTCTATCCAGTTAAAAGACATCTACCTCACATTGGTGCCACATGTGTATTTCTTCCACTGGTTACTGATAAATTAAAATTTATCTACACAGCAGATAGTCTCAGATCAATTTTACTTTTTTATCCTGACTGGTTGTTTTTTTAAGGTAAGACTTGCCTTACTTTCTTTCTTTTTGGTGAAAAGGAATCAGTTTCTTTAAACTGATTAAAGATAGTATTCAAAATAATTTAAGCCAACACCACATTTAAAAGCTACTCTTCATTTCATCAAAAAAGAAGTAATTTAGTTAAATTTTCTTAATGATTATTTTGCATGTGAGACACAAGTAAAAAAATTTCATTTTGTTAAAAAAATGAGTGAATTCCCTCAAAATGTAGTTTGATATACACAAATTACAAGATAAACATAGAATGTAACTTTTCATTATTTTAAAAAACATAAAGATGTAATCAAATAGTGTAGCTACGATGCAGAAAAAATTAAAGATTTCCTGTACTTAAATTAATTTCAATGCTATTCTGTTGTACTCTATGAACTCATTTAACCAAACTACAATTACCTGATTATGCATTCCATTTACACTGAATCTACATTAAAAAAATATATATTATAATAATGGAATGCATTACTAAACCAATCAAGAATGTTGTGCAGATATATATTCAGAAGACATTTATATTTTTAATTTTGTACTATAATCATATTGACCAACATATATTTGATCTTTATATTATGATCTCAATGCTCTGAAATGTTGAGGTCATGATATTAGAGGTCATGTAAATCTGTAATTAAGAATAATGCAGTTATATTTTGACTTCACATTTATATCACATGTGTTATGCCAGACTAGGCATTGTTTACACAATAAAGAATTTTTCTCTTATCCCAAAATGAAAAATAAAACACTGAAATTGTAAAACACTGTATTAATAAGTGAATATATAAATTAATAAGTAAATTTCAACCAAATTTTGAGGAACAGTCATGAAAAAAAATGCTTTAATTAATTTATTTTTAGTTGTATTATTTTTAAAATTGATGAAGAAAGAACTATAACTAAGATTGATAGACAAATTGATATCAAATGGTTTAAGTATTAAAATATTGAGATAGATGAAAGTTAGAGGAGAAAGATAAATAAAAGTCCTGCAAGAAGTAAAAATGTTAAAGAAAAAAAAATTGATTTTTAACAAATAATTTATGTTTCTTAAATACACATATTTCATGCTTTTGTAATATCTCATTCAGTGTTATAAATATTATGTTTGTTTTCATCATCCGACTTTATAAGTAACTGTAGACAGAGATTTCTGAATTAGCTGTATTAAATACAGCTCTCCAAGATTCTCTATCTAGTACCAGTCATTCCATTTCAGTATACCCCCAACATCCTACATCCATAACAATAACAATTTTTTAAAGATATGTAATTGTAAAACAATTGCATATTCCAAACGTTGCCTACCTGGAAATTTTTCCCATCTACCTGTCCCAATATCAAAGCGACTATTCCAGGGTGCCTTAACATATGGCATATAAGTCTGTCTCTTCTTTTAACTATATTTTTCCAAATGCTTCTTTCTTCATCAATTTTCCGCAACACCTCTTCATTTGTCTATCTGATTTTTAACATTCTCCTATAGCACTATATTTCCAAAGCTTCTAAACTTTTCTTCTCAGGTACTCCAATCGTCCAAGTTTCACTTCTATAAAAAGCTACGCTCCAAACATATACTTGCAAAAATGTTTTCCTGACATTTAAATTAATTTACACTTCCTGTTTATAGTATTTCTTAATTGTCGATAATTCCTTTTACCTTCTTCATTACTAGCATTCTTATACTTTCTATGTTCATCCACCAGCTGCAATATATCCTCTGATATCCAAGGTTTTCTACCGAAAACATTTGAAGGTTTTATTAGTGTTCCAATGTTCCAAGGTTTTATTAATATTCTCATTTCCTGATTAGCAACATTAATAAACCCCCAGCTGCACTCCAATGATAACAGAGCAGGACAATATCTCTGAAAAGATCTTTTCCAAAAATATAGATCCGTATATCATACATCCATATATCTTGTAATGTAGGTGAATGAAACTACACTACTAATTTTGATTAGTAAACTTGCAAATATACACATTATTATTACGTGAAACAAAGACATATGTTGAAGAGGTGCTACACCTCAAAAGTTGATATAATTCATGAAAATTTACTTTGAACATTCTACAGCTTATAAACATAATTCTATCAGAAATATTACTGGAAATAATACTTCGAAAGAAAGTTCAAAATATAACCTTTCCACCCCAAAAAATTGAAATATTTGCAATGTTTATAACTCTTCATAGTTCAAACCAGTTGATATATTTCTGGTACGTAATTATATACCAGTTGATACAGGTTTAATACTTGTCTGCAGACACTAATTTTAAAAATTACTCTAATCTCATTTATGTTATGGTGAAATATGAAACAGTTTAACAATTTTAGTATCTGGTGACAAACAGTACATTTTTATTCAGTTTTTTCATTTTTTTCCTCATGTACTTATAATATTTTGACTATCATCTACAGGTAGGAGAGGTAGCTTAAAACTTAGCATCACCAAAAACTGAAAGAACTTCAAAGTGAGAAATAAATAAAACATTTTTTCTAGTTATGTAGAACTTTCCTATATAAAGACTTTTAATGTAGATATAGAAATTCATTTTGCTTGATTTTTTTTTTTTTTTTTTTTAATAAAAACTGAATCTTTATGTAGTTCTTGTGGTCAATTACTTTTAAATAGCAACCAATAATGTTAAGCATTTCACACTGCAGAAAAAAGTAATGTTATCTTCAATGACTTTCTGTAAATTGTCCAGAAGGCAGAATATTATGTGTAAAAAACATCTGTTTAAATATGAAGTAAATATCATATTTTTTCCAACATATTTTTATTTATTTATTTATTTATTATTTGTTAATGAATAAAAATTATCACAGGTAGCTCAGGGGCTTGTGAATGGGAATATGATACATGATATTTTTCATGTATGAAAAATGCCTAAACTGACTTGGACTCAAACATTCATTTTTGAATGAAAGCCAAGATGATAAAAAATCATGGTGTGAAAATTTGTGTGTGTGTGTGTGTGTGTGTGTGTGTGTGTGTGTGTGTGTGTGTGTGTGCACGCGCATGTGCATGCACACACATATATATATATATATATGAACATGTCATGGTTGCTAACCTTTTATTCTTATTAATACTGATATGATTATTTTTTATCTTCAGAGGTTAGAAAAAATACAGTTATGAGCAAACTTATCTTGAACTTGGATTTTCCAAAAAAAAGCAGCACTGTAATTTACTTTACTCTGAAAATAAAAATTGTAAAACCATCAAGATTAAGTGGGGAATTACTTTCACATGCCAATTCTTTAATATATAACCCACCTCAAAACTTAAGAAAATGTCATTGGTAATCGGGAATTTATACTGTTCATGTAATAAAAAGTAATTCTGTGAGTTTTTTTATTCAATAAATTTTTTATAAAAGAAAAAAGGAAATATGAAATTCAACACAATGTCTATTTTCTCAGTTGTCATGTTAATGTTTGCTGTATTTTTACAACACACAAGAGCATACCCAAGAACTGAATTTAAGGAGCAAGGTAAGTATTTTTTAAAATTATTTCACTAAAGTCTAATTGGAATTATTTTACTTGTTATACTTAAATATCATCTTTCAGAAAAAAATTCAATAATTAAAGGTCATTTAATTTTAAACTTATCATCTAACTCTATAGATATTAATGACAGACAATATAATTTTAACTTAGCAGTTCAAATAATTCTCTCTAAAAAGATGAATGGCTGTTATAAAAAATAAAAATAAGTAAATTTAAGTAACATGATGTCTTAAAAAACTTATGTTTACAATTGATTAGTGCTTCCCTTAATTTGAGTAATTTTATTATTTTCCTAATGCGTACGTACCAATCTGTTCAATTATTGAACAATAAGCAACCTACCTGTGGCTTAATGATGTGAAGATGGTATGTACAACATGTAAATTTAAATGTAGTCTTGTACAGGCTCAGGCACCCATTCCTGAGACTTGTGGTTAATTGAATCCCAACCATCAAAGTAAACCGGTATCAGTTGTTTAACAACTGATTTGCGATGACAATT
Organism: Lycorma delicatula; assembly: GCF_047948215.1. NCBI lineage: Eukaryota > Metazoa > Arthropoda > Insecta > Hemiptera > Fulgoridae > Lycorma > Lycorma delicatula. The sequence continues at coordinate 152,844,670 of NC_134455.1, read as the reverse complement.
AAAACCAATTTAGATAAAAAATACAATAATGAAAGAAGAAAATAAATCATTACTACAATTAAATGCAGTTTAATTTAAATTTACATTTTTTTGTTACATTATTTAAATTAATAATAAAAAACAAATTTAAAAAAATAAACTCAATTTAATGGATTAAAAAGTATTAAAAAAAATATATTTACCTTTTTTTTTTAAATTCAGGCTCTCTGAAGTCAGACCGTTGTTCTTTGGTAGTTGGGTTTCAATCAACCACATATCTCAGTAATGGTCGACCTGAGACAGTACAAAACCACTTCATTTACATTCATACATATCATCCTCTGAAGTAATATCCTGTAGTTCCGGTGGCTAAACAAAAAAAGAAGAGGCTCTTTGCAGTCAGTGCCAAATTAAAAAAGTAATTAGAAATTAAACCCTACTTTTGACACAAATTAAAAAAAAAAATTAAAAGGAATTTACAGAAGATTTGAAAAAGTATCATTTACTACTTTTTAATTGGCAATTTTTTTTTTGTTTATTTTATATATTTAAGTTTTATTTAAAATAAAATATTAGTTAATCTACAGAAAACTTAGCTTGAATGAAAAAATGTTGGTAAGCAGTGTAAAAAGTGAGCAACATGCTTCTTGATAAAAATAAGTAGAAAAACGATTTAAGTAAATGCTAAAAATGATATGTAAACTAACATTAACTGGAGTTATTATTTTAATATTTTCATTTAACAAAGTAATAATGACAATGAAAAAAAATGTTCAAATCGTTTTACATTATTATACGGAAGCAAAAGATACCTAAAGGATTACCAGAAAAGCTTTTTATGAAAAATAAAAATCAATCACCAAGTTAATGAATTTCATCCTAAGTGATACTTCAACGTATGTAATTGTTTGTACAAGTCGAATTGAGAATTTCCTTTTCGATAAAGTCTGTTTATCTTATATATAGATCAGAAAGTTTGCCTGAGTGTGGGTTTGTTTATTTATTTGCAACAGCATCACACGAACCGACCGATTGCTTTCAGATTTGCGGGATATATTCGTGTTATCCCAGTGAAGGTTTTAAGCCGTATATCGAGGCCCTAGACCCTTCGGGGATGAAGTTGTCCAATAAAAATATTCGTTAAAGAAAAAAGATTAATTCTTTTACTTCATTATATTTGAGTTACTACGGCAAAATAAAAATATCTGAGTTCTGATCAATATACTAATCATCTAATCTAATCTGTAAAATATTTAATAGTTCATTAGTTTATTATTTCTATTATTATAATTAGCTTAAATTACCACATTTAGCAAACTTTTACTGAAGAAATCGATGATTACTGAAAAAATTATTTTCGAATAGTAGGACAATTAGCAATGGAAAAATAATAATACTAGGAAAATAATTGTGTTAAAAATTAATAATTTTGGAATTTCGCACGTGAACTTTTGATTTCGTACCTTTCAAATCTATCGAAATACCACCGAAGAAAAGGAAGTATTGCTCAGTTAACTCCTGCAGCCAAAAAAGCCATCCTGCGTCGGAAGCACCTGCTAGTATTCAGACAAAAATTTATTTAATCATTAATGGAAATAATTGTTTATACTTAATAGAAACCAACCCATATTGTTTTTATATAAAGTGAATTGAAAGTATTCACTAAAATCAGTAGTAACTTTTAAAGTGCATCCCCCCTGTTCATTTAAACTAATTTTAGTACATATTTTGCTTAAATCAATATATTTACATCAATATTCAGTTTGTTAGTGACTTTACAGTTTTATTTTTCCAGTTGTCATTCATGTTTAGTCAAAAAGATCGGAAAATATACACCTCTTCTATATATAGAAAGACTTAAGCGATTCCTCGTAAGATTTCTCACCATTTAGCTGTTCATCGTAACGCCTTGATAGTACTAGGTAGGGCCTGCATTAAAAAAAGAAATATAAAATAATAAGATTGTGTTTTTTATGTACATTAACTTTACTCAAGATTAGTGAGTTTTTTATCGTTATGAAAATATTTTTCACTTTTATTCGTGACTCAAAACTTATGACAACAATGGACTTGTCGAAAGTTATTAACGAAATTGAAGTATTAAAATACTGTACTAAGAAAAAATAATTTTGAACGTCAGTCTCATTATCTACAAATATAACATAAATGTTGATTTTACTGTGGCATGTATTTAACGGGCTGTGTTATAAAAATATTGAAAAAATTTTCTTTTCAATTTTTTATTTTATTTGTATTTTGATTTTACTTTCGATGATATGTACTTTACTTTTGCACGTACGTTAATAAATTTTGTTACAAAGCTCATACATATATATCCACATGATTTTATTTTTTTTAAATTCTTTGATTAAAAATATTGTAATCAATATTTTAAATCGTTAAGGAAAACTATTTTTCAATAAAATAGTTTTTAATCCTTTTTTTTTGTGTAAAATACATGTCAAATTATATTTTAATTTTGTTTTTGATTTAAAAGCAATATAAATGTAAAAATCAGTTCAAGCCTACTTAATAAAATCGTTTACCGATTTTTCTTCAGTCGTTACCTTTTAAGTAATGGGGTTCAGGAGGAAGTATTCTATTTTGCGAAAACCTAAAATCTTATAATTACCGTATTTATTCCAGTATCCCCCGCCCCCGAATAAGCCCCGCACCTTGATTTTCCGGACCGAAAATCTAAAAAAAAAAAATCGAGTGTGTACCGGTATTTTAAAGTGCAACAGATATGATAAAAAAATACGTAAATACGAAAATATTCAGAAAGTAAAGGATTTAATTCGTTTTTTTTTAAATTACAATATTAATATTACATTAATAACTAATTACCTAAGTACTAGTTTAGTTTGAAACTACTAGAATCAGCCTACAGAATCAGTAGACCAGTAAAATGAAAAGAATGTATCATGTAGAAAAGGATCATTTCAATACACTTTTTAATATGGGATTTTATTTTTAATTAATCACTGTTACTGTCAATGTCTGTAGAAGAGTTACCGGTAGTCTCCACGTCGCTCTGCCAAAGGTGATCGTCTTCACTACCTTCAAGTTCATTAGATATTCCTCATTTTTTAAAACTTTTCCTTACTAATTCCGTGGAAATACCTTTCCAAGCATCTTTTATCCAAACACAAATCTGGTTAAAATCTGGGCGTTTGATTCTTCCTGTAGGCGTGAGAAAGAAATTTTCATCAGCCATCCATTTACTGTACAGTTGTTTTAATGAGATTTGAACGGTTTATTAATGCAGACATCTAGTGGTTGCAAAAGAGATGTCAATCCGCCTGGAATTATTACTTGGTCTGTCATACTCTTTTTTAAAATGTCTTTAACTTTTTTTATTAAGTAAATCTCCCGATCTCTTTTGCCATACACACCTGATCCAATCTAAAATTAAGGTTTCGTTCATCCAACCTGATTCCTGTGCTCTGATAATAACTCCATTTACCTGTACGGTAGGAAGAGTTTTTCTTTTAAAAACCAATGTACCGTGGTTATTTTGATCCAACAGAAGTAATGCAAAGCATAACACTACACCTTTGTTTTTCATTACCACCAGTGCCAATCGTAATACTTTTTTCACCTTTTTTGTGTAGAGTTTTGTCAAATGGCATTTCAAAATATACGGGGGGTTTGATCAACGTTTCCTATTTGAGAAGACAAATAGCCTTTATCTTTTCTAAGATTTATTATGTATTTGTGAAAATGTAGTATTTTTTGTTCATAAGCGTCTGGAAGTAGTTGAGAAATGGTAGTCTTTCGTCTTATTGACAAACGATGTTATCCATCCACGGCTTGCTTTAAAATCAGCTTTATTCAATGATTTAGCGATCTCACGAACATATGATTGACACATTTTTGTCGTGACAGCATAACCGCATTTCCTTTTTTCCATAACAAAGTCATACAATTTTTTTTCAATGTCTGTGTATTTTGGTTTTAAGCCACGAAAAGCCCTTTTATTATCAGTGTCTTTCACTAGAAGTTGTTTCTTCTTACGCCAGTCTCAAATGCAGCTTTCATGTAGGTCAAATTTTCTTCCAGCCGCCCGATTTCCAATTTTTTCAGCCTCTTCTATAATGCGCAGTTTTTCATTTACTGTAAAAGATCTTAGACGCTGTCCTTTTGTACTTGTTTTAATGCCGTACTTAAAATAAATCACCGTATTAAACTTTACAAGAGATAAAATGCACAAAACCGTCCACATATACAAACAGTACAATGACTATGGCGAATAGACCAGACGACGATGGGTAACTGATACTGTAACTGTAGTGTCATTAGAACCGGATGCAGCCTATACAGAATGAATCAGTTTTATAAAAATACCGTAACTTCGTTCCTATCGATAATATGAACAGGATGTTAATAATTAAGGATGTATTCTGTATAAGCGGCATCTGGTATTGATAAACGAAAGCCTAATGTAACTATATTTACGTGATTGAATTTAGGTACTTCTAAGAAAACGTTTACATAAATTATTCTGGCTAAAGGCTATGTTTCAAGTAAGCCCCACACCTTTATTTTTTCTCTCCAATTCCAAGAAAAAAGTGCGGGGTACTCGAATAAATACGGTATCTGTTTTATAAGAAAATTTATTGAAGACAATAAAAAGATTGTTTTCATATTGGAAAACTGGAGGTGATTTTGAGTAACGCAGTAATATGTCTGAGTTGAATGTCTACAATTGACTTGAACTCCTATATTCCGTTTATTTCTGACTGGCAGCTATGTAATTTATTATGACTGCTGATTGATGATAATGATACATTTTTCTGAATTTGAAAAAAGTCAAGTCTGAACCCAGAATTTCAAAATGAAAAGCAAGACTGCTATTTTGTCACGAAGGTTGATTAAAATGAAGTAGATTAAATGATCTAAACTTTTCATACATTTGGTTAAAGTATGGGAACGACTTAATATTTAAAAACTAAAGGATATTAGGAGGTAGAAACAAGTGCAGATTTACGTAGTTAACAAAATTACTATTCTGTTTTTTTTTTTTTAATTTTTGATCATCTTGGATCAGCCATATTGAATTAAACATATTTTTTTTAAATAAGAAGGTGAATGTATGTGATAATGATTTTAATGTAAACGTTTAATAGTTAACGTGGGAATTAAAACCCCCAACACTAATATCACCATTCACAGTAATAATAATAATTTTATTATTATTATTATTATTAACTTTTAAAAACAAAATAAAATTAAATTAAATTAAAATCTGTCCATCTGAAGAAAATTAAGTTGAAGAGATATAAGGAAAAACTAAAAAAAATGCATAGAGGTCGAATTGAAAATCAGTTCCTTTTACTGAAGTCTTAAAAAACAAAAAAGAATAAATAAATCGTATAGTTTGGAAGAACATTGATTTTACAAAATTTCGAAATTTTTTAAGGATGTATCAAATACTTTTAAAGTTCTAGCTCGTGGTGTTTAATACACTGACTGAGTTTCAAAATTATTACTCATGTCGGTGTACCCATCACTGAATTAGAAGATCTCACCGTAAAAAATTGCATGCTTTTAAACTTTATCGTTTTTTACAATAAATATTTGATTTAATCTTTCGATAGATTTAACGTTATTATGTTATTAAGTTTTTGGGGGATTATGGTGAACTGAGGTGCAAACCTCCTTATTGATAAAATACCAAAACCAAACCGACGAGCAATTTTCAATAAAAACTAATGAAGATATTCTGATGATACGACTGCACAAATACATTTATTTATGTACAGTTACTATGTACATTACAGTTAAAATTGAAATTCTAATCGTTTTTTTTTTTTTTAACACTAACATACGAAATGGAAATATTAAAGACAATATACCCAAAAAAATTGAATTTGATGAATACATATGTCAAACAAAATTACTAACTTTATGCTGAGTGTGAGATTTATAAAATTTTCATTTTTTATTTTTTTGTAATTTAGCAATTACATGATAACCACCTAATTAAGTCAAGGGTTTTGTACCTTATAACGTAAAGCGACCATGACCGGGATAGGAACCCATAACCTCCGGGTTCGATTTTAAGAATACTATGCGGGGGAGACAGGGGATCCCAAACATGATCAACAGGATTGAGTTTTAATAATAGCTTTAAAAACATAAATTTTGAAAAAGAACGGTTAGTACATCAAAATATATTTTTATGCTCTTAAAAAGGCGGATATTTATAATTTCAATTTTATTAAATGAAATCATGTTGGCAAGGCGTCTGTCTCTGACCTTTTTCACATCATTAAGGTTTTACTGTACCCTTAAAGAATTAGGTTGAAATAACAAAAAATTTCTTTTTTTTTAATAAAAGGGGTTAGAACTTAAAAGTTATTTAACAAATTTAGGGATAATATGTACTACCTGGATGGGCAACAACGTTCAAACTTGCAATATTAAATTTTTTTTCCTATCCCTCAATAAACATTGACATATAATAAAAACATTGGCATTCTATAATCAGATCATTAATATACAATGCATCACATGTGAAAGCTGTTGAAATATGTATCGTTATGTTTTACAGAATATCCGAAGTATGAACCCCTGGAAGCTGTTCATCTAAGAATCCGCAGAGCGACCTGCGATCTTTTAAGCGTTAGTACACAATGGGTCACGTTAAATCACTCAGCTTGCGCCGGTCATTGCTTACTTATAGGAAGAAGGGGAGGCCGATGCATTGACGGTGTCTGCAACTGTCGAAACTAAATAGTATCAATTTATATATAATAAATAAATTAAAAATAAACAAAATTAATAAATGAAAATTTAAAAATATTAATGTATAAATATTGTAAAATATATTTAATGTAATATAATATCTAAAATATTAATATTTTAAATATAATAATTAAAAATTAAAAAAAAAATAAAATATTTTCTTTTAAAATTTTAATTTTATTTATTACCCTTTTTTCATAAATATATGTTTTGGTTGAATAAAACCCGGCTTCATCGATAGAAAGCCACTTTTTAGGATATTTTACGAAATCACAGTTTAGAGGTCTTCTATGTTGTTAATGGTATAGAAGGCATAAAAAAATAAGGATATTGAACGAGACTCTTTAAAAATATATATGTATAAAACATTTATTGCAACCTGTAAAAGCATTACGCATTTTTTAGAAGCTTCCCCTCACGAAGGTAAGTGTTCATCTCGTTGAGATAACTATGATACAAAAGATAATTAGGATATGTCGGAACTCAAACATAGTTGTACCACAATTCGGTAATTTAAAAAGTTTATTAACTTGACTGGCAGTATTATGCTAGTGTTACAGCTTAATAAATTATTAAGAAACGTGTTTTTATCTTTTTATTATTTGCTTTTTTTGACAAGACAAAGAAGCTCAATAGTTCCAGATAAAATTATGCATAAAATACGTTTTCTACTCGCAGTATGTAATAATTACTTACTGTTTAAATATTTAAGTTTAAAATATGTATGATAATGTAAAAGTTAATTTAAAAGTATTATTTTTTAAAATCATAAGTAGATTGTTCAATCTTGATTATCTATTTTTATATACAGAGTGTATCACGAAGTTCTCACGGGATTTTCATAACCTATTCTACTCGTGAAAATAACGGAAAAAATTCATATGCTTCAAAATGCTTCGTTTGCGCGTTACCGCTAGTGAAAGACTTCGCTCGGATTTCAGCTACTCCGGTGAAATTGATACTGAAATATTGAAAGTGATACTGAAATTGTTAGGACGTTAATTAAGGGGCAGAATTAGTAATTTCTTATGGGGTTTTCACCTGAAAAATCGAATAAAATAGGTTCCAGAACCGTATCTTCAGTAGGTTTTGAGAAATCTGAGGTGAAAACTAATAAATCGGGGTAAAAAACCCCTTTTTTTTATGTTTGATACAATAACTTTGTTAAATGCGTAATAAACGTATAAATATTTTTAAAAATTTGTAGAGATTTAATTCTGAACAAAATGTTATAAGTTGAATAATACAAAAGTTAGAAAATTTTTAATTTTATTTTAGTACATTACTATATAGGTCAGAAAAGTTAATTCTTTAATGTAAACAAAAAACTCTTTTTTGGTGAAAAATTTGTAAAAAGAAAATTTGAAAAATTTTGGATTGGAATTCTGTATATTCCAATCTTCATTTTTCTTTACAGTTAAACAGTTTACATATTATTTTTCTATTCTTAAATTAACTAAATTTGTATAACTAGATACATGGCCCGATAACGTAGTTAGTTTCTTTACTAGATTCTGCCACAAATTTTTCTCTTCTGTCATGTTTTTAATGACATACTTAAATATGTGTATAAATACTATGTGTATAATATATGTATAGATACTAGAATCTATATGTTACAAAGTTTTTAAAATTTTGTATTGTAGGAATCCCTCATCCTGTTAGAATAAAACAAGAAGCAAGATTAAAAATTAAACAGAATTGATAAAAATTCGATGAAATTGTCTCCCAGAGAACAAAAAAAAAGGTTTAACATACAAAAAATGCAACATACAAGAAAAATTTTATTTAGAAAGAATAGAATATCTTCTTAAATGGCGAAGAAATTGAGAGTTAAGTTTAAAAAAGTTCCCCGCCGGATAGATAATTAATACATAGGTTACATTATGTAGTTAAGGTGTTTTTTTTGAATGACTAATACAATAATTGCTCTGCATCATTAAAGTAAGTCATCTATACATATATATATAGATAGATAGATAGATAGATAGATAGATAGATAGATAGATAGATAGATACGAGACATATTAGTCTACATCTTCTTAGCATCCAATGCTCTTCATATACCCACGTGCGTGCGAGCACACACACTCACTCGTTGATTCAACACCAATATCGATACATAACAAAACAACAGTGACTACAATAACGTCTCCATAACAGAAATAATAAAATATGATGGCTAAAAACAATAATCAAGAAACAAGCAGCTGGAGAAAAAACTTTACTGTAAAAATCGCTTTTAGAAGGTGTCAAACATTTTGAGTGAATAATACTAGAATATCAATTTTAATCGCAAAAAATTTTGTTTTTTAACATCTTTTTATCCCTTGAGAGTTTTAAATTTTTTTGTAGGAATGACTAACCAACACTGTTCCAAATTTAGGATATAGCCTTAATTCTGTATTTTGACTCTTATTCTGACTAAAATAAATAAATCAAATTTAAAAAAAAAAAGAAGAAAATAAAAAATAGAATGATACTACATCTAATATTGACAAAAATACAGCCATGATAAATGAGTTTAATGTCATTACAATTTACTGCGTTTGCAAGTCTGGAAAGGTCTCTGTTGACGTATCCAATAAATTAGAATGCGGAGCGCAAAACCTCCACCTAAGAGTAATTGACAAAAATAAAAAAAAACTCGTTTTCAGGAACTTTTAAACATTTTTTTAAATATATTAACAGATATATATATATATATATATATATATATATGTTAGAATATATATATATATATATATATATATATATATATGTTAGAATATATTAACAGAAATTTAATTATGCTGATCACATTTGAGATAATAAACATACATTTTCAAGTATACAACGCATTTATTAAGAATAAATAACAATAAATATAAACTACTCTCAAAAAAATATATATAACAAAATATCTGATGTGAACATCACATGACTTCCTTTTGTACGCTTATTAAATTACATATACACATTTTTTTTAAATGAAAAGTACATAAACTTTTATTTCATTAATAACTTCTAATATTTTTTCTTTTTTTTATTGTTGTTGAATTATTATTTATTGTAAAAATTTGTTTACAGTCAGAGGTTAATAGTTTTTAATAAATCAATATATTTAAATTAAAAAAAGAAGTTAAAAAAATAAAGGAGATGAAGTCGGATTCGAACTGATGTGCCTTCCCCTTGTACAATCCAAATATTTCATTAATTAAAATTTTATTTGCCTTTAACTTATAACTCTGGAACCAATGAAAATAAGTACTACTTATGATAAATCGTTGAAAAGCTCTCAATGAGGGCTTATTACTGCAGTTAAGAAATTTGAATTTTGGGCTTTTTTTAGACACTTTTGGTCCAGTCGATTGCAATCAAAAGGGGAGGTGCACAACTAGGTGTTAAAACAGTCCTAAATCCAAAATGTCATCATTTTACGGCTAACCGTTATGCGAAATACATTCGTACGTACGTACAGACGTCACGCCGAAACTAGTCAAAATAGATTCAAGGATGATCAAACTGGATATTTCCGTTGAAATCTAGAAACCAAAATTTTCGCAATCACAATACTTCCTTTGCTGTGGTACACGGTCTCTCGACTACGTCCTAGAAAGTGTCCAGGGGTGGATGGAGTGCCTGCGGAGGCTATGAATGCCTGTTTAAGGAAGGATTTCCAATACCATGGAAGATGACGAGAATGGTTCTCCTCTCTGAGGGAGGTAGCGTAAAGGTCGGTCTAATGCCACCAGGTTGAAGGAGGAGTTAGAGATAACTGGGGGATTCTCGGACAAGCAATATGGCTTCCAGAAAGGAAGAAGCGCAGTGGATGCTGTTAAAAAAGTGATAGAGGGGGTGGAGACGGCGGCTAGGAGGTCTAGGAATGTGAGGAAGATTCTCCTGGTCGTTTTCCTGGATGTCGCTAATGCATTCAATGCGGTGAGGTGGGAGGCCATATTGCGGCAGTTGGAAAAGCGAGGAATTTCACCTTACATGTTGAGGATGATGCAGTTATACCTCAGTGAAAGGAACTTGAGTATCACGTCTGAGGAGGGAGTGGAGGTTTTCGTGCCCATGCAGCGTGGGGTGCCGCAGGGGTCAATCTTGGGGCCCATCTTGTGGGATGTGGTGTACGACCTCCTTCGGCAGGAGTGGCCGCCGGAAGTACAGTTAGTGGCATATACTGATGATTTGGCGGTAATAGTGGCGGCGAAGGAGCTGGAGAAGGTGGTGGGGATAGCTACGAAGACTATTGAGAAGTCAATAGTAAGTTATGGCTTCAGACGCAGGGGCTGCAACTGTCAACTAAGAAAACTGAAATTGTAGCAATGACGGGGAAGCGGCAAATATCCCCTTTGCTGTCCTAGTCGATGAAGAAATGATCGCCCCGTACGAATGGCCCAATGGCTCCCGCGAGACGTGTTCCTGTTGTCTGAGGCCGGCATAGCTATGTTTAAATTCTGAGCTGTACATATTGTTATAAATATTGAGTGTAAGTAGTGTCTGAATGTATTATGTAAATATTGATGTGAATGAGAAGTGTGTCTGTGACGCGGGTGGTGCTGATGTTATGCCTTTATGTCAATTCTAGCACCACCCTGGGTGAGGGAGTGGGTTTTTAGTGGGTCCCGCTGCATGTGCGGTGAACCTCACACACCCAGTGTGCTGGGCGTTTGGTACAGGCAAATTTTCCCACTTCCTTTACTTCGTGCAAGGAAGTAAAAATTATTTAGATTTACACTTCTCACATGTTTAAGTGGATAAGCTAAGAGTCTAAAATTCATAATAAGCAGGGCCTACTTGTAAGTGACAGATAGAGATGCCAGCTGAAAATTTGAGTTATCATTTTTGAGCAAAATTAATATGAAAATATTATTCAATAATTTTTATTTGAAAATAACTTCGTTCCTAAGAGCTAATAGAGGTGAGTAACATCGCCTGAATAACAAAAATAAAAAACTCTACTGATAAAAATATTAAATTTTGAAGAAATCTCAGACGGAATTCCCATGAAGCTTCCATAAAGTTCTGTATATGATGCATACAAATGATAAAGAAAACATCAAAAGGTTGTAAAGGGACTCCTGAAACAAAAAGCAACAAACAATGGTCCACATAAAATAACTATCACTCGGAAATAGTAAACTCCTAAGAAAAATTAGTTCTAAAAATAGAGGTAAACCATTAATTTTAAAGAAAATAATTTATGTAAGTTATTTTTTCCATTTCCCTACAGCTTATTCCAGATAACTTTTATGAATCTATTTTACAATTATTAAAACTAAACTAAGAAAAAGGTTGAAAATTAATCTTTGGAAATAATTATCTCTGAACCAATAATAATAATTTTAACCCAAATAAATTTGGAAAACGTTCGATGGGATTAAAAATAAGAAAATGTATATTACAGTAATTTAATTTTTTGTTGTTTAATCTTCCCTTTCCTTTTTATACTTTATTTCTTTTATGAGTGCAATGGAGACCAGGTCAGCTGCTGCTTTGGTTTCATCTTTGATGTCTCAGAAGTTCTCTGTGTCTACAGAATCATCCAAGGATTCTGTTTCCTTACTGGAGCTGTATACAAAGCCAAACTTGTAGCTGAAGTTTCAACAATAGGGTTGGCCAAAAAGTTATAGCGGTTTTGTAGTATGAAATAAAACTCAATATTTTTTATACAAAGAATGAACTTTAATCAGTAATATATTTACCAGTTTGTCCAATAACCTTTTGCCATCTTTCTGGCAACTTCATGATTCATAGAACTTCTGGTCCTTATCCGTAAAAAACTTAACCAAGTACAATTTCCAGTCATCATGATTAGAGCAAGTTTTACATTCAAAGAGTTATGCTAACTTTGAAATAAATGGTAATCTGATTGTGCAAGATCAAAGCTATATGGGGATGAGGCATCACTTCCCAATAATTTTCCATGTTAAAGATGTGTGAGGCCTTGCATTGTCTTGGTGGAACATAATTCCTTTGCCAATTGTGGTCATTTCTCTTCAACTGCTTTTCCTCCAGTTTCATTAGTTGTTGACAGCAAGCATCTGAATTGATCACTTGGTTCCTGAGAAGCAGCTCAAAATATACAATGCCTTTGTAATCCCACCAAATTGACAGCATGATCTTTTTTTGATGCAATTCAGCTTTTGATATGGCTTGTGTTGGTTCACAACACTTGGACCATGATCATTTTCAATTTATGTTATTGTAGGTGATCTAATCTAAAGGACATCAGTGATTTCATGCTTGACACGATCTGCACCAGTCACAATTATGAATATCTCACTGCATTATAATGCACTTGATTTGGTGGACAATAGTACATTTATTTTAGTAAAGAACTGCTTCACTCCTGATTTTTTTATAATGTGCTCGTCACACTTGCTGTCCTGATCATGGTTATGCTGTTTCCAGTGTCATTTTTGAAACTTCCAGTTTCTATAACTATTACAGAAATATTTGCGCTCTTATTTAGACGCAAAGGCTATAACATAAGATATAAGTGGTATTTAATATGCCGGTGAAAATGAAATAACTGTAAACTATCTTAATAACATTAATTTGATCTCCACAAACAAAGAACTTGAATAAATTTTATTGACAAATAAAACCAACAGAGTGTACAGGAATACAGAAACAAAATAGATTCTATTATACAGTCCAAATGTACAATCCCCTTCTAGTAGTAATATCTAAAGCTGGGATAATCTAAGAAATTTATAAATATTTGGTTAGAAAACAAAAAAAATGGATGAAAAACTGAAAAGTTAATATTACTTCAGCCTTTTCTCTATAGTGCTGAAAATATCTTACGTTTTGTTAATATTATATTTTTCTGAAATGTATTTCTTGTTGCATTACATTCAGGTACTAATTTATTTTTTTATTTTACTCTAAAATATATCTCTTATTCATATATGTAATAATGTAAACCAAACATGTTTATTTTTATTCAGGATAATAATTACATACAAAATACAAATAAATAACTATACTAACAGGTTACTGAAATAGACTGGAACAAAGATGTAAACTAAAAATCTGTAAATAAAGATTTTACTTATAATCTAATAGATGGACATTTTGATTGTTAAACAATCATCATCATCAGTAGGTGCTTAAGAAAACGTATTTATTTATATTTTAAATACTCTAAAATAAGTAATGAAATAATTAAAAATAATAATTAACAATAAATAATACATACAAGACATTATGAAATGAACATTTTTACATGTTACATTAACATCATTTGAAACCTCCCATCCAGATAGTCCATTACAGTTTAATATATACCGCTTTTGTAGGATGAATAGATCAAGTTTATGTCAAGAAGAATGATATATGAGCTTTAAACTAATCAATAAAGTATGATTGTCAACAAGAATTGTATCTTTTCAGCAAGATATGATTTAAAGTGGAAGAATTAAAGGAAGGATTACCATTTCATGTTCTTACAGTTGAAAACTTTCACAAAAAATGTTTAATAAATTTAAAATTCAGAAGGCTATAAATATCAGTACCATATTTTTGTTAAACAATGAATTTTCTGCATCTATTGATAAATTAAGTTTTCCTACAACCTACTATCTATCTATTTATTGCATACATTTCTTAAAACTATTGTTTCTAATAAACTAATTTTGTAACTAGTTTGCTGGCAATGCCGGGCAAAAGGAGATTTCTCTAGTCTATATTTATTTGCTAAATGCTTCATTTTTTTTAGTTTCAATCTTTCTTTTACTTTGTTCTACATATCCAAAATTACAATTGTTCTTTTTAGAAAACAATTTCTGCTCTTTCAACTTGTTTAGTTTTATCATTATATAAATGTGTCAATATTTTTAAAAAAATTCTACTTTTTTAGAATTAAATTGAGTTCTAAATTTACTTATTCTAAAAATATCATCTGCATACCTATTAAATAATTTTTTTTTATTGGTATTTATAATATTGAAAACAATTAGTTCTTCCTTGTGTTGCAAAAAAAATACTTCTGACATATGTTATATAAGGATGAACCCATTGTTAAGACTTCTTGGGGAGTGGATTATAAGGAGTAATGAGAGGTTTAACATAAATGGTAGGTGATGTCAGGTTAAGGGCAATAATCAAATACCATCACTTTTTTGAATACAGATAAAAATTACTTTACATTTAACGGTAACTACATTTAAAAGATAAATAAACAGAAATTTAATTATTCTGATCAAATCAGAGATAATGAGAGTCTAATGCGGATTGCAGTAGCAACAGATCAGTATATCAGTAACTGAATTGGTAAGCATACCCCTCTATATTTTTACTTTTTTAACTATTTTATTTTTATCTAATTTTTCACATTCACATTCTGACAATCAGAGATCTCTATGAGAGCACTAAATGTAGAGTAAAAGAAAGAATAAAGTAGAGTGGAAAAATTAATTTTTACAAATATTCATTTTGCTACAAGGATACAGTTTGCTGAACTACTTATTAACATCTCTAATTACAATATATTAGGGATTGAATATAACTTGTTCAGAAGTTATTTGTTAAATAGAATTGTAATTAGAAAAAAAATATATACAAGATTTCTTTTACAAAGCACTGGAAAAGTGAGAGATTCTATGTTGCACCCCTTACATTACAGTTATGATACCAACTGTTATCGGGTAAAAATCTAAATCTTCTTTGTATCATGAAATTTGAGTATTTCTGTCTAAATTTAAAAAATAATAGTTAGTCATAAATAACTCATCTTGATAAAACCAAAATTATTAACATTGAACTTAAAAAATCTAATCAAATGGTTATAACTGGTACAGTTGAGTGAAGAAATTAACTGCAGTGGTTTCCTAGGAATGATTCTAGATTCTGTGCTACTGATCTATATACATTAAATTCATATTATTAATTTACGTATTACCAGTAAAAATTACACAACAAAGCCTTTATAATCGATGATAATTATGGTTATCAACTAACAATAGACCATTCTAAATGATTCCACTGTCCCGTGAATTATGGTTTCATAACAATATACCTCAAACCAAATAGAAAAATATTATAATTAATTTTCATGAGTTTCTTGAACACCAGAAATACAATTTTTGTATAAGAAGCAGGTGCAATACAGGTAATGCATGTACTGCATAATTTGTTCATGGTATTTATTTATCATATTCAGTTAAAAAACAGTACCTTCAGTTTATATTACGCATAATACTTTATCAGTCAAAATTAAAATGCTTGTATTTTACAAAATTATTAAACAAAATCAAATGTTTAATTACAGCTGTATGAAAAAACATTATTAAAAACTATTACCTACCTTGTTATCTCTGTAATAGTCCTGAAGTTATTACAAATAACTGAGGGATACTGTAATTATAATTATATTAATAGAAGGTTATGCCCACATCCAGAGCAGGGCATGAGAGTAGACTGCAATGACATGTGGGATTTGTGATTCCTGATTTTTTTTCATCTATTCATCATTGGAGAGAACCTTATACATTTCCCAACTATAAAATTAAATCTCATATAAAATATTTTTATTGAGTTTGGGCTTCTCTTAGTACTCTTTCTTTGGGCCTGTTTTTTATGTATAATTGTATACAGTGTATACAACATAACATATGTACTATATATATAATACATAGTAAAAATGTTATATATATATATATATATATATATATATAGAATTATTCCTCTTATCATACATTCCTATACTTCAGAATCATTCCTAGGTAACTATTGCAATAAATAAATTCTAGTTTTAAGTATAACAATTTTATTAAAATTTTGTAATCTAAACTTTAAATATCTTCAAATAAGAGTTCTTGCATGTGTTGTTGATCTAAACACATTAAAATCCTTTTACTAGGTTACTTTTAAACTTTTTTTATTTTAACTGTTAGTGTAACGGTTGGAAAATATTTTTAGAACAAAAAAAATTAGATTGGATGGGGAGGCCCCTTACCGAAACAGTCTTAAAAAATTACTTTTTATGAGATGGTCCTTCTTAGTTATCAAATCTATAATATTTATTCATAATGGTAGTGATTAAAAATTATTTTGTAGACCATAACAACTATGATATAAGAAACAGAGATAAATTTAATTATCCGATACACAGAATACAATATAATTGTATAATGTGGGACTTATAATGTACAATATAATACATTAAATATCTTGTTAAGCTTAAATATACAATCATATTGAAAAAAATTGTTATTTTTATAAAGTTCATCTATTGTTTATTTAATAAACTTATTATCATTGCAGATAAAAACAAATGATCATTAACAAAACAACTGATGTTGGCAAGTATCCAACTAAATTAAATACTAGAGCAAAATATTTCATTAACCAATGAATGTTTTTAACGCTAAATCAATATAAATCAGTTTAATATTAAGTGGCAATTTTAATAACTAAATAATGATGCAAGATTCCACAGCGGTAAAATTTTTTGTTTGTTTCATAATATTATTTATAAATTTTATTTATATACATTGTTACATTGTAGAACCAATACTCATGATTAATAAAGCTGGTACTGAAAATTATAATAATAAGCCAGCTATTAATCACTTTGAACACACTGGGAAAATACCAGTAACAGGAGTGAGTTTATTTTGGTTTCCAAATAGAAACAAAGAAGTTCTTCCAGAAACACAACTTTGTCCAAATGGAGGAAGATGGATAATGGGGCAGTGTGCAAAAAGGTGGATGTTGTAAGTGTACTGTTATTTTTTTTTATTTTCATTACTTAAATTACTACCCACTAATATGTAAGTTATCTATTTTTTAGGTAATACATTTTTAACAACCAACTCAAATTCTAATTTAAGATAGATTTTAATCAATTCTAAATTTAATTGATGTACATGTTATATAAGTCAAATGTTTTAAAAGAGATGTTTTAAAAAATCTTTCTTAAAGAAAGAAATTTTTTTTGGGTTTCTGTTACAACAAATTTATTTTATGAATTGTATGAAGGGCTTAATTTTTTTTAAAATTTTTTCTAATAAAAACAATAAATTTTATCCCAAACTAAAAGTTATAATTTTCATCAAAAATATCTCAAAAAACAAAGGATCATTTCAAAATGCTGTTTCTACAGAAATGTAGATTTTTCAAGGGAAATTGCTGTATATAAAATCAATCTTTTTAAAATTCCCATTAAAAAGTGCTTTACACTTAAAAACGAAGGTTTTGTAGAATGAAATTTTTATTTTTTTCAGGAAACATTTTAATTTTTTTAAAACATTTTCTAAATTTTATGACACAAAAAATATGTTAAATGGATTGTTTTTCAACGAAAAAATGTTGTTTGTTTGGAAATATCTTTTTTAAATTTATAATAACATGAAAATTATTTAGATTAATCTCGATGAAAAATGTATCAAATCATTTATTTTGTTTATTTATTTTTTTATTTATTAAAAATTGTAATTTTAATCGATAATATATAACAAATAAAAATCTTTTTAGAAGAGATGTTTCTAAAGAGATGCAAATTTGATTTGATTGGAAAAATTAAGTTCATAAGAAAAATATTTTTTTTTAAATTTCTTTTTACAAAAATTGTAGTAATTTCTTTGAATATATATATATATATATATATATCGATATATAATATATATAATATCGATATATACGTATATATATATATATATCGATTAAAATTACAATTTGAATTTCTTTGAAAGAAAAGAGTTAATTCTTTGAAACTGTTTTCATTTAAACAGTTTAAATGAAAACAGTTTCAAAGTTAAATTTTTTTTAATTGGGTGAGAACTTAAGATACTTAATTTGTTTAGAGATTTTTTGAATTAATCAACAGTATTTGAGAGATTACACATCTTTTTGAAATGATGCTTTGTATTTAAAAATGAATGTTTCGTAGTTTTCTTTTTTCTTGTTTATTTGGCAAAGAAGAGGATTGCGGAGGGGATCTAGCGTTTTGCCTGGGTTTCCTTATTGTTGTTTGTTTTGATATTTCCCTGTTTTATGCCTTTGTGATTTGTTTTTGTTTTATGTTTTGTTCAACGTTTTGTTTTTAGTATAGTTTACTGTCGCGTGTTGAACTCACCTTATATACTCTCGGGTAGTAGGTCAGTTCCTTCGGGACCGATGGGAATGTCACATGTGGCATTCGCATTGGTGGCATCCTGACTGAAGCAAGGTCAAGGCTGAGAGATGCCTTTTTCCGAGGTTTTGAAGACGACCTCCAGTAAAGCCCATCAGGGCTAGGAACGCAGGGGGCGGCATGGCGACCGTAACCGTCACATGGCGGGTGTTTTCCCCTATGGGGTCAGGATGGATGTAATAAAAAACAGAAAATAGATGATTTTTTTCGAGAAAAATTTATAAAACTTGGGTAAAAAATGATATTTTAATAAGAATTAAACTGTTTACAGTTTAATAAAAGTTAAAAAATGAAATTTAGTTTTTACTCAAAATTTTGATTATCCGTTTTAGCCTCCTTTCTTTTGGTTAACAGAGGTTCCACTGTAATCTGTTTCTACATTACTTTGTAGGCATATTTTTCTCATCAAACTAATGAGAAAAATTCACATAACTAGAGATTTTAAATCATTCTGTTATAAAGGTTACAGTCAAAGAATATTTTGTCCTTACTTCTGTTTTAAAGTCAAATAATGTTTTATTAGAACTTCATGGACACAAATTATTCAGAAAAATTATTGGCATGAATTCTACAGAAAAATTTGAAGAAGACAGTTTACTGTATCTCCAACATAAAACCAAAAGAGAAGATTGTTGCAAAATCCATAAAAAAAAGCAAATATTCAATATCAAAATCTGTGATAACTTTATTTAAAACTTTATTATTTGTACATGTCATTAAATATGTATATGTTAAAAAAATGTCTTAATTTTTCTAGACAGATGAAGTATGAGAGAAATTCTATGCTTCTTACTTGATGTGGCTGCACCATAACCTCTGCGTCAGAAACACTAAAGAGGTAATAGTACAAGTGTGATTGCACATTAAAAAAAGGAAAAGAAAAAATTGTGTAACATTCTTTATTTTAATAATAATAATAATTTATAATAAAAGCAGTAATTTTTGCTATTTTGTAAATACAATATACAAAAGTTAAATAAATTATATAAATATTGACAAAAAGTATGACATTTTTTGCACAGCTGTGATAAAGTTCCACCAAAAGGGTCCCCAACTTTTTTTATATAGAATTAGTTGCAAAAGAAAAAAAGATTAGAGAATAATAATTAATTACTACATAAAAATAAGGCAAATAGTGAAATAGCAGATGAATTCTGGGAAATTCTGGACTGAACAGTGGCAGAAATCAACTCAAAGCACACTAAGATCTTAATAGGGGATTATAATGCCCAACTGGGTTAGGAAAAAAATACCGAGATATTATTGGGGAAATGGCCAGCGCACAACAAAACCAACAAAAACGGAATTCGACTAGTTGAACTAGGCAAAATACACGGAATGGTATCCAAATCCACATGTTTCAAAAGGAGGCCCAATAAGCTTAAAACCTGGGCAAGCCCCAATCAGAGGATCGGAGAGTTTCGAATAGATCATGTTTGCATGGACAAAAATGTCCATAGAGAAATCCAGAACGTTAAGGTACTTAGATGGATAGATTCTGGTTCGGACCATAAAATAGTCAAAATTAAAATAAATTTCAAACCGCTCAAAAGGCAGAAAATGACACAAAATAAAAGCATATTTGACCCGAGAAAATTAATAGCCAACGAAGGTTACATGCAAAAAACGGCAAACGTAGACAACACATTAGAGCTTAAACAAACCATCGAGAAATTACAACAAATAGCGGAAAACATAACTCCACCAAACCTCAAATTAAAACATCAGTGGTGGACCGAAGAATGTAACCGTGCAGTTATTGCTAGACACAAAGCTTGGGTGAGACATCAAGGAGTGAGGTCTGAAAAATCCTTTCAAGAACTAATCGAGCAAAGAAAACTTACACAGAAAATTCTTAGGCAGGCCAAACGATGATTTTATTCTTGTCATCTTCTTTTATTGCGCACACATCGGTAGTAACCTCTGAAGTGTCTAGAACAGTAGTAGTTTTAGTCGTTTGAACAGCCTTAGCAGTAGTTGTCATCGTTTTACTACCATAAAGCGATTGAATGGCTAATATATCGTCTTTGCTTAAATTTGAACGTTTGTTTAGTAAAGGGTACATAAGAGCATCCTTATTGAAAGAGTGGCGTACACCCAAGATGTGACCAATCTCATGCATCAACGTGCTCAGAGGGCTGGTTTTGTATTTTTCTTCTGCCTTCGGGATCAAAATTCCAATTCTCCTCTTCATCAATGTGAATCTCTATGGGTGTGGCAGTGTTAGGAGAAAACGCGTGCCTCAAAACACCTCCAGTTCTGTCAAATCTGCTTGAGCATCGAACTTTATCGTTTTTGGCACATGTGTGGATACCATATTTGTCATAAATAAGGATATCATATCCGTAATAATCATTTTTGAAACTTAGCGATGTGTGCTTTGCCCACTCGTCAAAAGTTATGTTAGCCAACTTCAACTTTTCAGCCGCTGCTCGTTGATAGTGCCATTTCAGTTCTGGTTTTCTCCATACGATTCTTGAAACTGTATACGGTAATATATCTGGTACATCGCATCGAGGCTCACGCATGAAAGAGATGGTCTTACTATTTAACTCCCCATTAACCGGAAGACGGAAAGATTCTTGAAACAGTCTTACCTCATATTTTACTGCTTTTTCATCAGTTAGGCTAGCATTGTCTCCTTTGAAATACCCATAGTCTAATAGAAATTTATTAGAATCAAATTCATCTACATTTACAAAAATTGTTGCAACGAAGAACGTTATGAAGTGTATGATGTTCATCTTACTGCACTGATTTAAAGACTAAACGTTACAAATGGTACCTTTCATTTAAATACGTTCCACAATCTTATTGCTTAGAGGAGAAGGGATAATTAAACCTAAAATAAAAACGACTATTTCTTTTTAAAAGTTATTTATTGTTCTTTAATAAACAAAATACAAATACATATTTTATTTGACGTTAAACTCTAAATACATTTTTATTTTAAATTAAAATTTATTATTCTTTACTCCAGTCGTTTTCATCTTCAGGAAATATTTGAAGAATCTTGATGTCTGGATCTTGCTGCATGTAGTTGGGTAGATCTTCATAAACTTTAAGCGGAACATGCTTTCCGTAATGGTCGATAATAAACTGCTTAGGAAGGTGACGGAGAACGTTACGTCCGGGACGGTTTAAATAACACTCTTTCGCTTTTTCGATAGCATTTCCCACCGCTTCCAACATATATTAAAATTTACTTTGCTAACTTCACCACATGTGTAACCATATAGCTTTTTTATAGCGCAATTATTTTTTTCAGCGAAAGAGGGCACTTCATTTATTGAAGAACTGAATAAATCGATAGGAGGACAATCGTAACCGTCAAGGTCTTTTACTACATACCATTTATTGTTTATTATTTGTTCTAACACTTTTTCTTTTCTTTACTCTTTACGTATATAGTACACAATGGTGCTAAATTTTCAAAAATGGATGATAACTTCAAGTATTCGATAAAACCCGAATTCCAATTGAGACCTATTTTTACTGATAGGTAGAGTTGGATATTCGTATTAGTTCCACTTTCGGAACATCATCGAAATCTGTTCATCTCTATCTACCAGTCTGAGAAGCGACAACCGTTTTTCATCCGATACGTTAACATATGGCATTTTCCATCTAATTTTCGTTAATCCGAAAATAAATCTTTTTCCAGCTGGAACGACAACAGCGTTATTGTTAGTGGAAGCCCGAAGCAGGATGAGTTCCTGTTTAACGTTTAGCAGTATTTTGTTATAATCTTCAAAAAAGCCTAAGAGCATCTTCAGCGGAAGTAATATATTAAAATTTGCCGATTCGCCATCGATATATGCACCGTTGACCGGATTTATATCACCGACTCCGTCCGATGACCAATCGTTCATGAAAATAGAATCTTTTTCGAAGTTCCTTAGTGATAGAGGATTTTCATCGTTGAAGTTATCCCCACGTTTCTCACCCTATCTACCTCCTGTCCAGCAATTTCGTAACGGATTTCATCGAAAAGAAACGCGCCAAAACTATTGCATAGTTTTAGTGTAGAATCTGAAGCCCCATTAGCATCACCATACCTTCCGTTGATGAGTAAATAACGTTCATACGGAAGCGTGTACACATCTTGTTGCTGGACAGGTATTCTTATTTCATCGCTGTTATTAAATGTAGTTGCCGCATAAGGATAGTGAGTATGAAATTCTTTACCTGTAATGGTTTCATCAAATACCACGTTTGCAGTATCAACATTTATTATCTGTCCGCTCATCGTTGTAAAACTTTAAAACCTGAAGATTCCAGAAAACGTACGTTTTCTCGTATTAACCGTTTAAGTTTCGCAGGTTGACTTTCTGTTAGGTTAGAGACTATGGGAGGGGATTTATATTCTGCTTTATCAATTAAAATCAGTACCATCGTTTCTTCGCTTAAATGTAGTCTCACCGTCACTTCTTCACCACCGAAATTTATTAGTTCTGAATTTTGATTATAAACGTGCACAGTTATATTCCGTATGGATTTGGTGTTGACCAAAAGATAAATGACCCTGTTCGGTACTTCAATTATCTTATATCCCCGTCCAACTCTGGGATAGAATTCGTGATAATATGACCTTCTCCTCCGCCCACAAATGAACCACGGGCAATGTTACAGCTTATGCGTATAGCATTTACCGATGAAATACTAACAGGTTTCTGAGATGCATTCCAAAAGTTTGCCGGTAGGACAATTTCATCAAATCCCAAAAGAGTACGGATAGAATGTGGCTTTGTAAAATCTACTATTTCAGAACAAAACAAACGCGAGTGCATCGTTGTAGGATCGATTAAGATTTTAATTGAACATTTTGCATTATCTTTACTGCGATTTCATTGCTTTCGTTTTTTATCATCCGTCGCGTTCGGTTCATCACAGTCACCCTTCGCAGGTTTCAATTTAATCCTCAGATCATCAATCTCTTACATCCCCGGTGGAAGCTTTATAGAGCGGATTTATACCATGATCGCCTCTTTTCAATCGTTCTGTTAGTTTTGTTCCGGGACCGCAATATTGGTAACCAGGTATGTGAGCCTCGAAAGGAAGTAGATCTACAGCTCGATTGAGTACTGTTCTTACAACGTCACTTACAACACCAAATGTTTTACCTGGAAGACTTTCGCCCGAACTTATCAATCCGTTTCCTGTTTTACTACTAACGTTACAATTGTTCGCACTCTTCATTTTATACTTGACTAAAAATCTTCTGTCGGTACATCCGTATTTATATCAGATTCTTTTTTAGTTTGAGTTGCCGCATTTTTCTGAACCTCACTTTTCAATCGAGAAATAGTTTCATCTAATCGCTGACGAATAACGGGATCATTCGTATTTTTACTTCTTAAAGGATTTTCTATTTCTTTTCCTATCATATTTTCAACTTTAGCGATGACCTCATCGAATTTCTGTTGAATGAGGAACCGTACATATCTCATGGTTACCAAATCATTTTCATCGTCTGGATAAGCAGCGTTTTTAGCGCGAGCTTCTTTGAAATCTACCACTTTAAAATGCGTTTGTTCTTCACACGCTAAAAATCATGATCTGGGCATACTGCTCAATTAAATATAAGCAATCACCCATGTTAACAGCGTCATCATAATATTCTGCTGATGCTAGATTGCACATTTTTTTCGCGGACGTCGATATCACCCTCATCAGTAATCCCAAATGGGATTCTCGAACTAAATTTTGTCTAACCTAACCTGTTAACTGGCATGTTCTCAAATGATTCGCTTACAGTGCGCCTTCTCCTTTTATTAGTCCTCGTTCTTTTAATTCCTCAACTATTGATATGATTTCATTATCATGAGCAGTATTACCTACCCTTTTTGATGTAATCAACAGTTTTAACCTCTCACAGATTTCGTTAGGATCATCAAAATAAACGTAATAAACGTTATGGGTTTCGTTCAAAGTCATTGCAGATGGTACTAAACCTTCACCTCGTTTTTTTGAGGTGAACGATGGAAAAAGCTGTCTTATTATTTCCACATACTTTAATCCTGAATTAGTCTTTACCCGTTCCAGAGCAGAATTATTTCTTCTGTGCGCATTTGTTGCGATAAAAATTTTGTAATATTCTTCCAAATCTTCTTCCGTGAATAACGTCGGTTTTTTCCAGAAAAGTAATTCGAACAAACCTCGGCTCGAAGGATACTTCACTTCTCTTATTTGGATGTTACTTTCCTTATCGAAATCGATTAATGTATCAGCAATCTTCAGTTCGTTCCCTACAAAATGAACACCGTAAAGTTATCCATGTTGTTTTCTGTATCTCTGATGGCGTCAAGCATAAATTCCTGTGCCAACCCATCTCGCATACTTGTCTTGAGAGTCATGCTCATTTGCATTTTTCCTTCGAGCGTATTCAACAATTGCTCTATTGAGATTCATAAGTCTCTTCGTCTTCGACCCCAGGTGACTGTTCGGTTTCTTCAGCTTTTTCAGCTCGGCGGCGAGCCGAATAAGAAAGAAACCTTTTAGCCTTTTGTCGACATCCTATACCGGTCATTTCATCCTACTGGATCAGACGGTTAGGCTAGCTTAAAAGGAAGCGAACTAGACGTATCCATCTTCTGGTGTAACTTGGCAGTCGGCCGCTTAATTTCACATTCTGGTTCATCAGAAAAAACCGCACTCTGCGATCTATCGTTTGCTAAAGAACGTTTATTATGTTTTACCCTATCTTCTTCAGTTAGTTGATCGAATATAGAACCCATATCGAACCTCTTTTTAAATTCTCGATAATCCCGCTTCTCTTTTCCGCGTAACTCTTCAGCTGAGATTTTCAGTAGTGGACGTTCTTTCGAATTTATTTCTTTTTTTATTCGTTTTCCCCTTTCTCCCTCTTCGGAACCGAACTGTTCAGCTATCTTAATCAAAGGTTCAGTAAGCGGTTTAAAATCTTGTTGAAGTCTTAGATCGGACTCGAATCTTCCTCTCACCAATTCACCATGTTTTCTTTTAATACTCCTGCGGATCTCAGGAATCTCCGCGGTGACACGTTCACAATCCTCCATAGTAGACATTTACGTTTCATCTGACTACATGCACTAGCTATCTCTCTTTAAATATGTTGAAGCTTTTTAGGCTAATTCATAAGCGCGCACGCTAGCCTGCAGGCTTTATTAAACTTTTTTAGGCTTTTTCAGGCTTTTTTCATGCTCTCTTTTGCGCTTTTTTATGCTTTTTTTAGGCTTTCCGATAAAGATGTCAAAATTAAATCTGTACCGTCCTTTATCTCTCTTCTTATCGATTTCTACAAATCCATTTTTTATCCGGTTCCAAGCCTTGTTACATATTTCTTTAAACTTTTCAAATGATATATCCGGTGTAACATGATCATGATATATATGTCTTAGATTTCTTTCATCCTGTCGAAAGACCATGAGAAAATTCGCATTGTCTCGGACCAGTTGTTTAGGAATTTTACTATACGTTTGACTCATATAAAACACATCGATGTTATTGTGTCGTCCCATAGTAAAACATTTTGTTATGTTATTCTGTTTTTCGCATATTACCTAATCGAATATCATTATGGAATTCGGCTCCGTTTCTTCCGGTGCCACAATAACATCGTTATCGCTATAAGGATAGTAACCTATCCCTTCAACATCAGTCAGCAAACTTTTTAAAAATAAATATTTAGGCTGGTACAATGATTTAGAAAAAACATATATGTTACTGAACCTCAACCCGCTAGGGTCAAACAAAAGATTGAAAACCGCATTCATCATACCAGAATTTGAAGGACCATCAAATTTTACAACCATCTGATGTTGTCTGGAAGAAGAGGACTATGTATTTTTTCGAATGTAAATCCGATACCTCATCTATTAAACGGTCAAAATTAATTACCGTCAGCTTCCGATCTTGTTCTTTGGCATCCATCTCTGCTACTGAACAAATTACATAAATCTAATTTATGAGTCCTTCTTATCTATCCACGAGTCCTCTTTCTTATCAAATCCCAACCAGCGGACTAATAATTTATCGCCACGTTTTTTAATACTTTTTCAACCAAAGAAATGTTGCCGTACTTGGTTTTACTAAGTTCTTCCGTATAAAAACTTCCTTTTAAAACTTCCCCTTTCCCATCTTTAAGAACGTACGTTATAGGTTGTGTTTGTTTTATCTTGAAAATTGTAAAAACTTCATTAGTCCAATTCGGAAGATATCCTTTCGCAAATATCTTTATATGCTTACTTATCTTTACCTGATCACCAACATTAAATTTATTCGTGGTTGTATGCTGATGACGTTTTTTTGCAACCTTTGATATATTTAACAACACTTCGCGTTCGTTTTTATACGAAACATCTTTAGGTTTAAAACCAGTGGTTCTATGCACCCTATTGTTATATTTTTCAATTATTTCATCCAATATACTTATCCATCGGTAATCACCCTGTTCAGTAAATTTACGCCACATATTAGTCTTGAGAGTTATATTGAACCACTCCACTATTGATGCTTTTTTATCGGAATAAGTCGAATAATGATTTATATTGAATTTTAGTAATAACGATCTCAATTTTGAATTAAACCATTCTTTTCCATCATCGGTTTGAAAATGTCTCATTTTATGTTTATTAAATATGGGTTCAAGGACCTTTACAACATCATCTGCGTTTTTGCTCTTCAATGGAAAAGCAAAAGCAAATTTTGAAAAACAATTTATAATTGTAAGAATATATTTATATCCTCTATTAAACCTTGAGTATTTTATCATCTCTACTAAGTCTCCCTGATACAAGTCATCTAACCCTTTCAATTCGAACGATCTTGTCGAATAGTTTCTACGAGCTTGCTTGTGAAGCTCTCTTGCTATCCCTTGTTTAACACCCATCGTTTTTATTATAAACTGAATTTTAAATGAATATTTTTAACTTATCTATTAAAGGTAGAAAATAAGGATAAAATAATAAAATTCTTTTCAATTTATAAATCTATTTATTCATTGCTTTTGATAAAATATAATATTTTACAAATAATAAACGAGATAAAATTCCCATTCAGATAATTTGTTACGCAAAAATTTATATTCTATAACTATTGGTATTTTCATTTTTACTACTTCTGTTTTATTACCGAAATATTTTCCTTTCTTTATTACTTCTAATGTTGATAAAGGGAATGTTTTCTTCAAAATATTTATTAAATGATTTATGGATTTTATTCGAACTCCCGGTACAAATCCTATTATTCATGAATCGCTAAGGATATCAGACTCGGATTCGCAAGCTGTCTCATCGTCGGAAGAACTCTCTTCCATTGTTGTCGAATACTCTTCGGATGAAGACTAACCCATTATTTCTCCACAGAACTCCGTCAGCGATCAACCTAGAACAAACAAATAGAATATAATTAGGCAACTACTTATATACTACTGATAAACTAATAGAAATGAATACTAAAATACAACGCACCTTTCGTTTTATTTTTCACCATTTTGTAATCGGGTGAAACATTTTTATGTTCCTTAAATGGGTTGTCGTTATCCAACCACTCAAAAATTTCGACACCACATTCGATCCCTGCTACAGAATCCATCACACCGGTGAAATAAAATCCTGCTTCTAACAACAATTCAACCTTTGGAAAAAGCCTTGCCCAATTACTAAAAGTACTTATCATTAGGTCAATACAGACTATGCTATCTTTAAAAAATAAACAGCAATTGTATAATTCTTCGGCAACTCTACAATTTTCATTATAAGTTTTATGTGTAATGAAATAAATTAGTTTCTGAGGTTATAATCCAATTACATTCTTTACATGGAACGAATCTATCGTTTTCGAAGCTATTTAATCCGCATTCTTTAATATTTTTTAATGAAAGTGTGTTTAACCTTTTGCTGAGGGCCGCAAACGGGACAAACATTTGCTAGATTTATTTTTCTGATTCCACTTTTGACAGCATATAGTCTTACATCACATTCAATTTCTTCTAGTTCTTTTTTAAATGCGTTCAGCCTCTCAGAGTAGCTCTTAAGAATCTCTTTTTGCAGCTGCGACATCAATCTTAAACAGAAACAAAAAATATTAGAAACAAAAAATTAAGAGAAAAAGAATTCCTCTCAATAAAAATTGTTAGCATACCTTTTTCGTGAATAGATAAACATTTTATTCTCCTTCTTCTATGACTGCTGATTCATTTGAATGCAAAAAGGGAAATATAATAAAACTGTACAATTTATATTAGAATTAAAAACATTTATTTAATGCTACAATTAAAGTGTTACATAAACTACATTCTATAGACAAATTTTTAAAATATAATGACTTACACCTAAAACATAATGGATGTCCGCATGGAACTGTTACAAATTTAATTATGCTTACTTTACAAAACTGACATGTAATAGCTTCTCGCTCATTTAAAATTTTTGTTTTATTTAATCCAAATGAAAAACTGTCTTTAGCAGGTTTCCTTCACGATTTTGTATCTTTAAAACCTTTATTTAAAAATTTATGTAAAATAGTATCATTATTAATTTCATGTGTAAATCCTCCACATTTTTTATTAATGATTTTTTTGTAGTAAACTTCATTACTCTACAATTGATTGCCTCTTTCGTCGACAAATTTTTTATATTCATTCTCATTCTATATCCTTCTTCTTTTTTCGCATTAAGAGAACGTCTAATTCCAAAATAGGTCTCCTGCTCATTACAAAACTGAAATTGAAAAAGAGAATTAGTAGTTTCTTTGTAAAACTAAGAAATATATTTTTGATCAAATAAGAATAAATAATATTTGCCTTTTTATATTTGATGCGGTTTTCTAAGGTGAATGATGTTGTTATTATTGTACTTTCTTCATCTTCCAAATTACTGGTAGCAGCTTTTCTTTCATTATTCTCTGCAATAGCAGCAGCCTCTGCTACGAGGTTATCATTACCATCATTCAATAAAGGATGGCGTTGCTGGTTATTTTCTTCCTCAAACTCTAACCTTCGCGGCACTAATAAATACTGTCGCCAATTAGGAGTCCCCCCCACTTCATCCTCTTCTTGCAAGCTTGATAGATAACTTCTTCTAATTGCTCATTACTGATTGGAAACATTTCTTCAGACATCTGCGAATAAATATTTTCATTGTACTCTAACAAAAATAACAAAAAAATATGTAATAATATATAACTTCTAAGAAAAAAACTTACTCTTTTATAAAGGTGACGGAAATATAAATATAGTCCAATACAAAAAAACAGTTTTTCAATCTTAGCACTGAAAAAAAAATTAGGTGCTGGAAGCTAATTATTTTAATTTTATGAACTAGAATATAAAATAACAATTTATTTTAAATACGTGAACTAGAACAGAATTATTTTAAGTGAATAATTTTTTATTTAAATATCGGCTGGAAAAATAATTTAATATTTAATTAATTTAAAATAAGTTTTACTCACCTCTTTAAATGAATATAACAAAGATGATGATGCAAATCTAATAGTGAAAAATAACGTTACACAGTATAGCAAAACGTGGTATGAATCCGTTAAAATAATTTTTTGGCGATATTTATATGTATCGCTTATCATTGAGATAACATGGAAAATAAAATAACAATACGTTATCACTAATTGGCGCAAATGCATTATCAGTCGACTTTCAAACTAGTAAGCAAGGTTAATGCAAAGTCAGCAAGCACGTGTACATATTTTTTTGGGGGGTGATGACATCATTGATGCCGCTAATCCCAGAACCGGCATTTTTACACTACTGCTATGCTGTATCATGATTAGCTGAAAGATGAGATCATGATTTTAGAAGCGATTGCTTTATAACAGAGACTTTCCCACCACTGTAATTACATTACAATCCTCTCCTGGAATTACAATACCCCAAAAAATACGCAAAATGCCAAAAGGTTCATTTAAAACAGGATCTTTCTTTACTAGGTTATAAATAAACACGTTAATTTTATACTGTGGTGATATGTTAATCTTTTAAATCATTATTATGTTTTCATCTCATAAGTTCTATTAAAATTATATTTTGTGGATTATTGAACAAAGTGACATATCATTTTTTAATAGTACGTTATGCAACAAGTCTATAATGATAGCCATTAAGCACGAGTGCGAAGTAATTTACTACACGTGCCTTGGCGAGTGTCGATAACTTCTCAAAAGTGCATTAATGGCCATTATAGACAGTTGCACAACGTATATTTTCTACGGGTGAGAAATACTGGGATAGAATACATTGTTTAAGGAATTTGTTTTACGAGTATTATTAAAATTAAGTGTAACAATAAAGAAATCGCATTGTATACAAATTAATTAAAATATCCTCTAACCTATTAAACAATAGAAAATAAAGTTAATAACAAAAAAATTAAATAAATTAAGCATCGGTAAGTGTGTGTAGGATTACATGATTTATTAATCAATACAAGTAGCATTTCACAAGTGTTCTTTTTGTTTATTATTATTTTTTATTTTTTAAAAAATTAAAACAGACTTTAAACAGGTAGATACTAAACTTGGTTTCATTCAAGAATGATGCAGATTTTGAAGAGTAATGAAAGGAGACTAAGGCGTTGTTGCTTCTATCTATGCCTTATTCTAAATTTTATATGATCAAAAACTCCAAAAACGAGACGTGATGACTTATAAAAAGCATAAAAAATCGAATACTTCTCAAAATTTAGACCGACGCAGATCAAATTGAACATGGATTTGTCGTCAATAAGTTGCTTTTTGTATTTGCATAAAAAGAGCTATTAGGAAAGCTTTTCGTTAGATACTTGAACAGTTAGTTTGCAGCGGGTCTTTCAGAAAGAAATACCTCTCTTCTGGTGTTTCACATAATTACACCTGTAGTCACTTCCACCAGATCACACCAAAAATACATCTGTTCTGCTGATCCCTGCATAAACTTCATGGACTTAGCAGGGTCTGATATACACCTACGAACCCAAAACAGGAGAAAATTAAGTTACCCAAAAAGAGGTGAAAGTTAAAAAAAAAATGCATATTGATAGAAGGTCCACGGAGGACCGTACCTCAAAGTAGGTTTATTTGTTTCATGTTTTATTTTCTTTTGACGAGAGTTTTGGGCATTTTTACTCAGGATCACTAAGCAAATATTTTGCTTCGATTAATTAAATATACATCCCTATAACAAAAACTGATTTTCCTTTAGAAATTGAAGAGTCACCTGAGAACAGAAGTTAGATTCCTAAAAAAATTTGTCGTTCCAGTCCTCATTGTTGTATGGCATGTACATCTAATTTAAAAACATTTATTCAACTAATTTTAAACCTTTCAGTTAGATCTGCCCCTCGAAAAGTTTAAGCAAGAACAATAACCCAGAATGAGTAGAATCGTATTCAATTACTTTTCATCAAGTTTTAAACGCATTTGAACCGGTTGATTATTGAACCTTCTATTTGTCTTAAAGGATGATTAAAGGAATCACAAGTAGGAATCAAATTGGTTGTCCTTTCTCGCTACTTTCCCTTTTTCTAATCTTATTACTTTCTTCCATCGATAGACACACGACCATTTCTCTGCCTTACAATCTCATCCAGGCAATTAATCATTTAGCCTGAATCATACAAAAACAAAAAAAAAACAGCAGTGGCTGTATGTTGAATCCGGGGTCTTTGTTCTCTTATTAGTCATACTTGTATATTCATAAAAATAAAAACTCAAAGTAAGAAAATTAAGAACAATTTATTACGTGTTTTAATGATTTTTATATATTTTTTTAATTATTTACTTTTAATTATAAATAAAAGCTTAATTTTTAATTGTGGCAGCGGCAAATGTTGATCTTGCATTGGCCTTCTTTTTTCTTGAAAGCTAAGCAATGAAGAGTACAAGCTATCGGATTGCAAGTGGTTCTGCGGATACGAAGATGCACATCTAGTGGTTCATAATCTGAAAATTCTGAAAACATAAAATATATTAGCATAAAAGCTGAAATATAATTTATAAATCCGCAAATATTTATATAAATTATACAGTATTACATGCCTATATTAATATGTCTTAATTAATAAACTCTGTTACGTTACTAATTATTAAATGAATAATACACCAGAGAAATCACATATATTTGAACCATATTTAACACAGCATGAAATTCATTCTAGGTCATCCGTTAACTTTTTTTTCGTCAGTCATTTGACTGGTATGATGCAGCTCTCCAAGATTCCCTATCTAGTACCAGTTGTTTCATTTCGATATACCCCTACATCTTACATCCCTAACAATTTGTTTTACGTACTGCAAACGTTGCCTGCCTGCACAATTTTTCCCATCTACCTGTCCCTCCAATATCAAAGCAACTATTCTAGGATGCCTTACACGTGGCCTGCAAGTTTGTCTCTTCTTTTAACTATATTTTTCCAAATGATTCTTTCTTCATCGATTTGCAGTAGTACCTCTTCATTTGTCACTTTATCCACCCATCTGATTTTTAACATTCTCCTACATCACCGTATTTCAAAAGCGTGTAATCTTTTCTTCTCAGGTACTCCGATCGTCCAAGATTCACTTCCATATAAACCTACACTTCAAACATATACTTTCAAAAATGTTTTACTGACGTTTAAATTAATTTTTAATATAAGAAAATTATATTTCTGACTGAAAGCTCGTTTCGCTTGTGTTATTCGGCATTTTATATCGCTTCTGCTTCGTCCAACTTTAGTAATTCTAGTTCCCAAATAACAAAATTCTTCTACCTCCATATTCTTTTCTCTTCCTATTTTTATATTTAGTGGTCCATCTACTTTAATTCTGCTACATTTCATTAATTTCGTTTTGTTCTCGTTTATTTTCAAGCGATAATTCTTGCGTAAGTTTTCATCCGTGCCATTGATTGTTTCTTCTAAATCTTTTTTACTCTCGGTTAGAATTACTATATCATCAGCAAATCGTAGTATCTTTATCTTTTCACCTCGCACCGTTACTCCGGAACTAAACTGTTCTTTAACACTATTAACTGCTGGTTCTAAGTAAATATTAAAAAGTAACGGGAATAGGAAAGAACTTTGTCTGACTCCCTTTTTTATTACTGCTTCTTTCTTATGCTCTTCGATTGTTACTGTTGCAGTTTGGTTCTTGTAAATGTTAGCAATTGTTCTTCTATCTCTACACTTGAACCCTAAATTTTTAAAAATGCTGAACATTTTTTAATTATTCCAGTCCACGTTATCAAATGCCTTTTCTAAGTCTATAAATGCCAAGTATGTCGGTTTGTTTTTCTTTAATCTTCCTTCTACTATTAATCTGAACGCTAAAATTGCTTACCTTGTCCCTATACTTTTCCTGAAACCAAATCGGTCTTCTCCTAACACTTCTTTCACTCTCCTCTCAATTCTTCTGCACAGAATTCTAGTTAGGACTTTTGATTCATGAGTAGTTAAGCTAATTGTTCTGTATTCTTCACATATATCTTCTCTTTTAGTATCGTGACAATAGCACACTTTTTGAAGTCTGACGGAATGTCCCCTATTTCGTAAATATGTGTCCCCGTTAACGTAAACACCAATAATTTGATTTTTTTCTACAGTTTAAGGTAGAAAAATTATTTTTGTTTTATCGCTAAATATTTAAAAAAATATCTTATCAGATAGAACAGCTGACAATCAGTCACCTGGGTAACCTAGGGCTCAGCCGTTGGACAGATAGCTACTTAGGAAGAAAATGATTTATAAGCCCTTAACTTTAACCGTGAATTTACTTAACTTTTTTATCATTGAGCTAATACACGACTGATTTCGCTGTAATTTAAGGCACGATGGGATAGAAAAACAAAAGTATATAATCCTCCTAAGAAATATTGAATTATGTAGGACAAGTTACTCTATTTTTTTGTAAAATTTTGAAGTACGGGATCTCTGATGAACCTATCTCCTCCACTTCCTTGAGCAATTATAACGAAACTTGAATGGCACTTATGATCCATATTCAGAAGTTTGGTACAAGATATCAATCCATTCTGAAAATATAAAAAATTGTACTAATGAAAAAAAAATGTAGGCTTATTATCATCCTCCTAAATGGTATTGCCCAAATACACAGTCAACACGATTGGACATTCTCATCTAATTGAATTAGTACAAGAATGTGACTTTGAGTGCAAAAACGTCAAAAGACAAAGGGTTTTTATCCCCCAAACTCATACGGATGTTTGCTTAAGACCAAACACCGTGATAAATTATCTTAGTTATCTAATTGAGATTAAACTATGTAAAAAAAATTTACCTACTCTTTGACTAAAATTTTGAGACAAGTCCCTTGAGGTCCATATCTCCCTACCCCCTCGACCAATTGTGACCAAAATTAATCTGCAGTAATATCCCAAATACAAAAATCATCCTGCCAAATTTCATCCAAATCGGTTCATCCAGCCTGGAAATATAAAGCAAAAAACAGGTCGATATACATACGTATCTATGTACGCATATACACTTCTTTTCAGAATTTTCCGTTCCAAAAATTGTGGTTTTTGTTAGAAGATTCTATGAAACGTCAAGATCTGCAAAAACCCCGACACCGAAAATTTTACCGTATTAGCGTACTTTCTGTTATGCGGTACTAGTTTGCTTCGCTCGCGCTTTCGAATAATATCGATAGACGACAATTAAAGCCTTTCCTTTCTCCGATGTTTCCATCGTTCTTGACGTAGCTCTGATACGCTCCTGCTGTTGACGAACAGATCCCTTTTGGTTTCCCTTTCCGTTACCGAGCGTGATAACATACTTCTGTCGTGGCGCCAATACGTCCATAATCGGTGTATTTATTCTGTACATTATAGCTAAAGCCGCTTCAGTCCTTACGCGACCGTGGTAGCTCTACAATGACATCAGTATGAACTCGTGAGAAATTTAACTGCAACTAGTGTAGAAAATTTACTGCAGCTCGATTCTGAGCGTAGCGCTTTCGGTCAGCTAACCGAGAATCACGCTCTTCAGTTCTTCAAGACCGAGATACTCTCATCCTTTTAGCAGACTTTGGATAAAAGAAGGATTTTTTTTCTTACTTACTTCTTTTTTTTGAAGGCATATTTTTTTACCTTTTGACATTCCAATATCGACAGCCAAAATAAGCAATCCTTAGAGGCTTGGTCATTATCTCCGATTAGAATATGACCAAGCCTCTAAGGTATAAATCTACAAAGTTTTATTAACATCTGTCCCATAATTTTTGCGTGATGCACAAACGGAAACGTTCCTAATTAACATTTTATTATACATGTATAGGTGCTCTATGTACCGTGTACCGTTGGAGTGCAACTTATTAATTGCACCGCAACATTAAAAACAAGAAGTTATCGTTTCAGGTTGCGTACAGCTACACTAGGGCTAAATTTCTGTGAGTATTGCTCTGCATTTTTATTCTTTAAAGTACTTCAAACGAGAACATTTGTTACAACTTTTGGGGAAAAATTCCGTACGTGAGAACCTGAAATTTGGCACTGTGGCTTCTAAGAATGGACGCTAATGCCATTACATTTTGATTCTGATATCTTAACTACTTCTAGCTGGGTGGCCATACTTTTTATGGGCAGAGTTTGATGAAAAGCTTACTTTGAGGCATTTTGAGTAAAAAATGAATTTTGGAAAAAGAAATATTCAAAAAATCAACCCCATTCCTAAAATAAATTATATATTTTTCCATTTTTTTTATTTGCTTTGTTATTTGCTTAAGCTCCAAATTTAACATTATGATTTCCATAGGCGGGGAAATAATTTTACATTTATATTTAAATAATCACCGCAGATATTTTTTTAATAGCATCATATACATAATAGCATCATATATGCATATTATGTACATAAAAAGTTAAATATTTATATAAAAATATAATTTTTTACGCTAGTATATATTAAGATCACATATTCTTTTTGTATGAAAACAATATACATTTAATATAAAAAAAATTGTCGTACTGCATTACATGATACTTCTATTTTATGTAATACGGGTATATACATAACATACACTTCGAACGTTAAATTAAAACATCATTGTATTATAGTCGGAAAATAATAAATAATTTAATTATACAAATTAATAATAGATTATACTAATCTAAAATATTTTTAAATTCTTCAAATTTTATAAATTGAACATTTTTTAATTAAAATTAAATAGACAAATGTATTTCATATCTCTTTATAGAATTGCTTGATTATTATTCAACTATGATACCATTTCAAGAAAAGAGATGCTATCTCAGCCTATGACCTCAGCCTTCATAGGCTGAGGTCATTTGACATTAAGGGTATTTTTACTGAAAATTTAGAATAATTTGTTGGAAATTAAGCTGAAAAATAATGCAAAGTATTGTATTATTTTTCAAATATTATAAATTTATTGTATTATTATTTAATATTCCTGCTTGTAAAGAATTTTCAAATCATTTAAATCATTTTAATTCAAATCATTTAAATCATTTCGAATCATTTAAATTGATAGCCGTATCTTTCACACAACTGATTATCAAAACGTTTATAAATCCCGAAAAGACTTTTCTAAGTACTTCAGTACACTATCAAGTCTCAAGGCCATCATATATATATATATATATATGTGTGTGTGTGTGTGTGTGTGTGTGTGTTGTGTGTTGTGTGTAGGCTAACTAATATTAAATGATAACACTTCTCCATTGGATGTTACAAGAACACAAAATATTCAAATCCCAAATAAGTCACTACGCAAATAATAGAAACAAATACGCAGATAAAATATTTAGATCACAAATATTCCATATTGTAATTCATCAGGTAAAAAACAACCATTTTACAATATTTGATATTATTATTTAAAATGAAACGAAATACAAAACAATGACACATTTCGCCTTCAATGCGAGGCTTTATCAAGTGGAACATTTTTTCCCGTTTAGCCTCCGGGAATCACCATCAGGTATTTCTTCAAAGGATGAATGAGAATGATATGTATTAGTGTAAATGAAGAGTAATCTTGTGCAGTCTCAGTTCGACCATTTCTGGATGTATGGTTAATTGAAACCCTACCACCAAAGAACACCGGTATCCACGATCTAGTATTAAAATCCGTATAAAAGTAACTGCCTTTACTAGGATTTGAACGTTAGAACGCTCTACTTTGAAATCAGCTGATTTGCGAAGATGAGTTAACTAACGCATTTGTATGTGCCTCTGTGTGTGTCTGCCTCCCTTAGCTTAGCACCGGAATGTACTGATCGCTAGCGGAAAATCCCCATTCGTTAGTACATGTCTCGTGATTGTCAGGTGTGTACTTGTTATATTATTATATATTTATTACTTGTACTTGTTATTATTTATACTTGTAATATATATTTTTCTTTGATCTATATATATGCGAAATATATATTAATAATTCATATTTTTTTTATTTACGCGATTGTTTTTCTTCATAAAATAATGAATTGTTATCAAAAAGTAGGCCCGAAAGGTACCGGTCACTAGCGGAGAATCCCGATTCGTTAGTTTCGATTTCTAGAGTTAAACTTTTAATTCGTTATATCAATTTTCATCATTCAAAAAAAAATATTTTTACGTAAGAGGTAATCATTTTTCGACACTTAATAATCCCATTCCGAGACACAGCCCACCAAGGCAACCCGCTCGGAAGGCCTAGCTGCGGAGGGCGTGCCTACGACACGCCTGTGCATCTGCAGCTAGTGTATATACATAAAATCTTATTATAAAAAATATATAATCTAATAAATTAATACTAATCAGTTGCAAAACCTGAGTATGAATAGCTGAAAGTAGTAATACAATGTTCATTACAGTTTCATCGGTACCTGCTAAAAATTGTATATAATAGTAGGTTAGCTAGGCAACCGACTGAATGCACTGTGATTAGTAAGCTGTTAATCAAAAAGTTTATTAATTTTTTGTAGTTTGAAAAATTAGTATTGATTACTGATAGTATGTTACAGACAGCTATATCACCCCCGAATCTGTTTATACCCCAACACGGAGCTTGAATTCTAATAATTATTACTAATTTAGTTAAAAATTTAATTTAAGTAATATAGAATTTACATACCGCGTTCATCAAAATCATCTCCAGTTGGAAATGCTCTTGAATAGTGTAGTACTACAACAAACACTAATAATAAAACTAGCAATGTAGACTCTACTTTGAACTTCATTTGTTTGTTCAGTTATTTTATTTTTTATTATAGGAATTTTATGAAACACTAATTAGCAAGAAGAACACAATATAGACTCTTAATGTGAATAGTTTTGATAGCAAGTGACATCTGTTTATATACAAAGAGAAATTTATATAAAATTATTTAAATATATTGTGAATCCCCGTTGAAATTACAAGGAACATGTTTTGTTTGCAAATTTCTTTTTTATCATACGGTAAATTACAGTAGTCTACTTCAGAGAAATACTTCTCTTTTTTACATAGGAATAGAGAGGAGCTAAACGTACATGTATCTAATTATATTTTAAATTCAAACTCGTTTTATCAACAGTAAAAGATCCTTGACTTAATGATATAGACTGACATTGCAAAATCGCACAGACAAATCTTCCGATAAAAATAAGCAGTTGTGTATTTTCATGATAACAGCAATTTATGCCCCAATTGTACAAAAATAAAGAAACAAACATTGTGCTGTTAGATATATCGCTGGGAAAGAATAGCCGCAATTATTAATTCTGATATCGCAGATTCATGTAATTTATTAATTTATCTCATTTAATTATTTTTAATTTATTTCAGAGATCAAATGTTAAAATATTCAATGGTGACTGTTTATCACGAAATAATTTTTTATGAGTTGTATACTTTAGTCTTATGTTTATTTATTCTAAATCATTAAAATAAAATTTATTCTTGATAGACAAAAATGCTTTCTATGTGAATTAATATCTGCACATCAATTAATATTTGACGACCTAATTTGATTATTTGATTAAATTTGATTAAATTAATCAAATAGAAAAATAAAGGTCAAATTAATTCAAGGTACGATTCTTGCAATTGATTAAAAATAAAATTAAGAAAATAATATTATTTACTAGATAGGGAATCTTGGAGAGCTGCATCAAACCAGTCAAATGACTGAAGACAAAAAAAAAATATTATTTATTAATTTATTATTAGATAAAGAAATATAATTAAATTTACTATAGTATAACCCAATGTAATATTGCCCAATTG
The DNA here is from genome assembly GCF_047948215.1 of Lycorma delicatula. Lineage (NCBI taxonomy): Eukaryota > Metazoa > Arthropoda > Insecta > Hemiptera > Fulgoridae > Lycorma > Lycorma delicatula. Next base: position 152,804,631 of record NC_134455.1, on the reverse strand, counting down.
CAGTCTTTTTATAAAAACAATGGACATTTGCTACGCATTTATTATTTTCCTAAATACTTTAAAAATAATATTTTTTTCCAGAAGTTATTTTTGTAGACAGGAATAGCAGCAAAACTCACCATCCACTAATTGTTACTGCAAAAAAAACCAAATGTCTAATGTAAATTTAGACTTAATATCATATCTTATTATTTGTAAAAACCCATTTAATATATTAAAATATTAACTGACCAACAAATATTAAATTGGTTTACAAGATTTTTGTTACACAGATAGTTTGGTTTTTTTCTTAAATACAAGTATTTTTTTACGCTGAATCCAATTATGACCTTAATATTTGTCCTGATAATTTAACCTTTTTGTAATTGTTACTCGTTCTAAAAATTTAGGGAAATTAACAATTAGAGAAATAAGTCGTTTTAACAATTAACTTATTTCTCTAATAAGACTAAACACTTGCAAATATATTTTTTAATTGTTTATATTAATAATTAAATATGAATGTCTGAAGGTGTAAATTGCTCAGAATGGAATAATTTGAAGGAGTGACCAACATAATTGGTACTGTACTGGATCATAAAATGACATCGATACTAACCGTTTACTACGACTCATTCTTTCAATGAAATATAAATCTATCAAAGTAATATGATTTAATTAACAGCCTTTATTAACGGCATTATAATTTGTCATTTCAATCACTATTTTTACTGTGGAGTAACCAAAAACAGAAAATCAGTTTCGTTTTGATTTTCATGCGAATACATGTTTGGTATTTGTTTTATTCTTACTTTTGTTTTATACAGACGTGTATCTTTTTTTTTATGCTCCACACATAGTAGTTTTATGAATCGATAGTGATTTATATTAAAATTCCTCGTAGTTGTATAAATCATACTAACAATCTTTGCTATACGTGTGGTGAATTATTTTTTAAATCTCAAAGAAAATATATTACTCCTCCGGTTAAAAATCATATGAACACAACTTTGATTGTAAAATAGGAGATCAGGACAACAAGTCTTGGGCGCCTCATATCTGCTGTAATTCTTGTGCAACTTCACTAAGCTACCTACTTAGCTAGAATCCGCGACACGTTCTTTTTGCTGTTTCTATGGTGCGGAAAGAGTAGAAGGACCACTCGTCAAATTGTTTTTTTTTTGTATCGCAAAAATCAAAGAACACAAGTAAATTCAAGAAATCTGACCCAAATTCTAGTATTCCGTCAGCCATAAGACCCCCTGTTCCACACAGAGAAGAGTTCACCCAGAAATACTGAACTTAGAAGAGAATGTCGACGATAAAGAAGACTGTGGTGATTTAGGAAGTAATGAGTAATAAGAGATTTTCAAGGTGAAGACAATGAACTTCACAAAATAGCTACAGCAGAACTTATTGAACGGATTCGTGATCTTAATTTATCTAATATGTTGTCAGAGTTGGCTTCAACTGGGTGGAATTAGTTGGAAGTAATCGAAAGGCTGGAAGCAGTAATAAAATACGTTTTTCCCTGTTAGGCAAGAAGAATTTTCAGCTTCTGTTTCCTTAAAAGATAATATAGTATACTCTAATAATGTAAATTCTTTATTGGATTTGCTAGAACTTGTCAGTCCTACGATAGGAGATTTCAGCAGGATGTACCAATAATAGAAATACGAGAAATACCAGAGAAAATGGAACCCGAATATGCCTACTGATTATTGTTGGAAACTGATAAGAAATATTTCAGAGGTTGACAGAAGAAAACTAAAAAAGAAAATATTACGAAAAATAATTCCATATTATAGGCTACATAATTTCTTTGAAGAAAATCAGGTATTCTTTAAATCTGCGTTACTAAAAATCACCCCCCTCCATTCTATTTTCGTTTGCAGATTTGAAATCAGCACAAAAATTAACGCGTCGAGGGTCCATAGAACTCTGCCTCTCAACGCGTTATTTTTGGTCTCGATCCTCGGCGTTCGCATCCTCATGTTTGTGAGAATATTAAGTATTTTACTGAAATATTTTGAAGAAAATAAATATCATCATTTCGCCGTGATGAACTTAGTGTACTGATTTTTTTAGCTACAGCTCCATTTATCAATCCGCAACTTATGCTCCGCATTTATCGCTCCATCTAGCTGCTTAGCTAGGCATGGCTTCGCTCTGCTCTTTGAGACGTAAAAGAGATTCAGTTTTTGAAAACTGGTTTATTTATCGTAATCGTGTAAAAATACATAACTTTACCTTTAGTTATAAAATTCATTAAAATTTTACAAAATAATTGTAACTTTTTTTCACACAACCCATGAGATACAGCCAAATGTGCTTTTTTTAGTCTTGAAGATTTTTTCAAGACGTGATTAATTTTTGCGTGCCTCATATTAACTGCGTCTTACAAAAAATTACTGTAATTAAAAGATTTTTACTATTTGTTTTTCCGGTAATTAATTTCGATTTCTTATTTCTATTTAATAATTTTAACCTTGGCCCTTGTACTGCTAGCAAATACGCTGTTGGAATTTTTAAAATTGGTCGTATTTCCGGAGATAAATTCCAAAGTAAATCTCGGAAAAATGACGGATAACCGAATAATCCAACGTAAATCTTTTTTATGCAAACGTTAGCACTCAACATGGTAAAAAATAAGCCGTTTGAATTTATAAAATCGGTCATACCGTCTTGTAGATATAACTGAATTTCGGAATAAGAGTACGACCAGATAACCGGATAATCGAGAGCGTAAAATAAAAACATAAAAACCACCCTTGCCATAAATAGAAACCTTTTGCCGAATTAGATTTTTTGTATACCTATGGGGGGGTCCTTAATTTTGCATTTTAAATCTTTTAAAGTACATATTTGAAATAACGTAGCTCCGTCGAAAGTTATATTCTGAACTTTGACTCCCACTTCCTGCAATTTTAAAATGGGTTCTCTGATTATTTGTGATAATGTTATGCTGTTATTTTATTTATAAAGAAATAACACATTTGAAATTTCCTTCAGTGACCCAATTTGAATTAACATTATTATTTAAAGATAAAAATATTTCTTGTAAAAATCCTGGAGAACAATTAAAACACAAAATTCATTTAAAGTAGGATTTTGTAAGAAAATATTTAGACTTTTAAATATTTGAAACACTTTGACGATTGAAAATAAAGGGTGAGCGCACATGTGGGCAGAGCAAACAAATATCTCATGTCCATACACACAAGCGGAGGCAGAAAATTTCTGGCATTGCGGTATGAGCAAAACGGATTTTTTGTTTTTCCGTGTACACGAATTCAATTAATTCACGACCGCTTTTACAAATATTTTTGTTTATTAATCGAACAGTATTACCCAAAGTGTAGCCAACCTTTTAATATTCTATGTATATCATGGATAACATATTAAAATTGTATTCTCTGATTAACTTCGATTTTAGGTTATACATTTTTGTTTAGTTTAATTATTCATAAATAGTGTTAGATCTGTAACAAAGAGATACAATGCTACTAATTTCATTTCTACTTATTTTAATTATTATTTTTTTATGAAAACTGGGTGGAGCAAGTTCCTACTCTGCTAGGGCTAAAATCGACATTATTTATTTCGATTGTATGTTATTTAATTGTATTGTATGTTTCATTTTACTGTTCAGTAAAATGAAACACAAACAATCATGAAGTAACCACAAATGTATTACATACAGAAAAAATTATATTCCTCCTCTTTTTTTCTGTTTATTCGAACAATTATGTTTCCCAGGCAAGAAATATGTTAAGAACTTATCAGTGAATACTCTCTAATCAACAAAGATAAATTTCAACGACGAAAAATTCAGTAACCACTCATCGTTGAAAGTGTTGCTTGGAAAATTTTTTGCTCTTTGAATTTTACACGTGACGTACGGATGAATTGACATAAGGAAGTGGAGGGACGCTCCACGCTGACGGATTGAGAAACGATTCAATTCAACATTACGGCGTAAATTCTATCTACATACAATGATGGTAGAGACCACCACTCGGTGGTTTAACCGACTGATTCGAAAACCGCTAGCCAGCGGCCATCGTTTTCAGTCTCGGTAAATGCTCCAACCGTTTCGTTGTATCGCAGGACAACTGAATCTTGCAGATTCAGTTGTCAATTCATTAATGCTTCGATCAAAACAATTGCGTGTGTGTGAGTGCGCGCCCTTGTGGGTGTGTCAGTGGCCTAATTTTTTTTCTAATCGATTTCAATATAAATGTTTCAAGAGGAGTATAGGATGGTTCCTCCCTCTAAAAAAACACAGCAAAAAAATTTATTTTTTTTTGTGAAGCGGACTTCGTTGATAGTTGGTGAGTAGACATTAATTAATTATAATTATTTGAGAAAATTCAATAACTTCAATATAAAAATATTCCGTATTCGAACTTATTCTTCCTCTAATTTTTTTTTATAGTTTAGGTAACTGGATGTGTTTGCGGCATTCTTCCTTGCACTCAGGGACTCCTTTAATGAACGTATGTTTCATTCTTTTTTTAATTTTGGACGGCGGGGGGTGAGAGGCAACTCAAAAATTTCAAATGGGGCCAATGGTCATTTTACAGAGCACGACTGAGACGAAAAAAGTGATACAATTAAAACAAAATTCTAATCGCCCAATCCAAAGTAGCAGCCAACAGTGTGTTTGTTTCAGACAGAACTACGGTGTTATGCTCCCCTTTAATTTTTTTGTTACTTGAGATATCCCTCTCTCTTAGAGAGATATACTCTCTCTCTCTCTCTCTCTTTCTCTTTCTCTCTCTCTCTCGCTCTTTAGAAATCTTCTCCGATAAAAGAGGCTAACTCAGTAAACCGCAATTAAGGGAATTCGGCCTTCAGTCAGGTACAGCTCACAAAGTTTTAATGGGACGTATGGTCATGCATGTCTTATTTTAAAGGGCTTTGCGAGAAAAGCAAAACGATATTAAAAAAATTAAATTCTGACTAGTTAAACCAAAACGGTGAACAAATGAAAGCCATAAACATACTTCATATAAATTACCTTTATTAATAATTAATGTGAGGTTTCAAAGTTCGCCTAGAAGTCATTGCTTTTAGAATAAGGAACCGGGTTTTCGTTTTTTTTTCATTTGCTGATATGTATTTCACACGCAAATAGTATTTGCCTGAATTAAATCAAACACTATCTACGTAGGCTAATAGTGCTCTAGAATTTTCGTTTACAGAGAGCTATTTATCTAGGAAGATAGTATTCAATCAACCAAATTGCAAGCAAATAGCTTCTACTTATACATCTGAAACTATAGAATATGAAAAGGTTTAGCATGGTAATTGGTATATTACTATCTTGTAGAATAAAGTAGAAGAACCTACGCTATAAATATCCAGATTTATACTCCGGACTGGTTCAACATTAATTCTTTGAAAGTGGATTAAACAATTTCTATACATGGGGCATTGATTGTATTCAATTTTAGTCAAAATTAAAATAGGGTATGGGTAATTTTCCCCTTTTTTGACTTTTTATATAATGACGGTAGAAAATTGAGCTTAAGGGAGATGAAAATTGTTCTTACTAAGATATTTAAAATTGTAAAGTTTCACATGAACCGGGATTAGGCGGGTGGGATATTCAACATTATTTATAAACAGTCTTTGACTCATACGTCGAAAAGCCCGTTGACCAAAAAAGTTGAAATTTAAACAAAGTTTAAATTTGGCTTTAAAAAAGTTTCAAGTTGGCATAAATGTACGGCTCTCTTCCCCCTCTCACTTTCTCTAACTTTATCCTGATATTTTGGTTGCCGAGGCATCATAACCTTTTTTTTACTCCAATAAATAAAGTTTTAAAACACCTAAAACAAAGGAGCTGAATAAGACCCGTATTAAAAATATCATTTTTTTAAATTATAATTTTCAAGACTGAAAATCCACCCATATCTAGTATTAACATATATGTTTAGATTCATCTGTTTTCTTTGTCCTCTTGCTCAACGTAAACATCTCCTGTCATTTTCTTCTTTTCTTCTTTCTTCTTATTTGTTAATGAACCAGCTGATCTTAATTTTTGTTAGAACTATTAATATATGAATACTTACTTTCTTTTATAATGTCAACCAATCAACATAAAAATGTATCTGTACTAGCCAGACAGTTTAATGTGTAATTAATGTAAATGTGAATAAAGAAAGTGTAAAATATCCATTTGTTGTTTTATCCGGCAATACTTAGTGTATACAATTATCACAACCAACGAATTGCTCCGCGGCTGAAATTGTCGTATATTATTTTTGGTCCTCCGGGCCAGATGACCAAAAGGTGGGGTCCCGTGAGACCAGACTGAATCGTCTAAATATTTCATAATTTAGTATTTAAAAACCCTAAGGCGTACTTGAGATAAAAATCTGTCAGCGGCAAAAAGCAAAACTGGGAAAGTTATACAATTCTTTGCTGGATTTTTATTTTTCATATAGTGATGTAAATATATGCTATACCATAATGGTTGCACTACGTTCTTATGTATTATAGGCGTTTATTTATTTATTTTTTTTTTTTAATAAAAAATAAACAGTTTGGATAAAAAAATAAAATAATCGTTTTTCCTATATATTTATTGTCTATTGTTTAATAATAAATCGAAGATATCTTATAATTTTGTAGGTAGATAATTAAAGTAAGCCAAATAATTAATTTATAATATATTTATTTTTTTATGATAAGCACAAAAGTCGAATCAGTATTATTTTTTCTTGTTCAAGCTGAATCGACAATTTTAGTAAATTATCTACTAAACTCATGGAATTTTTATTAAGAAGGAAGATTTTTTATATTATCCTTAAAAAATCGACAAAAGAGATCAATAAAAAGCATGCAAATATGCCGATTGTAAATTTAGCGTACTTGAAAGCATAACAATCCTTTTCAAAGAAATTTTTCTAATCTTAACTACTTCACATTTTTGTAAGCAACATATTATATTGAAACTTAAAAGTTAATTTGCGAATTTAACTATTAATTAATGGAAAAAATCCTTCATTCAATAATGTAAAATTTATAACACTTATATTTGCACTTTTTTGAAATTTTTAATTAAAAGAATAATAAGGCTTTTCACTTTGTATAATTCGAATGTAGCAGCAAAAATTAATAGAACACTGAATATATATCATATTTTATAAAATTAAGTAAAGATATTAACATAACTTTCCACCTTGACAACATAATTTTCATTCGATCGCGACTTAGTCGGTGAATTTAAAATAAATAAAGTTCATTCTACTTGAGTTTAGAGTTAATTCAAACAAACGTTTTACTAATTTATTAACTGATTGTGGCCTTGACTCACTGAAGGTGAGTGATACGGTATATCCTGTTAGTCGCGCAAATTTACGCATCAATAAAGATCGCTGTAATAATTACTTGATTTTAAAATTAAACTATTTAATACCGTTTTATCTATTACCGATAATCCGATTGTAGTATTATTACAAAGAAATAAATCTACCAGATTATTTACTACATTATAGTAATAATATATGGCGTACTATAAACATTAACTACATCATATAGTCTGTGGCTAAGTTAGAAGTGACCTAATCTCTTGCGTCAGTGCGGTTTTAAACATAAGGAAGATGGATTATAGTTGACAAAATTAGCGCTCTGTGTTAAATTAATGCCTTTCATAGTTCAAATAGTCCACAACTTGCTGCTGTCTAGCGGTATAAATATTAATTAAACTCAAACGAACCGAGGGTAAAATATTTTGATAGGTGTCACTGCTATATTCCATACCTCGTCGTTAGGAAAACATGTCATACGGCTATGTTCGCACTACCGGATGCATTATGATTAATCGAAGAAGGTTAAGTTTCCTACTAACGACTATTACAATAATAGAACTATGTCGGCAATAACAAAATATTGAAATTTAATATAGCTTCTACATATTTGTTTTACCTCGGGTGACGTAACGCTTTCCTATTCGTGTAGAAATTAATGAGAATTGCAATCATATCGAATGAAAGAGTTGATGATTTCTGTTACAAAGAGTGAAATTAACATCGTAAAATATTTTTATTAATATTATCCATGAACTCTTCAAACTTTGCATCAAATAATATAGATTCGTATTTCTTGTACGAGGCGGTGTAAGCCGCTAAAATCGAGCAGGATATTTTTAATTTGTCCTGTATATCAAAATACGACGGGTGCCATCTGATTAGATTGCGATTCCGTTTTACAAAACCACTACGACTTCTACCACGACATCTTCCGTACGATTTATTTCTAACAGAGGATACACGAAAGAAAAGAAAATATTCATCCGTATCAGAATAATAAACATCACATCCTCCCTGACCACCGCGTCCAGGAATACCGTCTTCACCGTCTCTTCCATGTTTCCCATTATCCATTTCGATTTTTATTCCACTCGCATAAGGACCTACATTAGACAAATCGACCGTCCCTTTTTTACCACCTTTACCTCCCTTACCTCCAGCTCCACTGTCACCTCCGGGTGTTCCAGAAACACCTTTGTAGCCGCTTGTTTCTTCAAAATTATTGTAAACTAAATAAATATTTTTGTTATTTCTGCTGAGATCACTCGAGTAAGTATATCCATCCCATCCGTCTCTACCGTCTAAACCGTCACCTCCATTCTGCCCGTTTTCACCGTCTCCTCCATTTGCACTTAAAATCAAATTGTGTCCGTTTTCAAATGTCATACCGACACCCGTGAAAGTTCCTCCGCTTTCACCGTTCGCACCGTCTTTACCGATTTCTCCGAGATCGGCTTTATACGATAAATAAGGTGTTTTACCGGAACGCCCGTCAACACTTAACCTTCTTGTACCGACAACATGCCATGTAGGCGCTACAATAAGTATTTCTTTTCCTTTTAAATAATCTTCGTCGAGATCTTTATCGATGAATACGGTGTGCATAGCTAATATTACTAAACTATTAATGTTGTTCTTATTTTCAATACGGTGGTCTTGAATTTCGGATAGTCGCACTATGTATCCTTCAACGTGCAACGCATCGTTTAGGGAATAAATTTTAGTTTCCGACTTTATTGTTATATCTACAAGCGAATTAAGAATCTTCACCGTATTTTCGTTTAACTTAAAATCATTATATTTTTTATATAAATCAATAGAAGTCAAGAAACTACGAATCTTTTCCTCATTAATACCATTTACCGTATCGTTTTGGAGATCATTTATCACGGGAAGATGAAGTTGTGTTTTTTTTTTCTGAATCTCATAACCGGTTAATGTAAGGAACACATCTTCTATTAGATAATTATTTTCCGTTTCGGTACGTACAAAATCAGTTAACGTACTGAACGAGGCAGACCACTTGTCAGGCCTATACGAGTATTCAGAAGAATTTAAAAAATTATCGATATTATCGAGGAAATTTATTAAAATATCTACTTTATTTAAATTCATTTTGCATTTGTAATTAATATTTTTCCTTTCTATAAAACTCTGTGTGCTGTTTATGTACGTTTTAGCGTTATCGGTTTCTTTAATTTCATTTACTAATTTATTAATATCGGAATTTATTATTTTTAGTTCTTTTATTCTCTCGTCGATTCGCTTAATGTTGTGTAATTTATTTCGGTAAAAATCTACAAAATATCTTGAAAGTAAGCCGGATAACGACGCAATATATTTATCCACTAGTAAAAATAATTCGACCAGGTAAACTTTTGCACGATCTGATATTGAATAACCGAAATCGTTTTCGTCTATTGTCGTAAAATTATTATCAGATAGTAATACCTCTCTAAGTTTAGATCTTTCGTCATTAATTTCGGTTATTTCTATTAACGGTCCTTCCTGAGAGGGTTTCCTGAATAGTTTAATTCTCGATTTCGAATCGTCTAATAAATTCTTTATTACACTAATTTCACGTAAATGATCGGTTCCATTTACTGAAGGAGTAGAATTCTCCAAACTCAAAATAGCTTCGTTTAAAAAAAAACGTATTCCGTGTACCACAGATTCTTCAGACGCCGGTATTATCATACCCTTTTTAAAGGTATACAAATTTCCTTTGGTCGCTGTTAAATAGAAGCTTTTCTTATATTTATCTACATCTTTCACAAAACTTGTCGTTTGTTTTAAAAGATTAGTGAAATCGTCTCTGTATGAGCCTTTCATCAAAGATGTTTGTGGTATTACTAAAACAATTTTTATCTTTCTCGAACTTTTTAAAACTTTTACCATCGAAGACGCAGCAACTAGTTCGTGTATAGGACTTCGAGTGTCCTTGAATCCTGGACTATCACAAACAATATTCCCGGTTTCCGAATCTATTATCAAATCAGGTATTAATGTGGTCGAAACTACCGTATCCATACCGATTTTATCATTATCTATTACAATATAATCTCCTGAATCGGGTGATGTTTCGACGGAGAGAAGTTTTTCTTTGTTTCCAGATATTAACTGTGCTAAGGTACTTTTTCCGGCACCGGTATTGCCGATTAACATAATCATATTTAAAGATTTATTTTCTTGTTTTGAAGTCGCTTCGTTTAATTGATCGTTTAATATATAAAACATATTGCTAAAATGTTCAACTTCATCAAATTTACTAAAAATTTCCGGTCCGATGATGTTACATTCTTCTGTTAGTTCAGCCGAGTGATACCTGTAACAATAAAAATGATCCTTATATAATTTATTTATTTGTTTTAATACGCAAAAATCGGACACATTTCATTTTTCCTCCAGTTTTAGTATAACACAGAGGGAAAGCATTGTGTCTGCCAGAAAAACGATCTGTCATTTGACTTATAATTCTGATCAATCGTTGCAAAAACAATAAAATCTAAAAATGCAAAGTACTACTTTTTTCTTCTCAGTTTAGGTATCAGAAAATATTAAACTTAATAAACACAAAACTGATTTTATTATTTATTTTTTTAAAATGGGATTAGGCGGTAGAAAAATAATTAAGGGTGGTCCTATATTATAAATAGGTTGAAACCATAAAAATTTTACATGAACGTGTATTTTAGTTTTTAAGAAATAGCATTTCTAATGCCAATTCTGAAAAAACTTCCATAAAGTACCCTTTCCAAAGGAATATGATTTCTTTCTGCTGTAAAAAGCGTTCTCTAAGTGAGGTTGGAAAAAGTTATTATTGTTTTCAGAAGGTAACCCTTAAAAGCAGAAGATATATTGATATAATAAAGATGAAAGAACTGTAGAAAAATCTTCCAATTTATAAACTGATATTTATTAAAAAAAACCTTTTCTCTATTAGAGTCAGGATAACATCAGTTTTAAAATCTTACCAGGGATTTTAAATTTGAAAAGTTATTTGTATCCCCCAGTTTCAGTGGTCGTTAATGAAAGGCTAAATTACGTAAAAAAATTTATTTTACTCGGCCTTTGTTCAGCTAATTAATAGATTGTGACAGCCAAATTGTAATGCTTTCTTGGAATCGGTTATTTATTTTTACATAGTGGAAAAATACGAATAACTAAACATGAAAAAGGTTATCTAAGATTTCTTTTTTTGGCTGGGGGTAATTTATGATGAAGTTTTATTGTAAAATTATCATTATACGTTTAGATAAACCAAAGAAGTTTAAAAATCTAAAAATGGGTATTTTTTTCTCCCCACCACCAAAATCTTTAATAAATCCACTTTAATTTTTTTTCAAACTTTTATTAAAAATTTAAATAAACCAAAAATATTTTAAAAGATTTTTTAAATTTATATTTTTAAACTTTGATCGGCTCTCCAAAGTATTTTTTGGGGTCGCTTCCACTTTTACTATGCCTAGGAAGACATTAAAATAAATCGGTTAAAAAATATGTGGTAAGTGAAAATGTAGATTTTTCGATTTTTGGGAAATAAGGAAACATTGAGGTAAAATTTGTTTTAAAAATTGAAATATAAGCATGCACGCATGTACTGAGCTTAATATAGCTCAGAACGAGGCATGTTTTCGCCGATCTCTCAGCCCACCTTGAACGATTTTTACTATTCGTAAGCACGTGTTTTTGATGAAACTAATTCGCCATAACCCTTTTCTAACATTTTTAGCGAGTCTGCTCACAAATTCAGTTGGCAACACAAAATCTAAGCAAACTTGTTGTTCAATAATTTTGTTCATTGTAAAAATCGTGATGCATTACTGAAGTAGACTGAATCAACAAGCTGCTGTAAACAAACTGGTAGATAGATCGTGCACATTTTGGACACTGAAATTAATTATAGTGCTAGCATCTTACAGAAAAAAAGAATTAAAAAGATCATTAGCGTAGCCCTTTTAAAAGACAAATTCCCGGTACTTTTTTGACAGAAGGGGTATATCATAATTTTTTTGTACGATAATTTTTTTTTTCCAAAACCTTACTGTGAAAGTTTATTTTTATTTAAATGTTTTATGGTCCATAGTCGTTCAACAGTAACATATATATATATACATATAATAAAAAAACTGTGCGTTTGTTTGTATATTTATATCGATATTGTTTTAAAGGCTGAATAATTCTTTTACCTATGTATTTTTTCTAAATTCTGAGGAAGGTATTAGGCATCAATATATCTAGATAACTCCATTACTTGATGCTTAATAACGCTAAACTGGGAGCGTGTTGTATTTAATAGTTAATGTTTAAGTTCGGGATTAGGCGTGAAAGACGAAGTGTAGTTTAACCGAATTAAAGCTTGATATTTTCAAGCTTGAAGATATAAATGCACAAAAAATGAGCTCATGTTCATTTCAATTTTTTTTATTCACAAATCCTTTTGGCAGCCCTGATTTGATATTTTTTGCCTTTTTTATTTGTTGTTCAAGGTGATTTTTTGTAAGTCTAAAATGAAAGTCTTTAAAATTCATTTGTCGCTGCATGTTTTGCAGTTTGAAGGCGGCATGAGAACCTCGTTTAAAAAATTCGACAATTGCCTTCAATTTTACCACAATTGATTTACTTCTGACGCTGCTGCTTGGACAATTAAATTAATTGTATGCGCTAAGCAAGGAATATGGCGTAGCTGACAATTGCGAATAGCAGCTTTTAAATTGTCTGCATTGTCACTAATAACTGCTCCTATTTTGTCAGTAATAGCCATTCATTGAATTTACCTTGTAATTCAATGGCAATTTTTTCATCCGTATATTGACTACAGATTTCCATACAAGTAAGTAATGGGGTTTTCAAATTGCAATCATGGTCAATGAAACGGATAGTTATGGCCATATAATTATTATTTGAAACTGATGTTCAACTGTCAGTGATTATTGCGCATGCTTCTATATTATATAATGACTTCCGAATCTCACAAGAAATTCTACCATATAATTGTGGAATTAAACTAGTTGTAATTGTTTTCCGACAAGGAACAGAATACCCAGGGTTTAACATGTGAACAACCTTCTTGAATTTTTCATCCTCAACGAGTGAAATAGGTTGAAATTCTTTAATTATAACCTAATTAATTGAATATCTAACGCTCGGCTTTTACTTTGAGGGACAGGTTTTGTAACAAAGGAAGTAAGGGATAACTATTGTATTTTTTTTAGGAAAAAGATGTTATTGGATGCACAGAAGAAGAATTAGGCGATTCAACAAGGTTTGTTAATTTAAGGGCTAATTGCTGCAATTCATTTGGTTCAGTCGCAATAGACTTAGTAGGATTTAAATTGTAATGCATTTCTGAAACATGATAATCAGAAGGACAAGGATTTTTTTGTCTTGAAATATCAACTCCTGTATGTTTGACTTTAATGTGACGAGATACATTACTATTCGTCCACCAGCATAGGATACTGAACTACGGCAAAGATTACACAAGGCAAGTCCAGATGTGACTTCTTTTTCTGCAGCTCATGTTTATAATTTTAAAAATAAAATATTCTTTTATAAAAGTGCTTATAATGTATCTACTTAGGTAAAAACTAATGTTTTAAAAAAATTATACCGATAAACATTTAGAAAAAATCGTCTTCTGATTATTTAAAGTAAAACAATTTTACGAAATTGTGTAGGCCCAAATAAAAAAAAATATAAACAATCTAAAAACACAACTCTAAATAGAACACGGAAAGATTATGCACGATGAAAACAGAATCGACTGTCGTCTTTTATCCCTCTACTAAGAATAATTGTAAAATGTATTTTGAGCATCATAGTATGCGCTAAAAGAACGATAGAAATTAATATGTGCAACATAGCTTCCCGCCAGAATGAAATTAAAAGAAAAAAGAACAATGATGTCATATAGAATATGTGCGTAACACTTTAAATTTTTCCTTCTCTGTTTAGTGATGAGGTTTGTTGATATAAGGTTGTTTTCGTAAATGAATCCAATAAGAAATGAAATAAGGAGAATCGTTGGGTAGATGAAGGGAATAGAGCATGCGTATTAGAAGTGATAGGCTACTAAGTTTACTAAAAATCGTATTCAACTGAAAAAGAATCGGATGCTTACTTAAGAGTCGAATAAGAGTTGAAAAGAGAAGAATAGGCATTTAATAGGTATGCATCAGTTGAGTTGAACAGGAGTATGAAGAGATGAACCGCTAAACTTGGCTGAAGAAGAGAAAGAGTTTACGCATTAGAGTTTACAGTACTGGTAGTGATGGGAAGGAAAAGAATTATTGAATCGGACGAACGATTCTTTTTTACGAATCCTTTCTTAGAATCGAATCGAAAAAAAATCGTTTATCCCACCACTAATGTTTAGTGAGTCTAATAAAACTTATTTATGGTACCAATTTGGAAATGATGTTATATTATAATATTAATTTTGGAATAACGGTAAGTCGTTGGTTTTTTATAAGTTAAATTTTTTACATTACTATTAGCAACATGATCATAATATTTTGTAATGATTTTTTTTTTATTACTATTTTGCTTACAAATTAGATTCTATTGACATAAAACGAGTTAAAATTTATGAGATGATTTATAGCGTATCTTTCGTTTATTAAGTGTGATTTGCGTATAGTTCGTTAACTGTGTACGTTGGACATGTAGTAATGATTCTTAGAAAGAAAGATAATCATGAATTAATGTCACCATCTACGATCATATAGTTAAATACAGAACTAAAATTACGCATATTTAAGACAAGATCAAAGACATGCTTTGTTTTATTGAAGTGGAATTATGATTAGTCATTGAAGTGTAATATATTAGGGACATAAGGAACTTTGGCAAAGGCGAAATTATGGAGCCGAGTGTTTTTAATTACGATTTTAGATGAAGATTTGCTCTCTGTATTCCTGTTTGCAGACCGAAACACACTCTGTTACTGGATTGAGACAACTATATATTCGCGCAGCTCATACACCACCATTCGCCAAACTGTACTCTGGCTTCATTATCTTTGTGACTTATAGTTTCTGTGCTAAGTGTGCTGTGTTACTGAAGAAATATGTCAAGGAATTCCATAAATCATCCCGATAACTTCTAGTACATGGTGGGGATTTGGCGTTTGAAGAAAAACAACAAAGTTTGACTGCACTTACAGATGTCTCCAGTTATAAATGTTATGAACTATATCGCGGTTGTAAAGTTGGGATACAAGATAAGATCTGGGCCCCCTCACATCTGCTGTTCGACCGATGTGAAATCTGGACTAAAAAAAAGAAGTAGTAACTCAAAACAGACAGTGCAGTATCTGAATTTACCGTCTACTATAAGACGTCCCTCAAAGTAAGGAATTACCTGTACCATATCCTCTAACATATCAAACTTTAAATAATTAATATGAGATACCTAATGAAGTTCGACATGTGTGCAGGGTGATCCTCCTTTTGAAGCAGAATTCTATTCCTATGAACTTCATTTGATAATTCAAAGTGAATTAACCAATTCTGTTCGGGATTTGAACAAATCAAAGAAAAACGCCAAGCTTTTGGAATCTACGTTAAAAGATTGGAATTTTTTCCATATTGACACTAGTGAGTCGATAACACACTAGACGATTAGTAATCGTCAAGCAAAGGTTCCAGAATTACATTTTGAAGAGAATATTTTAGTGTACTGCTTAATATTTGTGCTTTTATGGATGCATTTCATCATGAACTTAAACCTAAAGAATGGAGACTCTCCTTTAATTCTTCGAAAACTAATTTAAACGCTGTTCTTTTGTACAATGGCAACAAATTTTTCTTCTGTTCTGTTAACTTAGGCGACTAAAATAAAAGAAACATATAACAATATGAAAATCCTATATGCTGCAGTCTAAATGTTATTGCGTTATAAATGAATTTACTGTTCGACTCTCGACTACATTAAATTTTGTTGCTGTTTGCGTGAATGCGACAAGATAAAACAAATCATTATATCAATAAGGAGTGGCCAAAGAGTGAAACATTTACGCCTGAACAGAAAAATGTTATATATCCCCGCAAGTTAACTCGGAAATTATTCTTCTATACTTCCACTCTGTATAAAATTAGGGGTATTCAAAAATTTTGTTAAATCAATGTATAAAAGTGATGCTGAATTTCATTATTTGTAAGAAAAGTTTCCTCGTGTTATTTAAACTAAAATCAAGGAAGAAATTTTTTAGGTCCCTAAATAAGAACTTTCATTAGAGATGGACAATTTGAAGAACTGTTAAATCAAATCGAAAAGTCAGCGCAGAGGCCATTTAAAAGTGTTGTGCAAAACCTTTTAGGAGGTCATAAATCCCCGACTAATGTGAAATCTCCCTAAAAATTAATTTCTTGAATTCACACCTAGCTTTCTTGCCGGACAACCTCGGCGCCGCCAGTGACGAGCACGGGAAACGCTTCCACCAGCAAATATAAATTATGGAAAGCAGGTACCAATGACAGAGAAGTGCAAGAATGTTCACAGATTATTGTTGGACGCTAAAGAGGGATGTTCCAGATGCTAAACACAAAAGGAAAACAACTACTACCACATTTTAGGTAAGTTGAATAGTGGCCTGCATGCATGTAAATTCTTGCATTCCTTTCAGAAAAAAAGTGTGTAATGAAGAAAGCTTTTTATATATTTAAATTTAGCAAAAAAAAATGTCGATTAGGATCACATATTTTGTTACTTACTGATATAAATAATTATCAAAATTATCTAACTGATATCATTTTAGTAAACGTACTGCAAGGATGGCTCACGAATCCGAGATCATTTGATTACTAATTTAAAATTAATTTAATAAAAAAAATAAGCTCACGTTCGTATTATAATTTAGTAAGTTCAACCAATTTTCTTAAATATTCTATTTATATGAAACGGACTTAATTCATTATATAGATTTTTTTTTTATTACAATTCAAAAATATCTTGTGTTAAAATGTAATTGTCAATATTTGAACAATATGAACAATAATGTAAAGCAACAAGAAATTCATTTTCACCTAAATACATAATTTGAATTGTTTTTATGCCCTTTTTTAAATAATTTTTAACTGTAAAGTAGTTTTACCTTTAAGTATATTCTTTAATTATTTTTATATAAAAATAATATATTAATTTAATTATTCTAAATAATAGTATAGAGGAATTTTTTTAAATACATAAGAAAAATAGTTACTTAGAGGGTATTTAATTTCTTACACATCTTTATACATAAAGGAGGGGATAATTATTGAAAATTTTATCTAGAAATTGGAAGCAATTTTTACCTTCAGGAAGAACTGAAATCTTAGGAAAATAGATTCTGTCATTTTAGGTTAATACATTTTATTTTCGCAATAAATGAACGTCCCCTTAATTTAAGTAATACATTTAAAAATCCGTGAAATTACAGCTCTAAATGCTGTAAATTACCACCATTCTGATAAATCCAATAACCAAAGTATTTCTAGAAGTCAGTCTACTTTACAGCAATGTATATCCAAAATGAAATGGTAATTATTACTTAGTATACCCTGCATAATCTACTATTTTAATTTATTTATCTGATATAAATATAAAATAATATTAATTAAGGTTACCTTATCAATGATTCAGAAGCAATGAAAAAATTTCACATACCTTATATTATTGAAGATAAGTCCTATAACAGCAGTAAAAATGAAACACCGCGCCATCATCAAGATGAATTTGTATAATGTACAAAACATTTATCTTAGTCTTTGAGAAGTTCACAAATGAATAAATAAATATAGACCACAATAAATAAATGATAACCATTCAGATTGAATAAAATTATTTATCAATAATTAGTTTATGAAACGGGAATAAATCATTACAATAGTAAATTAAAAATAATGACGCTACTATTTGAATTTATCTTTGTAAGATAGCAAATATAGTTAAGATTAATTATTATTATAGCTAAAACAATAATATGACTATTGATTTTTTATTGAAAGCAATGGATTTGATTAATTTTATTAATATTAAGAGAATTACATGTGCATATGTCCTATAGATAAATCTTTTTCAATATTTTATTTATTTTCGTTTTGCTGGAGGCATAGTTCCACCAGTGAAATTTAAAAAAGAAGACCTAACAAACCTAACAAGTCCCTTGTAACAAGTCCCTTACAAACCTAAGTGTTACTTATTTACATACGGATACTACCAGTTATTTTGGGAGTATTGAGCTTGAAAATTTTATGTCGAGAATCCTCTGGTAAAATCCGTTTGAAAATTTTCCTTTTTGTTTACTTGCAGATAAATAAAAACAGGAGTTGCTTATGAATAGAAAGTTCGTGCTTATTTTGTTTTATTTTTTCTTAATCATAAAGTTAAATATATATTAACGACGGGGGTGAAGACTTTAATATATATTAAAGTTAAATATATATTAACGCCGCGACGGGGGAACTGACGTTTCCCCGTCGCGGCTTTACCCGCAATATTTTCTTTAATAGCAGGCTTATTTAATTCACATATAAGTGCTAGCATCCCCGTCGCGGCTTCATCTACCCTATATAGTTACTTGTATTTCCCTCGGGCTCGCCCTTCCCGTCCAGCCGAGGGGCTCTACTCCATGGACCCTGCGTCAGTAAACTGATGCTTGTGAAAATAATAATAAGAAATAAAAATTAAAATCCTTTCAATTTATAACTAATATGAGTGTATTTTAATTTCTTCAGAGCAACAGTTTGGTCAGTACAGGACCCGAAACTTTGAGTAATCTGAGGAATGCGGGTCTCAAAATAAACTACCTCCATCTTAAAAACATTACTTATTATATGTATTCTGTACAGTGGGATCTTGTAAACCACTATTGGGTGCAGAGACATAATGAGTTACAATCTCGAATCTTTATACATTTTTCTAAAAATTCAAACGTGTACGTCAGTGTAAAACAGTCTACTGCTACACTGTTAAAGAGTTTCATACCTCACTTATAAAATTTCAAACTTTTTTTAATTTTGCAAAATTAATATTCTCCTAAACTATTTTTTAATGACTTCAAGAATAGGAAAACCGCTTTAATTCGACCTTGTGTATTTTGAAATGATTCTTGTTTCGGTCTAAAATTACAATAATGAATTTTTCTACTACGTTTTAGTTGTTTTCCTTTCTTTTAATAAAAGTAAAATTTCTTAAACTCTCATGATCAGTCGATGTTACTTATATAACTTTTTTTTCAATTAAAGTTTTGACAAATTTTCTTGAAATAATATTATTTTTTATTGTAACTTAACCAAGTTATTGTACGCCAAACCTAAAAACTTGCGTTTTGCTACAACAATCTTCGGAGATTTACAATAACTTTTTCCAATATTAATAGAGATACAGTTACAGAACCAGTTTTATACAGTTTTTCAGGTCTAAGACCAAATGAAACTTTCAAATTTACCCTAAAATTTTTAATTCCAATAGTTTCACCTATCCTTGGAGCAGAAATCAGAACGAAATTATTCGCAAGCTGTAACTAGAAAATAAAGCGTTTTCAGATCTATATTAAATGAGGTTTTTTATTTACTTAACATATAGAGATGTCCTAAAAATTTTTACGTTTATTTATATACTTTAATTAGGTAGATTTCATAAGAAAGCTACCTATTGTAATGGGTACTATGATTCGACTTCCGGAAAATTTCCGCAGCAACCATTGTCGTATTGAGAAAAATTTGAATTTTTCTTAACCTTAAGGTGGAAATCTTTTTTATCTCCTACTTAGCACCGGTAAAATCTACCTCCACCTTCCGGCGTGCCGAAAGGGATTTTTTTTCTTTTATAAGAAATTTATCGAATAAAATCTCACAGGATCACTTTATATTGCAATGAACAGTAGAAACTTCTGATGAAATGACATCAGAATCCTTAAAGGATTCTAAATCCTTAAAGGTTTATATAAAAGAATTTTCGTTTGATAGTGACTCCCCGCTTAATCTTAGGGGAATTACAATTTTTATTTTCAGAATAAAGTAAATAACAATGCAGTTGTTAGGAAAATCCAAGTTAAAAATAAATGTGCTCGTAACTACGTTTGTCTAATTTCACAAGATAAAAAAGTTATTATCAGTGTTAATAACAACAAAAGGTTAATGATCATGACATCAACTGATTTGTTATGCTAAAACAGACACACACACATACAAACGTACTTAATTTCCTCTTACCTCTTCCTTAAAAAGAATCTGGTTTGTTCCGAATTCACTGTAATCCACCAATTTAGTGTAAAAAAGGAAATGTTTTCTTAAAAAATAAAATGAACTTCAAAAATAATTTTCTTCAAGTTTCGCATCAAAATACTTTGAATATCAAACTGTTAAGGCTTTACATATATAGTGTGATAATAAAGTACGGAAACCGCTTAATATTTCAAAATTGAGGGTTATTAGGAAGTACAAACAAATAATCTCTATAGTTACAAAATTACTCCTCTACAGTATGTTTGAATTTTTTGGCCGCTATCTTGGTTCGGTAACATTGAATCGGCCTTTATTTTATAAAAAGAGGAAGTTGGACATATGTAGATACATATTCTTAAATGTAAAGATTAACTAGAAAAACGATAGCGGATTCCGTTTCTCGATAAATGTTTTTGTTTTCGAATTATAACCAATCAAATTTGCAAAAACCAAAAATCGCGGTAGTAGTAAGACACGGTAAAATGATCCGTAATACCTTTTTTATTTCGTATTACGTTGAGAATTAAATTCGATAAAAGAAAAACTTTAAACAGTTCATGTTGGAATTAATGGCTGGAACACTAATAATAACAGTCTTCGGAATAACAATATTAACAATAATACACAATAATTTACTGCAGTACTACAAATTAAATGGTTAGGCAAATTTCTTAAATTATGATGCTATTAAATTTAAAAATTTTAGTCAAATATTTTCGATCTTAAATTACTTAATACAATAGCATACCATTCTACGAGATGTATTCAAAATGCGTTCCCTTAAATGCTTTGACTGGCAGTTCATTACCTTATTTAATATCCTTTTATAACTTGTTGTTTACATTTTTAATTATCACAATATTTAATTTTAAAATGTAGTTAAATAATTTTTGTCCCAAATTACTGTATACAGTAGCATGCCATTCTACGAAAGTTTTTAAAATCTTCCCCTCTCTTAATTGCCGGTACACTAACCTAAAGAATTTTCGTTTATAACTTGTTGCATCATGTTTGTTGATACACGTGCAGATTCGTCAATTATACAAGCCATTATTCAAGTTTACAGATGTTGTTTGTACGCATTATGTTTTAAGTAACTCAAAAATAGCAGTCGCGAAGGACAGAACTAGAAACCTGGCAGGCCATTCGATGGCTCTTCTACGACCTGTCAAATGATCTGGAGATGTTTAATTAAAAATTTTCCGTGTTCTTAGATAAAAGTGAGGTGGCACCCATCTTGCTGAAACCGTAATCTACATAATTGTGTAAAAACTTTCCGGATATTTGGTAAATGTTAATGGCTAACAAGTTGCAATAAGCATCTCTGTAAAATTTCCATTTAAAATAGAAAACCCTTTCTTATTACCAACGATTCCTACCCAAACGTTTACTTTCTCAGGGTAATCTGTAGGACGCTTTAACACCCATCTGGGATTATCATTGCTCCAGTATCTAGAATTATATCTATTCCTATGGTCATTTAACATGAATAAGTTTCACCTGCAAATATTACTGAATTAGAGAATCTTGCGTCCAAGTCTACTTATATAACATCACAAAATTCGACACGATGATCAAAACCTTCTTCTGGCGGTTTTTGCGCAAGGTGTACCTTATAAGGGTACAAATTATTGTTTTTAACAATTTTTTTCACTAAAAAATAACTAATGTCATAATGGATAACAGTTTTCCGAATCGTTGAATGAGATTCTTCAACAAACGTCTGTAAAACATCTAATAATTTTACATCATTAATGGGAGTTTTTGGTCTCCCTGTGTGAGAACTATTTCTTAACAACTGATCTACTACTCTAAATTCGTAATATATTACATAAATTTCAAAAGGTTTTTAAATTGTAAAAATTTCTTCAAAATTTATTCTAGACGACCGAAAACGTTTCACTAAATTTTTAATTGAATATAATGATTATTAAAATAAATAATATTATTTGACCTAGATATTTAATTTTTAGTAGTGTTGAAAATTATTAATTATCGTGTATTTTAGTTATTATTATTCTCCCTTTATGAATCATCTTGTCGATGGTGATGGGGCTTGAGTGCTCAATGATACAGAATAGCTGAACCGAAGGTGCAACCACATTGGAGAGGTATCTGTTGAGAGCCAGCCTAAGGAATGATACCTGAAAGAGGGCAGCAGCTCTTTCAGTAATTGTTAAGGGCGTAGGTCGGGAGGACTTAAACGGCCTTATCTACATCACTTAATCTTCTGAGTAGTGCGCAGTTGAAAGCAATGGAAAACTACAACTGTTTTTTTTCCAAGAAAATAATGATATTATTCTGCATTTTTATGTAACAAACATGGAGACGCCTTCCTTGGTAAAATATTCCGAAGGTAAACTAATCCTCCGTTCGGATCTCCGGGTGGGGACTACTAAGAAAGGGGTCACCAGAAAATTAAAAAATAACATTCTACAAGTCGGAGCGTGGAAAGTTAGAAGTCTAAAAAAGTTTGGTAGGTTAGAAAATTTAAAAGGGAAATGGGTAGGTTAAATGTAGATGTGGTAGAAATTATCAAGGTTCAGTGGGAAGAGGAAAACGACTTTTGGTCAGGTGATTTTAAAATAATTAACTCAGCGTCAAATAAAGGGCAGGCAGGAGTAGGTTTCGTAATGAACAAGAAGATAGCGAAGAATGAAAAATATTTTAAAAAGCTTAGCGATAGTCATTGTAATCAGGATAAAATCAAAACCTGAGCCGTCAATGATTGTTAACATCTATATGCCTACAGGTGCCCTCGATGATGATGAGGTAGAGTGTGATACGAAGAAATTGACAAAGCAATTAAACACATAAAAGGGGTTGAAAATTTAATAATAGCTGGAAATTGGAAAGTAAGCATTGGAAAAGGCATTGAAAGGCATTGCTTTTCATTTGAAAGGCAAACATTGAAAGGAAATATTGTGGGTGAATATGAGCTGAGCAAAAGGAATAAAAGAGGGGACCGACTTATTGAGTTTTGCACGAAGTTTAATTTAGTAATTGCCAACACCCAGTTTAAAAATCATAATAGAAGAATATATATATGGAAAAATCCGGGTGATACTGCACGGTATCAGATAGATTATATCATGGTTAAGCAAAGATTTAGAAATCAACTCCCTTTTTCGTAATGTTACAGTTTTTAACCATTTTACATTCCCGGAAAATATAACTAGAATAGTTGACTAGAATATTTAAGGGAAAATATGGTGATTGTCACAAAAATAAGGTATTGTGTTTTAGGGCCCAACTAGTTCATCTAGACCAAAAAATATTTGAATGTCTGTAGGTATGTATCTATGTGCCTACATATGTACCGTACTTGTGTCGCACTGCTTTTGGCCTAATGTATCTCAGGATTGACCTAATCGTTTTTCTTTAAATTTAGCCCAAATATTTGTATACATGGGGTACTGATCATATTATTATTATTTTTCACATTTCGTTTAAGGAGAAGAGGAGATATCGCAAAAAAACAAATTTTGATTTTCTTTAGTTATTTTAGAGAAAACTTTATTAAAGAAACTTTTTTACCTACAATGCATTTATAAATAACCCAAAAAAATCAACCCTCATCTCTAAAATAGATATATTTTTTTTTCTTTTGCTCTACCTCCTTTCGATCTAAGACCTTTAAATGATTTTTTAAAACTATACATAAAAAAGCTGTCAAGAATTCTTTATAATTTTTTTTTAAATTACAGACACCGGACCTAAAATACAAAATATTTTTTGAAAATGTTCTTTTCCTTATTTTAGTCTTTACTGAATGAAGGTGGTGTAAGATTTAGAGCAACTTTACTTCGCAAATTTCTTATCCTTAAATATATTAATATTGTAATAAGGACGGTATGGTGGGCCTGGGCCTGATAACCGATTCCTACCAATTATTATGAAAGTAATAATTAATATAATTACTGGAAGAATCCAGAAAGGGACAAAAAGGAAAACCCTTTTTATAAAGTATAGGTCCGTTTAACAATCGTATTTTGTTACTGCCCGCTAACACACAATGAACACCTGTTGTACGGTGAGACTCTTCTCACCGTACTCTTCTCACCAGGTTTGGAATTTATGGGAACAAAAGCCTCGATCAACTGTTTTTACCCTTAGATTTGGGTCCGGTCCGGTAAATAAAGAGGCTAGAAGTATAAATTTTCAGGATAAGACCAGCTAGAAAGAGTTCTATTAAAACCAGTCTGCGAGGCGTTACGGCGTCGGTCCCGCAAGGGCAGTTCTGCGAGGTGTTCAGCGAGGAGATGCTGCGAGTCGAGTAGAATTGTGTGGGTTCGGCAGAGTTCTGCGAACCAGTCTAGCGAGACGTACGACGACGGTCCAGCGTGGAAAGTCACAGGTGTGAGTCTGCGAGACGAGTGTGGGAGATGTCAGTCCAGCGAAGAGAGTATTTAGTTCGATACGATTAAGGTGACTCCACGAGTAATTCCAGTAACCAAGAAACACTATCGGTGAGTTACAGTAAAACTGTAAGTGTAAAAGTGAAAGAAATAATGCAATAGACTTCGTTCATAAACTGTTAGGGTAGACAACGAAAGGGATTTGCAAGTGAGTTTTATAAGATTGTTTGTTAATATAAGTTTGTTAATATAAGTTTAGTAGTTAAAAAGGGTTAAAACTAGCGGTTTCTTTTGTTAATGGGTCTGAATTCTAGTTTTCTGTTTATATAACTAAATAAATAAATAAATAAATCCCGAACAATTATTTATTTTTAACTCTGTCTTACGTGTAATCTGTATTTATTTATTATTGACATTACTATTACTATTTGTACTATTTGATGTGTAATATTTTGATTGTTATCTCTGTTGATTACATTATGTACTTTTCTCTGTTTTTATTTCATGCTTGCTGTTTTGATTGTGTTATGTTTTATGTCATGTAATTATCGTTTACTGCTATTATCCTGATCATTATTGTGATTTTAATTACTATATTAATATTTGCGTTCATTAACTATTTTATTATTGTTATTATTATCATCATTGTAGTTATCACCATTATTATTATTATTATTATTAATTTGTCTGGTTGTAATTATGAACATTTTAAACCAATAAACTGTAATTATTTAAACATTATAAATTGTTAACAATCTCTCAATATCCTGATCGAACCCCACGAAACGCGGCGATATATTTATATGTCGGTTAATATTTTATATAATAAATACAAATATTATTATTATTATTATATAAAAATAATTACCTATAATAATATAATCTAATAAAAGCTGTGCAAGATATTGTATGACTTGCCCGGCGTAGCCATAAAAGTCATGAAATTCTTTGCCAGTTTTTTCTATTTTCATGATTAGAAATTGGTTTATGAACAAAGGAATATTCTAAAAAATTCAGTTAGTTCTTAAATACACTTTGAATATGAAACCTGTACGTCATTCATTTCATCAGAAATGGAACCCTTTAACATTTTAAATAAACGTAAAAATATATATAATATAATTCGAATTAATTTAATTTCTATTTAACGATTGACAAGAACTCCGAAATATACTCGTTTTAAGGTTTTTTTGTGGAATCTTCTGAATAATTAGTTAAAGGTGAACACAAAAATTATGAATAATGTGAAAAATTATGAACGCATATGTTATTTAGTTACAACAAGCGATACCTTCATTCTGCTCACTGTAAGGGTTGGCTTCACTATAAGTTGAATCCTTAGAAAAAGCAGTACTAAGGTGCTTTACTTCCGTATGTCATATAAGAATATTATAATTTATATGTATAATATAATATTATTATATGAGTATTATTAGAAATTCTATTTATTGTAATCAATTAGAAAAACTAATTATAATGATATTTTATATAAATTAATATTTCCACTTACCAACAACTTTTAATATAAGTATCCGAGCGATTTCAGATAATAATCGCAAACATTTTACGGACGTACGTTATATTTTTATAAACGTATAAATTACTTAATTATTTGACAATCGACTATTAAGAACATAACAATTTTAACTTAGCTTTAATTGAAATTATAATAAAAAAATTATATACATGAATATTAAATTAATAACTTCATGTAATCCCTGATGATGAAGAAGTGACTCCGAAAGTGCTCGGATACTTACATTAAGTATTGCTGTTAGGTGGAAACATTATTTTATATAGATTATATTAATACCAACGGTGCCAGATGCTTCGAAAATTAAATATAATTATATTACATTTTATCCACTAAGTATGATAAACATGAAGTGTTTGTTTATTTGAAGAACAATTTTTCGTACTTTGTGGATATAAAGAAAAATAAACACAAAGGTGGATAATAGCTCTAATGGGTGTCTGGGTGTCTGAAGTAGCCTGGCACTGATAATAATGAAACGGAGGAGATAAAGTACCGCTACAGGACCGTCATAGTTAGCAATAAACCGGCCGTCGCTTTGCTTCACAAGTACTAATGGTGTGCTCATTTTTGTATTTTACAAAGAGTAGTTTTTATGGCTCATCAGTAACAATTTTTTGTTGTATCGTTTCTTCTCATTCACTCTTACCTTCGCAATGCCTCAGCCGCGATCTAACCGAAGATTAGCACGAGAAAGCGGGTTTAAAATTCGAGCCGAACGGATAATAATAAATGTTTACAACAAAACCACAGAAGAAAACCCAGAAATGTTATTTTATATAATTAAGCTCAAGTAAGTATCCTTTACGTCATTTCTATTATTATGGATAGGTTATAACAGAATAGAATAATTTGGGAGAAAATGAAAATTTCAGCACCTCTGTAATACAACATAAAAGAATCGAGAAGATGTTTCTTTAGAAATATTGTAAACGATTTTTATATACGGCATAAAAAATTGCTGACATTAAAGACATTATATATGTTTTAAAAACTTAACATTCAGATCTACAAATAAATTGCACGCACTGTACCAAATATTCTGTACGGTATTGGTTTTACATGAAGAAGACTGAAAATAATAGGATATTTTAGATACAAAAAACTATATACATTTTATAGATTATTTAAAACAAAAAATTGTAGACTGAAACTAGGACCGATAGTTTTTCAAACGAATCATACATTTACTCAATACAGGTAAAATGTTATCGATGAACTGATGATTATTAATTGCTACAAAATACCTGCGTCCAAAGGATAGAAACTGATATTGATTCGCGTCGGCAGAGCTGCAGAAGAAATTCCGGATATAAATATGATTTTACATAGAACCAGAACAAGGAGAATACCGAAATAATAAAAAAAATAAATTGACATTTTGTTTTCCACAAAAAACGTGCTTAATTTTTTGTTAAAGCTTAGTTTAAGTTTTGTTACTATTTCAATTTAATTAATAAAAATGTTAGAATAAAGAGAAAACATTAAGAGTATTTGACGTAAAGGAGTCAGTTAATCACACTCCGATGAATAAAATACTTAAACTACGAATATTCTCTGTAGATACAACTCATAAAACTTTTTTAACAGTAGTAAAATGTCAGAAAAAACTAATTGTATCGAAAAGTTCATCAACTATAGTTTGCATAACTCCTTTCAAATTGAAATTTATGTTAGATATCGTCAAATTAATCTAAAGTAATGAAAGCGGTGTATATCTATCGTTCTCATACATCACGATTAAAAAATAATCGTTGTTCATATCATTATAAAGATTATAAATGGCAGTTCATAAAGCGAACATATTTAATGTGATGAATCTCAACTAATTTTCAAAACATTTGTAAAAGGTTATTGTAAAGAAGACTACAGCAAACATACTATTTCGGTCACATACAAAGATTTTAACTTGAAGTTATAGCGTCATAGAATTGTTGTCGTAAGAGTAGTCGGTTATACTGTTAATTTAACTCTGAGTTTGAGAAGAGCGGATAAGGAAATTCGAAATTATTATTAATCGATCAGATACTTATTTACTTAAAGAACTTTTATTTAGTATTAGTAAAAGAAAACAAAATTAATTGTATGATTTTATTTATATTTTTAAATGATTTTTTTTAAATTTAATATAAAATTAAAATTTTAATTGCGGCAGTGACAGATAGCATCCTTGCATCGGCCTCCCTTCTTCCCTAAAACAATGCAATGAGCGGCGCAGGCTGCATGGTTTGGTGTTACCCATTTCGACTGAAAACTTAGAAGATCACATGTAGCTCTGCGGATTCGTAGATGCACATCTTCTAGAGGCTCATACTCAGCAAATTCTGTAAATTAAGCCGCAAAATAAGAAATAATCAAAACCTTTGAACTAACTAAATCATATAAACAACAATATTATATTAAAATAATTGTGTTATTAATTTATTATTTCGCATTTACAAATAACTAGTTTTTTTTAAGTACAGAAGAAAGATTATTTTTCAAGGTAACAGACAAAACATTTATCTCAGCATCTGGTAATCCAAAGAAGCATCATAGTTCAGTTGTCATAGGTAAAACCAGTCGTTTCTATGTTAAATCCGTTAACGAAAAATCTTTGATATCACAGATAAACTAACTTGCATCAGTACCTTGTTTACCGTTCGTTAGATTTACAGAATTATCTATTTATAATTTAAATGAATGCATAAGAACTAACAGCAGTTAATTATAGTAAAAGTAAAATTAATAATGTGGCAAAGAAAATCCTGACGTAAAGTATTTTTAATAATATTTGACATAACTAATATTAGTAGATTTATTTATTTATTTATTCACTGAACAATTTTACCTACTTACAGTTATTGATAATGACTATTAACTGAGTCATGTACTACTCTGCAAGTCTTCAGATATCAAATGCAACTTTCTTAATACTGGACCGATAGGCATCTGCACACCTTGTTTATGTAATTAGTGTTAATGTAGTCATTTACAATCCATAGTGATGGCAAGGACAGAGTGAAATGTTATTTAGACCGTTCTAAATAACATTTCACTCCTGTACATTTCGTACCCATGTATGAAGAAAGTAATTTATTATTAAGCAAAAAAAATATCAAGCCCGACTAAAATTTGATCCGAAAACCTGTTTATTTGTACTTATTTATGCAACTATGAGAATATAGTGAAATATATTTCAGAAATATGAACTGATTTCCCAATTTATCAAGTCAATTCAATTGTAAATAAGATAAAAAACTAAAGCATATTTATTCTTGATCGATATAAAATGAAAAAATTATCACCCGATTTTATGATGATTTTAATTACGTTTAACATGATTTTACGTAACAAAAAATAATTGTACGGTAGATGGTAATTTTATCTTAAAATAGCATAACAAAACTGCATCTTATATTCTCAAAATAGTAGTATATTTTCAAATATTTTTTGCACAGATCTTATGAAAATTTATCAATGTATTATTAGAATTACTTTTTGTTTATCATTTAAAAAACTTGTATACTTATTAGCAATTTTCTGTTAATAACTGCCAACAAAATAAAACAAATTAAAAAGACAGAAAATATGTTCAGTCTTAATTATAATCTGTTTCTTCAGTTAATAATAGATAGTTAAAAATAGATAGGATTATGAAGATAATTTTACTCCATAGTTATGATTAAAATATATTGCTGTAAACGAGAGCTTAATAAATACAATAGAGATTTTAGAAACCACTTGCAGAACCGTTTCAGAAAACTTTCAACATTTAATGTTTATATATGAAGCAATATTACTGTATTTGTCTGCCCGTACCTTGTTTTTAATAAAAGAATATATCTCAATTTGTTTTAATGAAATAACTAAGTTTAATAAATACACCTATAGTAATCTCATCTGAAATGAGTGGTCTTGTTTTTATATCAGTGGTCTTGTTTATAAATATATATGATTTTACAGGATATTATTTTATTGTACAAAAGAAATATACATAGGGGTACAAGAAGAAGATAGATAGATTAAATAGCAACTAGGTATGCCGGCAGCTAAAAGCTGGTTTGAATGAATTTATCGAGTTTGAGCAAAAATAGATAATTATAGAAAATTACGAATAAAACCAATAAAATTCATGCAATTTTGTGAAAAAATTAAAAATTCGATTAAAAATAATTCAATACTTATTATCAAAAAGAACATTACATAAAAAGAAAATAGTAATAGACCACGATAATGTAACAAAAAATAAATAGATTAAAAGAATTATATATTTTTTTATGAAATAATTAAAATAATATTAAAAATCTGATGTGGACACCACATGACTTCTTTGTACGCCTATTAAATTACATATTCACATTTTTTTTAAATGAAAAGTATATTTCACTAATAACTTCTGATGTTTTTTTCATATTTTGTATTTATTATTTATTGTAATTTTTTTTAAAAATATATTGATTAATAAATCAATATATTTAAATTAAAAAAAAAAAACAAGGAATGAAGTCAGATTCGAACCGATGTGCCCTCCCCTTGTAAGATCCAAATATTTCATTAATTAAAATTTGATTTGGCTATAACTCTGGAAACAATTAAAGTAAATACCACTTATACATCGTTGAAAAGCTCCCGATGAGAGTTTATTACTGCAATTATGAAAAAGTCCAAAGATCCAAAAAAAATTGGATTTCTGGGCTTTTTGGGCATTTTTGGTCATGTAGATTGAAGTCAAAAGGGAAGGTACACAACTACATGTTGTAACAGTCCTAAATCCAAAATTTCAACATTCTATGGCTAATAGTTTTTTTACTTACGCGAGCTACATACGTACGTACTTACAGATGTCACGCCGAAACTAGTAAAAATGTATATTTCCGTTAAAATCTGAAAACCGGAATTTTTCATGATTACAATACTACCTTTACTGCGTACGAGGAATTAAAAATGAAAAATTGGGGATAACCGTAACTTTGTTAATTTACTCCTCGGATGGTCGACAGTCTATTATACAGCAAACTGAAAAGAAAACATTGAAAGCCTACAAACGAAAATTAAAAATTTTCGGAATAAAATAATTACTGAACTATAATATACTACTATATGTTAATAAAAATTAAGGTTAAAATTTAGTCATTACTGGACTTTAATAAAAACCGAATTTTAATTTATAAAATTAATTCAATTACTACATCAGAATTAAAAGGTTACGTACCGTATTCATTAAATCCATCTGGTTGTGCATAAGCTGTTGATGATTGTAAAAATACAGCAAACATTAATGTTAAAACTGATAAAAAAAACATTACGTTGAACTTCATTTTTATTTTATATTACTAGACGAAATTTTTTTAGCACAATGATCTTCAGTATTACTATTGTGAATAGTTGACGTCTTGACTTCGAATGATACCTACCTTGCTTCTGTAGGTACATTTATATAAAATAATTGTGGATCCCCTATAAAATAACGGAGAATATTTGTTTTGATGCAGTCATACCTTTCAGAAAGTTAATTTATTTTGTTGTAATTTACAGTACTATAAGAAATTTCAGGGGGAATTACTGTACTTATCTTCTCATGTTTAAATCACAAGAAAAAGAATAAAGCCACGTTAATCAGAATGTACGTGATAGGTCCATCATGCCGCTGGAATCTTCAATTATTGTTAATAAACTACACGCGCTAGCACGGAAATACATTAATAATAATAACAGCAACAGTTTTATTGGCATTTGCTGTTAGATTTACCTCATTCCTAATTAGTTGAATAATTATATATATATATATATACACACGTATATATAGACACATGTCACAAACACACACACACACACATTCAGAATGTGTGTGTGTACGCGCGCGAATAAAATAACTGTTTGATAACATACACATTATGACCTCCGTAGATGTTTGCTAGTTTTATGCGTTTCATACGGAAGGTTGAAGAATCGAAACCCGATTAAGCTTGGTTACTTTTACACAGAATAAATAAATATTCATTTCCAATCTTATAAAAGAAACCGAAGCGTGGTTGATAACTGGGAGGAAGACTTTTGTGACTGGAGTGAAATAAATAAATTAATTTTGTCCTACATTAAAATATTGATTAATTGAATTTCTCCACACCTCCCATTCCTTACAGCTATCCACAATCATCTACTGAAAATTAAATTCTGGGAAACTGGGATGACTTAAACAGGCAGAAAGTACAACTAAACTTTTGTATGGTTGCAAAAACTAAATATTACAAAAACGTAAATAATTACACTTCAATAATAAAAAGGACTGTCGGGTACTGGTACTGCAGGCCAGGAGTTATAAACACTGTCGGGGACCAGCGGGCAGTAGCTTTTCAAGTTCAAGTTTTGTGATTCTGCGATAAAAGCGATAACAGTGAGTGTTTGATAACAACGAGTGAAGAGTGCGTCACGACACTTTTCATTGTGGACAGAGGTTGAGAACAAGAAGCTGTTCCATGATTTACTCGTATTTATAAATAAGAGTGAAATAAATAAATGACAATATTCTCACCATTCATAAAGTATAGGGTAGGTCTTTTATAAACAGTAAAAGTAATAATACTTGCAGAAAGTGAATTGTATGAATTTCAGATATTTCTATTGTTACCTTATTGTTAATGCAATATTAGCTTCTATTCGTCATTATAACGAACGGTGTTAGTAAAGTGTGCTGTATTTTCGTATTTATAATTTAATCATCATTAAATCAATTTTTTTCTTTTTATTAGAATTACTATTTTGTATGTTATACATAATTATAAATATTATTCTTTATTTTATTTATGTATTTTTAGAGTAGTAAATTATATTATCAAGACATTTTCACTTTTGTTAGTCTCTCAATATCCTTGTCGAACCACGAATACGCGACAATATGTTGAGTTAGCGAATTTGGTAAGAGAAGATGATTTGAGGAGTTTAACTAGTACGATTCTGATGCAGAACTTGTGGAAGAAAATAAAATTTTGACAAGATTACGTTAAACAGCTTACAGCACAATATCAGTAAGTTGACCTTCAGAATAGGGCACGTAGGAGTAATCTGTTACCCAAATCTCTGAAATGCAATAAAGAAAACGATTATAAAATCGTATGCGCAATTTTTGCTATCATTATTTGCAAGTAAGGTCTAACTTAGGGATAAACAGGATCTATTGTCTGGGTAAAAGGGCTGATAATTTCTCTATAACAGCCCACATTTCTGACAATACAGATATCGAGCTAATTTTGCGAAATACAAATAGTTATAGGGTTTATAGTTTTATGTGAAAACTAGGAATAAAGGTTCTATTTTTATGATAGCGAGAAGGGAGTTAATGCGAAAAGTGCAGATGTGGGGATTTCAATTTTTTCTGACCGAACGTAGTGCATGGCGAAGCTTTCGTAAAACGATGACGAAACATTTTTTTCGTTAAATGCGTCGAGTTATATGGAATAAAATTTGTAAAAACCAAAAAATTGTGGAAGTAATAAAACGGGGTAAAATAATAAGTCAAACGAGGTAAAACGAGTCTTAAAAATAATAAATAACACTGGTAATAATAATTATAATAAAAATAATAATAATACACCATAACTAGTAATTTGGAATACTACTACAAATTAAATAGCTAGGTCAACTAATATTATTTATTTTAGTTTTCATTATATTGAATTTTAAAATTTAGTTAAATGTTTTCGACCCTATACAATAAATTCTAGAAAAAAATTAATCTAACAAATTTTTAAATTTGTATAATGTGTTACAGATTTAGAGTAGGACTCGTAAATCAGTTGTTACATGACAACATTGCGTTTTGATCCGCGTTACATCAGTGCAGGTTATTAAATTTCTAATTTTGACTTCTTACTTCACCATACAAGTACAGTGTTAAGTTGTCTTCAAATTAATTACGTATTCGGAAACTAAGTTGCACTGATTCAAATATTTGTTCCCTAGTGAAAATTTTATTATTATCTTCTTTTATTCAATTAGTTTTATCAAATAGTAATAAATCCTTTAGTTGACGGTTTACCGATACGCTGATAGAGAATGAAGAGGTATGTGATTTATTTAACGTCAAATAAAGGTGTCAAATAAATCAGCTGTTGCTAAGAATGTGCAACGATTATCGTACTGTAAGAAATCTTCCTCTCACCGAGAGAACAAAAACTTCCGTTAATGATGTAAAATGCAAGTTTTTAGCGAGTAGGATTTTACCAAATATCCGGAAAACCTTTGACACAATTAGACAAGTTAAGGCTTCAACAAGATCGGGCGCCACCTCACTATTAGCCCAGAACACGGAAAATGTTTGCTAATTCGATTGCATATAACTCGAAAACGAAAGAATTTATCGAGAAATGGTTTGCGCCATGATTTTTCTCGTAGACCTTTACATTTAAAATTATGTATCTCATGTCAATCTTCCGATTTAAAAAAAGGCAGATTCGGCAATCAGCCTTAAGAAAAGGCTGTAATGCCGCATCGGGTGCCTTACTTGGTCTTTCCTTCATGCCGGAGCATCGGCCAGTAAAAACCTTATAGATATGGATCATCTTCTTCAAACCAAGTTCAACTATACCCCACATGATAATTTTTGGATCAAATTTGGAGCACCCTGCCAAAAGAAAGAGAGTGACCCAAAACTGATAGAATCGGACAAAAAGGTTATCTGTGGAGTCTAAAGGGAGTTATAGGGAAGAAAAGGAATCTTCTTGTATCATCCAAACACTTAGTTAAATTTTGGCTCACCTCGTATGTCCTTGCTTAATTCTACTATGATGTCAGACACTTATGAACAAGTGAACAGCTGACTGTTCTGTCAGTTCTTGTACAACAGAAAGACATGCAACTACAGCCTGTATTGCCAGTTGCAATAAGGTCGATACACTAAAAAACAGTATAAAAGATCAGTCTGTTATCCAAGAAATCTTAAAAAGTGAAAAACACATCCAATAATGGTGCACCAAACTTTACTATCATCCAAAGTGCACACCGAAAAACAAACTAAAAAAGCAAAAAACCACAGAGCAATAAGACCCACACTTTCGACCTGTATGAGCTCATTAACTCAACGTATTGCCTTCTGATATGGATAACTTAAAGCTTGTTCAAAAGTAATTCTAAATATGGAAGAAATTTATGTACCAGACTGTTGATCTTATGCTTGCATATTGAATAATATTTTTATAATCTTAACAAAAATATATGAAAAGAGTTCCATTGTGTGTTGTTATGTACTTATTCCTCAAACCTGTTTAGACACCAACTATTGAAATACCTACTAGGAAATAGACCTGTTTAGAAATACCTATACTTATTGAAGGTTTTATGATCTAATAATGAAAGTGATATAAAGAATATTAGTTTCAACTTTATACTTTTAAACACATTTATTTTGTCCTGTATTTTAGGATCAAATGTTTTAATACCATTTTTAAGATCTGTATTTTATTTTCTTATTGAGGTCATTTGAAATTTATTCTCTTTTCTGTCAAATGCTTCCTACATCTCAGTTCATTTATGTTGGCAGATGAAATAATAGTAACATGTCAATGAAATCTCTTTATTTGTTTCTTATCTGTTTTATGATTTTGGATGAAGATTTTAATTTTCAATATTTTAGATAATTTAAATGTTAAGTTTTGATAAAATACCAAATTATTCAAAAATGCTCTTGCAAAAGAAAAGTAGGAAAACTCTTCAAAAGCGAACTGCGGAAAAAATTATTCAGGATTCTGTAAAAGTAGTTCATATTCCAGTATTTCATGAATTAAAGCATACAGTAGAGTGGAGTATATAAATAAAGCTACTATTTAGGAGATGAGAATAACAATGGGTTTTTTAAAATTGAAGTTGCTATTTCCTTATTAAAAAACTTCAGAGAGGGCACATGCAAGCACTCATATGTTTTTAATATAATAGTTATAAGTAGAAATGTAATATTAGTAGAATAGTCCAATTTTTTCACTGGCTGAAATAATAAAAATATATCTTCACAGTTTTCATATTTTAAAATATATTATAGATATGAAAAAAAAACACATATTCTTTTAAATAAAAGTGCAAAAAGTAAAACTGAAAAAAAAATTCTCGATAGAAATGACAAACAGGAATTATATAAACTGCTTACAGTAACATTTACATACTATATAGATGCAATAAACAAAAATCTAACAATGCAGACCATATTAGGGAAAATAAATACATATTTTGAAGTTTAGAAAACATTTCAATATTTGAAATCAATAGCAGTAAATTTACATGTTACTCTTAAAAAATCTGATATGGAAAACACTTGACTTCCTACTACGCCTATTAAATTATATTTACTTTTTTTTTTTTTTTTAATGAAAAATACATAAATTTTATTTCATTAAAACTTCTGATAATTTTCTTTCTTTTTTTTTGTTATTGGATTATTATTCATCATAATTTTTTTTACAATGAGAGGTTAATATATTATTTAAATCAATATATTTAAATTCTAAAAAAAAGGAGATAAGTCTGATTTGAACCACATGCCTTCCCCTAACATCCAAATATTTCATTAATTAAAATTTTATTTTGCTATAACTCTGGAACCAATGAAAATAAGTGCCAGTATATCGTTGAAAAGCTCTCAATGAGGGCTTTTTTTGGACACTTTTGATACAGTCAATTGCAATCAAAAGGGAAGGTGCACAACTAGATATTAGAGCAGTCCTAAATGCAAAATTTCAACATCCTATGCCTAATCGTTTTTGAGTTATGCAAGATACATACATACGTACATCAGATGTCACACCGAAATTAATCAAAATGGATACAGGGATCGTCAAAATGGATATTTCTGTTGAAATCTGGAAACCAACATTTTTCACGATCATAATACTTCATTTACTTCATACAAGGAAGTAAAAACTGTACTTAATAAAAACAAGAGTAAAAATATAATTAATGAACAAGTAATATTTGGACATGATGATGGCTTAGCCAAATAATACATTCAATTTAAATTATTCAACAAAGTATAAGTTATATTTAAAAATGTATTCAAATGTACCAAAACTAATAGGCTATGAAACAGATTGTAACAGTAATAGAATAATTTTACTTCAGCGATAGACACAGTAAACACAGCATAATCATCTGCAGAAATATTAATGAAAAAGTATATGATAAAAATTCATTTTAATAAAATAATTGTATTCTGCTGCTGGGAAGCAATTTGCTATCTATCTTTAATTTCCTATCTATGACATTAAGTGTCACCTTAAACTGTTTCATTGAAAGTAAAACAAAAAAGTTAGTTAATGACAATAACAAAATTTACAGTCGGTTGACTGTAAATTTTGTTATGTTGAGAGTCCACAAGGTTTTGTGGACTGTCAACCTTAATGATACATCCCTTTCAATCACAGTTGATTAATTAAAGGTTAAAACATGGCATAAGTACACAAAGCTTTTCCATTTCTTCTCTTGTTAAAACATTAAACACGAGAAGAAATGTTTGATGTTTTATCAAACATTTCTTCTTTGATAAAAGTAAACAAGGCCTCAACATGTTTACTTCTTGAGTTGAGGCCTTCTACAATATTCAGCATGCCATGTGGCTCAACAACATCTAAAACTTCAAGTTTCTTCATTTCAAGCAGTGTGGTAATAAATATTTTGCTATTTCGATAAACAGACCAGTTCTTCTTTGTACATTTTACTGAGCTTCCAACCCATTTAGTTATTTATTTTAGTATTAAAAATTGACTCACTTTCAAGAAATCACCATCATAATTGTTGACATCTAATTGTCAGAAAGAAAGAACAATACATGTGTACTGACACATGTTTGGTTCCAGATATGTCGAGCAATTTGAAGGAAATCTACTTTAAACAAATTTATATAGAGATCCTTTGTGTAAATTTGAAATAAATATCATAATAATGGAATCAGAGGAAGAAAGATTTACAAACATGATAAATTATACCAGCTGCCTAAGTCAGTATATGGATCAAAAATACAATTGATTCTTCACTGGTTGAATAAATAGATTAGTGTAATTAGTACAGAAAGAAACTGTATAAGAATGAATTAATTGAACAACAACATTTTGCAGGAAGAGATTTAGGTGATAAACATAAATAAAAAGTACTATAATTTACAGGGAAGAATGTTCTGTAAACAGCTTTGATAATAAAGTCCAATAAATTGATAAAGAGATATGTGATGATGCGAAACATCATCAATCCTAATAGATATGAGAGAAAAAATAAAAATTTAGAAGACTAAAATGTTATATTTTACAATAGCCTTTAATTTTATCAATTTTTAGCTTTTATTTAAAAATATGATATATACCTTGATAAATATAATATTTGTAATTTTTGTTGCCTTATAAATATTTTTGTAATTCTAACTATCAGAACCAAGTAATTATTGCGATTAAAGAATAAATAAAAATTTATCGTTATTGATGTTTATTCAATTACAGTTTTTATATTCCATTAACCCCAGTTCTATCTGTATATTTACTTTCTTACTTTCATATAAGTTGATTCTTATTGCTGTACAGTTACACGTAGCTTCAAGGTCATGATATTTTTTGGATCTCTGAATTATTTATAAAACCTTAGAGTGCACTATGTTATACGTTAATATCTCAGTGTAATTTGTATAATTCACTGTATAGTTTAAAAGTTATTAATAATGTTTGTATTAACTCAGATACCTCTGATTAAAGTAAAAAATAAAAAAACCCTGATCCAGTGCAAAAGGGAGTGAGTCAAGAATGAGGTCTGAGAATGAACGGAATTTGAGAAAGGGATAACAATCTTTGTCAAAAAAAATGATTTGTTAGAAGAAACATTAATTTCAAAAGAAAAAAGATAATGTGGGGCAAAATAGAAAACTAAAAAGAAAATTCTGAATAATTTAAATTAATTATTATACTTCAAATAGGAAAGCATAAAACACCAGAAATCCAAAAGTTGTTTTATTTAGTCAGTAAAATTACAGAAATAATTTATTAATTTATTTATTTCAGTAATAAATTTAAAATAGTTTATTGATTTTAAATGGTCCATCTATCTCACACGAAAATCACGTGCTCGACATCATCAAGGAGGCCAAAATATAGGCACAGGTCGTCTTCGCTGCGCTCCCTGGAGTACAGTTACGACCTTAAGCAGCCATGACTAGTCAGGAACTGAGTAAGGAAGTAGTCTACCTCTCTAAATCCGCTACTAACCCACGACGCGACTCATTTAATAAACTTGTATATTCATCTCCCTTGTTGGACTCATCCTATCTGGACTGCCACCTATCTAGTAGAACAACGCCTTATCTTCCCTCAACCGTACCACCAAGTCTATTGGCGGAGTACCGGAGATAACGAATACTGCTTCAGTTCTGTAGTCCGAGAAGACTCGAGACATCCTTCTCTGAACCTGCTTAAGGGTCAGTCTGTTACGCTGTATGTTCAGGGCTCTTAACCAGGCAAGTGCCCTATGTAGCAGGATCTAATTCACGATACTGGCGTACCCGCGCTCTCTGGTGTACAGATATGACCTGAAGCAGTCATGACTCGACAGGAACTGAGTAAGGAAAGAATCTACCTCGCCAAATCCCCTACTAAACCACGGCGTGAAAAGTTTAATTAGCATGTATAGTTTTATTAGCATGTATGCATCTTTTGTATGTTTAATTTTTTTTGTAAATTCAAAGCTTACATTTAATTAAATGAATAGATTTCAATGATTTTTTATTTTATTTTTTTAAAGGAAGTTGCAGTTCATCTCGTAATCCAGCAGTAAATTTATTTCGAGCAAAAGATAAAAGCTATAAAAAAAATACTGAAATGAAAAATTACGTCTCTCTGTAATTGATTTCTCATTACACAAAATTTCAAGAAATTAGGGCACACAATTTGCCCTAACAAAAAAGCTTTTTATACTTAAATAAACGCATATGTAATTATAAAGTAAAATATCATATTTACGGCGTTTTAAAATAAAGAGATTAGTTTATGATCTCGGTAGTACGAGTTATTTTATGTACGTTTCTTATTATTCGTTTCTTATTATTCGTTTTAAAATTCGTTTCTTATTATGATAAATCTCGTCATTTCCGTTATTTCGGGAAGTTTTTTTTATGTTTGAGAACTATTTTACTTATTTTTTTTTTTTTAATATTAAATCGAAAACCATTAAAATATATAAATTTTTAACGAAAATAAATTTCATTTACTGAAAGAAAAAAATACGTTCCTTTATGATTTATTTTGCTATAAAGTTAACGTAATATTGCTGTTTGGATAACAAACATTTTAACTTCTGTATTGCGGGATAACTATTTTTGAGTTTCAAATATCCTGATTACCTTTTGTATTATTATCAGTAATCTCAATAAGAGAAACACTTACCTTCGAGAGGGGACATTTTAAAAACGCAAATTAATTTTAAATGTTGAGGTAAATGTTTTATATAATTTTATACTCATTTAAGAGTTGATATCTACGCTCAATAGCCTTATATTTTATGGCTTCTTCACCATTAACGCAACAGCAGTCCTGCAAACTGTGAATTTATTGAGCGACTTATCTTTCGTAAAATAATCCTAAAAATGGCTGTTTTAGGTATAGGTAAAGCCGGGTCTTATTCAGCCTAAACATATATTTATATAAAAAGGGTAGTAAATAAAACAAATATTTAAAAACAAAATACTTTATTTGTTAATCTTTTTTTTTTTTAAATTTATTTATTATATATAAATTGATACTATTTAGTTTCGACAGTTGCAGACACCGTCAATGCATCGGCCTCCCCTTCTTCCTATAAGTAAGCAATGAGCAGCGCAAGCTGAGTGATTTAACGTGACCCATTGTGTACTAACGCTTAAAAGATCGCAGGTCGCTCTGCGGATTCTTAGATGAACAGCTTCCAGAGGTTCATACTTCGGGTATTCTGTAAAACATAACGATATACATTACAATAGTTTCCAGATGTATTAATACAATATGTATTAGTCATCCAATTATAAAATATATTTTTTAATATATTCATATATTAAAAAAATAT
Source organism: Lycorma delicatula (assembly GCF_047948215.1). Classification (NCBI taxonomy): domain Eukaryota; kingdom Metazoa; phylum Arthropoda; class Insecta; order Hemiptera; family Fulgoridae; genus Lycorma; species Lycorma delicatula. The sequence continues at coordinate 152,763,194 of NC_134455.1, read as the reverse complement.
ATACACACAAATACGCGCGCGCGCGTGTGCGTGTGTGTGTGTGTGCGCGCGCGCTGTGTGTGGATGAGTGGGTGTGTATGTGTTACGAATAGAATATTAATTCTTCAAGATGCCCACTGGAATTTAACTAATAACAGCAAATCATGTTTTAAAATTGAACTGAAAAAGAGAATTATAGCCTGTTATTAAAAAATGTTCGTATAATTTGTATTTTTTACCGACTTTTCGAAGAAAAGTACGGTATTAATTTTGGTCGCATAATGGGAAGGGGGGAGGGTGTGAAAATAATTTTTTTTATATTTTAAGGTATGAGAAGTACGAAAATACCGTTCAATTAAATTATATATATGCATAGGCCGATGTATAAAGATTAGTGGCTCGAATATCTTCAAAACTACTTAATCAGTTTCACTGAAATTTAGATGCGCTGTAGTAGTTTATCTGAAGTTGTGCATTGGAAAATTTCATGAAGATTGGTTGAATCGTTACTGATTTACGATCAATTTAATGTCGAAAAGATCTGAGCAGAGCAAAATTAGAGACATGTTTCGTTATGATGCTGCAAGATGGAAAGTTGACTTTTCTTTATCTTCGCTATCTATTGTTAGCAATATTAAACAAAATTAAAAAAATATATATATATATTAAAATATTAAAACAAAATTAAATTAACGAAAAGTCGACCATCTTGCGCAGAACTTCGCAAGAGTTTATTTTTAGCTATCATTTGGAACTAGAATTATTTGTTTCCTCTTAGATTTTGTATAATCTTTTACTATACTTAAACAGATCAATGAGATATATTAAAATATTTTTTGCGACATTTACTAATGTTTCTTAAAAGTCTGAGGCTTTGCTCTACCTATATTTGCATTGTTACACAAGTTTACCATGAGGTCGCCATGGACAAGTTTCTTTGTCCACGGTGATTTCAAGAATCACTGCACCGATATGAAAAATTCCTACATAATTTAATATGTGTATACGTAAAAGGGTATACAATAATTACGTGAACTCCTTATCCCTAATTTTGCCTCTTTTTTACCCTTTCATGTTAATATGATTATTTAGAGTAGAGAAATAAATCATTATGTAAAAAGTTTTGCAAAATTGGAACCTTGTGGTTTACATTTTAAAAAAAGTTAAAATTATTGTCCAAGAGGTTCAAACTTCCTTTCCATGTGAGATGATCTTTTTACCCCTTTAACTCGTTGAATATTGGCCCATTCAATTTCTTATTTTACAAACTGCGATGTTTCTTGGGGGCCAGAAACAAATTGTATGATGCAGAAAGTTTACGGCATGTTGCTCACACAGATAAGAACCAGACTGATGACATTTAATTTTGTTAAAGAACTTTTAAGTCCCTTAAACACCTTTATTAAAAAAATATAAATTAATGAAATGCATACTTTACTTCCAAGCTAAATAATTCTTCAAGAACATTGATGAAAACCTCATCGATGTCAAACAAATCAGAAACAAAAATTTGTAACTTCGTTTAAGATTGAAATGAATTATTTCTATCTTAAAATTATGAATGAAAAATCATTTTGATTTTCTAGTCGTTTTTTCCTTCAAAATTTATTTTTTAAGATATTAAAAACTATTTAGTTAATCGTGTCTCAACTGGGAAGACTCCTGTTCCCTTCAGTACTCTTAATTAAAACCGGGACGTTCAGGATTCGAATTCCGTTCAGAGTGTGCATTACTTCATAAATTACAAAATTCATCTTTCATTAGTCACTATTAGGAAATGATCACTGTAATTGCTAAATTAAAGTAAATAAATTATGAGAATTTGATGAATCTCACATTTAAAAATGCTCATTAGAATTTCAATATTTACCACTTGTATAAATGATAGCGGTACACCATCCGGTTGAAATCGGACACTCTTGCTAATCTAACACTATAAATATATAAATTTACGTGTACAGGCATAACATCTTAATTCCTTCCTTAGTTTTTAATGAAAATTGCAGATCGGTTTGGTTTTGGCATGTTATCAATAAGCCGGTTCACGTCAATTCAGCATATCAGAAAAATTACTTTTATCAGAAATATTACTCTAATTTACATTAATTTAATCTCATTAATCTTTTTAAACGCTTTTGTTAAAAATCTTCTTTTTATAATTTTACATTTTTTTTATTTACTGGCACTTTGTTGCTGTAGAGAATACACACAGATCTATTTAACAAAGACAGCTATCGTAATTACATCTATAAATCTGTAGAAATCGTAAATAAATTGTATATTTTGAAATAAGGGAAAGTATAAAACCACAGTGAAAGTACTTATAGTGGGATCTTGTAAACCATTAAAGTGTGTGGGAACATCGCGAGTTACAATTTTCAAACTTCATACATTTTTAAAAAATTGCAACGTTCGGTATTTAAGTCAATGTAATCAGTCTACCAGCAGCTAGACTAATAAAGGGGAGTTTACACCCCCATTTATAAAAGGTCGAATTTTTTTTTTATTTGCGAAATCAATATTCTCAAAATCAACTATTATTTTATTTCAAGAAAAGAACTTCAAGAAAAGGAAGACCTCCTTAATACAACCTTATGTATTTTGAAATGATTCTTGTTTCGGTTCAAAACTACAATAATGAATTTTTCTACTACGTTTTAGTTGTTTTCCTTTCTTTTAATGTTGAAACTTTCGACCACGTTTTGGTTAATTTCTTCTTTTTTTTAATAAAAGTAATATTTCTTAAACTCTCATGTTCAGTCGATATTACTTATACAAATTTTCTCAGAATTTAAGTTTCTACAAATTTTGTTCAAATTTTTTTTTTTTAAGGAAATTTAACGAAATTATTGAACGCCAAACCTAAAAACTTGTGTTTTACGAGAACAACCTAAGGAGATTTACAATAAAATTTTCCAATATTAGTAGAGATAGATCCAGAACCAGTTTTATACAGGTTTTCAAGTCAGAGCCAAATGAAACCTTCAAATTTACCCTAAAATTTCAGTTCCAATATTTTTTTTATCCTTGGAGAAGAAATTAGTGGGAAATTTTTCACAAGCTATAACTCAAAAAGATAGCGTTTTCTGATGATATAAAACGAAGTTTTTAATTTATTTAACATTCAGAACACGTCCTAAAATTCTTTACTTTTATTATTATTTTTTTTAAAGATTATTTAAGTGTAACAAGTAAAATTTTATGTAATTAATATAATAAACATATGTTCAAATTAGAACATATATATAAATTATATGAAATAATTCAAAAAATTACTTACCGTACTCATCGAATTCAGTTCTTGGATATGCGTTTGCATTTTGAAAAAATACAGCAATCATTAATACTACGACTGAGAAAATAAATACTACGTTGAATTTCATTTTTACTTTTGTATTTTGTAAGAAATTATCGAATAAAATCTCACAGAATCACTTTATATTGCTGAAGAAATTTCTGATGGATAATGATATTTTAATACGCATCCGCAAAGGTTTATATAAAACAATTTTCGTTTGATAGGAAATCCCCGCTTAATCTTAGGGGTATTACAATTTTTATTTAAGAGTAAAGTCCAAGTGAAAAATAAATGTCATAAGCAAATTGATTCTAACTTCAGAACATAAAAAAATTATCACTGTTGATAAGAACAAAACGTTGATCATGACATCAGTTGATTTATGCTAAAACAGACACACACACACACACACAAACACATTAGTTTCCTCTTATCTCTTCCGTAAAAGAATCTGTTTATTCCGAAACCACTGTAGTCCCCCAATTTGGTGTTTTTCTCAGAAAAATAAACAGGAAATTCTTTATTAAAAAAACAAAATGAACTTCTAAAAAACAAAACAATAATAATAACTTAACAATAATAACTCTTTAAACTTCAATATTTTCAGACTGGAACAGCAAATAAAAGCAAAATAACCAAATTAAATTTGATGCCGAATTCATAATTATAAAGCATAATAACGGAATATTAGTCTTTTTTTTAAAGGGCTTTATTATTATTTAAAATAATAATAAATTATTAGGTCTATATAAAAAACGACGATCGACTGAAGAATAAATCGACCAGAAAGCGAGAATCGTGTATCTTGTGACAAAAACAAAAAATCAAGTGTATAGGAATAACATTAAATAAACACTACCGAAAGTGAGCTAAGTCAATAATGTTGTACAATTTTCTTCTAGTTTCGCGTGAAAATATCAAAATTCGCTTTGAATATCAAGATCACTTCAGGCTTTATATACACGCACGGAAACGACTTAATATTTCAAAACTTAAAGATATTAGGAAGTAGAAACAAATAGGATTTCCATAGTTACAAAAAATACTGCTGTATGGTGTGTTTGAAACGTTTTGACGCCATCTTCGATTGGCCACATTGAATCAGACTTTTTTTAAATCGGAAGATGGACATGAGATACAGAATTTTTTATGTAAAGGTCTACGAGAAAAACGATAGCGAAAACCAATTCCCGATAAATGTTTTGGTTTTCGAGTTATATGCAATCGAATTAGCAAAAACCAAAATTTCACGGTCGTAATAAGACGAAGTAAAACGCTTCGAAATAAGTATTATAATTTGTATTACCTTTAGAATCACATTTTTAATTATCACAATATATAATTTTAAAATGTAGTTTAATAATTTTTGCCCCAAATTACTGTATACAGTAGCATGCCATTCTACGAAAGTTTTTAAAATCTTCCATTCTACTAATTGCCGGTGCACTAACCTAAAGAATTTTCATTTTATAACTTGTTGTATCATGCTTGTTGATATACGTGCAGATTCGTCAATCATACAAGTCATTATTTAAGTTTACAGGTGTTGTTTGTACGCATTATTTTTTAAGTAACCTCAAAAATAGTAGTCGTCAAGGACAGAACTGGAAACCTGGCAGGCCATTCGATGGCTCTTCTACAACCCATCAAATGATCTGGAGATGTTTAATTTAAAATTTTCCGTGTTCTTAGATAATAGTGAGGTGGCGCCCGATCTTGTTGAAGCCTTAACTTTTCTAATTGTGTCAAAGGTTTTCCAGATATTTGGTAAAATCCTACTCGCTAAAAAGTTCGAATAAGCATCTCCTGTATGATTTCCATCTAAAATAAATAACCCTACATTACAATTACCAACGATTCCTACCCAAACATCTACTATCTTAGGGTGCATTATCGTTGCCCCAGTATCGAGAGTTATGCCTATTCGTATATCCATTTATCACGATCGTGGCTTCATGTTTAAATATTACGAATTAGAAAATTTTGCGTCCAAGTCAATGCTTGCATTATAAACTACAAAACTGTACCCGACGATCAAAATATTTTTAAGAAGGTTTTTGCATAAGGTATAACTAACAAGGATTAAAATTATTGTTTTTAAGAATTTTTTAAAATAAAATATAACTAATGTCATGTTGGGTAACAGTGTTCCGAATCGTTGAATGAGGGTATTGAAGATCCTCATTCAACGATTCAACGTCTGCAAAACATCTAATAATTTTACATCATTAACGGGAGTTTTTGTTCTCTCGGTGAGAGGAAGATTTCTTACAGTACGATAATCGTTGCACATTCTTAGCAACAGCTGATTTATTTGACACCTTTATTTGACGTTAAATAAATCACATACCTCTCCGTACTCTATCAGCGTATCGGTAAACCGTCAACTAAATGATTTATTATTATTTGATAAAACTAAATGAATAAAAGAAGATAACAATAATAAAATTTGCACGAGGGAACAAATATTTGAACCAGTGCAACTTTGTTTCCGAATACGTAATTACTTGTTTGGTGAAGTAAGAAGTCAAAATTAGAAATTTAATAACTTGCACTGATGTAACGCGATAGAAAACGCAATGTTGTAAAATAACAACTGATTTACGAGTCCTACTCTAAATCTGTAACAACACATTATACAAATTTAAAAATTTCTTAGATTAATATTTTCCAAAATTAATTGTATAGGGTCGAAAACATTCAACTAAATTTTAAAATGCAATATAATGAAAATTAAAATAAATAATATTAATTGACCTAGCTATTTAATTTGTAGTAGTATCCAAATTACTAGTTATGGTGTATTATTATTATTTTTATTATAATTATTATTACCAGTGTTATTTATTATTTTTAAGACTCGTTTTACCTCGTTTGACTTATTATTTTACCCCGTTTTATTACTTCCACAATTTTTTGGTTTTTACAAATTTTATTCCATATAACTCGACGCATTTAACGAAAAAAATGTTTCGTCATCGTTTTACGAAAGCTTCGCCATGCACTACGTTCGGTCAGAAAAAATTGAAATCCCCACATCTGCACTTTTCGCATTAACTCCCTTCTCGCTATCATAAAAATAGAACCTTTATTCCTAGTTTTCACATAAAACTATAAACCTTATAACTATTTGTATTTCGCAAAATTAGCTCGATATCTGTATTGTCAGAAATGTGGGCTGTTATAGAGAAATTATCAGCCCTTTTACCCAGACAATAGATCCTGTTTATCCCTAAGTTAGACCTTACTTGCAAATAATGATAGCAAAAATTGCGCATACGATTTTATAATCGTTTTCTTTATTGCATTTCAGAGATTTGGGTAACAGATTACTCCTACGTGCCCTATTCTGAAGGTCAACTTACTGATATTGTGCTGTAAGCTGTTTAACGTAATCTTGTCAAAATTTTATTTTCTTCCACAAGTTCTGCATCAGAATCGTACTAGTTAAACTCCTCAAATCATCTTCTCTTACCAAATTCGCTAACTCAACATATTGTCGCGTATTCGTGGTTCGACAAGGATATTGAGAGACTAACAAAAGTGAAAATGTCTTGATAATATAATTTACTACTCTAAAAATACATAAATAAAATAAAGAATAATATTTATAATTATGTATAACATACAAAATAGTAATTCTAATAAAAAGAAAAAAATTGATTTAATGATGATTAAATTATAAATACGAAAATACAGCACACTTTACTAACACCGTTCGTTATAATGACGAATAGAAGCTAATATTGCATTAACAATAAGGTAACAATAGAAATATCTGAAATTCATACAATTCACTTTCTGCAAGTATTATTACTTTTACTGTTTATAAAAGACCTACCCTATACTTTATGAATGGTGAGAATATTGTCATTTATTTATTTCACTCTTATTTATAAATACGAGTAAATCATGGAACAGCTTCTTGTTCTCAACCTCTGTCCACAATGAAAAGTGTCGTGACGCACTCTTCACTCGTTGTTATCAAACACTCACTGTTATCGCTTTTATCGCAGAATCACAAAACTTGAACTTGAAAAGCTACTGCCCGCTGGTCCCCGACAGTGTTTATAACTCCTGGCCTGCAGTACCAGTACCCGACAGTCCTTTTTATTATTGAAGTGTAATTATTTACGTTTTTGTAATATTTAGTTTTTGCAACCATACAAAAGTTTAGTTGTACTTTCTGCCTGTTTAAGTCATCCCAGTTTCCCAGAATTTAATTTTCAGTAGATGATTGTGGATAGCTGTAAGGAATGGGAGGTGTGGAGAAATTCAATTAATCAATATTTTAATGTAGGACAAAATTAATTTATTTATTTCACTCCAGTCACAAAAGTCTTCCTCCCAGTTATCAACCACGCTTCGGTTTCTTTTATAAGATTGGAAATGAATATTTATTTATTCTGTGTAAAAGTAACCAAGCTTAATCGGGTTTCGATTCTTCAACCTTCCGTATGAAACGCATAAAACTAGCAAACATCTACGGAGGTCATAATGTGTATGTTATCAAACAGTTATTTTATTCGCGCGCGTACACACACACACACACACAGATGTTCATGTGTGTAAGACATGTATTTTCATATATATATAAAATTCTGCAACTGATTTGGAATAAGGTAAATCCAACAGCAAATGCCAAAAGCGCGTGTACTTTATTAATAATAACTCAACATTCCAGGGCCATGATCACGTACATTCTGATTTACGCGGCTGTTATTCGTTTTCTTGTGAATTAAACATGAGAAAGATAAATACAGTAATTACCCCTAAAATGTCGTATAGTACTGTAAATTACAATAAAATAAATTACCTTTCTGAATGGTGTTATATATATATATAAATTGTATATATAAAATAGATTCATTATACAAAAATATGATGTTAAGTATTATAAAATAAAATAAAATAAAATATATTACATTTGTTTAGCCATCCAATACTATAATAATCTAATTACTGTAGTATTAGCTGGCCAAACACATGTATAATCTCTTATTTAACAGAGAATGTCCTGACTGATTCACTGACTCATAATCAACGTACAGACAAAACTATTATAGGTAGAGACCTAAAATTTTCAGGGTACCTGCGTATCTTTAAGTAGGCGTGCACTAAGAAAGAATTTTGCGAAATTTTGATTTTAAGGGGTTCAAATCTATAAAAAACTAAATTTCGTGTTAACAGCGCTATCTGTTGGACGTAAAAGCAACAATCGCTATACTAAATATTTTACGATTCCATTGCAATGTTTCCGATACGTGGGTCCGCTATAGACTAAAAAACTACTGAACCGATTTAAGCGCGGTGAAGAAGGGAGAAAGGGAAATAGGGAAAAATCGAAAAAGGTAAAAAGGGAAGAAGGGGAAAATGAAAAAAGAAAAAAGGGGAAAAGGAAATGGAAAGGGAAGTGAGACAGAGGAAAAGAGGAGGTTGAAAGGGAAAGGGGGAAGATGAAGGGCATTAAATAAAATTAAGTAAAATAATACGAAATTAAATAAATAATTAAATTAAAATGGAATTAAAAATTAGAATATGTAAAGCAAATAAATGAAGATGTCAGATGCAAAAAAATTGGTTGAGATTAAAAGCGTAGGTAAAGCCTGGAAATTAAGTAATTCATTACATCTGTCAAATATGTAATATTAATACATCGCGTGCGCGCGCACAGCGACAGAATGAGTGTGTGAGCGCTCCAGAAGTATGCTGTTAAATTTTACAGCTGTATTTCACTGTTTAAAATAATGAAAAGAGTTCATAATAAACTTGTGATTTCTGCTTAGCGGCACAATGAACCTATACCGAAATTCATCGAAAACCAACTGGAATCGAAAACTGGGGAAGAAGGGAGAAAGGGAAAAATCGGAAAAGGGAAATGAGGAAAAATCAAAAAAGGTAAAAGGAAAGTGGGTAAAAAGAGAAGAAGGTGAAAATGGAAAAAAGAAAAAAGGGGAAAACGGGGAAAAGGAAATGGAAAGGGAAAAGAGAAAAAGAAAAGAGGAAAGAGGAAGAGTGAAAGGGAAATTGGGGAAGAGGAAGGGGAAAGGGAATTAATGGAAAGAGAAACGAGAGAATGAAAGGGTACGGGAGAAAACGGGAATGGAGAGCGAAGCGCGTCATGACCCTCTGCTGGTGACGGAAAGCACAAGTAACCATAGAGCACGAGCGAAGCCGCGATGGGGATCCTAGATTCGGGATTATAATAATTTTTTTGTTTATCTTTATTGGACTTTTATATTGAACTATTTTAATTCATTCATAAAATGGATCGGTCTAACAAATATTGTTCAATTTTCTTATCATCCTTTTTTTCTCCTAAAGTTTTGCGTAACAATTCATTCCCGCCAAGCGTGAAGTGCGTGCGGTAATTCGATTTCTTCAGGCTGAGGGGTGTAATGCAGCTGAAATTCATCGACGAGTAAGTAATGTGTACGGTGAAACTTCAATGAGTGACAGCAAAGTGCGACAATGGTGCAGGAACTTTAAAGCAGGACGTGCAGATGTTCATGATGCAGGCGGTCAGGGAAGGAAGCGAGTGTCAACCGATGATCTCGTTGAACGAGTGGATGAGGCAATTCGAGAAAATCATCGGTTCACAATTTCTGTATTGAGTGATTCGTTTCCTGAAATTTCAAGGTCAGCTCTCCACACCGTTGTGAGTGAGAGACTTCAGTACCGCAAACTGTGTGCGAGATGGGTTCCCAAGATGCTGTCCGACCATCACAAAACAATGAGAATGGACGCCTCCCTAACGTTTTTCCAGCGCTACCACAATGAAGGAGAAGATTTTTTGAACAAAATTGTCACAGGGGACGAGACAAGGGTCCATTTAGATACTGAAGAAACAAAAGAACAATCCAAACAATGGATGCATTCTCATTCTCCCAGTAAACCAAAGAAATTCAAGCGAGCCTTCTCCAACAGAATGTGTATGGCTACTGTGTTCTGGGACCGGAATGGAGTTCTCTTGGTGGAATTCATGGAACGTGGGACGACCATCACTGCAGCCTCATACTGCGTGACTCTTCAACGTCTACGAAGGGCAATTCAGAATAAGTGGAGAGGAATGTTGTCATCAGGCATTGTCTTTCTCCATGACAATGCTCGCCCGCACACTGCAGCTGTAACAAAGAAGCTCCTACAGCGTTTTCGTTGAGAAGTGTTTGATCACCCACCATACAGCCTAAACTTGGCTCCATCCGATTTTCACCTCTTTGCTCACATGAAATGCTGGCTAGGAGGACAACATTTTGGCACAGACATCGAGCTGCAGAACAGCGTAGAAACATGGCTGAAAACACAGGTGGCTCCTGAAAACACAGGGTATTGGAAAGTTGGTACCATGCTACACCAAATGTCTAAATCGGAGTGGCGACTATGTAAGTACTTGTTACAAATAAAACATTTTTTTCATTTTCACTGTGGTTTTAATTTCGTGACCGTTCGGACCTTGAAAAAAATAACCCTCGTAATTTAATAGGCATATAAGGAAGTCATGTGATGTCCACATCAGGTTCTTACTATAATTAACAGCTGTTAGTTCTTATGCATTCATTTAAATTATAAATTATGAATAGATAATTTTGTAAATTTAACAAATGGTAAATAAGGTATTGAATGCAGATCAGTTTATCTGCGATATCAAAGATTTTTCATTAACAGATTTAATATAGAAAGGACTGCTTTTACCTGTGACAACTGAGCTATTATGCTTCTACCATCACCATATACTGAGCAAATATTTTGTCCATTATATTGAAAAATAATTTTTTAATTTTTTAAAAAAATACTGTTATTTGTAAATGTGAAATAATAAAGTAATAAAACAATTACTTTAATATAAAATTGTTGTTTATATGGTTTAGTTTATTCAAAGGTTTTGATTATTATATCCTATTTTGTGGCCTAATTTACAGAATTTGCTGTGTACAAACCTCTGGAAGATGTGCATCTATGAATCCACAGACTCACATGCGATCTTCTAAGTTTTCAGTCAAAATGGACAACACCAAATCATGCAGCTTGTGCTGCTCATTGCATAGCTTTATGGAAAAAGGGAGGGCAATGCGAGAATGCTGTCTGCCACTGCCTCAATTAAAACTTAGTTTTATACTATATAAACAAAAAAATTAATAAAAAATAAAATATTATAATTAGCATTTTCTTTATCATAACTAAAAAAAATCCATTAATAACAGTTTCAAGTCTTCTAAATCATTTTCCTCAAACCCATCAGTTGAATTAGCATTATAATCAAACATGACAGCCATTCTATGACACTGCATGCCCCAATTAAAATCCAAATTTGAAAATCTACCCCACCAAGCTATTCTTAAGGTTTATTTTTAATTTTATTTAACTTAAAATTAATCTGTAAGAACAGTCACATAAATACAAAGGTTTATCTGGACAATATTCCAGTACAAAAGTTTTATTTGCAGATAATATTAGATTTTGTTACTGCCATCCATCCAAACTATCCCACTCTAAAGTAATGTGTGTTGTTTCTACGTTGTGTAAATGCAGAATCAATCTGATCCTCCTCTACAGTTACTATATCTAATAAAATATATCTCAAATCTGAATATTATTTTTACTTACACCTACAGCCTCAATTAGCTCGCTTTCAGAACACTGTTACCCAACATGACATTAGTTATATTTTAGTTTAAAAAACGCAATTTTTTCTATTTAATAATATTTAAACATGAAGCCACGATCATGATAAATGGCTATACGAATAGGCATAACTCTCGATACTGGGGCAACGATAATGCTCCCTAAGAAAGTAGATGTTTGGGTAGGAATCGTCGGTAATAGTAATGTAGGGTTATTTATTTTAGATGGAAATCATACAGGAGATGCTTATTCGAACTTTTTAGCGAGTAGGAGTTTACCAAATATCCGGAAAACCTTTGACACAATTAGACAAGTTAAGGCTTCAACAAGATCGGGCACCACCTCACTATTATCTAAGAACACGGCAAATTTTAAATTAAACATCTCCAGATCATTTGATAGGTCGTAGAAGAGCCATCGAATGGCCTGCCAGGTTTCCAGTTCTGTCCTTCACGACTACTATTTTTGAGGTTACTTAAAAAATAATGCGTACAAACAACACCTGTAAACTTGAATAATGACTTGTATAATTAACGATCTGCACGTCTATCACCAACGATGATTGATACAACAAGATTTAAAAGGATATTAAATAAGGTAATGAACTGCCAATCAATAGAGGGAAAGCATTTTGAATACATCTCGTAGAGTGGTTTGCTATTGTATTAAGTAATTTAAGACCGAAGATATTTGACTAAAATTTTAAAATTAAATAGCGTCATAATTAAAGAAATTTGCCTAACCATTTAATTTGTAGTACTGCAGTAAATTATTGTGTATTATTATTAATATAGTTATTCCGAAGACTGTTATTATTAGTGTTTCAGCCATTAATTCCAACATGAACTGTTTAAAGTTTTTCTTTTATCGAATTTAATTCTCAACGTAATACGAAATAAAAAAGGTATTACGGATCATTTTACCGTGTCTTACTACTACCGCGATTTTTGGTTTTTGCAAATTTAATTAGTTATAACTCGAAAACAAAAACATTTATCGAGAAACGGTATCCGCCATCGTTTTTCTTGATAACCTTTGCATTTAAAATTATGTATTTACATATGTCCTACTTCCTTTTTTTTTTATAAAAAAAGGCCGATTCAATGTTACCGAAACAACATGGCGGCCAAAAATTTCAAACACCGTAGAAGAGTAATTTTGTAACTATAGAGATTATTTGTTTGTACTTCCTAATATCCCTCAATTTTGAAATATTAAGGGGTTTCCATACTTTATTATCACACCATATATGTAAAGCCGTAACAGTTTGATATTCAAAGTATTTTCATGCGAAACTTGAAGAAACTTATTTCTGAAGTTCATTTATTTTTTTTTTTAAGAAAACATTTCCTTTTTTACACTAAATTGGGGGATTACAGTGAATTTGGAACAAATCAGATACTTTTTAAGGAAGAGGTAAGAGGAAATTAAGTACGTTTGTATGTGTGTGTGTGTGTGTGTGTGTCTGTTTTAGCGTAAAAAATCAGTTGATGTCACGATCATTAAACTTTTATTGTTATTAACACTGATAATAACTTTTTTATCTTGCGAAATTAGATAAACGTAGTTACGAGCACATTTATTTTTAACTTGGATTTTCCTAACAACTGCATTGTTATTTACTTTATTCTGAAAATAAAAATTGTAATTCCCCTAAGATTAAGCGGGGAGTCACTATCAAACGAAAATTCTTTTATATAAACCTTTAAGGATTTAGAAACCTTTAAGGATTCTGATGTCATTCCATCAGAAGTTTCTACTGTTCGTAGCTAAGTGATCCTGTGAGATTTTATTAGATAAATTTCTTATAAAAGAAAAAATCCCTTTCGGCACGCCGGAAGGTGGAAGTAGATTTTACCGGTGCTAAGTAGGAGATAAAAAAGATTTCCATCTTAAAGTTAAGAAAAACTTCAAATACGACAACGTTTGCATGCGAAAAAAGTTTCACGTGTTTAGCATACGTCAAGCCCTTGTATGAAACTGTATCTTTGCTGAAATTGTATCTTCTTACAATTTCAGCAAAAGTTTGGTCATACCTTGTAACGGTTGGTCATAACAAAAATTGTTTCAGATAAAAGTTTATGTAATGTTTAGAGGACTAACGACCACTTTAAACCGATTCGATGCTATGCCTATTAAGGGAAGTATGATTTCTTTTTTTTCTTCGAAACCCCATTTTTTCCACCCTCTGGGCCAATGGTTGGTGATATCAAAAAACTTTACGTAGATAAGTTTTAGGCCCTTATCCAAAGAATAGTAGGAACTTAAACGAATTATATATTTTACTTAATAAGAAAGTTATAGCGATATTTTGATTTTTCGGAAAAGCCCTCCATTTCCACCTCGATGGTCCGATTTGCCCATTAACAAACTCGACCGGTATATATATAAATAACAAACTTTTGAACTGACGGTATTTTTGCGGTCTGCGGGATGTGAAACGCGAAGATATGTTTAAAGTTTCCGGAAGTCGAATCATAGTATCAATTACAATAGGTAGCTTTCTTATGAAATCTACCTAATTAAAGTATATAAATAAACGTAAAGATTTTTAGGACATTTCTATATGTTAAGTAAATAAAAACCTCATTTAATATAGATCTGAAAACGCTTTCTTTTCTAGTTACAGCTTGCGAAAAATTTCGTTCTGATTTCTGCTCCAAGGATAGGTGAAACTACTGAACTAAAAAATTTTAGGGTAAATTTGAAAGTTTCATTTGGTTTTAGACCTGAAAAACTGTATAAAACTGGTTCTGGAACTGTACCGCTACTAATATTGGAAAATATTATTGTAAATCTCCGAAGATTGTTGCAGCAAAACACAAGCTTTTAGGTTTGGCGTACAGTAACTTGGTTAAGTTACAATTAATGAGTATGATATGTATGAGTGTAAGTGAAGTGTAGTCTTGCACAGTCTCAGGTCGACCATTTCTGAGATGTGTGGTTAATTGAAACAAAACCCGCTAAAAATTAACTCACCTATTTCACAAAGATAGGGTAAATAATGCACTATTTTTTTTTCACAGAAAAGGTATATTAATTTGTTTATTACACCAATTTTTTCACACTTTCTTGTGGTCATACATACAAAGCATCTGAGGTACAAGCGGGAGAAAACCGAAGCTTTCTTGGAGAATAATGCTGAACATTATACTGACAACCAGGTAAACGAATCACTTTTTGGACTGAAAATAATCGAGTGGTGCGGATATGGAAATGTATATTAAGATCAGGAAAGAAGGTAACAAGGCAACACTTCTTACTTTCCATAATAACCCGGGTCTGGGTACTTGTTACTCTTGAGAATGGCTTAGTCAGTTCGGTTCACATAACTTGAATTATAACAGATAATTTAGGACGTAGGCCGCAGTAGAAGTGTTGAGGTATAAAAGATCAGCACACAACAAAAATAAATTGAATTGAATCAGTCATTTGACAACGACCAATGAAAAAATGACAGCCCTCTTTATATACTGTCTTTTTATACTGTCGCGTGTTCGCGGCTCGATCAGGATATTGAGAGACTAACAATTGAAAATGTTTATATAACTACAATTTATTAGTTTAATAATGTAGAAAATACATAAAGTAAGATAAATCAATAATAATAATAATAATAATTAATAATAATAATAATAATAATAATAATTAATAATTAATAATTAATAATTAATAATAATAATAATAATAATAATAATAATTAATAATAATAATAATAATAATAATTAATAGGAGGGAGGTGGAAATGCATTTACGCACGGAGTGTCGGGCTCCCGCTGATGGTATTATCCAATCACCATCAGCGGACTACCGACTAAAACCACCCCCCTTTCTACCAGGGCTCGACCCGGAACCGTTTATCACATTACTTCCAGTCGAGTCCTCCCTATACTAGCCTGTTAGGTGCTACCTAATTTCCAGGACTGTCCAGATCAACCTTTTTGGCCCTGAGTATGTTCCCGACGAATCGGGCTACGCTTTCCCAGCTGCCCAGGTCACGGAGCATCATCGTAACCACGTTGTGGGGAATCAGTGCTCCGTGATCCGCCTCTAATGTCCCTCGATCTGCCGCCCACCGAGCACATTTGAAAAAGGTGTGCTCAGCGTCGTCCCGTACACCGGGCAATACAGGCAGTCGGGGGACGGCGCTTTCCCTATGACATAGAGGTAAGCGCGGAAGTACCCGTGACCCGTTAAAAATTGGGTCATGTAGTACTCCACTTCTCCATGCCGTCGCTCCGTCCACGGTCTGACCAGAGGAATAAGCCTTGCGGTCCATCGTCCTCTGGTCTCGTGGTCCCAGGTCTCTTGCCATGCGAGGAATGTGCGAGTGCGTTCCTCGTTGGCAATGGTCACCCGGTCTCCGCCTCCCCGCCGCCTCCCGTAGATCGCCTGGCGCTCCCTTGCTAAAGTAGCAATGGGTATGACGCCGACGACCACAAGTACTGCAGGCTCGGAGACCGTCCGATACGCGGAAGCGACTCGCAAGGCTGCGGTGCGTTGCACCTGCGCGAGCCGCTTCCGGTTTCTCGCAACTCTTAATGCCTGGGCCCACACTTCCGACCCGTATAGCAGGATGGAATGTACCGTGGACATCAGCAATCGCCGTCTGCTGGCCTTCAGTCCCCCGACATTCGCCATAAGCCGGCTGAGAGCAGTTACGGCTCTCGCAGCTTTGTCGGCGGCTGTACGAAGCTGCTCAGCAAAGCTGAGTTTCCGGTCAATCATCATACCGAGGTACTTTGCGGCCGGCTTGGTCTCGACAACCTCTACCCCGACCCGCAGGGAAAGAAGGGTGTCGATACGTTTCTTCGTGAGAACTACGATCTCCGTTTTGCTGAGAACTAGAGACAATCCATGAACGTCCAGCCAGGCACCGACTCTGTGCATGGCCCGACTGAGCCTCAGTTGGGCGCGCTCCACGTCGCGGTCTGCGACAAGTAGCGCAACGTCGTCAGCGTACCCAACCAAGGCAGATTCTTCAGGCATCTCCAGCCTCAGCAAGCCATCGTAGACGGCGTTCCAAAGGTCGGGGCCGAGAATCGACCCCTGCGCCGCCCCTGACGTGATCGTAGTCCTACCCCAGCCTGCTGCGGTCTCGTAAATGAGACCGCGGTTCCTCAGGTATGCGTCTACCATTCTCAGAAGGTATTGAGGCACATGGAACGAATGCTCCAGGGCCCGAATCATATCGCTCCATCGTGCGGAGTTGAACGCGTTTTTTACGTCCAACGTAACGAGAAGGACCACACGTCGCGAAAAATGATTGTGGTCCTCTGCTCGCCGCACTGCCTCAACAACCTCCTGAATTGCGTCTAGGGTCGACCGACCCTGCCGGAAACCGTACTGGTTAGGTGACAGGCCACCTGCCTGATTCATCCCCGTAACCAGTCTTTTCTTTAACAGCTTCTCCAATACCTTCCCAGCTGTGTCAAGCATACACAATGGGCGGTAGGAGGACGGCGACCCTGGGTTTTCTTTTCCTTTGGGAATTAGCACAAGACGCGCGGTCTTCCACCTGGCGCTAAAAGACCCAGCCTTCAGACATGCATTATACATGTCTAGTAGAAGACGGGGCCTGCAGCGCCCCACTGTTTGAGTACCTCGGCCGGTATACCGTCGGGACCAGGGGCTTTTTTACATTTCAGCGACCGTAGGACTCCTTCCAATTCCTCCATCGAGAAGAGCGGGAAGTCGCCCACGTCGCTGAAGTCCCGCTCGGCACGGACCGAGTGCGCCGGGAACAACGTCTTAACGACGTGTTCCGCTTTAGCTTCGTCTAGTGGAGCTGGTGACCGCGAGACCCCCAATCGCCGAGTTACTATCTTGTAACCTAGCCCCCAAGGGTCTGCATCCACGGTCTCCGTCAGTTCTCTCCAACAGCGTGCCTTGCTCACGTTGATGGCTCGACGGAGCCGCTTCTTTGCCGTCTTATACTCGGCTGACCTGGCGTTCGCGTCTATGCGATTCCTCGCACGTTGCGCCACTCGTCTTAGTTGAAGACACTCCCGGCGCAACCCCACAATTTCCGGTGTCCACCAGTACACGGGTCGCTTCTGGTGCCTCGGCCCCCCGTGGGGCATGGAGGCGTCGCATGCAGAAGCGATCAGCCGCATAGTCGCAGCAACTACGGCTTCAGCGCCAGCGTTCCCCCCGTTGGCGAAGTTTTCAGGGGCTACCACCCCTGAGGAGATCTTTGAGGAGAATTTATTCTCGTCAATTTTGTTGATGTTATATCTTTTCGCCTGCCGTGGGGGCCCCGGGCGCTCTCGTGTACCATCTAGGACTCTAAATGAGATGTATTGGTGGTCGCTACCGGTATAATCCTCGAGGACTCTCCAGTCCTGGACGAGCGTGACCAACTCTTCGGAGGCGAGGGAAATATCAGGAATGGTTTCCAAATATCCTGGGCGGCGGAACGACGTCGTGTTCCCTGTATTGAGAATCACGAGTCCAGCACGTGCCGCCATGTCCAGAATGTATTTCCCTCTGGAGTTGGTATGCGCCATACCCCAGTCTACCGCCCTGGAGTTGAAGTCCCCAGCTACCACCATCTCACCAGCGGCAGCGAGGATGACATCCTCCAGCGCGTCAACTTTCCGGCGAAAGTCCGCTATCGAATCATTTGGGGTGAGGTAACAGCTAAAAATCGTCACCTCACCGCAGCAGATCCAAACGAAACCCTCGCCTGCGCCGTGCCTCCGAACTTGGGCTCTGCCGCAATACGGAATCCATATCGCGGCAGTCCCGAGCGAGTCTCGGAACCATTGGGAGTCGTCACGGTCCCGGTACTGCTCGCTGATCAGCACCAAATCGGCCTCCCTGTCTCTGGCTAGCTGCAGCAGCAAGTCATCAGCTAGCCGGCTCCTGTTAAGGTTGGCCTGTATTATGTTCAACATTTTAACGGAGCCTTCTCTTCGCCTGCTCCAGGGCTGCCCGGAAGACCTGACACTCCCTTGTTCCAGGTATGTGAGCCAGCTGCGAAGCGTTCACCCCTTTTTCTTGGCAGAGCATGCACCGAAGGGCATGGCTAACACTCCTTAGCCTTGTGCTCCCCTAACCCGCACTTATGGCAGAGCCGGCTTCTGTCAGGCCCCTTGCATCCACGAGCCAGATGCCCATACCCATGGCACCTGAAACACCGTGGGACCTGTGCCCTGGGTCTGATTTGACAGTACAACCAGCCAATCCTTATCTTGGATTGGCTGAGTAGTCTGGAAGCAGCCTTCTCTCCAATTTGTATTAATGCTGCTTTCTGCCCCCTGGAATTAGCACTGGTAATACTAACACGGCAGTCTCCTATATCTCCGAGCTCTCTTCTCAGTGCTGCTTCCACGTCCTCCTTCTCTGTGACACAGTCTCAGAGAAGGAGATATAATAATATCTATTAGATATCTAATAATATTATTCTAATAATATCTATTAGAATAATAATAATAATAATAATGCCCTGAGGTAGATAATCCCCACGTCCGGAACACAACATCTATGTTCCACGTCGAGGGCGGCAACAGCTGTACCTTTGTACATCACATATAGCTGGCTAACGGGGTTCCGAGTAAATTCCTCGGTTGCTTTGTTAAGTTTGACCTGGTTCCAACTTCAGGCCACTAAACGGACCGGATTTTTGGCTACCTGCAGGAAATGGAATAACAAACGTTTTGGAAATGGATTTATACCACTCTTAGAGCTGGCGATGGGGCGGCCAGGGTCAATGTTATTGCAGGTGTAACGGAGACCCTTCCGTTGTCCACATGCCCCCTGCGATGGCAAGCATGTAGCAATGGTGCCCATGTATGTCGGTGCATGTGAGCTCTGAAAGCTTCAGTGAGTAGGAGCCTGGAGTCAGTGCAGAGACTGCGCATCCGCTCTCTGCCAGGACATATGCCGGTTCCACCGGAGTACCGGATCGGACCTCCAAGGTTAGTAGCCCTGGAGTGGGGGTGTACCCCGGCGGCTAGCCTTGCTACAGAAGGGATCAATGTTCATGAATTTTCCTGAACCAACTAACGTGGCAGAGGGTGCACGTAAACACCCTCGTTTAGAAAACGCCGATTCGCCACAAGCGAAGAGGAAAAAAGTAAGGAGAGTGATAAGATTAGAAAAGATGCTGATAAAATCAGTAAAGATTTAAGAAAAGCTTTGTTTGGAAATAATGTTCCCAAACCAAGATTTTTGGTCATTACAAAAGAAAATGGTAACTTCCAAAAGGTAAGTCCATTCTTAATTACTAGAGAGATTACAAATTGTGCTGGTGGTCCTGTCAAGGAAATCCGTAAGACGTTTAACGGATTACATGTCGAAACTATAAACGACATGCAAAGCCAGAAAGTCCAGGCGTTGAAGAAGATCGGTGAATTTGCGGTTACTGTCCAACCGCATAGTACACTAAATTCATCTAGAGGAGTTGTTGTTTGCCGTGATCTTCTTAACTGTACTGAAGAAGAAATAGTGCAGGAAATGTCTAGTCAGGGAGTGACACATTGTCGCAGACTTTCTATGAGACGAAATGGTGGTGAGATTCTTCCTTCGTCCTCTCATGTTTTGACATTCAATAGGCCAAGTCTTCCTGAAAAGGTACGAGCTGGCATCCATCGGCTTGATGTACGGGCATTTATTCCGCAGCCGATGAGATGTTTTAGATGTCAACGTTTCGGACACACTGCAGCTAGATGTGAAGCGCAGGAAATTTGTATATGCGGAATGAAGATACATGAGGGTGATCCATGTAAAGACCCCCCAGTCTGCATTAATTGTAAAGGGCACCATAACTGTCGATCCAGGAACTGCCCAGTATACAAATCAGAAACAGTCATTCAGGAGGTTAAAACGCTTCAAAAAGTCAGCTACCCTGAAGCGAAGAAGATTGTAAACCTACGTACACCTAGACTATCGACTACATACGCAGAAGCAGCTGCTGCTCCCCCCCACACCTAAAATCAACGTGGAGCAGTTGCTTAATACGATGGCACCAAGTCTCGCGACAATGATAGAAAGAATCATTGATTCCAAGATCGAGTCGACTCATCAGATACAACAAAGTAAACATGAGAAGGCTCATTCCCGGACTGACGTCGCCGACAGAAGACCCGTACCAGCGCAGTTTAAAAAACCGGCAAAATCTTCGATTATAACTCCAGCAATAGACGTAATGAAGAAAAATCTTGATTTATCCGACAAAGATCAAAAGATCACCCCGACGACGAGTCATATAGCTAAGGATACTGTGACAAGAGTACAGGAAAAATCTGCGTCAACCAAAATGGAGGTGCAAGTAACTATCGAAAAAGCACCAGACACAGACGATATTAAAACCGTACCTACAGAGGCCCCAAAAGCTCAGAGAACAACTGTGGTGAGAACATCTGTATCAGCCGGCCCAAGCACAGCCTTAGACATTGAATCAAGTTCATCAGCCGCCGAAAGTGCATCGGTTGCAAGTTTAGACTCAATTGCAACGATGCTCACAGCACCATTGAAGCTTTCATCACCTGATGTAAGCCGGCGAACGTCATTGGCGTCAGAAAGAGAAAACGATGCCATGTCCGAAGCCTCAGACACTCTGTCGTCGGAAGTTGAGGCCGTTCGCAGGATGGATAAACGTAAGAAAGGATGGCCGAAAGGAAAGCCTAGGCGGTAATTTGTTGGATTTTAAATTAGAAGATTGAAATTTTGATCACTTATTTTCTTCATGGAAATATGAATTAAAGAACCTTTTTTTTTCTTTTTTTTTGAAGTGGGATGGGGCTAATGACCAAAGTAGTCAATGCCCCTAAAAACCTAAAAAAAAAAAAAAAAAAAAAAAAAAAATTATAATAAGTGACAATATTAAACAAGTCACAATAATAATTAGAATAATGACAATAATAAATAAACAAATATCCATCGTAGTAATCACAATCATAACAATAATAATAGTAATTTTTATTTTTTTATATTTGATTCACCACCGCCATCCCCTATATGTGCATCCCTTCCGTCCGAGAGAACAGAAGAGCCAGACAGCAAGATAGAGTGGGAACAAGAATAGCAGAACAGCCTAAGCCAAATTTATATGCTGCACGTAAATTAAAAATCAACCTAAAAACCCTAACAGGGAGTATTGAATTGATAAAAATGGCAGGTTTTCCTAAAAGCAGGCATTTATATCGCCTTCAAGGAAAGGAACAAATTATTTATTTTAATGGAATTGAAATGGAAAATTTATTCAAAGACAAGCAAGGAATTTTTTTTTAAATAAAATAAAATGGATCCAGTAACTTAGGTAATTATGTCTAAGGAGACATAATTACCAAATTAATGAATATACATAATTAATCAATCCGAATACCATATTTCCCTGCAACTTAATTTGTTACCTTAGCGCATCTATGATATGGCGACAGTACCCTTCCGTTTCTCGACGAACAGCGAATGCTGCCTCAGACCACCTCTCGGAACCCTCAAGTTTAATGTTGCATTCTCCAGTAGTAGCACATGACTGACTCTGTAGAAGAGTAACAAATCATACCTGTCTCTTCTAACAAATAACTTCTCATGATTAACACGTTGTCTCAGTTCATCTGTTAAGATATGCGTTAGATCAAATTTATAACGCAACCAATTAATAAATTTATTTTGTACACCTTCAATTACCAATTTTTTGTTCGTTTTTCAAAATTATTCTGTACAAATTACATGTGCAGTTAGTAGTTGGGTTTTTTATTTTTTAATAATTAATATATTTACCACTGTTTTGTTGTTTCCATAACTTTATCATTCAATAATGGTACCATCTGGTAGCATTATCTAACTTTTCATATAATGATAACAGTAGAGATCCTGCGCACAGGTTCTGACCTGTCATATTCCATTATTAGCTGCAATGCAATGCAACACATATCAGCAACATACAGCACGTAGTGGGTGCTAGCTGTGATGGATTCCTGCTTCCTTTTGCCGAGCACATTTTCCGCTTATATCTCGAGAACAATGAATTTTTTTGAAAAATTCATAAACGACCAAAAGTGTATATTTTTTTATCTTTTTATGGAATACCATTACTAAAATTTTAAAGTAGTGTAATTTTTAACTTTTGTCTCCCAGTGCTGCCCCCTGTCTTCGATAAGACAATTTAAAATAGCCTATATTACTTCCAGAGAAAAGTCCTGTTACTACCCAAAAGTTGGTTATAATTGGCTGGATAAGTGAAGCTACAGAAAGAAAGAAACAAATATACATAACAGTTAAATTACATTACCACTCCTCCTATGGACAAAATCTGGTAAAAAGTTTGAACTATCAAGAAATTTTATGTTATTTTATACAGAAAAATCAAAGATCAAAGAAAAAATTGCTAATAAATGGAAAAATTGAAATAATTTGGTATTAAATTAAATTAATACTCCACAATCAGTATTAAAATAGACCTATAGAGATTTATAGTAGACATTTATAATAATAGATTTTCAAACAGAAATAAATTAGTGGCGTAATTCGATTGCATATAACTCGAAAACGAAAGAATTTATCAAGAAATGGTTTGCGCCACGATTTTTCTCGTAGACCTTTACATTTAAAATTATGTATCTCATGTCCATCTTCCGGTTTAAAAAAAGGAAGAAAATAATATAATAATGGTCAATCGAAGATGGTGTTAAAAAGTTTCAAACACACCATACAGCAGTAATTTTGTAACTATGGAAATCCTATTTGTTTCTATTTCCTAATATCCTTCATTTTTTATATTTAAGCCATTTCCATAATTATATAAAGCCTGAAGTAATTTTATATTCAAACCATTTTCACACGAAACTTGACGATAATTATTCAACATTCTTGTCTTAGCACTTTCCAAGTGTTGAATTCTAACATACCTTTTGCCACTAATTTATTTCTGTTTGAAAATCTATTATTATAAATGTCTACTATAAATCTCTATAGGTCTATTTTAATACTGATTGTGGGGTATTAATTTAATTTAACACCAAATTATTTCAATTTTTCCATTTATTAGCAATTTTTTCTTTGATCTTTGATTTTTCTGTATAGAATAACATAAAATTTCTTGATAGTCCCTAAAATTTTTAACCAGATTTTGTCCATAGGAGGAGTGGTAATATATTTTAACTGTTATATATATCCTCCTCTACAGTTATTATATCTAATAAAATATATTTCAAATCTGAATATTATTTTTACTTACACCTACAGCCTCGCTTAGCTCATAATGGCAGAGTAGCATTCAAAAGTCAAATCTTGCTTTAAAATCAAAAAAAACAATCCTTACTATAATAGGGTGAAGTTTTGTTTTAACTCTAAATATAGTAACAATTGCAATGTACATTATAAACAACATATCCTTATTTCAATAAAAACAAACTTAGTTTTTGGAAAACATCCTACAACTTTGTGCCTGTTGATTTAATCTGGCATTTTGGATTGGTTGGCACCACTGTTCTAAAATGGTGTCTACAATTTTTTAAGTTTTTTTTGTGTGTGTGCGTGCACTCACGCTCACACACAAATGAAATTCCTATGCTTTCAATCCATAGGAAACCATTGTTAAAATAGTTAGTAAGCATAAAAAATCAAGCTTAATAGCTTAATAGGTATAAACTTGAAATTAAATCATACCTAAGAATATTCATTCGATTCAAATAGAAATGTATAATTTAAATATCTAAAGATTTGCAAAGATATTTTAGGTGGAAGCATGCCTAAAAGAAGGACAAGTGAAAGGAAAGCTCTCTGTAAGTTCACGACCCCAAAACAACCCAGAAAGAAATCTACGTTACAATAGACACCGGGAAAACAAGTAGAACGGATGGACTATATGTCCAAATTTTTAGATGAAAAACTAGCTATACAAGCTACGAAAGAGGATCTGCAGATGCATAAGGCGACTTCTGAGCAGCTTGTTAAAGAAAATAAAAAATTGAAAGACGAAATAAAAATCTGAAAGCCTGGCACAATTTAGTCAAGAGTAGAAGAAACAATATTATCTTTAAAGAAATAGTCTGCAATAAAAACGATAATATAAAAGAAGTAATTGAAATATTTTAAAACTAGAGAAAACATTTGAATCAATCGTGCCAATGTACTTGGTGCTCATTGAGATAATAGACATATAATAATAGTACATCTTCACGACTCTGAAGATATCACATGCATTTTCAAAAGCATTAAGAGACTTAAAGGTTGTAATTTTGTGGTTCAAGGCAATTTCTCTACAAAACTAAAAAAATTTTGATCTTAAGTAAATTGAAAAATGAAATCCAAAATGATGAAGGTGGATCATTTAATTGTGAATGGTCGTGTCTACACAGTTGCAGAAGGGAATGGATCTGAAACATAGTGACAAAGAAGAAATCGAAGAAATATCAGCAGTGTTTTGCAGGTATGCAATGGACTTGTTAACGGTTAAATTGCTAGAAGGAAGGGGGAACAGGAAGAATAAGGAATGGAACATCTGCCAGAATAATGTCTTCATTTGTCCAGGTGCTCTTAAAATATTGGTCTCTAATATTACAGGGTTAAGTAATAAGAAAAAGTGATGTAGATTTAAAAAATTTTTTATCTAAGTATTATATATTCTTCCTCTAAGATACGAATGAAGTAGATAAAGAATGGGAGTAGTTGGGAAGGTTTTCTAAGTATAGTTTATGATGTGGCAACCAGTGTAATTTGTAAAATGTGTATAAAAACGAATTACTTGATTAGGAAATTTTAGATTATTGGGAAAACCAGAAAAGATTGATGTTACTGTTACCCTCATAACTTTTATGGTTAAAAGACTTAGACCAAGAAATTTGCATAAATGGGTTGCAAGTAGTTATTACTAGAACCAAAAGTAATAAAGGCTAGTACTTTCATAGAATTCTATAAGAAAACATCAGATGAGTCATGACATCAACAGCACTTAAATGTGCTGCTGGTAGTTTGTTTAATACAATTACGAATAGGAGCATTGTCTGCAAATCATTCATCTAATCCATCATTTTTCCTCTTCACAAGAAAGAGTTGCTGAGCGAGGTGAGCAATTACAGAGAAATTTCTTTTTTAGATACTGTATCAAAAATCTTCTTGCCATGAAGTTTTGGGTTTCTAGAAATAATATCTTAAATGAGTACTAAGCTGTTTTTTGTCGAAGATACGGTGAGTAATGTCTACAATTAATGTAATATAATTCACCTTTCAGACAAGGAAAGCAACCCAAATTATACTTCAACGCAGCCATTGATAAGATAGATAGGCGATAAGTATACAAACTGTATAATATGGGGATTTAGTAAAAATTTTAAATATACCTTAAAGTCCATTTGTGGACAAAAATTCATGTGTTTGGAAAAGTGGTGATGTGACAAATTTCTTCCCAACGGTTACTGGTTTAAGACAGGGGTACCTATTGTCACTAATTTTATTTGCCTTATTCATAAACAATTTGAATGAACAGTTCAAATTCATAAAGCCAGAAGAACAATAAGAGACCGAACATGAAGATGCAGAAACTCAGCAACAAAGGGCAGCACAGAGGAAGGGAAAACGAAATGATAGAACACAAAAGATGAAGTGTGTGGTGACAGGTTCACCAAGTTAGCCCTATCATACTCCATCACAGTCTTTCACTCCTCTCCCCTGGACACAACAAGTTGTCATTTTCACGAACCAGCTGAAATTTGTATGGCTGCAATGTAGCACTCGCATCGTAATAGAAGCAAGGGCCTGGGGAAGAAACCTAGACTCTGAAGATCCACAGCACTTCTTTTACTCCAGGCCCCACACCAAGACAAGGTCACAGATGCAGTTTGTACACTCATCGCATGAAAGCGACTATGTAGCCGGTCATGAACTTCTTCCCTGTGGAATTTATAGATCTTGGCCTGATGATTGTTGTTAAGTTGAACAGAACCAGAATTAGCCTGAGCGTCTATAACCCAATCCATCACTTCCCTACAACAGCAAGGTCCAGCTTGAGTTTGCCTGCCAGAGTATCATAAACATATTTTCTCTCAATGTCGAATCCCTTAGAAGAAGGGATTGACAACAACCGCATCATGTCATAAAAATGAACACTATTTTTAAGTTCTATTGAAGACACTATCCCTTCACAAAAACAGGTTACCCAAAAGATTAATAGAAATTGCACAAGTGGGATGGCACAAGAATGGATGGCTACTTTAAGAAGATTAGGGTTTGATACAAGTGATAGCTATAGATGGTAAGCTCAATGTAGAGAAAAGAAGGAGAGGTATGATTTGAGAAGGCTAGTCGATTACAATATCACAATATATATCATAAATCAAATTTAAATCTGGTGAAAGGAACTACTACAGAAATGGCTTAAATAAGATATAATTTTTATTAATATGGTAAAGACACACGTGCTCTATATATATAATAGTCAAGAACAGGAACCCATTGCATATTTTCTATGTTCATGTAGGATTTTCAAGGATATTAGATTCCTCTGGTTCATAAGAAATGAATTAGGAGAGCAGGATATCATTTGTATATGGAATGGTGAGGTCTGGATTAAATTGGTTAGTCCAATTGGACTAAATTGATTATATTCAGAGTGCACTAAAGTTTATAGGGCAATAAGTCAAGGAATTAAACATTTAATTTTTTTTTTGAAATGCCAATATTTTTACTTTTGTGAAGCCTGGCTGATTTATGAGTTTCAGTTTAACAAATACTGAACTCTATTAAAATTGAACTGTTGGTCTTTTTGTTTTCATTCTTGAAGCCAACTTGGTTTTCTGGCATTGTCTGGTGACTAAGTGAATCAGTTTGACATTAAAATACTAAATATAATTTTTTTATTCATGATAAAAAAAATTTATTATGCAAAATAATATAATAAACATCAAGAATCAAAACAGACTGATCTAAAGACATACAAGAATGTACAAGGGTAGAGTAGAAAGGCTAAAATATAAAATTTCAAATTAAAAATATAATCAAATTGCTTAATTTTTCTCAGAACTTGATTCTCTACAAATTTTGAAAATAAAATTTACACATTTATTAGTAATTTAACAGTTATTATATTTCAAACCTAAAAATATTTTAATATTTTCATCACCAGATTTTTATTTTTATGCTGGATTTCATGAAAACTATGGGAGGTACAGATTGTTTTATTTGATTTTTCAGCTCAAATAACATAAGAAACCATCCTGTTTATTTCTTACATAACCTTAAAAAAATCAGTATGACCTTATTTCACTGTGGGAATTGAAATTCAGACAAAAGTTTTGTTAGCCATAACTTTATAACAAATTGTTTTTGGACATATGTTTGTATTAAAGGTTTTCCTTATTTTAAGCTCTAGAATCAGTTGCAAAATTATTTCCCATTAACCCTGAATCATTCTGCATATATGCGATTACATACCAGTTTGCGAAAATGATTATAACGCAGGTGATTTTCAGTCCTACAGGTTACTTTCTTCACATATGCTGCTACTACAGGAACTGCCCTTTCAATAAAAATCCCTCTGAGAAATTAACTTAGATTAATACTGTGTAAGTCTCACATGCTTGTGAGACTACTGCTTGTATAAGCATGTGCTCATGCTTATACACATCACATTCATAAGAAGAGTATAACAGTGTAAAGTAAGTAATACATTAATTTATATTTTTTCATAGGAAACAGTGCATTATTCAGTCTTCACTCAGTAGGGTATATAAGTCTACATTGTGGCTTCCATTATTTAGTTTATCAAGTAATCGCATGTCAATAGCAAAATTTAACCCTACCTCAACACTCCGCTAATCTGATTTTTTAATTTTTTAATTATTTGAAGAGTGAACAGCAAAAATAATAGAGGCCATCTTTTTTTCAAATGTTCAGGAAATCAACTGAAATCAACTTAAGTTTAAAAAACTGTTAAGACAGAATTTTACTAATTTCAATAATGAGAATAATGAGTTTCATTTCAATAATGAGTTAATACTTAACTCTTTAGATTTATGTTAGAGCATGTAGTATTGTTAATCTTTGACAATCAGGTAGTATTTTAAATCAGGTAGTAATGTGATCTTCCGGATGATGAGGAGAAAACATTTCTAACTTGCCCACATTGGAAAGCTATGAGGCCGTTTGGGGAAGACATCACCCCAGAAGACATAATAAGATGTATGCTTTCTTCCAGGGAAGACTGGAACTACTGTTCTGGGTGGTTTCAAGAAGTTCTTTCTTACAAGATGATGGAGGAAGAGATTGCCGCTGGTTAGCGGCAATCTGCTAGGGGCAACCGCCCCTGGGGGAGATTAGAAGCTGTGGCTCAAAGGCAACACAAGTGAGCCTGAGATGGTAATACGTGATCTAATGGATGATGTGAGCAAGCATTTCTGACTTACCCACGTTGGGAGGCTATGTGGCTGGTTGTGGAGGACATCACCCCAGAAGATGTGATGAGAAATGTGCTCTCTTAAAGGATGGCTAGGATTGGTGTTCCAGGTGGTTTCAAGAAGTCCTTTTACAGAAAATGATCAAGGAAGAGAACCAATAGGGTAGGATTCTGTGTTCTACCAGAGAGCAGGAGTGGAAAGCCAGCCCTCGGGGGTGGGTAGCAGGAGTCCAACCAGATCGTTGCTGCTGGGTGCTCTCGGGGGATGCCTGAAGCTGTGACTCAAAGGCTACATAGTTGTACCCATTAACACAAGTGCTGGCGACAAATACTTAACTAGGTGGTTTCCATCATCACATCAAGGATGGGGGAGGTTTTTTAGGGAGGATGGGGGACCTTCTGCAGGAAATCCCGCACACCCAACAATATGAGCTGCGGGTGTCTGGATGCAGATTTTCCCTTCTCTCACACAAAACAAAAAAAAGGTAGTATTGTCAAATTTTTTGCAATCATTGTTTTCATTTTTTTTGATTTGTAGAAACATCAACCAATGTAAAAACAATGTATGTTATAATGTACAGTGAAAAAATGATTGATCCTAATAGACTGAATAAGAGGAGTAATTGTTTTTTCAAACAATTACTCCTCTTATTCTGTTAGCCAGCTGACTTTAATTTAGCTAACTCTAAAGTTACATTTAATGAATTTAAACCTAAATCTTTAATACAAAAATGTTCAATAATATAATAGTTTTCACAAAAACTTATATTAATTACCTATTTTAATCTCTATTCTTCAGAGTCAACATCTCCTCAACTCTCTTGAGAGAATTGAACTCCTTCCTCATTATCACCATATCAAGACTTTAAGTCATTTGAACAAAGCCTCCCTTTTTTCTCCAACTTAGGGTGACTGAGTACAAAACCTTAGAAGTTAGGATTCCTTTTTAAAATATACTTAAGAATTATAAAAACATTAAATATTTTCTTAAGATTAGCTACAGAAAAAAATATTTAATAGACACTTCTGGAATAAAGACACTGAAGCAATAAATAATAAAGCATTAAAAACAATGCTAACTGAAAAATGAGAAATTTAAATAGAAATAATGATAATGATAGAAAAAATAAAATAAAAAGAACTTGGAAGAAATAGTAAATTTATTCTTAAAACATTTAATTTGCAGATCCAGTCAATCTTAAAACAGGATAAATTTATATGAGCTCATTGTCAATTGATCCTCAGGTTGAATATTTGCACAGAAAGCCAATTCTTAACTGTACAAATTGCACAATACACATGCCATAGTCTCACTTATTTACAAAAGTATCAGTAGTCTAAGTGTAAAACTTTCTCATCATAAAGTAATGTTTCAAAAAACTCACACAAACCCTTTAGATCTTGAGATAAAAGTACTTTTCCAAACTTATTAGGAGTAAACCTGAAACACAGATGGAAAAACACACAGACGTCCATAATGATGGCTTCATAGACAGCATTTTTTGAAAGGATTCCTTTGTAACATCTATTTACAATAAAAAACTTCAGCGTTTGGTTTGCGAACTTGTTTTTTAGACAAAATGTTAATCAACTTGTTTGTGAATTTTCTTTATCTTTTATTAATATAGCTTTAGCTAATTCTATATTTAGAATTTTAGTTTCTGCTATAAATTTTTCACAGGTACTACACAGATGCAACACACTTGTGATACCCAATTTTATCTTAAATTTATTAACAATATTTCAGTACAGCTCATATTTCTATTAAGAAACTGTTGGATTACCAGCTAGCTATTTATACATGTCACACATGCTTTTAATGTTTAAACTGTCTAGTATATACATATTATTACTTTTGTATCCAATACAATGATTGGACTTTTCTCAAAAACATCCTATGTGGATCTCAGCTCAGTTAACAATTTCATCAGAATTTTTAGTGTTCATCATGATACTTGCCTTATAATATACTTGCCTTATATATATATCTGAGGCTTGCCTAATATTTTTTAAGTTCGTAGTTTGCACTCACCTAGGGGCAATTTCATGAGACTTTTACATATTCTGGGGTTTCACAGATAGATCCATCTCATCTGATAGATAATACTCTTACTTTGTATGAGTAAGCTCTATTAAGGAACCATGCTTTATTTTCATTATTTCTTGGTTTATGATTTTTAATTGTTATAATATGCAAGATAACCAACCATTTTGTTCAATCTTACTAATCAAAGAGTTAAACTTTTTTATGATTTTTGTGTTTTTCGGTTTGCACATCATTTTCAAATCAGTTAAGTTTTTTTGCAGTGACAATCTACTTTAGTTTCATGTGTTGCTTGCCTTAATTTTTTTCATTATTTTAATTAATCAATAAGATTTTAATATTTTCTTACACTGAACACAAAAATTAATTTTTTTTTTTGTTGGTTCTATCAAAGTACAATCATCATTCTTCTCTCAATTCCCAATTTTACTCCTGTCTTGCTTCACTGAAAGTACTATGAAACAAAAATAAAAATTATATGCTTAGAAAACAATATTTTGTCCCCAGAGAACACTTTCTTCCAAGATGAAAGTTATTCTTTCACTACTGCCCTCTTCAAGGTTAGCTATTTCCTCTCTGATGCAAAATATTTCTTCTATTCAGACTTTTTCTGGTGTCATCTAGTACTAGTTGCATTTTCTTGCTTAACTTCTTTCTTAGTTAGTTCCTTCAATCAAGAATTATCTTCAATTCTATAATCTTTCTGGTGATGAGAGACTCCACAGTAATTCCTTTCATCAATTTAGGTTGAAGATCTTCAAGGCTGTAGTATAGTTATTTCAAAAAAGTATTTTACACCTATATAAATGTGATTATATGTTGAGGGATTGTATTCTATGCGCTCAGAGTAATGTTTTCTACAAAGGTTGAAAGTTGGTAATCCTGTTTTGTGTGTAGTTTGCTTCAGTGAGGCAATCAGGCTGGTGAGCTTGAAATGAAAATGTGTATCTTTGTTGTTCATTGTTTGTTCATCTCGTTTGAATGTTTGATACAGTGTCTTTCTGTATACGCTTAGAACAGTATTAACTTTAGAAAAAAGAATATTTCTGATAAGAAATATTCTTATTCTAATATTCTTATATTCTAATAAAAAAAAAGAATGGTGAGTACACACAGACAATGAAAGATCAGTTTTCTGATAGATTTTCATGTACACAGGTTCCCGATCAACAGCGTAAGAATGCTAATTGAGAAATTTAGGGAGTTGGAATTGGTAAAGGACTATGAGCAAAGTGGTTACCTCAGTGAGGAAAAACTCAGTCTTATCCCATATAAAGAGAAGGCAGTTCAAAAGTTACTGGCCACTGACTGTGAAAGGCAAATTCAATACTGTAAATGGTTTCAACCATTTCTACTTTGTATATAATTCTTATGATATTAATAAATAAATATGAGTAAAGATTTTTGTTGCATAATGACCATTTGTTTAATTGACAGAAATACTTTTATAGATGGATGGTGTCAATAGTGTCACTGAAACCAACCAAAGTGTTTTCATACTAAAAAAAGAGCAGAGTCCATAAAACAATGTAAAAAAACACAACAAAAATATAATGAATAATAGGCATTCTTGACAGACAGACAAAAAAGTTTTCTAAAAGTGTTAGTAAAAGGAGTTGCAAACACTTGCAAATCTGATTACATACATAGAACCAGGTCTGTTACTGGGAAGGTTAAAAAAAACACATGCATTGCTTTGGTCTGGTCTTGAACACTTTTTGATAAATTTTCCTACTACTTCATTAATCCAAATGACTAAATTACTATCATATATCCCTACACACATGCAAAGTATTAAGGCAAACTGACTCAAAATCAAAAGGAACATGAAACATGGAATCAATAGAATGTCTTCACTAAACACTCAGATGAATTTAATTGAATATACATGGAGAAAAAAAACGAATAAAAAATATTTCATTGTTTTACAAATATTATTAGTCATTTTTAATCTATTTAATTATTTTATATCTTAGAAAATGTGTCTATTTGATTATTTATAAAGTACAAAATTTTTTTTTTTAATTAATTTAAAAATTATTTATTTAACTTTTTTATTAAAAAAGTCTTTCTCACAATGAGGAAGTTTTAGAATAGACAAGCTGCTTGGATCACTGCTTGTATTAATTAATGCACAGAATTTGTTGGTCTATGTGTATCAAATTTATTCCTGGTGGCCAAACTATTTATCAGTCACAAGCATGCAGAAATGTTTCTTTCAACTGCACCGAGAGCTACAATAATCTGTATGATTAAGTGTAACAAGTGTAAGTAGGCAGCATAATAACTATTTTTAGAGAAGTAATTTTAATACAGAAATTGCACACTACCTTGGGCTATTCTAAAATGGACCTAGAATGATTTTAATAGGATTATTTATGTGCATATTATTAAGGGATTATAAGGATTGAAGAGAACGTGTATCCTTGAGTAGGCATTGTTCTCAGTCTGAGCCATTTTGCCTCCATTAACATCATCATGTTTGACTAAAAATCAAAAAGACATTCATGTCTTAATAGATTTTTTATTTTATTAATGATGACCAGTTTGCTACAGTGATACATCATGTTATAGTTAAGCAATAAGTACTGAAATGCTGGCTCTCTTCTCATGAGAACTTTCTGTTGACCCACCCTTTTATAGCAGTGTGTGGCTGTCACATTTATTACTTTTTGTACATTAAAAAGTACTAGTCGTGACTATATTCTATCCAAAACAATTTTTCCACTGGCAACAAATCAAGTGCTTCAAGCAACAAATAAATAGCTTTTGGTAGAAAAAAATTACCAGGCCATAGATAAACAAACTAATGTAATTATTCTCATGTATGTAGAAATAAACATTATAAGAATTATAAATAACAACCCAAATAAAGAAGGAGTATAGAAATAAGAATAGATAAAGTTTTTTTTTTTTTATTCTTTGGAACTACAGGCTTCAGAGGATGGGTCGAAGGATGAGATGGAATGGTAATTTAGCAGCATGTGAAAATGACATGCTTGACAGGGCTTTGAATCCAGGACCTCCAGATGAAAGGCTGGAAATTGTAAATAATTCTTTTAATGTAAATAAATTTTAATTATTAGCTATTTGCTTGTGTTTCCCTTACTTACATATTTCCCTTACCATATATATATATATATATATTACAAAGAACTTTGATGGCTCCCATTCATTAGAAATGTGTACCTTACATCTAACTAATTTCAGTATACTATATAACTAAGAAAAAACACAGAAAACAAGTAATAATGAAAACATTACAATAGAGCACCAACTGAATAAATCATATGCATTAAATTAAATTACTAATCAATGGTTTATATATATATATATATATATATATATATATATATATATATATATATATATATATATATGTGTTATTCCTAATATGTATGTTACAATCTGTTCAACTACTAAACAATAAGCAACCAACCTACAGCCCAGTGAGTTGAGGATGATGTGTATGACATGTAAATGAGGTGTTATCTTGTACAGATTCAGACCTACCATTACTGACCCACCGGGTTGGTCTAGTGGTGAAAGCGTCTTCCCAAATCAGCTGATTTGGAAGTCGAGAATTCCAGCGTTCAAGTCCTAGTAAAGCCAGCTATTTTTACACGGACTTGAATACTAGATCGTGGATACCGGTGTTCTTTGGTGGTTGGGTTGCAATTAACCACACATCTCAGATATGGTCGAACTGAGAATGTACAAGACTACACTTCATTCACACTCATACATATCATCCTCTGAAGTATTATCTAAACAGTAGTTACCGGAGGCTAAACAGGAAAAAGAAGAGACCTACCATTCCTGGGGTATGTGGTTAAATGAATTCCAACCAAAGTACACTAGTAACCATTGTCTAATACTTAAATCTGTAGAAAAATAACTAACTTTTTCTAAGATTTGAACTTCAGAACTTTCACCTTCGAAAATCAAAAGTTAAACAAGTCACTTACAAGTTTACCACTAGACCAGCCCAGTGAGCTATTTATAAACATGAATATTTATAACTTACTATATCATCTTTCTTTCTTTTTCCTGTTTAGTCTCCAGTAGTTACCTTTCAGATAATACTTCAGAGGATGAATGAGGATGACATGTATGAGTGTAAATGAAGTGTAGTGTTCTACAGTCTCAGTTCGACCATTCCTGAGATGTTTAGTTAATTGAAAACTCAACCACCAAAGACACTGGTATCCAAAATCTAGTAATCAAATCCATGTAAAAATAACTGACCTTAATAGGACTTGAACGCTGAAACTCTCTATTTCCAAATTAGTTGATTTGGGAGGATGCGTTCACCACCAGACCAAGACGGTGGGTTACATTCTTCTATCCATAAGACACTTACAATAAAAGTATTTAAAATTAAGCAAAATTTCGCGGTAATTATCGAGAGGTGTAGTAATACCACCATTTTTAACTCTTAATTTTTCGACAATTTTAATAAAAATATTTTTAACAACAATGTAAAAGCACTTCTCCACTATTACGTTTATTATACACAATATATGTCTATCATATTATACGGAACTTAGCGCACACTCATATCATATTAAGTGTATTACATATTCCGTGTATATTATTTTATAAAACTACAAAATTCATGTTTTCTTTTTGTAGGAGAAAAATTAAAAAATTTACTGTTTTCAGAAAAAAATAATAAACACAATAAATTATTGGAAAAGATTTTAACGTCCGCAATGCTGAACACATGATTTTTGTATAATATCGCTGTTCAAACAAGGTTATAGTCGTGTTGGTGATGTACTTTGAATGATGAAATTTTTGTTATTACTTTGTAATTCAATGTATTTTTTGTCTGTAACGATTGTTCGATTTAGCCGTCTAGTTTTTAACACCAAGTTGCTGGATTCAGTTTAGCCGTCTAGTTTTTAACAGAAAGTTGTTGCTGTATTCAGTTTGTTTAATAGCAAAATGAGACGTACTAATAGAAGAGATCCGAGGTTAGAATTGGGGGTTTTGTTATTATTTTCTGAAATGTTTAATTTTGGATTTGGAAAAGTCCCGCCTGTTACATTATTATCTATCTTGGGTCAGGTAAGTCATAATTCTTTTGTACGCATTTTGTAAAATGGGTAGAGCAGCATTACAGTTGCAACACGAATTGCAGTTTGATCTGCCTTATCCTTTTAGTCGTTTAATTATTTAGTAAAACCATAATATATTACATGTATTTATTTTATTTAGCAGGATATTTTAATTTGCCTGTATTATATTACCATTTTGCTTATTTAAACATAAAGTAGTTAACCAGTATACTTTTTTTAAAAATGCTTCAATAAAAATCTACCTTGTAATTTTTCCTCTTGCTAGGTTGTCCTGATAGATTTATTTTGTTCTTGAATAAAATGTTTTACTTTTGAATAAGTACTGCACTAATTTTCAAAGATTGATTATCCCATTTTTAATTCAGATTGATGAGAATCAATATTTTACAGTTTTTAGGTACCATGTATGTGGTAAACCTGTTTTTACATTTTAAACTCTGCAGGGATTGTCTTTAATGATTGCACCATATTGTCACAAGAGTATTACATATATGTTGTTAACAGAACTTGCGTGATTTAAGCTTGATTGATCTCAAAAAATGTATTCTGCTGAATCAGTAATGGCCTAAAATTTTTTAATTGATGACCTTATTTAGAACAAGTATTTCATCAGCAACTCTCCCCATAAAGATAGAAGCAAATACTTTTATTTTAATTTCAAAGAAAAATTAATATTAAAACATTTGCAAATATATTCAAACAAAATTACTATATCTATCTTTACGTTGCATGACAAGAACTTCATAAGCAAACCTGACACAAAGATAAAAGTAACTCCTGAAAATAGCATAGTCATTCTCCTATAATTATTAAATTTACTGATTCTTTACACAATTATTTGTTTCTATATACACCATTTAAATTTAACATATTTAAGGTAAAAATATTTTAATTTCAAGCAATTCTTTGTAAATATAGCTACCCTGTTGCCCAATAACTGTAATATTTTATTAGCCTCAATGAGGTAGTAGTTTGTTTCTTTGGCATTTCTCCTGCCACCACCCCATTTGGTCACCCTAAAGCATAAGACCGAATGTCTGTGCCACAAACGGCTTCTGAGTCTCAAAACAGTTTAGCAACCAGTGTCCT
Source organism: Lycorma delicatula (assembly GCF_047948215.1). Lineage (NCBI taxonomy): Eukaryota > Metazoa > Arthropoda > Insecta > Hemiptera > Fulgoridae > Lycorma > Lycorma delicatula. Next base: position 152,725,740 of record NC_134455.1, on the reverse strand, counting down.
AACTAGCTCCTAGAGCTAACCTAAAAGCGTGAGCAGAATAAGCGGGGTGCCGTACCATACACCACTCGCTTGCGTGTCCCACTGCCCACTTGTATTATATCACTAAAATGGGTAGGCGCACCCCATCAACTACTAAAATATATATGACTATCAATAATTAATTTATCTTGTCAAAGGCAGCAATTTGCTGCCATGCCTAGGCCGCTGAATGCCAGCAAGTACTTGTCCACCACTAAAGTGCTTGGAGCCTCAATCTGGCTGATAGCCAGCCATATCTCTTGGTTAGCTTCTTACAGCAGCACAGTAGGAGTCTTTTCCCTTGGGTAAACTACTGATGTTGGTTGAACAAAGCAACCGAATCAAGGAACTCCCACACGGTCCGACAATGTGGCTCTCACCACTTCTGAATGGCCTATTTTCCCCTTGACCACTAAGTTCCAGGGTGGCCTGAGTTCTGCCCCCCCCCCCCAGAGCTGGGCAATCGAACATCAGGTTTTCATTCCATTGGACCTCCCTGCAGATGCACAGCTCATCAGCTGCCAGGTGGAACCGAAACAAATATTGCTTTAAATTTACATGGTTGGAAAGTACTCAGGCTCCCGTTGCCCTTAAAAACGAAGGAGAGGTCCCCTAGAGATCCCCCCTAGATCCTGTATACAGGTCCTGTACAAGGACCTTCCCTTAGTCATAGTGTGCCATTCTTGCTGCCATGTTTCCATTGCGAGGCTATAAAGCCTCCTGCGCAGGCAGGAGATGGGCAACTGTTCAAAATTTAGAACCGGTGCATTGAGATTACCATTCCGCTCCGGTACAGGCCCGGCTCGAAACCACATCCCAAATACTTCGGCCTTCCTGCCTCTTCGCAATTTTTACATGGCTGCCTGAACTTTCACCACTAAATTGATTGGGAGAGCCTTTCCCAATACAGTGGTAGCCTCGTAGGAGATTGTTTTAAAAACACCATTGCATACAATTAAGGCTCTGCGCTGGGCACTCCTTAAATTTTTAATAAGTGTTAGATTCCTTTCCAACCTATGCGCCCAAACGGACGCCATGTAAGAGGTCATACTTTCGAAGACACCTCGGTACACCATGTACAAATGGCTACATGCCATTTGATAAGCAATCCTATCTTGTGTATCACAGAGATGGCATCTGCTGCTACTTGCCTAATGTGGTTGCTAAACAGCAACTTCTCATCAAACAAAACACCTAGTTACTTATGAACTCAAATTCGACTGATTACACAGCCTTTATACTTAATATAGGGGTTACAATTGGCATTGAGGTAGTAGTACCCATTTTTGGGAATCATTGTGTTTATTGATAAATTCAGCATAATACTTCCAAATTGAATACCTATATTGAACTGGTTACAAATGCATTTTTATTTCTGTATTTTTAGCCCCAAAAATTTTTCTATACTTAACTGTTTAATTTTTTTAACCATTTTACTAATTTTTTTATCATTTTTGTAATTTTTTAAGTTATTAATCAAATTAAAATGTATAGTGACTGATTTTTAGTAAGTTAGTAACCAAAGAATTTGAAGGAAGTTCTCCAGTATCTATCTTAATAATTTGATTTATCAGCATTTTTGATATCATCGGCAAAGTAACCAATCTTAGAAAAATTTTGTTAATTTATTGATCAATTAAGCTCTCACACATATGTTGTCAACAATTTTAGTATGTATTTTCCTTGAAAGATTGGTAATAAAATCTACTTTCAAAGTTAGTTCTTGATGCATTATAATCATTAAGACCCATAGTTTACTCACAGTATTTTTTAAGATATTTTGTACTCCAACTATTATTTTGAAGAATGTGGAATGATTTCTAGCTTCCAGTATGGTTTTATAAAGGTTCTTAAGATAGAATTAGTGATTTCTTAGTAAATTAATGAACTGTTAGTTGCTGATAGATCTGAGAATGTGTGGTATTTTTTTATTCATCTAATGTTTTTGTGTTGTTCATGGACTGCTAATTGAAAGACTTAAATGCTGTGGTGTATTAAGGCTGAAGTTCAAGTGTTTTTAATCTTATTTGAATAATAGAAGATAAAGAACTGTTGCTGTAAGAGGCAAATTAGGCTATTTTTCTTATTGGCAATGGATTAGTTGGGTTTCTGAAAAGATATATTATTGGATTTTTATTTACATTAAATGACTTGCCTGGAAGTGATAAATGCAATTTAATTTTTTATGTTGATGGTGCTATTAATTTTGTCAAAAGATGAGAAATATTCATGAATATCATTGCAGTATTAATTATTTTTTTAATCTTAAGACTTAAAGTCTTTAACTTTGTAAAAATTTAAAATTTTTGGGTCCACATGAGTGGCTACAATGCCTCTTTCCATGAGATAATATGCAGGTTAGAACATTGTCTACCATCATGTGGTTGGTAAAGGTTAATCAGCAATTTTCATTTACTCAATAAAGTGTTAGGTTTATTAGAAGTTCATGTTATCATCAAGTGTTCAATGTAATTATATGTTCAGTGTTAAGTTAAAATGGCAAATACTAGTAAATATTCAGTTGTATTAAGATCTAATGCTTGTTTTTAGGTGCACGTATGTATAAACCAAATTAAAATGATGAAAACATAAAAGATTAGTTAACCATTTTGACAAGTAAGCTTCATCAATTTTAACATCCCATAAGTGGGTAAAAAAGTCTTTCCCACCAGGCCAGTCCTTGATTTGAAATAGCCCTTCGAGATATTTGGACGTCTTTCCAGTCAATTGAATAACTATGTTAAGGAATCCTTTTTATGGTCTTCTCTTATGTTGACGATGAAAAGGTCTTTGAAACTAAGTATTCTCCATTCAGTAAACTTTGAAAAAAATATTTTGAGTTTAAACACTTAAAGCCTGGTTGTTTGATGAGCTTTCTGATTGGGACATGGCTTTAAGATAAAATTGTTGAAAGCTCTTCTAGGATGTTTCCCAATGTTCAATCATGGAAACTTGTTTTCTTCTCTAAGTGTGCCATTTATTTGAATAATAAATCTTGAAATATGTATTTTGATCCAAAGAAAATTACTACTTTAATTAGGACATCATAGACCAGTCATCACATGTAATGATGTGGGTAGTGTAATCATGTAATGTAACATATCTGGTAGTACCATTCCTTTTTTGAAGGAAATGTTAACCACATTTCATACCTTAACATGCTTGAAAATTATTTTTTTTTCCAGTTTCAATCAGTTTGTACAGAATTTACTTCCATTTACAATTAACTTCCTTAGTTAATAATGTACTTTTTAAGTGAACATTTTGAAGGGCGGTAGATTGGTAGAGGCTCTAAGATTCAATGGTTACCTAGATCTTAAGGTTTAACAACTCTTTAGGACATAAAAAAAATCCTCACTTACAACTAAGGATTGTTGATGAGCAGAAAAACTGATGTCAGAGATTGTTTTTATATTTTGATTACTGTGGAAGAGAATGTCAAACGCACTTGGCAGCTGATAAAACAATATGCAAACAATGGAGGAGCACATGGGTGTAGTTTAAATTAAGTTTTAAGTGTAAAAATATTACACTAATGACAAGCAATTCATGTTATTTTTTGTATGGAAATTGACTTTGTGACCTCTCTGCAGAGAGTAATTTAAATTGAACTCTTTTTTTTTTCTTTTTTGAAAAATTGTTACACCTTAATAAAACCCATTTTTTCAACCTTGCTGATTTTGTGATTAGAAAGACAGTTTATTGTGCTTATTTCTTTTCTTTGATTTCATATGGCGTAATTATGTTATGTGAGGGGAAATGTCAGGGTATTTTTTAACTTCTCATATAAATTGATTATATATTTTTAAGAAAAATATGAAATTGTATATTAGTATTTTTCCTATATATATATAATACTAGATTCAAAGATGTCTATATATCTCATTCGTAAACTTCAAACATTTAAATGGTAAACATATAATAAATTACAAAAAAATATTCTATCCTCCAGGGAAAAGATAACTTCGAAAGTATATTAATATGTTTTATTAGAAATTAATTTTAATCAGTTGATGGTTGTATTACTGAATTGTTTTAATGATTTTAAATAATTTTGAATTTATTTCTAATTTGCTGTGATGTTACAGATTATATTTTTTGTGCAATACTTTAAAATCAAACTTATTAGATATTTATTTTGTTTTAATTTTAATTTTTGGTACTACTTTATTTATAGAATATTTTTACTGCCAGTTAAATTTTGCCATTGTTGTAACATGGGATGTCATGGAGTTTTAAGTTTATCTAATGTAATCAATAATAATCAGTGTTTTTGGTAATATTTTGAATTACCTACATTCACCTCGATACTCGAGGTGACATATTTACTATGCCCATTAACTTTCTTAATTTTGAAGTTGTATTACATCAAGTAATGTAATGTCTGATTTGTTTTTTTTTTTAGATTTATTATTATGAGTTTATCTTTATTAGAATTTTATTGTGCTAGTAAATTATCCTATCAGTAATATGGATGGAAGAACATGCATATGTCCTGTTTTCAGCATGTAGATTTAGCAGTTTAATTCCAAATTTTTTTTTTATCATTCACATTATAGAAATAACATTCCAATAGAATATTCCTTTACTGATAAAATCACAGACCTTACTATATGTAAACATGATGACTCAAAACTATTATCAAAATCTTAGTTGAACTACCAAATTCTATAATTAAGACTTTTCTTTATATGGTAGCAATGTATTAGACATATTAACAGCTGCTTTATTTAATGCTAGGTTGAAAATAAGAAAAAACAATTTTCATCAAAAATATGTGGACCAACACTATATTATATTGATTTTCCTCCTGATTACTTACCTGTTGTTACTACTGTGTTTATTAATAATGATCATACATAATAAAGATTTTACAATAAGTATATAATTTTGCATAATGTATAAAAAATAATATATTAATTGCATATAGTACTTTATTAAAAATCATAATAAAATAAGCAGTGGAAATTAATACAATGTTTTAATACATATATTTTTATTGTACTCAATTAATTATTGTTTTTCTTGTTTGTTTTTTTGTGTTCACAGGCATTGTTATATATGGGAATTATTCAGGTACCATGGGATAAATGGGATGTTTGTATTAGTGCTGATAAGGTTTTGAATGCTAGAGATTATAGACGTCTTGTGATATCAGCTTTTGAACATGGTGATGATATGCATCTTTATTACAATATGATATCATTTCTTTTAAAAGGTTCTTCACTTGAGCGTCGATATCATAGTATGAATTTTCTTATTCTTCTTGTGATAATAACTTTAATGACTAGTGGAATTTATGTTGGATTAGCGGTTGGTTGTGCTAGGTTTATGGTTGATTATTCTTATATGAAATCTTGCGCTATTGGGTTCTCAGGTGAGATAAACTTTTGTTATATTTTTTCTTGTTAAAATTTTAAAACCTCTTAACTACATTAGATATATTAACTAACATTGACGTTGCAGCACTACATGAATTATGATTGGAATTGACATCAAAATGCCTAAAATAAATTTAAAAATCAGGTTTTGGTAGTGGAAAGGCTTATAGTAGCATAAATATTACTATTCAAGAAGATGCCTGCAGCCGATCTGTAGTTAGTCAGTTGTCATTTTAGTTAGTTAGTTGTTAGATGGCGCCACTAAAGGAAAAAATAAATAAATTAAAATAATAATCTATCTTTATATTTATGAGAGTCGGTATCGACCTGACAAAGAAACACAAGAGTTTTCAGAAATGTTTTTTTTTATTTTTCACTGTAATCAATCGCCTTTCATTTCAATACATTTATACCAACAACTTTTCAATACTCTGTGTAATGCAATTTGTCCAACTCTGCAAAATCAGTGGTTGTCTCAGCATTTGAAGCAAATCTTCATCTCAGTAAAGCAAAGTTGTCTCAGCACCTCATCATCTCATCATTTGAAGTGAATCTTCATCCAGTGAGCCATTTCTTTAGGTTTGGGAAAAGAAAGTACTTCTCATTCAATCCATGTATATATTTTTTCTGTGTTGAGTTTACTTCTTACTTTTTATTAAACGTGTAGTTTCAGTGATTGTTTTTCATTGTTAAGAAGTTCCTCTGATGGTTCCACAGTATAAGTTTCTTTCAGCACACAGCCTAAATGTCCATGGTAAACTTTGGCACTAGCAACAGGTCATCTAGTGGTCGTAGATAGTATAGAGTTAATAGCTTACAAAGGAAGCTGTATACACAGCCTGTCATACATAAATATATCATTAACAGAGATTTCTGTCTTTTTCCCGAATCTGCCAGTTTCCTTCTAGTCGCTAAGACACTAGTGGACAATAGCATTATTACACATTAAGTAGGTACTTTATCTATGGTAAATTACAGTAAGATATATTTTTGATGTAGAAAAATGTTTTAACTCTATTCAGATTTGCCCAATTCTGTAGGACATGATGTCTGAAAGATATTCAAATAAATTGAAAAAATCTTAGTGGACACCCATGACTTCCTTGTACGTCTATTAAATTACATACACACATTTTTTGTTGCACTTCATTTAAACTTATTTCATTTAAAAGTTAGATTCAATCCTCCAATTCTGTAATAAAATAGGTCCCAGGTTTGAATCCCAGTCAAGCATGGCATTTTCACACTTTACTTGTCATTCATTTCATCCTCTGAAGCACTACCTAACAGTGGTCCCAGAGGAAAAAAAAATTCTGTAATAAAGTGACAGTTACACAATCTCTGAAATATTAGTTTTTATTAACATCAAATATTTATACAATTATTAATTCAACAACCTTACATGAAATATTAGGATAGAGTAAAAGTCATTTTATTACTTGTATTATTAGATCATTATTCGTATCTTTGGAGTTGCTGATTAACAAAAGTTTCAGATTTCTGGTGGGTCGTATAAATAAAAGTTAATAATAATTAAACCATTCCATTTAACTAACTCCTGTATACTGCTTATAAATGTTAATGTCGACCTTATGATGTAAAATATTCATTCTTTATTATTGGATTATTTGGTGAATAATAAAAAATGAAAAGAAACAATCATACAGGAAAAAGGAAGATAACATGAAGAAATATATATTAAAAAAAACGACTAGAAGATGAATTTGAAGAGGAAGAAATGTTAAGAACAAGGGAGGAATAAAAAAATTAAAAGAATATGATAGACATAAAGAGGAAGAAAATGTTAAAAACTGAAGAAGAATAAAAAGATGAAGAGAAGATGATAAATATAAAGAGGAAGAAAACATTAAGACCAAGGAGAAAGAATAAAAAGATTAAGAGAGAATGATGTATATAAAGAGAGAAAATTTGAAAACTGGAGAACGTGTACACAAATTAAGATTAGAAGAATTATATCAAACCAAAGAGCAATTGAATGATTTGCAACAAAAAACAAATGAACGAAATGATGATCAACTCCGACTTAGGGAGAGTACTGTCCAACAATATCAGAGGAGTAATGAACTAAAAGATAAAATTTTTTGCAATTTATTAAAGATCAGACATGCATGTCTCAGTGTATATTTTGTTCTTGAGAGGGTCTATTTCTCAGTCACTCTGTAGTTAACTTTATTGTAGATAAAATTAAACAGAAATTCCAGAATAATTAAATAAAATTAAACTAGAAAATCCAAAAATAATATGATTATAAATTATAATTTTCATTAATATTAATTGATCGGATGTTTCACCAAATCTGTTACATATACATATATGTAATAATGACTATTAAATTACATACATGCATTTTTAAAAGTACATAAAATTTTATTTCGCCAATAAATTCTGAATTTTTTTTTTTGTACATACGTACGTACAAATGTAACACCGAAACTAGTCAAAATAGTTTCAGTGATGGTCAAACAGGATATTTCCACTGAAATCTGAAAACCGAAATCTTTCGCGATGACAGTATTTCCTTTTATTTGTACAAAGAAGTAAAAATAGGATGTTTGTTTGAAAATGTGCAAGGAAATGTGTGATGGGTTTGAATATTTTGCAAAATGACAAGAGATTGGTAAGTAATATATCAAATTATTTTTCATTACATTTTCTTATAAAATTAACCTATTTCAATTTTAAACTGTATTTTTTAGTTTTGTAATTATGTTGTACACTTTTTTCACAGTATTTAAGTCTTACAAAATCTAAGTTTTTTTTTTTTAATTCATTTAATGCTACTTAAAAAATTTTTTATATTTATAAATTTTCTAGATTGTTTTAGAAATAAATAAATTTACTAATTTTACGTGCACATAAATATATATTTATCTAGAAATTTGAAAATGAAGAGCACACTAAATTTATAAACACATTTAAAAATAGCAAAAAACTCACATTCTTTAGGGTGTTTATATGTATAATTTATTTTATATTTTGATTATATTTTTATTTATATTAGTTCACCCACCCTGATATAAAATATTGTGCAAACTTAACCCAGGAGATTTTTAATATTATTTGATACTTCTAATTCAATATCATCTAAACTTTATGATTAAAAAATATGTTACCTAGTCAGTAACCATTATTTTTTCATACAAAATTATGCAGTATAACACTACAGGGTTTAATAAGGCTATATTGCATACAAGATCAACCAAAACATTTAATGGACTTTGGAAAATTCTTCACTTATTCTTGCTTTAATGCTTGTAATTACAGACTCATTTCTGCAAAGATATTTATTTACTAGAATATAGTCTTAATATTATGTGAATGACAAAAAACTTCATCAACTACAAAAACATATGTCATCTGCTGGATGTGAACAAGGTTATTAATATCATTTGCTGATCTCTTCTAAGTGGTTTTTTTTAAATATGGACGAATCAGGATTTTTACTGCATACACTTAAGTCAACAAGTACAAAATATTAATCAGCATCGCAAATAGATAATTGGATACGGGAAAAATAGTATTTTTATAATAATAAAGTTATCCATTATTACTTGGTTTCATGATATAAATATGTTTGCCATCTATAGCATCTGAAATTCAGAAAAGTGGCTCATTCATGTGGAATTGCTCTGAAATTAGTACAAGCTGCTTTAAAGGTATTGGCAAATAACTTTGTTTCAATTTTTCCCAGATAATTTGGCAGACTTCAACAATTTTGTTAAGTGATTTAATTCTTTTCCTATAGCTATAATTTAGAGATAAGATACTCTCTGAAGCAAGCTACTTAACTGAAAATTATGATTTGTTTAATGATTTCTCACAGTAAAGTAACATAATTAACTACACATATATATAAACTTTCTTTTTTATCAGAGTACCATTCATTGAGTTTGGATTGATTAATGTTACAGTGGAATGAAGTTCACATCATGTTAAAGGTAATTATTATACTTTATACATCAAATATGGAATCTGTTACAAAAACCTTATTTAAAAATGTCTTTGTATTTATATTCAGTTATAAAAACTGTATTGTATTGTTGAATATTTACCATATGGGTAATTTTTTTTTTTTAATTATCAGGCATCGACTACTAAGGTCGTTAGCCCTTGTCTTGTCAATTCTTAAAATATAACTATAACTAAAAGGATAATACACCACCAATAACAGTATAAAGAGCTCCTATCAGCTTGAAAGAACAGCACAAGGGGGAGATATAAAATTACAAGATCGTACACGTACAAACACTGTCATGTGCATGTCAAATATTAAAAATTTACCGATACATGTTTTAAGAAAAACACTTAGTCCTCGATAAAAGCTCCACCACTGCATGAGATGTAAAAGGTGCCATCCAGTACAAAAGAGAGAAAACAATAAATAAATAACTAAATAAATTCCTCTCCAGAATAGAAATTTATATCTGGAAGGGTTGCCTACTAAAATTGAATTTAAATATTGTAGAGAGACCTGTTGGATAAAGAAAAGACAGCAGGCTCCAGCAGCGCATTCTTCATTTCACAAAATTTTCTTTATTTCCCCTTCTATTATAAATTATAAAACAACATTTTATACTTAAAACTATTATAAACGACACAGACTTCCATACATAATGCAGCCTTCCAGTAAGTGTTTGACCGTCAGTGGTTCCTACACTCCTAACAAACTGATTGAGTGTCGCCAGTGAACATATAACTCAATGTTAGGTTCGTATGTCCTACTCGTGGCCTTATTATAATAACTTTTCTCTCCACATGATCATAGGACTCACCCATTTGTGAGGGGAGTCCTTCACAGCATTGAGTTTCATTGTTAACCCTCTCCAAACTCTATGCCATTCACATCTGACACAAGCAGACATGTGACACTTAACATCGCCAAGTCTGTCAAGAATTTCCTCAGGCTCAGGTGTGTCAGCAGCCACTCAAGCTGCCTCATCCACAGCCTTCTTTCCAGCAAACCCGAAATCTCCCAGAACATTCCAGTAGTGTGCGTTGTTGCCCCTTCATGCTTAGCACCTGAAGACCAGTCATAGAGTCACTGCAAATCAAAGAGAATGTTACACTATAGTACTCACAATACCTCAGAGTTTGCCAAATGACATACAACTCCACAGTATAAACAGATGCAACAACCGGTATGGACCATGAATGACTAATGCCTACACAATGGAAGGCACTGCCAACCCCATGCGCCATCCATGTATAAAACCACTTCTTGGTCATGTTCGCTCACAATGTCTCAAAAATGATGAATTATCTCCCAAGAATCACGTCAGTTAAAAGGTGCTAAATCCAATCGACAAAGGGTCAACGGAAGTATCACTGTGTGGTGGTGATTCAAACACTGTTACTATTCATTACTGTTCTTCTGTGTGGTGCTGATTCACACTGTTGATTTAATAACTCTGGAAAGTACAATGTCATGCTTATCCATCAATTCTCAACCTCCAATTCCAGCCGGCCTGGTATAGGTCTGACACTGGATGTGAGCTCCTTGGAAAGCATGTCTTATAAATGCCAATCCCTTTACATTGCACAGTGATGATTTCACATTGACCATGTAGCACAATAACAGGACGTCTCTTTCAAAACATAAAAGAGATAATCCTGATTCATATGTAAGGCTATCAACAGGACTGGTGCAAAAAGCTCTTGTCACATATCGTATTCCAGCATTTTGTACGACATCTAAGGCTTTTAGACAGCTCTTTCAATCTTATTGACAGCCACTTGCAATGCGCTGGCGTCGAACCAGTCCATGATTCTTTCGATTGTGTCGGTGGCTTTGGCCATCAGTTCCGCCTTCGTACGAGCAATCACCAATAGGCCTAGGTCATCGGTGTACGCTATGGTTTGTGACCTCTGAGGCAGCTCCAGCCTGAGAACCGAGTCGTAGGCCAAGTTCCATAAAGAAGGCCCAAGAACAGAACCTTGCGGCTTGCCCGCGGTCACCTTACCACGTTACCGTTCGAATAATAGACTATCTCCCTCTCACTGAGATAGTCGTGAAGAATTCTCAAATAGTCACTGACGTCTCCTCTCCAAGGCTTCTGGTATAAGGCCCCTCGGCAACGTGTTGAACGCGTTTCTGATATAGAATAATATGAGACCCGCGAGCTTCCTAATTCTACGGGTGCCGCTCAGTGCCTCCTTGATGATACCAACTACCTTGGAGACCGCATCAATAGTCGACTTGCCCTGACAGAAGCGGTTCTGACTATCCGTAAGGCCGCTGCTGACCACGATCTCCTCTTCAAGCCTCGAGAGTAGTAGTCGTTCAAAAAGTTTTCCTCCTACATTAAGTAGACAAATCGGATGGTACGCCGCAGGCTCCGACTGACTTACCCGGCTTCTTAATTAAAACCAGCCTCGCTCTCTTCCATTTCACTGGGAATCGCTCGGAGAACAAAAGTCCGGTCATAAGGTCGGCGACCAGTCGGGGGGCTACAAGTACCTTTATCACCTCAGCTGGTACCTCCTCAGGCACCGGGCTCTTACCGCTACTGAACCTGCTCACCGCAGAGACTACCTCATCCCCTCATTCACAGTGAAACGCCTGATGTCATCCGCAACTAACTCTGCTCTGGACACAGACTCACTGACCAGGAACAGCTACCACGCTGTTGCAATGGATATCGGAGACCCAATCATTGCGAATCTTCCTGGGGTTTGGCTCGCTGAAGAGCACTATATCCAGCTCTTTGTCTCCCTCCACCTTTAGCATCATGTTGTGTGCTGGGACACTTTTGTTAACATTAATTTGGAGGAATTTCATATTTAATTCCTTCCTTCCATATCCTTCCCAATAGCAAATGGGCACAACTTGCCGCTGGTCCTGTGCCCTTTTCCTCCACAAGCCAGACGCTTACTAGGTTCATGCAATTGTTGGCCAAGTGCCCATCCATTCTGCAGTTGAAACATAAACTCTTGTGGTTTGGGCCTTTGCACTTGGCAGCCACATGCCCACTTACCCAACATTTGAAGCATTTCAACTCCTCTTTCCATTCTTGTACTCTGCAGTGGATCCAGCCGATCTTGATTCTCTTCTGTCTACAGAGGTTCCGTGCTGCTGTGCTTCCTCCAGTTTTACTATGACATTCCAGGTTTCCGTATGCGGATCTCCTCGCTATAATAACCGGCGAACACTTGGCTTTGTTGGCTGCTATTATTTCCTCAATGATCTCCGTCAGCACAGATATCCCTAATCCTGATGGTAGCTAGTTTGGAGGCTTTCACCTCTGTAGTAACCTTGACCTCCCCAACCTTCATCATCCACGACAACCGACGACCACAAGGTGTAATCTTTGCCTTTCTTGAGCTTCCCCGCACCAATCATGCCATTCAGAGGTGTCATAACACGATTGGGGATGGTTTTCTCCCTACAGCGGGCAAGATCTACCACGGTGACGATGTCCGCCCCATCACACGCTGGCAGACCTGTCTTTACGGTTGTTCTCGTTAAAATCTCCTCCTCCATTTCTTTAGAAGGCTTTTCAGATCCTGCCTAGTAAAATCTTTAACAAATCTTCCTCGACCTCACTCCGCACATTGTCTTCAAGCCCCCTGGTTTGCGTGGCAACCTCCTTGCTCCCGTAAACCTAAACTTGGGCACCCATGACAATATCTTTAATACGAGTCCCAAGCGTATTAACATTAAGTTGAAGCTTAGCGTCCTTGATTTCTAGCTTAGGTAGTAATCCTCATGAAAGATGTTAACCTTTTAACTTCATCTTCAACCGCCCTAAATGTTTTCCACACATCTGAATCCAGATTGTAATCCCTCAGTTCCTCAGGACCCCCTCTAGGCATCCCCTAGTCAGGTTTTCTGCGGAGTGCGCTGCCCTAGAAGACACCTCCTTCTCAACGACCCTTGTAGTACCATGCTTTTCGACAACGAATCCCTCTCCCTCCTTGAGCGGAAACGCTGACACTGCACCCCTCACTGAGGACTTGGAAGGGCTCTTTCTGGGCTTGAAATCCTCTTCTAGCGACATTCTGTCCCGAAAATACAAGAAATTACTCAACGGTTGACGACCATAAAAGCTAAACTGAGTTTAACAAAATTGCACGATAAAACTAACTACTAATGTTAAGAAACCTCGACAATATGTGCCCCAAACCAAGCACCCAACCTATTACGTATATTCGCCAGCTAAGCTGCCATTAACCTGTATTCCGTGTGCCACTAATTTGACAGTTACAGCCTCTTAATCAGTACTGTTAATTTTCGAGAACAGCACCTGGGGGGTTAGGTCCCAAAATTGGAGGGTACTTATATGATCTGAGGTTACACACAACAACAAAACAAATATCCACAATGAATAACTATAACTAACCTACAAAACCATATAAATACGAAAAACACAATAAATTAGTTAGAATTAAACCAATTTACATGAACAATGACTCATTTTAAAGCTAAGCTGTAACTGGATTACACTGAAACACTGAGAAAAGCAAAAACTGGGAAAACCCAATCCAAAAAACACTTTCTAATGGAGCACACTAAACACGTCTACTCCGGTTGACAAGTGTAACTCCACTTATCATTTTATCTAAGAGTTTGTCGATATACGATGTTAGAGATATCGGCCTGTAACTCTTGACGTTGAAAGGGATCTTTCCCTTGTTTCAAAAGCAAGCACTGCTTCTTTCCACATTTGTGGATATGCGGCCAAGATCCACATTTTATTAAGCAAGTGTAATATCCACACTTTACCATCATCTTTAAGATTTCTGATGAATGCGTATGGAATATCATCATATCCAGATGAAATATCACTGAAGTTTTGCAGAACATAATTGAATTCGATAAATGAAAACGGTACATTGTAAAAAACTTTGTTGTCCGCTACAAAGTTTAGTACTACTTATTCTCTTGCGATACAAATGAAATCAATGTGATGATTTTCATCACTACTTACAGTTTTCAACTCATCGGCCATCAATTCAACCATGGCTTTGTATCGATCACGATGACACTCGCTTGTTCAAGTGCATTTACAGATCAGCCAGTTATAGCGTTAACCTTCTGTCATAGACCATAACATAACATAGACTTAACCTCCTGCTGTGTAGCCAGTGTCCTGCTGTCGATGAAGGTCATATATGTCTCCCAGGTTGCTGCTTTTTTTGCAGACAATATAATACATCTTGTGTAGGCACCATATTTCTTGTAAGATATTAAATTCTCCTGGGTTCGACGTTTCATGAATAAATTGGCCTTCTTTTTCTTGCTAATCACTGTACATACTTCAATACTCCACCATGGTACTGTGGGTTTTGTCGAAATTGTGGTGGTTTTGGGAGTGTTTTCCTCCACTGAAGTCAAAATTGTTAGTGTTGCTACCTTTGTCTTCATTGATGTTTCCAGAATGATGCGGCAAAACAACGTTGGTTGTGTAGCCACTCCAATCGGTATGTTTAAGACACCATTGCCCAACAAAATTGGTGCTTTTTCTGTACATTTGTTTTAATTATAATTGAAAAGTAGTCACGTTTGAGAAGTTGTTTATCAACATTCCAATTCAAGGACAATAGCTATACCAGATTGCAAAACGAAAAATCTGTTGCCGAAGTTTCACCTTTTCATATGTTGAAAAAGGTTCCTGTACCTTTGTTTAACAGGATTAGCTCGATATTTGATATAAACGACGTTGTGCCCTCTGTTTTTTAATCATTGTGAACCCCAAAGTGTGTTATGCACATAGAAATCCCCTACTAAAATGATTGGTTCAGGGAGTTGGCCATAAGTTTTGCAGATCATCGATGTTCCAGATTCCATCTTGACAGATAGACGTTATGAACTGAAACTTCAACCAGAGAAAGTAAACATATAGAGACAGTTTGCAACGCAATATTTAATTTAACTGTATTCATCAAAAAGGCAGATATGAATACAAGAGTGGCAACACCACATCTTGCTCGTCAAATAGGTTCAACATCAGTACGTGTCACATCGTACCCTCATAGACTGAAATCATGTTCTGGCTTAAAGTGTGTTTCCTGAAGACACTCACATGTAGCATTGTGCTCATTTATACGTAGTCGAACTCACAGTGAGACACAACCATTAATATTCCACTGTATTATATTCTCCATTTCTTTTACAGGCGTGGTTTACCTTTTGGCCATCCCTTCATATTTTTCGTAACCATAGTAAAAAAGGGTCAGTTTGCAACCATACAGAGCCGCAATCACCCTTTTCATTTGTCATAGTCTCAGGGTTTGGCAGAGTTGTGCTGTGTGTTATAGAGCACAAGTCTGGATTTGCTAGTTTCAGCAATCCAGTCGAGGATGCATGAGCTATTGGCAACGGCGGCACAGGAAGTCCCATCGTTGCACCTCATGTTCCCATCCTCTTTAAAACTTCATGAACAGAGGTATCACTATTCTGCAGCCTATGTTCTGTTGGTGTTAAATCCCCATGAGTGAGATCTCGAGGTCCCAGAGGACATTTGGTTTTTGAAAAACCCGGTGTTTCTGTACCATCAGCATTGTATTGCCGTTTATCGATGCGCTTAATCTCGGTAATCTTTTGCATTTGCAGCGTCAATGGCTTGTTTAAATTGGGATCGACATTTGACTATTGTCTAATAGTTGGTGGCACTGGCTTAACTGTAGTGAATTTTCCCGTAGTCCAACCTTTTTTTGAATTCTCTTTCCATTCCCCATACAACCTCCACCTCTGAGAATAGGGTGTTTGAGGCCTCGAAGACATTATCTTTGTCCATTCAGTCATCAAGTAAGTGTATATTTCTATGAATTACAAGTAAGTTTGTACAGAAAAAATAAGAAAACTTGAGAAATTATTTCTCCAAAGAATCAAGGAATTAAAAAAAATTAAATTCAGAGCTGGTGCAACAAATCAAAAGATATACATATATTTTTGTACTCTGTAATTTTTATGAAGAAATGTTCAAAGCATGTAATTTTTTCTCAAGGTTACTATTTTATTATATTTTTGCATTTGTGTAATTTTATACCAACAATAATAATATATGTACCAACCTGAAGGTGGTGATTTCATTAATTTTGTTAAAAGCACTACAGAGGGTGAACTAAGTGAAGAAAACTGAGATAGGTTACCAATACGTTTCAGTAATGATTTACAGTTTGCTCAACAAGCAGACTGTTATTTAATTTATTCCTGATGAGTATAATTCATTCTTGAAATGTTTTGCATACAGAACAGTCAAAAAGACAATTACAAATTATAAACACAACAATAAATGCTTTACACCATTAATAAGATTTTTTAATAATATAATAGAAAATAACAATTTCATTAATAATTTTAATAATTAATTATTTCCTTTGTTATGTTTAATTTAATTAATACTAAGCATGACCATTATAAACATAAAAGTAGGAAATAATTAAAAATATAGACATAAATATTCAATAATATAATTAATAAAATCATTAATTTTTTATAGAGGTTATATTCATCAATAATTTTCAGCTCTTCTCATCCAATTATATTTTTTTTCTATTTTCAGTATATGTTCAAATATTGAAGATTTTCATGTCATATTTAAGATATCACTGATCCACGTCTTGCACAAAGTGAAAGCTACATTCAGGAATAAAAGACATCTTCTGCCAATCAGAGATGTGTTTCTCCTTCACAGTAAAGCCAGGCCCCATGGCCATTAACAAGGCTATAAACTGGACAAAATTTTCTTGAAACCTTACAACATCCCCCATACAGTCACGATTTATTTCCTTGCAATTTCCTTTTGTTTGGGTAATTGATGGAGGCACTGTGAGGATATTGATTCCAGAGTGAGACAACAAAGTAGAGGAGTATGTGCGCAACTGGCTTGTGACCCATCTTCAAACTTTTTATAAAGAAAGGAACCACAAGATGTCTGTTAAAAGAAAAATCTGGTAGAACTTAAGTAAGACTATATAGAAAAGCAATAAATATGTTTTGTATTTTTATTCTTTTCTAATATTTGTTAAAAGTGTATGTATGTTAAATACAGTATAAGCATTAAATCAAAAGTAAAATATATGATTTATTGAAAATTACTGAACAAATCTTATTTATTTATTGGTTGCTGATAACAAAATGTTTCCTTAGACAATCTGGATTACTAAGTTAATATTATCATTCTGGACTACTAAATTATCCATGATGCCACTATTATCAGTAATTTGTTACCATTAGAGTGATTTATACCACATTATCAGGTCACCTGCAACTGCTTGTATGTAACATTCTTGCAGCAGAAATAATGTTAAATTTAAATGTTATGTAACTCACTAATTATTTTTTTTTTTTTTTCTATTACAGTAGTACCCTAATAATTTGTCGCCCATTAATTCATCTCATCAATAATTCATCATCCCTCTGGCAAATTTGTGATTTTTTATTTTAGAGTTCCACTCAGATTTTTTGGTATAGCATTTCTTAATGCTATAAAATAATATCTTTAATAATATAATAATAATAATCTTTAATAATATCATAAATAATATCTTTCATTATTTGCCAACAAAAATAAAATGCCATATGCCATAAAATGTATCTATAGTACACTTTAGCTTGCACATTTATGGTGAATTTTTGTAGAAAGTTTTAAATCTTACTTTTCTTAATAAATTTTTAATGTTTTTTTATATAATAAATTTTTTAATTATGTTATTGTGTTCAAACTTCTAGCTGATCAGTACTTGTTAATACATGAAGGATTAATTCTGTTCATTATTTTTATATCCAGGTATTTTGTTAATCGTAATCCATTAATGTTTCCTTTTGGAAAAGAACATATTCCTTTGTTGAGAGTAGGCAGCAGCACTACATGCATTAATTTAGAAGATTGTTTTGTTTGCGCTTTTTTTTACTTGGATTTTGATTGATCTCAGGTTTAAAATAAACCTGTGAAATTTGTTGATGTATTTGCCTTTTAACTATTTTTGTTTTTAATATCAATTATTGTCAAAGTTAAGTGCATGAAGTTTTCATAACCCAAAAAAGGTTTGCACACTAGTGACCAGCTTTTTAATCTAATTCTTGCTGGCTTTACAGATAAAGCATGTATGCTTTTCCTGTAGAGTATTGCTGACAAATTTACATTCAAAACTCAGGTTTAGTCACAAATTATTAAAATAAATCTAGTAATATAGTACTTTTTTATGCATCTCTCCAATTTCAATTTTCAACTCTGTCTTTCATAATAAAATTGAGTGATGATCTAGTATATATAGTTTGTTGCACCAGGAAATGCCACTTTTTTCTTTCCTTTTTAGCCTCCAGGAATCACTGTCAGGTATTACTTCAAAGGATGAATGAGAATGATATGTATGAGTGTAAGTGAAGTGTAGTCTTGTACAATCTCAAGTCGACAATTTCTGAGATGTGTGGTTAATTGAAACCCAACCACTAAAAACACCAGTATCCACGATCTAGTATTCAAATCCATATAAAAGTAACTGCATTTACTAGGACATTCAAAGTACTTGAAATTTCAATAGACTGTTCTCTTTTATTTTTATTTTTAATAATTATTTTAATACTGTAATATAAAACATTTTAATATTTAATAAAGAATCTATTGAAATAATTTATTTTTAAGCAATACTTTTTTAGAAGTTATTACGTAGTAAGCTGGAATAATAATATAAATACTGTATTTAATATTGTGTGTGTAAAAATTTTCCTTCAATATGGAAGTCATGTTTCTTTGTGAGAAATGAGATTAATTGGAAAAGTGAAATAATTCATTTAAATATCGCTGCTTTTATGGAGGATCGGAATAACGAGAGAGGTTAATTCCAGAAAATGTTGAATTAATGGAGATGATTAAAAAGTACCAGAAAATTTTAGATTCATACAGAGGCAAAATATGTATGGTTAGAAAAGACTATAATTGTTATTATTCCTTTGTTGAATTAGTATACCTCACTCATGTTATCTAGGATTTAAAGTTCAGATGGTAGTAATATTAGTAAAATTCAAAGCAACTTTCTCCTATGATACATATAAAATTAAACAATATTTAATTTTAATTTTGAAGCTTTGAAATTTACATAATATAATAGTATCTTGTTTTTGCATACATGGAACTGTTAATTGACATGATGTTCCATCAAGTAGAATCCTTTCCAGGCAATTTTGATCTTTTTTATTATAAAAATAAATGCAACACAGTATTAATTTCATTATTTTAGTCTTTTGATTTAGGTGTCTTATTTGCATTGAAAGTCATTACCATGAAAGAAAGTGAACCACGAATGGTGAATGTTGCTGGGATAATGGTTCCTTCAAGATATGCTGCATGGGTTGAGTTAATAGCTATACATCTTCTTGTACCTAATGCATCATTTATGGGTCATCTGGCTGGTATTCTTGCGGGTTTCATTTACACTAGTACTTTTATTGGAACCATTATTGATGAATTAATTCGATTAATCACTGGTTAGTTATATTATATATTAAATCTATTCTATTTATAGCAAAAAAAAAAAACTGCATGTTTGTTATGCAGGTTAGAAATACAAAATATTTGAATTACTAAGTCAGAAAATTAAAACTAAAATTTATTTTCTGTACAGTTGGATATAGAACAAAAAGATACTAGTTTGCAAAGCAAACTGACAAACTGGCTGTTACTGAACTAAATTTGTTTATTTTAATCTAACAACAGTATTACATTCTATCTTCAAATGATAAATAGACCAGTAAAGAATTTTTTGTTAGTGATGTTTTTCAATACTGATTAATGATTTTAAAATGAACTTACTATGTAGTAATTATTTCATCAGAGTAATATTAGAAATTACAGTGTATTAATTTATGTACTAGTTTTTGTTTAATGTAGAAACTTTATTAGTTTAAATAATTTCCTGCATTTAAAAAGTCGATTATTACATATTAAATTATACAGCTGGTAATTTTGAGTTAGTCAATAGCTTCAGTTAAGCTGGACATATGTTTCCAGCAAGGAGATGGCATTATATATACACGCACATACACAAGTGCAAATTAATAATTATGTACACCAGCAAATAATAATTATTGTACTTATTTACACAAAGGTAGAGGTGCAACATGTATATACTTTATCTACATAGCCACCTCCCTTAATGCACATGGTCCAGCAGTTCACAAACTTGTGTATTCCTTCCAAGAAGAAGGTTTTTGGTTGGTTGCAAAGCCACCTTTGCACTGCTTCCTGCCCTTCTAAGTTTGTGGAAAATCAATGACCTCACAAAGCATCCTTTTGTGACCCAAGTAGAGGGAACAAGGTCTGAGCTATAGGGAGGGTTTTCCAGTATCTCAAAATTCAACCTGGTGGTTTGAATGGTGTGGCAAGCTGTGTGCAGGCAGGTGTTGTCATGCAACAACAAACTTCTTTGGTAATAGACTTTATGGAAGACGAGCTTGTTGTGGATGATTTGATGGGCAGCAGCACCATGACTGATGTTCAAAGAAGACGCTGCCTCATTGATGGAAATTCACCTATTCACCAGAACCATCTCTTGAGCTTACCGACCTCACTGTTTGTGGAGGTTGATGGCCATTCTGCTCCCTCTTTATGCATCAAACTTGTTCGGCCATTTTTAATCTCTCAATCCACAAAAAAACACTTTTACATAATAAAGCACTGTCCCCATATTGCGATAAAAAAGTCTGAGATGAATTTCAGCCCATTTCACACCCTCCAACCAGAGAAATCAGATCCCGATTGTTCCTCCTTGGTGCAAACTGTTAGCGGGGCAGACACGTTTATACTGTAATAGCTAGAAGGCAAATGACATAACCAGGATCAAATTGACAGGACACATGACTGCACTCATACCAGACCTAAGCACACATGCACAGAAGGCCATATGACAACCTTGAAGGTATGTTATGGCGAAAGTGTAGATAAATAATTTTTACTCGCCCTCGTATATAACATCCAGAAACCAGATATATATTATAATAATAATAGTGTTTTATCTAAATTAATTTTTTTCACTGAAGCAGTTAAACTTTAAGAAAAACATTCTGACCTTAATGATACATCTTTATTTTACATTGAAGTCTGCATCATTAAAAGTATCTCCAGGAATTCTCAATTTTTTTCAATTGCAAAATTAAGGAAAATAAAAAGTTTATGATTTTAAACGTTGATTCCAATAGTTTATCATGATAAAAGTTTTATAATTCTTCTGCTAATAAAAACAATATATATCTCCCTTACAATCTGCATGTAAATTCATTACTTCATATTTATTATTACATTTATAAATGTAATTTGTTTTTGTCATTGTAGTATTATTGCTTACTTTTAAAATGTCTTTATTTTTTCTTTATTATTTATGGTGTGTTTGTTTTTTTATGAGGTGTTCTTCCAAGAGAGCTATTTGATAAGTCAGTGCAGAAATAAAGAAGGTATAATTTTTTTTGGAAAAAACTCTTTATTTGTCAACATACCCTCCTTTCAAGTTAGTAAATTTAATCCAATGATGCTCAAGTTTTTTGATCCACCCTTGTTATTTAATTTATTCAAGCCTTCAAAATACACAGATGTTTAAACAATAACTTCATCATTTTGTGTAAATCTCTTTCCAGCAAACTACTTATGTTGAAACAGATAATAGTTCAAAAGTGCTAAGTTTGGCAAGTAGAAGAGTTTTGTAGCATAATTAAAACCATTTTGCTGTCACAGTTGCAGAATAGTGAGCTGATGCATTATATTGGTGAAAAGAACTTCCTTTTTCGTCAAATGTTATTTTTCTTTATTTTCTCATATAGGTGATCCCGCAAATATGCCAGAATACTTTCTAGTTATTGTTTTACCCCTTTTCAGAAAGTCAATGAAGATATTACCATGAGCATCCCAGAAGAGTGTTGCCAATACCTGCTGATGGAACAGTTTTCAACTTCTTAGAGGTAGTTTTCCAGCTGCAATCCACTGTTTAGACTGGTTTTAGATTATTATTAGTATATCCAAGTTTCATAAATTGTTATGAAATAACACACACTTCCTCTTTGTTACATAGAGACAACTCTTGAAATGTATTTAGAAATGTTTACTTGATCAAACGTTTGATTGTGAGCACACACAGCACTCATCTTCCAAACAATTCTCACATATGTAAATATTCATGTAAAATCTAATACACCTGTTCATTTGAGGATGCCTTTTGTCTTAGGAGTCTAATCCACTTTCATGATTGTTTTACAATATTCTTTGTAAAATTAACAGGTTATCTGGCATGTTCTATATCATTTGTGCTCATTCGGCTTTCCTTTTTCGAAATGCTACTCCTTAATGTGTTACCGATGTTGCAGAAGAGCTGGTTGTAAGGAATTCAATCTATTTTCTTAACTGAAATCCTGCTTATAATCAAAAACATATTAGCTAATCCTTATCCCACAGTTCATAAGGGCCAAAAATCAAATTAAAGAAGATTAAAAGTAGGAATTTTATTACACGTTTGAGTATAATGGATTTAAATTTAAAGAACTTTAGTTTTCAGGAACAAACCTGAGTGGAATATATGTAATGAAAGCTGAAAGACTGATATTTTTTTTTTATTTTATTACGTTTGAAAAATATGTTAAATATTTCAGGACTGATTGTGTTTTTTTTATATAATACAGTATTTTGCCTTCTAAAGCTTCAAATTGTGAAAGTAATTAGGGGGCATTCGTTAAACTGTATTGTACAACCAAAACATGCAATCATAAAGTGCTTGTAACTCTGTTATCAATAGACCTGTTTGTATGACAAAATATATTATGAAATTGTTAGTTTCATTGATAAGAAATCTCTTTCATTACATTTAAAAATGTGCACACTTTATTTTTACAATTTAATATCTCATCAAAAATTTATTTTTTTGCAATGATGTTTAAATGCCATGTGCATTCTTAGCTGAGATAGAGGAGAATTAATGAATATAACACATGTTTGTAATTTTTTTTTCAAAATTCAAATTGCTTTTCATCTAAAACTGAAGAGCATACTTGTACTTTTTTTCACTTTAAGCTTAAGAGAAATAATGTATATGTATATGAATGTTTTTTGTAATATTCTTTGTAGTTGAAGACCTAATATTAAAAGTTAAGAAAGCAATTTTTCAGTCTTTTTTTGTTTCTTGTTAAAGTTGTTTCAGATGAAATAATTAAAATGTATTAATTAACTTAAAATTTGTAATCCACATGCATTCAAAATTGCAATAATAATCCTTACTTTGAATTAATTCATTTTTAAAATCTCTGAGGAACAGCCTGTAATCTATGTAAAGTATAAAATCAACATCTTGAAAATGTTTTAAAAACTATATTATTAATGAACTTTCATGAAAGTAAATGAAAAATAAAATAAAATTACAATTTTTTAAAGAGTTTTATCAGTTATTGGAAAAACATTCATTACTACAGCAAGTTTCTCAATCATATCCTAATCATTTTTGATATTTTTTTATGTAAGTTCCTTAAAAGTTAGCTCTTATTTATAAGTATCGTACATGCTCTGTTCATTTTTTTTTTTTAACTTTGTCCATGTCTTACATAAGACATGGACAAAATATAAGACATTATTACCTATAGATATGTTTTAGGAACTGTGAATATATTTTTCAGTATAAATTCTGTTTCAAGATTTGAATTCATCTTTATAAATCCATTGTTTTCACTGTCAAAGTCTTTGTGTAATGTAATTTATGTTATTTAATACTTG
Organism: Lycorma delicatula; assembly: GCF_047948215.1. NCBI lineage: Eukaryota > Metazoa > Arthropoda > Insecta > Hemiptera > Fulgoridae > Lycorma > Lycorma delicatula. Next base: position 152,701,634 of record NC_134455.1, on the reverse strand, counting down.
CTTAACTTATGTTTTACAGGTAGGACAGTGGAACATGATATTTATTATTACAATTATGTTGGTAACACATACAGTAGTAATTCATATTCTGAATTTAATACATTTGGAAGAAACTCTTATTCTCAGTATAATTACGGATTCAGATAACGTAGATGTTTATAATTTATGACTTATTTACAAGGAAGTGGTATTCATTAATAATATAAGCTAAGCTGTTATTAATATTATAATATTATATTTATAAAAATTGTAACTGTATTAATGGTATATAGAATTAAATTGTAAAATTGTTATTTGTATTTCTGTAGTACTACCAGTATAAGTTATAGAAAAAATTATTTTTTCTATAAATGTAAATAAATAAAATGAATATTTTTACAATCAAATAAGTTTCCCTTTTTGTTAGATTTAATTAAACTGACAGTATTTATGTACATTTTTTACTTAAAATGAACTTTTTTTAGTATTTATTGTGTTCTGTGTATTTTTTTTGTTTTTTTCACATATGCAGCGCATTTGGAAAGTCGCTGTACAGTACGCTTTAGAATTTTGTGGTGCATTCTGTTTTTTCAAAGTTAGGTTGGTTGCCCTGTGAGTTCATTGGGCATTGCTCAGTAATTAACCAAGACATCAGTTGTTGGGTTGTGATTGAATATGCTTCGTTTCATTTCGTTTCAAAATTAACAGTTGCGAGAAATGTAATAGTTCTTTCGGTAGAAGAAAGCATTTTTCTCATTGAACATGTGTTTTATGAAGGTGACACAAATATACTGATTTAGTGAATCATAAATTTTCTGAAAAGTTTCCAAATACTCCTGTTCCTCACTGCAGTGCAGTTCAATCTCTTATCAAAACCTTTTGAGCAACAGGCTCTGTTGAGGACGCCAATCCAAGTAGAAGACCACCTAAATTAAACAAATAGAAGTTGCATGATATTTCAGTTGCTATGTCCAAAAGTCGGTTTTGCATCAGCTTTGATAAAGCCGATGCATAAATTAGCACAGCAGCAAGATATCAGACTTACTACCACATATAAAGCTGTAAGAAAAGAACCGAAACTTTTCCTCTACAAAGTAATATGTGTTCAAGAACTGAAACTTACAGATCATGCCACAAGTCTAAAAATTGTGAATGGTTTAAACATTTTATTGACCAAAGTTCTGTAGGTATCATCAACATTACGTTTTTATAGATAAAGCTTGGTTTGACCTGGGAGGGTATATTAATTCACAAAATACATGACTGTGGTCGATAACTAACCCCCCTGAATTACACAGACAATCTTTATACAAAGCAAAAATTGGAGTCTGGATAAGTACGAGTAGTTAATAGTGATCATTATTGTGCTGTTTTGACAAACTTCATTAGTCAGTTAACAGAAATGCAATCAATCACAGTTTGATACAACAAAATGGCTCCTTAGCGCACACAGCCAGTAGGTCAGTGACTTTTTTTATGAAATGTCTTTGGTGAATGTGAATCATTTCAAGGGGTTTGTGGCCTACACAATCGCTCGATCTGACCTGATAAATAAAGCTTTATCCTACTTCTTTAAAATTTCACAATGACATGGCAATCAAACTTTTTTCAACCAGTTTATTTGGAGCAGATCTAGAAACCTCCAGTACTGGGGAGTTGCCCTTAAAAGATTGTGACTTTTTTAATTTTAAACATTATCTATTACTGAATTCCATTTAATATCTACCAACCAAGCTTATCACTAAGTGGAATATTTTACTTGAATGGCGTACAATTAATATCCACATGATTGATTAGAATCTGCAGTATATTCACTTTAACAAGATATTTTCACAATCAATGGATACTGAAGTATCCATTCAGTGTATCTTCACAACCACTGGATAGTCGTATCTTTTTTTTTGTAATGAAGAATACTCCTTTCATTTTTATATTGATTACACTGATCATTTTTTTGTAGTAGTGTAGCGTATTGATATTTTTATTCATTAGTTATACAATGATATGTTTGTTATCAGAGTATAGTTTTAATTAACTGAGATTTGGGAGGAAAGAGTCTTGGATGTCGGTCACTTTAAATAACACTGATAGACAAAAAAAGCATTTTTTTAATGTTTCTCTAAGTATGATACTATTTCATAAATTGCTTTTTTGTGTACATTACAGATCTGTAAATAAAATTTTTCTATCACCCTTAGTTTTAAATAAATTACACTTTAAAAAAATTAAGGGAAAATGTAGTTAAAATCTGTAAAATTTATAATTTCGCATGGCCATACTTGTGTTAACAATGATTTTGCTGATGCTTTACTTTTATAAATAGCCTCAGACTTCCTAAATTAATGTTCAACAATAATCGGCTTGCATGTTAGTATTCCATTTTCCTTTTATAGCAGCTTTCCGCTATAATAAAAATAGCAGCTCTCCAATCATAATAAAATTGAACATATTTTATTATAAAACTAAAATATTAACAGCTGCATGTCATTATCATAGAATTAAAAATGGTTTGGAAAAATCATTCATTGTTTTTGATGTATTTTTGGGAAAACGTTAAAAAATTATTTACATATTTTCTACATTCTTTTACAATTAGTTTACCTTAAGTATTAATGGTAGTCTATTTGCGTTGTTACTATACTCATTTTCTCTTATTTTCACCATGATTCAGTTTTTTCGTTTTCTACAATTGGATGTTTTCTTGTAAGGAGAGTTTCATTGTAGATTTAATTCAAAATAACAGGTTTTAAAATAAATAAGTATAAAAATCTACTTAAAATACGCCCCCTAAAATTGGTTGCAGTACTTTTTTAAGTGATGTCTGCTAAATGTTTTTTTTTAGAGTTACTTTGTTTTTTATACCTCTGTGGAAAAGATTGTTAAATTATTAATAAAAATCTGATGTGTACACCACATGGCTTCCTTGTACGACTCTTAAATTACATACTTTTTTTTTTTTTTTTTTTAATGAAAAGTACATAAAATTTTATTTCATTAATAACTTATTGAATTCATCTTTTTACAATCGAAGGTTAATAATTATTAATAAATCAAACAAGAACTTTATTTATATAATTGATATAATTACAATTTGTATACATTAACTGTAAATAATTAACTTTTAATGTCATTTTGCGTATATGTTAATGATGTATTAAATAGGACGGTGAAGTGCATCCAACGAGTACTGCATAGAACTTTACTTGACGAGAGAAGAAGACCAAGGAAAGAATATAAAGAGCGAGAAAATTTGAAAACTAGAGAACGTGCACACAAATTAATAACAGAAAAATTATATCAAACCAAAGAACAATTAAATGATTGGCAACAAAAAACAAACGAAGTGATGATCAACTCCAACTTGGGAGAATATTGTCTGACAATATCAGAGCACTAATGAACTAAAAGATAGGAATATTTTGCAATTTATTAAAAGTCAGGCATGTATGCCGGTGTATATTTTGTTCTTGTGAGGGCCTTTTTTTCAGTCACTCTGTAGTTAACTTTAATGTAGATAAAATTAAACAGAAATTCCAGAATAATTAAATTAAATTAAATTAGAAAATCCAGAAATAATACGATTCTAAAATATAATTTTAAATTAATATTAAATAATCAGATGTTTCACCAAATCTATTACATATACACGTTCTTAAAAGTACATAAAATTTAATTTCACTAATAAGTTGTGATTTTTTTTCATATCTTTTTGTTATTGAATAATTATTTATTGTAATTTTTTTTTACAATCACGGGTTAATAATTTATTAATAAATCAATGTATATAATTTTTTTTAAACTAAAAAAAAAAATGTTGAAAACATAAAAAAGCAGGTGAAGTCTGATTCGAACCTATGTGCCTTCCCCTTGTAAGATCCAGATATTTCATTAATTAAAATTTCATTTGATATAACTTTGGAACCATTGAAATAAGTACCACTTATGATATATCATTGAAAAGCTTTCAATGAGGGCTTATTACTGCAGTTAAGAAAAAGTCAAAAATCCAATATTTTGGATTTTGACCTGTTTAGGACACTTTTGGTTCGGTCAATTGCAATCAGAAGGGAAGGTGCACAGCTAGATGTTACAACAGTCCTAAATCCAAAATTTCAACATACAGCTAATTGTTTTCGAGTTATGCATATATGCGTACAGACGCACGTCGAAACTAGTGAAAGTGGATTCAGGGATGGTCAAAATGGGTATTTCCATTGAAATCTGAAAGCCAAAGTTTTTCGCGATCACAATACTTCCTTTACTTCGTACAAGGAAGTAAAAATTTTGAATTGCTTCTATTGTCATAGTTATGATTTACAGTATTGTATGTTATAATAATAAAAGTCCATAAATTCAGTCATGCATATTTGGAAAATTGATCCAAAGAAAACAATGTTTTATAATCATTTTATTTAATCTCTTACACTTTAATAAAATTTTCTCTTAAATAAACTGTTGAATTAATATTACAATATACTATTTCAATTATGAATATCAAAATTGTTTTTTTTTTTTTTGATACTATGATAATAAGTTCCTGAAAAAATAAACTACTGCTGGGCACTATAAATAGTTGTAAACGTATTTCAAAACTAGAGATAGATTTTAAAAGAAAAATTCTTTTTAACAGTTATTTATCCTAACTTTAAAAGTAAAAAATGTTAGAAGCACTTAATGCATAGTTGTGATAAATATAAAATACTGTTATTGTTTTCAAACAATAAGACTGAACAAAATTAATCCATACCTAAATCCAGTGCTTAATACAAACAACACAGCTGTGTTTTCAGCTACATGTTTTGACCTGCACAGACACAATTAATCTTGCCCATGAAGGCTCACTCTTCAGTATTATATATGTTATAATATGTGACTATGATATGATTTTAATTCTTTGTCTAGTGTTGTTTATTTATAGCTTACAAATTATATTAACAAAGTTAAACAATAAAATATGAGCTAACAAAATACAATATAGAAGCCTAAGATTCTAACTATACATTGAAAAATGAAAAAGATCCTTTAATTAAAATTTTCAAAAAGGTGGGTGATAGAAAGATTTTGAGTTCATATTCGTTTTCAGCATCAAAAAACAGCTTAAAATCGTGTATCACATGTTAGGAAACAAAAATGATGTGTATATAAGTGTAATAGGTATCGAACTTGCTCCAATGCATGCTTATGTAAACTCATAAAATATTTTTACAGGGAATGAGAGAATAATGTAATATGTTAATGCATGTAGCACTGTAACCAGCTGATTTTGTGATACATTAGGTAACATGAATTCTGTGTAATAATAAAAGAATCTTTCAAGAGAATTCTAATTTGTAAATTTATAGTAAAATAGTAAAGATTAAGCGTTACATTAGTTATTTTAAAATCATGATGTTTTTCTTTAGATTTTATTATATATCCTTTTGAAAAAAAATTCCTGTAATCTTATTTAAATTAACTTTGAGAGACACAAATGCTGTGCAGTTATATCAGTTCCATGTAGTTACTAAATTTTCCAAACGAACACATCATTGTTCCAAATAGTCAAATGATTGATCCCATTTAATTTTAAATTGTCTATAAATTTTAATCTTTTAAGCCATCATCATATTCCATATCATCTAATATTTTCCTTCTACTGCTTTGTTAATCAACCTTCTCTTATTATGATGCGAGGGTGAATCGAATTTAAACTAATTTTGTATTCTATGCCGCAAGCAGTTCTGAGCTGGATGGCAGAAAGGTTGTGGAGGGGGGTTAATGTTCAGTGTGTTAGAGAGGGGTAATCAGCTTGGTAGCTACTCCACTCTGTTCTGTCATCAGTACAGCCATGATTGAGCAAGAGGTTCCATCGTTTGTTGTATCACATATAATCATAATGTTTTTAACAAATGAAGGTGTTAAACCCACAGAATTTTAATTCATTAAAAGGTAGTCTGAGAACACTACACTGACCCAGAACCAAGTGTATACGTGGGCAAGACAATTTATGGACAGGTGAGATAGTGTAGAAAACGAAAGTCATGATCAACACCCAAGTTCAAGTTTCACAGCTGCCATCTGTACATTCAAGAACTTATTGAAGGTGATCGCCGGTTCACTGTTGAAATCGTGTCAAAAGTGGGTATCAGCTATGGGAGTGCTCAAACCATTATCACTGATCATTTTGGCTTTAGAAAAATTAGTGCTCAATGGGTTCCAAGGTTGATAAAAAATCTAAAACGGGTCAGGTTGGAGATCTGTGAGTGACTAATGAATCGATTTTGGCAAGAAGGGGATGATTTTTTAAGGTGCATCTCATGTGATGAGTCATGGATTCATCGTTGCACTCTGGAGTCAAAAATGGTGAAGGAAGGATGGGGGCTGCCCAGTGAAGGCCAAAACACATCTATCTGTCGGAAAAGTTCTTGCAACAATTTTTTTTGACTAGGGAAGTTTTACTTGTTGATTTTCTTCACAATCAATGAACGGTGAATGCAACTTACTATTTCCAGTTGCTACAGTCAACAAAACTGCCTATCGAAACAAAAGATAGGATATGCCCATCAGAGATGCCATCTTTTTCCATGACAACGCCAGACCGCACACTGTGATTTTGACAAGCGATAAATTGGAAAAAAATTACTGGGAACCCCTCGACCAACCCTCCCTACGGTCCAGATTTGTCCCCCTGTGACTATTTTTTGTTGCCCCCTTTAAAGAATCGCTTAGAGGGGAACAATTCATAAATAATGAAGACATCGAGGTGTGCATACACAATTGGTTGATGACTTGTACTCAAACTTTTTATGAACAAGAAGTATTCAAGCTTCCAAATCTTTGGCAAAAGTGTGTAGATCACACAGGAGACTATATAGAGAAATGATGAAGGTATGAATTGTGTGTATATTAATCAATAAATTTATTAAAAAAAAATTACCATTTATATTTGATACACCCTTGTATTTCTAAGCTTCTATCCTCATATTCTATCCATTTTATTTCATTTTTCACTCAGTTATCCACTTAATTTTCTTCAGTCTCCTCCCCACATTTCAAATTCTCCTACCTTCCTTTTTTTAATCTTCACTTTCAAGTCTTAATTCATCTTGCTACATAAATGTTTCTTTCTATTAGATATTTCTTTATTTGTTTTTAATTTTTTTTTTATTTCATTTTCCACATTTACAATTTGCTTTTAGCGTGTTACCTAACCAAAATATGCCGTTAACCTGTGTACCTGATTTACTATGTTCAGTTAATACTATCTTCATTCTTTTGTGTAGATATTCAATTGTTTTCTATTGTTACTTTTATTTTCCTAACATTCATTTTTACACCATATATTGTCATAACTTCTGCTATGCGTTTGGAATTAGCTATTGAAAATCCTGTCTTTCATGTCCTAAAAAATCATCTTCTTTGTACTTGTACAATTTATTTCCTTCTTGCCGATTTTTCTGATTAAAGATGTTTTCTGAAACAAATCAGTAAACAAGTTTTAAATCTGTTAAAAATTAAAAAAACACGACTGCCAAAAACAAAATAAAAAAAAATAGGACATCCAACCGGTGTAGATCATTACACAACAGTGTAATGTTGAAGTGCGGAGCTCCTAAATTTCGGACCATTGCCATTTGGTTCGTGAAAGCTTTATGCTGATATGACTTGGTTTAAATATTCAATTCAGTTAAAATGCCCATGTACTATTTCATTTGTACCGATACCTTTATCTTTTGGTAGAACATTTGATTATATCTTCAGTTATACATTAATCAAGGGAGTCCATATGCCCTTATCCTTTTATTGATATTCTCACAACTATTTTTCTGAACAGGTTATATTCTTTAATTAATCGTTTGTCTTTCCAATTTCCTCATTGCCTTTTTAGTATTTCCATTTATATTTCTCATTTGACATGGTTGAATGCTGCTTTCATATCTATTGGTATTATCATACTTCATGAATCAAACTTGATTTTATTTTGCTACAAAACTGCACCAAAATTAATTCTGAAGTCCTTATAATAAATATCTGTGTTATTTCATATTTTAATGTTGTTTATGAATCGCTGTTAAATAGTTTTGCTTAGGTTATGTAACCATATGCAGCTATAACCATAAATTTAATTAATCAATTACAGACTTAAATCAGTTTTTTTTTAATAAAGAGTTTATAGCAATGAGAAATATGCCGTAACCTCTCCAGATTAAATAAAAGTCTAAATTTATCACATCTTATAGAAAACCATAAATTATTATGTTTGATCTAATAAGATTCAAAATATATAATTATGATAACAGTTCAGAATATAAAAAATAAGACATAAAAGTAAAATTTTATATTTTCCAGTAATACTAAAATTGAGGGACGTTACATGTGGAAATGGAACAATTTTCTAAGAATAACATTACTACCAAAAAATTATCCTTTTCTTTACTTTTAAGTTATGATAAAGAAAATTATCCAAAAAATGTTCTCCAATGAAGTAAAGGTAAGTTATAGAATTTAAGAATTTACACTGAGAAGAGACATGTCACTGAGCAAATCAGAAAAATACTCTGTTTCATCTATTAAATTTTCAAGTATGACTAAGTCAAATTGTATGAAGGATGACGTATGATAAATTAGTTTACGTAATTAATTTAATATGTAATACACAGCATTAAAAATAAAAACGTGTGCTGTTAATACAAGACTTTCTTGATAATTTTATTCATCTGGTAATCCTGTACATTTTGGTACAGTATTGGGCAAAACAGCACAGAAATTTGTTCAAGTAGAAGCACTTTTTTTTGTGCATATTGTGTATTGGTTGCAGGCTGGATTATAAAAGTTAGAAAACATAAACATTTATAAAGCAAAACCTGATTATAGTTGGTTGTATGACCCATGACGGTCTTTAAAGAGAAAGAATAAAATGTTTTATACTTATAAAAAGGTTTCTTTTCATATTTTAGTAGATCTTTGATTGAAATAAGATTTGTAAGACTACTTGCTATGTTTTGTACATGATGATCGGGGATGAAAGTTTTATTGAAGATCATAAATACAACTGAAAAGATATGTTAATAATTTATTAAACATTTTATAATAAATTTGGTTCGGTTTGTAGCAAAAGTTATATTTTAAAATTAATTTTAGTTATAATCATATATTAATTTTTTTTTCTATAAAAATTTTTTTATTAAGATCTACAGTTTGTTTTCAACTAGGTTATGAGCCTACTTTTAAACGCTGTCGAGAAATAATCAGAATGAATGAGGCGCCTAATGACCTGTAGCGCATGCGTGATCAAAGCATTATTTTTAGTAAACTCTTTCATAGTGCTGCCATCTTCACGTGCAGTGAGTACACTGTTATAAGTGAAGTAAACTGTTAGTAGGTAAGTAAAGAAAATAGTTCGTCATATAATGAACTATTATATTTATACGTTATTATATCATATAAATTATTAAAACGTTTTTCTTTTTATGTTGTTAACCTTTGCAGTATACAGTTTTAAGTTTTGTTCGAAGTATCTCGTCTTATTTGATCGGGTGTGTTTGGATCCATCCAGTACCCTGACGTTTATGATCCGCCCTGAATTGCGTTATTTTTGGTGTTATTGTTATGTTATGAATTTTAATTGATGGATTCAGTAGTGTTGCTTTGAAGAAAGTAAGTACTCTCATTAGTAATGACTGTAATGTTAACCATATTTTATAATAATTTATTTTATTTCTTTGGTTAATCATTAGTGTTTGTGAAGCCAAGCCCACTTTGTTGACATGTTTTTTTTTCATGTTATATTCTTTAACGTAGTGTGCTTGTTTAGTAGATAAACCATGCTTTCACGTTCCGAAAATAATATGAGAAAAAATTAAATGTATTAGTCCTAAGTGTTATTGAATAAATTTGATTAGCTTGTGAAGGATTACATAGGTTATATTATCCTTTCGTCCTGTTTCCTTTTGTTTATCGTTTATTTTAAAACCGCGCCTTCTTTAATTTTTTTATTGTAACATATTAAATTCAGTTTTGACCCATGGGAAGTATATCCGTTTAACGTTGACTGAGCTTGTAAATTTTTGTTTATTTTCTTTAAGTTACTGAATATGTAGCCGAAATATGGTTATTGAAATTACTTATAAGAAATACAATTGTTGAAAAATTCATTCTACAGTTGATTCTATATACGTTAACCTTAATTTCTTATTAGCGATGTAGTGTCATCTTTTATTTCATATTTGAATTATAATGGAAATTATAGTAGCTAGAAACTATAGAATAACGTTATAATGCTTCCTACCTATTTATTACCGTTAATTTTTATGAATTAGTTAAGTTTGGTTTTTCAGGTATATTTTTTTATTACTTAAAAAATAATTTGATTTTCATTTCCCATCACTTTTCTTTTGTTGTAATTGTCACTCGTTTTTATTTGAATTTTTTTAATTCACTAAGTAAACCTAGGTTATAATTCAATTACAACCTATATGTTAGTAATTTTCATTTAATCTTATTTGACATAGTTATTTTGAACAAATTCTTTTTCAGGTTCTTTAGGTTTTGTTTGGGTTATGTTACTGTAAAACAGTATTTGTTAAAGCTCATTTTAGATTTCATTTGATTATTAAACAGTGTAGTTTCATTAGCCTATTTGTAATTTCTGCATATATTTAAATATAGTGACAAGGAATTCAATAAATAATGTGCATCCATGTCTTTTGGCCAGGCAAAAGTCTCTTGATTTGATATTTAGAAGTTCCAGAAGTGAATAGAAATAATTAAATCAGTTTATTGAGTTTTGTAATCATAAATAAATAGACATAATTCTGTTATGGAGGGTACAGTTTTGAGCTTTATTAAAAAAAGGTTTTTTGATCATAAGACTCAAATATTGAAGAATCCATTATTTTATCTGAGATATATTTGTATTGGAGAAAATACAGCCATGAATTTTTTTTGGTTAGTTATATAGCAAGACGTTGCGCATTCAAATATCAGTTATTTGGCATATGTTGTTTTTTCACTCTGCTGATTATAAATATGCAAAGATTTTAAAATTCTAAAGATTTTAAAATCAAAAAATTACTTATTCCTGTAGCAGTACAGGTTAATGTTTTGAATTTGTGTCAATGTCCCACATATATATACATTTTAAAATTGGCCAATAGAATATTTAAGGACTAATTAGATGAGGTTTGGTTATGTTTGTTGATATCATATGAAATTTAGTACACAGAACTGTGTTAACCAAACCTAACTATGATTATAGTTAATTATATGATTAACTATGTATTAATCATATAATTTTTTATTTATGATATCAGCAAACATAACCTAATGCTAGCCAACCTCTCTAATTTAAAAACTATGGTAAATCAACATTTAAAAATATATTTATCATCTGTGTGTGAAAATAAAAATATATGCAAAGACTTCTGAATGCGCATTATCTTCCTATATACATATTGAAACTAGTATTAAAATGTTGTATAACAGTTTTATAATGGTAGTATAAATTAACAAAAAATACAGTAGGTTGTCTCAGTTACAGCAGCAGATACGAGATATGTTGATTTAAAAAGATGTGTAAAACCTATCCACATTTGTAAAATGAAATATAATGCTTAATTCTGCACTTAGGTGCTCTTGATAATACAGGAATTCTTTACTACTGTCACAGGAATTACAGCTACTGAGTACATGTTACAGAGTATATGTTCTTATAATTCAATTTTATCCCATTTCTGTAGGAAATTAAGCCTACATGTATACTTAATTAAAAATTTAAATAAATTTTTATACTCAAATTTATAATTTAAAAAAAATAGTTTTAAGCTTCTATCTTTAATGCTTAATTTGTTAATAAGGGTGCTCTATTGTTTTGAAATTTGGGTTGTAAGTAGTGAAATTGATTTTTTTTTAAAGTAAGGTTTAAAAAAAAGTTAGTTTCTTTTATGGATATTAACTTTGTAGAGAGAATTTTTATTTATATTTTATTTGTATTTTTTTTTTATTCTGCCTGAACATTAATTTTTATCATAGACTTTATAATAGTTCTTACTGTCTAGACTTGGTGTTGTGCTATGAAATCTATGTATAAAAAAATGGGTGTGTATAAAATACCATGTTAAGTTATTGATTGGTACTGATAAGATTTTACAAGCTTTGATTTGTTTGCCCAGTTTTTTGTTTTTATTTGGAACACCTAGATAATTAAATAATTTACGTACTACATAGTTTTTGGAATTTTTTACATCTTTTTCAAGCTACTGATATTAGAAAGTTGTAAAGTAAGCTGAATATTGTTGCTGAATTCAGTTGAATTTTTTTTCTGTCTTGTTTAATAATCTTGTTTAAATTTACATTATAGCAATAAATAGATTTTAAATAATTTATGTGCTTTAATATGTACAATTTATAATTGTCTATTTTTATTAATAGTAATTATTTAATTATTATTAAGAAATTTTTTAGGCTAATAAATCTTTCATGGGCTTTCATTATCAAATTAATATGAAATTATGCATGTAGGCTCATTCCAGCAGTTAAGCAATTTAATTGAGTTAGATTTTATATTTGAAGTGTGCTCTATACAAAAAAAAAATGCACATTTACTACACGAAAGTTGATCATTACATTTAAACTAATGATTAATAAAATATGATTTATTTTTATGGTGCATTGTCATGGTCATTAAAAAAAATTATTTGTTACTGTTTTCATTATTGTTATTGTATTTAAAAAAATTATAGTTGAGGGTGTAGGACAGATAGCATTAAAATTTAAGTGCGGTGGATGTTTGCTCAATTTGTTGATTTTCAACATAGAGTATCCATGTATTTATGACACCGTTTAGGGGTTTAGCTGATAATGTTTCAAACTATGAGATTGTGTATTTGGTGAACTTCTCTTCTGTTCTGCAAGTTGTTTAGTGCCCTCTTATTACATTTATGATGGATGATTTTTATTATTATATAATAAATATTGATAAATTCTAGTTTGAATCACGTTATTAGTTCAGTCAGTCATTTTTTCTTTCTTAATGTGTACGTTGCAATCTGTTCAACTGGAACAGTAATCTACCCTTCCCTGTAGCTGTTGTGTATGTCATGTAAATCAGGTACACCTCATTTACATACAACTCTGCTGACCGTTCCCGAGAACACTATATCCACTATTCCTGATATCCACTATTTAGTTTCAAATCCATATAAAAGGAACTAACTTTTACTGGGATTTAGGAATCGACTTTTACTAGGATTTGAAACTCAAAAATCATCTGTTAAATAATTGATTTGTGAGGAGTTAAACCAATAGAGTAGCCCGGTGCGCTAGTCAGTCATATAACACATTTATTCTCATAGTCAGTCATATGAGAGTAAATTTTTTGATGTGTATTTTTTTTTATAGACATATGATTTCATTGTTTAAGTGTGATTTTCATTCATTGTATGGTAGGAAATGGTGATAGTAAAAACACTGTGCAAGTTATATGATTAACTTTATAAGCATTTGAAACATTGAAAAATAGTTAAATGGACTATTTTATATTTATTAACATGTTATCAAGCTGAATTTATGATAATATATTATTGTGAGTATTTATAAAATACTATTTCATTATTTGATAAAACAAGCAATTTATTTATCCTGCTTTTTTGTTGAATATAAGTTGGTAAGATGCATTTATAAAAAATAAAATTTTACTTCTTATGGTATTGGATTGTGGTGAATAAATATATTCAGTTGCAGTTATATATTTTAATTAGGAAAAAATCTGAAAAGAAGCATTGTAACAATTCTGAAAATGGTAAAATGTATAAATCAGATTTTATTTTTTACTATTTAGAATTTTTTATACAAATAAAATTTGAATTAATCTACATTTTGCCTAGGAAAACGGCTGTAAATCTTGAATCCTTAGATAGTACTGCAATATAGCATTTTGTTTTCATACCATTTAGCGTTTTAGTATATACACTCTGAACATTCATAATTACCTAGGTAATACTCGACAAAGAGATAGTCTCTTTTTTAATAATTAATTTCCCACCTTTGATGGACTCTTTTGCATGGCATATTTTAGGATATTTTGTAACACGTGAAGAATTTCAAGTCTTTAACATTAAGGATAGATTTCCTTTCTATTTTCATGTTGGCCAGGTTCTTTTACTGGGAAAATTTTACAAAATTTACAGGAGAGAAATACATTGTGGAAAGGATTCTGCTGATTCAGTGTTTTGTTGTCAATTGATTTTGCTTTATTTGCAAACAGCATATATCCATCCTGATGAGAAATAAGACCTCTACATTCCTTTATTTTAATATTCTCAGGAAACTAGTTAATAGATTATCGCTTCTATTTGCTTTTTCATTAATTCACATCCAGCTTTTGCCAAGTTGCTGCTTTTTTAGTTAATCTGTATATAACCTATTTTAAGCATTGTTGTTTTGGGTTTAATGTGAAAATAAAGTTTTTTAGAAAATTCAGACCTTAACAGAAGGAAATTTACAATCTGTATTAGTAAGTATTCTAATCGAATGGGAGATAAAGAAAGGTAAGTTCTGATTCAAAAAGGAGCGATACAAATATATATTTGGGCCCTTTCCTTTTCAGCTTATATAGAAGAATGAATAAAGAAATTAAATGCAAAATTTCAAATTGGAATTACTATCCAAGCTGAAAAAACAATGATGTTAAAATTTGCCGGTGACATTGTTTATTTAGCAGAAAGAAAATATGACATAGTAAAGTTATAAGGATTAAGATATAAAAAGTAGACTGAAACAATCAAGAAGTTTTACCGGGAAAAAATAGTATAGTATTTAAATATAAATCAAAGATTTAGAAAGAAATTTTTGTTGAACATTAATGATTTTTGGTATTAAAAAATGAACAACAAGAAAAACAGAAAAGAATTGAGGCATTCGGTCTTGAAGAAGGTCACTGAAAGTTAGGTGTAGATAAATTTGAAATGAATTGGTTTTGAGCAAAAAAAAAAAAGAGTAGAGACTGTCTCAGACTTTTGTGAAGGATTACTTGGTAGATAAGCCACATATAAGACAACGGATTTTAGTTAATTTAATGATACAGAGAAAGTAGAAGGTGAAAAACTCTGAGGAAGACAAAAACTAATATATATATATAATGAATAATCTATATATATAATATAGATTATAATGAAGGATGTAGTAAATATGCTTAGGTTAAAAGATTAGCCCTCCCAGAAAGGCTTTGAGAATTAAATAAAATCTATCAATCGCATAGGTGTAGATGAGAAATACTGATATTTTACATTTTTAAATGTAATTCAGTGTAATGTAGAAATTCTGATTATAGAAGAATTTATCTTTGTAATGGGGTGGGACGGGGGGTTGATTTCTGTTTATTGCTGCTTTTTTCTTTGACGTGAAACATTTAATGAACATGATTTTACTGTGTTCTTGGCTTTTTAATTTTTTTTTTTAAATACTGATTAAATTGATATTTTAGTTCTCAACATCAAGTTTTAATTCTTATTTTTGTTCACAAAAATTTGTTAATTATGTGGGCAGTTACACAGAATTTTTTAATAAATATTTGTATGTTTATATAAGCAGTATTTGAAAAAAATTATATCCTACTGCCATGTTGTGTTTATTTCTTGTTTCTTTTATATCGGTTGTTTCATTCTTACATACATTCATTTTATAGGTATGCGTTGAAGTAATGTCATTCTTACTTCATGAAAAGTCGGTGTAGTTAATTTTGTTGCTTTATCATATCTTTAGAAGTTATATCTTTAAATTTATCGTTCACATGTAATGTTTATTTTTATGTCATTGTTCATAGAAAATCGGTTGTCTTATTTAATTCCATTATCAGGCTTTTATTAGCGCTTGTTATTATATATTTGTTAATGATAAACTAAAAATAAGAATGTTTGTTTATAAATTATACTCTAGAGAGTAATAGGTTTCTAATGAAAAATTATTTAAATTGTTACGTAACTGTAGAGATATTTTTAATAAATGAAAATATTTCAACATGAAGTATATTTATGAAAATTTATACCTACTCCTCTCATCTAGCTGCAAATTCTGGTATATATCTCTTCAATCTTTACGACAGCGTCCTTCTTACTTTCCGCATCGGCCACGCTGGCCAAGTCTGCAGACCCAATCACGGCGACGTTAATCGGCAACGGAAGTCGAAAAATATTGTAGGCTGTATTCCACAGGGTCGATATGAGAACCGATTCCTGTGGCACCCTAAGGGAGCGTCGCAAAGCTGGCACGGGGCTAGCACCTCTACCGCTAGTGAACAATTGGACATAACGAGTAAAGATAACACCCGTACTGTTCTATGTTAAAATTAAATTTAGTACGCAGTCTATGTCTCGTTTTTATTTCTAAAAACACTAAAAGTGACTCGTTGACATGCAGAAGACCAAATGACTCGAGTTGGCCAAATGAAGGAACTAACATTTTCCGTTGGAGACTCGGTTTTGTTAAAAAATACGATGGTGGCTCTCCCATTTAATTCTACAGATAAGTTGGTCGATCTGTAGTTCGGAGGAATATTATCCGAGGTCTGTAACGTTTCACGTTAAACTAGCGGCCGTCCCCGCCCGACACAACCCCACCCGATTTTTTGATTTGCCTGAAATGGTAAATGTTTTTGTGATGAATATACTATTTATCATTGTTTAGCTTTGCGAAAACTCGTGAAATTTTTTTGTCAATAAAACTTCTAATGTATTTTTTAAAACTATTTATGTAAATTTATACCGGCGTAATCAGCAATACAGCAGAGCTTTAATTATCTTAAACAATTGAAGATTCAATTGTTAAAAGAGTTTATTATTTTTTTAATTGATCTACGACTGGCAATCTTACAGTGGAGCTATTTAAGAAGGTATAAAATATTATTTATGTGCGATTTAGAAGGTTGCGTAACAATAAAATACTAATCACTGTAGTAGAACCCTACATCAAGGTTGTGTTGCAATTATTTTTCAGTCCAGACCAATTTTGTCAGCATTGTATATAACAGTTGTTTCACAGCTCTTTCTGTCTACCGGTTTTCAAAACTTGGTTGTTTGAAATAATGTAATTGTTCCTGATCAGCTGATAATTTTCCCCCCCAACTCCCTTCTAGGCTTGATTTAAAACCTGCCTGTAGCAAGTTTACTGGGCAACCACCAAACTATTTATTTCATTCTACTTCCTTTTCACAATATTACGGGACTACGATTCAATAGACCATTTTCAATTGAACTGTCATATGAAACTACACGTTATCTCGTCTGTGAAATTTTTACACTGTTTTCCGTTTACTCTAGTACTAAACCGCGTACCAAGAAATATTCGGCAGATGTAAACATACTGGTAGCAAAATATCATGTATCGTAAACTGGTGTTGAGATATGTCAACTGATAAAAGTGAAGATAATTTTTTAAGGCAAAATTTTCTATAAGTCATGCGAAGACATGCTTTTTGTTCACGAGAATGAACAATGTCCATCCTTGTTCTGATTTGCTTATGTATAGCGTAGTAGATTCATTTCCTGATCGCATAATTCTCGTTATTCAAGTAATTATTTAGAGCAAAATATATTTCCATTCACTTTTATGTATGAAATTATGACTAATATTATTGATACTTGTGTATTTTTTTGTTAATGCTATTTTGATGTATGTTTAATATTTTTTATGTTGTTTATACAGTATAAATTAGACTGCCTCTGGTTTGATTATTGACAAAATCAAGACCTTAAATATTCGTAGTTTGAAAACAGTTTTTCCCACATTTATATTTTTAACATCTGTGTCGTGATTACTTGCCTTCTAGAAATTCGTTTTTCTCTTATTTCAGTCACTGTTATTAATTTTTTTCTCTACTTCCCCTCCAGACAAGTTTAGAGCTGTGTATTGTAAACATTGACTGTTTTTTTATTGTCATTATTTCTTATTTAAAAATTACTTAATTTTTTTAATGTTGTTTGAATTTGTATTCTCTTTTTATTAATTTATTTTGGTGTTCTGTACTGTACTTGTGTTAAACCATGCGTTGTATTTTTTGTAATCGATTTGAATTTAATTTCTACGTTTTAAAACCTGGTGCTTTAGGTGTCCATTGTTGAATTTACGAATTACCAGTCGAATACTTTAGTGTCCAGTTTAGAGTCTATTTTAATTCGTGTTTCCTTTTTATTCTTTTTTTAATGGAATATTGTTTGCAAGCATTATAATCATGAGTCATCAAAAATTTTAGCGTGTAAAAATTTTTATTATTACATTCTCAGATATGTTTTAACACCTAATTAAGAAAATATTTTAGAAACGTGGCCGATATTTTCTACAGACGTTAATGAAACAATAAATTTAAACATGGGAATTTAAGTAAACTCTATTAATCCTGTTGAGGTATTGTTCAGCAAGAAATACGGCGGACCGATTACCATGTCTAGATTGTTAATTCAAAAATTAAACATTTTGAAAAATTAAGTACAGCAGATTAGAACAGAGACTGTTTGTTTTTATACTATTCTAATTGGTTGGAATTTTTTTACACAATGTTTCAGCAAGTTCCGCTTTTCTGCTTTGCATCGGTGTATAAATACTTTACAAATGTTTAGTAATCATTATTCGATTATTTTAACTTTTATATTTTAACGACTTCGTCTGTGGTATTAGCTTTGAGTTTTATTTTGCCTTCTTGACTTGTTTTAATAAATTTTTATTATATGATTAATTTTAATTGTACACCTTATAAACTTTATTATTTTGGAGTTATTTTACCCTTTTATTAATAAAATTCCGGGCGATGATAACTCCTAGGCGTTTTTCGCCCACAAAAAAAAATTTAGTAATTAAATCTTATTTTTATTTATTCTAATAAATTATAAATAAAATAGGCTATTATAATGCTTAATAGTCATTAGCCCGTATAAGTATATAAAATAGAGAATAATAAGAAGCACATTTTATGAATTCCATCTTTGAAATTTGCTGTGATTTAAACCTTTCTCAAAGTTCTGATAAACTTTGTAAATCTCTTTTAGATTGTCTAATTTTATCTGGCATTTGGAGACTTAGTGAAATATATTCATGTGCATTTGTCATGCCGGTTAATGATGCACTTCCTTCAGGTCATATTGTTGGAGGTCATAATGTGCTTTTATTTTACGTAGGTTTCCAGGAATAATTGACACATCTTAACTACTTGTGAATTTGTATGTGGCTTTTCCACGAATAAATCAAACGTAAAGCAACCCCGACTTCCATTATATTTAAATCCATTAGCCTAATGCTATGTTTTAGCCACTTGCAGATTTCATTCCGGCCATTTTTTAAATTCAGTAGCGAGTCCGAAACTTTGTATCCTGCGATACTGTGCTTAGTGTAAACGGAAGAAACAGCCATTAATTTTTGCAGTGGGCCACGTTACGATACCTTCCTTTTCACGTTATGTTACCTTCTTCAAAATCTAAGCTTACTACATTGCTGTGATTGAATGTGGGGGAATAGACGTGAAAAAATATTTTATTTTAACGAGGACTTTCAGTATGTATCAACGATATACTTTTGGCCTTTTTTTTGCTCCGCGCTGGATATAATTTGACTAAGACTGTAATTAAGACTATAATTAAGACTGTTTACTTTGCTAGGTTCTGCTTCATAGTTCTAAGTCGATTGCTTTCTGATGATTCGGCATTCTGGCGGTTCAGCCATAAACACCTTCGCGCCATATTTATTGGATTTTTCGTACAGTGCCAAAGTAATTCACTTTTCTTTAGAAGTTCAGATCGATATAAATTAATTATATAATGTAAATTACTTCCAGTTCAATCTTTCCGCAAGTATTTTTTTGTAATCTCCAGTTTTCAAATACTGATCTTGTAATGACTGAATAACCACTCGTCATTCGACGGAGAATTAAGTACCGTTTCATTCATTTTCTTATCGATATATTAATTGTTCTATGTGATCGAAACCTTTAATTGAACACCAAAATACATTGAAATGCTTAATTGTGGTACAAAATAATTTTTTTTTTTGTATCCGATTCGTAAAATTTATTTTTTCAAAACAAGCTTTTTCTTTTGCGACATTTACTGTATTTATTTTTGTGTGTGTGTATTGGGTTTTGAAAGTTTGTGTACAGGTTATTTCAGAACATTTTGTTTTATAATTTGAAATATAAATTAATAATGATAATAATAATCATTTGATGAAAATAATGCATTGTTTTTTGTCCTTGTGTGTACACTGTTAACAAAATAAGTGAAGGTTGACAAGATGCAGTTATGCTTGATAGCTGTACTAAATACAATGAAGTTCTGGTACAAGGTATTATTTTATTTTATTTGAAATATTTTGTTCTGTACTTGTTTCTTTGTAATGTAACATATATTGGATTTTATATAGAATTTATTGTATACAATTTAAAAATCATTCGCTGTTGATATCGTAATCTATATAAATAGTACCATGACTATGATTGCATCAAGGCACAATATATTAATAACCATTGTCAACCAATCTTTATAACAAACTATATTTTCCTGTATATGATGGATAACATTTTTTATTGCCTCCACCATCTAGCGGCATAATTTTAGTTTATTTAATATTATTATTTTATTAAGTTTATTTTTTAATAATTTTATTACTTAGCCATTTTTTTCGTAATTTGTATCGTAATTACTTTTAAAAAAATCTGATTGAATAGTACGTGCCATTGCAGAAGATTTACAGTACCTCTTAAAAAAAATAATTAACTCGTATATTGTCTTTCCGTGAGTTTTCTTATTCCAGTAGTAAAGAATTGTTCATCTCTGTACCTGAGCCTTTCTTGATCCGCTCATTGTTGCGACTCAGTGCCAAGTAAAAGCTCTTTGAGAAAACCAAACAAACAAAAATATATCGTTTTAGATCAGAGGGGCTGTAAAGTGAATGTGGCAACACCTCTCGACTCGATTTTTGAATAGCTTCCCATGTCTTTTGAGCGGTATGGGGTGGGTGTTTTATCATGCAGACGAAGTTTCGAGATGGAAGTTGGAGATATCCTCTTTATCACGGGTTTCACTTTATTTTGTAACATGTCGCAGTAGTAGGACTCTCTATTGCTTACTTGAATGTTCGACAAAATAATAATAAATTGGGCCTTTATAGTCCCAAAACACCGTTAGCATCACTTTACTTTCTGACGCGTAGATTTAGAATTTTTCCTGGCGGACTAAGTTGGATGTTTCATTGCATATTCAGAGGTTTGGATAACGGTTCAAATTGATTAATACAGTTTTTATCACCAGTTGTTATGCAATCTATAAAGGCATTACTTAACGCTAGAAACCATCGTTTAAGTTTTGTACAAATGTGAATTCGGATGTCTTTGTGGCTTTGAGTCGACTGCCTTGGAACCCTCTTGAATACGTTTGTCAGAGTTTCAGCTTATCGTGATTAATGGTACGAACAGTACTAATACATAATTACAAATTCCAGCGATTTCCCAAATTTCTAAGCGTTTGTCCTTACCGAGAAGATAATTAATGCGATTTACAAAGTTTATACATACATTACAAATTCCAGCGATTTCCCAAATTTCTACGCGTTTGTCTTTACCGAGAAGATAATTAATGCGATTTACAAAGTCGAAACTTCCCCGATCTTCTGCTACGATAAAATTCGGATAGCACTCGTTCAGTCCATTTATAAAAATTTGCACGGTTAATTCACGTTTTACATTATTATTTTAACATCCCCGAATGAATTTCGGCCGATTTTTAGCTAGTGAATTTTCTGAAAATATAAATCGTATCACAACACTCTGTTCTTTCACGGTTCTTTCAAGCGCAGCCGAAATTTTCAAATAAACAAAAGAGGTTATAATAATGAAAATTCTTTTCCAAAAACTAATATTCTCTGTGTCACGGGTGACGACTTGAACCTTAGTCACCCTTTCAATTGATAATCGTTTTAATAATTAATCTAATAGTTTTTCCGCTTTTGCCGTAATTTTCTTTTTTAATTATTGAACGACTCGTATTTTATGTATTGTAAAAAATATTCAATACTTGATGTAACAACTTTGTAATTACCGTACATGGAACGAAACTATTTTTATGATTTTCTGGTTACTTGTACTTACTAAACATAAACATAATAATAGTGTTTGCAGTCAACAATACTTTGTTTACACCTCTCTCTTAATTTGCAATATGATATTAAATTTATATTACATTAAAATAAATACCGTTATCGAAGTTTATTGTGAAAATTTGCTTGTTTTTAGATACTGTTTTTTGTATGCTTCCGTTGTCTGCCGTATTTTAAGCCGATTTGTTTAAAATACGGCATATTTATTCATTATATTTTTTTACGTAAAAGAAAATCAAGAGACAAGTAATGTATTATTTTCGCATAACTGTATGCTAATTATTACTATCTGAATTATTTACCTTTTTTAAAAACTGCAATAACACTTTTGCTGCAAATGAAAACCGACATTGTACGCTAGCATTGAAGTGTTGTTATTTAAGGTGTAAATGATGATAAAAAATATTTGAATATAATCGTTTAGGTCGTATATTTAATTTTAATCCATTTGTTTGTTGTGTAATCCTTGTATTATATAACAATAGTTACCGATTTAAAGCGTAACTAAATGTTTAAATGGGGTACAAAATATCGAAAAAGGACGGTTACTTCACCGTTGTCAGATAATATTTTAAGACTGCGAATAATTACTGTGTTAGAAATCACTAGTATTTTGCACCAGTCTCCTCATATAAAATATATTATTAAATAATTATTTAATTTATAAATAAAACTTTCAGTACATAAAATAATTTTCGTTCAGTAATTCTCACTTGTTTATAATGGCAAGTAAAGCTAAAGAATCTCCATTAAAACTAAATGAATATATGCGCAAATCGTTTCAACCATTGTCAAAATAACTTCTTAGAGGCCCGTAGGCGTAAATCCCGTGATGCGAGAACTTCTGTAAAAAGTGAAATTTGTCGGATTATAATTTTAGCAAAAGATTTAAAGAAACGAAACCTTTACTCTTTTGCCTCGTATACTACTTCTTTTTTGTTTTTAGTCTTCTCGTCCATAAATTTCCCTGAACTCAACATCGGACGAAATTTTTTAAACAAAAAATACATTTTCAGCTTTGCTATTTCAATTATTTTTTTGAATAGATTT
Source organism: Lycorma delicatula (assembly GCF_047948215.1). Taxonomy (NCBI): domain Eukaryota; kingdom Metazoa; phylum Arthropoda; class Insecta; order Hemiptera; family Fulgoridae; genus Lycorma; species Lycorma delicatula. The sequence continues at coordinate 152,678,495 of NC_134455.1, read as the reverse complement.
GAAAATAAAGAGATTATCTTAATATGTGAGAATTTTAATGTTGATGTTCATATTTCTTAAATCAACCAGGCTATAAATATGTTAGTAATGTTTTACACAGTAAAATGTATTTACTCTGAGAAATTTAGCGCGCGTGTTCCCTAGTATTTTTGAAAGCTTTAACGTTTTCAACAGAATTATGATTTTAGCTCTCTCTCTCTCTCTCTCTCTCTCTCTCTCTCTCTCTATATATATATATATATATATATATATATATATATATATATAAATTTTATTCGTTTTAAAGTGCTGTTTATTTTTTAACTAGTTAAAAATTTGTTATTTTTTAACAATTGTTTATATTTTACGTCAGCGTTAAGAATTTTTAAATGTAGCGTTCTGAATTAAATATCTATTCTATTATTTGATTAATTAAAGATCTTGCGTGTTTTTAGGTTATTAGTTTTGGTCTGTGACCGTTTATGAAATGAGATTTATTACAAATTCATTAGATATTTTTACGAGGAACATTTTTTTCATGTGTTTATATCACCCATATATCTGGTTGATATAATCATATTTAAAATTTGCCGTAGTATGTTAATTATATTTAGTTTTTAACAGTTTAAAAAAATAAGAAAATTTTTTTTAATGTAATAAGTATGCATTTTTTAAAAAAATATATCTTCAAGCCTTATTTCTCATTAAGTAGCATCAACTGATTTCAGTGATTTTTGTTTTATTTTGTAGAGGAAGATCTAGCAGAAAAATTTTTAAAGCCAAAGGTAATACGGCCTACGTAGACGATTTAAAATATTTGTTTATCTGTTTGGAGATGTAATTATATATAGTATTGAATAGTTAAGGCATATTATATAAAATGTGATTTAATATTTATATTGAACGTATTTTAATATGAAACTAAAAAATTAACATCTGCATGTACGTTATCGTAGAATTAAAAATGGTTTGGAAAAATCATTCATTGTTTTTGATATATTTTTGATAAAACGTTAAAAAATTATTTACATATTTTCTACATTCTATTACAATTAGTTTACCTTAAGTATTAATGGTAGTCTATTTGCGTTGTTACTATGCTTTTTTTCTCTTTATTTTCACCATGATTCAGTTTTTTCGTTTTCTACAATTGGATATTTTCTTGTAAGGAGAGTTTCATTGTAGATTTAATTCAAAATAACAGGTTTTAAAATAAGTATATAAAAGCTACTTAAAATACGCCCCTTAAAATTGGTTGCAGTACTTTTTTAAGTGATGTCTGCTAAATGTTTTTTTTTAGAGTTAATTTGCTTTTTATATCTCTGTGGAGAGGTCGTTAAATTATTAATAAAAATCTGATGTGGACACCACATGACTTCCTTGTACGACTCTTAAATTACATACAGTTTTTTTTTCGGAGGTTAATAATTATTAATAAATCAAACATGAACTTTATTTATACAATTAATATTATTACAATTGGTATACGTTAACTGTAATTAATTAACTTTTACGTCATTTTACGTATATGTTAATGATGAATTAAATAAATAGGACGGTGAAGTACATCGGACGTGACGAGAGAAGAAGACCAAATTAATATCAGAACTATTATATCTAACCAAAGAGCGATTAAATGATTGGGAACAAAAAACAAATAAACGAAATTATGATCAACTCCGACTTGAGAGAATATTGTCCGACAATATCAGAGCAGTAATGAACTAAAAGATAAAAATTTTTTGCAATTTATTAAAAATCGGGCATGTATGCCTGTGTATATTTTGTTCTTGTAAGGCCTTTTTTTCAGTCGCTCTGTAGTTAACCTTAATGTAGATAAAATTAAACAGAAATTCCAGAATAATAAAATAAAATAAAATTAGAAAATCCAGAAATAATACGATTCTATATTATAATTTTAAATTAATATTAAATAATCAGATGTTTCACCAAATCTATTACATATACATATAGGTACTAATGCCTATTAAATTACATATACACGTTCTTAAAAGTACATAAAATTTAATTTCATTAATAGCTTGTGATTTTTTTCATATTTTTTTTTGTTATTGTTATTATTGAATAATTATTTATTGTAATTTTTTTACAATCACGGACTAATAATTATTAATAAATCAGTATATTTAATTTTTTTTTAAATAAAAAAAAAAAATGTTGATAACAAAAAAAGGAGGTGAAGTCTGATTCGAACCGATGTGCCTTCCCCTTGTAAGATCCAAATATTTCATTAATTAAAATTTCATTTTGGTATAACTTTGGAACCAATGAAAATAAGTACCACTTATGATATATCATTATTACTGCAGTTAAGAAAAAGTCAAAAATCCAATTTTTTGGGATTTTGACCTTTTTAGGACACGTTTGGTTCGGTCGATTGCAATCAGAAGGGAAGGTGCACATCTAGATGTTACAACAGTCCTAAATCCAAAATTTCAACATACGGCTAATTGTTTTCGAGTTATGCATATATGCGTACAGACGCACGTCGAAACTAGTCTAAGAGGATTCAGGGATGGTCAAAATGGGTATTTCCATTGAAATCTGAAAGCCAAAGTTTTTCGCGATCACAATACTTCCTTTACTTCGTACAAGGGAGTAAAAATTTTGAATTGCTTCTATTGTCATAGTTATGATTTACAGTATTGTATGTTATAATAATAACAGTCCATAAATTCAGTCATGCGTATTTGGAAAAGTGATCCAAAGAAAACAATGTTTTATAATCATTTTATTTAATCTCTTACACTTGAATAAAATTTTCTCTTAAATTAACTGTTGAATTAATATTACAATATACTATTTCAATTATGAATATCAAAATTGTTTTTTTTTTTGTTGACACTGATAATAAGTTTCCCGAAAAAATAAACTACTGCTGGGGGCACTATAAATAGTTGTAAACGTATTTCAAAACTAGAGATAGATTTTAAAAGAAAAATTCTTTTTAACAGTTAGTTATCCTAACTTTAAAAGTAAAAAATGTTAGAAGCACTTAATGCGTAGTTGTGATAAATATAAAATACTGTTATTGTTTTCAAATAATTTTTAAACTCTATCATTCTGTTACCAGTTATCCTTTTACTGCGGTAATATTTTTTTATGTTATATTTATTATTAAGTACCATCCAATAATTACACTGATAGACAAAAAAAACATTTTTTAATGTTTCTGTAAGTGTGATACCATTTCATGAATTGATTTTTTGCGTACATTACAGATCTGTAAATACAATTTTTCTATCACCCTCTTAGTTTTAAATATTACGCTTCAAAACAATTTAGGGAAAATATTGTTAAAATCTTTAAAATTTATAATTTTGCATGGGCGAACCTGTGTTAGAATGACCTCGCTGATGCTTTTCTTTTATAAATAGCATCAGGTACGTCCCAATTAATGCTCAACAGTAATCGGCTAGCATGTTAGTATTCCATTTCCCTTTATAGCGGCTTTCCATCACCGAAATTTCTTGGTGGAAACGTTCACAGAGTTCGTCACTTACGTCTTCGAGGTGTGAGTGGAGGAAATGTATTTTCTAAGACATATTACATTCCGTAGCTCTTTATGAAGTAAGAAGTTGATTAACAATATCGTGGTAACGGATTTCTGTTTGCCGAGAAAAATTTTGCAAACTTTAAATGAAGCCCAAGCTGCACTTTCTACATTATTTAACATTGAGTTAAATACATCATGTTTGACATTGAGTTAAATACATCATGTTTGACCAACTCTCTTATTTGAGGGCCAACAAATATTTCTTCTTTAGTTTTCCTTCACTTACCTTGGAAATTTCTGCCTGACGTACATAAAATCAGGACTATCCTTCAGTATTGGTTTTACAAAATTTTTCATTAGTCCTAGCTTGATATGGTGATGAGGTATGAATATTTTTTTTGGGTTCACCTAAGGGCTCTCTCCCTCTTTGGCAACATAATGTTTATCCCTAACTCGGCTGTCCCATTCGCAAAGAAAACACGTGTACTTAGTATAGCCTAACTGCATGCCTAACAAAATAGCTATAACTTTCAAATCACCACATATGCTCCAGCTGTGTTTTTATAATTTATTTTTTCAAAAACGTCTTTCATCAAATCTTATGTCTCTCAAATTAATGCCATAAGCGATTGGTATCGAAAGATATTTGTTACCGTTGTGTAGTCGAACCACTTTGAAACTATACTTGGACGATTCTCTGAAAAGGCACCAGTCCTCAGGTTTATGAACTTGTCCGAAGTGCAACATAAGCTCATCAATATTTGTGCAATAAACCAAATTATTTTAATCAATAAAGTACTGAGAAAGTTCTTTTTGTTGTCTTCGAAAGCCCGAAATTTTTGTATTTTTTTAAAAATAAATTTCAACCTTTTAGTCTTAGTCCTGACAGTTCAGCTTGATTTTTTTATAAATTTAAATCCCTAACCAAGTCATTTAATTCACTCCGTGAGGTAACTTGTGGCTTATTGGAAGATAATTCAAAATCAAAATCATTTTTGTCTCCTTCAGTACTGCCTGATTTTTCATCGTTGCTTTTGAAACATACATTCACAGGTGGCTCAGGAACTGGAATAATTTCACTGTGAGGTACAGGCCTGATTGCAGATTCCAATGAAGGATATTTTACAATATGTTTAGATTTTTTAGAAATTCCAGACGTACTTGTTAACCAAAAGTAACAATCGGTTCCATGATCCTTTGGTTCACGCCAAACCATAGGTACACCAAATGGGAAAGCCTTCCGTGTAACTTTCAGCCACCCTCTTAACTATACAGAGCAATTATTTCATATTATATGAGGAGCCACGTCTTATCCTGATCACTAGTTTTACACTGAAAGTATAAATGGTATGCTTTTTTAATTAAAGGTGTAATGTTTTTGTATTTTGATTTTATGGTAAACTCACCACATACAAAGAAAAGGCATCCACACCATTTACACAACTTCGGGGCATTATGACACTGCACTGTTAACAGACAATAAGACTGAACAAAATTAATCCATTCCTAAATCCAGTGCTTAATACAAACAACACAGCTGTGTTTTCAGCTACATGTTTTGACCTGCACAGACTTGTCTATGAAGGCTCACTCTTCAGTATTATGTATGTTATAATATGTGACTATGATATGATTTTAATTCTTTGTCTAGTATTGTTTATTTATAGCTTACAAATTATCTTAACAAAGTTAAACAATAAAATATGAGCTAACAAAATACAATATAGGAGCTTAAAATTCTAACTATACGTTGAAAAATGAAAAAATCCTATAATTAAAATTTAAAAAAATTTCAAAAATGGTGGGCGATAGAAAGATTCTGAGTTCAGATTCGTTTTCAACAGATTAAAATTATATGTCGCATGTTAGGAAAAAAATTATGTTTGTCAGTATTATCTTACATCTCAGAGGATCACAGTATGACCAATATTAAAGGTACTCAGTTTTATGAGAATTAATTGCAATAATTTTCTAATTTTGTTTAAAACAAAATGAATATTAATTTAATTCCAAAGTATAACTAAAAATATTAAAATAAAAATTACCTTGTTGCAGTCGTGGCTATACGAGTCGATCCATGTTTTCAGACAATTTTGAAACTTAATTACTTACTAAATAACAATACAAAAGTCGAAAATAGCATTATATTTTTCGATGCATGTTCTATTAACCTATAAAATTCTATTCGTTATTTATTTTTTCAATTAAGTTAATATAAAATGAAAAAACTTCTAATAATAAATGTGTCCTTAGCGTAAAATATTCAGTTAATTTTTTAAACTTTGACTGTTCGATATCGGTGCTAAAGTGAAGAAAGAAAGCTCATAGCAAATTATTAATGTCGATTTAAATATTTCGAAAACAAAAGTACTTTCTTAATTTTTTATACTTTTCTCCACGAAGATGTTTTATTTTAAAATTTTTGTTCCTATTTAAAATACGGGTAGGCCTACAAAAAAAAAAAACATACATATGAAAAAAAATCCGTTTACAAGACGCTCAGAAAATGAAAAGCCGGCGTCTGTTAAAAATAAAAAGAACACGCAAAAACAACGTTAAGTAAGTAATACTAAGTATGACGTAATGATGTTTGGGATTTAGAACACAAGAATATGTATTATTATTTTTTTAATTGGAGTCTATCAAATAATTTTCTTGAATTGTAGGGTGAAAATATTTTGAATATCATAATGATTTTATACTGTGCAAAAACATTTCAAGTATTTTATGAAAACTGTAATTTTTCATTTAAAATATTTTAACTACGTTATCTAAAAAACTTAATTGGGAACCATTAAAGAACTTACTTCTTATCGATATGTTTTAATTGGTACATTTTGTAAATTATAAAATACAAGGCTTAAACATGTATTTAAAAAAAATTAATGTATTGAATTGAAAACCTTATAATTTGTTTGAAGTCGATTAAAAATAAAATATTGGTTTAAAAGAAAAAAATATATATATGCCACTAAAACGACTAGGAATCGTTATTTATTTTTTACATTTGTTAACAGACGATTTGGGTTATTTAAATTTTTTGTGTCTAGTGAAATTATTATTTTGTAAATGTACGTCAATCAGTAAGAAAGGAAATAATTTTTTTCTTGTGACTGTAGAAAATATCTTAATTATGTATTGTATAAATTCTCATCACATATATTTTCCTATTTGGTAGAAGCGTTGTATATAGTTTATTTGATTTCTACATTAAAGGATACAATAATTTTTTTGTACACTGTTATTTTCGGAGTTTGGCTTAATTATACCTATGATATCCTAAAGTACCTGTGGGAAAAGATTAATCCGAGTTGTTTTCTCTGAAGTTTACTATTAAGTTCTATCTGGCAAAACGATTTATTTACAGGACTAAATACCTGCTTTTATTAGACTTAGTACGCTGAAATAAAACTACATTCGGCTCATAGAAGACGACACAAAACTGCTCTACTCCATACTTTCCGCGTTACGCCTGGCATAGCGTACTTATTTTTTTGAAAATGGCTATTTCATTTTTGGAAGTGATTTGAGTTTTATGTACAATCTTTTACAACCGTGAAGTTGAACCACCATGTATAAACACTAGTTTTTAAATAAAATTTTCGTTGTTGTGAATATCTTTTGAAGTACGGTGATAACTATGGAGATGGCTATACGAATCAAAGTGTATTAAAATTACATTTTGCTGATGCAGGTCTGCATTTTATAAAAGGTTATTCTTTCTTGTAATACTTACCTCCTAACCAATTCTATATATAAGAATTAATTTTTTAATATTTTTAGCACTGATTATAATAATTGATTATATTAAAGGACAAACAGCTGATTTTTAAAACGGGTTTTTCTTATCGAGAGTCGTTGAAAGTTGTGATTTCTTTATTAAAATTTTTATATTTGCCAAGAACTTTGGAACTATTTTGTAGTCGACAACTACACTTGACGAAAAATAATGATGAACGTTATTGTAACAAGTACTTACATAGTTACGCTATTTCTCTACATAGTCGCCACTCCGATTTAGACATTTGTCGTAGCGTGGAACAACTTTTCAATACCTCGTCACAGAATGGAACCGCCTGTGTTTTCAGCCATGTTTCTACGCTGGTCTGCAGCTCGATGTTTGTGTCAAAATGTTGTCCATCTAGCCAGCATTTCAGGAAACGAATCACTCAATACAGAAATTGTGAACCGACGATTTTCTCGAATTGCCTCATCCACTCGCTCAACAGGATCATCGGTTGACACTCGCTTTCTTCTCTGACCGCCTGCATCATAAACCTCCTGCTTTAAAGCAGGAGGTGCTTTAAAGCACGTCATGTACGTCCTGCTTTAAAGTTCCTGCACCATTGCTGTCACTCATTGAAGTTTCACCGTACACATTATTTATTCGTCGATGAATTCCAGCTGCATTACACCCCTCAGCCTGAAGAAATCGAATTACCGCACGCACTTCACACTTGGCGGGAGATGCTATTGTTGTAGACATGTTTACGTGCTAGCTGCGTGTTTAGAATTAAACGAAGTGACGCGGCGGGATTGAAAGCCATACTAGAGACGCTGCGCAACACATACGTGCAAAGGTTCATCCGATTTTTGCACGGGTTTTTATTTCGCGATCGATCGCACCTTGAAAAAAATAACCCTTGTACAACGGTATTAAAATTGGTTTGGTAAAAAGTGATCTGATCGTAATAAAATTGTAAACGGTAATTTCTGCGCGTGTATGGTATAAAACAATCTACAGTAGTGATAAATTTTGTTAATTTGCAACTATATATATATATACTCTTAATTAAGAGATTGTTACTATTACACTTATTTCTTATCAGATTTATAATTTTGATAAATAAAATTAACTGCAAGTGAATGGTGTCAAATTCTTAAGTAATATATTCAAATGTAAATCACACATTGATTTTTAATTTGAATTTTTTATTTAATCAGTATTCTAATAGTGAATGTTCTTGTAATTAATTAACTTGGATCGTTGCTTGTGCTGAATTTCTGAATACAACATTTGCTGCGGATTGCTTCGTTGGCAACTAAGGAAATATTCTGTATATATATATATATATATATGTGTGTTTTATCAATGGATTAAAGTAGGGGTTATTGATGGATATCTGAGTACCAGTAACAGCCAACCTTAAAGGTTTAACCTACATGAATAATGTCATTTTCTGTTCATCGAACCCGCGTTGCTTCATGATAAGGTATAATAAAAATGCACGCTACAATTCTTTTACATAAACTAAAGTTTTCTATTTATTTACTGTGTGTATCTATCTAAAAGAATTATAGTGAATTCACGGATATGTAAGCAGTTGAGACAAATATAGATGATTGTTTAATAAGCTTTCGAATCAAGGTGTGTATGTATTTTTGTAAATTGTTTTTTTTTTTTATTAAAAGAATTGCAGGGGAAGAAAGTTATATACGGCTTTTATAGCAGTTTGATCCTTCTGGTCTTGAACCTGGCTGGGTAATGTATGTTGATCAGAATGTAATATTACTGTATTATTATTCTGTAGAATTATATTTATATTTTTTATTTTTTACTTAAAAAACTATATAATTTTAATTATATTTTAATATATACAGAGTTCAGGCCTAGACTTAGACCGGATAACACGGCAATTTGCTTGCGTGCTTCTTGTAAATATATTCTTTAATATATAATGTTGGAGTATGATGTTATGTATTTTTTTTTTATGTAAGACTGATGAAACGTAATTCTGTACATTTTAATTTCCTGACACTGATACACCGATGCGGCGAAACATGTAGGAAATCCAATGACAAATTTATGGTAAGACTATAATGAATTTTTTTGTTTTTTAGTAAAAAATAAAAAAATACATATACCCGACATGATAAAAAATGCTAGTAAAAAAGTAATTATATTTATATTAATAATATTTATTTTCTGTATTATTTGTGTATACAAAACTATGTTTCCACGAGGAAAAGGTACTCTCTTCTATCCCGTTAACTGTTGTTCTAGTATACATCCCTAGAACTGTCTAGATTTATTTTCTTGCACTTAATTAGTGGCAGCACTAATTAAGTTATATCTATTTTGAGTGAAAGTTTTTTCTGTTCTTTGAAGCTCGTTACTGATTAAAAAAAAACTCGAGACGTTTCTCATTTTTCTAATCTATCATAATTTTAAGCAGAAATATTAAGTTTCTGACCCGACTATGCTTAACTTCGGTCGTTACAAACTAAAATATTACGAATAAAAAAGAACTTCGCGGCAAATCATTTTCTCGCTAAGCCATCATTGTAAAATCAAAACTGGATATTTACCAAGCATTTCCGTAAAACTGTAGTATTATGGCATCACAGAAAAAAACAAAAAAAGACGTACTGTTTTATCAACTAAAATAATGTCCACAATGAGATAAGACTTGTGGAAATGTTTGGCGTGTTCCCAGGCTTGATATTATTTCTTTCTTTTTTGAATTATTGAAACGAAAATTTTTTACATCAGTAATGGTCTTGTAGTGCGATTATGTTCTGCAATACGTTGTAGGTGCTTAGGTGGGTAAACTGTTATACAATTTTGAAATATTACACAAAATATTTATTGTAAGCGCCGTTATATTCAGTATTGATTGATTTACAACTTTTTACTAATAAGTTTCTATTGAAGAATTTTTAAAATACTGTGCCTATTTTAAATCTTTGTATGCAATGTATAAGGCGGATCCTGTTTTATCCCCTATAAATAGCTAAGCTCTCAGATACTCGTACATTCGTAAACAGAGCTGTCCCAGATAAACCTTACAAATACTAAAAGGTGCAACAACTCCGACCACTTAAACAACCTTATAATATTACGTGGGCGTCTTGTTGATCTTCTGAACACAATTATAGACGAATGAAAGAAGGTGATTGATGAGAAAGGGACAATCTACTCATATAGAGAACTAGTTGTACAATCCCTACAAAATGTAATGCTTAAGGCTTACTTCCCAGTATCTGACATACGAGGTTTGGCTATTAACGAGACTAATGCTGCTGCAGAAGAACTGCGCATGCGCCAAATTCGTACTACCGACAGCTGTGAACCCTTCTCTTTCAGTTGTTGCCATTCCAGTTTCTGTAGACATATTAGTCTGGCCGTTGCCTTCGTTTGGGTAACATTTTTTTTTTGTTTTTAAAAATTATAAGTATTTTATTAGAGCATAGAATTGTGAAATTTCGTATGAAACTTGGAAAAACCGCTACTGAAACTTTATCTTTTGTTAAAAAAAGTATTTGGCAATGAATGTTTATCACGTGCGCGGGTTTTTGAATGGTTTAAGCGTTTCCAAGATGGCCGAGAAGACGTTGAAGATGCTCGCCCGGGTCGCCCTTCCACGTCAAAAACGGATAAATATATTGAAAAAATTGGTAATTGATCCGATCTGACCGTCAGTTAACTATTCTTCTCTTTATTCAAGGTTTTTGCTCAACTCCGTAAAAAATTAAGAAAAAAAACGACCCGAATTGTGGAAGAACAAGTCATGGGTTCTTCATCAAGACAACGCACCGGTTCACACTGCATTGTCTGTTAAGACGTTTCTAGCAAAGTATAACATCCCAGTGTTAGACCATCCGCCTTATTTGCCTGATCTGGCACCATGGGACTTTTATCTGTTCCCCAAGGACAAATCTGCTTTAAAAGGAACAAGATTTCAGACCTTTAAGCTTTGAAAGAAAAAGCGGCACGCGTTATTAAAAAGCTCACAGAAGAAGACTTCCAACATTGTTTCGAACAATGGAAAATTCTCATGGAGCATTGTAGAGATGGTGGAGAGGGGTGTATATTGAAGGGGATAACTAAATATGTATAAATTTAAAATAAAACATTTTATAGCATTAGTCTCGTTATTTAATAGCCACACCTCGTACATTCCATCCTTAATTTTTCAGGAGCTTGAATAACTTTTCCAAGAATGGGAGCATCGCCATTTCAAGATTATTTACCACAGTTCAAATCTTACTACTGTAAAAATCATATAAAAAACATGTAAATAAATAACCTAAAACGTTTTTTACTAAATTTAATGTCGTTTTATATATCGAGAGGTATCGTCCATATAGATTGTCATTGTCTATATCGATCGTTGTCTATGTCAGTATCGACTTCCTCAGACAATTATTATATGATTAAATTATTATGATATTAAATATTCAGAACTAATAACATACACTCCCGGGACAAATAAACTGTGAAATTTTCAGCGTAATCGGTTAAGTAGTTTTTCAGTTATTAGGACATACACAAAACGAAGATTGTCTTTTATTTATGTAGATGTTTAACAACTTGATGTTCTTAATTCTAAAGAACCAAAAAATTATTCTCGTTTTGAAACTTGATTTTATAAACTATTACACAAATTAATGTCCGCACAAAAATAATTCAATTATATAGTGCTGAAGTAGAGTCTATGAAAGTAAAATATTAGAATATGAACAACGCTGTCCGTAGGCGTGTTTTCCTTTGCTTCATTTTAATTAGCGTCGTTGAAAATATGAAAAATCGCTTCTAAACTGATTTATAGCTTTCTGGTTTATTCGGAAATTTCGTAAACGTTATTTTGTTTACCGGCCATGTCGGATTTTTAGGTCAGATCGAGGGAGTGAAGAAGTGTTTGAGGTTAACCCAACAATCGATTGACAGAGAGTTTGGCTGGGGAGGAAGGAAATAGTCTTCCTGGAAGAATTCTTAGCTATTTCTTTGGTTACTCTTTGGTATCAAAAAAAGAAAAAAATGTTTTTTGAAGCACAGTTAAAGTGATCAATGTAAAATTGTTGATCAGCAATGTGCTGCATCTAGCCTAGGTAATATACCCTAATCTTCTGAGGAATTATGGGCGGGATGCAGTCTCCGGTTAGGTTTATTTCTCCACGAGAAGACCTTCCAATCCATTCACTGTTCTTCCTTATTTATGTTCACTTCATCGTTGCTTTTTTTTTTCGATTTTATGAATGCGGTTTAGTTCCCAAGGATATATAGAACCGAAGAGCCTATGATATCTCGATAACGATTTAGTAAAGGCAGCTTACCTCTGGACCAAACCGGTTACGCTTGAAATACCTGTTAAATAAAGCCAGGCCTCCTAATTTTTCCTAAAATAATTCGAGATACTGTTTCAGATTTCAGACTTCAATTTGTTGAAGTTCATGAGTACCTACAGCATGTGTTCTGCAGTATCTAGGCAGTTGATTTTTATACGTTCAAATAAATAATACATGGTAAATAACAGTACAGTTTTTGTAAAATGCCTAAAAAGGTTTTGCTACGCTAGCTTCCGTAAATCAGCCTTTACTTTGCACTTTCCATATATTGATGGATAAGGAAATTTAAAAGCAACATCGTTTTTTATTAACTGATTTTTGTTAACGTAATTTTTTTATAGGGTGATTAATACGTTTAAAATATTTGCGTTAATTTTAATGCTTTTTAGTTAATTTTTATTTTATAAATTCTGTTTGATTGACATTTTTATTTATAACGAGAACTTTGTGGTTTGTTAATGCAATACCTTGCTTGTTAGTTTTCTACGGTCGGTTTATTTTGGTTACAATTGTCGGTTAGTTTCGTAGTGGGATATAGTTTGGCTATGTCGTTATTCTGTAGGTAGATTGTTCGGTATGGATGAATGGATTTGCTTGGTCAATATAAAACGTGCCTTGAGTTGACAACAGGATGCTAATGTACCGTTGTATGGGTTTAAAATAGTTAATTACATTTACCTGTTTGTTGATACTTCGTATATTATCTGCTTAAGCACAGCGATTTTATTACGTATTATTAAAAAGAGAACTAACTTTTAACGTACTTATATTAATTCTAAGAATGTTTAAAAAAAGTAAATAATTATTTGTGTGGAATTTGTGAAATCTTTTTAAATCTGTATATTGATTGTAAACGAATACTAAAAATTCAATTAAAAAAATAATAATTTACTGTTATTTTCATCGAGGATAAAAAGGTTTGTTTGTTAAGGTAACTTAAAAATATTCCTCCTGATCCGATTACGTAGCATTTGAAGGATCTTAAGGTATACTAAAATAAATGCAATTTCTTTTTAATACCTTTTCTATACTACAAAACTATCAACGCATTCTTTTTTTGCAAATATTTATATACGTTGCCGTGCTCATTTCTTCCCTTTTATGAATTACTTGTTTGCTTGAAGAACGACTGCTCCAGTGACATGAACTTTCTTCTAGGCACATTATCGAGTATCTCATCAGTTTCTGGTTGGCGGCCTTCCTTGGTTGCCCTAAAAAATTTTGTAACTTTGGACCAATATTTTAATAAATAGATAAAAAATACTGCTTTGAAATTGATTTTTGCCTGCCGTTTCTTGGAAATATAGTCCAGGATTTTTAATTTTATTATTTTTGACAAAGATGTTTATATTTAAGTTCTGTTTATATTTGATAGCATTGTTGAAATATCTTTGTGAATATAGTAAATTGTTTTATTAAATAATTTTTGTTTGTTTGTTAAACGTTAAGATGCATTTTTATTATTTTACCGGTTGTTGTATTATATATAATGCAGGGAAATTATAGGTATGATAAAATTCATACGACCTGAGAATTCTGTATTCTCGACGTTTTTTGATGTCTTTTGATAAAAAAAAGCCAGTTACAATTTTCTGTTGGTTTTGTTGAAATGTAGTGCGGCTTTTTTCTCTATACCAAAGGAATTTTGTACGTTTATGAAATTTAATCTTATATCTGATACACCTAGGGAATTGATTCTAATAATTTAAAAAAAAAAAAAATTGGATTGAGTCGGTTAAATTATTTTCCAATAATTCTGTGGGATAAAGAAATCTCTTTTGTTAGGAAATTATTATCCCAATCCTTGGAAGAGTTGTTAGGGAGTACTACATCCGAAAAAAAAGGACTAAATTAAAGTTTTGCATGTTCATTTTACCTTAACAAAAAATACTACAATCGAAAACAACTATTAACCGTTTTAAAAAAATTTCAAAATGTTCTTCCATTCCATAAAATTGCAGACTTGAAATGTCTAAATTTGGCCTTTACCTTTTTTTTAAGTGGATCAGTTTCGGCGATTTTATTTATCTTTTTATAGTGGAAATTCCCTCTGATTGAACGTTTTTTCTTGGTAACCTAAGGAGACGATTTTTTTTTAATAGAGTAAAAATATGTTTCCTATGTTGATGATTAGAAAGATCATTTCTTCAACATTGCTTAGTATAGAGTTACAAAAAAAAAATAATAAAAAATCTGATGTGGACACCACATGACTTCCTTGTACGCCTATTAAATTACATACACACATTTTTTTTTTAAATGAAAAGCACATGAAATTTTATTTCTTTTAATAACTTAGATATTTTTTCATATGTTTTTGCATTGTTATTATTGAATTATTATTTATTGTAAAACTTTTTTTACAATTAGAGATTAATAATTAATTATTAATCAATCAATATATTTAAATTTAAAAAAAGGAGATGAAGTCGGATTCGAACCGATGTGCCTTCCCCTTGTAAGATCCAAATGCTTCATTAATTAAAATGTTATTTGGCTATCTGGAACCAATGAAAATAAGTACCACTTACGATATATAGTTGAAAAGCTTTCAATGAGGGTTTATTACTGGAGTTAAAAAACGTTCAAAATCCAATTTTTTTTTTTGATATTGGGGATCAAAATACTTCCTTTACTTCGCACAAGGAAGTAAAAATAGAAAAATTAATTATTAAATTTTTTTTAATCCTTAAGTAAACTTAAAGTCTTGAATTCAAAAATAATTATTAAATAATTAATTTTATCATTTTTTAACAATAAAATCTTATTCCAAGAGAAATTTTTAAGAAAGTAATTTTTATTTCATAAGTTGCAATGTAAACAACTGATCAACAGTTAAATTACATTTTTAAAAATGATCGTAAAATTCATTGTTGATTTTGTGATAAGTAGCTATCAGATGTTGAAATGTAACTGCATTGGTCTTATTTTCGGATGAAGTCTTGCGTTTTTTTTGTTGTTTTTTTAGTAAGCTTAAAAATGTTTAAATTGCAAAGGTCAAAAAATAAAAAACGTAAAAAAAATTGATGAAATCAAAGTCTATAAAAACCTTAATTTAGATTAAAAGAATTTAACCTGACTTAAGAAAGAAACGTGCTTTTATTTTTTAACTTATTTAAAAATCGATAATCTATGAAAAAATTCACGGATAAAAAAAAAACAATGTCTATTTCAATTTAAGAAAGAGTGAAATAGTATTTTTATTTGGAGAAATAAAAACATACAAAGGAAGAGCTAATGCATTTAATGCGCGTCATCCTTATCATACAATTCCCGGGTCTCGGTCACAAATTTGATAGAAATATTTCAAGGCAGTGATAGCATGTTAGATGATAAAAAGCCTGGCCGACTTAGTACAGATTGAAGAAGAAATATTAGCAAAAATTTCTGTTAATAATCAACAGTCGGCAAGAGCGCGAAATATAATCTGTCTAGGTGGTCAGTGCAAAAATTACGAAAGACATACATCACATCCACACAAAATTCACTTAATACCAGAATTATTGAAGATGATTTTGATAGGAGAGTTGAATTCAGTGAAATTTGACTCTGAGATTAATAGCAAGAACTATTTATTGCAACATATTGTTCACTGACGAAGCCTCATTTACTTTATGGCTGTTAACAGACGTAATAGTAGGTACTGGTCCCAATAAAATCCTCACTGGTATCGTGAACGTATACCCAACATCCAGAGCGGTTAAATTTATGGATTTGGCGATCAGAATTTAGTTTTAATTGTATCATTTTTCTCGTCTCGTCGATATATTTAAAATATATCAATATGGCCATATATAATTACATAATGGGATTTTTTTTGCAGGTAGTAAATAAAATTTAATTAATTCTATCTAATATATTTGTTTCTAACTAGTATTCGTTAGAATATCTTTATCCAGAATAACTGTGTTTTTAATGCGCTGAGAATTATTTGGTTTGCGGGATGATACGTAATTACAACTTTCGAAATTATTTGCAAATAATATAATTATTTACTAATAATTATCACCTGCTTATTTCTTACTATTATTTTCCTTTTTCTCCAAGTTTAGAGGTCTGCCTAACTTGGAGAAGACAGAAAGTAATAATAATATTAAGCTGTAAGTAGGTGACAAAACGAGGCTTTATACTTTTTGTTTTGTTGAAATTCCTGTATTCTCGACGTTTTTAATCCTTCAGGAATAGACTTAAGTAAAATAATAGTTCACTATTATGTATTATGTATTACACGTAATTCAGTGTAATATATTATAGTTTAATGGGATTTTCTGAATGTAAGTCGTAAATTTTTCTTTATTGTTAGTTTGTAGCCCTTGTATAGCTCTTAAAATAGCGATTTATTTTCGATTGTTGAAAAATTTGTACCTCAATCGGTTTTTCTTAAGCTTCTAGCTCCGAATGAATCGTTACATTAACATTTATTTTAAATGCTTATTTCAAATTATATTATTAATAAAATGTTTGTATGGTAGTTCTTAGAATTTGGTTATCAAGATTTAAATTTCTGAAATCGTGTTGTAAATTTTAGACCGTTTCAGCCCTATATAAATTTAATACATATGTGGTTAAAATTATGTTTGTTCTCGCTATAATTATTGAAATTCTGTAAAATGTAATTATTATGTGATTCTAAAATAAAAATTAATATTGGTTCTTAAATTTTTACTTAATATTTTCCATTTTATTAAGTATATACTACGTGCCAGTTTCCGGGTTGATAAAGCGATTCATTGTGTAGTGTATATAAAAACCATGTATATGTTTCCGGTACATTTATTTGCCGGATGTGTGATGTAAAGTTGTTATCTATAATGTTTACTACAATAGAATCGTTTCATAATAATCGGTAAATTGAAAACTAAATCAATCTAAGATAGATTTAGTATTTTTTCCTCCGGGTTCATTTAATTAATAAGTTATTATATGTAGATTATTAATCAGTTTTTGTTTCAAAATTATGAAATTTCCTAAATTAGGAACAAGTAGTTTACTTAAGTTTTATACTCTTGGTGATTCCCGGCGGAAGTTACTTGTCCGTTTCATTTTTTTCCTTAAGAAATATTTTAATGAAAAGTGGATTCAGTTTTTGACTTTCTATCTTTTCTTATACTCTTTCATTTCCAAAATGCTACTGGCTGAGACGTTCCTTATTAAGTTACAAATCATAGGGTTCTCAAATTTTTAAATAGTTGATCTTTTCCAAATTCCTCTCATGTTATATTTAATCAGATTAAGTTTTTTGTAGACCTTATCTGAATTTTATTGCTTATTTCGGCATTAACTAAAATAAAATAATTTAAAAAATATATATATTTCTCTTACTTTTTAACTAATTCGACTTTTGTTGGTGCAAAATTTACAAATATTTTAATTATATACTTCGTTACAAAGTAATAATAACTTTTCTCATTTGTTTGCTTATTTTGGGTGATTTTTTTTTTTGGTGCAACCGTTTTTAAACATAAAAAACTGTTTTGTTCACCGAATCTGTAAAGTGTTCACTTAAAAATAATCATTAACGTTACACACACTACTTTATGCTATAAAGAAATGTGATATTACATTAATAAATAAAATTACAATTTTGATATTATATCAGGACATCATATTGGTTCAAGAAACAAATACCAACAATGATTACACCCACAGATGGGTTTTAGGTAGATTTCATAAGAAGCTACCTATTGTAACTGGTACCATGATTCGACTTCCGGAAAATTTCGTCATATCTTCGCGTTTCACATCCCCCAGACCCCTATAACCATCGTCAGCTCAAAAGTTTATATATACATTTAAATGTATATGTATATATTTCCCTTTCTTGTGGATACGGTAACTGTCGTAATTTTGCGCCAATCACTTTCAAATTGTTCCTTAAAAATAACTTTTTCCCAAAATCTCGGTCGAATTCGTTAATGGGAAAAATCGGACCATTGGGGGGGGGGATGGGAGGGCTTTTTCGAAAAAAACAAAATATCGCTATAACTTTCTTAAGTAAAATATCGAATTCGTTTTAAAGTTCCTACTATTCGTTGGATAAGGGTCTAAAACTTATCTAAGTAAAGTTTTATGATATCACCAACCATTGACCAAGGGGTGGAAAAAATGGGGTTTCAAAGAAAAAATCGTACCTCCGTTAATAGACACATCGAATCTTCGTTTCGAATCGAATCTGTTTAAAGTAGTCGTTATCCCTCTAAACATTACCTAAGACTTTGTTTGAAACAATTTTCGATATGACCAAAATGTTGCTGGAATTGTAAGATGGGGCATGTCGAATGCTAAACATGTGAAATTTTTTTTCACATGCGATCATTGTCGTATTGACTAAATTGGAAGTTTTTCTTAAGTTTAATGTGGAAATCTTTTTTGCCCCGTACTTAACACCGGTGAAGTCTACCTCCGCCTTCCGGCGTGCCGAAAGGAATTTTTTATATGAATGTTAATAATGGATGTTCTGACTTACTTTTGCATTGTTGCGTAAACTAAGCATATATTTGCTATATTTAACAAACATCACAATAGAATACTAACAGTGCAATCTTTTCAGTGTAAAATATCGATTTTTAATAAATATTGTAGTTTTTTGGTAAATAAAAATTTTTTAGTACACATCAATACACGCACACTGACCGCACTACTTTGTCCTTTTGTTAAAAATAAAGGTGTTTTTATCTTCATTGTCAAGTAAAAATTGTTGAAATATGATTTCAAGTTGAAATATGTTTTTACATGAACAAAAGAAAGATGAGGGATGTGGGTTTCTGTTTCTGTTCCATTCCGTCTTAAAAAAATTTGTATTGCTCAATGTGGCAACAGCGCATTTTAGAAAAAATAGAATAGAACTATTTGAACTTTCTAACAGTAGAAGGAGAAATTAAACCTTCAATTATTTCACACTATAAATATATGTCCCTACAAACATTATTAGTAAGTCGAACTTGTTATTGCTAATACCGCATCTCTCAAGTGAGATACAGGTTTACTTATCAATACAGTAGTTGCAAAAAATTTAAAGTCTACTTGTACATGGATCTCTTATCGGAATTAATTTTGTTACATACGAGGTCTGTAAATAAAGTAATGAGACCGGTTCAAAAAAACTGTATTTACTATCCAATTATACGTGGACTTCATCGTCTGCGAAATAGTTCCCTTGGGAAGCCACGCAACACTTCAAACGGTTTTCCCACTCTTCATGGCAGTGTTGGAACTCAGAAACCGCAGTATCCCTCAGATGGTGGGTTACATTTTTAAAAAATGTTTACTGTTCTAAAATGGTGTTTTTTAAAGTTGGGAACAGAAAAAAGTCGCAGGGACTGAAGTCAGGTGAATAAGGTGGTTGAAGAACTACAGGAATGTTTTTCTTTGTCAGAAACTCATTGATTGAGAGTGCAGTGTGCATTGTTATGACGCAGCATTCAGTTATATTTGATGGCTTGTCTCACGCGGGCAACTCTTTTCCGCAGTCTTTCAAGAATTTCTCGTTAAACATATTGATTTACAGTCTGTCCTGTAGGCAAAAACTCCTTATGGACAATGCCATTATTGTCGAAGAAACAAATTAACATGATTTTGATCTGCTCATTTTTGATTTTTTGGGACGTGGTGAGTTGCCACTCCTTGCTCTGGGCGTTTTGTTTCTGGGTCGTACTGAAATATCCAAGATTCATCACCAGTAATAACATTAAAAAAAAATCAGGATCAATTTCAATTCGCCCTAGAAGATTGCGGTACACTTCCACCCTGTTTTTTTTTTTCCATTGAACAGTGAGGGTTTTTGGTACCAATTTTGCACAAACTTTTTTCATATCCAATTCGTTTGTCAAAATTGATGGACTGTGGTATGGGTCCAGTTCAATTGTGGAATCATTCTGACAGTTAATCGCCGGTCGTACCATATCAAGTCTCTAATTCGCTCAACATTGTCGTCACTGTTTGATGTTAACGGTCTTCCAGAGCGTGGATAGTCCGCAACTGATTCCCGGCCATCTGAAAATACTTTAAACCACCTAAAAACTTTGGCTCGTAACAGAGCGTCATCTCCATATGTCCTTTTCAATTTTGCAAGTTTCAGTAGTATTCTTACCGAGTTTAACACAAAACTTGATTGCACAACGTTGCTCGTAATTAGTATTACTCATTTTTGTAACACACAACAAAAACTCGTTTCACGAAAAGTTTGTTAACGTGTCACGTGGTAACAATGACCAAAAATATTAATTCCTAATATAAATCAGCTGTTCATATATTCAACCATATGTTTATTAGTAACTTTACAGTGTTGCCAGTTTGGCTGCCAAAAAAAACTAGTCTCATTAGTTTACTTACAGACCACCTATTATTATGTCAACATTTACATTACGTTATATGATATTGAAAAACTAGTCTCATTAGTTTACTTACAGACCTCCTATTATTATGTCAACATTTACATTACGTTGTATGATATTTTTAATAATAGGCCCAATTAAGGAAAAACGAGTTGAAATTCAAGTAAGCTATTACGTCTTAGGAATGCCGTACTCTTACGTCCTGACCGGGATCATCGCGTTAGGGGTGATTTATTTATTTATTTAAATCTTGTGATTTATTTAATTTTTCTCGAAAACCCAAGCGGCTTGAAAAGATTTTTTTTTTAATTTAGAAAATTTTCAACGTGATATAGCGTGTACAGTGATTTGTAGATTATCGAGTCGTCGTAAATGTTACGGGCTGCTGATGCAGCAAGTAATCTGTTGCTAAATTTAGTCTTTACTGGGGTATTTCCTCTTTCTACAAGCATTTCGATATAATTTAAAACCCCAAATGTTTGGGATTTCTAGTTATATTTTTCATTTTGTTTATTTTCTGCTTGTTATAAGAATCTTACTTCTGATCTTTGTAAGATGATCCTTGAAGACTTCTGATACACTGATTTTTCATGCGGTGTAATATCTTTTACTTCTGGCATCACACCTCTAGAGCGTGAAGGAAAGTATGGTAATTAGTTAAAAAATTATGTTTTTCGCATTTCTTGACGTTTCATGGAACAAAGAACCGAAAAAAACCCTGAAAAAGTGGGAGAGGTAACGTTCGTACGAATGTACGTTATTGTCGTATTTGAAGCTAAATATCTTTGGATTGGAAAAATCGTTTTTGTTGAGATTTTTTGCAAAATCGGGCAATTTGTTGGTAAAATCATGGGATCAATATCTCCAGGGGGTGTAGTTGATAGTTTTTTAGAGTCTATTTTCTCAAAATTTTGCAAATATAACTCCACTTTATATTAAGCTCAGTACATGCGTGCTTGCTTATTTTAACATTTGCAAAAAAATTTATCCCCAAAATTTTTCCCTTTCCCAAAAATCGATTCTGCTTCGCACATTTTTTTAACAGAATATCCTTTTATGACTTCCTAGGCATTGTAGTAGTGCAAAAAAAAACTTATGGAGGTTATTGGTGTTGGGGGGGTATTCGATCAAAATTTTAATATATCGATTTTTTGAATTTTTAAAAACATATTTTTAGCGGTATTTTTATGCATCTTTATTTTTCCACTATATTAGCATAAATAACCAATTCCAGGAAATTATTACAACTTTGTCAGCTTTTTTCTTTCAAGTATTTATAATATTTAGCTTTTTCTTTCAAATATTGTCTGTCTTTCAAATATTTATAAAAAAAAATGATATTCGTAAATGTTGGGATTAACAGAGTTGATTTATTGTCGATTGAACTCTAAAAATTCAGAAAAGAGGTTAATAACTTGTTATCGATGTTATTAACTCTTTTTTTATTTATGTAAAATATAAATAAGTACATTTCCTCAATTTAAACAAACAATTGTTTGTAATTACGTGATGTTATTCGTATATTATGAAACAAAAGGACATTTTCCTTTGTTCTTTATATTTATAAGAACTTTGTTGTTATGTGAGAAAATATATAGTCAGTTATTATTGGATTCCCAGGAAAAGTTTCTTATATAATATATAAATGCTGTTTTAGCTGTTTCCTTTACAAAGAAAATTTCTGTGATCGTATGGTGTTGAACAATTGTATTTGGTTTTCTTCTTCAGAACCTAATTATTTAGTTATATACTGTCTAAATACTACTTTTTATTTAAATTTCAGGCTTTCTGAATGATTATTTTATTCTTCGTATAAACATGAACGGGAATCTATTTTAGGATATATTTTATTTTTGCTCTTTTTATTTGTTAGTTCCGGAGGAAATATGATTTATTAAGTTAATGTTATGAGTGACAGTTCATAAAATTCGTTGTATGTATATCTATGAACTTATAAAAAAACGCTTGATTTTTACATCTTTTTCTTACGATTAGGTTTTAAAAGTCCAGTGATTTTACGTATAATTTATTGCATCGTCTTTAAAGTTGAATCCTTAAAGGATGTTCGGAAGTCATTTGTTGAAATCTTTTCACTTGTGATAGGTATATTATAAAAAACCCACCGGGTTGGTCTAGTGGTTAACACGTCTTCCCAAATCAGCTGATTTGGAAGTCGAGAGTTACAGCGTTCAAGTCCTAGTAAAGCCAGTTATTTTTACACGGATTTGAATACTAGATCGTGGATACCGGTGTTCTTTGGTGATTGGGTTTCAATTAACTACACATCTCAGGAATGGTCGAACTGAGAATGTACAAGACTACACTTCATTTACACTCATACATATCATCCTCTGAAGAATTATCTAAAACGGTAGTTACCGGAAAGTAAACAGGAAAAAGAAAGAAAAGGTATATTATAAAAATTAAATATTAATATAACTAGTTACTTAATTTACATAAATTGTTTTATGTAGGACGCAAATATCAAAGGAAGTTTTAAATAAAGTACGTAGCTGTAACATTATTGAAGGAAATTTACAATGTTTAAAAAAAGGGGTTTCTTCTATTAGAATCGTCGTTGTATAGAAGATTCTAAAAATTTAAATGAAAAATGTAATCAAAATTGTTTTTTAAATGACCACACTAGTTACCGATGCTGGAATTTCACTTTTACTTAGTTTATATTACATTATTGATTTTATCCTTGTATTTTACATTGTATTTCATTATACCAGGAAGGTTTAGTAGGTCCAGGCCTGCTTTACTTGATATGCATCACAGCGTCAGATCGGGCTTTTTCAACAGCAACTAAGTAAGAAATGTAATTCTCGAATAGTTTGGTAGGCCAAGCCGCACTCATCAAATTAAATAACTAATATACAGAAACTTAAAGAGGTTCTCACGTCCTGAACTCGGAACCGATGGGTGCAAAAACCCACAGAAAATCACCTTGAAGAAAAAATCGGGAACGAGGGAAAAGAGTGTTATGATAACAAGGGACTATTTACCCTAGAAGGATCGTGCAACTAGTCTAACACACCCAAAAAAGTATCTCAGACTCATCCAGGAAGAAGGCATTCATCCCGTTCGTAGTATCTCGGGAGGTAGAGGCATCTTTACCCAGAATGAGAAGTAAAATATTGATGATCGGTTTTGCGTTGAATAGCGTAAATATATGTGGAAACAAGTTATTCTTTCTCCGGGTAATAAAGAGCCCCTTAATAGTGGAGAGTTCAGGTTTCCTAACATGTTCCAACAAAAAATGATTTTCTTGCAGGAATTATAAGAGCCTCCGAGAACAGATAGAGGGTTCCTAAAAGAACAGTTTCCTTCATCTGCAGGATCGTGTTCGTGGAATTATACAACAGAACTGTCTAAACCGTTTAACCAAAACCTCTTTGGATGGTAATGCAGCCGTTATAAGTTTTTAAGTATATCGAAGTAAATCCCAGACATTTCTCGGCAGGAAGGACATTATCGTACCAATCTTTAAAGTAGTAATATATTTTCATGCTTTTATTAAATTATGTTACAATTGTAATCTGCATATTTAGGATTCCAGTGTTCACATAAGTTAATTTATAATTAAGAAGATTTTCTGATGTGCATAAGTTAAATTAAAATTCTTTTTTTAGTATTAAATGTCCTTTTTATTTTTTTATTATTAAATAAGTTTATATTTGTAATTCGATAATTTTTTAGAATAAATTAGTGTTCTTTTGGTGAGTGAAGGCGTTTTATCACACTGCATTTCCTATACGATTGAATGAAATTATTGTTGATTATATGGCGCAATATAGCGTCCATTTGCTGCTGCTGTGAACAGCTAGACATTTATGAAAAGCGATATTTCTCCAAAATGACATTTTTTTCAACACAAACAATTTTTGTTGTATTGTTAATAAAATCTAATGAACAGTTAAAAATTTCTTATGTTTATTACCTGTTTAAAATTCATCTTATATGCGTTTCGGTTTTTATAAAATAACCTTCAGTAATTCAGTACTATTAATTGAAAAAAGTTTTAAAAAAATCGTATATTTGTTGTTAATGTATCTATAAACGTCTGTCTGATTTGATTATTTAATTATCTGTGATAAAAAAAGGTATGATTTAGGCAAAATTTCATACATTTTTAGAAAGGTTTTGTAATTGATAATCGTGGTATTTTCCAAAAGTAGTAGATTGTAACCGGTTAAAATTTATTAAAATATCAGGAAAGTAAGCAATTATAGATATTTTAAATCTGGTTCGTAGATTTACGTTGAAGTTACTTGCTTTTGTAGTATGTAGTTATTCTTGTGATTTATTGTTAATTGAGATTATTAAAATGAAAGGAAAATCTGTATTCATAAATAGTAGTTTATGAACCGATTGTGCAAAAGTAAAGTTTGATAGTTATCAGTTTTTATTTTTCAAAGGGAAACACTAGCTAGCTAACAAAACGCATGACGTATCGATCTCTGTGCGTCTACTGTCTAGACTTACTATTGATTAAGACGAAGTTTATTCACCTAGTTTGTTGTTGCATAGTAATATTACTGATCACAGGAGTTCTAGGCAGGCTACATTATTTTAATTGGCTTGACTGATCAGAAGAGTAAAATTACAATTTTATGGGATTTAGCATATCGTCACAAAAAATTATTTAAAAATTACGTTTACTCAAGGTTCAGCGTTACTAATCAAGTTTAAAAATGAAACTTCGAAATTTATTTGATTGGCTGCAGTGAAACTGTATTAGCCGAGTATTAATTTCTTATGATAAATCACATAACCGCTGTTTATCGGACCATTCTTTTTTAGAATACTATTTAAACTATTGTTATTGTATTGTATACTGTTGTTTATGTTTCAAGTAATCGAGTGGAAACGCATTGTTTGTAACCAAGCAATTTTTACCTGTTAATTTAATAATTTTAACTCTTCGAATATCCTTAGGTAGTTTTTCAAAACAAAAAGTAATTGAAAATTTGAAAAGGTGTTAAGGACGCTATAGAAAACTTAAAAGAGTAGTCTATAGGCGTTTAACATTTGATATTTAATAAGGGGTGAACGATAGCGTTTAACGGATAGTCTCGTTGTCGGTTTTTTAATGATCAGTAACGTAGTAAGTTTACAAATACAAAATTACTTTTACTTTTTTAAAAATGAAATCTAGTCAAGTTTAATTTTTTACATACTGCTGAGCGTTGTGCTGATAAATCTTATCGCATTGAAAAAGTGATGATACAGTATGTTGTAAAATAATTTATTGTGCCCTTTTTGTTCGGTTATGTTAAGTACTATAAAAACAAAAGCGTTGACGATCTGATACGATATACAAATCACTCCACAAAACTGGTAGTCATTTTAAAGATAAAACGCACCTCATGTCAGGCTTAAAAGGAAAATAAGGAATTTAACAGTTTCCACTTATCTCTCGCTGAGCCAAATGTGGTTGCAGAAGGCCACTTAAATTCAGCTTTAAAAGAAATGTGTGCAGCTTTACAAGAGACACGATCGCTATCTCTTTGAAGCGAGTATAACAAGCGAGTATGTGCTCTATGAAGTGGCTGTATATGCGCCAACTCCTTTATGCCCCGCTATAGGACGTGTTTGTATAGTTGCATCATTACTCTTGTAGAAAATAACTCTTGATTAGTACTTATTTTAATAGTAATAATATTATTAGTAGGATAATATAGTTGATTAAAATTCAGTAAATAGTTGGTTACTGTTTGAGAAGTTAGGCTACTCTGAAAAAATATCGAAATCAATAAACATTTCGATCCGCGGCAAAAGTGAGGAAGTTTGAAAACTGCATTTAAAAGTTTTACATTTTTATAAATTCATTTTCATCGCTTAAGATATTTTTATTTGTGGTTTCTGTTCAATTTTTTTTTAAATTTTATGAGATCTTTATACTTAGGTTTTAAACAACTCATTTCAAAATTACTATAAAAGAGTTGAGGATCTTGTTTTTTCTCTCCACCTATTCAGATGTTAATGTTCTGTTAAATACGTAAGTTACCATTTTCATTTACACATGTACACGTACGCTCATGCCTCACTATTAACTCAAACTTTATAAATATAAATAAATACATATTATTACAGCTAGGATTGGTATTTTTAGTGTATAAGTATTTTTGTGTGTTCATACTAAACTCTCAAAATAAATAAAAATATGAAAAATACGAGTGAGACTGCTAAACCGCTGTCCTGTTCGCCTTAGTTTACCTTTTCCAGATAACAGCGGAAGATATTTTAAACAAAAAAAATGACCCTATCTGTATAGCCTAGATGTCGAAAATATTTTTTTATTTTTTGCCTTCACTTTAGATACAGGATTATTATATCTAATGATTTTAGCTTCTTATTCCGAATTTCTTATTCAAAGTATTTCCTTCGAAAGTTTTAAGAAAACTGGTTGGAAAATATGAGTAAAAATGATACTAATGAATATATCAGGCATTTCATAGAACGTTAGTCACGCTCGGTAATAAACTGTTACATTTTCCTCGCATTCCTTTTTTTATTTTTATCGAGAAAACGATTTAAAAGTCCGTGATTTTTTCTCCGTTGCGTTTCTGCGAACGTTTCGATAAACTTAAGAAATTGTATGTTTTCCATATTATAACTATATTTAAGGCTTACTGTACATCGGATTGATCTATTTCGAAAATTCAATTTTATACTGCAGAAAAACTTCTTTCAGATAACATCTTTTTAAAAAGCGGTATTTTAAACGAAAAATACATTGTTTAAATAGACGCTTCGAAGATATTTTTTATTTTTTACATCTTTGTACCTTAGTAATGATTTATAGTAAAGTGTCTTCATGATAATCAAATAGTTTTACAGGAAAAACATATAATTTCAAGGAAATTAGAATGAAAAGTTCAAATAGAAAACTAATAAATATTCCCGCATTCCAGAGTACCTTAGCTGAAGAGCGATAGCAGTTTCTACGCGATTTCCTTGCATTCATTCTCTGATTTTTATCAAGACGCAGGTTTTATCGTCTTTTCGTTTCTTGTGAACGGCTTGTATTCATATGAGTAGATTTTTTTTTGGAGGGGGGTGCCGAATTAAAAAACAGAAATTTAAAGAATGTAAAATTTTTATGTTTAGTGCATTCTTTTTAAATAGGTTTTATTAATTTTTTATTTTTAAGTTTACCTATTTTATTTTTCACTCGATGTTCTTATTTTGTAATAAGATAGGGTTATATTATGTTTCATTTAGCTGTTTATCCGTGTAATACAGTACATATTGAGTGAGGGAGTTTGTAAAATTAAATATATTTGCTTACTGTATTTATTGAAGCTTAATTTTTAAATCTTATTTTTAATTGTACTATTTATGCTCGGTTTATAAATTGTGAAATTCATTTAAATCAAATAAACATGTGTGAAGTACCAGATGCAGAGTGTTAATTTTCAGTAAACAGAAGTTAAAAGTATTTGAGCGTTGCCTCTAATTGTTAAAGCAGTGTATAAGTGTGAGTGGAGTATGTGCATATCTGGAATTTAATATTGTTTACGCTTAGGATTTTTTTAAATCATTTTTTTGTTGTAGTGATAATTAGTTGTTTTGTTATTCCGACTTACTTTGTTAAAAATTAACGATTAAATCGATCAAATAATAATTTTTTTTTAACCGCTCGTATAAATGTTAATTACCACTATTCGTAATTCTTTTTTTATTCAATGATTTCAGTGTAAATAACACTGTCAAGGTCGGGTCGGGTCACGAAGAATGCGGCCGGTCGCTTACTGTAGAACTAGCTACAACTACCAATCAACTGCCTACATTAACGACTTCATTGCTTTGGGCATCCATTGGCCTGGTTTCTCGTTTTCTACTCCACCTCCTTGTATTAAATAGTGAACAAGGCGCACAATAAGGGAGAGTGAGCAAAGACTGGCGTCTCTTGCGTCATTTAATTTTCTACCCCTACCATCAGTTGAATGTGTTGTATACCAGCGGGGTGCTGTAATGAAGTACAAAAGCAAGGATTTTATCTTGTATACACACTTTTATAACATTTCTTAACGGAGTTTTTTCTTTTCAATAAAATCAAATTTTTATATCGTTATAAAAATTATATCTCTTGCCGTATTAAAACTTTTTCATTAACTTTTTATTTTATGTTTTTATTCGAATGTAAAATAAATTTTAAAACTTGTGATATTGTAAAGGATAAAATATGAAGAATTTTTCTTTGTGTATTTTTCAGGATACTTAATTTTTAAACGATTTTGGCTTTTATCAGTAGTGGTTTGGAATGAGTTTCATATGAAGGAGGTCAAGTTACGAATAATTCAACTAAGGTTTTAGTTTTAATTTTAATTTTACACCGTTCACCAAAAATTATGTTTGGCTATTTTAAATTTTCCAGTCATTATCCGTAAATATACGTTCCTCACATACAATAAAACGAGAAAGGAAGGAAAAATATGGTACATTAAGTAATATCTCTAAGAAAAAAATTAAAAACCTAATAGTAAAATATGCAGTAAAAAATTATAACATATAAAATCACTTCTATGAAATAAGAGTAAAGATTGGTACATTAACTTGAACCCTTCTTATTTTTAAATCATTATTACCCGTTTAAACAAAGTTGCACCTAAAACATTTTCAGGAAGATTTTTTTTAATAAATGTTTTAAGCTATTTGCTATTTTCCAGTCATTCAATAACGATTAACCTAACAATTTCCTAGTAAATAATTATAAGAATAAAATAAATATGTGTATTTATTAAAGTTATGTCTATCGTAGAGTAAAGATTACTTAAATATTTCGGAGTTAATCCGAAAATGTTAATGCGTTTACTCAATTTATCCGTTAAGCTATTTAATCACATCTTATTTAATCTTTATTGAAATTCAGTTCCACTCATATTCATTAACTTTTTTCTCCCATTGTGTACGTTGCAATCTGTTCAACTACTTAACAGTAAGCAATCCCCACGGTCCAGTGAATTTAGGATGATTTGCATGACATGTAAATGAGGTGTAGCCTTGAAAAGTCTCAGGCCGACCATTCTTGAGAGGTGTGGTTAATTGAACCCCCAAATACCAAATTACTTCGGTATCTACCGTAGTATTCAAATCTATATAAAAGCAATTAACGTTTAGTAGGATTTTAACCTCAGAACCTTCCATTTCGAAAATCAACTATTAAACAACTGATTTGCGACGACGAGTCAACCAACCACTAGACCAAACCGGTGGGCTGGTTTAACATTCGACTTTTTTTCTTTAAATTCACTAATTATACGTTGCACTCTTATTCGTTAACGCTTGTGTTTCTTACATATTTATTTGTTGTGTTGCAGTTTTATTTTTTAAATTAAATATTTCTAATAATTTATCAATTACCAATTTTTAACGATGTTCTCGTTTTTGTTGTTTAACACACTATTTGGCTACAGTTAGAGAAGAAAGTAAGATTTATTAAGAAGTTATTTATGAATTAAAGTAATAAATAAAAAAATAATGCACGAGTATGAAAAAAATGCTTGCGTAGTTCTGTGCAAGAAGATAGACTTTTCGTTATTTCATTTTGTTTCCTTTTGCCCCGCTCAAACACGTACTCAGTCATCATGATCCTCAAAGTAGGTAATGCTACCTGTACACGCAGAACAATATTGCTAACAATAGATACCGCAGATAAAGAAACGTCAACGTTCCAACTTGCAGTATCATAACAATCGACCTTAAATTGACATAATTCAAGAACGACTTAACCGGGTTTCATCAAATTTTCACATGTACACTTCAGATACACTACTGAGGCATATTTAAATTTCAGTGAAATAGATCTAGTAGTTTGGGATATTTGGATTCTTTATATACGGGCCTATAAAATAATTATATAAGAAATCCACAATTTAACAATGGTATTTTCGTACTCCTCACCTCAAAACTTGAAGAAAATCCATTTTCACTTCCTCCCCAATTTCTGACCGAAAAATAAAATAAACATTATTTGGCCCATGTATGGAACGCGTTTCTACATTTGACATTGCTATATTGAGGTTGTAGAAGAAACCAATAATGGCAGTAGAGATGAGACCTGAGAAAGCGACAGTGGTGTTTTTTTTTCGTTTCGTCATGGTTCGACACGCTTGTTTCTTATAAATTAATCTGAATTATAAATTATGCGAATTTCTCAGCCGGTGTAGTTAATCGTCTGTCAGATCTACAGTTTACCGCCGAGTTGGTGTAGTGGTGAATGCGTCTTCCCAAATCAGCTGATTTGGAAGTAGAGTCAGTTATTTTTACACGGATTTCAATACTAGATCGTGGATACCGGTGTTCTTTGGTGGTTGGGTTACAATTAACCGTACATCTGAGGAATCGTCGAACCGAGACTTTACAAGACTACACTTCATTTACACTCATACATATCATCCTCTGAAGTATTATCTGAAAGGTAATTACCGGAGGCTAAACAGGAAAAAGAAAGATCAACAGTTGGTTTGGCGAGGGTGGCGTATGAGCTGCGCGAACTCTTACTTGTCTCGTTCCAATAACAGAGAGTTTCGGTCTGCAGACAGGAATACAGAGAGAAAGCCGTCATCTACAATCGTAATTATAAATACTCGGCTCCATAATTTCGCCTTCGCCTAAGTTCCTTTTTTCTCTAATATACTACAGGTATATTAGTTCTACATTTAGCTATATGATAGTGGACGGTGACATTAATTCACGTTGATTCTTATTTCTAATAATCATTTAGACACTAAACGCAAATCAAACATATTAAACAAAACATACGCTATAAATTATCTCATAAATCTTAACTAGTTTGATATCAGTAGAATCTAACTGACAGCTAATAATACCAAAAAAAAAAAATCATTACAAGATACTACGATCATAATGCTAACAATAATGTAAAAAATTAATTTATTAAAAAACAACAATATCATAATTCCAAAATGAATCACATTATAATATTACATCATTTCCAAATGGGTTCTATTAACACATTACCTAACACACAACATATTTAATTGCTTTTCAAGTTACATTAGTAATTCAACTCCCTTCTCTACTCACCGGGTTGGTGTAGTGGTGAACGCGTCTTCCCAAATCAGCTGATTTGGAAGTCGAGAGTTCCAGCGTTCAAGTCCTAGTAAAGCCAGCTATTTTTACACGGACTTGAATACTAGATCGTGGATACCGGTGTTCTTTGGTGGTTGGGTTTCAATTAACCACACATCTCAGGTATGGTCGAACTGAGAATGTACAAGACATTCACACTTATACGCGTCATCCTCATTCATCCTCTGAAGTATTATCTAAACGGTAGTGTTACCGGAGGCTAAACAGGAAAAAAGAAAGAAAGAAAGTATGCCCTTCTCTGCGTCACCGCTGTCGCCCGTGGAGCTAAAATCAGTTAAATGCAATTTTACAGTAAAACGCGAAATTTCATTTAACATGGGTTAAAATAATTTGTCTCACAATTTTCCAGTTTTGCAAACTGCCTTCAAGAATATTATATTTACTAATGTAAATTTTTCTTTCGCGAGTTCTATTGTGTCTACTAAATTGAATATTACCGTCCTTTTGGGCAGTATAATTTTTAACACAAGCCCAAACATTCTTAATAGCGTTTAAGTCGGAAAGATTATGTGGTAATCTAACAACAGTATGTCCTTTTTCAGCAAACAGAGAATATATTACGTACGTTTTAAATCGCGGTTTATGTAGTTTTATCCGTGTGCAATTCAGGTTTGACATTTAATGTGAAAATGATACCTTTATTTTAACGAGTCAATCGATCATGTCTCGTTTTTTTTCAATTCTAATTAGGAGCTGGATGTATTAGAACATTGTACGGTGCGTTGTCCATGACTATTAGTCCGTAGATCTCGGTAACAGATTCTGTAGCGATTGAGTGATAACCCGTTTCATATAGTCATGCTAATTCCCCGTTTTTTGACCCGACTTAAATATTAGGAGAGCATTTTCGATAAAACCGTCTTTTCTCTCATTAACTACTATTGCTCGACTCCCTTTAGGAACATAAGTTTTCAGCCCTTTTGAAGAATTACCGGTTTATGCTTGACCTTTCGTGTGGGAAAATGTATACAGGTTTAATGCACGTATATAATTGGACGATTTTCTTTATACCGCGTTACGGAGCGCAGATAATGCAGTCTTATATTTGGTATATTATCATTCTCGATCGAACGTTTTCTACTCTTTTCCACTCGAAGCCTAAATTTTTTATGACTACAAGAAGAGCCCAAATGCCCCCTTCAAACGTTATTTGCTCTTTTACTCATGGCAAAAGTTCTTCAGAGGGGCTTTCTCCATGCTATAAGTGAAACTCATTCATCGTCCTCCGAATAACACCTTTGTTGAAATAGGCCTGGTTAGTTTTAAACTTTTTCCTTTGTCGTTTTTTACGAAAATTTCTGAATTTACTTGTACTACTTTCGTGTTGTTCCTGTTGCTTTAAAATGCGCTGAAGGGATCTAACCGATCCA
Source organism: Lycorma delicatula (assembly GCF_047948215.1). Lineage (NCBI taxonomy): Eukaryota > Metazoa > Arthropoda > Insecta > Hemiptera > Fulgoridae > Lycorma > Lycorma delicatula. Next base: position 152,645,103 of record NC_134455.1, on the reverse strand, counting down.
CCGGTCGCTTTAGAAACACGAGTCTGAATTTAAAAAAAAATTTTTTTGCTTGTCCGTCTTTGGCTTCTTTCTTCATAAAATTATAAATATTGCGAGAGTAACCGCTCGAGTCTGAATTAATGACACTCTTTCCCTCCAAATTTACCGGTTTTTGCCGACATGGGTTTATGTTTACACTACAATAAAGTAAATTTACGTACAATTCAGATAAAGTTAACTAAAAAATAACATTTCTTTAACGATTTTTTACGGTCGGAGTTCTGATCTCACCTGACAAGTATTTTATCCCCACCACAAAGTATTGCTGCGATGCTACGGCGCATCCAGTTTCTACCCACCATCACTAAACAAACAAGCTGTACACGAGACAACCGGCAAACTGTTATAATTCTGATTTGATTGATACTTTATTTATTTGATATAATTTTCTTTATCGATGACGATGGCCTTTTGTACGTACAATTGAACAAAAAATGAGAGAAAATATGTGTTAAAGTTACTGTCGAATTATAGTACAAAGAATTGAAACTGCAGCAGTTAATTTCCCTTTACTATTGTCTCTGAGACGTGATAGGCGTATTAACTTTGTTCTATTTAAAGATTTATTAACAACAATCACAAGCGCTATAAACTTTATAATTTATTAACTGAAATAAAAAAATTGGTTTGTAGATTGTCACACAAATTATTCGCCACAGTTAGCATGTAGTACGTAAATAGTATGACATTTAATAAATCGTAAATCTTAAAATTCATTTTACTAAGATGTATCCATTAAAAATTTGTTATATAGTAATATTTAATTAAAATATTTCTGTTGCAAAAGGAAGGTATGGCAATAAGTAAAAAAAAAAATGGGGTATGAAGTTTTTTCATTTCTCGACGGTTCACACACAGGCACCCCAAATAACAAAAAAGCAAAAACAAATGGAGTTATTTATATGTACGTACGTGTATTGGTGTGTTTGAAGCTTTATAACTGTTGACGGAATGAAAAGATGTTGATGAAATTTTGTAGAGATTCGTCGTATACGGGATAACCCTGTTAGTAAAATTTCAGGGTCAATATCTCCAGGGAGTAGGGTTGATCATTTTTTGGGATCAGTTTTCTCAGAATTTTTTTGCTATAACCCCCACTTTATATATTAAATCAGTACTTGGGTGCATGCTTAATCTTACCATTTTTTTTATATTTGCCCCAGATTCTTCCCCCTTTCCTCAGAAGTAGAAAAAATTTTATTTTTATTTATTGCACACTTTTTAACGAATGTTTTCTTAGGCGTAGTAGGATTTCAAGCGGGAGAGCCGTTCAAAGTTTAAAAATCTCGATTTTTTAAAAACGATTGAAACTATTTTTGTTTATTTGAACTTATAATAGTAATATTCCAATAAAATTTCATTATAATTCACCCCCACCCCAAAAAAATCTTAAGTAGCTTTTTATTGGTTGTACAATTTTCAGGGAAATTTTCGTGCAAGGTGATTTTGGAGATGGAGGAGCAGAAAAAAAATAAATACAGTTTTGAATTTTTTAAACCTTTTTTGGTTTATTTAATTTTATAATGATTATTTTATAATTAAACTTCATCATAAATTTCTCCACCCAAAAAAAAGTAATCTTGTGTAACTTTTTTCGTGTATCATTATTTTTCCAGTAAATAAGAATAAATAAACAACGCCGGTAAAGTATTATAAGCTTTTTCGTCAACTTTTTTTTCACTTTTGTCAAAATAATGCTGTAAAGCGTAATTTGAGGAGAAAATTTCTAATTCCAGTTTCTGTGCTCCAAGTTTCAAAAATGGATCTTTGTTTCTTTAATGTTAGTTTTATCTGGAATAATAGTCACTTTTTCAACCGCTTTATTTCCATATAAATAAATATCACAAAATATAGAACTTAATTATTTCCATTTTACATGGTGGGATTCTTCCCACGATTCAAAAATTGCTAAGGTCGATTTATTTTATTTCTCTTCTATCTAATTAAATCATGTTTAATGTATTCTTCTTTTAGAATGTGTGCTATTATATAGATATAGTAATTGCTGTAATTTTTAGATGGGAAGTCTACGTTGTAATGCGCAAGGTCATGCATTTTAATTTCATCTAGTGGGATTTAATGAGAATAACATATGTGTTAATAGTACAATAGTTATCAGTAAAATACGTTTTTTTTTTGGATATCCACTGTAGTAAGCATAAATAGTTAACTTTTTTCAAATGATTGTATAAAGATATAGTGTATTCAGGGACCAGTTAACCTCAGTCTGTTAATACTGCAAGTTTTGTTAGGGAACTTTTATTTGTATATCTTCACGAGACACTAGAAAACTACTATAATATAAATGGGGGTTTTCTTGCGTGCTGGGTATTCGTCAAGGGGGCATGTTCAGTTCATTTATATCGTCAGATTAAGTAAAAAAAAAACACACGCACGTGCTTTACATTAACTCGCATTTCATTTTATATTAAATATTACTAATCACATCGTGGCTCGAAAACATATACGTTTATATAAACTTGTTCACAGCTGTCAACTTGATAAAATATAATGATTAATAATATAAATATGTTTCTTCGTGATGAGAATTCTATTAAATGTGTTTGCTTGATCATCGTTTTCACACTGTATTTGTTTATTATTACATTTGTTTATAGTACTGAAATAATACGCCATGAGTAAGCGTATTTGACGAATGACTAAATAGGTTGGAATAAACGAGAAACCTTTTAAATGACGTTAAATGAAAAGTATGTGTATTTAGTTCAAATGTTGATAGGCTATTTTCAATAAAATATCAATATTTCTCTAAATAAAACATAATACAATGTAATGAAAAAATTCCAGCGATATTGTTGTTAAAATAATCTGTAATCTATTGTAGATGATAATTTACAAAACTCCTCAAAAAAAATCCCTTGCTTAATTACAAATATTGTTTTGTTTTTTTTTAATAGAATGTATAGTTTAATTAGAATCAGCAAAAATTCTTCTGCGAATTCTAAACAGAAACACCAAGTAAACAGATAAAATTCATTAGATTGCGAAAGTGATATAAAAATGTGAAATACAGTAGGTAAGGAAAATTTTAATGAAAAGATCATTTTTTACGAATAAGATGGGGTTAAAATGAAAGATCACGCTTATGAAGTGTTATGAGAGAGAGTATTTTTGTTAAGGTGAGAAGCGTAAACTTTTTAAGAAAAAGGAAAAAAGAGAAGAGACTGTGAAAATAAAGTAGCTATGAGAGTGAACGATATTAGATCTGTTAACAGAACATTTCAAAATGTTAAATTTAACCGGATAGGAAATAATTTTTAGAGAAGAGGGGTTGATTAAAACAAAATGGTACTAGAAATATTGGTAGTTGGTGGTAAGAGAGAGAGAGAGAGAGAGAGAGAGAGAGAGAGAGAGAGAGAGGTCGAATAGAATTAAATTTATAAGTGATCTAAAACGGATTAGAGAGCCATCAGGAATCTGATAGTTTAGATGAAAATATAGAAGAGTGTGGAAATTGACGTGGTACAAGGACCGGCATTTCTTTCTTTCCTGTTTAGCCTCCGGTAACTACCGTTTAGATAATTCTTCAGAGGATGAATGAGGATGATATGTATGAGTGTAAATGAAGTGTAGTCTTGTACATTCTCAGTTCGACCGTTCCTGAGATGTGTGGTTAATTGAAAACCCAACCACGAAAGAACACCGGTATCCACGATCTAGTATTCAAATCCGTGTAAAAATAACTGGCTTTACTAGGACTTGAACGCTGGAACTCTCGTCTTCCAAATCAGCTGATTTGGGAAGACGCGTTCACCACTAGACTTGTACCAACTCGGTGGGTTGGTACAAGGACCGGCCTGCCTCAGGGAAAGTAAACTAATGGTGATGATATCTTCGTCTGTTGAATGGTGACATTGTAGCCCACCCGGTCTAGACACTAAGTTACTAGTTGTTTTCTCTGGGAATAATAATAGCATATTAATGCACATGGTAGGATTCAACATCATCAATGTTTCGGTTGGCCTGACATTTTAATCAGTATGTTCATCTTACATGCATTTATTAAGTTTTTTTTTTGTTCGTTTATGAACATAAATTACGAAAGAAGTGATTTATTTTCTCGTTTATTTTTAGTAACTTTCGGTAATACGAGGTGGAATCAAATTTAACCCGTAATTTTGCTTTTTACGCAGCAAGCAATTCCGAATTGGTTGGCGGAGTGGGGGGTTAATGTTTGGTGCGTTAGAGAGGGGAACCGCTCGGATAGCTCCTCCGCTCTGTTCTATCGTCAGAACAGCCTTGAGTGAGCAATTGGTTTCGTCATCTGTTGCGCAACGTATAATCATAAAGTTTTTAACTAATGAAGGCGTTAAACTCGCGGAAAGTTTAACTCGTTTAAAGGTACAGTTTGGGGACGCTGTACTGTTCCAGAACCGAGTGTATGACTGGAAATTTAAGGACGTGCGAGAAAGTGTAGAAAACGAAAGTCACGATTGACACCTGAGGTCAAGTCTCACAGCTGACAACATCCGTGCCGTTCGAGAGCTTATCGAAGGGGATCGCTGGTTCACTGGAATCGTCACAAGGCGGGTGTCTTCCCCTACGGAGGGTTGGGATGATCTTGCCTTTAGAAAAATTAGTACTCTATGGGTTCTAAGGTTGTTGAACCGAAAATCAAAAACAGAGATCAGGTTGGAGACCCGTGAGAGAATTTTGAATCGATTTCGGCAAGTAGGGGACGATTTTTTAAGGCGCATCATCGTGTAATGTGACATGGGTCTAGGTCCATCATTACACCCTAATGTCAAAAATGGCGGGTAAGGAGTGGCGAAGGAAGAATGAGGGCTGCACAGTGAAGACCAAAATTTGTCTGTCAGCCGGTAAAGTTCTTGCAACGATTTTTTTTTTATTCAAAGGGAGTTGTACTCATTGATTTTCACCCTCGACGAACGGTGAATGCGGCTTACTATTGCCAGCTACTACAGGCAATAAAAGACGGGGTACGTCCATCAGAGATGTCTTCCTTCTCCATGACAACGCCAGGCCGCACACTGCGGCCTGCGATTTTGGCAAGGGATAGATTGGAAAAAATGCACTGGGAAACCCTCGACTATCCTCCCTACAGTCCAGATCTGTCCCCCTGTGACTATTTTTTGTTTGTGCCTTTGAAAGAATCGCTTCGAGGGGAACGATTGGAAAACAACGAAGACGTCGAGGAGCGTGTGCGCAATTTGTTGACGACTCGTTCTCAGATTTTTTATGAATAAGGAATATCTAAGCTTCCAAATTGTTGGCAAAAGTGTGTAGATCGTGCTGGAGACTATGCAGAGAAATGATGAAGATATGAATTGTGTATATTATTAATTAATAAATTTATTAAAAAAATCTGTATTCCAATGTCGTAGAACTCCGCCGCCAACCCGTTGAGGAAGCGTTTCACCTCTTCTTTGACTTCATCGTCGCTCCGGAATCGTTGGCCACTCAAGTGTTCCTTTAACTTGAGGAACAAGTGATAATCACTAGGCGCGAGGTCCGGACTGTAAGGTGGGTGGGGCATGACAGTCCAGCCAAAGTCCTGGGTTTGACGAGAGACTTGAGGTCGGGGGTTGTCGTGAAGCAGCGTTACACCGGCTGTCAGTCTTCCTCGCCGGCGGTTCTTGACAGCTCGCCTGAGGTTTCTTAGTGTTGCACAATAACTGTCCGAATTGATTGTTGTTCCAGGTTCCATGAAATCGATCAGCAGTTCCCCTTACGATCCCAAAAAACACTGGCCATGACTGCGACTGGTGATCCTGCGTGACGCCACTGTTTGGATTTTTGTTTCGTTTCGGGAGTGAAATGAAACACCCACGTTTCGTCTCTCGTAACAATGGAGTCTTAACAATCCATCCTTATCTTCTTGACACTTTTGAAGAACTGGCGAGCACAGTCAAGGCGTTTCTCCTTGTGTTCTGATGTCAGTAGCCGCGGTACCCATCGAGCACAACACTTGTGATACCCCAATTTTTCATTCAAAGCTCTTTCCACCGTACCGTAAGAACTTCCAGGAATCCGAGCAACAAGTTCACGGACGGTGATCCTCCTGTTTTGAAGCACTTCGCGTTGGACCATCTCGATAACCGCCTCCGAAACTGACGATCTTCCACTCCGTTCTTCATCGTGGACTTCCTTCCGACCGGCACTAAACTCCCTGCACCACTTTTGGACGTGTTGAACGGACATACACTTGTCGCCATACATCTCTGTCAACTGACGATGATTATCCACGGGTGGAGTCCCTTTGATGTTCAAAAAGCGAATTACGGAACGAATCTCGCACTTGGTGGGATCAACAAGTCGAACCTCCATCTCGGACGGCTGCTGAGCCAAGACTGAGCGGTGCAGCGAAGCGCGGCCGGGCGGAATCGAGAGTGAAGGAACAGCCGCGCACAGCGGTGTTGCCGGATTTCGCCTCGCACCTTCCCGTGCGCTGGAGCTCTTTGGGAACCTTATTTCGGGATCGATCCTCGTATTTGATTCACCCTCGTACATCGAATTTTAAAATACATTTTAGCTTTTTAAAAAATTGCAAAACTCTTGTTTAATTTGTTATAATTAAGCAATCGTTTCCGAGAATACTCGACTAATGTAGAAATAAATTAATGGAATGCCTTCTTCTAAAAACGCGTCTGTACTTTTTTGTGTATCATCTTTTTGTTCGAAAAATTTATGCACAATACGGACTGTCATTCGACCCATATTTAGTTTTAACTAGACAAATTGATGTATGTTCCTTCTTAGAATTTTGTGTGATCTTTTGCAGTGGGAAATGCGTTTTTTCTCATAGGAAACGCACAGCTAACAGGTCAGTGACCTTTCTTTACGCATTGTCTTTGGTGAATGAAAATCATTTCAAGGGGTATGTGGTCTGCGCGATCGCCTGATCTGACTCTCGCAGTTTATTTTTTATGGCGGGGGGGGGGGGGCAGCGAAACAAGCCGTGCATCAAAACAGACCACGCATGATTGACGAATTAAAAATCGCAATAACGGCACACGTACGAGATATTCCCGTACATCAGCCGGTTAAGTGTTTGAAAACAAACTGAAATTTGTGCATTGTTGTATTGATGGAGGTCATTTTCAACACCTTTTTTAAACTACTTAAGTTATTTTAATATTCTTTTTCTATAAAACAAAATAAAAATACAAAGTAATAATTAAGAACGTTTCCTCTTTACATTTTTATTATTCCAGTGCACTGCTACTTTCCGAACCCTCTGTTGAACCCTCAACATTATATATATATTCAGGCTATATAATTCATATATATATAATGTTGAACATGTTATCGATTATGTTTGAGTTATTTGTGAGATTAAGTAAACATTTTAATGGGGTCCTACATATCAGGCAGGATATTAGTATGTTGTATTTAATGGCCTCCAATTCTATCCACTTCTTTGTTATATTCTCTCGGTAGTTACCTCTTATATTATATAAATATTTTGTTAGAATCATATAAGTAATTTTTCGTGCATCATTTTTACTTTGTTTTCAGTTTTATTTAGCTATTTATTTTTTGTTTTCGTTTACGAGATTTTTTTTGTAATAAAATCTAATAATAGATAGCTAATAAATTTTATTAGTTTAGATCACTGCCAAAATAATTCCTGTAAAATATTATCCTCTCTCGCTCTCTTTCTCTCTCACTCTCTCTCTCACCCTTTCCCTCCCTCCTTCTCTCTTTCTCTCTCTCTCTCTCTCTCTCGCTCTCGTTAATTTTTGTATTTGGTATTTGGCATTTATTTTCTTCCAGGCTCATTGATATTTTAATTATTGTTAAATTTTCATTATGAAAAATTTAGGGAAAAAATTTATGTACCGCAGTATGCAAAAAATAACTCGTTTTACCATTTACAGTTTATAACATTTTATTTAGTAATAAATAAAGAATACAAAAATATTTTTATACAGACTAGAATTACGTATGGATTTTATAATAACGAATAAAAAATATAAGCGATTGAAAACACTGTTTGAAGAAATATAACTGCAGAACAGCTTGAATGGTAATATCACTAATGTTCCCTAATAATTAGTAAAGTTACTAATGCAACTCTTTCAATCAATATTTTATTGGGGAAGGATTTGGTGACTTCGCATAAACGGCTAAGGAAATGTTTAAAATGTATTAAATCATGTTATAGAGTACATTATTTATCTTAATATTTACCCTCAAAGCCTATTTGTGAGATTCTTTTTTTTTAAGATCAAAAATTCTGCTGCCCGAAAAATGTTCTTGTAGTTCATTTATCTATCTGTAATCTGAAGTTCTGCTGCGTAATATGTAATTAAAACTATGCGAGTTATGAGCATTTAATTTGATTTTTTTTGGGTTGTAGAATTCGTGAAAATGGATTTTTACATTTTTTTTTTATATTCTTGCTCTTTTTCTTTGGCATTTTCATAATTTGAGGGTCGGTTCTTCTTATAAGAAATCGCCAGGTTTCCGTGTTTCTCATTCGTAAACTTTTAATCTTTTCTTTAACTTTTCTGTGTTCCTTTTCTCATATTTATTGGAATTCTGAGGATATTCTTTATTGTGTAGATATCGTTTCTTTTTGACGCACGGTGAAACTAGCGTAATCAAAATTTCCTCATTTTGTTTACGGAAATTTTCCTTAATCTGTCTGTTAATCGGTGTTTCTCAGCTTTTTAGACCTGTTACCAGCTATCCTTCTCGGATTCTCATATTGTATTTTATGTTTATTCTTTATCCGTGCACTTCCTTTTTAGTCGAGCAGTAGTCGAGCATTTGGTCGGATTATATATAATGAATCAATCTCCTGTGGTTTTCTTCCTTTACTTGAATGATTGTTGACAAACATCTTTGTCTAACTTTGCAGCCGCATTCAAAGTTGAACCTAGGTGTTTAAATCAAGATGTTGGTGGTATTTCATCGCCTTTATCCGCATTGCAGTATATTCCGGAATGTGGATAAGTATTACTTATCCACATTACAAGTCTTATTACAGAACAAGTCTGAAGATTGAAATGGTATGAACTTGGGGCTAATTTGTACGTACTTTTATTATTTATGATCATAGTACGCTGATTAGGGGAGCCGCAGTAACCGGGAACAAACTGGCACGAACCAAATTTACGCGTAGCGTTAAATTCTCTCTAGGTCTACTAAATTGTAAACCCCCGGTTTGGTCTAGTGGTGAACTCGTCATCGCAAATCAGCTGATTTCGAAGGCGAGAGTTCTAAGGTTCAAATCCTAGTAAAGGCGGTTAATTTTACCCGGATTTGAATACTAGATCGTGGATACCGGTGTTCTTTGGTGGTTGGATTTCAATTGACCACACATCTCAGGAGTGATCAACCTAAGACTGTATAAGACTACACACTTCATTTACATTCATTCTTATTCATCCTCTGAATCGGTGGTTCCAGAGGCTAAACAGAAAAAGAGAGAGTTCTACTAAATCGTAAGTCATATTAGTATACTAATTACTGACGTATGAAATGATTTGTAGTAACGTTTCTTGTTATAATGATTAATGATTCAAATACAAACAGCTACTCTTTAATTGCAAACGATATCCATATTTTATTAAAGTTTAACTGCTTGTAATTCGTATTGCAATAATTGTTTTTTTAATACGAGAAGTAGAAATAAAATGAGCGGTTGAAGAATGTATAATAAAAAATTATGATTTTAACGGAGCAGGTATTACCTCATTAAATTTTACGATGTGTTCGACTTGAATATACGTATAAAATATGTTTATACTCTTATAATGGATGACTTTTTCCCTTGTGTTGCTGCTAACAACAAACCGTCGAGAGGACATTAATTTTTCTTGTTTTACTAATACATCTTTCATTTTTTGATTGTTATTGAAAATAAAAAAAAAAAAAATTATTTTCTATACCAATTATTATGTTTTAAAGTATGTGCACCCTTTCACTTTTCGAAGAAAATGAAAGAAAACGAAAAATGTTTATAACTTTCGCGAAACGTTATGCTATAACCAAAACTGGAAAAAATTTCTTTTCTATTTTGATGTATAAGGGTTGTAAAACGTAATCGTGTAAATTTTTATTATGAACCCTGTTTATTCTATCTCGACGGTTTTCTGTTAAGAATTCTTTTGACTCTTAGGTTCATATTAACGTTTTAATTTCAGGAAAATTATGAGCTTAAAATTTTAATCGCTGCCACATTTTAGGTTTACGGGGAATATCTTTTTAAAATGGTTGATCTGATACTGAAAACAGCCGAACTTCATGTGAATTAACTATATTCTCAAAATAATATGTATGTTGGCATTTATATTGCCGCTTGTCGGGTACAGTTTAATTTGTTAAGTTTAAGTTGAAATAACAATTTTTGCTCGCTTACTGACCTCTTTTTCTGCAGTAAAATCAGTGGTAGATGTAGTTGACGCAAACAATATAACTCGGTGATTTGAACAAGAAAAGGATGAGGATGAATTTATTTAAATTCAGATCTCATTTAAAATTTTTGAGGGCCAGATCTATCTTTTGGTAGAATATGTACGTTAAAAACACCGTGATTTCATTTCTAATAAATAGGTCATAATTATTTTTCTCTATTTTATTGTGGAGTATATTGTAAATGCATTAATTTCGACATGCTATTAGACCAGTGGAATCGTGTATCCGTACCTTAACGCAGTGGTTCCCAAATTTTGCCGAGTAGCGGCGCTCTTATACAATTAACATTTTTTCATGGCGCCTTACCATTAGTAAAAGTATGACTACTCGTAAGTAAGATATAAAAATAAATAAAACTCGTGATTTAACTTTTTTTTACTTAACGTTAAATTAATAATCATAAATTTCTTGGTTCAATTAATTTTGAAGCTTTTACAATATTTCGCTGCGCGCCGGGGCGCCGCGGCGCATAGTTTAGGAATCAGTGCCTTAATGTATTCCAGTTTCCTCCTTGAATTACTGATAATTGTCACTCATAATCCATCTGCTGACGTGAAGTTACTCTGTATAATTTTCAATATAAACTGTTACATAATTATATTTGAATAGTTTAATACAGCTTAATCTTTGTTAAATAGTCTTTAAGTTAAAGAAACACGTACGTTTTCCATCAAGGCAGGAATTCTACACGCGTTGACCGTAGTATCAATAGAAAAATCCATTTGAACTTCCAACATATCGTTATCTGAAAAAGAAAACGTTGTCTTTTAATATAATTTGTTGCATAAAACATTAAGTTAATAACATAAATAATTACAGATATTAAATTTGAAGAAAAAATCAAGCGACTAGTAAAATAAAAATTAATGAAAAAGTTAAGTAGTCAACTGATGAAATGTGGCGGTTTCATCCTTATTATTTAATTTTAACTACTGAGCACAGTTGACTTCTTTTTTTAAATTTGCATCGTAACAGTATACAGATAAATAAAATGTATTATTTTCGGATCGTCAGCTTCTATGTGTAAAAGATTGTCCGATCGTTTGAATATCCAATGAGCGAATACCACATCAGGTATGAGTGAGACGAGGTTATTTTTGGTTGTTTATACTACTGCGCATCATGATCAGTTTCCGTAGTACCTTTTTTTATCTTAACCTCTGGGACCACCGTTAGGTATTGCTTCAGAGGATGAGAAGAATGATTTGTAGCGTGTGTGAAAATGCCATGCCTAACCGGGATTCGACCCGGGACCTCCGGATGAAAGGCCGAGACAATAGCGCTCGTGCTAGTACCTTACTACTTAAAAATACTTATACTTTCCCGACGAATATAGCTAGAATGGCTAGCTGTATTAATGGGGAAAGTATAATGATCGTGTCAAAAAATGAGGTATCGAGGTTTTTTTTAATGTTCGTACTATGTATATACGAATATAAGACAAGGTTATTATTGTACGCCATGATGACACGATTCGTTGACAATCCTGATTTATTTTGTACTAAATATTTATTATATTTGAACTTTTTTTTTAAGCTTGGCGGCTGTTGTAATATATTAAAGGAAGCATATTTATTTGTAACACATGTAGTGTAATATTAATAATAGAAAATGATACGTTCCCTGAATTTCTGTTTTTTAAGTTCCATGAGTTCAAAATTGTTAAAATCGTGGCCAAAAATGCTTTATGGATAGATACATGTGTATTATGTGCTTTAGATTTTAAGAACGATTTATACCTATATAATCGTTCGATAGAAATTGATGCAATTTTTTTAAGCATTCCACTCCTAAAAACACAAATGGAATTGTTAAAACGTTTATTACTTTTAACTGTTCGTAGTATTAAAAGAATTAGGAGAGTCAACAAAGGAGTGTTTGTATAGGCTTATGAAACGTTGCTAAGAAGAGGGAACGATACTGCCGCTAGATTTTATTAATAGCAAAACTGTTATAATTCTTAAGAAGGGAAATGCAATGGATTGCACCAATTACAGAACAATCTCTTCGTTATCCCACACTTTAAAGATAATGCTAAACATTGTTAAAAGCCGAATAAAAGGGAAAATTGAGGCAAATTTCATATCTGGAAAGGGAACAAGAGATGCGATACTAGCTCTGAGAGTGTTATTAGAGAGAAGAGTTGGGGTTAATAGGAAGACACTTTTGACTTTTGTAGACTTAGAAAAAGCCTTTGACAAGGTGGATTGGGAATCGCTGTTTCAGATAATGTGGAAAATAAAGCTCGAGTGGAGGGATAGAAGATTAATTCTGAATCTGTATAAAATGCACAAAACGGAGATTGAAATCAACGGCTTAAAGAAAGAGGCCAAAATAAGAAGAGGAGTCAGGCAAGGATGCCCACTGTCATCCTTTCTGTTTAATTTGTTTATTGAAAAAGCTATTGTAGAAATGAAAGAAAAAACAACACGAATCAGAATTAATGGAAATCCATACATTGTTATCCGCTTTGCAGATGATATTGTGTTACTGGCGGAATCTGCAAGAGGAATGGATATATGTTAGAAACACTATCTAAAATACTAACAAAACCTTATGAAAATTAATAAGGAGAAGACAAAGATTATGATTGCAGAAAAACAAAGGAAGGTACAAAGGTTGATATTAAATTAGACGGTACTGTTGTAGAGAAGGCTGAGAGTTTTTGTTATTTGGGAAATACTGTCACTGGCGATAATAAATGTGGCACAGAAGTAAAAAGAAGAATAGCGCTGGCAAAACGAGCTTTCCAGGATACAAAGCATATACTGACTGATAATCATACTAGTATACAAATAAGGAAACAGTTCGCTAAAACGTTTGTCTGGAATGTTCTAACTTATGGGTGTGAACATGGACGTTTGGGAAAGCAGAAAGAAGACTGGGAGTAATGGAAATATGGATTTGGAGCAGAATAACAAGAACAAGCGGAGTGGATAGGAAAAGAAATGATCAAGTGTTAGCAGAAGTGAGTGAGAGGTCCTTGCTAAATGTTATTCGAAGTAGAAGAGCGAAATTTATAGGACATGTAATACGATTTGACCAGTTCTTGACGAATATATTTGAGGCTAAGGTTTTGGGTAAAAAACCTAGAGGTAGATCGAGAGCAACCATCATCAGTAATGTTAAGAGATGGGCCTTGGTTCATATAATGACTTGAAGAGAGAAGCGGTGATGAGAGGAGTGACGTGTCTAAATCGACAAGGCGTAGCCTTTAGTGAATGATGATTATGACTATTCGAAATTGTCAACTTCATTTTTCCTCTTTTTGTGTAAATTATGCATTACATGGTGGGTTTAGTTTTCAGCATTTATCACGTAAATGAGGGTTACACTTTTAAATGTCTTTAAAATGTAATTATTTGTTCAAATAACCCAATGATTTGAGATGTTTTAATATTCTATTGTTAGCGCATTAGACCAGGACTGACTTTTGCGAGTATGTATAAACTTTATCCGTCATGTAACAAATAAATCTAGAATTTAAAAAAAAATTATTTTTATAAGAAAATTAGCCCGGTCTTTAAAAATTGTTTTTTCGACTTATAATATACAGTTAAATTTTAAGCCTTTCGTAAATGCAAGGAAAATTCGGCGATATCTTTACCTGTTTTCGTTTCTATTTCATTACAATTAAATTTATTATTTTAATATTCCTATTAAACGCTAACAGCATATACATATATATTATAATTGTGCAATATTTTATTTTCTTTGTGTTTGTTTTCTGTAAATATCAACTTAACAAAGTTTTTTTTTTTTAAGTAATGTTAAAATTTGTTCGCTTATCATCAAGCTGGACGATAACCAGCTGTTTCATTTCCCATTCTCATGGATCTTTAATTTTTTTTTTAACAAACTTAAAGTAGTTTAGAGGAATAACATTTTTAAGTAGCATTGTAAAATAGTAGTGTTTGATAATTTTTAAATTCTCTCATTGGAATTTGTGTGATTTTTGTTTTACGTTTGGTATTAAAAAAAAAAATTATATTTATTAATCAGGAATAAGTTAAAAATAGCAAAGAAGGGTCATTTATTTTTCCCTCAATTTTTCGAAGACAATCTCAAAAATAGAATTTAGTATTCTAAGAGAAAATTAATTGAATTAAAAAATTCAACGTCGAATTTTTACTATTATTATGAATCGAGTATTTAGTGTGTGGTTAACTCATCGGCAAATTTGCTTCGCGACTGTTATTATTCATTTCGTAGGGTATTTTTTAATGTTAATGTTTATATAATGATATACTAAATTTAAAAAGAAAACCCATACAGTTAATGGTCAATAAACGTCTCAGAAAAAATTATACTTTTAGTTAAAACTCTTTCCAAAAAGGATAGGTTAGTTGTATTGCTTAACCTATCATCATGTCCACCTACTGCAGTTTATGTAATGATCGTTCATCCTACGATTTTCCAACTTTTGTTTGATACACTTCCTTTAGTCTACTACGTTTCTAAATAAGAATGTTTGTTTGCAGTTTGCTGGAGTTTAATTATCTGTTTATTGCTATATCCGCCCACATTGACTGAAATTTTCTTTTTATACGAGTAAAAAAAAAAAAAAAATCAATGCAATTTATCCTCTGCGGAGTACAGGATATAATGCAATAGTTTCAATATACATTACTACCAATTCATTGTAATGTACAAAAGGAGTACATTAATTTATTGCAATTGCTTTACATTGTGTTCCTATCTTTCTTATAGCTGCGACACGTGTAAGTAAAGAAACACTAGTAAGATTTGCTTACTCTGCGAGGAATGATGTTCACTATTTAGTCCGTCTCTGTGGTGAACAGAATGAATTTATTGCTTTTAGAGTTGAATACTGAGTTGTAGTATGATATTGTACAAGTTATGTTTGATGTCTGAATGAAAAAGGAACGGGATACCATTTGTGTTTACTTTCCTTAGTAAGTTTGAAATAAGATTGCCCTCTTGAGAACGGCTGTGCCATTTTCTGGCGTCACTTATACTTCACGTCAGGTCTTGTATAACCTCTCTGGTTATGATACAACGTACATACTTCAATCACTTTACATCGGTAACATATAAACGGTTAAATCTAGTTTGATTGCTTCCGGATTCGGATTAAGAACTACATCTATAATTGTTGCAGATTATCTTCCTGAATTTTCTGTTCAAAAAGTTCAGATATCTCTTGAAACTTGAAAACAAGTTGAAAAATGTTGTGTGTGTTTTTTTTCACTGAATAACCTACTACTTTAGTGGCTGTTATTTAGCCACAGTTATATAAGACGTTTTTGCCGTGTATTAGCGTTTTTTTTCAGGTGTGGTTTCATGTGTGATTTTCAGAGGTGAAGGTAGATTTGTAACTAAAGTTAGAAATGGAGTTGATTTTTAATAAATCATTTTTGTTGTTACGAGCTCTCCCTAATTAAAATATTTTAGGTTGCTTTTCATTATTGATAATTTATGTCCAGATTAAGAGGACATCGAATGGAGTCATTTTTCGCGCGAACAAAGGATAGAAACAGAAAATTGTATGAAACATGGCTGCAGAGCGTGGCCGTCGAGCGATCTAGTGTAAGCTGTAGGGATGAATGTATATTCTGTTGTCTGCATTAAGATGACAGTTGCATTTTTTTTATTGCCTTTTCCTCGTTCAAACCCAGTAAATACCACCCACCCCTTCCTTAGTTTTCAAAGGAATTTCTGAACAAAATTGTTTCCTTCGAAATTTGTTTCGAATTTTATTTGGTTAATTTTTTCAATAATCTGCTAAAATGCATTCTGAGGAAAAAAGAAAAAAAACACCTATTTTTGTTTAAAGTAGAGCGAGGTGTGCTTGCTGTAAAGATTATAACTTGAGACAAACCGAAGATTTCAATATTCTAGTTGAGATAATCCCATGTACTATCTTAAATTCTGTTCGGTCATTCTTACATAATCCTGACTATAAAAAGGGGATAATTATACAAGATCAGAACATATTTTGAAACATTTTCATTAGTATTACGTAATTTTACGATAAATGATGGATTTCAGAATATTCATCAAGATTGTTGACTGGCAATATATTATGTATTTTTTTAATGACTGCTGGTGCTTTCCGCCTGCTTTATATTCGATTCTTGTAATATAATTTGTAAGATATCATTTTTCATATATATTTGGTTCCGCCGATTTCGGAAATGTACGTTAGGCTTTTACAAAGTTTGGTCATTACCCACACGACCTAAAACGCAAGCTGTTATCTAAATCGTGTTTAAATTCATTGAATTTTACAACGTAAAACGGTTATGTTCCAAGATAATATCGTGTGTTCAAAATCTTAAACGGAATAATCGGAAGACAATTTCGATATCTTTTATCTGAAAATAAGGTCTTTTATTGAAGTATTCACGATTTTTTGCCGCCTTTTTTTATAAATAGCTTTTGGTTTTCCTTCAGAGGAGAATGTTTTAATGAATACAAAAATGTTGATATTCTAGATCGATCTAGGTTGTTCGACATTCATTGGTGGGGGTAATTTTTCCGGTAATAAATTTAGTTTCTGTCTTTAATATCTAAGTAAAATTCCATTATCTGTATTTAGATTTTTATCGGACTTTAATAAAGGAAATAACATCAGGATACTTGTTCGTAGTTGATTTTTACAAATAAAATACGATTTATTGTAAAATAAAATAGAATTAGAAATGAATGGTGAGCGTGAGTTTCTGTTGGCAATCGACTTATAAAACCTTTTTTTTACTAATATCTATATGATAAAATTAGATTATAATTAATTACTTGAAAACAGTGAGATTTATTTAAACATCTGAAGAACTACATATTAATTATATTGCAATAACGTGTACTTAGTTTTGATATAGCTCATATTTATCTGTACCAGATGCCATAAAAATATTCCGATAGACCGCTTTTTGCCACTATTTTCTTGATAACTGTTTCTTCAATGACTACTTTCTATTTTGATTACTTCAATTTTTAACTCCGAACGTGTTAAATCATGGGTTTTCAACTGCCGGTTCGCTTCAAAGCGTTTTGTGACCAGTGAAATAAAAAAAAATTATTTTATTTTGTAATACGCTAGTATTTAATTTATTTTATTAAATGCTTGCGTATTTATACAATAAATTTGAAATAATTAAATTATTTAACACTAGATATCAATATTTTGCTTTGTGTGATTTCATTCATTATTTGCCAAACTTGTAGTAAACACCAGAGAACCAAATTTAATGATTACATAAATCGTTGAATATTCGATTAAAATGTTTGTACTAGTTTGACGGTCCTCGAGCCATTACAGGTTCGAAGTATTGTCCCGAGGGAGCCTCTTAATTACAGTCCCAAGACTGTAATTAAGAGGCTGTAAAAAGATTTTCCCGTTCTAAAAAATATTTATTCAAGCGAGTCGCAAGGCAGAAGGGGAACGATGGTCATATTAGGGATTATTTCTTGCTTTATTCTCGGTTTTTGTTAGAAGTCGGTTTTTACTTCCTTTTCTTCTTAAAAGGAAGTATTGTGATCGCTGAAAATTTCGGTTTTCAGATTTCAACTGAAATATCCATGTTGACCTTCCCTGAATTCATTTTGAATAGTTTCGACGTGACGTCTGTACGTATGTATCTCTCGTAACTCAAAAACGATTAGCCGTTGTATGTTCAAATGTTGGATTTAGGACCGTTATAATTTCTAGCTGTGCACCTCCCCTTTTGATTGCAGTCAACTGAATCAAACGTGTCCAATAAAGCCCAAAATCTAAAACACTTTTTCTTAACTGAAGTAATAAGCCCTCATTGAGAGCTTTTTCAACGATATATTATAAGCGGTACTTATTTTTCATTGATTCTAGAGTAATAGCCAAAGAAAATTTTTATTAACGAAATATTTGGATCTTACAAGGGAAGGCACATTCGAATCAATTTTTTTTTAATTTAAATTTATTGATTTATTAATAATTATTAACCTCCGATTGTAAAACAGTTTTACGATAAATAATAATTCCAATAGTAACAATGAAAAAAATATGAAAAAATCAGAAGTTATTAATGAAATAAAATTTTATATACTTTTCATTTTCAAAAAAAAAGTGTGTATGTAATTTAATAGGCTTACAAGGAAGTCATGTGGTGTCCTCATAGATTTTTTAAAATTATTTTTGTTACTGCTTAAAAAAAAAAACAAATACCAGAAACAGATTATACAGACGTATATTATTTATTATTCATTCCTTTATAATTGTTGATAGAGGTTAAATTGGCGACCATATTTATTATTTTATTACCGAATATTTTTTCGGATATAACAATCGGTTCTTGTTCTGAAAGCTTTCACGTAATTACGTGCAGTGATTAATGTGTCGGTGTTGTTGGATGCTTCAACCGATGAAGGTATATTTGTCACTTGCGTATAACTTTTATTGAAGGTGATTCGAACTGATTCATAAGGATAGTTTCATAGGAAAAAACTTTTTAACAGTTACTTGTACTTAACGATAATGCTTTTAACGTACTTAGGTATGAGGTAATTGAAGAAAATAGGCGTAATTTATGGTTGTTTTAGCGCTGCTATTATTGTGATTATCTGCTAAATACTGTATAGGATAAGATTTAAATTTGTTATTTTGTAAAAGTAAACATGTTGACTGAATTATTACAGTATTTTGATTTTCTTTTTGTGTGTATTGTAATAATGTTTACCTTATTACATTGCTATAGTTTTGCGATTTATAATATTATTTACTTTTAAAAATGGCTATTGTTTAATAATTTATTTTGCTGCTGTTGCATTTTTCCCTTCCTTATTTATGTTACGTGCTCATCGTCGCTGTTATATAAATGATATTTCAGTATATCGTTGGTTTTTTTTTTTATTGATTGTCTTGATAGTACCTGTTGCCGGATGTAATGCGACTATGTTTAGTAACACTCATCAAAGACGGGTGTTTTAGTTGTAATTAATTGCAATTTCTTCAATGTAAATATTTACTTTTAGGGAAGTATTTCATAGTCTGTTAATGAATTTGTTATCGATATAGAGCGTAATATTTTTATCTTGTTAATGAATTTGTTATCGATATAGAGCTTAATATTTTTATCTTTAATATTATTTTTCATGTAATTTCCGTTAGTCTAACGATTAAATATTACTATTTTTTTTTAAAATGGCGTCTAGATTAGTAATAATCGTCACCGAAAAGTGGGAATATTTTTTTTAAAAAACCGATTCAAAATTAGAAGCTCCACTAAAATAATTTCTTTAAATTTCGACTTACTGCAAATAGACGCACTTTTTAAAAGTGCGTCGATTTGTAGTATCAACTTTCTTATACGAAAATCAACTTTTAATAATAGATGTTACTTAAATAAGGAATTCAAAACCTTTTTTTAGTGCGTTTTTTGTTTTGAAATCGGTTTTACGTTTTAAAAAGTTGATAAAATTTGTTATTTTGTTTTACCCCCAAAATTATGGATACGCCTACAATCTCAATTTTGGTGAAAAAATTTTTTTTTAAATAGATGCAGGTCCCAAATCATCCGCATCTTGTTAAATATGAGATATACGATCCAAAAGTTAACTACTACTGAGGATGAATTAGGGCTAAAATTATTTGAATAGGTATTTTCCAACTAATTTAATGAAATTGTCGCTTGGAGTGTGCTTTATATATTAGAAATGGCATTACCCAATTTGTTACTAGGCTTGTATCAACAAAAAATAAGCAGTGATCTTACGAAGACAAAAATACAAATATAGTGAAAGGATGTTTTCAAATTATCTGTAGGCAACTTAACTTTTTGTTTAAACAGTAATGATCCATTTAAAGTATTTGGAAAAACGTACTACGAGATCATCAAAAGAAATTCCTCTTTTATTTAAAAATATTATCGAAATCTGTCCATTTGGTGAGTAGTAAGATTTGAATATCTTACCCTTTGATTCGCTGGTCGAATTTAAGAATTTCTTTATTTTTTGAAGTCTATTAAAAAGTTAGTTAATTTTGGAGTCAAAATGACATAATGTTGTATGAGTTTATGTAAAAATGACACATGGGAGTCGGTGGCTGTGAGTCGTGACCCGTCAAAATAGCCGCCTACAAAATAGTTTATTCTAAAATAGCCCCCTACAAAATAGCTTATTCTAAAATAGCCCCCTACAAAATAGCTTATTCTAAAATAGCCCCGAAAAAATTTGTATATTTAGATGAGGTTAGCGAGCGAAGGTTATGTTTGGCTTAAATTTAAACTTCCTTTTTTACGAGGGTTTCTCGTAATCTATTTTCCTTAGAAATTAGTATCGGGTGATTTGTTTTTCTTTTTTTTAAATTTCTGGTACCTTTCGACCCCCACCAGTGCTTATCTGTGTTTGTACATATAATCTTGGGTTATTTTGACGGGGTGCCGCTGTGAGTATTAATTTATTATTTTCAAATCAAAATGGGCTTTAAAAGAAACCTATTTTATTTTATTATGTAATAATATTTTAAAAGTTGTATATAAATTGCTCGTTTATACGTGCTTCATGATATATACGTATCCGATAACATTTCATTCAGAACTGATCGAATTAGTATGTTATCTTGATTTTTTTTCTCTTTGTTAGAGCGTCATTCAAGAAGGACTTCCTTTTTTCCTGTTTAGCCTCCTCCGGTAATTACCTTTCAGATAATACTTCAGAGGATGATATATATGTATGAGTGTAAATGAAGTGCAGTCTTGTTACAGTCTCAGTTCGACCATTCCTGAGATGTGTGGTTTATTTGAAACACAACCACCAAAAAGCACCGGTATCCACGATCTAGTATTCAAATCCGTGTAAAAATAACTAATTTTACTAGGACTTGAACGCTAGAACTCTCGACTTCCAAATCGGCTGATTTGGGTAGACGCGTTCACCGCTAGACCAAGCCGGTGGGTCATCAAGAAGGACTGAACTGATATAAATAACAGATTAACGTGGTTTCTTGTTATATTTAACTTACTTAAAGGTTAAAAAAGGATATTTGACCTAGTGATTTCTTTATCGATTTTCATAAAAAATGAATGATAACCATTATTTTCTGCTACGCCAGTCAATATACCCGATTTCATGATCATACGTTCTTCCGTTAGAGCAATATTAAGAAAAAAAGATATTAACATACACTACATCCATACATCATACAAAATTGTTCCCTATCTTTTCCTTTTCCATTCTAGATCATCAAGGGATCTTTAAATGTTAAGAAAAAAGCAAGTTACCAAATCTTTTTACCTCCTATTAATATACTTAACCTCGCAGTATATTCTGTAATATAACCCGGGAGGGGGAACAGAATTAACTTATTTTACCATGAATAATCTTAGTCTTTTTTTAAGATAAATTATTAATCTAGGAACCGTTTCCAATTGATGAAAAATATTTTTATTTTGCCATTTAATCCTGCAGTGTGTACTTTATGCGTAAAACAAACTAACACGAAACAAACTAAGCGTTATAAAATTTTAGTTTTTTGATTGAAACATCTTCTAGAATCTTTTTAATTGACGATTCGGCCCCCATCTGAAGGAAATCTTTTTTCTGTTTACTTGTAAGCGGCATTCAAGTAAGATTTCAAGGGACAGCAGTTAAATAAAGGGTAATTATATATAATAAGGGAGTCGCTTCCGATTTTGATGATATTTGGAATATACCTTATTTAGGACCTGTTATTTGTTACCGTTGAAATTATTATTCGGAAACGCCTTTCACCCGAATTACGTTCCTCGTAAGCTACAAAGTACTGTTACCAGGATTTTGTGATTCAGAACTGTTGTACAAGTATAATACACATACATTATTTTCGGATTAAATAATTGGTTATTATATATAGTTATTTTACTGAGCCTAAAAATCGGCCAATATATAAAGTTAATTAGACGAGGTTAGCGAGCGAAGCGAGCGTTAGGTTATGTTGATATCGTACGCAGTTCACAACGGGGAGCTATTAGTTACCTAACATATACTCAGTTTAATTTCACTTAAACCAAGTTATTTACTGCATAAATAATATATATAAATTGGTTGTAATTTATGCCTGTGCAGTGCTGAATTACAGAATTTTGGTGACTGTTCTGTGTAACTTAACGTGGGACGTAACTCGGGTAAAAGGCGTTTCAAACGAATAATTTCAATTGGAATGAGTAACTTAGGTTCTAAATAAAGTATATTCCAAATTTCATCAAAGTCGGAGGCGAGTCCCTAATTGTATGTAATTAACAAATAAAGTATGTTAGTAGACTGTAATAAAAACCTTATCTTTTCAATTTTAGACTTCAGCAAGACACTGTTACGTTAATGCGCTACCTACATATTAAACTGACATAATTCAATAAAATTTGAAACGGTTTCAAAAATAATTTCGAACCCCTTTGGAAGATCTGTTTGGTGTTTATTACTTATTGAGTATGCATAATAGTGGAACCTTGCTTTGAAATTAAAGTTGGAGGTCGTTCCTCTTCGGTGAAAATAAATAATGATTTACTCACTGGAGAGAAAGTTTAGCGTAATATTTCAAGGATATCAAAATTAAAAAAATTAATTGATTTTTAAAAGCAACTGAATTATTTTTCTTGCTGTACCTCTTAATTGAGGGAATCGAATCCTTGTTACTAATACCCGGAGATTTTGTATCAGTAGGTATACAAGGATTAATTGCTTACCAATAAACCAAAGTTCCAGATATTAATAAATAATATCAGGATGGGGTATAATAAATTTAATATGTAATAAAGTATAAATATGTTCACTTTCTCTAATTACAAATTTTACTTTAAGATCCTTATTTAATATTTTTTACCAGATAATCTTAATTTTTATTTATCGCCAGTTTTTCCTATTAGGTATCCAATCGTACATTCCATTATAATTTATAAAGCCCTTTTCTCTGAAGTTTTTTTAAAGGAAATTTTACCAAACGTGTTTTACTCTAAATTATCTTTAAAAAAAAATCAATCGGTCAGATGTCAGGCAATTCTAAAAACTTCATTAGATGATATAATTGTGGTGTATGGTACAATGTTAGATTGAGAATATAAGTTAAAACATTTTTTAAATGCCCAAAAGATTTTTTTGTTATAAACTGTGCGACTATGTGATGATTTGTAATTGAAACGGTGTTCGGAATATATGGATCTTGACTTAAAAGACTGAAGTTAATGTTAATTTTGTGAAATCAGATTCTTAAAATTGTACTCATTATATGTGTACTAAAATTATTTTCATAGTGTATGTAGAAGATTTTGAAAATGTTTGCACGTTTTACTGCTTAAACAGTAAAATAATAGAATGCCTGCTCCCATTATTGTTTAGTATTTTCTGCTGAATTTTCTTTTGTTAATATTAAGTTTACCGTAAGTTATTAGTTTTTCTACATAATTCTGTTAAGAGGATGAAGCATCCATGATGTCGGTAGACGTGATGATATTTACATTATCCATTAATAATTAACAGTTTGTGAACGTTGATAACGTACTAATACGTTGTATTATTGGTAATAGAATTACAGGGAGGAGTACAACAGCATCAGGTTCGCTGTGTACTGGTATTTGCATTGCAAGAATGATGTCATTACGTGGGGTGACGTCAGTGTTGTATTCTGGGCGTTTGTGTAAAACATGAGTGCGCGCGCGATTGCTCACCGACTGACTTGACTTTTCGTGATAACCAGTAATCATGTATTATTGAATTCTTTTCTTTCTTCTACCATTATATTCGTTGCAATTTTAAATTCTTACGTCATTTATTTTATTTTCTTACGAGTTCGTAGAAATTTTATTGCTGCTTTTTTATTTATGTTTCACTGGTCTTAAATTAAAATAATTACGGTTGTGTTTTATTTTTAAAGAAGTAACTGTTTCTCTGCTGTTACCTTTTCAGTGTGTAAATGATTTTGTTTTAATTATCGGTAATAACATGATTAGTGTTTTCAGTAGTAAAACTTTTGGAATTTTAAAAGAACCCGTCGAATTTTATGCGGTTTTCGAGTATAGGTTTTACGTTCTCAGAAAAGGTGAGCCCATTTAATGAAATTCTGGTGAGTTTTAGTCTTGCACCACGTTTATCACAAGGTTGTATATTAAACATCATTACTCTCAGAGAATACACTCTTTGGGGTATTGCCGTACTTGTACATAGGATGGTTTGTATGCGTCGCGTCGTTAGGAATACTGTGACAGCGAAAAGGAAGAATTAATACATGCCTTTCAGTCGTGAAACAATGCGATATGTACTTGTCATAACTCTGTACAGAAAGGTAGTGGTGGATTATTGTATGTTGTCATTCGATTATCTAAATTTTGTTCTGTATTTTAAAATGAAAATTAATGACAGTCGGTTAAAAAACAAAAGTACATGTTTGTGGATTTTAGAGAGTTGTAGCCCTAGTTCGACAGCAGTTTACGTCGTTTTTCGGCGTTCCTTATTCTTATTTAAGTTTCTTGCGAGCAGCTTTTTTTTTTCTTATGAACAGTGTTTTTGTCGGTCCATCCAGGTTTTAAGTGAAATTAAAGCAATCTTATAAAGATT
Organism: Lycorma delicatula; assembly: GCF_047948215.1. Taxonomy (NCBI): domain Eukaryota; kingdom Metazoa; phylum Arthropoda; class Insecta; order Hemiptera; family Fulgoridae; genus Lycorma; species Lycorma delicatula. The sequence continues at coordinate 152,620,137 of NC_134455.1, read as the reverse complement.
AATGAAAACCGACTTTAAAAATATAATTATATTAGCAGCTGGAAATAAAAATTGAAAAAAAAATTCATTCAAGTAAGACGTTGAAATTTGAAGTAATTTAAATCTGTGCAAAGTTTAGTTGTGGTTAAGGTTCTGTGCAAAGTTTAGTTGTGGTTAAGGTAGTGGTTACTTTTAATTTTTCAGTTTTAAAATTTAACGAATTAAACTATTCATTTTCTACTAGTACATTTTAAAATGTTATTTTTAATAATTTTTCACCGATTGAGAACTTATTAAGCCGAGATCAGTTTTCAACCCTGCGTAGTAAATTTACCAATCCTAAAGATTTGAGTTCTGTAATTTTTTTTTTCAATCTACCCGCTTGAATTTTTTTAATTATTTTTCTTTAAATGAGTTTTTATTATAGTCGGAACAATCCTTTATTCTTTTCAGCGAGTTAGGAGATAATTACAATTCCCACCTATATAAACAGTAGTTCTGTAAATTAATCAAACAACTCTTTACTTTCCTGACCAACCGACTACGAACTTTTGTATTATTTCTCTGTAAGAAAGGTTTATTATTTTGGAAAATTTTACAAATCTTATCAAACCATTAGGAGGTGTTAAATCCCCATTTTTAAAAATATAAAAGTTATATAAATGGAAGTTTTACTGATTCTACCTCGAATAAATACTTTTTTATTCTTATTTTCCCCTTAATGAGATTGGAATTATATTTTATTTAACGTAATCTCATTACGGGATAATGTGTACGTTTTTAAAAGAACTTTTTTTCAAATATCAAAAAATATTACCGTTTAAGTTGTTTTAACTACGTTGCATGACACTTAAGACGAGTATTTAAGCGTAGCGCAGGATTAGTTTGTAACTTTTACTTGTACAAATCCATCAGAAAATTTATTTACTTTTTATTTTGGTTAGAGAAATAAGTCTCTAAGGATAATAATATTTTTAAACTTTAGCGAAGAGGAAAATTAAGTTCGAGGTTCTTAAGTTCATCGGGTTTTTTAAAAAATCTTAATTAAAATCTCGAATTACACTTATGATGTCTGGGGTATAGATTATACTTACATTGATTTAATTGCTGTGATATAAATTAACTTTTTACTGGAAGATTAACCGTCTATATGGAAAATAATTTTTTTATTATTATTAAAATTAAAAAAAAAGACTATTAAAATGTTTTTAAATTCGGTAACCTGTAAACACGGGTTTCGTTACAACTGCAGTAAATCGCATAACAATTTTTGTATTATCATAATGGACCACGGACAACTATTAACTATTGTATCGATTACGTTCGATCGACATTTCACGTTTTCGTAAATTTAATGGTAAAAGTCATAGTAAAATATGTAAGAGCATGATTGGAGGTAAGTATCGGTTGTTTTAATTTGTTGTTTGATTGTAGGTTAGATTCGTATTCTATTCGCCAAAAAAGCGTGCAAAGTCGCGAGGTAAAAAAAAATAATATGAAATTAACCGGCCAAAATAGTTCAAATATATTAGCGATTGGATATTTGAAAACCCCATCGTAAACAAATTTCTATTTTTGGAAAGCGCTTTCATAGAAAAAGTGTTTTCATTGAATAATTAATTATAAAAAATTTAAGAGTTAAATTTATTAGGATTTTCATTAGTGCAAGAAATCTCCATTAAAATAGATTAACAATTCCATTTTAATAATTAGCGGTTAAGAAACAAAGTATCACATTTAAAATGGGAGGCGGGTATTCAGTTCAGTGCATTAATAAATATTTGAACTCTAAATTTTAATATACCGAGGGGTAAATTTTCTCTCAGGGTTGAACTTATGGTTGCCTTTTCGGGAAAATGTAATGTATGACGTACTAGTTTAGGAATAAAGATTCATATTTTTGCGTAATCCATAAAGAAAGGTGCTTTTAAAACGAAGCTGTTTCCGATAATATTTTACTTTGCTGGCATTATAAATCTAGAGCTATGCTGCAAGAAGGAAAGTATGGTAATCAGTAAAAAAAATGGGGGTATGGTTTTTTTTTATTTCTCGACGTTTCCTCCACAAAAAGAAAAAAGTGGGAGATAATGTTTTTATGTATTTTTCATAATTAAGCGGTGTTTGAAGCTTAATATCTTTTGACTGAATAAACCGTGTTTATAACATTTTGTACAGGCACTCGTCTATACTGGGCAATTTGTTAGGCAATTTTTGACTCCAGGGGACGGAGTAGATACTGTTGGGGTCAGTTTTTCAAAATTTTGCAAAAAAACCCACTATACAGTAAAACGTTTTCCCCAAGATTCTCCCTTCCTCAAAACTCGAAAAGACCATCTATTTTTTGCATACTTTTTAACGGATTTTTTTAAAAATTAAAAAAAGAAAAAATCTTTCTTGGTAAATTTTTATTGGTTGTACAGTTTTCAGTGGATTTTTTTCTAGTTTCTTCCATTTAACAAAGTATACGTAGAAAAGTTAAAAACGTTTCTTGGAATGTAGTTTTGGAGATGGGGGAATATAAAAAAATTAAAAGTACCTATTTTTTGAAAACGTTTTTTGATTTATTTAAACATATAATGATAATTTTATAATAAAAATTCATCATAATTACTTCCACCACTAAAAAGAAATCTTAGGTAACGTTTTTCATGTATTACTTTTCCACTACATAAAAATAAATAATCAATGCCAGGAAAGTATTACAACTTTGTTCTCAGCTTTTTTTTTTTTTAATAAGATTTCAATTTATATAATGTTGTAGGTGACTCATTAGCTTGGCCTTGTTAGCTCATTTTACTTTGACATCCGTAGAAGCCCTTATTGATCTTCTGGCAATTAAAAAGAAAAATTATTCTTAATAATTTCAGATGTTTTTGTATTCCTATTAGATTAATTATAACAGAGAAACTATTTTTTTTTTAATCTGCTTATCTTACAAAGCTAGAGTTATTGACCAAATCATACTTTTAAAGATTAATTTATGACATCGAAAACCAAAATGAAATTTTGTCTTTTAAAAGTTTTATTTGCAGGTAGTGGTAGTTGTCTTTTATAAACTTGTTTTTTCTAAAGGAACAATTTTATGTTACATGTTATAAAAATCTGAAACGGCTAAATGAACATATAAAAAGCAGTAACCAAAACAACGTTTTACAAAGTAAGTTTTTTGGTTGTTGCAAATATAATGCTTTTATATTACCATACTGTTACTGTGTTGCTTTTAATACTACCATTTTGGACTATTCTCTACTTTCATTGAATGGTATTTATTTTGCTTATTCGTTACTGTGACGGATGACATGAATTTTTGTAACTTGTGAAAAATTCCAAATGCCATACGTGACTGGGATTCGAACCCGGAAATATAAAGAAGGTTTAATAACTATAAGGAGTGAAGTATTTTATAACTTTCTTTTTCTAAAGCGCAAACGATGCAAAAAAGTTATGAATATTGTAATCAGTTACATATTCTGTAAAATGCTTTCATTCCATTTTATAAAATTTTAAGGAAAGGTAGTTGAAAAATTTGGCTAACACACTCGAGTCTGGAAATTTTCATTTCAATATTTAAAATTTTACCATTTATATACGTACAAAAATAATGATATAGAGAATAAATGGTGATAATTGCATAAAATATTATTGTATGAAATTTCTTTAATCTCAGGATTGAAGATCTATGAATATCTGAACGAACAACTACTGTTCACTTTTTCTGGTTTTTTAATCTCATTTATTTTGAGTTATTACAGGTCCGCATTTAAACTTCTTTTTTTTTTGCTCTGTACACATTTAAACCTTTTTTTTTGCCCTGTACATATGAATGAATGTGTTTCTGCTTTTGAAGTAGTTGGATGTTTGAAAAAGGAAGAAAAAAATCTTCCTCTTCTTACATTCAAGGATTAGACATACACTTTTTCCGAACTCGTAAACTATCCGTGATTTTAAGAATTTAAGTCAATACAATCTCCTACAAGGGCGTCCCACGTCTCTTACACTGCAGAATATAATGTTGAACGCGCTAGCGTATTCGCTCACTTGACATTTTCTCCAAATGTTGTCTCCATCGATCCCTATAACCCTTTCTTTTTCCTGGTTAGCCTCCGGTAACTACCGTTTAGATAATTCTTCAGAGGATGAATGAGGATGATATGTATGAGTGTAGTCTTGTACATTCTCAGTTCGACCATACCTGAGATGTGTGGTTAATTGAAACCCAACCACCAAAGAACACCGGTATCCACGATCTAGTATTCAAATCCATGTAAAAATAGTTGGCTTTACTAGGACTTGAACGCTGGAATTCTCGACTTCCAAATCAGTTGATTTGGGAAGACGCGTTCACCACTAGACCAACCCGGTGGGTAATCCCGATAACCCATTTCTTTCATTCAAACTGTAAATGTTTAGGTCAGCATGTATACCTTCACTTCGCAAGTAGATTCCAACTGATATTTTCCACAAAATTCTGTCACTGTTGTCTTGCTAGCAGAAATTTTAAGATTTTAATCCTTACATACTTTTTTTAACATGAAAACATCTTTTCAATTCATATTCAGATTTTTACACAGCCCATAAATCATCCGCGACAGTAATATATTGAAGTATACACACCAGAATCTAACTAACCTAACACCTACACGGTGTTTTCCTTTTTTGGAACTTGAAAAAACTTCCTTTTTCCAAATCTTGAAAATATGGTCAATACAAAAATTAAAGTGGACGATAAGCTACAGCTTTGTTTTACACCGTGTTAATATGTTCCACATTTAACCGCTTTACGGTTTTATATATTACTATTCGCGTACCCACGAACAAACTCTTTATTACTTCGATAAGATAAGATGGATAACCCTGTTTTTGTAGAATTCGCCAAAGAACGGTTCGGTCAACTCTTATCAAACGCTTTCTTTATATCCACAAAAGTCATATGCGTTTCCTATTTAAATTCTCTCTGCTTTTCAATAATTGGTTTAACCGAAAAGTCTTCAGTACAAGAATGGTCCAATTAAAACCACTCTTGCTCCTCACTAGAACCGCCTCAGCTGCGACTCCCTTTATTCAAGGGTAATTTTAATTACCCTTGAACAAAGCTTATATCTGATGATCAGGAGGTTAATACTGCAGTAATTCCTGCAATCATTCTACTTACTGTTCTTAAAAAGGGAAATAACTTCAGCGCAGTTCTTTACGTCAGGAATTTTATGTTTTCTCCAACATTCATTGAGAAAATTTAAAAACCTCAACTTAAATATTAAACCTCCATACTTAACGCAGTAATGTCGTCTATTCCGGCAGCCTTCCTGTTCTTCATACTTCCCAACGCTCTGTCCAATTCATCCAGTGTTTTTATATTAAATTTACTGACGTTCCATCAAACAGCTCTACATCCTATCACCTGAAGCCTATTCGTCAAACCACAATTTTCTATAAAGATTCTTCCATTCTAAATCCGATATTACATGTATAGTAACCACGTCCTTTTCTTTATTCAAGTTTCATTACTTTATTAGCACATGTGTGGCTCCCCTGTATATTATGTTCCAACACACTCACAAAAATGTATCCCATGAATCCTAATGGAGTTGTCTCACAATTCGCTTCGCAAAATCTCTTAGATTTGTAAACCTCCATAACTAACACTTTCCTCTGCAAGAACTCAAGATACGCTTCCCGTTTATCTCTAATTACGCTCTCGATATACGCATTCCAGATTTTTAAGTTTCACTTATTCTTACGTTCTTCCTCTTTCTGAGAGATTCACACACTGCTGTTGAATACATATCTTGATTTTTTCCACTCTGCATCAATGTCGTCCGTTGTTGAGAGATACTCCTTTGCATCCTATCCTCGTAAAGCTGACGAATTATCTCCTCCAGTAAAAGATGAACGTTATAAACTTCATTGTTACCCTCTCGATCAATCAGAGACATCTTTTTCTATCTCGCCAGAATCGCAATCTTCCCTTTCGCTAAGTAATGATCACCGTATATGTCATAATCCCTGTAAGCTCTTACATCTTGCAGCAGACCTCTCATTCTGTCATTCACAATATGTAATCTATCATCGATCTCAATCCCCTCGCATCCCAGGTGAATTTATGAATGTCTTTCGTTCGAAAGAAGGTATCAGTGATTTTGAGTTTATTAAGGACGCAAAGTGATGTAGATCCTATTCATTTTGATTTACTATTCTCTTCAAAAGCTGCAAACACATTCGGTATCTGTAAATTACCAACCAACCGTGGCATTGAAATCGCCACAACCGCCACATGGTCTGTCCCATCAGTCTTATTCACGATCTTGACCTGGTCATAAATACTCGTTTCTTCCTTCTGTCCCTCTTCAGGAGAATTAACACTTATAACTGTAAGGTGACCTCTCCTCAATCTTAACCTTCTTTCTTTTCTTTTTCTGTTTAGCTTCCGGAACCACCGTAAGGTATTACTTCACAGGATAAATGAAGATTATATGTATTAATCTGAATGCAGTCTTGTACAGTCTCGGGTACACCATTCGTGGGATGTGTGGTTAATTATGTGTCAGTCTTAAACCTAACTGTCAATATTCGTTCGTTTATATAGGAGTACTCAGAAATCCGCTTTTTCCACTTTTCATTCACCAGAATTGCCCCTTCAGCACATGCTTGTCGACTTAGGAACTCCAGTGTAAATCATACAATAACCCTGCATGTCTTTTGTACCTTTTAAGTTTTTCTTTGTCTTGGTTATTACCTTTAATGGCAACATTCAGCTCTTCCCTTGAAGACAATCCTCTGACATTCCCTGTTGCTAATTTTAATTTATCCGTAATCTCAAAACTTGTATCCTTTTTAATTTTTCGGTCATTCTTACCCCCAAAAAAAGTCCCGCTTCCGAGGCTGTTAGCGAGTTTGCCAGTAACAGCAGATACCCCATCGCGCTGTTATGTCAAAAATAAAATTAATAAGAGTAAACAAATGAAATTTACCGTACAATATTACCTGCAATAGACGATTTTTCTTTTCTTTTTCTCATCATCATTTCTTAATGTTAGTTGTTGTTATTGCATTATAGTGTAGTGTTTGATGTCACTCTTAAGTCATTTTCGTTGCTAAATATAGAATACACATTCCTGTATTAGTTGTTGCGTGGTAGCAATTTCTTTTCGTATTTTTATCAGCACTCGAATTTTTTGTAAACCTGCTTTTTTCATAAGGGCAGCATTTAATTTAGGTCCGCCATATTTTAAACAAAAATGTCTTAACAAAATAATTATGTTTTTAAATAATGAAATTTTAAAAAACTGCTCTAAAGATGGGTGCTGCTTTCTCGATTCTCCGTTAAACTTTTAAATTCTTTGTTGAAATTGGAGAGTTTCAAGTGTTGAAATCGAACTCACATTTTTGTTAATTAAATTGCTTTTAGTTGACTTCAAAAAGTCCATATTTAAAGAAAGAATTGAAAAAAATTATATTTAGTAGTAATTAAAAAAAGTTAAGACGTAGTAGCCGAACGAAGCGATGACAAATAGTAGGCGAGGGAGATGTACTGTAAGATATTTTTACTATTCTAACAGTATTTTTATATTAATTTATTAGTAGCAGAGGGTCATCGTAAATAATGTGTTATCGTTATAAGTTACAATTTCTACAGTTTTTTTAGTATTTATTATTTTATTTTTTTATTACCAGTTTTACTTAAGCAATTAATCGTTCATTAGATTATGATTGTATCTAAAAATAATGTAGTCATTTAGCAGATAGAAATATTCGTTTATCAATCAATCAAATAATGTTTCATCTTCCAAAACTAAGATATATCCAGAGACGATCACTCTTACAGTTAAGTCATTTATTTCCTCGTGGAAACTAATTTTTGAAGAATTCATCTATTTATCTACAAATCTTTCTTACGTTGAATTCGTCGAACGTTTTCTCGAAAAGACAAACTTTGATATCTCGCAATTACGTAGGCAAAAATAATGATTTAGGATCTTATGTACTACTCGTAAGCCGGTCGTACTTTTGCGTCGGTATTTGTTTTTAATCAGTTCTTGTATTTATCTACTTCTTGAGCCAAATTTGAACTAGGAGTAGGTTTGCTTCTTATAGTAGGAAAATAGCTGAGAAAACGAATAAGAACGCGCTATATTACGTTCATACTTATATTGTATTGAGATAATCAGACATTATCAGATAAACTCGGCAGCCGTTATTTTTAACATTCAACCGGTGGGTGAAAAACATAATACCCAGACTGGTCTACAGAACCCACCGGGTTGGTCTAGTGGTTAACGCGTCTTCCCAAATCAGCTGATTTGGAAGTCGAGAGTTACAGCGAATACTAGATCGTGGATACCGGTGTTCTTTGGTGGTTGGGTTTCAATTAACCACACATCTCAGGAATGGTCGAACTGAGAATGTACAAGACTACACTTCATTTACACTCATACATATCATCCTCATTCATCCTCTGAAGAATTATCTAAAAAACGGTAGTTATCGGAGGCTAAAAAAACAGGAAAAAGAAAGACTGGTCTACAGATAGCTAGTTAAATCGGGTCGCTTAACATCACGGAGAGAGTGTGTCTCGGACGAGATCCGTCCTTAAAACGTAACGGGAAGAAAACGGTTACAGGAAAAAAGAAAGAAATTTATGAGACGGACGATCTACTTAAAGGAAGAACAACGGTATAAGATATACAAACTTTGCAAAGTTTAACTTTTTAAGGCCGGCTCCGGCAACTGGTGGTCTGTTCCTCCAGAAATTGGTATATTTACTAATCCTCGATTTTGGATTTTAGAATAAATATATGCTCTAAAAATAGTTGTCTTTTTCTTTAGTTAACTGAAAACTCGCTGCAGAACAGGACATTACATCCGGATTTGTCTGACGTGTGAAACAACTGATTTGTAACCTGTTCAACTACGTATTTAGGAAGGATTACTCAAAATTTCAGTTAAATTCCAGCTGTTTTCAGGAAGATTACTTGCGTTTTCTTTTTGTTCATTTTTGTGGCCGGTTCTCTCTATTAAGCGGTCACGAGATAGTAGTTATGGTTGTTCATACTGCTCCAAGTAGTGTACATTAGTATTTTTACGTTTAAAATGTTAAAGGACATAAATTTGCAATTAAAAGTCATTCCTATAGATTAGGTCTATGTTTTCTGTAGATTTTGAAGATGAACTGCCTACGTTTTCCCTGATTTCATTTGATCTTACTAACAGCTATTTGCAGTCTCTCAAAACATCTATCAACACGTGTTTCTTGGATCGGTTTCTCTAAACATCATATAACGTCATAGTGTAGAATTTTCATATCGCATGATCACACCCTCGAATGTTCATTCGCAAATAAAAGAAAAAGTTCTGAACAAAACAATAACAGATCGGTATTTCGAGTGGAGTAAATAAAGGAACTTGCCTTATTTATTAATTATTTTTTAATGGGCTTTCAAACAAGCGGATTCAATTTTTTCTGGTCTGTTGTAAAACATTTAAAAATTATTTTACTAAAAAACGTTTTTCTGAGCGTAAAAAAGGAAAGTGCAGATATTATTTCTATTGTTAAAGAAACGTGTTTGTTAGTTAAATTAAATAATATACTTCTTTGTTTATTTATAATAAAGCTGCCTGAACGAGTGTGCGTTGTATTCAGAGATTTTCGTAAATAAATTACCTTCCCATGAAAATAAAGAACCTCAACTGTGGTTAAAATAGCCTTATTAAGTGAAGATAATTAAAATAATCGTTGTATTAATTATAATAACGATCTAAATAATGTATTATTTATTGTAATAAATTATCTAAATAATCGGTAATCTCATTACGATTGTAATGAGCAATCGCACTAGCTCATTACAATGTATTGCGGAAACATTTCATAAATATTTAATATGTATAAATTAGGATTATAAATAAAGTTTATAAAATGACGTAAGTCATCCACAAATGCCTAAAAATTCAATTCAATACATTGCATCTAAAGTTGTAGCGTTACTTTTACAAGGTTAGAAAGAAAAAAATCACCATAAACAAGCTACAACCTACGACCAACAGCTCGTTACTTATAAACTATAAAGAATTAATGAAATCATCTCTACGAACATGATAAAACTTTGTAGGCGATAGAAAAAGAAACTTGTCGAGCCTGAAGCGAACTAACAGCATTAATTGCATGCGAAATAAGCACGCTAACCGCTAACCACTGGGCGCATAATAGGATTTTCACATGAAAACAATGCAGTGGGTCAGTGAAGTGTTTGCGCACGTATTAATAATACTCTAACAGAAGATGCACGAAAACAATTATTTTTATTTTAAATGTTCATTATTTATGATTTACACTTTCGCCTTCTGTTTTATTAATAAATTCCCCACAAGAAAGGGGAAAAACATAAAACAATGATTTCTTAAAAATTATACTTTGTAAAGAAAGACTGTCTTGATCGTTTGGTTACACCGCGAAAAAATATGTTTGTATTTATTAATTATATTCTATAGTGGGGGAAACTACTGTGTGTCGAGCTAGGATATTCTGTTTTCCTTCATGGTTGAAGTAAAAACATGAAAATATCGATTATGGATTCTTAATAAAATCATCTAGTAATATGGATCATTTTATTGCAACGATTTTGGTGCTATATATTTGTTTACTTTGCATTGTTACATACAAAAAATCTGATGTATACACCACTGCCTTCTTTGTACGCCTATTAAATTACATATATAAATATATATATATATTTTTTGCTGCACTTCATTTAAACTTATTTCATTAAAAGTGAGATACGATCTTTAATGAAGTGGACAGTTACACAGTTGCATTGTGGTGGACACCACTTGCATCACATGTTTTTGTCGTGTCCGTATCAGCATTTTATATTAGTTATGTATTAATTTTCTTTCACGTCGTTCGTAGTGGTTTAAGTGAGAACCGTGTCGGATCCGTAACCGTGTGCACATCGGTTCGAATCCGACTTCATCTACTTTTTTTTAAATTTAAATATACTGATTTATTAATAATTATTAACCTCTATAAATTTTTTTTTTGAATTAATGTGAAAAGTACATAACATTTTTTCACTACTTCTGTTTTTTTTCTTTCTTTTTTTTCAATCGGTGGTTAATAATTAATTAATAAAGCAATATATTTAAATTAAAAAAAGAGGAGATGAAGTCTGATTCGAACCGTTGTGCCTTACCCGTGTAAGATCCAAATAAAAATGTTCCTTAATTAAAATGTATTTGGCTATAACTCTGGAACCAATGAAAATAAGTACCACTTATGATATATCGTTGAAAAACTCTCAATTAGGGCTTATTACTGCAGTTAAGAAAAAGTCTAAAATTCAATTTTTTTTTTGATTTGGGCTTTTTTTGGACACTTTTGGTTCACTCGATTGCAATCAAAAGGGGAGGTGCACTGCACAACCAGATGTTACAGCAACCCTAAATCCAAAATTTCAACATCTTACGGCTAATCATTTTTGTGTTATGCGAGACACATACGTACGTACAGACGTCACCCTGAAACTAGTCAAACTGGATTCAGGGATGATACAAAATGTATATTTCCGTTGAAATCTGAAAACAGAAATATTTTACGATCACGTACACTTGCCTTACTTCGTACAAGGTAATAAAAAAGTAACATTTTAAAATACTTTTTAAACTTTCCAAGAGCAGATTTCTTTTATGCCGATTCAATTTTTCTTTTCTTTTATATTCAGTCACGTTGATCATTTGACGACATTTTTGCCATCATTATTTAATTTTGGATTGTTGTAGCGTAATGATACGTCAGCTTGTAGTATTTTAAAATGAAACTTAGGAAATTTAGTTGAAAAACCTAAAGTAAAAAGGATTATACATTACCGCATTTCAACTTTAGTTTGCATTCGGAAATATGAGCAGTTAGTAATGTAATTTCTTTGCATTTTCTTTCTTAAGATGCAAATTTAAAGTCTTTAGCGTTAGCTCTTACGAAACTAAAAAAAAAACTGAAGATAATTAAAGAACCGACTTTAAAAAACGGACAAAACGTAAAAAATAATACTAATTATTTCTTCTTTAAACTCCTTTTTGAAATCGGCATGAAACTTTGGTGAATTGTGTGCACGCCTGTTAAGGTTTCTGAATTAGTTTGGACCCGCTGGGTTCGAGATATTTCGAAAATTGTATTTATGGTCTGATTTGGCTCATACTCAGAGTATATATTAGTTACGTGAAAATATATTTTTGCAAAAACTGGACCCGCTAGGTTGCGCTGGGTCGAAATATTTCGAAAAATTGTATTTATGGTCCGATTTGACTCATAGTCAGAATATATATTAGTTACGTGAAAGGGAAAATGTTTGAAAAACTGTACCCCCTTGGTGGTGCCGGTGTCGAGATATTTATGAAACAAACATACAAATTTACTTTCTTCTTCTATATATCTAAAAGGTAATGTTTGTATGTGTGTCCGCTATAGACTAAAAACTACTGGAACGATTTACGCGCGAATTTTTGCAAAATGGTTTGCATTGTCTGGAAAAGGTTTAAAGCTATTGAAATCCTCAATCTGACCAGTAGAAAGAAAGTTAGGGGTATTTTGAACCGACTACTATGTTTAAAGAGTAGTTTGAAATAAATCCGAAGTAGTGCTATTGTTTTGCCAATTGGATTTACTTACATTCTGACTTTTATAAAATGAAACGTTAAATTTTGCGAGTTCCGTATGTTCATTTTTTTAATGTTTTACCAAACTTTCAATTGTGTTAAATTAATCTAATATATATATATATATATATATATACATATACACTTAAATCTAGCAATTACGAAGTATTGCCGGGTTTGATAGTAGACCCGATTGTATGAAAATTTGGTACAGTAATAAGTCTAGGGGATGGAAGGCAAACTCTGATTCAGGAAAAACTTGTAACCTGCCCCATTTGTTTCCAAGATTGATACATAAGAAGCAATATACGAATTGAAAGGCACATTTGAGAGGAATAATCGTCCAAGGAGAAAAAAAATATTAAGATTTGTCGATGACATTCTTTTGGTTGAAACAAAAACGAGTTGGAAGAAATTCTGCTATGGGTTTATTTAACGGAAGAAATTCAGGTTGAAAATAAATAAGAGTAATATAAAGGTAATTTGATTTGACAGAAAGGAGAATAATGAGGAGATATTAAGACAGGTTAAAATAGTTTTCTAGATTTACAGAATTTTGCTATTCAAGGAATAAAATTACGAAGGCTGGCAGTATCAAATATACATCTGCAATAAATCCTATATATGTATATATATACACACACACACACACACACACACACACACACACACACACACACACACACACACACACACACACGCGCGCGCGAGGTGCTACCCAAAAGTTCGGGGAATTTGAATTTCGCGCGCGAACCATTGCTGGTACGACCTGCTGCCGTTAGATGTGGCTAACAATACGCTTTGTGAATCAGTGTTCCAACAGCTGTGACAGTAAGAGGCTGCATTGTTGACTTTCGTGCGGTTGTGTAACGTTGTGTTTTACTGCTTCGGCGAAATTCTAGATGGCAGATTTTAAAGAGCAAAGAACCTGCATCAAATTTTGCTTCATGCTTAAAACAACTGGTGCAGAAACCCGTCGCATGCTTGTGGAAGCATTTGGTGACAGTGCTATGAATAAAAATAAAACTTTTTTGTAGTACAAACGATTCAAAGATGAACGAACGACAGTCGATGACGATCAGCGTTCATGAAGACCATCAACAAGCGCAGCACCGGAAAACATCGCGAAAGTGCAAGAGGCTATTGTAGCAGATCGTAGACAAACAAGCCATGATGTTTGTGCAATCGTACAAATGTCATATGGGTCCGTGCAACGCATCTTGTCGGACAATTTGAACATGAGACTCATTGCTGCAAAATTCGTACACAGACTGTTGAACAACGACCAGAAACAAAATCGCGTAGCTGTCTGTAGTGAATTGAAAAATTCAGCAAGAGATGACCCTAACTTCATCTCCAACATCATAACCGGTGATTGGGTGTACGGGTATGACCCTGAAACTAAGCAGCAGTCGTCGCAGTGGAAGTCACCGCGGCCAAAAAAAGCACGTCAAGTTCGCAGCAACGTGAAGTCCATAATTGTTTTTTTCGACATCAAAAACATTTTCCATAAGGAATTTGTTCCTCTTGGTCAAACTGTCAATGGGATGTTCTGTTGTGATGTTTTGACGCGGTTACGTGAAAACAGAGCGTTATTGAAAGTTAGGTTGATTGATACACAATTAAAAGATCGTAAGAAGAACAGAAGAGAAGATAAGTTTATGATAAAACCTTATAAAGATAAACGATGCTGGTTGGTCATGTATGAAGATATCCAGGTTTGGTTAATTTTTTGATTGAGACGAGTGGAAAGTAAAAACTGTGAATAAGGACGACGAAGGTTGAAATGTGTAAAACAGATAGTTGAAGATGACTTATATTTAATTGAGATTAATAAAGGGAAGAAAAAAATGGAAAACCGTATTAACCTAGTCAATGGATTGTCGGCTCAAAAAATAAGATTGGATAGTAAATATTCTCTGATATTTTAGTATCTCCCAACCACAGTGAGACATATTTTTTTTTACTTTTTAAGGTTTGTGTTTATGGAATGTTAGAACCTATTATAAAACTTATTGTTTATAAACTAGATTAAATGCAATTTATCCTGTACGATTTTTATTTTAGAAGTATATGCCGAACCGTGAGGTAAGCTCATGGCAGCAAGAAGACATAGTTTGTTCAATATCCGGATTGTTCCTCGTTGACTTCGCGTTCTCTCCTTCGAGTATTTTTGTTGCAGGAATGATTTACATTTAGTAAGCGTAGTTTTTTCGCTGGTTGGAAGGAGTATTTTAGACGCTGCTGAGATACTCGACTGTTGCAATGTCGATGTGGGCGAAACGCATACATGCGTTCGCCTAGTCTGTAGATGAGCGTATGTCTTTCTGCTTGCAATAGCATGTTTTATTCCCCTTCCCACCCTATGTATTCGCTGCATCCACTTGTCAACATATATCCAGAATAAACAAAATGAACTACTGCCCGTTTGGCAACTACGCTTAGAAAACTGACTTACTACTGCTCTATTGTGTAAGAAATTAGTTCGTGCATTGTTGCATAGTATATATATATATTTTTTCAATAGTATGTTCTTAAAAATTTGGATGTACGTAATCACAGTCAAAAGTTGTTGCGTCAGACCTAAGACTGCAACAAGAAACAAAATAAATGAAAATAACATGGCAGTAGAAGCGTGTTAAGACTATAAATTCATAATATTGTTACAAGTGTGCAGACTTAGACCTTTTACCTACAGTTGGCCGTATACATAAATTCGAAGATAAACAAATTAAAGGTGTTTGATAACCGACCAAAACCAGCCGATTTCATGTGTAAATAATTTAAACAAATCCAACACCAGTTGCTATAATTTCCAGAATCAAAAAAATTGCTAAACTACTTTCAGAATTTAGGTTGCCTAAAACAAGACGCAGGTTACTTCGTTTTTTTTTGCCTATTTGAATCCTTTATTCTCAGGTATCGAAGAAATAAATTTTCTCCTGTTTCGATTTCCATCGGTGGGCGTTTCTCTTCAACCATCGATGATTCTCTTAGAGCTTAAACTCTTTCTCCGTGTCAAACTCGGGCATCCGAACGTCTAAAACATCGCCGTTGTTTCTTATTTTCAAATTCCTTCCACTTTTTTTTTGTCTTTGAGAGTTCACGAAATACAATTTTACAATTTATTAAAAATTATAACAGTTATTTTTCCTTTCCATTTACTCTTCTGGTGTTCAAAAAATCATTTTATGCAGATTTCAAAATCTTTTTGTTCTTAATTCTAGTTAAGGTAGCTGCTTCTGTTTTCTTTTAAGCATTTGGCTTCCGCTTACTCGACATTAGCTTCCTGTTGGTTGGCCGACTTGTCGTAGCCTGGTGCTGGAACTGTCAAGTTACATCTTTTAGGTCAATTGTGTGTAAGTATTCTGTTAAGGGTGATTGTTTAAAAAGTAAGGATTGATAGTGATGCGGTTCTGCTGTCCGTTATTTGTTGTATTTACTTAGTAATATGTATTTTTCTTTACCGTGTTAAAAAATAAGATAAATATACATATGTATATATCTTGAATGCTTTTTGTCGCTTTTTACTACAAGCAAGGAAAACTGTAAAGATGTAAGGTATTCTACGACTCATAGAACCAATCCCTTCCATTCATATGGGGATGTTTAGTTTTTAATTGCTGATTGGGAAATATTTCTGTACGGTTTTAAATTTTCTTTAGTATTTACTACGCGTATACGAGTTTTATTTTATTTTAGTTAGTTTTATTTTGTACGGTACCGTTAACATGTGTGTATCCGACATTTTTTTAAAGGGATCTACGAAGACATAAACATAAAACCGGTCGATTCAGTTTGGTTCTTCAAAGCTTCTAGCGATCTTCACATCCCTCCATCCAGTTGATAAACAACATATCTTAGTTTACTTATCTTTTTTACGCTTAAAAAAATTCTATACGCTTAAAAAAAATGAGTTTAAAAATCATTTCATACAAAAAAATTGTTTAATTTTTTAAATTGATATTTTGATACAAATTTATTTATTTTTAGTACCAATTTTATAGAAATTCGATAATCTAGTTGAATTGGCAAATTATTATTATTTTTTTTTGTTTTATTTGGAATTGACAACTGTTGTTTAGGGGATGTTTCTGCATAATGTACTCTTGGATAATTTTTTCTTGTACTTTTTTTGTTACTTAAAATTTTATATATGTCTTACTTTACAGGACGCTGTATATCAAGAAAATAGTTTTATTTGTTAATTAATCTGTATTGTTTATTTAGTTCAAAATTACTTTGCTAATCGGATTTTAAAATATTATTTACTGTAATTTTGTTTAACTTTTATAGCTGTAATACTATATAGAAAGTATAATCAAGAACTGTTTTACGATGTGTGTAAGTTACATACATATTGTGTTGCATGATTGAAGATCATTGCTGAGTAATGTTCGTGACGTTTAGTGGTTGTACGCGTGACTATACGCGTGCGGGTGTGTTCCAGTCAGGTTGTCAGAGGTTGTTGACCCGTTGACACCTTGAACTAACTGTGGTTGTGAAGAACCAGTCCTCTCTCTTCTTCTTTACATCATTACCACTCCCTTTATTTATTGGTCATGTGCATGCTTCTATTCTTTTTACCCCTTTTACGCCGAGATTCGTATTGTTCAGCACCCTTTAGCATGCCCGTGCGTACTTTCATGGCTCTTTTTATGCGTACCTAGTCGTTTCTTATCTCGCTTTTTAAGAAAAAAAAAAAAAACTAAATCAATTATAATGATGAGAATGACCATTTTCTTTTACATACTATATCCTTTCACTTTGATAAAAAGGAAACGTTCAAAGAGTAGCAGAATCATGATAATTTAAAAATTAATTATTATTTGCTAATATAAAATCTTATCAGATTTTAATCACAAGCACTGACCATCAAGTTGATTATTTTTTTAATAGATGTGTAAGGCTCTATTTTTAGCATTTTGTCTATGAAATATATAAAAAGCTGGTCAATTGGTGTTAGTGATTAGAAAAATCATTGTGGTTTTGGTTTTAATTGATTCATGGGTCGGACCAGATATTTTTTAAAGTATACCCAGGTTGTATTAAGTAAATAAAATTCTGTACATTTAAAATAGCATAATTCTTTATCAGTCTATGTGATACCATTGTTGCATTATTTTTTTATTTGCGTTTTATTATTCCTTAGAGATATATCGTAGAATTTGTTAAAGTTTTCTTTATTAAAAGCGTAGTAGTATAATATTCCACTCTGTGTAAGTGAATAAGAAGTAAAGAATTCAACTTTCTCTGCTGTCTGCATTTTGGTAGCTGAATTTAGAGTTGTTTTATTGTTTATATTACATTTAAATCTGAATATTTCACTTAATATTTATCATATTAAAACAATTTTTGAAATGAAAATATTGTTAGTAATTAATTATTTATTCATGGCCTACTGTTTATATGTTAGGTGCTTATAAGTTTTGATGATGTCCACTACACTAATGCTCAACTAGGCTGGTTTATAAATATTTTTTTATTATTTTATAAAATGGCTGCTTTGTTTTAATGAAATAGAAGTATGATAAGTTAGGATTTCCGAGATGCATGTTGGAAAGCTTGATTATCATAATGAACGGTAGACTGCTTTTTTTGTATAAGTTCTGAGCCTAGGTTGGACTTTTTTTCTCAGTCAGTTGATATTACACAAAATTGTAGCTAAATACATTGATAGAGTCATTACCATCAAACTGTACAAATACCAAGTGCCTTCTAATTCACGGCACGCATCCAGTTAGCATCTAGATAACATGTGATTATCCAAAAGAAAGGAACCAAATATTAGGAAAAATGAAGGATAGTGAAAAATGGGCATTTTAATTGCAGAGTGATCATGAAACGAAGGAAGCAATTCCACTTTAAGGAGTACTTTAAGCTCCCTCTTCCTAGAAGCACCATCTATCCGGAACATAATCCATCAGAAGACTAGGTATCTTTATTCTGAAGCACATTTGGTACTCCTACCGTGGTTAATGCATTACAACTGATCAGTGGTTTTTATTCATAACTGATCATTGATTTTCCATTGAGAAGTTCGAAATATTTGTTAGAAAAAATTTATTTTCTTTCAGGCATTTGAGAATAGACGTAGGCTTATTTAATGAAACCCCTTGCCAAACCCCACAATTGTCTGGAATATGGAAGTATTTCAGTGAACCCTAAATTTTCAGCCAGACCCCTCTCGTTATTAAATATGTTTTCTGTACTTTAAATATTTTTTTTTTAAGTTGCGACTTGCGTAGATATGCCAAGTATTATGGAAGCAGCTGGGTTATAAGGGATGCTGTTCATCAATTTTCACAATATTGTGATGATCACACACACGCGCGCGCGCGCACACAAGAGGTTTGTTCAGAAAATGACCGAACATTTATAATTACGCGCCAACAGAGATATTTAGTGTCGTGCGGTTGGCAGCATTGTGTTCCGCATAACCTGCTCTGTAACCATGTGTTTTTGGATTTTTGCTATTTCGTTTAGTTTTTGTGTCATAATTATTTGAGTACATCGTGTTAGTAGCGATTTTTCTAATGTGCTACGTTTTTTCTAATGTGTTTTACGTTGTGAGCAACGTCACAACGTAAAACTTAGCGTGAAACTGGGGAAAACTTTCACAGAAACGTTTCAGCTTTTGAAACAAGCTTACGGAGATGATGTTCTGGGTCGTTCGCAACGTTACGAGTGGTTTTCACGATTTAAAATTGGTCGTCAGTCAGTTGAAGATGACCCTCGACCAGGAAGGCCTTCGACTTCAACTGATGACACCCGCCTTCAGAAAATCAACGATCTGGTGCGTGCAAATTACCGATTGACTTTGAGAACTTGCAGAAGAAGTCAGCATCTTAATTGGATCATGCCATGACAGTTTGGCTGAAAAATTGAACATGCATCGAGTTGCAGCAAAGTTTTTCCCTCGTCCGACTGAACAGCCGAAAGAACATCGAGTGGACTTTTGTCGGTAACTTTTTGAACAAGCCAATGATGATGAAAATTCATGCAAAGAATCATAACGGGAGACGAAAGCTAGGTTTACGGCTACGACATTGAGACAAAAGTTCTATCACTATGGATTAGCAAAGAATCTCCACGTCCCAAGAAAGCACGTCAGTCTCGATCCAGTCTCAAAGTGATACTTTTTTCGATTTTAATGGAATTGTGCATTTTGAATTCTTGCCTCAAGGTGGAACAGTGAACCACGGAGTGCTGCAAGGCGTTTTACAACGGTTACGTGAAAAAATCCGCAAAAAGAGACCAGAATTGCGGCGAGACAACTCAGGTTCCCTTACCACGACAATGCGCCCGCACACTCAGCTTTGTCACTTTGCTAATTGTGTTCCAAAATCAGATGATTGTCCTCTCTCAGCCTCCCTACTGTCAGACTTGGTTCCTTGCGATATTTTCATATTTACGAAATTAAAATCAGTGATGAAAGTTCGCCGTTTTGAGACTGTTGATGATAGTAAAGAAAATTCGTCACGGGCCATAAAGGCTATTTCAAATGAAGCTATCCAGGACTGCTTCGCGAAGTGGAAACACCGCTGGGAAAAGTATGTGAATAGGGGAAGGCAGTACTTTGAAGAGTAGAAGGACCAATAATCTGTACAATTAATTAAAATTTAAAAAATAAAGTTCGGTTATTTTTTGAACAGACTTTGTGTAAATATATATATATATATATTAATTAGTTTTAAAATCTTTATAAAACATTTGTGGAAAGCATATAATATCAGTAAATTATAAATAATAAACTTTATTTAAAAATGAGTTCTGAAATGATTAAGTTATTTTTTTTTTTATTTCTTGAACTCCATGACATCTATCATTTCATTCATCTCATCTTAGTTAAAAGGCTTTTATTTGTCTGAGGTTGTAAAAGAAATAATAAACATTGTTGCAATTTTAATTTTGAAGAGAATTTTACTGTTTTGTCTTTATGTATGAAATTCAAATGACTAACTTATTTACATCATGATGTTTTCAATATTGCATTTAATAAAATGTTTACCAGGTCTTATTTTATTTTATCTGTTGAGCTAATTCTGAAAGGATGAATTCATCCTGAATTAAGTTGTTTGTCAGCAATTTCTTTTGCTATTCATTCATCCATTAAATAGATAGTAATTCATTGAGTTTAATCGGGTTTATAAAACACCCAATTTATATGCCTGAATATCATCAGTAGTGTATTAAAGCCTACTTTATGTATAATGTATATACATTGATACATTGTTATATTTTATTTTTATATCTAGTTTGTTAAAGAAAAACTTTATCGTAAGAAATGTTCAATAAAAAAAAAATGTAGGAATACCACCAGCCTTTCATTATAATATTTTTATTTTTATTAAAATTAATGATCTCTATTTTTTTATTTTTTTTAGGAAAATTAGAATGCCTGAGGAGCTGAAGGATTCAGGAGATGTGCCGGCATCTCCTGCAAAAAAAGGATATGCAACTTCAAAAGGAGGAAAAATGGTGACGGCTAGAGTAAACCTGTTGGATGGTTCTACATTAGATGTTAATGTTGACGTAAGTACACATCAGTCTTTTAATATTTTTCTATTATTCTTTTGTTTTATGTTGTATTCAAACTTATGAATTTAACATGAAGTAATTTATCTAGTTATTAAATGCGCTTTGTTATTCCTTTATGAATTTATTATTAGGACAAAAAAGTCCCAAAAAAGAAAAGAGGTTAGTTTATACGGTA
Source organism: Lycorma delicatula (assembly GCF_047948215.1). Taxonomy (NCBI): domain Eukaryota; kingdom Metazoa; phylum Arthropoda; class Insecta; order Hemiptera; family Fulgoridae; genus Lycorma; species Lycorma delicatula. Next base: position 152,598,800 of record NC_134455.1, on the reverse strand, counting down.
AAAAAAAAGTTGTTTCAAGCGGGAATTCAGACCACTTTTTATCATTTACGTCGGCTGTATTACAATGTTAACATCTGTTTCACAATGATTGACCTCAATGTGTTTCAGTTTATTACTTCGTAAATGGTTTCATTTAATTATTTTATTCTTTGTTCTATTAAAAGTGCCGTCATCATTGATGAAAAATTTTTTTGATGGAGAAGTATTCATGTAGTAAAATTTTGAAAAAATTTCTGCTTGATCCATGTATAACCACTGTTATACATTCTGTTCATTGTAATAACATCACTATTTGGGTTCTTAGTGAGGATTCTTTACCTTTACAGTATCAGTTCTGCACATTTTCTAATAGACTATATTTAAATTATTTCTTAAAATGCAGAGTAAAAACTGTTTAACTTCATCTGCTGAGTTTATTTCTTTACTTATTTTGTCAGTTGTAATTTCATACTGTAGTGCTATGAGTTGGCTTATTTTATGTGGTTGAAATTTCTTTACTTTAAATTTTGTTCATAGCATTGAATTTTACTCTTATGTAACATTTATAAAATAATTACATGATCATTTTGGGTTTTTATTTTAGCATTTAAAAAGTGAAAATATCATTTAATGACTACTTTTCAAATTTTGTAAAGTATACTATTTATTTGTGTCAAATTTAATTTTTTTTTTAAATTGTTTTTGAAAAACTGTTAGTATAGTATAAATATATGATATGTTTTTGCTGTGGCAGTCGGCATTGAAAATTACTTCAAATTAAAAACTAAACTGATCTAAATTTAGTAGATTAAGCATTTTTTAAATTTATGTCCTAATGTTTTCAGCTGCTCTTATGGCTATTGTTAGCAATTGATATTGTGGTTTTGAGACAATGATAGACTAAATGAACAGATATAGTTCAGATTATCATACCTTTTGACCACATTCTAAATTTGCATCTGCCTCCTTACTCAAAAATACCTACTAGCAATGAAACACAAGCTGATGTCAGGTTGAGAAAAATAGCATAGTCACTAATGTTTTTTGTTGAATGGGATACATTATTTATTTGAAAAATTTATTAAATTTGATGTGATTCGTTATTTAATATGTACATAGCTTAAAAAATAATTCATGTGTCTTTATCTATTAGAAAAAAACAAGCAATTAATGTATTTTACATTACAAATTAAACTTGTCACTTGAGAAACATTATTATTAACTCTCCTTAATGGGTGAAAGCGCAGAACTCATTGGCAAAGTCCGTGATAAAAAAAGTCTTTTTTTTGGTTCAATTTTTTTCTAATTTTTAAAAGAAATTTATGCTCAAAATATCAGTTGTGATAAATTTTTTTAAATTTCATTAGTACTACGATAGCAATTTCTTGTTAATGCAGATTTCACCACTCCTTTTTCTGTCATTATTAACACATGAGCTACTTGTACGAAATCAAGCAAATTATGTAAATCAAGTAAATCAGTCTTTTTCCCAACCGTTTGATACTAAAGTACCAAATTATAATTCTATAATAAAATTTTCATTAACTTTCATAAAAATTAATACAGGTAATTCCAAATTGCACGGCAATCTCTCGCGTGATGATTCTATAGACAAAAATAAAAAAAAATGTTCATATAAACATAGGTCAGAAAACTGTTCATTAGCGAGTTTCGGCTCACGAAACATTTAGCTCCAATTTCTGCTCCCTCTGTGAAATTAAACCGTACTAAAATTCTTGGATTACAAATCGAGGGGTAAATTTGGTACTTCCTTGTGGTTTTTATCTAAAAAATTGAATAAAGTGGTTCCAGATCTCACTTACATTTTAAGAAAAACAGGATAAAACACAAAAATATTTTGTCGGGAAGTAGACTTTTTTAAGTTTGGAGTAAAATAACTTTATTTATTTACCATTAAACAATAAAAATTTCTAGTTAACTTTGTAGAGAATTTAATTCTGAGAAAATTGATGTAAATAAAGTCTTATTAAAGTTAAATGCAAATTTGAGGAGTTAAGCATTCATTAGAAACAAAATACAAACTGGATTGAAAATGTGATAGGATTTTAAACAACAATTTACATACAAATGCTGTTAAAAATTATAAAAATAAATTTGAGACATCCTTCTAAAACAAATTAAAAATTTTTATTTTTTCATAGCTTTGCAATAACAGCTTATCAGTAATTAAGTTTAGTGTCTAGCATTTGAATATTTATTTCATCGGTGCTTGTGCTATTATTGTTCGGTCAGTCATTCACACAGTGTCTGATAGTGCAAATTTGTTTTCATTTGGAGAGTTGACGGACATGTTAATTTATATGAATTATTTATGTAAAGTAAGTAAAAATGGATTTGCTACTGTCCATAAATACCGGAAAATTATCCAGATCAAAGACTACTGGATCGTAAAACATTTGGGGCTTTGGAGGGGCGAGTTCGAGAAACAGGGTATACTTAAAACCACAACGATTTGATGCTGGTCGTATACGTTTTGTGAGAAATGCCAACGCTGAAGAAGCAATATTGAAGGTGGTACAATTATTTCCCATTTTAAACACCAGAAGGCTGTCACATCGCTTTCATGTTTCACAATCAAGTGTGTGGTGACGTTGTGGGTACAACAATTGTTATACCCATTCCATACAACACGTGTAAAAGAGTTATTAACACCTAATTTTGATAAACGGATGAAATTCTGTCGATGGTTAATTAGAAAATGTGAACATTATCCCGATTTCCTAAGAATATTTTAATTACTGATGAATCAGGTTATACAAGAAATGGCATTGTAAATTATTGAAACACTTACACTTTGGGCAGAAGAAAATCCCCTTGAGACTGCAACAAGTCATTTCCAACGCACTTTTTCGTTTAATATGTGATGTGGTCTTCTTGGTGATAATCTCATAGACTCTTTTTCTGACAAAGCTCAATGGAGAGTGGTACTTGCATCTTTCGCAAACAAACTTGATGGAACTCTTGGAAGATATTCCACTTGCAGATGGATTTGAACCTGAGAACCTTCAACTTCAAAAATCAGCTGTTAAACAAGTGATTTGCAGTGACGAGTTTTACCACTGGACCAGCCTGGTGGGCTTATTAAAATATTAAACCAGTAATCATTAAGCTGTTAACCTTAATTATATGAACTTAAAATGAATTTTTATCAATTGTTATAATAATGTTTTTACTAAGTTTAAAATAATTGGACAGTATTATCTTCGAGAATAACTAAAACATTAAATATAAAAATGTAATAAATAAACTTCAACTTAACCTTAAAACATTTATTTAATTTTCTTTTAAGTAACCGACATCACATATAGTATAAGGAATTTGCCGAGCAATTAAATATAAGGCAGGAATTGCACATGAAACTTTGTCCTCTGGGGCGGATTGTGTTAAAATAAATCTGTGCTCAAAACCTGAATAAAGTTGCTACGAATAATATGCAATATGTTACAATGATTAAAGGTTATACTGGTGGCCCCAGATAAACCGAACCGGACATGGGAGAGCAGAAACCGAAAAGCATTGTATTTAACATATCAACAAACAATAACATTTTGAATGCCATGCAGCGAGCTGTGGCTTATATTGACCTTGACCTTGTACAGCAAGAGAGGAAAATCAGAGGAGGGAGATACGACTTGTAGTTGTGAAGGAAACACAGTTGTGATAAAGCCAACTATCAGTGTGCATATGCACATGAATATGCCGCTGACAAAGGATGCCAGAATATTCATCTTCAAGGAATATTATGCACAGGACGGATTGATCGCAGATTGACAGATTGATTAAGAAAGGAGTGCAAGAAAAATTCTGTGCAGGGTTTAACAGTGAACTACCCGTCAAGTCATCCAGTCACGAACTCGTAAAGAAGTAAACTCATAGCGAATTGGATCTGTGCTTGATAAGAAGTATCATTATCCACCTGTGAAAAGGACCGAGGTGCAGAAGGAAGGAATTCGGCAGTGAATAACATGTCAGCGCATCCTGAACTTTAAGGCATACAAGATTATGGCTTTAGAAGAGTTAAAGCCTACAGACCATGATAAACATATGTGGTATTGCGCACGGCTACTTCAGGAAATCGAAAGTGGTTTACTCGATCCTAACCTCTACTTCATGACAGACGAAGCGTGATTGCACCTCAGTGACTACGTTAATTCACGATATTGGTCTGTCCAAAACCCATGACAATTTTTCAAGCCACTGCTGCATGATATAAAAATTGGAGTGATATAAAATTGATATAAAATTTTTTGCGTTGTGTCAGGGATGAAAATCATTGGACCCATTTTCTTAAGAGACAGTAGACACGGCATGCTACATTACCAATATCTTCTAGCCCTTCGTAGAGCAACTGATGCCAGATGAACAACATTTTGCGTATTAGCAGGTCGGTGCTACAGCACATGCTTTCTTGGAAGCAGCGCACTCAGTTTTTACACCTGACAGGACTGTCTTAAAGTATCTATGACTTCCACGGTCGCCTGATCTATCCAGCTGTGACTTCATTTGTGAAGCAACCTGAAGAGCTAGGTTTACTAAAAGAATCCACGTATTCTTGATGCACTACAACAGAATATTTGCAATGGCATCACCAACATCCAACGAGACGAGTTATAGCAAATCAACTCACACTGAATGATTCATCAGGCCAAACTGTGCTGGAACACGGCGGTCAATATTCAAACCTGTAGAGATGCAACCCACATAAGTAGGTTTTTTCTTTCATCTACTTGTATAATTGCCTCACAGTTCATATGTTCATATGTGCTTTTGGTTTATCTTGGGCTACCACGTTCTAGTGCATCATAACTCAATACATCTCCAAAACTGCAACCCAGCACATAAATATTAAGCTAACATTATTTCACAATACATGTGAATTTCTTGATGTAATTACTATTATTTATTATTCTTGTAAATAAGACTAATAATTTAAAAGATACACAATCAAATTCATCAATATTGAAAGGTAGATGTATGGTTGTAGTGCAGGCGGTATCTGTTTTAAAATGGGCATGTTTGGACTTATTCTATAATACTGCTAATTTTTGCTTTAATGCTTCCGGAATATCAGAAATGACTATATTTCGTTATGCGCCAGTAAAAAGGTATGCTTAAATTTTTATTAAACAAAATGTAAAAATATCGCAAAAATATAAATTTTTTACTTCTCTAGGTAAGTCTATATCTGCTCATTTTAGAGAAAAGATCGAGAAAGAAAAACTTTTTTTATTAAAATTTACACACAATATCGGTTTTAAATCGAAAAATACGTTATTATTCATGCAAAAATAGCAATAACTGTCAAAAAAAAGAAAAAAAAAAAGGTTTTTGGGAATTTTTTTTTAGTACTTATACATAGGACTTTCTGATTTTTCCTCAAAGAACCTTTTAATATGACAAAGTGACACGCCAAATTTCAACAAAATCGGTGTGACAGTTTTTGCTCAATAATTTTGCAATCCTGATTTTTAAAAAAAATGCGGTTTTTCCAAATTGTGTGGTGCCTGAAATAAAGTCTCTAGATACTTGAAAATTTAATCACATATACAAAAGCAGTCAAACTTTCAAATGCATTTTGAAAAATTTACATCAGTTAATTAAGAGAACCTAGGGAATTTTTCAAACATGCAATCTTTTTGCTTTTAAACAAATTGAATATCTTTACGACTTTTTATCTACATTAATTTTAAAAAGCACATCTCAGTTCCCCCTGAGGGAGAAGAAAACCTGCCTCGCAGCGTGTCTGATCGCTACACCTTCCGCTCCATTCTTAGCCATGAGTGGTTTAATCGCAGGACATCTTCTTGCCCTCAAACCGATCACATCCCACAGTTATCAGTCCGGCCTCCTGAGATGCCACCAATGCAGATGCCCCAAGAGATATCCACATTGTAAATTCCGCCGTAGTCAAGTTTGCTTTCAAAGAAGACATCAGACACCTAACTCTAACACGTAGCCCTCAGGAACTAAGTTAAAAGCCTACACATGAAAGATCAAAGACCCTTCGCCTAACTCTACAAATTCTATCACCACCTACAACCATAAGTACCCACTTTACAAACGATTGCAGTAAAATGTTTTTCGCCACAACAGCATAACAAATTCAGCCAGAAATTTTATTGCCACGACGGCATATTCTTATAATTAATGATTTGAGTGCTACCAGCGAGAATAAATATCCCAGAGGACCTCAGGTGTGGTCCGTTCAGGAGCTGAGTATAACCTTTAGTCTCCCACTTCAGCTCCAACTTTCAGGACCGCTAGGATTTGCAGCTAGGTTGATTGCAATCAACATTTAACTTATTTGCCCCATTAATAAGTGTGCACTCCAATTCAACAAAACACCATACTGAGTTAGTAAAAATCACACTTTCGGGCACGACCCCCCATTGAAACTTGAAACTACCCTAACCGAGGCACGATTTCAAGCATGCCTACTTCTGGCCAATCCAACTGCCCAAGCGGAACTCTAGCCATCCGGGATACTAACCATGACACAGTAGTCTTAGATGCCAGTGCAGATTATGAGGAGAAGTAAGCTAGTCAAAAATTTGTTGTGGAATCACAGCGGTAGAAACTGCAAGGAGATTAAAAACTCTACCAGGTCTCTCAACTATTAAACTACAGCACTCAGTCGAAGACTGAAACTAACTCAGCTAAAAGCGTATTCGAGTTTAACTTATCCATTTATCTCTTTAAATTTTCTTACTTACTAACCTTTTTTAGATTTCTAACATTCCACGCTCCAACTCATAGAATGCTATGTTTTTAAATTTTCTGGTGACCTCTTTCTTAGTAGTCCCCACCCGGTGATCTGAATGGGGGACTAGTTTACCTTTGGAAAATTTTACCATGGAACGTGCCTCTATCTTTGCTACATGTACATGCAGAGAGCTACATTTTCTTGGTAAAAAATATAGTTGTAGTTTTCCATTGCTTTCAGCTGCACAGCATTTAGAAGACTAACATTGATGTGGTCGTTTAAGTATTCCTGACCTGTGCCCTTAATAACTACTGAAAAAGATGCTGCCCTCTTTCAGGAATCTTTCTTTAGTTTGGTTCTCAAACAGATACCACTCCAATATGGTTGCACCTTTGGTCCAGCTATTCTGTATCACTGAGCACTCCAGCCACCTTACCATCAGTAAGGTCTCATGATTCATACAGGAATACCATCAGGGTATTTTTATAATGTGTTGGTTTCATCCGCTTTTAGGAATGGTTCCCCATTACAAGGGCAAGAGGATTCCCTGCCTTCTACTGCTCTTCCGCTTACCATAGAGGCTGTTGTTATTTGTAGAAGGGATCTCCTTGTTTCAGGAAATTCTCGGCCTCAATTTTTGTTTTCCGCTTACTCTTAATACCGTAAGCAGTATGTGTAATCATTACCATGGGTAGGTGAAGGTCAAGAATTTCCTTCCTCAAAATCAGGACCACATTTTCTCACACATACAGTAATTTAGAGAGGGTTTAATAACTTTATATTTATTAATAGATTTAATATTACCTGGCTAATAATTTTGAAATCCAACTGGAGATGGATTTCATCTAGTGGCGTGAAAATTATTTCATCAATTTTTTGCAATAACTCATTTTTTTGATCAATTTTCAAAACTACAATGTTATTTTGTTAATGATGTGACTTAAATATTTTAGCCATTATAAAACAGATTATAAAATTAATGATTATTGAAATTCTGAAGATTAAAAAATTGGTATGATTGGTATTGTGAGTCTGTTTACATCATAATTTTATATTTATTAGAGAAAAAGTTTGTAAAATGTTCACCAGATTGTTACTCACAGATTTGTTACAGATGTTACAGATAATTACTTACTTGTACGAAATAAAGGAAGTAATGTGATCATGAAACATTTTTTTTTTTTAATTTCAATGGAAATATACATTTTGACCATTCCAGAATCTATTTTGACTAGTTTCAAAGTGACGTTTGTATATACATACGTACGTATGTATCTCACATGACTCAAAAATTATTAGCCGTAGAATGTTGAAATGTTGGATTTAGGACTGCTGTAACATCAAGTTGTGCACCTCCCCTTTTGACTGCAATTGACTAGACCAAAAATGTCCAAAAAAAAGCCTAAAATCCAGAAAATTTGGATTTTGAACTTTTTCTTAACAGCAGTAATAAGCCCTCATTAAGAGCTTTTCAATGAGATATCATAAGTGGTACTTATTTTCATTGGTTCCAAAGTTATAACCAAATGAAATTGTAATTAAGGAAATATTTGGACTTACAAGGGGGAGGCACATAGGTTTGAATCAGACTTCATCTCCTTTTTTTTCTAATTTAAATTTGTTGATTTATTAATAATTATTACCTTCTGATTGTATAAAACATTTCAAATAATAATTATTCAATAATAACAGACAAAAAAATATCTAAAAGTTATTATTGAAATAAAATTTTATATACTTTTGATTTTAAAAAGAAATCTATGTGTATGTAATTTAATAGGTGTACAAAGGAAGTCATGTGATATCCACATCAGAGTTTTATATATATAATTGGAAAATGAAAAACCCGTACATTTTTTGTTACTCTTTGTAACAATAATTTTAAATTAAAATTAAAAGGAGAATTGTAAAAGTATTTTTTACTGTTGTTTATTTTTTTCTAATATTAGTTTTATTATTTTAATTTTATTGTATTAGTAATGAAAGTTGATGTTCATAATGTAGAAATGAAATTTTATTTTGTAATTAATTTAAAAAAAATTTAAAACAGTTGAAATTACATACCTAATATTTGGTTACCATACTGAAAAGAATGTTTAGTTTAGTTATTAGTTTTTGGCGGTATTCCAGAAGTTTTCTCCTTTTAATATTCAGTGATCTTAACTTATAAACTGTGATAGTTTATAAAATGTTTGCCAATAAAGTGGTATTATTATGTGATTTGTGTGTATGTTTTCATAAATGGTGAACATAAATAAATTTCAGTTATACAATATCAATAAAAAAAATTGGACTTGGTAAAATGGAATAAAACAAGTATGTAATTTATTTTAAGATAGTAAACAAAAATTCTGCTTGAAATTGTATTTTATTGAATTGAACTGATTTAAATAAAATGGAAACAGGATACAAAATGTTTTGAGTTGGTACATAGGAGCCCCTACCAAATTTCAATGATTTTCTGGCTCTCTGATTCCCAGAATCCTCAGAATGGAGAACCTAATAAGATCAGACCTGTATCCACTGAACTAATAATGGGGAAGAAGGCATCCGGGATAAGGCAAGGGGTTGGTGGATAAGTAAGGACTGTCCATCCTGATGGGTAGATAAAGTTTATAGTCTTACTCAAGATCTACACAGAAATTAACAGACATTTCTGATTGTTAATTTAATTCTTGTTTTACGTGCTTTTAAATCTAGTATTTATCGAATTCCTTGTATACCACCTGCTGATCCAAAATGTAATTTGTACTAATCATGCTTCTATCTTTCAAAAAATAGTTTGTAAAACCTCTAAGTATGGCATAGGTACAGCATGACTTGTATTTTTCTAGTGTGACTTACATTGTGTCAATATGCGTATATAATCGTGGTTAATTGGTTTTGCCACACTTAAAGTGGCGGTTTCCTCTACAGACTGCTTTCTGTTGCACTCAGATACCTGTAAACTATTTGTTGCTTTATTTTACAATCTTTTAGAAACAGTTAAAGCTCATGTTCCTCTCCAACAGGAACTCATGTTCCTCTATTAGTTATGTGAAATAACTGTAGTTGAAAACTGAGTTTTTGTGCTGGAAAGTTACTTGAAAGTTATTTTTTTTTTAAATTTTAAACAAATTGAGGAGCTACAACAATTCCTCAAAGAATTCAAAATAAAAATTGATAATAGTAGAAAGAGAAGGAAAACATAAGGATCCCTAATGAAGATGTTTACAGTAAACGAGATGAATTTAAATGTAAGTCGAGCAGTCAAAATTACATAACTGTTTGAGGGTTAAGGTCCAAACTGTTAATTATACAGATTGAGGATTTTCCAGTAAGCGAGTTCCTTATACATGCTTTTACATAGCTGCAAGAAAAAAGAGCTTGGATGGGAGTAACTATTTATTTATTGTATTATTCTGTATATAGAAGTTCACTGCAGTTATTTTAAGTGGCAAAATACAACAATACTAACATTTAAATAATATAAATTATTTATAATTATATAATTAATGAATATAAAAAAATCTGTAAGTGCATCATAAATGAAACTTACCACTATGGCTGAGAAAGGGCAAGATGAGAAAAATTCAGTTAAGAAAGAGAATTACCACTTATCCTCTGAAAAATTCTCTAGTTTACAATACATATGGTTGTTCAGTAATTTTTTAAAGTTTTGGAAACTTGCAATTCTGAGTAGCGGCCGTGTAAACATTTGAGAAGTAAGAATTCTCTTCATTACCCTTATGGATTCATATATTACAGATTCATTAAAAATGAGTTTTATGCCGCCTTTATGAGTTTTCCTTGTTTTGTCACAGGGGTATTTAATATTTTCCCAGACTGCTCTGCTTATATTTAATGAAGAAGATATGCTGAAGTATAAAAGTCACTTGTAATATTCATTATAAAATGCATTTTTTTACTGCTTAACAGCACATTTAATGGTATTTGTAATCTTTATACAATTTTTTATAATTTGATAGAAGTTGTGGATACTACTAAGTTATTAAAATACAAATCCATAACCCTTTGTTTCAAGAGTTGGATATATCACACTTATGTTTAAGGTTTATTATTTTTTACAGTTCACATCAGTTACTGGGAAAGATAGTTCAAAATATTTGAGAAAAAATACGCTAAATTGATTTTCGTTTTGTACTATTTTGCACATAAAAGGAGTCTAATACCAAATCTTTCTAAAGTTAACACATTATTACTTTTGTTAATAAGATATTTATTAAAATTTATAACTTAAAGAGTTAACTGTTATAAAAAATTTGGCATTAAAAGAAAATATAATACCTTCATGATATAATATGGGTTTAGGATATATATCTGAGCGGTATGTAGGTATGGTTAGGTCAAAGTTAGTAATCACTTGGTCAGTACTAGTTGAGGATATATTTGTAATTTTGTTAGGAAGTAAAACTCTACTGAGACTAGATTTTTTTTTTTATTTGGTAAGGTAAATTTCACTTGTTTTCTGTGTTGTGCATTGTTTGGATGTAATAACATGTTGCTTTTACCTCGATACTTTACAGTTTTTAGTAGCTGCTCTGTGTGGTACCAATTATAGTAGTGGCTGAAATTATATATTTCAATTTTCATTATCTTTTTTTTTAAAAAAAATAACAAATCGGGATACTGTGGACATTTTTTTTATATTTTACTTTCTTGCCTACTGTAGTTAGAATTGCTATATTAAAGGGGAAATAATCGTGGTAATGTCAAAAATTGGGTATCAGGTTTGTACAAATTACTATGTTTTTAGGGTTGAACTAGTTCATTTAGAGCAAAAACATATGTACTCGTATGTGTGTATATGTGTCTCACTGCTTTTGACCTTATATCTCAGGATTGATCGAACAAATTTGCCTAAGATTTGGCTATAGTATTTCTATGTTTGGGGGGATTCATCAAATATTTTTTTCAAAATTTGTTAAGGGGATGGGGGATATAGCAAAAAATATCATTTTTAAAAATCTTTCAAAAAATCAACCCACACCTCTTAAAATTGAAATGCATATTTTTTGTTCTTTTGTCCTAACTCCCTTCAGTTTAAATATTATTCAAACATTTTTACTTAATCTAATATCTTAAGTGTAACCTATATTTGAAATTTTTTCTTAAGATTTATTCATCAGCTCTAAAATATATACAAATTTTTTCCTCTTCTTAACTCTTTTAATATTAAATAAACTCTTTTTATTCTTAAATAATTTTTTTTCATCTCTTAAAGGACTGTTAAAATTAAAGTAGCTGTAAGACCTGTATTATATATATTCCAGGCCCAAAATGAGAAGCATTTCTTTTCATTGTTGTCATACTTAATTTTTCCAGTCTTTTTAAACAATCCACTTTTAAATTAATTTTTTTGTTAGGAATCAATTCTTTGTTCATAAATTTTTCCCAAATTTTCCCACGGATTAAGGAAGCCTATAAAATAAAAAAAAATTAATCAGAATTTAGGAATTTTGATGCTTAAATCTTATTTTGGTAATCATGTCTTGATCGGCGAAGCTGGGACAGTTATGTAATATTTGCCAGTTTATTTTTATTACATATGTTAACTTTCTTGGTTTTTTTTGTGAAAAAACTAATTTTTTAGAAATGTTTATTTGATGGCTTGATTTTTACTTCCGTTAGAGACTGTTTTTGCAAGAAATTATGTACAATCCTTGATCTTATTCAAACTTAAAAGTAAAATATTTGTTGATGGAAATTTTTGGAAATGTTTTATAGGAAAAGGTTTTTAGAATAAAAACTAAAACTGTACCAAAATATAAATAATAATAATTTTTTGATCTATTATTGAAAAAATTTTTGGAAATATAATAATGCCTTGAAATTTTTGTTTTAAAATAAGTAATATTTATGTAACAGTTTTATTGTAATGTAATGTAACAGAAAATCTTTTGATGAGGGTCAGTAGTTTTGTTGAAAGTAATCTTATTTATTAAGAAATATTATTACCATGCTTGGTATTTTATACAACATTATAATTAGAACTTATCCTTCTACCAGCACTGTATTGGAATAACCCATATGGATTGTGAAACTTTTTTTTTATCTTCAATCTCTGGACCATCATTATCAGTCTGTTTTCAGTAACATAAGTTTTTGCTGTAATCTTGGCGTTGTATTCAAGCATTACCCATAACATTAATCAAATAATTTTTTGTTACTTTTTTTAGTAACTATTTATGAAAAAATAAATTTTAATGAATCTTTATAAAAAAAAAAGCAAGTGGCATTTAATCTATATTATAAGAATTTAGTGATAATAATTATTTAGATTTTTTGGACAGAGTAAAAAAAACTCAAATTATGATATTAATTTTGAATGGATTTAGGTGGTTAACCTGGCAAAAATTTATGTGATTTAAATAATAGTAATGAACCATAAAACTATGTATAGAATAATATAATATTACGAGGGTTATTCTTTTTTCAAGGTCCGATCGGTCACTAAATTAAAACCTTTCATCATGTTGGAAGGAAAATATTCATCATGTTATAAGTGATGGAAAAATTCTTTCAACATTCAGTTATATTAATTTTTTATAGTTATAAAAATATTAAAACAATTTGTTTGAACGTAATAAAAATTAAATGCACCTGTGTAAAACAATAGTATAATGTGAGTAGAAGTTCTCTTGTTTACAATATTAATAAAAAAAAAAATTACTGTTTATCCTTCTACCTCATATTATAAACAGATCTTTTCCATGGATGCATCCATGAGTGCATGTATCCTAAAAAACTGGAGTACTAGTATTTGACCTATATCTTGGATACTTGAAATGCGATACCAAGAAAGTGTTGATTTCATTTCAAAGAATGATTCATTAATTAAGCATGTTATCAAATTTTTGTAAATTGAGAAATAATAATACTGATACTAAAAAGAATTTCTTTTTTATTTTAATTTTGATGGTTTGGAATACTTATTAATGGAATACCTAAGGTAAAATCACGAACATTAAACATACTAATGTGATGATTTTTTTTTTCATTTCATCATACTTATAGAAATCAAATGTAGAAGTATCCCTAAAGTAAAGAAACGGCACAAAATGATATGCAAAACATAAATTAAAATAACTTGTTTTCTTAGTTAGTGGAAATGTGATTCTGTAAACAGTTATTATGTAGCTTCATCGTTAGTGGTATTGTAGATGGCATTCAGCTTGAATTTGATAGGAGAAACTGTTATTAGCGTGGGATTTTTGTCAAAAGTATAAGGGACCAATCTAATGCAGGTGCCATTAACAACAATACTGTCTATTTAATATTACTAATGAAGTAGTTGCATAATACATGGGTGAATATCTTGAAGTATTATTTCTTATATTTTAAAAAGCGAGTCTTTTTTCTTAAATTATTATTGTTTCATTGTGTCATGATGTGAATTATAATATTATTTCTACCCAGTTAGCAGTACACAGTTAAGTGTGATTTAATATACATTGTAAACATAATAGAATATTTGTCATTAGATAAATTCTGTTTCTCAGGATTTGCTGAAAGTGATAATAAATGAGAATATTAATAGACATGAATCACTCATAATAATCATACTTTGATTCACTGTTAACCATTTCTCACTAATAATGATAAAAATAATAATAATAATAATATTGCCCCATTAGATTATATTTAGACTGGGTAAAGGCATCAAAGATCTTAGTGAAAAATTAGAATTCTTTCCATTTTTCATAATAAAAGACCTCAAATTGTACATCTTATCTTAAGTGAAACTTTTATAATATTTTGTAATAATTAATTGTCCCTTTAAAACCTGAAGCTATCTCAACTCTTGAAAGTTCTTCAGACTCTGTAAATTGAAGAGTGTGAAGTAAGACTGAAATACTGGTGGCTATAGTGGCATTTTATGAACTTTTTTTTATAGATCACTGAAGTTTAACAATGTGATTGTAGTTTTTTGCATCTATTAGTAGCTAATAACAAAGAATCATTGCTATCTAAAAGTATTATTAATTCTTTTATAATAATATTAGATTTTCATAAATGAAAATTTGTGTTAAGTTTTTGTTGTGTGATAAAAACCTCATAAAGTAAACATCCTGGTGATCTTTGTGGCAGAGTGATAGTGTTTATCTTTCATGTGTAAGTTTCTGAGTACAATTCCTGGTTGATCTTGGCTTTCTTCATATGCCGCAAAATTCATCTACCATTCCAAAGTTGTACTTAGGCAGTCTGTTGTTTCTGAAGAAAATAAACTAATAATGTCAGTTATTTTTTCTGCAAATAATCTCTATTTACAATAGCATGAAATTTAATCTTAACACAGGGAAGTTTTTGTTTATTTCTATGTTTTGGCTATATTCTTTGACCACGCCCATTCTTTTAAGTTTGTGTAATGAGTTATTATTGTTCTTTGGTTGTTTGTTAATTATTTGTTAAAATAGTGTTTTTGAAAGTTTATTTCATTTTTTATTACAAAATCTTGTTTTATATTTTTTTTCTGTGTGTCTTGAGTATATAACAATGGACATAACTTCAAAAAAGTGTTTGAAAATTGTTTATTTTCCTGCATATACCAGTATGACAGATAGATTTCTAGTGTGGTTTTGGACTAGTGGCAGTGAATGCTATTTTAAAATAATTAAAGACAAGTATGGCCGTAAAAGAAAAACTACTCCAGCACAGGATCGGTTATTAGTGAATAAAAGTAAATGTAATCCAAAATTATTTGCTGTGAACTTAACTTGAGAATTAGCAGCCAGTGGAACAGATTTACATGTGATAACTGTTAGATGCAGACATCTTGCAAGTGTATGAAAAGCTTATCAGCCAGCTAAAAAGCAGTTTTAAATGCAGCAATGTGCAAAAAAAAGCTTTTTTTGGGCCAAATCATATACTAACTGGAAAAACCTTATGTTTTCTGATGAGTCACATTCTATGTTCAGGAGCAAAGTGTTCCATATATTAGAAATGCATCATATGAAAATATATCATCAGCTCATGTTTGTTTTGGGGTTGTTTCACACTTGAAGACCCTTGTCGTTAGTTCTAATAGAGATGTGTGTTGAAAAGTGATAGAAATATCAAGATTCTGAAGGAAAGGTTGTGGCAACTTCTAAGTAAATTCCCACAAGGCAAGGAAATGTTACTACATGATTTGATGCCGTGCCATGCTACCAAAAAAGTGGAAAATTTTTTTGAAGAATGAAACATTAAGGTGCTCATTTGGCCAGACAACTCCCCAGACTAAACCAATTGAAAATCTTTGGGCAATAGTAAAAAAACAACTCTCAAAAATGAATTTTACTATAAAAATTGACCTCATTAAAGCAATAATATCAGTTTGGTTTCATGATGAAGAAATCAAAGAAATGTGCATTACTCTTATTGAATTGATGCCAAATTGTGTATGAAGTGATTAAGAATAAAGAAGGACATAATAGATAGTCAAAAATTATATAGGTATGATCTTTTTTCCTAAATAAAATTACTTTTTATTAAATAACATCTGTGTTTGGATTAATTTTTAAGATAAATTTTAATTGTTAATTTTTAATCATTTACTGTAGTAATTTTGTGAATGAGCACTGATAACCACACTTTATTGTATGCCCAAAAAAAATATATGTAAACAATTAATGCATTATAATGCTTTGGCAGAAGCTATCAAAAGATTTACCTTAAATTTTTATGTAAAGACACAACCACTGGTTTAAAATTTTCTAACTTGGCTAATTTTATAGAAAAATTAATGATTCTTTCCAAACACCTAGTGATTAATTCAGAAAATATGGTCTAGAGTGTACAGTTTTTATGATTCATCAGTAATTTTTTTTATTGTCCTATAAAAAACTAAATAAATCCAAGTTACATGACATAAAATTGATCAGTTATCTACAAAAAAAGTAGATTAAAAGTAGGTAGAAAAATTTAGAATTACCCTGCAGTTATTTCATGAATAAATATTAGAGAAAATTAAATCTGCTACTAATTTATGTAAATAAAGCACTATTTAAACTGCATAAATTCTATTTTATCAGTAACAAGCAAAGATGATTTATAATTATAATTTTTTTTTATATGTTAAGCAAAGTAAATGTAACAGAGGTCAAGATCAATAATGATGTAAGGATTTCAGGCTGTTTTTTTTTATTGATGGCTGTTTTTAGTGATGAGTTTTGTTCACTTAAAATCATTATTTCATTTATTATTTTGGTTAGTGGTGTATAATTATTAAAAAAAAATATAATTTAAACATAGTTTTTACTCTACTGACGATTATAATCAGTATTACATAAAAACATCTTATCACAGTGCTTTACTAACTGTTTAAACACATCACCATGCTCCAAAAATGATTTTTAAGCCATTAATTATTAGATCTAGGCTAATGATTTTCTCCACACTTACCAACTCCCATACTCTAAATTTGCCTCGTTCAAACATTCAGATCTAATATCTATTGAACATTAAAATTGTGTAAACAGTCAGTATAAATTAGCCATATATTTTTAATTAATAACCTTGAATGTTAGTTATAATTGAAATGAAAGATGAAAGATGAATCTCTGTTGGTGATATCTGTTCAGTTACTCCATAAACATGTCTTATTATTAAAATATTCTTTTGTACGTATAATCTTGATTGCATATTTGATTGAAACTCACAAATTTGTTTGAACTTAACTCTGATTCAGACTTATGTTAGATAGTATTTCAAGAATTTTTCAGTGGGAGTTTTACTCCCACTTTAATCAACAACAATCCTTTTTAATTTTCTTTTCATAATGTAATTTTCCTAAAAAAATAATTAGAATGTACGTTAACCTGTATAAAATTCTTACCAATTTTTTTCTAAAAATCTTTTGATATTTTTACTATTTTTGGGTTATTTGTATTTCAACTATGACAAATATTAAATTAAATCAGCAATTGCAACTCCCTCTTGAGAAGGGGGCGCATTGCTCCCTCCAAACAGTTAGTGCCCCGTTGTGGCTTATTCCTGCTAGCCTATGAAACGTTAGCACCAAAAGGACTTCAGTGGACGGTCTGAAGGAGAATTACATTGGGAGCACGGGTTAAAAAAGCCTAGTCTCCCGCGGTCGGACCCAGAAATGGGTTTGAGAATGATGGATTCGAACGGATATGGAACGCTATACAAAAATCCGTCCATAAAACTAAAAGAAAACTTAAACTCATACCTGACATTAAAATAAACCCTTAAACACGCCCGATTAACAGAATCATACAGCAGCAAGGGACACTGTCCAGGCTGTGCGATTTGAAGGGAGAAATTTGTGAAACTCCCGCCACTTTTGCGTTTCGTTCCATGACAAATATATTTAAAACTACAACAGCCCAACGGGCTGGTCTAGTGATTAACTCATCACGCAAATCATTGATTTCAAAGTCGAGAGTTCTAAGGTTCAAATCCTGGTAAAGGTGGTTACTTTATACAGATTTGAATACTAGATCATGGATACCGTTGTTCTTTGGTGGTTGGGTTTCAATTAACCACACACTTCTCAGGAATGGTCGACCTGAGAAAGACTACAATTCATATACATTAATTACATATCCTCATTCATCCTCCGCAGTAATACCTTACAGTGGTTTCTGAGGCTAAACAGAAAAAGAGAGAGAGGAGCCTTGATAATTATAATGTTATTGTTGTGTGTATTAAAACAGTAAAAGAAAAAAGTACTTTTTATAAAACAAGATGTAGAAAACTGAATGATTTCTGATGACGAGATTTTGTAACATTGCTAAATAATAATTTTAAGTTTCCTTCAGATCTAGATGTAAAAGTGGTACTCATATGATTGAGAATTAGTTTTGACATATTTATGAAAATTCAGAATTTTTACTTGCAAGCCTCTATTTGATGAATTCCAATGTTGATTTTTCATTTTGAAAAAGTTTTACTACTCACCATATCTTTACTTTCATGTCACTTTTAATTTTGTATTACAAGAAAACATTTGGAATTGTGTGTGTGCGCGTGCACACAAAGAGAGAGAGATATGGTTTAAGTTTCATTTTATATATATATATATATATATATATATACAGGTGATTCAAAGAAATGGGAAATTTTGAAAGTTGTGTTGGTAGCAGTGAGCGATAGGTACCACTTGATAAGTGGCCCCAGCCTCTCTAACCTAACCTGCCATTTAGTTGTCATGGATCCTTGGAGCGGTGCGCAACGTGCATTTGCTATCAAAGCGTTTTACAAAAACAATGACAGTGTGGAGGGAGCGCGTAGAGAATTTCGCCGTCATTTTAATCTGGGACGGCACGACCGTGTTCCATCAGCACATGCAATTAAAACATGGATATCTAATTTTGAGGAAACCGGTTCGGCAATGAAAAAGAAACCTTCAGGCCGTGAGCGAACCGTTCGTACACCACAGAATGTTCAACCTTTACAAGATGCTGTCACACGGAGTCCACACCGGTCAATCCGTCGTCTCTCAGCATCTTTACAATTGCATAGTTCAAGTGTTCGAAGAATGTTAGTGAAGGACTTGCAATACCATCCATACAAGTTGCAGATCGTCCAGGAACTGAAACCGAACGATGCAGTTGTGCGAACACAATTCTGTAATGTAATGTAATGTTTCAGAAGATAAACGATAACGAAGAGTTTGTTCACAAACTGCGGATGTCAGACGAAGCGCATTTCCACCTCAGTGGATTTGTTAACAAGCAAAATTTCAGATACTGGGCACAAGAAAATCCTACGCAGCTACACCAGCGTCCGTTGCACAACCAGAAAGTGACCGTGTGGTGTGCTATGTCATCTTACGGTGTTATAGGCCCTTATTTTTTTGAGGATGACAACGATCTTGCGATTACAGTGATGTCGGCTCGTTACGTAGCCATGCTTGAAGCCTTTGTTGTGTAACAACAAAAGAGATTTCCACCGATTCTTAACACAGCCTAGTTTCAACAAGACGCAGCAATGTCACATACTTCATGAATATCGATGGCAGCTGTACGCCGTTTGTTTGGACAATGTGTCATTTCACGAAATGGTGACATTAGATGGCCTCGCAGATCACCTGATCTCTCAGCTTACGATTACTTTTTGTGGGGTCACCTTAAAAGCAAAGTGTTCCACAGTAGACCTGCTACAACGGAAGAACTGAAGGCAAAGATTCGAGAAGCAATTGCAGAAATTCCAGTTGTGATGTTATGTCAAACCATGAACAATTTAACGAAGAGACTTCGTGAGTGTTTATGTAGAAGAGGAGGTCATCTGCAAGATGTTATCTTTAAAAAATAAACTAAAATGTATGTATCCTAAAATGGCAACGTTTGTACAATTACGTGAAATAAAATTCATTTTATAAAAAAATTTTTCATTAACGTTATTTAATTTTTTTAATTTCCCGTTTCTTTGAATCATCCTGTATATAACTAAATCACTAAAACACAATAAACAGAAAAGTTAAACGTACCAAATCAATACCAAGAATCAATTTTCATGGGATGTCATGTCTTCAGTTGTTATTTAATTTTATAATTACATTAAAATCAATTGTTATTGTAAAAAACTTAAAATATAAAAAAATTATTCTTGGTATTGATTTGGTAAGTTTAACTTATCTGCATACTGTGTTTTGGTGGTGGTTAAAGTTTGATTTAATATTGGATTTAATTTAGCACAGTGGTTGATATGTTGAATTATTTGATTTTCAAAAAAATTATATATATAGTTATTAAATTGTATATTTTCAACAAAAAAAAATATATATGTATATATCCTAAATGAAAATTTCTCAGTTAAGTATTTCTATTAAGTATTTTATTTTATAAATCTTCATGTAATGCAGCCATTTTACAATATTATTATATAAAACAAAAATAAACACAAAAAAATAACACAACGTTTTGCTGTTTTCCAGTGTCAAGACAAACTGTCTTGGTTTTGCCGATGACTTGGCACTACTTGTAAATGATATAGATGAAGCTAAATTGCAGTTATTAGAACTTCAAAACATTGCAAATAAAATTAGCCTCAAAATATCATTCTAAATACAGAAATTATTCCCCAAAAACCAACACTATTAAAAGAAATAAACATAAACGGTAATAAAATCAAAATCGTAACCCAATTTAAATACCTCTGAGAAATAACAACAAACAACCTAAACAAAAAAATCTTGATCCAAATAAAAAGAAACAAACTAGCTAAAGCTCAAAAATTTACGTGGTACGCTTACAATAAAAAATGCTTGGCAATAAACTCAAAAAATAAGACACTATTACACAATTGTAAAACCAGAAGCCACTTATTCAACAGAAACACTTCCACCTAAACGAACAGTCAAAGACAGGCAGATTAAAATCGAAAGAAGAATTTGAAGAACCTGCATCAGTAAAAAGTACCAGAAAGACGGGCAGTGGTTGATTGTGCCCAGCAAAGTTCGTGTACAAACAGTTAGAAATCATCACTGATACCATTCGTAAGAGGAGACTAGGATTCTTTGGACATGTCATGAGGATGACATGTTTCAAGACTTGATTCAAGACTTCTGAAACAGCTAGTACAGTACAATCTCGACTCGAAAAACACCAAGACAGGATGCAGATGATCAGAGAAATAAGAGAGGATTTGAAGGAATTTGGTCTTACACCGGAAGACAGATAAAAATAAAAGAAAATAAAATTTTCGCAGATAAAATAAAATTAAACAAGAAAATCAATAACAAAAACACTCATTTCACTGAAGAAAATATTCACAACACGAACATTTTCAAAGAAATGAAGTTAGATAGGGCACAAAGATCAGAATGTATGAAAAAGTACTGAGAGGATCGCAAGGCCTCAAACAGTCCCATCAAAGAGACTTTGATAATGGACTAATTAAAGTGATCTTATACGGTCATAAAAGGTAATAAAATAATAATATATAAGATTGTGAACGTACATTATTTCTGAAGTCTATATTTTGTTAAGCCAATCAGAACCTAGCTGTAGGTGGCCAGTGTGCTGCTCTTAATAAAAAGATTTATAGGCCATTAAAATTAAGCCTTTGATTTTTTCTTGATTTCTTAGTCTCACTTCTCTCTGATGCTCTACACTGTTTACAAAGCACATGAGTAGAAACTTGTTACTGTTACTAAGTTGCTAAGTAACTATAATTGGTTATGACCTTGATCTAAACCCAAGAAATTTTACCCAATGAAATTACCACATACGTTTTGAAAATAAATAAATTCCTCAACATGATGAAAACTATTCTAAAAGAATTTTTTTCAAACTTATTTTCATCTAGAATCAGAAAACCTGCTGTTGCCTTGATGTTTGACTGAAAATTAAACATGAAAAAAATCAGCTTCTGAAGAGACTAAATTACAATGTGCTGTAATTTTATGCAATTTTCTCTATTTATTTACATAATTCTAGTATCATAAATTTTACCATATTAACAAAATTTGTTACCATTTAAAAGAAACATTTGTTATCTAAATATATTTGGTTTGGTGTTAATGCTATTGAATATGATCATTCCATTTCTGTTTTTGAGTTGATTTATTGTCACCCACTTAAGATATGTGAATGCCTAAATTCCTTTTTAAAATGTTAGCTTATTTAAATGTCTACTAAAAATTGTTTTTTGAAGTAAGAAATTGTTTACTGTAGTTTGTAAACGTGTGGATATTGTAATATATTAACTGTTAAACCTTTTCAAGTATTTAATTTAACTTAATAATATAGAATTTACATGTATTTTATGTATAAAAACAAATAAATATATTTAGTTTTAGGTCAATTTTGCCTCGCTGTTTTCTGTATTCTTTCTTAAGTAAGCGAGAGATTTCTTATAATAATAATAAATAAAAAGATATTTCAGCTTATTTACTGGGATATATTTAAAATGAAAATTTAATTAACATTTTTTTTTTGTTTTAAAAAACTACACCCTCATGCAGCTTGTTGTACAATATATATTTTAGAGATTCTGATAAAAATTATCAGTTATGAAAGTAATTTAGGTCACAGATGTTAAGCTTAGGCGTGGTGTTTTATTGCAGTGGTTTTCCATTTTATTTTTATTAAGTAATTTTTAAAGTAGGCTTTTTAATTTATAAAAGTTTTTGTAGAAGTATAATTTTATAAACCAGCTATTAATTAATAGTAATAATAATAATAATAATAATCATTATATGATCTTGTCTTAAGGAAAGTCCCTGAGTCTAACACTATGTCAGTTCTATTCTTTTATTAATAACTTTGATGCTTCTCATGCCATACCATCCTTTTAGCTATGTTTTCAAAAGTTCTAAAACTACTCTTTTTATAATTTTCGATGTGCCATGTTCAAAAATCATTATCATATCTTAATATCATTCATATATATATATATATTTTTATATAGATGATTTTTATATGTATATATTATTTTATCGAACATTAAAATCATTATATCAAATAATTATTACATAATAATAATATTTATATCATCAGACACAGTTCATAAAAAAGTAAAATCACCTAATTGTTTGAATTCAGACATTATATTATTATTTATAATATGTAGAGGGGTCCAAAAATGTACTCACTGTTTTCTAGTGCATATCTCGTGACAAATTTGACTTGATGTGACAATTTTTGGCACTGAGAGATGGTTATGGTATGTGTTCAAAATGACCATTGATGCTCATGGCGTCAAACTGCACATCAAACTACAGTTGTTAGTGTACCATTAAGTGGCTTAATGGCAGCACATGACTTGATTTTTTCATGTAGCTCGTCTATTGTTGCTGGTTTTTGTCAATATACGTCATTCTTGACGGTTCCCCAGAGGTGTCAAATCAGGAGATCGAGGTGGGTACTCAACAGCATCTCTTCGACCCACCCACCATCGAGAAGAGCTTTATCATGGTACAAGCTGACATCACGATGGTAGTGAGGTGGAGCTTTGTCTTGTTGCAATTAAAAATGTTCTTCACCGTACAGGTTTTGGATGGCAGGCAAAATCCTTGTCTGAAGCATATCAAGATACGCTTCACCAGTTGTGGTATCCTCGAAGAAGAAGGGACCAATCAAACCACTCACTGATAGACCACAGCAAAGCCCCCCCCTCCCAACCAGTGGAATATTCACTGCCTTGTCCACGTGAGTGTGAGGATTTTCAGGAGCCCAGTAGATGCAAATGTGGCGGTTCACAGTACTGTTACATTTGAATTGCACCTCGTCAGTCTACAGAAACTTCCCTGCAAATTCCTCATCCTCACCAACCATGTGCTGAAACCATTCGCAGTACTCCATCTTTTGATCTGGGTCGTTCTCATTCATCGCGTGCAGCAGCCTTGGAATGTACACTTTCCATTTTGCACTCTTAAGAATGCATCTTACACATCACTGGACGTGTTGTTATGGTTGGCCAGATCTTTCCTTGTTCAAAACTATCTCTGCTACTGCCATTGTGCCTTGTGAATGTTCTCGTACTTCTGTTACTACTTCAGCACAGCCTTGCATTCAACAAACAGTAATTGAACCTCACCCATTTTTGCTACTTGACTGTCTTCTGCTGCACTGGCTAATATGACTGGCTCGTTCCACCACTAACCACCTGTGCATGCGTGGAATAAAATTGCCAGCTCTGCCTATCACGACAAATTTAATACCTTAACACTACACTACACATTAGATTAGTGATTTTAAGTCTTTTTGTTTAGATATTATTTAATTACAAACAGGAATGCCATTTTTTGGACCCCTCTGTGTGTGTATATATATATATATATATATATATATATATATATATATATATATATATATATATTTTATTTTTCTTAGTTTTTCTTCTGCTGTTACAGTTTTTTTATAAGGTTTTGTGATAGAATTGTTAACTCTACACTTAGACAACTAGCTGAGTTAACCAGTTCTCACTCTTTATTACAATTACTTTAGACTTGCCAGGGTAATATAGATTTCTTTATTTTAAAGTGCTGAAAACCTAACTTGCTACTCCTTTTGCTATTTTGTGTAACTACAAACATTCTGTTATGATTTGCCAGACACTAAAAGGTTTATGGCATCATTTAAAGGGTTTACAATTATATTCTATTAAGTCTGTACCGTATTTGAATGTAACATCACTTACAGCTAGGATCAGCTGTGGGAACCTATTTAATGTTTATTTCTTTACCAGATCGTGTTCCAGACTTTAGTATCGCCTTTTCTTAAGTAAAACTCTTGGAGACTTTGTAGTAGCATAGAGAGAATTAAAGTAATACTTCTCCCTAAAAAGATCACAGTAGATGTTCTACCTGTAACATATTCACTGTAACAGCTATTTAACTACTCCGACAGCCCTTCTAGGTTCATGAACTTTCTCATTTCTGTATCTTTTAGTTCTTTTTCTTCTTACCACAAACTCCTATCATGTAGTTTGTGAGAACTTTACAGCGTCACATAGGCTGTGTTTGCTGTGCTAAGCTGGTAGTGGTGAAACAATCACTTAACTTGTTAAGGTAGTGATATTTAGTCTACGGGATTATACAGGTATTCTATGCAATCTCCAAGGGTATCGAAAAGCTAGCCTCAGTTAATTAGCGAATGAGATGGCTTTTTAGCTCTTCACATTCATTTTAAATTTATTGTATGAGGAATTCATTTTGAGTAGAATGTATTATTGGATAATAAAAAAAACCATTAAGCAGTTCTTAAAATGATTCATATTGTAGGTAGATGAAGATGTTTATTAAGTTATCTTTTTTATTTAAGTAATTATTTTTCAGTCTGATTTAGTCACTGAAGATATAACAGTCACCTTGTAGGGATTGATTTTCATTATTTCACATTCTCTTATTAACAGATGAAATTATGTTAATCACATTCATACTAGGTTTAAATATTGTTTATGTAATTTACTCTTTATCATGTTACTGCATTTTAAAACTAAAACATTTTACTTAATATGTGTACAATTCATTGTGTCTTCATCTTTACACAAAGTGCACGAGAGTGTGAGTGAAAACAGAGATGTATTTTTTCTTTTCTATTTTTGTATAGTAATGTATCTAGGTATGATTTTGATCAACTGTATATTTTATTTTTCTTTTTACAGAGGAAAGCCAAAGGTGAAGAGTTATTTGAAAAAGTGTGTGAACATCTCAATCTTTTAGAAAAGGATTATTTTAGTTTGACATATAGTAATGAACATGATCCTAGAAATTGGCTTGAATTAGACAAACGGATATCAAAATTCATTAAAAGTAAGTATAAATAATTTATACTTAATAACAATAATAACTATTATATTACACTTTTTTTTCATGAATTTGGAAATTGTCTGATTATCTTGATAATTTTAAACATGCAAAAAATAGTATGCTTATGTTTTCATTATTAAGTAGCTATTTTTTTTTTCTTATAGAGCTGGCGCTATTCATTTAATGTTACTTAAATATTAATAAATTAGAATAATACTTTCTAAATAAATTCATCCTTTCATCGTATGCTTCATTAATTTGTCACAGAAAGTAATATCCACACTTCATCAGTGTAAAGATGTTCAGAATAATAAAACTTAATGTTAAATTATTATGTTTTATTCTTCATAAAAATATTTACAGTAGACTCCTCCCCCTTAACTAATTGGCTTCTGGAGAGTAGTTGAAAATTGAGTGGTTATTAATTGAGTCCTTTGTATTGTATAAAAAATATTTTTGCTGACAACTGCAAGAAGGTTCCTCTTTTAGTACATATTTTAGGTAAAATTAGTAATAGTATTTTAATGGAGGAATAATTGGATTCTGTATTATTCTACTAGTACTGTTCATTCTCAGCCTGACAGAGAAAACGCAAGATTTTTCATAATTTTTTTTTAATGTAGTCACCTTGGAATTCAATAATTTACCCAGCAACTTTCAAACTTTACTTTCAGTACAATACAATTTGTCCAACTCTGCAAAATTAGCAGTTTCTCAGCTTTGATCTATCATTTGAAGTGAATCTTCATCCAGCATGCTGTCTCTTCAGGTTTGAGAGGAGGAAGTATTCACTGGGAGTCAACTACAGTGCATGTTGAAGCACTTCAAAGGTTAAGACATGGAGTTTTACAGCAACAATCCAAGTCTTGTGGGCAGACTTATAGTAAAGGAGCACTTTTTTTGGTTAGGTGTGAAAATTTAGCCTGAATAGAATCCTTCATTCAGTCCAGTAATGAAACGTAATACTACCCATTGATTGTCCTACTTTTTTTTACCCTATGAGCACCACACCACAAGAATCCCAAAAACCATAGCCATGACTTTTCCTGCAGATTTCCATTTTCATTTTGTTTGGCACCCTTTCACTTGCTCTCATCCACTGCTTGGATTGCTGTTGGGTCTTTGTGTATAAGGTGAATTAATGTTTCATCTTCTGTTATAAAACATGAAAGAAACCAAGTGGAATCATATTTAAATAAATTCATCGAGAAGCGCTCAGTCAAATGCATTTTTGATTGTTGTTAAAAAAGTCATCAAGCAGAAAGCTTTTCATACATATGGAAAGGACAGCAGGGAATGTACTGCTTACTGTATTTTTATTATGTGAAATGAATAACTTTTAATTTTTTTTTTTACTTAAGTGCTTATATTTTTATGAACTAGTATAATTTATTTGCATTAAAGAAAATTTGTAAGAATAGCTATAAAATATTTGAGGTAGTATGTTATTGCCCATAACATTTAATGTTCTTTAATTATGTGAAAAACAAACATTATTTATTTATAATAAGAGAAAATTCTTTTTTGGAATAAATTGTTCAAGAAAATTTTTCTATAATTAAATAATTTACTACTATATTATGGTAATTTCATTATTAAGACAAATAGTTACAATTAATAATTCTGTAAACATATTATTTTTTTGCGCCACAGTGAAACTTGCTATTGAAATTTTGTTATCTATGACATACTGAGTTTTAAAAATTGGAAATTTTCTAAAAATGTACACATGGTGCACTTTGTGAAAAGGAAAATGTAAAAGCTTTACTTTTGCCTGAGTTAGCCTTCAATGTCCATTTAGCTTTTTCGGAAAATAATGTTGGAAGCAGCAAGTCTAATTCTTGAATTCAGAAAAGCAGGCTACTGTTAAATTACTAAATTACAATAAAACAAAATAAGACATTTCTAATTGCTAGACAAATTTCACATATATAATTAACAACATTGGTTTACTTGAATAATCAGACCTCTACAGATCAAGCTATAATAAGTTAGGTCTACATGGAAAAATGAGATATAGATTTTCAGAGCTATACAGAGAATAAATAAAACATGGATTTCCATTTCTGAATCTACTTTTACAAACCACTCCCAATGAAAAAATTCCCTTCACAAACATTAATATGAAAATCTTATATACAGAGTTGTTGTACATTTGAGGTTCGTGGAATATAAAAATGCACAACATAAAAACAACATTATGAAATGAAGAAACACAATTTAAATTTAATTACACACTTCAAATACGCAAAGACCAAACATCTTTCAAAACTATTCAGATACCAGAAGCACGCCCAACTATGCTGCAAAAACCATTACTTTCAGCAGGAGCTCTGAAGAAGCTTAACATGAAGAAATGTTTACTCAGACAAAAGTGAACACCCTTTCCTATTTAAAAGGTGTACTGCAATCATTTTTTTTATAAGTTTTCAGTTATTCTAGAAAAGGTTCTACACAACCTTTATTATACCTGTTTATTTTTTCTTTGAAACAAAAAAATTGTAATTTCTTTAGTTTTTTTGTGCATTGTTCATAAAAAAAATTGGACATTTTACTGATTATCAAGATTTAATTTTTTCACATTTGATTTACATAATCTGTAACTTACTTTGATTTAGTTGAGACCGAGACAGATATTTTCAGTATGAATAATGGTTAAATTTTATTTACTTCATTGAATCATTTCTGTGCAATAATGTCTTTGTAATATTATTATTTTATTTTTTATTGTTTATTAAATTATTCATTATTAACGTCCCCTTTTAAAAAAAAAAATAATATTTTAAATAAAATACTCATAATCTATCAAGTAATAATCTGTTATCAGTCTATTCTGTAAAGTTCAGGCAATTATTTTTCGTATATTAAAGAAACTATTTCTTGTAAGTTTTCAAAGATTAGATGTAGTAATAAAATGCCAATACAGAAACATATTTAGTTGCAGTTCTTTTATAGAAGTTACGCTACGATGGCTTCCTTTAAAGATAGATATTGTTCTTGCTTTAGAGATGTTAATGGATAGCATCTTATATCCATAGCAGTATTTCGAGAAAAAATTAATTTTGAAATCCCATTGGTATATTTTTTTTTAAAAATTTGAAATTATAAGTAGTAGTAGTTTTATTAAAAGAGTATGGTTTCCTCTAAATCTAACCCAGATTGAAAGTAGGTATAGATTGAATTAGCATAGTGTGTATACTGACACTAAACTAGATGGAAAATTGCTTTACTTAATCAGATACTGTCTTCTATTTTAATAAAGTTGATTTGATAATCACTGACTTAAATGTTTTTAGTTTTGATTGTGTTATAAACTAGCCCAGAAAAGAGTACATGAATTTCCTCATGAATTCATCTTATAACTAGTATAGAAGTTGTGTTTCAAAAGAGATAAATGCTTTTAAAAAAAATAATTGGAACTTTATTTTGCAACAGGATGTATGACTTCTGTCATGAGTAACCTCAGAATTATTCAATTCTTTTTTATATTACTCTCAGTAACTTCAAATTTATGCTTATTGAATTTTTTTTAGCTACATTAGAATCTGTAACTTTTTCATTCAGTTGCAAAAAACAGTGAAAATGACTTCACTTGCCAACGGTCTTGAATTGGTCTATTATCATCTATAAAGTAATATTCATTCATTTTATACTTTTTGCCTTCTGAATTAAACTTAACAATTTTATTATAACCTATTTTCAGATGAGCAGCAGTGGGTATTTAATTTTGAAGTGAAATTTTATCCACCAGATCCTGCTGGATTAAAGGAAGATATTACAAGGTATTCTATTTGTAAAAACTGCAGTGTGTGTATGCTTTTTATTTAAATATTACTGTAATTGTGATGTTATTAGAAATAAAGATAGCAAAGTCTTAATGATTTAAGAGTGGTAATTTTTGGCGGGAACTTAAGTAAAAAAAACTGTGATAACTTGTGATATATTTAGACAATCTGAATGAATTTAATATAGTTTATTACCTGAAAAGCAGAGACATTTTTCAGAACTTTGTAAACAATGATCAGTTTTAAAATCACTGATCTTAAATAATTATTAAAATCGGTTTCTTGAGTTCAAGTTTGAACAGATTTCTTTGGATTCTGTATGTAGTTCTCCCATGCAAACCATGGGAGTTCCCCCATTCAACTTATCACAAATAGATGGCCTGCCAGAATTTTTCTACCTAATAAGCTGATGATCCCACAGCAATTATTTTCATGCAGTGGCTCTTTATTTAAAACATGCTGATTTCCTTGTTAAACAACAGTCACTGAATCTAATTGTGCAAATCTAAGAATATCCTGAATCTACTTCTGAACTGTACGCATTTTGACTGATCGGCATTAGAAGAAAGGCATGAAAAATGTAACGTGGTTTATGTTCATTACTCATGATTTTATTAAATGTATTTGCCAATTGTAACTAAATAACGTTCATGATATTAGTGTACTAACAACAAAATCTTTTACAATGAAAAAAATTCAAAATAATTTTTAAAAAAATTGCAATAGATTTGCTTTATTTTTTCAACAAAAAAAAATTTCCAAAAAAATAAAGCAAGCAAATGCAGTTTGCTACTTTGTCAAGAAGTTCTTCATTCAAAATAAAAATGTGAGCACATGCAGCAAACAAACCAATGCACCATGTTTTTTCATCTGGTTAATTAGTTTAATTTTGAATCTTTAAGCATGGTGTTTTCTTTTTTATATTGTAAAGGGGAACGTCAATTTTATTTGAAGTTTCTACATATACAATACATTTATCAGTTTTATCAATTGTTATCCTATTTTATTTTTGACATATTTTAGGGGGAAAATATGTTAGTTTTATATTTATTTATTTATTGTTTTCTTCTGGAACTGATGTTTAAAATTTTCGCTTTAGTAAACACACTATTATTTTTATATATGAACCGTACATAATGTTTTTCTTTGTGAAAATAAATTGTTTTAATATGTATAAACAGTATTTGTTTATACATAATATATGTAAAATATTAATTGTTAATATATGTAAAAGTATTTGTTTAGAGCTATTAATGTTATCAGTGATTTCTATTAGTTTGAAAAACATAGCACAGATGACAAGAAATGCTTTATTCAAAATAAAAATGTGAATACATACAGCAAACAAACCAGCACACCATGCTTCTTCATCTTGTTGATGATGTATTGCATTACCGTTATTGATTATCTGTGCATACGAGGTGTTTCAAAAAGTAACAAGCATTTTTGTTTTTTAGAAAGAATTTTATTTATTCATCTATTTTAATGTTATCCCCTTCAAAATAATCCCCATTAGATATTATACACTTATAAAGGAAGCGCTTTTTTCAATCCCCAGAATACTTTGGAACTTGATCTTTGGAATAGTGTTTAGCTATTTCAGCTATTTGCTTTTAATTTCATCTATGCTTGAAAAACGACGTCCCTTTAAGGTTCCCTTTATTTTTGAAAATAGAAAAAAGTCACACAGGGCCTTATCTGGTGAATATGGTGGCTGAGATATCATTACAGTTTTGTTTTTGGCTAAGAATTGACGAACAAGCAATGAAGTGTGAACAGGCGCATTATTGTGGTGCAAAAGCCATGAATTGTTTCACCATAAATTTGGGTGGTTTTTTTTCCAGATTGCTTCATGCAAACGGCATTGAACTTGTAGATAATACTCCTTATTGATCGTTTGACCTTGTGGCAAGGACTCATGTTGCTCTATGCCATTACAATTGAAGAACATGGTGAGCATAACCTTCATGTTCAACCATACTTGTTGAGCTTTTTTCGGTCTTGGTGATCGAGAATGCCTCCACTGGGATGGTTGAGCCTTAGTTTCAACATCATATCCATAAATCCATGTTTCATCATCTGTTATGACACGTTTCATGCATCATTGTTGACTTCATTTAGCAACTCCTGAGCAACATCCATTGGCCACTGTTTTTGATTGAAATTCAACAGTTTTGGAACAGATTTTGCTGACACATTTTATACCCAAAACATCTGAAAAAATTTCATAGCATGAGCCAGTTGATATCCCAACATCATAAGTGATTTAGTGATCATTCATAATAATTTCATTCACTTTTTCCATGTTTTCATCAGCTGATGTGCTGGGGCGTCTAGGGCACTCATCATCTTCAACAACTTCATGACCTTCTTGGAAACGCTTATACCATTCGTAAAACCTTGGTTTACTCATAGCAGACTCACGAAAAGCAATATTTAACATTTTTAAAACATTGCTACCCTTTATTCCATTCTTATAGCAAAATTTAATACAAATTCTCTGATCCATTATTTATACAAATAAAAAATTGCAGATCATACCAAAACACGTGTTATCCTTTTGACAGCTGACAACAGACTAAACATCCAATATGGCTAAAAATGTACAGATACTTTTCAAACATGTTTACCAATACAACAATGAAAAAATTTCAAGAATCGAACTAATACAACCCATGAAATTTCAAAATTCTTGTTACTTTTTGAACACACCTTGTACATCTGAAGACTACTCCAATCTGAGCCCATTCATTATCATTGCTCTACTGTATTTTGTCGGGAGACCTCATCATATCTTTGGAAACCTAAATGGACTAATGCATGTTTATATAATATAAAAGTAGATAATGTATAAGAATATTATGAAATGACTTTGATAGTATGATCTACCTGTATAATTTAAAAATATTGTATTTTAGTTTTTTTTTAAATACCTGTTTTGTATACATATTTTGTGGGTTCTGCTGCTCCAGGTCTACTGCCTTCCTTTGTTTCAAAAGATCTTGGGTTGGTTTACTACTTTCTACCCAGCATTTTATCCTCACCCAACATATTTTCTTAAATTTTTATTTTGCCTTTTATAGTTTTCCATTTTCCACAGTATGCTTCTCGATATTTCATTTCTGGTGATTGCATTCTACTTCCTGTCCCTACAGTACCCTGCTTCCTGCTGGATATGTAAGTTTTGGATAGATAGGTAGTAATAGGCACTTCTTATACCATACTGGACTTCTGACATTTCAGTAAAACTAGATCATTGTGGAACATTGCTTCTATTATTTTTCTGTTTTCCAATTTTTAAGTATGCAAATTACTTAAATAATTTTACACCTTGCTCTCCTCTGTATCTTGCAACTGTATCAATACTTTTCTTATTTTCACTGCTATCTTCTAACCTTGCTTTCTTTCTAATCTATTCCATCCTTGGAATAGATTAACTAAAAAAAAATTAAGAATACATTATTAAAAATACAGTTCATCATTTGGATTCTTATTGGGGGGAAACCCCTTCCCCTATAAGAATACAATCTGAAAACAGCCTCCCTCCTGACTGATCCTGAGCCACTTTCTTTCTTAATTTTTTTCAATATATTGTTGCTCTTACTAGCTTGATCTTATTAAGGTAGCTGACTTCCTGTTATTATCCTGACTTGAACAGCAATATATTTTCAAAAAGGTAATTTTAGAGTGTTCCACTGTAGATTATTCCAATCACCATTTGAATGATTTCTCTATAACTTCCCTGAATTCTCCAGCTTGTCCATTTTTCAATTTTATTTTTTTTTTAAGATCACTGTAGATATAAATTATAGATTCTTATTTTTATGCCAAAACTTTGCTCTTATGATTACAGGTATCAACTGTGTCTTCAAATTAGGAATGATATCTTAAATGGAAAGTGAGTAATTTTACAGTCATTCCAGATTTGAAGTAATGATAATATGTATTTTATATAAGATAGATTATAAATTTAATTTTTTTATCTCATTAATTAAATTAATGTAAACTTTGTTTTATTCACGAGTGGGTGGTTTAAGTTTGTTGGGCATTTATGACATTTAGCGTTATTGATTTGGTATGGAATTTGGCTCATAAAAATATATAATAAAATTGCAGATACTTAGGGTTCAGGACCATCTCAGCCCGTAAGGTGGATGCAGGAGTTTCACTTTTTCACAGGTAGGACAGATGGGATTAGTTGACAAAGGGTAGATGGATCTACAGACTGATCCTGGACCCCCAGTGATGGCTGGAATACGCTGGAATACAAACATGTGGAATTGGGGTACAAGTTGACTTAGTTCCTTACTAGCCATTGTTGTTTTTAAGCATTCCTGTGCACACAGACATTGAGACTCTCTATTTAATATGATTAATCTGGAGAACAGGACACCACAGAACACAGTGCTTGAGTGCAATCCATTCTTGCAGTATAGGGAAGCTTGCTGGAGAGAATTCTGCATGCTTACCCTAGATAACATCATGGGGATTATGCTGCAGACTGAATGGGCATGGCACATGGTGTCCACGATGTTGGTTAAGATCATCTGTACAAAGATAGTTGTACATGATTAAATCCCCCTGAATCTCCCTTGGGCTGTGTTCATATTAAAGCAGCTCTGGTCTCCAGGAGGATTATCTGGGGGGGGATTGGAAATACTGCAGTTGACCTTGTGATTTTTTTCTATGAGGACTGACTACATTTTAGAAGTTTAAAAAAATCACAATTGGCCAATGTTAATATGAAATATTGTTTAATTTTCTTTATTGGAATTTTGTATTGTACTTGTTAGAAATACCTTATAAATACTAAAGATTAATTAGCTATTTCTCATAAAATATTAACTACCCTATTAAGAAAGTGTACTTAATTCTCTGCACAGTGGGATACATTAATTTGTTCCTTTGCAATATAATATATCTCAGGTTTTCTTATGACCGATTTATGTAAATCATTTAAGAAATAAGATGCACCTGTTTGAGTTGCTTTCTCTGAAATTAAAATATGTTATCTTAATTAAATAGATTGAAGTTAGTTAATTTGAATCCTACGCCCTATAATGAATATTTTTATTAATGTGATAGACTGCATCTTTCTAAATCATATTCTTGTAAGGAAAATAATTGCGTGAAACTAGAAAAAAACTATTATTTCATTTTTTTACAAAATAACAACTTATAGCTCAAGCTTTTAGCTAAACTTGATAAATTTAGTAATGTTCAAATTAAGTAAATTCTCTCACAAATTTCAATTCTAATTAATGTAAAAGTATGAAAATTTGCCACATTTATGATAGTTTGTTTAATTTAATCAAGCATGTAGTGGACATTGAGCCCTTTTGGGATGTTGATGAAAAAAACTGTTTTAATAAAAAAAAGACCAAATGTCTACCCCTGATTTTAACTGTTTTACTTATATATTAATATTAAACGATGAAGATATTTCACATATTTTCATTTATTCTCATGAGATTTATTACACTAACCATCAGTCTACAGGGAAAAATTATGATTACACCCACATGTATTCATAGTTCTTTGATGAATGACAGGGAAACAGTACCATTTATAAAGAATTAAAAAAGATAATATTTAAAGAGAAAAAAAAATTGTATTGGTTAATGCAGTTAAGGGTATTACGTTTTTTATTGTATTATATTAAATTATATGCTTCTTTGTTTTGTTTTAGGTTACCTTGTTCATTTGTAACATATGCTCTTTTGGGTTCATATCTTGTCCAATCTGAGCTTGGCGATTATGATCCAGAAGAACATAAAAACAATCCATTCTATTTGAAGGATTTCAGATTTTCTCCAAACCAGAATGCTGAACTTGAAGAAAAAATTATGGATCTCCATAAAGGCCATAAGTTAGTATTTATAATTGTGTGTGTGTATAATTGAAAGCATTGTGCTACCTGATTGCTATATATTTTTTTTTGTGCTATTTTATATATATATATAATAAGGATGGATTTAGAATTACTGAATTCATCCTTCACAAACACAAATATGTTTGGAGTGTAACAGTAGTAGTTTATTCAATATTAATTTTAATTGACCAGAATATTAATTTAACTTTTTGATATAAATTATTTATCACTCAGCTTTTAGCATGTCTGTACACATTTCTAACTTTTATGTTTTTGAAAAGAAATTATTCAAAAATTATTTTATGTAAAAGTATTTTAATTCTAAACAAAAAAACTAAATTTTGTTTTAAAGTACTGCTTCTGATAAATGTTAATGTCATCATTCTTTATATTAGATTATTAGCTTACTAGATAATTCTTTATATAGATAATTTGTTTTATAAAATAATGAATAAACATTTATTGTATGTAACTTTGAGTGAATTATATCAGCAGCAAAATTTGGTCAGATTGGTCAACTATTTTAAGTCATAAGGACTAAAATTTGGAACCAGCAGTTTCATAATAAAATGAAAAGTTCATGTAAATCAGTGTTAGCATAAAAGTGGAAAAAGATCATTCACAAGTCATTACAGTAAAAAAAAATAACCAGTTGTCTGGTAGTGAAAATGAAATAGACCTTTTTCTTTTCTGTCTTATTTGAGAAATTTGTCCAATTTACCTCAGCCCAAGCTGGACGTTTGACATTTTTTAATTTAAAGCTAATTTAACATTTTTATTAATTTTTCTTCATGACATTAAACTATGTTGTTCAAGTATCTTTCTTTTACTTTTCCTGGAAAATAAATACACATTTTCTTATAAGAAATCCATGCATTTTTTACTGTGCTTTTAAAGTGTCTATCAAAAGTTTAAGAACACCATGAAAAAAGCACAAAATTTGAGGTTTCTCTATATTTATTTAAACATTTTTACAAAAAAAAAAATCAAAAAGAACCATCTTACAGTTAGTAATTAATGTGCCCTCTGTTGGCTCTTCAGACCACCTTCACATGATCTTGCATTGAATCAATCAGCCTCCTGCATTCGTTGACAGTGACATCTCGCCAAAGTGCACCCATATTCTGCTTCAAATCTTCCTTTGATTTGGCTTTCTCTTGGCCAACTTGATCCATAGAATTCCAGAAGTTCTATATGGGATTGTGGGTCAGTTTGGCAAGCATACTCTCCATGGTAGCCGTGCAATAGCCTTGTCTTTGAACCAGTCTACCATAAAGCAACTCTGATGATATGGAGCATTATCTTGCTGGAAAAGATAATTCTCTTTCATTAGCCTACTCACTGAAGGAACCACTAATTCCTGCAATATTTGCACGTACTTCTGGTTATTGACTGATCCATCAGTAATGTACAGTTCTCCTGGCTTTATAGGTTATATACCCCCAGACTCAAACTGTATAGGATACAGTTTGAATCTACTTTTATCTGATAAACACATCTTTGCCAGGCTTCTTGCATCCAAATATGCCTCTCATAACACCATCTCATTCGCCTTTTCTTAGCTTGTTCAATAAGCAGATGTTTACACAAGGCTATGTAAGGCATCAACCCAGTTTTTCTCAGACGACAGCCTAGGGTTTTAGCACTGATGTTAATGTCCAGACTATCCTTAACTTCTACCAAAGATCAGGTAAACTAACTCTATTATCTTGTTTATTTATATTTATGACTTTGTAGTCAGTTCTTGTTGAGGTTAGTCTAGGCCTGTCCTTATGGGAAGCATCAGCGACAGTAGCAGTTTTAGATTTTTTTTACCATCTGTTCCATTCGGTTTTTTGACACTTCCAAGTTTTTCTGCAATCTCTATAGCTTAAGTCACTCTTCCACATCCCAACAATCTGATACTTCACATTAGTATTCATGGACTTTCAGATCATTTTTTAATTTTTAAGTAAAGAAGTTAACCTAAAACACACTTATAGTAAGATTGATCAGACAATGATAAGTAGTGGGAATCAGTTGTTTAGTGCTACTAACTCTACTAACTTTAGAGTGCTACTAACTCCCCAGATCCTGATTAAATTGGTGTGGCTGTTTGACATTAATATGGGTGCCAATTACAAACTCGAGCAAAGTTAGAACAGCAAATTTTTATGCAAAAAGAGCTGAAAAAAGATGTGTTCAGGCCCGTGACTAAGATCTCACTTTTTTTTTTATAAAAGGAGACTGGCTTAATGTGCCTTCCTGCAAGCCTATTCACATACCAAAATTCATTAGTCTAGGTGTACCCATTCTGGAGTAATAATTTTTGTAAATTAAATTTCACCATACATTTTATGCTCTTTTTAAAATGTACAAATTATAATAGAATTGGTTCTATAAAATATAGAGAGGTTGAATATGTTAAATACTATTCATTTTAAGGGTTATTTGGCTGATGTCTAGCATGTACGGTTGCAAAAGTATAAGGACAGGAAGCAGTAATGTATAATTTAGGGGATGGTCCTTAAACTTTTGACAGACATTGTAAAATATACACTGAAAGACTAAGGTGAAGGTCAATCATTTAGTTTATGAACCCATTCTTTCTTAATTACAGTATAAAAGTTAAATATTCATATCCTTTTATTGTGCTTATATGTATGTGTCAAAATATGTAGAAATTTTGTGACACAAGTTTCATTCAGTTTTTGACAAATGTATGTAACAGTATTTTAGTAATTTCAATTTTTTTTATATTTTGTTTTATGGTGTTAAATATTATTATTTCCTAATGACATAGTTAATGATATTTACAAATATTGAATAAAAGACATATTCATGCTTCTATTTTACATTATTATCTCTGTTTGTAAAAATAAAAAATAAAGTATTACTGTATATTTCAGTATTGCAAATTGCAGATAAAAATGTGTTGTTTATTTTATTTCAGATTATTACTATAAAAAATGCCAAAATGCTGCATTAGATCCATGATATAACTTTATTGCTCTTGATGTTGTATGTGCTTAAAAAAAATTAAACTGAAGCATTCCTTTTTTTTTACTAAAAGATGATTGTTTAAATAAACTGTAAAGTTATTGATTTAAGAAGAAAATGTCTTTTAATATTTTACTTAACATGTTCTATTAAAAGTAAATAATGTTTATTAAAAATATATATATATATATATATATATATATATTTACGCTAATATCAAATCATTATGAAATTTGTACTTACTCATGTTAATCCATTCGACCATGAGCTTCTGGTAATAGAAGTAATACTGTTCCATCATTCAGTTCTGATCAAATTTTGAATATCATATTTAAATATATGAAGAAGATTTTATAACAGTGTGTGCTGTATAGAGATTATTGTGTAAATGGCCTTTTGGTTAGCCATACATTGTGTAAATAACATTAGTGATTCAGTAATTTATTCAATTTTTGATTGCACTATATAATTGGTGCTAGTGAAATATAAACAGTGAAGGATCTGCTGTTGAAGTGGTTCAGTTGATGTATACAGTGAACCACATCAGTATAGAATGGACTCATGACTAATCCTAGGAGTGTTGTTAATTTATGGTTTTCCATTACTAATTATATCCAGTTAATTAATTTACCATATTATAAAACAGATCAAGTATTAGGACTGAAAATGCCGATTGTTTCTCATTATTCTTTATAGATAATTATTATTAACAAATGTATTTTACAGAGGACAAACTCCAGCCGAAGCAGAATTACATTATCTTGAAAATGCCAAGAGATTAGCTATGTATGGTGTTGACCTTCATCCATGTAAAGATTCAGAAGGTGTAGATATAATGCTTGGAGTTTGTGCTACTGGAATCCTTGTTTACACTGACAGGTATTAATCCATTAATTAATTACTAAAGGTGAATTTCTATTAACTTATTTGCCTATAAACTGATAATCTTTAATTGTAATTTTATGCTTTCTTTGGTTGCATTACTAACAGCTATAACAACATTCAGCAACATGTAACATTTGAGTATGCATTTTGAGTGAAACACATTTAGTACTGCTTAACTAAAGGTGCAGGTTTGAACTTGTTTTCTTGCATCGATAAGTATACATACTCGTACTTTTATTGTCATATGCTTTAGGATGCTCTTTCAGAGGTGTTTATGGTATTGTGTAAGTATAGTAATAAATACACCATTTTGTCCAGGACTTAATTTAAGAAGATCTAATTGCATACTTGGTTATGAATGTAGCCTTATCTGCAAATAAGGAATTATCTTAAATGTAAGTCCTAAATTATTGTTGTTTCATTTTTTCTTTATGGGATGGAACTTTATGGGAAGTGAGACTCAAGTTTCTAGTCTGTTTACAGATTTGCAGTAGTACTATAAAGTAGGCAGTGATATTTGTTTACAGTTTGTTTTTGATTCTAAATCTGTTGAGATACATTTTATTTGTTATAGTTTGATGCTTTTATAAATTACTTTTGATTGTAAAAAAAGGCAGATAGATTTTTTATCATGTGATAACTATCAATTTGTTAAGACTTCAGTAACTGTATAATGTGCTTATTGATTCCAGAATTGGCAGTTGTCAGTTTGTATACAATTTATGTAGGAACAGTGTATATTGGAAAAATGATTGTTACATAATTGCTTATAGTAAATAATTGGTGTTTCATTTGAAAAAAAATCACATACAATAGTCTAATTTTTATTCATTGACAATTTTACAAATTGCTACAGCTGCTGAAAGCCAGCTGATTGCTTGAGTATTGGTCATGATGTTACTAACTTGTGTTTTATTTACATTTTTTACTCTTTTTACAGATTTTACTTTACTTTTTTTAATATATGTGTGTGTGTGTATATATATATATATATATATATATATATATATATATACATACATTATATTTGTTGCAATTAAAGTCAGATTTAAAAAGAAAATCTTTAATGATGCATACAAAACATTTTTTTTCACCACAGAAATAAAGGAGCGCCAATTGTAGGAATAACTGACATATCTCAAAATGTTTATTTATTATTTATCTGTTATGGCTTAGAAGAAGAGTTTGATATATTTACAGATTTATTCAATTACTCTATATGAATTTATGATTCTTATTTCACTGTTTTTTTTTTTTCAATTGCAGATTAAGGATAAACAGGTTTGCTTGGCCAAAGATACTGAAGATTTCCTACAAAGGTCACTACTTTTATGTAAAAATAAGGCCTGGTGAATTTGAACAGTATCAGTCAACAGTTGGTTTTAAATTAAGTAGCCTTCGGGCTGCAAAAAAATTATGGAAAACATGTGCAGAACACCACACCTTCTTTAGGTGAGTATTATATTTGTGGCTTTTACTTTAACGTTTAATATAATGAATGCTTTAGAGTAAAAATAAATTAGTTGATGCCTTCCTAGATTTTTAATGAAGCGTTAGGTAAAACTAAACAGAATTTGGTGTTACTTTAGTATGCAGTCTACCATCATCATGAGTCTAAAGTAGCACTCACTTAAGTAATATAATTTATTAAAAAATAAATAATATTTCATTTTTAGTGGTTAGCATCCCACTTAATTTATTTTAAATAGTAAACTAATATTATAAATTACATCAAATTATGTAAATTTGTATAGTTAATGTTAATTTGACAAGGCTAGTGAGCATTAGATTAGTTTTGGTTAGATAACATAATTTCTGTTTACTGAACTTCGTATGATGCCTAACTAAACT
The DNA here is from genome assembly GCF_047948215.1 of Lycorma delicatula. Classification (NCBI taxonomy): domain Eukaryota; kingdom Metazoa; phylum Arthropoda; class Insecta; order Hemiptera; family Fulgoridae; genus Lycorma; species Lycorma delicatula. Next base: position 152,557,524 of record NC_134455.1, on the reverse strand, counting down.
TAATCTAACACTCATTTCATTTATTAACCTCATTTAATGTACATTAAGTATACAAATTATTAACAGTTGTTAACATAATGTGGTACAGTAGACTGCATTTACTGTACTAGTAGACCTCATGCAGCGATGTAGTAGGGCCAGACCAATGTTCCACAATTTTTTCAAAGTCGAGATGTGTTCCATTACTTTACTAAATCTTGGAAAGATTATCTTCTTTTTTTTCAAAGCTGGAAGAATAATTGTTTACATTCTGCATTCATGTTACTTGAAAAAAATAATGGGTACAAATTCCTCCATTTCTATAAGTCTTTTATACAATGTTTTGTAGGGTATTTACTTTTCTTATTTTATGACATTAACCCTTGGGTTCTATATTCTTGCAATAAGAAACTAATAATATTTTCATAAAAATTGTATAGTTAGTCATAAAGTTGGCAAAATTTCAAAGGATAATTATCAACAATAAAAGAATAGTTTTGCACTGTTTTTATTTTTCATGAAGCTTCAGTTTCGATCAGTGGCTTTCGGTGTATGTACATCCACCGAATATTAATACTAACTTTTAATTTAATGTTTACTAATATTAATACTAACTTTTAATTGTATTCCAAAATATTTTTTATTCATGACTTGTTTAAATATTGTCAATAAAAAAAATAATAAATTTAATAAGAAAAGGTGTAAAAATTACTTGTAAATTTCAATTTAAATTAAAAAAATGAGTGAAAAACAGAAGCAGCAAACATTAAAAAATTTCACACAAATGTGGCAATGCAGATTACCTGAACGTGAAGATAGTCTTTTATATTTGTCTGGGAACTTTTATAAAAAATTTAAATACAAGTAAGATTTTTTTTTTTAAATTAAAAATACAATTTTCTTGTTTAAGTTGTTATTTGCAAATATTGCAAAATTGTAATATTTATTATCTATACAATCGCTTCTTTTAGAAAGATTAAAAAAAACCACCAGGTTGGTCTAGGGGTAAACTTGTAAATCAGCTGTTTTTGAAGTCAAAGTTCTCAGGTTCAAATCCTAATAAAGATTATTTGGATTTGAATAGTAGATCGTGGATATCACGATCTGTTCTTTGGTGGTTGGGTTTCAATTAACCACACATCTCAGGAGTAGTCGACCTGAGTTTGCTCAAGACTACAAATTTACTGGTACAATTACATTACACTGATAAATCACTAATGACTTTTATTGTTGATGTGACTATAAATAAAAGTATTAAAAAAAAGATTAAAAAATCAACCATTGATTATAAAAGTCTATTAGTAGAAAGAAAATAACATAAAAGATTTTTGGTTATTCAGACTTATTGATAAGACATTTTGAAACAAATTTTTTGGTCTATTCTATATAATACAAATTATGAATTTGAATGTTGCATTATCAATTTGAATTTTTGAAAGTAATGCTGATCATATAATAATAACATTGTTGTCTTTTTATAACCAAACTACTCCATTTGGGTCAATCAATTTGAAGTGATCCAAGGGTGCCTGCTTGACCAACTCAAAAAAAATTGAAACTTAACCACTTATTTCATATATGTTTCAGGATCTTAAAACTATTTTTTTAAACAACTGTTAAAAAAAATAATGTGCACATAACAAAAATGGCTGCTACAGCAGCCATTTTTGTTATTTGCACACACTTATTTGTGTGATTTATAAAGGGTTTATCTATTTCTATAAAAAAGGGTTTTCTATTTTTTCCGTAAGGGTTTACGGAAAAAAATCATAATAAAAAATTATTGCTCCTGGAAGGATGAAACAAAAGACAGTTTATTCATATTTTCTCAAGGTAAAAGATTGGTCCAGGGATGGCATACACAGTTTGAATTATTTTTTTATATGTTAGCAGTTTTACCATAAATAATATTAATGGTGATATAAGTACCCCTAAATTTTTATGAATTTTTAAAAACTAACTTTTTTTAAAAATTCAAATTTTGACTTCAAATAACTCTCATGGCGCAGGTGATAAAAATTTTAATTCCCTGCCTCTTGGAAAAAATTACCAAAAGTGAAATTTCACAGTTTTTCATGTTCAACTCTATTGGTAGTTTTCTCATAGAAAGAAGAGAGATAGGTAAATAAAGCACTGCACCAATCATTTGCTATCAGAAAATATGAATAAACTGCTTTTTGTTTCATCCTTCCAGGAGCAGTAGTTTTTTAAATATGACTTTTTCCGTAAACCCATAGAATTACAAAAATAGGTGTGTGCATTGTAACAAAATTGGTCAACACAGGTAAATTGCTTAAATAAAAAATTTTTTAAATAGTTTTAAGGTCTTGAAACATGTAGGAAACAAGTGGGTAAGATTCAATTTTTTTTTAATTGGTCAAGCAAACAGCTTATGTTTTTTTGGGACACTTCAGATTTATTGACCCATTTGTCTTACTAATTAATAATACAAAAATAAATTGTTAAAATAATTACCCTTATTTTTTTAATGCCTAAAATAACAGTCTCTGGAAAAAAATCAAAAAAGAAAATAATAAAAATATAAGTAGTAGTTAATTTGAAAAATTTCATGAAAAAAATTGTGGGGGTACAAATTCAGCATTTTGGCACCTCTTTTTTGTAGCACTACTTTCCTGACCTCATGATGATGGTAGACCGTATAGTAGCAAGCAAATTTTTATTATATATAAAAAAAATTAAAATTATTGAAAAGTTTTTAATTTTGTTTAATCACTATTTACACCAACAGTTAATTCATTTGAAAGGTTGTTTTAATCATTGTGGGTTTTTATTCAAGAAGAACAAAAATTCTGTTTGCATTTTATTACTTAATCTAAGATGTTAGTGAAAAAAATGTGTTTGGTACAAAACATATTTGAATTAAATAAGATAACATTTCTGGATTATACGAATTGAAATGAAACAGATAGTTACAAATATATATGTTAAAGGATTATAAAAGAACATGTACTTATTTCTTGTTAGTTAATTATTCACATTTATAATTAAATCAAATATGTTAATGCATTTAATTAAATATAAATAAAATAATTTACTCTCCAGATATTATTCAAAATAACTTTGAGAGTGTAGAATATAATACTAATTCATTAAATTATTTTTACTAATATACTTGCCAGTATGAAATCTAAACCAAAAGTAAAGACTAAGTTTATTAATAAAGACCAAAATGAAAAAAATAATTACGATTCATTGTTTTTACATATCTTCACTATTTTTCTACATAAAAAAAATTGTTTTATATGTATTGTGTAAAATAATAATGCGCATGAGTTCTGCTTTCTAGGATTTCAGTCAGTTCAGTGCTTGCAATACCTCCATCTCTTTAACAACTCAAGGTGAAGGATTGGATTTTTAAGTCTGTAAGAGCTAGGATTTAAGAGATCAGAATGTTCCATCAAAAATCTATGTCTTTGAAATATATGAGTGTACATTATCTTAAATAAGAATGTTCCTCATTGCTGGATTTTGAATGTTGTATTTCAGTTTGAAATTTCTCACCTTCACTTAATTTTTTCTCAGTTCTATGAAATCTACCTGAAGGACAACTTTTTTTTAAAACAATAGTCCAATAGTCCTGCTTTCGTTTTGACTGGATCTGCTTGAATTTTTTTCCTCTATTGAACTCTTATGATTCAAATGTGTAAATTTTGTTTTAACTTTGCTTTGTGTAAGAAATCTATGTTTCATTACCATGATATTTGGAAAAATTGGTCCGTTTCTTATAAGGTCCTAAAATCTATATGTATATGCCATGCTTTTATTTTTCTGCATTTAAGTCAGTGGTTTAAGATCTATTTTTTAATAGATTATTTTTCCACTAAACTATCACACTCCACAATGTAAGGATACATTGAAACTCTTGTAGTGAAATATCAGGAAATTTCTGTTTTAATTTAAGTTTCCATTTCTTTGTTGAAAAAAGTCATCTGTTTGAACGCTATGCCTTTCACTCCTCTCTTAATTATGTATATTTGTATGACTTATGTTTGGAACTAATATTGATTGTCTTACCTTTCATTTACTGTAAGCCCATAAACTAAGCCCACAACTCATGATGGATTTCAACAGCATTACATCTTCTGTGTTAAGAAATCAAATGATAGACTTTGTAATCAAATGATAGATTGATATAAATGAGCATATCCATGCTATAGAAGAACATGACCATGATTTGCTAAGAGTGTTACACATTGAAAATGTTTGTAATCGTGGCAGCATTATGCTTGACTATTGATTAAAGCAACTTAACTTTAGTAAACTTCAATTTACAGGTTAACAACATTGGAACCTCCTCCAAAAGCTGGACTTTTCCCAAGATTAGGCTCAAAATTCCGTTATTCTCGAAGAACACTTCACGAAACAAGCACTACACCAATCGATCGACCGGCTCCTCAGTTTGAACGCAGTCTCAGTGGGCGGCGCTTAACATCACGCAGCATGGATAGTAAGTGTTATATGTATAATTTTTTTCATAGTTGATTTTATGTTAATTTGTGCATCTAGAATTTATTTTATTTGAAACATCAAGGTTTAGGCACTTAATGTTTATACTTAAGTTAAATCTTATTATGTCATTAATTTGTTTTCTATTCCTTACCCATTTAGCTACAAATTGTTATCGCTTAAAATTGTAGAATCTTACAGTTCTATTGAGTTAAAAAAATTTTGATTTGAATTTTGTACAACTGTTCTCTAAACTAATAAACAAAGATTAGTTTTTATGATAAAAATATAAATTATAATAAAAATATTAAATTATTATTCAAAAGTCACCTAAAGAATTTTGAACATTTGGTTATAAATTATTTAAAACAAATAGGAAAATATTTATTTATACCTAAAATACAATTTTCTTTATTTTCTGCACAGTTACCATTAAGATTTTAACATTTACCATATTGTCTTTTCATCTGCAGATATCTACTAGTTTTATCCATGATACCGATAGGTTGACCTTAACTTCTCTTTCAAGGAATGTATGTTAAGTGCTCAAATTCTTCCTAGCCAAATTTTTTAAACAGAGCTCAAGTTATTGTAGTTAAGGATGAGTAACATTATGGAACAAAACAATGCCTCTTGATAATGGGTGGAGTCATTGTTTTATATTGCATAATGAATCTGGTTTAAATGACTCACAGTAAGCCTTTGCATTTATTGTCTCACTGGCATGAAATCAACAAAAAATGGCACCACTTCTGGTTCCAGAAGATACTTCTGGAATGAACACTTCTTCTAATGAACACTTTTACAATGTTCACTTCTAGTAGTTTTATGGTTCTGTTTTATATTTTTGTAAATAGATTCTTTATCCTCTCATTTGTATAAAAATGTACTAATGTTATAAATATATGGTTCTGAAAATTTCTGGTCAAATGAGGAAGTTGAGTTCAAAGTGTGATCAGTCAGAGAATTTTATCTCTTCATGTAAGTTTCTCATAGTAATTGACAGGTATATTTATGTAAAAAACTTAACTTTGTTAACCCAGTGTTGGAACTCCAGAGTCTCATTGCCTATTATTCAGAAGGTTCTTATCTGGGATTAAATCCATGCCAGGCTTGGAATTTTTAACTTTCTATTAAATCATTAATAATACAGGGATATTTGGAATTAGTCCTGTGTTTACCAGACAGAGAAATAAATAAACTTTAATATAAATAAGAGGAAAACATTTTTCATAATAAATCTTTCATCTGTAGTTTTTATACATTAATATCTATGTTGTACATAAAATATTTTTAATGTTAAAACTATATTTAATTTTTATTAAATTTGTGTTTAATGAAAAGGCCCAAAAAATTAAATTCTTTTAAAAAATGTTTAAATGCAATAGTCATTTAAATTTTTTTTATAATTTCAAATACTGGGTATACAAAAAAAGAATATTGGGGTTTTAATTATTTATAATATTTCTGGATGAGGTGTACAGTGTTGATTTAAGATTAGACTCAAAAAGCAAAAAGACTATTTTAGTTGCACGCATGACAGACTGATTTCCTACCTTTCCACTTCACAGCACCATTAACAAAGATGGTAACTCTTGAACAGAAAGCCTTTTGTTTTACAGTTTAATAAATGTCAGTCTGTAATTACAGTTCAACTTATGTTCCATAGAAAATTTATTTGTGATCCTCCAAGTGACAATAATGATTGTCAATGGTGTAATTGGTTTGAAACAACCAGATGTCTGAGTAAAGGGAAGAGTACATGATGACTGAGTGATGATGTCTAAAGAAAATGTTGAATATGCCAGGAGTCTTTCCTGAATATTACTAAAAAGTTTATTAGAAAGGCCAGCTGCAAACTAGCAATGTCGGTGATGACAGTTGGAATGTTTTAAGGAAACACTTAGGTTTTTGCCCATTCTGATTACAGCTTCTACAGGCTTTGAAAGCTACTGAATTATACTGTCCGTGTCGACTTCACGATTGAAATATTACAGCATGAATGACAACTTTCTTGATCATATTGTGTTTAGAGATGAGTGTAACATTTCATATCAGTGAAAAAGTTACAACACATAATGTCCATTTCTGGAGGTCCAAAAATCCTCCATGTACTCTTACAAAGGGACTTCTGAAAATCAAATGTTTTCTGTGCACTATCCCGACTGTAAGTTTACAGAGCATTCTCTTTTGCTTGTAAAAGCAAATGTAACAGGAGTTGCTCATTTGAATACACTCGTAACATGACTTTTTCCTCTACTGCAAGATGGATTAGAGAATTTTATTTGGCAACCTTCTCACTGGCATATCTTTGTATGGGATCAATTAAATTATCTTATTCAAAACTCGCTAAATTGATCAGCATGGATCCAATGTCAGGGTTTGTTTGCAGTATGCTCCACAATCTTTCAGTTTGACTTAATGTGAAATTTTTTCTTTGGGGTTTTATGAACGATCTAGTGTATGTATCTCTGCTACCTACTGATCTACTCGAAATAGCTGTTGCCTTCATTACTCCAGACTTGCTGATTAAAGTATGGGACAAACTCTCCTATCAGTTGGATGCATGCTGCATAATGAAAGGTGTCCCATTAAACACTTATAAATGTTTATTTTTTTGTTATCTTCTAAAACTAAAATATAACTAGTTAATAAGTACTTAAGACTGATGGAAATTCTTTTCAATCAAGTCTCATTTTCCTTAAATTCATTGTAAAAGTTCACTCTCCAAATAAATTGTTCTGTAACAGAAATGAACTTTATGCTGAATAAAAAGTTATGGTCTTTTTTTGTTTATGTAATCTTTTTTAAAAATAAAAAAAATATTGATACAGTTCTAGAAATAATTTTTTTAATAATTTTTCAGTTAAGTAACAAAATGAAAGAAAGAAAGAAATTTATTTATCGAAGTATAACATCTTTGTAAAAAGAAAGAAAATATCTTTAACATTAGCATTTTTTTTTAAATTCACATTATTTTGTAGATAATACAATATTATTTTAAACTCGCATTATTATTTAACAACCAATTTATACACATATTTATATCAAATGAATAATTACAATTCTATAAGGTGAAAAAAAAAAGTTTGTTAACAATTTTTATAATAAACAAAAAACATTCTCAAAGGAAAAACCTGTACGGTAATGGAGAAAATGCAGGATCACTTACATATATTCAAAAACAACAAATAAAAATACTGAACATTATATTTCAGTAGCCATAATGACACATAAACTTGGAAAAACTCTATTTTTATATTTAGAATTTAATAAGAATTCATTAGTTTCATTTTTAAAAGTCAGTCTTAAAGCACTTAATTTCATACTCATTATTCATTACTTTTAATTTCCAGTGGCATGTAGTTACAAACTGTAGAAAATAAATATTCAGTTCTATTTTTAAATATTTTACATTTAGGTTTTGGAAAAAAGTTCTCCTTATTCTTCAAAAATCCTTGCTTTATTATAAAGTATATTAAAATTACCACTTTTAAAAAAAAACATGTTCTATTTTTTCATAATATTGTTCAAACTAACTTCTAATTATTGCTAACTGGGTTTAAAATAGTTTTTTATAAGCACCCTTCTGACAGCAAAAGCCATTCTGTATTTTAGATTACCATAGGGAAAAATGTGTTATTTACTATATTTACTGTACATATTTGCTGAATAAAATATAAAATTTAGAAATTTTCAATAACTTTTTTTTACAAGTGAAATGTGCTCAGACCACTTAAAATTTCCATTCAGTATTAAACATAATTATTTATAAACATCAATTTTGTGACAGTTAATTAAGCATGAGATCCCTCTTATAAAATAGTTATAACATTTAGAAATTACATTATTTAACTGACCAACATTTTTACAACCATTTTTAGAAAAATTCATTATATTTGTTTTGTTATAATTATAGACATTCCATTCTTACTAAACCAAAACCTAATTGCAATCAAACTCTTCTCAATCATATTATTACCTAAACTACCACCGGTAAAAACCAAGGGAATATCACCTGCAAAGGCCGCCAATTCACCATTAAACTATCCATCACAAATATATTAGAAACAAAATTGGTCCAAGGACAGAGCTGCAGAATCCCATATCTAATAGTTATTGTATGGCTTTTTATATTACTTATCTTTTGACAATATCTATTACTCCAGTAACTTTTAAACCAAGTATTAGCAAACCCTCTAACTCCTATTTTATTTAACAAAATTTCATGCTCAACCGAGTCAAATGCTTTAGAAACTTCTATAAAAAGGCCAGTTAAAAAGTTTTTATTATTTAAACCATTATAATTATAATTTACATAACACAATAAAGCAGATTCTGTACTTATTTTATCCAAGTAACCATATTGATTTTTGCTAAATAAAACTAAACTAATATAAAAAGTTTAAAAATCTGTCCTTGACCACCTTTTTTCAGTATTTTAGAAAAAACAGAAAGCAAAATTACTGTTCTATAGTTAGCCATATTAAATGAGCTACTTCCTTTGGGATTGGCACAACAATTCCTGTTTTTAGTATTTGTGAAAAATTCCAGTAGAAAAACTAAGATTAAATAAAAATTAAAGAAAATCAACTATGTTTGGGATTGAATTTTTAAAGATACTGTTAGAGAAATGATCAAACCAGAAGAATTATTTGTTTTTAAACCATTAATAATGTTAAGAATTTCAAGTGGTTATAAATGTTAGTAGTGCATTATTTACCTGCAGTGCAAAAATTATGGCCACCATAACTTGAAAACAAAGCATTTCTGGGCCTATGTTTTATATATATCTTTTGTTACTTTTATCTCTAGAATCACCTTTCAAAATTGATCTTTCGTGGTGGAACATTCTGTAGAATTTATTTGTTCATTTAATAATTAACATGGAAAACATTATAAAATTATTATTAGTAAAACATTAAAAATTTTTTTTTTGCGTACATTAAATCAATTCAAAAGAAGTAATCTTTAAATAAATTTATGGCACTTCTGACAGTTTAGCTACATTTTACCTTACCTCTTACCTGTGACCATATATTTTTATCATTTATTAGAAATGTTATAAATTTTTTTACTGTTGTCTTATTAAATTATGAGAAAAATGAGCTAATCTATAAATTTCTACACGAGATCTTATGAAAGAATATTTTAGACCTCGCTTCTGTACAAAAGATAAAGAAAATTTTTGTAGCCCTTCACTTAGATATTTCTGTTTCAGTATGTACTCTTTTATTAGGATATTTTTATGTGCGCATACACTTGCGCACGTGTGCGTACATTAATTGACAAGTTGATGTACTATTTTTTTTTTATTAAAAAAAAATTGTATTCTATTTTTATGTATTAGATTCATATCTGTAAGTTATTATGTAGGTGTTTTTTCTCATTCTAGTAAAGAATAAGAGTTTTAAAATATTCTCTTCTTTTTTTATGCAAAACCTTTTTTTTCTGTTTTACAGCTTTGGGTGCTCCAAAAACAACACCTGTTGATCATGTTAATGACTCCAATAAGAGACATACGATGCCTTATCCTCCCGATCACATTCCAAATATTGATAACGATAGACTTGCCAATTTATCACCATCAAAGAAAGCGAAGAAAACTAAGGATAAAGTCAGTTTTATGATAATTATTATAATTAAGTTAGTTAATAGTAATGTAAACATTCTGTTTTAAAAAAATATTTAAATATTTTGTACGTTGTGTTTCAGTTTGGTTATTATAATTGTTTTCAGTTATTTTTCTTGCTTACAGTAATTTTATATAATGTAATTCTTTCTGCTTGTTTTGCTGTATGAATTTTCTCTGATATGTACCTAAATGTACAAACAGGGAAACAATGTTTGTACATATGCATGTAATTTTGGGTTAACATGTTAAAAATGTTGTTTTGGGTTTTTAACAATTTCTTGAATACCGCTCCTTTAATCTTAGAGAAACTGAGAATAACCTTTATTTTATTGTGCTAATATTTATATTAGTTTAGTTTTGTTGTGAATTAAGCTTAGGTTTGATTAAGATGAGTTTAATTATCAGATTTAATTCTTTTTTAATCCTCACACATCACAGATACTTAAAATAATTAATTACTCTTTGTATCATCATTCATTTATGTTGGATCGATGGTAAATCGAAGACATCAATGAAAGTAAGTGGTGGAATTATTATGTATATGTTTGTTTTATATTAAATAACTTTGGTAGTTCAAGTAACAATAGTATTGTCTCTATCCAGTTTGGAAGACGTCCTAGTGGAAATAGCTCAAGTTCTGTCAGTTCTACTGAAGGAGAATATGAAGCTGAAACATCAAAATCTGAAGACAAACCTGCTAAGGTACACTGCTATATCTACTGCCATATTTCTAAATGCACAGCTGGATATTTTTATTATTTTAATTGCCTTCTTTGCTTTCAGTTGTATACTTCTAGTGCTTTTAACATCTTGTTTAGATACAAATAAATCCTCACATTTAAGTAACAAATTGTATGTTTTTGAAATTGTACAATAGTTTTACCTTTAAGTTTCTTTTGGTGTTGCTTATATTATATTTTTTCTTTAATAAAAATATTAATGTATTTTAGCACTCCATAGAATGTTCAGTGTGTATTTCTGTCATTTAGTAATGATGAATATGATTTAAATTTAATTTTATTTTAATAATCTTATTTTATAAACATATATATAAAATCTATTAAATAAACCACCTGGTACAGAATATTGAAATAAGACATATCTAACCTTAATTTTTCATGAAGGTACTTTCGCCGGATCCACATCCTCTGACATGATTGAAATAATTCTGTTATTGCATATTAAAAATCTAAAAATAAAAATACTAAAATAATGAAAATTGCATATTAATTTTAATGAGTGCTATTACTGTCTATTGCAGTTTTTATAAGACTTGTCTCCTCAAACACTGTTTGATGGTTTATCAAATTGAAATTTGTTTCTATTTATTTATGTAATAGTTTTCTAATATATTTAATTTTATGTCTATTAATTTATAATATTTCTAAATTTGTGTTAATACTAGAAATAGAATGTTTATTATTTATTGGATGGTCTGCCATATTAGATAAACATAATTATATTTGTAATTTCCATCATTTTCAAGAAATCAATTTTTAAGGATCTATTTGTTTTTCCTGTATAAATACCATCACAATCATTACATTCAATTTTATAAATTCCATACAGATTGTTTTTATTGTTATTAGTTTTACTTCCATGTCCAAAGTAAAGGAAGTATTGCGATTGCAAAAAATTTCGATTTTCAGATTTCAATGGAAATATTCATTTTGACCATCCCTGAATCCATTTTGACTAGTTTCAGTGTGACGTCCGTACGTACGTAGATATCTATGTATCTTGCATAACTCAGATGATTAGCCATAGGATGTTGAAATTTTGTTTTTAGGACTGTTGTAATATCTAGTCATTGGCTCCAGAGTTATAGGTAAATAAAATTAATGAAATATTTGGATCTTACAAGGATTAACAAATGTTAATTATTAACATTTAATTGTAAAAAAAAATATGATAAATAATAATTCAATAATAACAGCAAAAAAAAATAATAATAAATATGAAAAAATATAAGAAGTTTTTAATGAAATAAAATTTTATGTAATTTTTATTTAAAAAAAATGTGTATATGTAATTTAATAAGTGTACAAAGAAGTCATGTGGTGTCCACATCAAATATTTTAAATATTTTATTATGTGGTTGTTAGGTTTGTATGCTGGTTTAAATATTTCTTTATTGTAAGGTGTAGTAATGTTTTCAATGATATTAATGTATAAATACTTTCTGTATGTATTATTTCACTTTGTGTGTTATTATACTGGGTGATTTTTTAGTCCTGTTACCAAATTGTTAATGTCAAAAAATTGGTAATTTTTTTCTAAGAAAGGGAAAGTTTGTTTTGTGACACGAAGTTGGTAGCGGTACTCAACCGGTATAGATACGGCAGTGTGAGTTGATTCTCCTTGAGCTGTGTAAACTTTTGTGCCGTTTCCTGTCGTGTTACGAACTTTCGTCGTCTTTTACGACGAATTCGCCGTCTTTTATCGTAGAACGAGTTTTCATTCTTGAACAATATTTTGCTACGAAATCGTACGCGAGTGTAAAAGAATCATTATAAATTAAATTTGTTGGTGTTCCTCCGCCAGAAAAAATGTCAATTTCTAGGCTAGCAAACCGATTTCGAGAGACAGGTGGTGTTTGCGACAGAAAACAGTGGTCGACCAACTCGCTTGACAGATGATGTTTTAGAAAATGTGAAAACAAGATTGCTCAATTCTCCACGGAAAAGTTTACAAAAACTTTCCACGCAAGTTGGTTTGTCATATTCGAGTGTTCAGAAAGCTGCTAAAAAATTGAAATTGTATCTGTATCGCGTACAATTAGTCCAAGAGCTTCAGCCTCCAGATTTAAACAAGCGATTGCAATATTGCTGTTGGTTTAGGTCTCTCGTAAATGATAACGGAATCAAATTTTTAAACACATTGATGAAGCTTGGATCCATCTCGATGGTTATGTGAACAGTCAAAACGGTTGAATTTGAGTGGTTGAAAATCCTAACGCTTTACAAGACAAATCTTTGCATCCTGAAAAAATTGGTGTGTGGTGTGCAATATCTCATCATCGTATAGTCGGACCCATATTCTTCGAACAGACAGTAAATGGTGAAGTATACAGGAATATTGTGTATCAATTTGTGTCCTTCCTGGAACCTCAAGAACGGTATTGCTGGTTTCAGCAAGACGGCGATACATGCCACACGTCTCGAGAAACCATGGATTTTCTGCAAGAATTCTTTGATGATCAAATAATAAGCAAGGGCTTATGGCCTCCAAGGTCCCCAGACCTCACATCTCTGACTACTTTTTGTGGAGCTATATTAATTCCGAGGCCTTCAAAAACAATCCTCACACTATTGATGAACTTAAAGTCAATATTACAGACTTAATCACGAATATTTCCAATGCTACTCTTTAAAAGGTTTCTGATAATATGCTGAAAAGGTCCATGTGTGTATAACCGCAAGGGGTGGGCATTTTGAGCATATTCTTTTAGCTTTTTATTAAATCTCTTTTGTAAGTAACAAATACATTTTTTTATTCCACCTAAATTTCCCTTTCTTAAATTACATTTAAAATTGGGTAACAGGACTAAAAAATCAGTCTGTATTTTGGTTATAAGTCTGTTATTTTTGTTATTTTGTTTTGATATTTGTTTTTTATAAATATTATTAATTAAAGTAGTCTCATCCATTTTCAATCTATACATTTTATGATGTTTATTCTGTTATTTAACTTTTCTCTGTATTATGTATGTATTTGATTATTCTATTAATCATATTTATATATGTTAATTTTATGAGATCAAGGGCGATTTGATTTTTTATGAATTCTATTATTAGATGTAGGTTTTATTATATACTGATGTTTCAATTTGGATGCCCTTGTTTATTTTGATATTGACATTTAAATAATTTACATTCTATTATTGTATATGTTTATTCCAAATGCAGATTTTAAGTTTTCATTATAAGAATTTAAGTTATTTAATTATTAGATGTTCATTGTTTGTTACTGGGTTATATATAATAAGATTATCATCAAATTACCATGCCCATATTAAAACTTTATGTGTATGCACGATGGCATGTACTATTTTACTTGAAAATCTTCTAAAAATATATTTATGACATAATTGCTGGAAGTGGAAATCCCATAGTTAGTCAAATTCCAGTGACTAATTTATTTGTGTTCAAGGATAGTATAATCTTGATTCTGACTGGTAAATAATTTACTGGCCCAAAAATTAGGAGTTGTTAGAATTAATATTATTCTGAAGTGGTAGTTAATTCCTCAATTGGAATTCATGTGGGTTATAGTAAATATGGCGTCTTAACCAATACTTGTGGCTGTGAATGTAGGTGTTTGTGCGTCTTGTAGTATAAATGTGTGTAAAAGTAATTTTATAACAAGCCCAAACGATATTAAATTTTTAGTTTTCTTTTAATTTTGTTAATTGCAATTACATTTTCCTACTAATAAATAAGAATAACCAGATTTTCATCAAATAAAGTTCATTAACAAGCAATATGGGGGACTACTCCTAGCAGTGTATTACAAAGAACTTTAAAAAGTCAAGCATGTGGAATTTTATATAATGTAACTCCATATTTTGAATACATAAAAAAAAACAAGTTTATTCACCTTACATTAATATGGCGGTAGAGACTGTGGGTATTTCTGAAAGTACAGTATGGAATATCCTCACAGAAGGAGAAGAATCCTCTGCCAAGACCAGTTACTGTTTTCAACTCCTAAGGGGAAACCACATGAGTGCAAAAAGAAAATTGTTGTCAGTGACTTTACTGAGTGCGACATCCATAAAAAAATTAATTTCTTAATTAATTAAGAAATGAATTTCTTAATTTTATTTCTTAAAACGAGAGCCGTCTTTTCTTGTTCTGACAAGAAAAGAGGTTCTGACAGTCAAGAAGTTGTTGGCAGTCCTGAATGAAAATGATGTCATTGACTGTAGTTGGGACTATCTACGAAAACTAATAAAACTTTATTTTCAATGGAAAAGATGTCCGTTGCAACAAAAACTGCTAATTGAATGGCCATATATTGCAGTGTGGAGGATACATTATTTGCAGAATATACACAAATACAAAAACGATGGTTGGAACATAATCTGTTTAAATGAAACCTATATGCAAGTTGGACATTCCGACGAAAAATGTTGGCAGTCAGGTGAAGAACTGGGTAGTCCTTAAAAAAATTGATAAAGACTATAGGCTAATTATTGTTCATTTCGGTAGAGAGCAAGGCTTCGTAAATGGAACATCATTAATATTTAAAGCTGGGGAAACAAGCAGAGACTCTCACGACTTTTTGGATTTTAATAATTTTTACAAGTGATTGATAGAAAGTGATATACTATTATTGGAATTTCCATCAGTAGTTGTAATTGACAAAACCAGCTACCATTCAGTTGAGAAAGACAAAAAACAACTTCTGCATCACTTGAAGTCGCTGTTGCCAAGTGGCTGGATGATCATAAGCTTACTTATGGAAAATCATGGACAGAAGTACAGCTTTTGCAACTGGTGAATAATTTTAAATGGACTAAAAATTGATTGTGGACAAAATTATTCATCGCCATGCCACCCTAATCTAAATCCAGTCGAGTTGATTTGGGCTGTAATTAAAAAACAAGTATTTGAGCAAAATATCAATTCGCCTTTAGAAGAAGAAAAAATTTTGTCTGAAACTCTTTCAGACTTATGTTTGTGGTATAGCAGAAAATTGGAAGTGCATTTATGAACATGTTAATAAAATCAAGGACAGTTACTTTGAAAAAGATATCATAATTGACAAGGAAATTGATGAATTTATAATTAGTCTAAAGTGTGACTCTGAGTCGAACGATGATTAAAGTAGTGATTTTATTTTATGTTTTTTAGTCAGGTAACTGGAGATAGGTGTAGCCAGTCACACATACAGTTACGGTGGCAGTGGATGTATTGGTCGAGGCACAGTGTGTCATATACCTCCATATCCCTTAACAAATTGGAATTAAAAAAATCTTTAAAATTTTTTTAGATATTTATCTGAAGAGTATTTGCAAACCCAAATCTACTGAATATCTTGTTTACTATAGTTGGGATTGGGAAAATTTACAATCATTGCTCAAAATGTTTTTTTTATACCTTTTTTTACCCCCTTTCAAGGTCAAATTTCAAAATTGTAGAAATTGGTTTATTGACATGAAGATTACTCATCAAAAATCACGTTGATTTCTTCATTTTTTACAAAGAAATAACAGGGTTTAAAAAAATTAAAAATCCATTTTAATCCTTTTAATCTCAGAATTTCAAAAAATGTAGAAATCAATTTTTAGATATTTATATTAAAATTACACATACCAAAAATTAATATCTACATGTCTGTTACCGAGAAGTCAAAAAAAAATTTCATTGTTACACCTTTTTAACCCATTAAACTCAGAATTTCAAAGTGGATTTTCTTAGTGTGCACTTTTACGCCATAAGGAGAAAGTGTTTATAAATTTTCATCAATTCACCTTCAATAGTTTTTGCTGGGCATTGATCACTCACGAGACATTATATATAGCAATAGCCAATAGCATATACAGATGAAAGCATTCACCTTGGTTTGAATGAATTGTATATACTGTACCCAAAGAAGAATCCTTTTTGATTCCAGGAAATCCTTTGATGTCAGTTTCATGTTTTCTTCTGCTAAACTTGTTATTGTTGTAGGTATAGTGTTTAGGAACTTTATGATATAACAGTGACTTAGTGAAGTCATCAGACTCACAAAGCTCAAAAAAGCAATAAGAGTCTAGTGGTATAACATAGATGTATTATAAAATCAAAAAATTGTCAATCGGCCTCAGATATACATATATATCTACTGTTCTCTGGACTTCTCTTGCGTTAAGTTGGGTAACCGTCATTTGCAGTTTTGAGTGTTGAAAATGTACATTTAGTGATACTTTTTGAAAATTTTTCATTTATCTTGCATGGTGATGATCTCTATTTAAATCACCACATGATCTGTGAAACATGTGTTTACAAACAATGTCATATAATAATGGGTAAACATTTTTATCAGGGAGTTCAGCAGATATAATAAGATCAATTTCGTAAGGTCGTATTTTAGTTACCAATTAGACCAATATGTGACAGTGAGGTAAACCTTGTTTTTTCCACTTGACACTTAGTGCATAGCAGTTGATCAAACCACATATTTCTTTTTTGTTAATAAGGTCTAGAAGTTTTTTTAATTTTCAAAAGGAGAACTGGGTATTTCATGTCTATCAGTAGATTTTTGACCAGTTAATAGTTCATTATTTATTTCTGGTCATTCAAGATTGCATGCAAAAGTTATAAATAAATTTGGATGCCCATGTTTACACACATATGTCATAGCATCTTGAGATTTCTCATATATATACCATGGTGAACCAATGTAAGATCAGGAAAGCATGACACTTTGACCCATGTTAGCATTGGTATCTTGTACAGTACCTTGCAGATGAATGTAATCATCAGCACGTCATTTTTTTTTTCTTATTACAAATAAGGGTTAATCTTTCAGTGATCATTTTGGCCACCGTGTCAATACAGTATTGAGTAATTATAAGTTTCTTATCTGATAATGTAAAAAATTATCAATGTTATCTCAAACCATAAGTCGTTAAGCATAAAATTGCGTGCAAGAAACTGTTTTATTTTGTTCATTATTATATAGCGGAATAGTTAGATAACAACCATCTTCACCCTTCAAAAACATAAGGGGATAGTAAAGGAGTATAAGAGTGATGAAGCTCAGGCACATTGCATTTGACCATCATGACAATGTAAGATTATATCTCTAGGTCCTTTATCTTCAACGACCAGTAAAACAGCAACTTCATTAGTAGTTGGAGTATTATAACAACCCCTGTGCTGATTAACAGGTACAAAATCGGCTTGAATTATTAATTTAAAAAATTTTTTCGTTAGGCAAAGGTGTGCTGTCGATATTGCATTTAAGCTCTGTGATCAAATTATTATGTTCCAGCAAAACTTGCTGAAGTGCTGTTGTTAGTTCCATCTTCAAGTTTGGAACAATATTAATATGAAGATAAGTTTGATCAGCATCAGAAAGGAAGTAAATTGGTAATTGATACCAGGTGCTGGCAATAAACTTCCGGTGCGATGGTAAACTTGACCTTGAATTTTAAACGTAGGCATAAAATTCTCTTCTATAGTTTAGCATGAAAAGAAGTCATCTGAAATAAAGTATTGTATTTTCCAACATTAACAAGAAAATGTTTTGACAAAGGATGAGATCCTAAAACTAAACTGTTGATTGGTTCTGATAGCTCATTAAGTGTAGCAAGTGAACCTTTCCCACCCGAACAACACACGCCAGAGATGCTTCATCTTGGCATTATTTTGCAAACAATGATTGCATATTTTAATAATTGCACCAGTTTATAAATCTTTACTGTTAATATAATCCAAATGAGGATCATATTCAAAACCAATCTGAATTTTAAAGTGGTTTTCCTATATTGTATAGCATCATAAAATACATCCTCACTTTTCCATAGTCTTATGTAAACACGATGTAGACATTCGCCTCGCGTCTGTAGATTTTCTACTGATATTACATCTCTTCCATTTTGGCATGATTTTAGAAAAAGAACTCAACAAATACTGCCAAAATAGATAGATAAATAAATTTGAATAATCAAGTATTTATCGCTCAATAAATACCGCCAAAACAAATAAATTTTAATAATCAAATGTTTGTCACCTATCACAGAGTCAATATATCCTATTACCTGAGAAATTGAATACAACTACATTAACCTAACTACTATATGTATGTCAAAGAAATGAATTAAAATTGTCTGATGTTCAGTAATTAACAATTATCAGCAGCTTATGATCTCATGATTAAGTAGACTGAATTTAGCGCAACATGTCTGCCACCTAGCGGAGAGCCAATAGACTACATAAAAGGTTGTTGCCTAAGAGCATCATATCTGCCTCTTAGTGGAGAGTCAGCCTACTACATATGAAGGCAGTGAAGCATTATATTTTTAACGTGTTTTTTTATTGTTGTATTTAATGTTTTTTCGAGATTTTTCTACATGAAATATATCTCTAAACCTTCTCAGTTTTGCCAAGAAACATGGGTAAAAATTTAGTTGTGATTGATGAGGTAGTTTTTTTGTTTACCCTGAACAAAAGAACTACCTTCCTCTTTGTATAATAGTATATATATATATATATATTTATTTATACACTGGTAATATCATTGAAAACATACTAAAACTTACAATAAAGAAATATTTAAACTAGCACACAGATTTAAATCATTTATTAAAATATTTAAAAAACAAAATAATAAATAAACAATCCGTGTGGAATATATAAAATGAATGTAATGATTCTGATTGAATTTATTTAGGAAAAACAATTGATCCTTTAAAACTACATTTCTTGAAGATTATAGAAATTTAAAAAAATAATAAATTAGTTATCTAACATGACAGACCATCTAATATACAATAAACATTCTATTTCTGATATTAAATTAATAAACATGACATAAAATTAATAATATATGTAAAAGTATTACATATATAATGCAAACAAAATTTCAATTTGATAAATTATCAGACAGTCAGTAGAAGACAGTATTATAAAAATTGCAACTGGTAACAGCTTTTGTTTAAATTAATATGCAATTTTCATTATTTTAGTATTTTTATTTTAGATTTTTAATATGATATAACAAAATTATTTCAATCATGAATGAGGATGCAGGATTCCACATAAGTACTTTCATAATAAAATTAAGGTAAGATATATTTTATCTCAATATTCTGTTCTATATGGTTTATTTAATAGAATTTAAATATAATTTAACAATACAGAAGAATAATATGAATCTTGAAAAAATTAATTTCAGTAATATATATATATATATATATATATATATATATAATATAATTGCAAAAGATATAAAAAATTGAAATCGTAGTAATGACTTAGTTTTGTTTTTACTATAATTTTTAAATTAATAGCGTTGTGCTGTGTTCTTGTGTTTGCATGCTCAACTAATTTGTTTTGTCAGAGTTAATTAAATTAGGTAATAGGGTTCAACTAATGATTGATTCTGGAAAACTGAGTTGACAAAACTTGATCATTAATATATTGATACTTAATTATATGAACTATTAAATTTTTATAATATACTGAAACCAGATACTTTAATTTAAATCAGCTTGCTGATTGGATGAATGGTTTGCATTATCGCTAATCAGGATTCCTTGATCCTGCCGGTTACAATTTTAAAAACTTTGTTCTAAATCAGATGACCTTAAAGAAGTTTTAGAAAAAGAGCATTACTATTTCTAACATCCCATCTTAGGCTTACTAAAGAATGAAGTGTAGTATTTTCCCATTGCCTTCTTTACTGTACTAATTATACTATTACATATCAAAAAGCCAAACCCGCTGAAATACTTGTATTCTGTCATTCCAGGTTTGTATACTTTCATTAAAGCATTTCTTTACTACTACCAGTTGTACCTCAGACAGTTTACATGTGTCAGCCATATAAAAGGCAAAAGACAGTATAAACAACAGATTTAATGTACCACATTTCTTTTTTTTTAGAAACAATGCATTACCTTATCTTCATTTATGTACATATAGTTAGATTTAATTGGATTTAAATAATCTTGTTCCATTGTTCTTTGTGGAAGTTCATTTAATATTCTCAATACTGTTCAACAAGTCTAGAGCAACTTATAATGTATTCACTTTGTTTTTGCAAGAAATGTTAACACAATCACATGTATGGAGTACTAGCTCACAGTCTGTCATGAATTGGATTTGCTTACTCTCATTGAGACAAATTGTATGTAATTCACACTCTACTGTGTTGTCTCCAAAACCATTTTATGTAGGCCTATTGCAGAATAAACATATAAAATCCTATATATATAATTCTATTATATATATAGTCTATATATATCAGTCTATATATATAATTCTATTATATTAATTGGTTAAATATTGATGTATAATCTTTCTAAGTATACTTTTTACAATTCTGCTTTTTTTTAAGTTTGTTGGTATTTAATTGATGTGCTCTTTTTCATTCCTTGCTGTTCTGTTCTGTGCTTGTCTTTTAAACTCCAAACTACTTATTGCATCATATCCTCAAAAATCTATTTTATTTATTGCAATCTTTGCTTTTCTGAACAGTTGTACTCACTACTTCAGTATCAGAATAGCCTGCATATCATAATGCCGCCCTCCAAATTAACTTATCGTGTTACAAGGCTGTGCCACTATTTTCTCTTGTCCTGTATGTCTTAAGACCTCATTTTTAGCAGTAGCAATCAATCTAATCCCAACATTACTTGTAACTTAATTAACACCTCCATTCTTTTCTATTGCCTGCATTTCACTGCTATTAAAGTGTACTACCCCAAACAATATTTCAAAGAATTTCTTTCACATTCTTGTACTAAATTTAACACTTACTAATTTTTTGTTTTCTTTTTTTACATTAAAGCTCTCTTTACTGATGGTAGTCGGCTTTTAATATATCTTACTTAATCTTTTTTTTTTTTATTTTATTTGTTACCTACATAACAAAATTCTACAAATTGTGGAATATTGTGTTTCCTATCATAATTTTTAATTCCTTGTTATTCTCTTTTCATCACATTTGTTTTTAGTCTTATTTATTTTCAGACTGAGTTTTATTGTTTATTTTTTCCTTAAATGTTTTCTTTAATTTCTGAATTTCTTCTGTCGTACAAGTTTAAAAATAGACTACATCCTTGTCTCACTCTTTTCTGAATCAGACTTGCCTTTTTTTTTGCATATATACATGCATACATATACATAATACATATATATTTTAATTCTATTTACATAAACCATCTAGTACAGAATATTGAGAAGACATATCTTACTTTAATTTTATCATGATGGAACTTACTTGGAATCCCACATCTTCAGACATGATTGAATTAATTTTATTAAATTACACATTAAATAAAAATATTAAAAAATTAACATTATAATACTATGTTATTAAAATACCATCCACATGGTGTAATGTTTGTTTCTGTACTGTAACATTATAATGAAAGTTAATTATTAATTTATTACATGAATGCTGCTATCTGTTGCTGTTTTTATAAGAATGTATCCCTTAAATACTGTCTGATAGCTTATCAAATTGAAATTCTGTTTTTATTTATATATGTAATATTTTTTTCTAATATATTTCATTTTTTGTCATTTTTATTAATTTGTAATATTTCTAAATCTGTGTCAATATCAGAAATAGAATGAATGTTAATTGTTTACAGAAGTTTAATATTAAGCTATTTTGGAATTATGTGAATAATAAAAGAATGAAGCGGTGCAAATAAGTAAACTTTGTGGTTGTTGGTATTACCTACAAATTATCATCATTAACCACTGATAATGATGTATCTCAAGCGTTAGCTAATTATTTTTGCTTCAGCTTCTGTTTGTGATATGTCTGAGAATGATAAAATTGATGATGATGATGTCGGTTCTTTGGCTGGATTTTGTGATGTTGATGCTCTTGAAGTGAAGTATATTACATGTTAAGAAATAAGGCTATCAAGTGTCTTAAACCCAAAACATCTTGTAGACCCACCCAATAATTATTCTTGTGTAATTAAAGTATGTGCAAGTATTCTTTGTCATCCTTTACATTGTATTTATAATCTATTATTGAAGCAAAGCAGCTTTTCCACTAAATGGAAACTAGCTAGAATTACTCCCATATGTAAATCAAGTGATGTTAATAATATCTCGAATTAATAGACCAATTTCTATAGTTAATTGTTCGGTGAAGATATTTGAATCTATCATATATGGAAAAGAATTTGACCATGTAAATATTGTATTTCAAATTCTCGACACAGCTTCTATCCGAATTACTTTACAGTAACTAATCTTGTCACATTTACTACATCTTATATAATTTTGATTGTGGATCTCACGTGGATGCAATTTACCTTAAAAAGGCATCTGACAGTATTGATCACTACTCAGTATTATTAAAAAAAATTTATTTATTATTTTGTGTTTTACATTAATTTTATAAAATTTTTTGGTACTTACTTTTGAGGTCATAGTAGTTTTATATTATTTAGATGCTGTTGGTCAGATATGTTTTACAATACTTCAGAAGTTCCCCAAGGAAGTAACCTAGGTCCTCTTATATTTGTTATTATTATTCAATGAACTCCCTAGCTGCCTCAGATATTCAAGATGTTTGATGTATGTGGATGATATTAAAATTTATTTATTTGATTGCAAATGATGATTGTATTCTACTCCAGCAGGATCTTGATATGATTTTAAGGTGAAGTCAAAAAATGGTTTCGAATTAAGTATTAAGAAATGTAAATACATAATATTCACCAGGAGATTAAATTATCAGATCTACAATTCTATAAATGATATAAATTTGGTAAGAGTATTTGTGGTGAAAGACCTTGGATTATTACTGGACCACAGCACTGGTCCAGTAATAATCCAAGGTCTGTCATATATATATATATATATATATAAAGAGTGCTGTATTTAGTGGCTAGCCACAAGGATGTTTTAAAAGATTTTAATTATTTGACTACGCATATTTTATATTTGTAATAACTTGGTATTTTGATTTGTAATTTTTAAATTTTAATCAACTGAAAGGGAATTTCTCGAAATAGCGCTATTGATATATAGGGGAGAATAATAAATTAAAAAATAAGGTAAGAGCTCCTATTTGGTTCTGCACTGTGGTGGATTGCTACATTTTATTTTTGCTTTTGAATTAATTAGTCCAGAGGAAAATATGAGAATATAAAACTTAATTAATATATATATATATATATATATTTCTAAGTCGACCTTTTCATGACACATATTCTTCTGTACTAATATACAAATATAAACCAAATTGATCCACCCAAGTACTGAAATGTACATTAAATAAGATGCACTTACCTTATTTTTTCATATCTTTATAAAAACGTGTTCATGGAAACCCACAAAATAATTTAAATAGTTAAAAATTAAATAAATAACTAGGATGAAATGCACCATGTAACTTGGCCAGCCAATGTTACAGTACTGTTTGGATTTGGATTAAATTAAATTGAATTATACATTATCATTATTTGAAAAAGTGCTGCCATCTACTGCAGCCTTTATAAGTGTGTCATCATATTCTATTGTTCAATTTAATTTAATCCAAATCCACACTATTGTTACATTGGCTAGCCAAGTTGCATGGTGCATTTCATCCTAGTTATTTATTTGTTTTAATTTTTTACAAAATTGACATTATATTTTATATATGTAGTTTTTAATTTTTAACTTTTTTCTATAATTTTTATTTTAAAAACGTTTTGAATATATTTTTAATCTTTGAAATAATAAAAAAAATTTTACCTTGATAAATTGGATTGTATTTGAGTATAGTATGTAACTTGATATAAACAGTTTAAATTACAACTGAAGATATGGGTTTCCACAAAAATGCTTTTGTAAAGACTTGAAAAAATAAGTTAAGTGTCATCTTATTTAATGCTTATTTCTGTACTTGGGTGGATCAGTTTAATTTATATTTATATACATATACTTCGAGTAATTTTCCATGTTATGCAGATACTTTGGCAGCTCATTCTACATGTAAAAATAGAGAAAAAATGTCTTATAAACATAGGTCTGGAAACGCATTATTAATGAGTTATAGCTGATGAAAAATTTCACTCATATTTCATCTACTCCAGTGAAATGAAGCCATACAAAAATTCTTGGGATGCAAAAATGTAAGTTAATATGATGGTTTCATATCAAATTCAATTTGACAATTTGAAAAAATTGAGTGAGAACTATAACTTGTGTAGTTTTTTTAGCAAACTGACAAAAATGCAAAAAAAGGAGTCAAAAAACACTTTTTAATGTCTAGCTTGTAATAACTTTGTTAAATTGCCAATAAACAGATAAAGCCCATTAATAAAATTTGTAGGAAATTTAATTCTAAACAGAATAGTATAAATAAAGAAAACAGAAAGTGAGTAGCAGTTAAATAAAATAGATTTTTATTTTGAGCACTAAAAACCTAAATTTAACTTGAAAATGATTTTTAACGTAAAAAATTAATAAAATTTACAATAAATTTTCATAAATGTTTCCATTTATTTCAATGCACTTTTCTGCATGTTTGTGGATTGCTTGTGTTGCTTAGTTCATGAAGGCTGTTCTTTAACAGCGCAAAAGAAACAGTAATACGGGCAAGTAACTCCTCTCGGGTATTTACTTTCAACTTATAAACATTACACTTCATCCAACTCCATACACAAAAATCCATTGGCCTAAGATATGATGATCTGGGTGGCCAGAATTGTGAACCGCCTCGACCAATCATTTATCTGGGAATTTCTGATTTAAGTAGGCAGAAGCAATATGATAGAAATGTGGAGATGCGCCGTCATGCTCAAAGCATGTCCAGCATCCTGTTGCAAGAGGAAATCTTCAAGTAATGGCTGTAATGTTCTTGAAGAAACAAGAACAATTATAGCCATTACACCTGTTAAGGTGTACTTACACTTAACTTAAAGTGTACGTACACCTGTTAAGTGTTCTTGGAAAATAAAATGTCCAGTTAACTGATTGTGAATAATCCCATGCCATACATTAATGGCAAATCGCTGTTAAAACTTGCATTCCACTGTTGCATGAGGGTTTACTTCTGCCCATGAGTGTTGGTTTCTCATGTTGTTTATACTATCACGAGTGAACTGTGACTCATCGGTAAATAAAATGTTCTTGAAGAGTTATCAATGAGTATTTAACAGATTGCAGAATGCCAAGTGAAGGGCGGATCTCTTGCATTGTAGATGTTGTACTTTTTGTTTATGATACGATAAAGGTTGTTATTCTTAAGTGTCCTTCACACTTATTTTGTGAAACTCTTAACTGGGAGATAGTTTGTGAAACTCTTAAGATGTCATGTACTGACACAGAGACAATGCTGAATAGCAGCAATAATGCTTTTATCGACATTAACATCATGTTGGAGAGAACGGTCATGAGGGATATGATTACTTCTAAGAAAAGATCCTATTTCCTGTAACGTACAAAGTGCTGCACTAATAGATCTTGGATTTGGAATTCTGCGATTAGGATAACATTGTTGATATTCTTCAAAAATGGCTGTAGCACTGTCTTCACACAAACCATAAATAAACACCTTATCAACATATTATTCATTCAAATATAAGTATGGCATTATTACTTCAGTGACCAACCAAATTCAAAACAGTTATGCAGTACAGCTACTTGTACTAAAAGGAAAATTGCACTAATGAATTGAAACTTGACTGTAAGCTTAAAAAACAACACAATTACAGTTAAAAAAATACTTAATTGTTGTCAGTTGTTATTGTATTGCCAACTCATGAAATAAAAATTTCTCAAAAAAAAAATTTATTTTTATTTGATTTAAATGAAAATCATAGTTTTTTTAACAGAACTTAAATACATCATTACGATCATTGATTCAGTATTATCCCATACAAAATAATTTATTTTGAAATTTTTATCATTTTCCCCAGTTTTGAAAAAATACATTGGTAATCAATAAAAATTATTTTCCAGTTAAATTTAGCTTTGTATTGCTCTAAATAAAAGTCAGTTTTATTTAAATGCTATTCACTTTTGCTTACTTTATTTTTACTATTCTGTTTATAATTAAATTTCCTATAAGTTTTATTAAAGAGTTTTATCTGTTTATTGGCAGTTGAACAAAGTTATTACAAGTCAAACTAAAAAAGTGTGTTTTTCAACTCCTGTTTTTTGCCAGTTTTCTACAGAAGTTACAGTTCTCAAATTCATCTTTTTCAATATGTCCAATTTAATTTCATATGAAACCGTCAAATTACCTTACATATTTGCATTCATGAATTTCTGTGTGGCTCATTTCACTGGAGGAGATGAAATCTGGGTGAAATTTTTCAACAACTGTAATTCATTAACAAATCATTTCCAGATCTATGTTTATATGTACTTTTTTCTTTATTTTTACATGTAGAATGGGCTGTCAAAGTATCTGCATAATGTGGTAAATCACTCTGTATGTATATAATATGCCACCTGATTCACATGTAGATTGTAAAATACTGGGTTTGTTTTATGGTTGATTGATTGACAGACACATTAACGTAGTCTTATTAATTAAATATATATTAACCAAATTAAATATATATTTTCTTATTTTTTTATTCATATGTATAAATAACATATTGGCTTGCTAGGTGATAGTATATTTGTATTTTTGCATGCTTGCTTTGCTATTAAATAAATTAACTTTTATGTTAACAGTTTTATGTATAACTTTTGTTTTTAATACTTTAGCAAATTAATGTATTTTAAAATTGATTAAATAACTATGCAAATTTATGCAAATCATGTGTTTTTTAATGTTAAAGTTTGTGTTTAATTGAGGAAGGTTATAAATATCCACAGGTTTATTTACATACGCAGCTAACTATTTATTAAAACAGATTGTTCTCGTTCTTTATTATTATTCTTTTGTCATTTTCACATGACTACTCAATGTTAATAAAATAACTTTCATCCTCATTTCTGTTACTAGCAAACCTTGAAAGATATGAAATATATTTTTACAGTATGGCTTGCTAGATCTAAAATTTCAATTTATGTTTTGTTACTAAAATATAATAATGTTATTTACCCAAAAAATAAATTGTATAAAATTATATGTGCTTAAATTCTTTTCTCCTTCAACTTTTTATTAAAATTCATCCTTAGCATATGAATTATAAAAAACTTTCCTTGCAAAGTGGTAGAAGGAACAACTCATTTGAATTTTTTTTTAATTGTGTAAAATTTGCAAAAACAGTATTTACTGTAATTTTTATTGCTTGAAATTTTACCCTCCGAAAATGTAAATTAAAAAAAAAATGTACAGCCCTAACTGGGAACGAGTGTAATGTATTTTTTGGTAAAGTATGTCCTGAGTGAGTAAAAGCAAAAATTCCGTCTTTCAAGAGAAGGTAGCCTACTAGTAAATATTTCAAATGAAGAAATAGGAAACATTGCTAAAATTTCAATCATGTAAATTTCTATATCTATTTTAAATAATATAATTTTTCAAATTTCATTTAAGAAGATTATTTCATGTGCGCACAGTTTTAATAACAACAGTAAAACAGACACAAATTGAAGAAAAAAATTACTTTAAGAAAAATCCCTTTGCTTTAGTTTTCTATGAAATAAAAAGTTAACATGAATACCAAATCCATTTTAGCAATTATTTACAGATTAAACTTTATTGTAATTGTAGCACATAATAGTATTTGTTGTAAGTATATTACTGTCAATCATAAACCTGTGAGAATTATATTACAGTAAAATTCTACATTATATTTTTTTTTTATTTACATTACATTTTAGATCTTGAGAAAACGTTCACCCAATTTTGATAAATATCAAAATAAAATTCAGTCTTTTATAAAATTTCCCTTCAGGAATCATGTAGCTGTCTCTTACAGAATGTAATTAATTTAGTCAGTGAATCAAAATATCCTATTAAAAAAAAAGAAGAAAAAATGGTACTGTAAAGTAGATACTCTTTGTTTAACCTTTATTGCTCACCCATTAATAAAGTTATCTAAATAAATTGATCTAAAAAATCATCCTCCAATTCAATAAAAAAAAAAAAAATTAAAAGAATCATTATTCAGATTACCTCCAAAAAACTCTTCATTTTTAACTGGACATTGATATAACAATCATACGGACTGCAAGATTGTTATTTAAATATGAAAATTTGTGTTTTAAATATTACTTAAACATTAAAAAATATTAAACGTTTCTAATTATTAACTAGAATTATATTTCAGGTGCAATTTCTGTAAATAACTAATAAAAAATAAAGTTAATTTTTCAATACAAAAATGTTTCTGATAATTTTGGACAGTAGAAAGTTGACTGGCAGCTGATACAAGCTGCTTGAGGAAAATGCACTGAAACTAAATTAATTACTTTATTACTTTTTTACATACATGAGTTAGATATGAGGCGTTTTTTCCTGGCTATTAGAAGAATCTTTTTTTAAACTTATTCATTTTTATATAAAAATAGTTTAAAAAAATAACAGGATTATGAAAATTGATCAAAAGATTTATAGATTAAAAAATAATAGTGATTGTTTAAAAGGTTTATACAGAAAGTATTTTTTCTTTTGATCACCACAGAGGATTTCAGAATTGTAGAGGGTATTTTCAGTCTGTGTTTAATGCACATAAGCTTGAATGTATTATTTATATATGTTTTATTTTCAGGATTATTTATTTGACTTTTATGATTTATTTTATATATTGTCTCTCAGGTTAAGCCTACAGGAGGTGTTCCAGTATTACCGACTGCAAGTCTGAGTTTTGGAAAAAATAAAAAGAAAGAAAAAAGCAAAGCAGACGCAAAGTAAGTAAAAGAAAATTTTACAGTTTTTTGTGCTTCGTATAGAAAACATTAAATGTGTCTCATAGAAAATACAGCTTATGAAATCAGTTCCAACAGTGGATTAATGGAATCATTTTGATGGACCTACTAATGATTTAGAAGAACACTACGCGTAATCTTTTGTTTAGAATGCACAGTATAAAAAAAGATTGTGTATAAAAATTAATCAAAATTATTCTAAAGAGATAAAAACAACTGTTTTAGGGGATTAGTACATAATGCTTTCATAAGTGAACTCTCACTAACAATGAAAAGTCAGTTCCCGTCCGTTTATATTAGTGCAATATGGGCCAACTTTAATGACTGCAGTTATGTTATTATGATTTTCCTGAGTTTTTAAAATGTGTAAAAGAAAAGAAAATCTTCCTCAATGAAAAATTATATTAATATGATCTATTCAAATATATAAAAATTTCATCTGGTAGAAATTCTCCGTAAATAATGGTAGTATGTGATGACTGAAATATATAAATGACTCAAGTTTGACAAAATGATCCATAATGTTCAGCAAGTGTTCATGATGAAGATTAGTGTAATTCATTCACCTGAAATTTTAAATTTTTTTTATAAATATTCAAAAATGAGATATTTAGTCAATTAAATATCATTTATTTGAATAAATCACGTATCTACTTTTAGATAAAAAAGTGTGTCAAAAACGTGCATGAATTACCATAAATGTGGTATTCCATACCCTGTCCTGCGACAAAAATGGAGTGAAAAATCTAAGTAAGGTTCATTAGAGTGGATAATTCACTACTGATTGATCACATACCGTTACTGTTCATATTTCACACATCCATTACAACAGTAATGGAAATAAGTGTATAAGTTTTCATTGTATTGAAAACTCATACATTTATTTGATAAGTATACACTTATATCATAATCATACATTTTTATATCAAACACCAATAATTGACTTTCACAGAATCTTGTATCATCATTTGATACATAATTTTATAATTACATTAAAAAAGGGACATATCAAAAAAAAGTAATTTTCTTTCTTTTTGTATTAGTACAATATGGGCCAAGTTTAATGACTGCAATCATGTTATTATGATTTTCCAGAGTTTTATAACGTATAAAAGAATAGAAAATCTTGCTCAATGAAAAATTGTTTAAGTATGATCCCAATCAAATGTAAACAAATTTCATTTAGTAGTAATTTTCAGAGTTCCCTTGTGCAAGCCTTATGTGCTAATCCTTTTTTTATCTCTATAACAATTTTTATTCATTTTTAATATGCATTCTAAACAAAATATTAAATTGAAATATTATTAAAAAAAATAATTAATTATAAAAACCTTAATAATTATTTACTTATTAAAAAGACAAAAGAATTATGTGAAAAATTTAGACTAAAACAAGTAATTAAACAGGTTTATAAGGACAAGGTTTTTGTTAATAATATATTATATTCATTACATTTACAAATACTTAAAGAGTTGGGATTTTCCGTTTATATGAACATAAGAGATTTAATTGATTTTGAAAAAGAGAAATTAAATAAAACTTTTGACAAAAAAATAAATAAATAAATTATAACAACAATAAGTATCGTAATGCAATACAAAATTTATTTCATAGAAATTTTTAAAAAACCTATTTCTCATAACAGTAATTTTAATAGATTCAAAAACAAGAAAGAGGATTAAATAAGAATTATTCTAATATATTTCTTGATAAAAAAAAAATTATAATTTTGAACACTCAAATTTAATTTAAATGATAGCAAGTATAATATATTAAAAATATCACAATTGATAGGAACATGATATTGAAAGATTGGATTAATTTTATTAAGAAATGTATGGAATTAGCCGTAATATAAAAAAACATTTTTTTTTGTCTTCACTCATTTGACTGGTTTGATGCAGCTCTCCAAGATTCCCCATCTAGTGCTAGTCATTTCATTTTGGTTGTACCCCCTACATCCTACATCCCTAACAATTTGTTTTACATATTCCAAATGTTGCCTGCCTGCAAAACTTTTTCCTTCTACCTGACCCTTGCATATTAAAGTGACTATTCCAGGATGCCTTAACATGTGGCCTATCTCTTCTTTTAACTATATTTTTCCAATTGCTTCTTTCTTCATTGGTTTGCTGCAACACACTTCATTTGTCACTTTATCTACTCACCTGATTTTTAACATTCTCCTATAGCACCACATTTCAAAAGCTTCTAATCTTTTTTTCTCAGGTACTCCGATCGTCCAAGTTTCACTTACATATAAAGCGACACTCCAAACATATACTTCCAAAAATCTTTTCCTGACATTTAAATTAATTTTTGATGTAAACAAATTATATTTCTGACTGAAAGCTTGTTTTGCCTGTGCTATTTGGCATTTTATATCATTCCTGCCTCGTCCATCTTTAGTAATTCTTTTTCCCAAATAACAAAATTCTTCTACCTCCATAATCTTTTCTCTTCCTATTTTCACATTCAGTGGTCCATCTTCATTATTTCTACTACATTTCATTACTTTCGTTTTGTTCTTGTTTATTTTCATGCGGTATTTCTTGCATAGGACTTCATCCATGCCGTTCATTGTTTCTTCTAAATCCTTTTTTCTCGACTAGAATTACTATATCATCAGCAAATCGTAGCATCTTTATCTTTTGACCTAGTACTGTTACTCCGGATCTAAATTGTTCTGTAACATCATTAACTGCTAGTTCTATGTAAAGATTAAAAAGTAACGGGAATAGGAAACATCCTTGTCAGACTCCCTTTCTTATTCCGTAATAATTCTTTCTTATGTTGTTCAATTATTACTCTTGCTGTAAATGTTAGCAATCGTTCTTCTATCTCTGTATTTATACTGTAATTTATTTAAAATGCTGAACATTTAATTCCAGTCTACATTATCGAATGCCTTTTCTAGGTCTATAAATGCCAAGTTTGTTGGTTTGTTTTTCTTTAATCTTCCTTCTACTTTTATTCTGAGGCCTAAAATTGCTTCCCTTGTCCCTATACTTTTTCTGAAACCAAATTGGTCTTCTCCCAACACTTCTTCCACTCCTCTCAATTCTTCTGTACAGAATTCCAGTTAAGATTTTTGATGCATGGCTAGTTAAGCTAATTGTTCTGTATTCTTCACATTTATCTGCTCCTGCTTTCTTTGGTATCATGACTATAACACTCTTTTTGAAGTCTGACAGAACTTCCCCTTTTTCATAAATATTACACACCAGTTTGTGTAATCTATCAATCGCTTCCTCACCTGCACTGCACAATAATTCTGCAGGTATTCCATTTATTCCAGCCTTCCTGCCATTCAAATCTTTTAATGCTCTCTTAAATTCAGATCTCAGTATTGTTTCTCCTCTTTTATCTTCTTTGACTTCCTCTATAACACCATTTTCTGATTAATTTCCTCCGTATAACTCTTCAATATGTTCCACCCACCTATCGACTTTGCCTTTGTATTATAAATCGGTGTACTATCTTTGTTTAACACATTATTAGATTTTAATTAATGTACCCCAAAATTTTCCTTAACTTTACTGTATGCTCTGTCTATTTTACCATTGTTCATTTCTCTTTCCCCTTCTGAACACTTTCCTTTAATCCACTCTTCTTTCGCTAGTTTGCAGTTCCTGTTTATAGTATTTCTTAATTGTCTATAGTTCCTTTTACTTTCTTCATCACTAGCATTCTTATATTTTCTACGTTCATTCATCAGCTGCAATATATCGTCTGAAAGCCAAGGTTTTCTACCAGTTCTCTTTGTTCCGCCTAAGTTCGCTTCTGCTGATTTAAGAATTTCCTTTTTAACATTCTCCCATTCTTCTATATTTTCTACTTCGTCTTTTTTACTCAGATCTCTTGTGATGTCTTCCTCAAAAATCCTTTTTACCTCCTCTTCATCAAGCTTCTTTAAATTCCACTTATTTATCTGACATCTTTTCTTCAGGTTTTTAAACCCCAATCTACATTTCATTATCACTAAATTATGGTCGCTATCAATATTTGCTCCAGGGTAAGTTTAGCAGTCGACAAGTTGATTTCTAAATCTTTGCTTAACCTTGATATAATTTATCTGATACCTTGCAGTATTGCCTGGCTTTTTCCATGTATATATTCTTCTATTATGATTCTTAAACTGGGTGTTGGCAATTACTAAATTGTACTTCATGCAAAACTCTATAAGTTGGTCCCTGCTTTCATTCCTTTGGCCAGCCCATATTCACCCACTATATTTCCTTCCTTGCCTTTTCCAATGCTTGCAACTATTATTAAATTTTCATCTCCTTTTATGTGTTTAATTGCTTCGTCAATTTCTCATATACACACTACCTCATCGTCATCATGGATGCTTGTAGGCATATAGACATTAATAATCGTTGTCTGTTTAGGTTTCAATTTTATCCTTATTACAATGATTCTATCGCTATGCATTTTAAAATACTCTACTCTCGTCCCTGTCTTCGAAGAAGACAGCCCATTATTTAAAGCTGAGTTAATTATTCTAAAATCAACTTCCCAAAAGTCGTTTCCCTCTTCCCACCGAACATCGCTAATTCCTACTCCATCTACATTTATCCTATCCATTTCCCTCTTTAAATTTTCTACCCTACCAATGTTTTTTGGATTTCTAATATTCCTCGCTCCGACTCGTAGAATGTTATTTTTTAATTTTCTGGTGACTCTCTCAGTAGTACCCACCCGGAGATCCGAACAGGGGACTAGTTTACCTCCGGAATATTTTACCAAGGAAGGCATCATTGCTATATGAAATAGCAGAGAGTTACATTTTCTTGGAAAAAAAGCAGCTGTAGTTTTCCATTGCTTTCAGCTGCGCAGTACTCAGAAGACTGAATGATGTTGATATGGCCGTTTAAGGCGTCCTGTCCTATGCCCGTAACAACTACTGAAAGAGCTGCTGTCCTCTTTCAGGAATCATTCCTTAGTCTAGCTCTCAACAGATACCTCTCAGATATGGTTGCACCTTCAGTCCAGCTTCTCTGTTTCACTGAGCACTCAAGCTCCCTCACCAACCGCAAGGTCTCATGATTCATAGAGGGAGAAAAAAACATTATATGGTTAATAAACAAATAACAAAATTTGAGGTTATTAAACTAAAAAATAAGCTTAACCCATTTGAATCATATGATGCCCAGAGGTTGTCACGATTTTTTGGCACATAATTCATATGATGACCTCCGGTCGCAATGCTGCAGTGCTCCATATACATGCATATATTTCAGTTTGTAGCTCATAGGTGGCATTGCAATGTATTCTGTAGTGAAGTGCTGATATGTGATTTTTGTAAATCCCCCCTTTCTAGCCTTGCTCACTGCTTCTTATTGAAATAAAATAATTTCTTTGTTCATAATTTTTTGATGACCTGAGTAGCCATCATGGCAGAGAAAAGGTTTTGTGGTATTCAATATATATTGAATAAGTTTCAGTCAGATCCACCTTCAAAACTTCAAATATTTTCAGAATATATTGAACCTTTGTTTGATAAAATTTGTGATGAAATTTGTAGGTGTGAAAATCGCATATCCAATTGTATTTGAGTAAAAATAGATGTATTGACTCACTCATATTTCCCGAAACAATGAGCAGAGAAAGATTCAAGCTAATATTACGTTTCTTGGATTTCACTACTAACAACAATGAAAATGAAAAACTAAAAAAAAATTAGACCTATCATGCAAATATTTTTCTACAAAATTTTCCGAATTATATCTCCCTTCTTAGAACATTGCTTTGGATGAAAATCTAATGATTCAGAGGTCGCCTTTCATTTGTGCAATGTAATAGATCTAAACTATCAAGATTTGGAATAAGATTTGTTAATCTAGTTGAGGCTATTGTTTTTTGTTTCAAAATTTGTGTAGGTGATGATGTGATAAATCCTACTGTTTCTGCCAGTACTATTGTGATTGACATGTGTGAACCAATGTTGGACCAAGGTTACACATTGTTTTTAGGTAATTGGTATTCTTCTCCAAGATATATATAGAAGGCTAACAAATATAGAGAGAAAAACAAATGTAATTGAAACTGTGAGATATTTTCTTTGGAAAACCTGTATTCATTGATTTTATATGATTTTTTATGTATTACTGTGTTCCCAACATACTGCCAGGGGATTTAAGTAGGATTTCTAAGTCAGCTGTATAGGCATTTAAATATGACATCAATGGGCTAATGATAATAATGTAATATTATTAAAATCAGCTAAGACTAATACACCAATCATTATGTATAAAAATAAATACAAAGAACTTATGGATAATTACATTCAAAATTTATTTTAAAGTGATAAAAGACCTGACAAACAAATATTTTAAAATTATAAAGGATTTAATATCTAAGCATAAACCAGTATTTAATTATGATAATAGATTAGGTTTAAGGATAATAGATTACTCAAGGCACCATCATACCTAAAATTTACCGGATTACCAAAGTTACATAAAATAAGTAATCCTATAAGACCATTAATAAATGTTAAAACAGCACCTGCATATTTTATAACTAAAATTTGTAGAATAAAAATGAATCTTGATTATAAGCATTGTGTTAAAAATGGTTACAAAGTCATAAATAAGTTAAAATTTATTAAAGCTAATTTTAACACTAAAATGGTAAGTTATGTGTCACGAACATATACCCTAATATACCAGTTGATAAAACAATAGAAATAATAAGAAAATCACTTAAAGGAAACCCCCAGAGTATACAAATACGTTGATCACCATTGTGAGGAATATTTGTTTCCAAAATTATTTTGAATATATTCACAAAAAAAAGTTTATCTGTGTTCACCTATTTCTGCAAGCGTGTCAGAGATTTTTTATACAACATTTTAAAAGTATTTTAGTTCATGGCATATTGAGTACACCCCAAGTACTATTATGGATAAGACATGTAGATGATATTTTGGTCATATATAATCCAGTTATAAATAATTAACATTAGATCATTTTAGATGAACTTAATAATTATAATGATAATTTAAAATTTACATGTGAAATGTGAGATAAATGCATTTTATAGATATTGAAATTGAAATAAACATAACTAACGTTATAGAAACAACAGTTTTTAGAAAACACACACTACAAATAGTTTTACAATACATGTAATTCCTAATCACCCATTGTTACAAAAATGTATACGTATCAAAACCTGATTTTTAGAACTATACATTATACAAGGAACAGTGAAAATAAAGTAAGAAAGAAATAGATGTAATAAAACAAATAGCAGTATTTAATGCTAAATGTATTTCATGGTTTTGATGATAAAGTTATACAAAAGGTATATAAGTATAAAGAGCAGAGAATAAAAGTACCTTGGTAGTTCTACAAAATTGTACCAAGGAAATAAAAGAGATTATTAATAGTTTTTTTCTTAGAATACAACACTAGTAAAATAATAGAAAAATAAACAATGTTTATGATAAAAATAAATGTAAAAAGCATACAAACAAATAAATAATCATATTACAAAATATTTAAGGAATAATAATAATGGAAAGGATTTAAGGGGAATATATAAAATTAAATATAATGAATGTAGTAAAATTTATATTGGTAAAACTTAACAGATCTTTTAAAAAAGATTTTTGGAACATTATAATGCTTACACAAATGGAAAGAGAGGTGTTTAGATATACATTAGGTTGTGGCCGACCATTTGGTGCAATGTAGGCATAGTATTAGCGATTATAAATTAATTTAGAAATTTTTTAATTTATAACGGTAGAAAAATGAATATATATGAAAAAATATTATATTAATACATTTTTAAAAAATTATGAAATTATTAACCTTCAGGTCTTTTTTGAAGATTATATTTTATTTAAAGACATAATGGGTTGTATTAGTTGGTACCAATGTTTACAAACTTAGTTGTATGATGTTTTAAATTTACATAATTTCAGTATAGCAGTGAAGTTGTGTTACAAGTTTTGTGGTTGTTACATGCTTTCTAAATTTTTAAGTTTCTGTTTCTTTTTTGTTTTTGTTATTTGTTGATGTAATTATAGAATTATGTACCGACTGATGATGCAGGATCCCATGGAAGTCCCAATAGTTGACTATTGGTATTAGTTTTTAGGTTTTTCTGGTGTTGTGTGTTTTGGTTTTTGTTTTTCAGTTTAATTAGCACAGTGGTTAATATGTTGATGAATCATTTGAATTTTCAGAAAAAAATATATATGTATATATTTATGATACATATGATACTAAACATAAACGATTAATACATTATATAAATACAAGTAATTTTTTATGTTGATTTGCTAATAATCAAGATCTTATATAGAGCTTAGAAGATTGGTCTTAGCATAGAATAATGTTTCCTTATGTTTTATTGTTCAGTTATTTAGAAAATTCTATGTGGTATGGTATCACTTCTTACTTATCTGTTTTAGAAGATTGATCATTTTTCCTGCTAGTATACATATACAGTGTACTATGGCAGCATTTGAAAAATTTTGTAATTGTGGTGCATTATTTCTTTATCACCTGATCACTGAGGCAATCAGGGAGTAGAAAGGATGTCATTGGGAGGGAAAAGTGTACGTTAAGTATAACTTACAAATGTAAATTAACTATAGCGATAAAATGTATGATCATAACATTAACTAGTACTTTTTGCAAAGCTTAATAAAAAGTACTAGTTAAGTTATGATGATACATTTTACGGCCATAGTTAACTTACTCTATTACAGTTTTGATATTTGTATTAGCATAATATTCTTGTTTGAATTCCACCTTTCATTAATAGTTTAGAGACTTCATGTTAATAATTTAAAAATTAAATAGATCTGTGTTCAAGGGGGCAGCCAAGCCAAAGAGGAGGTATAGCTTCCATCCCATTCTGTAGGGACATTGTAACATCCTTAGCTATTGTTCTTGTTTCTATTTCATTTCAATTTTTACAGTCTTCTGTTAGTGTGATACAAAGTATCTACTCTTGCATTAGTTCAATTCTTTCATCTTTTGCACATATATACACTAGCTATTGTCAGCTATCTTTATTACTTTAGTTATCCTGTTGTTCATTATTTTCTTATTCCATATTGTCATAGTGTTATTAATTTTTAAAACATCTTTTAAAATCCCATGTTCTAAAATACCATATCATTTCTAAATCTTTTATTCTCCTTTCGTTTTACATTGATTACTTCTGAAACATTTTTGATCTTCAACATACATATTATAAACAAGGCTAACAACAGACAGCAACCTTGCCTTTCTCCCCTTCCTAAGTCAAACCACTCAGTTTGAGCATCCATTATTTCATAGCCATTTTCTAATACAGGTACAATTATTTTATTATCTTCTATTTTTAATTCTACTCTTTGGCTTCTTAATATTTACATTAGTTTATCAAATTTGACATGCTTTTTACATCTGTTAAACCGTTACTTATTCCTTTACATGTACCTCTCCCTCACTAGTAATTATTAGCCCAGTTGCTTCTCTTGTGTTCATCTTCTTCATTGGATCCATACTGTTTTTCTGTTACCATTTACATTATTTTTTTTTACTCATTAAGACTCCAAAAATCATTGTGTTCCTTTACCATTACTCAACTCAGTTCACACTCTACCCAATTTGAAGGAGAATTATATAGCAGATTTATCATCAGTGAAAAGGATGAAATGATTCCAAACATTAGTTATTGAATAAAGATATGCAGACAATTTGTCATTGGGCTGATAATCCACATGTGGTTGATATGTCATATTGCCATATTTATCTTGTGCTAGAAATTTCTTCCGTGTAAATTATTAATATTGAGTTCAGTGGAACAGGGCCCTCAATGCAATATTATTATTGTTAAATAATGATTTTTCTGTAACAAAAAGTTTTGATTAAACTATTTTACTTACAGTTATTGATAAAAAGAATATTTTCAATTAAGTTTGAAATTTTTGTTTTAGCGGTTTACCAAATGAAAGTAGCGATATTGATGCTGAAAAGGAAAATTTGAATGCTGGTGACATTTCATCAAAGACAAATCTGATTGAATCACAGTCTGATCTCATTGCCACTAATGACAAAGAAGATTCAAAAGATAAAGATAAAAATCAAGATAAAATAAGTTCAAAGCTCAAGGTCAGTTAATTATTTTTTTGTAGTTTATTTTCAACTGATGTTAATTTTCTTTAATCTTAATCTTTTCTTCTCTCTTCAATTTATTATTTTTTACCCGTTACAAAAAGTACAGCATGAAAACTACATCTTTTTTTTTTCTGTTAATGTTAGATTTATTCAATAAATTGAAGATATTTTGAAAAATTTGTTTTATTAGTTTTTGTAATTTTTTGTTAATTTTATTTTTATGCCAATTGTATTTGTAAATTGTGATGTTTACCTTAGAGCTAGTTTGATATAGATGTTAGTCAGTATCAATTGTAGTTTTTCAAGTTTGTTTTCTATTTTTTTAAATTGTGAAAGTAATTGCAATTACATGCAATGAAATTTTACAACTATAAAATCATACTAATTTAATTATGGAGAAACGTACTGATTTTTCTATCTTGAAGTCTTTAATCTTCTAGAATTTTTAACATCTTTGTTATAAATTATTTACTTCTTCTAAAAGTGTAGTTGTGTACGTTAATGGAATCCTTCATTGCAATATTAAAATACAAGATTTAAATATTTTATTTTAAATTAATTATTAAAATAAATGAGATATATTTTTTTAAAAATGAATTTGTTCATTTAAAATTTCATTACTTCATTAGGTGGATCTGTCCTCCTTTAATGTAATTTCTGCCACAGGCACAATGGTTTTCTCGTAATAATCGTGATAATTGTGGAAGAGGAAGGATGTGTAAATTGGCACATTTTGATGCAACATCCAAATATGGGGCTTCTTCTTATACACAGTATCCCTCAAACACCTTAAAAACTTCTGCTTATCTTAGAACTCCTTACTTACTGTCCAACTGTGTAAAATAAATTCATAATGGACAAAGCCTTTCCAGTCAAAAAAATTGCTAACGCCTTCTTGCTGTTTTCCCAACTCACGCATACATTTTTGGCCAGGGCAGTCCTTTTCCCCCATCAGTTGCACCTAGTTTCAACAACATAGCCATAAAGCTATATCTCATTTCCCATTATTATGTTTCCCAAGATGTTTCTATTGTTACTGGCTCAGTCAAGTAGTTCTTGACTGATAACTTCATGGCTCTCTTCCTGACAATCAACAAACATTCAGAGCAAGTTTTAGATGATAAGATACATGTCAAATTTTCTTCTTAAAATCACATGGCATTACTGCATGCTGATTCTCACTTCGTCAGTAACCTTTTGGTCAGTTACATGATGATTTTCAAATGAATCTTAGCTTGAATTGCTGTGATATGATCATCATCTATTGAAATAGAAGGTTGTCCAGATCTGGAATCTTTATTAGTCAATGTTATGCCTGCTTTAAAACAATTGTACCATTCATAGCTCTGCAGACAGTACAGTATTTCCTATATGTTTGGAGAAGCATGTGAAATGTCTGTAACTTCGAGAGTTTAAAAGTAAATTTAACATAAATACTGTCAAGATCTCATGTTCACTTTGGTAAAAATCTACTTAATGGTTATTACTTCAGCTGTCATAATATAATGACTAACAATGGTACCAAGAAAATGGTGTTTTGTTTAAAAAGATTATTGCTAGCCAGTGCCATTTGTCAGTCACTGCACTTTCCTTGCATTGGTCACTGCTCTGGTTACAGAAGTTTAGTATTTTATTAATAACCTTGTATGACAACTTTTTTGATTGCCAAGCAATTTTTTTGTAAAGTTGTTTTCTCTTCAGTGTCTTTATGTTTGTGACTTTTTCACCCCAAGATCATTACAGAATAAAAATGTTATTAAAACTTTATTGAATAGACAGTATTTTATAAAACAGCCTTACTCTGTTGAATATCTTTTTTTATTTTTGTCTGTAAAAAGAGGATGTTTCTTATTTTCATGAATATGAAGTAGTCTTGCGTTATGTATTATATTACTATTCTTTTATGTACACCCTTCTAATAAACTGATCACAAAACATAGCTGTAGAATTTATTGCTTTTGTTTTAATAATATTATTATTCCAGTAAATCTCAGAAAAAACATATGTGTACATATGCATTTAACTTAATGTTCATGCCTGTGTTTAAATATTTGATTTGGACCTAAATTTAAATTAAATATCAGTCTGATCAAACTGTCAAATGACATTAAATGTTTATACTTTTCTAATGTGTTATACCTTGTATACATAATGTAATTTTACAAAATTATTTTTTAGTGTTTACTTTTTTACCTGTTGAAAGTTATCTGAATTTTAAAATAAGTAAGCTGATTATATTAATTATCAATTTGAAACAGAATGGTTGAGTTGTGATTTGTTTCAAGTTCATTTCTGTTTGAGTAAAAGTTTTTCTGTTATATTTAAATGGCTCATTCAGTAATTAGACAAATGACTGTTGAAAAATTTGTATTTATTTAGTGACGATGACAGTGAAACTAACATAATCCTGACTACATTTTAGGTAATTATCCCATCTTTCTGTGAGCTTTCTTATTCCAGTAGTAAAGAGCTGTTCATCTCTGTACCTTAACCATTCTTGTATCTCATTCTTGACTGGCTCATTGTTGCTGAATTCACTGCCAATTAAAAAATTAGAAATTTTTGTGACGTGGCTGTAAGATAAAATATTTATATACAAGTATTTTTAAATTTTTAGCTGCATATTTTAATACTTTATGGTGGGTTTTTGAATATCTGTTAAAGTAAAATAAAAATATAAAAAAGATGTAATAAGAAACATCATTCTGTTATGAAATTTGCTGCCTTGTAGAGAATATAAAAGAGTAGTTTCTCCATTATTGTATTGTGCATTGCTGATGATGATTAAATTTTAAGCATTTTATGATTGCTATGTCTGTTTTGTCGTAATAGTTTTTATTTTTATTTTTGTTTTTTATATTGTTTATTTATTTTTTTTTTTGTAATATTTATATGTATTTGCTTATGTGTAGTATTTGCATGTCTGATTCTTTATTTTTCTTTCTTTTTTATTTTCATCTTCCCACCTGCCTCATTCAACAGAGTCCTACGAGTTTCTTATTTGCAAGAAATCAGAAAGATAAGGATAAAGAAGCTAAAAGCTTAAAAGAAAAAAATAAAGAAAAAGAAAAGGAAACTGTAAGTCCATTAGATATATTTAGAAAAAGTAAAGATGTAAAAGAAAAACAAAATGAAAAATTAGACAAAGAATCAAAAGATAAAAAAGAAAAGGAAAAAGACAAGAAAGATAAAGAAGAAAAGGACAAAAAGGTAAAAGTAAAGGGTGAGAAAGAAAAGAAAGAAAAAGAAAAGAAGGAAAAGGAAGGTAAAGAAAA
The DNA here is from genome assembly GCF_047948215.1 of Lycorma delicatula. Classification (NCBI taxonomy): domain Eukaryota; kingdom Metazoa; phylum Arthropoda; class Insecta; order Hemiptera; family Fulgoridae; genus Lycorma; species Lycorma delicatula. The sequence continues at coordinate 152,514,542 of NC_134455.1, read as the reverse complement.
GAAAGAAAAAGAAAAGAAAGACAAAGATAAAAAAAGTAAGGAAGAAAAGGAAAAGAAAGATAAAGATAAAAAGAGTAAAGATAAAAAACAGAAAGACAGTAAAAGTAAGAAAAAGCACGATGACAGCTTATCTACTCTGGATAGTGACAAAGAACGTTCTTTATTAAGTCAATCAAGTGATGGTTCAGCACTAACTACCCCTGAAAAGTCAGATGCTGATAAGAAACAAATTGACACTGATGTGACGTTATCGTCTGAAACTTCTGGTTACCCTCATGAATATGTTAAGCCATATAACTATTTAGAAACTTCAGATGAAGCAGGAAAAAAGTCAGGAAAATCTTTAGTCGGAGCATTTACATATGAAGATCGTGAAAAGAAACCTTCATCTCCTGGAAAAGAAACTTCATTAGGATCCCCTGTTAAAAAAGCAACTGGTTTAGCTTTTAATTATGCTCCAGGTGAAGCACAAAAAGTTGCCGAAACAGCTGCAGAAAAGCGAAAAATACTATTAGAAAAAACAAATAGTGGAACAGGTGGTGAACCAGATTTAATAGCATCACAGAAATTACGAACTCCTGGATTAGATTATGTTGAATCTGCTGCTCGAAAAGAACAAGCTCGATCGAGTGAGGGTAATTTATCTCCAGGAGCTAAACGTGCATTGGATATGAAAGGTGGAGGCATATTTCATTCTGGAAAAGATTACCAACAACCTTTACATGCTGGTTCTGGACTGCAGTCCGGTGACAAATTTTCACCAAAAGATTCAAGAAACACAACTTTCAGTTATGATGATGGTCTCAGAGACGGTATACATCCATTTGGAAGTGCTGATTCTCCACGTGCTACAAAAGATTTTCTAGCAGCTGAACGATCCGCTGCTTCTGCACCAGGAACAATAATAATTGAGGAGACTTCTGAACTTCGTCCTGGTGGGCCAAAGATTGTCAAGACAACTACAAAACAGAGTGTTGTTAAAGATCGTGAAGGAGTCACACAGAATATTGAAGAAAAAGTTGAAAACCTTCAATCTGGCGAAGTAACACTTTCCACACATACTAGCAAGGTAAGTAACCTTTAATGTGATTTCTTTTTAATGAAGTATTTAATAGTAAATGCCAGTTAGTTATTAGTGTGCATACAAAAGTATGCTGCTTGATTACTGGCCTATGTGTAATTATTATACAGTAAATAAAGTCTTAATTCAGATTCCTGAGATGTGTGGTTAATTGAAACCCAACCACCAAAGAACACCGGTATCCACGATCTAGTATTCAAGTCTGTGTAGAAATAGCTGGCTTTACTAGGACTTGAACGCTGGAACTCTCAACTTCCTAATCAGCTGATTTGGGAAGACGTGTTCACCACTAGACCAACCCGGTAGGTTAGAGAGGAAACCTGGATGTATACAAAGTGACACAAAAAAAAAACTTTTGAAATGCATAGTGGCAGCCAATGTACAGTTGGCAGGATTCCTTTATGCAGAGGCAATCTTGCCACTCAGTCACCATGGAGCAATGGAGTGGTCAACAGTGTGTTTTCACCTTATAAGTGTTTTACAAAACCAACAATAATTTGGAAGGTGTACAGAGGGATTTCTGACAGCATTACAATTTAGAGCAAGTTCCATCTAAACATGATGAAAACTTTAAAGATACTGGATCAACCTCGAAAAAGAAATTGACAGGATGACTAACAAGTCCTCTTACTCCATACAATATTGAGGCTGTATGCATTTCAGTTGTACAGAGCCCCACAGTGTTTGATTCATAAACAAGTAGCTATGGTCAGATTGTCCTGAGATAGTGTTCCCCGAATTCTTCATTTCAACTTAAAGTTTCATTCTTGCAAGTTACAGATCATGTAAGAACTGAACGATCACCAGTTCTGCTTTGATTTCTGTCAAAAAATTATGGCAAGCATTAATGAGAACAACGAATTTCTAGAAAAGCTATGGATGTCAGAAGACACATTTTCATCAAACAATTTACGTGAACAAGCAGATCTTCTATGCTTACTAGGCAGACAGCAACCCCAGTGAAGCTCATGAACACTTTACAGAGCAGCAAGGTATGATACGCAGTTTCATCGTATGGGTTCATCAGACCATACTTCTCCTAAAATGAGGAGAGGATCATGATGAATGTCACTTCGGATAAGTATGTTTACATGCTGCAATCTTGTTTCACCTGCATTGAACAATTTCCCTAACCAACACAAAGCCTGGTTTCAACAGGATGGTGCAACGTCACACACTGCAAGGCAATCAATGGCAGCTGTACGAGAATTATTTGGTAACCATGTCATCTCAAGATTTGGTGACATTTCCTGGCCCCCAAGATCACCAGAATTGTCAGTTTGTGATTTTTTCTTGTGTGATTTTTTCCTGTGGTCTATAAGTCAGCTGAAAACAGTGAGTGAATTGAAACAAGCAATTCAAGATGAAATTTGTGCAGTGAGCAATAGCGGAACCTCAGTGGCATATTGGCAGACTGCATACATAGCAGAGGATGCCATCTACCTGATGTAATTTTCAAAAATTATATTAGGTATTCTGATGATTTGATATTATATATTTTTTAAATGTAATGGTTAGGTTTCTGTCAATAGAATTTTTTGTTGCATTTTAAAAAAATTCGTGGTTTTTGTGTCATCTGTATAACTACAATGATAAACACAAAGATAGGTACACAAAAAACATGAATTAAAAAATGCAGTCAGTTCACTGTAATAGCAATCAATAACATCAAATATTACTGAACATGCTTCAACAAAATTTTCATGATATCCAAAACTACCTGTAAGGTAGCAGATAAAACCTTACTGAATCATTCTTAATGAACCACTATATAACTCTAAGATCCTAGCAATGAATGTACACTTACACATTCAGTAATAACTGCTAATTTTAATGAAGACACCAATCTACACTCAGGCTTTGGCTGTATGAGCAAATTACTTTTCATATACTCAAGCATAGGTCTGAAAGTGTTAAAGATATTTAAAACAGAAAGTAAAGTATTAAAATTCAAATAGTCCTCAAATTTATAATCAGACTGTTTTATAAAAGCTTCTGCTTTTGGAAATGAAATCTTGTATGTCAAGACATGACATTTATTAGAACACATTTGATTAATTTTTGTTTATGAAGTCTATTTAAGTAGGAAGATATTGATACTATTTACTTATCATTTAACAGTTTTTTTTTTGTGTCAAGTAGATTAACATTTTCTATAAAGATTTGGTTATTGTGTCTTAAGTAATGAATGCTGTTAACTGTGAAAGAAATTCATTAAAAAGAAAAAAAAATGGCAAAAAAATTATATTTGGTTTCAGTTTCCCCTCCATAATAATTTAGGATAAATAACATGTGCTGAGCAGAACAGAATTTTGTACTATTTACACTGAAGGTAATTCTCACATATTGGTTGACAAATTGTGAGCATCATCACAATTGGCTATTGGTACCAATAGTGTCTCTTGATAATTTGCATAACTACCTCTTTTCTTTTTATTTATAAACTTTTTTTTTAAATGTCAAAAAGTAATCCTTTACTTGGGAACTGCTATATTTATAGGCAAACTGTCTTATGGAAGCTTAATAGATCCCTATGAATTTCATAAAGGAAATAAAGGTAGATTATTAAGTATTAATTTTTTAATAATTTATAAATTTTGTTAAATTAACATATTTAATATCATATTTTAAATAATTTTTTTTTTTAATATGTACATTGCAATCTGTTCAACAAGTGAATAAGCAACCTTCCCACTGCCCAATGAGATGATGATAGTGTAACAAGACCAGTATAATGGACCTGAGTAAAGGATTCCTACCAATTAAGAAGAAAGTAATAGAAAATATAATAATAGGAGAATCCAGAAAGGGGCTAAAAGAAACCCTTTTTTGTAAAGATAACAGGTTCATTTAACAATCTTCTTTTGTAAAACTGCCCACTAACACACCTAAACAAATGTTTGTTCCGTGAAAAGGGTTACTGGACCAGGTTGGAATTTCATGGGAACGTGTTAGGGCGGACGATCATTCTAACGCTTTGAGTTGGGTCCAGTCCAACAGGTAAAGAAGATAGGATTATAAATACTCCGAGGAAGATCAGTTGAAATCAGTCCTGCAAAATCAGTCTTAAGCAAGACATTATGATGAGAGTTGGCGAGGAGAGTTCTGTGAGATGTCAGTCCGCAAGAGTATTCTGTGAGGTCAGTGAAGAAGCGAATTTCTAGGCGTACACGTTCGATGCGATTAAGGTGATATCACAAGTAATTCCAATGTGGACTGTACATGAAAACAAGAAATGGTTCAGTGAGTTACTGTTAGACTATCAGTGAAAGAGATAATGTACTAAATTTCACTTATAAACTGTTAGGATAGTTTTATTTATGAACATCAAAGGTATTTGCTGTGAAAGAACTTTATATTTGTATTTTCCATTGTGCTGTTGTTCTCAATACAAGACTAGTGGTTAAAAATGTTAAGCCTAGCAGTCATGCTAATGCCTTTTGTCAATGGGACTGAATTCTGCCTTTCATTTATGTACCTGTGAATAAATCCTGATAATTACTTTAAATTCTGTTTTGTATGTAATCACTGTTTTTTATTATTATTGTTATTGTGGTTATGATTACTGTTTTTATTATTTGTTTTATTATTATTCTTATTATTATTATCGTCGTCGTCATCATTATTATATAATATAATATTATTATTATTATTATTGATTTGTCTTGTTTTACTTATGTTCTTTAACTAATAAATTGTAATTATATAAACATTTTCAACTGTCAATCTCTCAATATCCTAATCGAACCACAAACAATGTATCTGACATTTAAATGAGTTGTTTTGTACTGCTGCAGGTCAACCATTCCTGATACATGTGGTTAATTGAATCTCAACTACCAAATTATACTACTATCCACTAATTACTATTCAAATCCATATATAAACAACTAGCTTTACTAGGATTTAGATGTCATAACCTTCAACTTTGAAAATGAGCTTATAAATAACTGATTGCGCCAACAAGTTAATTACTAGACTAGCCGGCAGGCCAGTCTTGAAGTGTATTTGTTTCTATAAAGTTATCAGTAAAGTTAATTCCCTTTCATTCTTTGTTTCTACAATTAGATTAGTTTTCTAGTACATTTATGTTATAAAATATTGCTAATTAATATTTAATTAATGTACAGTTAATAATATTTTTATACATGCAGAAATAATATAGGACAAAAGTTAATTAACATTCCTACTCGTAACCTTCACATTCTTGAAGTTGAGAATATCTATTCAAGATAATAAATTTTTTTAAAAAAAGAATATTGATTTACTTAAAAGAAAATTGAATTATAACATTACAGCAAATAAAAATACTGTAATATGCCAGTTACTCATCTGAAAAAGACTTATAGAACTGTGTAGACAGTATGTGCCGGAGTGTTTAGGAACTATGTAGAATTACAAGTTATAAAACAATTAATAGTAGTCTAATAATAAAATAAAAATTACTTTTAAGTTATTAAAAACAAAAAAGGTAAAATAAAATTGATATACTAATGAGCTAAGTAAAATAATGTCATATGTAGTCAAATAAAGAAACTTTTAACCAAATGGAACAAAAAAGGAAATTAAGTATTAAAAAATAAATAGTTAAAGCCTTTCATTCAGAAGACCCTGTGTTCAAATCATGGTCTGAGATTTTTCATACTTGAAAAATTGTCACAACATGCTCTTACACATGTTTTGAGCTTTATAGAATGAATTAATCACCATAATTCATTAACTTGCTAAACAAATTATGTAATTTATAATGGAAAAGAAATTGGGATTCATGAGCATTTTACTGTTTATGCAGAACCTGTTCCACTCGGGGTCTATTGACATACGAGCAAAACAAGCTGGTTGAAACCTTAATAAGATTATTTAAACAGTTACTTTTTACACTCATAAAGAGGATATAAAATTTAAGAAAGGTTCTGCTGGAGTATAGGGGCACAGGAAAATTAAAATATAAGAAAATTACCTTGTGGAGATTTTTTTTAGACTTCCATGAGGCTATTTCCAAGTTAAACTTATTGCCAGTGTAGTTTGAGTACTGGCTAGTTTTCTAATTTCTTGTTCAGCTCATCCTCCAGGTGGTTTGACATTTTTCACCTGATTTCATCTTATGGAAAAAATGTTGGTCACTGTAATTGAGTCTTTGTTTTAAAATGGAGAATTAAATATATCATTCATAATATTTTAACAACAGTTTTTTCTAAAATATTTTATTTACTGTTATTGTACGAGAATCACTTATATTTCTTTATTTTTTAAGTGTAATTGAAGTTCCACTGTTATTCTTTATTGAATGAGCTGATGATTTATGAGTCAGATCATGCCTGTGAATGTTAATTTGTCTTTGTTGTAGTACAAAATTTAAATATTCATCATTATTCAGTTTAATTATTCATTTAATATTTTGAGTATTAATCACCTTCATTGTTTATGTTGTGATTATTGTTTTAATTTTGTTTTCTTTTTTTTAAACATTTATTACAATGATAGGCGGAAGGTTTAGAAGATTCTACTGGTCGTTCGCCGTATGTAACTGCCACTGCTGTTACAACTCGTACTGCCACTACACATGAAGACCTGGAGACAAATGCCAAAACTAGCCAGGTAATTTTTATTTTTTACTAATATCTTCCTTAATATAAAGTTTTGTTGAATTTTTTTTGCTTTTTGTTTAAAGAAGATTAAAGGAAGGCAATCCTAGTTGAAAAAATAACCATAGATATTAGGTAATCTTGTTTCTTATACATACAGAGAGAGAGAGAGAGGAATTTATATATAAATATACATTTGAGACACTACATTGTTTAACCTGTTTACTACATCATCAATACTTTAACATCTTTGAAATAGAAATTAGAGATTATGATGTATATATCATACAGTTAAAACTGAATTACAATTTACAATTTTAATAGTTTTATTGACTATTTTACATTGATTTGGCATGCTTGAATATTGTTATTCTGCTTAGTAAAATAATTTAAGATTGTATACTATTTTTTCTCTTAGGTTAAAACAATTTTTTTTTAATTCTTTAACACTGCACTAGTGAATAGTTTCTAGAGTATCTGTTTATTTTGCTTTTACTTTTAAAACAAGAAATTACTTAACTATACTGTAGCTTTTCTTTCTGACTTTTTGCTGGACCATTTTATTCCATCTTTTCTGAAGTAACTTCATCCTCGTCATCATCATTTTCTCATCAACCTTTTCATCATCATCTTCATTCAAATGGCTGCAAACTAGCAGCCATTTGGACACAAACTGCTGATGGTCAGTTATTTGGGATCGGTTTGGCATACTGCAGATTGATTTCATTCCACATGGAATGACTGTAAATACAGAAGCATACTGTGAAATTTTACATAAGTTATGGCACACCATTCAGAATTCAGGGTGGCTGACCGACAGTGTTGTCCTGCTGCACGATAATGCATGTCCACATGTACTGAGAAAATTTGGATGGGAAATTTATGATTACCCGCCATATAGTTTGGTCTTAGCTCTTCTGATTACCATTTGTTTGGGAAATTGAAAGAATTTTTGAGTGGTAAACGATTTGTGGGTGATGATGAACTTAAAAATATTGTTAGTCAAAGGCTAAAAATAAGATATACATTGCATTGTCTATTGTTATGGCCCAGATTATGGTTTTCATCCTTGTTTAGTAGGGTTGAAGGGTTTATATTTATGGAATTGTTTTTTGGGAAAAAGATTTTGTGGTAGTCTCTTATCTGTGTCTTGTTGAATTCTATTGATTTCAGTGTATCTTTATGGTGTTACGAGGTCTGTAAATAAAGTAATGAGATCGGTTCAGAAAAATTTTTTATTTACAATCCGATTATATATAGACTCGCCTTCGAAATAGTTCCCTTGGGAAACCATGCAACGCTTCAAACGGTTTTCCCACTCTTCATAGCTGTGTTGGAACTCAGAAACCAGAATATCCTTAAAATGTGGTCGGTTGAGGTGATTTTTAAAGTCTGGAACAGGAAAAAGTCACAGGTACTCAAATCAGGTATATAAGGTGGTTGAGAAACTACAGGAATGTTTTTCATTGCCAAAAACTCATTAACTGAGAGTGCTGTGTGACAAGGTGCATTGTCGTGATGCAGCATCCAGTTGTCTTTGATGGGTAGTCTCACACGGGCAACTCTTTTCCGCAGTCTTTCAAGAATTTCTCAGTAAACATATTGATGTACAGTCTATCCTGTAGAAAAAAACTTCAAAAGTCTCTGATTTGCTCAACATTTTTGTCACTTTTTGACGTTAACAGTCTTTTAGAGCATGGATCATCCGCAACTGATTCCCAGCCATCTAAAAATGCTTTAAACCATCTAACAACTTGGGCTCTTGACAGAGTGTCATTTCCATACACCCATTTCAATTTTTAAAAAGTTTCAGTAGCATCCTCACTGAGTTTAACATAAAAACTTGATTACACAACATTGTTGATAATTAGTGTCACTCATTTTTATAATGCACAACAAAAACTTGTTTCACAAAAAGTTTGTTTACGTCACACGTGGCAACAATAGACTAAAAATATTAATCTATATATATAAAAATGAATGTTTGTCTATCTGTATGTCTCTTATGCCTTCCTAAACCATTCATCCGATAGCGATGGAACTTTGGGGAATGGTTGGATGCATGCCAGGGAAGGCTTCTGAACTAGTTTGGACCCGCTAGGTGGCGCTGAGGTTGAGATATTTAGAAAAATTTTATTTATGTTCCGATTTGGCTCATATTTAGAATATATATTAGTTACGTGAAAAAAAATATTTTTGCAAAAAATGGACCTGCTAGTTGGCACTGGGGTCGAAATATTTCAGAAATTGTATTTATGGTCCGATTTTGTTCATATTCAGAATATGTATTAGTTACAGTGAAAAGAGATATTTTTGCGAAAAATAGTGTCGCTAGGTGACTTTCTTCTTCTCTATACATATATATATATATACATTTGCAATGTTGATATATATGTTCTCTATAGACTAAAACACTACTGGACTGATTTATGCACGGGGAAAAATAGGAAAAAATAAAAAAAGGGAAATAGGGAATATTGGAAAAAGTAAAAAGAGGAAACTGTAAAATTGAAAAGGAGGAAATAGCTGAAAAGGGTAAAAGGGAAATGGAAAAGTGAAAAAGGGAAAGGTTAAATTTTGTGAAGTTCGTAGTGTTTAATTTTTTATCAAACTTTCATTTGTGTTAATTTAATATATATATAGCAATAGCAAAGCATTGCCGGGTCTGCTGGTACTTAATATAAATCAGCTGTTCATATAGCCATATGTTTACTAGTAAATTTATAGTGTTGCCACTTTGGCTGCTGAAAATAACTAGTCTCATTACTTTATTTACAGACCTTGTATTTCCATGAAATAGTTAAAATTCAATTCTCAATGGCTTTTTGTTGGTTATTTGTTATTACATTTGGTTATTTATTACTTTGATCTGTTAAAAAAAAGAAAATAATATCATTAAGAAAGAAAAATTGAATGTAGTACTAAGTTCTTTTTTGTAAGTGGTCATGCTTGAAAAGAAAGTCTAAAAAAGGATTATGTTCTGCTTAAGTAAGGCTTCAGAATATACTCACATTAAGACCTTATCTTTATCATTTATTACTATTTAATGATTCACCTTAAGTAAGGTCATTATGTATCTTGTATTAGAAATTATTTTGTATTTTAATTGCAATAAATTTCAAAATAATTTAAAATTTAGGTTGAAGAAAAAACGGTTGCTCGTTCTACAACCACTAGTGCTACACGCCAAGAACAAAGAGTAGTAACACAGGAGGTGCGGGCCACTTCAACAATTGTTAGTGGAGACAATCAGGTATGTTTCCAAAACAAAATATTAATAAAAATAATTAAGTATGTGAAGTCATTTTGTAATTGATTATTGTTAATGAGTTGATATGTTTTGAAAATGTTATGTACTCTTTGTAATGATCTCTTAATTTTATGTACAGAATATGCAATAAAGGCTGATGATTTGTTTTGTAATTCACAAATATCTTTATTTCTGCTTTGTTTGGTTTTTAAAAGTTCACTAATTTCCATTAATTCATTTATTTACTTTATAATCACGGTTTATTGTCTTAGTGGTTGTGATCATTGGCTGCTGAAATATACAGTAAATATTAATTTATTTGACTACTTAACTCTGGATTTTTGTTTTAGAGTAAAACAAAAAATAAATTTGTAAAATTTGTTTTAAATTTTCACATTCTGACTGATATCATATTTTTTCAAAGTTATGCTGATTTATGTATAATTTTTAACAAGCAGATTATTTTATTATTAATAAATTTGTAAATATATTGCAAAGCAAAATAAAAAATGGAAAACATTTGATGGGTCAATATTTTGGCTTTGTTTTTTTTTTTTGTAAATTTTGAATCACAAATAATGTTGAGAAATTAAAACTATGTATATATGTTCACAATAAACAATTGAAATTACTTTAAAATTAATTGGTAAAATAAATATCAGCCTTATTTTTTTAATGTTCTTAAAACTGAATTACAATTTTAATAGTTTTATTGACTATTTTTACATTGATTTGGCATGCTTGAATATTGTTATTCTGCTTAGTAAAATAATTTAAGATTGTATACTATTTTTTTTCTTAGGTTAAAACAATTTTTTTTTAATTCTTTAACACTGCACTAGTGAATAGTCTCTCTTTTGATATAATACATTTTCATATGTTCAAACAGAACATGAATTCATCTGGTGAACCATACTTTTCAATAGCTAACAGGCATCAACTGCTACAATCATCCACCAAAATATTTCAACATCATGTAATGGAAATGCATTCAATCTTTTTCAGTTTTATCAGAACTAGTTTTTAAGTTTATATAATTTATGGGAACTAGTTGTTTTTAGATATGGCTTTATCTGTTTTGTCTATAATCTTACTTCAACCTTCAGTTTTCAAGCATACTGTTATCTGAGAAATTTTTGGTATTACAGAATCCACCAGGTTATTAAGTATTATACTATTCACCAGTTTATCCAGCACTCTGTAGTTATTCATCTGTCCTCATAGAAAATGAGAGTTATATTTTTATAAATCATGTGTATGTATGTTTTCAATAATATTATTTCACTTCACTTAAATAGGAGTGTACTTAATTACTAATGTTTCTGTACAAATATGGTTTTGTATATCAGGGTTTTTCTGATGAAAATTGTTTTAAATTAAATGATTTTTTTTTATAAATTGTTTATTCCGTAGTTTAATGATAAACAATTTAGTGTTCTAAGTTTAATAACTAGTTTATACTACTTACTGATAGAGATATTTATAATATGTTTAGCCAGTAGTAAGCCACGTCTTTGAATTGTAAATAAATAATTACACTGTACTGACAGACCAGGTAAATAAATATATGTAATGTTTTCATTTTAAATTACCAGTTTTTAATATTTCTTTTTTATCTATTATTTCTATTTTTTTTAGTCAGTTTATTTTTAGATTAATTTTTTTTAGTACATTATATTTCACAAATATATGTACAAAGATTTTGAACAATACTTTAAAAGTGTTATTACATTTATTCTAAACATCCCTAATTGAGGCCAGTCTATCTAACATCTTTCTCTTGATTCAAATTGCTTTGTCATCAAATCCTAGCAAAGCAAGAATACATAGAATGTATTTATTCCCATAATGAGATGAAATATTTCTACTCTGTCGTATTTGTTCTCCTGAGGTCTTGTACATCAACTGGGTCATAAAACTTCCACCAGTTGTAAAAGGCCTAAAACTTCCTTCAATTCCATAATATTTGTCCATTCAGCATCTCTTTCTTTAGAGTAATTTAGAGTAAGATCATTTTTTATATCAGTGTATTTATCAGTGAAATCAACAATAGTGTTAAAAAATGGTCATTGTCAAAAAAATTCCTAGCATTTTAAAGGAGTATCTGTTTATTTTGCTTTTACTTTTAAAACAAGAAATTACTTAACTATACTGTAGCTTTTCTTTCTGACTTTTTGCTGGACCATTTTATTCCGTCTTTTCTGAAGTAACTTCATTCATCCTCGTCATCATCATCTTCTCATCAACCTTTTCATCATCATCTTCATTCAAATCATTTCTTGTTCACCATCTGTGCATCAGGTTCTGGATCATAACCTCTCATTTACATTTTCAGATTCATTTTATATTTCTGAAATGTCCATTCCATCCAAATTATTTGTATTGCTACCAGTTTCCAACTCATTGAGGAGGTCATTAGTTCTCTCTTTTTTCCAGATATATGCAATTTCAGAGTCTTTTAAAAAAAAAACTAAACAAAATTTTTTAAATATATAACTAATTAATTTACATAAGAAATTAATATATGTAAACTTTTTACAAGAACAAAGCAATATACAATAACAAACTATTTACAATACAATATAAATTGCATATATTGCTGGGTTAATATAAACTAGTACAAAAAATATGTTATTAGAAAACATGAGATTTTGGCAGGAAGTTCATTATCAAAAAATTACCATCTTAAAAGATTAAGTGATAAACTAATATTAGAATGTGGTTATTCCACTCACAGCCACCTTCATCAAATTCAACTTTCTTATGCATTTTTTTTTTTTTTTTACTTAAGAAAACTTTGTTGAAATAAAATTAATTGCTGTGGTAAATAATAGGTTTTTTTTAATACCCTTACATTTTATTGCCTTGCATGTATGTGAATGTAGTAACTCATTAACTTCTGTCTTTGTTTAAGAAAATATATTAATAATAACAAGCATTAAAATTTTGCATTCTGTTGACTTATAAGTTAATTAAGATTGTAAAAACATCAAAATGTACCGCACATATCAGAATTTTGTTGTTAATGAAAATATATATTTTTTTTTATGCCTAAAAATATAGTTAGTAAAAATGGGAACTAGAAGTAGTTACTATTTTTATATATTAATATTATGTGTAGTATGTTTTAGTTTGTTCTGAATATAAGACATTGTCTAACAAATAACTTATATGATGCTAGTAAAACACTTCAATAACTTTAGAATTCATCTTTTTAGTGCACATGTACTTGCTAACTTTTATAATTTTACAGTGTGACTCAAAAATGTTCTTTTTTTATTTCTAAAAAAGAATAGTCGGAATCTTGAGATTAGCATTTATTATTTGAAATATTTTTGAGAGCAGTATATGTATAAACACAGAATTATCATACTTCCTAAATATTGTATTTTTAAACTTATTAGACATTTTACTTAAGTATAAATAAGTAAGAAAATATTATTTTTATATTTTCTATACTGGTTTTTGTAATTTGTTATGGTTACTTTGGAATCAGGTCACTCCTGACAGAATTATTAAAACAATTTTTTAAAACATTTCTAAAGTAAATTAACCTATATTATACTTATTTAGGCAATGTAAACAAGCAGAATACACTTTCTAATCTACCATATGCAAGACATACATGGCATCAGCTTGCAGGCGGTTCCAATGATAGTGCCATGTGTAGCTCTCCTGTAATAAGAGGGTTGATTTAAATAAAATTAAGAAAATAATAGTTAAGAAAGAATAAATTAAATATTTATTATGGAATAAGAGAAAAAGAAGCCATCTAATCTAATTTCTGATAAAAGATTCCCTCAATCAGAAGTGACGGTTGAGGTAATCAAATACTAGATGATATTTTTATTATTTTTTAAAAGTCTTTCTCAAATCAACATGCACTCACTGTCGGTTATTAGATTGAGATGTAGAGTTTCATACTTTCGAAGGAAAATCAGAGAAGTAATTTGGAGTTGCAGTGTTACAAAGTTAAATAAAAATACATATAAATTATCAAGCACATTTCCTTACTTCCACAGTTATGTAAAATTCTTTTAATCAGAATATACGAAAAGAAATCAATTTACTCAAAGTCCACCAATTACATCAACTTACAACAGTTTTGATTCCATAACAGTGCAGACGTTGTAAACAATGGTAATAATTGCAAGTGTTATGGAATGGTCAGAGTTGTGTAGTTCAGTATTATGAATGAAGGATTGTTGCACAGATTCTATCCGTGTGCTTTTAAAGATCTTTAATCCTTATTAGTGGCTGTATTAATTTAAAATACATAATAGTTAGAGAAAAAAATTCTGTTTTTTTAAATACTGATTTTATTTGATTAATAGTAATAAAAACCTAATGCATTGTCATGCATAAATGCTTTATTTAATTGACATTGTCTTATATTTGAATGATTTTTTTTTAATATCTTTATTTTATTTTTAAAAAATGTTAGTGTGCTAATTATTACACTTACCATATCTATAGCTTTTTAAATTGCCTGTTTAATTTGCATTTTATTGTTGTTTTTTTTTTTATTTTTTTATTTGAGTATTGTGGCATGCATGTTATGTTGTATTGATGTGTTAGATGAGTAGACGTTTGAGCACTTCAAGTTCCAGTTCAAATGATTCTGGTACACCAGTCGACTTCGACGGAACATATCCATTACAGGTAATTTTTTTAAAGCAGTTTTGTATTTTTTCTCAATTTTGCATCTTTAAACCTCTAAAATAGTTTATTTATTGTTTGATGAAGTGTACGTAGATAAACTGTTGAAAAATATATTAAAAACCTTTGCACTTTTAAACTCATTATAATAGTTTTATTAGATTTACCATTTACTTTTATTAAGATTTAGTGAAGATTTAAATTTATCTCATTTTAAAATTAGCATGACTAAGTGTTCCATTTTACATAGATCTTCACATATTTAATCATATGTTGCTGAAGAATAATGTTTTAAAAATTTGCTTTAAGATTGTTTTTATTTGTTTTAACAATCTTCTTTGTATTAGTATTTTTTTTTTTTTTAATTGGAATATTTACAAGATAATGATTAATATTTCACTTGAGTGAATAAAATACTGTTTTAATAGAGAAGTACAAGGAATAACTTAAAATAAAACTAATTATTAAGCTTTTTATAATATTAATTCTCTTAAAATTATTTTTTGTCACCAGTTTATTTCACCAATTATTATATCTTCTTCCAGTTTGCTGTCACTGAAATTGTTCACCACACAAATCTACATTATTGCTTTAAAAGATGGAAGTTGATTAAAGTCCAAAGTGTATGGTAGATGATGGAACACACTATCCAAAATTCCATAGCCGATAATGTCATAGCGACAAGCAGATGAACTTTATTTTTCAGGAGTAATATTCAGCAATTGGCTCTCCAACACAATAACGCGTAAACTGATTCATAGAAGGCTTGTTAGTAATTTTTGTTGCTTAGCCATGAATTCAATCAACAAGAAACCAAGCCAATCTCAAAAGATCATAACTATCACCTTGAAATTGACATACTTTGCTTAAGGCTTTAATAGTTTTTTTTAAAAGTAGGTTGATATCATTCAAGCGACATCATCCGTCTATTTTCTTTGTGTGGTTTTTTTATAGATTATTTCATGCTGATCCTTCAGTCTAGTTAACCACTCATCTGATACAGTGCTCACTCATTCTTATTTTGCTAAATCATTAACTTTTTGCAATAGGATGCTGTGATTGATAGGGGCATTCATAGATTTGGTTTGTTTAAACGGAATGAATTGAGCTTCTGACTAATTCTTGACTTTCTTCTTTACATTTTCTTTTCCAGTCAGTAAGAACAATATTTTTTTTTAAGTTAATTTGCTTCTTTGGTATCTGTAGACTGTAGAATTCTTAACATGTTCATTGCCGAATATAAAAATGGATGTTTAAAATAAACTAACATAACATATTTGTGTCGCACTTTTTTTGCCCGTTGACCAATATCACACAACCCATAGCCCGACATCATACATGTTTGACAAGGACTTTTCTTTGTTTAAAGAACTCTCATTGTCGGACGATCTGTTTTGTTGTCCATATTATTGCAAGTCAGTCTGTTGGAATGTACGTCACATATACAGGTCGCTTAGTCCTGCCATGAGAATTTTTATTTTATTTCTTTATTGTAGACCAAAAATTGCCAGACCTGTGTGTATGATCTACACCACCTGACTCAGCCTGAGCTGATGTTTTGCTTAGTAACTAACCTAAAAGTTCTGATGGGTTGTGTTTTTTTGTTTTTTTTTTAATGTTCTAACTGTTTTATCCATTTATTGAATGATGGAGCATGGTATGAAAAGAAAATGTATGGAAAATGAAATTGATTGCTGGATGGCTGTGATTACATGATTTTACAAAGTTTTTGATGCAAGTTGTATACAATTTGTAAAAAAATTAGTTTCTTTGAATTGCGTTTTCTCATTGCATTTCCCTAAAAGTAAAAAATTTTACCTAATGTTTGACTTTGATGATGAAGTATGCTGAATTTGCATACTTCATTCAGTCAACAATTTCAACACATTTTTATCATCTTCATGCAAAATAAGGGACAATGTTTTTATTTGAATAAAAGTGTTGAAACTGGTAAATACCAAAAGTTTATAAAAACCTAAAAGTATTTACAAAATACATATATTTTGACAGTCAATCTATAATTTATTATCTGTATATTTATCCAAAGTAGGTAGAAAAACCGTACAGACCAATACACGAAAACAGTGTGACAAAAAAAATTAGATTTAATAATGTTAAAAAAAAAAGCTTAAGCATTATTTGCAGTTGTTTTGAGTCTTAATTGATAAAAAAACAAGAAAAAAATGTTTGGTCTTTGAGTAAAGTAATTATTACACATTGGTATGTAGTGAAAGTCTTAATTGTTTATTTGAGTCTACTGGAAACACCATGAGTCTCACATATGTGGTGTTCAGTAGCGGACTTTTTAATTTAATTGTAACTTTTGTTAGGGTTGTTCCTTTTAAATTCAATTTGTCTAATTACTGGCAGTTTCATTAAAATAACTAAACAAAAAATTAACAACTACAGAATGTAGAATACCTAAACCACAGCATATAAGTAATCAAAAGAAAATGATATGAAAAAAGAATACAGTAGTAAAGTAAAAGGAAATGCTAAGTGAAACTTTAGTCAACTGTTTACAAGAGAATATGAGAAAATTCTCTTACTAACATACTTTCATCATTACAACCTTGAATCACTTTTAAGAATTTATTTACCAGCTAAGAAAGTAATTCTTTTTTATTTGTGCGTAGGCTATGTTATTAAAGTTACACAATAGCATTTTTAATGCTCTAAACAGTTAGTAAATAATTAGAAATATTATCATCCCACTTCCTACATTGACCCTTGGATGTAATAAATGGAAAAGTTAAATTATATGATCATAAACACCAGCAAAAAAGTATTGTAATTATGTGATAGTTATTTTTAATTTTAATATAAAAAGTAACTGATTAGACTAAATACTGAATGCAATAACCATTGATCACTGTGAAAGCATTAACTTTATATTTAAAAATGTGTGCATTTTTTATCAAATTCAAAGTAAGAGTGTTGAAAAAAAGCACTTACTAAAGATATACACTAGTTGACTAAAAAGATAGAATTTGAGTGTACAGGATTACAAAAAAAACTACTGCTTTGAATGTTTGAAAAAAAAGCTTTTCCTCCTATTTCAACACAAAGAATACGTTGGCTGTTGTATGTTATGATAAGTATGGTAATAATCAGATTAACAGGTTTTTTGTTGTTTTTTTGAGGTTTTGCTGTGTTAAAGAACCTATGTACTTAATTTACAGTTGTGGTTTACTTATGACACATTTTTATTGACATTAATTTACCTTTGTTATAAACTTCTTTAGCTTTTTTTTTTACATTTATGGTAATTTTGTTACTAAACCTCTTTCAGCAGGTGAAACCATATCACAGCCAGAAGTATGTTTTGAATGATGTAATATATATAATCCTTTTGTAATTTTATAAACAGATAGAGACTGCTAAATTTTAACAGTAATTGTAAATATATAAAACAGTGCATTGTTAAAATGCTGCTGACTTGATTAAATTTTAAGACATACAGTTAAAATTGGCTATACTTAGATTATTATTTTAAAAAACTTCAAGCATCTGTAAAGTATTTCAAAATTACCATTAAAAAAAAGAAGAAAATTCATTCAAAATGAATTTAAAAATTTTTATTTAATCTAATACAGTTGCCATAATTTTTGTAAGTATTAAAAACAATTGCCTTATTGTATTAACTCATATAAATACAAGTAAAATTTTATATAATTCAAATATCTAAATTACTTAAAAAAAAAAAAACATTTTTATGAATATTTTGAGACTTGATGGTACATTTTATTTTATTTTGATAAATTATACATCTGAAAATCATTTAAATTTTTTTTTTTTTTGTCTTGCTTTTGTGGATAATTCACAGTATAAATACATATAATATATATGTAAGATAATTTATATTGTGTTAACCATCTTTGGTTGGAGTGAGTGAATTTTCTGCTGTTATTTAGTACAGCTTGGTGGGTATCTTTCAGCTTAATTTTCCTAATTGTCATTTCACAGTCTTCAAACTGTCAAACAGACAATGTAAACAATTCAGTCAAATTGCTGGTTACAAGTAACCAATTTTGGGTCACACATAGGATTTTTATATTGTTCATCATATCTGTTTATTTATTTTATTTTCAGTTTAACTGATTTGCCATGTATGCAGTTAGTACATAAAATTATTGTAACCATTTGTAAAAATTGTAACCAAACAAGAAATGATAGACATTCTTATAATCTAACTTTTTTTAACCTCCGGGACCACGGTTGTGTATTGCTTCAGAGGATGAGATGAATGATTTGTAGCATGTGTGAAAATGCCATGTATGACTGGGATTCGAATCTGGGACCTCCAGCTGAAAGGCTGAGACGCTACCACTCGCACCATGAAGGCCAGCCGTAATCTAAAATTTACAAAAACTTAAAAACCAACACTTATTAGTATTGAAGACATAACTTATAAACTATATATTTTGTGCAAACAACCAAAGCTTTTCTTGAAGTTAACCAATTCACCATAGATTATTGTTAAGTAGAAGCAGTTGTAAATTTTAAAAAAGGGAAAACTTTTACTCTTCATATTTCATGAATTACAGTAAGTAGTTTTTTTTATTTGTTGCTAAATTTACATTTACAATAAAATAAATGCATGGGAAGGTGTAGATTTTTTATGCTTTCAAATTTAAAGGCTGATTTTATAGGTATCATTTTGTTGATAATTATTGTAAGTCTGTACATTAATCCCATAAATCTAACAAGAATGTAATCTCAAAACTTAGGTTCCTTAATTATAACTGATTCTCTTGAACTCTTTTATTAAATAGAAATAATTATGTAAAAATATGCCTGCTCAATATTAATATATAATCTGTTAGATTGTATTGTATCTTTTTATTCTAAATCCTTTCATAGTATTTATTAAATTTATTTTTGTTTTATTGAAATATATAAAGGATATTTTTTATTGAAGTACCATCAATGTATTATACGAGTATAATCTGATAAATAAAAATAATGATCAATCAGCAGTACATATTAAATTAAATGTTACTTATATGTTTTAACAAAACAAATGAATAATTTAATTTTATTGGTAATTTACTAATTATATGGCAATTGGATAATTCTACAATAATGTTATTTATATTATAGGGCCATCCAATTGTTCAGACCGAAACATACATGTATGGAGTGGGTTCTGATGGAGGAACTGCGCCATCAGGCATTCGTGCTACAACTGAAGTACCAGTTGTACATACAGAACCACGAACAGTTGTTCTTGAAACCAGAGATGAGTCACTGTTAGGCGAGATGGTTACATCACAGACAATCAGCAGTAAAACAAGGACTGTCGAAACTGTTACGGTATGATTACTTTGATTAAAATGTTACAGTAGTGTTAATTCTTTTATTATTCCAAATTTATTCACAGAAGTGATTTTGAAAATATCTTTATATTTTATGTTAGAATTATTATTTTATTTATCTCAAGTTAAGTCATAATTATGTATTTCATTAGCCATCACATCCAACAGAGCAATAGGGTACATCTGGAGCTCAGTCAGTAGAATTACTGACTGTGAAATTTAAGGTTCAGTTCCTGATGAGTTGTAAACTTCCATTGAATTTATAAAACTGTATCAAGGTTTCAAAAGACCACATAAAAAAAATCCAGAATGCCTTTATGATATTAACATACTTTTTAACACAAAAAATAACTATTGTCCTATTACAGTTTGGAATGAGAAATTATTTAATATTTTAAATTTAAATGATTAGAATATAAGAAATAACTTTATGTTAGCATCTAAGCAAAATCTATAATCAATCTAAGAAAAAATAAATAAAATGTGATGTAATTATTATTTTCACTCCAGGTTTTGGTTGAATAAAAAATATTCAATATTTTTCAATGTCCAAATAATTCTCTGTAAGAAAATGTTGATAAGTACAGAATTTTGGTGCTTATAATTCATTTTGTCCTAGATATCTCCTTGGAAGGTAAGTAACTATTTTATGGGATTTTTTGTTCTAAAAGCATTTCCAGTTTGAAACTGTTTTCCATGCTTTTTGGCAGTTGAAACTTTATTATATATTATATTAGGAACAACAGAATATGATTTTATGAATTTTTTTTAGAGATTGTAAAATTAAAACTACAGCTGTAAGTATATAACTTCATTGGGAAAAACTTGCTTGTTGAATGATAACAACTTTTTTGTACTTTTCATTTTTGTTATGCTAATTAAACACTAAAAATTGTTATAACTATTCTATAAATAGAATATCACTTTTACAAATGCCAACTTAATTTTTGGTTTGGGAATTAAAATTTGAATATTTTATGTTTATAATTTATATAACTAAATTGATATTAAAAAAAAACTGATGTGGACAACACATGACTTCCTTGTACACCTATTAAATTACATATACATATTTGTTTTTTAAATAAAAAAAATTAAAATTTTATTTCATTAATAACTTCTGATTTGTTTTTTTGAATTATCATAATTTTTTTACAATCAGCAGTTAATAATTATTAATAAATCAATATATTTAAATTAAAAAAAAAAAGGAGACGAAGTCTGATTCGAACTGATGTGCCTTCCCAAATATCCAAAAATTTCATTAATTGAAATTTTATTTGGTTATAACTCTGAAACCAATGAAAATAAGTACCACTTACGATATGTCATTGAAAAGGTCTCAATGAGGGCTTATTACTAAAGTTAAGAATATTCCAAAATAAAAAAAAAATTGAATTTTGGGCTTTTTTGGACACTTTTGGTTCAGTCTATTGCAATCAAAAGGAGAGGTGTACAACTAGATGTTACAACAGCCCTAAATCCAAAATTTCAACATCCTACAGCTAATCGTTTTTGAGTTATGCCAGATACGTACATACAGACATCACGCCAAAACTAGTCAAAATGAATTCAGGGATGGTCAAAATGGATATATCCGTTGAAATCTAAAAACCAAAATTTTTTGTCATCACAATACTTCCTTTACTTCATGCAAGGAAGTAAAAATAGTTACATTTTTAATTATTAAAATTTACTAATATACTATCTAACTTTTAAGTAATATGATTTTGTTGTTCCAAATATACATGTTTTTATCTGTGCAATAAGACATCTTTTTTATTACAAGAAGTTCTTTCATTGTTAAGGATGACTTACAATACTGCTGTTTCTTACTTTAAAAAAGTTTATTTTGGTTATATCAGGTATGACAATTTAGGTTACATGATTCTTTAGGTTGATAATTTATATGATAAAAAGTTCTACAATCATGACTTAGAAGGAAATCATTTGGCCAGAGAAATTTTTTTGGAATAAATTCATACAACAAAAAAAAATTATTAAAACAAAATGTTTTAACTGACAAACGGAAACAGATTTAATAAATATAATGTTTTTGAAACTTGCTGTTCTCAAAAGTCATTGAATTTACTCATAAAGAGCAACTAATAGTGCTATGATTTAAGCTTTGAAGATATATATATATATATATTAAATTTGGTAAGATTTTATTTAAAACGTTTATAATTATAACAGTTTTCATAGTTAAAGTTGCACTAAACTAATATTTTATCTTTTTAAAACTAAAATGTAGGTTTTTTCTGCATAAAGGCAGTCTAAATTAACAAAGTAGTCTCTATTTGTATCATACAAATTGGTTGGCCATACTAGGATTTTAACACCTGTATTTAAAGTTGAATTTAATGGTTCCATTTTTTAATTTGGAATTTACGGAGATATAGGTTTGGTCTCAAGGCTTGCTACTAAGAAAAATTTATTATCTGTGTTTTACTTTGTTTTAAAAGTTTCTTAATGGCAGTGAGTGTTTACTTGGGGTGGTATTTATATACTATACTTCTTGGCTGAAATAATCCTCCTAATATTAATATATTGTATCATTATTATAACAGTATGTGTGTATGTATGTATTTATTTTATATTTAGTACAAGACAGAAAAGGATGGTGTAGTTGAAACTAGAGTTGAACAAAAGATTACTATCCAGAGTGATGGTGATCCAGTTGATCATGATAAAGCTCTTGCGGAAGCTATTCAGGAAGCTGCTGCTATGAATCCTGATATGACTGTTGAGAAAATTGAAATTCAACAGCAGCAACAGTGATAATATAATGAACTGTAAGTAATTGATACACACTTTTTTTTAGTAATTAAATTTTAACCATAAGGTTTTTGCTTAAAAATATTTTTTTTCTTTTCTTACAATTAATGAAGATATTATTTTTTTACACAAATTGCATGCTGTGCAGAACACATATACCACCTGCCTCTAAAGTGTTCTGTATCATTCTTTGTTTACATTTGAGTATAAGTCATTTCTTTTCATATCTTTTCAGTTGCAGATCTAAAAAAGACACATCTGGGAAATGTGACAATTAAATAAAATTGTTACAGACCAATATCTGATTTGTAATTTTTTTACATTATGACAAAGGAAACAAATAGCCTATCAAATATAGAATCAAACTCATAAAAGTAAAATCAAGTCTATGTCTTGATTATATTTGTAGTAGACCAATTAATTACCTGTTTTAAACTGAAGATGGCTAATACCCAAATACTTGTCTGTTCATTATGTTCATTACAGCAACACACTAGATAGCTGTAAAAGAGTGCAGCTAGAATTGCTGATGAGTCTTCTTCAATTCTGAATAGAAATTAATGTTAGTGTAAAATATTCATTTGTGGTACAGTTTCTTCAATGCTGAATAGTTAGTGTAAAACTTCAAAATTAATTTCAAAAAAAAAAAATTGGATCACAATACTTTATGTAATCTTTTAGGTATGACTCCTGTTATGGGAAAAATTGAACCCTCATATGATTTGCAACTTTTATAAAAAAAATTTTGTATGTGGATTGTAAGAAAAATAAAAATGGATTTAAATTAAGATTTCAAATTTGTACCAACTTGTGAATTAAAAATTACGTAAATTGCGAGTAAACGAGGGCGGTTCAGAAAGTAACCTCTGTTACAGCATAGCACTAGTAGTAGTGTTATTGGCGCCTCCATTGACATATCAGCGTACTCTCTGAATCAATGCACTTCCAGCTGTGTCAGTGTGAGCTGCATACTTTAGCCCGTTTTCTTGTTATAATCTAAAAACATGAGTGCTGCAATAGAAAATCGTGTGAAATGCAAGGTATGTGCTGTCATGAGATTTCTTTGGGTACAAAATATTCTGGCAGCAGACATCCATCATCAGTTGTATACTGTGTATGGCCCAAACATTATGAGTGATGTAGTGTAGCAATGGGTCCATTTTTTTTTAAAAATGGAAGAACAAACACCCATGAAGAAAAGTGGTAGGTCTTCTGCTATGAGTGATGAAATTGACAAAAACTGCATGAAAATCAAAAATTCTCCATCTCTGAACTTTTCAAACAATTCCTGCAAATTTCTCATATGATTTTGTACGAGATTGTCACTGATAAATTATGCTAATGGAAGTTCTGTGCTTGATGGGTTCCAAAAATGCTCACAGAGAGATCCATTGAACTAAATGAATGGGCTCTGCCTTAGACTTCCTTTCATACTACGATGCTGAAGGAGAAAATTTTTTGAAGAGAATTGAGACTGAGGATGAAACTAGTGGCCTATTTGAATGCTGAAATGAAACAATCAATGATCTGGAGCCATTCCAGTTCTCCATGCAAGCCTGCCAAACTTTGTCAGCAAGGAAAGTTATGGCTACAGTTTTTTGGGACGCCAAGGGAGTTCTAGTCGATTTTGTAGAACATGTTATGATGATTACTTCAGCAGTCTACTATGAAACTTTAAAGAAACTTAGGTGAACCACTCAGAACAAACGTCATGGTATGTTGTCATCCAGTTTTGTCTTTTTGCATAACAATACTCATCCTCATAGTGCTCGAAGAACTCAAGAACTTCTGAATCAGTTCCAATGGAACAATTTTGATCATCCCCTTACAGCCCAGAGTTGGTGGCAAGTGATTTTCATCTCTTCACTCACGTGAAGAAATAAATGGCTTGTTTCACGGCACTTCGATAACGACAAACTTCAAAATTCTGTGAAAGGTTGGCTAGGCAACCAGGCAGCTGAATTTTATGAAAAAAGTATTTTTAAATTATTGAAACACTATGAAAAATGCTTGAATTTAAGTGGTGACTATGATGAAAAATAGTTAAAAGCTGTAATTTTAAGTTGTATATAATAAAATTTTCTTTTATCTAATCAGGTTTTTTTATTTATAACCAAATGGAGGTTAATTTCAAACCACCCTCATGTGAGTGTGTTTTTAATCCCTCTATATCTCATTCAGTTTTATATAATAGCAATTTTTTTTTTTTAAAGCTATGTTATATAATTACATTAGTTAAGGATTACAGCAGCATGTAAACTAAAGGTAAAACAGTTCTGTTTAAAATGTAATGTATCTATCTCTTAATACAAGACATTGATAACAAATATATGACCTATTATAAACTCTGCTGAGTTAGGTAGTGTATGTAATTCATTGTTTCAGAACAAAAAGTCAGCAATTGTTCCCGTATGTAAGAGACATTGTTTATTGCTTTATGACATCTGCCCCAGTCTTTGTTTTGGCTATGAGGCATGTAAATCATCTGAGGTACTTTTCCATGCTGTGGGGAACAGTGTGAAGGTGCCCTTGTAGAACTGAATTTAAACTGGATTTTGGTCAGCTCTATATTCTGATATTCAACAGTGAATTTGGCTCTGTGAAGAAAAAGTAAAAGAATGTATGACTTTCCAATTATTTATTGGAAAGTCATACAATATTAAAAAATGTAATGAAAGTGCTGTATTTCTACTTTCATTGATATATCGCGCATCTGTGTTTGTGTGTAGAAGCAATTAGCAGTCGGCATTTGTATTTGCTTTTAAGAATGATATTTTTTCTACCAGTGCAAAATTAAAAACATATCAAACAACTGCATTCACAAGTTTCTGCATTTAATTAGTATCTTCTGACATAGATTAATTCATTTTTCACAACACCCTAATTTCTGGGTAGAATTGGACCATTAATTGCTGGTTAATGCAATTAATTGGTTAATAGTAATTGCATTGGTTAATTGCTGGTTTTATGCAAGAATATATTACTTCATGAGAAACTTCTACGTACATTACTAATGTGATATTATTAATAAAAAAGAGACTTCTGAATCATGTTATTGCCCTGTTTTTATTTTTCCATTTAACTTGTAAATATTTTTATTGAAATATTTAGAGAATAATAATGTTTTAATTTTTACAGATTGTTCGAAGATTAATCACCATAATGCCACCATGCCACTGGTTCATTTTGCATCTAAGCTACCAAATGACTAAGCAGACTTTTTGTTCTTTTTTTTTAGAATAAACGATACTGTACACTAACTGAAATAGTAATATACTTTTCTTTGAAAAATAATTTTTTAAATGTAATTTTGTATTTATATAGTCATTACATCACAAGAGTTTATCTGTCATTTATAAATGTTATAAACATATACGAAAAGAGATATATATAAATAATTTAAATATTGTTGAATATTGCTCTGTTCTAATTTTCTCTATGTTTAACATAGAATTAAGTAATATGTATATATTATGCATTATAATAAATATATACATACTTTCTACTTGTATTGCATTATTTTAATTATTTGTTTTATGATTTTTATGTACATGACAATTATTTTATTTCGTCTCTTTCAAAAACTCTTTAAGGATCAAAGTAAATTAGCTTTAAGGTTAATGTTTTTTTTTTCTTTTATCTTGTATAATATAATTTTTTCTTTATGTAAAACATTTCTTCTATGTTAAGCCTTATAAATCTGAGCTAATTATTATTATCCTTAAGCATATAAGATTTTAAATACTTCTTATATATTAATATTATTTTTATTAACTCTAGTGATAAATAAAAGTAAACGTTTAATATATATAATGTTTGTTTTTAATCCCTCTGTATCTCATTCAGTTTTATATAATTGCAATTATTTTTATTTGTAAATGGCTATGTTATATAATTACATTAGTTACGGATTACAGCAGCATATAACTATAAATGTTTATTAATTGATAATTAACATTTATATAAATTAAATTTTTATGGACTTTATAATATAGTTAACGCTTTACTTATTGGTAGTTGGAAATAAGTAAACTAAAAGGAATTTTCTTTTTTCAGGTGTTTGTTGTTACTTAACACATTGCTCAGTTATTTTTGAACTGCCAGAGCTGTATTAATACTATTAAAAATAAATAGCATGGTTTTTATTAATAAATATATAGTACATAAATTTGTCTTATTTGTAAATCTTTATTAAAATTATTATAAAATAATATTTAAGTGTGCCTTTAATATGGTTATACAGATGATGATAGATTATATATTTAAAATACAGTAGAACCTGGTCATGTTAGATATTAAAAGATGACTAATGTAGGAGTTGCCAAAAAAAATTCTCTGCATACATGGCTTGTGAAAAAGAGGTTATTTCTCTTTATACAGTTACTGAGAATAACAATTTAATTATTAATAGTGTGTGTGTGTGTATATATATATATATATATATATAATATGTGACACACGTATTATATATATATATACACACACACACACACACACAGAGATATATATATATATATCTGTATCTGTAATCATACACAATTTTTTTTCCTATTTAATAAAGTTTTTAAAAACTAAAAATGCTGTAATATATACACTTAAAAAGAAATTGTAAGATATATTTCTTTGAAAATGTCCAGATGTAGTACAGTTTTTAAAATATTTATAATAAAAAATCAATTTTTGTTTGTATCAAAATTCTTTCTATATGCTTGAATCAGTCTAAAAGCTAACTGAAAAAGAAACTGTAATGTACCATAAATCCTAGCATTAAAGTTGAATTTCAAAATAAAAATATGAAGAAGACAGGAATCAACTTGTCCATTTAACCTTTCCATCAGTGGATTTTAGCATGTTATGTTGCTCTTATTAAATTTTAAAATTTAATGAGTTTAAATATATTGTTATATATCAAAATAAACCGAAATATATGTCATATAAATGTGTATATATATATATATATATTATAAACCAAAATAAATAATGAGGCAGGTTGAGTGAACTACAAGAGGCTGGCTTTCTGAAATTGTAGATCTATAAGCATCCTTGTTAATTGCATAAATAGTATCAAAGTTTAATAATTATTTTTCTTCTTGGGTGAACACCACCAATAACTGCACATACTTTCAGGGATATATAATCTGTGTTTTTTTGTGGATTGAGTTTTGTGGCACTGCTGCCACCACGTCCTTGAAATTGACAATAAGGATACTTTTCAATACAGTTACAACAATAATTTAAATTTGACTTATGTGCTAGAGTTTATTGAGCGCTTACACAATATAATTAAAAAGGGGAATCATAGTAATCTTAACTTAAATTATATGTCAGTGGTTTGTTTGATTAAAGACAAAGGTTTTACTGTATGCAATTTTTCATTCACTCATTAATTGAATACAGTATTTTAATTTTGATGATTCAGTATTCAATAATGTACTTATGTGATAAATATACAATAAATAATTTTTTGATCCTTGAAGGGTTGAACAAAAAAAGATAAATTATTTTAATATTATAACAATGAGAGAAAAATGATTAGGTGTATTATAGATATTGTGCCTGATGTAGAGGGAACTGACATTAAGAATTGAGTGCTTTACTCTATGGTTTATGTAAAATTTAATATATTCCATTATTATATTTATATACCAATGTTCTCATCTGCAAAATTATAAAAATAATCATTACTTTTTATTATTTTAAAGCATAAATGAAAAGTTCATAAAATATTGTTGGTTTTACGTCTTAGTAAATTGTTTTTATTGTAATGTTCAAGTTCATGTGATATTGTAATCTTTTACAATTGTAAAGTTTGTTAATTTACCTCCTTTCTAGTTATGAGCTAAAGCAAATTTTTATTATGCATGTTTGATTACATAGTAATTTTCCTGTTTTAAAATGACTAATATTCCATATATTTTGTTTATGGTGGAGTAAAAGTTATGTTAAAATTAGCAAAAGATCTGACTACATAATGCCAACTCTTTTGTACCTATTTGTGCTAAGTTGGTGATAGCAGCTGGCTTCAATTTAATATTAAATTTGACCTTTTTCAAGAAAGTACCATTTTTGTTCTCTGTGAATTTAGTTTTTTAGATTTTCAGGAATATTTCATAGTTTTATGGATAATTGAGATAAATTGAATGACTTATAAAATTATCTCAAGCGGTTTAAATATAAAAATGGTAATGCAGGAACTTGTGAATGAATATTGGTTCTATATAAGATGTTATTGGTGAAGTACAGCTGTATATTGATGTATAAACAGGTCAGAAATCATTGTTTTTCTGCTACAAGCCACCACTTCAAGCAAAATGTGATCATATATTTTTCCATTTTATATTTTACACTGTGTTTGTTAAATACAATATTTATTATTTGCTTATAAACACAATGCTATCTATTTTTTTACATGATTTTTTTTAACTAGAAAACATTTTATGTGTGAGAAACATATAAGCACAAATAATAAATAAAAAAAATTGTGATTAATTTCTGTTAATTGCTTATATTATATCTCTTTTAGTATGCTCCACCATCTGGTATTTAGACAGTTAATTGATAAATTATTTAATTAAAATTACAGACATAAATATTAAATATTCATTATATACATTAAATATATTTGGTATATGTATAATTTATTTTCTTAAAATTTGTCTATGTTTTTTATTGAATTAGTTTTAAATCTTGTAATTACATCAATAATTTAAAAAAAAAAGATGTAATTTTTTTACTTTTTATCACTTACATAAAGTGTACTTTGTTTTACTGTAATGTGCATAACGTTTGTATCATTTATTATTTGGTTAATATGTTGTTATATATTTATTTTATTATTTTTTTTTTAAGTTTGATTTGATAAAGTTATAAATATCAGTATTTTATATTTATAATTACCAGTTTTAAAAAAAAACTATGAAATTTTATTTGTATTTCCAAGTACATACTATAAATAGAGCAATATGTGGAGTGTATTGTCTTTGTTATAAAATTTGACAGAACAATTGTTTTTATATTAAATTTTTTAATAGATTCATATTGTCTTATATAATGCTTTTTTTTGCTAGTTCAAATGCGTATGGTCTACAGACATTAGAAAAAACTGGAAAGATTTTTTTGCAGATGTTACCAAAATGTGTTATTATTTTCTTTT
This sequence comes from Lycorma delicatula, assembly GCF_047948215.1. Taxonomy (NCBI): domain Eukaryota; kingdom Metazoa; phylum Arthropoda; class Insecta; order Hemiptera; family Fulgoridae; genus Lycorma; species Lycorma delicatula. The sequence goes on along the minus strand of NC_134455.1, from coordinate 152,484,718 downwards.
TTTTTATTAAATTATCATTTATTATTATTTATTTTTTTTTAAGAAATACATATTAAGTTTATGAATAATACTGATTTTTTAAAAAATGTGATAATTTTATTATTGATAATTTCTGAGGAAAAAATGAATCATTGATATTAAAAAAATTAATAAATAAAAGGTAAGGCTAAGAAAGCTTAACAACATTTTTTATGTGCACTTGTGCTTTATAATGTAACATTATTTATTCATATCCCTGTTTTACATAATGTATTTATTTTATGTATAATGTATGAGTTGTTAGACTTCTTATGTTTCAGATGTTTTATTATTAGTTTTTAAGTTGTTTACATATTTTTATTTTTAGTACTAATTTTATAACTTGTTACATTCCAGCAAAGCACTTCTATTATGTAAGTTAGAGACACTTTTTTATGGATTTCGCTGTACAGATTATAAATAAATTTTTTTCTTGTATTTTTCAATGAGTTTCAATTTTGCTCTTTCCTACTTATAAAATCATATTTGCCAGTCTTTTTCTCTACTTATGTTATTGAGAAATAGCACACAAAAGAATTTCTTTCAATTTATGTTAAATAAGTTAATTCTAAGTAGCTGTTCAAATTAAATGCAGAATTAATTAAATTATTAATACCAATACACAATGATTACTATACACTTTATTATAACTAATAGAAACTAATATGGATTTAACTATAGAAATCTTCTTCCATTGCAAAGAGATCTTGATATTCGACATTAAACTGCCATAGTTACCTGTAGTCTTCAACCTCTAATGCAGCTCTGATATTAATATTTGTAAGTGCTCATCCATTCATCCCTTCTTCTTCAGCACTTTCTTCTCTGAATTAATAGGAGTTGCTCAGATTACAGATTCACACTTTCCCAAGTGATTTTTTAACATAGTTTGTACTGGTGTGCCAAGATTTACCATCCAAACAGGAACCTTCCTTTTATTTCAAACTAATTTGAACTTTGTAGCTGGGTACTTTCCATAATTCCTGCTGCCATCACCACATTATAACTCCTGCCATTTGAAAATTTGGTCTGCACCACATTCTTGCTCTGTGCCAGAATCATTTCATCTTTTAATAGTATCGCTCTTACTGAATGTGGTTCGCTTTTCTAGAATACTCTAGATGCAGTATTGATGACATAAGTTTGATGTAATTTCTTGTTTTCACAATCATTGTTGATGTTTGGTCTAGCGATGCATATTGATGCTTCTTTGTCTGCTGTTATCTGGCATAAATGATCTTCTACTACACTGTTGACGATCCCTCTTCTGATTGTTGAGACATTTAACAAGACTTGGTTAGGGAAAGATGATGAATGTACCCGGCAGACTTCTCCTTTCACCAGTGCCTCTTAGTTTTCCTGAGACAGAGCAGAAGTCATAGGTTCTTGCAGTCAGATTTTAATTTGCCTGTTTCCCTGCAGTTCCAGCAGACTAGTTGACCCATGTTCTTTGATTCCATAGAAGGCATTTCTCGTTATCCCATTGTAGTCATTTTGATAAGTAGTATCTTTACAGAAGTTCGACTTCGTTTGCTGACTCCTTGTTGCACTCAACAACCGTTTTTCGAAGGCAAGATTGCACACTGGCTGCCTCCAGTCTGAGTGAGGGGGCCTCATTGACTGACTTCGCTGACCTGTGAAGAAGGTGTTTCTTGATCTTGGCATCCTGTAGCCTGTTGATGAATGTGTGTGCTGTCTTCTCGTGGATGGGTGCTGGTGGCAGCCCTACTAAAGCTCGTGCTAGATGCCCAGTAACAGTGGTGAACACCTGCAGTGTCTCATTGGTTTTCTGGACTTGTCCTCGAGCCCACACCTGTAGATAATCTCCAGGTTGTGCTGTTCTTAGCCATCCTGTAGTGCTGCAATGACATCACCCTGAAAGCCATAGATGGTACACCCTGAAGAACTTCCACTGCTTGGCCCTGAAATGTACTGATCAGGACGTGGCCTTCTCTGGTGCTGTCCAACCATGAGTGGATTCCGTTTGAAGACAGCCCACGATGTACTTCCTTCAAACTTTGATGGCTTTATCGCCATAGAACTTCACATCAATTCACCACCTAAGTCTTGATCCTATGAACTGTTAACACACAATTCCCAAGTGCTGTAGGCTACTTCTGTTGCCCGTGCTATGTCCTCATGGCTAACTTCTATAATGTTATTTATATTAGTTCCTAGGTAACTATTAACTAATTGTTTAACCTTAACTAACTACCCTCTAACTTATTTAACCTCTAGTCTATCATAGACGTGTTTAAATCAGACTTAACACTCTCTAAGTTCTGCACTAAGGATACCTAATTTTTCCTCAATTTGAGGTATATGATTTTCCATTTTTTCATCCATTTTATTTATATTTTCATTTAATGTACTCACATTTTCATTCATATTTTCCATCATGTTATGCATATTGTCTATCATTTGGGTTAATAATGCAATAATGTATTTTTTGGTAGCAGCCATCTTATTCCTAATAATTTACAATTATAAATACAAAAACTAAGAAATAGGAAAAAAACAATATCAATAACTAATTATTAATAATAAAAACAATAACTTTTTGGAAGCTTCTCAAAATATATATATATATATTATATTGTAATGTATACGAGGTATGAGATATATATATATATATATATATATATATATAATATAAGAGGAATGCATTTTACAATTTTGTCATGACTAATATTATTTATATATTACTATATTAGTATTGTCATGTTATATACAGGTGATTCAAAACTATATGGTAATCTCCCAGGAGCTGATTCTATAACTAAAAAAAATTCATATAAACATATAAAACATAGCGAGTTGGCTAGAAAAAGATTTCACCTGCCCCAGGGAAATGAAGATTTCTGGGAAGGTAAATTAAGGGGTAAATTTAGTTGTTTCTTATGGTTTTGAACTGAAAATATTTTTAAAAAATGGGTCCTAGAACTGTACCTTCTTTAGTTTTAAAGATATCTGATGTAAAACACAAAAATTGGGGGGGGGGGGAAATAACATGTTTTTGGGTTTAACATAAGAAAACTTTGTTAAATGGTTAATTAAGTTGTTTTTTTTTTTTCAGTTAGAGGTCTAGAAAATAAAATTCTGAAAATATTAATGTAAATTGCTGAAGAACAAATTGAATACAGGATATTGAAATTTAACTTTATTAAAAAACAAAACAGACTGAATTGTGAAAAATAATTTTAACAGCATGAAAAATCTCATTTTTTCCATAGGTAGAAAATAACAGATGATTTATTTACTATTTTTTTTATCAGAATGATTTAATTTGTTTACATATATTGGCCATATCAACTGATCAACAATTAACTTTCTGAAACAGTGTTTGAATAATCTTGAGGGTGGTTTTTGTACGTATTAAGATAGATATCTGTGTACAAATCTGAAAACAGTTTTTACAAAATTAATTGAAATTTTCTTTAATACACAATGGGAGACAATGTAAATATGTATTCATTCGAAGAGTATATGATGGATATGTTATTAATTTACACTAAAGTAAACAAGAATGGTTTGGCTACAGTTCAAGAATATCATGATACTTATTCACATCAAAGAGTACCAGATCACAAAACATTTGTAGCTGTGGAGAGAAACCGGCAGTTTTAAACCGAAACTAGTAGATACTGGTTGTCAACAAAGCACGAGAAACCATAATAATGAACAAGCTATAATAAATGCTGTACAGTTATCGCCAACTACAAAAATGGCATATATATATATATAGTGTATATTAACATAAACACACACAAAGAGAGAGAGAGATAGGAAAAGAGAGAAGAGAGTAATTGATTTAAATATATATACATATAGATATTGTACAAACAGAGAGAGAGAGAAAGAGTGTGAGTGAGAACACAGAAATTATTTTCCTTTTTTTGTGTAAAAATAAAGAAAAAATTGAATAATTTCTTCACTTGTTTATTGACAGTTTCGCTTAATATGGATTACGTTTATTACATAATAAAGAAATGGTGTTAGAATTAATGAGAATTAAAAAAAAAAGTACTCGCAGTGAAAGCAAGTAGCTTATTAAAACAGTTAACGTCATACTATGAAATTACAACAAAATAAAATTGTGCGTTCGATTCTCGTTCTTTATCATCATTGATGGTTCGCATATAGGAACTGTGCAATTGCAGCACCCCATATTTGACCTCGTTATGTTTATACATATATATATATATATATATATATATATATTCAGGAAGAAGAAAAAATATTTTGGGAACTGATTCTACAGCTTGAAAAAAGATAAATGGTTTATACTAACTTTATTTAGTGGCTTCTAAGTCATCTGGTCTTAGATTTAATTCGTGACAAGTTCGATGTTTGTCAACAATCTTTTTAAAATTTTATGTTATTTAATAAAATATATGTCGCCAATCTTCATCTTAGGTTGTCACCCATTGACAAACAACCTGAAACCAGTTCCTGACAAGAAGTTCCTTGTCCGTGTTGTCCGCGTCTTACGTTTGGGTCTGAGTTAAGGGTATTGTGTGTTAGTCATTGTCCGCGTCCTATGTTTATGTCCAAGTTAAGGGTATTGTGTGTCAATCATTGTCCGTGTTGTCCGCGTCCTCCGTTTTTGTCCAAGGTAAAGGTATTATGTGTGTCATCGTCCATGTTATCCGCAAGCTAAAGATTGTGTCCGAGTTAAGGGTATTGTGTGTCAGTCATTGTTGTCCGTGTTATACACGTCCTCCGTTAGTGTCCGAGTTAAGGGTATTGTGTGTTAGTCATTGTCCGTGTTGTCCGCGTCCTCCGTTTGTGTGCGAGGTAAAGGTATTGTGTGTCAATCATTGTCCGTGTTATTCTTGTCGTCCGTTTGTGTCCGAGTTAAGGGAAATGTGTGTCAGTCATTGTCCGTGTTGTTCTTGTCCTCCGTTTGTGTCCGAGTTAAAGGTATTGTGTGTCAGTCATTGTCCGTGTTGTCCGCGTCCTACGTTTGTGCCCGAGTTAAGGGTAATGTGTGTCAGTCATTGTCCCGTCCTACGTTTGTGTCGACGTTAAGGGTATTGTGCATCAGTCAATATCAGTGTTAAGGTTATTGTGTGTCAGTCATTGTCCGGGTTGTCCTCGTCCTACGTTTATGTCCGAGTTAAGGGTACTGCGTCGTTCTGCCTTTTACTATTCATCCTCTGGCAACTAACCCCTTGTCAAAAACTGGAAACATGCTGCGTGTCACCCAAAGGCTCAATGAGCCCAGTGTCTCAACTGGTGCCCAGTTACCCATTGGCGTGCCATGGTTTCATGGCCCAACCACCCAGTGACAAGCCTCGAGGATGTAGTATCTGTTTTTTCAGACTAGTAAAGTAAATATGAATTTTATTTTAGTTACACGTTTTGAACTGTTGCTAGGAAACTGTATTTATAATAATTTATTGTAATTTTAATTTTATATATATTGAATTATTATTTTTATATACAGTGTACAGTTGTTACTTGGATAGACATGAAATAATCGATAATTTCAGTTGTGGTTACTGGAAATCTCCTTTTCCCTCGATAATTGTAAAATAATTATTTTTTACAGTTTAAATATTAATTTTTTTTTTCCTAGTTTAATATTTCAAAGGTTGGTAGCACTGTCCAGGACTCAATACCATTTTAAACATTTGTTTTAACTATGATTTTGTCCGATTCAAAATTGTAATAATAATTAAATTTAAGTGTTTTTTTCATTTATCAGACGCGATTACGTACATTTTTGGTTATGTGGCTGAAGGGGGGTTGCTTTAACCTTCAACCCGTACTATGATCTGTGTTCAAACAATATTGTTTGTTATTGTCCTGCCATTAATAAGTCCCTAAGTATTCTCATGCTGTTTCATTTTATAACTTAAATGGTCTGCTCAACGATATAACTTTGAATGTTTTTCACTTTTGAGCAGGTTGACGAGAAAGGGGTACTGCGCAGTTCTGTCAAATTCTTGCTCATTTCCATTCAATTTAACTCACGACTTAGATATCACACCGCGGTATTCGTATGTTTATGATTAGAGTATTTCGGTATAGATAGATTTAAGTAATAATAATTGAATTTTGGACAATATGTCGTCGGTAGACTTTGGTCATTTTACCACTTTTTACTTAAAATTTCAAAAAACTCCTTTTTATATGCACTTTACACTGTAAAAAGAACATGTATACAATTTTTCATCGATTTATCTTCAATATATTTGGTTTACGTTGACAAGGAAAAGATACTGCGCAGTTCGGTCTAACTACTGGATCATTCGCTCATTTCCACTCAGTGTAACTTACGACGTAAATGTGATAACGCGGTGCTTAATGTGTCTATGTTTGGGATTTTTCGAGGTAGATCGATGTATGTAATAATAAATATTTTTTGACAATATTTATGGGTAAACTTTTACTCCTTTTAACTTGAAATTGCAAAACAAAATCCTTTTCTATATGCACTTTACACTGTAAAAAGAACATGTATACAATTTTTAATCGATTTATTTTCAATAGTTTTTGTTTGGGTTTCCTGGTAATTGATAATGCGCAGTTCGGTCTAAAAATGGTGCTCTCGCTCATTTCCACTAGAGTAACTCACGACTTCGATGTGATACAGCGGTTATTCGTTTGTCTATGTTTAGGGTTTCTCGAGATAATAATAAATTAAGTAATAATAAATATTTTTGGTCAATATTTATTGGCAAAATATAATCATTTTACTCCTTATAACTATTTCCATTCAGTGTAACAAGAATTAGATGTGATACCACGGTGATTCGTGTGTCTATGTTTAGAGTTTGTCGAAATAAATCGATTCAAGTAGTAATAATAAGTACAAAATTAAATAAACCCAGCTCTTCCAGATCGGTTTAATAAAAATTGTAAGCCCTGTCTAAATCGTTTTTTAAAAATATATTTAATTTATTAAAAGAGTATTTATAATCGATTAATGATCGATAAATAAAATTTATTGTTTATGCTATCGTAATAAACAGCTTTTGTATGTGGGTCTGTATGTCATGTTTATCTTACCGGAAAATACCGATCACTAGCGGGAAATCCTGATTCATCAGTACATGTCTCGTTGTGGTTGTTTATTATTATATATATCGATATATATATGTCGAAGTTTTGGGAAAATTTATTCCTTTTTAACAGTTTCCGTTTGAAAATCGCAAATAACTCGAAAACGGTCTGTTCTAGCGCTTTGAGAAATTGTTTCAACCCCCCCCCCCTCTATGATAACCCTGCGCTCCGAATGGTTCCCGGCAGATGATAATATTTTCAATATCGTCCGGGCAGCCGTTGGAAAATTGGGGAAAGGTGTGCTGAGGTACCACCGTAATATCTCGGCAACCGCTACCCCGATTTTTACGATTCAAACGGCGTAAGTATCAGTCGGTCTAACGCTAACTTTTTAACTCATCAGGTACATTCTCGATCGACCGGATCTTGGTTATCCGGAAATTAACTCGCTTAGCCCTATGTTTTGATTGCACTGACCCGACGTAAAATGTACAGATTCGCAAAATACTCTCAAATCTGTGCGCTAGAGATTACCAGTTCGCAGAGCCTAGCTGCGGAGGGTGTGCCATTGGCACGCCTCTGCAGCTAGTATATTCGCTTAATAGGGGCGACGGAAGTGAAGAAGAAATATAATCATCGTATCATTCTTTAAAAAAAAATTATTTTTAAATATATGAGAGTTCGAAAACAAACGTGTGCGCACACACGCACACACCTTTAGAGGAATATTACGGTTCCTGTACAAGATCGAAAGAGCATTTGAAATGCAGTTATAATTGTTATATACAGAGTGATATTTAAGTATGGAAACAGGTTTATACTGCATACCTGAGAGGTCTTTGGAGAGAGAAACAATTGGGGTTCACCACAGTTAAAAGAAATCTAAATTATGAGGGGTTGTTAATTTTTTTCCGTCATATTGAATCAAATTTAATTTTTGAAGTGAAACATGTTTAAAATCACAACGAAATATACGGGTATCAAAACATAAATTTGTATCGTATCGAAAAAGTCTATATCGTCGTGCGTGCCATTTATAAATCCCTAACTATTTATCTCATGCGGTGTAATTTAATAACTTACGTAGGCACTCCAGAACTGAAGCAACCAGTTTTTTCAACTGGTGTGTGGTATATATATATATATATATATATATATATACCGTATATTAACATATAACGCGCACACAGAGATAAAGAGAGAGAGAGAGAGAGAGAGAGCGAAAGATATAGAGTGATAGAGAAATTGAGAAGCGAGTAATTGCTTTCAATATATATTTATATATATATATATATACATACATATACATGCACACACTCACACACACACACAGTGTGAGAGAGAGATTGATAGAAAGAGAGAGCGTGAAAGTGAGAGGAGAGCGCGAGACAGACAGAGCGAGTGAAAGTTTGGGAGAGAGAAACAGTGAGAAGAGAGTAATTATTATATATATATATATATATATAGTTGTATATTTTTGAATCACCTGTGTATGTATATATAAAATGTAGCCATTCATGGTATGTAAAATTTACTTTATGACAAAAACTGTTTACTGTGTTGTGTTATACTATCAGAATATCTGAGGGATTCCAAGTAAGGAGTAAGAAATAAAGAAAAATGTTGAGTAACAAGTTTTAAGTTTTTTTAAATTTACAAGGATTATTCAGTAAGTAAAAAGACATGAATAGTCAACTATTCTTATTCAAAAAATGTCAGCTTTTGTATTTTTCAATTTAATTCCTAGCTATAATTATTAATTCTGCTACAATTATTTATTCAATTATTTTGTATATGGCAACAGCAGAAAATCCTTTTGTCATGAATTCTTAGTCAATTTTGGTAAATTTGTTTAATTTCATTGTCTGTGTTCAGTGATAGCATCCTTGTATAGTCGAAATAAAGCCTGATGAGCTAGATGTGAACTATGAGGCGGGTATAATAAAACTTTCTAGCCCAATTTTTCAATGTTTTCCGGTGATGTGGGTGGTTTTAATTCATTGTGTAATGTGTAGATAAATGTTATTCTGAGACATATGTTTGATAAAAACAATGCTTATTTTCTCTATAAACCACATATTTCCTATATATTTTATTTTCAAGCAAGCATATCTATTATATTGGTTGTTATTAATATATCACAGAGAATTAAACCTTTAACATCTCAAAAAATATTCAGATCACTTTAGAGTCTGATTGAAGATTGGATCTTGAATGTTTTCCTGAGACTGGAGAATTGAGATACTTCCACCATGTTGTTCAATTTAGATTCCATCTCGTGATAGTGGATTTAGGTTTTTTGCCTCAGATCACCACTGTTCTTTCCAAAAATTCTTCTGAAACCAAGTTCTCTGCAAGTGTAAACCCTTCAGTTGATTGCATGTAGGCTGATTCTTTACCTGTCTTGTTCATATTTCATAGTAGTTTAATTTTTTATGAATAATTATGTGTAAATTGTGCCAATACATTTGTGTTATAATTTTTGGTAGTTTTTCTTTATTGTAACTTACCTTTCTCGAATATGAGATTCCAGAGCTGACGTCTCACTCACATGTTTACCAGTAACATTTTTCAGTCATTTAACTGTTAAATACACTTGTAAAATTTATATTATCTATTTGTAAAAATTATTTATACAGTTAAATTTATAGTTAGAATTTAATTGTATTTCTTAAGCATGTGAGAGTAAATTTTATATGATTTTATTCATTCCAAAACCAGTAATCATTACTGAATGTTTTCCTTGAAAAATACACTTCAAGATGATGCCACTTTTATTAATGATTGGTGATAGTGTTCATTAAGCTGTTTTAAATTGACAAAAGAAAGGCTAACTTATGAATGTGAAAGACTCATATCTCTTATTTAGATGGTTTTTAACCACAGATTTCTTAGGCTTTTTCCATCTTCTAGTGGTCTCTTGTTATAAATGACCCTCAAAGAGTCATAGACCATTAAAACTAACATAGATTAGATTGACCATAAAATAACTGTGATATTCTGTTATGCCATCAAATTGCTTATGCAAACTGATAGATTAGATTGACCATAAAATAACTGTGATATTCTGTTATGCCATCAAATTGCTTATGCAAACTGATGGCATATTATTAAACTCAATAATTAAGTTTAATAGGAATCATTAGCAATAGAAGAATGTTTTATTACAATCATTTCAGGTAACACTTATTTTATTTTCTGAATATTGGGTAATTCTAAATTTTGAAGATATTTATATTTTTCTAGAGGAAAGTATGAAAGATCAAGAAAAAAAATCTATAATTACATATAAAACATTTAGTAGTTTAATACAAACATTGACATAAGTTTTCTTTTATTTTTTCTAACTGAAAGCTCATTCATACAAATACAACTTTATCAATTTCAGTTTTACTGTAATTTTAACATGAATGAAGGTTTGGAGAGGAGATTAAGATTTTTTATGTTGTTTGATATACCTAATAACTACTTTTTTACATATTTATCTTATATATTTCATGAAGATTTCTGTTACCATGCTTTTTGCATTATCTTGTGTAATAATATGAAATGTTACTTTTATTATTTATGTTTTTATTTTATTTATTTTTTTTTGTTGAGGTTTTTAGGGGCATCGACTACTTTGGTCATTAGCCCCATCCCACTTCAAAAAAAAGAAAAAAATTCTTAAATTTTTCACATTCTCATAGAGACCAGTACTTGTTAATTCTTTCTTTGTTATAAAAACTAACAAATGCAGAAATTAATCGCTATGAATTTGGACTCTAGAATATAAAAAATTTTTGTTTTTTTTGTTTTAACGCCTAGGCTTTCCTTTTGACCATCCTTTCATGCATCTTTTTTTCATTCTTCTTATGGTCTCAACTGTGTCTGAGGCCTCAGACATGGCATCTTCCACCCTTTCTGATACCAATGAGATCTATGGCTAACATCAGGTGATGACAGCTTAGATGGTGCAGTTAGCATCGTTGTTATTGAATCGAAACTCACAAGTGATACATTTTCAGCGGCTGACGAACTCGAGTCAATTTCTAAAGGTATACATTTTTTTTTTTTTTTGACTCCTTCCCTGGGCCGGTCCAACTGGTTGGTATTACGCCACCCAGGGGAGTGCCTGTTGTACTCAAATGGGCCTTCCTACCTACTGGCTGTATGTCCGGCATGGCAGGTCGGCCCACCGGTCAGTTCTTTTGAGTCTATTGATATACCCATCTATATATATTGCCAAGCCATACCATGATTGTCTTGACGTGACGATTGGGTCTTTTCTGTGATCTTTCCTATCAAGAAAACCCTTGGAGTCCCCAGTGGCTCATCGAAACTGGCACACCTCAGCATGCCAGTCCTCACCACTGGGGCTATCCACCCTTCCCTATACTAAGATCAGAACCCCAATCTCCTCTCGTCCTCATTTTTCTGCGTTAATATTTTCTTAATAGCTGAATCAACCCTCTTCTAGGCATATTCACTCTGCAACATGTGATTAATTAATCTGCCGTTACCATCAGATGATAGATCGATGTCTACTAATTCTTCTCTCCATTTATGGCAGTCAGTAAATGTGTGCTCAACATCATCTTCGCGATCGCAATACATACATTCCGTCGATGCTCTTCTACCGATTCTGTGCAAGTAAAAATTAAAGTTGCCATGCCCTGTAAAGTATTGTGACAGGTGAAAATTCACTTCCCCATGCTTCCTATATATCCAGCTTTTAATATCGGGGAAGAGTCTCTTTGTTCTACTTCCAGGGCTATTCTCATTCCACCTGTCCTGCCACTTTGCCATTAGCCGCTGCCTTGATTCGTGAATTCCAGCTCCCTGGTCTCTTTCAACTCTTAAAAGTGCCAATAAATCAATCGGTGGGACTCCAGCGAGCACACACAAAGCCTCATAGGAGACCGTCCTATATGCAGAAATCACTCCAAGCAACAGTCTCCTATGGGTCCTGATCATACTTGCCAGGTTTTTCTTTACTTGCACTGAAATCCACCAAACCGGCACCGCATAAAGCATGGACAATATTACCGAAGACGCTATGACCCTTCTCTTTGACGCTTTAGGCGCTCTTTGGTTCGTCATAATGATATTTAAAGATTTTATCATTCTGTCAGCCCTGTTACAAACTTCGTTTATATGTTCAGTGAAGGAACCGTTCCTCTGAAAGGTAACGCCTAGGTACTTCAGCTTATCAGTTTCTGCTATTGGTTCACCATTGATCCTGATATCCAGCCGATCAATGGTCCTTCTGCCAGTGAAAGTGATAAATTTGCATTTATCAATTTTTATTACATAGCCAGTTTTCTATCATGTGTAATGGCAAATTGACCTTATTTTGTACTTCCAGTGCATGTCTATCTCTCGCAAGGATCACCAGGTCATCTGCATAGGCAATTACCTCGACTCCTGCAGGATAATCCAAATTCAGGATTCCGTCAAAAGTTAAAACTCATAATAACGGGCCCAAAACGTAGCCCTGGGGAACTCCACCGTGTATGTTGACTTCCAAATCTCCACTTTGCGTTGCAATTCTGCACGATCTGTCAGAGAGGTATCTCCTCACCTGTCTCCTAAGATATGGGCTTACGTTCTTAGCCAATAATGCACTGTGAATATGGCTCCATATGATGGAGCCAAAAGCATTCTTAACGTCTAGGGAGACAAGTAACGGAATCCCTCTTGTTCTCCAAGTACCTCTTCTGACATCTGCTATCCAAGTTGTTACTTTCTTCGCTGCCAACACGGTGGAGCGTCCCTTCCAGAACCCGAATTGATTGACGCTTATACCCACTCCTTCTTCAATTTCGTATACAATTCTGTTGGCGAGCATCTTCTCTACCGCTTTGCCCAAGTTATTTAAGAGACTCAGCGGTCTAAATCGAGACAGACCTTGATCATCACCGCCTTTAGGGAGGAAGACCACCCTGGCCTCCCTCCAACATCGCGGGAATGAATCATTCTCCAAGCCATAATTAGCTATATCAGTCATCTCCCAGGGAAGCTGTTTTACAAGGCCTTTGAGTATTGCAGCAGGGATTCTATCAGTCCCAGGGCTCTTTTTACTACCGAGTTGTCTGATAGCGTTACTTAGCTCAGCAGGGGTAAACCTCCTCAGCTCATATCAGGCAAGATGTCAGTTGCCTCTGCTGGACATGGAAACAATTCGTCAAACTGTGCCATAGCCTGCTGTTCACTCAACACAGGCAGACGCCTGCCAAACCTCTTAGTAACTATCTTGTAGGCTTGGCCCCAGGGATCATTGTCCAATTCCTTACAGAGTTTGAACCAATGATCCCTTTTTGATCTCTTAATGGCCCTGTTCAAGTGGCGTCTAGCCTCTATATATAGTTTGGCTGCAGTATCAAACTCAGCACCACCTGTGATCCTCAGTCTTTGTTTCCTTCTCCTAGTCTGCTGTAAATTATCGTGTAAGTGTGCTATCTCATTTGACCACCAGTAGACTTGTCGTCTGCCCCCAGTGGCCCTTAATTCCTTATCCATTTCTTGCTGTATTACCGAGGTAAGATTATCTGGCGTCAACTCAATCATATTACGTAGCCTTTGAGCTACTTTATCAACTATTTTGTCAACCTGATGGGCTGTAGGTCTTGTAACAAAAGGTCTTTCAACTACAAAGTCATTGCCTTCCTTTATGATCAGATGTAGCGGAAGGTGATCACTGGAAATATCGTTATCCATCACTGTTAGCTCTAGCTGATCCATTGACCATCTATTATCATCAATGACCAGATCTAAAACAGAGTAGTGGCCCCGAGCCTAATAAGTTGGAGTACCATCATTTAAACAGCGACCTCCGAGGGATTCCATCAGTTCGTCAATTAGCTCTCCTCTCCCATTACTGCAGGAGCAACCAGCAAAAGTCGTCTTACAGTTGAAATCACCCAACAACACGAATTTCTTGCTCTGTCTGGACAGAATTCGATATATACTGTCTAAAAACCTGTCATAATCCGCAATCGTGATGTTGGGCAAGACATACGCTGTTACAATTATTGTAGACTCCAGTTCAGTCACTATGACTCCCTCTGCTCTCTCCTTGAAACTCAGAGCCACCCTATTACTGATGTTCCTAATAATGACATCACCCACAGTATCCGCCATCCATCCGGACTTCGCCGACTCATGTATGTTGGGTTCAGTGATTGCCAACAAGTCTACATCACACTCAATAGCAAGTCTATACAGCAAATCATGCGATAGCACGCTTCTGTTCATGTTGGCTAGGAGAAGCTTAATCATGCTTGTCAGAGCACGCCCAAGCACCAGTCCTGTGCTCACCGCTACCGCAGTCGAGACAACTCTTTGGTTCTTTGCATTCGGAAATCATATGACCTCGCCCTCCACAGTTAAAGCAGAGGTCCCTCCTATCTGGCCCCTTGCATTCCTGCCGCCGATATCCAGTGCCCCAACATCTATCCCCATCGTCTCGGATAAAAGCCCGGCAGTTGACCCATCCTGTTCGTATCCTATCCTCTACGAGTTTACAGGCGGCCCTATACGTTGTGATTACTGTAATGTTCTGCGTCTCGGCGTAACCTTTTCTAATTGACGATATCTTGATGTCCTCATCAGAACCTACTCTTGCAGTAATTGCAGCAAGAATTTCTGTCTCAGTGGTGTCATATTCTACATCCCTGATGTGAACTATTGTGTGCCTTCCCGCTCTTGTACGCAGGTCAACATGCAGATCTGCTGCCTTATCTCGTAGGTTACTTGTAAACTCTGCAGCTTTCTGCGCTCCCTGAATTCTCATGTGGAGTTCTTCGTTCCTGTCCTTACGTAAGGAGATGACTTCTTTTGCATCTTCGCTACTTACTGCAGACTTCATCGTTTTAAGTAAATCAGAATAGGATTTTCCAGCTGCTTTGATAACCACAGTACGACTGTCAACTGCCGGTGGTGTTGACTTTTTAATATGGGCTTGTCCAGGCTTGCCTTGTATAGCTTTACCTTCAACTGGGATCGTAAGCACTTTAACCACTACTTCCTCGTCTCTCCGCAAATAAGATATTAATTTCTTCATATAGTTTCCAATATTATTATTGGGGACGACAAAAACTAAATTACCAGCCTGAGGAATAATCTTCCTTAAAGCCTTCAATATAGCTCCCATTGTGCTCTTCTCAGTAGCACTACCATCATAGTAGATTTTGTATTTACTTTTCTTAATGTCGTCACAGTCTCCAAGAATTGATTGTACATCTTTACGAATGTCGCCTACTTTGTATTTGGTACTAATACCTTCTTTTTCATCCCCTTGAATTGATTTACTTAAATCACTAACAGTACAAGAGTCCACCACCTCAGAAGGCAACTCATTAATCAAACTAATTTTGTTCCGCAAACTATTTGGCCACCTTTTGGGGAGTAGATCTATTATTTGCTCATCTGTCAGCTCCTTAGTAAGAATTTGCTCCATCTCATCTTCCACTACTATAGGGTCTATCTGAGTAGCCTGCGTAACAACTGATAAAGGGGGCGAGACTTGCGTCAAGGCGTTAAGCCCATCATATATGCCTTTGAGCTCCTGCTCATATGTACTTATGTATTTTGAGAGACCCGGTCCCATATGCTGTCTCAACGCCACCATAGTTAATCCCAATTGGTAAACCAGATTGCTAAGGCTCTCCGGCGGTCCTTCTTCTTCTTCTGAAGACCCCTGTCGGGGGTCTCTTTTTACATTTACCCTCCGTTTTCTTAGTATGGTAACCTTTTGTGAGCTAGAAGCTCCCTGCGATCATCCCTCTAAGGGGAGTGATCCTCTTCATCTCATATTAGCGCTGTTGGACTACGGGGACGATCCCGAGGCCAACGAGTACCCACTCGCGGATGGGAACCCCAAAAGAATTTTTTTTTGGGTTGGTAAAATGTATCAACCCAAAAATAGGGTCCAAAATTTTTGGGGTGATGGGGGGTGCAGGGGGTAGGAAACATTTTGGGATGGATTTATAACTTGGGATGAGGGATGTAGGACGAGTGGTTCAGAAATTATTAAGGAACAAAGAATTCCCTAATAAAAACTAGTCTAATGACAGAAAAATTTCACTCGTATAACTACTAATATACGAAAAAATGTCCTAAGTCCTTGTTTACAGTTAATTTCAGACTGGTATTAGCCTGTCGAATAACTTAGAATAATTTGCTATTATAAGCTCTATTATAACCTCAAAAAACTGTTCAAAAGTTATTGTACAATAAGTTTACTCACTTTTTATACACACTGGTAGTCTTTTCGTTATTGATAAAAGTCACCAACACTTTAACACACTATAATATCTAAGATTTAGCGAGTAAAAAGCATAAAAATATTGATCTCACTAATGAGAACAAAAAACTATAAAAAACTTGATAAATCCGTAACCAAATAACTCAAAAATGATAGTCCGTATTCCTTGTCCAATCCACTTAAAGTTCCAGTCCACCAAATCAATGTAAAAACCAAAAAACCAATCGAAAACAACAAAAAACGCAGAGCTCTAGAAAGACACGTCTACACACTGTGCAGTCCACAACTCGACTTTTTCTAAAGGTATACTTGGGGCGGCTGAAGTACACCCCTTCCTGTAGCTTAATTATCTAAAAAAATTATTTTAAGAAGAAAAACAGGAAAGGCTCTCCAATTACCAGTTAGGTTGTTAAAGCAGTGGTTTAGTATAACTAAAAATATCTGTTGTAATTAGAGTATATGCGTTACATAAGTACTTTTGATGACTTCCGAAGAATGCTTTGAAGTACTTAAAAATATTTCTTTTTAATTTTTAGATGTGATGCAGTGATATGCATAACCAGTATAACAGGGAAGGTAAATTCTTCACCAGCCTCCGTGGCGCAAGTGGTAGCGTCTCTGCTTTTCATCCAGAGGTCCCAGGTTCAAATCCCAGTCAGGCATGCATTTTCACACACTACAGAAATTTCATTCATTTCATCCTCTGAACTCTGAAGCAAGGCCTAATGCTTGTCCTGGAGGTTAAAAAAAAAAGGTGAATTCTGGAGATGGGAAAATTCCAAATATGATATAAAGCTATTTTTTATTTTTAAGTGATTAAACTAATTTAAGTATATTCAGATTAAACAGCTCAAAGTTTTTCTTTGAGTATGTCAGGTTGCATGCATTTTGCTGATTAATAATGTACTGGCTGTGTATTTGGATTAATATTTTTGCCTCTAAATTCAACTGCAAAGCTTTTGTTGTTAGATAAAAGTTTATTGCTTAAAACTGATGTAATGAAATTTTCAACCAGCTAGCATTGTTTTTTTTAATAAATTATCACCTACCTTACAAACTAAAACTTTTGTCCTCTCTATACTTAACCTATAATTAACAAAGTGAAACCCTTTTCTTATTAATAAAGATGTCAGGCTTACATGGTTTCATTTAGAATTTTATAGCTGGACAGTATTATTTTACAGTGTGCTTGATCACTTTTAATATCTTTCTTTCATCTAGCCACTAACAGTAGATGATCCAACATTTTTCTCAGCAGTTACTATACTCAATAATTCACCTTTATATTGGCTTGCAGTTGCTTCTGTTGTCATTATACTTTTTTCCTTTTTATTTGTCTTGCAGCTGATTTAACACATGAACATGGTCTGGTGAAAATACTGATTGCAGTAATACATAAAACTAAACAGCTTTCAGCAATAATAATACTTTTAAACAGAATAAATTTTGACCACTAAAAATAGTACTGTTCATTATGAATGGAATAAAATATGAAGATTTCTATTCATACATCAGGTTTTTACTATAGCATACAAGAAACTGGTCAGACTTCAGACATCATTAAGATGTCTCCTGTTCAGACATCATTAAAAAGTATGACCATATCATCTGTATTTTTGCAATATATAAATTGTTTACATTTGTTTTTTTTACAATGTTTATATTATACTAGCTCTACCCGCCACGCTTCGCTGTGGCACATTGTGGTTGCATGGATGAGAAATGAGAAACAAAACAAAGCATATGCTTCATAGAAGTTTAATTTTGTAATACTTGTGGATATACAATAATTTTTGTTTTTCCACTGTCTGCGTAGATATAAAGGCTATCTGGTTTGCCGACTCGGAAACACGCAACATACAATTGCCCATGTGAGAAGCAATCCGCATCTAAATCTAAACCACACAATTCTAAAGATTGACCTTGAGCTTTATTGATTGTGATTGCAAATGCCAATCGAATTGGGAATTACAATCTTTTAAATTAAAATGGTGTATCGGTCGGGATTATGGGTATTCGAGGAATGAGGACATCTTCACCTTTGAAAGGCCCCGTTAAAATCGTTGCTTCCACTACGTTATTCATCAATTTCTTAACTGCAAGTCGCGTGCCGTTGCAGAGTTTTGGCTGATTAATATTCCGCAACAGGATGATTGTCATTTTTTGATCGAACCGTTGCTAGAATCAATCTAATGAGGAATGTTTTCCTAGTTCCTCCTGGCGCATCCAAGAAGAAGGTCCCCCCAACTCTGTCATTTATCATTTCCATTATGCGATCATAAATGCCTTTCTGTTCACGCGTTAATTTGGGAATGTTTGATTGGACATATGACTGAAGATCACCAATGTTGTAACTCTGTTCACGGCGTAAATCCACATCAAATGAAGCAATCGCAGCTCGGGTGGGTGCTGGCATTCCCAATTGAATAAGAACTTTATTTGCAATAGCTAGGCACTTGTCTTCAATATTTATCAAAGCTTCGTTGTAAATGCCTTCTGTAAATTCCATGGTCATATTGGTATTTTCTAGACGTACTCTATGCAAAATATCCTCAGCCATATGCGATCGATATCTTTCCCATAACTCTGTGGGAGATGAAGGAAAGCAAGCCAAAAAGGTCAATATAATTGCGAATTTGGTTTGGATATGCAGTGATGCACGCGTCATTAATACATATATCCCACTGTTGGTCGTTTTCTAATAAAATCAGAGCTTGGTGAAAGGCGCAGCTCAATCACGACACGATCACACAAAAGTACCTCAATTAAAGTGAATATTTAATTCAGATTGTATAATAATCTGAATCAGATGCAAGTGGATACGTTTTTTTTTTTTTGTTAATAAACAATGTAATTGGGAACAGGTATTATTTCACATGTGACTGCGGTTGTCGTTAGCTAGTACGGCGAGTGCTCCCCTCGCTTCCGGCAGATGGCGCGGTCACTGGTACACAGCTGACCGTTAAAAAAACTGTTTTCTCGCGGTCGCGGGTATGTGACTGATGCAAAAAATAGATAAAACCAATCTTTGATGCGGGTTATATATTGTGCTAAAATTTGAGCTCAATCGGTGCAGAACATTTTGAGTTTTTGAAGCGTACACAAACGAACTTAACATTTTTATATATAAAGATTTGTGGGCTGCGAAAAAAGCCCTTAAGTCATGCGAAAAAACACATCATTTTAAATGCTTACAAAAGCAGAGTAATGCTTACAAATTACAGAATAATCAAACGGCGTGATTTCAGATGTTAATAAACTGCTAACGTAAGTAGAAGTTGTGCTGCTTCAGTGTACAACGTGATTCTCGAGTATGAATCTAGTAATGAATTACGGTCTCCAAAGAGAACAAAACCCCGCAGGTCAATTGAGAAAAAGGTGAGATTTTGATAAAAACGCGATTCGTAAAAAAATTACACGAATTTGAATTATTTAGAAATAGTTTAGCGGTGTATTATGTCCTTTGGAAGAGAATTCGGTTATTGTCTTCGACAACGCTTCTTATCATTAAACGAAAAGAATTCCAGCCGTGTTATAGAAAAACAATGATATCAAAATGTGGCTTAGTTCAAAAGGAATAATTTTTGAAGAGGTTTAAGTTAATGTTCAATCATTGCAAAGGGTTTCGCGTATTAAAAGTAATTATAGTCCGTATAAAATTGGTTTGACACAACGCCATATTGGTAAGTCGTGTTTTTTTTCGGCTCCTAACGAATATGTTTGCCGGCCTCCGTGGCGCGAGTGGTAACGTCTCGGACTTTAATCCGGTGGTTCCGAGTTGGAATCCCGGTCAGGCATGGCATTTTCATACGCTATAAATGATTCATATCATCATCTGAAGCAATGCATAACGGTGGTTTCGTAGGTTAGAAAAAACAAAAAAAAAAACCAATACTTAGTTGTGTGGTTTCAGTGTTACTATTTGTGAATTTTGTTCTTTGCTTTTCAATAGCAAAGAACGCTAAATGACCAAAAAACGATTGTTTGGTCATATATATGTAAAAAAATAACCTAAAAAAGGATTTTTTGGTCATTATGTAGGGATATTATTTTCTGTGTATTTGGTTATTTCGACTTTTTTTGTTTGCATAGTCTTCAGTCTATCTGGGCTATAAGAAAGTTGGGTGTTTTAATTTATTTACTGTAAGTCATCCTTCTTGGTGGCTTTTCTTTTTGTTTTGGTGATTTTTTTTTGGTTTTTTTTAATAAAATACAGATGTTTCAGCTGTTACATATAATTCAAAGAAATTTTTTACTTAATCAGTTGCGATTTTGTTTACATTGGCAACGGCCATACGGGCTCTTTGTGATTGGTCGTTGTGTTTGACAGCGGTCATCTTGCATTGATCTGATTGGTTTTCCTTTGTTTACATTTCCATCTGATTTATTAGCTTCTTATTTATTAAAAAACTGTACAAATTAAAAATAGATAAATTTATTAAAAATAGATGAAAACAATGTTTGATGCGGGTTATATATCGAGCTAAAATTTGAGCTCAATCGGTACAGAACATTTTGAGTTTTTGAAGTCGTACACAAACAAAGTTAACATTTTTATATATATAGATATAAGATATAATGGGATGTTCCTAGAAATCAAAATTATAAAAATAAGATAGTGAAATTAAATTTAAAAAAAAATACCATAATTCATACCACAAATGATATAAAGAGCACAAATGGTATAATTTTTTTTAAATTTTTGGTATAAGAAATAAAACAAGAAATTTTGATGAGAGAAGTATTATTGTACTGTCAAAGTTAGATTAACTTTTAAATAAACATTTATATATAATGTGTATATAATATTATATAATATAAATAAATTATATATATAAATAGTGGTATCTGTGAGTGTTACTCTTTCATACAATTACTCAACCAATTGAGCCGAAATTTGCATAGTTTTTATACCTGGAAAGAACACAAGACTAATGTTTCACAATTTCAAGATGGCTGTTTTAGTGGTTTTCAGTAACAACTGGATTATGTTCCTTGCCTATATTCAGCTTTAGTATGGTCAAATTAAATTTGAGACCACTTGCATTGTTTGAAATTAAACTTTTTATAAAAAATTTCTCTTTACCTTTTTGAATATCTATTTCATCTATCCATAAAAGTAGATTTAAAGGTAATGACAGTGTACAACATAACAGCCCAACCAACACAGCAATTTCCAATGTTACTGTGTGTGATGCAACTGGTTGCATCTGCCTCTGCTTTCTTGACTGAAATACATTAAAATAAGAGAAAGTACAGTCACCTCCTCGTAGTGTTTGTCAGGTAATGTTAACAACCATGCAAAATAATTTTTTTTAAAGTATGAAGGTCAGGTAACCTGCCAGGATTACCCAACAGGTAATCAACTGTAACTACTACTTGTTTTGGATGCTGACTATTCTGAAACCTGCATACATCAGAAAAAGAATTTTGAGTGCCAGCCAAATTGTTGGTCTAAAGAAATTATTGTACACTGTTATTTTTTATAAATTCAACAGGCTTTATTTGGTATTTATCGCTATTATTCTCACAAGCATTAGGATAACAAACACAGAGGGATCCAGACTGGCTAGAGGAAAATGTTGTCCATAAATGCCTTGTTTAGTCCACCTAACAATCATAACTGGGGTACCATACCGACGATATAACATTGATAACAAACAAAAAAGTTATAATGTTTCTCTAAATGTGATACCATTTCTTGAATTGATTTTTTGCGTACACTACAGATCTGTAAATACTATTACCCTTAGTTTTAAATAAATTATGCTTCAAAAAAATTAAGGGAAAATACAGTTAAAATCTGTAAAATTTATAATTTTGCATGACCATACATGTGTTAGAATGATTTTGCTGATGCTTTCTTTTATAAATAGCTTCAGGCACATACCGAATTAATGTGCAACAGTAATTGGCTAGTATGTTACTATTCCATTACCCTTTAGAGCGGCTTTCCATCACTCAAATGTCTTGGTGAAAACGTTCACTGTGTTCATCACTTATGTCTCCATGGTTGTCTGAGAAAAAATAAAGATGTGAGTGGAGAAAATGTACTTTCAAAGACATATTACATCCCATAGCTCTGTATGAAGAAAGAAGTTGATTAACAATATCGTGATAATTGTCAGATTTTTGTTTGTAAACATTTTCTCAGCAAACATCTTTAAATGAAGCCCAAGCTGCACTTTGACCAACTCTCTTGAGGACCAACAAATATTCCTTCTTTAATTTTTCCTTCACCTACATTCGGAAATTTTTCCCTGATGTACAAAAATCCAGGACTAACCATCTTCATTGCTGTTACAAAATTTTTCATTTGTCTTAGCTTGATATGATGAGGGGTAAAAACATTTTTTTGGGTTCAACTAAGGGCTCATGAATAATATTTTTCCCAATTGGGGTTAAGTTGTCTCGTTTCTTTCACTCTTTGGTAACATAATGTTTATCCCTAGTTAGGCTGCCCCATTCACAAAGAAAACACGTGTACTTAGTATAGCCTAACTGCATGCCTAACAGAATAGCTATAACTTTCAGATCGTCACATATGTTCCAGCTGTGTTTTTTATAATTTAGTTTCTCAAGAACGTCTTTCATCACATTGTATCTCTCTTTCAAATTAATACCATAAGCAATTTGTGTCAAAGGATATTTGTTACCACTGTGCAGTAGAACCACTTTTAAACTATACTTGGATGAATCTATGAAAAGGCATTAGTCCTCAGGTTTGTGAACTGGTCCTAAGTGCAACAACATAAGCTCGTCATTTGTGTAATAAACCAAATTATTTTCATCAATAAAGTTCTGAGAAAGTTCATTTTGTCGGCTTTGAAAGCCCCAAATTTTTGTATTTTTTTTTAAGTAAATCCAACCTTGCAGTCTTGATCCTAACAGTTCTGCTTGATTTTTGAGAAAATTTAAATCCCTAACAAAGTCATTTAATTCACCTTGTGATATAAGATGTGGCTTATTGGAAGATAATTCAAAATCAAAATCATTATTGTCTTTTTCAGTACTGCCTGAGTCTTCATTGTTGCTTTCTAAACATACATTCACAGGTGGCTGAGGAACTGGGATAATTTCACTGTGAGGTACAGGCCTGATTGCAGATTGCAGTGAAGGATATTTTACAGTATATTTAGATTTTCTAGAAGTAACAATCGGTTACATGATCCTTTGGTTCACGCCAAACCATAGGTACACCAAATGGCAAAGCCTTCCATGTACCTTTCATCCACCCTCTTAAATACACTGAACAATTAGTGCATACTATATGAGGAGCCCATGCCTTACCCTGCACCAATTTTACACTAAAAGTACAAATGATAGGCTGTTTTAATTAAAGGTGTAATGTTTTTTCTATTTGATTTTACGGTAAACTCACCACATACATAACAAAAGGCATCCACATCCTTTACACAATTTCAAGGCATTATGACACTACACACTGTTAACATACTTAAGACAGCAATAAGACTGAACAAAATTAATTCATTCCTAAATCCAGTGCTTAATACAAATTCAGCAGTGTTTTCAGCTACATGTTTTGACCTGAACAGACATGATTAAACTTGTTCATGAAGGCTCACTCTTCGTTATTAGATATGATGTCATAATATGTGACTATGATATGATCTAATTCTTTATTTATTGTATTGTTTATTTATAGCTTACAAATTATGTTAAAAAAGTCAAACAATAAAAAATGAGCTAAGAAAATACAATATAGGAGCTTAAAATGCTAACTATATGTTGAAAAATGAAAATACTCTAATTAAAATTTAAACATTTTTCAAAAATGGTAAGTGATAGAAAGAAATGGTGAGTTCATATTCGTTTTCAGCATCAAAAATCAGATTAAACTCATGTATCACATGTTAAGAAACTAAAATTATGTTTAAAGTGTTATTAATGAAATAAAATTTTATGCACTTTTAAACATGTGAAAATGTAATTTAATAGGCATTACATATGTGTATATGTAATAGATTTGTTAAAACATCTGATTATTTAATATTAATTGAAAATTAATATTTAATTATTTAATATAATAATAATTTTCTACTTAATTTCTGTTTAGTTTTATTTAATTATTCTGGAATTTCTGTTTGATTTTATCTGCATTATAGTTAACTACAGAGTGACTGAAATATAATAGCCCCTTACAAGAACAACATATACACTGAGGCATGCCCAATCTTTAATAAAAATTGCAAAAAATTCTTAACTTTCAGTTCATTACATCTCCATATTGTCAGATAATATTCTACCTCAGTTAGAGTTGATCATCAGTTTTTTGTTGCCAATCATTTAATCGCTCTTTGGTTTGATATAATTCTTCTGATCTTAATTTCTGTACACTTTTTATTCTTTCCTTGGTCTTAACATTTTCTTCCGGTTTATATTTATCATCTTCTCTTAATCTTTTTATTCTTTCTTTGGTCTTAATATTTTCTTCCTCTTTATATTTATCACCTTCTATTTTTTTATTCTTCCCTTGTTCTTAACATTTTTCCCCTTCATATTCATGTTCTTATTTTTTTAGATACATTTCTTCATGTTATCTTTGTTTCTGTATGATTGTTGCTTTTCCATTTTTGATTATTCACCAAATATTCCAATAACAAAAACTGAATATTTTACATCGTTAGGTCGAAATTAATATTTATAACCAGTATACAGAAATTCACTAAGTGGAATAGGTTAATTAATATTATATTTTGTTTATACGACACATCAGAAATTAAAAATTTTATTAATCGGCAACTCAAGAAGATATGAATAATACTGATCTAGTAATATGAGTAATAAAGGGATTTTTACTCTATATTTCATGTAATATTGTTGAATTACTAATTGTATAAATATTTGATGTTAATAAAAACTAATATTTTAGTAATTGTGTAACTGTCCACTTTATTAAAGAAGATCGTATCTCACTTTCAAATGAAATAAGTTTAAATGAAGTGCAGCAATAAATGTGTGTATGTAATCTAACAGGCATACAAGGAAGTCATGTGCTGTTCACATCAAATTTTTAATCTAGTCTTAGGATAGTAGCAGATCACGTTAACTCTTAGACGACCAGTATTTTGTTGCTGTCTTTTTACACAACTGACAAAAATTAGTGTAGAGTATTTAGGGTGTATATATGTATGTTTGTTTCACCATAGCAGCTCAAAGGCTGAACTGATTTAGATGTATGACCCTATGTTGGAATCCTTACGTTTCCGGGAGTGTCATAGGCTATATAAATATATATATATAGTTTAAATAAATTTAAAGAATTTGAAAAAAATTATACTATATACAAAATTGTCACTTGCACGCTCTTTAATTATCCTATATTAAAGAACAATGTTTGTCACCTGCACGCCTAATGCACTTATTTGAAAATCAAATGCGAATATCAAAAACAATGCCTAGAAGTTTCCAATTTCAATAGCTAGGTGGTGACGTTTTTCTTTTTTTTTAACCTCCAGTACCACCATTAGGTATTACTTCAGAGGATGAGATGAATGACAATTTTTGTAGCTTGTGAAAATGCCATGCCTGATCGAGATTCAAACCTGGGACCTCCGAATGAAAGCCTGAGACGCAACCAGTCGCGCCATGGAGGCTGGCGGTGGTGAAATTTATTATTTTTTGAAGTGAAAACTTCTTTAGGCACATTGTGCAGAGATTTTGGGACAGACTTTTGCATGGGAAAAAAAAGAGCTGACTCGTAATCAAAAATCATCATGAGATGGCGCTGATGTGTGACCGTATACTTTAAAATAGTTTAACATAAGTTTTTTAAAAATTGTTGGTTTAGCTAATTTAGAGATGAAATAATTCTTAACAATTAAAAATTAGTTTGAATTGATAAAATATTTATTTTTAGCAGTAATAATTTATTTTAATTAAATAAACTACTTAATAATTTTTAACTCTATTCAAATAATATCACATCAATCAACTCCATCTCTTGCATTTTAATAGAACTAACCAAGACCAGCACTATATATATTGTACATTCTAAAATTCTAAATACATGCAATACAGTACATTATAAAAAGAATGCAATAAATTATACTTCTATAAATATAGAAGCATATATATATATATATATATATATCAAAATTCCTATCCTAATCTTATCAGTGCATAAGAGTTCCATAAGTAATTTCTTCAAAACGATTTTGATCATGTATGTGATATTTGTGATAGATTATGATTTAAAAATATTCAAAAATGAAGTTACATCAAATAATAATATTCAATTTATTAGAACGTTACTCACTAATGTTAAGATACCACAAATTAAGATATGCTCGACTTGTCTATCTGCAATTAATAAACAATGAATACCACCTTTATCAGTTTTCAGTGGATTCAAATACCCTCCCATTCCAGAAAATTTGAAAAAATTACCATTAAATTTAGTATTAGACTTATTTCACCAAGAATACCATTCATGCAGTTTAGAAGATTAAGGCACATTCAGGGACAATTTGGCATCTATGGACAAGTTATTAATGTTCTCATAGAAGTTAATACAATGGTTAATCAATTACCAAGAAATGTTGACAATGACCATTCTATTACTATTCATATAAAAAGAAAAAAATTCATAAGTCAAGTTATGTATATGGATTGGTTAACAGAGAAATTAAAGAATGGTTAAAATATTTAATAACTCCTCTTTATGAAGTCTACAACATTAGTATTAATGACAAATTTTTTGAAGAAAATTATCCAGCAGTTAATGAACATGAGATTATTGAAGATATTCCAATTGAAGAAAGTTGTCACAACAACAGACATTAATGTGGAATGATGAGATGTATTTACGAATAGCTTCTGGAGAAAATAACATTACAATTAGTATTTTGCTTGACAAACATGCAGAGGAATTATCATTTCCACAAACTTACTATGGACAATTCCGCAATTTTAGAGATGGCGTTAATGTTACACCATTTATGATGGCAATTAGCAAATTAAGATGCTCATATAGAAGGGGAGTTAGCCCTCATCACCTTTTATATATGGCTATGAAAATAATAAGAATCAGAGTACATGATTCACTGACAATTGTATTTAAGCACGTTGGTAAAGATACAAACACTACAAAAGAATAGATTGAAAATGAAAATTACATTCAAGGATGCATTGAAAGTAATTTAGCTTTTTTGCATTGTATTCCAAATTCAACTTTGTATTGGTCTGAAAGGAAAACATACCTTTTTGCTATGATCAGACAACTAGGAAAGCCCACAGTTTTTTCACAATAAGTGCTAATGAAATAGGATGGCCAAATTTACCTCAACTTTTGTATAAAATAAAAAATAAAGAAGAAATATTTATTGAAGCTGTTGCAAAATTTACACCATATGGTAAAAAGTACATTAATTAATGAGGATTTAGTTAGACGTGCAATTTATTTTAATAAATTAGTTAATGTAATTCTCAAAATATTGCAGTTAAAACGGTCGAGTCCTTTCAAAAAAAAAAAATAATTCACTATTTTAAAAGAATTGAATTCCAACATAGACGAAACCCTCATACTCACATTTTAGCATGGCTTGATAGCGGCCCTAAAGATGCAATTAATGAAGACTACAACAAAGCTATAGAACTTATAGATTGTCTAATATCCATTTCAGAATAGGATCATCCGGTTATATTAAATTACAAACATATTTTCACGTCTTATAAAAAAATTACATTCAAACAAAAACAAAATGTAGATTTGATGCCCCTTTTATGCCATCTAAAAAAACAATGATTTTAACACCCATGAAGAAAACTGAGGATGGATTTGCATATAATAAGAAAAAATATACTATAGTTTGAAACAATTTAGATTATATTGATATGAATGATTTTTATTAAAAAAAAAATGGTATACAAACAGATGAAGAATATGTTATTATCATCAGAGCTGGTATTATTCGACCAAGAGTATTTCTAAAACGTCAACCAAGCGAAAAATGGCACAACCTAATCAATCCTTTTTATTACATGTACTTAATCAAACAACGATTTTCAATTTATCACAGAAGAATATTTGTGTGTAGCTTGTATTGTTGAATATGTCAATAAAACTAATACAGGCGTTAGTAATTTTCAAAGAAAAATTATTGAAACTATGAATGAACATCCAGAAGAGTTTGATATAGTCGAAGTAACAAAACACATAAGTGTTAATATTTTAAATCACACAGAAATTACAAGTCAAGAAGCAGCATAGTATTTATTAAGAGAACCAATGTCAAAAACATCATCAGTTACAGTTTTTATTTCTACGGTATGGCCCATTGAAAGACAAAGAATCAAAAAGACTATGAAAGAACTGAATAATATGGAAGACGAATGTACAGATACATGGAGAGAAAATTAGTTTGACAAGTATGAGAAAAGACCAGATTATTTAGAAAACATTTCTTTGGCGCAATTTATATCAAAATACAGAAAAAATAACAAAGGAGAATATATACTTCGTGATGAACCAAAAATTATACGTTTCAGAAATTACGATATGGCTAGTGATTTCAACGAATATAAAAGAAAAATGGTCATTTTGCATTTTCCATTCCGCAGTGAAGAGACAGATATTTTATCAGACATGAAATTCATTTAAATATATGACGACAATGAAGATAAAGAGTTCTACAAAACATAAAAGAGTTTGAATCAAATATAGATATTGACAAAACTTTACAAATTTGTCGTGAATTATGCCGCGAAGAAACTACATGTGATGAAGAAGAAATACAAAATGTTGCAAATAGATTTCCAGAAACAAATCCTTCTGAACAATTATACAACCATCCAAACTCGGATATAAACGAAGATCTACGTATAGCAATGCTTAATAAACTTGGACCTATTGCAAAATAAAAGAAAATGGCATGTCCCACGAAGATTTCTGTAATTTAATGCGCATAGCGAATGTGACACGGGGCTTTGTCATGATGAAGCATCCACTTGTCTGCAATGTCTGATCTCACGCGAATCACTCTTTTCTTGAGCCTTTCAATGACACCTCTGTAAAACACTTGGTTGGCAGTTTGTCCTAGAGGAACAAATTCTTTATGCACGATACCCCTACTGTCAAAAAAGCAAATCAGCATGGTTTTGATCTTTGATTTACTCATTCGACATTTTTTCGGTCGAGGAGATGACGGAGTGTGTCACTCTTCGCTTTGCTGCTTTGTTTCAGGATCGTACTTAAATATCCAGGATTCATCACTTGTGATCACACGATTGAAGAATTCTTGATCATTGTCAATCCTCTCAAGAAGATCAACGCACACGTTTCTTCGATTGTCCTGT
Organism: Lycorma delicatula; assembly: GCF_047948215.1. NCBI lineage: Eukaryota > Metazoa > Arthropoda > Insecta > Hemiptera > Fulgoridae > Lycorma > Lycorma delicatula. Next base: position 152,455,125 of record NC_134455.1, on the reverse strand, counting down.
TGAGGTTTTTGGCACCAATTTCGCATGTCCAAATCGTCTGTCAAAATTTTATGTACGGTGAAAGTGTTTAAATTTAACTGTTCACTCATCATCACGGTCTGATCTCACAAGACCACTCACACGCTCAACGTTTTCGTCAGATTTTGAAGTTGAAGGTGAAGCTGAAGGTCTCCCTGAGCGAGGTAGATCTTCAACGTGTTCTCGGCCTTCCAAAAATGATTTGTGCCAGCGGAAAACTTGTGCTGTTGATAAGAAATGTTCCCCATAGGCCTGTTTCAACTTTTCAAAGGTCACATTTGCGGATTCCCCAAGTTTAACACAAAACTTGATTGCACAACGTTGCTCTAAATTCCGATTCTCCATTTTCGTAAAACAACAAAAACACAACTTCACTGATGGTGCTGTCAAAAATAATTTGTTGGCTGAACGGAGTTGAAACTCGTACTGACCATGTGGAAGGGATGAAAAAACCGGTCTAGCACAGACCGGTAGACACAGCGGTGCCAGATCGTTCGCAGTGTTACCAATCTCATTACTTTTCTCACACACCTCGTGTATAATAGATTTACAAACACTGATGGATATTGTAACGCTTATATAACTTGTGCATCTACTGGTAAAGCTGCTGTGGCTATAGATGGTGCGACAGTACATACTACATTAAAAATATCAGTGTCAAAACTACTTCCATTGAGCATTAAAGTCGCTTATCAGTACAGAGCATTATTCAGATTTGTTAAAAGTTCTCACAATTGATGAGGTAAGCATGACTGGAGGTAAATTGTTAGAACAAATTGATCAGCGTTTAAAACAAATTACCGGCAATTTCAAATAAAATTTTGGCGGTTTAGATATTATATTAATAGGAGACTTATGGCAATTACCTCCGGTTATGAGAACTCCTATATACAAACAAGTTAAAACAAAAATGACTGGACCTACGCTATGGCATGGATTAAATTTTTTTGAATTATCACAAGTAATGAGACAAAGTAATATTATGTTCGAAAAAGCTTTGACAAAAATAGGAGATGGAATAAAACTATCTGATGAAGAATTACAATTAATTGAATCAAGATTTATAACTAAAGAAGAAGCGGAAACGAAATGTCCAAACGCTGTACAACTTTTCTTATCTAATGCGGCAGTACAAGAATATAACAATCGTATTTTAAGTGCTGCAGAAAATAAAATCGTTTCAGTAGCTAAAGATGTATGTATTGGATGTCAAAACTCAGAACAACAAAATTTTGTTAGATAAAAATGACTTCTATCGACACGGGAGGATTACCGTATGAAATAATCTTTGTTGTTGATAAATAGTACATATTAACTACAAATATAGATGTTTCAGATGGCTTAGCTAATGAAACGGGATATTACAATAATTTGGATGCTATTTCAAAAAAAAAAAAAAAAAATGGATGAAAAATCAGAAATAAATGGAAAAGTTATATGAAAAAACATAAAATAAATCAGAATGCGGTACCAATTTTTACAAGGACATCTACAATACCACTAAATAACAATAAAACAATAAATGCAAGAATAAAGCATATGTGCAATTACAATACATAAATCACAAGGAGGCACTTTCGATGAAATTGTTTATGAATATGACAGAAACCATTTTTTAGAATTAGTATATTGTGCATTTAGAAAAGTTCAAATGTAAAATCAACTATTTTTACATCATTTTGTAAAATTTAAAAGATGAATTCCATAAAAGCGGTTTTTACGAATTTGATAAAATTTTAATGTTTATTCTTATGTAAAATGCTGTTACTAAAAATAATTTCAGTACTGTTTGTATACATTAAGAAGAAAATTAATTCAAATTTATGTTTCTAAAAAGTGTTTCCTATGATTTTGATTTGTTGAGGTTACTGATTGATTAGTCTATATAGTCTAGGCTGTAATTTATTATTAAAAAAAGAGATATGTTTATTTATTGCTTTACATTATTTTTGTTTTTCTAATGGCTAAATGTATAAAAAGCATCTAAACACAAGCATAATGGCTCGGATATTTTTGGGAATGACTAATGTCTAACTTCAGCTCGCCTAGTACTGCTTGGTTGGTTATGGTATCTAACATACATATGTGATTTTTATAAAAAAATAAACATTTGTTAATTTGAAAATTTAAACCTTTGACATTTATTCATTTTTAAACCTGTAATTAATAACTCTTCAGCATGTTATTGGGAAAAAAAAAAATTTTTTAGGTTGACATTATTATCGGCTGTCGTTTTTAAAATATTAGTCATAGATTTTACGTTGATGAAACGTCGTGTAAAGTTTACAATAATATCTAAGTGGAAGGACAGAAGGGCGTATTCAAGTGTTTCCAAATCATCAGACCTTTTTTTAATTCTGTATTTTCGAGGAAGTTCCATATTTATTTGATAATCCCAGTATTATGTGCCAGTCTTCGTCGACGTGCCTAAATTCTAGATTATTTAATAGAACATCCTTATAAGCGCTGTCCACAGTGATTCACCAAATACAAACACAATTTTATCGGGATATTAATAACGAAAAAGAAACATAAGTGCAAGTTGTGTTGACAACTTGTATCTTTCATATACTTCAAATAACACGCCTGCAGAAAAACAAGACTATGTAAGACTGATACAGGTAGAAAATTTCAGAAAGCTATACCAGTATAGATTAAACAATTTTACTTCACTGGCTGCAGCCACACAATTGTGAATTGTGTTCAATCGATTGCAACTGCAATGTCGTATTACATGTTTATTTAATGAAGAATGGGCTGTAAAAGAATTTATATATGAGATATAAACTTATAAAATAATGTCACACCCAATAGTTTTATTCACTCTTTGTATTAAAACTAACGCTAAATACGAAATTAACCGCGTTATATTCAGTCAGCTAATAAACTAAAAATAAATTCATTTTAAAATGTTAACGTTTAACTTACTTTGCAGCTGCCAAATGATATTTTTAATTTTTGCCAGCGCCGTGAAATTATTAATGTAATGTTCACTTATTACCTTGACTATTAGTGATTCAAATGCAGTACTTAAAGTTTTTCTGTAATCAGGTGAATATACTATATCAACTGTGACCATAATAAAATGATTATGAATCACTTATGAATCATTATTGAAGAATGATGCAGTTGGCCTTGGTGGAATTTAAAGGCGTTCGGCATAGCTTGGGCATGTTTACAGTCAGTTGAGTCAAGAGCAGGTGTCGCATCTGTCTTTAAAATGATTAATTTTATGAATATATAAATTAAAATTCTCTTAAATTAATTTCTATGTTGTTTCACGTACCACGAGAAGAAAAATACGATATCATAATGATTAAGCTGATAACGAGGATTATAAATACAAAGGTATGTTTAATTATTTTTTTTCTAATACAATGAAGTGATTAGCTTCTCTACAAGGCTTATCTAGTATAAAATGTAGTTTGTAATAGATCTATGATACGAATTTGATTAAAAAAAGTAATTTGTTAAGTTGTGCGGTGGCTATTTGAAATGTGTATCATCACGTGATCTAACTCGTGTTCATCAAATCGGGGGAAGTGGTTTTGATTCCATAAGCGGCTAAAGAAGACAGGCTCTGTGGGTGTGTGTGTTTGTGTTAGAGAATAAAAGAAATTTAACAACCTACCGCTGCAACCTACCGTCGCACATCTGAACTTTCTAATCGTACTCATGTGTATATAGGTATATGTATCGTATTCTGTGTGAATATTTATAGATGATTGGTGATATAAACATGTAGATTTATTTTGAACATCTTAATAAAATAAAAAAATAAAAAACGGATTTAATATAATAAATGTAACAAGATAAAAACTTATTTTATAGCAAAGATGCTAATAGTGTTGCAGTAATTGCAACACGTAATTGCAGGTTAACGTACTCTCAGAATGCAATTTGTCAATTGTTCGTAGTTTTCATCAGTTTAAAGTGGACGCTGAAATTGTTTTCACGGTTTTTTTTTTTTTAATTTTAAGAAATGAATAATAAAAATACATTTCCCATAAAAATTTCAATAAAGTCACAATTAAATTAGTTTAATTGATATCAGATAATTTCCTGAATTTTTTCATTCTTGCTAATTATTCTAGAGTGGATATAAGAAATTAACCCTGGATGCTACATGCAAATTTTGTTGACTTAGCGTTTAAAATATATCTTGATTTATTTATTCGTTTCATGAAAGCCTAATGGTGCACTTCCCTTACCAACTAAACAGATAGGGGTTAGCGACCTTTCCCATCAACATTCTGAAAAATGCTTCCTTCATTTTGTTAACTTTTCTTCATTCTTCCTGTTGAAACTTTCAGCCAAAGATAAAATTGCCAACTTTCTCAAAGAAAGAATTGCCTTTTATTAATTAAAAAAAAAAGATTGACTATAAAAGTTAGTAAAAATGTTATTTGTTTTAATGTTTATCGTTTGAAATATTTTGCTAAAATCCATTTTCATTAGGTAATCAAATAAATTGTTTCCATCAAAAGTGATTGAAGTATGATTAAAATATTAACTCACTTTCAGATTATATGGAAATTGTGCTTACAAAGATCTTTTCAGAACTAGTTAGGGGTATTATTATTATTAAATTAGCTTTTTAAAACTATTTTATTGCAGTTCCTTATTATTAGTTATTTTTTACTATTGTTAATGATGTCACTCTTTAATTAGAAATTCCTGTTATTCAAACTGCATTCTAAAAAGATCTGCTAACAATATGACGGGTACTGTTAATAATAATGTCAGTTACTACACTGATAAAGGAGCTATGAAAAATCTTCTTGGAATACAATTTCTTTGTAATTTGAAAAAAATATGTAAAAATAATATTCCCATATTTCTTTATCTGATTTATAAAATTCTAAAATTAATGTAATAAATTACTATAAATTTTTCCTACTTACAGTACTTTATTATAAAATACCTTATTTTTAAATAAATGGAGCTGCACTGAAAAGAATGTTGTTTAAAAATGGTATGGTACAGTTCAATAATAATAATGTTATAATTGCATTACATGGCTGTTTGTCAAATTTCAACAAATTGTACCCAAAATTGAATAATTTAAAAAAAGGTATTAGTAATAATGTACATGTAATCAATAATAATAATAATATATATATAATAATCAATATAATATAATCAGTATAATAATATTAATTATATATAATATATATTATTATTATTATATATATTATATATTAATTATATAATGTAATCAATATATAATCAATAATCAATATAATATATATATATATATATATATATATATATATATATATATATATATATATATATATATATATTTTAAATTACATAAATTTTAGCAACATTATAAATCAACAATCTTATATATACAAATATATAAAAATGAATGTTTGTCCCGTATGCGTTCCTATACAATTCATCCGATTGCGATGAAACTTTGATGAGTTGTGCTCACGCCCGTGAAGGTTTCTGAATTAGTTTGGACCCGCTAGGTGGCGCTGGGATGGAGATATTTCGAAAAATTGTATTTATTATCCGATTTGGCTCATATTCAGTGTATATATTAGTTACGTGAAAGAAATTTTTTTGCGAAAACTGGACCCGCTAGGTGGCGCCGGTGTCGAGATATTTACGAAACAAACAAAAAAATATATAAACAGACTTTCTACTTTTATATGTATATATATACATATAAAAGTATATATATATATATTATATATTGAATATATTATATTGATTATTGATTATAATATTGATTACATTATATAATTAATATATAATATATATAATAATAATATATATTATATATATATATATAAGGCAATCTTTGTATGTGTCCGCTATAGACTAAAAAAATACTGGATCGATTTACGCGCGGGAAAAAGGAAGATGGGAAAAAAGAAAATAGGGAAAAGAGGAAATGGGGGACGGGAAAGGGGAAATCAGGAAATTTAGAGGAGAGGAAAAGGGGTCGGGGAAAAGGGATAAAGTGAAAGGTTAAGTTTTGTGAATTCTGTAATGTTCAGGTTTTTAATGTTTTATCAGACTTTCATTTGTGTTCATTTAATCTATATATATATATATATATATACTCAAATTTAGCAATGGTTAAGCATTGTCGGGTCAGTTAATATTATATAATACATTTTTTTATATGACTTTATTTTAATGAAACATTACTAAGGTTATCCTTTCTTCACATAGACAGATAATAAATTTTTATCTTCATTTTGTATTATTTTGCTTATTGAGCTCAAGAAAATTGTATCCGCAAAGTATTACAAAATTCTATGGTGAAGTTAATTAAAAATTTAATCTATGAACATCTATTTGATAAATCTTTTCCTTCATGTGATGCTTTTATTAAATATCCAAACTCTCTGAATTATAAATTAGAAGAACCCATTCGTCATTTTCCACATCTTCGGAATGGTGAAAAGAGAATCTAAACTTTTTCAAAGAATTTTGCAGTTAGTATCTATATTGAAATTTAAGTCTCTTTCCAATATGCTGAAAATATTCATGAGAATTAGAGAATCTATGCTTATTTTTTTTCTAATCTTTTAGAAATTGCTAACAGAAAAGCTTTAGTTTGTTTTTAACTACTGGGTTATGGAGCTAAATTCTAGCTTCTTCTGGAAAATGTATGGAAATCATGAAGTCCATATTTAATCTAGTATCACTGTTTTAGGGATGTTGTAAAGGAAAAATCCAGGATGTATTTTCATATTTTAAGGATCATCACCTTTTTTTGGAATTGAAGGTTCTATCACAGCCGGTTCAGAAGATGTATAAAGGTTAGAAAGTATAACTTTAATTCTATTTAACCCTATTAAGGGTGGCTACTAAATTTAGAATAAATATTATTCTGTAAACTGTTAGAATTAATATTCCTGAAAAATTTCTGTGAAAAATCGCTTCTTAATGGTTACTTAATATGTAAGGGGTATATCCCTGTTAACTTTAAAAGGGTTTTGGCAACCTTTGATTTTAACTATTACGATCAAAGTAATCTTGTTTTCCTAAGGACTCCCTCTGGAATAACTATGTAACATTTTTCGTTTTTTAGTACTCCTAGTTTTAAATAATTGTCAGGTTCCTAGTTTCCTGCCTTCTGGTTGGCACTCCATTTATACATAGTTGCATCTATTATGTTATAAATCGATAATAGTGTTTTTGTTACGTATTAATATATTTAATCAATCATTCATGCACATCACTTACATCTCATAATTACCAATTGGACATGGGATTGTAGCAGTGAATTGCATAGATATTTTATCAGAGGAGGTTGCCAGTCTGAGCAGTTGCAAGGAAAGGATGATTATTGCTCATGGAATACAATTGCCATAGTTACTGTGCTCCCCTCCCTAGCTCTCTCCTTTGCAACCACTCATACATTACATTTATTCTTTTTTAAATAATCAGTTAAAAATATATCAATTAAATAATAATTATTTAACATAATCATTTTTAAATAATCAATTAAAATATTTTAATTCTTAGGTACTTTTTAGTCTTTCAACAAATACTTTAGTCAAGACTCTCCTTTTTGCCAAAATTAGACAATGTATGTAATCAATAATTTTATTATACTAGCTTTATTATACTTCTGTTGCCATTTTTAATAAGTTATCAAACCATTTAAAAGATCTCCCAACAATTTATTTAAAATATTATTAAAATATCTTCTTTTACAGCAACAATATACTTTGTAAATTAATTTTTAAATAATACCAACTACAATTTTTTTTTAAACTCCTGAATTTTCTGTATCTCGTTCAACGGCTATATAAATATGTGCCCAAATAAATTGTAATATTATCTTCTGAACTGTAAATCATTTTTTAGTTATTTTTTATACTTAATATCTTAATATATTTAACTTAACATTATTTCATGTTTTATATTTTTAGTAATTAATACGGGCTCTAATCAAATCTATTTATCTAATAATTAATTGTACACTTTCCTTCCTGATGTGATCTATATAACATGTTGTTATGTATCCATTAGAATAAAATATTTATTTATTTATCAGTCAAATTACCTAAAGATTTTTTTCATTTAATTACTACATTAACTAACTGCTGCAAGACTATTGCTCTTATGTTCTTAATATCCTGCTCTTGCACTTTCCGTATTTAAAAATATGTTACCTGCTCTAGATCTTTGTTAACCTTCTCCATTTAACTTACTTTGGAAAATTGTATCCTGCATAAGCAAACATATCATGGCTTTTTTCTCCTTCATAACCTATACACTGCTTTCTAAAATCACTTTTTACCACTTGCACCATATTCAAAGTCAGTGGTTCTTCCAGTCAAGACTAAGATTATAACAGTAGGTCAGATTGTCTCTAAAAAGCTTTTTTCTATTACTGTTCTTTTCAGTTTCATGAATATGCTCTTCTCTGTAGTTATCACTTCCATCCGCCACCTTTTTTTTAAAATAATTACATTTGTTACACAAAAAATTCATTTTTAATGACAAATTGAATAAACCTTTCATACTTACATTTTTAAACTTTTATCAAAATGCTTTCTGTTGATTTTGTAGTCTTCTTCAGTGACACTAACACTGCTGGTTTTCACTTTGGCATCAGCTACTGTTATTCCTTGGCAATAATATCTTCCTAATTCATAGTATATTCAAATATATATATATATCCATAATATATTGCATATACGAGTATTTTATGTATATAGAAAATGGTCAAAAAGTACATTAGATATGAATTACTCGTCTGTTCATTTAATATATTTCAGTATGTTTTCATGCATTTCTAATTTAAAATAGCATTTTATAATAGATCCTTCAGAACAAAACAATTAAAATCTATAACCGCCACAAAACAGATGATAATCCGCCAGATAAAATAGAAAGACACAGCAGCAAGGGACATTTGTCCAGGTTGTGAAATTAGTAGGGAGAAAACAAACTCCGGCTATGCTTGCGTTCCATTCCGTTCCATCTCTTAACACCCCTGAACATTATGATATTTACTGATTAGCTATTTTTTTGTAATATAGGTTATGAAATACCTATCAGTTAAAAAATTATATTTAAGACTACCAGAAATTCAAACTATTCAACTAAAAGAATTATTTACTAGTTAAAACAAGGAAAAGACAGGCAGCGGACCTGAAAAGGTGAATTCTGATCAATTTTAATATCTAATTAATTAAAATAAGTCATTCAGCCAACCAATATGTGAGAAGGGGCAATAATAATCTTGTACTCAGTCCTTTTAAAACTGTTGAATGTCATAAGAGGCTTTTGTCATCAACCAATTCTTCACTAAGGCAATGAGTGTAAGTTTGATGGTCATAGGAAGCTTGTCAATCTTTCATAGTGAATAACAAGAACTGTTCTCTGACTTTTTTATCTTGAATCTATAAAGGTCTTAATTTAATTTTTTTATTTTATTCTTGTATTGTAGCTACATACAGAGTGATTCAGGAGTAAAGGAAACTAATTTTAGAGCTTGAAATAAGGAAAGAAGTTCATAAAAACATATGTCCAAAAATGGTTTCTTTTAAGTTGCGGTAAGCGAAACATTTCGCCCGAATTTCAGTTCTCCTGGTGAAATGAGGTCGTAATGAAATTTATAAGGCTTATATAAGGGGGAAAACTTGATGTTTTCAAGGGTCTTTTGATTTAAAATATCGAATAAAACAGGTCTCAGAACTGTATGTCTCGTAGTTTTCAGGATATCCAACGTAAAACAGAAAATTCGGTGATGAAAAACACGTTTTTTAGGTTTGAAGTAAAAAACTTTGTTAAATGACTAACAAATGGTAAATTTTATTATTAAAACTAGTAGAGAATTTAGTTGCGAGAAGATTGACTTAATAAATTCTATGAAAAACAAAAAAATCAATTTTCATTATTAAAAACAAAACTTAACAGAAAAATATGAATTTATAAAAATTAAAAACGGTTGTTTTCAGCGCAATAAATTTAGACCTTCGAAAAATTAGAATATTTTTAATTTACTTTTAAAAATAAAACATACTCACTGTTGTTTATACTGTATTAATTTACAATAAATATTTGAAAATATTTATTTTCAAATAAATAATATCGATTATATTAATAAATATAATAATAATATCGATGTCCACTACTGACATCGATATTATCGATTATATTTATAAATATAATAATAATATCGATGTCCACTACTGACATCGATACACTTTTCAGTTAGTTTCTTTACATTTTCTTTCGTCAACCTAATGATGATATCTTCGTCTTCCTTGAAGAGGTTAGCAACATTGAGAATGCGAGCGATCAGTTTATCACGCGTGTCTAGTTTTTGTTTGTATACATACCATTTCATCCATCCCAATAAACAGTAATCTAAGGGACCTAAGGTTCGATGATCGAGATGGCTAATTTACTGGTCCTCTACGTCCAATTCATTTACCAGTAAATCTTTCATATAAAAATTATCTCACTTCATTCGTTAAATGTGTTGATGTTTCATCAAGTAGATAGCACATTTCAATTCGTTTCGCCAATGAGAAATCTTGAAGTACTGTAAAAAATGTATTGTTTAAAATTCCTGATTATTTTACCTCCGTGACACATTGTTCTAATATGAAAGGGCCTATTAATTGGTTGTCGATCAGGCCACAACGAACGTTCACCGAAAATCGTTACTGGAAATTTAATTCAACTTCAGCATGTAGTTTTCTCCAGACCACCGATATGAACTCCATGTGGTGTTTATAATATTACAGGTAAAAGTAGCCGTTGGAATTAAGAGGTAATTATTGTTAACTCAATGTCAAAACTACAATCGTCCCGTATGATCACAAAACTGGAGATGTTGAACTGTATGAACACGATAAGGATGCAGTCCGTAAGCGGTAATGCCTTCCGTACTGTACTTTGTGGAATGTTGAATCGTGTAGAAATTTTTCGCGTGCCCGTTATAGGACTAAGCTGTACCATCTGAAGAATGTTTTCCCTTTCATCACCATGTACCGGTTGACGTACAAATGAATCATAAACGCTGGGAAGTGTAGGATTTTCACGAAGATTATTTATTAAAAATCTACAAAATACTGTTTTTAAATTTTACAAATACATACCATTTTTCTGTTAAGTTTTGGTCTGTTTTGTGTTTAATAACAAAAATTGTGTTTCGTAGACTTCATTACATTAATTTCTCAGGATTAAATTTTCTACAAGTTTTGATAATAAAACTTATGCATTTATTAGTCATTTAACAAAGTTATTATACTTCAAAACTAAAAAACAAAACGTGTTTTTCGTCACCGAATTTTTCTGTTTTATGTTGGTTATCATGAAAACAAATGAAGGTATAACTCTGGGACCTGTTTTATCCCATATTTCAGGTTAGCAAACACATGAATACATCAAGTTTACTGCTTATATAATGCCTTAAAAATTTCAGTATGATCTCAATTCACCGGGAGAATTGAATGAAATCCGCGCGTAACTCGATAAGAAAGGGTTTTGGGACATTTGTTTATGTGAACTTTTTTACTTATTTCAAGCTCTAGAACTAGTTACCAGTTTATTTTCCTTTCCTCCTGAGTTATTCTCTATATAAATCTTATTTCTTTGGCAGTTTCTCTCTTATTTTTGTGACAAACTAGGCAAGCTTAGATGGATTTTCTTGAGACCATTAGGATGTTAAGTGTAATAAACATAATTTGCCATTTTTTAATGAAATAGCACCAACTAAAATCCTCAAAGCCTTTTTCTGCTTCTTAAAGATATGCCCTAACCAGAGAACTGTTTGTAGAATCTGATTCATGTACTAAACAAGCGCAAAAGGTTCTGCAGTTAGCATTACATATATTCAGTAGGAAACTTAGTTCCTAATTCCTTGGAGCCAGTATTTAATTCTTACAAGTCTTTTCACATTACATCAATAACAATTTTTTGTTTAATTCAAGATCCACAACTTTGATATGATTTATCCATAAAAAGCATTACTATGTTAGAAATACTTATATTGAGTTTATTCTTCATTTAATTTCAATCCATTTTCTTTAACCACTTATTCACTGGTGTTTCACCTCATTCACCAAATGTAGTAAGGAATTCTACTTATTGGAATGGTACATCAACCCTCCACATACATCATCCCTGATACTGTAACATAACATTGTCTGACCATCTGCTTCCCAAAGCAGGTGAATGTTATCAAATTTATTGTTAATTCTATTGGGGAAAGTTACAAAAAATAAAATTACACATAGCTCGTTTTTACCAAAAGAAAATTGGACTTTATTTTTAACAGAATTATATAACCATATTCATAAAAACAAAAAACTGCATAAATACATTATTACATAATTGTTTTGTTAAAAACAAATGTTTTGCACAAAATCTCCTTATGTGATATTTATATACAACAATCATTAAGTAAAGTATAGGTAAACTTGTTACCTTAAATATTTCTTTTACTTAGAGACAGAATATAATAACAATACAGAGTATAATAATAATATCTTATTATTTAACAGAGGATTACCTTATTATTTAGTAGACGATTACTGTTTTTTGATAATGAAAAACAATATCTTGATACTCACTGGCACAGAATGTAATCTGGACTATCATAATAGAAAGTTTAACAGACGATTACTGTAGGATGAAAAACATTAGTATCTTGATATTCACTTACGCAGGATGTAATCTTACAATCGTGGGTTTTATATATGTCTACAAAAATTTCTTTGAGTTTAATATTTTATCATACAATTATAGAAAAGAAGAATCACAAACATAATGTTTAAAGGATTTTTGACATACAACATAGATTCATAAGTATTAAACATAAAGAATGTTCGAAGAGTTCACATAACAAAGATTCATAGGTACAATAACATAACAAAAGATACTTTCAGAGTTAATTGAAACATACACTTTTTAACAAGAAAACTTATAAAATCTTTAAACATGCGAAACAAAAAATGAAATGTACCTTACAAACGAAATGTTCACAAAGACAGCTTAACAAATTGTTGAAAAATATATATAATTTAATGTATGTACTTGTGTACTATATGATGTGTAAATCTTGACTGAACAATATAAGTCTTCAAATGATAGATTGAGAATAGACTAGACGAGACAAGAGTGACTGTGATCAGAGAGACTGATGGTCAGAGACAGACTGACTGAATCTAGTGGGGAGCCAGCTTATATAGTGTAGATGGAGCCGAGTGAATCATCAGGAGCCGAGTTCACGCAACATGTTTACGTATTTTTATTTATTTTCATTTATATTTATTATTTTTTTTTTTTAAACATTAGAAACATGAAATAATACAGTGTTAAATCTTAATAAATAATCAATAAAAAAGGCATAAATAAAAATCAGCTGAGCATATATTTATATGTATGTTGAATGGAATGCATAAATTTCAGTGTATGAAATATTTCTTATTTATAATTGAAATATTCATTACATCGAAATACTGTTAAATTTTAGATGAAAATAAGTCAAATACTGAACCAGTTGAATTAACTTATAACTGCTTTACGCATTGGTATATACAGATTCATTAAGCCCATTTCTCTTCTCTTCTGCTGTCATGGGTTATGTGATTGTATACCTTTAGTAGGTAGTATAAAGTTGCTCCCAAATGGGTATCTTGGACTTGAAGGCATTCATTATAAAATATCCACTGTTGACTGTTACTCCTGCTAAGTATTCTCATTATCTGAAAGGTATCAGTCACAACCAATGCTAACAGGATATTAATAATCAATAATTTAATTCAACATTCACTTTGAAAAACCTGTTTGGTTCTTAATGTATATTGCATCATGACAGTGGAGATTAGACTTCAGATTTGACTGTCTTCTACTCCCTGCTTGGGAGTTTTAGTTATAAAACTAAACAAAGTATCATAAATCCCTTAACTCAACCTATTTCTCAGTATACCATATGTTTCACTGAAATTTTAATTTTTTGGTTTATTTGATACCTTAATTTCTGTTTTATTTTTAAAATTATTAAATTTATTATAACAGATCTTTTATAATCTATCCATTTTTTCTGCAAATTTCTTTGAGTCATCTTTATGTAGTAATTAGTAATATTTACTTACATCTTTTTCCTAATGATTTTCAAATTTTAACAGCAGTCTTATTTCAATTATCCTGTTTATTTATTTATGAAATAGATGATATAGTTGTTTAGTGAAAGTACTTCTAAATGATGTAACATATCTGTTTCAACATTTTTTTGTTTTTCATGAATTCATTTTTTTATTCTTAACCTCCATGAGTTATTCTGAACGTCATATAATGTTCTGAACATTAGGGACAAAACTTTTTATTTTGTTAATATAATTTTTATTTATATTAAAGTCTTGAATTTTTTCCTTTAATCTTCTTATGTAAAGTTTTTCTTCTCACAGAGGATCAGGAGTGGTTTTTTCCCCATCATTAGTATAAAATACTTTTTTAAAAACAGTAGCAGATATATCTTACATTAATCAAATTGTTGACAAAACAGGATTCAAACTGAACATAGCAAAAAGCTAATCTATGCACAGTAGAAATTTTATTTATTTAAAATAATGTAGTGGAGCACAATTATGTAAAACAGTACCTTCTATAAAATATCTCCTTTCTGCAAAATTGTTAAAAATTTAATGGGCTTTCTTAGTTTATTTAAATCATTCATTTTTCATTTGTAGGAAGGTAGGATTCTCTATGAATATAATTTATGTTTTATTGGTGAATTATTTTATATGCTCACAGCTTGTTTGTGGGAGTATGTTTTTGGAAATTATGTTGCATACGAATAATTAAGTTAGCCTATATTTTAGTAAGACTTGAATATATTTATCCTGTTTATTGTCTTATGTTGATTTGGCTGTTCTTGTGTGAAGTATAAACAAATAAATACTAATGGATAAATAAAATAAATAATGGATAGCTTTTTGTCATAAAATGTTAAGATAAGATAAAAACAAACCTGAAAAATAAAGGTAAAATCACATTATTTAGTTTTATAACATCCACCACGAAGGATAACGCTTACATTTGAATTATCATGTATTTAAAAAAAAAAGAAAGGAAAAAAAGGAAAGGAAAGGATCATTTTCTCTATCAAATCCTTAAGTTACATACTTCTGACACCTTCAGTATAATAACCGGAAAACAAATATTGGTTAAGGTTGAAAGTAAGCAGTTGCATTTTTTTTTTAGATTTCCAAATTTAAACATCTACCAAACAAAATCAGTTCATTAATCCAAACAGTTTTTGCAGCCTAAGGTTTTATTGAAATATTTTTGAAATATAAAGAATTTACATGAAACTATAGGATTTTGTTATTCTAGAGAAAAAATGTTTATTCCTTAAGAATTCTAGATTTTATTATGTGAGTTAAAGTTATTTTATTATGTGAGCTAACTTTTATTAAAAGTTTTCATTTTAAGAATGAGCATAAAATACAAATTCTAAAAACTAATACATCATGCTGTGTTTGTCATTCTAGATAATATGTTTCACTTTGATGCTGGGACGGTCATAATTATGTAATACTTTATTTGCTCTCTATGTATTGTATTTATCAGCACAATAGTTATTTTATGTAACTATTGGAATTAGGAAATAGTAATTTATAGTGATTTTTTTTTTTGTCTAAAATAAACAATGTGCTCATGCAACTGAATTTTTCTTTAAAGTGCATCATATGATTGCCTTCATAAGTTGTACATAAAATTGAAATATTTTCTGATATTTATTTATGTTAGCTGTTGATTGATGGTGAACAGAAATTTCTAATAGCTTTCTAATATCTTCATTATCTTTATGAAATAGTTGCTCATAACATGTTTCCGCCATTAGGTACCACTTAAAATACAAATCCAAACAATGCTAATGCAGGAAGGATTTCTGTCTGTTGACAATTCGCACCAATTATTAACTGCAATAAAAGCACTAGTCTAGTTTATATTTCTGCTTAATCAACTTCCGCTACGAAACTATAGCTGCTGATTTGTTAGAAGAATGTTGCTGTTACGCTGGATGTGCATGTGTCTCATGTAGTTCCAGTTAGCTTCTGGATGTTGTTAATCAAGAAATAATGTAAATAAATTTCAGAAACAATTCAATTACACGTAGAACTTATCACACAAGAAAATTTAAGGAAAATTGAGGATCACCTGTTAGGACAATAGCACATAAGACCATTCAAGTAGTATTGAATCTTGCTATGCCTTCTGTAATTTTTCCTGTTGCTCCATATTGGTCCTATTGTAAAGAAAGCCAAATTAAAATTATGCTAAATATCAGTTTGCTGATATTTAGCATAATATTTTCTCCTCTTCTAATGCACAACAAATTTTAATTTCTTTCATCAGAAAAGATTTTACATTTACTAGCCATAATCTAAAAAAAAAACATTCAGTAACACAAGTGAGTAATATAATGTAAATATACTATAATGTTACAGCGTATGAGAATATAGTAACTACTGTATTAACATTACTGGTATAAGAATAAGTGTAACTTTAAACAATGAGAGTAATAAGAACTCTGGTACTGCTTATTATTGTGTCCTGTAGAGTAAAGTTTTCTTGACTCCACTCTTAGAGTAGAGTTTTCCTTAAGAGGAAACTGGCAGACACCAACAGAGTCGATAGATTGTGTCCTTGTATGTCTGTCGTGACACAGACTGAAAAAAATATAGATGCTTCAGATATTAGGACATTGCTTGAAGAGGTAGTGTCTGACAATGAGATAGCCTAGCTAGTGTCAAGAAGATGGCTCTTGAAGTTGTTTGTCGGGACCACTGAAGTTAAAAATCCCAATATCTTAAAAAACTCCTTGAAGGAAGGAAGGTTAAGTCAGAGCACCTGATTAAGGACAGCAACAATGGGTTGATCCTGATGGATGATGAGCTCAGTTTAGATAATTGTTCTACTTATATTATAATTGTAAATACAGCAGAGAGTGAAGGGTCGGCTGTACTTGCTGTCCAGGAGGCTATGAAAAACATTTTGGAGGACTCAGAGAGGTTGATCTTTGGACTACCGGACAGCAGACTAGGTATGTCCTTTTGGTGGTTACCTGAGTATGTGGGTAGAAGGTAAATTCAGACATTTGATGCCTCTTTTCATAGAAAAGTTAAAAAGGCAGCTAAGCAGGGAGCTGAACTTGAAACAGGAGAGTGCTGTCCAGTTCAGAACACTTGTGAAAGTTAGTGGACAGTCTTACACAGACCTTCTAAGAAAGTTAAAGAAAAGGTGCTGGAAGAGGAGGTGAATGAGATTCTCTTCCTTAGGAGAGATGAATAAGATTTATATCTGTGTGAAAGTTGAAGCTAAGGCAGCGAAAACTCTTAAGGCCGTTTTTCATGAACATGTAGCAGGCATTGATGTTATTTTTCGCTGGGTGCATAACTTACCTAACACCTCTAGGTAAAATTATCCCTTACCTCTGGCACATAAAAAATTAGACGACCAAGTTTTCCGTTTACAGCAGGCCAAGCGGACCGAATCATCCGATGGCCCATGACTACACGCATGGGTCTTGCGGGATCAATTCTGGTTTTCATCTGCGAGTTAAGTGGAAAACCGAAAGAGAATGGAACGTAGTTGCTGGCTTCCTGAGATTCTTAGCTCTGTGGAGGGTGGCTGAGAGGGTCTGATGTTGTTATTGATGTACAGAGTGATTCAAAGAAACGGAAAATTTAAAAAATTAAATTACGTTAATGAAAAAATCTTTTTAGAAAATGAATTTTATTTCATGTAATTGTACAAATGTTGCCATTTTAGGATACATACATTTTATTTTATTTTCTAAAGATGACATCTTGCAGGGACCTCCTCTTCTACGTAAACACTCACGAAGTCTCTCCGTTAAATTGTTCATGGTTTGACGTAACATCTCAACTGGAATTTCCGCAATTGCTTCTCGGACCTTTGCCTTCAGTTCTTCCGTTGTAGCAGGTCTACTGTGGAACACTTTGCTTTTAAGGTGACCCCACAAAACGTAATCGCAAGCAGATAGATCAGGCGATCTGGTAGGCCATCTAATGTCACCATTTAATGAAATGACACGTTGTCCAAACAATCGGCGTACAGCTGCCATCGATATTCCTGCAGTATGTGACGTTGCTCCGTCTTGTTGAAACCAGGCTGTGTTAAGAATTAGTGGAAATCTCTTTTGTTGTTCCACAACAAAGGTTTCAAGCACGGCTACGTAACGAGCCGACGTCACTGTAATCGCAAGACCGTTGTCATCCTCAAAAAAATAAGGGCCTATAACACCGTAAGATGACATAGCACACCACACGGTCACTTTCTGGCTGTGCAACGGACGCTGGTGTAGCTGCGTAGGATTTTCTTGTGCCCAGTATCTGAAATTTTGCTTGTTAACAAATCCACTGAGGTGGAAATGCGCTTCGTCTGACATCCACAGTTCGTGAACAAACTCTTCGTTATCATTTATCTTCTGAAGCATTACATTACAGAATTGTGCTCGCACAACTGCATCGTTCGGTTTCAGTTCCTGGACGATCTGCAACTTGTATGGATGGTATTGCAAGTCCTTCACTAACATTCTTCGAACACTTGAACTATGCAATTGTAAAGATGCTGAGAGACGACGGATTGACCGATGTGGACTTCGTGTGACAGCATCTTGTAAAGCTTGAACATTCTGTGGTGTACGGACGGTTCGCTCACGGCCTGGAGGTTTCTTTTTCATTGCCGAACCAGTTTCTTCATAATTAAATATTCATGTTTTAATTGCATGTGCTGACGGAACACGGTCGTGCCGTCCCAGATTAAATTGACGGCGAAATTCTCTACGCGCTCTCTCCACACTCATTGTTTTTGTAAAACGCTTTGATAGCAAATGCACGTTGCGCACCACTCCAAGGATCCATGACAACTAAATGGCAGGTTAGGTTAGAGAGGCTGGCGCCACTTATCAAGTGGTACCAAATCGCCCACGGCTACCAACACAACTTTCAAAATTTCCCGTTTCTTTGAATCACTCTGTATAAATAGAATAACAAACTCGGGTGGCTAGGGGGCCCCTGGGTGCTTACTTCGCCAAGATAGGCGTTTTGGCATCGAGCCCCGGTTAGCTGGAATATTCGGTGTTAGTATGCGATTGGATCTGCTGAGAACTCTGTGATGGAGTGACGGTGTGGGAGGGTTAGACGTTGACCTCGCTCCCGATAGTTCGGACCAGAGCAGAGAGAGATAGGGCACGTTTTCATTAGTATCTTATTAAATTTGTGGATTTGTTTCCTGATTTTTGAGAAAATCAAGAGGACTTTGAGTAAATTGAATTGTAGGACAAAATTGTCGTTGTTGCGATCAAACTTGTTTTGTTGATATGAGAATAGTATTTTTGTTGTTTAAAAGACCCAATCATGGAATGACCTGAGTGCATAGTGAACTTAGGTATAGGATTTTTGTGTAAAACCTTCGGTGTTAGAGGAAGGTGCGGGATCGCGCTTCCGGGAATCGGTTAATTTGATAGTTGAGGGTTGTAAGTTATGGTATGTGGTCGTGGTTGAAAGAAGACATACGAAGGCGATAGTAAGTTGTGTAAATAAATTGATGGAAATGTTTGCCGAGGCATTTGCGTCGGTAGCATCCTGAGAGAGGTCAAAGTGTGGCGTGGCGACCGGGATCATCACAAGGCGGGTGTCTTCTACGTGATCAGGTTGTTTATATAAGGACGTCACTCCAGTACTGATGAGGGCGCGATAAGGGAGTTAATCGCTAGGGCGGACGGATCAGATAAGAATTTTAAGCTATCGTCGGTTAGGCCAGCCTTTGGCGATACTAAGAATGCATCGATAATTCTTTCTGGCAGGGCGCCAAAACCATTACTGACAAACTTAGAATTCAGATTGGCTGGATCCTCTTCTGGGTTATGATGAAAGAGGAGGATGAGCGTTGTTTCAGTTGTCGGGAGCCAGAGCATGCTGCGGCTAAGTGTCAGGGCCCTGACCGCTCCAGACTATGTTTCAATTGAGGCAAAGCAGGCCACAGGAGAGATCTGGGTCCCAGACTGCTGATGTATACCTTGTATGGTGCGGAGGGACACAAGTAGCTAGACCTGTAAGCATAGGAAATGAAGATCCTACAAATTAATTGCAATCGGAGCGCATGTCAAAGGACGCTTGTGTTTGAGGTGGCCGCTAGGAAAAATGTAGACCTGGTCTTGATATCTGAAATCAATGTCTCTGTAATCAAGGGTGGGGTTGGTTTAAGGACGCGGGGAAGAACGCTGCCATCATTATAGTTAAGGTGGGCATACCACTACTATGTATCGGTGGTGGTGAAGGCATTTTTTAGGTATATGTAAGGAAACCCACCGGGTTGGTCTAGTGGTTAACGCGTCTTCCCAAATCAGCTGATTTGGAAGTCGAGAGTTACAGCGTTCAAGTCCTAGTAAAGCCAGTTATTTTTACACGGATTTGAATACTAGATCGTGGATACCGGTGTTCTTTGGTGGTTGGGTTTCAATTAACCACACATCTCAGGAACGGTCGAACTGAGAATGTACAAGACTACACTTCATTCACACTCATACATATCATCCTCATTCATCCTCTGAAGAATTATCTAAACGGTAGTTACCGGAGGCTAAAAGGAAAAAGAAAGGTATATGTAAGGCAGTTGGTGAGCACCTGGACACCCGTTGCCCGTAAAAACGAGCTCGAGGCATCGAGCTCGTTTTAGTATCTAGTGTGTCAAGTGAGTATCTAGTGAGTATCTACTGTGGGCGTGTCAAGACGGTAAGTGATAAAATTTGTAGTAACTCCGACTCTTTTTAACATGTTGATACCAAACAAAGTGGAAAACCTTCAGCTCAGCGCTTGCTATAAGCTTGCAAAGTTTATTTAAATCGGTTCTGTTGATTCTTAGATTAACGTGGACAAAAAGAAAGTTTAGAAAATAATATTTATTAGTGTACAAGTAATTATAATCGTAACGTGGTAGTCTCCCATGCGTGATGTGAGGAATGTCGCTCAGAAAGGAACATATATATATATATATATATATATATATGACCAGAAAAATGCTTTTTTTTTTACATGCCATGGTGAACCTATATGCAACTTTAGAAAATAAATATATAACTATACTTTTCTGAAAAACTTACGTGTTATAAGCTCTCTATATAAATTTAAGTTGTACCTGATTTTATAGATTTTTAAAACTATTTTCAGAAAAACATGATCAATTCTTACAATTTATTTAATTACCTTACTTGCTCGGTATGACGTTTACAAGGAAGCTGGTTACCTGTAAATCTCGAAAGTCTTTTTATTTTATAAAAGAAGGAGAATATGATGAAACCTGTAATTAAAGCCTGTTGAGTATTGTGTCTGTACTAAACAGAATTTTTAAAACTATCGTGATCGATGAGGCATTTTAATAATTAATCTCTCGTTATCAACAGTTCGTGTTTCGGCTGAAATTATCCATTCTGCAGGCAATTTTGTGCCTTGTGAATAAGAGCGTTGACGCTTTTAAATATAAGTACTACAGTATGTTGATAATCTGTTATCTCACAGATTTTCGACAGCGTTTGCTCATAACATGGTGAAATTAACCTTTATGAGATTAAAAAATAATGAATTAAATTTGATTTAAAATTTCTTTAATAACCGTCAGCAACTTGATACAATCAACAATAAAATTTTAGACTTATAAAAAAAGATACTTTTGACATACCGTAGTTAAACACACACTAGGATATATATAAAGCAAATATATGATAATGCGTATATATTCTCTTTTTCATATGAAGTACCGAGTACCCGTGTGCCGGGGAAAACATCTTGATTATAAACAAACTACACACTATATAAAAAATAATTTACTGAAATTGAATGGATTGGTCGGGATATTTTCATTTTCCTTGTCGCCATATGGAATAGGAGATTTCTTGTTGAGGAGACTCAGTTGTCGAGGATTTAGCAGTCGGTTTTAAATTGTTGAAAGAGCTGATAAATTTGTCCTTAGCGAGAAGGTACCAGACCGCCATGCGTTAAACGTCTTGGATCTTAATCGTATTTTGGATATCCAATCGATCTCATATCAATTGGATCTCAGAATCGATTCTTGGATCTCGCGATTTAATTTTTAAATTTCTATCGAAGATGTTAGTCTTATCTTATCTTCTATTCTGTCTGAAGCGAATTAAGACGTAAATTACAAGAACCAATTCGTTTAAATTACTTCCGGAATGGATCGTTTCAAAATCACTCGTACTACGGGCTCTGTCTTTGAGGACACGTAGGTTTCGAGTTGTAAAGCTCAACAATCATCGAGAGAAATGCTAAAAACTTTTTACCGAGCTTCAGATTCTTATAGTATGTATAATATCTTAATATTTGTTAGAAAAAATGCCGTTATATTTTAAGGTCTGAAATTCACGATGTGCAAACATCGAACTCTAAAATTATTTTCCTCTTTCGATACTAAGTATAAATAAAAAAAGTTTAAAAAGTTGTTTTATCAACGGTTTTAGTATGTTCCAATAAATTTCCTTCCTCTACCAAAAATGGGCCTCTGATGAATTAAAAAAAAATGTACGAATGGTCGTTTAAGGCCTTTTTATTTGGTCGGTGAGTTCTTCAGTCACGATTGTAAAATTAATTTTTAAACCTGTACCTCTTTTATTTTCTGTTTAAATAATTTATCGGAATCTGCGTTACTAAATTTTATCGTTTTCGTAGCAACATTTTAGTATAATTGTGATATTTTATTTTTTAATTTAACGTTTTAATTCGACAATTTCATTGTAGTATTTGTAACTTGAATCAATTTTATTTTTTAAATCGCTGATATCAAATTACATTTGGTAAAATTAAATTATTTATTATTTTTTTACTCTGGTATGAGAGGTATAACTTAAGACTCGTGGCGACATTGATTTATGGGATATTTGCTGTAACTGCTTAATAAATGTATTATTGATTATTAAAACAACATTTATTAAATTTAGCTAAATCTATTGTTTGTAAAAGTTGTAAAAAATGGATTTAGTAAGTTATTTTTTTTATTTATTTTTATGGGTATCGACTGCTAAGGTCATTAGCCCTCATCACAATCTTTAAAAGAAACTACTATCACCATCTGGATCGTCGTATGTAAGGGTGTAAAGGGCCCTTACATTTTATTTAAAAACACAAACTACACAAAACATTTAAGACATAAAGACAAGGACAATCACAAACACTTATGGGGTGTAAAGGGCCCCAATATTAAAATTTGAGATAGGTTCCCAAAAGACCATTAAATTAAAATTAAATTAAAACTTATCCTACCATATCTTTCTTTTTTTCTTCTACGAGTCTCATTTATAGTTTGTTTAAGCACCCTCGGGGCGACCAGAACCGCCGTTGAGCAGTATATCAGTCGCGCCAGGGTGCCGTGGCAGTTGAATCCTTCTTATAGACAGGCTATAGGCATGCACAGCGTACACCCACAGCCTCGCGCCCTCAATCCACCCTTGAGGGTCCCCCATGCCATCATCGGACACACCCCGACTCACTGCTCTTGAATGCAGGTGAGCCAAAATGGCCTAGGCAAGAGGGCTACCTCCCGTCACTATACGTGCCACGTTTCAAGACTCCCTTATGTATATATGCATACGTTTAAAATTAAACTTATCAATACCATTTTTTCTTTATATATATATATATATATATATATATAAACTACCGCTTAGAGTTTCTCACAGCTTAAACTTTCATTTTTATAGACTTTTAAGAAGACCACTGGCGTGTAAAAATGCAACTATATTTTCTTCATTTCCATTATCCAGATCAGCAGTAATATTATTTCTAAAACGGAACCTCTTTCTGAGGTCCTCATATATGGTACACTCTTCTATAAGATGCTTGATTGTCAGTGTTTTATTACAAACACCGCACATTGGTCTCACTTCACCGCACATTGGTCTCACTAACAAATATAAATTTGTTAATCGCGTATGACCAATTCTAAGTCTGGTCACCGCTACTTGTTCACGGCGAGTCAACTTATAGTCGCTTTTCCATTTATAAGGAGAAGATTTTACTGTGTTTAATTTTGTATTTAATCTCCTCCATTCAGCATTCCACTTGTTTTTTACTATGTTTGTTAGACGGTTTTTAACATCTGCCACTCTTACAGGAAATGTATCCAAATCATCGCAGACTGTTGCCTTTCTGCCAGCTTCGTCTGCGATTTCATTACCTGTAATACCAGCATGCCCCGGAGTCCATACAAATGCGCATCGCTGTCCTCGTTGTTATAGTACGTATAAAATGGACAGGATGTTTGCAATTAGGACATCCTTAATGTTCTTGTTCCGAATTGCGACGAGTGCACTTAATGAATCGGAACATATTAGCACTCTCTCTTCGCAATAGTGTTCAGTGTAGCGAAGAGCTTGCTGAATTGCAGTGAGTTCTGCCGTGTAGACACTGGCCACATCTGGCAGTCTCCAAAAGTGGGCTTCTTCATTTACATATATCGAACATCCAACACCATGTTCGGTTTTAGAACCGTCAGTATAAATTCTAATATGTTCTTCGTAACTACTGACGGTTGCCAAAAATTCCTGCTGGATGATCACTGCTGGTTTCTTTTTTATTTCTCCTTGATAGAGATCCAAACTTGTATTAACCGCTGGCAAGAGCCATGGCGGTATTTCTCTAGTAGAAATTGCCAATGTATCTGGAGTGGCAACTTCATATTTATTTCTTAATTCGTGGTACCTAATTCCGGCTGGTCTGGAATAGGTAGCACGACGTTCGTATAATGCAGCCATGGGATGATTCGTAAACAATTTATTATTTATATGAGCAGGGAAAGCCCATATATTTGCTGCATATCTTAACAAGAGGATCTCTCTTCTATAATGTAGTGGCATTATTCCGGCTTCAGACATCAGACTAGCCGCCGGACTTGTGCGGAAAGCACCTGTTGCGTATCTTATTCCGCTATTATGAACTACGTCTAACTTTCTTAAGTGCGACTTTCTAGCGGATGAATATACGATACATCCGTAGTCTAGTTTAGATTGAACCAATGCTTTATACAATCTCAATAATGTCTCTTTTTCTGAGCCCCAATTTAAGTTCGATAAACATTTTATAATGTTTAGGGCTCTTTTACATCTATCACTCAAGTCCTGTATATGTAATCCCCATGTAAGGGATTTATCCAATACTAGTCCTAAATACCTTACGCTGTCTTTATATTGTATTGGATTATCATCAATTGTCAAAGCAGGACTTTGATGAGGAATTCTCTTCCTACAAAAGTGTACACAGCACGTTTTTTCTGGTGAGAATTGGAATCCATTATTCCTTGCAACTTCATTTAGAGCATTGATCGCTCGTTGCAATTTGTACCTCACCATAGCAGTCTTGTTGCTGGCATATACGATTGCCAGATCATCAACATAGACGCTTTTGCTGATTT
Source organism: Lycorma delicatula (assembly GCF_047948215.1). Taxonomy (NCBI): domain Eukaryota; kingdom Metazoa; phylum Arthropoda; class Insecta; order Hemiptera; family Fulgoridae; genus Lycorma; species Lycorma delicatula. The sequence continues at coordinate 152,429,661 of NC_134455.1, read as the reverse complement.
CTACTGGAATGGCTAATATCAATTTATTAATGGCAATGGTAAACAAGGTACCGCTCAACGGTGAACCTTGCGGTATGCCATTTTCCAAGATTCTTTCACATGAATATTCATTGTTGACGCGTACTTGGAAGGTACGGTCATTCATGTAGTTGCTGAGCAGTATAGGCAGATTGCCACGAATGCCCCATTCATGTAACTGGAGCATTATACCATGACGCCAGGTCATATCGAAAGCCTTCTGAAGATCAAAGAAGACTCCGACACAATGTTTCCTTGTAATAAAGCTGTTATATATAATGTCCTCTAAGCTGATCATTTGATCAGTGGTAGAATGGTATTGTCGAAAACCTGCTTGATACGGTGATATCAGGTTTTCTTTTTCCAAAACCCAGACGAGTCGATTATTAATCATTTTTTCCAATATTTTCCATATAGCACACGTCAAAGAAATAGGACGGTAGCTATTGGGGTCAGTTAAATTTTTATTTTTCTTTGGTACTGGAACAACATGAGCTTTTTTCGACTGCTGCGGGTACGTTCCATCCCGCCATATTTTATTATAAAGTTCTAATAATCTACACTTTGCAGTGGTATTCAGCTGCCTGATCATATTATAGTGGATTTCATCCGGACCAGCAGCTGTGTTACCTGCTTTTTCCAACGCTTTCGCGAATTCTTCCATTTTAAATGGTACATTATATGAGTAATTATACTCAGTTCTAAAATTTAGTAGACCTTCGAGTTCTTCTTTTTTGGTTCGAAAACCTTCCTCGTAGTTGGCCATTTTGCTGGCCTTTTCGAAATGATTGGATAACAGCTCTGCAATTTCATATGGAGTATCTTTTATTTCATCTTCATCTTGAAGGCTAGTTATGGGAGCAAAATCATTACGCCCACAAATCGCCTTCACTTTCCTCCAAACATCTGATGCAGTAGTAGTTTTGTCGATGGATGACACGTATTGCTGCCAGGATCGTTTTTTGGAATCTATCATAAGACGTTTTGCATACGCCCTGTATTTCTTAAAGGCAACAAGATTTTCTATACTAGGACGCTTCTTAAAGGCGTTATACGCCCTTTTCTTTCTTTTTATAGCTTCACTTATTTCATCGTTCCACCATGGAACGGGTTTCTTTGTAAGTTTTCCAGATGTTTTGGGAATATATCTCGATGCCGACTCAATTATTGCATTTTCACTCCACCTCTAACTCTTATATTTGGCGGTTGATCTCGCCGAAATATATTGAATCCTTTTAATTTAAAATTTTCATTTCGGCGGAAATGTGTTTCTTGCAGACATATACAGATCGGGTGTACATCATGTACCAAGCGTTGGAGCTCATGGATGTTTGAAAAACATCCATTGATGTTCCACTGTACTATCGACTCACTAATTTTTAATTAAATTATTGTCTGAGTTTTCCTTTCGGCCATCCTTTTTTTCGCTTCTTCTCCATGTTGCGAACAGCAGCATGTTCACGGAGAAGGTCGTCGCCTGTAAGGCTTCCGGTCTCCGTGTCGGAGACCACCGAAGCCGCCGACGACGACGGACATGGATCGGCGCCGGTTTCAGGCGCCGATTGAGAGGCGGCAACCTGGCCACTCCCCGACACGGGGATAGCACCGGTCACCGCCTGTGGGAGGGGAGACACTCACCCCCCCCTGTGTGATTTTTTGTGGCCTCTGGGGTTTAGAGGCCAACTCAGTTGCTGGAGGCTTTGGAGCCTCCATAACAGTCTTTGTAGGAGTCACCTTTTTCTTTTCATCAAGAATCTCACTGAGGCGGACTTGACTTTCTGCTTTGGCGTCCGTTTTCTTGAGAGTAAGAGCAACTTTCTGTGTTTTATCTTCAGGAGGCTGTACTAATATCTTTGGCTTTATTGGCTCTTTACTATTGAAAGGTTTCATTTTATTGTCTATAATTCTTTCAATCATATTAGCCAAGGTCGGAGCAAGTTTACTTATGAGTTGACCCTCATCGACAGCAACTGGAGCAGTGACAGGAGCGGCAGCCGCAGCCTGAGCGTAAGTTGTTGTTGCTCTAGGCTTACGGGCGTTAACTATCTTTTTTGCATCGAAGTAGCTGACCTTTTGCAGGGTTTTTACTTCCTGCACAGCTACTTCATCTTTGTAGACAGGACAATTCTTTGATCTACAAGAATGCGCTCCTTTGCAATTAATACATGTAGGAGGCTCTTTACACGGCTCTCCCTCATGCACCTCTTCACCGCACACGCATATTTGCGGTCTTTCGCATCTAAGAGCGGTGTGGCCAAAGCGTTGGCACTTGAAGCACCTCATTGGCTGTGGGACAAATGCCCGCACATCCAAACGGTGAATCCCCGCTCTTATCTTTTCTGGCAAAGTAGGCCGGTTGAAAGTGAGGACATGAGAAGCTGAGGGTAAGACCTCACCGTTCCGTCTCATGTTCAATCGACGGCACTCTATTACTCCTTGTGCTGCCAGTTCCTCTACAATCTCTTGCTCCGAACAATTTAAAAGATCCCGACAGACCACAACACCCCTTGAGGTGTTGAGCGTGCCGTGGGGATCAACACGTACTGCTAGCTCTCCAATTTTCTTCAGTCCTAGAATCTTCTGAGACTGTATATCATTAACAGTCTCTACATGAAGTCCCGTAAAAGTTTTTCTTATTTCTTTAACAGGGCCTCCAGCACAATTTGTAATCTCTCTAGCAATTAAGAATGGACTTACCTTTTGGAAGTTACCATTCTCTTTTGTGATGACCAAAAATCTTGGTTTGGGAACATTATTTCCAAACAAAGCTTTTCTTAAATCTTTACTGATTTTATCAGCATCTTTTCTAATCTTATCACTCTCCTTACTTTTTTCCTCTTCGCTTGTGGCGAATCGGCGGTTTCTAAACGAGGGTGTTTACGTGCACCCTCTGCCACGTTAGTTTGTTCAGGAAAATTCATGAACATTGATCCCTTCTGTAGCAAGGCTAGCCGCCGGGGTACACCCCCACTCCAGGGCTACTAACCTTGGAGGTCCTATCCGGTACTCCGGTGGAACCGCCATATGTCCTGGCAGAGAGCGGATCCGCAGTCTCTGCACTGACTCCAGGCTCCTACTCACTGAACCTTTCAGAGCTCCCATGCACCGACATACATGGGCACCATTGCTACATGCTTGCCATCGCAGGGGGCATGTGGACAACGGAAGGGTCTCCGTTACACCTGCAATAACATTGACCCTGGCCGCCACATCGCCAGTTCTAAGAGTGGTATGAATCCATTTCCAAAATCGTTTGTTATTCCATTTCCAGCAGGTAGCCAAAAATCCAGTCCGTTTAGTGACCTGAAGTTGGAACCAGGTCAAACTTAACAAAGCATAACCGAGGAATTTACTCGGAACCCCGTTAGCCAGCTATATGTGATGTACAAAGGTACAGCTGTTGCCGCCCTGGACGTGGAACATAGATGTTGTGTTCCGGACGTGGGGATTATCTACCTCAGGGCAGTATGTTATTATTATTGTTAATACAGTACATCCCCGCTATAACGCGGCTCGATATACCGTAGATACCGATATAACGCGGATTATTACCTGTCCCTCAAAAAATATTTGAATAATTGAAAAAATATCGTATCTTCCGCACTTAACTTGTTTCTATGTAAGTACACATTATATTATATCGACTTTTTCTATTAAACCGTTATTGCTTGATTTTTTGCCTATTTTTTTAATTGATTCTCTTTGTGATTTAAAATTTACTTCTCGAAATAACGCAGTTAGCCTATAATGCGGGTGCCACGTAAGTCCCCCTATAGCCGCGTTATAGCGGGGTTACGCTGTATATATTTGAATTACAGTTGATTATTGTGAATTGTTTCTACCGGGCTTCATGTGATTGTTGACAACAGTAAAATTTATGTTTTAATTGCAGGCTATCAACGCCGATTACGGTTTTATGGTTATCATATTTTGCAGTTTGTGGAATTCATGAAACGACTTAAGTAAAGATTTAGTCACTAGAAACATAATTTCATATTTTTTAGTGTCTTGTCATTAATTGTTTTTTTGTTTTTCATTATTTACTATTTTTTATAAATTATAACATTTCTATTTTTGAAGTGCTATTAGCTGTAAGAGGAAGTCATTGTCCTTGATAAACGAGAACATAAAGTAAAAAGTACTGCGTCGGTTGTGACTGAGACCAGTTCTGTTGTCAATAAAGGATTTATTCGTTGACGGTTGGTTACGTGCTTGTGAATTAAATGATCTAATGCGTTACAAACTAGGATGAAAGATGCAACAGATGAGTGACAGTATTTTCTTTTAAACGCGTTCTTGTGAAGCTGAATGCAAGCGGTTTTAAAGTATTGCACACTATGGTACATACATGATTTAGAACGGTTACAGACAGAATAGTAACATCTTGTTACTTATTTTGTCTTTTGTAGCTTAACAAAAAAAGCGTTTGAATTTAGTTAAATTTTCGATTATTTGTTTGATGTATGAGTTAATCCCGTGACCGCTTTTGTGTTTTGCATTTTTATTATTAAAACCTTTTTTGAAAGTTATACTCCCGACAAAAAAATATATTTTTCAGAAAATATAATTTTTTAAATTATACTTTTACAAAATAAAAAATATGGTTTTTTTTATAACTGTTATTTATAAATGTACAAGCTGAACTACCTTGTGTTTATTCAATAGACTAATCTATTTATTATCTAGAAGGAATTCTCGATCAAAATTCCAAAAAAATTATTCCTTACGGAAATCTTTTAATAATTTCTTTAATTCACGTTCTTCTAAAATGTTTTACTAAAATTAATATACAGAAAACAAAAAAAAAACTTTCTCGCAAAACGGGGGAATAATTTCGAATGAAATTTAAAAAAATATTTTTACAAAAATTGCTCAAAATTTTGTTTCATACTTCAAATATGTCTAAAATGCATTCTTAGCAAATTAAGACAATTATAAACAGATAAGAAGTAAACATCAACAATCGATATGCAGTTTGCAGGTGGAACCCTATTTTCCGATCGAAATAAAAAGAAAATTTGAGTAAGCTTCAAATTTTATTTCGTTTGTTAAAATGTTTTGCTAAAATATACTTGAGCGCATAAATTATTTAAGATGTTTTAACAAAATGAGGGCGAATTCATTGTTTTATCTTAATTATCCTTGTAGATTGTATCGTAGCGAGTAGATGTTACAAAAAATATATATATTTTTTGTTAAGAGGGAATTTCCATCGGTAAATATTTAAAGTTAAGAAATAACCAAAATTACAATCGTCTAAATTGTCTTTTTAAACTAATTTATGTCGTTCATTCGTAATTCCGTTCAGACTGTAGAACAAACACGATTTGAGGTAATGAGATTAATTGAAATTGAAAATCATTGAGGGAAAAGACCTATGTTTAGTTTTGCCTGAAACGTAAAGATTATATTTTAAAAAACACAAAAATTTGCAGATGTAACTTTAATCATATATGAAGTTATATACTCGTAGAAAAAGCACTGCGAAAAGTTACTTCAGAGACTTGAAGGTATCTATTCGTATTTATTCAGTGAATAAACAGGTTCGTGAAAGCAGTTTACCCAGTTTTAATAAATGATACGGTTAAAAGATTTGCGTCAATCTCTTTCCATAACTGATGTGGGCTGTATTATCGAACTTAATATCACCTCAGAGATTTGTTAGCTTTATTCATTATTTAAACTTCGAAACGAGTTTACGCAAATTATCCAAAGATTAAAATATGTGCATAAAGTAATAGTATAATAATTAAAATATAAAAAATGGTACTTCTGTCAGTATCTAACCGGTACAGAAATTTAAATACCACGCTAACAGAGAAGATTTCATACCTCTTCTTCAATTTATAATCTGAGTTATACGGTCAGTTAGTTTGCTTTTTCCACATTTATTAGCGGATAGGCTGAAATTTAACCGTATCCGAACATTTTACTGAGGGCCCAACGACTTATGTTGCTGACGGTAATGGGTGGTTACTGAACGATATCACGAGAGGCGGGCGATCTTGGTGATTGCAAGTGTAAAGCCAATAGATGTTCTTGCGATAGAGAGGCAGGAACGATATGTTTCTAGGAAGTTGGGTGCAGGACCGGCCGTTGGCGGTAGGTAAGGTAGACAACTGCCTACGGCGGAAAAATTTAGGAGCGGCAAAATCGCCTGAATTAGAGCGCAAAAAATAAACACAACCCAGAAAAACATATTTCGATTACTTGAATCTAGAAGATAATATTATTTATTAGTATAATAATATTATTATTGTACTAGTTTTGTTTATTGTTTTAGAAGTATATTTAAATTATCTCTGAAAATAGTAAGTACTAGTCTTAGTTTGTAAGTTTGTAAGTTTTTTAACAAGCTAACATGTTAAAAATGTAGATTTTGTTTTTCAGTAAAATAATTTTCCGTAAATCTGTATTAGTATTGTTATTTTAATTCAATTATATGTCTGTCAGTTTCCTGGTTAATATGGTTCTTTTATAATTCTGTTTTGTTTTTTTTTTAATTTAAGTTTTTTTGAAGCTTTGGGTTTGCCTACGGCGGCAAAAATGCTAGAGCTGGCCCTGGTTATTCACTCAACTGAGTTGGGATAAAAATATTCGGGAGATCGAGCAACATGGATATAAATTATGGCAAGCAAGATAGGATGAAACGGAAGACGGGCGATATACGCATGATCCCTTCCCGGATATTAGATGTTTTGGAGCCTCCTGGATTTCCCAAATAAGTATGTTACTCAGTTTCTTTCAGCACACGGTGCTTTTAGGGGCAGGTTGGCCTGGTGGATTCGAGTTTGTGCCCCACAGTGTAAGGTACTAGATGATGCCTTCTACGTGCTGTATGAGTGTTCAACGTACGATGAGAAGCGCATTTAGGTGATTTGTCGTCTCGACATTGTCGGGTCGACTTTGGATATTCAGCAGAATTGGAGAAACTAGAATGGTTAATAGGAATTTATGATTTCCCTCGCTAAAGAAAGAATTGCAGAAGGGGTATAGGGTCTCGACTGGGCTTCCTTTGTTTCTTTGCTTTGTTTTCATTTCCTTTTTTTTGTTGTAGAGTTGTGTCAAACTTACTTTTACCTATTCGGGTAGGTAGATTTCAATTCTTCACTCGACGTTTATGTAATTAGTCTTGTTTAAGATTTCAATTGAGATGTGTTTTGTTTTCCACGAGTTCACCTTAGTTAGTAGTACATCGATGGGAATGTCGCTTGTGGCATTAGCACCGGTGGCCGAGGTGAAACTGAAATATATCAATCGTGAGGTTTTTAAAGATGACCTCCGGTAAATCCCATCAAGACTAGGTACGGAGGAGGTGGCGTGGCGAACGGAAACGTCACATAGGGAGTGTCTTCCCCTACGGGATCAGGATGTAGAGGTGGTTACGGAGGTCTGTGAGACCGCAGAAGTTTTCGTCAAGAGACCAACTCGATCTAAGCGGGTCTACTGGTGGTCGGCTGAACTTGCCTAACTGAGGAAGGCTTACGGTCAGCACGACCGCGGTTCCAGAGACTGAACCGTAGGACGAAGCTTGATCGGAGAGAACTAGCGACAGTTTGTTTCATCGAGTTCAGGAGAGGTATAGGTTGGCCATCATCATGTCTGTCATGAGGGATTGTTGGAGGCAACTGTGCAACAAGATCAACGGAGACGTCTGCGGTCGTGGATACCAGTTCGTCGCAAAGAGATTCGGGCGGAGCCTGCCAGTCCTTAATGATGGTCAGCTGCAAAGTCGTGTAGATGGGCTTTTCCCAGAAGGTGGTACACCAGAAGGGTGATGATTATCGCTTACAAATCCCTCGTTTCTCCTTGATGCTACGCAGAGGATGAAGACTGAGAAAAATCCTGGGCCTGACGGTCTTCCAATTGAGGTGACCAGGATTGTGGATGACGCGGTCCCATTCAAGGTCTTAAATACGATCAACTACATCCTGGTCAACGAGTACATGCCGTAGGATTGGAAGGTGTCGCAGCTGGTGCTGATAGGAAGAAAGCCCTGCCGATGAATTTTCTACCTATCGACCTCTTTGTTTGATCAATAACTTCACGAAGCTGTTCGAGAAGATGCTGATGGTGCGGCTCGCTGACAACATCGCTAGAAACGGTGGCACCAAACGATCACACCATTACGGTTTTCGGACAGGCATTTCAATGATTGATGCTGTCAACAGGGTAACGAATACGGTCGACAGTGCGATTACTAGATCAAAACAAAGAGGCAAACATCCCAACTCTCATTTTCTTTGACGTCAGGAACGTCTTTAGCAATCTATTATGATAGTCGGTCGATCTTCGTATCGTTTTCCGATAAGTGGGTCGACGCCTGTCTGAGGAAAATCCTTCAGTCCTATCCCTGCCATAGAGCTACCATCACATCTAACGTTGATGGGAGGGTCATTTTATGGTCACTCGGGATGTGCCGCAGGAATCCGTGCTGACACCCCTATTGCGGAATGTTTCTACGATGGGGTCCTGAGGTTAACGTTCCCTGAGGGTGCATCTTCCGAGTTCTAGATTTCTCTGTGTTTCCTAGTACTTCTTGAATACCTTGCGGTATAGCTGGACGGGAGGCGTCTTTAACCGCGATTTCGATCAATGTCTCCTTTAGGAGACATTGATCGAAATCGATCAATGCCTATCGATCAATGAATAAAATGATCGAAATCGCGGTTAAAGCAGAGAAGACGGTGGCCGCACTCAGCTGGCTTCTGAGCAATGTGAACGGACCAAGATACTCTAAACGGCTCGTGCACTCCAGTCTCATGAGCTCGATCCTGTTATATCGAGCACGTGCCTGGTTTAGAGCCCTAAACACACAGCGTAACAGACTGACTGACCCTTGAGCGGATTCAGAGATGGATATCTCTGCGAGTATGATCGGGCATCAGAACTGTCTCCTCTGAGGCGGCGTTCGTTATCGCCAGTACGCCACCGATAGAATTATTGGCACTGTTCAGGGACGACAATACCGGGAGGAGAATAGGGCGTTGTCTTACGGTGTTCTTCTAGACAGGTGGCTGTCCAGTTAGAATGAATCCGACAAGATTACAAGATTGTCGTCATTTAGATTAGATTAAGACAGATTAGGTTAAATTACACCAGGCTGTTAGGCCCGAACGCGGATGTACGTGTTCGGTTGATACCCGTGGGACTCCGCTGAGTTTCTTGCCGCCTCCTTTCTGACAGGCGATCCAGTGATTCCCATCGGATACTGTATTGTGCTTATGGCGAGTTCGGCCTTCGCGTGTTGTAAAGGGGGGGGGGGGGAGCTCAACACTACCATCTTTGTTTATCTGTTTAGTCTCCGGAACCACCGTAAGGTATTTCTTCAGAGGATGAATGAGGGTGGTATGTATGAATGTAAGGGAAGTGTAGTCTTGTACAATTGGGTCGACCATTCCTGAGATATGTGGTTAATTGATACCCAACCACCAAATATTACCGGTATCCACGATCTAGTATTCAAATTCCTATAAAAATAACTGCCTTTACTAGGATGAACCTTAGAACACTACCTACTGAGCGGGCGAATGGTGTCTGTTAGAGATTACCCTCCTCTTATGTAAAAAACCTAATACGGACAACACATGACTTCCTTGTACACCTAGTAAATTGCATACACACATTTTTTTGAAATGAAAAGTACATAAAATTTTATTTCATTAAAAACTTCTAATTTTTTTTGTTATTATTGAATATTATTCATCGTATTTTTTTTTTTTACAATGTAAGGTTAATTATTAATGAATCAATATATCTAAATTAAAAAAAAGTTAAGAGAAAAAGGAGATGAAGTCTGATTCGAACCGACGTGCCTTCCCCTAAGATCCAAATATTTCATTAATTAAAATTTTATTTGGCTATAACTCTGGAACCAAAGAAAATAAGTACCACTTATAATATCGTTGAAAAGCTCTCAATGAGTGCTTATTACTGCAGTTAAGAAAAAGGCTTTTTTGGACACTTTTGGTTCAGTCGATTGCAATCAAAAGGAGAGGTGCACAACTAGATGTTACAATAGTCTTAAAACCAAAATTTCAACATCCTACGGCTAATCGTTTTTGAGTTATGTGAGATATATATATTTTTTAACCTCCGGGACCACCGTTAGGAATTCAGAGGATGAGATGGATGACATGTAGCGTGTAAATTCTATGCCTGACCAGGATTCGAACCCGGGACCTCCGTATGAAAGGTGGAGACGCTACCACTCGCGCCACGGAGGCCGGCAAAAATATTACTTTAGCTGTGTTGTTTTAAGTGAAAGTCGATTTAAGTGAAAAGTGTAGTAAAAAGTAGATATTCTTTTCTATTAACAGCTGAAAAATGTTCTGAACGTTTTTATTATGGTATATAAGGCATTATTTAATTAAAAAAGAACAAGCATTAAATTGGAGCCACGAATTCCAATTTTTATGATTTCTCGCTGATGAGATTCGTAACTTTAAATACGACTGGCTTCATCTGCCAATAGACCAATATTTTTTTATACAGAAGAATAGTTTTTTCATATGATTTTTTTTTTTTGTATTACGTAAGATAATGTAGCACATAAGGCAGATAGCGTGATTTAAACTTAGCGTCATCTGTATTATTGCATATTATTAAAACGGTTCTGCCAACCGTATAATTAGGTGTACATTGAAGTTCTTATTAGTTACGACCACAACTAAAAACAATACAAAAACACAGAGAATATAATTTAAAATTGTACGATAAATGCCCATTAAATTCGTAAAAAAATATAATTTTTGCTTAATAATTTTGGTATTTGTATACTATTTGTAATAGATAGCAGTGCAATCGACTGATTTTAGATGGCGGAGTAGAGTTATATCTTTCCACAATTCTCTGTCAGTTGTAAAGTCAGGAATTGTAGCGTACTTGTTACCAATTTGTCTCTTTAAATGAGTGGTAAGGATAATCAGCTGTTTCCGGGAAAATGATGGGTAATGAAAGGAGTTGAAGGTTATTATTAGGCTGGGATGTTGTTTCCAGTTGTTTTGATTGTGTAGTGTTGGTTTTTTAATTAAACATTGTGTTTTCCTTATTACATTGTGTGTTAATGCTACTAAAATTTGATAAGTACCTTAAAATTGATCTTGTACACCGCATACTATTGTACTGTGCCACATAGTTGATACCTATCTGTGATCGCATGAAATATGCTACTAGCGATTTTAACCTCCTGTTAAACTGCTCATTTTGTAAGTAGGTTTGTTTTTATTATTTTTGTTCTTGTGGTACTTGAAGTTATTATGTTTTCAACGGCATTTGTTAAATCGATTACAAGGTTTTTTCTTTTTTTTGACAGTTTAAACGAATTTCGAGTGGTAAACGTAAGCGATGCTTCTCGTAAAGTGTGTTCAACTTTAAAAAAATATTCCGCATCTTAAAATTATGTAGACTTTTAGATAATTATAACCCGAGAAAGGTCAAATTTGGTTTCTTGTTGCTTTCATTTCAGTTGTTTTAGTTTATGCCAACTGATTAATTATAGGAATTTGAATATAATTTAAAAATAGGTAAATGAAGTAATTCTTGTATTGTAATTAAATTATTAGTGAAACAGTACTCATTCCAACATACTTAAGAATTTGCTCATAGTTAACCAAACTGAGTTTTGTTATTTTTTCATGATTCATGATTGTTTTACCTTTTTTTACAACTTTTAATCAGATTAAGGTGATTTTAATTTTTAAGATGGTTTTTTATTCCATTTTGAGAGCTATGGATTACAATTAAGTTGTGTTGCATTTTGAGTGTAAAGTGATAGAAACATTAATGTAATCAGTGTTTGTACATTGTGGGACTTTGATTAGTACTAACTGAACTCCACTGACCATTATTTCTGATTTATTTGCCTTTTTGCAATTAAATTATTGTGACAGTTTATAAATTAATATTTTTTTAAATTAGAAATAAATATATGTATTGTATATAAGTATATATTCATATATGTATATACTTGACAAACAAAGTGATATAAAGACAGAATACTAAATTTCTACTGATAAAAATAATACAATATAATAAAAGATTCAAAAATAAAACTTATATGGTTCCTTGAATTAATCGATGTTGGACTTGTCAATAAGGTAGACTTGTTTTTTGTATAACTTTATCTACCAATAGCTTATTTACCTTGGTACCTTAATTAGTTTACCAGGTAGCTTATTTGTTCAGTTTTGTGAATTATGTATTTAGTAAATTACCAATTAATGCCAAAGTTAAGAGCCTGCTATTAAAATTTCATTCTTTTTATTGAATGAGAATTTTTTGTGTAAATAAATGATTTTGTTTTTAAAGGATTGCCTCTTTTTCCTCAATTTACTATGCCATTTATGAGTAGTACTGTTTTTGTTTTATTTTCACTCATATTTACACTGTAATTGAACAATATTTCAGATTTTCTTGTAACCTTAAATTAACAGAAATGTATGTGAGGACTATTCATCATTTATGGATCACTCTTAAATTGTAGAAGGGTGTTTCAGAATTTTTTTCAAAATTGTGTAGAATGGATCGAAGTCTCTTCAAATGTAAGGACATACACCATAAATAGAAATTTTGGAGTAATAGTATTATGTTTCAGATAATTTGTTTAATCATTTGCTTATGCTGTAATAAATATACTAAAAAGATTTTTATCTGGTACCTAATATGAAAGTAGGCTATATTCTGGATTGATTATTTATACAGAGTTCTAGTAAACAAACTTATTATATTTATTTTGGATACCAGGTGAGAGTTTGATTAATTTATTTTGTTGAAGTAAGGTAAATGATTGGGGACCTGTGAAAAGTATCTAAGTACTCTCCTACCATGAAAAACCACATGGTTCTCGGTGGAGATTAGGACAGCCCGGAAGTGAATGTGACTTGTGGCCATAGCAGAATTAAAACTTACAGTTTAGTTCTGGTAGTTGCAAAGGCCAACAATAGTATGGTGCATTTGAATATACTTTAAAATTTACTCATTTATTACTCAACAATGATCAAGGAGCATCTTACATCAAGCAAGATGCTGCACCACCACATTACCTTACTGAAAATCAAAATATTTTATAAAACTTTATATAAATGGATTGGGTGGAGCAGGATCAACTTCATTGCCATATTTTCCCCAAATCTGCTTAATTTTGTTTTTTAAGCAGCGTCTTTACAGTAATATTTTATTAAAATTTAATATCTTTCTATAAAACATTATTTAAATAATTTGTAATCTGAATAAATGTCCATATGCTTTAAAGATTGTAAAGAGGTTTTTAAAATTGTTACTGTGCCTTAAATTAGTTAGGCATTTTTATGCTGACAATTTTATTAATTGAATATACCTCAGTTTCAGGGTTATTTGAATTTGGAGAAAATGTCAAATGAAGATAATGTTTGCTGGTACCATGAGAATTTAAATAGAGAGGATGCAGAGGAATTACTGAAAAGAGGTACTTCCACGATTAATTTTAGTGTAGCATCAAGAACCATAGTATGTATGTTTTATGCTGAGATGTAGTATCTGTATGTTATTCAGGGTGTTTTAAGAAGTTTCTGTCGTGCTTTCTTTATAAGCCACATTCCGCATAAAAATTATGAAAAAAGTTCATATAAACATGAGTAAGGAAATTCCTTGTTTTTAAGTTAGGCTGGTGAACAATTTCACCCAGATCTGTGTTCTAAAGGTCAAATGATGCTATACTAAAACTTAATGAACACAATTATTGAGCAAAATTAATAGTATTATATGCAACCACTGAATAAAAATTTAAAAAATCATGTATTACATTTTTTATTTGTATTTTAATGTACTGTTTAGGTGCTAAGTAATAGTGATACATAGTAATTGTAATAGGTAGTAATGCATAATTAATAGTAATAATTAATACATAGTAATAGTGCTGCACTGAACTCAGGTCAGTTATTTAAGTTCAGTATATAAAAGTAAAAAGTTACTTTTTTTGATAAATTCACACAAGGAATACACAGATTATAGTTTATCTAAGTTAATGCAATGATGTTGCTAGAAAAGCCGTTGAAGAATATTGCCAATGATTTTCTAACATAATTATTGGCAATAGACCAGTATTTATAGATACTCACTGAAAACTGAGAGAAAGGATGGTTTGTAGTAAATTTAGAACAGGAAAATAATAGTTGTGAGCAGATATTGCCTGTGATACCATGAAGCCCTTTAACTAATATGTTAAGATTATCTGCATGTTAGTATGTAGAGAACTCGTAAGGTCTTAAGTTCCTTATTTATATCATCTTCAGTATGTATTACATCTGAAAAAAATAGTCTACATATAATGATATTAACAATACAAAAAACAATCATATTTGGAATGACAGCAATTTTTATGTTATCTTTGAAGCAGACTTTCTATTTCATTTTTCAATAAATGGGAGAAATTCTGATCTGACCTTAATCATATTAAAGGATGCTTCTCTAAATTCTTAGACAAGAATATTTTATTCTTAGAGGGTGGCAGGCAGGAGTAGGTTTTATAATGAATAAGAAGATAGGGAAGAGAGTAATTTCAAAAAACTTAGTGGTAGAATCATTGTAATCAGGATAAAATCAAAACCTAAGCTGAATGCGATTGTTAAGATGTTTATATGCCTACAAGTGCCCATGTTGATGATGAGGTAGAGTGTCTATATGAAGAAATTGATGAAGCAATTAAACACGTAAAGGAGATGAAAAATTAATAATAGTTGGAGAATGGAATGCAAGCATCAGGAAAGGCTAGGAAGGAAATATTGTCTGTGAATATGGGCCGGGCAAAAGAAATGAAAGAGGTTATAAACTTATTGAGTTTTGCACGAAATATAATTTAGTAATTACCAACACCCAGTTTCAAAATCACAATAGAAGAATCTACACGTAGAAAAAGCCAGGCAATACTCCAAGGTATCAGATAGATTATATCATGGTTAAGCGAAGATTTAGAAATTAGCTCGTCAACTGCAAAGCATATTCGGGAGCAGACATTAATAGTGACCATAAGTTAGTAATAATGAAATGTAGATTGGGGTTTAAAAACCTGAAGAAAATGTGTCAGATGAATCGGTGGAATCTAGAGAAGCTTGAGGAAGAGGAGGTAAAGAAGATTTTTGAAGAGAACATTGCAAGAGGTCTAAGTAAAAAATGACGTAGAAAATATAGAAGAAGAATGGAAGAATGTTAAAAAGGGAATTCTTAAATCAACAGAAGCTGGACAAAGAGAACTGGTAGAAAACTTTGGATATCAGAGGATATATTGCAGCTGATGGATGAGTGTAGAAAGTATAAGAATGCTAGTGATGAAGTTAAAGTTAAGAAATATTATAAACAGAAAATGCAAATTACTGAAAGAAGAGGGATTAAAGAAGCGTTCAGAAGTGGAAAGAGAAATTATCATTGGTAAAATAGATGGAGCATAAAGGAAAATTTTGTGGTACATAAGTTAGAATTTAATAATGCATTAAATAAAGATGATACACCAATTTGTAATACGAAAGAAAAGGTTGATAGGTGGATGGAATATGTTGAAGAGTTATACGGAGCAAATTAATTAGAAACTGGTGTTATAGAGGAAGAGGAAGTTGAAGATAATGAAAAGAGATACGATACTGAGATCTGAATTTAATATAGCATTAAAGGAAGCGCATTAAATGGGAGAAAGGCTTCTGGGATAAACGAGATACCTGCAGAATTACTGTGCAGTGAAGGTGAGGAAGCGATAGGTAGATTATACAAACTGGTGTGTAATATTTATGAAAAAGGGGAAGTTCCATCAGACTTCAAAAAGAGTGTTAGTCATGATACCAAAGAAAGCAGGAGCAGATAAATGTGAAGAATATAGAAAAATTAGCTCAACTATTTTTGCATCAAAAATTTTAACAAGAATTCTATACAGATATGTTAAAAGAAGACCAGTTTGGTTTCAGGAAAAGTATATAAGGGAAGCAATTATAGTGCTCAGATTAATAGTAGAATGAAGATTAAAAAAAAACAAACCAACATTCATGGTATTTATAGACTTAGAAAACCCGTTTGATAATGTGGACTGGAATAAAATGTTCAGCATTAAAAAAATTTAGGATTCAAGTGTAGAGATAGAAGAATAATTGCTAACATTTACATGAACCAAACTGCAACAGTAATAATTGAAGAGCATAAGAGCATAACAGTAATTATTGAAGCAGTAATAAAAAAAGGGAGTCTGACAAGGATGTTCCCTATCCCCGTTACTTTTTAATTTTTATGTAAAACTAACAATTAATGATGTTAAAGAACAGTTTAGAACCAGAGTAACTGTGCAAGGTGAAAAGATAAAGAAAGATGCTACAATTTGCTGATGATATAGTAATTCTAGTCGAGAGTAAAACAGATTTAGAAGAAACAATGAAGCATGGATGAAAACCTACGCAAGAACTACCACCTGAAAATAAACGAGAACAAAACAAAATTAATGAGATGTAGCAGAAATAAAATAGATGGACCACTGAATATAAAAATAGGAAGAGAAAAGAATATGGAGGTAGAAGAATTTTATTATTTGGGAAGTAGAATTACTAAATATAAATGAAGCAGGAGCAATATAAAATGCTTTGTAGCACAAGCAAAATGAGCTTTCAGTCAGAAATATAATTTTCTTACATAAAAAATTAATTTAAACATTGGAAAACATTTCTCAAAGTATATGTTTGGAGCATAGCTTTGTGTGGAAGTGAAATTTGGACAATTGGAGTACCTGAGAAGAAAAGATTAGAAGCTTTTGAAATGTGGTGATATAGGAGAATTTTAAAAGCAGATGGGTAGATAAAGTGACAAATGAAGAAGTGCTGCAACAAATTGATGAAGAAGGAAGCATTTGGAAAAATATAGCTAAAAGAAGAGACAGACTTATAGGCCACATCTTAAGGCATCCTGGAATAGTTGCTTTGATATTGGAGGGACAGGTAAATGGGAAAAATTGTGCAGGTGGGTATTGTTTGGAATATGTAAAACAAATTGTTAGAATGTAGGGGATATACCAAAATGAAACAACTTGCACTAGATAGGGAATATTGGAGAGCTGAATTAAACCAGTCAAATGACTGGAAAAAAAAGAAGAGAATGGCTGCCTGAATTATCTTGAAAATGAGCGTTTTCAGCTATTATAAGATATTTCTTTAATAATACAAATACCACATTTATTTCCAGCCAGACAGAGTGCCAGCTCATCTTTATCACTGCATAACTCAGCATCTTAATGATTTGCAGATGAGTGGATTGGCTGAGGAAGACCACAAAGGTAGCCAGCCAGATCCTCCTGTTTCAATCCATAAGTTTCTTTATATGGGGGACACATGAAGGCATTCATTAGTGTATGCCCAAAGATCCTACATGAAAATGAACTATACACAGAATCATTTTTCCTACCCAAAAAATAAAAAACAGCTTAAAAATGTTGGAGAAGGCAATTGCATCCATAAATCATGACGATGATGATGTGTACATTGACACTGAAGGGAACATTTTGACTAAGCAATATTATCACTGTAAATTGATTAAATAGTATAGAAAATAATTTACTTAAATAATGATCAGGTTTTGTTATCAAATTATTTGAGAAGTTGACCTACAATTCACTATTTATCTGCAATGCGAGATTCTCAGAATTTTTTATTGTGTAATTTTTCAGTAAAAATGGATTTTTTTAAATTTTAATTTATTTTTATTAATCTTTAATTATATATCAACTTCTCAGCGAATAAATTCAGTACAAATTTTGTCTTAAACATGTTTTTTTAGATATTGGCAATTTGTAAGTAAACTTATACCAAATTTAAAAAAGTACTCTTTTCAATTTCAATTTTTTGGGCTTTACACATTTCTGGAGATTTAGGTCTAGCTCTCATTTTTTTTCAGTTTTTCATGGAAGTAGAAATCTTTTGCTAACTAACTCAGAAATAAAATGTTTTTGTTATGTTTTATATAAACCTTTTTGATTTTGATAAGAGGAATATACCTATAAAGCATGACAGAAACTTCCTAAAACATCTGGTATATGTGTTTACTCCACAGTGGACTTACAAGGTGTATAACCTTAGAATATTTCTTGAAATGCCACTACAGCTTTTTTCCATTTTGAAAAAAGCATTTTTTGTTTAAGTTTTTTACCGTTTTGTCTTTTCTGCCAAGTTTCAGTTTATTTGGACTTCCATATCCTTTCTGTGATTATTATATATTATTTTTTTAAATAATTTTATTTGGGATTGACCATCATGATCATTAGCTGTTAAATAGCAATGACATGGATTCATCCTGGGGAAATCATAATCAGCATTGTTTAATTTATGTTATCTGCAGAAACGATTTTAATTAACACATTTTCTTCTTAGCAGTTTTTATTATGTGTCCCTGAAAATACAAAGAAATTTCTTTGTACTTCTGATTCAAATAACAATTGTGTATTTTTTTTTTTTGTGAAAAAGTTTATTGTGACAGAAAATGTATGTCTGGAGTTATTATGGCTGATGTCTTCTGCATGAAATTATATTATGTTCAAGGTTACTCTGATAACTAAACTTGCTGTGTACATGTTCTTTTTTCCAACATCCTCTACAGAATAAATAAGTTACCTTCAAAAAAATTTACTTTTGAAAATTCCAAAGATGGTGGCCAGAAATTGTTTAATCATTAATAACTAAAAATTTTAGTTTTATCAAATTATGTTTTGTGAGATAAAAAGTTAACCATTTATTTTGAACAAAATGGTACCTGGTTTGTGCAAATCAGTTGATAAATACCTTTAGATATGGTTGATAAAACAGGCACAAAATTGTTAATTGTTTATTTTTTGCAGTCCACTTTAACACTGTTGTATGTATGCTGGTAATAAGATTCAGAAGACAGTAAAATTTCAAAATATATGGTTTGATTCAAGTAATTTTTTTACTTCTTACAGCCAACAAATTATTTATTTTCCTTTCAAATCGTGGTTTGAGCTATAACACCATTTTAACCTGTGTTTAAGTGATTTACGCTTTTTTTTCACTCAGAAAGACGAGTTTGAAGTATACCTAATAAGATCTAAGTGTTACAAGTTATCATAAACTTTTCATTTCTACTTTTTTTTTTATAAAATGGAGTGCCCATACTTAAAATCTAGGATTACAGTTTAGAGCTTAAGGATTACGTTTAGGAACATGCATTATTCTTTGTTGTTTTAGTATTAGCTAATCTCTGTTTTTGTATTCTATTTAATTTATTAGAATTAAATATAATTGCTTGAGAAGTTGACCTACAATTCACTATTTATCTGCAATGCGAGATTCTCAGAATTTTTTATTCTGTAATTTTTCAGTAAAAATGGATTTTTTTAAAATTTTAATTTATTTTTATTAATCTTTAATTATATATCAATCTTCTCAGAGAATAAATTCAGTACAAATTTTGTCTTAAATATGTTTTTGAACAGTATTTGAAGTCCCTGTTCTTCATGATAAATAAGCTATTCATGTCTTTTACAGTATCACTTCTTGATAAGCTAACGTAACAATTTTTTGTAATATATGTCATCCATTACAACATATGCAATTAAATTTTAAATCTAAGCCGTCCATAAAAATAAAAATAAACCACATAAAAATACGTCTAACAAGTTTGTAATGAATTTATCACATAATTATAAATCATGACATTTGTTGATCTTAGCTAAGGATGCTGGTGGCAGAATTTTCTTCCTACCTTATGTTAAATTTAGCATATAATTGTGAAAGCAGTTCATTCTATAGTTAATAGAGTTTAATTTAGCTTATAATGGTGAAACAGTTCGTTCTATAGTTAATAAATTTTAACAAATGATAGTGCAAAGATGAATGTATTGGACTAATGTGACTATTATTCCGTTGGAAAAGTTTGAAAAGTTTGAAAATAAGCATGCACAATAATAATCCAGTTCAGTACAAGCTTTTTCTCTTCCTAAAGGAAGAAAAATGGTTACATGTTTTAAGATGAAGCTCTAACATTTTTTTGATAGTATTTGTGAGTATACATTTAAAAAATACATCCCAAGGTTTAACTGATATTTTCTTCAACTTATGTGTGATTTACATACAGTATGCCATGAAACTACTTGAAATTTTTTGGTAAAATTAATCTCTTGTGCACTATTGATTAAATAGTTAAATCTCCTTCTTTAGCGTGGACGCTTCTTGATCTGCTGGTGTTATGGTTTGATTCTAAGCCATGCTCTCCATCTTATCTTCCTTGTTAAAATACACACTGAAGCATTCAGTGGTTGTAATAATAAAAATTAAATTCATCTCAGCAACAAAATCCTAATAGTTTCTCATTTCACGTAGCACTATTCGTATTTTGCTCTCCAGTATTTGCTGTCACCTTTGAATACTTTCTTTTTTCTCCTCTTTAGTGATTATTTTCTTCATCCAAACATCAGTTATAGTTATGAATCTAATTATTATCATAATTAAATAATATTGTTTTGAATCCTAGTTGGATCACCGTCTACATGTTTTTGGATGAAATATTTTGAATTTATTTGTTAAAGATTAATGGTATTGGTGGTTGCCCTATTATTTTCTAGTAAAGTTTTTTTTATAATTTTTTTCTTTTGCTCTAATTGCAGAAAGTAATGGGGAAGATGGAGCATTTCTTGTCAGAGACAGTAGTTCAGCACCTGGTGATTATGTATTGTCTGTATTGCATAAAGGTACAGTCTTTCACTATCAGATTCGTAGACATGGTGAAGATGCTTTCTTTTCAATTGGTAAGTATGTTTATGTGGTTTTAGTTATTTTTCTTTATAAAATAATGAACTAACCCAATTACCTCAGTATTTATTTTTTTATAAAATGCTGATTAAATCGATGTTAAATAATATTTAATACACATTAATTGTTGTTAAATTCTACCTGATATGTTATTCTCTTTTTAAGTTACATAAATTATGTGTAGGTTAAGTCTGAGCTTTGAATTGGGGTAGATTGAAAACTTTATCCGTTAAAAAGCCTGTTCCGTACCAGTAATTAATTCACTCTGTGAAACTGAAAATATTTTTTCTATTTACATGATTATACTGGATGTACAAAAAATAATATTTGGGTTTTAATTTGTTACTTATCTTGGATGAGAGTACAGTGTTAATTTATAATTAGAATAGATAATTAGGAAAGATTCTTATGTAGCAATATTCATAGTTTTGTTTTAATATTCCAAATAAACTAAATTTTATATATATTGTATAATACCAAAGTGCTATGTAAAATAATTATATGAAAGGTAACATCATGTAACAGTGAAAATGTGCAAATCTTCACAAAAAAATCCACAACGCAAATTAGACAAAATGTGTATGCATTTACACACATTTGTTGTGTACTAGATATAGAAATAATGGCCAAATGCACTGTCAGGGATGGAAGGGAGTAAAAAAAAACTCCTGTCACAGTAAATGCATTGAAAGCCTGATTTCCAGTTTTAGTTAAGAAAAAAAGGATGTTGCATTGCTTTATTAATTTTTAAAAATAATATTATTTTTGGTGTTTTAGTTCAAGCACTTAAACTGCATGAAAAATACAGCTCCATTTAAGTATAAATCAAATATGCTAGATTGCAGCACAAACAGGTTTATTGCTTATTATTTTGCTTTTTTCTCTGTATTATTAGTCATAATTTTAAAAACAATGCTTATACAATGTAATATAAAATAATTAACTTAATATTTGATGTATACATAAATGGAGTTGTAGTTTTCATAAAAGCATTAGTTTTAGTGCTTGTTTTAATGGGCACATATTTTAATTGGTTAGTCTTTTTTTTGCCTCTAACTTCAGTACCTCTGAATCAGTTCCCTTGAAAATCAATCAGGCTCTATTTCCAAAAGGTTTTCATCACCATCACCAAGTTTTGTCAAAATCTGTTAAGATTTGCGTCTGGTTGAGCAAAAGAAAAAATTTATTTTTAAATATGTTTTACTTTTTACTTACACACATACATATTGTAATTGAAATATAAAATATTTATTTTTTACTTTTAAAGTATTGCTATAATTCTTCTAACTTGTAAACTTACCCAAGTGCTTTCACTGTGGTCATGGCTTCTTCAGATGATTTTATTGAAATAAATGGAATAAGCATTAAATAACTAAAAATTAATTAAGTAATCATTAATATAATTAAAAGCTCTATTTATCATATACTGATATATTTTATGGAAATTGATGAATAGAGTTATTATTTAGTTATATTAATGATAATAAAAAATTGATGGATGAGGTAGATATAATAAAATGCATAGCTAAAAATAATGGCTGCAAAGCAAAACATGATATATAATTCATAAATAAAAGAAAAACATGTAATATCAATAAATTTACTACTTTGAATAAAATACATAAATATTCTCCAGTTACATATAACAAAATACAGCATCATGTGATAAAACAATTAATAAAGGATTTCAGGATAGCATATGAAATGGATAACAAAAGTTTCAACAGTTTAATAATGTAAACAAAACTTCAATAAATTAAAATAATAAAAATAAATATAATAACGTGGGAGTTTATAAAATCAATTAAGGTAGTTGTGATTTTAACAAATTTTATATTGGTATGACTAATACAGGGTCATTCACGGAAACCGGATGTTTTTGAAGTGGGTTGTACTCGGGCGTTCGTGGTGGGAGGGGCACGTGGCTGGTGTCTGACATTTCCTTTGTTCATAGCATTTACATTTTAGTCGTTGAGATGGAGCCGTGTACGCTAGACCAACGCTTGTACGCTTATGACAGTTTTGTGCGAAATGACGAATCCGTAACTGCTGTTCAGTGAGATTTCTGCCATCAGTTTAATATCCATCGTAATGCAAGTGTCCCTTCTCGTAACAATATTGCGATGGGTAAACAACCTCCGAACAAGTGGTTCAATATTGAAGAAAAAACCACCGGGTCCCCGACGAACTGCTAGCACTCCGGAGAACATCAAACAAGTAAGAGAAGACATTGTCCGAAGCCCACGCCGCTCTATTCAGAGACATTCGGCAGCGCTTCAAATGAGCACAAGTACGGTAAGACGAATTCTGCATACAGACCTGCATTTCCATCCTTACAACATAGCCATCGTGCAGCAGTTAAACGAGCAAGATTTCACGCAGCGATTACAATTTTGTAGACAAATGCTTACCATTTTTGAAGAAAATGAAAACTTGTTATTGTTAATGAGTGACGAAGCCCATTTTCATCTGAATGGCTTCGTCAACAAACAGAATTGCCGGTATTGGGTAGAAAGAAACCCACCATCAGCTTCACGAGAGACCACTTCATAGCCCAAAGGTGACTGTCTGGTGTGCAATAGGAAAGTCGGTGTTATTGAACCATATTTTTTTGAAGAAAATGACGCTGCCGTAACTGTAACAGCTGATCGTTACATTGCGATGTTGAATACATTTTTCATCCCTGAGTTACAAAACCGGGGAATCTATTTTCAAAATGTGTTATTCCAGCAGGATGGAGCTACAGCGCACACAGCGAGGGCAACGATGGCTGTTCTCCGTAACTTGTTTCCGGAACAGATCGTTTCCAGATTCGGCGACATTCCTTGGCCCCCTCGGCCCCACGACTTGAGTAGTTGTGATTTTTTTCTGTGGGGGTTTCTGAAATCTTGTGTATACGGCAGTAAACTGCGTACATTGGAGGACCTAAAGATTGCAATTTATCATCATGTCACCCAGATTGATGTAGACATGTTGCAAAGAATTGAGGCCAGTTACTGTGAAATGCTACAACAATGTATTTCCCAAAATGGACATCACTTGCCGGACATAATTTTTTGTTTATGAGGAAGTAACAAATGCTTTGATTTAACAAGTGTTTCATTACCCATAAAATTTTTTTAAAGTAAATATTTAATTTTTTATGATTATTTTAAAAGCATCCGGTTCCCGTGAATGGCCCTGTAGAACTACTAAAAAAAAGATACCAAGAAGATTTACAAGCGTACAAGTATTTAAAACAAATATGAAATTATGCAGAAAGTATAAAAACAAAAAAAACATATTTGATAAAATTGATAAGATTTAAAAATATTAATGATAAATTTAATACAATGGCATATAATTAAAAATAGTAATAATAAAGATATTTTAAACAAGCATTTGGTTTTTGATAAGGCTGATTGGATCAGAAAAACTATAGAAAAGTTTAAAGTATTGGATTAGTTTTAAATTGCACCTCCTCAGTCAATATTGTAGTATAATGATAATATCATTTCAGTTTTAATGAAATAACTGAAAGAATAACATATTCTGTCTGATTTTTAGTTCTTCAATGTTTATTTTAATAAAAACACCTAATGAAGCCATGGCTGTGGTAAAAGCGCTTATGTAAGCTTACGAGTTACAAGAATTATAGCAGTACTTTAAAGGTAAAAAAAGTTTGTATTTTAATTATAATATTAAATTGCTCCTAGGATGCTGATATACAATAAAACATTTATTAATAAAGAACTTGTGCATATATATAAACATGACCAGGAACAGTAGCTATTTCAAAATTCTTTGGAAATCTGCTAAATATTTTAGGGAACTATGAAAAAAAAAGTACTAAAAAAAGAACTATGAAAAACTATAGAAAAGTTTAAAGTATTGGATTAGTTTTAAATTGCACCTCCTCAGTCAATATTGTAGTATAATGATAATATCATTTCAGTTTTAATGAAATAACTGAAAGAATAACATATTCTGTCTGATTTTTAATTCTTTAATGTTTATTTTAATAAAAACACCTAATGAAGCCATGGCTGTGGTAAAAGCGCTTATGTAAGCTTACGAGTTACAAGAATTATAGCAGTACTTTAAAGGTAAAAAAAGTTTGTATTTTAATTATAATATTAAATTGCTCCTAGGATGCTGATATACAATAAAACATTTATTAATAAAGAACTTGTGCATATATATATATATATATAAACATGACCAGGAACAGTAGCTATTTCAAAATTCTTTGGAAATCTGCTAAATATTTTAGGGAACTATGAAGAAATAACATTTTTATTAAACAGTTATTTTCAAAGTCTAAATTTGCCTCCATTTAGATTTTTTATAACAGGAATTATATTAAATTTCTCTTGATCCACTAATAATGAACTACCATTAGTAAATAAAAAAAGAGTTTTACTAAGGCTAAGGAGAAAAGTTACATCTTTACTGTAATAACATGTGAATATAGACTATTTTCGTTTTTAGTTAAGTCTTTCACAAAAAAAACTGATTTCTCATCATGTGATCTAAACGGATATGAAAAGAATTGTTTAGAGCCAAACAGGGGGATGTGTGATGCTAAGTGGTGGTTAGAAATGAACTGCATAACTTTCAAATTGGCTGTTAATATTGGATTTAGTTCTACAAGAATTCTTGTTTATTGAAAAAGAATTTTGTTTATGTTAATATAATTTGATAAAAAATATTAACCATTGTATATAAAAGCTTTTTTTCTTCTAATTTACTGAGATACGGTAAACATGATAAAACTTGCTAATGTAGGAATATTTTGATATCAACTTTTTCAATTCTTTAGCTATTGATTAACGAAGAAATTATAAATTTATCCACAAATTAATTTAAATAATAATTCATTTTTTCTTTGTAAGATTTCTTTAAAAAAATATCCTTGTTAAGACTATCTTAAATAAATCTGTCATGGTAGGAATCTTATTAAAGAACGTGTAGCAAATTGCTACAAAGTGCTGGATCTTCTTACTTTTTAGGTAGATACTGTGTGATGGTTTTCAGTTTATCTAAAAATTAGTGAAAAATTGTATGCGAGATATGTTAAAAATAAAAATGTAGCTGAGGTGATGTTATCCATCGTGGTAGTTGATCAAAGCATTGATTAGTGATTTAGGGCTTGATATGCTACCTATTCTTCCTCATTTCATCTTGCATATAGTGATAACTGTTAATATAAAAAAAAATCTTTGTAGTGGTTGTAGTTATTGTGTAACAATTGCAGTTTCAAATATTAACATATTTACTAAGCTGAAGTTTCTAGTTGGATTTAGAAAGTAAGAGTATTATGAAAGTTACAAGTTGTTGGGAGAATTTTTTTACAGTATTTACAGATTAAACAACAAAAATCTATTGTTTTAGGGAAATTCATTCAAAAACGTAAACTTAATAAAAATATCTAAACTATTGAACGAAGATTACCTGTAACTTATGCATACCTACCTTTATATAGAATTGGATGAGACAAAAATTTATCTCAAGAATAGATTGAATCTTGTCTGAAATGACAGGTATTATTTTTATTCTCAAAGCTTTATTAAAAATACTTTTTTATGGTGTTTTGTGAGTATTGTTTATTTGTTAATTAATATTTATTATTTTTTTTCTTTTTTATTCATTATTTCTTCAATATCATGATAGTTTGCTGATAGTTACTGTAATTATGATAGTTTATCAAAATGGCCATCTAATATTACATTTTTAACTAATAGGTTGTGAATTCACATTGTTAAGAAAAACAAACTAAAAGAATTTTTTTCATATGATAATTTAGTAAGTTTTGAATAAGATTGAAGATCCACAATTTAGATTCTGTGATTACAAATGCTAATTGATGCACTCCCCTCCATCGTTACAAATCAAAAAGAAAAAAAATTACTCAAGACTTTAGTGACAGATTTTTTATAACTGGAGAACTGTAATGATTGAGTCGACTTATTGAATGAGGAATCAACTAAAATTTCTCCTAAGAAATCTTTGTTAGACTGATAGAGGAAGTTAGGAAGAAGAGGTCAGAGTTGTGGTTAAATCTTGTATCAGGAGTGTTCCAGCCCACAGTGCAGTTTCCTTGTGTATATCTTGCAGGAATAATCACTGCAGTTGGATGACCTCATTCATGTGATTTTTAAAAGTTTATTTCTAAATGTTTAGAATTAATTAAAGGGGAGGCATTTGATATTTTGAAGAAAGGTGCAACAGAAAATATGAAGTTCATTGGAAACTTAGTTCCAACACTATTTTGAACAATTAGAAGTGCTTATAGGAATGTGCTATATAAGAGGAGAGTATATTGAAGCAGTCTAGGCAACATATTTACTCAAATGATGTACTTTCACAATGTATGTAAATATAATATGCATTCTTCTAAAAATTGTATTAGTTATTGAAGAAAACTAAATTTTCAAAAATTAATTTTTAAAAATCCAAGGTTTGTATGTGAAAGTTTTTGCTTTTGAAAATATTGAATTATAAAATAAATACAACATTATCTGCAGTATGTACAATACATTAACTGAATAAAATAAAACAGAATCTGTTCGCTTAGTTTTCATTTGTTGGTATTGTAATTATATAATTATTAAAAAATGCTGTAGTTTAAAAGTTTTTGAAAAATTAAAGTAGTCTGTAAATGACTTGTCTGATCTAATGACCTACATGGCAGGAATGTGTTAAAATTAGATGAAAAGTATTATTATTTATAACTAGAATGAGATTTAGATCAGATGCATGTTACAATAAGTTTTATTTTTTCTGCGTTTTTTTTTTAATTTGTAATTTTATTTTTTATGTTCTAGATGCACAGATGATTACTCATGGCCTTGAAACACTGATTGAATTGCACCAGGAAGATCTTCATGGGCTAGTTACCAAGTTGAAACACCCTATTAGAGGCAGTAGACCACCTCACAACTCCCGTCGTCATGGACACACCAATCTTCTGCATAGAGCTACGAAAGAAGGTCCACTCTTCTCCATTCTAACCATTCAGAATTAAAAAGAATGGAATACTGAACATTTTCAAGGTCTCATTGTCACTGTACCCGTGTTTATTAACAAACATGTTAACATGAAAATTTTCACTGTTTGTAGTGAAAAAGTATTCGGTGTAATTTGAGGCAATTTTAACAATATTACAAACCATTCCCATGCATTTAGCTTTGTTGATTATCCTAACATTTTAAAATCTTTACATATTTCCTTAGATTTTTTTGAATTAATCTGTTTAGAAAATTTTAGTTTGTAATATAAATTTTTCAATACAACATACTATTGCAACACTATTGCAATACAACCTATTGCATCTTACTGGATAACATTATTTTAGTGACACAGACAAATTTGTAGAGTTCTCTGATAACAATTTTATGTTCTATTATTTGTAACAATGCATTGGGATGTCCTTCATATTTTGATACATGTAATGAATTTTAAAAAACTGTGTAAAACAAAGTTTATTTTTTTAATAATTAGCATTTTAAATTCTTTCTGAGGCCTTTTTTAAATTTTAAATTAAATTTAATTGTACAATTGGTAATGTTTTTTTATTGTTTTGCAATATCTGTTATGTGATTTTATGACATAACTAATGTATTTTATTTAAATTTCATCATTTGCAACCACAAAATTTTGTTAATGCGTGCAGGTTTTATAAATTATTCAAATTTAATGTTTGGTATTAATTATTCTAATTATTATTTTTACCATGAAAGTTTGATATAACAAGTGTGTCTTGTAAAAACAAATTTTTCGGCTCTGTCAGTTTTTGTTTAATTTAAATTATTTTCAGTGAATATGAGTGAAGTTACATATATAAATTTTTATGACAGTGACAGGTTTGGATGCAAGAGAGTGTTGAAAATACCTTTTATTGGATAAATTTCCATGCTGTCTAAATTTTTTTTTAATTATCTTCAACTGAAAATTTCATGATTTGGGTGACGTGTGAGCACTTTTGTCAAGCATATTTATGACTTTTTTTATATTGAATGAAGAGCAACATTTCCTAAGATTTGTCTATTCAGTCTTACTAAAGAATCAGAGAGGTTTGCAAGACGTAACATAAATTTTATGAATTAGAAACCAGTAAATCTTTGTTACAGACTAAGCTTTCTAATGTGTTTTTGTTTCTTCAGAAATTTACTGTTTGATTGCTGTTCTGACCAAGGCTGTATTAAATCCATGAGCAGATTCAGAACTAATAAATGGAGTTTTTGTACTTTTTTAAAGCATCCTTTTAAGATACACTATTGTTTTATTGAATGCTTAACATGAGCTTACTATTATTTATACCAAGTGGGCAACTTAAAATTGAACTGCTACAGACTAAACACTATTTCAGTATGTAACATTTTATGAACAGAATGAGAAAATTAAGTTAAATTTTGTATTTCCATTAGAAAAAGTTTACAAATTTAACTATATTTTTACAAAGATGTCTGAAGTGAGTGCCCTATGCAGTGATCCACTTCTGAACTCAAATGTGAGTTCAGAACTATTATTGAGAGTCACCTGATTCAAAAAATTGTTGTTAATGTTATCAGTTGTTGAAATGTTAAAATTGTTGTTAATGTGATTGTTAAATGTTCGCTTTGATGTCTGACACATTACTCTTGTTGGAAGAAGCCATTCCTTTTTCACAGTCTGTTACTGAGCACAAAATTCTTTGAGAATTATATGGTACACTTTTGTAGTGACAGTTGGGTCAAAAAGTATCAGTCCGGTTATACGATTACCAGAAATCTCACACCATATATTACTTTTCTTACTGTGAAGTAGACACTCAAAGCCTAGTGAGAATTTTCAGTCATCCAGTACCTCATATTGTGCAAATTAATATGCTCAGGTTAATGAAACCATACCATAAAAGACCGCATCAGGTAGGTCTATCTGTCCATCAACAAACAGTGTTTTTGAGAAACCATTTGCAATAATTAAAACGTTTCAGTTTGTCTGTTCACTTAAGTTGTTATGTAATATGATTTCAGATGTAAATGATGAAATTCATATGGCAAGTTGTATATTTTTATCCACTTTACTATGATAACTTATTTATAATTTTTTTTTTTGATTAGAAGAAGTTTTTTTGAATTTCAGCCTTGTCCTCTGAAGTCCTAATGGCAGGTTGCCTTTTTCATTTTATGTTTGAAATTGATCTTGTTGCACACCATATTTTAAGCAAATTGAGTATGCTACTTTTTGCTGGGATTGTGAAATTTTTCTGTAAATTTTGGTATCTTTCTTGAAAGGATAAAGATCAAACTAAGCTTCTACTATAGTAACCTTTTACTTGATTGAATAAGGCATTTTAGAAAAACACAAGTACAAAGAACAAAAATTGTACTGCACTGAAGCATGAACAGTTTACAATTGATAAGGGTAGTATTAACATACACAAACAGTTGTGGTACTAGTAGTAGCAACATTCCAATAAACATTTCAGTTCACCGATATAAACTAACTGATTATATCACTGTCACTGTCAAGTTGTAGATAGATAATGGAAGTTGTGGTTGTTTAGTGTTAATAA
Organism: Lycorma delicatula; assembly: GCF_047948215.1. Lineage (NCBI taxonomy): Eukaryota > Metazoa > Arthropoda > Insecta > Hemiptera > Fulgoridae > Lycorma > Lycorma delicatula. The sequence continues at coordinate 152,399,343 of NC_134455.1, read as the reverse complement.
TGCTTTTAATATTTTATCAGACTTCTGGATAAGCTAGATTATATTTAACCTGAGATAAGAATTTGTATCATATTTGTGCCTTTATCCTTCAAGAATATTTGACTTTCATTTGATATCTGTGAGTTGAAGGACATTTTGCATACACGTATATTGAAGTAAAAATGACATTTTATTATGTATAGAAATAGAAATTTGTTTAAAGTAACATACTGTGGAAATAACCATCATATGTTATTATGATGCATCTTACCATGTTATAAAAAACCGATGAGTGTTTATGAAAAATAAGATCATACAAGTTCAAATTTTGTATTTCCAACTTATCTAGAATTTGATTTTGTGATTTTTTCCCCAACTAATTTTTTTATCACAGTACATATTTGGAAACTGGTCTGTGAATTTATTCTGAACTTTGCAAATATTTACTGCTTTCTAAGAATTGGATTTAAAATTTTACCGACGTAACCAAAACTTTCGAGTTTACTAGACAAAGTCATAATTACATCTCATATTATTACTAAATTTTTAACACAACTAATGTCATAAATTGCAGAGTCATTTGATATTTTATTGGGATAAATTATATAAAATCTAGCGTAAACATTAAATTATAGATTGATTTGTTACAGTTAGTTTTCTCTCATCAATGGTGATTGTTACATTGTGATTTTTTATTCATCCATTGGAATGAACTTTTAAAAACGGTTTATAAAATATTCACCATTTTTTACTTGTGTCAAATAGAATTTTTTTGTTACCTGAATTATGCCAGATAGTGTGCCGTTAACATCCATCTTAAAAACCATTCCATTTCTTAATTTATCTCTCTGCTTCACCTTTACAATTTTTTCATCTTATCCACATACCATATAAGTTGTCTATAACCTACTCTCTTATTTCTTTGTTTTTAATGTGCATGCTTATCATTCTTAAAATAGTGTATATTTAACATTGAATTTCAAAATATATGTTCACATTTAATTATTGGTGAATTTGCCAATAAAAGTATAATTTTTTTTATCCATTTTCAGCTTTTTAATATTTTTGTTTATTCTTCTAACCTCTATCATTTTGATGTTTCTTTAATATTTGTTTTCTTGAGTATCATATGATTTAAATGTCAGCTTGCTGACATTTATGTGGATTTTGATTTTCATTTTTTTACAAATAATTTTTTTTTAGAAATGATTCTTTGATATCATTTCCTTTCCTATTCTTTTTAATATCAGAAAATCTGATATGGTTCATTTTCTTGACTCAGATTTTATCCTTTTATTATTACCAGCTCTTTAATAATTTATTTTATATAAGATAAAGACTGTTTTACAAAATTTCTGGGAAAAAGATAAGCTACATTATGATTTATGTAATCATAAAGCTAATAACTTAGTACCCGAGTCTATAAAGTTAAAACTAAGTGTGTTTTTTTTCAAAATAGTGAATGTTATATATTGAATAGTATTGCACATATAAAAATGTTTAATGAGAGTTTTTATAACTTATGGTTAATAATTAAAATGAGTGAAAAGAGCCGAAGTGCAACTTGATAATCATTATCTAGTGTTAATTAATCAAAATATTTTAAGAAATTGAATGTTACAAAATAATGCTAAAAAAGGTTCCCCCCAGAATGGTATACATGTCAGCAAACAGAAATACCATGGAACTGATAACTGTTTAATAATAAATGTAATAACTTTTCAAATGATCACCTGGTATAACATTTGTTAATGGGTAATTTTTGATTTTACAGAGTTTGTGGTATAAGTTCAACATCTCTGTAATCCAAAGTTTCTGGTATTAGAGCCAACTACCTCTCTCTTGAATAAGTTTAGTTTAGAGAGTTTCTACTGTACATGTTGAAAAGAAATAGTAAATTGCAGTCCTGTTACTTTATTCATCTTCCAGGATTTGAGCCCTGCAGTAAATTGCAGTCCTGTTACTTTATTCATCTTCCAGGATTTGAGCCCTGCAGGATGTGCAGCCTTGTATTTTCATAATTAATTTTTGTTTCTTGTTAATTCAACTTGTTCAAGTTCTTGGTTAATTTTTGATACTTTCCTTTCCTTAAGAATTTCACAGAATGTATATAAATCTTATTGGCAGTTAATGCTGTGGTTTATTTGCAATCTAATGCTTAATTAATTTTATTATATTGGTTTCTTTCTACTTAACATAATTTTGCAGGATTGTATTTTTATTTCTGCATGATTTTAATCACTTGAATCAAGATATGTGACTACACATTGTCCTGTGTTAGTTAGAAAATTATAATTGTTTTCACGAGAATACATACCACATAAGTTTGCTTCCTATGTTGATACCAGTGGTACAGTTTATTCAATCTAGCCACTAAAGATTTGAGATTTTATATGTAATTCTTATAACAGGCCTAAAAGTTAATTGTTTGTTGTTCAGTGTTAAGTAATTGTTAATTTGTATTTATGTAAAATAATACAAGACCTAAAAACATATATATACATACAGGTGTCCCATATAAAACGCAACCTATCAATCACTCATCCGTGAAATTTCAAAAGTCAAGCTTACTCCCTTACTCGTTATTGAAATGGACTCGTCCAACATCTGAACATCGCGGCGACGTAGTAGAACACTACCGATAGTAACAACAATGCAATCATAACGTTCAGTGTATTGCTAGAGACAAGATGGTGTTTTTGCTAGATGAACATGTTTTCATTATCAAGTCGTACTTCAGTATGAAATCAGTGGTTGCAGTGCAAGATTTGTTTCGCCATAAGTACCCAGATAAACCAGCTCCTAACAAAACATCAGTATTAAGGTTAGTTGCAAAATTTAGATCGACCGGTTCTGTTAATAACAAGCAACACAAAAGATCTGCGTCAGTGTTGAATACAGATACAGTCACTGCAATCAAAGGCCTCACCAAATAAATCGATCAGACGTTTGTCTGCTGAAATTAATTTGTCTAAATCAACTGTTCATCAGGCGACCGAACAATTACAATTACGACCTTATCGCATTCAAACGGTTCATCGACTTCTTGAGCTCGACAAAGGAAAACGGCTACAATATTGTCAACGGTTCCGTAGATTTCTGTGTGAGGGAATTAATGTTATGGATTCGTTATTTTTCACAGATGAAGCACGATTTCATTTGGATGGCTACATAAACAGCAAAAACAGTAGAATTTGGAGTGCTGAAAATCCCCACGTTTATCACAAAAAACAATTACACCCGCAGAAGTTGGGCGTGTGGTGCGCGATATCGCGGAAGAAAATAATCGGTCCTATTTTATTCGAGTACACCATTAATGCAGAACGATATCAGGATATTTTATTTCGGTTCATTGCACTCTTGGAAGAGGAAGACAGATACTGCTGGCTACAACATGATGGTGCGACATCGCACTACGCAGCTTCAACTTCTGATTTCGTTGAGAAATTCTTTGGTAATTGTGTTATCAGTCGAGGCTTGTGGCCACCAAGATCTCCAGATTTGACTGCGGCAGATTTTTTTCTATGGGGTTACCTCAAAGTAAAAGCCTACAGCAACAAACCACGAACTCTTGAACAATTGAAAGTCAATATTGAACAAACTGTATTAAATATCCAGCCACAAACTTTGAAAAAAGTTGCAAGAAACGCTGTAAAAAGAATTGAAGCTTGTATTCAAGAAGATTGCGGCCACTTCCAACATTTACTCTAAATGTAAGGTAATGGATGGTAATAATAAAAATTACATTTACACATGCCTTTTTATTATTTCAATACCTACCAATATAAGGTTGGGTTGTGTTTTATATGGGACAGCCTGTATATATATTTATATACAGGCTGCCCCATATATATATATTTTTTATTATTATTATTATTATTATTAATATTATTTAAATTAAACTTTTTGTAGTCCATCTACTCTGTATGTAAATTTTAGCCAATGATAAAATATTTTTTCAGCTACTCCTCATAGTAAAGAATTAGAGAACATTATTACCTTTACTTTTTTTTCATTACAGTGTTTTCAGGCTTAAGCCCATCTTCAGTAATGTTTTCTCCTTCCTTTAAATTTACACATTAAATTAATGTATAATACATTAAAGTCTATAGAACAAATATTTGTTCAGTCAATATTTTTTTTTAATATTTAAAACTTTATTAATATTTAAAATTTTCTTATAACATGATATCTGTATGTTAATGCAGTACTGTCCTGTATACTCATAATACATTTAAAACATAGTAATGTTCTAAATTAAAAAAAAAAAATTATTGACTGAACAAATATTTGTTTATAGATTTTAATGTATTATATTTTATTTTAATGTGTAAATGTAAAGAGAAAAGAAAAATTTTGGAGAAAACATTACTAAAGATGGGTTTATGCTTGCAAGTGCTATAATGAGCAAAAAAAAAAAAAGTAAAGGTAAGAATGTTCTTTAATTCTGTACTTTGTGGAGTGACTGAAAATTATTATATTATATGATATTTACACACTTAAGAAATTTGCTTGTTATGAAATTTCTTTCTCAAACTATTTTAAATTAAATAATTAAAAGAGTGAAAGTGTAATGAACATATGCAATGTGTGATGTTTATGTTATTTCACACTGTATATGAGTAAAAGCTAGGTGTCCAATTCAGTCATTAATAAACATCTATGACATCTCTAGGGCTTATTATAATCAGAAATAAAATTTAACCTATTAGTGTAACAAAAGTAAACATTGCATAGAGAATAACTAGGCTTTGTTTAGTTTTATAAATTATTAAGATTCTGGAAAGTTCTGAATGGAAACCAAATTTCCGGCATTCATATTACCAGACAGTATTTATTTAATATTACCAGAAATCCAAGAATGTATTTATTTTTTTCTATAAAATCAATGTTTTGTGAAACACTCCATATTATTATCTTCTTTGTCACTCCTGACACACTAGGCCATCTCCAGAATTTTAATGAGTAAAATTAACATATAAAATAAGAAACGTAAGTGGCTTCTGATTGTTTCTTTATTACATCTTTTTTTTGGTGTATTTTTACTGTAAATTTTCAATATTTGTTTAAAATATTTTTCATTATAAGTTGAGATGGGTTCATTTTATTATTTCACTTCATGTTTAAATACATAAAAATACAGTACATTTAAATACATTGTAACTTAAAAATAATATATTTTTATGTCAGAAGGGTGTATTAGCTTTAAATTGCTGAATTTTATTTTACATTTAGTTGGTTCATTAAATTATAATCTACTTTATGATGTGTATATTTATGTTTTCTTTTTATTGTTTGATAATATACACCGTCACTGAATGCTTTTAAATACTAAAGATGTATAATTCCAATTTTTGAAATTTAATGGTGTATGGTTAAAGATATAGAACTTTTATTTTTGTGGTTGTTAATTATAGTAATTAGCTATTACAAATAATAACTTGAAAGAGTAATTTTAATGTAATTATTATTATTTATTTTTATTTGTGTAGGAAATTGTACAGTTGTGTCAGAGTTACTGAAATGTGGTTATCGAAGTTTAGAAGCTAAAAATCAAAATGGACAAACAGCAGTCCATCTTGCAAGTGTTCTTGGTAAAAATGACATCCTACTTAAACTGATTGCTCATGGAGCCAATGTTAATTGTCGTGATACTGATGGGTGTACTCCACTACATGTAAGTTCTCTAATTAAAAAAGAAAAATTACTTTATTACTTATTTTGTGTTTTATTTTTGCATGCAAGATGAAATAAAGTATTTTTGAGGGTATTTTGGTGCTATGATAAATGTCAATGTTGGTAGCATTTATATAGGAAAGTAGAGTAGAGTAATGCACGTATGAACTTTTAAAAACTGCTGCTTGTAGTTTCATAATAAAAAATGTTATTAAATCATTATTTCTTTCAAGTTAGTCCTTATATAATAAATGAACCAGGAAATACATTTAAAAATTTTTTTTTAATGTATATACATTGCAATCTGTTCAATTAGTGAACAATAAACACCCCCACAGTCCAATGAGATGAGGGTGAAATGTATGACATATAAATGAAGTATATATTTGTCTTGTCATTAAGAAAATGATTGGCCTGATTTTAAAATCAGGCCGTTCATTCCTGAGACATGTGGTTAATTGAAGCCCAACCACCAAAGTACACAGGTAACCCACTGTCTAATATTTAAATCCATATAAAAGCAACTAGCTTTTACTAGGATTGAACCCCAAATACTTCAGTCGAAAATCAGCTCTTAAACAACTGATTTGTGACGAGTTAACCAGTAGACCAGCCCAGTGGGTTTGTATGTAATTGCAGGAAGTACATAATTGAATAGAACTCACAACTTGTGAGTTCTTTTTAGTCCTTTGATAAACTATAGTCTTGATTTTCAGATTGTAATTTATATTTATGAGATAGTTTCAAAATTTTTCATGGAATGAGCACTTGATTTTTGAAACAGAAATTATGTCAGTAGAGTCATTGTTTGTTAAGTTGGCAGCATTAATGATGTCATAATACAAGCAGAATCGGAATCATATCTTGTTTCTTTTCCATGCATAATATTTCAAATTGTTCATTATTGAACACTAAATATAAGAATTTAGTATTTTTCATAAACAATTACTATCAGAAACATTAACATTGCATGAAAAAGTTAACTTTTGAAGTGGCAATGAAAGTTAAAACAAATTACGTAGTGCTCAAGTATTTCCATAGAGATCTGTTAATGTTGATAACAGTTTTTACTTTGGGCACTTATATACTGCAACAAATTATATAAACTGTGCGTGTTCAAAATGATAGATGTTGTTGAGAAAAGAGCACCGGCAGTTTGAATAATTCTGGAAAGTTGTTACAGAATTCAACATTAGGACCTGAAGTATATCATACTCAACACATTATTTAAAAAAAAAAATTTCAGACCAGAAACAATGAAAATAACATCTAGGCAGCAACCAATATATTCTACCGATTTTGCACCAGCTTATTTTTTATTTTGAAATCAGCTCTGACACGAAAGTGATTAGGTATTAGAAGACTGTTGACAGTTGCATTTATAATTGCAAGCAGCTTAAGAAGATTCAAGAACTGTTCCAAAATTTAAAGTAAAGTATGCAGTTAGTGAAGAGAACATCTGTAAGCAAAGATAATTCTAAACATTTTGATGAATATAATTTCTGTGAACTAAACACACTTAAAGAACATTTGAAGATACCTATAATTAATGCATTAATATCATTTTTTTTAAATAAATAGCCAATGATCAAATAAAATTCTTTTTTTATTAAAGTAAGTGACTAAAGTAACTTTTTATTGATATATACTTTTACTGATACAGTCCAAGTTTGGTCTTGTGAAGTATGGATAATTGGATTTTTACTATGTATGTATGTGTTGTTTTCCAAGTGTTCTGAGTTTTTAAACTCATTATTATTTATTTTACTATTTTGCTTGCATTTATGAAAAACATTTAAATTTGAGCTCATAGTTGTACAAATATATTTCCAGTTTTTAATGCAAAAAAATGTTACATGAACAGAAAAGACTTTAAAAAAGTAATATTTCTTTTAGTGGTGCTGTTTCTTTAATAGGATGCAGGTTGTAGGTTTAGTACCATATAAAGTCATAATTACTTTTAAATTAGATTGGAAGACCCTGTTACATGCTTTGTTTTTGGGATATGTTTAATTTTAATTAGTGGCAGACTCAACTGGTCAGCCTGAAATCATCCAACCTTTGAAAGACCAATCCTAAACAGTAGCTGGATTGATTAGTTTTTTTGTTAACAAAAGCATAGTAACATATTGGCTGAAGTATCACAAAAATCCCAAACCCATTGAGTTTTTGGATAAATAATTTTTTTGTTGATATAAAATAAAGTTTGTGTAATTTCTATCAGTCTGTTAAAAAGCTTTTTATTTTTCACAAAAAAACAGTAACAATTAGAATCATTGAAAATAAAAAAATATAAGAAAAAATTAAACTTAAAAAATAATTTTATTAAGTTAATTTTATTCTGTACTTAAGACTTTTTTCTGTTATAATTTTTGTTGTAGTATGCTTGCCAAAAAAACCTTCCTCTTACAGTTTCATGGTTGATTCAAAAAGGTAGTGCAAATATACAGATTAGAAATACAAAAACAGGTAGGTTTTATTTAACATTGCTATAAATAATTATGTTTTTTATATTATATATATTTTTTATCCAATAAAAACTGAATTTTTAGTTTTTACAAATCTATTCTAATAATATGGTTGCAGGTAACTCTAATCAGACTAATCTCTTGATTAAAAACAAAATTGCAATTTATTCAATAAAAGCTATTGTATTTGAAAGTAAAGCATTTAAATGTGGGTGTAGCTTTAAATGTGACTTTTGAAAGCAGTTGAACTGCTTTTTACAGTTTCTCTAAATTATATTCTCTAATAAATTAAATGTTTGGTGTTATTTAGACACACATTACATGAAGATAAAAAAGTAATTACTAAACACAAATTACTTTAAAAACTCCAAATCTTATATAGTGAAATTCAGAGGTAAACACTCGGAACCATTTGAGATCAAAACAGGATTGTACCAAGGTGATGGAACCCCACCACTATTATTCAACTGCACTCTGGAAATGATAATGAAGGATTGGCTCCAAAAATGTCCCCTAAACTTTTTACATAATTTTTTCACTGCTTTATGTAATAACAATTTTTTTTTGTAATTATATGAAAATTGTCTACATATTCTACAAATATGATGTTTATTATCCCATATAATAAAGATATTAAAATTTTGTGTGAACAGTTTTCAACAATGTTTATTTTAGAAATTTAACATTTTTAAGAAGTATAAAATTTTAGTTATTTTGCAACATCTTCCTAAAGATTCCTTGCAGATGCTAAATAATTCATGTTGAAATACATATATATAACAATAGATTTAAAAAAAATTCATAATGCAACTTTTGCATATGCGATTGTATTATACTGTTTTCAACTTAGGCCACATCCATTTGTCTTGAATTTGTCTTAATGTATAATTGAATATTGATTCATTGATAAAAAAAATAACCATAATTTTTTTTAAGTGTGATTTATTTGTTGTCATCTTATCTTAGAGATTGATGTTTTTGAGTTAGTTTTGCTGGAACATCAGAAGATATCTTTTCTGTCAATTGTGGGGCTCCTCAGGGCTCGGTCCTGGTACCATTATTATTTATTTTATTCATTGGTTATCTTGGTTGAATTGGAAATTTCCCTATTTTCAACATCTAGGAACAAATGAGATTTGCTCTCTTCTTTAGACTCCTAAACTTACTGCGAGAAGCAGATAGTTTTGACAACAGTATTATATTGCTTTGAGTTTCTAGAAGAAGTGTAAGAAATTTCTATCCGTTTCCTACCTCTTGCTACAACTGTCTGTCTCTCTACAAGAAATGTAAGATAGTGGCAATCAAATTCTCGAATATAATTGATTTCTTTGAGACTGATAGCAAGGAATTTAGGTGTAAACTCAGGGATCTCTGTATCTGTACCAAGATTAAACAACAAAATATGATTGTTGAAAATTCAATAATATTATTATTATTATTATTTTAGTGAATATCTATGAAATGTTTTTGTTTTCTGTTTATTATATTTATAATTGTTTTGTATTATTGTAATTATTGTTTTGCAGTTATTAACACAGCATGTGGCTTCTGCTGTTTTGCTGTATTATTATATAATAATACAGCAATAATAATTATTATTATAGGGATGTGATTGCAGTCTTTACTTGGTTATGTAAAACCATTTTTTTTTATTACAGATTGAATTAAATTTGTTAATTATGACATTTAAAAACTCATGTCATAATACTTTCACTTGCATTTATGGTGATGCAATGACTGAAAGTAATAAGTACTTGGTGAAAGCAAATACTTTCAGCAAGTACTTTACTTTTTGAAAATAAATTACTTGTTTGATCTTATATAAACTGTTCTATATAGTTATCTTTTATATGAAAATTGTTGTGATTGTTACTGCTGAGGTAATACGTGCATTAACAAATATTTTCAGGGTGGGTTCCACTTCATGAAGCTGCTAGTCGAGGATACATAGATGTAGTAAAAACTCTAATTAGTATGGGTGCTCCTTTACGACCACGTACTTCAAAGCAAGAAACTCCTGCTCGACTTGCAGAAGCAAATGGCCATATTGACTGTTCAAAAATTTTAGGTTTGTCGTCAGTACTAAATCTCATAATTTTTTTTTATTTACAAGGTTTGATAAAAAAAAATTACATGGAATTTTTTAATTTCCCAGGCTGTATAAGTCCAATTGTCACAATTCCTTTTTTTTTGTATTGGTACACTTGTCCCTAACATATATTTACATTGGTAGCCATGTTGGATGTTTAGTTTATTGTTGGCTGTCGAAAAAATTACATGTATTTTGGTATGGCAGTAATTTTTAACTTGTGGGAAAAATGGAACAAAGAATTTGCATTAAATTTTGCTACAAGAATGTAATGAAATGCAGCACTGCATTGGAAATGTTGAACTTTGCTTTTGGCTATTCAGTGCGATTCAAGTGTTCACAATTGGTACAGATGCTTCCAAGAGGGCCATGGAGATGTTTAAGATGATGAGCACTCTGGACTTCCCAGCACATCAACATCCAATGACAATGGTGAAAAAGTGAAGAAAACAATTATGGACAATCGCTGAATCACTATCACAAAGTCAATAAGGATTACTACTTGGAAGCTCTATGCTGCTTGCGTGAAGCAATGCAAAGAAAATGCCCAGATTTGTGGTGAAACAATTCATGGCAAGTGTATCACAATAACATAAGCCAGAAAAATTTGGGTCATGGAATATTTTTTAACTTTTGGTAATGTATTTTTTAGCACTGAATCCAAAAATAACCTTCATTTTTTCCATCATGTCAGGATGTTTTTACAAGTTGTAAAAAGTTGAAAAATTGCAAAAATGTAATACTTTAAAATAGACAAAAGGTTTTTTTTTATGATAAATTAATATAATATATTAATTTTTTTGGCTTATACTATGCATTCTTATAGCTAAACAGTTGAGTGGTCTGAAGAGGATGGCAGGAGAGGGGGGTTTGGGTTGAAGATGATGAGATGGTGGGAAAGCTTGGCCAACAGGTTGTGACAAGCTCGTGCGCTGTGCAACTACTTCAGTGCTTTTTCAACCATCAGCATGTGTAAATTAGTTTTTTCTGTTCTCCATGATCAAACGTGTTTTTGTCAGTGGAAAATATATTTTCAGACCATAAATCAAACTATCCGTTTTCAAAATGGCTACAAGAGGCTGCAAAAATTCTGCAGATTCTTTTTGTTACATTTGTGGTGAGTTAATGGTGGAAAGGCAAAAATAAATACAACAAGTTCATTTGACAACTGTACCTCACATATCAGAATGAAAATAGGAGATTAAGATAGAACTTAGGCACCCCACTATGTTTGCTACACGTGTGTTGAAGGACTTAGATGATGGTCAAAGGGTGAACAAGAAGCGTTCAGATTTGGAGTTCCAGTGGTGTGGCGAGAGTCATGAAATTTTTTGTTTGACCATTGTTCACGTTTTCAATTTGATGAATAAAAAAAGAATCGTCTATCCGCTTTATGCTTGATTCCACATGGTTCAGATATACCAGTGCAAATTCCACCAGAAAATTTACCTGAAATAGACTGTTTCACAAGGGATTTAAATAAAGATAACATCGAGGAGTACAAACCTGAAGATAGCTCTGCACCAGAGATTTATTCACAGTTTGAACTAAATGATTTTTTCACAAAAGTTTTCCTTGCACCTCTGCATATCAAGTTAGTCTTGATGAAACAATTTGTTGAAGCCTTACCAGAAGAAGGTAATTGTTTTAAGTAGATCTGTGACAAATTTCCAGTCTTGTCAACTGCCAAACTAAAAGAGGGTATCGTTACTGGTCCCTGACAATAGAAAACTTCTCAAAGATGGTAATTTTGAAAAAAAAAATGAAAGGTGCAGAAAAGGAAACCTGGGGAGCCTTTAAAGATGTAGTAACCAAGTTTCTGGGCAATAAGAAGGATCCAAACTTCAAATCAATTGTTGAGACCATGCTGCAGAAGTACAAAAATTTAGGCAGTTCCATGAGCTTGAAGGTTCACTTTGTAAATTCACTTGTGGACTATTTTCCTGAAAATCTGGTTGCTGTTAACGAAGTGATGGGTGAGAAATTTCATCAGGAAAGAAATGGAAAAGAGGTGTCAAGGAAAATGGACTAGTATGATGATGACAGACTATTGTTGGATGTTATATCAAGATGACCCCTATAGAGAACATAGAAGGAAAAGCGCGAAGCAGAGTATCACCCGTCCAAAGAAACTTTGACATGTGGAATAAAATTGTAAGTATTTTACACACTTCATTATTAAGGGGGAGTGGTTTCCAAAGGCATGACATTCCTCATAAAAATTAATTAAATAAATAAAAATAGATTAATTTAAAAATGCACTATAATAAAAATTAGGCTTATTTTGTGGCAATTTTCATGAGAAATTATGGAGTCAGTGACTCCCCCTGCCCACCTCTTCAGATCACTCAACTGTTAGCTATAAAAATGCATAGTATAAGTCAAAAAAGCAAATATATCATATCAATTTATTATTAAAAAAAAAAAAACATTTTATATCTATTTTGTTGTATCACATTTTTGCATTTTTTCAACTTATTACAAATTTTCAAAAACTAAAAAACACAATCATCGCAGGCTTGTTTAATGCATCTCCTCCACACTTCACTGCTTGTTTGTGAATTTTTGGCTGAAAACAACACTGTTATGATGTCTCAGCCTCTGTATGTGCCGAACATGGCCCCCTGCAATTTCTTTCTGTTCCCAAAGCTGAAAAAAGCCATGAAACACCACATTTTGCCAACATTGAAGAGATAAAGACGGTATTGCTAAAGGAGTTAATTGCCATACTGGAAATTGCATTTCAGAGGTGCTTCAAAGATTGGAAAAAGCACTAGCACAAATGTATTATATCTGAAAAGGATTTATTTGAAGGTGACAATAAATTTTTTTTAGAAAAATTGAAATTTGGCGTATTTTTTTTATCAAACTTCATATGTTTATATTGTGTGTTTGAATTTTATCATTGTAGAAGAAATTGTTTATTATTATTGAAGTGCTGTATTTTAAGTATTTATCTTTATTTTTGTTGATGTAATAGAATTGTTTTAAAATAAACTAATAAAAAAAAAAATTAAAATATATATATATATAGCTTTGCAGATGAAGTTGATGTTATTAGCTATATATATATATAGATAGCAATCGTAACACTTTGCTAACTCAGTGAAAGCAGACATCTTCTGATGAATTGTTCCTAATTGACAGTTGTTTCTATGATTGTGCAATTGCATTGGTCTGACAGAAAAAATATTTAATTTTTAGGTAATATTTTTTATTCCAGAAATCAGCTTACTGTAAAATGTCTTATTTCCAGTTAAATTTTTATCATTAAAATTAAGTTAAAAATTGCTTAAGTTAGTATTTTGTTAAAAATATGTTGTAACAAATAATTATTTAGCTTTATTTTTACCTCAGTTGAATTATAAGCAGTGAAAAACTGTATAATTTCTTTCTCTTTCATAGTTATTTTAAATTAAAGACTTTGTAGACAATTAACATAAAATAAATTCTAAATTATTCTGTAGAGAAAATATCTCATATACCAAAATAATTATATCATAAATAAATAGTTGATAGAATAATTTAGTAAAAACACACAAAATGTTCAGTCTAATGGATAACTAATTTTTTTCCATTCTGTAATTTGGTAAGAAGTAAAGTTTTTTATTTAGAAAAAGTAAAGTTTCTTAATTTAGAGAAAAGTTTTATTTAGTATAATTTTTATTTAAGGCCATAAATCCATGAAAGTTAGATATTTTTTTTTTCAATTTGCATGTGCTATGATCATTTAGCCCCTAATAAATTCCAGTAATACACAAGGAAACTAAACCTAATTTTGACTTCAGTTATTTCAAGAAACCAGTTTATTAAACATAGTGTTGTTTATTGATATTTTAATGTTACTTCGCACCTTTTAGTTTTCATGATAAATAATAATTTAATAAATTGTTGATGTGTTTCAGGTGTGGAACCATCAGAATTTAGCAATTCAGGTCTACCCAGGATTAGAATCTAGTATTTGTTTACAATTTTAATTAACCTGTAAAAACAGTATATTCAAATAATTTCAGAATTAGTATGAATTGTATATTGTGTTGTAATGATAAACTCAGGCATTCCATCATTAAATGAGCAACATTTTTGAAACGCCAAGGCTTCCAAGATATACTTATCACTAAAGGTTTAAGTAATGTACCATCTACAAAACCGCAAACTAAAACAATCGGTCTTTCTTTGAATTGTTTGTCTTCAATACACTTTCCATTTTTGAGATAGAGTGTTTTGTTCAGTAAAACTAGAAAAAATAAATCGGTTCATCTCAATTGCTGATATCCTTTGGTTCGTAACCTGTGGTTATTAACTTAATTTTATTTTTCAGTCACTAAAAGTTGCGTTGTCTACATGATCAGCCTCACCTAAAATTTGATTATAACAAATAGAATGTCTCGGCCAAAATTTCTCTAGCCATCGATTAGAATCTCTGAACATTGTAACTTCTCTTTACTTAGTTGCAGTTTCTTTCACTTATAGTTGCAGGATAGGCTCAGAAATTGGAAAATTTCTTGATCCTGCATGGGTGAACCATTTAAATAAAATGGAATTTATTTCCATATTTTTCCTTTTAGTCTGCCATCGACAATTAGCATTCCTTTCATCCTTAACCATTCTTCCTTGATTTTATCATATTTTTTATAATGCTGTAAATTTGTGTTTTCTTGCATTTAAACTTTTCACAGAATTCTTCCATGTTTGTTTTAGAAATTAATAACTTCTATTTTGTCTTTTAAACATAAAATATTTTTACTTGGCATAATTAAGAGCAAAATTTGAAAAAAGAGAAATGCACATGCATAAATCTAAAATAGGTTACAGTATTTAGAGTGTTAAATTAAACAAAAAATAAATAAACTCTAAACTTATATTCAAACTCTAAATATATCATCTAAATTAAACCAGGCATTTTTTTTATTCTGCTTACATTATCACATATAATGAACAGGAAAACTGTTGATGGTGTATTATGCATAAATACATCCACATTTATAATCCGTTTATAAAGTGGAATTTATATTTAAATTAACAAAATTACATAATTTTGTCGATAGCAAAAAAAAATATTTAATATTCAAAAAAAAGATCATTTGCTTGATTTAACAACTGAAACCTAGCAATTCCTGCACGAGTTCTTTTAGATATTTTAGATTCCTCACTCTTCCCTCCATTTATATTTTTCAGTTACTATTTATTTCAATAAGTTTCAGTAAGCAGTCAGAACTGAAACATAATTCTTTCATACTTATGACACCTAGCATAAAAATCTGTCTTACCCAAAACACAGGACATACATCTATAAATATCTACCTTATTATGCTTGTTTATTATAAGCTACTACCACGTATTAAAATTGAAGCCAATCAAACAGGATTTAGGGAGATTTTGCTGGTGATAATATTCGGTAAGCGAATATCTGTGTGATGAGCCATAATTGTCTATTTTTCATCATTTTCTGGATACTCAAACAAGGATAATCAAAATGTGTTATATCTTATGGAAATTATCTTTAATTGTGCTTTATTTGTAATATGCTGCTGTAGTATGGTTGAAAATAGTGTGTTATAACTGTAATTTTGGTATTAGTTTGTGACACTGTTGTTTTACACTACACTTGCCATATTGATTTATTATTTCTATATATGTGGTGTTATGTGATAATAATGTAAAATAAATAAATAGATATCAAACAATCAAAACGTAAAACTAGAACAACAATAAATGCTCGTGACAAAATGAAAATTATTATTGCTTCCAATCATAGTGTTCATTGCTTTCAGTAAAATTATTCTTAGTTGATATGTATAGAAATTCTAAGAAACAATTAACTTGTTGACAAAATATAGCGCATGGATTGTTGCCTGCTACTGAACTTTATTAATGTCAGTCAGTTTATAGGCCAAAAATTGCAGCCATAAATTAGACAGCTTATTTTGTGCTAAACAACAATTAGTCATCTAGTGCATTTATTATTTTACAAATTGTGGTTTGAGTACAATCTGTTTTTTAATCATTTTATTTTATTACAGGTTCTTGTTTTTTTAAATTTCCTTTCAGTTGTATGGGATTAATTTAACATGTGAAATTAAAAGTAAAATCGATGTTTCTTTTCCATTTCAGTCTTCAAGAGATTAATTTTTATTAAAATAAAACCATATATTTTGAGGAGGTTTCACTATAATAAATTATGGTAAAAAGCTTTTGAAAAGACGTGCAGGCAGTTTATTAAGACACATTGAAAGAGGGATTTTCTGATTGTTAATAGTTTACAGTTAACATACTTATAATTTTGTTTGGTTTGTTTTATAAAAGTGTTATTATTTTTTGTACTTTATATTATATTAGAAAATTAAACAAACTGGAATAAACAAATTATGTTCTTTCTTAGAAAATAAGGGTGTTTAGTATAATACACATATATATCTACATAATATGAAACAGATTATTTATGTCTATTATTAAAAAAAAATAATAGATGTTATTATTATTGAATGGTGTTATTGAATTCAGTAGGCTTGGATTGAATTATATACATAGAATTTAGGGAATACCAAAATTGATGCCAGTACTTGTTAATTGTTAACAATTTTTCTTAGTATTAAAACAAGTTAGCTTATGTTTAGGCTTGCACGCATGCGCACGTGTGTGTTTGTGTTAATGCTTTAGAAATTGTTCAGTAGGTATTTGATTATAGATCTAGAATACTTTTAACAAAAATTTAATTTTTCACTTTTGTTGGCTTTAACCATTACTAATCTTGTAATATTTTTATGCTGCTTTTCTTTTATGGATAATAAATAAAGAGGTAAATACTGCAAGTTTTTTTTGTTATAAAAAACTTAATTACATTTATATTTCATCTTATTCTCATGTTATAATAATTGGGTCCTTATCTGTCAATTAAAATTTAAAGAATTTGTGTGTCTTATTGTTCAAAGAAATACTTAATTATCAAAAATGAAAAACTAGAATGATTATCAATTTGGGATAACAATCTTTAAGAATATTGATAAAAATACTGTGAAAGTAATTACTGAGATGATTCTAAAGTTCATTTTATTGAATAAATCAATCAAAAAATAGTTTTTAAAAATAGACAGTAAGAAAAAGAAGATAATATTAGTTGTTGGCTGGTTGGTGGGGGGTGGGGAAGAATGAAATATTCTTCCTATATTCCTAAACATGTTTTTAAACAAATTTAATATATTTCAGAATAAATTAGTTCATAAAATGTATAAATAAAGTATAATTTTATTAATATAATAGTTAAAATGTTAAATAATATCAACTCATCTTCTAAAAAGATGTTACAAACATTTTTGAAAAATTCAACAAATTTTTTGCTACTAACTGTCAAAATGTATTATCATTGTATTTACTAACTTACCATTGCCTGAGTAGGACTCTATGAGAATAAACAAAAATGCAACAATTTATTTGATTCTACCAAACCTGCTTATATGCTGATTAGTGTGCTCTGGCTACTGATATGATAAAATTGCTCAAAATTAATGCTTGTGTAAAAAGCTAAAGAAAATAAGTATAAGTTAAAAAACAATTAAAAAAGGTATGAGAATATATTGATTTAATTAGATGTATTAGATTTTTCATGCATAATATAAACTCTTTTTCTCAAAACTTTGAGTGATACTGGGTACATTTGGATTTGAAATAAACTTGAAAAATATTCGAAATTTTATTAATAAATTTTAATATTAATTTATTATTTAATTATTGTTTCTCTTTATAGATTTTTTCAAAGTTTGTGAAGGCAGTCAGAGTTGTATACTCTCTACTCAGTATTCTGTATTCTCTCTTGATGTAAGCAAATAACAGTATTCAAGAATATCAGATTTATAGAAAAAAAATTTTCTCTGAAAAAATTTTCTCAAGATGAAAGTCAAGTGTTTAAATTTTCTGCTTAGGATGGGGATGATTCCTCCAGTAGTTGTTTGAAGTACTATTTAATGTCTTTGTTTAAATTGATACAAAATGAACTTGGTCAGTGTTTTTTTTTAATGATTGAGCCATTCAGAAGCATTGAATCAGACAGACAGACAGCTAGAAGCCTATATGTGAAGATAATTATCTCAAAAGAAACGTATTATGCTGTACACAAGATTCTTCCACCATCACCAATATCCTAATGCTGTATTGGTGTTTTGTACCAATTTTATTCTCTTATTTATCAGATGGACTTATTGTCCTATGGTCAAACGTTTTATATTTTTGTGAAATGTTAGAGCTATATTCTGGTAGCTTCTTTTATTTCAAAGTGGTGGCAGCTGTTGTTCTTAAACCGTAACAATAGAGAGGAATTTTTCATTGCCAAGCCAACACCACCTGGTTTTCCTCCATTCCTTGTCATCTTATTCCTATGTGAGCAGCTATACTTTCACCTTTATGCTTTACCATCTTTAAGTCTAATGTCAGTCTATGAGACTTCTGTTACTGTATGGCATCGTTCCTTTCTCAGTAAACAGTTAAATACTTATGTTTGTTTTCAATAAACATATTTATCATTTTCCCTTTGGACATTTTATTTTAAAAGATTTGAAAAAAGTATGTCACAAGAAAAACTGTAAAAATACCTCTTTAATAATCATTGGTCAGTGATATGTCCAGTATCTTTTGAGACAGTGCTTATGATATTGCTAATTCATGTAGGCAATTTTTAGCACTACCTAAACCAACAAAAAATTCAATTACGATTGACAGTTTTTTTTTGTAATTTAAATTTTTACTTTGCTCCTTCAATTTCTTAGTGGAGTTCAATTTGTTTAACAAAATTAGTGAGGCCTCTTTTTTCATCATATGTTTTATTAATTACTGTAGAAAGGTAAATTAGGCAATGAACAAGTAACCAAGCATTATTTTGATTAACTAAAAGTGATGTGGTATGTAATTATTTTGTACTGAACCTCCATTACTTGAGAAATATTAAGTGGATACATTTATTTTTTTTATGATATGAAATAAGGTTTCTCAACCAAATTACAGTTTAGAATAAAAAAGGATGTACCTGTTGTAGAAGGAGACAGTAATAGAGGGCATTTATGATGATGCTGAATGAGCATAGAGACTATTCTGGTGAGGCGAACTGTTATTTTTTGTTACATGTTTCTTTCTATTTTCACAGTTGATGTAAACATCTTGATATATCCATGATAGAAATTTCACAGAACATACTGTAGAAGAAAAATGTATTTTTTTTTTTAAATCATGAGTCATTGGTTTTAAACATTACTTTGATTATGTACTTGTTTGTTACCTTAGTAATTTAGTGAAATTTTCTTTATAGATAATTTTAAAAGCCCAGAACCAAGAACATTAAAGCAAAGTTGGTATCATGGTACTCTTGGGAGAATTGAAGCTGTCGCAATGTTGACACAAGCTGGTAACAAAGATGGAAGTTTTCTTGTCCGTTACAGTGATCGAAGCGATGCTGATATATTGACTATGATACATGATAAGAAGGATTATCATTTCCAAGTTCAGAGAGAGGTAAAAATTCAGAATTACATAGAATTTTTTTCTCTTTTGTATAGTTATTTGTTTTCTTTTTGTTTATTAAAAATAAATCAATATTATGTAATTTTTCAGAGATTTGAATATTTAAGTATTTAAATGTTTATCTTTTATTATCTTATTCATTATTTTGAGTAATAATATGTGCAGAGTAAATGAGTTCATGAGAAGACACAAATTCAGTAATACTGTGTGTTAATTCATCAAAAAAGTTCAACATTTTTATATTGTCACAAAACAATTCAACCAGGTTCCCTAATAAATTATTTTTTGGTGATTTCTCTTGCACTCCACATGTAGGATTTTAATTGAGAAATTGTGACTGAAGTAAAAGAGTAGACGTGTGAGAATTATGTATATTATATTGTATATTATATATTTTTATTATGTTGTTGATAAGATATTTTTAACTCATAGTAGTTTAAGAATTTCCTTGTTAATGAAATAGATCCTGTTCAATGTTGTGTTGTATCATACAAAGCAAAGTAATAAATAGTTTAACAAATTGCTTCCTAACAGAAAAATATAATTATCTCGTTAAAATTAAATAAAATTACTTTTCAATTTTTTCTTTTTGTAGATGTGTTTATGATATTTTGGTATTATACAATGAAAAAATCAGTTTAGAGCATGATTTACTGCTTAAAAATTAAATAATATTCTTCAAAATATTTAACACACTTTAGAAATAGAAAACAGTATACATATTGTTTTTTTTAAATATGAACATAAAAAACTGAAGCTTTTAATTTATAAATGCATGTAGCTACTGAAAATGAGTTTACTGTATTAGAAAGAAATTAATTAATAATTGTCAATTTAAATATAAAAATAAAATGAACAAATTAACCACCTTGAAAAAACAAAAAGTAAATTTTTTAAAAAACATTTAATTAAGTAAAAAATTGCTTTTAAACTAACAGCAAAATAATTTAATAACTTAATAACAGAAAATCAAATTCAAGTGTTTTTATTTTAGCAGGTTTTATAAAATGAAATATGAAGAGTAAAATCGCAATAAACAATGTACTTGAACAATGACGATCTAAAACAACTTAATTCTAGAAAATTTATTTTTACAAATACTGACTACTATAAGAATTTTCTCAAATTGTGCAATTACCTCGATAAACACCAATAGATACATTATGTATTCTAGCAACCCGTTGCATGTGTGAAATAATAAATACTGAAATGTTAAGACGCCTCTCTTGTGAAGAAATTGATTTAGGTGATTATGATTCATTAGACTGTGCAACCTATTTGAGGAAAAAAATCAGTAAAGCTTTAAAATCAGATAATGAAAATTGTTCTAAGACTGGAGGTCTTCCTAAGGTCATTACTATAAAAATTTTGCTAGTCATGTTGACTAGAAATATCGATGTATCTCAAGGATTTTCTAATGGTACTATAGGTATTGTGAAAAGTATAAAAAAAAAATGTTGATGATAAAAGTGATGTTCAACAAGTAATGATTACTTTATCTTCTGAGGAAGAACGTACAGTTGAAAGAATAAGTGTTAAATTTGAATTTATGGACAAAGTTTTCATCATGCGGAAACAATTTCCTATATGTTTAAGCTATGCTATCACCATATATAAATCACAAGGAATGAGTATAAAAAATGCCTTCATAGATGCTGGTAATAATATTTTACAGTTGGTCAAGCATATGTTGCTTTTTGAAGAACGTCTATTGAGGGATTGCATTTATTCAATTTTGATCCATCCACGATCAAGGTCAGTTCTGAAACAATACATGAATACAATAGATTAAAAAGTAAATATAGGTCTGATCTTTAGTTCTTGAAGAAGGAAAAATGAATTTAAATAAAGTCCAGGATGATATTTGGGTTATGCCTAAACATATCAATGAGTGCCAAGAATCGAATGATGCAAGTGATATAAACCTCACAAAAGATAGAGAATTGCATGGATTATCTAATGATGATTCAGTTATTCAATGTTTGTTTTATTGTTCATTATTAAAGAATGAGATCCTGAAATTACCGAAAAATCATATATTACATATGTTACTTAAAAATTATATAAATAGAGCAAACCTAGACATGATAAAAATAAGAAAATTTGTACATAAGAATTTCAATATTCATTGACAAGATGCTGTTGAATTTTTCACATATTTAATTGACAAAGTTGAACCTTTCAAGAACATTATAAAACACACTATCCAATATACGATTATTTGTGCAAATGATAAATGTAAGTATGCTTCAGAGCACAAAGAAAATAATTTAGTTTTCCACATAGATATTAAAACGGTTAGTTTAAAGAAAAATAACAGTTTAAGTCTCCGAGATTTAATTCAAAATTTTAGTGAAAAAACTCATGTCGAAGGTAGTTGTACTGAATGTGGAAACATAGATTTCATACGTAGAATGGAAATTTATTCATTAGGAAAACTGTTGATTATTCAAATAAAATTATTTGAAAACGATGCAGTATGTTTACGCAAAATAACTGAAACTAAAGGAATAAAAAATCTAATGATGCTTGCAAACGATTCCGGAAAAAATATAAAGTTATAAGTGCAATATTTCATCACGGGCAGTCAATGAAAGAAGGACCATTATAATAGCATGATCAAAATTGGAAAAAATTAGCTTAAGCTAATGATTTATTAATTGTAATAAAAAAAAGTTTGTCATGAAATTCCAAAAACATTTATGTTTTAGTTTTAGAACAAATTTGATTTTTTATTAGATACATGAATATAACTGACAGAAAGTTATTAGCAAACACATGACAGATACCAGAATTTTTATAAATATAAAAATGAAAACAGTTTCAATTTAACAAATGAACAGTAAACAAAAAACATGATATCCAAACTCCCAAAACAATAAAATTGTTAAGGTTAAGGTACTAGTCCTTTGGGACTATAGGCAGCCCTTCACGATATCATTATAACAAGATTGTCAAATTAATTTGAGTGTTTTAATTTATCTTATGATTATTGCAAGTTATTTGTATTAATTTAAAAATAATTTAATACATTACATTTTTATTTTCTCTTCTAGGGTCCATATTATTTTATCGATGATGGTCCATTGTTGGATTCTTTGGAACATGTTGTTGAGCATTACTCTCTGATGCCTGACGGTTTGCCGACAACATTACAAATTCCAATGCCACCTAGACCAAAGCCTCCATTGCCACCACCACATTCATTTTCTGAGGTATATGACTGTTAATTTTGTTCTAAGATGTCTCCTATTACAAATAAAATTTACAGTATTTATCTTATAGTATCGATTCATTGGCTCATTATTAATATATTACTCGTTAATTAGCCATAATGCCATAGTATTTATATTTTAATAGCTTACATGTTATTTGAATGAAACTAGATTTTTTATTAGTGGTATATTTTATGACATAAGAGTACATATACTTAGTGGCAAATAGATTAATCCAAACAGTATTTTTAACAGAAATTTTTTTTTAAAGAAAAAATGTTTTAACTGTCAAACTTACTCAAATTTAATAGTTTATGTGTCCTTTGTTTTTGATTATCTCATTAATCCTCTTTGGCATTGATTTCACTAAGGTAGAACAATGATTTTTGATTTCTTCATCATGAAGCTAAACCTGTATCACTAAACTAATAAGGTCAGTTTTTATGCTACAATTCATTTTCCCAAGTCTTCTTTTTAGTATGGCCCATAAATTTTTAGTGGGATTCAGGTTGGGGGAGTTTCCTGGCCATGACAGCACTCAAATGTTTTGGTTTTTGAAGAACTCTTTTGCTTTTTCTGATGTGTGACATGGTGCAAGGTGCTCTTAAAAAATGAATTTTGGGTTCTTCAGCATAAGTGGGACTATTCTTCTTTGGCATATGTTAATGTATTGGTCCGATTTTATCATCCCATGCGTCTTCCCAAATCAGCTGATTTGGAAGTCAAGAGTTTCAGCTTTCAAGTCCTAGTAAAGTCAGTTATTTTTACAAGGATTTGAGTACTAGATCGTGGATACCGGTGTTCTTTGATGGTTGGGTTTCAATTAACCACACATCTCAGGAATGATTGAACTGAGAATGTACAAGACTACACTTCATTTACACCCATACATATCACTCTCTTTCATCCTCTGAAGTATTATCCGAACGGTATTTACCGGAGGCTAAACAGGAAAAAGAAAGTCCATTCTTTATGTTCCTTTGTCCATTGAAGTCTTTTTGTCTTCATAACCTTTGTCAGTAACTACTTATTTTTAGGTTTCTGAGCAATCCTTCCCACGGCCAAAAATCTTCTACAAACTGTCATATCAGAAACATTAGTCCCACTGACTTTCAAATTCTTACTAAGGTCAACAGTTGACAATCGTGGATTAATTTTGCTTTTTCTTATTAGTAACTGATCCTGTGTAGGCATGGTTTTCTTTTTCCATCCACATTCTCCTTTTCTCTTTGGAGAGATGGAACCCTTTTTTCTAAACCTTTTTATTATTTCATTTACAGTGCCTAACCCCACACTATACTCACTAGCAATCTGTCTTTGAGTCATTTGTATATGTTGGGACTGAGCAACATTTTTTGACCACTTTCATGAGGTTATATCCATTGTATTAACTAGAAACTAATAACAAACTTATAGCAGAAACTCACAAGGTCACCAAAAACTAACTGACAATGAATTATAAAAGCACAAAAATCACTAATTCTGTTTGTATATGAACTAACAACAAAACCTGAAACGCCAAACAGCGAGTATTCTGCCACAGAATGAAAATTCAGTATAATATAACAGTGTATATATATAGTAATATTGTTATCAGTAATTATTTACTGAATTCATATGTTTTAATATTTTTGGGGATATAACAGGAACATAATTTTTAACTTGCATATAATTAATTACCAAAGCTGTATATTTTTAATATTCTGAGCTTGTAATGTAAAAGAAGAAGTGAATTTAACGCATATTAGTGTCAGTATTTTCATTTAAAAAATGCGTATATTGTTGATAGGAAGCTATACATTGCCTAACATAATTTTTATATTGATTTACATCAGAAAATTCAACACTAAGAAAAAATTATGATATTTTCACAGTATTTTTTTCTGTGTGTATAGTTTGCACCATCAGTTTATTAACTTGGAATAATAGTCTAGTTATTAGCATTACATTAACTGTTTTCAAAAATGTGGATTGTGAATCACATTCATGTTAGTATTATTATTAATTGAATTAATTATATCTAACAATATCAATTATTTATGATTGTCTCATTTGTAATTGTTAATATTATTTTACAGTTTTATGAAATCATTATTAATGTTATTTGATTTTGCTTCTCTTTGCTAACAAATGTGTCAGTTTATAAAATTACCTAATGTTTATATATCCAATTTACTTATATTCATCAACATTTATTTTTAGTTCTCTATATCATATGAGGTCTGTTCAGAAAATAACCGAACATTTTTAGTTATACACCAACAAAGATATTTAGTGAGGTGTGATTGGCAGCTGTGTTCTGCATAACCTCCTCTGTAACCACATGTTTTTGGATTGTTGATATCTTGTTTAATTCTCATGTTATTGTTATTTGAGTGCAACTTGTTTAAGTGTTAGTAGCAATTTTTTTAATATGTAATTTTCAGGATAGAAAAATAAAAGTTTGATACATTTAACCTTTTAATCCCTACGAACGTTCTGGTACATTACAATATTATTTACTATGCTCATCCATGAACATTCATTTTGTTAATACTAGTAACGCTCTCTGTTATGAATTTAAGGTACTTTTTTCTATTTACAAACGTAAAACATTCAGAAGGTTGTGTTTTTTGTTACTTTCTTGAATTGTATTTACCTTGCTCTCTGGGAGAAACATTTTAGTTATATTTATGTTATTCCATGTGTAGTTAGTGCTTTGTGTTGTAACGGCTAAATCTCTTATTCATGATGATGAAATAATTTTATATCTCACTAATCCTGAATTAGACATTGAAAATACGTAGGAAATTATTGGTAATTATAGTATAATATTAGGCATGAGTAATTATGACAGTTCTGATACTGCCAAAACTGAAATATCATCACACACTCCTGCACTTTCAGAAATTAGTCGTAAACAGATTTGTAAATATTGAACAGTTTAACATATAAATAGAATATTATGTCTTTAGAATAAGGTAAGTTGATTTTATTTTTATTGAAAATTGTACTTAAATTTTGATATGTATGCTGTTTTATTATTAGAATGAGGTATTTTCCCTGAGGGGAATTGTTATTTTGGCTACATTTTCTAGTTGGTATGTTTAGTAGGCCTATATATAATTTTATTTTTTTTTACGCTTATAATATAAAGAAAGAAAAAAAAACAGTACTAAGCGTACCTGTACAAAAATATTTTACTTAACAGTGGAACATTTATTTATAATTAGGGATTCCACCCCCTTAGGTTATTTGTGACCTTTTGTACAGTTATTTCATAATATGCAGGCCCTAACTAAGTTAAAAAAATAATAGAAATCAATTGCTGTTTGTGAAAATAACATATTTTAAAAAATAAAGTATTATTTGGGGGAAAACAAAAAACCCAGGTTGTAGGCACAGTTCATACTGTGCCTACACAAATTCATAGGCACAGTGTGTTGCTGCCACACAAATTAGTGTGGCAGCACCTGCAATACGAGCAACCAACTTCACTTCACCTACGCTTCATGCATATGAACTTTTCTCTTGTCACAATACTTTTCATCCAATCCCACATGCAAAATCAATAACTATTAGATCAGGTTATCGTGGTGGCCCAGAGTACACCCTGTTGCAGCCAATTCATCCCCTGGAAATTCTCTTTAAGTATATCAATAGGCACATGAGAAGTAGGAAGGCACACCATCATGCTGAAAGTATATGGTATCTTGATGCTACTGAAACATCTTCTAATAGCAGCAACGATTGTTCTTTAAGGAGTTCCAAGTAAATGTCGGAATTTAGACATCCTGGGAGAATGATTGATCCAATTAGCTAGAATTGTAAACTAGAAGAGACCACACATTAACACTAAATCAGTGTTGAAAATTACATTCTACCATCACGCCTGGATTGACTTCTGCCCAAGTATATTTGTTACAAATGTTATTGGTACCATTCTGAGTAAATGAGTCTCATCAGTAAATAAAATGAACAGTGTAATCTGTGTTTTATATTCAACCAGTTGTAATATTGCAAACGAAGAGGAGGATCTTTTGTTTGAAAATTTTGTAAGTGGTTGATTATGGTAAGAGTACAGCCATTACGAAATGTCCTCCACACCATAGACTGGGAAACTCCAAATCGCCAGGAAAGGCAATTAACACCTAGACTGCATTGAGTAGTCTCAATAATGGTTTCATCAATATCAGCTCATGATGGAGAGAATGGTCACAGTGAGCACTAATGCTAGAAATGTACCTGTTTCTTAATGTATGGAATCTTCCACTAATTGTTTTAGGATTTGGAACTCTGCGGTTAGAAAAACATCTTTGTACTCTGCAGCTACAGTAACTGCATTTCCATCACACATCCCCAAGATTAATATCATGTTGGCATATTCCTTAGTCATAAATAACAAAGGCATTGTATGATACCAATTACAACACACACACACACTCACTCACTCACTCAATTAAACTTCACTGTCTGTACTGGCAACAATTCACAGCAGTAACGAAGAAGATGCAATGCACTGATGACATGACATAAAATGCATTGTTGGCCAGCTGATTTCTATGCTACCAACTTACAAAATCATAATTTCTTAAATTTTCAATTTGACAGGGAAAGATACATAAACTTTGTTGTCTGAATAACATTACTATTGGGTTTTTTTTTTATTTGATTAGTCGTTTAATTTTATTTTCATCTTTATATAACACTATTTTTTGTATTTTTGCACTTTGTAAGGAAGCAAGCAATGCTTCATATGTGTGATCCCTTTGTTTTCATTCAGTAAGTATTAGTAATAAAATAAAATTTCTTGAACATGTATTTGTTTTTTTTTGGGCTATTTTACATCATTTTCTCAGAATTAAATTCTCTAAAAGTTTTGATAATAAATTGTACACACTTGTTGGTCATTTAGCAAAGCTTTTGTATTTTTTAAAATAAAAAAATGTGTTTTTGAAGAACAAATTTTTCTTTTTTATGTCAGATGTTAGAAAATTATTGAAGATATAATTCTGAACCTGTTTTATTCAATTATCAAGTCAAAAACCATAAGAAACCGTAAAGTTTACCCTTTAATATGAGTTCCTAGAGTTTTAGTATGTTTTATTTTATTCTTTACCCAGGAATCAGGGCGAAATCTTTCACTGGCCGTAATTCGCTAATAGAGCATTTGCAGACCCATGTTGTATGGGTCGCATGCGTCCATGAGTCCCATGTTATATTGACCCATGTTAGAAAACTTTTTTTATTATTTTTGCTAGTAAACTGAGCTCAGAAAGTGCCAGTTACACTATGTGATCATCCTGTATATCACAAAAAATATGTTTTTGTATAATTTAGAACAGAGTTTCTCAACCTGGGGGGGGTTTTTATGAGAAAAAAGATTTATTATAAACATTTTACTTAGATTTATTAAGTACACGTGTGAAGAATATAGTTAATGAGATAGTTGCTTTTTTTTCATTTATAAGTTTCTCCATATGTGAGAAGCACAAAAGCAAATTGTTTTCAAGTGATAAAAAGATAATTCCTATATTTAGTTTTTAGAATAACCATAAATGAAAAACCCCTTTCACAAAGGTAAGATGTGGCAAAATGGATGTTTTCAATGCGTCTTAAATGTTTTCAAATTTCCATATTCACTTCGACAATCAAGCCAAAAAATTATCTAAATCTTCATGTGTGAATTGTAGTTGTAATATTTCACCAGCACAGACATTTCGATTTGTATACTAGATTGTGGATACCATTGTTCTTTGATGGTTGGGTTTCAATTAACCGCACATCTCAGGAATATTCAACCTAAGATACAAGACTGCACTTCATTTGCATTCATACATATCATCCTCACTTATCCTCTGAAGTAATACCTTATTTATGGTGGTTCGGCAGCTAAACACAAAAAAAAAAGAGAAACATTTCAATGATCTGATTGTGAATCTTAACTGTAACTTAGTAGCTGCAAAAATGTTTTCACTAAATGGATTCAGAACCTATCTCTTTGAGAAATCATTTTTATCTTCTAGGAAATACTTCGTCAACTGAATTTTTAGCTCTTTCAAATGCATCTTCATGCTACCCAAATTGTGGTAAATAATAATGTTTTAAATAATTTTTCTCACTATTATCAGAAGTGAGTGGAAACATATCAAATTTTCTGCTTTGATGGCAAATAATCCAGATATCAAGCTTCTTAATGAAAGCATGAACTTTTGTCAGTCATTAATAAAATGTTTTTATCATCTTCCTGTAAATTTACATTAAAGTTGTTTAAATATGAAAATACATCAGCTAAGTAAGCTAATGGCAGCACGTACTCTTTATTCTGTAAAAACATTGAGAATAGCATTTTTTTATTTTGGAAAAGCATTACTGATTCATCTCACAATTCCAGTAACACTTTCTCCCACAATAGCCATCTGACTTCTGTATGGAAAAGAAGAGATTTTTTCTTTTCACCTATTTCATGCATTATTTAGCAAACAGCCTGTTCTGTAACTGACTTTTAATAAAATTAACCAATTTTAAAGCTTCACAAAGAATTTGTTTAAGATTTTCCGTTATATTTTTTATAGCAAGAGCATGTCTTTGAAGAAAACAGTGCTTCCATTCTGCCCTTGGTATAAGACAGTTTTTCACAAATCCACTATTATTGCCTTTGCACCATCACTACATACTGCAATACATTTTTTTCAGCCTATGTTATAGTTTTTAGTAGCCAGTTAAGATCGTCAAAAAGACATGTCTGGTTGCACGACCAGGTATTGATTTGCCAAACAACATGTTTTTTTGATTGATGTGTCCCTATCGCATTCATATTTCTCAAAACATAAGAAATGAGAAATGTTTGCCACATTTGATGATCATCAAATTGAATACTAAAAACTTAACTTGAACTCACTTACTCAATTGTCTGATCACATCATCAGCAGCCTTGTCATCGATTCACCTTGATACCTTGTCATTAGAAAGCAGAATTTTTTCTATTTTTTTGCTTCTTCCACCCTCTATTAAAACACTGGTTGTATTGCAGCAGGTATTTGAGGTTTTCGTCAATTGTATGGGGTTTGGACATCGTAGCTACTCTTAATGTTATGAGATAAGATGCTTTAAGTGTACTTTGATCAGTCCATGCTGATCAAAGCCATCTTGATTTACAAATAGAAGCTGGTTTATTTCTCAAAGTATGTAATTTTCTTTCAAAAAGTTCCGAGAATTTGCTTTTATGATCCAGATGTGTAGTTTCCTAGTGTCAAATTAATTTTGGTGGCTTCATACTTTCATCAGAGAGGACTTCAAAGCAAATAACGCACTGTGGCTTTCCATCCAATGAGGTAAAACCGTAATTTGAATAACTGTCATGGTATAATCTTTTCTTTTTATCAATTGATTCACTAGATGTAGGTAGCTCACTTCATTTTTTCACAAATTTATCCATTTTGCATAAGAATCTAATTTAAAAAAACATTTACATAGTTTGATCTCACACTAAAAAACCAAAACCTCAATTATTACTATTTTCTGTGAAACTACACTTTTAAAAACCTAAATAGATCATGAAATATTTATTATATTCTTTTTTAACTTTTTGAGGGTCATGGAGCTAAAAAGATTGAGAATCATCAATTTAGATATTAATCTGTAGTTTAGATTTTTAATGTAATTGTTACCATTTGCTCTGGTTAAGTTTTATCATCTCTACCCTTCAACCAGAAGGTTTGGTTAGAGATCTACTCCGTGTTTCAAAGAGAATATAAGGGTTTTAAGGTTATGCAATATTTATTAAATTTACATTCATAAATTATATATGAAATGAAAGAGCAACTCAAACAGTTTTTCCTATAAGTGTTCAATGTTAGCACCATTCGTCACATGGCACACGTCCATCTAAGAGTTCATCCCATACTTTAATCAATAAGTCTGGAGCAATTGATGTGACAGCTGCTTCAATCCTATGTCTCAAGTCAGGTAGGTCAGCTGGTAAGGTTGGCACATAAATTCTTTGGGGGTTTATCTTCATAAACACCCAAAAAAAAAAATCGCACAGGGTTAGATCAGGCAAATGTGGAAGCCACAGAAAACAAGCCCTATCAACTGGTCCCTGGCGACCAATCCAGTGGCTGAGGAGAACTCCTTTCAATCAATCACATTATGTCAGTGAGGAGGTGCACTATCTTGTTGCAAAATAAAGTTCTGTGGTTCATATTGCAGTTGAGAAAAACTTTCATGTTCAACATTGTCTTCGAACACACTCAGCGTCCTGTACTCTTCTTTTTACAAACACAGTCAGTGGTTTCAAATTGTTTATACTATCTATAAGTGTTATTGTCACTACGGGATCACAAAAGAAAGCACAATAAATGGTAATTAAAGATTCACACTTCGCAAACTGTTAAACACAGAACGCTTTCTGTTTCGGGTTTGCCATCTTTGCTACTAATGCTTTCAAGTAGAAGGTAAAGAAGGTACAGGAAACAGTTTATGAGCTGTGCACAGCTAAAACTGTTTGCATTTTCTTTTGTTTCATGTATAATTAATCATTTTACATGATACTTTAGAAATATCACATAGCTTTAAAACCCCAATATTCATTTTTAAACACTCTGTACATCCTTATCAAACATGTTTTTTTTTTTTTTTACTTTCTACAAAATACATTTCTCATATTAAAAAAAAAGAAGAAATAATCTCTTACTGAGGTTTGTCTCTTGTTACTAAATCTATAAATAATTCTATTTTACATTTTTTAGTATTAATTTATTAAAGAAACATGGTCATATATATATATATATATATATATTGTTATTATATTATATATTATTATGATCACATGAAAAAGTTCATATTACTCCAGAGCTTAGTAATATTAGAAGATAATGTGGTAAATTGTTGATATACTTAAGTAATATAAGAAAAGAGCTAGCTGTATAAAAAAGTGAAAGTATAAATTTTTATAAAATTTCACATTCTTACAAAAATATTCATAAAATTTCTGAAAATTGGTTCTCTTGCCATTTTTTGTACTTAATTAGGTGTAATAATATGCAGTGCAAAATTACACAATGTACATGTGAAAATAAGGAACCAGAATTAAAATTTCAGCATTATTCTGTCTTATGCAAGCAAAAACAAGCTTAAAAAATAATATATTTTGAAACTTTATTAGTATTAAAATATTGTAATCATATGTTTATAAATATATTTTATTTTATGTGTTCATTAAGCGATTTAGATATACCATCAATATGGTGTATTGTCTTTGGCAGTTTGTTAGACTCTACTAATACATTTTAAGAGTTCATAAAGTTCTATAATATTCAAGTTTTTCAGGTATACGTCATGATTTATTCAATG
The DNA here is from genome assembly GCF_047948215.1 of Lycorma delicatula. Classification (NCBI taxonomy): domain Eukaryota; kingdom Metazoa; phylum Arthropoda; class Insecta; order Hemiptera; family Fulgoridae; genus Lycorma; species Lycorma delicatula. Next base: position 152,367,076 of record NC_134455.1, on the reverse strand, counting down.
CCTTTGAGAGATTGTACCAAAAACTGGACATTATTATTGTGATCTTTATGACTTCACAATTTACAGTGTAAAACTACATATAGCCCTAATGGTGTTTTTCTGCATTTGAAGTCAAATATTTATTATTAATTAGTTATTGTCATTAGTTTGAAACTAAGTTACTGCAAGTTTAAAAAAAAAGTCTCAAGTAAATAAATCCCTTTAAGCACTGGTATAATGTTAAAATAATTCAGTAAGTACATCAGATTTAAAGTATTTTTATTAATTAAATGTGCTGAATAAGTTATTGCTAACTTTGACCATTTATGTAAATTAAATGTACAGCAGAAACATTTTGTAATCAGAATTTAATGCTAGCATTATATATAACATTGTTATTTTTATTTTTTTAGTGATATCTAAGTATCTTTTATAATCTTCAAAAATATTAAAAGTAAAATTATTAATTTAATTTCTTTTTATAAATAGATGTCTGCTATGACTCTGCCGATGAAACAACATAAACGTGAACGAGATCCAGCAACAAGACAGGCAGCAAATAATATTTCTACTTTGCCATTACCAGCTAAAAATAAAAATAAATCTACTCCTATGCATCACTCAAAGCCAGATGCAAATATGAATACTACACCTTTACCTTTGCCTAGATCACAAAAAATGCCATCTCAAAATGAGGAAGTTGAAGGCATGTCTCTATACTGTTCAATTATTTTATAATATTTTTATTTTTGTTATTAATTTAGTTTTAATATATAATTGTTAATAGTTTTAATTGTATATTTAATACATGTAGTTATTAAATAGTATTATTTTTGTTATTCATAATATAGTTGAATTGAGTAAAAAATAATAATTTTTACACCTTTTTTCTCAACTTAATCATAATTATATATTTGTCCAGATGAATTATACAGTGCAGAAGATTTGAATTTAAAAGGAAGTTAATTCACACTAAAACTAACTAGTTCCTGAATCAGTGGGGTTTTTTTATAGGTTTTTCAATTTAGATTATGGTTAAAAACATTAGTTAAGATGGTAAAGATCACTATTAGAAGAGTATTAATTAATATTACTATAAATAAAATAAGAATTTCACTTTTTTTAAATGATTTGATTATCATAATATCTTTTAAGTATACATTTTTTAAGGTGTTGAAATGAAGCTCTAATACACTTAATTTTACTTTTTATAAAAGTAAATGTAAAATCAGTAACTTGGCTGACTTTTCTGTAGGGTCATATAGCAATTGTATATCATGCATTGTTTACTGAACTATGTCTAAAGAAAGTCTTGAACTATGGAAACTGAGTCTTGGCATGAAACTAAAAAAAAATTTCAAGTGAAGAACAAAAAGTGAACAAGAAAACAAAAATTGGAATGAACAACAAAAAGAAAGTTCACTTGAACAAATGACATATTTTACTTTTTTATTCCATCTGTCTGTCTTTTTGTGTTTTTAAACAGATTTGTAACAAATTGAGATATCATAGTAATATTTGATTTACGTATTTATAGCACATTCTCTCATGAAAACGCAGATTTATATTTCCTTAAATTTCATAATGGGGGCTATATTCATTTTTAAGTCATTTAAATGAATTAAAAACAGCTACAAATTTTCTTTAATTTTAATTATGCTAATGTTTTTCATTGTAATTTGTTCATTTTAAATCATTTAAGCAAATAAAGTATAACCTTTTTACAATGAAATGCTTAACATTTTATTTCATGAAAATAATTTTGTGAAATATGTACTGATATAAAAATTAAAATGGGCAACATTTTGAAATTAAAAAAAGTAAAATCACGTTTCTTCTTTTCTATTTGTTAGAGAATGTTTATATAAACAAATGCATTAAATATCATTAAGGAATCTCAACCAGTTCTTGAGTTATACATTTTTATTAAACAGTCATGAACTGATCAATAGTTGGACACTAGAGCAAGGTAGGATGTTTTTTTCATATGAACAATTTTAGTTAATTTTCATGCCTCAAATCAGTTTCCAAAGTATTTTTTATTGATTTGTCGCAGTTGTACAAATAATGTTGGAAATACAAAAAATTTTGAAGATGTTAAAGTGGCTAATATTAACAGTAGTTTGGTGTTTAAACATCATCTGCCCATTTATTATTCCCGTCCTCATCTATCATCCATATAAAGTGTCAGAAATTGGATTATAAAAAACATTGTAGGATTCTATAAGAATATTAAGATTAAAAAATGTGTAATAAAAATATCAAATAATATATATATAGTAAATATTATATATATATATATATATATTAATAAATATTAAATAATATTGTTTAATAAAAATAATTTTCTTAATATGTAGTCCTGGAAAGTAGCCTGTATTTGGGTATAAAAAAACACAGCAAAAGAAAGATTTATTAACACAGGAAAAGATTTATTAGATACAATTTGAAAATACATCCTTAAATTATTTTTCTATATAGTCACCAAATAAATTGAGACATTTGTCTTATAAAAATTCTGCTGCGTGATTTTTCAGCCACTCAGTGACACCTTCCTGGAGCCCCTTTCATCATCAAAGTGCTTAGTTGCGAGCCAGTTTTTCATGTAAAGGAACAAATGATAATTTCTTGGTGCCAGATCTGGGCTGTACATAGGATGATTGGAAATTTTCCCAAACGTTTTTGAGTATGCTGAGTCATGTGCAGTTGTGCATTGTTATGGATGACAAAAATCCCAAAAGTCAAAATGCTGCATCACTTCTTTTGGATTGTTCTCTTAGCTTTCTTAGGGTCTCACAATACAATTTTGCATTTACTGTAGCACCAAGCTCTGTGAATTCAACAAAAATTACCCCTTTTCTGTTCTAGAAAACTATAGCCATTACTTTTCTTGTTGATAGTGTTTTCCAATATTTTCAGGTTTTTTTTGGAGTGTTTGTGACCCCCAGTTCATAGAGTTTTGTTTTGTTTTAACATTCACATACGATGTGAATGTTAATCCAAGTTTTTTCATGTGTGTCACTATGTGATCAAGTTGTGCCTCACCTTCCGTGTCATAGGCCTCGAGAAAAGTCAGAGCAGATGACATATGCTGAAATTTGTGTTGTTCTGAAAGAAGTTTTGGAGCCCATAGAGTAGAGTGCAAAAGTTATGGTAACTCAAATTTTTCATCACAACTTCATACAAAAGGCTCCATAAAATTTTCAGAAACTGAAATGAAAGCTGTGTAATAGGATTTGAACCTTAGAACTCTGAACTTCAAAATAAGCTGATTTATGACGATGAGTTTTATCATTAGACCAACCTGATGGGTTATTTGAAATTTTGTTTTTACTGATAAATATAACAACTATTGGTTGGATTGTTCCTGTTAAAAAGATGATGTTTTATTATTTGTTGCTTACTAAAACACTCTTAATAAGATAATCTTTCAGGAAGAATAAGCTTACATTTTTGGATTGGTTTTTAAATTGTGTGTTTTTTCTAAAAAATCACTCTTAACCTTCGGATGGTAGTTTCATGTAAAGAATATAAATTGTCATTGATTGTATGATGTAAAAATATTGTCAAAATTAGAAAATTTATAAAATTAAATCTTTTTATAATGGTTGTTTGTTGTTTTTTTTTTAAGAATAAATGAGACTAAAAAAATAAATTTGCAGCAAAATATTAAAATCTATGAACAAATGATTGAAAATTCATATTTAGTTTAATATTAGTACCTTAATGAGTGACTGACTTTCTTTTCACAGAATTCATTCCTTATGACAACTTGATTTTAAAAGATGTTCTGGGTGAAGGAGAATTTGGTGCTGTTTATAGAGCAATTTATCAAAATCGAGAAGGATTTGAGGTGAGTCTGTCTGTAGGTCCTGTACATATGTACGGTTTTGGAAACCACACGATTCCTTAATGATTCTATCTTTTTTGGCAATCTTAGGTATTTGTTTGTTGATATACTATTTTGCCTAGTAGTAAATTATAGGTATAAGTAATTAAAGGGTTATACTTATTGAAAGAATTGCAGAGTATGAATTTGTTACCTGAAGATTATATACATTTTTTTATTAGTAAAAGGGTTTTCCTACAAAGATTATTAATAAGAAAATATTTCATTTTTATAATGAGAAGAGATTGACATGTAAAGCAGTGTAAAACTGTGTTGAAAAAATTCTTTCAAGGATTGAGAATCCTTGAAAGAAGTAGTTAAAGAGAAATGACATCCAAACAAAATCAATAGTATATCAGAAAGGAGTAGATGATTTCAGTTGGCAGGTAAGTGACATTAGACAGCATAGTGATATCATTAGTGTTTTCATGGTTTGGCTGCAGTAAAATGCAGGATTCAATTTCCTAAAAGTGTATGTTCGGTGTGGATATCCTGACAGCTGACATGAATACAAAATAAATCAGATGTCATGATTGACTCATCTCTCTTGGTACACAGACGTGCTTTGCAGGTTGACTCTGGGCATGAATCACTACCAACATTGAATTAAAACATGATTTGCAAGTATGGAAAATCCCCTTTCATCTTCATGGCAGAAATTCATTGTTAAAACCTCAACTATTAAAGTTACACGTACAGAATTTTGTATTTTCAAGGAATGCTGTTTCCCCATTACCAAAAGTTAGAAGATATTGCTGATTGCTATATCATATATTGAAGTTCTATTTATGGTTTGGACTATACAGTGTGCAGTTTGGAAGGAAATGTGCAGGCTTCTGTCTAGAAAAGTTGTTACTTCATCGCTTGTCAGACTGTTTGGTTTAATTAGCGCAGGAGAGAACTGATGAGTTAACGTGGCAACTTCTTAATTCTTCTTACAACCCCAACTTAGTTCGTGTGATTTTCATCTCTGTTAGTTTGTTAAAAACTTAAAAATAGTAGTAAATGTGGCCAGTATTATTGAAGATTGTCTTGAAAAACTGGAATTTTTCAAGTAACTTAAATTTACTACTTTTCTAATAGCCAGAGTACTTTTTTAATTGTCATATGTGACCTGTTCACTCATTTACCTTAAACATCATGAACAATAAGTGAAGAAGGTTAGAAATATGTTTTATCAAAGTTGTAAAGTAACTTGTTTTTATTATGCTAATTTATTTCATGTTTGTTCCAGGAATTTGTGTTGTGTATCTATTTTTTTATCTCAGTGTCTTTACAAAGTTTTTTTTAGCCTGTGCCTACTTCTTATGTGTGTTCTCTGTAATGTAATCAATAATACTACTGATAGTTTTTCAATGAAGTAGTATTACATTGGATTGCATGAATATTATTAGTCTTTGGAAGTACTGCTTGAAATCACATCATTATTCTTTTTTATTATCCATACTTTGTCTGTTGGTGACATATGCACCACACTTAGTATTTGAAATTTAGTGGCAAGTGTTCTGTTGGCAGAGATTTATTTTTATTTTAACTGTTTCAAAATGTTAGCAAAGTTATTTTGGGCTTATGATTATTATTTTTATTTGTGAATAGACCATCAAAGGATCATGCAAATATCACTTTTTTGACTTATCTTTTCTTCCCAGAATTTCTTCATCTGTTGTGATTTAACCTTTTTTCTTCTTCAGTACTCTTACTACTACTGGGCTTTTTCTGTTCCATGTTCAGATTATACAAGAATTTCTAAATTCACATCTGTGTGAAAAACTTTCCTGAATTAGATTGAATTTTTGCATTTCTAATTTCATTAACTCTGCTGGATTTTGATTTGCAAATTTTATCAAAGATTCTTTTTTTTCCATTCATTCATCTTCATCATGTATACAAGAAATCTTAATCTTCTTTTTCTACAATCTGTTTCTAGTGTATTGATATTTTGATAAATTTCTTTGTTTAATCTTAATTTATTAGTACTTTGGTCTTTTTAGGTCCTTATATTTTTCTGAGTATTCTCCTTTCTATTTTTAATATATTTTCTAGATTGGTAATGTAAATTGTTTCCATACCATTAAAAATGACTGGTTTAATTACATTATAGTGTCCAATTTGGGCATTAATGGATAGATTTTTTGTTATAAACTTTTGTAGTTAAAAATGCTAATTTTTCTAATTTTGTCAGTTTGCTTTCTAAAGTCTTATCCTCCTAAAATTTCCCCTAAATATTTAAAGTTTTTAATTCTAACATTTCCAAATTTGATATGGATTATTTTTTTATTGAAGTTTTTAAGTCTTATTGGGCACCAAAAGCCACCTTTGTTATTCTTCTGCCAGAATGCTTTCATAATTTTATCCAATACAATATTGAAAAGTATGGGTTACAGACTATCTCCTTGTCTTAATCCTGTTTTGATTCAGAATGGTTCGCTGATTTCTTCCTTGAATTAACTTTGGTAATTGTACCAGTAAGAGTAAATTTTAAAAGGTTAACTTATTTAAAGGTCTTTGGATCAACTCCATATTCTTCTAAATATTTAATTAATGTTTCTCTATCCACAGAGTCTACGCTTTTTGAGAATCTATAAATGAGATCAGTAAATATTGATCTGCTTTATAATAAATAAATCTTTATTAATTTTAATAGTTAATTACATATAATTATTATATTATAATTATAAATAATTACTTATTAATATTAATAATGAGAATTTGTTCCTGACATGATTAACTTTTCTAAATCCTCCTTGGTATTCTCCAATTTCTCAGCATTGCGGCTTTTCAGCTTGCGATTCTAGTCTGTTTAATAGGAATTTTGAATATATTTTATATGGTACTGGAAATAATAAAATTCCTCTATACTTATTTACATCTTCTTTTGGGCCAGTTTTATATTGAGGATGGATTAAAACAGATTTCCAATTTTCTGGTATGACTTACCAAATTTTTTCAAAAAGTTTAATTATACCCGTTATAAATTTGTCATTTGTATATTTCCATAATTCTGCAATAATTCCATCTTCGCCTGAAGTTTTTATTATTTTTTATTAGTGTAATGACTTCTTTAATTTCTTCTTTGGTTGGAGGTTAAGAATTTGGATTCAGGGATTTTTAATGTAAGTTAAAAGATATCATTTAGTTTATTATAATATCCACTTATCAGTTTATTATGATTAATATTTCATTTTTATGATATTCAATGAAATTATTTTTATTTTAGGTTAAAAAATATCAAACTTAGTTAAATAAAGTATGTAAAGCAATTAAAAAAATTAAATAAATTTTGGCAAAACATATTTACCTGACAAGGTTAAAATATATATTTTAATTGTTCTAACCTAGTTCATATTCTTGTTCTATATTGATTTTTGCTTTTTTTTTTAAGTGAAGGATATTATTTTAATACCAGATTTTTACATTGATTGTTTTTTTTAGTTATTTACTTGTTAAAATAATCTTTAAACGCTAAAACAGTGATGGTATATGTATGTATGTATGTATTTATTTTTTGAGGACGTTAGTAAATGTGTATCTTTAATGCAACAAGAAACTGGGATTATGTATTCTCTTACAAAACATTGAAGAAACATTAAATTTTTGTTTCAGTTGATTAATCTGAATTATTATGTTGTAAAAAGGTTTTAATATATTATTTTTATCAAAAAAAGAAAATTCATAGAATAATTTTTATTAAACCTATCTCAAATTTAGTCTTACATTAGATATGATATACTAAAGAATATTTTATCTGTCAGTAATTCAGTCGGTAGTGTCCAACTGATATTTAACAGTTTCTATTTTCAAAAATATGAAAGAAACGATGTACCTTTTCATACTAAAAATTTAACAGCCTACATTTGCAGCAAAAATCATGCACTTATCATATACTTTAACAAAACTTGAATCTTTAGAACTTTCAGCAAAGTAGAATATGATTGTTTGCAGACTAGTTTTGTAGCATAATAGTTAATAATTATATCATGTAAAATTTTCTCATATTATTTTCATGCAGATCTGTTTAATTTTCATTCAATAGTGTGTAAGACATTTCATCCTTCACTCTACTTTTAGGAAGAAGTTGCTGTGAAAACACTTCATGAACAGCATGTATCTGCAAACAGAGATCAGTTTCTGCAGGAAGTGAAAGTGATGGTAGGCCTTAATCATCATTGTATTGTACGACTGATTGGTTTGTCTGTTGGGCCAACATTACTTATGGTATGTTTCCAAGTATTATTTACATTTACTCTGCATATGATCTTATCTATTATTCTTAAGTATATATTTTTGTTATGCATTCTCCCAAGTCATCCCCTCTATTAGCAGTATTGTTTACCATATAATTTTTTTTCTTTCTTATATCTTACACTTTTTGAGAGATTTGTGCCTTCTTCTTGGTTATCTGTTATCGTTGTCCTTCAGAATCCTACTCTTACCTGATGGTTAACATAATGTAAATTGTTATATAAAATTATAATCTACTTCTGCTTTGTAAGAAAAATGTTTTTAAGACGGTACTTACTATAAAAAAAAATTCAGCTTAAGAAAACATTTTAGAAGAGTTAAAATTTAATTGGCGTTATAACATAAATCTTCATTTTGGATATTTAGTTTATGGAAGAAATTGAATTATGGCTTCCTGTACATGTTCAAAGCCTCGTTAGTGTCCATTTAGAATAGAGTTTGTAAATTATAATATTTTATTGATGTATAGTTTATTTCAGACATATCAAGGTGGAAAGTGTGGTGGAGGTTTAAACTTAACATTCAAAAACCTTTTTTAATTTGTATTGTTATTTATTATTGTACTTCTTGTGATTTAATCATTAAATTCTGTTTATTAGGGCATTTTATTTTTTAAATTATATTATGTGGTTGAATTTCTTTTGTTAATTTATTTTTCATTTACTGCTTAGTTATTATTTCCTTTTTATATTTCACAGGTTCAGGAACTGGCACCATTGGGCTCTATGTTGACTTATTTGACAACTCATAAACAAAAAGTAACTATTAGTGATCTCAAATTATGGGCATGGCAAATAGCTTGTGGTATGTAACTTAAATTTGTAATTAGATCTATTAGAATATCTCTAGACTTATGGACAAAATTTTTTCTGCAGTGTTATTACAGTTATATTTTTCATAACTCAAGAGAATATTGTAGTGTTAAAAAATATTATGAGCTTATAAAGTCTGTTAACTTATTAAGCATAATAAGAAATAAAATACTATAATTTAAAGCAAGGATTTACTTAATAACAAGTATAGTAAAACTTATTTTTAGTATTAATTCTTGAAACGATTTCAATCATAATATTTAACAATTTCCATATATATATATATATATTTTTGCCCCTCTTTAAATTCTGTGAAAATAACGTTAAATTTTCCTTCTGAAATTTAACGTTTCTATTACACATCATTTTAGATCCAGTAGTGTAAAGCCATAACAGGTATTATCAATGTTTGCCATCGATATTAAATGATAATCAGATTTCATTTATTTATTACTTTTAAAATATTCATGATTTTATCAAAATGATTTTTAAAAGTTTTATTACTTGTTATATATAATGTTTCAAAGTTGTAAATTCATTGATGCAAGTACTAATGAATACAACCAAGCTTTGAAGAGATGTCATCCAATCTACGACAGAGCACTGGCCCTGACTCATATCACAGGTCTGTGCTGAGTTTCACTAAAGATAACCACTTCTACTGCATCTCCCACACCATTCACGCATTTATCCAAGTCGGTTTACATCTTTTTTAGGAAGTGACATATTCTCTGTCTAATGTCACATTTAACATTAACATAGCTATTGTAGTTTCCATGTATTTAACATTTAAGATTTTACATTTTTGGGAACATTCAAAACTAAATAGGTGAGCTAGGTAAGAGGATATAAATATCCCCTCACCTAGCTCAGGAAAAAACAAGGTGAAAAATACTGTACTTTAACACATTTTAAAAACATTATTTACAGAAAAGAAAAAAGCATGCATGACACTGTTAGAAGAGCAGTTCTTATGGCTGTGATAAACGTAATTTTTTAAAATACATAATTGCAGGAGATAAGATGTATATTTTGTACAAACTATGGACAATACGAGTATACATCAATCTTTGGAATCAAAACCAGTAAATGTATGAGACAAATGTTTCATTTGGATAAAAGAAAATATATTTTGCAAGATTTTATAATAGTTTATAGATATCTGTTGTGAATTTATAATGGAAAATTAAATGGTCAGTGAGTAAAGAGATGTTCATCCAATATCTTTTGTCTGCAAAAGTAATAAGAAGAAAGTATCTTGAAAATGGAAAACAAATAATTTAATTGTTTTTTTAAATTTATCTTAAAATCTCTTCCTTTTCAATTTCAATTTTTTGAACTCTTCATTTTTTCTGGGTTTCCTGTTGTTAATGTTATACTGGTATAAAATGCTGAATATTTTTAAAATACATTTAGGTGCTCGTTTCCAACTATAAAATGTAAAGTTTTAATTTCATTGAGACAAGTGTTGTTAAATTTATCCTTTTTTTATTTGCTTCCAAAGTTGATTTTTTAGGAGTTTTTTGTTTATTAAATTAAAATTGTTATATCAGTAATAACTAACTGTGTTATTTACAACATAATGTTCTTAACCATAAATGATATGTTGTTAACTGGATCTTATATTCAATTTATGTTAAATTTTTATATAGCTTACCTACCCAATTATTTCATCTTTTGTATTGTAAATAAAAAACAGTTTTTGTTATATTTTGAGGGAACATAGGTTTAAACATTTTTATAATGCCTTGAATTTCTAACATGTGTTAGGTAAGTAGAATAGCATTAAAAGTAATTCTAACATAAAATAGCGAAACATCTGTCAGTTATTATCTAGGTGAACTTTTAAATGTTTAAATGAATATTCATAAATACTATAACATTCAGTAACACTATTCATAAAGAATGTCTACTTACAGTAGTTGTTTTATTAATTGTTCTAATGAGTGATCTGTGTATTTCTTTACTTTTCATTTCAGTAATCAGAAATCTAAATGATTTATATTTAGAAATCTGATCCATTTCGTAAAAAAAAAAAGAAATAAATAACTGATAAATACAGACAATTTGAATTTGGTTTTGATGAGAATTAACCAGTTCCTGATGAAAGTAAGTGAAAATTTAATAGTTACAGTCTAACATTTGTGTCAGTTTTCAAAGTTCCACATGATGGTTTCACTAACAAATCTCTGTGACAAATTACATGAATCTACATGATAAGTAGGTATCACCATTTGAACTTTCAGTTAAACTGGTTAAACTGAAACTTACCAAATAACCGAATAGCTTTCAGTTATTATACTAAACTCTTACTAAGGCTTCTTGTAATGGTCAGTTTTTAGTTTCTGAAGTTAGTTTTATTCTACAGAATTTTTTGTGTTTCTTAAAATATTTCACATTTTTTGGAGAATAGTAAGTAAAAGTAAAGTAACTGCATATTTCATGACAAGAAAAATTTAAATTTTAAATATGATTAAATGAATGATGGAGTAGGAAGGTTTCTCAAAATGTTGAAAAACAGTAATTTAATTTGTTCAGCTATAAGATAAAATAATTCTTCAAAATTGCATTTTGATTGCTTATGTATGAGGGTTATTTTTTTTTCAAGGTCTGATCGATCAAAAAATTAAAACCACAGTGAAAATAAAATTTTTTTTATTTGTAACAAGTACTTACATAGTAATGCTATTTCTCTGCACAGTCGCCACTCTGATTTAGATGTTTGTCGTAGCATGGTACCAACTTTCCAATATCCTCGTCATAGAACGGAGCCGCCTGTCTTTTCAGCCATGTTTCTACGCTGGTCTGCAGCTCGATGTCTGTGCCAAAATGTTGTCCTCCTAGCCAGCATTTCATGTGAGCAAAGAGGTGAAATCGGATGGAGCCAAGTCCGGGCTGTATGGTGGGCGATCAAACACTTCCCAATGAAAACGCTGCAGGAGCTTCTTTGTTACAGCTGCAGTGTGCCCCGAGCATTTTCATAGAGAAAGACAATGCCTGATGACAACATTCCTCTCTGCTTATTCTGAATTGCCCTTCGTAGATGTTGAAGAGTCACGCAGTATGAGGCTACAGTGATGGTCGTGCCACGTTCCATGAATTCCACCAAGAGAACTCCATTCCGGCCCCAGAACACAGTAGCCATACACTTTCTGTTGGAGAAGGTTTGCTTGAACTTCTTTGGTTTACTAGGAGAATGAGAATGCATCCACTGTTTGGATTGTTCTTTTGTTTCTTCAGTTTCAAAATGGACCCGTGTCTCGTCCCCTGTGGCACACAGTTTGCGGTACTGAAGTCTCTCGCTCACAATAGTGTAGAGAGCTGACCTTGAAATTTCAGGAAACGAATCGCTCAATACAGAAATTGTGAACCAATGATTTTCTCGAATTGCCTCATCCACTCGCTCAACGAGATCATCGGTTGACACTCGCTTCGTTCACTGACCGCCTGCATCATGAACATCTGTATGTCCTGCTTTAAAGATCCTGCACCATTGTCGCACTTTGCTGTCACTCATTGAAGTTTCACCGTACACATTACTTATTCGTTGATGAATTTCAGCTACATTACACCCCTCAGCCTGAAGAAATCAAATTACCACACGCACTTCACATTTGGCGGGAGATGCTATTTTTGTAGACATGTTTACGTGCTAGCTGCATGTTCAGAACTAAATGAAGTGACGCGGCATGATTGAAGGCCATACTAGAGACGCTGCGCAACACATATCTGCAAAGGTTCATCTGATTTTTGTGCAGGTTTTTTTCGCAACCTTGAAAAAAAATAACTCTCGTATGTTATGCATCCTGTCTTAGAAAACCTTACAATTCCATACCTAACAACCTAGGACACTATTATATAATATAGATCAGCATTTGTATTACTGATTCATACCATACTTTATACATATTGTGTCATATGTGACTATTTCCTTTTAAGTTGTTTATATTCATATTTATGTATATGATGATTATAGGTAAAATTCCTTCATTTTAGGTATGCAGTACCTTGAAAGGCAGAAGCGTGTCCATCGAGATCTTGCTGCTCGTAATATTTTACTATCATCAAAAAATCAGGCTAAAGTTAGTGATTTTGGATTATCTCGTTATTGTAATGATCATGATTATTATGTGGCTTCTCAAGGAGGTCGTTGGCCTATAAAATGGTAACTATGTTATTTATTTTATTAATGTTTAATTTCTTGGCTGTTACGTATATCACAGAGGGAAGATAATTATTGTTATAAGTCAAACTAATAACCCTAATTTTCTGGACACTTATCATCTTAATTTTATAAAACATAATTGTAACTCTTATAAAGATTTTTTTATGTTTTGTTCTTTCCTAATGAAAAGAACTTTTATTTAATCATTTGAATGAACTCCAAAGATGTATAAATGTGTTTTTTAACATACGGTTGCATAGAAAAGAATAGTTGTTGAAGCTCACTTGATTTGCAAAAGTTTATCAATTTGTTAAGACTTATTGAAATTTTAAGTGACAAAATAAAAGTTTTGTATTAAAGTTAAAAAATGTTTTTTATGTTTTCTGTCTCAGTATGCATCTTGGTGAAAAGTTCCCATGAAGAAAACTTAAAATTAATGAAACCTACATTTATTTTCAACTAAAAAGGAGGAATTTATATGCTCAATGTTCCTTATTTGTTGATGTTTTAACTAGCAAGAATCTCATATCTGTTATGCTGTCATTAACTGATAATTCACCTCTTAGGGCGTTGATGATACATTATGATGATGTTTATTTTATATTATGTTTTAATATTAATAGTGTGATATTTATTTTGAACAATTCTAAATTGCTTATTTAACAGGTACGCACCAGAATCATATAACAGAGCAAGGTTCACTTCTGCAAGTGATGTATGGAGTTTTGGAGTGACACTGTGGGAGATGTTTTCATATGGACAGCAACCTTATGGGGACATGCGTGGGCAAGAAGTAATATATATATTTATTTTTTTTAAGATTACATAATTTAGCTTAAAAACATGAAATTAAAAATTTAAAAACTAATGTATATATATATATATATATATATATACAGTAATATGTTTGTTTTTCCTATACCTCAGAATTTAAGATTTCAGTAAAATAATATTATTAGCATGTATTAATTAAAATTAATTCGCATATACATAATTTAAAACTTAGTTGATTTATTTGTTGTTTAAAAAAAATACATGTGAAAAGGATTTTGTTTGTTATATCACTTATGTTGAAAATACTTTAAATAATTTTTTTAAATCCAGAAATATCAAATCAGTTATTTATTCATTGTCAAAACCTTCAGTTTTTTCTACTAAGGAGACCAATGTTGTCTTAATAGATTTTCTTTTTATAAAATCAACTGCTCATTAAATGAGATATAATACAGGGCGTTTCATAATGTTCTTAGGAGTTACAAAAATTCAGTACAAAAAAAGTATTTCATTTACCTAAATGAAAGTTGTACGAGGTGATGCAGGGACTCAAACAGTTTTTGTATAAAATTATAAATGTTCAATATGTGCTCTTCTGGTGACACGGCACACATCAACACGAAAGTCTAGCTCTTGCCAAACTCGTTCTAACATGTCATGTTCGATAAAGTTGATTGCATTGATTATGCGATCCTTTATCTCATCGATATCGTGCAGCATTGGTGGGATAAACACCTTATCTTTCACGTAACTCCAGAGAAAGAAATCACATGGCGTGTGACATGAGGTCTGGTGATCTGGTGGCCACAGCATAATGTGTTGGTCTTCTTTAACTGTAAACAAAAATCGAGCCTACGTATTTTATCTCCATCAGAAAGACGCTGGATTAATTGAAGATGGTACAGTTTCCATAATAAATGTTTATGGAGAACTCTCCACACTGTTGTTTTTGGTATTCCTAATTCTCAGCCTGCAGTTGCAGTCGATTTTGACGGGCTGAAACTTGCACGTACACGTTCGACATTGACTTCTGAGGTTGATGGACAACCAGTTGATTTTCGCTTGCACAAGCAACCAGTTTCACCGAATTGTTTATACCATGCGCGAATTGAATTGTCACTTGGTGGCTCCTTATGAAATTTCAGCCGAAACGCACGTTGCACAGAAATTACTGACTTTGACAAGTGAAATTCTAACACACAAAATGACTTCTCGCTTCCCGTGGCAGCCATTTTCTCTACTGTCGATGCCTAGTGAGCAAATGGTTTGCTAACTGCCTAATATATGTGGAAAAAACTATTTGAAGTACTCTTTCGTACAGTACTTGTTTTATTCTTATGAGTGAAATAGTTTTTTGTTAATGAATTTTCGAAACTCCAATGAACATTATGAAACTCCCTGTATTTATTTAAATGATGTAATAATCTGTCAAGCATAATCTTTTTTAAAATTTCAGAATGAAAATTTAAACTAATTAGAAAATATACTTTTCAGTTATTTAAAAAATTTTAAAACTAATTTTAAACACTTTAATTACTGACTAAAATTTTTACACTTCTTTGAAATCTGTATAATCTTTAATAGTTTTATTTTTAGTACATTTGCCTTTAGGACTAAACCCTTTGGAAATATAGTTGAAATATATTTGGAAATAAGTATATTATTAGTATTAATATTTTTTTTACTAGTTTTTAAAGTAACATAATAATAATAATAATAATAACCTTTTATTTTGAAAAGTCTGTAATTTTTCTGTGATCATTGATTGATCTAATAGCATTTATGTATTTTCTGTCACAAGTTTTTTTTTAATTTTATTTATTATATATAACATATTTGTGCGAATAGGTGTGCAGTAATTATAAACTACTAGATATTCTAGTCATAAATTAAATTTCTTGCATAGTGCTTACCTGTTAATAGCTAAAATATTCACTGATAAATTACCCAATATTTAATAGAAATATTACCCAATATTTAAATATTGGATGTATATTTTTAACAAGCTACCTGATCTATTATCTTAAAAGGATTTTGAGAGCATTTTTTTAATATATCAGAAATCATTTGTATTTTTTGTCATTATAAACTTCAATTAAGATAGTAATTTAAATATGAAAATTTTTCAAAAGAAAGTCCTTTAACATATATAATGAAGTATTTTGTTAAAAAATATATGTACTGCAAATGATTTACAGGCAATAGATTTGGTTGAAAAAGGAGAAAGATTAGAAAGACCTGAACACTGTCCTAGTGAAGTGTATCAAACAATGGAACAATGTTGGGCATATAATGAAAGGGACAGACCTACATTTAATCAGTTGGTAGATATATTTGCTGATACCACTTACATTAATATCCGTGAATTAGTTGCTGAAACGGATATCAGCTGACAGAAAAAATGTAAGTATTTTTTACATCATAATTTTTTTTAGTTCTGTTATATATGTAGTCTATCAAGATAAAGCTCCAAAAATAAGACATATTGCTGATTGGAAAAGTATGTAATTGCTGTTTAATAAATTTGTAATTGATGAAAAATTATGCACTAAAAATGGTTTGACTTTTTTATGTTTCATTTATTTTTTTTAATTTGAAGACGTTTGTAAATATGCCATATTTTCATATAAATGCAAAAAAATATAATTTTTTACCTTTGCATAATAATTCTAAACAACTGTGTACATATAATTGCTGTTGTATAACATTTGTCTATCTTAAACAATTAAACTGAAACTTTTAATTCTTATTAAATACTATAAAAATAGTAATTTATAAATATTATTAAAAAAAAATTATGTTTTGATATATTAAAAAGATTTGCCCCTTCTTAATTGGATAAATTCATAACTTAATACATAGTACTATTTACAAAAGCAGTTTAATTTCTGACAATTTAGCAGTGTAAATTATTTATAAATAACAAATTACAGTAAGTTGTTGTAGAATAAGAGATTGATAATGATAAAGACTAATAGTCTAATTATCACAATAAAAATTTTACTTTAAATTTTTATTACAATAAAAACAATTAACATATATATTTTATATGAAAAAGCAGCATCGCATCTGAATAAGATTAATATATTTTATTTAACTCGTTTTGTTTTTCTTTATGGAATTTTTTTTCTGTTTACCCTCTGGAACCACTGTAAGGTATTACTACTTCAGAGGATGAATGTGGATGATATGTATGAATGTAAGTGAAGTCTAGTCTTGTACAGTCTCAGGTCAACCATTCCTGAGATAAATGGTTAATTAAAATGTATCCATCTAGTACTCAAATCCATATTTTTCTTAATGGACTGTTTTACTTCATCAAATGAATTATATTAAAATATTTTTATTTAATAATAGAAAGAAGTCAATGTCTTTCACTCATATTTGAGTAAGCTGTTTTCAGACATTGTGAATTGGGTTCACTTTATACTGCTGCTTGTTCCCTTAAACATTCACTGTTAATGAAGAACTTCTATGAACTTAGTTGAACCAATCAATTTCTCTGTTTGTTGAACTGGCTATAGACTAGACTTACCTTTGAATTATCACGTTTCTTTTTAACAACATTTTTTATTTAATTCTTTAGCAATTCACATTTTGTATTATACAAGATCAAGAATGTTTCATGGGGAGGAGGTATCGTAAAAGATGTGAGACATTCTCAGGAGTTACTTACCTACTTTCCATAACAGGTTAGAATAAGCCAATAATACTTCTTGTAGAATCCAAAGATTAGTAGAAAACAAATGGTATTACATAAGTAAACATAAGCAAATGGTATTTTACATTAAAATCAAATATGCAATATCAATAATATTGACTCAACCACATTACAATAATATTTGACTCGCACAAATATTAACTTTTGGATTGTTAATTTTCTCTGTAATGGTTAAATCTTTCATCTTTGAACACATTGTATAATTGAATTTTGGAACAACCATTGTTAATTTTATTATAGGTTTTCAACTTCTAAAACAAAAAAAAATTAACTGAAAGATTCAAAGGCCATGTTTAATTTTACCTGAGAAGGTAAAAATAATTGTTTAAGTGAGGCAATCAGTCATGCAACTGGGAAAACACATAGTTTTTATGGGAAAATGTAGAAGTCTTTTGGGATTGAAAAATCAATTGTGTAAATGAGTTAGTTTTTACTCATAATTATCTAATGTATTAATTTTGTACAATATGCAATTAAAATTAATGAAATTCTATTTCATACTGGATGCCTTTAAAGTTATCTCAAATACTTAAGAGCATGACTATAAAACAAGCCTGTTTTTTAAAGTTCTGGTTCTGTAGGTCTTACTTCAACTGTTTTATCAAATCTGTAATCTTTGTAAAATGTATGAGTTAATTGTTTCAATTTTTAAGCATGATTCAATAACATAGTGTTATAAATGAAGTGAAATTTCAAATCACTAAATTTTATACTCTTCATCTTTTACACTTTTTATGTCAACATAGTGTCCCACATCTTATAGGGATATGGGACATCTCATGTTGGCTTCAATGAAAAATTCTGCGATTTAATTAAAAAATAATAAATTAATTTAAGTTTAAACAATTTTTGTATATTTTCTTTTAAATTCATTATATGTCGGTGAGTTAGGGAAGGTCTGGTTCAATGATGCTAGAATAAAAGTAAATAAATTCTTTGCAGATAGTACAGTTAGCTATCTGAACATTGGACCTCCCTCCTTCACCACCATATCTACCACACGTTAAATATTTTTAGACTGCGGTAAATATCTGTTTATCATAATTTTAATTTATTACTTAACGCTAAACTTTTAATGAAAATGAAACAGTGTGTCTCATATATCTGTGATATATAATTACAAAGATGTCGGTTCATAAAAAGCACAAAAATGGAAGTATAAAATTTGAAATTTGGCATAATGTTTAATTATGCCAAATTAAATGTTTAATTATGGGCTTGTATGAAAGAAAGAACTGTTTTGAATTTGCCACCTGTATTTATGATGTAAACAGATTGTGTTTGTGTAGCAGTTACAATCAATGGTCAGCTGTTTGAAACAATAGTTTGGTCATTTTGCTGTTAATTATTTATATTCATCTACTTATAATGATTGCTACAATTCATGATCCTGCCAAGTATGAAGTATAAGAGTAATCCAATTTTTTATTGAAAAAAAAAACAATTCGGCGGATGAAATTCACTGGCAAATTTGTCATTTACACTTTAAATATTACAAGTGACACTGAAGTAAGCCAGTGGTGGTCTGTTCATATCAAGAAGGGCAAACAAGCATTCATGATGAAGAATGTAGCAGCCAAATGTCATTGATATGAATGATATGATTGATGAAAAAACTTGAGAAAACCAGCGCTTCACCATGTTATAGTTGTATTTTGATATTTCCCGACTGTTTTACAATCTTTGATCAATGGATTTTGAAAAGTTGGGCTATAAAAAGTTGTATGCCATATGGATGTTGAACATGTTAACTAAGGCCCACAAGGAAAAACACCTTGCTACAGTGCATGAATTTTTGTAATCTTATGAAATGAAGGTAGTGAAATAAATGGATGAATTGTTTGATCACATTGTACTAGAGATAAAACCTGGATTTCTTGTTTGAACATCGAGACAAATCAGCAGTCAGTGCAGTGGCTGCATTAATCTCCTAGACCAAAGAAGTTCAAACAAGAACATTTGGTAAAGAAGCTTATGGTTCCTTTTTAGGACAAGCTGTCTTACTTGTTGAATTTAGTGTGTTGCAGTAAAATGGCGTTACTAGATGATTTAAGTCATTGGCAGTGAAATTTCGTAAGAGGAAATGAAGAGGCTAAAGAAATGTGTTGAAGTTGAAGACAGCTATTTAGAAAAGTAGTAAATAAGTGTAGTTTCTATGTGTAAATAATAAAGTTTGTTCATATCTTTTAGTTTTTTTTTTTTTTTTATTTCAGAACGGACCTTACTTTAAAGACACGCCTCATACTTGAAAATTTTAACAGCCTGGCAATAGATTTCACAAGATTAATCAGTCAAAGGTCTTCAGTGTTAGAGCTCTGTAATACAGTTTTTTTCTCAAATTCATTTACAAACCACTTTTTAAATATAATGCATGAAAAATTGTTCAAGAAAGACAGCAAACTTAAAATTAAGACAAAATATTTGATTATACTTAGGAAAATTTGACTATCCATTTCCAAGATATTTATCTGAAAATCCTCTGCACATAATATTTAATCCAATAATAATATGCGTTTTTTAATCTTATATATATGTCTGATTTTAAAGAATCACTTTTTTTACAGTACATACTGTAAAAAACGTGATTCTTTTATACTCTTAAAAAAATTATTCAAATATACTACACACACATATGTGTAGTATATAATAACTGTATTCTAACAAATCTTTTTAACTCTAACATTATAAACCTGCATGCAGCTTGTTTCATCTTTATGATAATGGGCCTTATGGCCAATATATTAGTCACGTTAAACTAGCTGGTTGGATAGCAATAGGTCATAGGGATAAACACTAATTACCCATTTAAATCTTCATTTCTTATTCAATTTAACTGGATCAGTGATTCAGTATAACAGTTAGCATCCATTATTATTTGTAAAATCACCTGTCATTTCTTTTACATTTTTATTTGCTAGATTACTGTCTCCATTAGCTATAAATAGATAGCTAAATATATTTTTTTAACTGGATAGTTAGCTATAAATATTTTTTTTAAATTTACATTTACTCATTATCAGGTGGCCCCAGTAGTTGAGAGTTTTTAAGGAATAACATCTCTGTGTGATTTCTTGGAGTGAAAACTAGAGAATGTTGAATTCTTCAGTGTCATCTTAGAAACTATTTGCTGCCTTCATCTCTGCCTCAATATTTTTGACATAATACACATAATTCTTCCTTTTTTAAAATGCCACTAAATAGTTTTTTAATACCTTTCAAAACTATTTTCCTAGGATTAAGTTTGCAGTGGTGAAACTAACATAATATTTTAAACCCTTTTCTTTTGCAATTTTAGTGATTTTATATTTTTATACTGGAAATTATTTTAACAGGATGTAATACTTTTTACATTAGTAAATCAGGATAGATCCTTTCCATTAAATGAAATCCAGAATCTCATTATCTTAAAGACATTCTTACACGTGCTATTTTTATTCTGTTATGTAGGCATAGTTTTCATACATTTCTTTGTTCATTTCATCATTTCTTATCTTGTGTAAATTTTTTACTAAGAAATGTTGAGTCCAACATTTTCTACAAAACTGTTCTCATTTCCCACATTAACCAAATTCATACTACGTATAATAAAAGCCCAGTAGTGCACCAAATACTTGTGACAGGTTTAACTGACATACATTTTTTACTGCAAATCCAAAGTTATAATCTAAGGCAGTGATTCCCAACCTTTTTAGCTCTACGACCCCGAAAAAGTAAAAAAAGTATATATAATGAATATTTTGTAACCCCCAATCGCAACCCAATGAAACCTAGTTTTAACTGTGTAGTTGCGTTGATTGGTATGAACATACAAGTGCAAAGTGTACAAATATGAGCAATTTACAGGTTTCAACTTGATGTATGCATGCTTCATGTAATTTGGGCTGCTTGCGTAACATTTGCTGTGAGAGGGTCATGTTCAAACATGCATACGATACTTTTGAACACACCATGCTCTCAACAGTATAAAAGAGGCATTTATAATTGCAGAACACGTCAGTTTAGTTTTGAATGTGAAGCATGTGTCTGGTGCTTTTATTTAAGTTTCTAAAAGCGTAGTTTCATTGAAAATAATAATAATTGAGGTTTTAATGTTTAATGTGCAGTGAAACATTGTAACTGTTTTTTGTTTTTTTTTTCAATTAGATTCTTATGTAAAGTGGATAAATTTGTTAAAAAAACGAATTGAACCATTTACATCCGATTCAAGAGAATCAATTTGTAAAAAGACAAGATCGTACAATGACAGTTATTTAAATTATTTTAACCTCATTGGATAGAAAGCCTCACGGTGCATTGTTTGCTTTCTTTTCTGATGAAAGGATGAAGCCATGAAAATTAATTTGACATTTTGAAACTAAACATCTGGATCATAAAAGCAAATCCTTGTAATTTTATGGAAGAAATTTACATATTCTAAGAAATCAACTAGTTTCTATTTGTAAATCAAGCAATATGATCTAAGTACACTTGAAGCATCTATCTCATAGCATTAAGAGTAGCTAATATGTCAAAATCCGATACAGTCGCAGAAAATATCATTATCTGCTGAAATTGATATGGTCAGTGTTTTAATAGCTGTTGAAGAAGCAACAAAATTCTGCTTTCTAATGACACAGTATCAAGGCAAATTGATGACATGGCTGCTGATGTTTGCAATCAGATAATTGAGTAAGTGAGTTAAAGTGAATTTTTTAATATTCAGTTTGATGAATCAACAGATGTGGCAAACATTTCTCAGTTCTTATGTTTTGTAGCTATAATTGCAATAGGGACAGATCAGTCAAAGAAGATTTGTTGTTTTGCAAATCAATATCTGGTCATGCAACAGGAATGTTTTTTATGAAGCTACTAAAAACTATAACATAGACTGGAAAAAATATATTATGTAGTGATGGTGCAAAGTCAATAACAGGTGGATTTGTGAAAAAATTAAAAGGATATTATACCAAGGGTGGAATGGAAGCAATGCTTCCTTCAAAATATGCCAGGAAATCTCTAACAAATTCTTTGTAAAACTGTAAAAATTATTAATTTTAGTCCACCATTACAGAATAGGCTAAACTATGAAATGGGCAAAAAAAAAATTCTTCTTTTCCATACAGAAGTCAGATGGTTATCACGGTGGGGGGGGGGGGGAGTGATAACCACCCAATAACCCAGTTATTGCAGTTCCAGTAACCCACTTATTGGAATTGCTAGACGAATTAAAAATATTTTTCTAGGATAAACAAACTCTATTCTCAATGCTTTACAGAATAATGAGATGTTGCTGTTGGCTTAATTAGCTGATGTATTTTTGCATTTAAATGACTTGAATGTGAATTTACGAGGACATGATAAAAATATTTTATTAATGACAGACAAAGTTCATGCTTTCATTAAAAAGCTCGATATTTGGATTATTCGCCTTGAAAGCAAAAATTTTGATATGTTTCCATTGACTTCTGATTTTATTGAAAAAAATTTAGAGGAAGAAGACAGTACTATTCTCCACAGTTTGGATAGCATGAAAATTCATTTGCATGAGCTAGAAATTCACTTCACAGAGTATTTTTCCCAGAAGATAAAAATTATTTCCCAAAGAGATGGACACTGAATCCATTTAGGAAAAAGTTATTGAGCTGCTAAGTTACCAGTTGAGATTCATGACCAGCTCATCAAAATGTCTGCCAATAAAACGGTACAACTACAATTCACATCTGAAGATTTTGATATGTTTTGGTTTGCTCATCAAAGTGAATATAGAAATTTAGTCACAGAAGCATTGAAAATAATAATCACTTTCATCACATCTTACCTCTGTGAAAAGGGTTTTTCATCTATGGTTGCGCTAAAATCTAAATATAGAAATTGTCTTTTATCACTTGAAAACAATTTGCTTTTGTGTGTTTCTGACGTAGAATTACATGTGGAGAAACATTTAAATGAAAAAGAAATGCAACCATCTCATTAATTTATTTTGTTCACTTGTGTACTTTTACTTATGTAAGTAAAAGGTTTATAATAAATTTTTTTCTCATAAAATGATTTCATTATTGTTTACATGTATAGTTGTAGACTAGTTTCACGACCCTCAGGTTGAGATACGCTGATCTAAGGTATTCATTGTGTATATTTGCAATTGTTTTACTTCCTACCCTGCTTGATCTTAAATAAATACATGTGACACCACTGTATTTCAACACCTTTTTCTATGTGAAAGCTTTTTAGTCCCACTATTTTCAAAATAAATATTTGATGTTAATATCCAAAGACAATTGCACAGGGTTCTACAATAAAACTTCCAACTTTTGAAAAAGTAAAAAGATATGTTAAATTCTGATTTTTTAAATAAATTTTTCATTGAACAAGAAAGTTTAAAATGATTGTACGAGACACAATTCGTAATGGAAAATTCTAGAAATTTAGCAAGGAAAGGAGTAGCACTTTAGGATGTCACCTCATGGAAGAAACACATACCATCATTAACACATCTGATAACTTAAAGCTGAAACAGCTCTAATTACCTACATAATGGCTTACAAATAGTTATAATAATGATTTGCGATTATTTTTTTTATTACATACTTCTTTCTCTTTTGTCTGTTTCAGGTGGAATATCTATATTAATCAAGACTTCTACTTTGTGCACAAGTAACATTTATTTACAAGAACAAATTGATAAGACTGATATTTTAAAAGAGATGTTATTTTGCTAAAGTTGTAGTTATTTTTCATGTGCTTTTGTGTTTTATATATTTACTGATATATATATGTGTAATTGAATGCTTCAGAATCAATATAGATTTGTAACAAGACGTAATGTAGATGTACCTTCCAGTTTTAAAAGCGATTGTTTTTTTTTATTTTTCCTGTTTGAAACTTTGTAATTATTTTAAGTAGTTATCTGTAAACAGTTAAAAAATGTTTCTGTATAACTTACATATTTTTTTAGAATTTAAGGAATTTCAGAAGATCAATGTAGGGACAATTCATTAAATAGATGAAACATTTATTTTTTTGTTACATGAATAATTTTTATATATTCAGTTGTGTTTACATATTTATAAAGACTATGTTGTACATGTTAAGATATATTTTATGATAAAATTGTTTTTTCTATGCATAAGGTAATAAAAAATTATTTGTATATAATGAACCTTTTTGTAATTTATTATTTGATAGGGAACTGAATTTTATTTTTTATTTCAGAATGTTTGAATAGCTTATTAAATAAGATGCTGTTACACAGTACACTTTTTCATGACCAATTTTTCTAAAAAAAATATATTAACTGACTTTTTATTAACAAACGTAATAGAGCCTTCAAGAAGTACTGTAAAACAATAAATAAATAAATTTCATTAGCTGAAAGCATTTATCGTAATTGTTATGCAATTTAGTCTCAGCAGTGCTTAAACAAGGCTCTGATTAACTAAGAATTGATTATCTGTAAATGTAAAATTGAAGAATCTATATCATATTATGTGCAGTTATCACTAAATTAGGCATTTAAACACGTGGAACATCTTTATCTAAAAAAAGGGCCTATTGAAAATCTCACATTGAAAGTATGCAACTAGCAATAATCACATCTCAGATGAACTTCAGTTTTTAGAAAATTCTACAATTATCTTTCTCAAACAAATACTATCTTTTATCTTTTTTATGATGAAAAACTCATTGCATGTTTGCTTAAAAATGTAATATTTAACAAATACTTCTTGTATAGACTTAGGTTTCATTCATGTTATTTAAAATTCACTATTAATGAGAAACATTAATTTTCATTTAAATTAGGACTTTTAAAATTTAAAGATCTTTGGATTCAAACTCAGCTCCGTACAGTTCACACAGCTCCTTTCAGATGCACTCGGCTCGCACATCTCCTTTCAGATGCACTTGGCTCCTAACGATTCAGTAGCTCCTTACACAGTACATAAGCAAGCTCCTCACTTCATTCAAGCAGTCCTATTTCAGTCTTCCATGAGATTACTACAAGTCTCTAAGGATTCATCAAGTTGTTTTACTCATTACATTTATTAATACAATAAACTTACATAAAGATTTTCAAGTTATTAATGTTATACTTGTAAATGATATTTGCAATTACAATAAAATAATTATAATCACAAGACTCAATTTATTAAAAGAATCAGCACCACTTTCAACACTTCTTTATAAAATAAATATAAAATTTTAATATCCTTACTTTTCCTTACATGAAGAAAAAGATTTAATTCCATTGAATTACTATAACTTAAATTATTACAATATTCACATAAAAATATTCAAGTCAACACACTATTACCACATCCCATTCTTTTATGAAAAAAGAGTAAAAAAAATTGTGGAAGTTGCATAATACTTAACATACTGGGAATATTAAAACACAATATTACATTACCAAACTAAAATACTAAAGTAACGATTGACTTACATAAGATATTTAAAAAAACAGTTTCTCCGGGCTAAAGGTATAAAAAAATTGGCAGTTTATATTAAGAGAACCAGTTTATAATCTATTTTTTTTTTTTTTTTTTTTTTTTTTTTTTATTAATAAACAAAACACAGCAACTCAACTCTCCAAGTTTTAATGTAGTTATTTAAGTTCAGCATGTGCATCTTTTATAGCTCTTTTACAATAGACAGCAATCTAAATTGCCAGTTTAAGAGTATCTGTGGCATTATTAGACAAACAGCTTCAACGATTCTTTGTTTAAAATTGTTCAAATCTTGAATTTTTCTGTGGTACACACAAAATTTAACAAATCTCCAAGCAAAAAAGTCCAAAGAGTGATATCTGGAGATATTGGTGGCCATGCAATTGGACCTCCTTGTCCGATCCAACATCTTGGAAAAGTGTGTTCAAGAACATGTAACATCTCAATAAAAGTGTGGTGGAGCACTACCTTGTTGGAAATGAAGCCTGCAGGAATCCGAGGAACAGCAAAGTTCTCAAGCATATCAAGGTACATCTGTCCTGTCACAGTTTATATATGTAGTTTGTATTTTAGGACCTTTTATAAAAGTGTTTAATGCATTTATAATTTAAAAGTTACATCTGTCCTGTCACAGTTTATACATATATAGTTTGTATTTTAGGACCTTTTATAAAATGTGTTTGCATTTGTAATTTAAAATTTATTTACTTTTAAATTACATTGAATTTTATGGACTGATTAATTAAAAAATAAGCAGAAGTTAACATTAATTAGATAAAGAAAAAATAACACCCATAACTGATAAACATAATCTTAACACTGACAACCAAAATAACTGCAAGAAATTGCAAATTTCCATAACGCTAGCTTTGTTTATGAAAACGGTAAGGAGCTGCTAATTTTTCGGTTCATTGTCACTTTGTTTAAGGGTATAGACTAGCTAGGCATTTATCCTTCTGGTCTTGCTATTTAATTCTCCATTCTTGTTTTTTGTTTTCACTTATAGCAGGCATCATTAGGCCATTTGTAACCCAAAAATGTAACTATCTTGCATTTTAAACCAGAACTCCTTAACTGCTGTTTCCTTTGGAAATTTTTAACATATAATATTGTAAGTAAATGTTTTATTTTGACCAGTACATAATACATTACACAGATTATGTCGACAATTAATTATGCTTTTACATGAATAAAAAAGGAACCATCATTTATCTGGATGAATTAAGGGAAATCATAATAAAATCTTAGAACAAAATATACAATTAATTATAAAGTAAAAAGTAATTAATGTCCATATTAATTGAATTATTTTTTCAAGCAACACATGAATTTTTCTGAGTAAAAATGGAGCATTAGTTTTTAATATAGTTACCATTATTGGAACAGTTGATTGTATTCATACTGAAGTACAGGAACCAAAAGGATTAACACCCATAACATTTATTGTAAAAGATTTGCCTCCATTAATGTACCAATAACATGTGATGCTACGGAAAAAATCCCAAAGTGTAGATACAATTTCACCAGGAAGTATATAAGCCTTCTGTGAATGCTAATTTCTGTTCATTTTGTGTAGAGTATCTGCTGCCTGTATCATTCATATAAAGATGCCTGTATCATATTTCTATATAAGGAAATCAATTTGGTATCACAACTATAACACACTATTATTGCATTATAAGTCATGTCTATACTACCTTATGGAAAATATTTAAAGCAGAATATCTTGCACTACCGAATAAAGAAGAAGCTGTTCGAAATGATATCAGGTGTACTTATTTTTTATAATGCTAATAGTTGCGTGAATCCCACAGCCACTAATTGTAATTGTCTTCAAAAAGGCAATTACTAAAGAACATATTGTCACAAGTTAGTTTTAGTAAATCATTCAACAAGTGAACATTAAACAAACTATGTAAACTTAATCTAATTTGTGTTAATATAATGTAAATATTATAATTATTGATATAAATTATGAATTAACAACAAACATAAATATAATCTAAATCAAATAAACAAATATCTAACTTACAAACAATGTTTCTTTATTAATGCATGTGGCAACTAAAGTACAATGGATTAGCTGACCAATATACCATGAAGCAAGTTACAGCATTTATTTATAATGCATGCATCTTCTTGAATTTTTAATTTTGTTAAAATTTGTTGTTACTCAGTATATTCCTTGCTCTTGAACAAATGGATTGTGCAAAAGTTCAAGGATGTTCAAATGATCCAGACAATTTTTGTTATATCTGTGGTAAATTTACATCTAAATCTCAAAGAAAGACTATTTCTGAATTTATAAAAAACAGCATATAAATTTTATTTTGAATCTGCACTTGGGCATCAAGATAAAATCTGGGTGCCTCATATTATTTGCATACTGTGCTCAGTAACTTTTAACTGAATGGTTGAAGAGGAAACGGCAAGCCATGCCATTTGCTGTACTGATGGTTTGGTGTGAACTTAAGACCTCTTCACCGACTGCTACTTTTGTATGACAAATATAACTGATTTTCATTCAAAAATAGAAAGTCATAAGATATGCAGATGTATCCTCAGCTCTAAAGCCAGTATCACAGAGAGAAGAATTACCTGTACCTGTACAACCATTTAATCTGACATTGCTAGAACAATCTGAAAATGAAACAGATAATGTAGAGGATGAAGAATTTCTTCCTGTATCTGATGATAAATCTCCTTATTTCATTCAACAACATGAACTTAATGATTTAGTTCACGATTTAAAGTTAACAAAGCAGCAAGCTGTGAACTTCTGGGACTAGGCTACAACAGTGGAATCTTTTAGTGAAAAAAAAACAAAGTTACTAAGTTTAGAACATGAAATAAAACTTTTTCAACTTATTTTACTACGAAAGATCCATTGTATGTTTGTACTGATGTCGGGTGGTCTGATGAAAGAGCTACTAAGCTCTTTCATCAGACCACATAATATACCAATATTCCATAAGAATGGTGTCTTTTTACAGACTTCTAAAGTTAGCATGAAAGCAGTTTTATTGCATAATGTTAACAAACAGTCATCCATTCCATTAGCCCATGCAGTCCACAAAAAAAAGTATTAAACTATGGCATCAATATTAGAAGCAATAAAATACAGAGTATATGTACCAATTTTGCAGTGATCTGAAAGTTGTGTTACTTGGATTACAAGTTTACTATCCCAAAGACAAATCTTTGGGATAGTCATGATGCAAAAGTCATTTCCAAGTCTTTACTTGGAACCGGCCTTGTGGCAAACTTTGTGGTTGGTGAAAAAAATATATACTGTCACTACTTCACATAAAACTCGGACTCATGAAAAAATTTTTAAAAGGCAGTAGACAAAGATGGACCAGGATTTAATCACTTAAAAATAATTTTTCCTAACCTAAGTGTTAAGCTGAAGAAGTATATATTTGTCAGTCCGCAAATCAAGAAACTGTTTAAAGATTAAACTTTGCGAATGTGAACTAGCTGCAATGAAGACGTTTGTGGTTTTTAGGCAACAGAAAATATGGAAACAATGTTTTTTGGTTAATAAGCTGTTAGCAAACTACAAACGTTTAGGTTGTCATAAAAATTAATATCCTAGATTCCCAACTAGACTTTTTCTCCGAAAATTTGGGCTCTGAAAGCGATAAGCAAGGAGGGCGTTTCCATTATTTTATTCTGACAATGAAGAATCAGTACCAAGGAAGACGGAATCCTGGAATTATGGGTGACTATTGTTGGATTTTGTTAGAGAGAAACTGATCAAACAACGTACAAACGAAAAGGTTTGTCAACATATTTTAAAAATTAAAGGTATTTTAGTATATCTGTTTTTGAGTAAATTAAAATTTTGTTGATTTAAACAAATTTTAAATGAATACACATAAATAATATATTTTTTTAAATAATGATTTCACAGTGATTATGCATTTAATGGTAAATAAATCGCATATATCTAAAAAAAAAAAGTGACGTATTACACAAATTCTGTTAACAGTTTTGAATTCAACACCCCAAATTAATTAAAATCACAGGTACGATTACAGATATACGAATACATTTTTTTTTGTTGACAAGTGTAATTAATGATCGATCTTTTTTCTTTAAAATTAAATAACTCATGTTGGTATTCCTGACATCTTTGATAAACGGGCCAATGATATTTCTTGAAAATATTTGAAAATAACGGTTAATTGAGTCAACTGATTAGTGTTTTATTACGTTTATGTCTTGTTTTACTAGTGCAAAAAAACATGGATTTCAGAGATTTATATAAAGAAAACCCATTAGTTAGAGGACTGATAGAAACAAGAAAGAAGTCTGCTTTTGATTGCAGAAGGAGCAAGCGTCTTGAAATATTTAACAAGAATAGAATAAACATCGATGCTATTACGCAAGAAATCAGTGAACAAGGTATTGTTAGTTATTAATATTTAAACGTGTACTTTAAATCCAGTTAATTAACACGACTTAATTTTGTTCGGTATTGGTTTGAAAGTAATTTATTGCTAATGTTCCATTAAAGAAGCAGTAATCATTTTAATTTTTGTCTTAAAAATAAGACGCTTGAGAGTATTTCATCCCGGAACCGAAACAATTTGACACTGGCTTAACAAATTTGTGTAATATCTAGATATGGTAATTTGAAATGTTGGTCAATTATGCAATACTTCAAAAAAGTAATATAGTAGTCGAGCCATGTTTTGGGCCCAATTTTATTCCTGGTATATATGGATGATTTTTTCAACTTTAATATTCAGGGTAAATTTGTTTGTTTTGCTGATGACCCAGCCATTGTTTTTGGTGATTATTATATTGATAATATTATGGAAGCCCAATCTGAGTCTGAAATCGGTTAATAATTGGATGTTTAAAGGTTTTTTTGTACATTAATACAGTTAAAACTAAGTAGTTTATCTTTCTATATTGATAATAAAATAATTTTATTACAGAAAATGCTGTAAAGATCTATGTAATAAACTACTAAATACTATTTTTAACAAAAGAATATTACAAATTTGGAAAATAATCAAACACCAAACTCAATCAAATACCTTCCAGTATGGAGTAAATAATAATCTCTATCAACTTATAATTTTAAACAAGAAAAAAACAGCACTTTTTTTAAGAGTTATTGTATTTTATTATAGGCATTTGTTTTATTGAATACTTGTTGCAATTTACAGTTAATTATAAAATTAACTAAATAGCAAAATAAAATTAATAAAAAATATATCATGTGAGATTTATGCTTCATGATAAGAAAATCAATACAGGAGATCACTTTACCGCTTTCATGTTTAACTGTTCTACAGTTTTTGATTTTGAAGAACCAAAGTTAAAGTCAAAATAAATGTTACGTTTTTTCTATAGAATTCTTTTGTTAATTGTTAATTTAGTTTGTTAAATTAATGCCGCTGATCAGGAATTAGTAAGACTATCAAACTACAACTGGAGCTACTGTCTTGCTAATGAACCATTGTCATTTTAGATTTAAGTACACTTAATCAGAATAATGTAAGAGGAATATGGAAAATTCTTTCCTAAAGAATAAAATCTTACCCTCCAGAAAAAAATTTGGAAAAATGTAAGAAGCATTAATTAAGCAAATTGAAGAAAGGAGCATTGAATCTTTTGCTTGTTAAGTTTTCTCGCTTATTAAGATATAAGTTTTGTTAATTTGTTTTGTTTGTTTGTTTTTGTTTTTTTTTTTTTTTATAAGGTTTTGTTAAGTTATTCTCGCATATTGAGTTGGGTAGTCCAGGTCCATATATGGATGTAGTAGATATAGATTGTTTTTTTCACAAATTCCTAAAAAAAATTAGAACCTTAAAAAGATTACATCTCCTTTTTATCTATTTTACTGTACTAATTATTGTAATTTCTATTTTGTTATTGGCATTTGTATAGTAACATTATTTATTTTTCTCACATTTTTATAGATTTCTGTGTTTTTATTTATTTATTTATTTTTTAGAAGAAAGGACTAAAGAAAAAGAAATTAATGACAGAAGAGCACTTTTATTACAATGGAAAGAGAAAAAAAATAAAATGAGAACTGTGGAAAAAAAGAAAAAGCCATTTGTTGTTGGTGTAATTCATCACAGTGCAGCTTCTCCAGTATTTCGTGATGTTTCCAATGTAAATAAAAAGAAATTACTAATAAAACAGTTTCCATTCACATCTCCAACTTCAACAAAGAAACTGGTAATGTTTGTTTGTATGTTTTTTATTGTTGTTTTGAAAGTAAACATATTAATTTATCATTTGGTATTAAACTACCACTCCACTTGCCTTCATTGTGGAGTCGTAGCAATTCTGCCTTTTATAAGGAAGGTTCTGGATTTGAATCGCAGTAAGATGGAATTTTTTGTATAAAACAAAATTCATCTTGCTATAAAGTAACTGATTGAGTATAAGGCTGTTATTGTTCACATAGTAAATAAAATGTTAAAAGGGGCTGAATTTTTCTTCTGTAATTAGTTACATTTGAAACACCAGTTTTTTTTTTGTTTATTTCTCAGTATTTCAGTCAAAGATCTTTATAGAAGATTGCTTCATTTTGCTACTAATCTGTTAATTTTTTTCTTAGTATTAAATAATAGGTTTTCTAGCTAATTAATTTTAATTCTGTACTATTTTTTATGTGAAAAATTGTATTAATTTCTGTATATTTAATTTTTACCATTGTATTGAATAGGTTAATGTGCATTTTGTTTCCAATTTATGTAAACATATTAACTATTACATTCCATTTTTACATAGCAAAGCTATAGAATGATCTGGAGCTTGAGACCAAAGGCCAAAGACAGGAGGAATAGAAATCTGCTGGGTCCAGATGTAAGACAAATGACCTATTCCTACTTTTACAAGTTATTACATTTTATAACAATAACGCTTCAAAATTTCTAAACGTTACCATTATAGTTTATAGTTACATGAAATGCATATTATCCAAATAAGTTACTTAATTGTTAAAAGAATTTTATGATTTTTGAAGAAAAAACTTTTAATATTTTAAGTATGCAATTATAATTAATTTTAATGTTTTAGAATTAGTTTTATTATTAATAATTACAAATAATATTAATGATAAAATAATTTTATTTTGATATAATTTATCTAAAAAAACTTTAGAAAGAAAAAATCAATTCAAAGCTAATTCTGCAGACAAGTAAAATCAGTTATAATTCAGCTGGCTTTTTATATAAAAAATATAAAAAAGCTGGCTCATATATAGAGGAAGTATAAAAAAATATAAATAACATCAATATAACAATAATATTGAAAATACAATCAATAATAATAACAGTAGTTGAAGTGTCACTATAAAATAAACTTTAGCTGATCTAATTTTTAAAAAAATGCTTAGAAAACCTGGATGTGAAAAAAATTCAAAGATAAGCTCCACCCAAGACTTTGATCTGCTTTAACCTAAAGTGAAAGAATTAATTTTGTTTAGAATTTAGAAATTAAACAAATTAACCTATTTCTTTCTTCAGTCATTTGACTGGTTTAAGCAGCTTTCCAAGATTTCCTATCTAGTGCCAGTCATTTCATTTTGGTATACCCCCTACATCCCTAACAATTTTTTTTACATGTTCCAAACATTGCCTGCCTGCACAATCTTTCCCATCTACCGGTCCCTCCAATATCAAAGCAACTATTTTCAGGATGCCTTAAGATGTGGCCTGTAATTCTGTCTTCTTATAGCTATATTTTTCCAAATGCTTCTTTTTTCATCAATTTGCCGCAGCACAGCTTCATTTGTCATTTTATCCACCCATCTTATTTTTAACATTCTTCTCATCACCACATTTCAAAAGCTTCTAATCTTTTCTTCTTAAGTATTCCAATCATCCAAGTTTTACTTCCATGTAAAGCTACACTTCAAACATATACTCTCAAAAATGTTCTCCTGAAGTTTAAATTAATTTTTGATGTAAGCAAATTATATTTCTGACTGGAAGCTTCTTTCACTTGTGCTCATTTTATATAGCTCCTGTTTTGTCTATCTTTAGTAATTCTACTTCCCAAATATCAAAATTCTTCTACCTCCATAGTCTTTTCTTGTCCTATTTTTATATTAAGTGGTTCAGTGGTATTCTTATATTCAGAGTGGACTACTCTTTCTACTTTTTTTCTTCTAAATTTCATTACTTTTGTTTTGTTCTTATCTATTTTCATGCAGAAGTTCTGTATAGAAGAAGTTTATCCATACCATTCATTGTTTCTTCTAAACTTTTTTTATTCTCAGCTAGAATTATATTATTGGCAAAAAGTAGCATCTTTGTGTTTTCACCTTGCACTGTTATTCCAGATCCAAATTGTTCGTTAACATCATTAACTGCTAGTTCTATGTAAAGATTAAAAAGTAACAGAGATAGGGAACATCCTTGTCTGACTTTGTTTTTATTACTGCTTCTTTTTTATGCTATTTGATTATTACTATTGCAGTTTGGTTCCTGTAAATGTTGAGGTTCTTTTACTGACAGGACATTTTTTTACTTTTACTTTGTTACTCTACTTTTAATAGTATGACAATCAATTGTTATGGATATAAAATTTTAGTTTATTTTATTTTATCTCATTTTAAATGAATAATTATATAAAGTTTTTATAATTAATTAAGTGGATATTCCTGCAGATGGACAAAGGTCCGAAAGCGCTTGAATAGATTTTAACATTTTATAATTGTTGCTAAGCTGAACTGTCATTAGTTAGATATAAAATACCAACTGGTACTTACGTATTAACACCACCGCAGCAACAGATTTATTTAAAAACAAAGTAGTCAATCGGATTTTGGTGGAAAATGGGCCGAAACAGATTCAAAACAGAATATAAATGGTTATTTATTTTATAAATATAGTTTAACTAAACTTAACCTACGCTCGCTAACCTTGACTAATTAACACCGAAATCTTTTGTAATTTTATTATTTAAATAGTCAAATTGCAATAATTACTGAATTTATTAAATAAATACTCAAAAAATTACGGTGTTAATTAGTCAAGGTTAGCGAGCGTAGGTTAAGTTTGGTTAGATTATATTTATAAAAAAAAATATTTATTTATTTATGTTACACTCTATATCGGCCCATTTTCCACCGAAATCCGATTGACTCCTTTGTTTTTAAATAAAGCTGTAGCTGCGGTGGCATTAATACGTAAGTACCTTGTGTCATGTTACAAAAATTTAACCCAAAATTTTATAGTTTCAAATCAATTACTAGTTAATTAATGAATCAAATTTAAGAAACCATGCAGAAAGGTTTAAATAAATACAGCACAAATACAATTTGATGTTGTATTTGTGCTGTAATCAAACACAAATACCCTCTGATAAAATCTATTACCGACTTTAAATGTTACAAAGTCAATTCCTGTTGTGTGAAATTAACTTTGTAATTTCATGTAATAGGTTTGATTTAATATTAGTTTAACAAATATAATTAACTTATTTAAAATTTAGATCAGAAAACTATCAATAACTTAAACTGATTATCTTATCTACAGTTATTTTAATTGTTCAGACAGTTTTATCTTATGTTACAACAATAATATAGGACAGTTTTATACTAAACTATTATTTACTTTCCATAAGAATTAATAATCTTTCCTTAGAAGTTTTCTTATTGTGTCTCAAAAGAGCTGTGTAGCCTCTTTGTAAAGCAGAATATTGAAGAAAAAATTAGTCTTTTCATTGATAAGTTTTGCATATATATGAGAAACACTGCTGTTGTGATAGACTGCTATTGTGAGATGGTTTTTTTTTTAACTGGTTTAGTAATTAATATTATTTTTTATCCTTTTTAAAGTTCAAATTTGCTGTGAAGCCTTCAGTAAAGAAATTAACTATTCCACAATCACCAAATTTTATGAGTGCTAAGAAAAAGAAGTTAAATGAAAAGATGAATAATGGATTGAAGTTGTAAGTATTTTATGAATGATTTCAATTTATATTCATGCTTAGAACTTTTCTTGTAAACTCCTTTTTTGTCTGGTTTTGTAGATTTTAATGAAGATTTTAAAAAAACTTGGAAAAGCTATGTTAAATCTACTATTTGTTCTTCATCAGAGATTCTATACTGTATACCAGGAGTCTATGCAGCAGATTTAATTAGATGTTGTACTAGTGAGAATAAATCATGGAAATGGCATGTTATGTTTTATCACATACATATCAAGAATAATGATAATGAATTTTTAAGACAAAATTTCTAGAATAGATTGAGCTAAGATATTGAAGTGTTTTTTCCTACCAAGTATCAATGCTTTTATGTGTTTTTTGTAATCTTTTGATTCGCAGTAAATAGTTCTCTGTTTATGTACTTATGTAGATTTTATTTATTATAATTTTTTAAATAATGGTTTGGGCTTACAAATGCCCATATTAATTTCTTATTTGTTGAAAGTAAAAAAAAATTATTTTAATTTTTAAAAGGTGATAATTTTGGATCAAACTTATCACCATTACTCTGTAATTAAATCATAACATATAACTAACTGTTCTCTTTCCATTCAATTGGACTTCTATACTCCACTGAAAATAGATTACGGTCAATGTCAATTAACTGTTTTAATTAATATGGATAGTAGAGTAGCTCACTGTTAACATGTAACAGTGAGTTTGGATGATCAGCCTACATGTTACTGCTATATTGTTGTTCTCTGAAACATTGGCACACCATGATTAGTCATTTCTTAGTAGCATAAACATGATGCAACTATTGTTTACAAAGTAACATATTTTTGTGTATTTACAGTATTAAGAAAAAGGCCTTCATGTTTCAAACACAAAACAATTTATTTTATTTTTGTTTCTCTTTTGCTTCTCCGTGTATATAAGGTTCAGTTCTGGGATTTTGCCTCCCGGTACAGTAATTTTGGTGTGCTGTGTATTTTGTTACATAGTAATTAATGTAAGATAATATATTTTGTTTCAAACTTTTTAAAGTAGTTTGTTCACGTGCGAATAGTTATTGTTGAGAATTTAAGTCTGTTGTGAGAGGTAAAAAACTTCAAAGACAGGCACATGAAATTGTAAACAAGTATGATTTCATGAGGAAATAATCTTTAGTTGTAGGAAAATTAAAAACAACAAGAATTTAATTACTCATAAGTGTGAAGATAGAAGTGCAGCTGCCTGTGGCATTTCCAGAACTTTGTTTCAAAGCCTCAGAAAAGAAAAAATAGAACTTCTTCGATTTGACGGGCCAGAATGTTTTTTATGCAGCCTAAAAAGAAAAAGAAACGTTCTAAACCAGTTACCGGATTAGGTGTCTTGATAAAAGTGTGGTTAGGTAAACTGTGAATGAATTTCACCCAAAGTTAGGGTAGTTTTTTTTTAAGAAGGTGGAGGAATCCCATTTACAGGTGCCTAGGGACAGTGTTAGGCCCGCTAACAGGTTCTGCAAGATGTTATTAAATGCGTATGTGTTCCTACGCACTACCGACTAAACCTCCACCCCTGGCTACCAATCCTTCTGGTACAGCTGGTGTGCATTATTTCAGGAAGGGGGAATACACCCTCACACACATTCAGATACCACAGTCAACAGATACTAACCTCACACACCCACAAGATACCTTGCATCACACTGAAATCACACTACAAACTCCACAACATCCAATCATCACTCCGGAATGCATACCTCATGCCACTCCACACATCACATCACATCCAACCACATAAACAAACACCTCAAAGGCAGTTGACCACTACAGCATACCTACTTCACAGGTCACCATTGGAAGTGGGAGCAGAGTGCCCATGGTCTCATTGCACCCAGGCAACCCCCACAAGTATGGGAAACCCCCTTAGGCTCTCAGTCACATGCCTACCTGCCTCTGCACCCTCTGACGACCCCTTCTTGGCCTGTGATTTTCCTTGATAATGCATAATTTTGTCGTTATCACTCTTGCAAATCTGGAAACAGCAGACCAATATTCCTCACCATACAGTATAATCCCCATTATTTCCTCTGGTTTAAACATTACGTCTCTTCCAATGGCATCCATCATCTCTGTTTCTGTGTTAAAATGAGGACAACAAAAGAACACATGGAACATCGACTCCTCAACCTCACAGTCAGGGCATCCATCCGAGTAATCCAACCCAAAACAATATTCTCTAAATCCCCCATGTCCTGCCAGCAACTGAGTTAAATTAAAATACAACGAGCCATGGGTTCTGGATCATCTTCCAACATCCTTTATTGCTATAAAGATGGGACGGATGTGAGAAGGGCAGGTCCACCTGCCCTTCTACATCCGTCCCATTTTTCTTGCCATCTCATCAACTCCTCTGTAATCGTCGAACTCATCTCTCTTTTTTCAGTCGGATTCAAGGTACCAAGTGCTCGTAGCCTTCTCCTTTGTACGATCGCTAAGTTTATGGGAAGCATTCCCACCAAGACCTCTGCAGCCTCCAGAGAAACAGTTCTGTAGGCTGTTGCAATCTGGAGGCAGCACCTATGTAAGGCCCCAATCCTCCCCCTGTACTTTGCTATGTCCACCCAGATTTCTGCACTGTATAGCAGTGTGCTATATGTAACTCCTGTAAGTAACCTCCTCCACAGTTGTCCTGGATCCTCAGAGTTAGGTAGAATTCCTGCTATATGGCGCATGACTGACTTTTCAGCAAGCCTCAATGGCGTGCCTTCCAAATCTCAGCTTGGAGTCAGTCCATATGCCTAGATATTTTATTGAATTCTTTGACTCTATTCTTCTCCCATCCACCTTGACTGACAAGGTAGGTACACGCTTGGGAGAAGATATAACCACAAACTTGGATTTCTGTGGTCCCAAGCTGAGTCCTGCCTCAGCCATCCAAGCTCCAACAGCAGTGTGGGAGTCCCTGATTTTGTTGGTGGCCTCCCTTCGGGTATCAGCCTCTTTGACAAGTGCTGTGTTGTCTACAAATCCAATTATCATTACTTTAGGGCAGTGGGATGCTAAAAACCCCATCATAAATAATAAGAGGGTCGGTCCGAGAACCGAGTCAGGACAAGGTGCCTTCTCCAAGGAAACTCGCTGCACAGCTGCCTTAAGTTCCTCCATTGCGAACATCGTTATTATCCCCACATCCATCTCCTCATGCTCCAGTGTAACATCACCAACGGGAAAAAACTACTCTATTATTCTTGCAACCTCTGAGGCATCACGGGTAACTGGGGACCTCGCTTTCAGCACCTTCTTGACTAACAAACTGTATGGTTTTCCCCAGGGGTCCTCCTCCATCTTTTGAAGTAAGCACTTCCAACATTCTCTCTTCCTAGTTTTAATCATCCTGGACAGTTTCTTCTTCTTAGCTTTGTTTGTTAACCTATCTGAGCTGTAGTGCGTCCTCATAGATGCCCTCCTAGCCGATAAGCACTCCCTACATTTTTGTGGATTTTGACCCTCCACCAGTAAACTAACGGGCAGCCTCTCCTGATATATTTTCCAGGGAGCTGCCTCTTATACGCACTCACCAACAAGTTAGCTAAACAATCGGCTTTGTTCTTAGCGTTACATGCCTTGTGTAACATCTGAAAATTCAGGCTTTCAATAAAGGCAATCAAGTACCTGCCTTTAACACTCCAGCTTAACAAAGCAGATGTATCACCTTTTCTGTATCCCATTTCGGCTATCATCGAGTGGTTGCTAGCGCCCCAGACCCGCCAGTCCCATATTCTAGCTGCCAATGATGATGTTGCAAAGGTCACATCAATAACTGAGCCCGATGCTCCCTTTCTGTAAGTGAATTCACAACCAACATTAAAGGACACCATATTGTTGTGCCAGTCGAGGAGCAACAACATCCCTTGAAAGAGTGGTCAGGATGTCCATACAACACTCAAGGCTGATATTGGGTGAGAGGTAGCAAAAGAAATAGTATACTCTGCCAACCCTTGCCCACACATAGTTCCTCCCATGGAACATGTCCCGGATGGGGAGGGGACTACATGTTCAAATGGCCGCACTCCCATCTTCGGATGCAACCATCCTTGACAGTGCTTGAGGGGTGTAAGGCTCGGAGATGAGCGCGAGATCCGCACCCATCTCTGACACATACCTCTCTGTCATATCAGTTGCAAGAATTGAATGATTTAAGTTGACTTGAACTAGCTTCATTATCGTGCTGTTTCTTATCTGGTCTTCCCTGGCTTTCACAACATCACTGTCTGCCCCCTTGGGGCATGCCACGCTTGCTGTGCGGTGCCCCTTGGCCAATGCAGGTCAGACACCTAGGAGGCCTAGAACAATTGGCCGCCCGGT
Organism: Lycorma delicatula; assembly: GCF_047948215.1. NCBI lineage: Eukaryota > Metazoa > Arthropoda > Insecta > Hemiptera > Fulgoridae > Lycorma > Lycorma delicatula. The sequence continues at coordinate 152,326,810 of NC_134455.1, read as the reverse complement.
GACCCCTCCTCTCGGCAGTTAAAACAAGCACTAGACCTGTCAGCACCTCTACAGTTTCTAGCTCTGTGCCCCACCTCAAAACACCTAAACCATTTCAGAGGGACTATATCGGCCCTGCAGGACACCATGTCAATTTTAACGCTTCCTCTTAGCTCCTGGCTTCAATGGCCATGGCTATCACCGTGGTCATTGAAGCCAGGAGTCTACATATCACCACTCTGGTTTCTCCATAGCCAGACCTTACTATCAATTGCATTTCGGGTGGCAAGGCTTGTTTCACTGAGTCCACCAATTACTTCCTGCTTCTCTATGTTCCCTTCCAGGTTTCTTACGTGGAGGGTCACCATCCTAGTCCTAGTCTGTACAGTTCCCGCCTTTATCGCAGATGCCAGGACATTCTTGAATTCCCCTGCCGTACATTTCTCCTCTTTGACCTTTATTTCCATCGTCTCACCTGCCTTCCAGATCGACAGGATCTCTGCTGTCGCAGGTAACCTCATGTCGGTTCTAACAGATTTCAATAATTCAGCATAGGATATCTTGGACATCAGGACCAGAATCTCTGCTTTGTGCTTGATATGTTCTAGCTCATCACTCCTCCAACTAGCGAGGCGTCTGCCCACGGGTGCTGTAAGATTGGTTTGCTTGGTATTTCTTCTGCCACCATTTTATTCAGTCGCCCTAAAGCATAAGATCATATGTCTGTGCCACAAACAGCAACTGAGCCTCGAACAGTTTATCAACCAGTATAACAACATAGATCCTAGAGCTTACTTAACAGCGTGAGTGGATAAAGCATGGTGCCATACACCATCGGCTTACATGACCCAACTGCTCACTTGTCATATACTTTCTAAAATCTGTAGGTGCAGCCCACCAACTACTAAAAATATATATGACATTCATAATAAAATTTATTTCGTCTAGGCAGCAATTCGCTGCCATGCCTAGATAGCTGAATGCGAGCAAATACCTGTTCACCATTTTATAGCACTTGGAGCCATAATAATTGGCTGGTGATCAACCATACTCACGGCAATGCAGTAAGAGTCTTTCTCTATAGCAAACTATGGATACCGGTTGAACAAAGCAACTGCTTCTAGGAACTCCCACATAGTATGATAATGCGACTCTTGCCACATTGACTCACCGCTTGTCAGTGGCCAATTTTTCCCTTGACCTCTAAGTTAGGTCTCTTCCCCCTCCCCCAAAGAGCAGGGCAGTCAAACATCAGGTGTTCATTTGACTCAGCTCATCAGCTGCCAGGCGGAACCAAAACAGATATTGGTTCAAGTTAGTATGGTTGGTGAGCACCCAGGCACCCATTGCCCTTGAAAACGAGCTGTGGCATACCATCCCCCCAGATCCTGTATAAACTTATACAAGGATCTTCCCCTTAGTCGTGGTGTCCCGTTCCAGCTGCCATGCTTCCATCGTGAGGCTCTGCAGGCGGGAGATGGGCATCTGACAAAATTTATAGATCTGGTTCTTTGTAATCACTGTTCTGTTTTGGTACTGGTCTGGCTTGAAACTGCATCCCAAATACCTTGGCCTTCTGACAATTTCACAATCTTTACATGGTTGCCCGAACTTTCACCAGTAAATTGATTGGGAGAGCCTTTCCCAATACGAAGGTAGCCTCGTATGAGGTTGTTTTAAAAACACAAGTGCATTCAACTAAGGCTCTGTGACGAGCACTCCTTAAATTTTGAAGAATCGCTCTATACATAACCAGCCTATACGCCCAAATGGGCGTTGTGTAAGAGGTCATGCTTTCCAAAGACATCTCGGTAAACCATGTATATTTGATGGTCCAACAACCCATATTCTTTCCAAGAAATCCTCCTAAGTTTGTGCATTTCTGAGACGGCCGGCGTCTGCCACTACTTGCCTAATGTGGTTGCTAAACAACTTTTCATCAAACAAAACACGTAGGTACTTATGAACTCGGCTGATTACACAGCCTCTATATTTAATATGGGGGTTATGACTATATGATAATTTGTCCACACCCTTGAGAAGCATAAACTTCATTTTGGGTACTGAAATCTTTAAATTTTGAATGTCCATCCAGCCCTCTGCAATTGACAAGGCCGCCTGCACCTAGTCTTCTAGTTATGGTCATGAATTACCATGAACTAAAAGGAGACAGTCATTGGTGAAAATCTGTCGTGACCCCTTCTGGAAATGTCAGTCTCGGAAATCCATCCGTTGATTACCAGTTTTCACAGCAGGGGGCCGAGAATGGAATCCTGCAGGCTTCCCCTGGTAATGGATTTTTCCACAACTAGGTGCCCATCGTTAAACAGAGCCATACAGTTAGACAAGTAGTCAAGTACCACGGCCTGCAGGGCTATGGGAACTTTGTAGTGTTCCAACTCATAGAGGACAGAGCTCCAACATAAGGAAGGAAATGCTGCCTCTATGTCTGCCAAAACATATTTCCAGTTAGCGCTTTCTACCTCGGCAAGAGTATTTAAGATGCAATCCGCAGTACCAACCCCTTTTGTGAAGCTATATTGGCCTCGATTTAGAAAACAGTTCACTTCAATGCTTTCCCAGAGTCGTTTCACAACCGGTATTTCAAGCAATTTGCTGATTACCAGTAAAAGGCTAATAGGCCGATAACTGCTGACTTCACTAGGATCCTTTACTGATTTTAAGAGCACCCTCCACAAATACCACTTTCCAACAAGTCGGGAAGCAACCCCAGCTTAGGCACCCTGAGAACAGCCTGCCAAGCGGCTCTCTTATGACAGGCAGTAGATAGAATAATTCAGGTCAAGTTGGTCAGTCCTCTGTGCCTTTTTCAGTGTCATTAGAGAAACCACTCGGTCTATATCGAGATCCACAGCCCATATGCCAGGGAATATAGCATAGCCCTCGCCCTATCCCACCAAACCCAAATCGAACACTGGACAGCATGTGCAATGGCTTTGGCTGGTAAGATGATTTTGCAAGCTGCCAGGGGTTCCGCTGCAACTTGCACATGGAGCTTGCCATAACTTGAGTTTAGCTTCCTTGATAGTATGAACATTATGGGTGCGCAGGTAGATTCGCAGACCCTCAGCATCATCATCAATAATCCCTGTTAGGGGGCGACATTGGTATCTTCTCCTAGCAGACGTAACTCTTGTGCACAGCACGTTTAAGTCAGAAGACTATCACTCTTTCCCGGGTTTCTGCCTGTTTTTAACAGACGGCTCTAGGCACTCTCTGATCAGCAGATTGTTTACTACCTAAGGGTCCGTCCATTGGTCGAGGCTCCCATAGAACCCTATCGCAGCCATTCTTGATGGCCTGGTCGAATTGTTCAGCCATCAATTCCACCTCCTTCCTGTGTACCATTCCAACCCCTGCAAGGCAGCTGTGCACTTGTGCTGCAGCTTCTCCTGATCCAGGCCCCTTAGCTTATAGCAACTCAAATCTGGAACTCTTAGACTGCCTCTGTAAACAATTTCATAGGTTATAAGCCTGTGATTGTTCACACTGGCCTCGGGCCAGACAGGGTGCTGTAATATTTTAATTTCTGCCTGATTTCCCCCCACACATTCTAAAATCTTCCATACGTACATAGATGTACCCTGTTCATAGATCTCAACCTGCAGTTCACCCAAATCTCTTTCACTATTCAACTTGACTTGTGAAAAGATGTCAACCAATGTCTGTGCAAGGTCAGAAGTGGCCCTCGTGTCCACATAAGCAGCATGAAAAATGTTTGTTACTGGAGTTTCACCTCTCTCCTCCAATAAAATCCTTGCCTCCATCCTTACAGACAGAACATTGCCGGCCCTAACACCTGAGCTGCTCAGCAACCATGCAACCTGTGGCTGCCTTGTGGCCAGACTATCGATCAACTTGCTCTTAGCTGTCTTTTTAATGTCTGCCAGTGCAAGAGTATTCAAGGTTCCCTCTCTCTAGTCTGGCAATCTAATTTTAGTACTTCTGTAAGCCTCTTTAAGCCAGTTCTTCTTTATAAACTCAGCCATCAGCTGAGGGTACATGCCGTTATCAAGCCCATCAATTATTGGACATTCTGTATCCATCATAGTCTGTGTGAAGGATTCTGCAGTAGGCCTCCTTTCTACAGATGTAAGAGAAGCATCCACTAACTTTCTCAATCATTCACAGTTACTGTTACATTGGCCACAACGTCTTTTATGGTCTGCTTAACATTCTTGTCAACATGTCGCCTCAGTTAAAGTGATAAGCACTCAAACTTTCTCACCACATCATTCAACTCATGAGGTGTCTCTCCTCTTCCTCGGTTGAGGATTGGTGGATCTGCCTTGGCCTCTTTGCGCCCTTTTTGGAGTTTGCATTCAGGTCTATGAGCCACTGGAGGTAACCCTTCTACCACAGGGCCTGCCGTCAACACATCAGGCCCAGCCTGGGCCCCACAAACTCTTTGCAAAACAACCTTTGACTCTTAACTCAATATCCATTCGCTTATTGGCACCTTCCTCAATACCAGTAGTGCAAACCACAAAAATTCTTGTGGAAATGACTCACCCACCTCGTTCCGAGTAAAATATCCTGAAGGAATTTGTAAAAGAAGGAAGGGTAGTATAGTTATGAGGCAGGAAAGGTATCTCCTTACAAATCAGGCATGAGTCAGAAAAATTTCCAAGTCCACACTAACAAAAAGTCGAAAGTATGGCCGTCTGTGTCAAAAGCTGTTTGAAATTAATGAACAGCTGATCTCTATGCACGGGAGTAATTACTGGCGCACCAATTCAACTAGGTTGATCTAAAATTGTTAACCAACATAATATGGCGACCAATTCCTGCCGACTGCTAAAATACCGCCAACTTATAACAGCTGGCTTAAACTTATAACTATTATACTTCTGTAGTGATTTAATGTTACTGATCTTTCCATGTTACTTACTCTGTTATATTAATTTATAATTGAAAACACCACAAATATTAATAATATTACCATATTATCAATTAATAATATTAATAACACCAGTACACAAACCTGCAATAATAATGATCACCAAATATTAATTACCAAATACCATTAGAGCTCTATTCCTCCCACGAGTATTAATGAAGTCCCATAATAGGTCAACTTAACCTCCAGTGAAGAAAAAGTCGAATAAAATTAAATCTGGCCATTTTCCATCAACCAAAAATTATTACACATGTCCATTAATCAACCATCCACTGTTTTCAACTGTCTGTAACATTAATTAAGCCAAAAAAACCAACCAAAAAAGCCTGTTAATTGCAGAGCAAAACGTACACGTGCAACACTCGTATAAGACCCAACTCGAATAAAATTAGGGTAGCTACCAACAGTTAACAAACTCTGTAAAGAATTGAAAATTAAAATTAATTTTAACGGCAGTTTAAGAAAAATTTTGAAAGAATTGGATTTTAAAAGAATTAGTATTTAACCGATTAACCACCAATGGTGTGTTATCGAACCTTTTTGTAATTTTTTTTTTATTTCTGCAAACTTTTTTGCACTTTGTGCAATTTGCTTATTTTTTTAGGTAATTACAAAATAAATATATGTTTATAGATTTTTATAAATTAGTGAATTTATTTGCATATCAGCTTACAGTGTTTTACTAGATCATGTAACCTCTTCCATATAAGGTATACAATGATCGTGATATGCTTGTTAAAAATAATATTTCTATTTTATTTTCTTATTTAAGTGTTGTTTTTATTCATCAGTTCATAAAAATGATTTATTTTGAAAACTGCTAATGAATACTGGTTGTTAAAAGTAATGGTGTGATTACGCACGTTTGGCTAATGGAGCAATGAATCACATGCTAGGCATACAATATGTTATTCTTACATTACAAACAGTAACTTCACAGTCCTGCATTGTATTATCTTTATGTTTGAATCATTAAATTTTTGTTTTGTCTACTATTGTACTACTTTTATAGATGCTATTTTATAAAATGTTCAGTTTCTACATTTGTCAACAAACGGAATTTACAATTTGGTGTTTTTTCTCATAATTTATCTATTGATGAAGAAACGGTACCATACTTGTAGACATTTAGCAAAAATGTTTATCAAGGGAAAACTGATTAGATTTGGACTTGAGCTTTGGTGTTTGTGTAGTTCAGATGGTATTTGAACCAATTTATTCCATACAGAGGTGCAAACAAATAAAAATATGAATATGGTCTTTGAACACAGTAGTATACTAGATTTGTTAAATGTTGTATACCAATCCTTCAATTCTATATTTGATCTGTTTAATTTACTGAATGAAAAAGGATATTTTGCGACTGGCACTGTTAGAGGAAATAGGTTTCCTAATTGCCCATTGAAAAAACAAATTTTGTAGTTGCTAGATGGAATGATAGTGCAGTGGTGACAGTTGCCAGTAACCACAATGACAAATATCCATTATCAAATACAAAAAGATATAGCCAAAAAGAAAAAAAAGACACTGTGATTGTTCAGCCATTAATGATAGCAGAATATACTAAAAGTATAGGCGTCGTTGATTTCTATGACAATGGTGTTGGAAGTTATAGAATTTGATTGCATGGGAAAAAAATGGGTGGAGGCCATTGTTTATAAATGCTATAAATTCTATTATAATAAATTCATAGAAAAATATACAGACTTGCAAATAACAGTAAACTGAGTCAAATTGATTTTAGGCCTTCTCTTGTATTACCACTGATAACAGTGAAGAAATAAAAATACCACAAAGCATTGCTGAGAGTGAAGAAAAAAGTAAAAATAATTTTCCTTCACTACCAGTGGCAACTAAGGGTCATCCGTCAAAAAACAATTTGCTAGATGTTTGATATGATCAAAAGTGAAAAAAGCTAGATGAAGATGTAAGCTATGCAAAAACTATATAATTTTTTTTATGAATAAAATGTAAAGTGCACGTTCATTCAAAATGTTTTTAAGAATTTCATTCGCAGCAAAGAATCTAAGTATTTTTTTTTAATAAAAAAACAAAATTAAAGTAATTTATTTGTAACTGTATTACTTTCAGTTCAATAAATTGTTCATATGTGTTATTATATTCTTCCAAAAATGACATTTTTTGCATGCTTTTTGCCAAAGGTGCGTAAACAAATTGTTTTATTCCTGTGTAATAATAGATGACATAAAGGATTTATTTAGAACAAAATTGTGTAGCTTTATATCCAGCAGTTAATGGATTAGTGTAATTTAAATTTGTTAAATGTTCAAATAAAAAATTATCCTATTATTAGAATTCTGAGATTCAGGATTGATGGCAACCATACCTTCTCACCCCTTTACCAATTGTTACTAAAATTAAATGGCATTAATGACATAGTCAGAAGTCATCATTCAACATTTCATAAAAATTAGTTAAGAATTGTAAATTCAGATTTGATTTTTCAGAAAAACAAAATCCAGGTACTTATAGAAAATTAAAAGCAATTTGTTTTTTAATTTTCTTCACTTTGTATGTTTGATTTCTTCTAGTGGTTCTAACATTTTCTTATGGCATTCATTTTTGGGAAATTTGTATATTTGGTACATCAATTCTAAAAAAAGAAGCACCTTCTATAAAAACAAGTATATTCAAAACCATATAGATTTTGTGCAAATATACAAAATTTAATGATTTAAAAATTAATCAGATTCAAGACTGTCCTTGAAACTTTTTTCTTGAAGATCTCATTAATCAATCATAAATTATTTCTCAGAACTCAAAAGCCTTCACAAGAGCATCAGCCATGCAAACATCAAATATTTTCAAAAAATTCTACCAACATACCTGTAGCAGATAGAAAAATGTCATTACTGACTTATAAAATTAGTGTTTAACGTAACAAAAACAAGAGAAAAAGAGCTACTTCTTGTGAGAGTATTAATTTTTTACCAAAGGCAATATAGAATTTGAGTTGAGAACAGTTTCTGAATTATTCTCTAATTGGAAGGTAATATAAAAAAATTCAAACCACTGATAAAATAGTGCTCCAAGAATGTATTAATTTACAGAATGTATATCTTTAGTGTTGTTTTGTTTGAATTTGTACAGAGCATCTGAGAAGAAAACTGGTGATTGTAAAGAAAATATAAAGAGGAATTTAAGGCCTATGAGATGTCGAGCAAGACTAATTAAAGGTATGAAATACATTTGTGTGTTTGCTTCCAAAATTGGGCTAGTAACAAAGCTTTCTTCTGTTTTTTTAGTTTTCTCTGTTTTCTTTAAAAAAATTTTTAGACCTTTTTTAAAATGGGGAGTTAAAAAATTTCTAATCCATCTGCTATTTAAGTGTTTTAAATTTTCAACAAATTTAAAAATCATTCATAGAATGAGCTACAGAAATAATGTTCAGAATTGGGTTTTTTAATTTTTCTCCAAAATAACAATTTTAACAAAAGTTATATTGTTCCTCTGCGAGGTGAGCCTGGACAAATAGTAGTATCCTGCACAAATAGTAGAAAATTGACCGGTGAACTGAATCTAAACAAACTTTACGACTTTATCTGTCATATAGTCATACCCCACAATCACCTCACTAGATCATATCTAGAGTTGTAACTCAGGACCTAGTCTCACCACAGGTGACCCCTTGACAGTCAACCATGAAAGGTCTTTTAAGGAATACTCCACCGGCTGAACCAAGCCACACCAGAGTTCAGAGAAGGCAGCACTCGGATATGGAGAGCTGCCACTTAGCAACATTACATGCAATCGGATGCATTTGGAATGCACATGAACAAGAACAATACAAAATCCAAAATCAAACTGAAACGAATCACCTACAGTTCCATACACAATTTCACTCATGCAGACTGGTAAACTAAAAATAATAACAGACCCAATGGATCAACACAAAATTCTGATCATGGAAGTGCAGGAAATAAGAAACACTGAGCAGGATGCCATGGAATCTCAAGAATATAGGCTCTACAAAGGTATACATGGGAAGAGAGAGAAGTGTCCCACAGTTTGGAACAGGCTTTTTGGTCCAGCCTCAAAATAATAAACTCCATACAAGAATTAAAGTCACATTCCCCTAGAATCTCAACACTCACCTTAAGCATCTAATAAAATCTATATCATAATAAATGCTCATGCCCTCACTAATAATAAAATCAAATGTCCAAAAGACCATAAATACAGAAAAATTCTGGGACCTACTCAACCATACCATACATATCATACCCAAAAACCACGTTAAACAACTAACTGGAGGCTTCAGTGTTCAACTAGGCAGAGAAAGAAGGTACTGCGACATCGGAAAATGGCTTGCCCAAAAGAGAACAAATGAAAACAGACAGACTCATCGAACTCTGCAGAAACAACAACCTAATCTCGAAATCCACATTTTTCAAAAGGAAACCTCAAAACCTGGAAACACCTTGATTACATTAAAGGAGAATGGCAACTAGATTGTGTCTTCATGGACAAACACCACTACAAAGAGATCTACAACGTAAAAGTCATTTGAGGAGTAGACACAGGCTCAGATAACTAATAAGAATGAAAATTAACAAAAAGCAATCAAAAAAATAACTATCTTGGATAAACTTGAAGACCTAGTCAACAACCTTAAACAAATCGCAGCAGAAGAAAACACAAATCCCAACACCAAAAATATGAGCCCCTACCCTACTAATGAAGGATAAAAACCATAATCTGGCCCTTAACAATTATGTGGAACAAGACAGCGTGGAATTCCTAGCTAAATATTTCAACAAACTTTTAATTTGCAAAGAACCAACAGAACTCCTAAAATTGGACACCAGGACCCCAATAATAACCCCCCAGAAAACATCAACCCTCCCACAATAGAAGTAGGTTACCAAGCGGTAGATAAAAAATTACAAAGCGGTGGGCAGGATATCAGATCTGTAGGGATCTGGAAACATGCAGGAAGACCAGCAAAAATTGCTCTTTATCATCATCTTGTCAACATCAGGATCAAAGAACTACCAGTACACTGGATGAGAGTCCTAATCTACCTGCTACACATAAAAGCAGACAAAACAACAACTACAGGGGAATCTCACTTCTAGACACAACATACAAAATTCTTTCAAGAATCATCTTCAACAGGATCTGTTTACAACTTGAGAAAGAAATAGGAGAATACCAAGGAGGTTTCAGACCCTGCAGGAGCTGCAGACAGGAGTCTCAAGCTAATGGATTACAACAGAAAAAGAAGTAGAGAAATGGTGATAACATTTGTAGACTTAAAGAAAGCATACTATTCCATCCACAGAGAATCCCTACTAAAAATTCTAAGACACCTCAGACTACATACCAAATTAGTAACCGTGGTAAAACTGACCCTCCTAAACACTAAGTCAAAAATGGAATTCAGAGGTGAACTCAACCATTTAATATCAAAACAGGACTGCACCAAGGCGATGGACTCCCCAAAAATAAAAAAAATAAAAATGCCCCCAAAAATAAAAATGGGCCAACAAATCAAAGCAAACTGCCTTGGTTTCACTGATGACTTTGCACTGATAGAAAATTACATTGACAAAACTAAAACACAGATATTAAAACTTCAGAACATTACAAATAAAATTGGCTTTAAAATATCATTTGGAAAGACAGAAATTATGTCCCAAAACCAACAAAATGAAAAGAAGTGAACATAAACTGTAGTAATGTCACATTAATTACCCAATTAAAAAACCTTGGAGATATAATAACAAACAACCTAAACATAAAAACCTCAATTCAAACAAGAACAAAATAGCTAAAGCGCAAAATTAACCTGGTACTTGTACAGTAAAAAAATCTACCCATAAACACGAAAATAAGACACTACAACACAGTTATAAAACTAGAAGCCACCAATGCAGCAGAAACACTCTTCCACTTGAACGAACAATTAAAGACCTACAGACTCCAGAAAATTGAAGAATTGGAAGAACCTGCATCAATGAAAAGTGCCAGAAAGATGGACAGTGATGTATTGTGCCCAACAGTTATGTACATAGAGTTTGAACCTGTCACTGTTACCATGCATAAAAGGAGACTAGGATTCTTTGGATACATCATGAGGGTGTAAGATTCGAGACTTCTGAAACAGCTGGTACAGTACAGTACAATCTCGTCTATTTGGCCTACACCAGAAGACACCACAGACAAGAAAAAATCAAGGACCAAAACATTAGCTTCACACTCAAAAAAGAAACTCACAAAATTAACATTTTTAATACCAGAAAGAGCGCGGAGGTTGGAAAGTATGAAAAAGTACTGGGAAGACTACAAGGTCTGAACAGTCCCTATGCAATCACAAAGAAAAAAAAGATTGAGCTATGCTAATGATAATTGAATTAAAATAACCAATTACATTCAAGAACTGTTTGCACAAAGTAAAAAATAAATATGCATATAAACTGTAAAATGATCATTGTCAGTAGCTGTAATGAAATTAAACAAAATTTTAAAAGATAACAAAAAATAATCAGCACAACGAAAATAAAAATTCAACAGTATTAATTACAGAGATAAACACAACAAATGTCCTTCACTTTGTGCAGTCCAACCAAACAGTAAGATTAATTTAAGAGTATATGCTTTCTTCTTCACCTTTTCAAAACAAAGATAGGTTATTTTTTTTATTGTTTTTAGTTATTTTTTATACAGAGTGATTCGGGAAACGGAACATTTTGAAATTTGCATTTGTAGCGCTGGGCAGATGTCAGCATTGAATAACTTGAAGTCAGTTCACACAACCTTGCCATTTAGTTATCTTTGATACCTGGATTGGTGTGCATGTGCTTTTGTCATCAAAGCTTTTTATAAAAATAATTAAAAGTGTAGAGGCTGTGCATAAAAATCATACAAAATATAGGGCACCACTATTTTATACTGTCAGTTCATGCAATTAACATCACCAGTAGCTGCTACACGCAACAAATCATATAGCATAATAGGCCCTTTTTTTTTGAAAATGTGAATGACCTTACGATTACAGTCACATCAGATTGATCTGTTGCCATGCTAAAAAACTTTGTTGCGGAAAAACTAGTGACATTTCCACAAATTATTGACAGTGCTTGGTTTCAATAAGATGTTCAACAGCACGAATATCGATGGCTGCTGTAAGCCAATTGTTTGGCAACTGTATATTATTATAACTGTGCAGACGGAACTTACTTGAAAGATGTTCTTCAAAAAATAAATTTGTGTATGTATTTATAAATTTTTTTTAAAAATATAAATAAAAATTGATGTATTATGATATTTTCTTAAAAATATTTAATTTTCAAAATTTCCCATTTCCCTGAATCACCTGTATGTGTGTTTTCATAAAATGTTTTGAAAAATTAATATTTTAATTAAAAGAAGTTAAATAAAATTAATCCTCTTATGTTTTTGTTATCATATAGTTATTTTTAATTACCAATTTGCAACTAGTGATGACAGTTGCATACAGATTAAAAGCACATTTAATTTTTTCTTTGTATAAATTGTTCTTCAGTGGACTTGAACTAATTTTGTGACCAAAAAAGTAACAAAGGATCTTCATCAACATTGTTTTTTCTAAAACTCTCCAATTTAACCCCCAAAAAAAAGTAAAATGCCAAGAGTGTGCTTTTATCCATAATATGAAATGTAGAGTTGTTTTACTAACTTTAATGATTGGAATCACTTAATTAGATGTGGTTATTTGCAATTTATCCTTATTTCGAGTTTTTTTATTTTCGAGATGCTATTTAGACTTTTCCATAAATATCATTCATATTCATTAGGATGTGAATGATATTTTCAACATAATACACTGTAACATTCACCATACATAATATATACATAATACACTGTTTATCAGTGTATTATGGTGAATTTTCAAAAAAAATTTCATTATTACAACCATCATTTCATCTTGTGACATAGAGCAGATCTGATTCAATATGTCTTTAATATCTTCACGGATAAAGTAAAGGGGAGACAAATGCTCATTAATTTGGCAAGTGAGAATTTAAATATACTGTTAAAGGCTACTTCTGCGAAGTTGTGATGGTGCTCCATTTTACTGAAACATCAATGACATATGCGTGTATGATTGTACAACAGACCTCAATAAAATATATAAAAATTAATAAAACCATGCTGCTACCAAACAGTTCACAACATGCAGCTGAGCATATTGTACATTTTCATTAATATATGAGGGATTTAGTTTCAAGACATAGAAGATTCATTATTTACTATAGATCAGGGTTAGTGTATTACTTAGTGTTAACTTTTTGTTAACTAAGAACTGTATAAGATGTTGAATTATACCTGGTCATTAAATTAATTTAATTACATTAATTCTGGCACTAAAATGATAGTGTATATTTATGTTACTCTTTAATAGTCACAATCATCTGAATGAATTAATAGCATAGTTACTAATCAGTTGTCATTACAAGTGGCAAATTTTTTATTTCCTGATTGTTTTTTATAAAAGTATTACTTTTTAAATTGCTTCTGACGCTCGTATTGTCAATGAACTTTGGTTGTTAAGATTCAGTGTATAAAAATGTTTGTCTTACCTAGAACACCAACAGTCAATTGTATTAGTTCCTAAATTCTGTTGTGAGGTAATTTCATACTGAAATAAAATAAATTTTTGTTGCAGATAATGAACAGAACACTGGTACTGAGATATCAAAGAATAACGAAATTGGTGTAATTAATTCGTCCACAAGTAAAATTAAACAATCAGATCAAACCAAATTGAAAAAAGTTAATCAGTCAGAGACTAATTTTCTTTCTTCAGTTACCTATGGATTTCACACAGAACAATCGACATTAGTTGAAGAAAAAAAAATTATAATTAGTTCTCCAACATCAGATAACAAAGATGTTACTTTTAATAATATAGTTGCTAATATTTCACCTGTCTTACCTGCATCAGCTGAAATTAAGGTGCTTAATACACCTGAATCAGATGAAGTTGAAAATTTTGTGATCAGTCCCTTTGTTACAAAAGGTAGAGGTAAACAGAAAAGATGCTCTGTTACCCGCCCTATTGATTCTGCTAAGAAGCAAAGTAAGTAATTTTATTAATAAATATGTTGAATATTTGTTTTGTTGTAATGTATGATTAGGTCTTGAAATTTCTGGAAGTTTATCCTCTCATCATCCATGGAGTCTTTTATATTGAGCTAAAATTGAAACTTGCTCAACTGGTGGATCCATCTAATACCCTTTCTTTTGTGACTGCCCTTTTACACATTTCTTGTGATCCTAGCCTTCATTGTTGCTAAGAAATCTGATTTTTATTGCTTGTAGTTTTCTTTCTTCCTGTTCTTTTATAACTCAAGCGTTTATATTTGTCAAATTGGAAAAGTTCATTTTATTTAAGACTTTTTTTTACATTTTCTTATTATTTCCTTTTAATTAAAAGGACTGTAAAAACGTATCTAAAAGAACTTATGTATTTTCTACTCTTCTTCCTATCTCCACTGATCTTGCCCTGGTCTTTACTAACTTTCATACCCCATACTGCAATCCTTTTATCCCATACATCAAAAAAACTTCATTAATTCTTGTTTAATGCCATTTATATCCGCTTAAGATAGTATAAGCCAAATGTAGTTTCTTTCTTTTCACTTTTTGAAAATTCACCATAAAAAATATTCAAAGTTAAAAATTTTAATTTATTGTTTATTGTCTGTACAACTGTGGTAAAATTTCAGTGTGTTTATTTTCATCTGGAGTGTTATATTTGGAGCTCTTAACAATTTCTAGAATCAAAAAATAATTACACCTTTATAATTTTAAAATACAGTAAAACTCATAATTGGATTCTGAAAACAAAAACAGATATGATTTTTTTTATATAACAATTTAATATGTTTATTTTGTATGTATAAAATTTGTGTGTATATTTTTAGCATTAATAGACAATTTTCTAAAAAAAATGATTGAAATTTTTTTTATTGTTTATTTTCTTTCATTTATCCACCAGCTCCCATTCTAGAAGTACTAGTTGGTGTGATTTTATATTCTGTTCAAATCATTAAATTATCAGGTATGATTATTTATTAGTTCATGGCAAAGTAAAGATCAGTAGTGGATTTTAAACAATTTTTCTTGCCATGTATTTGATATATTTTCACCTTTCATTTCATTAACTTCATCTGTCTAATTAAAATGTGTGAAGTACATTTCTAAGCTAGATATAGTAACAATAAAGTAAAAATACAGTATGCTGTATGTCTAAACAAACCTGAAGCCCATGCTTAACCCTACAGATACTTCAGCCATTAGGCTTATTGTGCATTCATTACCGTCCACTGGAAACACCTAGGATGCACTGAAAATGTAGTTCTTGGCAGTCTCATTATAGAATAATTAATTTATGATTTTTTCCCCTAGAATAAGTGTGATAAATTTTTTTAATTTGTGAAAACAGGAACCTTTGTTCAGTAATATTTTTAAATTTTTATTTATTTCTATTAAAAGTAATTGCAATGGTTATCTGTAAAAATAAAAAAATAAAAACTAATTTTTAAATGTAAACATAGTTTTATTTACCAGTCAGTTGTCAGAATTTAAGCACTCTTTGTAGGCAAGAATACAGCAAGTCTCTTTAATCTTTTCCTAGTCATTATTTCTTCTATCTATATGGTGGTAACCACATAGATAGAAGATTTCTTCTATATGGTGGTAACCACATAGATAGAAGATTTCTTCTATATGGTGGTGTCTTATTAACCTGAAGAAATGTTGATTTTAGCTTGATCTTCACTCACATACTGTTTATTTTTATTTCTATCACTACAGCAATGAAATTAGGTCTATACTTAAAAAACCTTCCATTAATAAATATAAAAAACTAAGAAAAAATTCAACTACTTTTTATTAGGACACCTCAACACCTCGCTTTTGATGATACTCGAGGAAACATCCAACTCTACATAATTGTAGACTGTACTGTTTACACTTGAATGAAAACCTAATTCCTCTTCCTGACTGACTTTTTATCACTTTACAGCTACAAAGTACACAATTCTGAACATATTTTTCAAGTTGTATGAGCTGGTGGGATGATTTTGGGAATTTTATTGCAGCTGGAAGACTGTTTACATCCTACTATTTTTCTTGAGGAGAAAGTTCCAATGAGTTATTATAAAAGACTTTTTTGAATTTTAAATTTTTAAAACCATGTTTATTCAGGGCTGGAGACTTAGTTTGCTTGAAAATAATAAAGACAAAGTGATAGATGTATTTCTACCACTTGGATGGTCGACCGTAACCATAAGTGCTGTGATGCTGATCAGCTTTGTCAACATGCCCCATAAATTTTGCGCCGTGTGATTTCATGCGTCATGACCAGGAGATGATAATACTACAAATGAGATATTTTTGAGGAAATAATCATAATAGGGAAATAAAATAGGATTTAAAAAAATTCTCATATGTGTGCTAAGTTATGAAAATAGGTTAAATTTTATAGAAGCAATCTCAGCAATTTGGATATATTTATCCACTGTTAATTGAATAAATATGTAAAATATTTAAATTAAAAGTAGAGTTATTTTATTGATTTAAATTGAATAAAAGAATTTATTTTAATAAAATGAGAGGAAAAGTTAAATTTCAAAATGATTTAGAGTATCACTGAAACATAAAAGTGTCTCATTTGATTTTTTTTTCTTTAGATAGATCAAACTACTCTTATGAAGAACGTGAATCAACAATTGATCCAGAAGTTGAGGGTGAAGCTGCTCCTTATTAGTGAGTTATAAAAACATTTATATTAGTGCAAGGGTATTTTGGAGATTTTTGTTTTTCTGTAATGGGCACTGCTATTGACACAAGCCACTAAACGTCAAAAGTATGTAGTCCAAAGGAAAATTATAGCAAGCCCTGTTTATTTTAAAAAATTGAACTGATTATTTTTCTTTTATTTAACTTTTGATTACTTTTTTAATGATTTGAATACATATAAGTGACTTCAATAATCTGAGTACTGTGGGCAGGTATCTTTAGCAAGTTCATGTGCTAACATGTGAAAGAAAATTTATAGTCCAAATGTCCAACTCTCTGATGCCATGTGCAGGTGATAAGAATATCACTTTAACTATACTAAAATTCCAGTCACCTTGGTGCAGCTTGTCTTTTTACATGCTCAGTTATCATATTTAATGAGTGTTTACAGAAACAGTTTGAAATTTATTTTTCCTGTTACTTATTAAGGTGTGTGCAATGGTGTGGTATCAATATTTATTTAAGTTTTGTTATATAATGCAAAAGTTAGTAACTAATATTCTTAGATCAAGAAGTAATTTAGGTTTTTTTATTTAGATTTATACTGGATACCATTGCACAGTACAATTTTTGTGACATAAATTTTATAATATACTACATCTGTAGATTCCATTTAAAAAACATGAAATCATCAATATAACAGTAAGTGGTATTAGATCAACTGCAGAAATTATCATTTCCTATTACTAGACAAACTATCTCTTAAGCAAGAGAATTTTCTGCTAAATATCATCTGAATTTTTTTATCAAAAAAGGAAAATAAAGTAGCGGAATAAAAAACAAAGAGTACAGTATAAATTAAGGTTCACTGATCAGCATCAACAGTGAAAATAATAATAATCTTAGTGATCTCAGTGAAAATAATATTAATTTTTTAATAAGAAGAAAAATAATAGAGTAATGAAAATTAGCATATTAATTAAATTAGTATTTTTGATTTTTTGTTGTCTAGGATTAAGGTATTAATGAAACATGCAGCAAAAAATCTGTATATGATATTGGTTTTTTAAGTGGGTTGAAAATAGTGATAGTTTAATTAAAAATAAAAGTAAAGGAAATTTTTTGATTCATGGCTAATTAAGCTAATTCTGTATTCTTCACATTTATCTGCTCCCGCTTTCTTTGGTATCATGACTACAACACTTTTTGAAGTCTGATGGAACTTCCCCTTTTTCATATTAAACACAAGTTTGTGTAATCTATCAATCTATCTATCCTCACCTGCACTGTGCAGTAATTCTACAGGTATTCCGTCTATTCCAGGAGCCTTTCTGCCATTCAAATCTTTTAATGCTCTCTTAAATTCAGATCTCTATATTGTTTCTCCCATTTCATCCTCTTCAACTTCCTCTTCTTCCTCTATAACACCATTTTGTAATTCATTTCCTCCATATAACTCACCCACCTATAGTATATATTCCACCCACCTATCGACTTTATTTTTCGTATTAATTGGTACCATCTTTGTTTAACACATTATTGGATTTTAATTTATGCACCCCAAAATTTTCCGAAAAAATCTATAAAAAATTAGGATTTGCAAATAAAAATCAACTTAACTTTTCTGAAGATAATAAAGTTTCTTTTCTTTTAATTTGATTTTCATTTGTCATATAAAAAAATTGAATACAATCTTTTTAAACTATCACTATTTTCAACCCAGTTAAAAAAAAATATCATATATGGATTTTTTGCTGCATGTATCATTAATACCTAAATCCTAGACAACCAAAAATCAAATGGTACATGAAATCTTTCTTTCACTTATTCATAGAATAATTATTTAAAATACTTATATAATTTCTGTGAAATTTACTTAAAATATAACTGATCTTTGTAAAGTATAAAATATTTCAAGTAGTTTTTTGTATTTAAATATTTTATCACTACAAAAATTTATATTGAAACTATAATTTATACTACATCGTAATTAAAGTGTAATGAATGAAATTATTAAAATAACTTCAATTTTTTAAAAGATTAGGATTTATCTGTTTAATTTTGATCAATATCCGAGAGATGCCTTGATCGTGAATACAAATTTTATTGGGATATTATTAATTCTTAAAATACCAGGATCTTTCAATAATTAAAGAGACATAGCAACAGTGGGAAAAATATTTTATAGAATAAACTTTCTGATGTTCAGGTTGGCATCCCCGATGTAGAAAATATCAGGCATTAGAAATGATTTCCATTATTATAATCTCTTTTGGTTATTTCAAAATGTCAGCACTGCTTGAAATGTGTGCCGAGGAACAGCTTGCTATGGGGTAAGCTTTTTACTTTCTAAAAATGTAAAACGAGCCGAAATTCACTTGTGGATGTAAAACAGTATGGTAAAAAGTGTATTAACTATGCTAATTTTTACAAGGGGATTGAACAGTTTTCATTGGGCAGAACAGCTATCACTAATTTTCATCATAACAGAAGACTGGTTGAAGCTCTATTGACACTTTTTGAAATTGCATTGATGATTTTATTTATATCGACAGATGCATAAAAATTTGGGAAATTGGTAAAATTTAGTGTATCAGCATTGTTCATCCCATTATCCAGAACTGAATTGCTGCAAAACATGTTCAAGGTGGGTTCTGAGACAGAACTCAAAATCACAAATTCTCCCCAAGTTACATTTATACTGAACTCAAACAACAATTTTTGTCAAAAGGTAATACATTTTTATATAGCACAATAAGTTGTGATGAAACTTGGATTCATTATTTTTAGCTGGAACTCAAACAACAGATTATGCAATGGAAACATCTGAGTTCATCCACCATGAAAAGATTTTAAATTCAGCATCAGCCGGTAAAGTGATATTAACAGTGTTTTTTTGACTACAAAGGTGATCCAAAAAAAGGACAGCAGCTGTAGTTAGAAAAAAAAATTGATTTTCTGTCTACAATTACACGTTCCTTTTCAAAATAGTTCCCCAAGTGCAACACACTACCTTCAGCCCTTGAGTCACTTTTCAAACACAAAATCCGAACCGAAGCATTTGAATATTTTCTATCAGAAATACACAGACCTTGAGTGACATGGGAATATGCATTATTATGATGCAATAGAAGTTATTCAATTTTTTTCCATAGCTACTGTAGGTACCTGATGTTGGTAAATTAATTCTTCATGATAAAAAAGATGGTCATCATGACTTAGACTTTGCTGCAGTTTTTGTTTTTTTTTGGATTAGGTGAAGAAGTTTACTTCCACTGGGAGCTTTATTTTTATTGTAATAAAACATCCAAGACTTATCAGCAGTTACCACATCATGCAAAAAATGTGTTCCTTCTAGTAGCGAGCCAATAGTTCTTTAAAGATAAATGTGGTGTGTATTATATTCAGTCAGGCGTTGAGAGCCACGGAACCAAACAACAAGCAGTGCATTTCATGTCCATCCATTTACTCAGAATATTGTGTTCACTGCTTTTTGAGATGTATAGGAGTTCTCCCAACTGCTGCACTCCTATACGACGATCTTCTCATGATGATGTCGCTGTGTTCACCACCACGTTGTTAATCAATGTGCTCAGTTGATCTGCTCTTAATAACTAATCTTCCTCTCTCTCTCATTCGGCCAAAAATGCAGCATGCCTATGAAAACTTATTTGCACATGACACACAATCTACATTAAATGCTTTTTTCAACATTTTGTATGTTTCTAAGCTGATTTTTTTTTTAAAGATCTTAAACAGAATTGCATAATGTTGATCAATATTTTATTCCATGGTGGGTGATTACTAAACACACTTTACGTGAATGATCACCAACATTCAATAACTACAACAATTAACTTGAAATTGAATGGGAAGTAGAAAACATCTGGGTACTTATATGCAAGCTTTAAATTTCCCTCTGAAAATAAATTAATTACTTTTTGGACTGCCATGTATAAAAGGTCCAATTTATTTTTGACTGTTTGTGACGTATTAATGTTACTGTGATATGCTAGAAAATAAAGTGAAATTTGCAATAAGGAGTAATATTTTTGTCCTCTCTTAAAAAGCAAAATTCTTCTGCATGAAAATTTCTGGCCCTGTACCACTCAAAAGATATGAGAAGCTATTCAGAAGTTGGGTTGTGAGGTGTTAATACATCCATTTTACAGTCCCGATCTCACATCATCAGATTTCTTTTGTTCACTCTTTAAAGAGTTGTCATCAAGTTTGGCAACAATGAGTGAGTCTACAATGCAGTAAAAAAATGTCTCGGACACTGAGATGAAGATTTCTTTACCACTGGAATAAGAAAATTCACAGAAAGATGAGATGAGTGCCTAACTGTAGCCATGAATTATGTTCTAAAATTTTGTTTGTTTCCTTGTCATTGAATAAATAAACTTTTTTTTTTTCAATAATTTGTATTACTACGTAGTAGAGTAATGCTTATTTCATTCCCCATTTAGTTATGGTATGGAAAAAAACAATAGGCTTTGATCTCAATTAACTAATCTACATTAGTAAAAGGTATGTTTTTCTGTAAAAAATTTAGCTAGAAAACAGTTAGTATTTCAGAATTAATTTTCTTAGCTTCAAGATAATATCATTTACTTTATTATCATTTGATTTTAAACTATTTCTTATTGTACTTTAAGCAATTTTTTAGTACAAAAATTCTGAAATTTTATGGAAAATTTCATATTTTTGAGAGTATATTTGTTCCTAAAATCCATGTTTCACAATACACTCATATAAAACTAAAATAAAATCTTTTCTTGACCATTTTGAAAATTATACTATTTCAGATATGTATATCTTAACATTAGTCAGCAAATAAGCTAGTAGAATTTACAGTGTCTTTTATTTATAACATTTTATTTTAAAATATGACTAGTTATTTATTTATTTATGCTATCTTTTCAAATTAGATGTCTTGTATTGATAAAGTATTGCTTATTTTGGGAGATTTAAGTTCATTTCAAATGATGATGAAAGCTTGACATTTTAGAGCAAATGTATAAAATTTGTCAGAATGTTTTATTTATCTAAATATAATTTTTAATAATCACTTAAGTAAAGAATACATGTATTATGAACAAATTATAAAGCTTTTTTGTATGATTTTAAAATTAGTTGAGAACTCATCAGTGGTTAAGGTCTTGAATGTGATTAATTATATTTTTAATATTTTCCACTAATTTATGATTTGTCTGTTTATAGTGCTAGACTAGACAAAGAAACAAAAAATCTTATTGAGCAATGTGAAATGTGGTCTAAAATATCGTTGTCTCGAGTTCTCCCAAAAGAAATTGAAGATGAAGTTGATTCTGCTGTTGGACAAACTCGACTTCTTGTTCAAGATAAATTCCAGCAGTTTAGATCTTTGATTCAGCGCTTTGAATTTAAAGTTGAGCCACCAGTAACAATCAATGATCTAGATGGGTTTTGGGATGTGATATATATTCAGGTAAGATAAAGTAGAGTTTAAGTTTCTGATCATAGCATGTAAGTTAAATTTTGTGCTTTTTAATTTCCCATTTTACCCTTATAAATTGGGCTAGACAAAATACAAAATCTAATGTTTAGTTTCAAATTGGTTTAAAAAAAAGAGTTTTTTTCCAAATACTGCTCAGTTATGGCATAAGTACAATCCTGATCAAGACTGACCAGGATGCAAGCTATCCTGGTCAGATGCAGTCACTCTGAGTTAATCCTTTGTCTTACTTGTATTTCTTTCTTCAGTGATTGTCATGTAATTTACCACTGTCTGCCAGTTCGTTTGGGCTAAATGGAGTAACAACTTTTTATTGTGGAACTGTCCCAAAGATTATTACTTATCACATTACACAGTTAACAGTTATGATGTATTGGAGAAAGCATGACCTTATTCCTCAAAATCTGATCTAATCAATCTAAGGTGGTCATTCATGATTCTTGTGTCGTTTTATTTGTAAAACTTTTGGCCATTCCTGTTTTAAGTAGTGCCATCAACACCCGTTTCATTGTAAAAACTAGAGTAGTGATCTTGTGCACATTATTTAAATACAAAACAAATTTTATATATATATATCTTTGTGTATAAATCAGAATGCTCTTGAGTATGTTTGTTTATAAGCATTCAGTTAAAACTTAAGTGCTTCCAGGCGCTGATCTGAAAGATTTTTTATTGTTTTTACTGCATATCGATAATACTCTTAGGTGTAAATTTATGTAGATAACTTGATATCAGTTGAGCAGTAAACTTAAACAGTATGTCATATTTACATCTCATTTGTATATGTAGTAATACTTAAGAGTTTCTGAATAAATCATATTCTGTAAAAAATGCTATTTAGTACCCATGGATGAGATTTGAAAAAAAGCTGATTTTTAATTTTCCATTTCATTTTTTAAAAATTGGTTAAACTGTTGTTGAGGTTCAGCTGTCTAACTGAAAACTTGATTATACTTCAGCTACTTATAGGAAAAAGAGCCATATTCATAGTAAGTTCTATCTATGAACTTTTTATAAAGTTGCATATGTTAATAAAATTATCAACATGTGTTTTATTTTCATATTATCTTTCCATTCCCCACAAAACCAAAGCAAAATGACTTTTTGCTTCAATATTTTTCTGTATTTCATTTTATTCCCATTATGTCAAGGTGTGTCTGTTTTACTGTTTTTGCAGAGTTGTATGAAGGACATAAGCTGTTTTAATAAAAATTTGTGAATGAACTTTTAATTCAATTAACATATGAAGTATTTGATGTTTAGAATTTTGATCTAGGGTTCTAGTTAAAATTATTACGTGGGAAATAAGATATACCCAGAACACCATGTAGTTCAGCTTTTAGTTGAATTAATTACTGATAGTAGTATTTTTATTGGCTTTATTTTTTTTCGTTAGTACTTGTTAATTTTTAAATACAGTATTATAATAATAATAATACCAACACATTTGATGGAGAAAATTATGACCTAATGATCTTAGGTAAAGCTTACTGTTGATAGAATGATTTCAGTATAACTGAAATCATACATGTTGCGCACAAAATAGAAATTATAGGTATTTTCTAGTCTTGATATAAGTGTGAAGAGGTGTAAGAAAAATGACTTAGAACATTCTGATTTAGATGAATTTGTGATGTAGAATTAAAATATGAAGAATAGTAACAATAAGGATAAATGTAATTCTACAACATTTATAATGGAGCTTATTGTTTACAGAGTCTGATTAAATTTCTTAGCACTATGTATAGAATGGAGTATGAAATTAAAATAGAAGGAAATAAACAGTAATGATTCTTTATTGAAAACACTTAGAAACAAGCAAACATTATTAAATTTTTTTTATTATATGACAAAAAATAAACTTGATTATCATCTCTTTTTACATTTGTTTTAAAATGTTCATTAAGTAAGTGGTATAACAATATTTGAGGGACGTTCAATAATAAACAAGACAAATTGATGTAGAGAAAAAAATGATTTATTCAATGACAGTGAAACTTACTTTTCAACATAGTCTCCAGCAACATTTAGACACTTGTCCCACCGTTCTATGAGCTTTCTGATTCCCCCAGCTTAGAAGTCTTTACCTTGCTGTTTGAACCAGTTGTTTACTGCTTTTTTGACCGTTTTTTTTTTGTTTAACTTCTTGCCGCAAAAAAAGTTTTTGAGTGGGCCGAACAAAGGAAAATCAGATGGGGCGAGGTCTGGGCTGTAAGAAGGATGTGGTAACACTGCCCAACCCAACTTCTTGAGCGTTTCTCCATTCTCTGAGTGATGTGGTAGTGCGCATTATCATGCTAGAGAATCACCTTTTGAGTGTCCTGATGTTTTTGCCTTATTGCGGATCTCACTTTCTATTGGAACATAGAATAGTATTCACTGTTCATAGTATGTTGTTCTAAATAGTCACTAAAAATTGGGCCTTGCAAGTCCTCTCTCTTTCTCTTTTCCTGTTTAGCCTCCGGTAACTACCATTTAGATAATTCTTCAGGGGATGAATGAGGATGATATGTATGAGTGTAAATGAAGTGTAGTCTTGTACATTCTCAGTTCGACCGTTCCTGAGATGTGTGGTTAATTGAAACCCAACCACCAAAGAACACCGGTATCCACGATCTAGTATTCAAATCCATGTAAAAACAACTGGCTTTACTAGGTCTTGAACGCTGTAACTCTCGACTTCCAAATCAGCTGATTTGGGAAGACGCTTTAACCACTAGACCAACCCGGTGGGTCGGGCCTTGCAAATCCTAGAAGACCGTCAACATCACTTTATTTACTGGTTGATGTGTGAGTTTTTAATTTTTTTGTGGGCGAATTTGGATGTTTCCACTCAAGACTTTGCCATTTGGATTCAGACTCAAAATGGTGTATCCATGTTTCATCACAGGTTATTATACAATCTGCAAAGTCCTTCTGCAATTGCCTTCTGCTTCAAACCGTTCTTTGAGTTCAGAATAAATATGAATCTGGATGTCTTAATGGGCTTGAGTCAACTGTCTTCGAACCCATCTCAAACATATTTTGCGATAATTCAGCACGTCATGAACAATTGAATGCGTAGTTTCAACACTTAATATTACACAAACTAGTAATTTGAAAATTTTAACTCACCTGTCTTTGCGAATAAGATAATTTATGTGATTTTGCAGCACGGTAGTTGAAACATCAGCTGGGCTTCCAGAGCAGTGGAGATCAGTCACACTTATTCTGCCTGAATTAAACTGTTCCACCCACTTATACATGTTAATGTTGTTTTGACACTTTTCAACATTCTTGAGAAATTTTCCACCGGTTTCATACCTTCTGATAGCAAAAATCTTATCAATGAATGTTGCTCTTCTGTTGCGTACACATTTCAAGCGGAGCTGACATTCTGAAATCAACAAAAGAGGTTAATTGTGATCAAACGACTGATTAAATGTGTTCCCAAGGTTGCCAACTTGTCTCTTAAAAAAGTTTCATTATCATTGAATGAACTGTTTTTTCTCTACATCAATTTGTCTCATTAATTATTGAACGTCCCTCATATTAAAGAATGTTTTGTGACTGTTATAAGAGTTTTATGGACAAATGAGGAAATGATAGTGAAAACAGTTACCAGATATATGGTTTAATTATTTTGTACCTAATACCCATTAATTTTGCCCTATTACAATGTTAAGGAATACAGTACCTTTTATTCAGTATTACTGAGTTCTAACTATTCATTGTAAATTGCTGTAATATTTCTCCTGCAAGTAGCAAGGTATACTTAGTATTGTATTTGCATTTTTGCTGCATTTGGTCCATTACAAATATTTTGTAGTCTTTCATCTGGATTTTTAGATGTGTAATGTGTGCTTAAAATCAACTTCTCTCTTGTCATGGCAGACTGGTTTTATCATTTGATAGATGGTCTGTTTTCTTATTACTTGTTATCAAAAGGTAAAGGTATTTAAAAAAATACATTTCATTTATAACAGTGTTCTGTAATTTTCAAATGATATTTTGAGGACAAATAAAATTATTGTCAACTGGATATTTGAAGAACTTCCTTCATGTACTATAAATTGGGTTAGTTTCTTTAAAAAATGTTTTACGTTTTTTGTTTTTACAAAATATTTCTTTGATAAGGATGTTTGCACTTGTACCAGAATTTACTTTATTTAAAATTGTGAAGTGTTTCATTAAAATTTTTAGTCATATTCTACAGTTTTTGGTTACACAGTGCCTACCTAGATTTGTGTTTCTGAATCTAATCTGTCGCCTTCATTTATAGAAAACAAATATTCATTTTCGTTGTTACATGTATCCAACATATCTGAGTTGGCATTAGTAAATAAATTATGACATTTATTTTGAACAATTTCTATTTTGAACACTTCTTCTAAAATAGTCATTCTTGCAACTAACAAACTGAACTGACTTGTGGTTAAACATGAGCATACTTAAAATGATTGGAATGAAAGTAAAGATGTTATGTTTCTTTGGTAGAATTCAATATTGTTAGTGAATACCAGAATAATGCTAATATTAAAAGGAAAGGAAGTTTATGGTATATTTGGAATATTCTGAAAAAAATTATGAATTATTTCAGTATATTCAAAGTTTGCTGTGGGTGTTGCATAGCAAAAGTGCTGGTATGTTTGTACTATTTTATGGTAATATTTTGAATAGAAACATTACACTTATGTAATGTTTTTACAATTATTCCCTAATAATGAACGCCTTTTTAATTATTCTTTAGTCTAAAAGATAAATGTTTTAACATTTTCTGTACAGTACTACAGGATTCTGGGTCATCTGAAATAGCAACCAGTTTTATACAGAATTTATTTGAATGAGATAGGGGTAGTCAGACTGAGTTAAGCGATAAGCCTTTTTTTGTCTCTTCATTTTCATACTATCCATAGAACTGCATGTTATAGGCATTTATTGTTTGTCTTATTGATGACTACATATAATGTGCAAATATTGCTATTATATTGTAAAATATTCCTTGTAGTTCTTCGTAATTATAATTCTATTTTGTTTTAAGAGTCAATTTTTTATATTGCTTACATTCATCATTTAATATTTCAGCTCATACTCATAATTCCATGTTTTTTAGGGTTTGATACTCATTATTTTTTAAACCTTTCAGTCCATGGCAACCTAAACAGCCTTGTGATCCGTCTTGGGTGATTTTCTTTTTTTCTTTTTTTTTTTTTTTCATTTAATCACATGTAGCCTGCATTTTATTCGGTGTTTGTTTATTAGAAGTAATTTTCTTTCTAGTTTAAACATTAACTGTTTATTATTAGTCTTTCTAATATAATAATAATTTAATATTATGTGTTAGTGAAACCTCATAGTTACACATATAATATTTTTTAATACATTCATGCAATTTTGGCCATAATTTATTCTATATGTTACAATAGATTTTCATTCTGATAATTTAGTATGAAAAAATAAAATGGAGAAAGCAGATGGACATTCTTTAGAACTACCATGGTTATAATAGAAACTGTTAAGAAATACATATAAAACATAAAGAGGAACTTATATTCCTGTGCTAAAGATTGAGGCTATTTTAAAAGCAGAAACCTTTGAAAAAACGTATAGTTGGTCAAAATATCTGTTTTATTTGTTGTGGAGGAGTGTAAAGAATACTTCATAAGAGTTCTAAAGATTTCTAGATGACTTGATCTGGAAGTGTTTCCCAGACTACAAAAAAGTAGTCTGTGTGGTTCATGGTCTACTACTGTGGCAAATGTTTTCCGTATCTATACACATACATTAACTAATGCACTAAAAGGTTAGGCATAAAATGCATTTGTTAGCATAAAAAATGGAATCAGAATCTTTAATTGAAACACTGAAAAAGTTATATATAAGCAAGTGAAATGATTATCAGTGAGTGGAGATGAAAAATACAATAATTGGTGAATGGTGGGACTTAGAGGACTCCGTTCAGTTTTATTAGAAAAGAAAACTGAGCAGTCAGATTTTGATGTCAATACTTTTTTAAGAAATTTTTTTTGTATATGTTTTTCAACTTCTTGAAATAGGTGCTCCATTACCAGAGTTTGTGTTGAAAGAAAATGCCTCTATGGTTTCACAAAGAGTAGAAAGACTAATCATTGAGTTTACTTTCATGTATTGAATGTTTTGATGTTTGAAAAAAGTGTTATTAGATATGGCAATAAAGATTTATGAAGAAAAACTTTTTTGATTTGATTCATAAGTTAGATATTTATATTAATATTTTTGAGCTCTTCAATACAGAAATTCTGGTTAGATGCAATTTATTATGTGATGAGGCCGGGCCAAATTTTAAAATGATACTATGTAAAGCATCTTTTTGCATCTGCTCTCTTCTTTTTTCAAAAAGAGAAGTTTTTATCTACACATATATACAAAATGCAGAGGAAATATAAACAGTTTCATTTTTTCAGTTCTTTAATGAATCAACAAGTGTAATTCTTACACTACGTTATTTTTACTAAATAAAATAAGATGAACTCTGTGAAGCTGTGTTTTTTATATTTTTTATTAATTGAGTGTGTTAAAAGTATTTCTGTATGCTCTAAGTTAATCTAGGTTCTATCAGCCTGACAATGATAGATAATCAGGAATTAAATGAATTTTTAAAGCACTCTATGAGCAGTACAGTTGAATTATTACTAAAATTTTTGTTGGTATGATAAAGTTTGTAATACTTTTTTTAACTAATTATTTTATAGGTAGAAAAATTACATTCACAGTTTAGTAAACTTCAAATGCTGAAAGAAAATAATTGGATCTCAGCACCTACTGAGCCAAAAATTAATAAACAGGCAAAGAAAATTATAAGACAAAGAAAATCAAGGAAGGTACAAGGAAACTTCAGAGAATTTTTAAAAGGTTTGTGTAATTTTCCTTGATTAATTTTTTTTTGTCTTCAGTCATTTTAATGGTTTGATGCAGCTCTCCAAGATTCCCTCCCAGTAGCTTCATTTTGGTATACTCCCTACATCCTATATCCCTAACAATTTGTTTTACATATTCTAAATGTTGTCTGCCTGCACAATTTTTCCCATCAACCTGTTCCTCCAATATTAAAGCAACTATTCCACGATGCCTTAATATGTGGCCTACAAGTCTGTCTCTTTTAACTATATTTTTCCAAATTCTTCTTTCTTCATCAATTTTCCGTTACACCTCTTCATTTGTTACTTTATCCACCCATCTGAATTTTAACTTTCTCCTACATCACCGCATTTCAAAAGCTTCTAATCTTTTCTTCTTGGGTACTCCGATCATCCAAGTTTCACTTCCATATAAAGTTGTGCTCCAAACATATACTTCCAAAAATGTTTTCCTGATATTTAAATTAATTTTTGATGTAAACAAATTATATTTCTGACTGAAAGCTCATTTCATGTGTGCTATTCAGCATTTTATATTGCTCCTGCTTAGTCCATCTTTAGTAATTCTTCCCAAACAACAAAATTCTTCTACCTCCGTAATCTTCTCTCTTCCTATTTTTATATTCAGTGGTCCATCTACATTATTTCTACTACATTTCATTACTTTTGTTTTGTTCATGTTTATTTTCATGTGGTAGTTCTTGCATAGGACTTCATCCATGCCGTTCATTGTTCTAAATCTTTTTTACTCTCAGCTAGAATTACTATATCATCAGCAAATCGTAGCATCTTTATGTTTTCTTTTATTTTAATTTGTATACCATAAAATTTTCCTTAATTTTTCTGTGTGCTCCATCTATTTTACCAATGACCATTTCTCATTCCACTTCTGAACACTTTTCTTTAATCCACTCTTCTTTCACACTAATTTGCGCTTCCTGTTTATAGTATTTCTTAATTGTCGATAGTTCCTTTTACTTTCTTCATCCCTACATTCTTATATTTTCTATTTTCATCTATCAGCTGCAATATATCCTCTGATATCCAACGTTTTCTACCAGTTCTCTTTGTTCTGCCTAAGTTTGCTTCTACTGATTTAAGAATTTTAACATTCTCCCATTCTTCTTCTACATTTTCTACCTTATATTTTTTACTTAGAACTCTTGAAATGTCCTCCTCAAAAATCTTCTTTACACCTCTTCTTCCTCAAGCTTCTCTAAATTCCAATGATTCATCTGACACCTTTTCTTCAGGTTTTTAAACTCCAATCTCCATTTCATTATCACTAAATTATGGTTGCTATTAATGTCTGCTTCAGGATATGCTTTGCAGTGAAGGAGTTGATTGATTTCTAAATCTTTGTTTAACCATGATATAATCTATCTGATACTTTGCAGTATCACCAGGCTTTTTTCATTTGTATATTCTTCTATTATGATTTTTAAACTGCGTATTGGCAGTTACTAAATTATAATTTGTGTGTAAAACTCTAAGTTAATCCCCTCTTTATTCCTTTTGCTCAGCCCATATTCAACCACAATATTTCCTTCCTTCCGTTTTCCAATGCTTGCATTCCAATCTCCAACTATTATTAAATTTTCACTTTTATGTGTTTTATTGCTTCATCAGTTTCTTCGTATACACACTACATCATCATCAGCATCATGGTGCCCATGATGCAAGTGATACAAGTGCCTTGTAGGCATATAGATGTTAACAATCGATGTTGGCTTAGGTTTTGATTTTCTCCTGATTACAATGATTCTATCGCTATGCATTTTGAAATACTTTACCCTCTTCCCTATCTTCTTGATCATTACGAAACCTACTCCTGCTTGCCCCTTATTTGAAGCCGAGTTAATTATTCTAAAGTCACCTGACCAAAAGTAGTTTCCCTCTTCCCACTGAACCTCACTAATTCCTACTACATCTACATTTAACTTATCCATTTCCCTCTTTAAATTTTCTAACCTACCGACCTTTTTTAGACTTATAACATCCCATGCTCCGACTTGTAGAATGTTACTTTTTAATTTTCTGGTGGCCCCTTCCTTAATAGTCCCCGCCTGGAGAGATTTGAACAGGGACTAGTTTACCTCCAGGATATTTTATCAAGGAAGGCACCTCCATCTTTGTTACATAAAAATGCAGAGTTACATTTTCTTGGAAAAAAAGCAGCTGTAGTTTTCTATTGCTTTCAGCTGTGCAGTACTCAGAATATTGAGTGATGTTGATATGGCCGTTTAAGCCCTCCTGATCTACGTTCTTAAAAATTACTGAAAGAGCTGCTGCCCTCTTTCAGGAATCATTCCTTAGTCTGGTTCTCAACAGATACCTCCGATATGGTTGCACCTCGATCCAGCTATTCTGTATCACTGACCACTCAAGTCCCCTCACCATTGGCAAGGTCTCATGATTCACAGAGGGAGGATTTGTTGTATATTATATTTGTAATTTGAGTTATTGCTTGCACTAACAGTCTGGATAATTATTGATGACACCAATATGAGCTGTTACAGTTTCAAAGAAACATTGCAAATATAAATTAAAAATACAATGCCTGTTCTATTTTATATTATCTTATTAAGAAACATTTTTAAATTTTCAGGGTAATGTGGGGAAATATTTTCTTTTGTACTAGTAGCTTTTAAAAAAAGAAAATTTGTAAAGTAGTTAACATTAGCTAAATATGGGCTCTGAACTTTACTTTGCTACCTTTTTTTAAAAGGTATTGTAATAACAAATTAATCCAAAATTTGATGAGAGTAAAAATAAAAGTCCTTGTTTCAACATAAGCGAACCACGTATATCACAGAATTGTTTTTTTTTTTTTTTAAGTTAGAGCTCAGCATTTGTATTATTTATAAAAGGATATTAAAGAATAATTCTGTGATGCCAGGGTAAAGGGTATATGTTACTTTTTGCTATTTTGGATAATGAAAAACAAAGTTTGCCATTTTCTGGTAAAGTCAGGATGATGAGCATGCACAGAATTACACTCCATGTGAATATGACCTGAGACTAGGAATTTGTAATCCAGTTTCTGTTAGCGATCACTGTTTATTTGCACTAATAAATATATTGCTACCATGTATCTATTTCTATTTTGTCCTCCCTCAGTTATCTGAATTCGTGGTTATGTTTAATTGAAAGGGATTTTAATTTTT
Source organism: Lycorma delicatula (assembly GCF_047948215.1). Classification (NCBI taxonomy): domain Eukaryota; kingdom Metazoa; phylum Arthropoda; class Insecta; order Hemiptera; family Fulgoridae; genus Lycorma; species Lycorma delicatula. Next base: position 152,294,620 of record NC_134455.1, on the reverse strand, counting down.
ACCCAGTGTTTAGAGATGCTACTTTGTTTGCTCCCCTCCCTTCATCTAGTTGGGACCACATGTAACAATATGGCTGATATACCTTGCAGTCACACACTGTCAAGTTGTAAGTCCATAGTAACCGTTTGTAAAATGTGATTCCACTTTGTAGTAGAGTATGGGCAAACACTGTTGCAAATCGAACATTATGACAGTCGTCTTGTGATTCTCTTTGTATACTTCTTTTTCAATCCTTTTTCTGTCATAAGCTAATTCCGCAAGTTTATGATCATCTAGTTCTGTTTGTAAAAGAAGTTTTTCTTTATCTGAAGAAATAGAAATTTGCATCTTGAGTTTGTAACAAAAATGACAGTTATCAATCTTGGGCTTTTTTTTAATATTTTGTTCATGAAGTATTCCTTCATACACACTTCTGCTAACTGGCATTTCAGTTTTTGTAGTCTGATATACGCAAGTGCTATTGTAAGGGAGGTATATTTTTTTGCTGTTACGCCTAGAGTAATGGCTCTCATATGATTGTATGAAGAGAATATGCTGCTTAGCATTTTCTTTTACCTCATCAGATAATTTTTGTATTGGAGGATACTTACCCCCTACGATCAGATGGGACTTAACCCCCAAGTGAACCTGACTTTTTTTTTAAAACATTGGCAATAAACTTTATTGGTTATGTCAAAAGTATTCATAAAACAAACTTTATAAATTTCATTAAGATCTCCATTAATTTTCAAATGATAGCCATAATTAACTAGCCTGTTCAAAATACACTTTGGTTCAGGCTAGTGACTACTTTTCATTGAGTGACTACTAGTGATTAAACTTGCAATGTATGCCTCTTGATAATGGTCTCCTAACTTTCAATTATGATCAAATATTTCTTTACAATCATATTCTAAAAACCTTCTATATTATATTTTGCTCTTCTCAATTTTTTGTACTCTCTCTCTCTCTCTCTCTCCCCCCCCCCCCTCACTCACTCCCACTTTCACTTACATACGACTTACCTACTTTTCTACTTTCTTTTCTATGTTTTTTATTTCATCTATTATCCCTTCTACACTTTTTCTTGACTTTTTAATTGTATCATTATCACTATCAGCACCTAATCTTACCAGGTGTACACATCCAGTGTTTAAAACTGAGATGATTTCAGTACCTACCCAATGTGCAAAGGGATATATGTCAAGTTGGATTTTTGTTCATGGAGGTATTTGTCTACATATGTCCTTATTCATCGGTTTTCAAAATGAGTAAAGGGTATATACCTTCAAATATCTCTATACTAAAGTATCTTTAATCATAATATGTACCTTTTTTTTTTACATAGTTTCTGTATGTTTTTAACCAGACAAATGACAAATATCTCTTTACCCGAACATAGAGAATTTCATTTCAAGCTTTGAATGACATAAACTCAATTTCACGAAAAAGTGACGTATACCCCTTTGCCCTTGTACACAGAATTATTCTGCATTTTTCTGATAATGTAATCACGTCTCTTGCTGTTTATAAATGTAAAACTGAACAAATTTTAATTTGTCATATGATTTTTGTAGCTCAGTTTCAAAATTATAGCAGCTGGTTTCTTTTGCAGTTTTTTATCTGGTAACTGGTGGTTCTGGTATCTTTTTTGTTACCTGGACTGTAATTGAATTTAGTATTACATAAAAGTATCCATTAAGTACTGAAATACTAAATAAAAAAAAAAGTGTATTCAGTTCATAGCTAAAATTAGAATTTTTTTCTGAAATAAAATTTCTTTTCTATGTCTTCATATATAATAGATTTTAGAAAAAAAATACTATTTTAATTATTACTTGTCTTAACTCAGGTAATCGTGTTTTATTGATTTTTAGGTAAATGTCTGTCCCTCTAAAATCTTGATCCAATAATTTTTAAATTTAATCTTTGCAATCATTCAGTTTTTTATTTAGTACTCAACTGTCAGGGAGCTCCTCTTGGACTGTTCTCTTTTTTACTCAAGTATCAGATGTCAGTTGACATCTGATACAGATTTAAATTTCCATAACTTGACCATGACGAGAGCACTGGCGATTTTATTCGTTTTTTATGTTTGTTTCAGTGTTAGAATTATTCATCAAACTTTGTTTGATCTGTGTTCCTTAAAAACTGACTACAAACTCATTTTTGTTTTTAACGTATCTCATTTTATAAGAAGCTTCTTTTATAAGAGGCTTCTAATTCTTCTCATAAATTAAGTAATGGTAACATTTGAAAAACATAGATATTTGGCATATACAGGCTGCTCAAATTAGTTAAAACCCTGAGAATTTGGTATATTTCTGTAAAACACAGTTGGCAACACTACAGCTGCTCTTACTAGATGTTTTTGTTGTACGTAACTGCTCAGACCATCAGCGCACATGTGAGCTTAGTGATAATATATTGCATGCTGTGTTTTGTCAAACGTACCTTATTGTAGTGTAGTAGTTTTTAAGCTTTGTTATTCATTTACCAAACAATATCTAACAGTTCATCACATCCTTGTGGATTGTATTTGTCGCAAATTTAAACTAGGGGCTAACATGTGACTTATTCTAGGGAATAATAAAATGAAGTTATCTTATGTTTTATGATTTCCTAGGGCTGTCTGTTTGTATTCAGACATTTGAATTACTGTAGTGTGTTTCACCTATTTATGTCATTTGCCACCTATTTTGTCAAGGTAATTTTATTATCTTAATTAAGATAAATATTATGATATATCTTTGTGTTTTTAGTTTGCTTTTAGCATACCCTACAGGTTTTTTCCTTTTAAGTTGTATTTTTATGTTGCTAGGTTTTAGTTTTTAACATTTAGTTATTTAAAACAAATATCTTAAATATTTTAATCGGCAATGATAACGTGAAAGTGTTTTTCACCCTGGAGAAAAATAGAAAAAGACAACAACATCTTGAAGCAGAATTTTACTTTATCAATGTACAAGCATGTCACAGAGGATGATTGCTGAAGAATGTAAGGTAAACTGTAAATAAATTTTAAAGCAATTTAAAAATACTGGTTTTATCCTTCCAAAAAAGAAGAAAAATGTTGTGTAAGGAAAACCACTCCTTAGACAGATCATTTATTGATTAGGAAAACAAAATAAATCCTAGGTTATCTCCTGTGGATTTTAATAGAGAAATGAGAAAAAATGGTGTTGATATCCATGTGAGTATTGTTAAACAAAGACTTCTGGAAGTTGGTCAGAGAACACACCGATCAATGAAAAAGCAACTTCTTACTGCATGTATTAATTTGAAAGAAACATTTATAATGGGATAGATTTAGCCCAGATCTTTATAGATTTTGAGTATACAGTAGTACAAGAGAAAAGAGTTCTTTTTTTCTGTTGAATCACATTTGAAGTCCAGGGATATAAAGTAAAGTTTGTTTGCAAAAGTTCAAATGAGGTTATATCATTTTCTCATATTCTGCTAACACCAAAAATCCTCCAAAGAAAATGTTTTCGGGCTGTTTGATGTTTCATGGGCCAGGACTATTGTTTCCAGTAGAAGAAATGATGATTTCTGGTAAATACAAAACTTTATTCTAGAGAAGAGTGGTTCCATTCTTCTCCAGCCAGCGACTGGAAACATATTTTCCACCAAGATCTTACAATTGCCATAAATCTAAAAAATGCAAAAACTACAATGAAAATGGTATAACTGTTTTTCCATGGCTTGACAACTCATCAGACTTAGACACAATTGAGATAATCTGTGATTCATTTGTAATCTATAACTTACTAAAGAAGACTACAACAAAAATTTCTGAAATATTTCTTCAGTAATCAAGATATGCTTTCATGACAGTGAACTAAAAAAAACATGTGAAAAACTAATTGTATTAATGTCTAAATGTTGTCGGTAAGTAATAAAAAACAATGGGGTTAATCGATACAATGTTATTATTACTGTTATTATAGAATGTGAAATAAACTATCTTTGTTCATTTTATGTATATGTAAACATGGTAATCGCATACAAATTCTTCTGGGGAAAGTAATTTTCTTCTGTATGATTTCAATCTGTAGGCAGTTAAATATTTGATGAATAGCCTTGTTCTGATAAATATTCTAAGAAACTATTTGTTATCAAAGTGAGTAATATGGTTGAGAAAATATGAAATTTTTAATAAAATCCAAGCTAGAGTTTATTTATTTCTTACAAAGTATAAACAACTATTTTGTCAAGAAATTAGTTTTCTCTTTTCCGTAATACATATTTGAAAATAACATAACAAAAAATATATTATTCATAACATATTTATGAAAAATACAGGAGATAAGAAGATAAGTAAATAATAATAATGCCCATTGAATTATTTTTTGTTTGAAATTTGAAAATTGCAAAATTGGAAAACGTTTCTTGTAATTAATAAGCAGAAGCACTACATATTTTGAACTCATTCACATAAAAAAAGGATACAAATTTTTCTATGTATTGCAAAAGTTTTTGAGCTATGGAAAGACATAAATGAAATATCTGCGTCAGGCTTGAGTTTGATAAAAGTACACAGATTAAATAAAATATTCATTTCTTGCTAGTGGAATGCCAAATTTTAAGAAATTATTTGTGGCACTGGTGTTGTTTGATAAATCGATGAAAATTTATTTAGAAAAACTGTTGCTATTAATTAATCTGTGAAAGTTCAAAACGTTTGTTATTAAAATACTTGGTAAAAAAGAAATTTATTATTTAAAATAGATGAAAAATTGCAAAATCACTTTATAAGTTACAGCTAAACATTACATTTCTTAATACGAATGCTTAGTTTACTGTCTCCAAAAAATTTTAAGACAACCTCGTTGTAATGGAAATTTTGATTGGCCAAAGTGCTATGTTACAGTTTTTTAAGGTGTCAATTCCTAATATTAAATTGATTTTTTTTTCAGCATTTTTTACATTCACATTATTCTTTTTGAAGATTTAAAAGATGGTATCGATCTGTTATTCATTTAAGTTATCTTACTATTATACATATTCATAACCCAAATTAAAAAGTGCAATATTGCATTCACTTTTGTAAATGTAATACATAAATAGATTATGAAGGAAACTAGTATATAAATAAATACTGATAAGTTATGTTTATTTAACTGGAATTATGGTTAATCATAGCGAAGTATGAATATATATTTTATGAATAAATATGAAATATATATTTTTAATTTTGTTTTATACAAAGTATAGTAAATTAGATTTTATCTCCCTTTGAATATAAGCAACCAGTTTTAATGTTACATGTTTGCATAAGTGAAAGTAGGAGTGTATATCAAAACTTTCCTTCTATGTCTTATTAAACATTTAATTATAAGTTAGAATTTGGTATGTTAAAAGTATTATGTAGAATATTTTGTTATTTTTGTGGAATTTTAGGTTTAAAGAGGTGTAATGAGCTTGATAAATCAACTAGAACTGAAGATAATTCTGTAGTGAACATTCATCACAATGCTCCAGAAGAAACAGAAAATTTGGAGCCATCAGGTAAATTAGACACTAATCAGTATAGATACTCATAATAAAATTTTTATTGTTGTAATATTAATCAGGATTAAATAAATGTATATTAATGTTTAAGTACAACAATAAATGTTGCAGGCATCAGCCAACTTGAGAAATTATTGTAACTGTTGTTGGTTTAAATCTTTTTCTGTTAAGAGAAATTTTTAAGATGATAGAATTTGCAACTTAAATAAATTATGTTAAGATTTGAGTTTAAGATAAAAAATCATAATTTTTCTGTAAACACACCAAACTCAATATTTGATATTGATAGTTTAGCATACATCATTTAATTATCTCTGGTGTGTATGAAGTCTGTTAAAAAAATATCTGACTTACTGACTTGAATAGCAGCTGGAGTTAAAAGGCAAGGCAGCCAAAAGCACACTACTATTCTTGACCTTTTTATGTATTCATGATTGTTTCTGATCTTATCTGTTAAGTCACTGCCCAATAGTTTTTGTGCATAATAATATTAAGTGCTTCTGTTGTGTTATTATTTTGTATGATATGGACAGAGTGGCCAAAGTATGTAAGAGTTATAGTTGTATGTAAGAGTCTACAGTGTTTGTTAGATTTTTTGCTCTGGTTGACTGTTAATGAACCAAAATTTTAATGATATTGAAAAGAATTTGAGATAATACAAGTGATAATGAAAACGGAAGCTTAGTCATCTCAGTGTAAATCTTGAAATTCTCATAGGTCAAAGAAAGCAGCGTTAAAGTGATGGGGGTTTTCTTTTTTACTAACTACTGTGAAATTGTGAATTACGAAAACAATTTAAGTTAAACAGTTGAATAATATCAAAAATTAGTTGGTCTTCCTGATAATGTGATATTCCAAAAGACCAGATGTGTGAATATTGCACAATGTAATCTCCAACATGTCAGTGCCATTACCTAACTATTGTAATGTTTAAGTCAGAACTTTTTAATTGTAATATGTCTTGCAAAATCATGCTGTAAATCAAAACTTACAGTATGATGATTCTAATTTAATTTAGCACCATCCATCCAAGAAAAAATCCATCAGTTCTTTTTACTTGTAACACAAAAATGAAGTAAAAATAACTTTTAATACAAAAATTGTGATAAATGATATATTTAGCTTAAAAATAAAAAATTAAAGAAACTGTATTACTGATATACGAGGTTTTTTTTTCAAGGTCCGATCGGTCGCGAAATAAAAACCCGTGCAAAAATGGGATGAACCGTTGCACAGCGTCTCTAGTATGACCTTCAATCATGCCGCGTCACTTTGTTTAGTTCTGAACACGCAGCTAGTATGTAAATATGTCTATAACAATAGCATCTCCCGCCAAGTGTGAAGTGCGTGCGGTAATTCGATTTGTTCAGGCTGAGGGGTGTAATGCAGCTGAAATTCATAGACGAATAAGTAATATGTACGGTGAAACTTCAGTGAGTGACAGCAAAGTGCGACAATGGTGCAGGAACTTAAAGCAGGACGTACAGATGTTCATGATGCAGGCGGTCAGGGAAGGAAGCGAGTGTCAACCGATGATCTTGTTGAGCGAGTGGATGAGGCAATTCGAAAAAATCGTCTGTTCACAATTTCTGTATTGAGTGATTCGTTTCCTGAAATTTCAAGGTCAGCTCTCTACACCATTTTTAGTGAGAGACTTCAGTACTGCAAACTGTGTGTGAGATGGGTTCCCAAGATGCTGTCCAACCATCACAAAACAATGAGAATGGACTCCTCCTTAACGTTTCTCCAGCATTACCACAATGAAGGAGAAGATTTTTTGAACAAAATTGTCACAGAGGACGAGAAATGGGTCCATTTCAAAACTGAAGAAACAAAAGAACAATCCAAACAGTGGATGCATTCTCATTCTCCCAGTAAACCAAAGAAGTTCAAGCGAACCTTCTCCAACAAAAGGTGTACAGCTACTGTGTTTTGGGACCGGAATTGAGTTCTCTTGGTGGAATTCATGGAACATGGCACGACCATCACTGCAGCCTCATACTGCGTGACTCTTCAACGTCTACGAAGGGCAATTCAGAATAAGCGGAGAGGAATGTTGTCATCAGGCATTGTCTTTCTCTATGACAATGCTCGGCCGCACACTGCAGCTGTAACAAAGAAGCTCCTGCAGCGTTTTCATTGGGAAGTGTTTGATCGCCCACCATACAGCCCGGACTTGGCTCCATCCGATTTTCACCTCTTTGCTTACATGAAATGCTGGCTAGGAGGACAACATTTTGGCACAGACATCGAGCTGCAGACCAGCAGAAATGTGGCTGAAAACACAGGCGGCTCCGTTCTATGACGAGGGTATTGGAAAGTTAGTACCATGCTACGACAAATGTCTAAATCGGAGTGGCGACTATGTAGAGAAATAGCGTAAATACTTGTTACAAATAAAGAATTTTTTATTTTCACTGTGGTTTTAATTTCGTGACTGATCGGACCTTGAAAAAAAAATAACCCTCGTATTAAAATTTCAAGTAAAATAGTAAAAAAATATTTGTTACCTCAGTGTATTTCTTTAATATCTGATAAGCTGCTGTCTGTTAAACTATTGTCATAGTTTCCCAAATTTATCACAATATCTTCAGTAATATTTTCACATAAACTGTCTTTAATTACATGTTGAATACAATTTTTCCAAGCATATACATTTACTTCATTTAACACCTTATATCAAAAAAAAATTTTATATTATTTGACTTAAATTTTGTGTTCAGATCAATCTACCAGGTTAAAATTGCAGCAGTGTGTAGGAAGACGAAACATGGCATAATTTTTTGATTTTGCTATTTCATTTACTTGATAATGAATATACTTTTGTTTAACTGATTTTAAAATTTTTAAAATTCTACTTTTAAACACGTCTTTGGTCTGTGACTTTCTTCTACTTTAATAACACTGAGAACAAAAAAAAAATTTTTGTCTCTGGAAGAAACATATGTGATTCTGATAGTATTTTTTCTCCTGAATTCAAATATATTGGTTTTTCTCCAACTAACAAGGTTTCCAAGAGACAGGCATTTATAGTTTCAAACATCTTAATACTTTCTGCGTTCTTAACTACACAATATTCAAACATTTGACTCACCGAGAAAGTAAGAAATGATGATTTTCTGCTATATTTTGGCTGTAGAGCATCCCTCTTGATGGTCCAACAGTAATCGGCCAGCATATTAGGATTCCATTTGCTTTGAATACCTCTTTTTCGTAGCTGAAATCTCCTGGTGAAAGTGTTCCTGTGCTCTTCACTCACTGCACCAAGGAAGAAATCTAGGTGCAAGTACAGGAAGTGTACTTTTAAGGACATATTAGAACCTAAATTTTTATAAGATCGTTGACAATATCACGGTAATCGTTCACCTTTTGATTTCCCAAAAAAACTCTCAGTAACATTTTTGAATGCTTGCCAAACTGCTTTTTTCTCCAGTGGATTGAATAGTTCCTTACACTTTTCATCATGCAATAGTGATCATATTTGTGGACCTACAAATATTACTTCTTTAATTTTTGCATCACTAATTTTAGGAAACTTCTGTTTTAAGTACATGAATCCAGGAGTTTTGTCCATGGCCTCGATGGAATTTTTCATTTATCTTAGTTTGATAAGTAATGGAGGTAGATACAAATTTTTAGAAATACACGAGTCATGTTTCACATTTTTCTGTTCAGGAATGACTGGTTCATGTTTAGGTCATTCTTTTCTAATGAAATGGTTTTTTCTGTCCCTTGCTACTGTCTAATGCTTCTGTCTGATTCACACAAAAAATAATTGTACTTTGTGTAACCAGGCTGCAGACCAAGAATAAGTACAATTACCTTCAAATCACCACAAATATTCCTATCATACACTGTGTATTGAAGCTTTTTCCGATATAAATTTAAAGTTTTCATATGTTTGTTTCATACTAGCAGAGTGAGTGAGTGATGGGAATTTATTGCATTATGCAGAAACACAGCTTTGAAACTAACTTTAAAGAAATCAATGAACAAGCACCATTCTGTTGGGTTTTGTTCTTTCCAAAGTGTCTTCATAAGAGAAGAAATGTCATTACAAAACAATAAGTCATTTTCTTCAGAAAAAGTCTTTAAATTTAGAATGACAATTACGATAAGTAAAACATCAGAAAACATAAGAAATAACAGACAGAAGAAGTGATCTTTGGGTTCCTTCCAAATCATAGGGATAGCATGTGGCATGTTTGGTCTCCGACTTTACACCCAAAATAAAGTTCATAACACTTTTTTACTAATGGAGTAAGGTTTCACCTTTGGGACTTGAGCGTCACTTCACCACATATACAACAAAAATTGTTAGGATGATTTAAACAAACTAGGCATTTTGTAACTAATGACTAATTAAAAGAAATAAAATTGTAAATATGTAAAACACAATAATTCAGACACACAAAGCACTTGCAATGACGTGTTTATTGGTTCACAACTGGCATCGTTCTGATGAATGTGTGCTATGCTAGACCGTGTTTGTACATGTCTAAATGCATCTGAACCTGCACAAGAGTGGCAATGCTACCCTTTGAGTTAGCTCATTTGGTTCCATCCTATTTACAATGCTCTAAAAGCTTTTACTTGACAATGGACAAATGGATGAAAAATGTTTCAAAATTAAAAAAAACATTAAAATAACAAAAACACTGTAGGTGATGGAGAAATTCCAAATACATATTTGAAAACAGGATAAAAAACTGCAATAAGTACACTTATTGGGACTGGTGACAAAAATCATGTTGACTAGTATAATCATTTGGCAATTTCTAATGTTCTGATTGTAGCGCTTGAAATTTTATCAGTTATCAGGCAGTGGTACAGGGGATAATGCATTACTACGATGGATCCTTCAGCCACAATTTCGACAACTTTGTAAACCACTGTATAAAATTATCACCATTCATTTCATCATGATACTCTTGAGAATATCTCAATTCAAATACCCATAAACAACCATTCAAAATCCCATTTTCGCTTTCTACGTGTGTTATTATTGATTGTTTACCTTTTCCAGCTGTAGTTTTCTCCCCAGTTGACATAACTTTCATAAAAGCATCTTTTATGCTCTTTATTTCTTTATCTACTCATACTTCTTCCATACATGTCTCACATTAACACAATCTCCATCTAGATAATAAGTTGTCTTACCCTTTTCACAAAATCACTTATTTCTCTTAAATGCTCTCTACGCCATGAAATAATATCTTCACGTTCTATCAATAAAGAATTGTTTTTTCTGGACATGAAACAAAAATTCATTTAAAACACAATGAAAAATTTACTTCTAGAAAAATTCAGCCGTTCAGCATCTGTATTCACAGCATTTAATATTTTGTACAATTAGGAAGCTCATTATTGAAATAAAAGGAATAATTTTTTTTTCTGAAAGTGATTTTAGTAAAATCATCCACCTTTTGGTTGTCTTCACATACTTTTGGGGCTTTTTAGAGCTAACATTTATAGAATCTATTTTCTGTTTATTATATAAAAATTGTTCTTTCAATAACCCCTGTTGCACTACTTGCTTTCCAAGCAATATCTGACTGCAGTTTCAGGGTTATCTTGTATTAAGGTTATATGTACATGTGTGATTTTTTTCTTTCGGAGCTAGTTAAGGGTTTTCCTGGTCTATGTTTCATGACATAATCACTGATTGTTAAAATGTGATTGGCACAGAACATAGGGTAAATTAAATTACTGAAAATAACACTAAATAAAAATGTTATAAAAATTTACTCTGAAATTGTATCGTACAGAGTAACACAATAACAAACATTGAAATGATACTTTCTTTCACTGAATTGATTAATGATGTAGAGAATTACTAATGATGTTATTATTAAACATCAATAACAAAGACTCAATAAAATATTTAATTGCTTATCAGCATGCCATGGCACTGGCCTTACAATACATTATTATACACATAAAGTAATAATTGCATTTGCACATGGAAGTGAAAGAATGACTCAACCTAAGCAAATGAGATATTACTCATAAATGCCGAATTGATATTTATATCTGCTGCATGGTTTTGTAAGACGAGGATTAGACATGTGATTCCCCAGGTTCACAAAGCACTTTACTTACTAGATATGGGGTCCATAGTTTTTTATTTCTCCAGAGAAACTGATGTTTAATTGAATATGATTTGAGAGCAAAGAGTACATTATGAAGAAAAAAGTATGGGTTGCCCTTATGTAGAATTTATGGAAATGATTTGACCAGTGGGAAAAATCCTAAACTACGTGCGGAGTCACAAGTTTTTTACTTTAAAGATGAGAAACAAATATGTGAGATTTTTATTTTTAACCTTTTTGCTGATATCTTTTGTGCAAATCCTTTTTTTTAATTTACGTAAAGTATTTCTAAACTAAATTATTATCTAAATCAAGATGTGCCTTTAACATGTTAATAATTTATCAAAATATTTTTAAAAATTATAATTTTACTAGTACATCCCTTTACATTGGTGTGAAATGATATCAGTGTAGTTTAGATACCTCTTAAAACAAACTCAAGTTTTATTATATTAGCCTCATTATTAAATAACAGAGTAATTTTGGGGAACCTCATCTTCAGCTGTTTATTTATTTATTTATAGTGTAGTTACAGTATAAACAACTCCCCATCTTCTAAAATACCAAATTTGTTTGTGAATTTGCAATTGTTTTTAATGCCAAAGATTGTTTCTGACAATTAGCTAGGAATAAGTGTTAATAGTTTGATGGTATAGAATAAATTTTTGTGTGTATTTTAAATGCTTCTATATTAAATGGAGGGTATGTGTAATCAAATTTCATTCTGTTTTGTTGATTAATTTTATTATCAATAGTTCAGTTACATACAGGGGCTGAACAATGTTGAATTCATATTTTTATAAAAATAATAATATAATATGCTTTCTCTTGTAATAATTCATAAAATTCTTATTTTTTAATATCTAGCTTATTCTTGAAATAATCCCTGAACGACCTGAAATTTCACAATAAAGACAAAGTCTATATTTTACAGACTTATTTTCTGGAACTTAAGGAATTCAAAAACTGTATTTTAATCACAAAAAAACTATAAGTAGACTTAGTGTGTTAATTTTTTTATTTATGGATTTAATAAGGACAAGTAGTTTATTGTAAATGTTAAGATAAATTGGTTACACTGGTAAATTGTTTTATTAGTATACTGACAAGATATGATTTATAATGAATAATTAATATTTAAAATAAGTTGTAATCATTATGCTTACACATACAACCATATTTTTTAGCTACTATGATGCATAATAGGCAACATGTTATCATTAATCCATTTTATTTGCGTAAATAAAAATATTCTTTATTTCCTATGGAGTTTTGATGAATGCAAGATTTTAATAAAACCGATACTTTGTGTAATTTGCTAATGAACAATACCTGCTGGCCAAACAGGAAACATTCTGAATATATCAGTTATTACCACTAAATTTTTTTGTATCTGTGAGGTAGAAGATGATACAATGAAAGATTAAAAGTTTACGTTGCCAGTGAACTAAGTATAAAATTACTTACCTTTTCTTGATAGTATTTTGTGTTAAAAAAGCAACACTACTGTGGTATTAATAATTTGGTATTTTTTTAATAAAGGTACACCAACAAGAAAGTCACCAGTAAATAAGCCTGAATCTCTTCTTAAGAAAGTTTTTAGGAGGAATTCGCAAGCTAAAAATAAAGATGAAAGGAGGCGTTCCTCAACTGCTGGTGCTTTTTGTGCGTTGAATACATCGATTATTGGAAAAGAATTAGGCACAAGCCCTGTAACAATAGTAAGTGTTTATTATTATTATTATTATCACATCATCATCATCACCACCACCACCACCTCCACCCTCCATTGCATTTTCTGAACGTGTAATTTGCAATGTATGTTAAGAAAGACCAAACTTGTGTAAAACTTTATTCATGTATTTACAACTTTCTATGTAGGCTTGTCCCTTTCAAAGTGGTCCCCATTGCCTGATAATACACTGGACCCAGCATTTCCTGGAACATGTATTTGAGAATGCGCACAACTGTTGTATTCTATTTTCCTCAACCATATTTATGGTTTGAAACTGATGTTCTTTCAATGTTATATTTAATTTGGGAAACAAAAAAAAGTCTTTTGCATTTAAATCTAGAGAGTAGGTGGGTAATGCATAATGATTTTCTTGTGTTTTACCAAATTATATCAGAAAGAAGTGAGCTGGCATGTTGTCATGATACACATCTAGGTCTGGTTTTCAGCCTCTTTCTGTGTACAGCATCTCTTAAATATTTTCTCTGCAGATTTTCAAAGAAAAATCTCCAAATTTTTTTTTAAAATCAAATTTAAAAACTAATTTTTAATTTGAAGTTGACCGTGTATGATCCCTTAAGTTGCCCCAGTTTTAAAAAGTGGAAATCAAAGCATTTGAAAATTTTATTTTTAGATATTTTTATATGTTACTTTGTGTTTTGTATGTTTATTAACTAAAAAAAAAAAAATATTTATTGTTTATACTTATTTACTTCTGCTTGACTTGAATTTGTAAATATTTCTTTTAGACCACAAAAATTGAGTGTAACATGATTTTTTTTTTATTGTAGGAAGGTATGAACATAGAAATATTGGGCCCTTTCTGTTTTTCCCTACATTGGTTTTTTTTTTTAATTAATGTAAAATGATATTTATCTCTATTGTAATTAGTTTAAATGTCACTTTTGTTATTAATAAGTTGCATATAATTTGTACATTTAACATTAATTAGATAAGATTTGTGAGCAAAGCGAGTGTAGGTTATGTTTGGTTTGGTTATGTTGATATAACCCGCCGGGTTGGTCTAGTGGTTAAACTTGTCATTGTAAATCAGCTGATTTCAAAGTTGAGAGTTTTAAGATTCAAATCCTAGTAACGGCAGTTACTTTTATATGGATTTGAATATTAGATCATGGATACTGGTGTTCTTTGTGGTTTGGTTTCAATTAACCACACATCTCAGGAATGGTCGACCTGAGGCTGCATAAGACAACAACAGTTCATTTACATTCATACATATCATCCTCATTCATTCTCTGAAGTAATACCTTATGGTGGTTCCAGAGGCTAAACAGAAAAAAAGTTATGATGATGTATTAATCTAATTAAGCATAACCTATGTTCGCTTTGCTTGCTAACCGGTCTATTCTGTTTCAGAAAACAGAAAAGGCTAAGAAGTATAATGCACTTTTTTAATGACTGTGTGTAACAACAGTATTATAAATTTCTTACATGTAAAACATCTAATTTTAAAATGTCAATACAAAATCAAATAAAATAGTGTAGAAAAATTACTTTGTTAAAAACTTATTACATCTAATTCTTTTAATGTCAATATATATGTAAGTTACTGAAAAATAACAATTTTTATTTTCTTATTGAGTTTAAATAGTTTCTTAAAAAAAACCATTGTGAGGGAGAGACAGAAAAGGCCCAAAATATTTTCAATATGTTAATAAAAGTTAAAAACAATTTAATGAAGAAATAAACATGTTTAATAAATTTAAATGAGAAATGATTTACAACTTGTTTGGAAAGACCTAAAAGTTTTGAATACTGTTTATCAGTTTAAACCTCTTTCAAATCTATATAAGATTAACTTTACACAAATCTTAGCAGGAAATTTTACTGGAATGCAATGTAGTAGTTAACATTCAGAGTGTAGAAACATAGATGAATTTGTGCACAAAACTTTTTTTAACTTAAAAAATTCTATGCAAAATTGTATCTATAATAATCTATTACAGATGAAGTTAATGATGTGATTGTTTAAATAAGATGAAAATTTGACCATCTAATATTTAGTTAGCAAAGAAATTGTATGACTTACTTTTAAGGCAAGTGAACAAACACCCAGTGATGAAGATGTTATGACAAAAAGAGACCATCAGTCACAATATACTGCTTTAAATTATGCAGAAGGATTATTTGATTATCTTGAGCAAAAAGATGACAATAAGCTTCCGGGAAAACTATGGTGATAAATGTATACTGTGTGTTATTGTGACCTATAGAATTTAGAAAAGCAAAAATATCCACTAAACCAAACCAACAAATAAATTTTGGTTTTAGATTTTTAATTCTTTTATTAATGGTTAAATAAAAAATATTAGACATTAATACCAGTAACATTTAGAGTCTAAATCTTTCAGCTAGTTTTTATTTTAGTACTATGTCAAATTTAATTTCATAAGGTGTAATTTATACAAGATTTTAAATAAGTATGAAAATTGTACTATATTGATTAAAAAATTCAGTGACATGATTTTAAGATTAACAAAAAACAATTACTTTTTTTTATCCACAGTGTAAGAATAAAACACTTATAACATATTCTAATTATTATGAACTTCCAACTATGATACACTTTCAAAGTGTCTGCAGTATAATTTTATTAAAAATTATAAATAATCAATATAGTATAATTTTCTAAAGATTTATTTTGATGTTCATTTTATATTTCCAAAATATCTTTAGAAATTTTGAAATTTTTCTGTTATTTAAGATTAAATATTTTAAGACGTCTAAAAAAACCAGTTATTGTCTTCTGAGCCTAGCACTGTAACAGCCTTTAAGATTATATCATTGGTTGCAGCAACGCAGTGTCTGAATTGGTGTTAAAAACTGTTTTCATCTAAAACAAATTATGGCCAAATTTTTTCCAAGCTTAATCGTTGAACTGAGTATTTCATTCCAAGCTTACGAAAGAAAATAACACAATATTCATCAACCTTTCTTTTGTTTATTGCCATTTTAAACATTCAAACAAATCGTGGCACCCTGATGGACTAACCATGTTTGGTTGTGTTTTCCCGTTTGTAAGTTGATCTTGACACAATGATGAAGCATTAATTGAGATAAGAATAACTTTTATGATTTCAGATGTTTCTTTACAACAATAAAAAAACTTCTGTTACTGTTTGCAGTGGACATTCTTGTGTTAGTATTGTTTTTAAATCTTCTGGAAATAAATCTCCTCCAGATGTATCCTGATAACATTTCATTACAAATAGCTAGCACATGGACCCAACCTATGAAGCTTTTTAACTAACAGTAAGGCTTTTACACCTACCTCTGTACAATTTAAAGACAATTCATTCTATCTTATTGTCAGACTACTAATAGGAATCCTTTCATTTCTCTCTTGGATGAATTGCATCCAAAATTTCCAAATTAGATTCCTTTTGCTTACAACAGGAATATAAAAGAACCTCCGAGAATAATTTGAGGGACATATGTGATAATAGTAAGTTTTGTCTAGTCTTTAATCATTGTTTAACCGACTGCAAAATCGATCTTAATTTTCTTCACTATTTGCCTTTATTCAATCTTTCTAATAGTTCCAATTTTTTATTTAATGAAATCTTAATATAATATAGTTTTTCAAATTTAATATGCACCCTAAATTTTGTAGATATTTCTGGAAAAAATTAAAGTATCCAATAGAAGTATTCAAATACTGTATAACTTATCTATTTTAAATTACGATAAGTCATATAAGTATTTTGTATATATATCAGTATATGATCTTTAAATTAACCCCAGTATCCAGTGGTTGTAATTCCAACACCCAGTGTTTTGGTCCCAAAAACGATTTCTTCGTCTGTTACCACATATATGCCTAATTTAATATCGGTGGGTGAACACAAGAGCAACAATATGAGCTGGTGCACAGTATATGTACGCGCTGAACATGGGATTGCTCAGGGAGAACCACCACGGCCACACTGGCAAAGAACGACTGGTGCTGAACCGACACTGTGGGGCTCTGAGGGCTACCACTGCCATGCTGTAGTGGGGACCCAACTGCCACTGAGGGAAAGCCCAGTCGGACTTCAATGGATGAGCTGCAACTCCCTGACTTTACTGAAGACCAGCTTCCAAATCCAACAGCTCTTCTCAGAGCTAATGCAAAAAAAACGGCCCTTTTCAGGGCCACCACAAGGTTATGAATTACAAACCATCGAAACCATTTGACGACAACAGCCCTTATCAGGGCTACCATAAGGTTAGCAATTACAACGAGCTGTTGTAAGTGCCACGTGCCATTGAAGCCATTCAGTAACAGTTGGTTTACATGCAAATAATCTTTGTTTCATACTGTGCCACTGATGCACATTTGCTTCATTTACCAAGAACTGTTTATCGGCGGCACAATTTTCGATCTCAATGCATAAAATAACCTTGCGTTTAAAGTCTGCTTCGCATGTGAAACGCTTTTCTGTGATGATGAAATTGTTAGAAGAATACAGCAATTAGGTAGAACAGAATGGTTAAGAAAAAATCCTTTTTGACACACCGGAAGGTGAAGATAGAGTTCACCAATGCTAAGTAGGGGATAAAAATGATTTCCACCTTAAAGTTAAGAAAAACTTCAATTTACTCAATACAACAATGATTGCATATGAAAAAATGTTTCACATGTTTAGCATATGACATCTTCTTACAATTCCAGCAAAATTTTAGTCATCCCTTGCTGTAAGGGTTGGTCATATCAAAAATTGTTTCAGACGAAAGTTTTAGGTAATGTTTAGAGGACTAATAACCACTTTAAACTGATTTGATGCTATGCCTTTTAAGGGAGTTTTGATATATTTTTTTGTCTTCAAAACCCCATTTTTTTTCCACTTCCTGAGCCAATAGTTGGTGATATCAAAAAACTTTACTTAGATAAGTTTTAGACCCTTATCCAAAGAGTAGTAGGAAATTTAAAAGGATTCGATATTTTACTTAATAAGAAAGTTATAGTGATGTTTTGTTTTTTTTTTTAAAAGCCCCACCCCCCAATTCCACCCCCATGGTCCGATTTTGCCCATCCTAAAAATGGACTATTTACTACAGTAGTATATCATACACCTGTTCAACATTGAATGGAGGTTAGACAGGAAACATGAAAGAACATTTGTTGTAATCATGCACAGATCATATGCACAAATTCCAGAATGATGACATCACTAAATTATGTCAACAGCGATAAAGCTGTGTTGAGGTGAGTCATCTTTATTAAAATTTGTGTACATTCTATACACTATAACAAATGTTTTTTCATGTTTCCTGTTTGGTCTTCATTTGACGATGAACAGACATATGGATTCAAAAACTTAAGCTTTACACCTATTAACTATGCGTTTTTGTCAAATGGCATTAGACCTACAATTGAAGACGCACCTGACATTTGACCCTTTAATCTGTAAAAAAAAAAAATGCATCTTAAATTCAAAGCAATACAGTATTTATTTTTCTCACTTAGCTCATATTTTTAAAATTTTTTACGTTCTCACTATATAAGCTTGAAGCTTCTGCTTGTGGGATATGGAAATGGAATTTTGCAGCTTATGAAGAATGTCATACCTGACTAGAATTCGAACCTGGGACCTTGGGATGAAATTATTTCTCATATTAGTGAATTAATATTGAAAACAGTACTGATTATATCATTCCTTTGATATTCAGTTCCACACTTTTGAAAAAAAACATTGATGCTGATGAAGGGGCATATTTATTTCAGTTTATAAAAAAAGAAAAACAGAATTGGATGAGTTTGATAAGTGTGAAGTGAGAAGGATAGTTCACATTTTTGAAATAAAAAATGTTTCCAACTCTTTTATCTTTGTGCTTATAATTAAAATAATCAATATGATTCAGAAAGAATAAAGGACATTTATTATTCATGATGGTGGAGATATGGGCTGGTATAGAAGGCTGGTGGAACTTTACAAGGAGTTTACCATAATTATATAAATCAATCATCTTATGGCATGGTAGAAAATCAGCCATTTGCTGCTAAAATATCTTCCACCAACTAAAATATGGTAATAATTTATAAAATTCTGTACCAATGATTGAGGAGTAAAGCATCAACGTTTGCTTCAAAAAAGGAATAAAGGAATGGATGGTCACATGAAAAGGGATTTGGAATAAATACCAAAATGTTGAAATCCATAATAATGGTATACCATAAATGGTATAAATCATAACAAAACAATTTAATGAAAAAATGATATAGTCACCACTGATATAGACACCGCATGACTTCCTTGTACGCCTATTAAATTACATATGAACATTTTTTGCTACACTTCATTTAAAATTATTTCATTTAAAAGTTTGATATGATCCTACAATTCTATAATAAAGTGGACAGTTACACAATTGCTGAAATATTCGTTTTTATTAACATCAAATATTTATACAATTATTAATTTAACAGGAGTAATAAGCTAAAAATGTTTTGCAATTTATTAAAGATCGGGCATGTATATGTTATTCTTATGAGTATCTATTTTTCAGTCGCTCTGTAGTTAACTTAATGTAGATAAAAATTAAACAGAAATTCCACAATAATTAAATAAAATAAAATAGAAATTAAAGTAGAAAATCAAGAAAAATACGATTCTAAATTATAATTTTCAATTAATATTAAATAATTAGATGGTTCACCAGATCTATTACATATACACATTTTTAAAAATACATAAAATTTTATTTCACTAATAACTTCTGATTTTTTCATATTATTTTTTTTTTTATTGTTATTGAATAATTATTTATTGTAAATTTTTTTTTACATTCACCAGTTAATAATTATTAATAAATCAATGTACTTAAATTAAAAAAAAAGAGAAAAAAAGGAGATGAAGTCTGATTCGAACTGATGTGCCTTCCCTTGTAAGATACAAATATTTCATTAATTAAAATTTCATTCTGTTATAACTCTGGAACCAATGAAAATAAGTATAACTTATGATATGTCATTGAAATCTCTTAACAAGGGTTTATTACTGCAGTTAAGAAAAAGTTCAAAATCCAAATTTTTGGGGATTTTGGACATTTTTGGTCCATTCAATTGCAATCAAAAGGGTAATTACACAACTAGATGTTAGAAACAGTCCTAAATCCAAAATTTCAACATCCTACGGCTAATTGTTTTTGAGTTATGTGAGATACATATGTACAGACGTCACACCACTGAAACTAGTCAAAATGGATATTTCTGTTGATATCGTAAAATTGAAATTTTTCACGATCAATAGTTCCTTTACTTCGTACAAGGAAATAAAAAGATTACCATTTTCAAAATAGTTTGGAAAATGAGGATTTACTGTTATTATTTTGACTCCATATCCTTATGTAAAGTCAGTTGAGATGATGAAAATAGTAAAAGAGATGTAATTAATAATATCCAAAACTTTTTAAAACAATTTATAAAAAAAATTATTATGCAGTTAACAAAGATGAATGGATAAGTTTTTGGAAAAATTTTAAACTCAAAAGCCTTTGGCAAGTGAAAAAAATATTGTAACTAATGTTTTCTATTAATAACTTCATTAACAGAAAATGTATTAAACTGATGAAAGTAGTGATTCTGAAAATGAAAATGGAACTGCAGAAAAGAACAAGTATGTAAAATTGATGAAACATTATGAAATTTGTTTTAATAAAAAACAGTTGTTGTTTAAATTTTTGTTGGTAAATGTACTTATAGATGTCATGTTGGAAAATAATAATAATAAATCTAATCATCAAAAATATTTTAAATCATAATATTAATTATGTAATTATCTACTTCAAAACTGTTAGTTAATAACACGTCAATAGTCCAGCAGCTGTTGGATGTGTTAGTATAATAGGAACGTGTTACTTTTTTATTTTTTTCATAACAGAACATGTTTAAGAACTGCACATATGCTAGTATATCCTTCATCAAGTTCCAGCAAATGTTTGATGATATCCAAAGCAAAATAGCATAAAATTAGGCCGGCAGGCTTTCAGGAGTGAAACTATGTTGATTACATTAATTAAAAAAAGTGTTATAAGAGTTTTCAAAATAGCTAACTTAAATTGAGAATAACCAGTAGGTCATCAACTAGGCAGAATTCAAATTTCAGTGGTAACATACACAGTTTGATAATGGAAAATTTTCTGCTAACCATTCATAAAATTTCATATGACATTGGGATTAGTGTTGGTTTCATAAACATGATGACTGTAATTGATGATTTTGGTATGCACATAGAGTGGCTGCAAAGTTTGCACCAAAGCTGCTTCACTTGAATGGAAAAATATTTTGTTATTCCACAGGATATCCTTGGTTGTGCCAACAATGAACCTAACTTCCTTAAGATTGTGATAATTGGTGAAAGTGTACAGTTTCCCAGACTTAGGAATTCAAGATATATTACTGACTTGGATATATAATGTGACCCAGAAACCAAAGTTCAGTCATCCCCATTATCCCCAAGATTGGAGAGAAGTGGAAGTGATGCTGATGATGTTGACATTTTTTACTTCTGTGAAGTTGTATCATATATGCATACCAATAGGGCAAGCTGTCAGTAAACATTATCTAGAGTTTCTTTGTTTGCATGATTTTCGCAAGAGATCATATATTGCTGTAAGTGTTCTGATTTGACAACATGGAGGACATAATAAACTTGACAGCACAGCTGGTAGCCATTCAGAAAGAGGATTACAAAAAATGTTTGTAGAAATAGTAAGCCACTGAATGGTGTAGAGTAATAAGGAGACTTTGAAAGAAACTCAAATTAAGTTCATGTCTGTTGTGCATCTAAACGTTACTTGTAGCTCCCTTGTTTGCCGAGATCTAGTGAAACAATCACTTGCTACAGATTTCATAGTAGTACCGTGGCATATAAACACATTTTTTTCAATTAAAATACTATGGAATCACTGACCAACATTACCAACTAGGTTTAAAAAATTCATAGTGTGTAATATTTTTATTACTATATATTATATATATTTATTAATATTTTGGTACTATTCCATTTATTAATTAATATTATGTTAGTAATAAAACAGATTATAAAAGTATTCAATTTTAATCCCCATTCAGTGTGAAATAAAATAAAATTCTTAAGCAGTTTGTTTGCGTATTAGTAAAGTCTATTTGTGTATTAGTAAATTTCTCAAAAATTAACTTAAAAATTATGATGAAACTATGACTAATGTATGAATATTAAATGTGTTTTGAACAAAATCCAATTTTGCTTTTGTTTGTACAGCTCCTGAATAAGAGCAACATCTATACAGTCTGTATTTATGTTAACTGCCTAGTAAAAGTAGGTAGTTTGAAACAGGATTAGTTGGATTCTTCACATTTATAAGCAATTTATTAATTTTTTTTAAACCTACACACACTGAACTGACAATTAGAAGGGATTAGGATTGGGAAAATGAGTAGCAGAGGAAATCTACTGTCATAGTAGTTAATGTCTTAGAATTATGTTGTTATTTTGCAGTTTGAAAAATATTCCGATTTACAAATTTGTATGATCTTTCTTAAGATTTTTCAAAAAGATGTAGAATTTGCTCACCTTGAAAACAGAATTGATTACTAGTAGTTATTAAATTTTATTTTATTCTATAACTTGTTGGAGAAGCCTTTCTCTTATGAGTGAGGAGGCAGGTCATTCTCGTCACAAGCTGATTAATTTTTCAAGATATTTCTTTGTTGTAGTAATGTATTATCAAGTACAGTAAAGATCTCATTTATATAACTTTCATGGAAGTGGTGGTTAGATTTTTATTGGTGATGTAGTCTTATAATAACTGAGGTTTACTTACGCATAGCAAATGTAGGATTACAGCTGACACTTATGAATAAAATGTATTTCTTATTTTGATCAAAATGTGTTGTTGCAGGTTGAAAGATCATTTAATATAGAGACTGTTAACAAGAGTATTTTGAAGAAACAGTCACCAGATAACAGAGAAAAAATTAAAAAGAAAGTCTTATTTAAACATAGTATTGAAATCAGTTCTAATAATGAAGATGACCTTAACACGACTTTCTCTGTCGAAGATGATAAACAATGTTATGAGTTAGTGCTTTCTGACTCTCCTGTTAAGACTGCTGCAGTTGCATTTGGTGATGAGATTACACAAGCAGTTGATCAGTGCGGTTCTCCAAGTAAAGATACGGTATCTGGTAATGGTTTGGTTACCCCAAAACATTCCCGTCGACGAACTCCAGAGCCTGGGTTCACACCTCGCCGATCATTAAGAATTTTAGCCAAAGCAGAACTAAATCTATCATTACTATCAGGTGAGATGAATATGCAAATCTAATATTATATTACTGTAACTCTCATTGCGCCTGATTTATGGACACCCATGCATCTTGCTGTACTCACAAACTGGTAATGTACATTTGCATTTATTTATAATTGGTTTTTTAAATGTGGTGTTTTTTGGGAGTTGTATATTGCAATATTTAAGTTTGAAGGTTCCAGTTTTTTTTTTAGGTATTGGTTAGATTGTTAAACAATTATAAAAATATGTTTATAAATTTAAATTTGAGTATATTATATTCAAAATAGTGAATCGGCTCAAATAATCGACAACTTAAGGACTAGCAAAATATTGAGAAACTTCATGTTTATTGCAGCCATACTTGTTTTTCAAGACCAAAATTTCAAACTGTAATATTGACAACTATCAGCATATGATCAGAATTTAAAAAAAAAAAAAAACACTACATTAACAAAAACAATTTTTATTGTAAATGATAACTTTGAACCATGACTAAAGATAATCTAAGGACCACATGGCATCCTACAGTTTGTGTGTTCTATTTTTTTAAGTTGTTCCAATTATTAATAAAAATATATTGTCAATAATTCAAAACAATGGAGACATATGTCGGTTTGGATTTTTAACACAAGCTATAGTAGAATTAGAGATAATAGAGTTACATTTATGTTTTTTTATAACATAATATAAATAAACAAAAAACCTATATTTAAGGTTTTTATATTTAAAAAACCTTTTGGCCTAAGCTGAGTAATTTGGTAAACTATTTAAAAATATGGCATGTATATAGTAGGTAATGTGATTCTTTTTTTTTACTTATGAAAAGTTATTTTGAAATAACTTTTATTTTTATGCTGCTCCATTTTTAAATTTAGCTGTCACTTGTGGATCTTGCTACTGCAAGATCTAACTTTTTTTAGTAAAAATATACTCGCATTAGAATTTTTTTAGGGATTGACACTTATTCTGTACTTGTGAATTTTCTGATCAAATGAAAGATACCTCATGTCATTTTCTTTGAACTCATTCTCACCAGCACAAGATACTTTTGGCTTTTCAAATTTATTTTATTTTAAGAGCAAGAACCGAACCCTGCTTCATAAGTATAATTTACAAACCAGTATTTTTGCATCTATTTCAACTCTATTTTCAAACCCGGTAATAGAATGAAAAAAATTATGCTTTCTTATTTAATGTTTCAACCTCATTACCTTCAGTCCAAGTTTGATCATTTGTTTGTCCTTCCTAAGAAAAGGCTACAATTATGTCTATGCCTTTTGCAAGTTAAGCATAGTGAATGATTAATCCTAATAAGGGCAAATATTTGCTGTTGTGGTGTTATTAATTGTGGACATAGTGATAACATCGCAGTTGTGACATAGTTGCTAGCATTGATTTTTAATCATTTCATTGTCCTAATTGGGATCAAGCCTTATCTTTATCTCAGATCTATTTTATACGTAATATACATGTTACTGTCAACACTTGTTTCTATACAATGCTACGCATTCTAACTTCCCTTTTAGAGCACTTATTCAACAGTTTTATTTTAAAAGATTTCCTTTTAAAGTCTTTGAAAATAAATTTCACATCAGAATTTTGTGATTATGTTTACTTTTTTAAGCATTGACTTTTGTTTATTTACATGTTTCATTGATAATTTTGGTGCGTTCTAAAACATTGTTCTCCATATCATTTAATGGAGGGGTTTTTTTAATAAATTTTTAAAACAATTCAGTTGAGAAGTTCAAAAATTAGACTAATATTATGCTTCCACTATATCTGTAACATCCCTAACTTTTTCCTGTGCAAAGTAATGGAGTTTTTTTTATTTATGAAATTAGGAATAGTTTTTGCATTACAGAATTAGTGTTTTACTAAGTATTTTTATAATAAAAAAAGGAAAGTACAAAAAACTTTTAACAGTTTTTTTTTGTGTGGGGAAACGTAATTGAATATTTATTTTCCATACAGCAGCTGCTCTATATAAACAAGCAATCAGAGTTGGCAAATAAAAAAGGTTAAAAAATAGCACCGTTAATACTGTTGTGGCTTCATTATCCATGCAGAATGGGAGTATCTATTATATTTGTGGGTGAAGGTCACACGCTCTTTCCCCTTCCACTGCCTAAGGTTTCTCCTCATTACCCCTACACCATGTTAATAATATAGTACTGAATTGTTCCTTTTTTCTTTACAGGCCAACATTTCGTCTACTCATATATATTAGCAAGATATTTATTGCATTACTCTGGTGTAAATAAGTTATTATTTCACATCTGAAACTTTTTATTTTACATAAAATATTTCCTTAATTTTCCCACATGTTCAAAAATTTCGAAATGTTATTGATAAATTTAAATATGGACTTTAAAACTGAAAAATTTGTAAAACTTTACACATAATCTAAATAACTTATAATCTGAAAGTCAATATCACCTGAAATAAATTATAGTCATCATCACCTGATAAATCTGATGATCCATTCATCTTCTTGTAAATTCACTACATTGTGTTGTAAATGGTGGTCCTGCAATCCTTCTGTATGGAAGTCTTCTTGAAGGCTTTTGCATGTCTTAATGCATTTTCTTCAGATATATTATTACAGATTATTCAGATATATTGTTACACGGTTAATGCCATCTTCCAATAATGTTTTTACATCATTTAGTTTAAATGTACTGTTTTTGGCTGTCTCCCACCTTTTGTCTGCGCCCAAATTAGCTTGGTTGGGTTATACTGGCAGTGATACGGCGGTAGTCAAACAACTTCTTGTCCCATTTTTGTTGCAATGTCATTAAGCTCATACCTTATGCATTTTTCTCTATGTTCATTAACAATAGACTATCAATAATTTGGGAATTCTGTGGTATTTTCTAATTTTCTAACTATGAACTATTTCCTCCTTTTTTGTGGAGTCTTAATTTTCCACGTCAATGGAAAATTGTGTATTCCACGTGGAGTATGCACTCCTGGTAAAATTATTCTTTTTTCAAAATGTCTCTAATTTTACTGCATGTTGTACACTCTTGAATGACAATGAACTATATCTATTAAAATCATCCAGATTGGTTACCCATTTTGTTTGAGGAATTTTTTTCTGAAGCGGTTCAAAAGAACGTTTGCATAATTCACTTTGGGCCTGATGCATTTTCATTACCTGTATGACAAACATTTTGTACATTATGCACTGATACAGTAGTACACATGGTTACAATCACTTCCTGTATTGCATTAAAAACCTCCATAATAGTAGCATTAGGTTTGCTATGAACAAGTATTTTAAAATAATTATTTACCCTGTAAATCATTATTTAGTTTGTTTCTAAAGATGAGGACTGTGCTGCCATTTTAACTTAATTAAAATAACGTGACTTTCACAATTAAAGATCATAAAACTGTAATTTGAACTAGTCGAAATTGTTTTATAAAAGAAAAGTTGCTTATTTAGTGACAAACTTTATATAACGTCTTGAAGTAGTAAACATAGACTATATAAAATAATAATTAACCTGAATATTATAAATGATAATTATACCAATTTTTTATTTAACAAAAGATTTGCCTCTGCATGTGATTGTTACTCAGTAACAATACAAATTGAAGTAGTTCGATTGTGAAATATATGGGAAAACACTTACAATTTTTTAGAATGAGATAATCTTATTGTGTATGTAAAATACTAAGTGGGGTTATTGAAAAATTTGATTTCAATTTTGGTGATTTAGTTATCTAATGAAAATATTATAAAAATACTATATTTGTGTATGGGCTTGTTATATTTCTGATGCGTAGTTAATGACGGATGTGGTGATGTACTGGCTGTTTGTGCTCCATGCTACTACAGAATACAGCTGGAGGGGCAAGATGAAGTCATGTGACCTTCACCTGCAAGATGATTTCAAATCTATTATAATAATTATTATGCTGAAGACTGGGTATCATAAATGTTAAAAGTCTGTACCAGTACCACTGATTCCATTAACCTGCTAATAAAAAAATTTCATTATTTTAGACTCAGTACCACTAGTCTACTACGATCAATTAACCCTTTTAATGCCGGCAGTCTGAAACAGTTCCAAACCAGTTTACATATCATTCACTAAAAAATTACAAGTCATGTATTTTTATAAATCTAATTTGAAAAGCATAAACTAGTCCAATTTCAAAGGTATATATTAATTTGTATAGCTTTCAATTTTATTTGAAGATTGTATAATTGAATTATGAATTAACATCCATCATATGTATGAAATGGACATTTTATGTAATATATTTTGAACACTGCTTAGTATTTAAATTCAATCCAAATAAGAGTGAATGAAGAGAAGTTTTGTGTAAAAAAGTATATTTTGAAAATTAACTGAGGATGGTAACTGGTTATTACAAAATCATCAAGGTGTGTACTTTTTAGTTACTAATGGTAACCATTTGCTTGATGGTTATGAATGTAAATGTATATAATCTTAATATTTTTTCAGCCTGTAGTTTAATAAAAATCTTAAATGAATATACCTATATAAAGAATTAGATTTATTGCATGTAAAAGCCTTAGAAAAATGAATTGTAATACATAGCATGAATTGTAGTATATGGCATATGTAGTAATATTAAAATTAAAATGATAACACTTGTAATGAAAAATAAAATTGCATTATAAAGCAGCATAGTCTGTTAGTATGAAAAAACCATGTCAGTTAAGTTTTAAAATCCAATAAATAATTACAGTAATGTAATTATACAGGAGGATCTCAAACTTAACCAGAAAATTAAGAAATATATTGCTTTATATCCTCTAGGAAATTAAAGTTGTGGCAACACCCATATTACTACTTTGTAATTACATTTACATAATCTTCTTAGCAACAATGAACATTACTTTGGATACTCTTTGCAGATGTAAAGGTTATTATTGATTTTCAAGTCGTGCAATTATATGATAAGTCATTTTTCAGCTGTCTATAATATTCAAAATCTTTAACACTACTATAAAATGCATAATGTGTTATTCATAATTGATGTAGGAAAAATACAAGATATAAAAGAGAGAAAGATCTTTTGACGTTTGCACTGAAAGTATCTTGAACAGATCTATTTGTAGAAAAACCTTTAGTGTAGAACTAAATGGTTATGATTTTTAAAATTTTATTTTTGCATCTAAATATTTGATAGTTATTCTACATGGATGTTAAAACACGTTTTATTTATATAAATGAAGTGTTTTCATGTTAGACTTATATTACAAAACACACTTCATTTAACCCAGTAGTAAAATTAGAACATAGTGTTTATTCCATTTTAACCAAGCAGTTAATATGTTTAATAAAAATTGTATAGTGATAAAATTATAGTTTAAATTGAAAAGAGAAGCTGATTTTGGTTAGGTTATGTTATTTTATTTATTACATAATTTTTTTTTCTTTTGATACAGGAGGTGATGAGAGTTCATCATTTAAAAAAAAAGTTTTCGGAACACCACATCCAAAGAGAATTGTACGAAAATAGGGCATTTTAAAATTTTTAACTTGTATATTATTATTTTAAAATATTTTATTGTGTTTTAAGAAGTTTATTATTATTTATACAGATTAATTTTATTTTTATATCTAAAATATATGAGTAGACTTCCTGATTATTTTATGTAATGATTATACCATTTGTTGCTTATAATTATATATTATATATTTGTAATTTATTTTATTGTTTGATGTATGTATAATGTAGTATGCTGTTTTTTTACCAAAGGTTATAATGTATTTTTGATCATTTTATTTTAATAGCCCCATTGTAACAGCATTGATAATGGTCAGTTACTTTTTAATGTTCTGATATCTTTGTTATTTCTTTTGTATAGATTTATAAATAGTTACTATATGAGTAATTTTGTTCCAAAACCAGATATATCAGAAAACAGAATGTTTCAGTAAATACATAAGCAATGTTTTTCCACATTATGAATTGTTTTGTAAAACTTTGTACACTTTGTAACTCTTATTAAATGTGTAAAGCTACTGTTTTCTGCATAAAAATCACAACAATCAAATTACATAAATTAGAGATGTAATATAAGTAATTTAATAACAAAATTTTAATATGACTATGTAGTGATATAATTATTTTATATATCATTATTTTTTTGAAAATGCATCTCCTATGGATCTCGTTTTAAAGCATCTAATGATGTAAAGTTTCCAAAAGAAGCCATTATCATCAGTATATTATAATATTAAATTTAACTGTTGTATTGAAATAGTAATACTAAATTTCAATTTAGTAAAAACACAATTGTGTTTTAGTTGAATGAAATGTCTCTTTAATTGTTTGGTCAGAGGTTCACATCATATGTTACTCTTTCTCAACATAAAAAATTTCATTAAAATCATATTAATTTTAGAACATACTTGCAAATTTTTTAAGCTTATCTACCAACCTGAAATATTTTTTCCTTGTGATTCTGACTATTCTTTTCCTAATAATTTAAGAAATGCATTTTTGCTCCTTTTACCAAATTGATATATTATGTTAAGGGGGCTTGTATATATATATATTTTTTTTAAATAAATGTTATACACAGTTTAAAAAAGTTGACTTCTGATTGGCTGTTGAGATTGCTGCTGCAATACGTAGCCTGCACAAGATTGTAGCCCAGCAGTCTATTATCTTGTTACTTACCTATCTGCCATCCATCCTTATCAATGCTATTGAATGGTGTTGATTGATGAAACATTAAATCTATCATTGTCCTTCCACTCACTGTAAAGTATGTGACACAATTTGGATTTTTACAAGTAGGAGGACAGCACTGCTTAGACCAAGATCATTTTCACATTTACACAATAATATTATGACTGAAAGTGCTGTGAGAGATTAGAAGCTGAAAGCTAGAGATCTGTGCTTCTCTCCGTACATAACAATAATATATGCAGTTGAAAGATCTGTCTAAAGCTATCACAAGCCTTTTTGGTACTTAATTCCACAATCTTCATTTTTTAGTTAAATTTAAATTGTTATTAATTCAATTGATATCATTTTAATTAATTTGTGTATATCCTATTTAAATTGTAATTAAAACACTGAAGACTGTGTAAGGATCAAATGGAGCCTTTCAGTTGATGAATTATGATAACTTCCTGTACATGCTGAATTATTCATTAATGCTGGAAATAAAAATATACAGTGAATGTTTTGTTTAAAATACTTTTAAATATATATATTTACACTCACAACTAAAGGCTAATGCCTAATTATAACTTCCTGTCTTGTGTAAGGCTAGGATTCAAACCTCCACTTTGAAGATCAGTGTGTACATATGTCCTGGGAGGTATTGGCAGAGATGGCCTGAGCTTATTTGCCGCTCCATGCAAACTTTTTGCAGCTGCCCATATTTTGGTACAGGTTTTTTAAATTGGAAAATTTTTCATCTAAATTTATCCAAAACAATCATTTCTATCAGAGGTGAAAAGAAAATAAGTGGATTTCAGAATTTTTTATTTAGAAAAAAATATATATTATATTAATCCGATCAACCAAAGTACAGAATTAATAAAATAAAGTAGGATGACACCTACCTTATTCCAAAATCCAAGCAAGAACACTTTCACGAGTACCTTGTATCATCATTTGCTCTATAATTTTTCAAATCTCGTAAATTACACATTAAAATCTGTACTGATTTCAACTCTGTACAGTCATATAACTTTTGCTAGCTTGTCTACATCGATTACTATTTTATTTTTATTATTAATTTTAATTTTGACTTTTAATTTAATGTAATTTTTTTATTAATGATTTTATATTTTGTATATATGCAAATTTTAATTTAATTGGAAAAGGATTGTTTAACCATTTTAAATCTCAATTTTAATTTTAATGTGCAATTTGCAATGTACAATTTTAATTTTGATTTGTAATTTGCAACGAAAGATTTGAAAAATTATAGCGTAACTGATGATGCAAGGTAATTGCGAAAGTTCAATGCTTAGATTATGGAATAAGGTAGGTGTTATTTTATTTTATTTTTTTTATTTCTGTACTTAAGTTGATTGGATTAATATAATTTGTATAGTGCAGAGGAATGTGATTCCCAAAAGGATCGATTTTAGAAAATATATATATAAACATATACACATGAGTATTATTTAAGAGTAAAGTATAAAAACATATTAAAAAAGTAAAATAAAAACTTTAAAAACATCTCCTAGCTTTTGACTGTTGAAATGGTAGCTAGTGCTTACAACCAACTTGAGAAATTTTGCTTCTCAAATATTTGTTTATTTTTTTCATTTGGAGAAACTTCTCTCTCTGTTGCTACTACACAGGTATTGTTAAAAGAATTCTTAGATCCACTGCAATATTCGACACTGAATTATTTTTTAGAATAAATAAGAATTTCTATTGGTAGTGTGTTCAGTGTTGAAGATCTGAGAAAGGTAGCAATTCATTATAGAGTTTAATACCATCATTGTCGACACATGTATTATTACTCAAAGCTAAATACAAATATTGCCAGTGTTGGAGAGGCATTTGGTTTACATCCCCAATGTCATATAAAAATTTGAATTTATCATTACGTTCACTTAATTGATAAAATGTTTCTTCTAATGAATTGTGAACAGCGTCCAATATATAAAAGAAACATTTTATTTTGAATTTCTCCTTCAGATTGATAATATTATCTTCAGATTCATGATTAAATTCCTTTTAAATTTTTCGTGGCATGATGTTTTGATGTGATTGAAGTTTTGGCTCTATTTTAATTTTCTGCAAGTGTGTACCTGTTTCTTTTACTACTATATTTTCAAATCCATCATCTTACAAATATCCTTAAAATAATCTGCTGTTTTTTTGTTTTTAAATGGCTTTTGCATATGAGATATCTGTAGATATGTTTTGCAGAATAATACTAACTACATTTACAATGTTTAAAATGTCATGCCAAATGGTGTTGAATCTTGTTATGAAGATATGGAGCAGTGTCAAATGAAATGCTTTCATTTATTTCAAATAAACTCATAAATTTCTCCAATTTAATATTAAAAGATCTAGTGAATCAATTCTGCTTTCCTATCTAGTTGTGCTCAATAGTTTAAGCATTAACTTATCTTTTAGATTACTTTTCAAAAAACGAGTCTCCTCTGCACAGACAAAAAGTGGATGTTTGGTGTGCAATATCACATAGGCAAATCTTCATGACATTCTTCATTGGCACAATGAACAGTGATTTGTTACATACAGATAATGCAACAGTTTGTAATCACTATACCTGCGGACCGGCTAGAGTACATGTGGTTTCAGCAGGACAATGCTATGGCTTATACAACCAACAACACTGTGACTTTACTGGATCAGTGTTTTCATGAATAAGCAATTTCGAAGGGGTTGTAGCCCCCTTGGTCTTCTGATGTATTCACTCCTGACTTTTTTAGGGATACATTAAAGATGCTTCTTACAGAACTCATCCTCACACTATTCCTGAATTGCAGAGTGAAATTGAACAATGTCATTGCAATTCCTCAACAAAAGTTACAATATGTGTTTAAGAGCATGCAACGTCATATTCAATTATGTGAATCGTATAGTGGAGGCTATTTTCTAGAACTATTTTAACTTACTCATTTTACCATAAGGTTGCATCACTTTTTGAGTACTGTAGTTTACTATATAATATTGAGAAAACAGCATAGCTTAAATATGATAGGACTTCCTAGACTTGTAATTTTGAGTGCCACCTATTTAAAAGTTTCTATTTTTTTGGATAGCCCAATAAAATACAGTTTTATGATAAGATCTAAGAAATTTCAGTTAAATAAAAGTAATGCTTTAATTCATTTGTGTGTGGAAAATCTCATTTGACAACCCTAATAATCAGACTAAAGGGATTAAATGTTGAGTAATCCTTATGCATTTTTGATGTTATAAAAGCATTATTTGGATTTGTTTTACGAGATATTTATCTACCTGCTATAATGACTATTAGCCAACCTAGAGGTAAAGCACAATATTCTAGTACTCTGTTTTGATAACTTTTTTTTTAAAAAAAAGGATATCATGTAAAACTCAATTTTTATAATTAAAAAATATTGACAGGTTATGCCTAGACTACATGATGAAACATGGTATCAAGGATTTAGCAGTGTTTTAAGGATATTAGCAACTACTAAACAAACTGGTAATTAAAAAATATTTATCTGATAAAATAATGAATTTATAGGTTATAAACTAATTGCATAAATACAATTTTCAAGAAGTAATATAAGATATATCCATTAAAGAGACGCTAGGGGACCTACCCTCTGGTGAGAAAAACTATTGACTAAATGGATATTAAAAACATTTACAAGATAAATTAGTTTAGGTTAAATTATTATGATTAACATTACTGTATTGGCTCATAACAGAATATACTATTTTTTAATTGAGTAATTTGCAAAAAGGTGAAAACGTTTTAGTCTCATTAATTTATAAAATATTTAGCCCCATAATGGGGCTAAATATTTTTAGGTAAATGCCATAACCAAGCAATTGCAAATGGCCTGACTTTGAGATCACAGTCACTCTAAAAAATTAAAGTCATCAAGAATTCCATGCTAAGGTAACTGAAAAGTTTTTTGCTTTTTTCTTCAAGAAGCCAAGAACAATATTGTTCATCAGTTTTCATATCAAACAGTATGTAATTGCACAAGTGATACCATTCCCTCATGATAAATACTATTCAGTGAAACATAATTACTCAGAGAAAACAACTTCGACTGATGCCTCTTGTACCTCAGGGGTTTCCATAAACACAGACATAAGAAACAGTCTAATGTGCTAAAAAGTAGTAAAGTGACTTCCCATCATCTTCTTTATTGAACCAAATATATTGTTGCATATCTGTATGTGAGCTGAGCCAACTGAAATGATATATAAAAGTTATTCAGCCCTGTAAGTGACTCCATTTTTTCATCACTGGGATTACTGTGCAATGAAAGCAATTTGGAATATTACCACTTATTCTCAGTTTATCTTAGACGTATCACAGACAAGAAAGACCGGGGCCAGAAATGTAAAACACCAATTATTCCTTATTTTTTAATGATACTGTTATTAAATAAAATATAAATATTTATTTCAAATATTTTGATCTGATAATGGATTTAATTTTTATTCTTTGGTTGTAATGGATTTTGCTCAATTTTTTGCTCAAGATAAAGGTCTGATGAAGACACAAATCTGCTCCCATAACTCAGATGGAAAATAAGTTAATCAAACAACCAACTATATTTTATTATTCTGCTTGGTAAAGAAATTTTTGTAAATCTTTAGATTAAAGAGTAAATTGAAGGCTGCTTATTGTAACCCTGAAAACTAGAATATATCTGCATTCTTTATTAAGCTAAATGGGTACCTGTACTAAACAACAAGATCAGCCCACAAAGAGTTTTGTTTAGGGAGAGAATTAATTCCTATTATGGTTATAAAAATCATCCTACCCTCCTAGGTTGGAATATGTACATAGAAAAACATATAGAGGATAAAAATTGTCTAAAGAAATGTCAGAAGTTGAAAAAAGTGATATTTTACAGGAGACTCGACACCACACTTTGAACTGACAAAACTCTGAAAACCACAAAAATAAATCAGTTGAAATTGATGATATACTCTGAATTATTGAGTGATTGATCACACAATTCTACGCACATGCAAAATTTATGTGACTGGAGCTACATCTCATACTTTAAAAATATATTACTTATATATATATATATATATTTATTATTATATTATTTTATATATATATATATATATATTACTTTATAGATAAATGTGATACTACTTTATAAGTTTGAAATTGCAGACTTAATAATTTAAAGAGGAATTAGAATGAAAAATGAATATTTTATAACTCCGTTATAAATTTCTGAAAGAAGAATGTGTAACAAAAGTATTTTTATTCCTAAAATTAATTTTAGAAGACAAATCAAACTGAATTGAAATTTTAGAAGTCATATCATTTGTTAATCTTGCAATAAAAATTGATTCTGAAGAGTAAAATAGAATATTAAGATTTAAAAGGACTGGGCTGAAATAGAAAGGAAGAAGAATTATAATTTTTACTAAAATTGGTAAACCCCTGTTTAGTCAATAGCAAACTGAAAAATTGAATAAAAAAAATTCAAAGACAAAAAAATATTAAAATTCGCTTGATAATATTATTTTATTGGAATCTACACATCAGTTCTTCAAAGAAGTATTGAATAAAATGAATTTTTTAATGGAAGCAAACTTCAGTTTGAGAATGAATAAAAATAAAACAAAGTGATCAAGTATGATAGTAAGGAAAATAATGAGGAATTAAATATCAAGATAAAGGAACTAAATGTTAAATACTAGAACTGCAGAATTTTGTGTTTAGATAGCAAAATTACAAAAGTTAACTGAATAAATTATATATCGAAACAATTCTGGAGAGCTGTTTTGCAGAAGAGCTCTCCAGAATCTATGTTTGAATCAAACATAGACTTAGGAATTAACAAGTTACTAAAAAGGTTTCTATACATTATAACACTAAGAAAGCAAAACAGTGGACAAAAGTAAACCCAGTAAAATAAAGAAATATTGGTTTTTGTAAAATGCTGTTACAGGTTAATGTTGAAATGTAGGAAGATGTTACAGTATGAAATGAAGTGGTTCAAAGGAAATGTCAGAAAAACATAAGCAAGCAAATTGGCTTCTAGATTAGCTTGTCTTGGGTTCAATTCCTGCATCCACCTTGTTAAAATATGTGTAAATTCATGTCCATATTATAACAAAAAACTAAAACTTAAGTATAAAGCAAAGCTTGTAGCATATTCTTGGAGAAAGAAGGATAAGACTTGAGCTACATAAGGCATCCACTTCTAGATGTATATTGAGACTAAGAGACTGGCGCAGAACAGAAAGCAATAGATATATGGATTAAACCTTACTGTTAATGATCAAAAATACAGTGCTCTGCAGTTTAACTTATATACTCCTAGGGAGTGTGCTTATTGATTAGATGTTGCATTAGTTGGTTATTTATGATCTTGTGTTTTTGTTTGTGATATTTTTTGTAACCCTAACTTTTCTGATAGCAGTAGTAACCCTAGCACTAGATAGGGAATCTTGGAGTGCTGTATCAAACAAGTCAAATGACTGAAGACAAAAAAAAGAAGCTTTTCTGATTTTGATTACAATTTTGTATGAATGCTTTGTTGTGTTTTTGTCACCAGCTAACAAAAACTAGTTGTCACCTGACATGTCTGGTGAAATTGGAATCTTTGTAGACATGCAACAGATATACAGAGGTTTATGCTGTGTGAGGGATGATTTAATATATTAATGAAATATGTCATTGTTATTGTGTTTTTAAAATATACGAGGGCTATTCATAAAGTAAGGAACGTTTCCACCTGACGCCGCCAGGCGCACGCCAATCGCGTATATATTGGTGTGCTCGTGCTCGGCACCTCAGTCAGCGTCCAGCCGTGACAACGGGGACATCTTCGCACTGCCCGTTTTTTTATATACAGATTTGAAAGTGTGCTGCAATCGAAAATCCCGCCAGTTGTGAGGTACGGTCTGTGATTCGTTTTTTGTTGGCAAAAAACTTAAAACCAATAGAAATTCATCGGGAACTGTGTGAAGTGTACGGGAACAACGTAATGAGTGAAAGTTCTGTCAGGAAGTGGTGCATTCAGTTTAAAAATGGCCGAACAAACGTTCACGATAAAGAGAAGAGTGGACGTCCGAGCATTGTGACTGACGATCTGGTCTCCAAAGTTGACGAAAAGATTCGTGAAAACAGCCGTTTCACAATAACTGAGCTTTCTTTACGTTTTCCACAAGTTTCACGGACTTCATTGTTTGAAATTGTTTCACAGAAGCTAGGCTACCACAAATTTTGTGCAAGATGGGTTAGGCGGCAGAATTCTATGACAGGAATTTTAAAGCTTGTCCACCGCTATGATAAGTGCCTGAATTTGTATGGTGATTATGTTGAAAATGAGTATTTTAGTCCCTCTTTCACATGTATATAATAAAACGTTTTTCTTGTACTTGGTTTTTTAAAATTCCAAAACGTTCCTTACTTTCTGAATAGCCCTCGTATTTTTAAAATGTGTGTCTACAGTTGTGGAGTCCAGAAAAATAAATATCTAATGTTTCTAA
The DNA here is from genome assembly GCF_047948215.1 of Lycorma delicatula. Lineage (NCBI taxonomy): Eukaryota > Metazoa > Arthropoda > Insecta > Hemiptera > Fulgoridae > Lycorma > Lycorma delicatula. The sequence continues at coordinate 152,256,859 of NC_134455.1, read as the reverse complement.
AATTTTATTTGTAAAAGTTTAGAAGTTTAGTTTGCCTGTAGTTTCCCACATCGGAAGTAAAATTAAACAATGTTCTTGTATTTTGACTCTTATGTCCTTTTCAATGTGAAGAAATCAGTATAATCAACATTTGTTCTACTTTACTTATATCTTGCATGCAGTCGACAATAATAGAATAATATTTAGCTATATTTAAACTTAGCAATATACTACTTTGTACAGCAACAGCAATAATTTCTATTAATTCATTCTGAGTGGTTTTTCCTAAATGGCGAATTCCAATTTCTTTATTTTTAATACTTTGACAATGCTCTTTCATTATGTTATCAAATTATGCCAGTAGTTCGAACAATTTGAGAAAATTTCCATTATTATTTTCATATAACAAATCAGATGTACCATGAAGTGCAAGACATTGTTGCCAAGTACAATGGTGCCAAATGTTCAGAAGCAGAAGAACAAATATGAGTGACGAACTGTGTGCTGGGGATCCTTCAACTGCAAACATGACAGGTAAACTGGAACGCGTGAATGAAATGATCAACCGGCTTATTAAAATTAGAGAGATTGCAAGTAAACTTATAGTGTTTGCGTAGGTATGTTATGGTATAGTGTGTTTGCGATTATTCACGATCAGTTTGGTTACTATAAGATAGTGCCACATCTGTTGACCGACAACCACAAACATTAATGTTTTGTGTCTGCTCTATCTTTTCTTCAACATTATTCCAGGACTGGTCCACAGTTTTTGAAACAAATCATCACAGGGTATGAGAGCTGGTGCTTCATTATTCTCCTGAGACTAGAATTACATGAATGGAAATGCAAAAATTTGATTGATTGATTGAGATATTTTAATGTAATTGGTGTAAATGTACCCAACTACATGTACAAAGTAAATAAGTTTGACAATTTTATCTATGAAAATTCAGAAGTGTTAGACATTAAAATTTTTTAAAGCTGTGTAATATTAGTTTTATTTGAGCCTTTTATTATAACATAATGTCATCGCATTTGTTTAAAATGTGTTGATAAACAGATTAAATTGTTAATATGGCTCAGAAAAATGAAAAAAAAAAATGTTGCAAACCCTGGTCTAGTGGTGAATGCGTCTTCCCAAATCAGCTGATTTGGAAGTCGAGAGTTCTAGCGTTAAAGTAGTAGTAAAGGCAGATACTTTTATACGGATTTGGATACTATATCGTGGATACCAGTGTTCTTTGGTGGTTGGGTTTCAATTAACCACACATCTCAGGAATGGATGAACTGAGACTACAAGACTACACTCATACATATCATTCTCATTCATCCTTTGAAGTAATGCCTGAACAGTAATTCCCAGAGGCTAAACAGGAAAAGAAACAAGAATGATGCAGTCTGACAGTTGTGGGCCTGTTTTTACTTCCTTCTCTAATTGAATTAAAAATCATTAATTTTCATAATTTATGTACAATATTATGGTAAGTGGTTTATATAATTAAATTTTTTTAATTAACATTATTTATTTGTAAACCATTTTATACCTGGATCATGAAGAATGTAACAAACTTTAGGACATGTTCTGGTGAAAATAAAAATATAAACATAGGTTTGGAAACGCTTCATCAGTGAGTATTGGCTGGTGAAAGATTTCTGACCCCTGGATAAAATTAAACCAGACTGTAATTCTTGGAACCCTAATTAAGGGGTAAATTTAGCTGTTTTTATATGAAAAATTGAAAAAAAAAAGTTTTATTTTCAGTCGTTTTTGAGAAATGTAGGGTAAATCTGAAAATTTAGGACTGAAGAACGTTTGATGTAAAATAATTTTGTTAAATGGGTAAACTTAACACATAAAAATTTTGAAGTTTATTAAAAATAAAACATTTAACTATGTATCAGACAAAACAATATTTTCAATATTAGAAGATGAAAGAATTAAATATTTTAGAAAAATAATAAACATACAATAAAACCAACTTACACTCAAACTGGTGAAAATGTCCACCAAAATGGATATCATTTGATATCCAAGAATTCTAATAACTTAACTCTTCTCTTGTATTGCACTTTGTTCATATACTGATTTCAAGTGGCCCCAAAGATAGAAGTCCAAAGGTGTTAAGTCTGTTTACCTTGGAGGCCAGTTGATAGGTCCACCACATCCTCCAATCCACTTCTTTAAAAAAAGTTAGAAGGGCGGAGTTGCCCCATTGTGCTAGAAAATCATCTGGCTTCTTGTTAGCAAGGAACATCTTCCAATACATCTAGCAAATTATTCTGCTGAAAGTTTAATTATGAAGCACCAAAGTGTTCTCATTGGAAGTAAATGTACCAAAATTTTGTTGCCTATAAATACCACACCAAACATTTATTGGTAACCAGTTTTGGCATCATGTGAATTTTCATAATTCCATACATTTAGTATTTTTTTTTAATTAAAAATTCCACTCCTAGTAATTATAGCTTCAACAATAAAAAATAGAATAACATTGTCCATAATCCAATGGCAAAAATTTAAAGGAAATCTCTAGGAAGTAAATTTTGTTTGTACCTTTTGTAGATTAAAGGGATGGAGTTTATCTATTTTAAATATTCGCCGTACTTTACTTTACGTTAAACCAGTGCAGTGAGAAATTTTTCTGGTACTGATGATTGGGCTACATTCAATGTGCTGAATTACATTTTCTTCTTCTTTGAGAGGATGTTCTTGTCATTCAGCAATATATGAATATTGTAATGATCCAGTGGTATAGTGGTATGTAAGCATCAAAATACTGAAGCAATGGTTATGTGGCTGGAATCCTATTGAGAAATCTTTGATGATATTTTTGCTGTGCATTTCCATTGCACAGCCCGTGTATAAAAATTATGTCTGTGTATCCTTCATTAAAAAATTTATAAGACATTATTAAATAATGATGTACAAAATTCAAAGTTGTTAGAATTAACAGTTGATATTGCTTGCGAGATAAATTTTTCCAGACAAATTTAGATAAAATTATTTTTCTAAAATATTTAATTCTTTTGTTTTGTAATATTGAGAATTTTGTTTCACTTAACAATATATAGTTAAAATCTGACACATTTTGATATGTTTTGTTTTAAATAAAGTTTAAAATTATTACATTTGTATTTAGTTTCTATGGACTTTATTCAAATCATTTTATTCAGACCCAAATTCTCTACAAGTTTTAAAATATACATTTATTGTTTACATTGTGGGTCCAACTGTGTTGTGCAGTTTTACAACTTTTGTTTTAGAATAGGCAGGAATTTTATACAAAAATATATCCCTGATATTATTTGTTCAAAAAAAAAATTATCCAAAGTTAAATTTAAATAAACTTTTAAACAGAAGTATCAATCTGAAGGAAAAAAATTACTCTGTGTAAAGCTTGCTCTTGCGTCATTGGACTTCAATATTGCAAAATTCTATTTGAACTGCAATTAATATTACAATCTCTGATTAATTAAATTGTGACAAGATGAGGGGATTTTATAAAATGATGCTATTGCTGCGGTTGTTTTATTTATGATAGCAACTTTTATTTACTGAGATTTTAGGTTACCAACGGGTTCAGTCTCTGAAACTTTTGCAGCAAAGTGACAAATAATCTCTTCAAAGAATTTTATTGTTAAATCGTTAATGTCATTTGAACGTCAAACAGGATGATCTGAAATCATTACTTGGGCATTATATATTTAAATTTAACAAAATATACATTAAGTTCTTTTGTCTTATTTTTAAGATTCAGATTACAATGCATAGCATTTAAGTCCACCTATATTCTACTGTATTGATAACAAGATAGTAAATGCTTTGTGTAACCTTTACATTACATTTCATTAATTTTTTTATGAAGTTGAACAATTTGCTTTAAGTTTTTATCTAATAAGATAAATTTATTTATTTGTTTAAATAGTCAAGGTTTTTAGTTATTTATATTTTAATATCTGGCTCAGGTTTTTCCAACACTATATTTTTTCTTAAAATTCTTTTACATCTTTATCTTTATGTTTGCAAGCAGAAACATAAAAACTACATTCTTGTTTTTCTTTCATGATTAAAATCATCATAGGCAATTCATGGAAAAAATTATTCTTTGGGGAATAAAATAAATGGAAAACAATTGTGTGGAGAAGGGGGTAATACCCTCCCTCAATAAAATTAAGATAATTTAACAAAGGCCATGTAACATGTAAGATTATATAATGTGAAAATCTTATTAATCAGTTACCATGTTTTGAATATACTCTTTTAAACAAAAATATAGATAAAAAGTGTGAAAAGTATTGTGGATAATATTCTTAAAGCCGTAATCTCATTGTGTGGCAAAATAAGTCATTTTTATTTACTTAGATTTATTAACAGGGAGAGTAAAGGTTGGTAAGGAAGTAAATAACGCCCCTTTGCATCAGACAGAGGAGATAGTAATTACAAAATGTCAGTGGCAGTGAAATTGTTTCAGGAGAAATGTAGATGCAAAAGATTATAAAAAAAAACAAATTCTTTGAGAGGATTTTTTTTAATACACAATAAATATCAGTTTTAATTTACAGTATTTAGAATTAAATAATTTAATAAATTACAATATAAATAATAAAAATAATGTTGAAATTTTAAAAATAAATTAATAACTTTACCTAAATTATTAATTAAAAAATTTTCATTTGTATAATGAAGGAAACAACAAATATGTTAGAAATTAAAAAAAGTAACCTCTGTTTAGTTATCCAGTATAATAAAACGGCAAACATGGTACTTGGTTATTATGGAGATATCATATTAAATGTTTATCTGGTTATAAATGCCAAATCAAATTTTGTCTGCTTAAAAGGGTGTTATTATCCCATTAGCAGAGAAAGAGCAGCAATTCTTACGACAAAAAAATGTTTTTCAGATAAACTTTTCCAAACCACTAGTAACCTTTAAAAAGCACTGAAGTCTAATGTGTTGGCCAAATTTAACATGAAATAAGTTAACAGGTTCCAAATTACTGATTCCATTTAACTTTATTCCAAATAAATTTAGAAGACAATTTTTTAGTAAAATGAGTTTAAAATATTTTTATTTGTTTACTACTTATCAGTATATTGCTATACTGAAATAAACCATGTGGTAAAAAAAATAGAGTGAAGTGGTTTCCCACACTGTCCTTTTTAATGAATTAAACATATTGCTGTATTCAGCATGCCAACCCTATTTGTTCAATTGTACAGCCAGTTCCTGTGAACTGTACATTAATCAGAGAAAGCAACCTGGAATGCCTTTTGTACCTCAAATGCCTTTACATGTGTCACATAAAATGCTAAGATGAACAGCACAAAACAACAATGAATAAACACTATCCATCTGATTTATAATTTAGTTAAAAAAAAAAAACACATTCTGGCCTCCACAACAGAATGTGACTGTGAAATACTAACTGTATTTTTATTAATGTAAAAGGTAATTTATGTCTAAATATTTTAATACAGTAATTTAAAATATTTGTATAACAAAACAAATATCTAAAATTAATTTTAAACTTATTTTACAGAGGAATATAATTACCTTTAAAGCCAGATTTATAAGAAGATTTAAACAACCATAATTATATAAATTAAAAAATTAATCTTATTTAAATAAAACTAATATAAGAAATGGACCACATTATTATAAGAATGTTATTAATAAAAATAAAAAATAAAAATTGTGTAAATATCAAACCACTTTTACATATTAACATTAATTTATTTATTGTTAAAACAATATTTTTACATAAACTATTAAAAATACACACTTAATAATAAAAAGGTTAATGATAAAAGTTATTCAGTACATTACACTTTTATCTAACAGGAATTAATATTTTTTATACGGTGTTAATTATTTTACTACTAAAAATCTTGGAAGTTCATATTATGTTACTGGAGCAAGTTTTCTTGCTTAAAACATTTATTTTTAAATGCAGTAACACTAATAAAAAAAATTTACAGGTAAAAAATCATTTATTACCTTACAAATAGTTCTGTATAAAAATATAATGCATACTTTTATAAATACTTAATTACATATGTATATATATATAAATAATTATGGATAATTTTAATAACTAAATAAAATATGCACACTATGATATGTTACAAAAGTTAAGGAGTATAAGAAAGAATAAATAGTAACTATAATAAACTAAATGATAAAGATGTATTACACACTCATGCATATAAATATGCTTACTGAAAACAAATAACAATCACCAGGAAGAAACTGTATAATTACTTCTTTAATCAATTTTGGTATTTGTAACCCTATTAATACATTTGGTGTCAGAGAACTACATAATAATAATATTTTACTAAAGAAATAATCTCTAATTTATTAATAACTTAGTTATTAATTAGAACCACTTAGTGTAATGAACCTCTTATTTTATTTTGTTAATATATCAGAAAATGAAGAATATCTTTACGGAGTTATCTAAAATTTAGAGCAAAACATAATTGTAACACAGAAACTGACTCAGAACATCAGCTTTTCATATTGATGATTAAATAATAAATAAAACAGACCATTTAATAATAAAATGATATCAATAGCATTTTCATTTGAAGTCAATTTTTACAATTACTCGTATTTAACAATTGGGCGACAATTTATATTTTTGTTTGGTAAAAGTATGCTCATCCCTTTGGATTCTTTGTTTAAAAAGTAAATTAAATCTGTACAAAAAGGTTTTTAGGACTGTTTTGGGTAACTTAACTTTTTTTTCTAATTGTTCATGACATATAAGTAGTTTGTAGTCCAAAATTGAGTATGTAATTCATTTATTTAATAAAAATTCAGTATTTTAATTTTACATAAAAAATTCACTGAAAGAGAATCTTCCTTCTTTTTAGTCTGTGTAATATTAGTTGTGCAATGCTAAGGACTCAATTTATTACTGCTTGATTTATTCTGTTATATTCAATCAATCTAAATATCAATAGTTATTATAGGAGGAGGTATCTATTGTATTTAACTATATATGTATATATTTTTTTATTACACTAATAACAAAATTTAAACCACTGGTACTTTAAGGAACTTAATTAAGCATATTAAGAAAATTTTTTACAATTTTATTTAATATTGTAACATTTTTACAATTTCTAGACTAGCTTCACAATTAGGCGGTTGTTGAACATCTCGTGCAATTGAGTTGGATTTAAATGTTGTGCGAGAACATGAAAGACACATATTGATAAAACATTATTACATAACGGTTGAGAACACAATTTTCTATACTTCGATCAACGTAATATGAATTAGAAATGTAAAAATAACAACAAATAATTATATTATTATAGCAATCTCCACTCCAGAACATTTTTTCGTAAAAGAAATATACTAACAAACCTTACCTTAATTAAGGATTAACTATGGCAACATAAGTTTGCCAGTTTTAAATTCCAGATATTTTTACATTTACAAAATCATTTCATCATAAAAAAGAGTAGGATAATTAAGTGTCAGTTGAACCTATAATTGCCAATATGAATAATATATTAAGTTAATGGTGTTTATATTTTTCAATTGGATACCATGTGAAAAATTTTCTTCAAGTCTCATTTTACAAAGAGAGCTATATGACCTATGAAAAATTGTGATCACTATTATCTGTAGTTCCTTATTTATATCTTATATGACAAATATTACTAAATTAATTATAAAATTTTGGGCAACATGAAAACTGGAAAATGTTAACTTTAATGAAAGTATACACCATTCATTATATCTAGTACAACTAAATTGAGCACAATACTATTGAAGTATTAAGAAGCAGAAAATAGTTGAATATTAAGTAGTATTTCACACTACATTTTGATTTTAAAAAAAATATTTATAAAAATTTTTAAAAACTTCATTTATACAGGAATTAACTTTTTTAAATGTAATTTTCTGTGAAGTAATTACTTACTGGACGACAGTATGGGAATGTTGTTAAGATGCAACCTGACTAATTATACAGATTTTTCTATGTTATAGAAAATTCTGCTTTTCAACAAATATGTAATTGTAATTACATTTGATTTTTACATTAAAAATAATTTTTCTACATTTATGGTATCCCTGAGTTTTATTTGCTGCTGTAGAAAGTTTTAGATAGTATTATACTTTTAAAACAAATATGCATAATAAAAATATACTACTATATGATTTATGAGTCTGGCCTTTGTAAAAAGAAATAACTGTAACTTTTAATTATGTTTATATTTGTATAGAATTTTAATATTGTGGACTCAAACTGTGAGCCTAATATTACTTTGAGAAATTTTGAAAATAGGTAAATCAGAGGCTTCACTTTTAGTAAATTAAAACACATTAAATATCAGTAGCAAAATGATTCTTGAAAATAATTAAATTATAATACAATTTTATCTGAAATGTCACATTTTAGAAAGTTCTACCCAATTAATCATAATGTGACCAAAGAAATATCTAATGCTAACAATTACCCATTGTATACCAAAGGATGATAATGAGAAGGGATTACTTTTTGAAGTATCTAAGCCACTTAGTGCAATAACAGGCCACTAGGGACACTCAATTCAGAAAATCAAAAGAAGAACCAGAATTATATGATAATGCACGGAAATTTAAGATTTTTTTTATTCAAAATGATGATTGTAAATTTAAAGAGCACAATGTAAAAAAGACCTTTTTCATGGACAGTTCTATAAAAAAAATTATACAGTATTCTCCCTCTAATAAATTTTTAGATTAATCAACAGCTTTTCATTTAGATAACATTTTATATTCAATCTAATTTTCATGAATATATTATTTACAAAAAATATTAAGAAAAAGAAAGCCAGAAGATAGTATATAAAATTATATTTTACAGCTACATTATATACAATAATATAAATGTAACATTTATTACTTTTTATACTAGGTACCATAGTTAGCGTGCAATATTTACAATAACATCTGGTTATTCCAGTAAATATAAATAATTGTGTGAAAAATAACACTAATAATATCACATTATTAAAAAAAAAAAATTGATGAATATTTTATTTTATACATTAAAAACCAATAAAGAAAAATAATGTATGTGCATTAAAAAATAATAGCACTTGGGTTAATTTTTTTTTTTTAAATGAAAAACTGTTTTTCTATTAATTGAATTCTTCGCTGATATTTCTGTTTCTACAGTAAAGAAAAGAGAGCGTACTATGTTGTAATAATAAATCTTTTGTAAACACAGAAGAGAACTTTCAACCTAAGGGAATCACTTCCTTATAAGCTAATGCTTTCATAACACCTGGAATAATTTAGGAATTAGTATCTTGAAAATAAATGGATGAAATACCAATGAGCAAAAGCATAATCAATAAACCAATTCACATTATAAACATTAGAAAATACTGAATGCTGTAACCATCCCTTGGATGTATAGTGGCATGCAACTGTAGAGGGAAGTGGATAAAAATAATAAAAAGATTAAAATTTTACTGATCACTGAACATAATCTACTGAAAATTTTGAAGAAAAACTAATCCTTTTATATTTCTATTCATGATAAAAATGAGCAACACATTTTTGAATATGAAAAAAAAATAGTGATGAATTTGTAAAAATATATATTATGAGTACAATAAGAATAAATATTGTAGAATGATTATTACACAAATGAGAGATTAACTTTTATTTATTTTTCTTTGATTATTTTCCTTCCTTATTTTTTGTGATTATTCATGAAATGAGTTTACACAATCTTTCTGATGAATTTAAACTGGAACACTATTAAAAAAAAAAAAAAAACAGTTCTTATTTTGCAATATATAATTAAGTAATATAATTTAACACCCTTCGATCACTTATAATAACAAATAACAATATATACAAGTCATAAATTGACACTAATAAAATTATAGGTAGTTTATTATATAAATAAATACAAATTACGAGATCTGTTAAAAAGTTTCAATTACATTTGTTACACAGGTAAATTGTAGAATATTTTCATTTCTCAAATAAATACTATTTTCTTACTGGTATTAATTAATTGTAAAAAAAGCTATCAAAATCATACTTACTACTTCATATGTGGATAAAAAAATATTGTTCAGTACAGCATTCCCTAAGAGTCATCTTAGGACTACTTAGTACATTTTCAAACCTACATTAAGATTACAATTAACATTAATAAACAATGTTCAGCTAACTCATATAAATTATGAATAAACAGGCTACTAATAGGAACTGGTTGATTAACATTTTTATTACACAGGTTCTGTACAATCCATTTCACCATTTAATATATTTCCATTTCTCCCAGATTAAACCCAAATCGTAATAAAGTATTTTTTTTCTAAAATCATTTAACTTTTGATCTCTTTTCCAAAACTGACTCACTTGAAGATTATAACCTTCTTTTTAATTATAGTGAATTTTTTTGCACAAATTTGCATTTCCCCCAAAAACATCCCAGTAAGGATCCTTCCAGCCTGTACATTAATGCTACTATTGATGCAACTGTATTCAGCCAGTAGTACAAGACAAATATATCCAAAAATATAATGAAGTTTCTTGTTTTTTTTACAAGACGTATGTATTTCTAGGTCAAGCGTGTCAAAATAAGACAACTTTTGGCTTCATAAATGACAGTTCCATGGAAGAAGTACTAATCAGTATAAAACCATGTTCACATTGAAAAATGTTTTTAATGTGAAATTTTGATAAGAGTAACAGATAGATCTTTTACATTATAATGCATCTTTATGGTACAAAATGATTTCCAGTTTTTTAGTAAAGTATATTTTCTTTCATAATTTTTGGTGTTTCACAGTTTTTCATGAATTATTTATTACTGTTAATTCAAATAGCTGTACTGAAAAGGAATTCTCTGATTTTTTTGGAATTTAGTTAACATACAAACTTACTTCAATAAACTGCAGCGACAACTGAACAATAAGTGTTAAAGTGGCAGAAAAAAGGTAAATGATTAATATTACCAACAGAGATTTCTGTATAAAAACCATTAGGAAGCATAAATTTAATGATGAAAAAAAATTTACTGATGGACAGAAGTTTATAATCTGGGCATGAATTAATGTTCTTCTTAAGATATACTAAGTCAGCTGAAAGTTTGCCCTTGTCTTTGTCAACTGAACTGTCAGCTGGTTTAGGCAGAACAGGTGAGCAGGGTTTGTTGTATCTATCTAATCAGATTACTAATAACATGATACATTTGTATATAAAATGCAAATGCATTAAGAATCTTGTTTTACAGTTTAATTGTGAAGTAGTCGTGCAAGATAAATTTAATTTGTTTATAATTGTCCGTATTTTGGTTTTTCATATGTTGAGTGCATTATCCTGTGTATAATAGTTTTGTAGTTATATTTTAATATTAGTGAATGTTTATTTTCTTGCATATTTTTAGTATTCTCCAAACAATTATGGAGGGTTGTACATTAAAACTTAGAGAGGGAAAACTCTCCATAGTCAAGCTTGGGAAATTATATGGAATGTTAATCAGTTTATGGAAAGAAAGGCCAAACAGTTCCAAGAACAGGTGGTTCCAAGGCATATAATTTATTATTCCTGTGAAAATGTGTGTACAGAGAACTGTTGTTGCATGTGAGGTTTTGGCCAGGACTGTTAAAATTATTAGAAAAGAATGGGTTGTTGGAGGGTGAATGCTCATTTCAAACCTCAAAAAAATATATATGGGAAAACAGAATTACCAATTTAGACAGTATCGATAAATGCTTAGTCAAGCGAATTGTTTACGATTTCTATTTGCAAGAAAAAGGCCTACAGCAATAAACTGAAAGAGGCTATTAATTTTCATGGTGGTGTTTGGAGCATCAGGAAAATTTTGATATCCTTACGATTTTGAAGGAGAAAAACAAAAAAATAATAGAAATATTCTCATCATAAATGATAAATATGAGAACAAAGAGTATGTTATTTAAGATTTATTTAACACTACAGAGAAAAAAAGTCCAATTGTTTATGTAGATGAAACATACATCTTATATCTTAAACAAAACGTGGTCGGATAATTCTGATCAGGGCATACTTTGTTTTATATCAAAAGGAGACTAAGGGATAATCATGCATGGTGGTGGCAAGATGGGGTTTGTAAACAACTCTCTGCTGATATGAAAAAGTAGCATGACAAATGGGGATTATAACGATGACATGAAGTACAAAGATTTCATGAAATGAGTGGAAAACAAACTGTCCAAATCTACCCTGTAATTGGTTGTAGTGCTGGATAATGCTGTGTTCCGTAATAATCAATAAGATACGGCACCTACCACAAAACCTATGAAATCAGAAATGGTATCTTGGCTACAGGAGAAGCAAATACCATTTTATCCTAAAATGCTTAGACCAAAACTTTATAAACTCGTTAAACTGCACAAACCAAGGCATAAGATGTATATTTTGGATTGCCTTGTGAAGCACCACACCACCATGGATTTAGGTTTTAGATCCATTATTAAAAAGCATTAAAATATTGATACAAACTAATAAAAAAATTTTGACAATTGATTTACTTAAAATTTCACAGTACAAACATTTCCATAAAGAACAAATTAAAATTCCTAAATCAGCTTTATATAAAATTTGTCCTGTTTAAAAATTAGTGTATACAATTTGGATAATGTATTAGAATTCCAGTCAGGATTTACTGAAATGAAAATTAGGATTATTTTGCAACACTTTAAGTATTTAAATCATATAGTATTTTTTTTTTTTTTTTTACAAGTGATGCATGTTTTTCAACTGAAGTCTGCATGTGCAGGGTAAACATAAATTATTCAAACGTTCCTGAAATGTAACAAGAATTATCAGTATAGTTCAGTTAAGTATAACTCAGGAGCTTGTGTTTTTAAAGTAATTATGATATGATAATGTGTTTGCTTAATCTGTCATTTGAGTAGAGTAGTATTTTCTTAAATTTGCAGGAACAGAAAATTTTCAGCAATCAGTTGGCGGTTCCTGTTGATTGATTACTTCAATACAACATTAACAGCTTTGCCAAACATTCCTAAAATTTTTATTACACGTCATAAATAGTAACCTTTTCAAATCAGCATGGTTCCTGCATTAATAAAATTTTTTATTTCTTTAAAGTTTCTTAGTCAAGTTTAATTTCTTTACATACTAAGTTCTAGTTTCACTCAATTCCCTTCCTCCGAGTGAACTAACACCATTTGTTAGCTAACTGCCAAGTTAGCTAAGTTAGCTTCATTCTTTGTATTGAGTTCATTTACCTAATGGTTACATATGGCAGTAAGTCATTTAAATTTTTATATTTGTTAACTTGTAATGAAATTGTAATTATATACACTCAGAAACTGTAAAGGTGATTATTTGTGTGTTTAAATACTATTTTATAAGTAAAAATAATACATTTAAGCACAATATTCTGATTTTGTGATGGCACATTTTCCAAAATTAAGACTACTTATTTCTACATAATTATCTCACAAATAAATTCTTTTTTTTCTAGGTATGTAAGGAAGCAGCATTTTTAATATAATCAAGGATCCCTATTTCAATTAGTAAAAAATTAATCTGCATTCAAATAAAAAGTTTCTGGTGGTTAAAATGATCAAATTAAAATACTGATATTGTGAGAAGACTACTCTTTATTTACATTCATACATATCATCCTCATTCACCCTTTAAGTAATACCTTACAGTAGTTCCAGAGGGTAAACAGAAAAAGAGAGAGGTCAATTTCAAATTTGAAGTTTAGGTATGGGATTATGTAACCGGAATTTTCTATCAAACAATAATAGCCTAGTCTGACTGAAGTTCAAACTTGAGAGCTGGATAAAAGCCAAGACATTAACAATTCTGCCACAGATTTTGACATTATTTTTCAATATCATGTAGTTTTCGTATTAATTCATAGATTATTTCAGAAAAGTTTTCTATTATATTAGTAAATAATGTTTGTTTTCAATTATCAGAAAGTAATTGTTTTATGATTATTATTATGAGAAAAAAATATATAAATGAGTTTGTTTACTGCAAATGGAATAAAACATTACATTCAACTTTGCTACTTTTTCCGTATAAGGTGACACATACTTAATAATACAAAACATAAAGGAACAATACTCTATTGGTAGATTTACATTTACAGCCTGTTAACATTTTACGGCCTATCCTGATTTTTTATTGTTATAAAACAGTATGTCAATGTCATTATTATAAGATACTCCTCTTAATGTGAGTATTTGAAAAATGAGGTGCAATTTAAAAAATTTTATTGTTTATTGTTTTACAAAATAATATTATTTATCTTTAGTTTATGTTCAACAATGGAGATAAAAATTCATTTCACACATTAAAGGCTATTCATCAGGTCTGAATTTATTTAATGGAGTTAAAAATGATACATTACATAATTAAAAACTATACATTAAACCCATTCAACTAAAAAATTGATATATAGTAAACTCTCAATTACACGTGAACAGATTATCCACGAGAGGTTTCATAAATTGAAAATTTACAGTAATGTATGAAAAAAAAAATGAATATATAAAATGTCATGAAAAATGTGCAACAAAATAAATAATATATAGTAATAGTTCAACACATACTGGCGTATACTAGATTTAATTGACAGTGCATTTTATTTGGTAGTACTGTACATAGTGTGTTAACTCATCAGTAAATCATTGCATTAGTTCAGGGTATCATTTGTTTTAGAACTGTATACATGTCACCATTTGTTTGTCAACTTCCTGTGTCTGCCATTAATTTTTGTGTCTGTTAACTTTACAGTGCATATTATATTTATTTTTGTTTTTTTGATACTGTATATACTGTCTTCTGTTCATCAACTTTTGGAGTCTGTCGTGTGTGGTTTTACTGTACAGTGAATTTTTAATTTTTTTTTATCATATGGCTACAGAATGAAAGATAGTTGGTCAAAAATAAACAGATAATAATGAAAGTAAGACAACAACTTACGAAGATCTTGAAAAGTGTTACTAGAGTGGGTGTATCAGGTTTGATCTGAAGGCAATCCTTTATTTGGCCCTATTATTGCCGAGAAAGCAAAGTTTTTCTACAATACATTTGACTTACAAGGCGATTTGATGCATCATCTGGGTGGCTGACAAAATTCAAACATCATGATATTAAAGAAACAGAAATTTACAGTTAGAAACTTAGCAATGATCAAACAGTGGCTGGCAAGTTCAAAATTTTTCTTGAAAAATTGGCTTTGTCTAACAATTTTTTGCCAGAGCAAATTTATAGTGCAGACGGTACTGGACTCCAATGGAAAGCCTTGCCATGACGTACTTTGGCTTTTAAATTTGAACGGCAAGCACCAGGATACAAGTCCAGCAAAGGAAGACTTATTGTCTTGTGTTGTAGCAATGCTTCAGGGGAGCATAAACTGAAACTGACTGTCATAAGGAATACATAACAGTCCTTAAAAGGTTCAAGAGCAGAACACCTTCCTGTTCATTATTATAACCAAAGAAAAGCCTGCATGGAGATGAATATTTTTGAAAATTGGTTAAAAAACATTTTGTTCCCAGGTTAAAGAATATCTCGGCTCCAAAGGCTTGCTGCAAATCGACACTGCACCATCCCACCCAGGATTCATATGGCAAAAAATTTTAAATGCAATGATTCATTTAACAAACAAATAATAAACGAATATTTATGATGTAACTGTTCTTTTTAGCCTATATACTTTATTTAACTGATTAAACATTTTAGCAGAATATGTATACATCTCAGTTCAGTAAACATTTTATGCAGAAAATTACTCAGGTTAAAAGGCTGGTGTTCAATTATATTCAGTATAATTTTAGCCATATAAATGTTACCAAGCAGTAAATATAGTTAAATGTCTAGCTATATTCAGAAATGGTCTATGATCACTTAACTCATGTTAAACCACTTAGTCAAATTATCACCTAGTTCAGAGAATAAGCAGCTCCTAGTAGTATTGGAGGGAATATTTAAACTCAGTTCAGTTCATTGCATGATTACTGGTGGCACTTCCTTTCCATTCATTCAGTGCTTTGTTCCTAATCATCCAGTGCTGCTAACATGATGCACATCGCAGCAATGATTTGCTGTCATAGGTTACAGTATGAATAGTAATGTTTCCTTAGAAATATATACTGTAAGCATGTAGGTATAAGAACCACATTTTACTGCAGTTCTAAGGCAACTTTGAAATTATACACGAAAAGTGACAAGACTAAAAAAAAAACAATTTACACTTTTAGAGGCATATAACATGGTAATAAATAATGCAACAGTTTTATAACTGTTGGATTATTAATAAATGTTCCATAAATCTTAAGACGCTTATAAGATTTATGGAAGTTAAACTTAATTATAAAGAAGTGTAATAATTAATTATATTTATACAGAAAATAATGTATAATGTAATGATTATAAAACTGATACCCAAATGCCTTTCTTCCTTTCAACTTCCTTTTTTTAATAAAAATCTGCCAGCTTTGTAGCAAAACTGATTCGAAGACCAGGACTGGAAGTAAAAAGGTTAAGATCATTGAATCAATGTCTATCAAGTTTTTCTTATGATAGACTTTATAAATAAAACATTTTTAAACAAAGAAATTAAACATTTTTAAAAGATCTCGTGTTATATTTATTACGATAATATTGTATAATATAAATCACAGATTACTTACATGACCCAAAAACTTTAGTTTATAGATGTATAAATTATTAATTTACTTATTTTTAATAATCATGAATAATAATGGTAAAATTTCATTAGTTTAATTTATTATCAGTAATTAATTACTTCAAATTAATTAGAAATAAATTAACACTGTTAAAGGTGTTTTCAACACATTAATTAATCCACAGTTAGAAAAAAAGATCCAAAACAATAAAGGCTATAATAATACTATCACATCAAGAAGAACATTACTTTAGATCAATTATCTAAAATTATTAAAAGCTAATTACATCATAAATATTATTTTAACTCAGTAAAACTTTACAAAATTACATTAATTATATATATATATATATATTCAATGAATTTTTAAAACTATTTTATATAATGGGATGATAAGAAAGAATCTTATTTTTACAACAAAAAAAAACTAAATATAAGTATGTAATGATAATTAGGCCTGTCTTAGGAGGATCATCTGCCATGTATGACATAATTATAGTTAACCATGCTATAATTTTAATTTATTGAGTACAGCTAAGCTCTTGTCAGTAGTTAAGTTTTTCCTAACAAGTAAAATGTTCAGTCAAAATAATAACAACGATCAGTGTTGTCAAGGTATTTTATTTAGCTAGTAAATATCTGTATGCACACAATATACTATAAATTGCAGACAGCCCCCTCTCAAATGTGAAACGAATCTTAGAAAAAAATTTAAATAACATTATATTACATACCAGTTCTTTATATATATTTATATATATATATATTTTAATTTACCTTAAAAAGTAAACATTTTCAGAATAATTTTCCTCCTCTTTTATAAATTTTATTTATTTTAAACATTAATATGATTTACATTTTTACTATCTTAAGAGTTTTTTTATAATAAAATAACTATTTAAACTAAAACTTTTAGAAATAATAAAAGAGAACATCACCATGTGCTCTTAAAAACACTAAAAAACACACACACAGCATACAGAATATACTAAGCAGTTTAAATTGTAGAAAAATGGTAGGTAAGCCTGCTGCATAAGTAAGTGTTTAAATTAGAGACAATGATTCTCTTGATGGAGGAATATCAGTAATGAACTCTCTTGCTCTAAACATTTTAAAGAATTTTTTACTACATAGTTTAAAATAAGGTGAACAGAATGTTTATTGAAAGAAATGTTAAGAGAACAGAAAATACTTCAAAAACTGCCAATGCTAATAATAATAATATTAATAGAGTTTATATTATTTAATACTGTCTACAAGTTAATTATACTTCTTTTTTTAGAACTAATTGTTACAAAAATTAAAAAAAAAAAATTATTCTTAATTACTAAGAATGTATACAAGTATTTGAAACTTCTATTATTTATTAGATTCAATTATTATTATACTGATAGGGATACATCATTTCAAACGCGTCAATAATAAAAACTTTATATGCACTTAACTTGATAAATGGAATAAAACACTACAACTATATTAAAGCAATTTATATAAAATTTTAATAATTTAAATTAAAAAAATAATTTTTAATTAGAAACTAGTGTTTAAAAATTGTATAATTTATTATTTTATAATAAATGTAACAATTCATTTAAACAAGCCGCTATTTAAATTTCTGTCATTACACAATGCATAAATAAAAATAAAATGTAATATAATTTCTTCATTCTAATATAATTATTTTAGGAGCTTTCCCCATATTTTCCATCCTAATTACTATGAAAGTGAATAATAAGTGTTTTATACTAACCATTATATTTAAGTATTAAATCAAAATTATTACTTAACAGGTTTTTTAAATGTAATAAAATACATTTCTTTAGTTTAAAAAAATATTTTAAATCAAAATAACTATGTGAGATAATTATGGGTAGAAAACATGTGGTTTTTAACTCCTTGTCTCCCGCTGGTCACTATATTAACCACTGGCAATCAATTTTTCAAATTCAAATTTCTCATGAACCATTTAACATAGAAAATAGATTTTTATATGGATTTAATCACAATGCCTTGAATTGTGAGAAAATGTAATAACCATAACAGCCGTGTATGGTGTAGATATTTCACAAGGGATCAAACATACAGTACTTTTTTTTCATTGACGTCATTGTTTAAGTCATAGTATTTTGGTATTTTTTTTATTTTATTCTTATGTATATTAGCGGTTTGTTATCTTTTATATAATTGCTATGCAAACGTAAATTCAATAGAATAACAAGTGAACGTGACTTTTATGAAAGGAAGCAATAATTTTAAATTATTTTTTTTTTAAACCATACTTGTTCTTTATTCAAAATATTTTTATACATGCATCAAAAGCAACATATATATATATATATATATATATATATATATATATCAAAGTTAGATTTTATACTGGTTCAATGACAATTTTCTGAAATGTAGTGTTTTTTTAATTTATTTATATAATCAGTTTTTATCGGATATTAATAAATTTTACATCAAATTAACCAGAAAAGTCTATCGTTTATATAAATATAAAAAACAAAGGTCACTCATCATTAAAAAAAAAAATTTAATTTTTTTTATACCATATTTGTGCGCACGCAACATAATCAAATATTAACAAAAATTAATTTTTGTTGAACAATATAAATTAATAACGCATTGTTAACATACCCTAATTTTTTCAGATTTTTTGGATGAAAAACAATTCAGTAATAGCGAGATAAACAAACGTTTACCGAAATCTTGATTCGCGCGTGAAATAAAGCGAAGGTTAAGGGTCAAACTAACAGAGAACTATGACTTCCTGTTAATTATTCAATCAGTTATTGAAATTGTGAATATTGTTTAATTCTTCTACTTTACAAAATTTTGATATAAACAGTGCAAAGAGTAACTGTGATGTAACAATCTCTTTTTAAATTTTCTTTAAAATACTTTTACAATCTCTAATAACAGTGAGTATGACTAAATCGTCTCAGATAGTTAAGGAAATAAAAAAAAATACTGCTGAGTTAAGCAAGCACTAATGTGCCTAATGAAGATTTAATAAGAATAGACAGAAACTATTTCAAATAATAATTTAATTCTGAAAATGTATTTGGCAAATAGTAAAATTACATGGTATTTAAATTATAAAATTTTTACAACAATCTCTAACTAAATACTTATTTAGTGTTTTGTTACTGCATTTTTTTAATTTATTTTAAGGATTATATTTTCAAAATAATTTAAAGATAATGATATAAACAACAAGAAAAATATTAATCCACTTATCAGGACAAAACAAGGGCCTTATAGATCACAAAAAAATATTGCTTGGATAACAAGGATAAAAAAATGAAACAGTACAAATAACAGTTAATAAAGCTATATGCATAAAAACAGATCATACAGTACGACATACAAAATACATGCCATACATATTTCTAAAAAGGTAGTTGAGAAAAGCTAGGAAATGAAAAAAAATTTAAGGAAAATAGTTAAACGTTTTTTCATCATGTAAAATAATGTTGAGCAGAATAATAAGATTTTTGTGTCATTATCCACATAACATTGGCTACTTTTACTGGTACATAAAATTTATTTAAGGGAAACAACCTCCTCATCTATAATTTCAGTCCATCTATCATGACCCAGCAGCAGTCTTCTGCTAATTACTTGTAATATTTCTACTAACAGAAATTATTAGGTATAAATTATCATTTTTTTTTTTAAATATGAATTTTTAGTCTACTTACAAACACTGACTGACACGACATGCTTTCTCATCTGGTCTACTGTTAGGAAAACATTTTTTTATAACATTATAATTTTTCTATCTTTATGATTTTCTTTTTCAATTTATTCCTGCATACACAAACTATGAAACAATACTACTGTGTAAACTGGGCATTAAAATATACCAATGTTTAAGTTATGCCTGTTAGTGAATTAGTGATATTAATATTAAATATGTACCTCTAGAAATGATTTTTAAATTTATTTATCTAAAAATGATAGAGTTTTATGACTTTGAAAGTAATAAATGAGCTTTTCTGAACATTATTAAAGATGACAACTCTAAGAATTATATATTACTTCTCAATGCAGTTCTTGCGATTTACAGCACAATAGTAAGAATTAATGTGCTGATGATAATATTGTGCAGTAAAAATTTACAATCAAAACCAACAAACCAGTAACATATATTATATATAATAATTTTGTTATAATAATCCAAGAAATTAACTTCAAAATGAAATTAATACAATTAACTAATGATTATGAAAACAACCAATGAAAGTTAATAGATTTCTGAAAATAAATTCAAAAATAGCCACTACAAAACTTTAGTACTGTGCTTGTAGGGTTAGGTAAGTTATTTTCTATAAACATACAAAGTTAAGTTCATAAGTTTAATTACACACACACAAAACCTAATAATCTTCAAAAATGTTATTTACACCTAATTACAAGATAAGTTGTTAAGCACAAAAATCTCATAAATCTTCCTGTTTGTTCACTTTAATGATTGGACTTAAGATTTTGAAAAACAGATAATGGAACAGAACAACCTACAAATTCATTTCAGTAAAGCAAGCTATAGAAATAAATCTCAAAACTGTTACTTTGAGATTATATTAACAAAAAAATTTACAGATGACTAGGTATAGAAGGTGTGTGTGTGTATATATACATATATAGTTAAAAAGTAGAGTTTAGTAAACTAAACTCTAAACTAAAAATTGCTTTCTCATAGAATTAAATGTTTTTACATACTCACCAAAACAATTATAAATACAAAAAAATTTTTAATAAGATATTTAAAAAAATCTTACCCTAATTATACACCGGGATACGCATATAAATAAAAATAAAAATCAACTTCCATTTATGCTTTATAAAAAAAACATTTCTTAATAAATTATTTCTTTAATTTGTACATACAAGATATCCAATGAAAAAAGTGAATGTAGAATATTAAATAATACTATAACAAGTAGTTCTATACGTTAAATAAAAAATTGTTTTTACAGACTGTGGATCCTAGGTTATCATTTATAGTTATGATTACTAATCACACATGATTATGACCAACAGATTCCAAAAAGAATTATGAAAATAAAGAGAAGCAATAATCATAAAATCATATTTATTTTCACACTTTTTAATGATTTATGTTAGGCACATAAACTATTAATTCTTACAGAGATGGGAGAAGCCTTTAATTACATGAAATTTATTCAGAGAGTAAGGTTTCATTAGGTTTGTAATGTAAGCTTAAGTGGTGTGAGACTGGGTTAGTTATATGGGTTTATTCTATGTTATTTTGTTTCAGTGTGAATCCAAGAAGTATTGTTTACATTGATATTTTTATATTTACTTAAATCAAACTTATTAAGGATCTTTACATAAGTATCATGGATATGTTGTAATTTTTCAATACCCATTCCCTTTTCTTATTCTTGATCTCCTTTTCCTAATTATTGGTTCTACTGGTGCAGGTCTAACTTCAATAGATTCTCCATGCTGAGAATGCTGGGGACCTGAAGAACCAGTGATACTTGGTTTACAGTAAGGGAGTGGCCTGCAAACCAACTTAGGAACTGATATTGACTGATATGGCTGAAGTATTTGTTATCTAGAAACAAGGTCTCTTCTTAATCTTCCTTCAAAAAAAGATTAATAAAAATTACTAATACTACTCAAGAAAGAAAAAAGTTCTGAGTCCAGCCAATTTTAAGTTTAGCTTTAATGCTTTAGACAAAAAAAAAATATTAAAAATATGCAAAGAAAATGTATAGTTACAAGTTACAGCAAGTGTACAAATGTCACTGAGGTTTTACTAATAGTAAAAATGAACAAATATCACTGCTAACAATCTAAACAAAAAAATCTATTTTTAATTCTCAAGACCTAAAGTTACATAATAACAAAAAAATTCTAAAAATGGTAAACTTTCCTCACTTTACACTAAGTGAATATCAAGTGACAGAACTCATTGAAAAAATTACTAACAATCTGCAATTAAGGACACAAGTAGTACTACTAAACATCTATGTATTC
Organism: Lycorma delicatula; assembly: GCF_047948215.1. Lineage (NCBI taxonomy): Eukaryota > Metazoa > Arthropoda > Insecta > Hemiptera > Fulgoridae > Lycorma > Lycorma delicatula. Next base: position 152,234,177 of record NC_134455.1, on the reverse strand, counting down.
AAATTTTGAATGGTTAATGTTTTACCCTGTTTCATAACAGACTTAACAAAGCAAATTCCATCTTTTTCTATACCTAAGAAATTACAGTGCCACAGAAACTTTTCCACAGAGTATTAACTCAAAAATGCAATAGGTTGAGTGTTGAAATTAGTGAATTATCCAGAAAGACACCAAAAGAGATAAGTTTAACAGGGATCAGTTCCATGATCAATATGATATACATCTATCATTTACTTTCAAGAATGTTTTAACGTATTTCATACTTGGATACATGGATGTAAATACAAGATAAAAGCATACATGAATATACCAGGAGCCAGTTTTATCTAATAAGCATTTTAATTTCAGATCAGGTTTGTGTAGGCAAATAGATAAATACAGCTTTAAGACAGGTCAGTATCTGAAATTGTCTCCAATCAAATAATACAATTCCAAGGATGCTGTGACTCTTAAGCCCCCAAGTCTTTGGTGCAGATCCAGTGAGTGTTAGGACAGTCACCAGGGAGGAAGGGATCAAAAGTAAGGAAAATGATTGTGAGAAGGAGATTATCTACCAGATGGATATAAAATGAGAAATAACTCCACTTTAAGGTGAGAGTTTTAAGGTCTCCTTAAAGCATTCTTTTTTATCTCTTAGGAGATTGGGATGTTACAGCCACAGAGCCAGGATGAATGACTGAAGACCCCCAAAATGGAGGATAATATTGTATATTATAGAGGTGAAGACTTAAACATTCATTTTTGAAAAACTGTAGGCATTTGATAACAAATACCATCAGTATAGGCCATCAGTGTACTTTAACACCTAATATCATAATTTAACATGTACCCTTTGGCTCAAATTCTTGGGTATTACCCTCTTAATTTATTATTACACTACAGTCATATTCTGGGATGAAAAGAATACACTCTTTTTATGGTTATGTTGAGGGAGATTCCAGATTACCTAGCCTCAATAAAACAAAAAAAATTATTTTTATTTTATGGCATTATATAGAGAAATTATATTAATAAATAAAAAAAAATGTAATAAAATTCAACTTTTTTTTAATCATACTGGCATATTGTAAATCTTGAATTTTACAAAGATTAAATGGTAATTTTTTAACTACATAACATTTGAAATTTCAGATGTCAAAAGTTTACCAGAATGATGTTTTAGATTTCCAAACTTATTAACTCTTTTAAGTTGTAAATATAAAATTAAGTGATTATAAGGTTTTTGGTTTGAATTATGGCCAAAAATGACTAACAATTGGGTATTAATTTATTGATATGAATACAAATAGTTATTTATTATTACTACCATCATGGTTTTTGGACAATCTCCTAATAAATTTAGGTTACTATATGGCTGTCAATTACTACCCAGAATGAAATCAGCACAACTGGTTACAATTTATATTAACTATTTCAAATATATACTACATCAATCAGCATTTTACTCAAATGCTAGAGCCATACAAGAACAAACACAGGAAGGTTCTACCTTACCTAAAAACTGCTTAATGGAAAAAGTAAGAGAATAAGATATATGCAAAAGAAAAAAATGTATGGGAGGTTTCAAAATGTTACCTTTCATGATTGTAAATTAAAAAGTGTGCATATCAAGAACAGTTTTCTAAGAAAACAATGCAATAGAGATTAACTGCTTTTAGTGAAAAATGAGAAATAATTTGATGACATTATTTTACTTTAAATATGCTGTATTTTTTGTCTAAAATGATGATTAATTCATTACATAAACGCAAGGCTGTGCTTGGAAATTTGAAACGTATGAAAAATGCCAAATGAGATACTACTTCTCCTTTCATAGAGTTAACTTTCATAGAACTACATTAACTAATATATTCCAGCGAGTCATAATAATATTCCAATATACACAATTTTTTTAATAATATTTTTATGGTATAAATGTAAATAAATCTATATTTAATTAAAATTGCAATTATCACAAAATATAATTAAAGGGTTTTATTTCACCTTGGTCTCTTAAAACAAATATCTAATGTCCTCTCCTTTACTGGGAGTTGCACTTGTCATTGTTGGATCATGGAACATCTTGTATCACTGAAGTACTTACCTATTTTTTTAGTTTTAAACATCATCTTACACATTTGAAAGTAGCTTATAGGAGCACATAATTAAAAATTCAATTGCTGTTATTTTCAGTAGTGATAATGCTGCATCATGCTGCTCAAACTGCTGTTTAGAGGTGGCTTGCCATTTTCAGCTTGTGTTAACACATCTACATTTTATACATGTTTTTTCACTTTCTACAAATTCAGTAATATCTGCTTTCTACTTCTAATCCTATATTATTGGCCAGTTTTATGGTTTCATTTTTAATTTCATTATTTTTTTCTTTAATTTCTTTCCAGCTTCTTTAGTCGCACACAACATTTAAGTTTGATGTAATTTGAACAAAATACTCACAAATCATTGAACTCACTGTTGGTACTGACTATGAAACCTGATTCATAGTATATCAGATGATAAAATATAAAAATGTGCAATGTAAATTATAACAATGCAAATGAAAATGCATTAATCAAAGAGGTTCCTATTAATGTATGTATATCATTCATTAAATTGTATTCATAAAATTTGATTTAGGAGATTTCAATTAATTTTTAATATGAGGAGTATAAAGGCCTCACAAAATATGAACAAAAAGTAAATATCAATGAATAAAAGGCAACAGTAATATCAAAAACCTTAGATTTGGATGTGTATGTACTTGTAAATAATACATATACCTGGATTATTCTTAATAGCTGACAAACCTTAATTTCTGAATAAACCTTGCAAATTTAACTTTTCAATACTCTGTACTGCATTTTTCATTAACCAACAATAAAAAATGTATTTAAAGCTGAATTTTTGATAGCATAATACTAGATTACAACATTGTTATGCATATCTTAAATCATTACCTTAATATTAATTTTTTTAAATGTGATTTAGTAAAAGAAAGTTTTTATTAAAATTTGAAACATATGCAATTATCAAATTAGAAAAAAATCTAAATAAATGCATTATTATATATATATATATATATATATCGAATTTTTATTACACATCAAAAATAACTTAGCAATTAACCATTCTTTTAAAAACAAATTGCTATATCACTTGCTTACGACAGAAGAAAACCATTTTAAATTATCATTCTCATTATACAAATTAATTTACAATACATTTGTTCATAGTATGATTAAATAAAATATTTAAAATACATTTATATACATATATTAATATGTAAGATACTTCCTAATCATCCCTCTTGTTAAATTCAACACATCCGCATATAACTAATAATAATACAAAATTGTGATGTTTAGCTCATATGTATTTGTTTAATCTGAGTCTTCACTAGGCGCATTTTCAAAGGCAGCGAGATCAGGTGAAGGTATTAGATCTTTGGATAATGCATACTCTATCAACGCAAGATGACAGAATATATACTGATCAGGCATTTGTATCGAAAATGCACGCTGACCCCGAATCCTTTCTACAGTACCTCTGACATCAATGGTACCTGCTTCCTCTAACCTAGATATGCAAATATCAAGCGTGCAAAATGTTCCTGCAACAAAATTATAAAAAATAATTTTTTGTTATAAATGAAACAGACATATTTTAAATCTTGTATATTAGATCAATGTATTTTACAAATTTTAAAATTTCATCCTTGTAAAAATTGTGTAGTATTTTCTGACATTCTTTTAGGCTTTGTCATCATAATTTTTAAACCTAGAAAATGAATGAAATTATTTGTTAATTTCATTTAACATCTGAACTTCATTACCTTCAAGTAGAATTTGATCATTTTTTGTTTTTCCTTTAAAGACATAATTTTTTAAATGCATTTTGTAAATTAAGGATGATAATAAACAAAGTCTTGATTTCTTAAAATATAATAATTTCACAATTTTCATAAATTTCAAAACGTTTATGCAAATTAATCTGTATTTTAAAAACTAATCCAGCAACATATATGTACTGCAAATATACTCTACGCATTTAAACACAATGAAATCTCTGTAAAATGGAGCAATGTAAACCTTCTCAAAATGTATGCTTTCCAAGACCGTTTTCAGTGTTTCAAGTGGGTAAACAGAAAAGAAACATGGATTTTACTTTTAATTTCATGTATTAAATTCATCTCATAAGATGAAAAGGAAATAAAAATTCAGAATAAGTAATTAAAAACAGAATGTACACAAACCACGATTTGTAAAATAAATAATGCAGTATAGGTGGCCACAAGGAATTTTGAAACTTTGACTACAACTAGTACGGTGTCTGTTATCCAAACTGAAAATATTCAGTTTAGTTTTCAGCGCAGAAGTAAATTGCTTTCTTGTAAATACAACTTATTATTTTATATTACTGGATGGTATTATGGATTACTTTTAAATATTTTCTAATTCTGCTGTTCATACTTTATAAATAATTACGATATTTTGCTATAAAAAAAAAATATTATTAAATTTTGAGTATAATCCAATTAACTAGTCCAGCATTTGTTGAACCTGCAAAAGCATTCGTCCAATTTCTGTTTCATTTTATTTGAGTTTTGATTGAAAAAAGTAGTCTCATTTTATAATTGGTTGTGTATTTTTGACGTTTTATAATTATGAGTAAACTTAAGTCTATAAAACTAAAAAACAAAAACGGCACGACTGTGAAATAATAAGTAGTGTGTATGAGTTTATGAAACAAGAAGGTGGATTTCTGAAGTCAGTACAGGAAGACTGAAACATCTGATTCACACAAATGTGAAGAAAGAACAGCAGTTGCATGTGAGGTGGCGCAATCCCAAGTAAGAGAAAAAAAACAGTTGCTACAAAAATTAACTGATGGAGACTTCTTTCTCTATTCTAATAAAATACAAACCCCAATGAAAAGCCTGCAAAACAGGACTACATGATTTTTACAAGTGTATAGTGAGACAGACTATAAAAAAATTTCATGAAATTCATAAACTGCCAACAGTAAAAAAAGATAATGTTAATAGTTAAAGATGCCATTGGTTATTCAGGAAAAGAGGAGTTTGAGAAAAATAATAAAAGAATTAGGCTTTAGTGGAGAAAAAATTAAAATAACAGGAAGGTTATCACTGAGCAACATGACAAGGTTTAAACATATTTAGTATCTTGACAGCCGTACAAAAATAGAACTGAAAATAGGCAATAGTGTGCTTCGATGAGTCATATATATATATATATATATATATATATATATATATATATTATCTTCTTACACTATCAATAAACTGTGGTGTAGTGACTTCAGATGATGGGTTGAAAGTTCCTATTTCAAAAGGCAGAAGATTTAATCTGAAAAATGGAATAACATATTTTTGGTGAAAATGGTCAGATATTAATTAAAAATTTTTCATTGAAGCAACTAAATTTGATATAACATATATATGAATAAGTCAATAATTAAATTTGTAAATGTAATAACGTTTAAAATATTAGCTGATTTGAAGTGCTGCTGCTGCTGTTGCTGTCATGGCACCAAGATCAAGATTAGTTGTGCCATCAGTAGTTGACTAATTGTTGTTTAGCACAAGATATGCCATCACATTTATTCTCCAACTTCTGGCCTATAAGCCTACAATCAGCAAAAAAAATATGGTAGTGGGCCACTGCTTAACAATCTATGAGCTGTATTTTGTCAAGTTAACACCGTGATTGGAAGCAGTAATAGTTTTAATTTTGTTGTTAGTGTTTATTGTTGTTCTAGTTTCATGTTTTGATTGTTTGATATCCATTTACAGTTTAAATACAGTATTCTGTTTTTACAAAAATTTATATATATTTTATTTTAGAATCAGTGTTTATGTTGCCTTTTAGGCTCAATGCATTTCTTATTTTTTAAGTGTAACTTTCAAGTGAAATATAACTAACTTGAAGATAGAAATAAATGTTTTATATTTGTGAAATATCTATGATGAAAACAGTTTTTCACTACCATTCTGATTAAGTCAGAATTTGTGTAATAATAGTTATTCTCTAAAAATAAACTATTTCAGTTTTACAATTCTTAAAAACTAGCAATAATGTAGTTTATATACAGTATATAGGTTTCAGGAATACTCCTAATGCATATTGTCAAACTTCATTTTATATTCATATAATTCATTCCACAGGACCTCACTATAAATTGCTCAATTTTGAAACTCTGCAAGACGAAAACCTCTTCAAAAAACATTTCTTACTCGGTTCCGTCAGGTTCCATTTTAGATACATTTTAGTGAACTAATTTCAACAGTACTTTTTACAAAGAATTACTTTGATATATTGTTTCTTAAAAACTTCTTATTTTTATTTATTTTGTCATAGACTGCAAAAAAGTGAAAGAAAAAAATCACTATTTGAGCCTCAGATACATGAAACTGTCTGTAGATGAAAGATACAAGAACTTCTGAGTGTACTCAGTATGCTACATCATTTTCACATTAGTTAAATGTTCTAAACAAAATTTTAAAACTCTTTGTAGCATATTAGCAATGTATAATATAATTATTTTAAATTAAATTATTGAAAAAAATCCAAATAACATGGGCTTTTGAAAGGAAAAAGGCTAATAGTTTTATTTATCAGAAGTTCTATTTAGCTACATTTCCACTGTAAAGGATTTTGTTTTGAGTTTATTAAATAGTAGTATACTGATGGGAATGTGGCATTTGCATCAGTTGTATCCTGGCCGAGGCAGACTGGAATATTTCAAAAGCTGAGGTTTCAAAGATGATCTCTGGTAAAGCCCATAATGGCTGCGAACAGAGGGGGTGGCGGAGGGTATCTTCCCCTACAGGGGTCAGGAACATTAAAATGAAAAATAACAATTTTGGGTAAAAGTTTGAGTAACTTTGTATTTATGATGGATGGCCTATGCTAAGATATGTAAAAAAAAATTAACAATATTTTCACAGCAGATTTTTTTACTTCAGATGTAAACTTTTGCTTATTGTAGTTGTAATGAGATGGGAGTGCAACAGATAACAAAACTATAATATCTTTAATTCATCAGCTAAATTTAACAAACAATCATTTTTACTTTCATTACAGACAACATATGTGAAATAATTAATTAAGTGTATATATTACATCTGATGTTTTTTACAGCCAACATGTATAGATCTCAGCTTCCATATAAATCTCTTATCTGCATAAGCTACTTGGACTGTAATTATGCAAGATCATGAAACCACTTTAGAATTACCTATCAAGAAGAATCTATTTCCTGATTCACCGTGGAAGCCTATTTTTATTTTGTACTAGCAGACCTGGCAATGCTTTGCACAATTGAAAGTTTGATAAAACATTAACAAAATGAGCATTACGGAACTTCACAAAATTTAACTTTTCCCTTTCCTTTTTCATTTTATCATATTCCCTTTCATCCTTTTCCCTTTTTCATTTCCCCATTTACCCTTTTTTCTATTTTCCCCTTCTTCCCTTTTACCTTTTTAGATTTTTCCCTTTCTCCCTTTTTCTCCCGTGCATAAATCAGCCCAGTAGTTTTTTAGTCTGCAGCAGACACACAAATCGGAAACATTGAAATGGAATTGTAAAATATTTAGTATGGTATGTGTTGCTTTTACGTCTAACAGATAGCGCTGTTTTTATCTGTTACAGGTATGACATCTTAGGTGTATATAAATATAAAGTAGATATATAAAAACATGTGCTTATTCAAATGCAACACTGTCAAAATTTCAAAGCAATCTGTGAAGAACTTTCAGAGATTTAAGATTTTGAACAAACGATCATTTACATTTTTATTTATGTTTAATGTGAAATTTCGATCCACAATAGGAACTGAACCCAGAATCAAGTATAGTACACAAAATTGTTTACCAAAACAGCAATAGGCCCCAGCCTTGAAGTCAGATTGTAATATTTTTATCAGAACTAAAATGATTAAAAATTTTACACTTGTCTAAGAAAAATTAAAAAAGGAAGAAAATAAAAATTACAATATAAATTAAATTAATCTATTAAGATCAAGATAAGTTTCTGGGATATGAGATGCGATGGAGTCCCAGTAAGGTATAACATTTTTCACATGCTACAAAAGATTGATTGTCATCCATCATGGTGACTATTATTGGGAATCAGCTGTTGCTGTTATTTGACAAATAAATAAACAAACAAAATTACTAAATTAAGACAAATTGAAGACCTTGGCCTTCTGGATAGTCTGATTATTTAAAAACAGTAAAAAACTAAATATCTACTATTACATAAACATAAAAACAATAAATTTGAAATAACAAATATCTTCTATCTGAAACAAAGTGTCCCATAGACCATTATTTATGAATGATTCTACATATTTACCCTATCACTAGTTAATGATGTATTAAAATGGTTTCCAAAATAATCTATCCATTTCTTGGCTTCTATTTCTACTGAACATTGTTTCCCTTAAATTAATTTACTATGTTCCAAAACTCTTTGTTACCTTTAGAATTGTTAATTTTCATACACATTGCTAACTAAAACTTAGTAATGTGTAATTCTCATAATAATGTTTTTATCTTGCATAATATTCCAGTTCAAGCACAAAAGGAGTTGATCAATACTTTTAACTTTGTTAGTATTTACTTTAGTTATTATTAGCATAAGTTCAGATAAAGATTTAAGATCACCAAAAAGATTAACTGCATCCAGAATTGTAATAGTTAAAATTAGTTTCCAATCAATTTTTTTTTTGTAAATTACTACCTCTAAAATTAAAATCTTATGTTATAATAAGATTATTTCCTACTACAATATTATATACTAAAATCAAAATTCAGTACAATATCCTTCATTCAATAATAAACTTTACAATAAAATTCATCAAATGTAGTGGTAGCATATTACATAAATTCTGAATAAGATTAATCTTTTAATCCTCTTTGTGTTATGCCAAAATAGTCACCTAATGCATTTGACTGCTACATTTCAGAACTTAAGGATTATTCTCTTAATTATCTTTTTCAAAATCTTACACATCAGCACACCCAATGTGAGCTCATAAACAAAATTTTTTTAAAGCTAATCTTATGTTTATTTTTCTGCTTGTTTTGCTTTGCACTACTTCACTACTATCTAGTGGTAAAGTTGACTGCCACTACCACCACTATCAGTTTTCTGTTCTTTCTCAGAGCCTGAAACTTCTTTATACAAGCTTACCGTACTTAAATAATTATCAGATTTGGTTAAGATTTATATGGGATCACTGCAAAAGTATACTTTTAATTTTAAAAAAATTACCAAAATCTGTTTATTATTATCAAAGATATTGTATAAAATACATTAAAAAAATATAATCGAATTGAGAATTTCCTCCTTTTTTGAAATCCGTTAAAAAATGAAAGACATTTCTTGATGGATAAAACTGATATTGCATTAAAAAGAGTTGAATTTTTAATGACATTTCACAAATTAATAGTCAGGTGATGATTGGTAGATATTTTATTCTCATAAATACATATGGCAAGATTAGAAGAAAAATAGAGGGATTAAAATACCCATTGAAAAAGGCAGTTGTTTAATAGTGTATCATGCAGGTTCGGTTTTCCACGGTAAATCAAAAACTGAAGAGATTATCAATTTAGATTATCAATCAGAAATAAACAGCGACAGTTTTAAAAATTGGTTTACAAATGACTTTTTGAATTACTTACAAGAATGGAGTGTAATCATGCAGGTTCGGTTTTCCACGGTAAATCAAAAACTGAAGAGATTATCAATTTAGATTATCAATCAGAAATAAACAGCGACAGTTTTAAAAATTGGTTTACAAATGACTTTTTGAATTACTTACAAGAATGGAGTGTAATAGTAATGGATAATGCAAGTTATAATTTTTTTGGGGTGAATAAATTTCCCACCAACAGCTGGAGGAAAGCTGAAATCCAACAGTGGCTTCAAGAAAAAGCGGATACAATGATACTCAAACTAAACAAAAGCTGTTGCAAAAAATACTTCTATATAAGAATGAACATAAAATGTATGAAATTGATGTTATAGCCAAAGAGAAAGGACATTCTGTTATTAGCCTACTGTCATATAACTGTCAGTATAATGCAATAGAGCTTTTATATTGGCACACATGAAAAGTGAAAAGGTTGCTGATCGAAATTGAAATTTCAAGTTGACAGACGTCAAGAAATTAATTAATGAGGAATTAGAAAATGTTACGGCAGAGGACTGGGAAAAATGTGTTTTGCATACAGAAAAAAAATATCGAAGAGGATTTCTGTAATGAAACTATGCGAGATGATGTAATAGAAGAATTCATTATAAATCTTCAGGAAACAGACTCTGATGAAGATAATTTTGATACTTCAGACAACAATGAAGAAAAGGATGAAGCCTTGTTGGAGCGGCTTCCATATTGACTACTGTTAAGTGATCATTGCAAACAATTTCTATGCATTTTTGTATGATTTTAAATTGAGGGTCTTAACTTTATTTATTCAGACTTTATGAATTAAAATAAATTATGTATAAGAGTTACACATTATTTAAATTTTAGTGTTGTAATAAATTGTATAATGCTTACTTTGTGATTTTAATGGCTTTTTGTTATCTGTTATTCTTTTTATACAATTCCAAGTCTGATAGAAATATTGTGAACAATTGTAAAAATAAAAATGTATGTCACCAACAATAGTAATAATAAAAATAATATTAATAGCAGTAATATTTACATTTATAATAGTGATTACAAATATTATAATTTATAACATTAACAAAGTATACAGTAATCTGATAAAATTGTATAAAGGCAATATTAAACCATGCCCGTGCATCGCTGGTCTGTATAGCAACGAACAGGATGCATGTTCAACTACTAGTTGCGACTGTACTTTTTAAATGATCATTTCATATCTTTCCCACTTCAATTAAAAGCTTAATATTAATTATTTCATTTTCAAAATATAATAATCTTATTCAAATTGTTTCAATGATACAAAGATGTGTTTTTTAAAATATTAATTGAAACTAAAGATAAGGTTATTTTGTAAAAAATGCTCTGCACGGTTTTAAAAAAGTAATAGTTTTGGGCTAAATATTAATTATAATTATTGAGAAACAATCATTTAATCTACCTCCAAAAGTAGAAAATTTTAACTTGATTGGTTTTGATTTTATAGTAATTCAATGTTGATGTTCTCAAAGAAAGTGCAAAATATCTGATTTTCCATTTTTCACACCCCTAATTTTAAACTAATGACGGTAACTGAAATTATCCGAATCCAGTTAGTAATCTAATTTTATTTTAAAATTTATCTATCCCATTCTATTAAGAAACAATGGATTGTTTGTACTAGCTCTAATCAATGGGGAATAAAAGTAGAAATATATACAAATAAATATTAAAAAATTATATTACAATACATATTATAAAATTTATTTTTTAATTAATTTTATGCATCCACTGATTTTTTTTAAAAGTTTAATACTTTCAAAAATATCTCTGCTTTATCATTACATCTATATAAATAAAAATGTTCGTTTGTTCAAAATCTTAAATCTTCGAAGAAAGTTCTTCACCAATTGCTTTGAAATTTTGACACAGTGCTGCATTTGAATATGTGCGTGTTTTTATATACCAACTATTTATACATCTAAGATGTCACACCTGTGACAGGCAAAAACATGCTTTTTTTAAAAAAAAACTTCTATTTGTTGGGTGTAAAAGCAACACATATAATACTAAATATTTTAAGATTCCATTTCAATGTTTCTGATATGTGTCTATTATAGACTAAAAAATTACTAGACTGATTTAGAAAAATAGAAAAATTACTAGTCGGAAGGTGATCATGGGCCAAAATTCATCGAAGACTTTCGGTACAGTACGGGAACAGTGTATTGCTGCAACAAAGTGTCTAGGAATGTATTGAAAAATTCAAAAATGGTCGCACAAGTGTTATGCATGACGAAGGAACTGGACGACCGTTTACCGCCATGAATGAGGAAAACATTGAGCATGCATGTGACATGGTTTTCTTAGACAGACGAGTAAATTTTGATGAAGTGGCACATCGTCTGCAAATTAATCACAGTTCTGCCTACGAAATCATCCACAACAAACTTGGGTTTCGTGAAGTCTGTGCAAGATGGGTCCCAAAACAACTCTCACAGTTGCATAAACAAACGTGCTTGGACATCTGCCAAAAACATTTGGATCGCTATGGTAACGAATGGGACATCTTCTTAGACAGAATCATCACTGGTGACGAAACATGGATCCATCATTACGAGCCGGAGAGTTAACGGCAGAGTATGGAATGGAAACATCCAAATTCGCCCTGCAAAAAAAATTCAAGACTCAACCTCAAGGAAAACTGATGCTTATGGTTTTTCAGGACTCACAAGGTCCAGTACTGGAACACTATGAGGAAAGCGGCACGACAATAAACAGTACGCGTTACAATGAGATTATTGCCAAGCTGAAGCCTGCTGTCGAAAGGTGTTGTGTTGTTGCACAACAATGCCCGTCCACATACTGCTGCCCAAACAGCTGAAATGCTCCAGAAACTCAACTTTGAAGTACTGGCTCATCCTCTGTATAGTCCTGATCTTGCCCATTCTGACTACCACTTGTTTGGTCCATTCAAAGAGACATTAAGGGGCCGTCAATTTGCCTCGGATGAAACAGTGAAAGAAGTGGTGCATTCCTGGCTCGCAGCTCAACCGAAAACCTTCTTTTACGAAGGCATCAGGAAGCTTGTGCAATGATGGACCAAGTACGTTGAAATTCAAGGGGCTATGTTGAAAAAATGATGTACATGTAAGTTTCCTATTTGTATAGCAATAAAATTTATAACTGCAGTGCGGATTGTAATTGACTTACCCTCGTATATATATATACACATACATACACACACACACACACACATACACTTAAAGCTAGCAGCATTGCCGGGTCTGCTAGAATTTTTATAAAATTTAATTAAAAATATAGTTTAAAATATTAAAATTACAGAGAGATATGATTATCATCAAGAGTCTGATACAAAATCAACTAGTTTGCTGCTAATGCAATCTGTTAGTTGATAATTATTGAAAATTATTGTTTATGATACCTAATTTGAATATACTTTTATAAATATAAATCTGAATAATGTAAATTAAATATATTATTTCCCTAATTCCAACATCATGTTCAAATTCTAATTCATTATTTATATTGTACAAACATTAAGTTTTTAATAATTATCTATTACAAAAAAGACAATTTGAAATTTCAAAATTTCTGCAAAAGGCCCAAATTTAGAAGAGAAACAAAACATAGTAAGTGCAAAAATTTAATTTTATGACATATACAGTACATATAAAAAGTGTATACTGATACCTGTACGTCCAATACCAGCTGAACAGTGGACAACAATTGGTGGACCTCGGGGATGCCCGGCCCATGTATCACCAAGAGCTGTTAACATTTCTGCTTGACAAGTTCTAACTTTCTGAAGAAAATCCAACATTGCTAAAGCACTATGGGGTACTCCATAATCTGGCCATGATATAAACTGATAATGGTTTACATCTCTGCTTTCTTCAGTCTTAAAAAATAATAAATAAAAAATTATATAATAAAATTAGGAATTATGAATACAGCCAATTTTATTACTTAATATGTTTATTTTCTGAACTATAGAACACACACACACACACACACACACACACACACACACACACACACACACACACACACACACACACACACACACACACACACACACACACACACACACACACACACACACACACACACACACACACACACACACACACACACACACACACACACACACACACACACACACACACACACACACACACACACACACACACACACACACAATTTAATTTATTAATTTATCAATATCTTGTCATTGTATGCCAACTTAAATAATTTAACAAGAATGTCCCCATCAAATTCTGCTTGCTGATTTATAAGGCTGAATTTACCTTTACATCTATATATACATACAATTTTTCTGAAATTACTACTTTTTATTACTATTTTCATGTTCAATATTTATTTACTTTTTCAATTATTTCTAAATTATTTTCTTAACTAGTTATATTATGATTATTATTATTTAGGTCAGCTACATTCGAGAAACCTGTTTTTTTATTTTTCCATGATCTAAAATGTTCGTTAAATCTAACTTTAAAGGACCTATTCATTTTGCCACATATATATATTTTGCAGCTGTTGCATTTTATTTTATAAATACCAGAAGAATCATTTATTTTTAAATTTTTTTTATTATATTTTAAATATTTTATTATATGGTTATCAGGTTTATATTTTGTATTATTATATGCATCAATCAAAAGTTTTCTATTATTTTATTTGTGTAAGAGTATTTTATATACATATTTTCAATATTTTTATTTATGGGGGTATATAATGTAGTAATAATGTTTGTGTTCTTGAAAAATTCTGATTTATATATATTATCAATTAATGATGTACGATATCCATTTTTTGTGGGTATTGTTTTATACTACTTATTTCATTATAAAATTCCTGTTTATTCCTGTATTTTATTGCTTTATTTATCATGCTTAAAACATGATAAATAGAACAATCATGTAAATTAAATATATTATTTCCCTAATCCCAACATAAAAGGCCTGAATGTCTAAGCCACATCAGGGATCCAGGGAGCTCTGCTCCCTGGATCCCTGATGTGTTCAATATCCTCATGGTAATTTGCAAATTAATTATTTTACAGATTTTATTAAAGAAAAAAAGAATTAGTCATTTTAGTTCGTTATATTTCTGTTGTCATGGTGACAGAAGTATAATAATGGATAATAAAGGATTCATTTATTTTTTCTTTAATGAATGAATATCTTTACTTCAAACTTCACTCCAAAGGGTGCTAGGGTCTCAGTCTATGGCTTCCGTGAGGTAACATAATAGTACCCTGCAAATTTGAAAACAATTGGTGAGTTGGTTCTTGTGTGATGCTGTTACAAACAAATTCACAGACAAACTTTCAGCTTTTTAAGATGAATTATTAATTAATTAGAGACATAAGATTAAATTTTATAATACTTTTAATTAAAAGAACCTGTACAATCATTAGAATTCTGCTTAAATGAAATAGATGAATTCTGTGTACCTTTTTTTTTTTTCTTTAACTTTTTCCTTTGACTTCAGCAACTCATTTCTATAAACTTTAATTGTTCAATTGTGGTATAGATCTAGGTCTCTTGGAACAATCTTCACCACAATTCACATTTGATTTTATACAATTTTTGTTTACTTTTATTCAACTTTTTAATGTTGCCTGGCATGTGAACTGTTATACCTGATAATGACTATATTAATTTCAAGAGCGACTTGTGACTCATGTTACGTAAATACATCTATCAGGACACTTATGGGATCTAATATGATACAAAAGGTAGGGTCGGATTCACTTTTGAGTATTCAATTGTATCTCCTTTTAATAAATAAAGTTGTTTAATTTTTATTTTAAAACACTGAAAACATAATATATTAAATTTAATAAGATGGATGAATCTCTGTTAACCTTATGCACTGAAGGTATGCAAATTTTAAAGTATCCTAAAGCTTATTATTTAAAAGTTAATAAATTTACACATTAAAATACATATTTTTCATCAACTCTAATTTATCCTAAAACTTACTGATTAATCTTACCTTGGTGTTAGTAAGCAATAGTGAAGATATTATATAATCAGGGTGTTCTTCAATGGCCTGAGTTGTAACATTAAAAAAACCATGCATTGCTACACCTCCCTCTTGATCAGGCCAATACTGGGCACATTTGGTACGACCACGTTCCATGACACGTGTTGTCATAACAACAACCAGTGTCTGTTGCTCCCAAACCATACGCCAAAAATCAGCAGTAGTTTTTGGTAATGGACCTAAAACAAAAAAGCCCTTTTCCCTCTTTTGAACTTTTCAGATCAAATAGTTATTTCTCTCTCTCTCTCTCTCTCACACACACACACAGAACAAATTTTATTATTATTTTCTACCTTTTTTTAATAATGAGAATATTATAATGAATGAAAAATTCCAAGCCTGACATATAGATTTGAATCTGAGACCTTTCCAAGTGAAAAGTGAGATGCTACCATTCTGCCATAGAGGTTGACAATGTAAATTCAATCCACTACCAAAAAATAATTTACAATAATAATAGCCCATTTCATTAGATTGTTTAACAACCATAATTGGAAGTTAAAGGTTGAGAAAACACAGGAAACATTAAAAAATTATCTTCTGTTCTATAAAATAAAAATTTGAAAACTAAATTTAATGTTGTTATGAAAAGTCCAAATTGAAAGCATGAGATTAGCTTTTAATATTTTTTATTAGTATTTTACCTAACTCAATTATCCACAAAAGTATTGTGAAAAGCACGTCTTGATTTAGCATATTCTTTATGATTAAACCATAGTTTATAGAAAATGTAAAAAATAATTTAATTTTCATTCTAATGTAATAAAAAAATGCATTTATAATTTTTTAAGATATATTCACATTTTTCTATAATCTGATGGTTAGGGCACCTTAGAAGAGAAGAGGTAAAAAAAGATAAAAAAACTAAAAGTTCTCCTTTGATAGACAACAATCTCCAGAAACTTTCAAAGTGATAAATGAAGGAAAAAAATGACTAATGAAAACTCCTTGAATGATGCAATTTTCTTAAACTTGTTTCATGTTTACTAATAATCTGATAAACTATTTCAGGTAAGTCTTGTTCGATCAATTGAATTAAGAACCTGCATACCTTTAATGTACAAATAAGCACATATATACACTTACCTTGGGTTGAGATAAAAGCATTTTTCTGCTTATACCCATCAACAAAATTAGCATTAATATAATCTGAGGTAGGATCATTGTCGATTTGAGATAACAACACTCTGCTATGATCATAGCATAAAACATCTGTATATCTGTTTTTAGGCAAATTAGGACGTAATCTGCAATTAACACATAAATAAAAATTAAGTAATATTGAACCAAAAATCACTGAAAAGAAAGAAGTTTTAAAACATTAATATAGTTTAGATTTATCACACTTGATCTTGTTATTACATAGACTATTTCCTTAATATGTGAATGAATACATTATACTTTGAATTTATAATGCCTTTTTACTTCAAAAATTATTTTAACAATTTAAAATTCCAAGATTAGTAAAACATAAGGGTGCTTAATAGAAACTACGGCCTTTAATATCAAATAAAATTTAATATAAAAATTTTACACAACTTGTAATTGTTAAAATGCGATTTTGTAACACTTTGAAATGAACACCAGCCTATCAAAAAATACTGATCATGCATTCATTATGACAGTAATTAGATATATATTTTTAACTGTGTAGATTTGACGCTTCAACACAGAAATAAGTAAGTCTGTAGGGAATGAAGATTGTTGGACTAACCTCCAGGTGAAAAGCCTCATTCTAAACTGATGTAGTCAGTGTATTTGAAACTGTATGCTACTTTATTTTCTTTCTGTTTAAAAAATCCCTTTTTACATAAACAAACACTGTAGTTTTTTTTAATTCAAAAGTAAACACTACACTGTAGTTTTTTAAACCAACTACAGACACTGTAGTTAGTTTTATTCAATAATACTTTATTGAGTAAAAGATGAAGGACTATTTGTTATGAGGGATATTTTTATATTAAAGGATAAGGAATTATTTAAGAGGAAAAGGTTTTTATTTAAGGCTATTGGTAGCTGGTAAAAACATTTTATGGGAAGAGAATGTTTTTAAAAAATATATATAATCAGAAAACACCTGCCAATTCTGAACCATAAATAATAGGTAGTCTAGTCACAGCATGTGATACATTGATCCAAAAAAATAAATATACATTGATAAATTAGATGAAATAGTTAATAATTTTGTAATCAGAATAATTATGTAAAACTAAAATGAATGGTTATATTTCACAACCAATGGCAAAAAGAATGCCAGCATACATCACACTAAAAGCTCAACTAAATGAATTATTCAAGTAAAAAAAATAAGAGGACAACAAAATTGATGAGCATTTGGTTGTGAGTGGCACGGAAACAACGACCAGATTTGAACAATAGTAATATGTAATTTTTGGGGCTAACTAAAACAGTTATGTAAAATGCAACTGAGAAACAATGATTTTGAGCCAATGATAAAATAATCGAGAATATGACAACTGACATGACACTCAATTTTATACAAAAAAAGTATGTGGTACTTCTTAACAACAATGAATAATCATCATGCTACAACATAACTGCCAAAATAAAAAATCTAATGTGGACACCACATGTCTTCCTTGTACGCTTATTAAATTACATATACACATTTTTTAAAAAGAAAAGCACATAAAATTTTTTTTCATTCTAACTTCTGATAAATAATTTTTTTTTATTGTTTTGAATTATTACTTATCATAATTTTTTTTTTTACAATTGGAGGTTAATAATTAATATATATTGGAGGTTAATATATTAATACAATTGGAGGTTAATAATAAATCAATATATATATATATATATATATATATATATATATATATACAATCAATATATTCAAACCAATGTGCCTTCTTGTAAGATCCAAATATTTCATTAATTAAAATTTTATTTGGCCATAACACTAGAACCAATAAAAATAAGTACCACTTATGATACATCATTGAAGAGGGCTTTTATCACTGCCATTAAGAAAAAGTCCAAAATCCAATTTTTTGGATTTTGGGCTTTTTTTGGATACTTTTGGTTTTCGATTGCAATCAAAAGGGGAGGAGCATAACAAGATGTTACAAGTCCTAAATGGTATGATATATAACAATCAAAGGGAGGGTTTTCAAATGTCAGTCAGAAATTTCATACACATTAGTAAAATAAAATTTCTAAACACAGAGCCTAAAATATAGATCACACTCACCTTCTTGTCTTCTAATAAGATAGGATGGTGTTCTGCGAGAAAAGTGAAATAAATAATTGAAAAGAAACATTTTCATAAGATTGTTTGCGATTCTCTTTTTTATTACTGTTACTAATTCAAGTGAGAATATAAATATCATATCAGATTTTCTAGCTTAAAATTGGTTCAAACAAGATGGATAAAATGCTAAAATTCTGATGAGATTAATGATAGTTAGGAAACTTTTGTAATTTATTGTTCATTCTGTTTAAAAATGACAAAAATCATACTGAAAAAGTAAGTAACATTAGTTTACATTAAATTCTAAACATTTTACAACTGCTGCTCATTTAAAAAGAAAAAAGAAATATTGTTTTACCTAGCATGGTTAAATGAGCCCTCCGGTTGTCTTGATTTAATTTCTGCATATTCAGCAACTAGACCAGCTCTACCTTTCGATTGGACAGATTCTACAAATTGTTCTAATGTCAAACCTTGGCTAGCATCACAGTGTAAACTATCATCATCAGAAAATCCACTACTCGCAGATGAAGGAGGTGGCAATGGTGAGACTGCACCTAAATTATTAAATAAATTATAAAACATTTCATTTGTTTCAAGTAACAAGATTCATTTTTATTTTTACTTTAAACACAATAATGATAGGCAAAACATCTCTGATATATGTGGAAATTACAAAAATCAGGTTAATAAAATTATATGGAAGAAAAGACAAAAACAAATAGGAAATAAAAAAATTGTAATTGTTAAAATTTATTAACACTAAAATTAAGAATAGAGGAAAAATTAATATTATTCGATATTAAATACAACTAAAAATCATTAAAGTCAAATTAAATTTCTTAAAATTATATCAATTTTATAATAATAATTTATTATTATTATTTTTTATCCTATCTAAAAGATTTGAAACAAACATTTCACATTCACCATGGAGACACACAAATAAATAAATAAATGTGGTAAACAAATTCCTTAACTTCTTGATGGTTTTCTACAACAGCTGAATTTAACAGTAGTTAGAGGTTTTTAAAACAGTGAAATATATTTGGAGAAGGTGACAAAACTCACCATAATATATTTTGATCATTAATTTTTCCTCTTTTAGTAAAAATTCTGATAAGTTACTAAGCATATAAGTGAATAAAGCAAACGTTTTGTAAATATTTATTCACTTTTGAGGCAAAACTTGGGGCCTGTTGATGAGATGCTCTTTACTTTTAGCTAATATTAGAAGATTAAATCTTTATACACTGAAAATACCAAATAAGATTTATAAAAAGATATATAAAATGATACTATATAAAAATAATAGGTATTTAATAAAATTAACATCATAAAAGCAAAATGCTAAATATTAAGCTATTATATTGTTTATTTATCTACCATGCTGTTTGTACTCCATTAAAAAGGAAGCAAATGATATTGAGTTAAAAATTAACTAACTGGTTAAGTGAGAAGTCAAATTTTTATGAAACAAATGAATAGCACATTGTGCTAACCATGACAATGTGCTATTCATTTAGTAAAAATCAATCTATGAAATCAAACAAAATAAATAAAAAATTTAATAATTTCATTTTTTATTCTTTGTTGGAAAAATTTTTAAAGAATAAAAAATCATAAACCATGACAATGTGCTATTCATTTAGTAACAATCTATGAAATCAAACAAAATAAATAAAATATTAATTTCATTTTCTACAATGTTAACTTATGGAACACACTCTGAATAATTATTATGTATATTTTGAAAACAGAGGTTACATAATTTTTTATCTACATTTGCTACAGTACCCTAATGTAGAAACACTTCAGACTTGAATCAAATGGTTCAATTAGTTAAACTAATTTGGGACAATTTTTGTGTTTGATTTTACCATTAAAAGTATTATAATTGGAAAATTAAGTCAGATCCTTAGCCTATAAATACTTATGTGCCTAAGATCTTGGTTAAATTTCTTGTCATTAAAATATGAATATCTGAAAAAATGGGCAAATTCTTTATAATGTATATATATGTAGTTTCTAAATTTATAGAAAACTTATAGTAAATCTAATTGTTAAGCTAAAAGATAGTAATTGAAAAAAAGTTACATTTGATTTTAAAAAGATGAAACATCTTTACTTCCCTTGATTTCTCAAGGGAAATGAATTTCTCATTTCCCTGAATGAAACTGCTGTTACTATGGTAACCTGCAAGAACCCAACACAGGCACCAGTAACATTCAAGTGCTTGTAGTTCAAAGATTAATAGACAGGTTTTAGAATCTTTGCCACCAAAGGTCACCATTTTTGTTTTTTGTTTAACCTAATGATACCACCATTAGGTATCATTTCAGAGGATGAGATGAATGATTTTTAGTGTGTGTGAAAATACCATGCCTAACCAGGATTCAAACCTGGGACCTCTGGATGAAAGGTCGAGATGCTAACACTCGCACCACGGAAGCTGGCACCATTTTTATTTAATATGTTTTAGCCTACAAAAGTATTGAATTACTTTTGCAAGTAAAAAATCAAACGTAGGGTTAAATATACTGGAACTACTTACCTAATAAAAAAATCATGAATAATTACTTGACTGAGATCACAAGGGCAGCCAAACTTTACACCTCCACTTCGTGATACATTCAAAAAGAAGAGACACTTTTTATACATGCATGTAAGGCATACCAGCCAAGTATTTTTAATGGTACATTACTAACCACCATACCAAAACTAGAAGTCCCATAAGCGTGTGCAATTGGGTGCTAATATTAATCCTTTTTGAACATTGTTTATCCTAACTAAAACAGTATCTTAAAATTACAGTTCAGCAACATATCTTAAAACCCCACTTAAAACAGCTGACAGCAGTCCCACATTATAAAGGACTAAATTTCACAATTTAATAGACTATTAAATTACACTATTTCAACTTAAGACTTCCAGAAAGCTTTTTTTTACTTCTTCCAACACTTGTTCATTACTTTTTTCTATCCATCCTACTTGTTCTTGTCATTTTCCTCCATATCTACATTTCCATTGCCTCCAGCTACTTTCTTTTCTGCCTTGTCAGGATCTCACATCCTTAAGTTAAGACGCTCCACACAAAATGATAAGAAGTAGGATGGATAGAGAAAAGTAATGAACAAGTGTTGGAAGAAGTAAATGAAGATAGACCACGTATAACGATTAATGGAAGAAGAGAAAAATTGATAAGGTACATGATGTGAGATGATTTTTTTCACAGATACATTTGAAGGAAAGGTATTGGGAAGAAGTCAGAAGATAGACCAAAGTCTTTAAAAGTGTTGAAAGAGAGATGGGCTTTGAAATATACAACAATTTAAAGAAATCATTAACAGAAAGAAAGATGTAGCTAAAATAATAAGGCATATCCTTTAGTATACGATGATGAATGACCCAAATATGATGAATGTAACACTTCTAGACTTGTGATAACTTAAAAAATGACAAATGATAAACTGAAATCTAAAAAACAATCATACAGCTTAATGGAATTCCATGATACATTATTATTAAATGCAACTATTTGCAACATCCTCGGTTTTAATTTAAGCTTTCTTATATTTTTTTACTATTATAAACAAGGAAAACTGTGCTAACAGAGTGAAACTTGTATTTAGATTCAGAGAAACCACATTATAAGTAATTATTTTTATTATAAATGTAACAAATAAAGTATTTATGCATACCTTATATAACAATGTATTAGAGTCAAACTGCATTGTAAGCTCAATAAGATTAAACTAACAGATCATATCTATCAGTAATTATTAAATAATCTAAATAAACATTACTGATAATGTATTAATAACCAACCAGTAGATCCATTCTAAAAGAATCCATTCATATTTAATTTAAGTTTTGGTAAATCAATGGAATATGTAGTGAATAAAAATTAAACATGAATCTGCATCTATATAATGAAAGTTATAGAATGGCAATATAAAATTCAATTCAAATGACTGTTCTTTATACAGTTTTTTAGTTTGTGAATTTGATAGAATACAAAAAAAAATCATTAATTGGTGATGTTAACTTTTATCTTTATCAGGGAGAATTTAGCAAACATTTTTAAAACTTGCTATTGGATAAATGTAAGGAAATGGGATCCTAGCCAAAACTTCTGATATCACAAAATTTAACAAAAGTATATTATTAAATATTTATCCATATGCAAATAATTATGAAGGTATACAAAAATAAATTACAACAAATAAAATAAATCAATTAAATATTAAATTTAAGTACCAAATAGTTAAATTTAATGAAGATTAAGAAAATAAATTTCATTAAAAGAAAAAAGTAATTTTATATAGTACCTGAATTATTTCCGGCTCTTTGCCAGATTTCAGCAGAATTGGTTGTTTGGGTTGTTATATCAAGTTCTTCATCCTCTTCTTCTGAAACTCCTGGAGAATGATTTGATTTATGTTTTGGCTCGCTATCAACATTGTGCTACACAATAGAACAAAAATAACTATAAATTAGAAACACTTGAAACAGTTTTATGTGTACAAAATAATAAAATAACATTATTATCTACAACTAATACATATATTATTATTTCAGTAGTCACCAGTACTTTTAATAGACAAGCAAATTTTCATTGTTCCAGTATGTGATTTTGAATGAAAAATGTTATTTGCCATAATTAGGAAATATAATAACTTTTTTTAGGAAAGTAATCTTTATCTAAAACCTTTTGGAAATTAAATCGATTATAATTTTTGGTAATATTAATAAAAAAAATTCATTCAAGTAAAACAAAATTAAATTTTCAAAAAATACAAAAAAAGCTGTCTTACACATCTAATCCTCTCTGTACAGCGGAGTTTCTCTGAAATAAAGTTTTATTGCAATCTAATTTTTCTAAGCTCTTTTGAATTGTAGAATCTCCTCAGGCCAACCTGTAGTTTTTTTCATGCAGGGGATTCAATTTATATGTTAGCTGATTGAGATTTAGACTGGAGATTTGGTGCCCTTACTGTTTAGGGCTGGCAGAAAGGTTGCTCCTTTAAACCTGGAACAGGCCTAGGTCTTTTCTCATGTTTCAACCTAATTGTGGATGGTGGCCTCTGCCTTGTGCTCCATGGCAGATCTAGGTACCACACTATAAAGTATGGTGGGTGATCCTGGAGTGGTTTAGCTATCTGTAGTTGGTAGCTCATCAACAGAGTGGCTCTACTTTATGCAAGGACTAAATCAAATGACTGCACTGAAGTAGTTTGTACAGGTCAATAGCTGCTGGTTAGTCCAAAACTAAGTTTACACCAGACAAAATCCATTAGTCTTAGGGTAAAGTATCACTTAAAATAGAGATGATTTAAGTGTTCTCTCAGCAGACATGCTGAATGTGCAGTGAACTTTGATTGATAACTGGAAATTCCTATGGGTTAGCAGTACTAAACCTTGTCCACAACAGTGTACAAATAGCAGGACAATCTAGCCTACAAAGATGACAGTACTTTTTATTTGACAAAAGAACTGTATCTGGGTACAGGTGATTGTACTCAAAAGTAAGCTGGTGATTATGTGGTTAAAATGAATTAGTCAGAGCTTTACAGGGCTAGTTGCATGTTCATTGTGTTGTTTGTGTGCTGAGATGCTGTCATCTGCTTAGGGAAGCCTGCAAAGGCTTCCCCTTCATTCAGTGTCAAAGAAGGTTCAGGCTAATTCTGAGCGCAGTTCACTTTAGGGGACTATATTCCCCTACAGAATCTATTTACCCTACAGAATAGAGATAATACAAAAGCAAGAAATCTTATTAGAAAATTTTTTCATTTGAATTTTTAAATTTGTATAACAAATTCAAACTTTGTTTCAGATGTATTTAGGCCAATTATACAAAATCGATGTTCAGTAAAGTACTACTTCATTTGAGTAAAAATGAATGATCTTCTGAAATGCTGCTTAGAAGCTATCCTACTGATAGAAAATATGTCATGGTTGTTCTGTGGGTAGATAATCCTTTCTAATCATCCACCACTTTACAAACAATAGATCCCTTAATCACCTAAGGTTCTGTAGATGTAGGTCAAACTGTCTTGGATCCATGCTATCAACGCAGTGACCTGTGAAGTTGGCGTAGCTTTAATGTGATCTGAAGACTGCTAGTGGATTTGTCTGAGAGGGGTGTGTGTTTTCTGTATAGTGTCTGCACATTCAGCTTAATGGTTGAAATGCCTATTGGGGTAAATATTGAATTCATAGCAAGATATAAATAAAATTTCTGTTTAGAAACACGATAAACACAAATGTTATTTGTTATTAATTATACTGGTTGACATAATTTTTGTAACATTAATGA
The DNA here is from genome assembly GCF_047948215.1 of Lycorma delicatula. NCBI lineage: Eukaryota > Metazoa > Arthropoda > Insecta > Hemiptera > Fulgoridae > Lycorma > Lycorma delicatula. The sequence goes on along the minus strand of NC_134455.1, from coordinate 152,208,888 downwards.
AAAAGGTCTTTTTGTATTTCATTTTACTGTTATTAAAATATTTGTCCTACAAAGTCGTATTTATTAACCTGTTTTTTTAAGTATCTATTAACCTGTTTCTAATTGCCTGGAATTGTTTACACCTGCCTTACTGGGTATTCCTACTCCATTCAATAGGCCTTTAAAGATTCTGTTATGTTTCTTTAAAGTTTAATTTGATTCTGTCTTGTGTACAGTCGTGTCTTTTAGAAATTTTGTTATATTATATATAAAATGGAAAGTTCTTGTTGTCAATGTTGCAAAAATCCAGTGATAAGTTTTTTTATACATTTATGAGATCTACTTTAAAGTGACAGAGAGATTTATAACTCAGAAAGTAAAAAAAAAGCCTAGTTTTTATATTTTACATGCCAAATTGGAGATCAAGATAAATGTTGGGTTCCTCTGTTTGCTGAGTGAGTTATCACGTAAATCCAGTACAGTGGATGTATGGCAAGAAAAATTCTATGCCGTTTGCTGTTCCTATGGTGTGGAGAGAACCTTCTGAGTAAGTGACTGTTACTTCTGCATTACTGAAAAACAGAGTATTCAAAAAAATACAAAAGGGCAAAATTGAATATCCCCCCAATTTGCCTTCAGCACTAAGGCCCATTCCTCACAGCCAGGAATTATCAGTGCCGATTGCAGCTTTAAACTTGGACAATGTAAAATTTTTTGATGATTTTTAATCTTCACTATGATCTGATTCACAACTTCCTGAGATTGCTAATAGTAATCCTACATTTTTACCAACCACCAGTGAGGCTTATTTAATTACTCAATACTAATTAAATGATTTGGTATGTGACCTGGGTTTGTCAAAACAAAAAACTGAACTTCTTGGTTCCAGAATTCAGCTATAGAACCTATTAGATAAAACATAAGTATTCCATTTTATTGAAACAAAATATAACATTTTCAAGTTATTATAAAATGGAAGGACCGCTATGCGTCTATTATGATATTGATGGTTTAATGAATAAATTTAATATGGAACATATACCTTCCAAGTAGTATAATTTTATAGATTTATCTAAAAAATTAGACAACCTTAAAAGATCTTCCTTCATAATGGAAATTAAATGAAAAACCATCTATTCATTTAGCTCATTCAGTGAAAATGAAAGAAAACTATGATAACTTGGCTAACATAGTGGATGAAATTAAATATGAACAATATTAATGGAATATTTGTGGAGATTTAAAAGTGACAGGTATATCGCTAGGGCTTCAAGGGAGTTTTACAAAGCATTGTGTTTTTTAAAAATATTTATGGAACAGTCAGGCAACACAAGGGCATTTCATTAAGAAAAACTGGCCTCATAGAACTTCTTTTGAACTAGGTACTTCAAATATAAAGTATGCACTCCTCATTGATCCAGAAAAGGTGCTTCTCCCAACTCTCCATATTAAGATTGGACTAATATAAAATTTTATTAAAGTTCTACACAAAGAAGGTAATGGTTTCAAGTACTTAAAACAACTACTTTCCAAGTTAAGTGACGCAAAACTAAAAGTAGGTATCTTTATTGAACCTCAAATAAGGAAACTTTTAAATGATTCTCTTTTTAAAGAAAAATTAAATGACAAAGAACTGGATCTATGGGTAATAAGAAAGATGAGAACTATAAACCCTCATAGATGAACTCTTAAAAGCCTATGAATTACTAGGATGTCACATGTCCTTAAAAATGGATTTTTTGCACACTCATTTGAATTTTTTCCAGAAAATTTGGGTTCAATAAGTAACAAACAAGGAGAAAGTTTTCAAGACAATGGAAAGACGATACTGGGGATGCTGGGACCCACCTATGACCCACCTATGATACTAACTATTGTTAGTTTTTAAAACGAGAAGATTGTATTGAACACAAGAGAAAACAGTAAAATATTTTGTCACTGAATGGTACCTTTATGTAACATTTTATATTTCTTTTGTTACAATTTTTTTATGTTTGTATTACAACATTTTATATTACATCTTTAATTAGATTTAACATGTTTTAGATGTAAATATATTTTTTATTCAATAAATATAACATTGGAAAAATATATCGTTTTTTATTTTTAACCAAACCCCCAAATCCTTGTAACAAAGAAACCTGTACGTATTACAGTATTTTTCATATTTTCAAATTTATGGCCACAAAATTTTTTAAATACAGTTAGCTACTTTCACTAATGTTAATTTGTGATTACTGTTGTGTGCGATAAGTTGCAGGAATTTATTGCAAATTATAAACTAATAAAAGGCAGAACTACAATGTTATGAAAAATGCAATGTTTCTTAATCATATAGTAAAACTAAATTAGTGTGATTTACGTACAAGATAAAAAATCATAAATGCATTTAATAGTTTGGTTTTACTTAAGCTTTCTGATTCTTCCACATGACATACAATTCTTCTATTACTCATGATATTTTCTCCAACTTATCTTATTAACTTATTTTGTTAACAATGCTTTTAATTAACATTTTGCAAGCTATTGGAACTAAAAAAATATCCAAGTTTTTCTATGTCTTTATTAATTACTTATCACTAATGTTCTAACAATTATGTTAATGTTTAATTGTTAGATTCATATTTACATTTGGTGTTACTAATATGACAAAAACATTTATTTCTATCTACAATAGAAAATAATAATAAATATTAATATAGTTTATAAATGACCACTACTCAGAAAATGTTTATAACTTTTGCTTGTTCCACAGCATTTTATATTTTTGTATACATCAGGACCTATCTTCAATATAGAACCTATTTAGGAAATTATATAAATTACAGGATTTATAAAATCTCACTGTTTTCATTTCAATTACATATGCCTTTCAGTACTTTATTAAACATTTTAAAGACGTATAAAAGCTTAAGATTTGTTCTAAAAATTGAAAAAAATATTTCACATTCTTATGAAAGGTCTGTTATTAACGTATATTATTTTCAAAGTAAAGAACAAATTTAAAAATTTTGAATACATACTTGATGGTCTATACTGTTATTAGACTGTCCAATTACACCATTGTGGTCTTCATCTGAGGGCATTCTATTAGCCATAGACTTGAGACAATGTAACAGCCACACATGATGTGCTACTTCAAGAGTTCCACCAAGTCTCTTTGGGAGAGACCCCCTTGGTATGTGCAATGTCAACTGAAATCATAAAATTTTCATTACTAGCAATATCTGACCAACTTTTAATAACAACAAATTAAAAACTTATCTAAATTCACATTTATTCTTCAACTATAAAAATAAAACACGGATAGATCAGTTAAGCTTTTAGAAAAAAATACACTAACATTACACTATTTACAGGGATGTGTTTACACCCCTAATTATAGTAAGATTTCCAGCCTGACTGCTTTTATTCCTACATACGTAAATAGGGGGTTCAAGTGAATAAAGACTGCTAGTAATCATAAGCCATAGGAGTAGCTTAGGTTTTTCCAGTCACCTAGTTATTACTTAAGACTGTGTTGATTAAAAATTAGCAACTACTTCTTGTAGGTAGTAACTGCTTGAATTTTTTTTAAGTACGGCAGAAAGCTACCCGTTTTCTAGTTAACTGCTGCAATGATGAAGTTTATGCCTATTTACATATAAAAAAAATATTCTGACCAAAGGGAAATGAACAACCAAATGCAAAGAATTTTACAATTTGAAAGATAAGCTGTTGACTTGTAAGCTGCCAGGTTTTTATGAAACTGTATGTCCACAAGAAAACAATAAACACATTAGTAGAGATTTCATTTCAAGAAACAGGTTTGACATTTTTTCTTTGTTTCTTATATGATCCTGGTTGTCAGTCTGGGGGACAGTAGAGGAAACTGGTGTTCACTGATCTACTCTTTTCTTTTTTTGTTTAACCTCTGGAACCAAGATGAGAATTACTTAAGAGGATGAATGAGGATGATATGTACACAGTAGGTCTTCTGAAAAGTTACCGAACTAAATTTCTGTAGTCGATAAAGTCTCTTGGACAACCAAGGAACTATGTAGTACATGTCTGACAAGTGTGTGTACATACTTTCACTCCAGTCTCGAGTTATATTTGACTGTGTACATTGTGTTTATGTGACCTTGTGCGAGCTCACGACATGAAACAGAGAAGCGCGATAAAATTTTGTTTCACTTCAAAAATCTTTTGTTGAAACTTATGCCATGATACAGCAAGCACTGAGTGATGGAGCCGCATCTTGTACAACAACAAACATATGGTTGAAGCAATTTAAAGACAACAGAGAGTCATTAGATGATGATGAACAAAGCAGGAGGTCGTCAACAGCTGTTCATGACGAAAACATTGCGAACGTATGCGTACTCCTACACGAACAACCTAATCTTATCCTTCAGGCTATAGCAGAAGAACTAAACATCAGTAAAGATGCAGTACATACAATTCTAACAGAAATATGAACTGCCAAAAGGTGTGCTCTCGTTTCGTTCCACACTTCTTGACCGAAGAACAAAAACAGATGCGTCTTTCTTACACTCAAGATTTTGTTGAAATTACCAATAGCGACCCGAATTTTCTGCAAACAACTATAACTGGGGATGAAAGCTGGTGCTTCATGTATGATCGCAAACAAAGTCAATTTGCTGCTTGGTTGAGTCCTGGAGTACAAAGACCGGTGAAAGTCAGGCAGCAAAAATCAGGAGTGAAAACGATGTTGATTACATTCTTTGACTCAAAGAACCTGATTCATCATAAATTTGTCCCAACTGGTCAAACCATGAACTTTAAATTCTATTTGGAAGAAATGAAATGACTGATGCATCGCATTTGTCGAATCCAGACCGAGTACCGGGATCTGGGCAGTTGGACTCTCATGCACAACAATGTCCAGGTTGACATGGCAACAGTTTTAACATGTCATTATGCAGCAAATCAAATCACCATCTATCCCACCTGTCCTTTTCACTGACTTCGCCCCAGCACACTATTTTCTGTTGCTGAAACTCAAGTTGGGAAGATGAAAAGCCACTTTTTCACTGACATTCCGGCCATCCAAAGGGCTTGCACCAAGCAGTTGAAGGTGATCCCACAAAGTGATTTCTCCAGAGCGCTTGAGGGGCTCTACTGGCACTGCATGGGTGTATAACTAGAGAAGGGTTCTATGTAGCGGGGTGATGTGAGTAAATTTGTATCTTTAAATCTGTAATTTTATTTAATTTAGTTTGGGAACTTTTCAGACATACTGTCTATAAATGTAAATGAAGTGTAGTCTTGTACAGTCACAGGTTGACTATACCCATGAGCTGTGTGGTTAATTGAATCTCAACCACCAAAGAACACCAGTATCCACGATCTAATGTTCAAATCCGTATAAAAGTAACTGCTTTTACTGGGATTTGAATTTTAGAACTCTCAACTTTGAAATCTGGTGATTTGTGATGACAAGTTAACCACTACACCAGCCTGGTGGGTTAAACACTGATCTACTACTGTGTGAACTATCTACTTTGTAATCGATCGAATCATACAAAAATCACAAGACTGGGTTCATTTTCTCTCAAGCAGAAATTAACAATGCCAAGATTTTATCTCAGAAGGTACAAAATTTATCTTTTAAAGTTAACAGGTGTAATGTGTGAGTGTTTGTAGATAGGGTTGTTATTACCTACATACACTCACATGCACAGTGACAGTCATTCTTTTCATATCAATACACTCAAACACACATGCATAACATGCCAACAAACAAACAGTCACACAAACAAGGCACATACACACAAACAAGCTTATATTTGTTGCTCAAACTCACTTAAGTATCTACAACCTTATACAGACATTATTAATATTTTTATCAATAAAAAAAAAAGTTTTATTTTAGTTTTTATAGCAGTTGTTAAATATAAGTTTTTCAAATGTATGAGTTAGGCTTGTGAGAAAGAATTTTGTGTGATTGTTCAAACTTTTTTTTCTACTGTCAATGAAAATAGAATCTGCACATTGGTAATAATAACTGCTTACAATACTACATATTCATAATCTAGTATTACAGTTTTCCTGGATAACATTTTGATTGAACTAATTTACTATCTATTCTTAACTTTGTTTATTCAACAACTACTTAGAAAATGCTGTAACTATATAGTATTACTAGGTAATACTACATTTTTTTACTCACTATTCACAAAGAATAGTATTGTTTTTGTGGTAATTAGATTTCACATGTATTTCGTGTATGTGTACCAGTAGCACACATACATGAGTATGAAAATAATATCTTAAAATAGATTAGGATTTACTGCAAATAAATGGACATAGAGAATAAACAAATTCACATAATAAACATAATCAAAGGAACAAGCCATACTGTGAAAAGGAAGGAGAGTTAAAAAAAATTAGAAAATATGAAACAATTACTAGGGACATAAAAAGAAAGAAAAATGTAAGATTGTTGAAGAAGAATAAAAAAACTTAAGCATTATAGTGTGGACTATAAAGCCTAAACATGAAGCAAAGGAAGAGAGATTACTATTATTATTATTATTAATATTACAGAATACAAACAATAAGCAAAGTCTGAAAATTCAAGAGATACATGGAAAATCTAAGTAAAAAGTGATGAAAAACTGTATGAAATCTAAGGCTTTCCCAGCAGAGCAAGCAGGAATATTCAAAGACCTAAACATAATTTCTTTTCAATATTCAATAATCACATTTTTTGACAATTCAAGTAATGGTTTTTCCAGTTCATATGCTAAAAATTAACACAAACTATCAGTTTAAATATACATTTAAGAATTTACCCAGCAACCCAAAATTTATACTTTTTACACTTAAAAATACTTAACCAAAAAGAATTAAAAATTCATCAAAAATCATTTTATCATTCATATTAATTAAAGTAATAAGATTATTACCTCTTTTTCATATCCTCCAATATTACTTTTATTCTGCTACTGGTATCAGAGCTTAGAATTTGTTTCGCTTTGCTTTATGCATAAGAATAATTTACAATAAATGATACAAAACTCTTAAGTATTAAAAAATGTTAATCATAAAAATTTAATAAAATATAATAACATTAATATGTGTGTTATTATTAAAAGTATAATCCAAAAATTAAATAAATTAAAAAAAAAGAAGAATCTCATTTTAATAATGCATTTATTGATTCTAATATACTTCAATATACTTAATTTTATGCCTAAGTTTTGTAGCATTCAGTATAATTAATGACACGTAAACACAAAGTGAGACAAATATGAAGCTGCAAAACATAAAAACATGTAGCACAATAAAAAACGGATTGGAGACCAAAAAAAATAGGTAGTAATTTTTATTATTTGGCAGTCCAGTCATCGTATCATTATTCTTACCATGAATTTAGAGATAAAAGGTTTTTTGATAGTCATCTTTGGAGGAAGTCCTTAAATGTGAGCCAAAGGATGTGAAATTCTTGGTAAGGCAGTATACAAATCAAGTTACTGGTTTCATTACATACGGAAAGAAACAGTTACTAACAATCAGTAAAATAAACAGCATCAATAACGAGGACAGGTAACAGTGATTACATTTAATAATTAACAACTATTCCAAAACAGATCTATCAAATGATTAAATAAATAAATTGATGTATATCACTCAATGGAAAATATTCTTATGTTATACTCATATTATAATAGATTCAACTTAATAAAAACAGAATAGGAATATTTAACAAACAAGAACATAATTAGCACAACCATACATTTTTCTGAACTGAAACAACCAATAAGAAAATAAAAATAGAAACGCAGGAATTTATGTTTACATGTACCTTATAACTTACCTCATAATATAAACTTATTTCAATAATAAAAATAAATATAAAAAAAAATAAGAAAACTATAAATATATTTCTAAATGACATAGTTTGATAAGTATTCAATATTCTTACAAAAAATCTAATAAAAGTAACTTTTATTAGATTAAAAGTTAAAGTCATGTCTTTAAAAAACTGTTTTAAATGTTTTAAGCAAAACGTTTTCAATGCGTGCACCTATGATCTGTAAAGATAAAACAGCAGTATCAAGGAGTACTTCCACTTACAATCGCTGACACTTGTACAAACAAATACAATGTAAATTAAATTATATGAAGTTAAGCAGTTTTATACTGCAAACTCTGTCACATCATACAGATGACTAATGCAATAAAATCTTTTAAAATAAACAAGAAAAATACAATTATATACACTTAGGTTTCATTTATGTTATTTAAAATTCACTAGTAATAAGATACATTAATTTTCATTTAAATTAGGACTTTTAAAATTTTCTCGCTCCTGACAAATCAGCAGCTTTGTACAGTTCACACAGCTCCTATCAGATGCACTCGGCTTCTGACGATTCAATGGCTCCGTATACATTATATAAGCAAGCTCCTCACTTCATTCAGGCATTTCCTATTACAGTCCTATTCCAATTTACTACAAATCTACTGCAAGTCTCAAGGACTCAACAAGTCTCATTACATGATATTATATTTATAAATACAATAAATTTACATAAGTTAATAATTTTATAAATATGAATATATTTACAATTACAAGATAATTATAACTGCAAGATCATAGACCTAATTTATTTAAAGAATCAGCACCATTTTTTGACATTTTTATTGGTCCTCCAACCGCGGATATAAATAAATCTACAGACATCATTCAAGAATCTTCATATTAAATAATCTACTGCATAAAGGGATTCACATAATTCTACAATATCACTTACGTAACATCTTTCTAAGTTTATTTTACATTATTAAAAATTCACATTGTTATTGCTATTATCATTATGGATAGATAAAAATTAATTAGACAAAGAGGATTAATAAAGACTGCCATAACTAGGATTGGCACATTTACTTACAATTTTGATCCTTCACTAAGTGATATTCCCACCTTACCCACCTAGGTGATATACCCACCTATATAATATATTTATTGATTTAGTTCATAAAAGAGATGACTTGACTAATATTAAAAAATTACACTATCTATATAGCTAGAGCTCATTCTTCTTTAAAGAATGAGCTCTAGCTATTATTAAAGATCTTCCAATAACAAATGAAAATTATCTTGTTGCTTTAGAATTATTAAAGGTGCAGTTTGACAATAAATATATAACTGCTTTTCACAATGCTGAACACATTTTAAAATCAGATTCTATAAAAAGAGAATCTGTAGATGCTTTGTCCAAATGTATTAATGAAATTTCCTCAAATCTAAACTCTCTTAAAGCGATGCAACTTCCGATGAAGTTAAAGCGATTTTTTCGATGCAAAATTGAACTAGAATTTATCCTAGTCCAATTCTAACATCTCAACTGGATCATAATATCTCAAGATTATGGAAGGAAAGACTGTCAAATGAGAGGTTTCCCATCTTTAAAGACTTCATTGAATTTCTTAATTCTAAAGGACAACTTTTAGAAAATATCAATTCATTCACCTCAAACACGCAGGTGAATACAGATAAAAAAAAAAACACAAGGAACAATGTCATAAAAATACAACCAAATCTTTAACCACACATTTTAATTTAAATCCTAATAAACAATACAAAAAAAACATAATGTTAGTTATTATACAAAATCCAATTTTTATCAATGTTCATTTTGTAAATCAAATCATTACTTATATGAATGTAAGGAATTTTTAAATCTGTCCATTGATGATTGTAAAACCGTTTTGGCAAATAATAATTGTTTTAATTGTTTATGTAAAGGCCATTCTATTAATCAATGTTATTTAAAGAGTTTATATAAGACTTGTGGTAAGAAACACAATACACTCATTCATATGGACAAAATTAATCATTCTAAGGTAGATGAGAATAAGCCCGAAAGTACAACCTATTCATTTAAAAATTAGTGAAATGAAAATATAATTCTATCAAATGCTGTTTGTAATACTACTGATAAACATGGTAAAATGTATTCATGTAGATTACTATTAGATTCTGGTTCACAAGCGAATTTTTGAACAATTAGTTTTGCCCGCAAATTAGGTCTTAAACTTAAAAAACATTATCTACCCATTTCAGGCATAAATAATTCATTATTTCAATCCAAATACAGTGTTACACTTATATTACACTCACATTATAAAAACTTTCATTCTAGGTAAAATGTACAGTTTTACCCGATACATCTGATTGCCAGCCATCAACCTCATTTAACACTTTTAATCTTAATCTTTCTCACAATATATTTTTTGCAGATCCCAAATTCAATATAGCAAATGATATTGATGTACTAATTGGGGCTCGATTCTACTTGAGTCTTATTCTTCCTGGAAAATTCATTTGTAATTTCAGATATCCTACTATACAGGGAACTAAATTAGGATATATAATTAGTGGTCGCCTTCCTAATAATATTGAGGGCAATAACAATTATGTTGCATTTTTTCTTGTATGTAACACTCATAAAAATCTATCTACAATACTTGTGAATTTCTGGAAACATGAAGAAATTAATACTGATGCTTCAAGCAATGAAACCTCAACATGTGAAAAACATTTCCAAGCCAATACTATTCGAAATAATCAAAGCAAATTTGTCGTGTTGTTACCATGCAAGGCTAATAACATTCAATTAGGTGATTCCTTTGTCAACACTAAAAATAGATTTCTATCTTTGGAAAGAACGCTAAACAACAATTCCAACCTTAAAAAAGACTATTCTGCTTTCATACAGGAATATTTAGATTTAGGTCATATGTCACTTCTAAACTCTGATGATTTGTTAATTAACAAATCAACTTTAACTAATAAAATTTGAGTTCTTTGATGGTTCAGAGAAAACCACTAACGGTTTATCCCTCGACAATACTCTTTTAATTGGACCTGCTGTTCAACAAGATCTAATTTCCAAATTGCTTAGATTCAAAATCCATAATTATGTCATTACTTCTGACACAACTAAAATGTATCGTCAGATATTAGTTAAACCTAGTGATTCCAATTTACAACATATATTCTAGTGTGATTCTCCAGATCAGGTGTTAAAACACTAAATATTACGTACGGTAATGTATGGGACTGCTTGTGCACCATATTTGGCTAAACAATGTTTAATTCAAATTGCAAATGAAAATGAATTTCCATTTGCATGTAAGTCCATTCGAAATGATTTTTATGTTGATCTCATAACAGGTTAAGACAACTTTGATGAAATTATCCAGTTAAAAATAGTATTTCTAAATTATTACAATATGGTTTTCCAATAATAGCATCATTTCTACTTTTGAACACAATACTTCCATTCCTTTAAATCAAAAATAGAACTTACACACTTTAGTTGTTCTATGGAATAATTCCTCAGATAAGCTACTTTTCCAAACTACTCACATCACTGATTCTAAAAACCACACTAAAAGAAATATTCTGTCCATCATAGCAGGTGTATTTGATCCTTTAGGACTCATTGTTTTCTCACATAAACATTTTATGCAATCATTGTGGCAGCTTAAAATTAATTATGATGAAACATTACCCAATAGTCACAGTCTTTTTTAGTAGCACTTAAAAGATTCAAATCTCATAAGGACATTCCCACTCAACTCTTTTCAGATAATAGTTCCAATTTCAGTTCCGCCAAAAATATACTTCATAATTTGTATCAATTTTTAAATTCAGAAAACTTAAAATCTGACATTGAACCATTTACTATGATTACAAAGTATTACTTGGTTTTTCATTCCTCCCTCTTCACCCCATTTTGGTGGTTTATGGGACAGTGCAATCAAAAGTTTTAAATTTCATATGCATCGTATAATAGGACAAACCATTTTTAATTTTGAATAATTTTATATAATTTTGACAAAAACTAAAGCCTGCCTCAATTCCTGTCCTACCTTCCCTATTTCAAATGATTACAGAGATTTAGAACTGCTATCACTGGACACTTTCTTATCGGATGTCCATTCACTCACTTCCTTACCTAATCCCGATTACCAAGAACTTAAAATTAATCGATTAGGCTACTGGCAACTATTATCTGGGGGATGACAATCTATCTGAAGATGATGGTCAAAGGATTATTTACATTATTAACAGCAACACAATAAAGTGTATTTTCCATAATGTAATCTGTGTGTGTATTAGTTATTAATGAAAATTCTACATCCATGCATTGGAAACATGGAACTGTCACCTAGGTTTATTCGGGCTCTGTCAATCTCGTAAGACTTGTTGATTTGCAAACAGCTAAGGGTCATTATGAAGACCTATTCATAAATTATGCCTGTGACCAAGCACAGAGATTAATTCAAATGTATACTTTTTTTGTAATATTTTTGATCAATTTAAATATTTCATTCACTTGTTTTCTTTAATTTCATTTGATTGTAATTTTATAAAATATCTGTGAACATATAGATATTGTTTTTTAATTACATATTTGCATTAGTTTAACTATGATTGTGTAAAAGGGAGATTACTCAATTGTATTATTATTATTATTATAACAATATGTTAATCATGTTATTGTCCATATATATAACTAAACTTGTTGTTAATCGTTCAAATACTTCATTAATAAATTGTACCTTTTATGTAACTTATTTGTAATTGTAAAAAATCATATGTTTAAACAAAAAAAAAAAAAAAAATCATATGATTCATGTTATCAACAATTATTATATACTATGTATATGCACACACTAAAGAAGTCTTATTTATACATAGTACCTCAACAAGATGATTCATATGTATAAATCTGCAAAGAGGGTTCACTACCTTCCTAACATTTTTTTTAGAGGATGATAAACCTTTCAGTATAGAATTTAATCCTACTGTGTTGTGATAAATTGTGAATGTGCACAGAAATCTTATGAAGAAAACACATATTTTGATGGCAATGTTTTAGACACGCTGTCCAAGCATTGTTCTCTAATAAACTGCAGAATGATTCTATCTATCTATCTATCTGCAGAAAAAATCTATCTTTTCTAAAATCGATCGAGAATTAAATAAAAAATATTTTGTCAGGCTATTTATTTACATGGTGATAGATATTTAAGTACAGAAACATCTTTATACTGCATATCTAAGAGGTATTTGGTGGCAGAAAGAAATGGGGTTCTACATAATTAAAAAAAAACTGCATTATGGTGGGTTTGTAATTTTTGTTCGCCATCTTAAATCAAACTTAATTTTTTTAAATAGGAAGGTGGACATATGACACATGATTTCGATATAAAATTTTAAAGAAAAACAATGGTGAAATCTGTTTTTGTTAATGCCTTAGTTATTGAGTTATAACCATTCAAATTTGCAATGACTTTAAAATCTTGTTAACAATAAAACAAGGTATAAAACGCGCAGCATGAACAATTTTATTGCATTTTACATTCATAATGCACATAATAATGTTGATGATGTACGGATATGATGACAGAGTTTGACCTTTATAAAAGATATGTGATTTATTTAATAACTGATTTCCAAGCATAGAACCAATAAGTAAATCAACTGTGATCAAGAAAGTACAGTGATATGAAGAAACTGGTACTATAGAGAATGTTTTCGCATCGGTAGATCAACAAGAACTGTCACAACTGTTGCAGTCATTATATGTATTTAGACCGTTGTTGAAGACCCTCATTCATCCAGAAAACTGTTGTCCAACATGACATCAGTAATTTTTCAGTTCAAAAAATTCTTAAAATAAATAAATTTCACCCTTATAAGCTACACCTGGTACTAAAACTTTCAGAAGATGATTTTGACCACTGAATTGAATATTGTGATATTATAATGCAAAAATTAGACATAGATGCAACTTTTTCTAATTCAATAATATTTACTTTATGTTAAATGGCCATGTGAATAAGCAAAACTATCGATATTGGAGCGATAATAATCACAGATGGATGTTGGAAGCTCATACACAGCACCCTCAGAAAGTGAACGTTTGGGCGGTGTAGGGTCTTTTATTTTAGATGACAATCTTACAGGAGCTGCTAACTGCAACCTGTTAGCCAATAGGATTTTACCAAATATCCATGAAAATGTTGGACAAGAATTAAACAATACTGTATGGTTTCAGCAAGATGGAACACCACCTTATTATTATCATCTAAGGTTACAGCAAATTTTAAATGAACAATTTCCAAATTGCTGGGTAGGTTGTAGAGGAGCCATAGAATGGCCTGTCAGGTCCCCAGATCTGTCTCCTCTGGATTACTTTTTTTGGGGGTACCTGAAACATAATGTTTACAAAACAAAACCTGCAGTCATTGATGAATTGAAAAGAATAACTGATGAATCTGCTCATATACCAACAAGTTATAAACAGACATTACTTGAGGTCATCACACTGCCAAGCTGTAGAGGGGAAGCATTTTGAAAATTTATTGTAGAATGTATGCTTTCCAACATTTTTTTCATTAGTAATTTATGATCGAAAACATTTATTTAAAAATTTTAAATAAATATTGTAATATTTAAAGTAAATAATATCAGTTGATATAGCTGTTTAATTTGCTGTTAATTATTAATTGTTTATTATTATCATCAATATTTTAGCTGTCTGAAGTTCTTTATCATATGCATTATGAATGTAAAATGCAATAACATTGTTCATGCGGCACATTTTACCTCGTTTTATTGTTAACATGATTTTTAAGTCATTGCAACTTTGAATGCTTATAACTCAATAACAAAGGAATTAACAGAAAAAAGAGTTTCACCATTGTTTTTCTCATAAGAGTTTAAATCGAAATTATGTGTCATGTGCCCACCTTCCTATTTAAAAAAAAGTTTGATTCAATATGGCAGATTCAAGATGGTGGCCAAAAATTAAAAAAACCACCTTAATGCAGATTTTTTTTTAACAACATAGAACCTCACTTCTTTCTGCCTCCAAATACCTCATAGTTATGCTGTAAAAAGCTGTTGTCATACTTAAATATCACCTGGTATGTCTTTTATTACTATAAAAGACATATAAAACACTGAATATTGTTTGCATCAAAAGTAGCTGATGACAAAGTTATGTGCAATTATTTATAAATATGTTTCAACATCATTTCAACCTAAGAAACAGTTTCAACATAATTTGTTTTTTGTAAATACTGTTTATTAAATTAATCATATTAAAATATACTGTATGTATTTTGAATTCTTTTTTCTCTTTGTATCAGCATTTGTTTGGATAGGTTAACAGGTAATGTTATTCCAACTTTCTGATTGGTGTTTATCTTTTAATTTTAACATATCTGCAACATCTTGCATCCTCAGTTATATTTTTTATATATTCTAATAGCCCAATGCACATCCCAAAACAGCACCCCATCTGTTACCAGTTGATGGTGATGATTGGTCTAGTCTCCCATGAGGTGCTTGCATACCTCACCACATAAGCCTCAAACGCAGTTCCCGAGCGAAGCCCGTTATTGTTTAACAGAAATTAAAAATATTTTTTTAATAAAATAATATTAAAAAAATTTAATTCTATTTTGATAATATTATTCATTCGATCGGTTCACATCATTCAATTCAAACCCAGCTCACAGTGATAGAAACACTAATTAATCATTATAATTAAGTCATTAATTCAATTCATTAAAGTTTCTGTTTCAACCAGCAAATCTCCACTACTACTACTACTACTATGCGCATGCGCACACATGTATATATCGTTTTTTTTTTTTATGAAATATATCTAAAAACCTTCTCAGTTATGTCATGAAACATGGGTAAAATTTGGTTGCGATTGATCTAGTAGTTTTTTTGTTTATCCTGAACACACAAAAATCCTCTTCCTCTTTATATAATAGTATGGATATGTTGTTATTTTTATGGCAAACGTTTATCAAAATAAATGAAATAAAGATAATTTAAAAACTCACCTGCGGAATGCTAACTGTAAATACACGATCTCTTAATTTCTCTCTAACAAACAATCTGAGAATTTTAAAAGGTGCCTTAAACCAAAGAGGTGCCGTAACGATTAGAACCTTCTTTAGTTTTGCTGGATATCCACCCTGCACAAAAAAATCAGAATTACCAATAAAAGCAACTGTAATAAATTTAATATCAAAATAACAAAAGGAAATTGAAAAATTATGTTGTATTAATGTTGCTCAATGGTACATTGTCTACAGGAATTAATATTTACCAAGAGTGTGAAATTATGAATTACAGTAGTAAATCTGTAAAATAATTTTACATGCTAATTCAGAGCTAATCAAACCTTCCTACTAGGAGTGAAGGTGTAGTCCTAATTAGTACTCAATATATATTGATCATAATACATTTTTTCACTTACTACACAAACTTGGCTAGCAGGAAGCTGCTGTTGTAATTCTTTACTCTCTCCATAAAAAATTATAATTTTTGAGAAGCAGATTTGTAGTAATAAACTTACAGTAATGCTGGACAAATTAAATATTTACAAGATGTAATAAATTTCTGAGAAGTAGGTTTGAGGTACTAAAATAATGAAAAGATGTCTCTGTGAATAGATCAGATGAGGGAATCATTCCTGTAAAGGAGCAGCAGTCCTTTTAGAAGTAATTAAGAACTCCATCTGACAGTTTATATGGCTTGAACAATTGATGGTAATTTATTTTAGGCGTTGAGTACAGTAAGGTTGAAAGCAATGAAAAACTACAGCTGTATTTTTTGATTAAGTGATACTTCTTACTTCTCCTGTTATATTTCAGTGTGAAGGTACCCTCTTGTGTATTGTAATCCAAATTGAAATTGTGACATATTAAGGATTAGTAGGTTATTGGTAGTTACTTTTAATTTGTGGCTGATTTCAGAAAGTTAAAATTTACACTGTCAGAAGAAATAATACTTCAAAACTTTCAGTGCTGCTATTTAAATGTCTGCTTAATCTCTTTGTAAAGTTTATTTTACAAATTTTATTTGAAAATGTGGGTACCTACACAAAAGCTATCTGTACATATAAAAAGTGTAAAAGGCAAGAATCCTGTGTCTTGATAAAAATAAGAAAAGTAATAAAGAAAAACAATTTAAAGAGACTGCTAATGAGGATAAACTCCCTGGAATGAAGGAATCTAGAATGTATTATTTTTGCCCTAATAGGTTATGTTTGGGTTAATGTTTGAAATTGGCAGCTCATTTTCTTGAATTTTATGTAAAAATAATTAACAAATTTCAATGAAGGGAATATAAATTGAAAGAAAAATGTTACACTGGGGTTACCAGAGCAACTTTGTCTATAAAACAGAAAAAGAATCAAAAAATAATCCAAAGTAGGTTTTTATAATATGGCACCATGGGCAAAATACAATTACTATATATAAAATAAACTGCTTACCAATATATTATTCGTTTCCCTCAAGCGCTTTTGGCTATCTGCCATCTTCAGGAGGGATTATAATTTATGATTGATATATATAAAAGTATAAAACTCATATATCTAGATTATATTTAGTTGATTGAACAATTCATCATCATTTAGTAAAAGTTAAAGTCTTAAGTCAAAGTAGCTAAATGTAAATAGTATTACAATTGTTATGAACTATGTAGATTGTGGAATCAGTTTAGCCAACTTAATTATTATTGTAAATGATTTGCTTATATAAAATATCATCATTGAATTTAATTTGTTCATTTATTAATTTATAATTATTGTATATGTGGAATTTTTTGAGATTAAAAGTATTATAATAATTATTAGAGTAATCCAATACTTCCATGAATTTATTTGGATCATAGTTATTTTTAGTATGATTTTACTCTGATTCAATTATCAGAGTACTTAGAGTACTAGTAGTATTAGAGTATTACTCTAATAATAATTATAATACTTTTAATCTCAAAAAATTCCTTATATACAATAATTATAAATTAATAAAATTAAATTCGAAACTGATTCCACAATCTACATAGTTCATAACAATTGTGATATTATTACAATACGGACATAGTTACTTTAACTTAAGACTTCAACTTTTACAAAATGACGATCAATTGTTATATATATAATTTAGATATGCGAGTTTTATTCTTTTATATAGTTTAATCATAAATTATAATCCCTCCTGAAGATGGCAGAATATCCAAAAGTGCTTGAGGGAAATGAATAATATATTGGTTAGCACTTATATTATATATAATAAAAAATAGTCCATTTGATGAAAAATAAGGTAACATATGCACACACACACACACACCTAAAATTTTTTTTTTAATAATATACAGCAAATATGAATAGTTAACATATTTTTGCTTCATTTATCATCTTAATATACTCAACAAGAACTAAAAAGATTAAAGCTCCCTTTCACAAAACATTCTATTCTGATTCATCCACAAAGACTATTCATTGGTAACATCTATTATTTATGGTATGGTGTAGCTTTATGGTTCTCAAAAACTTGCTAGTTCCTCCACAAGAAGGTATCGTGATTCCTAGAGTGGTGACTGAATACAATGGATTTCACTTGTCCAAGAGCTGGCAGTAGTACATAATATTCACAGTACTATATTTCTGGAGAAAATAGACATGCGATGTGCCTTTTCAGTTCCAAGAGATGGTTCAAAAACTTTTCCAGCTGATCGACCCATTTTCACCTTTACAAGGCAAGGTTCTTCACTCCTACTCAGGATGTAATGATCAACTAATGTGTTTTGGAAATTTGCCTTTCACAAATGTTTTGTCGGGCCTACTCTGATTTTGGGAGGTATATGAAATGCGTGATGTTTGAGACGCAAAATAACGCTTAACTGAAAAAAAGTAAACACTGATGACACATTTACCTTTAACATTTAAGTAAACTGGTGACTGGTATGATAACACATTAACCAATTTGTTATAAAAAAGGAAAAGAACAGTTTGGTGCAGAAGAAAATAACTGCTAACTACAGCACTTATCCAAAAACAGCAAAGTAGTTTTTAAATCCAATTTCTTCAAGAAATAAGAAATAACTTAAAAAAGTATAGCATTATAAGTTTGAATAAGTTTTTAATTTTGTTATTTTTATTAATTTTTTTTATGAGTTCGCACCATATTTACTTTTTTAAATTTATCTTATACTTTTGTATTTTGAGTACTTCAAATGGAAAAAATAGTTAACATATCGACTTCTTTCTACATAAATGAAAAATATTTATGTACAATATATGTAATATGTTAATCAATTTTGTTCCACTACGGCCTCAAAGGTGAAAAATTACGTAAATTCCACTGTATAAATATTTAGACTATTCAAAATTTTATTGTAATATACAACTCACAATGGCAATAAACATACTACATTTCAAAATTAAAGGTAAAATCATTGTAAATAAAGTGCTATGATATTCATATTATATATCATATTCATATTAAAATTAATTAAAACTTTTACAATATTGTTTGAAAATGAAAAATATCACAAAAAAATCTTTAATAAACAGTATAATAGGCTGCAACTTTGTATAATTTTTAAGAAATAATGCTCGACCTTCCATACCAGTCACTGCTTGGTGAACTGTTAAAATATGTATACTTTAATAAACTCTAGAATGACAACCCATTCAAAGTAAAAGCTTTTTTTTATAATAATAAAAGATAAAATACTCAATATTCTCATGATGTAGTTTTCTCTTTTTTCTTTCACATGGGCAATCAAAAATTAAAAATGGGTAACAATAATAAAAGTATTTATCAAATTCTTCTTAACACATAAAATGTCTCACTCATAATGCTTATCTGATAACAAAAACATTGAAAATATTTCCTTTGATAAGAACACAAGTAGAAATTTAATTTTTATAATTGGGTGCATGAATATGACTGACAAATTTTATATTAAAAACAACTAAATTAAAAAAAATAACATTTTCTCAATACAAAATTTCATTTTATAAATGGGTGAAGTGTCTGCCATACATAACTTCCATTCCTTTCTAGCTTATCACAAATATCTTTCATCCATTATTCATTGTTTTTTTCAGTATCCATGGATATTTTTTAACATAACTTTTTTCACGAAACTTCAATTAGTACATGTCCACCAAACCTTCTTTATTAGATTTTTGTTTAATGATTAATTTACTACATAAGCTCTAGTTTATACATTAATGTCAACGGTAACTGATGTAAAAAAAACAATGCAAGCTGAGAATTGAACCACTCAAGCACTCAATTGAACCACCTACATCAGTCTCTCTTTCTGTTTTTCCTCTTTACACATATTACATAAAATCATATACACTGAGCAAATTCATAACAAATTACGTTAATTTGTACAATAGGCAGGTATCAATTTTGGTTCAAATGGTAGGATTGAAAATTTTTCTTGTTTATTGCATTAGTTTCCTACTAGGCTATACCTTTTTAGTATCATATAATGGTCAGTTTATAGTTTCTGCAATTAGCTTTTTCAATTAAAATTTGTATATTTTAACAGATTTCACCGTTATTAATTTTTATTATTTTTATTTTAATAATTTTTAATGTTTTAATATTAATTTAATAAAGGGTGATTTATTTTTCAATTTTCTGTATTAAATTTCTTCTGAAAAATATTGACATTATTTAAAAATAAATTTAGCTTCAGCAAAAAATCCTTTCTTTCTCTTGCTTTTATTCTATCTTTAAGTCTTTTTACTGCCTTTAATTTTATAATTATCCCTGGAACGATTTATTCAATATAACATACTTAAAAATTAATGCAATAATTAATAAATCTTGTTTGTCAATATTTTTGATGATTTGTTTCAATAACTGATAATTTTTCAATTTAAATCATTTTATTATACACATGTATAAAGGTTTGATGTGTATCTTTCATTAATCTTTGTACATGAATTAGAAATATAGTTTTCTAAGAGAAAAATTTTCTTGAAATGAAAAACTTAATTCTAGTGATTTGGAGTTTTTTAAATCACTATCTTAAATTTCAACAGTTCTTTGGTATTTGATTATCAACAGCATTAGTGGAATGGTATTGAATATTAGGATTTAGTAGAAAAAATAAAAAAACTGGTATAAAATTGTTTTATATGCGTTATTTTCAATAAAACTTGGTTGTTTGAAGTCTGATTTGAAAAAAAGAACTAAGTGAACAATTAATTTCTTAAACACTAGCAGTTCTTGAGTTATTGTAAGGTGAAGATTGGAGTTGGCTGCCATTTTGAAATTTACACATATAAATTTTGTATACTTATTTACATTGTAGATACTATTGCTTTAAAAACTGATGCAAAATTTCATTAAAAAGCTCAATATGTTGAAGAGATATATACATTTCTATTTAAAAAATACAAAATGGTGGACAGATGCATGAAAATTCATTTCTGGATCTTTACAGGAACTTCTTTCTTGCACCAATGTTAGCAACACAACAAAATATTTGACAACCTTTTTTATTTTTAAGTCTGTACAGTTTGTACTGTATGTATGCGTATCTTCAATAAAATTTGTAAATAGTGCAACATTATTTTTCAATCTTTTTTTAGATTTAAAAGGAGTCACACCTTGTCAGTCACAGTTGATGCATTCTTCAGAATTTTATGGTGGAAAAACTGTCAATGAAAAAATAATACTTACCAAAAATTATGTAGTAGATTTTATTATCAGAATAAAATTTTAAAGCAAAAGAAATAAATATTTCTTTAAACATTTTTTAAAACTTTTAATATTGTGATAGTTGTGACTAGTTCTTGCTAAATTAAATAAAGAAATTTGTTGATGTTTATATTGATAGGCTTAATACTCTCAATTTTTCCATATTACATTAATTCGTTTGAGTATATATGCTTTACCAAACAAGGATGAGTTTGAGTTTAATAGTACTGTATTTTACTTAATATTAATTTCTTTTAGTTTCAAATTTTATTCTGATAATAAAATTACTACGTATTTTTTTGTTAAGTAATACGTTATCTTAGAATATGCATTAATTGTATTCTTTTGAATAAATATATTTTCACCAAAATGGGAAGTAGAACATTAAAAGTAATATAATAAATAAATGAATATGTGCTTAAGTACATATTCACACACAAAAACAGATTATTGGGTTAAAAAATATTTGGAAGAAAAAGTGTTAATTTCTCAAACATGGTACCACTGATATATTAAATGAATAAATTAACAGTTAATAATCCACCTTACCAGTACATCGATATGTACTCTAGATTTTTTGGCTTACTTGGAAGCCATCATCAATCAATATACTAGTAGGACTAGGACAGTCATGACTGTTTTTAATTTTTTTGATTTTAACTATGATTTTTTAAACTTTTGACTTTAAATATATTAATCTTAACTCCTGATGATGGCTTCCAAGTAAGTTGAAAGATCTAGAGTACATATCAACATGCTGATAAGGTGGATTATATTAATTGTTAATTTATTCAAAAAATGTTAATTTTGAATAAGTTTCTGTAATAAATTTATAAATATGATGCCTAAAAATATAAATTACAAGAGTGGAAGGTATGTTTTAGAAAATACAGTTCAAAGAGAGGTAACAACAAAAAGGTACGATGCAAAAGAAAGATTAGCCAGAAAAAAGGGATTGTAGCTAGAGTCGGAGAAAGGGCAACAGCAAGGCATAACAGTTGTGGGTGGAATGGAGTGGGCAGGTTACAGGGAAGGAGGGTGACTATTGATTACATTTTAGTCTGTCTCTACTCTTTGCCGCACATCCCCTTCACAATAACCTGTGGTCCCTTCCATTGAATCCTGTGCCTGATCATACTACATTGCAGTAAGCACATAACTGTATACCCGCAACAAAACTTCTAAGTTTCTATAATATGACACTTTTATTGCACTGAATTGATTTTTTCTTTTATGCAACTTAAAACTTTGACTCAAACAATCTACAAAAAAACTAACTAACTCAGTAATAATAATTCTTATGAATAAAGAAATGTTATATTAGTTATACAAATTTATATGCATACACATTTCTATTAAAGAAGTACAGTCCTCGGAATAACTCACTTTTTCTAATTATTCAAGATCAAAAATGAAATCACTATCATTTTCTAATAATTCATAATAAAAAATCTCAAAAATATTAAATTGTAATGTAAACCCATATTAAATATGTATATCAATATACATACTGCACAAACTAAAGAAAATAAATTACAGTAAGATTTAGTTAGGCAATATAGCAATATTGTACTGTAATACAAGTTGCATAAATATTTTACAGAAGGGGAAATGAAGAGAAAAATTACAACAGACAGAAACTAGATTCCTTACCATTTGTATAACTATACTCAACTGTCGTACTAATCAATATGTTTATAAATAATATTCATTCAACAGTTAAATAATTTAATTTCATAAGCATATGAGAAAAAGTTGCAGGCAGAAAATCAATTTTTTTAATTTTTTTAGAAATCTATTAAAAACTAAAATAATAATTTTCTGAGTTATTGATCTCTTAACTCCAGCTTAGTAAAAAATCCTATTACTGTGTGTAATAGAGATATAAAAATTGTAAGTAAAAAATCTGATTCATTAATCAGATCTCCAAAAGTATATGAAAAAATTTATAAGATCAATTATAACTTTAGATAAATAAAATGGAATTAATAATCTGATATAACATGCAGGGAGTAAGATCGATCCAGTATCTTTAATTCTTAAAATTCTTTAATATATCTGCACTTAAATAATACTAACAAAATATAACCTCATCAGATTTTCAAAATCTTATAAAAAATAAATATCACCCATATCTGTAAAATAAAACGGAATTTAAAAATCTGACCAACTATTGCCAAGCTTGGATCAAACTCTTGTCCAAAAATTATATAAGTGCCAGCAAGATCTTAGACATAAATAAAAAAAGTGCCAGCATGACTTAATTTAAGTACTTTGCCTAATCGTTATAAATAAAAACTTTTAATGCAACAGTAAACATAATTGTGTATTTTTTTTTTCCAATTAGCTTAAAAATTAGATTTTCCTAAAATATTTTAACTTCTGGATCATAATAATCACATGAAATTTTGAAATATTTCATTACTTTTATGAGCATTTCATTTTTGTGTTTTACAAGACAAAACTACATTACTATATGACTTAGGTCAAATAAAATAAAATCAAAACTTTGACTAGGTGACAAAAATGCATGTTCATGCATACTTGTGGCAAAATGTATGCAAGTAAACATGTATTTCAATGTCGGAATGCAGGCGTCTTGATCTGGGTACAAACTCGTGCTTGGATTCGTATCAGTTTTAGGTTCCAAAAGGTTGTTACACGCAGCCCATGTCCAACATCAGTTACAAACTTTGCAACTATCCCACTAAACATATCATTTACATCCATACTGATTGGGGGATGATTTACATATTGAACATATAGTACACCAAGAAACATAAGAAATCCATGATAGGACCACTATGATAGGCTACTGCATTTTGCAGCAGTTTTTCAGTTGATCTTTCATAGAACATAAGAAACAGTTTGTGAAAGACATAAAGAATGGTTTCCTTGAATAATTGTATACAATCTAAGGGAGCTAATCTAATGATTCCAGTTTCAGTTAAATTGTATTCCACACTGACTGAAAGCACTGACTAAGTAGATAAAAACGCATCACTTTTGATTAGTCGCAGGGATGGAATGTAAATTCATTGACATAATGACAGTAACCAAAAAAAAGGAAATAACTGTATCAAAGTGTTTCTTCAAAATTTTGCTACCAACAGATATTAAAGGTATGGAGGAAAGGTGCATTAAAAACAAAAAAAAAACTACTTCAAAAATTTTACTGGCATGAACTATTCTGCCTTATAGCGCCCAAGAGAGAATAATTAAAATCATTTTCATGGGCTAATAATATAAAGAACCACACTAAATCATAAGAGTCTGCTCTACTACATTACATTACATTTACATTTCTATTACATTACGTTTGGTATTAACCAAATTCTGGATCACTTGCTTAGCATTATTGGTAAAGTTCTAGTCAGAATAGTTAAAATACATAGAATATGACATAGTAGCAAAACAATGCAATTAGCTTTGCCAAATGACTCATAATTCAGAAGTTCTATTTACATCTAATCATATAATAATTCTGTAAAGCTACAATTCTCTGAAAAGAGTGTGAACGATTTAATTAAAATTTAACTATTTTTATTTCAATTTACGATAACAAATTTTTTAAATAGATTTGAAGTAAGCATGAGATGGAATTTTAACTAAATACGTACTACCAAATTATTTAATTTTCTTTAAAGTTAAGTTCAACCAGGAACCTGGAATTTAAAATATTTGTGTTCTAGAGATACAGGCTCATAATTAAGTACTGAAAAAACTTTTACCTGCAGTGACCAAAACTAAAGGATTCTCCAAAGTTCTTGAATATTAAATTATTTTCTCTGTTATCTGTGCTACTACTGCTGTGGGTTATTAATTTGGACAAGACATACAATAACTCTAGAATGAATTACATGAACTGTAAATATTAAGATTTAAATGTACATTGAAAGTATTGCCTATCTATGGAAATACTTTGAACACAGTATTTATTTAGATATTTGGAAATACTTTGTACAAAGGATTTATTTAGATATTTACAACAATGATTTATTTTTCCCCATGTGTAATAAGTTTCTTAAAGAACTAAATCTAACTATTTGATTTCATTTGTTTGGTCACTAACATTTGCAATTAAGTAAAAATTGTATATATTATGTTCAACAGCTTAAAAATCTTTATAGAAAAAAATTAAATTAAAGCTGTATAAAACTTCTTGGAAAGTAATGCAACATCAGCAGTTAATATTAAGCTTTTCTAGAACTGTATTTTCAGTTTCAGAAATATAATATTTTTGTATCTCAAAGAGATTTAGCATCTAATGTTAATATAAAATAGAAATTCAACCTGAATCTTCTCTTCTAAATCGAATCAAACGAAAGACATTCAAAATAACTACGGTTACCTCTGGCAAAATCACTTTTAAAAATGCTCAGAGAACTACGAGTCACTTTTATTTCTACTTATTTTATTAATAAGCATTATATTAGATTAAACCAATTGAATATTCTAACTACAGATTGTTCAGTAGTTATCATATAACTTAAATTAATTATATTTTCCATAAAAACCTAAGTGAAACAAAATTGTAGACAACATTCTAATTCCAGTACCATTACGCCACGCAATACTAAGTGACTGTTTCATTAACGGTACATTAAAATAATTTTAATGAATCATCAAAGTGGTCTTTAAAATTTATTTTTTAGTAAAAATATAGATCACTACAATGACTACAATGATTAATTGTGTACTAATAAGAAATATATTTTACTAAGACATATATATATATATATATATATATTATAATATATAATCAGACTCATTATAATCTATATCCTATCATAATGTAGGTCTAAATAACAAATTAAATATAAATAAACTAGCTCTACCCGCCACGCTTCGCTGTCGCACATTGTGGTTGCATGGATGAGAAATGAGAAACAAAACAAAGCATATGTTTCATAGAAGTTTAATTTTGCAATACTTGTGGATATACAATATTTTTTGTTTTTCCACTGTCTGCCTAGATATAAAGGCTATCTGGTTTGCCGACTTGGGAACATGCAAAATACAGTTGCCCATGTGAAGCAATCCGCATCGAAATCTAAACCACACAATTCTAAAGATTGACCTTGAGCTTTGATTGTGATTGCAAATGCCAATCGAATTGGGAATTGCAATCTTTTAAATTAAAATGGTGTATCGGTCGGGATTATGGGTATTCGAGGAATGAGGACATCTTCACCTTTGAAAGGCCCCGTTAAAATCGTTGCTTCCACGTTAGTCATCAATTTCTTAACTGCAAGTCACATGCCGTTGCAGAGTTCTGGCTGATTAATATTCCGCAACAGGATAATTGTCATTTTTGATCGAACCGCTGCTAGAATCAATCTAATGAGGCATCATAAATGCCTTTCTGTTCACACGTTAATTTGGGAATGTTTGATTGGACATATGACTGAAGATCACCAATGTTGTAACTCTGTTCACGGCGTAAATCCACATCAAATGAATCAATCGCAGCTTGGGTGGGTGCTGGCATTTCCAATTGACTAAGAACTTTATTTGCAATAGCTAAGCACTTGTCTTCAATATTTATCAGTGCTTCGTTGTAAATGCCTTCTGTAAATTCCATGGTCATATTGGTATTTTCTAGGCATACTCTACGCAAAATATCCTCAGCCATATGCGATCGATATATTTCCCATAACTCTGTGGGAGATGAGGGGAAGCAAGCGGTCAATATAATTGCGAATAATGCGCGAATTTGGTTTGGATGTGCAATGTTGCACGCGTCATTAATACATATATCCCACTGTTGGTCATTTTCAAATAAATTCAGAGCTTGGTGAAAGGCGCAGCTCAATCACGACACGATCACACAAAAGTACTTCGATTAAAGTGAATATTTAATTCAGATTGTATAATAATCTGAATCAGATGCAAGTGGATACGTTTTTATTTTTTGGTTAATAAACAATGTAATTGGGAACAGGTATTGTTTCACATGCGACTGCGGTTGTCGTTAGCTAGTGTGGCGAGTGTTCCCCTCGCTTCCGGCAGATGGCGCGGTCACTGGTACACAGATGACCGTTAAAAAAACTGTTTTCTTGCGGTCGCGGGTATGTGACTGATGCGAAAAATAGTTAAAAACAATCTTTGATGCGGGTTATATATCGTACTAAAATTTGAGCTCAATCGGTGAAGAACATTTTGAGTTTTTGAAGCGTACACAAACGAACTTAACATTTTTATATATAAAGATTTGTGGGCTGCGAAAAAAAGCCCTTAAGTCGTGCGAAAAAAACACATAATTTTAAATGGTTACAAAAGCAGAGTAATGCTTACAAATTACAGAATAATCAAACGGCGTTGATTTCAGATGTTAATAAACTGCTAACGTAAGTAGAAGTTGTGCTGCTTCAGTGTACAACGTGATTCTCGAGTATGAATCTACTAATGAATTACGGTCTCCAAAGAAAACAAAACCCCGCAGGTCAATTGAGAAAAAGGTGAGATTTTGATAAAAACGATTCGTAAAAAAATTATACGAATTTGAATTATTTAGAAATAGTTTAGCGGTGTATTATGTCCTTTGGAAGAGAATTCGGTTATTGTCTTCGACAACGCTTCTTATCATTAAACGAAAAGAATTCCAGCCGTGTTGTAGAAAAACAATGATACAAAATGTGGCTTAGTTCAAAAGGAATAATTTTTGAAGAGGTTTAAGTTAATGTTCAATCATTGCAAAGGGTTTCGCGTAATAAAAGTAATTATAGTCCGTATAAAATTGGTTTGACACACAACGCCATATTGGTAAGTCGTGTTTTTATTCGGCTCCTAACGAATATGTTTTTGCCGGCCTCCGTGGCGCGAGTGGTAACGTCTCGGACTTTAATCCGGTGGTTCCGAGTTGGAATCCCGGTCAGGCGTGGCATTTTCATACGCTATAAATCATTCATATCATCGTCTGAAGCAATGCATAACGGTGGTTTCGGAGGTTAGAAAAAACAAATAAAAAACGAATACTTAGTTGTGTGGTTTCAGTGTTCCTATTTGTGAATTTTGTTCTTTGTTTTTACACAGCAAAGAACGCTAAATGAACAAAAAACGATTGTTTGGTCATATGTATGTATAAAAATAACCTAACAAAGGATTTTTTGGATATTATATAGGGATATTATTTCTGTGTATTTGGTTATTTCGACTTTTTTTGTTTGCATAGTCTTCAGTCTATCTGGGCTATAAGAAAGTTGGGTGTTTTAATTTATTTACTGTAAGTCATCCTTCTTGGTGGCTTTTCTTTTTGTGTTTTTTTTTTTTTTTTTAATAAAATACAGATGTTTTAGCTGTTAAATATAATTCAAAGAAATTTGTTACTTAATCAGTTGTGATTTTGTTTACATTGGCAACGGCCATACGGGCTCTTTGTGATTGGTCGTTGTGTTTGACAGCGGCCATCTTGCATTGATCTGATTAGTTTTCCTTTGTTTACATTACCAAATTAAAAATAGATAGATAGATTTATTAAAAATAGATGAAAACAATCTTTGATGCGGGTTATATATCGTGCTAAAATTTGAGCTCAATCGGTGCAGAACATTTTGAGTTTTTGAAGCTGTACACAAACGAACTTAACATTTTTATAAATATAGATAATATATTACCTATTTTGTTTTTTCCTTACAGCAACAACAATGCATCAAAATTTTAAGCATTTTAAAGAATAATAAAAATATGGGGATAAAACCAGAGATAACAGGCTTTAACCTTGATCGATGATTAGTTTGAATAGATTATTATTTATATCTCAATAAAAAGATTAATAAAATTTTTATAATAATTATTGGTTAACTATATTTCATGAGGGTATATAGTGAGTGTCCAACTTAAACGTATCACTTAATTTGGTCAATAAAATATAGTTTATTGGCAAACACTTACATAATAATTTACAGGTATTAAAAATTACGTCCATCCACTTCTATGCACTTGCTAACATGTTTGATCTTCCTAACTCTTGTTAGCTAAACCCTGTATATTTCCTGGATGGTATTGGTTTGTCTTCAATTCATGCAGATTGTGTGGATTGCCTACAAACAATTTCTTTTAAGTAATAACAGGGAAAGAAGTCTGGACTAGTCAGATCGGGGGATCTTGGTGAACAAAATCCGTTAGAAATGATTCTTCCACCGAAAAAATACTGTAGCATCTCCACAGTAGAGTGAACTGTATTGCAGATAGTGTTGTCCTGTTGCAACCAACAGTCACATGTCACACTCATCTTGTTGCAGTAAGGCTATGATCTGTTGGATAATTTCGTGGTAGATGGCAGAATCCACATTTTTTTAAAGAAAACAAGAGTCCTATTACTTATCACCTTGAAACTATACACCTATGCCTGATTTTGTTTTTGGGGAAATTAAAAGAAAATATGAGGGTTTTCAGTAACCTAGGTCTATTAGTTCTGACTATTTACATACTCAATGAAGTGTGTGAAAACCACACTTCATGTGTGAAAAAAACTTGATCTAAAATGCCAATGTTGCCTCTAATAAAGTTTCTGAACCATTGACAGGAGTGAATCCTTTTAGCATAATCATCAGTTAGCTAATAGAAAACCTGCATTCGATGTCGATAACGTTTCAGTGTTTTCCTCATTGCAATGTGGCCTGAATATAGTGAAATATTCTTTTACCGGATCAGTCAATGCAATGATTTACAAGGAGAAATCTTGTAACAGCCATTTTAATGTCCTGTTTGACCTGCGTTGTTAAAACTGATCAGTGTCAGGCACGTTTCTCATTTAACACTGAGCTTGGTTCATGCAATTTTTTAACTAACTTCCGAATAATACTTTTCACTGGTGCTTCCTTTCCAAATTTCTCCTTGAACTTTCGCCGACAAACACATGAGATTTCGTCTCTAAATAAGTCTCAATCACGAATACACACGTTCTTCAACAGTTAACTGCATTTTAACAAACAACACACAATTACACTACCTTGTTCAAAAATCAATGCTCAACACACACCGGCAATACTCAAATGTAAAGGGAATAAACAACCCTCCCCACTCAAGCTCCAGTTGTACCAACAACTTCCAAATTATTTTACCCATCTCACACCAATAAATCCATTTTAACAAAAATTAATTTACTATTAACACGTGAACAGAATTAGTATTGTAATTTTACAATACCATCTTTTTGTTTAATGTTCTTAATATCTGGTACCGTTGGTATTATACGATTTTTATAAAAATAGAGTATCCACTTACAAACAATTATGAGTATTGACTATCCAAGCGCTTTTGGATTATGGTTCCATCATCTGATACTGATTACTTATGAATTTTATAGTTCTGCATATAAATTTTTATAAATGGAAATTAAAATGAAAATAAAATTTAAAATTATATTGTTCATAACAGTTGATTGTCAATAGTTAAAATAAGTCAACATTAAATGAAAAACGTCTTGTCAGTAAGATGTTTTTACAACTTTGTTGTAATAATAATGATGAATTTTTTTACTTTGTTGACGTATGAGAAACAATATTACGCAATCATTAGCATCCAAATAACTATATTTTTATATACTCTATTCCAACGAAATGATTCACAAACAACATCAAAAAAGCGTCAAGAGGACGCCTTTACCCGAATTACGTCCCTTGGAAGTTACAGTACTCTCAACGAAATTTCGTAATTCAATACTGTACAAGTATAACATACACTATCTTCGGAGTAAATAATTGGTTATTGTATAGAATTATTGACTCGGCATAACGATCGGGCAATTTATTATTTAAGGTTAATTAGACGAGGTTACCGAGCGAAGCTAGCGTTACATTATGTTTGCTGATATACAAAGTTCAGAACCCCTCTAATTTCATCTTTGTAATTTAATCGCGATAACGTTACATTACAATCTATCAATAACTGAAATCAGTCGACACAAATTTCAATGTAGAATATTTTTTTAAGAACGAATAATAAACATTCGACACGGATTATACGGAAAAGAAAACTTTAAACACAAGAGTTTTGAACAAATTCAAAACACCATTCTCGCCGCTATGGGAATATGTAATTTTTAGATTCTATTTCTTTATAAACTAAAAATTACAATAAAGCGACACTGTTTTTTTGAATACTTACAATTAGCGCGATAAAAAAAATATGCCAAGATTACTGATTTTTGAATGCGAATCAATTTTCTAAATAATTATCACAATGATAATCATACCAAACAAGTTTCGTTTTTATAACGAACTGTATCTAATGTAAACAGTAATGACACTCCTGTCGGAATCGTTAGGTGTTGCGAAGTGTAGCCTTGAAGAGCAGCAGTGTTGACGTGTTTTTTTAATCGCTAAAGTGTGTTATAAGTTATATATGTATCAGTAAATTTTAATATTTTCAGCGCCGATTAAATTATGTCTATTATATAATAGGCTGCTGCTATGTTAACTGTGGTGGTTATCTTTGTGAAAGGTAAGTAAATAATTAAATTAAGAAGCTTAATTCGGAAAAACTCTGAAAAACACTTTTCTTCTGATATGATTTCTAGATCCTATATTTCTTTGAACAATAATAAATTTTTGTGACAGGGTAAAAAACTGCACGGTCAAAAACTTTCTGAAGCTATTTATAATAATCAGCGAGAAAATAGAAAAACTTACAAAAATTACCGGGTTCTCTTGATAATTATTTAGTACACATAAAGAGAATTGAAGAAAATGTAATCGAGGAAGAGATAGACCAAGAAACAGCCACAAGTACTGAATGTAACGAGTCACGATTTAATAACGAAAAAATCTGAGGAAGAGGAGATTTCGATGAATGTGATTTTGAAGACAAAAAGAATTCTGAGCGCAAAATATTAAATACTGAACCGGATCCAGGAAAATGGCCAGCGAAACTTACTGATAAATTACGGATCAATCTAGTTCTTAAAGGGGCCACTAAAAGAGATCTTACATTTCAGTACCCTATGATTCTTATGGTAATTTATGCCATCTTGCATATATAAAACACACAAAAATGGAGAAGAATTTTTCGATTTTGGGTAATATATATTGCATATCTCAGAAAAAGAAAAAGAATATATATTGCAGTCGAGGATGCTCTTTTATTACTGCAGGAAACTATTTAGAAATACTAATATTCTTTTGACTTCATCTGGTTTCAACGATTGGTGTCGTGAAAAAAAAAAAACATACGGCATCATTAACAAAATGGACGAACTAATTAGATTAAATTGTGGTAAGACAACTGAGTATTTAAAAACGCATAGCGATAGAATCATTGTAATAAGGATAAAATCAAAACGTAAACCGACAACAATTGTTAACGTCTATATGCCTACAAGCGCCCATGATGATGATGAGGTAGAGGGTGTATACGAAGAGATTGATGTAGCAATTAAACACGTAAAAGGAGATGAAAATTTAATAATAGTTGGAGATTGGAATGCAAGCATTGGAAAAGGCAAGGAAGGAAATATAATGGGGGAATACGGGCTGGGCAAAAGGAATGAAAGAGGGGACCGACTTATAGAGTTTTGCACGAAGTATAATTTAGTAATTGCCAAAACCCAATTTAAAAATCATAATAGAAGAATATACACTTGGAAAAAGCCAGGCGATACTGCAAGGTATTAGATAGATTATATCATGGTTAAGCAAAGATTTAGAAATCAACTCGTTGACTGCAAAACTTACCCTGGAGCAGACATTGAGAGCGACCATAATTTGGTGATAATGAAATTTAGATTGGGGTTTTAAAACCTGATGAAAAGTGTCAGATGAATCGGTAGAATTTAGAGAAGCTTGAGGAAGAGGAGGTAAAGAAGATTTTTGAGGAGGACATCGCAAGAGGTCTGAGTAAAAAAGATAAGGTAGAAAATGTAGAAGAAGAATGGAAGAATATTAAAAGGAAATTCTTAAATCAGCAGAAGAAAAACTTAGGCGGAATAAAGAGAACTGGTAGAAAACCTTGGGTTTCAGACGATATATTGCAGCTGATGGATGAACGTAGAAAATATAAGAATGCTAGTGATGAAGAAAGTAAAAGGAACTATCGCCAATTAAGAAATGCTATAAACAGGAAGTGCAAACAGGCGAAAGAAGAGTGGATTAAAGAAAAGTGTTCAGAAGTGGAAAGAGAAATGAACATTGGTAAAATAGACGGAGCATACAGGAAAGTTAAGGAAAATTTTGGGGTACATAAATTAAAATCGAATAATGTGTTATACAAAGATGGTACACCAATATATAATACGAAAGGTAAAGTCAATAGATGGGTGGAATATATTGAAGAGTTATACGGAGGAAATGAATTAGAAAATGGTGTTATAGAGGAAGAAGAGGAAGTTGAGGAGGATGAAATGGGAGAAACAATACTGAGATCTGAATTTAAGAGAGCATTAAAAGATTTAAATGGCAGAAAGGCTCCTGGAATAGACGGAATACCTGTAGAATTACTGCGCAGTGCAGGTGAGGAAGCGATTGAGAGATTATACAAACTGGTGTGTAATATTTATGAAAAAGGGGAATTTCCGTCAGAATTCAAAAAATGTGTTATAGTCATATCAAAGAAAGCAGGGGCAGATAAATGTGAAGAATACAGAACAATTAGTTTAACGAGTCATGCATCAAAAATCTTAACTAGAATTCTATACAGAAGAATTGAGAGGAGAGAGAAAGAAGTGTTAGGAGAAGACCAATTTGGTTTCCGGAAAAGTATAGGGACAAGGGAAGCAATTTTAGGCCTCAGATTAATAGTAGAAGGAAGATTAAAGAAAAACAAACCAACATACTTGGCATTTATAGACCTAGAAAAGGCATTGGATAACGTAGACTGGAATAAAATGTGCAACATTTAAAAAAAATTAGGGTTCAAATACAGAGATAGAAGAACAATTGCTAACATGTACAGGAACCAAACAGCAACAATAACAATTGAAGAACATAAGAAAGAAGCCCTAATAAGAAAGGGAGTCCGACAAGGATGTTCCCTATCTCCGTTACTTTTTAATCTTTACATGGAACTAGCAGTTAATGATGTTAAAGAACAATTTAGATCCGGAGTAACAGTACAAGGTGAAAAGATAGAGATGCTATGATTTGCTGATGATATAGTGATTCTAGCTGAGAGTAAAAAAAGATTTAGAAGGAACAGTGAACGGCATTGATGAAGTTCTACGGAAGAACTACCGGATGAAAATAAACAAGAACAAAATGAAAGTAATGAATTGTACTAGAAATAATGAAGATGGGTCACTGAATACAAAAATAGGAAGAGAAAATTAGTACTTGAATGAGCCACTACTACTTGAATGCTCTGAATTACCAAAGATTAATGAAGAATATTGAAAGTGATTAATATTGACGAGTGAGTGTATGTTTAAGTAGGAAACACCAGAAATTGCACGTTTCTATTTTTAATTGCAGGATTTCTCTTGAGATTATTTTTATTAGAATCTGAAACGCAGGAAGGTACATTTGTACTTATACATTTTCTGTACAGGTTAAAAATTTCCATGGGATTTTTAGCAAACAAAATTTTGCGCGGTATTATAAAAGTAATTCAAAATGGATTCTACAATTTTAGAAGCTTTATTTAAATTTGTTGATTATATGTAGAATAGTTTGGATATCATTATATAGACGAAAAAATCTATATACGGTTTGCATGTATGTAAAACAATCAGTATTCTTTTAGTTAGTGACAAAAATCCTAGCTGTAATTGATTTCACGCTTCGAAATCACTTGAATGAATATATCCGAGTCACTTTTGTACCTGTATGACTGTAATTCTATTTATGAACTCCGTAGATTATTATTAGATGGGACAGCAACTACCTTCCACTTTTAAAGCTTTTTCTGATAAAAAAAAATTAGGACGTTAAATGTCAGGAACTGAACGAGGTGTTCAAGAAATTGTCTAACCAGTTCACATATCTCGGAAAGTTATCGAGAAGATGTCTGATTTAAATGAGGTAGTACAACGGAGCACCGACTTGGAAGTTAAAACGTTCTTCTTGGTTACATTAACTGTGGAATTATAACATTTTCAGTAACATCCGAATACTATTATGCCGATAATACCTTAGCGTATTCTTTAAGACTTCGTGTTAAAAATTAATATTTACACAATTTCCACGGTTTGAAGGTCAAATCATCCTGTAATATCCTTCGAAAGTATTTCAACGAAGAGAAACAAATATACGAGTGCATTTTTTAACTTGTGTTTTTTTCATCGTAATGGGTTAAAAATTTTGATAATATGCTTCTGCAATGATTCGTGGTAAATACTAGTTAATAAAATAATAGATTACTATTCAAGAGAGGTTTTAAGAGGAATATTGAAGGAAAGTTTAGAAAATTGTACATTCTGATAAAACACAGTGAATCAGTGATATTTTAAGGACATTTTTATGTTTATTTTTTTATAATGACAAAATAGGAATCCCAGTCAGTTGCTAGTCAGCTCGATCGATATCTCTCTGGTTCTCTATTTTGCCCGCTTCTTATTTGAAATATTACAAGAATGATGTAATCATGGTAGTTTTTCAGTGGAATGAAATTAAAAAAATCTAGTTTTCATAATTTTGTATCGTTTAAATCTAATTTGAAAAAATGTGCGCTTGGTGGAACGTGTGCCCTGGAATATGTCTCCAATTGTCAAAGCCTCGGTGCAGTTTTAATTTGTGTAAATAGTATATCATTATACTTACGGCTCGACATCTGTTCGAAGCAGGTTAATCCAAAGACTTGTATTTTAACCAGTGTGCAGAAATTGTGTCGCCGCAAGCAGTCAGTGATCTTTATTCTGACCGAAACCGTGCACCAACCCGACCGGTTATGAGTCTCCCGTTTTTCTGGTTCTGGTTCGGCAGGCTCTGACCTAGGCACCAGGCGAGAGCGCCACCATCGTAAATTCAGACATCATCCCGAGAAGACAGTAGATTAGAAATTAGACTCGACTCAATGAATTCGGCCGTCCTACCACTGCAGCAGTTCTAGCCGCCTCCTGGCGAACACAAACTGTTTTTTCATAACAATTTTAAAGCCAAAACCGACCACCCCGATCAGGCCTTCCGATTCCGTATACCTGGTGGCGAACTAAAATGTTTTCTTACGAATCAATTCGACGTTAAGATTCTCAGCTTACCCAGTCGTCTCTATTGTCAACTCCCGGTGCTCACTGGCCCGAAGTTAACCCTTTACTGAACCGATTTATTAATGTTGATGCCGCCCTGCCTTATCCGCTTCTGCTTCCCACTCCAGCACTCAAATTACTAAACCTTCCCATTCAAGCTGTCTCTTTTTATCTTCGGGTAAAATAAACTGATTTTTTTTCAGGTTCTTATAGTTTATATACCTATACCTTTTCATATTGCTAGGTGATATAAAAATAAAGTGAAATTGTAACTCTTTTGTAGGATGCGGTTGAATGCAATAAAATTTTTAAAAAAATTTAAATTACATAAATTATAAAAGTAATGGATATAATATTCATCCATTACTTTTATAATTTGTGTAATTTAAATAATTCTTTTCTTTGTAGGAATTCGCAGGATTTTGTCAATCTTTTCTTTTCGTCTTCTCTTATCTCAGTCTCTTACTTCGATTCGAACTAAAAGTAAATAGGAGAGTAAAGAGACTTAATTCGGTGTTAGAATTCATGATTGTATTTTTAGAGCCAAAGTAGACCTGAGTTTATCTGCCGCTCCAACGGCCTCCCCATATTTTGGTTAATGTCGTATTATTAAAATTTGAAAATTTTTATCTTAATTTATCCAACACAAACAGTCTCCATCGGAGAAGAAAAGAAAGTGAATTCAAAAACTTTTTATTTAGAAAATAATGCAATATATACATTTGATTTTTTTTCTGTATATACACACGCAAGTATTATTTAAGAATAAAGGTATAAGTACATATTACACACGTAATACATATAAATTATTCATATTAATATGTTTATACATATTAATTATTATTATCCATTATCAATGGTAATATTATATTAATATAATAACGTTGGTTTATATCGGGTGTTCCATATAAAACGCAACCCATCAATCACTCATCCATGAAATTTCAAAAGTCAAGCTTACTCCCTTACTCGTTACTGAAATAGACTCGTCCAACATCTGAACATCGCGGCGACGCAGTAGAACACTACTGATAGTAACAACAATGCAATCATAACGTTCAGTGTATTGCTAGAGACAAGATGGTGTTTTCGCTAGATGAACGTGTTTTCATTGTTGAGTCGTACTTCAGTACGAAATCAGTGGTTGAAGTGCAAGATTTGTTTCGCCATAAATACCTAGATAAACAGCTCCTAAAAAAATCAGTATTAAGGTTAGTCGCAAAATTTAGAGAGACTGGTTCTGTTAATAACAAGGAACACAAAAGATCTGCGTCAGTCTTGAATACAGACACAGTCACTGAAATCAAAGACCGATTACTCGCCTCGCCAAATAAATCGATCAGACGTTTGTCTGCTGAAATTAATTTGTCTAAATCAACTGTTCATCAGGCGACCGAACAATTACAATTACGACCTTATCGCATTCAAACGGTTCGTCGACTTTTTGAGCTCGACAAAGGAAAACGGCTACAATATTGTCAACTGTTCCGTCGATTTGTGCGTGAGGGAATTAATGTTATGGATTCGTTATTTTTCACAGATGAAGCACGATTTCATTTGGATGGCTATGTAAACAGCAAAAACAGTAGAATTTGGAGTGCTGAAAATCCCCACGTTTATCACGAAAAACAATTACACCCGCAGAAGTTGGGCGTGTGGTGCGCGATATCGCGGAAGAAAATAATCGGTCCTATTTTTTTCGAGTACACCATTAATGCAGAACGATATCAGGATATTTTATTTCGGTTCATTGCACTATTCGCAAGTATTATTTAAGAATAAATGTATAAGTACATATTACACACGTAATACATATAAATTATTCATATTAATATGTTTATTAGAGTCCGACAAGGATGTTCCCTATCTCCGTTGCTTTTTAATCTTTACATGGAACTAGCAGTTAATGATGTTAAAGAACAATTTAGATTCGGAGTAACAGTACAAGGTGAAAAGATAAAAATGCTACGATTTGCTGATGATATAGTAATTCTAGCCTAGAGTAAAAAGGATTTAGAAGAAACAATGAACGGCATAGATGAAGTCCTACGCAAGAACTATCGCATGAAAATAAACAGGAACAAAACAAAAGTAATGATATGTAGTAGAAATAACAAAGATGGACCACTGAATGTGAAAATAGGAGGAGAAAAGATTATGGAGGTAGAAGAATTTTGTTATTTGGGAAATAGAATTACTAAAATGGACGAAGCAGGAGTTATATAAAATGCCGAATAGCACAAGCTAAACAAGCCTTCGGTAAGAAATATAATTTGTGTACATCAAAAATTAATTTAAATGCCAGGAAAAGATTTTTGAAAATGTATGTTTGGAGTGTCGCTTTATATGTAAGTGAAACTTGGACAATCGGAGTATGAGAAGAAAAGATTAGAAGCTTTTGAAATGTGGTGCTATAGGAAAATGTTAAAAATCAGATGGGTGGATAAAGTGACAAATGAAGAGGTAAATAGATGGCAAATAGATGAAGAAAGAAGCATTTGGAAAAATATCGTTAAAAGAAGAGACAGACTTATGGCCACATACTAAGGCATCCTGGAATAGTCGCTTTAATATTGGAAGTACAGGTAGAAGGAAAAAATTGTGTAGGCAGGCCACGTTTGGAATATGTAAAACAAATTGTTAGGGATGTAGGATGTAGAGGGTATACTGAAATGAAACGACTAGCACTAGATAGGGAATCTTGGAGAGCTGCATCAAACCAGTCAAATGACTGAAGACAAAAAAAAAAAAGGACAACTGATGCAAAGAAGCAAAGCTAAATACATACAGAAACTGTTCTTTGGGAAGTTGTTCTTGAACGATTAGTGGCAGTAGTAAATTTTTTGGTAGAACAGTGTTGCATTTCATGATACATCAGATTTGTTATACGAGCAAAAATGGAAATTTTCTCAAATCGGTTGAACTACTGGCACAATTTGATAACATAATGAAATAACATTGTCAAAGGATTAAAAATAAAGAGATTATTGTTTACTATTTAGGTTAAATCATACAGAATGAATTAATAGTGAATATTGCTGATGCTGTTCGAAGTACTACATTGTCAAGAACAAATATCGATTGTCCTGCGAGTTGTTCACATTGAAGAAGATATAAGACTCAAAATGCGAGAACATTTTTTCCGGTGTACAAAACTACAGGAGGAGCTCTTACAAATAAAATTTTAGAAACATTAGATACATGTGGAATTCATCAAGGAAGTTATACCATTTTTTGGGAGAGTTAATCATTTATAATTATTTTAGTTATTTCAGACGTCGATGGTAATTTTCAAAATTAATTTAAATATAAGTTAAAGCTTAAACCGTTGAGCACAACCAGATGGGAAAGCAGAAATGTTGCAGTTAGATCTTTTATACAGAGTTATCATAAAAGAATGGTGCGGTTTCAGTAATTCATAGGAAGATTGTAGGGAAATTTCTAGATGTTATATTGGTATCCCTGAAAGCCTTCAACCCAAAAGTTTGTTTATCAGCAGTTGTAACCACGTCAGTTCTTGTATTGTTGTTGCGGTGAGTTTAGTGAGTTACTATGTTCTCTGATAAAGACAAAGCAAAGTGTGTTTTATTGATGGCTGAATTAAAATCCGTAATTTTAGTTCAACGTGCGTTTCGACGTGAATTCGGAAGAGATCCACCACACAAAAATAACATAACACGTTGGTTCAAACAATTCGAAGAAACCGGATCGGTTAAGAAACAGAAATCAACCGGCAGACCAAGTGTACCGGACGAAACGGTTGAACCAATTAGACGATCGGCAATTAGAAGTCCTGGGAAGTCCATCCCCCGTCGAAGCGTCGAATTAGGTATTCCAACATCAACAGTTCACAAAGTTTGACATAAAAAACTGAAATTAAAGCTTATAAAATCCAGATACTGCAGGAATTGAAACCCGATGATGGTGTAAAACGTTACAAATTCGATGTTGAAATGTTGGACAGAATAAGTGAAAACGAATCATTTTTAGACGATATAATTTTTACAGACGAAGCTACATTCCATGTGAATGGATGCGTTAACAGACACAATTCACGAATATGGAGCTCTGAAAACCCACACGCAATTATTGAGAAACAACGCGATTCGCCTAAAGTTAATGTTTGGTGTGGTGTGATGAAAAATCGAGTAATAGGGCCTTTCTTCTTTGCTGAAAAAACAATTAATCGAGTTGCGTATCTTGACATGTTAACCGATTATTGCTTTCCTCAGTCGGATGAACTCGAAAACATTTATCGACTTCATTTACAACAAGATGGTGCTCCCCCGCACTTCAATGCATCGGTCACGGACGCTTTGAACGAAAAATTTGGAGATCAATGGATAGGCCGGCAAGGACCCATACTTTGGCCTCCAAGGAGTCCAGACCTGACACCTTGCGATTTTTTCTTGTGGGGGTACATCAAAAGCGTTGTTTATACACAAAAAATTCGCGACCTAAATCGCTTAAAAAACAGGATTAATGAAGCAATGACAACCATTAACGAAGAAATGTTAACTAATGTTTGGAGAGAAGTTGAGTATAGTTTGGACATATGTCGAGCGACTAAGGGCGTACATATTGAAATTTATTAATTATGTAAAAAATGTTTGAGATGACAAATTTGAAAAATAAAAAACATAAACTGTAAGTAATTCTGTTTTAATTTAAACCATGCTCAAAACCGCACCATTCTTTTATGAAAACCCTGTATATTCAGTTGGAGAAATTTATAAGTTTATTTGACATAAGTGAAAATAAATAAATCATTTGACGCTATTTCTCGTCATGAAGCAGAATCCTTTGTTAAACATATTAATAATTTTAATTTTTCTTGCATCACTGAAATTTGGCACGATATTTTAAATACAGTAAATGTAGTCAGTATTGTTCTTCAAAACGTATCCGCTATTTAAAATTCAAAATCCATTTTAAAAAACACACAAAACAGCAGATTATTTTAAGGATGTACGTACAGACGATGGGTTTGAAGATATTGTAAACAGTTACGCTTGCCGAAAGTTTTAGAGCTAAAATTACAAGCACATCAAAACACCACCCCAAGAATACATT
This sequence comes from Lycorma delicatula, assembly GCF_047948215.1. Taxonomy (NCBI): domain Eukaryota; kingdom Metazoa; phylum Arthropoda; class Insecta; order Hemiptera; family Fulgoridae; genus Lycorma; species Lycorma delicatula. Next base: position 152,167,148 of record NC_134455.1, on the reverse strand, counting down.
AAAAAGCAATTTAATTATGAATCCAAAGGAGAAATTGAAAATAGAATGTTTGTTTTACGTATTAGATACTGTTCATAAATCACTAGAAGAAAGATTTTATCAATTAAATGAATATAATGATAAATTCGAATTTTTAAATGATAACGGGAATTTAAACTATATAATGATAAATTTACACCAATATAACCGTAAATTCGAATTTTTATATGACACTGGGAATGGAAACCAAAACTTTACGAAACAACAGCTTTTCCAACGCTGCCAAGATTTCTATTTACCTCTGAATGATAATACAAACGCCGACATCGATGTACTGAATTATACGATGAATTAACTTTATCGGTTGTCCTCATATCGAACACGTCACCGATAGAAATACTGAAATTTATTCTAAAAAATAATTTAGCGCCTAATGTAACTCCGACTCTGAGAATTCGTTTAACATCTGTACAATAGCAACAGGAGAGAGGTTTCTCCAAATGATAAATTATAAAAAAATTACTTTAGAAGCACATTATAAAAAAATTACTTTAGAAGCACATTTTCTCAAAGTCGGTTGTCAAGAATATGAAACCGACTTAACATAATATAATACCAACCAAGTAATGGTAATATAGTACTGAAATCGACCACTCCGATCAGGCCTTCCGATTCCGGATGCCTGAAGACGAGATAAGATGTTTTCTTACGAATCAATTCGAGGTTAAGACTATTTCAATTCGAGGTTGATATAAAATAGGGTTTGTCGGTTTTTAAAAGAAAATTGTGCAATTCGAAAACCGATTTTAAATTTATACATAACACTCGCGTATTAATCCGCTACAATGATTTTAATGTAAGCAAAACATACACAGCAAGTTGTATATACCGGAGAAAGGTCTGGCAACACTGTTGCCCGAGTGGAGTGCACGAGAACACGTGATATGCTGACAAGACATTTTCTGCACTGTCCGATCGGTTCGCGCGTTGGGCCCAGTGGGCCGGTCTTTATCACACTGCAGGAGTGAATGATTTGTTTTTATGTCTACGTAAACAAATATGCGTTGAGATTACTTGGATGAAATTCAGAACCTATTTCCATGTTTATTATTTCGTGGCACAGACTACAGTGTTTATTTATCTGATATTATTGTAGTTTTTATACCGTTAAAAATATCGTTAATAATATTTGTAAGGATTTTCATTTATATATATTTTTTTTAATCCAAAATGTCAGATGTTTGAAATTATTTTAAAAAGGCTGAAAAACATAAGGCGCGTTGTAACTACTGTAATAAAATGTTAACTTGCAAAGGATCTTCTTCTTCTTTTTCCTGTTTATCCTCCAGGAATTATCGTTCAGGTATTACTTCAGAGGATGAGTGAGGATGATATGTATGAATGTAAATGAAGTATAGTCTTGTACAGTCTCAGTTCGACCGTTCCTAAGATGTGTAGATAATCGAAACCCAACCACCAAAGAACACCGGTATCCACGATCTAGTATTGAAATCTATATCTGCAGTACTGCATTTACTAGACTTAAAAGCTGTAACTCTCGACTTCCAAATCAGTTGATTTGGGAAGACGCGTTCACCACTAGACCAACCCGATGGTGCATTAACTTGCAAAGTATCATCTTCGAGCAGCATCCACCATTTAAAAACGGTCCACGAAAAAACAACGGACAAAAAATCACCCGATGCCGGCCCGAGTTCACAAAAACAACCCAGCATCTTTAACCTCTTGAAAAGGGAGTAGTTTAGAAGAAATTGTATCAAGACGCTGTCTTGGATGGATTATCCATTAATAGCATTATAACAAGATCGAGTCATTACAACTACGAGGCTATTCCTTACCGCAAAACAACTCTCGAGTAACGAATCTCATTTATTCATTTTACGAAACTATCAAAAGTGAAATTATAAATGAATTAGATTGCATGAAGAATGATGGGGAAAAAGTTTCTATAACTCTAGACAGACTAGCAAGAGAAATCGCAGATATTTGAATATCAACGTACACCACCTTGAAAAATATTTTAATTTAGGATTAGTTCCAACAGCAAGTTCTTGTGATGCTAAGACAACGTTAAAACTGGTTTCCGAGAAGCTAAAAATTTTTTATGTGGATCTAGCAACTGATATAGTTACGTCAACAAATGATGGTGCTACTGTTACGAAAAGGTTTGGCAAAATATCATCAATAATCAATCGACTGTGCTACTCACATGCCGTACACTTAGCAGTTACTGACATATCATATAAAAATAAAAACCTTGTTGAAACAGATTTAACTGCTACAAGTGAGAACTCTGAAAATAACGAGTCTCAGGCTGACTATGAGGCGTTAGACCCTGTTGACATGGATGATTATAGATTACCTATTCCTGTATTATTACATAATTACCAAAAACTTATTTCTCAAATAAGAAAAATTTTCAAATATTTTAGAAAATCCTCTGTCAGGAATAGCATTCTTCAGAATTATGTCAAACAGAAATCGGAAAAGAATTAAATTTGATTCTTGACTGTCAAACGAGATGGAATAGTTTAGAGGCCAAGTTAGAAAGATTTGTGCGCTTAAAAGAATGTGTTTTTTTTTACTCTGAATGATCTTTATACTTCTCACATGCGGAATAAAAATGAAGAAAAATATTGAAAAATTGTAGAGCTTTTTAAAGTTTTAGGTCCGATAAGATTAGCAGTCGAAGTCTTAGGTAGACAAGACGCGAATTTATTAACAAGTGAAGGCATGTTTGAATTTTTGTTTGGTGAATTAAAATATTTGAAAACTGAAATCAGTTGCAAGTTATTACACGCTATAGACACGAACTGAAGAAATAAGAAACACGGGATTAGTAAGATTTCTCATTTACAAAATTCACAGACCGTTTGGACAAAATCTTCTAGTAAATTTTTCCATTGGCTACAAAAACTGACATTATTAAGTTATTCGGACAGATATTATCAAGATTATTCTACAGAAGATGACTGCGACATTAAAAAAAGTGACGAAGAAGAAGATCAAGACATATTATCTATGATGAAAAATTTTATTGAAATTAGCAATAAATAAATATCTGCAAGAACTTCAAGAAGTGACTTCCTCTAGTCCTCAAACATTAAAGGAGCTTTTGGTGTTAAGAAGCTACAAATAGAACAACAACAAAAAATTAGATTTATTATTTAATGCTTTACAGACAATTAAGCCCAATTCAGTAGCAAGCGAGCTAGTTTTTTCTATTTCTGCTAATTTTGTGTCCAAAATAAGGACACGACTAAGGAATAAATCCATTGACGTTCTTTGCTTATTAAACAAAGAAAGAAGTAAAATAATAATTTACATAAATATAAAACGCTTATCAATTTGTGTGAATTTTTACGGGGATTATTTTGTTAATTTTTTATTTTAATAATTTTATTACCTTATGTTTTCCTTTTTTGTATTTTTGAATTATTATAAATTTAAAAAAAATTATCAATTTTAAGTTGTAAATATGCCATTTTTTTATCTGTAAAAATTCAAAACCAGTTTAAATCGGTTTCATGGAAAAGTTAAAATCCGAAAACCGGTTTTTGTATAAACATTAATACAGCATGTCCCATATAAAACGCAACCCAACCTTATATTGGTAGGTATTGAAATAATAAAAAGGCATGTGTAAATGAATTTTTATTATTACCATCCATTACCTTACATTAGAGTAAATGTTGGAAGTGGCCGCCATCTTCTTGAATACAAACTTCAATTCTTTTTACAGCGTTTCTTGCAACTTTTTTCAAAGTTTGTGGCTGGATATTTAATACTGCTTGTTCAATATTGACTTTCAATTGTTCAAGTGTTCGTGGTTTGTTGCTGTAGGCTTTTTCTTTGAGGTAACCCCGTAGAAAAAAATCCGCCGCAGTCAAATCTGGAGATCTTGGTGGCCACAAGCCTCGACCGATAACACGATTACCAAAGAATTCCTCGACGAAATCACATGTTGTACCTGCTTAGTGCGATGTGGCACCGTCATGCTGTAGCCAGCAATGTCTGTCTTCCTCTTCCAAGAGTGCAATGAACCGAAATAAAATATCCTGATATCGTTCTGCATTAATGGTGTACTCGAAAAAAATAGGACCGATTATTTTCTTCCGCGATATCGCGCACCACACGCCCAACTTCTGCGGGTGTAATTGTTTTTCGTGATAAACGTGGGGATTTTCAGCACTCCAAATTCTACTGTTTTTGCTGTTTACATAGCCATCCAAATGAAATCGTGCTTCATCTGTGAAAAATAACGAATCCATAACATTAATTCCCTCACGCACAAATCGACGGAACAGTTGACAATATTGTAGCCGTTTTCCTTTGTCGAGCTCAAAAAGTCGACGAACCGTTTGAATGCGATAAGGTCGTAATTGTAATTGTTCGGTCGCCTGATGAACAGTTGATTTAGACAAATTAATTTCAGCAGACAAACGTCTGATCGATTTATTTGGCGAGGCGAGTAATCGGTCTTTGATTTCAGTGACTGTGTCTGTATTCAAGACTGACGCAGATCTTTTGTGTTCCTTGTTATTAACAGAACCAGTCTCTCTAAATTTTGCGACTAACCTTAATACTGATTTTTTTAGGAGCTGTTTATCTAGGTATTTATGGCGAAACAAATCTTGCACTTCAACCACTGATTTCGTACTGAAGTACGACTCAACAATGAAAACACGTTCATCTAGCGAAAACACCATCTTGTCTCTAGCAATACACTGAACGTTATGATTGCATTGTTGTTACTATCAGTAGTGTTCTACTGCGTCGCCGCGATGTTCAGATGTTGGACGAGTCTATTTCAGTAACGAGTAAGGGAGTAAGCTTGACTTTTGAAATTTCATGGATGAGTGATTGATGGGTTGCGTTTTATATGGAACACCCGATATAAACCAACGTTATTATATTAATATAATATTACCATTGATAATGGATAATAATAATTAATATGAATAATTTATATGTATTACGTGTGTAATATGTACTTATACCTTTATTCTTAAATAATACTTGCGTGTGTATATACAGAAAAAAAATCAAATGTATATATTGCATTATTTTCTAAATAAAAAGTTTTTGAATTCACTTTCTTTTCTTCTCCGATGGAGACTGTTTGTGTTGGATAAATTAAGATAAAAATTTTCAAATTTTAATAATACGACATTAACCAAAATATGGGGAGGCCGTTGGAGCGGCAGATAAACTCAGGTCTACTTTGGCTCTAAAAATACAATCATGAATTCTAACACCGAATTAAGTCTCTTTACTCTCCTATTTACTTTTAGTTCGAATCGAAGTAAGAGACTGAGATAAGAGAAGACGAAAAGAAAAGATTGACAAAATCCTGCGAATTCCTACAAAGAAAAGAATTATTTAAATTACACAAATTATAAAAGTAATGGATGAATATTATATCCATTACTTTTATAATTTATGTAATTTAAATTTTTTTAAAAATTTTATTGCATTCAACCGCATCCTACAAAAGAGTTACAATTTCACTTTATTTTTATATCACCTAGCAATATGAAAAGGTATAGGTATATAAACTATAAGAACCTGAAAAAAAATCAGTTTATTTTACCCGAAGATAAAAAGAGACAGCTTGAATGGGAAGGTTTAGTAATTTGAGTGCTGGAGTGGGAAGCAGAAGCGGATAAGGCAGGGCGGCATCAACATTAATAAATCGGTTCAGTAAAGGGTTAACTTCGGGCCAGTGAGCACCGGGAGTTGACAATAGAGACGACTGGGTAAGCTGAGAATCTTAACGTCGAATTGATTCGTAAGAAAACATTTTAGTTCGCCACCAGGTATACGGAATCGGAAGGCCTGATCGGGGTGGTCGGTTTTGGCTTTAAAATTGTTATGAAAAAACAGTTTGTGTTCGCCAGGAGGCGGCTAGAACTGCTGCAGTGGTAGGACGGCCGAATTCATTGAGTCGAGTCTAATTTCTAATCTACTGTCTTCTCGGGATGATGTCTGAATTTACGATGGTGGCGCTCTCGCCTGGTGCCTAGGTCAGAGCCTGCCGAACCAGAACCAGAAAAACGGGAGACTCATAACCGGTCGGGTTGGTGCACGGTTTCGGTCAGAATAAAGATCACTGACTGCTTGCGGCGACACAATTTCTGCACACTGGTTAAAATACAAGTCTTTGGATTAACCTGCTTCGAACAGATGTCGAGCCGTAAGTATAATGATATACTATTTACACAAATTAAAACTGCACCGAGGCTTTGACAATTGGAGACATATTCCAGGGCACACGTTCCACCAAGCGCACATTTTTTCAAATTAGATTTAAACGATACAAAATTATGAAAACTAGATTTTTTTAATTTCATTCCACTGAAAAACTACCATGATTACATCATTCTTGTAATATTTCAAATAAGAAGCGGGCAAAATAGAGAACCAGAGAGATATCGATCGAGCTGACTAGCAACTGACTGGGATTCCTATTTTGTCATTATAAAAAAATAAACATAAAAATGTCCTTAAAATATCACTGATTCACTGTGTTTTATCAGAATGTACAATTTTCTAAACTTTCCTTCAATATTCCTCTTAAAACCTCTCTTGAATAGTAATCTATTATTTATTTTCTCAGAATAAATGGTATAGAGTTACTAGTGAAAGGAATTCTATAATTTTATTATCTAGTATTTACCACGAATCATTGCAGAAGCATATGATCAAAATTTTTAACCCATTACGACGAAAAAAACACAAGTTAAAAAATGCACTCGTATATTTGTTTATCTTCGTTGAAATACTTTCGAAGGATATTACAGGATGATTTGACCTTCAAACCGTGGAAATTGTGTAAATATTAATTTTTAACACGAAGTCTTAAAGAATACGCTAAGGTATTATCGGCATAATAGTATTCGGATGTTACTGAAAATGTTATAATTCCACAGTTAATGTAACCAAGAAGAACGTTTTAACTTCCAAGTCGGTGCTCCGTTGTACTACCTCATTTAAATCAGACATCTTCTCGATAACTTTCCGAGATCGGTGGACTGGTTAGACAATTTCTTGAACACCTCGTTCAGTTCCTGACATTTAACGTCCTAATTTTTTTTTTATCAGAAAAAGCTTTAATTAAAAGTGGAAGGTAGTTGCTGTCCCATCTAATAATAATCTACGGAGTTCATAAATAGAATTACAGTCATACAGGTACAAAAGTGACTCGGATATATTCATTCAAGTGATTTCGAAGCGTTACATCAATTACAGCTAGGATTTTTGTCACTAACTAAAAGAATACTGATTGTTTTACATATATGAAAACCGTATATAGATTTTTTCGTCTATATAATGATATCCAAACTATTCTACATATAATCAACAAATTTAAATAAAGCTTCTAAAATTGTAGAATCCATTTTGAATTACTTTTATAATACCGCGCAAAATTTTGTTTGCTAAAAATCCCATGGAAATTTTTAACCTGTACAGAAAATGTATAAGTACAAATGTACCTTCCTGCGTTTCAGATTCTAATAAAAATAATCTCAAGAGAAATCCTGCAATTAAAAATAGAATCGTGCAATTTCTGGTGTTTCCTACTTAAACATACACTCACTCGTCAATATTAATCACTTTCAATACCCTTCATTAATCTTTGGTAATTCAGAGCATTCAAGTAGTAGCACACTGAATGGTGGCGCACACTGCACAATAATGTATTTGAAAACCGGAAATATTATGGTTTCCTTTCGACAACTGATTTTTTTTTCACTACCATTTCAACTATTTCTTACTAAAGAAAATACGTTTTTCCATGTATGAATCCTGTAGCTCAATTGAAATTCCAACACCGCTTCCCCTTGTTGGAATGATTTGATACCGTTCTCCCCTTATTTCTGTTCCGTGCTGATCTTTTATTCTCGACATACGAGTATTTCTTACATCCAACGTTTTCAGTAATATACTGTGATATATCTTCCAGTTTCATGTTTTATACAATAATTTTTACAATCTATTACAAAATTAATTATGTCAAGATGTCTTTATGATTCACCGATCTTAATCTTCTCTTTACAGTGCATCGCAATAAATTACGATCTTGTTATTTGTTCATCTTGTGACCTGCACTTCGAATTTTCAACCAATCTAATTTTCAACATCTTACAATATCACATTTGAAATAGCTCTGTTTTCCTTTCTTATTTATATGGTCCTTGTCTCGCTCATGAAGTGTTATCCTCCAAGAATTTTTTTTTAATTCCTAGATCTATACTTGAATTTTATATCATCAGACTTCTTTTTTTTATGAAAACTTCACTTATTTGAAACAGCCCTTTTTGAGTATTTTTATTTTTGATCCATGTTAAAAATTTACAACACAATTAACGAGTAACAGCAACTTCAAATAGGATACGTTTCCCTATTTTTATATGTAATTTCTCATTATCATTCTTCTTACCGTATTTTTATTATTATCTTTGATAAAATTAGTTATTTTTTTAAATTAAATTCTTTCCGAACAACGAATCGATACCGTTTGGTAAATTTCTTCTAATTAATTTTTTTCTACGTTAACGTCATCAACGAATTATGTTACTTTTTCCACTTACTGCATTGTTACTCTGTTCTCAAACATTTCTTTCACTTCCTTCATCGGTTCTCTTTAAACAAGTTAAAATAAAACGTGGATAGATTACATCCTCGTCTCAATTCTTTTTAAATTACATTATCCTTCATCTTTTACTCTTAAAGAAATCTGATTTTTTTTCAGACTTTAAGTAAGGCTTCTAAATAAAACAGATTAAACAATAAACGTAACGACAATAAAACTACTCGCGCAAGCTTGTTATAACCATTTAAAAAATAACAAAAGTTAATTAAAAGCATAGGAAAAGTAGTACGAAACTGTGAGTAAGATATCCAAGAAGTTACAGAACAAAAGAACAGTACAATACACGGGAAAGAAAGACACAGGAATCGATGTAACTGGATCGTATAGGTAAAATATGTGATACGGATTTACATAGGAAAAAGATCAAACAAACTAATAAAAGTGAAAAGGGGGCCATAACAGTAGAAAAGAAAGAACAAACAATTAAGTTTACTGAAATTGGATGTCATATATTGAAGAAAACTGGACGATTTCTATCAGAAACACACTCTACACAGGGGAAAAGATAACAAAATAAGATAAAATTTAACAAGACAAGACGATAAGGTAAAATAATACTATCAAAATTCTCATATCCTATCGGTCATGTACAAAAACTTATGAAGCTAAAACAATATTGAGTTAGAGGTATCCCGCTCGGACAGGATTTTAGTCCTGAATTTACAGAAACTGACAACAGGAATATTTAGTTACCATAATATTTCTATGAGAAATGTAGAAATGCCGCTATAAAAGGCAGTAGTATTTTATAAAAATATATTAATATTTATTGTTTATTTATACAGGCACTTCCGATATCAAATAGATTTATTTATTTATTAAATAAATAAAATAAATTTTATTTAAATCAACAATAAAATAAGGCCCTTATATCCTGTCAGTTATCTACAACAGTCGATGAGAATGAAAAAGCTTGTTATAGAAGAATCATAACTTACGAAATCACTCGATAGGGAAAATTCAGCTTTATTCCGAATTAAAATTTGTAGCCTACTTTTCCGCGCTATTCTTGCAGTTAGAATATACGAGGTGCGACAATAAAGTAATGAGACTGATGTGAAAAAAATGTTGCTTACCGTTTTAGTCATGTTTAGTGTTGTCTCCTTCAAAGTAGTTCCCCTCTGATTGCACACACTTATTCCAGCGCTTCTACCATTGATGGTAACATTTCTGGAACTCATCTTCTGTAATATCCTCCAAGACCCTCGTCACAGCTTTTTGGACATTTTGTGTTGTTTGAAAATGGTGTCCCTTGACCGCCATTTTGACTCTTGGAAATAGAAAAAAGTCGCACGGAGCGATATCTGGTGAATAAGGTGGCTGTGGTAGTACTGAAATTTGTTTTGAGGTTAAAAATTGCTGTACTGACAGAGCAGTATGGGATGGCACATTATCGTGATGCAGAATCCAATTATCAGCAATGTTGACACGGACACGAAGAACTCGTTTACGAAGTCTTTCTAAAATTTCTTTGTAGAAATATCGGTTTACTGTTTGTCCAGGAGGCACCCACTCTTTATGAACAATTCCCTTGGAATCGAAGAAGCACACCAACATGCATTTCACTTTTGACTTTGACATGCGAGCTTTTTTTGGTCTGGGTGATCCCTTTGAGCACCATTGCGAACTTTGGCGTTTTGTCTCTGGATCGTACTGAAAAAACCAACCTTCATCACCAGTGATAAAACGGCTCAACAAATCTGGATTGATTTCCGTTTGCTCTAACAGATCGGCTGCCACATTTTTCCGTGTTTCTCGCTGTTGTTGTGTGAGATTTTTGGGGACAATTTTTGCACAAATCTTTCTCATACCAAGATCTTCAGTTAATATTAGACGAACCGTTTCTCGATCGATGTTGAGTTCTTCTGCAATCATTTTCACGGATAATCTTCGATCAGATCGTACGATTTCACGCACCCTGGTCAAGTTGACATCTGTTAGTGAGGTTGACGGTCGTCCACTGCGGTCTTCATCTTCAACATTCGTTCTGCCTTCACTAAAAATTTTATGCCACCGAAAAACTTGAGCTCTTGACATAACCTCCTCTCCAAAAGCCTTCTGAAGCTTACCGTAAGTTGTCGTCGCGTTTTCACCCAATTTAACGCAAAAAGAAATGGCATACCGTTGCGCAATATTTTGCGGTTTCATTTCTGTTTCGTGAGACAAACACGTGTTCACTTATTACAGCACAACTCACGACTGAGCAGTTGCATCAATGTGCCGCTTGGACTAGAAGTATCTTATAGACCAAGGTCAAAGATGGTGTGCCTACGCAAGCTGCAGGGTTGCCACATCTTGCAAAGAAAAATCAGTCTCGTTTCTTTATTGTCGCACCTCGTATGTAAGAATTACGGGAGATTGTACATAAAAAAATACCCCGTTTTATATCTACATTTTTGGTTGAGCAATTCAATTTCCCGTAACTTCTTAAAAATTATATATATAAAAAAAAAAAAAAAAAAAATAGCGTTTCAGTACAGTTAAGAAAAGTTCTGTTTGTCGTTAACGATAGAAAATTTCTTTCGCAACTATATTTTAATAACGCTGTAATAGTAAATAAATATTTTTATAATTTCAATTTACTGCGGAGTAAAAACGATAATACTAAAACCAATCGTTGAAATTTTTTTTAAATTTCAAGTATTAGTATTAATATTTATTATTAATATTTTATACAAATATTCAGAAAAATAGGTTAATATTTATATAATCTACTAATGAAATTATGTAACGTTGAAACTGTTGTAACGCAAAACAGGCGAAACATTTGATACTCGCCGTGCGTAATTTGTCATAATTCATATAAGTTTTCTATAAAAAAATCAACTTTCATTAATAACAGGGATAAAAATAAATTTCTTTACGGTAAAACTCTATTTTTTTCAACAAGAGGACCACAAATTATAAGAAACGCTTTCTTCCGTGTTGACTGCTATAAACACACAGCACAAACAACATTATTTTATAGAAAAAACCAAAATTGACCTATTTAGGCTTAATTTTATTTAAACTAATGTTTTATTTTACATACGGGGTTTCCTTATGTCCTTAATATTTGTTTGTATGAGCCGTAATTTGAAATTCCTCGACCTGTATGTAAAAAAATTAAGATACACAATATGGTCCATTTGCGTTTTTACTTTGGATTATTCATCCGTGATTGAGTTCTTGTGTAATGTGAATATTTCTTTTAAATGTTTGATTAAAGTTTGGTGAATAATGAACAGCTAACAATAAACCTGAAATAATTCGATTTGCTACACGTATTCCTAGCGATGGACCAAAATACCATAACGATAAACCTGAAATAATTTGAATTGCTAACATATTTCTAGCAATAAACCAAAATACCGTAATTAAAATTTTATTAGTTTCTGGGCGTAAATCGCAATATTTTAATCTTATTGTGTTATCTTGTTAATGTTTTGTTTCAGATTTATACAAGTACATTACGGGAGCACTACATTGTTTATTCAATAAAGTTGGTTTCAATACAAGAAAGGCTATATGCTGCGGTTAGTTGAAACACTTTCCTGATAATATTCAGAGAATTTTTAGGACGAATACGTAAAGTTTTTAGAAACTGACCAGGTAGAGAAGAGTAAAAACAGTGAAAGACCGTCAGTCAATGAAGAATCGATTGAGGCGATTTGAGATTTGTTTTGAGATTGTTCATTTGATTACCCGGTCAGTGTGACAAGTTTCACGGCAATTACAAGCCAAAGTTTACGATACATAAAAGTTGCGTTTCCGCAACTCTTTTGTACTGATCAGTACAGTTTTACTGACGATGCACCGTTTTATGTTAGCGGGATAGTCGGTAGACATAATAAGCGTATTTGGGGATCATATCCGCTTGCGGTTAGAGAGAATATCAGGGAGAACCCTAACTCGATATTCGGTGTGGCTAATTACACAATGAGATAACGGAAAACCTTCCTTTTTCCATGAAAAAATCCGTAAACTCGAACATGTTTTTATACAGATTAATTAATTATGTATTTTCCAGTTCTAAAACAGTCGAATGTTATCTTCCAGTCGATGGAACACCTGCTCTCTGGGCTGATATCGTTCCTGACAATGACTACTTTTCCAAAATTGGATCGGCAGGGACAGGCCGATTTCTTGGCCTTCAGTCAAAACCCTAATGAATTTATTTTTCTGGGGTTTTATTAAAGACACTGTTTCCGCAACTAGTGTTAAAAATTAAGACACCCTGAGAAAGCGAATCATATCCGCAATCGGAAACGTAACACCGCAAATTCTGGAAAATATACGCCGAGAGTTAGTGAATACCATCTTCGTGCCACTAGGGACGCGCACATCAAGGTTTCTTAAAATGTAGATTTTAAGTATATGTCAGTAAAAATTGGTTAAACCATCTTAATTAATAAAAATTATAAAACACATTGTAATCAGGCCAATCTTTTATGAATACCTTAATATTTACAGTATATATATCTATCTTACAACATATATATCTTCCTTTTAAAATTTACAATAACTGCTCGAAATTTTTTAAACGACAGTTTGAGAATAAATTCGTTTACAAAAATCAATTTTGTTTAACTGTTTTGGGTAATCAAGATTTTAATTTTAAAATAAATTTATTTAATATGATGAATTACTTCAAAGCAAAAAAATTAGCGCTCACGAATGATACGAACTTAATCGTTACAATAACATTAAAATTAATCTGAGTCGGCAGCACGTAATGAAATTAAATAAAATTTCAATTGAATGCTTCAATAACAAACGGAAAAGGGTGCGCTGCAGTTCAGAAATTGGAATTTACGATCTAATTTCATCTTTGAACAGTGAAAATATCATCATCATTTCCAAGAATATAAGAAGAAACTGCCCCGAAGCATCAGCAAAACCACACGAATGAAAGCGTGAACATTGTTGGGTCTATAAACCTTTTCAAAAAAAGAAGAACAATATCAAAGATATAACAAAAGGAAAAGTTGAAAAAGTAGTTATCCAATATTAACATGAAAGTAATTTTTTCATATTCTGAGATGCTTATCTCAGAAAAAAAATTAAATTTTTTCTTATTCGTTCGTCTAATTACATTGCCATCATAGACAGATATTAAAAAATATTTTATTAGACATTTAGATTAAAAAAATGTCGGCAAAGGGTTAAAAAACTTTCCCGGCAACGTCCTTGACAGGCCTTTAATTTCAAATAAACCACTGGGTTTTTAAATATTAGTGACTATTATTTTTACTTAAATCGTTCAAATAAATTAAGAGATATAAATAAGAACGATTTTGTAAACAGTTTTAGAAATCGGTTTCTACAATGTTTCTAGAGGTTCTGGCGATATTTCATTAACAATGTTATCTCGTGTAAAAATTAAAAACCAGTTTTATATTTCCTTTATAAAGGAGCATTTTACTACATCTCGCGCGTTAATATAAAAGCTGTTTAATGATATTAAAAATAAAAAGTCGGGTACTACCTTACCACCCGCTTGTCTGTAGGGGGCAGACTGGACTTATGTATGTAGTCTCTGTTTTATGCCTATTTTCATACATAACTTTTACGTTCCACTACAACAATTTCAATCACATTGCAGCTGTTAATCAACCGATTTGAATAAATGAAGTGTCATTTTGTTCAAAATAAAAAGCTAAACAATTTATCTGATAATATAACTCGATACAACTAATAATTACGGAACTATTATTAATAACTAAAAAAAATTAATGGCGACCATTTTGAAATTTTCAAAGGTAAAATTTGAAAACTTGTTTATTTTGTAGATGTTGGTTACATAAACCAAATTCCATTAAAACATCTCAATCCGTTCTTAACGTATGCATTTTTATTGAAAAAAAAAACACAAAGTGGGGAACAGAGGAAAAATAAAGCGAGATAGAATAACTACTATTTGCATGACTTTTTTTGTTTATTCTGATGACCTGAATCAGTCCCTTAAATTTTGCCAAAATTTCAGGAACTCTGTCGGGTTAAGAATAAAACAAATCTGAGCACCATAATGTCCCCGTGTCTGATGAAATCGAAAATCAGGCCAAAACTAGTGTGTGTTTGTACATATATATATTTTTTAATTTAGGGCTTTGTAGACCGCATGAACAACTTTACGAATGATTTTTATTTTTCAGCTTTTTACTCCTTTAAGTTTTAATTTTTTGTGAATGGAGGAGTTTTCTATCCTCAGACCACTCCAAGTTGTAGACTTGTTTTGTTATTTCTTGAAACCCACTGAAATTCTTGATTTTGTCTCGAAACGTTTTCCGGTCTTGTCGTTAACTCATCGGAGACGTTTGATAATTCTTTTATAATTTATTTCTGTATTTAACAAGCTAGATATAAATTTCTTCAATCAATATTTCTAAAATGGCAAACGAAGCGCTTAAAAAAAATTGTTTTCAATAATCGTATAAAAAATTTCCCTTACAGATGTCATTACCATAATATTGTACCGGACAAAAATATTCCGCACAATAACAAGTAATACTAACAATTTACCAGAATCGTATGAATTGTTATAAGAAATTCTGCTTTGACATGTGAGGTTTAAAAAGTTTTTTTTTTTGTCGAGACTCCTTTTTATGATAAATATTTCAGATGATTCTCAAAACAACAATATTATCATAAAAAGAAATATATTTTTTGCGTGTTTCAGAAGTGTAAATTACTAAAAAGAGACCAACTAGAACCACAATACATAATAATAACTCGGTTTAAACACGTAAACTGAACTAAAATCATTTACAGTAAGGTAAAAATTTCGATCGTACGAGCAAATCTGATGGAAAAGCCATCATTTTCAGAGTTTAATGAAATCCTATTTAGTGAAAACTAGTACGTCCAACTGCCTATCTGTCTAATAAAAGGTATAGTCGATCCATTTAATTAGAAATTTGCAACTTGGTAAACGAGTACAATTGATGGCGTAAAAAGAAGATTCTACGACGTCAAAATTTTCGTGTTTTAATAAAACTGTGTAATTAAAACTTTCAAGAATTTTAATATAGAGTGTTTTCCGTGTTTAGAGATTATTTCCGTGTTTTTAAGAGACATGTTAAAAATTCCACTACTAATTTCACAATCATCCCAAAAAATATGAAAAAAATTCACAAGTTAAGTGGTGGGATTGTTATTTATAAAAGGCGCAGAATAAAAAGTTAGATTTTATAAAATTATATATATAAACGATCAGAGAAACATTTATTTTTATGGAATCTGAAAAGTATTCGAAGAATCGATTCCTAATTTTTTGTTTTTTTAAGAAATGAAATCTGATCTGGAAATAAGTTTCATAAAAAAATTTTAAACATTGTAACAAGACCGGCATAACGGACCTGAATAACGGATTCCTGCCAATTAAGAAGAAAGTAGTAGAAAATATAATAATGAACGGAATCCAGAAGGGGACTAAAAGGAATCCTTTTCCTAAGGCTAGCAGGTTCCCGTTTACAATCGTTCTTTGTAATACTGCCCAACGACACACCTAAAAACAGATGTTGTTCCACGAGAAGAAATACAGGACCAGAGTAGGAAAATATGGGAATATGAAAGGCTCGGAAAATGTTTCTCACGCTTCAACTTGGATCGGGTCCTACAGGTCAAGAGGATAAGAGTATAAATACTCCAGGGAAGACGAGTTGAAATCAGTTCTAAGCGAGGAGTTATGTGGGTTTGAAGCGAGAGTATCCTGCGAGGAGTCGGCGAGTCAGTGAAGTAGCGAATCTCTAGCGCGTGTTTGTACAACGTGTGAAGTGACGCCACAAGCATTTCGAGAGAACAGCGGGAGACCACAAGGGTTGTTTGGTGATTTACTGTGAGACAATTAGTGAAAGGGATTAAGTATTTATTTAATTCAATCATAAACTACAGAGTAGTATTATTGCTGAACAGCAAAGGTATGTGCAAGAGAATAGAACAAAAAGAACTTTAGACCAATCTTAGCTTCGCAGTAATACAGGACTAATAAAAGTGTAAATATTAGTGATCATTATAATGCCTTTTATAAATTAAACTTAAATTCTGGTTTATACGATTCACTACCTCTAAATAAATCTTGCCCACTACTTTAAATTCTTTTCTGTATGTAATCACTCTTCATTATTATTATTATTATTATTATTGTTGTGGTTCTGATTATTATTATTTATTTATTTATTTATTACTGTCGTTTATTACGAGGGTCATTCAATAATTAAACAGACAAATAGCTATACAGCAAAAATGGTTAATTAAATACAATTTTTTTGTTCACTTTTCCACGTAATCCCCACCAACTTCTCTGCACCTGTCCCATCTTTTTACAAGTCTCTTATCCCCTCACCGAAGAATTCTTTACCTTGTTCTCGAAACCAGTTTTGCACTCTTTTCATTACCTCTTCATCTTCGTTGAACTTGATGCCACGCAAAGCCTCTTTCATCGGATCAAAAGATAAAAATCCGAAGGGGCTAGGTCAGGGCTGAAAGGATGAGGTAGAAGCTCCTAACCCACTTTACCAATGGTTTTCAGCGCCAGTTGTGCCGTATGTGGTTGAGCGTTGTCTTGAAGAAGAAGCACGTCTTTCCTCTTCAATGCGGGCTTGACTTTGTTCTCAATCACGGCTAAGTAGTATAGGCTGTTGATAGTGCGTTGCTCCACCAAATAATCACAGAAAATCGGACCATATGCACTTCAAAAGAAGGTTAACATGACCTTACCAGCCGATGGCTGCGTTTTGAATTTCTTACGGACAGGCGATTTAGGGTGTTTCCACTGCATGCTTTGACGGTTGCATTCGGTACAAAATGATGTATCCAAGTTTCATCACAAGTTAAGATCCTAATCAAAAATGCGTCTCAGGTCGACCGCTTCTGAGGAGTGTGGTTAATTGAAACCCAACCACCAAAGAACACCGGTATCCACGATCTAGTATTCAAATCCGTATAAAAATAACTACCTTTACTAGGATTTGAACCTTAGAACTCTCGACTTCGAAATCAGCTGATTAACGATGACGAGTTAACACTAGACCAGCCCGGTGGGCTAAGCACACTGTGGGAACACACTTTGCACAAGTCTTACGGTAGTTAAGTCTGTTTTGAATGATGGAATGAATTGTGCCAACACTTACTCGACATTTTTCAGCAATTCGTTCAACTGCAAGTCGTTGGTCGTCTTGGTTAAATGAATCAATACGAGAAATCTAACGCCGCGGTCGACAATGATACCGGACACCCAGAGCGGTGCTCGTCAGTTACGCTTTTACGGCCACTTTTAAACTTTTCCAACCACAGGTAAATTCTTACACGGTTCATGCAACTACTGCCATATTGTTTGTTCAACTGAGAGAATATTTCTGACAGTTGTGCACTTGCCGAAAGTAAAAATCGGATCACAGAATGGTGTTCTTCAAAAGCACTTTCTTCGAACGGACACGCCATCCTAACTAAGACTTTAGAGGTTATTTTATGTAAATATTAATCGAACAGCTGACTAACACTCTTCGCAAGGTTGCCAACTAACATTTACAAAAGTTTTAATTGCCTCCGTTAAGCGTTTCCTTCACAAACAATTATTGAATGACTCTCGTATAATTACTGCTGTCGTTATTATTAATGATTTTTCTTATTTTATTTATGTTTTTAAACTAATATATTGTAATTAAATAAAAATTTTAAATTGTTAACCTCTCAATATTCTGAACGAGCCGCGAACATTTTACTGTGATCAACGGAGATTATAAGAGTGGGTTTAACCTGGAAAAATTCGAAGGTTTTGAAATCTGTAGTTTTATTAAACTGAGGCCCCTAAATAATATAATAAATATTGTACTTCTTAAAGCAATCGTAAATGTCAAGGAACATCAGTTATTCACAGTTCATTGCCTAAAATCTATTTAAGCAAAAATATCAATAAAAAATTATTTACAAAAACCTTTTTCCACAATGTCCTACTAAAACCCATTTATGTAAAAAGCGAGTGAAAAACTAATACCGTTTACAGAAATCCACCATCTACTTATTGCAACCGTTCTGTGATTCCACATCAAAATTCCGAATTTTCCCATATAAAATTTTTAAGTGAATTTCCCAAAATGTAAATCAAAGATATCAGGAAATACCGTATTTATTTGAGTACCCCCCGCCACCGATATGCCCCGCACCGAAAATCTATAAAAAAAAATCGAGTATATATCGGTATTTTAAAGTGTAACAGATATGATAAAAAAATACGTAAATACGAAAAAATATTCAGAAAGTAAAGCATTTTTTGTTTACGGTAAACTTTTTTGTTTACGGTTTTGTCGTTCATTTAAATTACAATATTAATATTACATTAATAATTAATTACCGTAAGTACTAGTTTAGTTCAGTAGGCCAGTAAAACGAAAAGAAAGTATCATGTTGAAAAGGATCATTTCAATACGCTTTTTATTTTTAATTATTCACTGTCACTGTCAATATCTGTAGAAGTGTTACCGGTAGTCTCCACGTTGCTCTGCTAAAGATGATCGTCTTCATTACAATCAAGTTCATTAGATATTCCGCATTTTTTAAAACTTTTCTTTACTAATTCCGTGGAAATACCTTCCCAAGCATCTTTTATCCAAACACAAATCTGATTAAAATCTGGGCGTTTGATTCTTCCTGTAGGCGTGAGAAAGAAATCTTCACTAGCCATCCATTTACTGTACAGTTGTTTTAATGCAGATTTGTACGGTTTATTACTTCAGACATCTAGTGGTTGCAATAGAGATGTCAATCCGCCTGGAATTATTACTTGCTCTGTCATACCCTTTTTTAAAATGTCTTTCACTTTATCAGTGGTATGCCCCCGATAACTATCCATTACTAGCATACCGGTATTTTTTTTTATTACGTAAATCTCCTGATGGCTTTTGCCATACACACCTGATCCAATCTAAAATTAAGGTTTCGTCCATCCAACCTGATTCCTGTGCTCTGACAATAACTCCATTTACCTGTACGGTAGGAAGAGTTTTTCTTTTAAAAACAATGTGGAGGTAATTTTGATCCATCAGAAGTAATGCAAAGCATAACACTTCACCTTTGTTTTTCATTACCACCAGTGCGAATCGTAACACTTTTTTCACCTTTTTTGTTTACGGTTTTGTCAAATGGCATTTCAAAATATACGGGGGTTTGATCAGCGTTTCCTGTTTGAGAAGGCAAATAGCCTTTATCTTTGCTAAGATTTATTATGAATTTGTGAAAATGTAATATTATTTGTTCATAAGCGTCTGGAAGTCGTTGAGAATGGTCGTCTTTCGTCTTATTGACAAATCATTTCGTGCAAAAAATCGTGTTATCCATCCACGGCTTGCTTCAAAATCAACTTTATTCAATGATTTAGCGATTTCACGAGCATATGATTGACAAATTTCTGTCGTGACAACATAACCGCATTTCCTTTTTTCCATAACAAAGCAATACAATTTTCTTTCTATGTCTGTGTATTTTGGTTTTAAGCCAAGAAAAGTCCTTTTATTACCAGTGCCTTTCATCAGAAGTTGCTTCTTCTTACGCCAGTCTCGAATGCAGCTTTTATCTACGTCAAATTTTCTTCCTGCCGCCCGATTTCCAATTTTTTCAGCCTCTTCTATAACGCGCAGTTTTTCATTTACTGTAAAAGATCGTAGACGCTGTCCTTTTGTACTCATTTTAATGCCGTATTTAAAATAAATCACCGTAAACTTTACAAGATAAACTAAACAGAAAAAATGCACATAACCGTCCACATATACAAACAGTACAATGACTATGGCGAATAGACAAGACGACGATGGGTAACTGATACTGTAACTGTAGTGTGATTAGAACCGGATGCAGCCTATACAGAATGAATCAGTTGTATAAAAATACCCTAACTTCGTTCCTATCGATAATATGAACAGAATGTTAATAATTAAGCATGTTTTCTGTATAAGCGGCATCCGGTATTAATAAACGAAAGCCTAATGTAACTATATTTATGTGATTGATCTTTAGGTACTTCTAAGAAAACGTTTACTTTACATAAATTATCCTAGCTAAAGGCTAGGTTTCAAGTAAGCCCCGCACCCTTACTTTTTCTCTCCAATTCCAAGAAAAAAGTGCGGGGTACTGGAATAAATACGATAGTTTTTTATAATTTAATTCATTATTTCAATAATGCGTAAATACAAACATAAAAATATATAATAGCAATCAAAAAACAAAAAATGTAAATGTACTTTATATACATTACTTACATAACATTGTAATAAATAGTTATATAATATCGTAATTTATAGAACACTGATATATTTAATTACCATAAAATATTAAATAGTTTTAACAAAAGTAATAGCCGTATAATCAAAAACAAACCTAAAAATCAGACAGATGGTAAACGAAAAATTAACTTTTAATTAGAAATGATACTAAAACTTGGTTTGAATCTGCAACAATTGCTGAAATAATCCAATATTTTTACATAAACCAAAACATAAATAAAATTTAAGAACGAAAATAATCATAATTATTATTTAATCTATTCCACAATTAGTTTCAACACAATTAAGAGGAAAATCGTAATTATAATATTTTTGAAATTAGACGGATAAAAAACATCTTGAGAAGAGAATTCCACAATGAAAGATTATTTGACGGTAATACTGAAAAAAAATTGTTTAACCTTCAAGCGGAAATAATAATAATAATTGATCTGCAGTCCAACGTTTAGTATTTTCGATTACACTGCAAACTACTCTCAATGTTAGGCATTACTAAAACGTTTTTTAACGAAAAAATAAATCAAGTGACCAAAATACAATATACTTAACTTACACAATAACTGAAAATTAATTACAATGACAAACTACACTAAATTCAAACCTCGATAAGAATAATTTCTAACAAGTAGGTGATTTTAAAGTATTAGAAGCGTTTGATTCATCTTTTGTTGAGATTACTTTTAACATAAGTAAGTTGTTTAACGCTATGAAAAAATAATTTTAGTAAATAATAACTATTGAATCGGTTTTTTTAAATTTATTTCCCCATCATTTTTTTCATAGTTCTAGACATGTATGCATTAAGCAGGACGTATCTAACTATTGTTACACAACTTTTTTAAAACGATCAATCCATTTTAGGAGTTTGGAAGTCCGTTTTAATCTTTGGTAACATTAACTAATCTAGGTTTATTGTGTAAATACCGAGAAGAAAACCAAGATCCCGAGTAGGTTTTCAGACAACCCCTATCAGATCACACCACCGAGACAGACCGGCATGAGTCATCAACAAACATTAGCCGAGATCGTGGACCATCAACAGGGTCAAAAAATATCTTTTTTCCTACCAACATCGATCCGATCGAAAATGAAGAAAGGATCAACGATATGAAAATCAGCTGTCGGTGAGAAAGCACGTTTATTCTCGAACGAGCCGTAACTCAATAAAAACAAGTCCACTCAAGAGGAAAGCTCAAGTCCCTTCCAGCCAAACTGCGAGCCCCCGCTCGGCCCAAAATCCCTTCAAAAAAGCCGGAGATTTTTACCCAGACAGAAGTTCAATACAGATCAAAGGAATTCACGTTGACCAATTTTAATATAAACTACAATAAAAATTGCGTTTTCTCAACAGACATCGGATTTTTTTTAAAGCGCAAAACAGAAAGGTTTTTGTCGCCTAAGAAACACACGCAACAGAATGCCATATTGCTTAAAAATATGAAAATTTTTAATAACATTTAGAGGAAAACCCTTAAAGAATATAAAAACAAAACAGATTTTCAATACACAAAAATGACACGGTCTATACATCTATATCTATAGTGTGTGTGAGTGCGAAAAAATAAAACTGTAATGAAGCAAATACAATCAGATAACTTAGGACAGCGTAATAAGTATACATTTTGTGAGTAAAGAAAGTAGGAGTTGTAAAAGTACGGTCGGTAACGGAAAACATTTTGAAATCTAACGGACATGAAAATCCAACCCTCACAAAAACATATTGCATAAGATACAATTGTAAAGAAAGTAACAATCGGATTAAAAAATAAACTACGTATATGAATCATCAACATATAAGGACTGTAAAGGACTGCAAAACAATTTAAACAGGAAACTAATTAAAACGTGAATAAAATATGATATCAAAAATTAGAATATTTTTTTTTTAAATTTCGGTACATCATCAACCAAAATAAGGCTAACTCTTAAGTGTTAGTGTTAACCTAAACGAGAGGCCGCAAACGGTAAACAATCGTGTAATGCAGTTACGCGATCTAAGCTTCATTCTAAGCTGCATCAGCTCCTTCATTGCCTGGAATTCCTACTCGGCTAGGAACTTAGCAAAAAATGGCAAATATATTGCCGTTACTAAGAAGAAAATACGACGCTTGGATGTCAACATTATACGGTGTATAGTGAATATATCATCAGACGAGCACTTTAGGAGGTTTTTAAAGGAACAATCTCATCCATCTCAGAAATAGAGTGGCGTGATCCAACTTAACAAAAAACAATTTGGGCAGAATCCCACCAGTATAATGGCCTAGCTATGATTATCACAACGGAAATTAAGTTGTTTCGTGCCTCTAGCAAATAATATCTTTCCTGGTATCCGATCCGAAAATATATTTTTAAACCACTACACTGTACAGATAAGTAAAAACAAATATTACAACGACTGTCTACAACGATATTACTCGTTTTACAACATAAAAACTACGTTTTTTTAAATAATAATATTATTAAATTTTTTATACGCACAACAGAAATACTATTTTTGTAGCGCTTCATTAAGTATTGACTTCTTTTTTTGTTTTATATTTAATTACTTTTATTAAACTATTTTTAAATTATCGTTTTTATGTACGTTTATCTTTGTTAAACCCCTTTTATTTACTAATGATGATAATGTAATAATCGAAATTTCACGGAAGTATTAGAATTTTATTTTTGCGAAGATTTTTCACCGATGTTAATATGAACTTTCCAAATCAAAAATGAGTGGCCATTAGATAACGAGACCGATCAAAAAAATCTGATCTATTTTAAAAGTCCAATTATTTCATTCACACCTTCTGCGTAAATAATTAACAATGTCACCGATCGGCTATTATAACAACTATTCTGTAGTTCCGTAGATTTTATATATAAAAACTGTAAAAGATAACCTAATTAATCGGGTATTAAAAAACGGTTAATCTTTTTAAATAAATTAAAATGGCCGTATTGATTGTTGTTAGATAATATAAATTAACGGTATTGTTTTTCATGAACAATTCCATCTGAAAACAACACCGACAAATAAATCCTAATTAAACAAACGGTGAATAATATAAAATACTACGAACAAACGAATAGAAAAAGAATAGCTGAAAATTTATTTTCATAGATATAATTAATTTAAAAAAAACTGTGATAATCCGAAGTCAGTTACAAGTAATTAAAATTTTAAACAATGTCCATCGTTTCTTAGTCAACACGAGTGGACCTACGTAAAACAAGATCTGGATACGCTTGTAATTTATTTTTTTATTTTTTTGCGAGGGGGCTTAAGGTATATAATTGTATATGCGTTTAAGACGCATTTTGTCAGTTAATGCTTGTAATTTATTTAACCAATTATATTACTACGTGTACTTTCTAACATCAAAATCTGACTGCAAATGATTTATTTATAAGTAACCATACCGATTGTAATTAAATTTGCTAAGACTACTAATGTAAAGAAGAAAAAAATCTATGAAATGGCCGATTAACAGATAACAGAGGGTTACTAAGAGGACATAAGAAAATAAATTACAGTATACATTGATTAGGCAATTAAAACGTTTTTTTACGTATCTAAATTCTACGCTCACCATTCATAAAAACAGTAATAATAAAACATTATGGTCGCATTAATTTATCCATCAATTTAGGTTTAAAAATAGTAGAATATGTAAAAGTTGACTCGCGTAGATTATTACTAAAAAAAAGTTATATATTAAAATATAGTGAAAAAAGAAAACATTCGAATAAGAAAAATGTGCCAACTTTAAAAATACAAATCTATAGATGTGACAAGATTACATTTTTTCATTGAAAAATAGTATTGATCGATCTCGCTTCGATGACGTACTGATTTAAATAGCACATACATTGAGAGAGAAAGATATCACTATGATGAAATATAAAACAAGAAACCAAAAGATATAAAAGTAAACTAGAAGAAAAAGATATAAGTAATACCTAAGAATTGATTAAACATAACAAATTAATAAATTTATAGTTTAACGTGAAAATAATTGTTTAAATCTCTGTTACAAAAACAATTAAAAACTTGATAATTCAACCCTTGAAATAATAAAAACTATGTAAATTTTAACAAAATATAAATAAATATACCATACGGATATGATAACAGAGCGAGGTATTGTTTTTTCAATAAATACATTATTGTCATATAATCAACTGTCACCGACACAAATTTTCTGAAACCTACCTCAAGCAGCATTTTTGAATACAAATATATACTCAAATTTGGCGATAGAGTTAATAAATGGCTTCGCGATTGCAGTATTTATTAAAATAAAACCAAAATCAGTAAATCTGATTAACAAGTTCGATAACCAGTAAGCGTCAGAGAATTTTGATTTATTTTTATATTAGGAAATATCGCTGTGGTAAACAATTGTAAAAAAAACAACAAAATAATACGTAGTATTTATCATTAAAAAAATCATTACAGCTTTGTAGTTTAAAAATAATCCTTAGGTTATTCAATGCTAGCGAATGACTTAATATAACACTGTAGCAAAAATATAAATAAAAACAAAATTATTAACGAGCAAAAAATAAACTAAGAAAACGAGAAAATAAATTATATCAGTGAAACTGAAATAAATTACATAAATAATCGTAATAATAATAAAAATTGAAGTATTACTTTTTCATATCCTTTTATGAACAAACTGACAAAGCAGCAAAGCCTACATTCACAATTTAATTGCAATAAAACACAGTTAACACACACACACAACAAACACTATACTATACAGTAGCTGCATTTAAATGTGCCAGAAGGTCAAAAATAACATCAGAGGACACAACCGATATAAAAGGAACGTAAAACATCCCCGCGCTGTTCGATAAGTCTGTGTGCAAAGCGCAATACTAAAGACTAGCACGACGGCAATAAACACAGACGACAGAAGTTCTGAAAAACAGGGGCGCCTGAAACCGATTTTCCCTTTTAGCACCACGAAATTTACCCGACAATTATATTTTTCCCCCTTTACCAAAAACCCATGATTTAATCTTTACGATTATAATTTCAAAAAAAGTTCATCCGATTGCCAAAAATAATAAATACAAAATTAACATTTCCCATATTCAAGAATTTATTTCCTATGATTTTGAACAAGTCATATGATAATAATTAAAACAGAAATCAACATCATTAAAATAAATATTTTTATAAAATTTATACAGGCACTTAATTTGAATTCCTAAAAAAAAAAAGAAATTCAGTGCTTCTACATCCAGAAGAGGGTTATTATTTGTGACTAATTAGGTCAACCGCAATTTCTTTGCTATGCTGAAAGTACATGCAATTATTTTTTTAAATAATAGCAATAACGACAGATTGCCTTAAAACTATTATTCTGTCGTAAGGAAATCTATTTATAAAATATAATAAATAAAAAAAAAAAAAAATTGTACGTTAACATCAAATAAGAGCTCCAAATAAGGTTGTTGAGTTAAGTACTCGAGTTTTAAGGCCTCAATCACCGTTCGATTTATTAACGATAAATTATGTCGCCCACATAAACGATTATAATGTAATTATACTGTTTGTCACCATCATAATCACGGCTAAGTATTGGGTTGTTATATTAAGAATGCATTATTTTAAACAGAAAGCAGTTTTAATTTTTTCACAAAATGGAGTAAATTAAGTTGTTTTATTCTATCTGTCCCAATATTTCTTACGGCCATGACATTATAACGAAAGGTACAACATACAACCGTCAAGTTTTTTTTTTTTTTTTTTTAGTAATGCTGTGCACTAAACTCGAAGTCTCTTCACTCTAAACAGAATGAAGAAGATGAGGGTTACTTATAGATCTTAATATTCATCCGCATTTTTTCTCAGTGAGCTAAACAAGCTGTTGAGTTACAGTATATTTGGCTTATGAAGAAAATTCAAAAGAAACCACTACTCCTCACTTCCAATAGTAAGCCTAGCATGGAATTTTTGTTACTCTTGAAGATGGCTGTGCCAATTTTATGAGAAACTGGTTTCGCGTACGATCCTCTTATGGGTGCATGCAGCACTTAACATACACACAACAAATAGCACATAGCCTGATTCCATATTATTCACAGTGCTTTCGGGAAAGAAAAAAAAATAGTTTGAAAATTTGCGTAAACTGTAAATAACAAATTTATTTAACGATTGAAAAAATATTTTACATGAATGTACTAGGATGATATATATGGGTGTAAATGGAGTATAATAGTCTTGTACAGTCTCCAGTTCGACCATTTCTGAGCTGTGTGGTTAATTGAAACCCAACCACCAAAGAACACCGGTATCCACGATTTAGTATTCAAATCCTGCCTTTACTAGGACTTGAACGCTGGAACTCTGGACTTTCAAATCATCTGATTTGGAGAGACGCGTTCACCACTAGACCAACCCGGTGGGTTACATGAATGTACTTGGGGGATTTCATATTCCCATAAGTCAAACTTAATTCTTACTCGGTAGTAATCTCTTTACGTCATTTTTCTAAATTATTTTCCTTAATTTTATCAAGATACAGGATTTCTTTCTGCCTTTTTATTTTGAACAAACAGCTTTTTTAATATTTTTATAAACGATCACTTTTTTTGTAAGTCTTCCCTATATTAAAAAAATCTAACGTGTTTAAATAAATAAAAAGAATTAAATAAAATTAAAGAATTATAAATTTTTTAATTCTTAAAATTTAAATTTACTTAAATCAGCACCAAATTAAGGGTAAATATGAAAGTGATATTGTTTTTAAATTCGCGCTGACCTCAAAAAGTCGGAATTTAAAGAATAAAAAGAACATTAATATTTAGTGAGTTTTATTATTTCGGTTTATTAATTGCATTTCAAAATACATAAAACTAAAGGTTTAATGTGCACACAGACAACACACCGCCAATCTTGGTTAGCTGACTGTTGACATACAATTTATATAGTCGTTATAATAAGAATTAATTTGGTAATTTTGTGATATTAAAAAAATGAACTTCAGATTCCATTTTTAGTAGTGTAATTTGTAGGGGCCTTTTAAAAAATGTTTTTGTTTGTTTTTTTATAATGATTTATTAAATAAACTTTACAAAATAATATTTTTAAATTTTCAATTACATTTCGATTTTTTGACATCGGCGCCAAATTAAAAACAACCATCAAAATCTTAATCTTTATTTCGCGCCGACTTCAAAATATCGAAATTTAAAGGACAGAAAAATTATTAACTTTTAAATTACTTAAAAGTAGAGAGGTTTTTAAGTTGTTTTTTCAATTATTTTAATTTACAATGTTTCAGTTTTATTTTTATTTAAAATACTGGTAGGTTTATAAGAATGCTAACCTATGAAAATAAACTATTTGATAAAAAAAGCTCAAAGACCAAAGAAACACTTTTCTAGATAAAAATAAGAGAATAAAGAAAAACGTCATAAACACGACTGCTACCGAGCGTAGTTTTAAGTTTTCCAACTAATTTTCGGTCAAAAAAAACTTTAATTCCAGAATTATATTATTATTATTATTCTTCCGAGCTGCCCAGTATTTCTTCATCCGTTCATATCTTGCTTTCTTTTCTTCATCCGTAAACACCCTCTTCGTTGTATTTTGTCGTTTGTCTGTCTTTTGTTTAAATCTAATGCTTTTGTCTTTTAGCTTTGTAATTTTTCCAGTTTTATTCTGTAGGTCAGTCAGGGAAATTCCCAATTCTTTCATATCCTCTCTAATTTCTTTGATCCATCCTACTTCTAGCTTTTGGAACCAGAGCTTTGCAATGATATTTCTTGACAGTCTTGTTTTCGGTGTCCTTATGAGATGACCAAAGAAAGAGATTCCTTTTTTCGCATAGTATCAGTAACAGGCTCTATTTCTCGATACACCACCTCATTTGGCACAATCCACCTATATATAATTATTAATTTGACTTAGTAATTGACTTTTAATTACAAACAGACCTAATACTTTAATTAGTAATGAGCCTAAGTAGCCCAATACATCTAGAAAAAGAGTAAAGAATATTAAAATAAATAAATATGGAGAAAAAAATTATTTCATAATTTTCTATTTTCTAACAGTTAAAAAATAGAAATAGTTAATTTACAGTAAAAAAACAAAAAAAAAATATATATATATAATATGGATATTCAAATATAGCACGATTAAAAAAAAAAGAAGACTGGCAGGATTTGGCATTTAATCGTATTTTTATAATGCAAAGATAATAAATGTTCTCTTTGTATGTGTATGTATATATACTCGTGTGTGTGTATATAAAGTTCGCCAAATTATTACATAATAGCAAAACAATCTTGAACGAGGCTTGGCTCCGGTGAAATTAAAATTAGGTCAAGTTCTGTGATCTGTTTAAATTATACAAATTTATTATCAATGACAAATGATGAGTGCGCAACGGAATTAATGACTTTTTAGTTTTATGATAAAATAATTTTTCTTGATCGACTAAGGAAAAGGAAAACACCATAGGAAATTTTTTCCAAGGTGCATAAATCGTCGATCACATCACAAATCCGTCTTCTCAGATTTTTTTACTAAAGCAAATTGACCACGATCCTCGAGTATCTTTAATAGGGTTTAATTTTTTAGGATTTCATAAGAATCCCATGACGCGGTCACGGGGCTCTGCCCGCTGGACACCCTTGTGTTCATTAAACTTGTTTGTGAAAATAATAATGATAAATAAAAATTAAACCCTACTCAATTAATAAATACTATCAATGTATGCAGTTTCTCCAGAGTAACAACAGTTTGGAGAGTACAGGACCCGCTAATTAATCTTTTAATTTCCCGTTGTGGCTTCGCTTCGAAACACATATCAGAATTACAAGCATAAACCACATCGCAATGTTACAAAATCTCATAAAGATTAATGGTTTCTGAACAGTATTTGCAAGCCCAAATCGATTGAATATCTCGTTTAATATAGTCGGAAATGGGAAAAGTTTGCAATCAGTGTTCGAATTTTTTTACCTCTATACCCTTTTCAAGGCCGAATTTCAAAAAATCTAGAAATTGGTTTTTAGATATTCATATGAAGATTACATAGACCAAAAATCAAGATTTTTCAAATCTTGATTTGTTACCGATATTAAAAACAAAGCAAATTTCATTTTAACCCTTTAAACTCTGAATTTAAAAAATCCTTTCTTAGTGTGCACTTACACCGTAAGAACAACGTGTATACAAATTTTCATCATTTTATCTTCAGCAGTTTTTGGTGGGAACTGATTATGAATAGCTATGTTCTTTTATATACGTAAATAGATTAATACGCTATAACGATGCAGTTTTAGGCAATTAATATGACAAAACTAACGAAAAATATCTTGAAATCGTCTTTGTAGACAATATAATTTTCTTTCATTTAAAAAACTTCCACATAGATTATCTGCTAAACTTTCGAAAAGATCGGAAAAACCTTTTCTACGAAAGAAAAATAAAATTCTAAAACCGGATAAGCAATGCGATTCTTAAACAATCAACATAGATACATATCTACTGATAACAAATGATATGTATATGTATCTACTGAGAATTAACAAAAGTAAATACGTAAGTACACAAAACTTAAAATAGAAGTAATGAAAAATTAGCTGTAAAAAAGAAAATACAAAAAAAATCAACCGGTTATTTCTTTAAAATTATTTGTGTTTAAAAAAGTAATATTAAAAACAACAGCAAAACGATGCAACATCTCTTCAGTTGGTCAAGTCCAAAGTAAAGAGTTAGAATAAATATGAATTAAACCAGTTTAACTAATTTAATATTCAAAATTATAAACCACGACAATTCTGTGTACGACAGCTACCCGCAGTTAATCCAGTTGTTGTCATTAATGGAATTTTATTTTCTGAATCGGCATGCCCGATCAGGTGATAACGTTGCTCGCCTCCTGAGTGGACGTTAAAGTGATTTAAATTGGCACAGATAACAAAAAATTCAGATAGAAGTACTCTTTTTGAAATTTTTCAAAAGTATTTATTATTTTTTTGTTTTATTGATTTAATAAATAAATTATGTATAATATATATATTTCATAGTAATATTCGTACGTACAAATATATGTACACTTATGTTAGGGACATACGTACGTATGTACGTGTTTGGGTATTTGAAGTTTAATAATCTTTGAATGGATACAGATTATGATGAAATTATCTATAGAGACTCATGTATACAAGAAAATCTGTTGGTAAAATTTTGGGGTCAATATTCCCAAGGGGGGTGTTTGATAGTTTCTTTGGGGTCGATTTTGTTGAAATTTTGCAAACATAACCCCACTTTACATTAAGCGATTTAAAAAATCTTTTGCCCCAAATTCTCCCCTTCCCCAAAGACCAAGGAAAAGCTACCGTTTTATTTATTGTATATTTGTTTACCAAACATTTTTTTTTATGTCTTCCGAAGCAAGGTAGTAGTGCAAGTGGCCTTAAAAAATATTTTAAGGCAATATTGAGAGCGGGGTAGCCGATCAAAGATTAAAAACGATGATTTTTTTAATTTTTCCACTATATTAGAATAAATAACTTGTGCCAGGAAAATATAACAACTCTGTTGTCAGCTTGTTTGAACGATTATTTGTAATTCAGTTTCAATTTTGTAACTATTTGGAAATACCGAATCATATTATTCATTTAATTTAAACAACTGTATTGTACAAAAGAAAAGAAAAAGAACTGTTACCGATTTAAGCGTTCATACTCCTCTCCACCAAGCAATATGATGGCCGAAATTCGGGCCTGCAAACTCGTTGTAAATAGTCAACTATATGAAATATTCCAAAGACAAACGAACGGGTATAAAAAATTCCAAGAATGAGAATCACTGAATTAACTGCGTGTAGTTCTCATTCGTAGAATTTACCACGGTTTATAATAATAATAATGAATTTCAGAGACCCCATTAAGGCGGTACGATACCATTTTATTACTGAATTATACTCGTCACTAAGCAAATTTTTTTGTTGAGATTTTCATCGTTACGTACTATTAATGACGACCACAGTATTATAACTGATTGCTGCATACACAATCAACGGTAGCATGTCGGAGGCCGGAAATGAAACAGGGCTGGTAAGAATAATAGAAAATGAACCGGTAAAATAGCCGCTTAATAAATCGAATGGTTTTTTGTGTTTTTAAACAAAACAAGAAGAAATGAATTTTGAACTGAAGCTTCCCCATTAATGCGCCCTTATTTTCATACACACATCAGACTAGAAAAACTAACAACACTTAATTTCTCTAAGTTGAGTAACTCGTGTATTCCAAATTCTGCAAATAATTCGCAGGCTAAATTCTGCTTTTCTAAACCGTGTTTTGCTACGAACTAGACAAGTAATGATATATCAAACGGATTTGACTAAATTCTACCTTTAAAAGCAAGACAAAACGAGAATCGCAGCGGTTCTTTATTGTATTATAAACAATAAAAATAAAAAGCTGTAAATACGAGTGATTGTGAATACTTAACATCTAACTGATAGTGGCTGTATATCGCTTCATTCGGGTGCTGTTTGCATATTTCTTTTTTATGTAAATAAATAATCCCATTAAAAAGCAAACTCTATTTAACTAATACAATCCAAAATACGAGTTTTGAATCTTTTCCGTCAATAGGCAAAATTAAATATCACTGAAAAGTGCGCCTTTTATTTTAATTCTTAGAATTACGCGTCATTCAAAGTTCAAAAGTTCAATCGTCAGCTCGAGTTACTAAATTAATATTTTTAATCTCATTATTTTAATTTTTTTATTTTACTAATATCAGTTTACTAATTTACTTTAACTTACTTTTTTATTAAAAGTATTTAATACGATTAAATCGCACGTGATAATATATTAAACTTATGATACAGATAACTTTTTTATTTTTTAAGTATAAATATATTAAGGAGGTATGAATAATATAGCTTTATATTTTATCAATAAGATCAGTATTAGTGAACAGTTATCGCCATATAAATTCAACTAGGTTAAGAATCTATGGTTTACTGACTCTGCCCCGTAGCACTTTAGTGCAAACAACTTAAAATAAGAGAGGACCAGGTCCGCTCTCAAACCCCCAAAAATTACCCGAAACAAAAGCTATTTTGTTAGTTTACGGACTTTTAATTTCAATTTTTTCCACTACTAAAAAACATAATCTGAGAAAACGTTTCAGAGAGAAGATTGAATTTTTTCCAGAAGTATTTTAGA
The DNA here is from genome assembly GCF_047948215.1 of Lycorma delicatula. Taxonomy (NCBI): domain Eukaryota; kingdom Metazoa; phylum Arthropoda; class Insecta; order Hemiptera; family Fulgoridae; genus Lycorma; species Lycorma delicatula. The sequence continues at coordinate 152,134,037 of NC_134455.1, read as the reverse complement.
ATTCATCCGGATTAACAGTTTAAAAAAAAAAAAAATGCTCGAATATAATTATTTCAGTGAAACCAGTAAAGTTATTTCTGAACGGTACGCGAAGAAACACGAATACATCGGAATAATCGGCTAATAGGCGTTACTTTTCTACAAAAGATATTTTAAAAGCAGGATATTCTAAGAAGAGTACACCAAAAATTATTAGTTTTATACGAACACATTTAATTATCGTTCATTCTTTAAATTACAAGATTGTAAAACAGCTTCACCATCTGGTGATGGTAAAACCATTATTTATTTTAAACTTCAGATCTTTCCCTATTCTATAAGTCGACAAAGTGCATAATACAAAAATTCTGATGTGACACCACATGACTTCCTTGTACGCCTATTAAATTACATATACACATTTATTTAAACTGAAAAGTACATAAAATTTTATTATATTAATAACATCTGATGGTTTTTTATTTTTTATTTTGTTGTTATTGAATTATTACTATCGTAAAAAACATTTTTACAATCAGAGGTTAATAATTATTAATAAATCAATATACTTAAATTAAAAAAAGGAGATAAGTCGGATTTGAACCGATGTGCCTTCCCCTTGTAAGATAAAATATTTCATCAATTAACATTTTATTTGGCTATAACTCTGGAATCAATGAAAATAAATGAAATATTAAATAAATATTATTTATATTATTAATATAAATAAATATTAAATATTAGTATAAATAAAATAAAAGTCCAAAATCCAATGATTTTGAGTTTTGAGCTTTTGGTCCAGTCGATTGCAATCAAAAGGGGAAGTACACAACTAGATGATACAACAGTCCTAAATCCAAAATTTCAATATCCTACGGATAATCATTTTTGAGTTATGCGAGATACGTACTTAACAGACATCACGCCGAAATAAATCAAAATGGATTCAGGGATGATCAAAATGGATATTTCCGTTGAAATCTGAAAACCGAAATATTTCGCGATCACAATAAAAATTCCTTTATTTCGTACAAGGAAGTAAAAAATGATCATCTGTCATTGAAAAACTTCTTATTGAATTCAAAATGGTGACATTTTGTTTCACTACTGCAGCCAATAAATTTGACAATTCTATTACTTTTTCCAGCAGCTTACTAAATGTAGGTCTGTAATTGCATGTATTAGTTTTCTCATAGTTTCTGTAAATGCATTTGATTACAGTTATTTTCCTGCAAAACAGACGTCTCGCGAGATAGTCAGTCATCTATTACGTAGATAGTCATTCATTAAACTCACGAATATACTTAATAAAAAGTTTCAAGTTTGTTTTAATTGTGTGATGAAATTGTTATCCCGGAAGTAGAAGATCTATATTGTACAAAAAAGTCATATAATTAATGAAAAAATCATTTACGTTATTAAAAAATTAACATCGTTACACTTACTGCTTATGCTATTAAAAAAAAAATAATAATAATAATTATTGACTTTCATATTAGTTATCTTTGAGTCGGTTAGTGAATTGGAGATTCTTATAGATGCAATGTCCCTGTTCAGCAGGGGCGCTTCCTGCACAGGAAAGCGGACTGGTCTAAATTTGTTAATATTCTCTCTGCTAGACTCCATATCTTAGACCGAATCTGAATGATATTCAATTGGAAGACCTGGCAGAAAGATTTTCTCTGGCTCTCAACCGTTGTCTTTGTTGAAACAGTTCGTGAACCGTCCATTCTGTCGGAATTTGTGTTGGTACTTTGACTAGAAGTTTTAATAGGATGCTCTTTGCTGGCTATTTCCCTATTTAATGAAAAAAGGTGTTTTTAAATTGTTGTTATTAAGTGCTGTTATTGTTCCTGCCAGTTAAGGACGATGAGGTGTGAGCTCCTCTTGCAGGCCCTTAACGCTTCTACCAGTTATTGGAAAGGTTTTGTATCTTCGTATTAGTGATAGGTTGAATTCTAGAAAGTTCTTGATGGATGATCAGTATGATTTTCGCCCAAGCCAGGGCACGGAAGATACTACTCTTAAGGTTGAGCACTGTTTCTTCTAGCGAATCTAAGTATGTCTTAGATATAATTTTGAATATATCAGGAGCCTTTAATAATCTGTGGTGGCTCTCTGCCCTGTTTCATCTGCACTAGCGTGACTGTACGCAGAAGGAGCTGAATGTGTTATATAGTTATTTCAGCAATCGAGACGGCGTCTCAGAAGTAGAAAAGACGCCCGCAGTGTGTATTTCAGGACCCCTGTTCTGAGTTGTTAAATTCGATTCTTTGATGAGGTTGAGGTTACCCAGTGGATGCCGCATCATCACTTATGCGGATGATGGAATTTTGCTGGTTAAAGGAGATTCGAGCAATGAGATGAATTCAAGGCAGCCCAGGCTTGCAAAATGTTCCAGTTGTGGATTTTGCAACATAAGATGGTGTTTATCCCAGAGAAAACAAAGATTATGTTGCTCAAGGGCAGACTGGCTGTTACACAAAGACATCGTGTATCAATAGCAGGTCATCCAATTAGTTATGTCCTGCTGCAAAAGTATCTCGGTGTTATACTTGATGAGAATCTTCGATTCAATATATTCTGCCAAAAACGTTTGTAATGCAGAGCAGTTCACCACGATTGGGGGTTTAACTTCAGAACCACGCGTTTTCTATTTAAGGGTGTATGCAAATCTATAATGTTGTACCTGTCTGGGCTGATCGAACGAGGTACAAACGTTACAGGAATATTTTTTGAGAGCCCAGCGTCTCCCTATTTTTATCTGTGATTGGTGCCTATAGGACTATCTCTCGAGAGGCGGTCCTTGTTATTTCTGCTATTAAGCCCACTGACATCGTTACCGCCAATTATATTATGACGCCGAGAAGGCAGGCCAGCTTAACTCTGGGCGCATAAAAGAAATAGACGACCAAGGTTTCCATTTATGGCAGGTCAGGTGGACTGAATCATCCGATGGCCATTACATGCATGGTATTTTTCCTAATGTGAGAAGTATGCAAGTTTTTAGGTGGATTTACCCCAATCGGCATATTATACAGTTTCTTTCTAGACACGGCGCTTTTCGAAATAGGTTGGCAAGATTTGGTTTGATTAACTCAGGCTTGTGTCCGGAGTGTAGGGCCATGGATAGATGTGCGCTCATATATTTGGCCCAGGTACGAAGCTGAACGTACCAAAGTAGTTAGGTTTTAGCTCTGCGGAGGATGGCTGAAGGGATCTGATGGATGTATAAATAGAATAGCAACCCGGGTGGCTACGGGCCCACTGGGTGATTAATTCGCCAAGATAAACGTTTTGGCATCGAGTCCCTTTCTTTTTTTTCTTTCTTTTTCCTGTTTAGCCTCCGGTAACTACCGTTTAGATAATTCTTCAGAGGATGAATGAGGATGATATGTATGAGTGTAAATGAAGTCTAGTCTTGTACATTCTCAGTTCGACCATTCCTGAGATGTGTGGTTAATTGAAACCCAACCACCAAAGAACACCGGTATCCACGATCTAGTATTCAATTCCGTGTAAAAATAAATGGCTTTACTAGGACTTGAACGCTGTAACTCTCGACTTCCAAATCAGCTGATTTGGGAAGACGCGTTAACCACTAGACCAAGCCGGTGGGTTTGGCATCGAGTCCCGGTTAGCCGAGATATTCACTGTTAGGATGAAAATATATGAGTTAAGAACTCTGTAATGGAGCGGCGGTGTGGAGGGTGAAGGCACCCGAAAGACCTTGCTACCGAAAGCGGACCACAGCAGAAAGAGATAGTGTATGTTTGAGATAGTGAAGCTTGTTAAATTTGTGAATGTTTCTTGATTTTTTAGTAACTCCAGAGAACTTGAGTAGATTGAACTGTAGGACAAAATTGTCCTTTCGATCAACGCTTGTTTTTTTTTGGATATGAGAATAGTATTTTTGGTTTAAAAAACTCAATCAAGTAGCGATCTGATTGCATAGTCTAACTTAGAAGAGGTATTTTGTGAAACCTTCTGTGTTAGACAAAGGCGCGGGGATCGCGCTTTGTGGTTGCGAATCGTGGTTGGAGAAAGCCATAGGAAGTTGTGTAAATACACTGATGGAAATGTCTGCCGAGACGTTTGCATTAGCAGCATCCCGACAGAGGCCAAACTGATGATTGTGATGTGTTATCAGGACTAAAAGGCGACCTAGGAATGGAAGGGAGGTGTGGCGACCGGGATCGTCACAAGATAAGATAGCTGTTTTCCCCTATGGAGGGGGTCAGGATTCGTCTTATACTTAGAACTGATGTATTTTGGATCGGATAAATTATATAGGACACTATTTTTACGAACTGATCTTATTAATTTTTTGTCGTTCATATTAAAAATAAGTAAGCACAAAATCACTTTAAAAGAAAGAAAAGAAAAATTAACTCTAAAGAATGTAATTAACGTTCACGACAAAAACACACTAACCTCAGTAAGACGATACTGTCTACTCTTCTAAGATACTCGTTGAAGTAATTTATATAACAGGGGACGAGTAGTGAACGACCAGAGTAATTGACAAGTTTCAGAAAAATATCACCGAGGACCAGTTCAAACTGAACATCAGAAGAGATACGTGCTCGGCTCGTTGGCAGCATAAACTTCTTTGTATCAAAACAATAAAGAATAGGGTAATCAAAAATGATAGACTCAATTTCGTAACTCTATATTCCAAATTAAGAACAATGACAAATGTGAAGTAAATTACATCTGATAATACTCATAATAAAGCTTAAAGATACAATTCATAAATGTTAAATGCAGCCCCCTCCGGCTGCATTGCACGGCACACATCTAAGCTGTAGCTGAAATTGTCCCACACGCGTGGAAGCACATCTTGTGTCGAATTCACTACAGCTGTGATACAGTCCCGCAGGTCGGCCAGGTCTGTTGGTAGAGGTGCAACAGCGTCTTTCACACACCCTCACAAGAAAAGTCACATGACGTGAGATCCGGTGATCTTGGAGGCCAGAACTGAAGAGCCAGGTATTCATTCCCGATGCGTCCTATCAATCGTTGAGGTAGAGAGAATCATTCAGATAGTGTCTTAACATATAGTTGCCAACCGGACGCAGTTCCGTTCTGTAGAAAAATGAAATCTTGTGAATCTTCATTTAGGTGAGGGAAAAGCCAGTTGTTTTCCATTGTGTCCTAGTATGTCATCCCAGTAACCATGCGTTCCGCAAAAAAGAACGGTCCTTTGTTTCCGATAAAGCGCAAAACACATTAACCTTGGGGAAGTATCTCATTTTGCAGTGTGGCATGGGAATTGTGTAGATCCCACAAGCGAACATTGAATCTATTCACTTTTCCACTGAGGTGAAACATCGCTAAAAATTAAACGTGGAAGAAAAGTGTCATCCTCCATGTTTTCAAGCATTTGATCACAAATAATTATTATTAAATTTTATCCTTTATACTGAGAAAAAATGCATTAGATCCAACGACTTCGCTATAGGGGAATAGATAAACAATTATACAGTTATTTACCCAGTTAATTTAGTTAACTATTTAATAACATAATTTAATTTCTTGAGCTACATTATTTTAGAGAATTTGAAATTTCAATCGAAACATAAAAATATTACTCGTTTTTCAAACTTTTTAAGTATTCATTATTAGAATGAAACTTTTTCCCCCTTAAAATGACAAAAATACCAAATTTAATAAAGGTTCTACCAGCGATTCAGATGCAGGAAAAACAATAAATGTTTGAAGTTGTAAAATGTGTACAAATTTAAAAAAATATAATAATAACTACATACAAAACTAAAAATATGACGAAATTACTTAAGTACATATTGCTGATTTTAATATAAAAATACAGTAATAATATTTTTGTCTCAACAATAAGGTAGGAAAGAAAAAATCAGAAAAACTAAAAAAATAAATCAAGAGTTTATTCTTATTTTAACAACAAAAACAATAATTTTTTCATAGAAGAACAAAACTCTTAAACTTTGAAAGTCAAACACGACACGATTCTGTTTTCTAGTCTGAGAATAACATGTGTATGTGTATTTGTGCATGGGAAAACCTATAAGGATATTCCAGAAAAAGCTACGAAGAAGTTAAGACATGCATATTTTAAATTCGTCGATTATTCCTTTCAATTATCAGCTCCTTTGATCCTTACATCATCACGCTACTGAGTATAAATGAATAAAACATAATGGATATCGGAAAATCAAAATAAACATAAAAAAATTCATAAGGTAACTTTCTTAAGCCGGTAATACGATTATTAGTAGAAGCTAAAGCATGGTCCCACACGGGACCATTTTCCACCCTCATAGAATTTAAATACCATCCAATAAAGCAAACTGTTGAACGGGGATTAAAATAAAAATTATTTACGATAATAAATACGCAAGATAAGAATCTTCAATGAACAGAAACTAGCTTAAACTGCGAAGTAGAAAAGGGATGCAACAACGATGCACATTTTTAAACGCGCATGCGCTACACGAATGGACATCGACTAGCGCGATATCGAGCGATATATATTTTACTGCTGCTACATCCCTTGGAGGGAAATTTTCCACTGCTAACAAAGATAATAATTTACCTGATCGTACAAACCTTTTTACGACTCTTCATCACATGAACATCGAACGTATAACTTTTAATCGTACAATTAAAATTTGTATTACAATCTTTACCTATTAATTCAATATTTCAGTACCCAAAACGAGTTCATGGACATAAAAAACACTGTTTAACAAAAAATAAATTGTTTTTATAAGAATAAGTCGGGAATAAATACAAAATGCCACTTCCAAGTATATATAAGCTGGCTCTTAAAAACGATATTTTTTAGTTAGCGCTACAAAGTAAAGCATCTTGGTTTAAAAATATTGAGCATAGTATAAAGAAGGATACTTTTAATTTAACCTTATAATTTTCCCAGTTTCGCTTCGCTTTCCTGGCTTCGCTTTCGGAAAAATAAAAAGTTAAACCGACACGATAAAACACCAAAATTAGAAATAATCCTTATAATTTAGTCTTTCTAAATTTTAAATCTCATTTAAAGAAAAATTATCGATTGTAAACAATTATTTTAATATTAAAGAATAAACCAGCAAAGAAAGATATTATTGATGAGATCTGACCACGTCCTGGGGGGCAAAAGATAACGGATCGCCTACAAAAGTTTCGCTAATACGGATATTCTTAAATCATCCAGAAAAATTAGAAGTGCATAATTAAAAAAAAGCCTAACAAATAATTTTAAACGTTAAAACAATTTACTTACAGTAGAAGTAATTAAGGTTACAGTTGGATAATTACGTCTGCGCTAAATTTCTGGGTCCGACCACGCTTGACCTTCTTTGTTTTTTTTCTCTGAAAGTATTGGTAAAATAGCTGTTTAGCTGGGGGGGGGGGGGGAACGCCCTAAAAAGAAGAAAGTAGATACTATTTTAATTTTCCTTTAAATTTCAACTTCTTGAAGTAGGCGCCAAATTAAAAATATCTGCCAACCCTGAATTTTTATAGTTTTAAAATATAAATAAGTTCTCAAAACATATTTATTTTACAATTTCTTCTTTTGTTGCTTTATTTTTATTTAGATAGAACCAATAAAAAAAATCCGGCCCGTAAGAAAAAAAAAAGCATCTAAACCTTTTTGAAATACTTCACCTACCTAACAACAGTTACATATAAAGACTACACACTTTCTTATTCGTCAAATCAAAATGAGCACACCAAATTTAATTAGTTTAAAAAAATCACTGTTGGTTGAAATAATTATTTACTGAAAAATGGACGGTAATCGTAAAACCGTTGCTCCAGAAGTGTCCAAATTGAACGTGGATAATGGAAAAAAGTTAGTTATTACGCAGTTAACAGGGAACATCACAAGGACGTAGAGTTATGTTAAGGAGTCAAAACTACCTTTCTTCAAGTTAAATAAAGAATAACATATCTCTTTGGTTTTTCTTTTTCTTTTAAGAAAAATTTCAGTAATCTATAGATTAACAGAAAAAGTGATGAGCGAGTAAAGAAAGATCAGTCTCGTTTATAAACTAATATTATGAAGCAATTTATTAAACTTCAAACTCATCAATAAAAAAATAGTGCATCAATTATATAAAGTTTACACACATGCGCGCGCGCACACACGCACTTACACAACAAAAATTTAATCACCATTAATTGTCTTAAAATGTTTCAAAATTTGTATTGAGTGAAGCAAAAGAAAAGAACATTTACAATTTTAAAACTCTGCACTTTAAAAATCTGGCAACGATGTTACTGAACTTTCCAGAAATTTGCACACAACTTAAAATTCTTCAGAGAAAATGCTGAAAATTATTATTTCAGTAATTTTTTTTTTAATTCGTTTATTTACTAATTTTCTAATAAAAATAAAAAAACAAACAAAGGAACTTTCTACTTTATTTATTTAGTACTACAACCGCGAACATACTATATAGTATTTTAATGGGAAGGATGGAATGAAAATCTGATCTTTGTCGGGAAACAAACTGGAGTTTGACTCTGATGTAATGAATAATTTTTAAACCAGAAAAATTGAATTAAAATTAACATAAATTAATCCTTCACAAAGATCTATCTTCAGGCATCATGCAAGCTAAATGAGTTATTTTCTGGCCTTGGGACAAAACATTTATTTTAATTTTTTTAAATTTAACGATGAAATCCTTATTTCCGGCCCTAAATATTGCACTACTACCTCCAACCGATAATGCCTCTTTAGAAAAATAATTAATAGATTTCATTAGAGCGTTATATAAAATCTTGAATGTTTTTTGAATCTGGAATTCTTTTTTTAAGGATGGGGCAGAAGTATCCTCTGATAGCATCACCATGAAAATATCTTTGAAACATTATACAATTACAAACACATAATAATAATATATATATATTATATTATATTACCGTAGATTATCCCTGCATTACAACCGATATATTTATTATTTTAAATTTGTTAAAAAAAGACTAAAAAACTTTTAGTTATCCAAGATTGAATAAATTATCACTACCAGTACCAAAATGAATCTACTTAAACAGATTTGAACATACTAATGCACATTCATACTCTAAATTAATCCCAAATCTCCACAGATCAATGATTTATGTTTACTTCACATTTAATTTCATCAATGGTACTATTATTAGGAATGAGAATAACTACGACAACAATAATCAGGAGTATCATAAAAAACTGAAGCGAGAGCCGACCACGACACACCTTTTACGTATGTATAAATAAAAAACCTCTCCCAGATTCTTGAAAACAAAAATATATGGAAAAATGTAAAAGTTGTTAAGATTAATTCAATTTATTTCACCAATACTATAATAAAAAAAACCCCTGACAAAATTAAACGTTTTCTTATAATGTAATTGTAGAAAATTTAGAAAATTAATTTAGAAAATCATTTCACAAAACTACAAATAGAAAAATAACTATAAAAACGAAAGTAAACTGATGTTACCATTTTAAACCTAATTTGAAAATATAATAAAATGAATTTTTATTATATTTTAAGATCCCTATGAACCGGGTGCATACCCGTCCGATAGAGTTAACTTGTTATCTTGTTAAATCAATTACCGATAAACACAATAAAGTTAATGTTGGGAACCACCTCCTGGAGATTCGCCCTTAGTTGACTAAATTCAAAAGAGTAGTCCTCTAATGTGTGCCCGGTTATCTCGAATGATGTATTAGAGCAAAAACTTAAGCGTTCTGACATACGCCTTGGATCGGCTATAACCTCCCTGCGTGTTCTGGGTGTGTCCCAGAACCGGGCTACGAACATGTCCTGAGTTTTCGTCGCCAGGTATTCGTACACATGTTACGAAATTACCAAGCATCATGAGCCTAATCTAAGATGATTCCCAGTATTGGATATATCTCTCGGCCGGTGCTGTTTCCTCTGTAAACAATCAGGGCATGTAGCGAAAATTTTCAACTGCAAGAAGGAAACCCGTGCAGCCTAGAAGCGTCTCCAGGGAGTACAGACCATCGGATTTAAGAGACCGGTTTTCCTAGCCTTCGCCAACCTCCGGAAGCGCCGGGTAAGGCGCAGAAGAGGGCGCTGTCCACCAACTCTAGCATAGACGATCATCGAGGAGACATTGGAGATGCACTAGGGGCGCCGAACGACCCCTCTAACCAGAGATCTGTCAGCAAAACTAGATCCAAAAAGCCAAAAAAAAGGATAATGACAGGCTTGACCCGGGCCTGGAACTCTTAGTAGGGATCTTGCGAGCCGAAGATAACCCTTACATCCTAAACTACGATGACTTCAAAAGCTTCCTGGAACGCTGCAGGGGTAACTCAACAGAACTGGGGCTATCACTAGAATACAAATCTAATACGGCGGAACTGATACGTATGCTTCAGGAAACATACCTGAAAATACCAGAAAGTAGCATTAAAAACAGGTTCACACGTGTAATAAATAAATTGGCGCATCACGTCTCGACTACCGAATCAATTAAAGCTGCTGAAGCTACGAGCATGTCTGATGGGGATTGCAATGATAGTACCGTCGAGTTACCTATCGACGATAGCCCGCTCGCTGATCTCAGTGTTTAGTTCGCCCCTGCAGAGAATTTCTTATACACAGACGATATTAGACCTGGGTCCAGATTTGAAATCTCTACTAACCAGGAAAGAAGGTATAAAACGTCTGTTGCTGTTCCTCTCCTACAGTGGAATGAAGAATGCAATTCAGTGATTTTTTCCGAGTTTATTTTTGTTATTTATGATCATGTACTGTTATTTTAGTCTCTAGCGACTCTAATATTGTTGATGCGACTAAAAAAAAACCCCAATTTGATATTTACAGAAAATTTACGCAAATTGATAAATATATCACCAAATACGTTTCTGATACGATATATTATGTGTTAACAGGATGATTCTTTTCATTCTACACAACATGACAGCCTTTATTGTGGCGTTTTACAAAGAAAAATAGGTTTCACGTGGTATGTAACCTTATTTCAGAGAGATTAATTTATTAAAGATTTATCTTAAAGAAAATCAATTCCTTATCGTTTAATAATTTTACTAGAAACCCCTGTCAATAAAATTTAGGGAAAAGAATTAAAAAATTTAAGAGAGATGCAACAAACAGACTTTCTTCAGACAAACACAAACGCACGCACACAATCGGATAAATTATAAACAAAAATTACATATGACAAAATGTAATTTTGTCTTTCTGAACAGCAACAAGACAAAAAAAAATTTTAATCACAACTTTAACGTTACCGTGATTACGTTTAATAAACTGGACTCTGTCCTTCGAAAGACTAAACATAAAATTAAACCCATCGAAAGAGCGGGTATTTATTTATAAATAGATTTCTTTAAGACGATTGCAGTGTAGGATACGTAGGATAAACTAAAAGAATTACTACTAGAATAAAGAATTTGGCTCTTTATTGATGCAGAATATCTGAGAAAATGAGAGCAGAAATCGCCCGAAAATACAAATTTTTTTTATTGGAGAGGAAAGGTTTAAATATTAAAAAAAAAATCAGGTAATAAGTAAACAGGAAACTTACTTGATACAGAGAAACTTCATTCTTGAATAACGATAGGGGATAAATTGCAGTTTAGAATTTTAAATTTATTAAAAATAATTTTTTGTGCGATGTTTCTATCATAAGAATATTAAACTTATCCTCTCCCTTAAATTTTGTTTATGGGAGGATAAATTTCTTCGGTTCAAGATCTTTTCTGCCTACTATATGAACACTAACTCGATAACCGGATGTCCATTTCTTAGAAATACGCTACTAACTGACATGACGATAAATTCTTATATTCTTATTGTAATAATAATTATTGACATCGAACAAATTTACTAAAGTACGGCGGACTAGAATAAAGGGCGGAAGAGTCACTGATCCAATCAATAATATTTCAATGTAGTTAGAATTCGTACGAAAAACTGAGTTTACATTTTAATGTTACACTTATAGCGGTGAAAATTTAAATAACATTTTCAAAGTTTTACAACAGCGACTAGTGAAAGATTAATGTATATTAAGAAGCTCATAACGTAACTAAACGCGTGCGCACAAGAACACGAATTTCACATGTATACATTACACTCGGTTTAGAACATATAGGGAATGCTAGGTGTGATGTTCTACGGTAAACGAAAAGGAACAGCCCGGCATTTTCCTGGAAGGATCAAAGGAACGCAAGGCAAAACAACGATCTCAACATAAAAAAAGCACAAAAAATAATGAATAAAATAAATAAATGTTTAGGCTTAGAGTCCAAATTATTACATAAAAATAACAATTACTTATCTTTTAAATTTTTAGAAAACTTATCGAAAATAAAAGCTGAAGTATAAGATCCTTTCTCATAGGGCGAAATATTAGGCGATGGAATGCGAAGATAATTATGTGATCCAGTTTAACAGAAATGAATATTTGCAATTATTTAGGAACACGACGACTTTTTCAGTAAATGTAGAAAAACAGAGTGTTAGGATTTTTCATTAAAAAAAAAAGTCCACAATTACTGTATTTACTGTCATTAATCAACGATCCAAAAGCCAATCTTTACACTCCAAAAATTCGTTCGAACTTTTAATAGTTCCAAGATATAAATCATACTTTAAGTCGCTTCAAACCGAAGATGATATGATTAGATCTTGCTGCAATCGAAATAATTTGATTTTTCCATGAAAATCCATTAATTAACAAGGTGCGCCAAAAACTGCACACTACGGGCAACAGTGATACCACTAATATTGTTAATGGGGATAATATCCACAATATTAGTAATGGAAGCTCTACTTGAGGAACACAATGGAACGGTTTTTTTTATCTATAATTAAAGTTAGATGGTTACAATCCATCCAGTGAATGATTTAAGATTACTAACATTATAACAATAGGTAACAATTATCTTCTTTATAAATGACGCTAAACAAGTTAACAAATTTGGTGACAATTACCGATTCCTCTAATCAATTATATAACTAAAATTAAAGAAAGCACGAGTTGATTTAATTGAGATGGAAAGAAGTTCTAGGTGGCAAAGATTTTATCTTGAATTTGAAAGTTCGTTCGGTAAGATATTACGTTTCCCCTGTTCTTCTGCTGAATGGGAGCATGAACTCTGAACTCGGCAATCCTTGACAGAAAAAAAATTGGTTTGGGTCGCGAACGCTAAAGTTTTGACAAGAATCGGGTAGTGAGCACACTGTGGGGAAAAATTGAGAGCCAGAAGTTATTATGCACAGCAGAGTGCAAACTAATCCGAACATAGTTGTTATTTAATAAAAAAATATTTTTATTTAGAATAAAAATCATACCCGTACAATTTATGAATATCTAGTGATAAATATAACAACCTCTTTTATTCTAATAGCTTCACGTACACGATTCGGAATCGATTCAATAAGTGTATTACACATTTTTTTGATTTCATCATGAAACCACTTACCGGTTTTATTGCTTTAATACGGTCAATTTTTGTAGTGCGATTTCATTTTTGAGAGTCGTTTTTTGACTATTACTTTAAAATGTTCAATTAGGTTTAAGGATGCCTATCCAAGTAAGCACTTTAATGTTTCGTTCTTCGAAAACTTTTTCCACTTTTTTACAGTACGGCGTGGCACCAAATCTGGTTAGAACACTCCGTTGAATTTTGGGAATTTATTTGTTGTGTCAAAATCCTTTCCTTCAGAATTTTAATATATCCATTACTTTTCAATGCACCATCTGCTGGAAGTAATGATCAAAGGCCTTCAAATGTGAAATAACCACAAAACATTTTTTTCTGTGGATATTTAACTGACTGTTGGATATAAGGGTGTTGTATTATTATCTAATGCTTTTCTGGCGTATGGAACCCTTACTCCTGAACATGAAATGTGACTTATCAGAAAACATGACAATTCTCCAGTTTTCTTTGGTCCAGTTAGCATGTGCTTTGTTCTACGAGTCTTTTTTTCACATTGCTGATGTTAAAAGCTGCTTTTTGGCTGCCGACGAACTTTCCATCCTTCTGTAAGAAATCAGCGTTTAACAATTGTCACGTGTAAATCTGTTCCACTGCCTGCTAATTCTCCACTTAAATCCACAGCAGATAATTTTTTAATCGAGTTTACTTTTTCTCATTAACAACTGATCCTATGTTGGAGTAGTTTTTCTTTTACGGCCACATTTGCCTTTCCTTTGAGGTGAAAAGGAATCAGTTTATTTCAACAGTTTTAAACTAGCATTCACTATACCTAATCCAACACTACACTCAGAAGCTATTTGTCGTATTATATTGGTATGCTCTGAAAGAGAAACAATTTTCGAACACTTCGTTGTAATTATGTCCATTATTATATACTAGAGCTTTTACCTGCGGCTTCGCTCGCGGTGAATCTTTAAACGAAATACGCGAGCAACTATGTCATGTCGATCAGTGGCTTTTTGCCCGGGCATTACCTCTTTAGTTACATCCTGCCACGAAGGATTACAGGTAAAAGTTACAAAGTCATGCCTGCCGTAAGTTCGTACATAAGCGAAAGCGTCTTGAGTGTATTCATGCAGATAACGGGGACTGTTCACAAAAGTAGAAGGCAAAATAACCATCTTGCCTATGTCGTTAGGTTTAATATTACCATCTGCGCTAAACGCATCTTGTAGATGAATGTAATTTTAAGCTCGTAATTTCGTCTGTTTATAGAAATGTAACGAAGGCGTTCGCTCTCTACTTTAGTATACATATCTACCAAGAATTAATGAAAGAGTTGCCTTGACCGCGAAAGGAGATTGAAGTCGTGCTCTCGAAGCATCATGTGATACGCATAAAAATCCATGCAGGAAACTTTTTTATTGGGAACTGGCTGTCTTGTTGTTGGATTAGTGACTGGAATATTGAAATGATATCCTGGCTCACCTTTACTGAAGATTAACGGGTACTGCAAAGCACCATAAAATTTATGAGTATCGGCTACTCGTTTCAGCGTATTATCATGTGCCCGTAACACTATGTCTCGTGGACAGCATGGGTCACCAGTAACCAAAACAGCAACTTCATTGATCATCGGCGCATTATAACGCCTCTCATGTTCGCCACGTGGAGTCCGATCAGCATGAATGACCACTATGTAATTATCTGGAGGCCAGTTTTCTACTGCACTTTTAAAGGTATTTACCAACAAATTGTGGCTGTGTAACATTCATTGAATTTTCAATAATGTATCTCTTTCGACTCCTTCAATATACTGACAACGACGGTTTACTTCATTTTCTTCATCACCCATAAAATACACCTACAAAAATTTATGCTGTTCATATCTGCTGGAAAAAGTGATCGAATTTGATGATATATCTGTCCTTGTACAGCAAAAGTTGGTGAAAATCCGGGCATTCTTATCACTTTATCTACTCCAAAGGATGTCATTTGGAATAATTTTTTTTTCACTGTAATACCGTCGGTGTTACAGTGTTGGAATGGCACTTTATTTCATTTACTTACTGGAACGCCAGATGGCGTTGAATTTGGTCAAATTTTTTGTCGGACGATCATACCTACCAATATAAATCTTTTTACCCTCCCGAAAAAATATTATTTTTTTTTTTTACTAAAAAGTGTCTTATGCCCTTCGTAATACCTTTCAGAATATGTGTACGAAGTTTCATGATGATCGGTTGAGTAGTTCCTGCGTGAAAGCGTAACAAACTCACATTCACATTTATAATATTAGTAAGGATTTAAGACAGAAAAAAAGTATGAAAATGATTTTGCAATAAAAAATGAAATAAACTTTCACAAAACACTACTTATAATAAGAAAATTGCTAAATAACCATACAATAATAACCTCACATTACACAGACAACGTAAACAATGGGTGTGGTCAAGCAGTGTAGAAACAATATAGAAATAAACAAAAGATTCCCTGTGATCGGATTAATTCGCACGCTACTGTAGGAATGACAAATTCACGGAAACTATGAATTGATCTTTAATCCAATTTCATTTTTTTCGGGTGCCAGAAATGTGTTTTAATGTTGGGAGTTTATTTGCGTCGAATTTCAAGCTACTCGTACGAGTTCAGAAGATGTACGAAGATGGGGATAAAAATTTAATCCTCATAAGAGTGGTTTTACGGGAAACACCTAAAATTAAATATGAGTCTGAATATTGCTGGAGTTAAATATTCCTGAAAATTGTCATCGTATCCCAATCAGAGCGAGATATATAAGTTTTTTAAAAATTGGTTAGCTCTTAGGAATGAGTGAAGAAAATCTGTTTCTTGTAAGCGGTGGCTTACAACAAAAAACCTCTCTTTAAGAACCGTTAAAATAATTTTTGCTTAAAATTAAAAACCCAGTAGGGAAAGAAACCTTATCAAAATTTCAACTTTCAAAAAATACATTAACGGCAGTTCTTGCTCTTAACATCTGATAAAGCAAAACAAATTTTTTTATATCCTTGACGTAAGCAATCTCAAAAATACAAATTGCTCAGAGATTATTACGGTAAATAGACGCATTAAACATTAAAACTGAATAACATACAACGTTTAAAGTATGGGGTATACTGAACTATAAAGATGTTTTGAATTAAACTTGGTAATTACCAATATACTGAGATCGCTGTTCAGTCGGTGCAGGGCACAATATATCTTACAAATTTGACCGGCTTAATTGTAGACGAAGATTTTTACATCGATGATTACAGGATTAATTTGGGGAATTAGGGATTTTCTTGAATTCTCTGTTAGATTTTCAATTAATACTTATTTCAAAAATATTAGATCGCTACAAACAATAATGTTTTGTGCATTTTCAATAGAAATTTTAAAAATAAATTCAAATCACTATAAGGTTATATTACAGGAAATAAGGTAACGCTAACCTAATCCGCTAACTAACTAAATTCCGTTATTCGATTCATTCCTCTTCAATATGTACGCACAATCCCTTCAAATTTAGCTTTTGGAATTTTCTTTACCACATAGTACAAAAATTCCCAAAGATACACGTAACTAACACAGAAACTTTTATTTTTACCGATATCCATTTCGGATCGATTCGGAGTATTACAAATTTTTTTATCTTCAACCCCAATAAGATCAATATAACTTAACTTCTTTTTTTACCAATATTTAACACATAATATTGAAATATAAATGAAAAACGTGATTTGTTGCAATACAAAAATTATTTGTTCTGGTAAAATTAAGTATGAAGATGACGAATGTTATAAAGGATCGTAAAAAAATCAAGTGATCATATTATAGTACTTTTTTACGTTAATATTTTTAAATTAAGAAAAATTTACAATAATTATGTATATTTAAGGTGCATTACAACCACTTAAGTTGCTGGATTGGTTACACTGATGAATACATTTCTTTAATGGATTCAACATTTTTATGAGGTTATCTTAACCTAAAATTATTTTTGTGGATTGTTCTGTTTATGAGCAAAACTGTTTTCTTTTCATATCAACAAATTATAAAAAATAAATAATCCCTTAAAACAATTCATAAAAAAAATTATTCTTTGCATCATTCTATTGGTATATCATGGTGTTTGAGTTACAGGTAATTCATACAGTAAGATTTTAGTTTTATGAGGCCGGTTTTATGTAATATACCTCAGCCACTAGTCTGTCTTTTAATGGAATTCTTGATTAGGAAATGGATATCTCTGGTCGGACATCTCGTGATCAGAGGTGTCATCCTCTGCCCACCCAAGGAAGAAGGGAGACAAATAAGAAAAGTGGATAAATGACAAAGAAGTTGATCAATAGACAAAGGAAATACATCAGTCAGGGTAGTTAGTTCACCATCTATCCCACGATTTGACTACCTGTTATAGTAAATCTTACGTACATCTTGGGAAACCAACTTCTATATCTGCAAGGAATCTACTTACTTTTATACGCAAAAGGAATCTGGTGATGTTAAGCCTCCTACATGCATTTCACAGGCAAGAGATTGCTATGTTCATTGTAAAATCACTTAATTTAATTTATAAAATGGAATCAAAACAATACATTCCATAACTCTACCACTCAATGTAAAGATACAAGAGCACCAAATTAAGTTCAATAATACTTTAAAATTTAAACCAATTTGATTACGGGTTTCCAAAGTTATAATCAGTCAAAAAGACATCTTCCAAACTCGAGCTCTAAAACCTACCTCTCTTTATCAAAATTTAATTTTAAAAAATCTCTCAAATAAAATGTAACTTTTAAATTAATTACCAGAAATAAAACTGAACAGACTAGATTTTGATATATACTTTATGAAAATCTGTCAGACCATTTCTTAGACATAGTATCCTCAAATTCAGCCACAAATATTTTATCAAATAGTAAAGTTACATTTACGGTAATGTACAAGTACTACTATTAAATAAGAATAATAACATCAACGTAATGTCAGTTATCGTCGGTTCACCGTTCAGTTTATCCCTCTCCACATCAATGACAATTATGTGTTGCTGCTGCAATTGTGAGTCCTTCATACATCTGCTCATCCATTGTAATCAAACAGTAACTTTACTTCTGCTGATGTACTAATCACTCATATTTATTTAAAGGTACATAGTATGTAAATCTAATTTGAAAATAATCGAGCGGATATTTCCCAAAATATACATTTTTGGAACATAATTGTATTTTAAACACAAAATTATGCAATATTGTTATGGTAGTTTACTGAAGATTTTATAAGGTAAAATTTAAAGAATTGCTATAAGGAATTTTAACTCTTTTTTTTTTTTTAATATATAATATATATATATATATATAAAGATAAAAAGTGTTATTTACTTACATGAACATAGAAATTTATGAAATAAATCAGTTTATAACTTTAGTATTATTTAGTTTATAACAGTATTTTGATAATGAAAATACAAAAAAAAGATAATTATAAAAATAGTGTATAACTTGTAAATTCACAAGTTAACTTTTCTTTCTTTACTTTTTTGTTTTATACTTGAACATGAATATGAAAATATATGCACATCTTAACACCCATGAAGTACGTATGGGCTTCATTGACAATGTTTAATCATAACTCGATTCACATATCTTCACTACCAAAGGGATTACTGATAATACATACTTATCTATATTATTATTATTATTATTATTATTATTTTGTTTCTGCATTATTGTACTGATTTAAAGGTTATTTTGTAGATAAGGTAATGAAATAAATGTATTTTGTATTTATTAACTTATAATATGTTAATATACTCGATAATCAGCAGCAGTGCAGTAAATTTGAAACAAGAAGAATGTGTTGTTAGAAACATAAATAATAGAAGTACTGCGCAGGAATAGTCAATGTTAGTTGACCTACAGCATGCTAAATCTGAGTGAAATGAAGAGAGGTGGGACCCAAGGGTATGGTATACCAAAAGCAGTAGCAACACCCACTGTTGCTACACAGGGATGGGAAGGTAACGCTTATTACAGGTTGCTTAGCAACCAGACAGAGAGAATCAACAACTTCCCCCTACATCACAACGCAAAACACTACCCTACCCTATAAAACCCCATTCATTCTATTTATTATTTTCTTAACAGAAAAAATATAGTAAAATTATACATACATATACGTTTTGAATAAACATTTTATTTTTCATCACTGAATGACAACTTTTTAATCAACATCAAATTCTAATGGCAATACAAACATATAATTTTTAAAAATAACTACTCTTTTGTGGCAGACTGTGGTAAAGTGACTGATTTACAGCCATAATTGTTATGTAATAAATTATACTAGACAGCAAAATTTGATCCTCTTGGTAACAGTAAATGCATTCTTCCCAGCTGGCACTTTGAAAGTTTTATGTTTTTAAACAGATTCTGACACAAAGAATGTACTGTTAAATTGTTACTGAAACATTTGAAAATAAGAAAGCACTCAATAACTATTCATAAAAATTTTGTTTAAATTCAAAACCAGATGATTAGTTCAATGATTAAATAATCATCAATAGAAAAAAGAAATAAAAGATTATAATGAAACACTACAAAAGATTATTTCTACTTGTAGTAATTGAATTAACTAATGATGAAAATAGCTGTTGATAAAAAATGATGAAATATCATTTTAAAGATTACATTCTAAGTTGTTATTTTTAAATATTTATTTTCCTAACGCATAAAAAAAAAATTATTTTATTAGAGCTATGATTAGTAGTATTTTTTTTTTTTTTTTTTTTTTTTTAAGATTATGTAATTTAATCCAACAATAAAAAAAATTAGCAACAAGCTATTCTTATAAAGCTTCATAAGTTAATTCACACAACTTTAGGGACCCTTTCCACTTGGTCTCATACTTGGAAAAATTTTTTCCAAACTCAATTTTTCTCTATTTAATAAGTAACGATTATTCAAAGACAAGCTGATTTTTTTTTCTGACAGCTGCTACATAAGTGTAATGCAAGAAAATACTTGTAGTATGAATCTGAAGTCAGTTCTATGAAAATTGGGTTTTGGTTATTATTTATTGTTTTGGTTATTTACATGTTTTGGAAAATTTTTTATGTGTACACTTTTTAGATTCAATGATTAGTATGTTTATTCATCTGAGATAAATTGTACAAATCACTGCAGTCCAACAAAAACTACAAAATTATTTTGTATTAACAAAAATATTGCTTCATGTTCCACATACCTTATAATTACTGAATACAACTTGTATTATATAAATATTATAGGTCACAAAATATTGTGCAAGAAAGACAGATGCAGAAGCAAATATAAAAAACAACATTCACCATGAGTAATATCATATTAATAAAGCAAAAATGGATTCATCAAACTAGACAAAAATGAAAGATGTCGTTGGAACAGCAGGTATACTGATCAGGCGAAAACAAATGACAGTTGTAAAAATAATCAACTAAGTAATAAAGAAAGGCAATGAAGTCCAACAACTATGACCAGAAAAGAGGAAAAAAATTTTTCATTTTTCTGTTCACTCTTGTTAGTTTCACAGCTATAGTGATACAATTATGCTGTCGTAGCAGCTACAGCTTATAATGGGAAAGTATATATATATATATATATATATATATATATATATATATATATATATATATCAGTCAAAAAATAAAAAATAAAAATATTGTTTTTTTTTTTTTAAGTTTTGTGCCTTAAGAAGATACTAAAAACAAATAGATTTAAATAAACTGTAAATAACCTGCAAAAAAAGTTTTTTATTCCTATCCTCCCAAGCCCTGTGTGTTTTCATTGTGTATTACTTCATCAAATGCATACATTATGTATTTAACAGTGAAAGCAACATAGTTTTATTTTTATTAAACTTAATTGAATTATTCTTTTGAGTTTTTTACAAACTATTTTTAATTCAACAATTAAATACATAACTTATTGAACTAATTTGTCTGATGAAGTAGTAGTTCACAATCAAACCTCTTATCAAAGTTCACAATCAAACGAAGGAATTTTTTTAAAATGAGATAACAAAAAGAGAGTATTTTTATTCACTTAGGTAGGGAAGGAAAATATCACTGACATCATAAAGAAATTGACACCAGTCCAACCATACAAATCAAGTGTAGAATTGTTAGTTTTGTGGTGGAATTACAAAAATTTAAAAAGTTATGCAAGAATTTAATTTGTGTGTTAACTTTTACCAATGAAATACGTAACATATTTATTCTATACTTTATCTTGCTTAAATGATAATGTACCAATTTGTGAAAAATGTTTATACTAATTTCATTGTTTATTTTATGTTGTATCATAAATTTAATAAGGTAATTCAAAATTTTTATTATTTTTAATTTTAGAGGGGATAAGGAGGCCCAGTTTTATCTGAGAGACACTTTAGTCATTACCCTTTAGTATGAAGCCACTGGATAGAAAAATGATCCATATGTTTCCGGCTATGCCCAATACCAATGAAGTACTGGTTCTTCAGATACTGCCATTCTCAGCATGGAATGCCTAGCAGATCTATAACTATATAACGACAAGACGAGAAGAAGGGCTCACGGTTAAAATAAAGTATTAGGACATGATTGCTGGATTAACTATATCCATGAGAGTGGTGTTAATCTTATCCAGAATTCAATATTTAATTTATACCTGATTTTCAAACATTAATGATTATTTTTATTATACCTGTCGTGATAAAAACAGTATGTAGTAATCTTGTAAGCAAAACTAATAAGTTAAGAGGAGCTGGAGGGGGGGGGGGGAATATGTTTCTTCCTTTCCTTAAAGAACTTAATTTAAGGTAGGAATAGGTTAGAATGTGTTATATGAAAGAAATATTAAAAAAGCAAAATAAATGAAAATACATTCAGCAAAAATCAAAAATATAACACAAAACAAATTAAATGGAACATAGTTCCATCATTGTCTATATTGCCAAAGCAAACATGCAGTGATTTTTTTCATGCTATGAAAAAAGATAAGTAGTAATACTGACATTTTTTTCATTATCGAATACAAAAACCTTTATAATTAAAGTAACATGGATAATAACGAATGCCATAAAAAAGAATATATCAGTATACCAGAAAGAGCTGTCAAAACCCTTTTGTAACCCATATATTTTTATTGTGATTAAATGTTCAGAATCAATCAATGAAACCAAGAGTATAATGGTAACATAATATACAAAAAGTACAAAAATTCAGCACATAACTAATTTCCAAACTAATTAAAGAAAACTGATCAATAATATTAATTTCTTTCTGGTCCCAGACCTAATATTATTTTCAATTTCATTTTGCTATGTCAAAATATTATTACTATGTATATATAGTTCTTTTGCTGGTGACTGTACATGTAGAAGCAATGTACATCCTAACCCCATAGGGGAAGACACCCTCCATGTGACGGTTTCAGTTGCCATGCACCCCCTTTGTACCTACCCTTTATGGGCTTTACTGGAGGTCATCTTCAGTACTTCAGCAATGACATTTTTCAGTCAGGACGCCACCGATGCAAATACCATAAGCGACATTCCCATCAGTGTACTACTAAATAATATAAACTCCAAACAAAACACATCTACCCAAGTCTCAAACAAGACTGAATGACTTTCTAAGAATGAAGGAACTGAACTCAAAAGGTAAAAATGAGTTCGACACACTATGAACCATAAAATGCAACACAAAAACACTAAAAAAACATAACAATACAATAACGCCATAACCAAACAGCAATAAAATAACAATAAAACCAAACATAAACACAAAGAAGGAAAATCCAAGTGAACACCACACCCCTTCAGCGATTCTTTCTTTCGCCAAATATACAATAAACTTTTATATGATCACCCATTAATTTCTGCAATCATCTGTGTTAATTGGAAAAACCAATTAACATAGAGATCAAGTGTCGACCCGATAATGTCAAGATGACAAAGAATCTCCACGTGCATTAAGTCCTACCTAGCACATTCATATATCACATGATAAACATCATCCAACAATCCGCATTGCGGACACATACGAATTTTTTTTTTTTTAGTAAATCAGTTTTATTTTTCTATAATACTGTTTGTTAATAGTTTAGAAAAAATATATTATCTAGCACATCTGGTACATAAAAGTGACAAGAAGCTTTTATTGTTCTTACTGTGAAAAAAGTCTGTAATTCATTTTATTACATTTTATGTGATGCGGTCTATGAAACCATGCCATAAGAAGGAAAAACCAATTTTCTGGTTTTCACTGTTTCTTATAGAACACAAAATTCTGAAAATGTTGACACTAAAATCGACCTTCTATCATAAATATGGAATTTTTAATTGATTTTTCAAATCCGTTTTTGTGAAATGTTGATTTTCAGGAAAATGCATTCAAAGTTTCTGATATGTAAAATTCAATAGCCAAGGGAGAAAGAATGTCTCCATGAGAATATTATATTGAACTTTTCAGAATTTTGCGTGCAGTTATGTTATATATTCTAAAAAAATAAATAGAATCATTTTAACATTTTTTAATAAAAAATAATCATAGGAAGTACTGAAGAAATTGCATTATTCTCACATCAAGAATTCCAAAATCTTTTAGAAATTCTAGTTTCATTGGCAGTTCATTTACTGAAGCCAAAGAAACAAATAAAAGATTACTAATAATACAAAATGAGAGAACTGTTATGAATAAAGTAAAACAAAATCACACAACTTATTACAAAAAATTAAATTGGCAAATTATTATAGACTATCCATTAATCCTAACATACAGGCATAAATATTCAAACACTATTCAGTTAAAAGATAACCACATCAAAATACTGACTAGTAAGAGATTTCATAACACTATTAAGACCTCAACAAAAAAATTTTAAAACATAGCCAAATCACCCGGCTTTTGATTCAGTCCTTGGGAATCCTAATTTAGGAAGGTATGAGGGACCATCCACGTTGTACTGCACCTCTAGGTGTTCGTACCCACGTCTACTGTTGCACCTTATAAGTGTTGACACATCTTCAATTTTTCCAACGTATCTGTGTTCATATCCTCTGTAGAAAATCAATATTATAAATTTTATGTTTGACTTTCTGATATACAATAAAGAATCAACACCACCTACTGCCTTCCAGCAAATGTTTCACTATATTCTCTCCACAATAAACCCAGATGCAGTAGTATACACTAACGGATCAATATAGGACGATACTGTTGGTTAAGTGTTTGTTGTCAAGGATAGAACTTATATATTTGGTCTACCTGCTATTACAAGTGTGTTTACTGCTGAACTATCTGTTACAAATAAGGCTATGAATATCATTAACCCTAAGTATCCAAATATCCTAATTTTCAGTGACAACTAAGACCTAGGCTAAGTTATTAGCCTAAGTTAGTTGACTAAGTTATTAGGCTATGAATATCATTAACCCTAAGTATCCAAATATCCTAATTTTCAGTGACTCTTGTAGTGCTCTCCAAGCCTCATAAAACTTTTATTTCAGACATCCTATCGTCATCGAAATCTACAACACAATCGCGAGTTGAACCATCGTAACAGACAAGTAAGTTTCTACTAGATCCTTAGCCACATGGGGATTCTGGGTAATGAACATGCAGATTCCACTGCTAAAGACGCATGTAGTCAGTCACCTTCTTTCACTACCCGTGTTACTACACCAGATTTTATTAACTGCGTAAAACTCACACTCGGAGCAAAGTGGCAAGATGACTGACTGGATTGCCGCAGTAGAAAACAAACTTTGTCATATCATAGGTACTGTGTTGCCAGATTCCTTTGCCGAGAGGAAGTGGTCCTCTGCCGATTGCGGATAGGACATTTGAGAGGCACTCATGGGTACCTGATGTCAGCCAAAAATACAACACTATGCGTAAGATGTGACTGCCACTTACCTGTGCGCCACATCCTTGTGAATTGTGTATGTTATACGCCTTACATCATAAATTTAAATTGCCCAGGAAAAATCGTCAAACCCTGGGCAAAGGCAAGGAGGTTTTAAACCAAGTGCTGTTATTTCGCTGACGGATCAGTTAATACATAAAATTTAATACTGTTTTTACTAGTTTTTTCAATTTGTTTTCTTTAGTGTTTCTGTTATCCAAGAAGGGGCCCTTTACAGTCCTCTCGGACTTTATTGAATTTTATTTGTTTATATAAATTTTATATTATTTTCTGTTTGTTTTTATTTTTTTTGTTTCGTTTTAAATTTATTTATGTTATTATTCTATGATTTTATTTGTAGTTTTTTGTGATATTTTATTTTTGTTATTAGTTGTAAGTTTTAGTTTTTGTTTTTAATATTGTAGTTTTTAATGTGTTTTAGGTTTTTTAATGTTATTTTAGCTGTGATATTAGTTATAAGTTTTTGTTTGTTTACTTTTTTAATTTTTTCTTTAAATGCAGTTTTAGTTATCTGTTTTTCCTTTTATTTATTTTACTCTGGCTGATGATAACAAGTAGTTTTACGCCCTCAAAAATAAAATTACTAAATTTAGAAAATAATAGTACAATTTGTGCAAAATAATTGACTGAAACTCGTAATTATTATTTTTTATTTGAAAAACAATTTCCTAAGTCTCGTAAAAATGGATTAACATAATAAATATTACAGTATTTTCATTGCAACAAACTCTGAAGAAACCATGCCATAAGTCGCAATGCAGTTTTAACATTACCGACTTATGGCATGGTTTCTAGAATGCGCAGTGGTTACGTTGTTTGTGGTTACTTTCAGAACCACTATTTGTGTCACTTGTATATTCACTATCGCTGTGCCTGTCAAAATATTCAGGAATATTATCGTCAGTAAGGCTTCGACTTGGCCCAGTGCTGGCTCCATTTCAGAAAAAATACACAAAAATGAACAATAACAAACAAAAATCAAACCCTAAAATTAAATAAAAGAATACGAAAACGATTACTACACAAAACTAATTACTATATATTACAAAATAAGTGAGCCCAAAGAAGTATTAGGTTACGTGCAATGCAAGAATGTGACTTTCACAAACAAATAGTAACGTGATTTTCAATATCAATAATTAATTGAAACAGCAATCTAAAACCAAATACTATCAATATACAAGATGTGTTCAAAAAGTAATGAGAATTTTGAAATTTCACGGGTTAATTAGTCCGATTCTCGAGATTTTTTTGTTGTTATATTGGTAAACATGTCTGTAAAGTAACTGTACATTTTTAGCCATATTGGATGTTTAGACTGTTGTCAGCTATCAAAAGAATAACACATGTTTTGGTACAATCAGTGATTTTTTATTTATATAAATAATAGATCAGAGAATCTGTATTAAATGTTGCTATAAGAATGGATGGAATAAGGTGTATGGATGGAATCAAGTGTTTTAAAAATGTTAAATATTGCTTTTGGTGAATATGCTATGAGTAAAGCAAGGGTTTACGAATGGTAAAAGTGTTTCCAAGAAGGTCATGAAGACACTGAAGATGACCACCGCCCTGGACACCCGAGCACATCAACAACCAATGAAAACATGGAAAAAGTGAAAGAAATGATTATGAATGATCGTCAAATCATAATCAGAGAAGTTGCTGATGATATTGGGATAGCAATTAGCTCATGCCACGAAATTTTTTTGGATGTTTTGGGTATGAAACATGTGACAGCAAAATTTGTTCCAAAATTGTTGAATTTTAAACAAAAACAGTGGCGAATGGAAGTTGCTCAGGAGTTGCTAAATGAAATCAACAACGATGCAGAATTACTGAAACGTGTCATAACAGATGATGAAACATGGGTTTATGGATATGATGTCGAAACTAAAGCTCAATCGTCACAGTGGAAGTATTCTGGATCACAAAAACAAAAAAAGCTCGACAAGTATGGTAGAATGTGAAAGTTATGCTCACCATGTTCTTTGATTTTAACGGCGTAGTGCATCATGGTTCTTGCCACAAGGTCAAACAACCAATAAGGAGTACTACCTACAAGTTCAATGCTGTTTACATGAAGCAATCCAAAAAAAAAGGCCTGGATTTGTGGCGAAACAATTCATGGCTTTTGCACCATGATAATGCACCTGCTCACACTTCATTTCTTGTTCGTCAATTTTTAGCCAAAAACAACACTGTAGTGATACTCCAGACATCATATTCGCCAGACATGACCTCACATGACTTTTTTCTATTCCCAAAAATAAATAGAACCTGAGAGGGCCATTTTACAAGCATGAATGAGATTAAAAATGAATAGCTGAAAAATCTATTTTAAATATTGAGTTCCATAAGTGTTTCGAGGATTGGAAAAAGTGCTGGTGTAAGTATAATATCTAATGGAGACTATTTTGAAGGGGATAACATTAACGTAGACGAATAAATAAAATTCTTTCCAAAAAAGAAAAATTCTTGTTACTTTTTGAACTCACCTCGTACACGTAGAATGAAACATATAGAACCAATATACAACACTCTAGCACAATCTAGCTGCAATTTTAATAAATTAAACAAAACTAAACAGAGTACTGATAAATCAGTACCCTGACAGTTCTAGCGCTAAGATCATTACCCACAAGTTCAGGGTAATGATCTATCATTACCCTGATACCCTGATCATGCTTCATCTACAATTAAAAAAAAAAAAATTCACCATCTGCAAATTTATTCCCTTTCCTCCAACCCGATCCCTTCATCTTTATCTAAAGATTCTTTTGTCAAGTATTTTAAATTCATATTAAACAAGATTGGTGGCAGACAGCCTTATTCTTCTCTCTAGATCTAAGTATTCAGTCTGAATATCTTTATTTTCATTGTTGTCCAGATAGAATTCTTCTATCTTTCAAATTTATCAGTCCATTTAGAATAAGGCAAGGGGTAACCTGCAATAATACTTGTAAAATTAATGAAAAGGAAAGAGATAAAGAAATTCTTATGAGAAATTATAAAATATTTTCTATGAAGGAATTTTGTCTATTTATCAAAAAATAATTAGAGCTTTTGAATAAAAATATGGCTACTTTTAAATGTTGTGTTTTTTATTATTAATATCTTTTATGAACATAGGATCACTTAGTCAGTCCATTATCTAAGTCTCTTCAATGGGACTGTTTAGGCTTTGCAGTCCTCCCAGTACTTTTTCATGTGTTCTGATCTTTGTGCCCTTTCTAGTGTTAAAATGTTCATGTTGTGAGTTTTTTCTAGTGAGTGTGAAACTAGTGTTTTTGTTCTTCATTTTCTTGTTTAATTTTATTTTATCTGTGGTGTCTTCTGGTGTAAGGCCAATTTCCTTCAGGTACTCTCTTATTTCTCTGACCCATCTGCATCCTGTCTTGGTGTTTTTTGAGTCGAGCTTGTACTGTACTAGCTGTTTGAGAAGTCTTGAAGTCTGTTTCAGAAGTCTTGACGGGTAGTGAATTACTAATCACCACTACCCGTCTTTCTGGTACTTTTTATTGATGCAGGTTCTTCCAATTGTTTTGATTTTCTTAAGTCTGTCTGTCTTTGAGTGTGTGTTCAGGTGGAAGAGTGTTTCTGCTGCATAAGTGGCTTCTGGTTTTAAACTGTGTGGTAGTGTCTTATTTTTGCATTTATTGATAGGAATTTTACTTTCCCACCTAGCGCTATAGCCATAGAAGAGAAAGTATGGTAATTGGTCCAATTTGGGCATATGGGGTTTTCACTGGATCTTTATGTTTTGACACCAAAGGAACCCAAAAAACCGGATGGAAATTTTGTCGATGTTCGTATATACATATGTTCGGTGTTAGGTGTCGCACCCTAAATCACCTTACATCTACAGACCTACTCAACTGATTTTGACCAAACTTGGCCAGATTACTTGTCTATATGGAGCATTGATGCCATTACATTTTCAGCTTAAAAGGTCAACGGGGTGAAGCTGTAGACCAAAGTTGTCTCAAGATTTCACCTAATTAAGGTCTCATTTTTCTTAGGCACATTTTTTAACAATTAAAAAAAAATTTTTTTGCAAAATCGGACCCCCACCCCAAAAAGTTTCTTAGTAAACTAGTGGCTAATAGGGTATAGTGTGTCATTAGTAGCCTCTCTCACTACACGAGGTGCTAGTGTAGCACTGACGTACAGCTGCTGTAGTTGTCTGCTATGTTATAACATCACAGGTGAGCAGTAGAATTTACAAATAAATAATATTTAAAGTGTAAAAATGTATTTAAAGTGACTGTTAGTATCGCCACACCGATACAGTATGAATGAAATACAGTATGAACGCATGCACTTAGAATCATTAAATTAAATAAACAAAAAATATTATATTTAGATAAAATGATAAATATTTTAATGTGTGCATATGTGTGTGTAAACCATGCATCAGAAAAAAAGCAGCATGGCGGAAAAGTCCTACAACTGTGTTATCAGCTTTTTTTTATTGTAAGTGTACCAGGCTAATTTTTGAGTTTTAGCTAGTTTGTTTCTTCTACTCTGGATCAAGGTTTTTTGTTTAGGTTGTTTGTTATTACTTCTCCGAGGTATTTAAATTGGGTTACTATTTTGGTTTTATAATAGTTTATGTTTACTTCTTTTAATCGTGTTGGTTTTTGGGGCATTATTTCTGTCTTTTTGAATGATATTTTAAGGTCAATTTTATTTGCAATGTTTTGAAATTCTAATATCTGTGAATTAGCTTCGCTGATATAGTTTGCTAGCAGTGCCAAGTAGTTGGCAAAACCAAACAGATTGTTTTGATTTTTCGGCCTATTTTTACTTTAGGGGGCATTTTTTGAGCCTTCCCTCATTACCATTTCTAGAGTGCAGTTAAATAACAGTGGTGAGAGCTCATCACCTTGACGCAGTCCTGCTTTGATCTCATGATCTCAGATGGTTCCAAGAACTCGCCTTTGAATTTTACCTTTGACTTAGTGTTTGTGAGGGTCAGTTTTATCATGTTTATTAATTTGGTATATAGTCCGAAGTGTCCTAGAATTGTTAATAAGGATTCTCTGTAGACACAGTCATAAGCTTTCTTGAAATCTACAAATGTTATCACCAGGTCGCTGTTTATTTTCCTGTAGTAATCCATTATTAGCTTGAGACTCATGATCTGGTCTGAACAGTTTCGCCAGGGTCTGACACCTTCCTGGTATTCTTCTACTTTTTTCTTGAGATATGAACAAGTCCTGTTGAGGATGATTCTTAAAAGAATCTACTTACTTCTATATATCTTACTACTATAATCTTATCTTACTTTTGAATGTTGTGTCTAGAAGTGAGATTCCTTTGTAACTGTTAGGATCTATTTTGTCCCCTTTTTTGTGTAGCAGACGGATGAGAGCTGTCATCCAGTGTTCTGGTAGTTCTTCTTTGATCTAAATGTTGACAAGCTGTTGATGAAGAGCAATTTTTGCTGATCTTCCTGCATGTTTCCGGATGTCTACAAAAGTCTGATCTTCACTCGCTGCTTTATAATTCTTAATCTCAAACAGTGCTTCGTAGATTTCTTTTACTGTGGGAGGGTTAATGTTTTCTGGTGATGTTGTTGAAGTTTAGGAGTTCTATTGGTTCTTCGCAATTTAGGAGTTTGTTGAAATATTTACCAAGGATCTCCGTATTGTTTTTATTATTATGGGCCAGTTTAGAGTTTTCATTCTTTACTAGTAGGGTTGGGGTTGTATTTTTGGAGCTGAATTTTTAAGGCTTGGCAGTAGTCTCTTAAAGTTTTGTGTATTATTGAATTCTTTTTCTATTGACTTCAGTGTGTCTTTATGGTGTTTTTTTATTCTCCTTAGAGTACAGAAGGTTTCTTTTACTAAAAAAGAAAATTTTGAGATTTTGGAAGGATGCTGATTTTTGGGATTGGTGAAATAAAAATGTTTGATGTCTTTTCTCCACTGTTTCATCACATTCGCTGTTCCACTATTGATGCTTTTTTACAGGATTTTATTGGGGCTAATTCTTCTGCGATTTGTTTAAGGTTGTTGACTAGATCTTCCAATTTATCTATGATTATAACTTTTTCAGTTGCTTTTTGGTAATTTGCATTCTTGATTAGTTGGGTAGGATACATTTTTCTTTTAAGTTTAAAGGCTTAGTTTTGTTACTTTCTTTGGGGAGTAAATTTAATTTTAATTGTGACTATATAGTGATCTGAGCCTGTGTCTACTCCTCAAAGGACTTTTACATTGTAATCTCCTTGTGGTGGTGTTTGTCGATGCAGACATGGTCTAGTTGCCATTTTCCTTTAGTGTAGTCAGGATATGTTTCCAGATTTTGAATTTTTGAGGTTTCCTCTTGAAATATGTGGATTTTGAGAGTAGGTTATGGTTTCTGCAGAGATCGACAAGTCTCTGTCCATTTTTCCTTGTTTTCTTTTGGGCAGGCCATTTTCCGATGATGTCATGGTATCTTCTTTCTCTACCTAGTTTTGCATTGAAGTCTCCAATTAATTGCTTAACACAGTTTTTTGGGACAGTCAGGTTGAGTAGAACTTTTCTGTTTCTTTACGGTCTTTTAGAGTTATTTTTAATATTAGTGGGTGCATGGGCTTTTATTATAGCGTAGATTTATATTAGGTGCTTTTAGAACGAGAATTGAGATTCTCGGGGATTGTGACCTGAATTCTTGTACGGTTTTTTTTTTAGGCTAACTAAAAAGCCTGTTCCAAACTGTGGGATGTTTTTCATCACTCTCTTCCCAGGTATACTTTGTAGAACCTATATCCTTGAGATTCCATGATGGTTGGTGTTTATTATTTCTTGTAGACCCATGATGAGAATTTTGTATTGGTCCATTAGGCCAGTTATTATTTTTAGTTTGCCAGCCTGCAAATTTACATTGTGAATGGAAATGTAGGTGATTTGCTTTGGTTTGATTTTGGACTTTGTATTTTTCTTGTTCATGTTTGTTGTGTTGGGGCATTCCAATGCTTCCAATTGCATGTTATCTTCTAAGTGGCAGCCTACCATATCTGAATGCTGCCTTCTCTGAACTCTAATGTTGCTTGGTTCAGCCAGTGGAGTATTCCTTAAAAGACCTTTCATGATTGACTGTCAAGGGATCATCTGTGATGGGATTAGGTGCTGAGTTACAACTCTAGATGTGATCTAGTGAAGTGATATTGAACATAAACAATCACATATGTTACACAATAATCTCATAGCATCTTTGGTTTTCTTTTTCTTGTGCTTACTCAATTTTAATAACTGATATATCAGAATATGCAAAAAAACAATACAATTATCTGTCAAGAGACTAATTATACTAATCGTAACTGAGTTACCTCTAAAAATATATTTGTAAGAATTGATTGTTTTTCCATACATCTTGTTCATAACTTTCACAATTTTGACGATAGAATAAAAATATCAGTAATTGTGAGCCTGAACAGCATCAACTTAAATATATCTTGTATTGGAATATGATGGACAATCAAATTAGTATAAAACAGAAAAACATATAGTAGTCATCAGAAAGTAGGCTTTAACTGTGTAGGCTTCATAGCTGACAAGGCCTCAAATATGTACGTACGTACATCAGTTTCATAGGAGTGGTGTCAAAAAATATTAAAAAAATTGAAAAAATCAAAATTCAGTTATTATTCACTGTATAAAGTTAAAAATAAGGAAAAATGCAGGGTATTTCATAAGTTTTAAAGGTTTTAAATTTTTTTCTTTCTATAATCAAGGTTTTGAGCTATTGCAGAAAACTTCATTCTATTTTTCTTATATCTTCACAAAACATTCAATAGCGATCTTATTCTATAGAGTTAACTAGAATCTTAATAAGATAAAAACTGAACATTTCAAACAAAAATGTTAATGGCTATTAACCGTTTCATTTCTCAATGTCTATCTTTACTATATTACAAATGCCTACCTCAATCATAACAAGAATTACAGAATTTATTAAATTTTACTTAAAGTAATCAATCCTTATTTCTATCAACTTATAAATACTGCAGTTAATATGATTCACATATCACAAAATGGTATGCCTCAGTAGCGCTAAATTTTAAACAACACAAAGAAAACATCAAATTCTAATAAATGCTATTTCACAAGAACTCCAGAATGCCAATCAAAACATTAAGTTTAATACCCAAGTTGCTAAATACAATCTACATTTAAAAAATGCCCTAATCAACTAATTCCAAAACAAACTGTGTTCCCATTTCTAACGTCTTTAAACACTAAAATTTCCCCATTAACAAAATTGGTAATTTCCACTAGATCCACTTTTCCAGTTTCACCATACTTTTCTAACAATTCAAACAACTATAAAATTCTTGGTTGATGAAAGATCCACTAAATCGTTTAGTCTTCTAATAGTTTAATCTTTAATGAAAGAAGCATTATTTTGTAATTATAGACATATTAACTACTGTAAAAAAAAACTCAAAATTAGCAAGCACCATTGAGAGCTCCCCTTGTATACTGGTTTTTCCAAACAGAATTCCAATACCATTCAAAGAAAGCGTTTGAACAACTGAATAAATATGTAAATTAATTAAATTTATATTTAATTTTAAGTAGATTTTCAAAAGGGAAATTTAGAAAAATATACATATTCCTAAAATCATTAAAAGTAGATTATTCACATAAAAAAAAAAAAAAACATATATATAAAAATAGTTAAATCAGTTGCATAAACTGTACTGAATACTGTAATAAATCATAAGTGAAAAAAAATTAAACTTACCTTTAATAATGTAAGTATTTTTTGACTAAGATCATAATCAAAATTTGAATATTTAGAATCAGACATATCATAAATGAATACAAGACCACTGCGCTGTGTATCAACGCTCTCTAACGCACAGTCTAATTGATAAACAACACCCTGAAACAAAACATAAATTTAATATAATAGTAGTAATTACATGACATATTTACAGACAATAGAATATATGTCTTTTTAATGCTATTAAAGGAAAGATGCTATGGTTATCCAGAAAGTAAGGATTGTCCGCGCATCAAATTTACACAACTTCACTCACAACAATGGGTCAAAGCCAGCTGATCTCAGTTGTTTTTCTGGTGCTGTATGACTTTTTGTATCTGTACTGTGACATGGAACAATTTTGCATGTGTGTATAATGAATAAAAAAAAAAAAAATCTGCTGACTGTGAGGTACAATCAGTCGTATGTTTTTTGAATGCATATGTTCATCCTACAGAAATTCCTGTCAAAATTACTGTCTTATATGATGACAGTGTAATGAATGAAAATAAGGTATGAAAATGGTGATGTTTATTTAAGACAGGGTTTTACATTTTTATGTTTTATCTTTTCATGTTCAGCAACAATCAGGATGTCCTACTCTCATTACATAACACCTGAAAAAGCAGATTGACAGAAAGAACCAGTGTTTCATGCTGAAAGACAAACTTAGTGATAAATTTCCTATGTGTTCATGGTTTCTTTTACATGAAATTGTGACTGTTCGCCTAAATTACTCTAAAATTTGTGTCCAATAGATCCCAAGAATGTTGACAATCACAAAAATAATACATGTCTGCTGCTCTGTCATTCCAGGAGTGGTACTGTAGATATGGTGATGAAATGCTGGATCACATAGTGACTGGCGATGAAATACGGGTTTTGCAGTACACACCAGAGAGTAAATGTCAATTGCTTCAATGATACCATTCTCAATCGCGTTCAAGCCAAAAATGTTTAAAGAAACAATTTCAAAATGCAAAATGATGACCATAATTTTTTGTGATCATCAGAGAGTCTTACTGTGTAAGTTTATACTTCATGGAGAGACAATTAATGTCAACTCTTATTCAGAAATTTTGATGAAACTTTGTTGCCCAATTCAAAATTACTGGTATGGCCTTTAGATTTGTGGAGTGTGTTTGTTTTATGACAATGCACTTCCACATACCACCAAAAAAGACTGTTGAACTTTCAAAGGTTTTGGACGGGATGTTTTTAATCATCCACTGTTGAGTCTAGATCTTTCTCCAAGCAATTTCCAACCATATGAAGGAATTTCTTGTTGGCTACCAATATGAATAATGTCAACATCAAGACGGCAGTTTGCGAGTGGCTTAATGGACTGGTGACAGATTTCTTTGACAATGGCATATAAAAACTAGTGCCACATTTTGAAAATGCTTGAAAGTAGAAGCTGATTATATGGAAAAATAGCTTAATAAAGTAGATTTTGATGCATGTATTCAAGTTAAAATAAATACAATAAGTTTGTTGAAAAACAAACTTAATGATAAAAACCAGTTTTTACTTTCTGGATGACACTCATGGTTCAATTAAATCAAAGATAAATAAAATAATAATCCTAGTTATTCATTACAAAAAATAATAAAACAACCTACTGAAGATAGAAAGTGATAACCTCATTCATTAAAAATATTTATTTGTTACGATTGCGCATAATATTTGATTTAATACATGATTAAATCAAAATTTCATTGTTTCAATAAACCAAATAAGTCAATGATATCCAACCAAATTTTTTTTTTGTCTTCAGTTATTTGACAGGTTTGATGCAGCTCTCCAAGACTCCCTATCTAGTGCCAGACGTTTCATTTCAATGTACCACCTACATCATACAACCTAACAATTTGTTTTACATATTCCAAATGTTGCCTGCCTGCACAATTTTTCCCTTCTACCTGTCCCTCCAATATTAAAGCGACTATTATAGGATGCCTTAACATATGGCCTATAAGTCTGTCTCTTCTTTTAAATATACTTTTCCAAATGCTTCTTTCTTCATCAATTTGCCGCAACACCTCTTCATTTGTCACTTTATCCACCCATATGATTTTTAACATTCTCATATAGCACCACATTTCAAACGCTTCTAATCTTTTCTTCTCAAGTACTCTGATCGTCCAAGTTTCACTTCCATATAAAGCTATGCTCCAAACATACTTTCAAAAATGTTTTCCTAACATTTAAATTAATTTTTGATGTAAACAAATTATATTTCTGACTGAAAGCTCATTTCATGTGTGCTATTCAGCATTTTATATTGCTCCTGCTTCATCCACCTTTAGTAATTCTACTTCTCAAATAATGAAATTCTTCTACCTCTGTAATCTTTTCTCTTCCTATTTTTATATTCAGTGACCCATATTCATTATTTCTAGTACAATTCATTACTTTCATTTTGTTCTTGTTTATTTTCATCCGGTAGTTCTTGCGTAGAACTTCATCCATGCCGTTCACTGTTCCTTCTAAATCTTTTTTTACTCTCAGCTAGAATCACTATATCATCAGCAAATCATAGCATCTCTATCTTTTCACCTTGTACTGTTACTCCGGATCTAAATTGTTCTTTAACATTATTAACTGCTACTTCTATGTAAACATTAAAAAGGAACGAGGATAGGGAATATCCTTGTTAGACTCCCTTTTTTATTATGGCTTTTTTCTTATGTTCTTCAATTATTGCTGTTGCTGTTTGGTTCCTGTAAATGTTAGCAATTGTTTTTCTATCTCTGTACTTGAACCCTAATTTTTTAAAATGCTGAACATTTTATTCCAGTCTACATTATTGAATGCCTTTTTTGATGATTTCTGATGCACGAGTAGTTAAGCTAATTGTTCTGTATTCTTCACATTTATTTGCTCCTGCTTACTTAGATATCACGACTATAACAATCTTTTTGAAGTCTGATGGAGTTTCCCCTTCTTTGTAAATATTACACAACAATTTGTATAATCTATCTACTGCTTCCTTACCTGCACTGTGCAGTAATTCTGCATGTATTCCATCTATTCCAGGAGTCTTTCTACCATTCAAATCTATAAATGCTCTCTTAAATTCAGATCTCGGTATTCTATCTCCATTTTCATCCTCTTCAACTTCCTCTTCTTCCCCTATAACACCTGTTTCTAATTCATTTCCTCTGTATAACTCTTCAATATATTCAACCCACCTATCAATCTTTCCTTTCGTACTATAAATTGGTTACCATCTTTGTTTAACAAATTATTAGATTTTAATTTATGTACCACAAAATTTTCCTGTATGCTCGTCTATTTTACAATGATCATTTCTCTTTCCGCTCCTGAACACTTTCCTTTAATCCACTCTTTTTTAGCTAGTTTGCACTTCCTGTTTATAGCATTTCTTAATTGTCGATAATTCCTTTTACTTTCTTCATCACTAGCATTCTTATATTTTCTACAATTACCCATCAGCTGCAATATATCCTCTGACATCCAAGGTTTTCTACCAATTCTCTTTGTTCTGCCAGAAGTTCAGATCTTCTGATTTAAGAATTTCCTTTTTAACATTCTCCCATTCTTCTTCTACATTTTCTACCTTATATTTTTTACTCAGACCTCTTGCGATGTCCTCCTCAAAAATCTTCTTTACCTCCTCTTCCTCAAGCTTCTCTAAATTCCACCTATTCATCTGACACCTTTTCTTCAGGTTTTAAAACCCTAATCTACATTTCATTATCGCTAAATTATGGTCGTTGTCAATGTCTGCTCCAGGATATCCTTTGGAGTTGACGAGTTGATTTCTAAATCTTTGTTTAACCATGATATAATCTATCTGATACCTTTCAGTATCACTAGGCTTTTCCATGTATATATTCTTCTATTATGATTTTTAAATGGGTTGTAGGCAATTACTAAATTATACTTCAGGCAAAACTCTGTAAGTCGGTCCCCTCTTTCATTCCTTTTGCCCAGCCCATATTCATCCACAATATTTCCTTCCTTGCCTTTTCCAATTCTTGCATTCCAATCTCCAACTATTATTAAATTTTCATCTCCTTTTATGTGTTTTATTGTTTCATCAATTTCTTCATATACACACTACCTCATCATCATCATCATGGGCACTTGTAGGCATATAGATGTTAACAATTGTTGTCGGCTTAGGTTTTGATTTTATCCTTATTACAATAATTCTGTGGCAATGCATTTTGAAATACTCTACTCTCTTCCCTATCTTCTTGTTCACTACGAAACCTACTCCTGCCTGTCCTTTATTTGAAGCTGTGTTAATTATTCTAAAATCACCTGACCAAAAGTAGTTTTCCTCTTCCCACCGAACCTCACTAATTCCTTCTACATCTACATTTATCCTATCCATTTCCCTCTTTAAATTTTCTAATCTATCAACTTTTTCTAGACTTCTAACATTCCATGGTCCGACTAGTAGAATGTTATTTTTTAATTTACTGGTGACCCCTTCCTTAGTAGTCCCCACCCGGAGATCCAAACAGGGGACTAGTTTACCTCCAGAATATTTTACCAAGGAAGGTGCCTCCAACTTCATTACATGGAAATGCAGAGAGTTACATTTTCTTGGAAAAAAAAACAGCTGTAGTTTTACATTGCTTTCAGCTGCGCATTACTCAGAAGATAGAGTGATGATTAAGTCCTCCTGACCTACGCTCTAAATAACTTCTGAAAGAGCTGCTGCCCTCTTTCAGGAATCATTCCTTAGTCTGGCTCTCAATAGATACCTCTCCGATATGGTTGCACCTTCAGTCCAGCTACTCTGCATCACTAAGCACTCAAGCCCCCTCACCACTGGCAAAGTCTCATGATTCATAGAGGGAGCCAACTAATAAAACATCAATTAAACAGATAAAAAGAAGCAAATTCCAACCTAACAACTGCTTAGGTTTGTTTTCTGGTTATATAATAAAAGCTTACCAATAGGTAGTAGCAAATCTGTTACAGCAGTTTTTTTTTCTATTAATTTAATTCATTGACCTAAAATTTTTATCATGAATCTAAATAATGAAGATGTATTAAATGGAAATGCTAAAAAAAATTTCATTAATCAGAATCTCCAAAAAAAGGACCATGTGAATTTAGATAACCCTCAAAAAAGATGTTTCCAAAAAAAAGATCCATCTTATAATAAAAGAACTGTTACAATGTTTTCCTTAGTGCACATGAATGATAGTTTAAATGTTCAATTAAAAGATCAGAAATTTGAATAGTAAAAAACATGATTCTTTTGTAGATGTATTAAAATAAGAATTTTTCCAGCAAAACAAAGCGATGACCAGTTTGTCCATTTTATTTGTGTTAAAAATTATCACCTATAATTGCATCAGTAACATACACACACAAACTGTTCAAAGTGTTTGAACAGTGTGTGTTTATCAAACACACACTGTTTCAAAATGAATGATAAAAATGCAAAACCACTGAACTACAGAAGTACAATACTATCTACAAAATCCATGGCGACAAGGCTGACAGCATCAAAGGCTAAACACAAACACTAAGTTTCCAACCATATAAAAACACCGATTTGTAAATTTTATGAACAAGACACTAACAAATTACAACAAAAAACAAGAAAGAGTGAAAAAAACAACAAGAAAAGATTAATAATAAAAATTTTGTAATGAAACATTTTTTAGCCTCGCTTTGAGACTAAAAAAAATGAATAGTTAAAAACACTTAAACTAAATGAACAACATGAGCAGTTTAACTAAAAGAACAATTGAATGAATTATGAACAACGCAAATGAACAATGTGGATTAAAACATGCAAGACAATATTTATTATAAAAAATAGTAAATTCAAAACAGCAACATAACAAT
This sequence comes from Lycorma delicatula, assembly GCF_047948215.1. Classification (NCBI taxonomy): domain Eukaryota; kingdom Metazoa; phylum Arthropoda; class Insecta; order Hemiptera; family Fulgoridae; genus Lycorma; species Lycorma delicatula. Next base: position 152,094,089 of record NC_134455.1, on the reverse strand, counting down.
AGATTAGAACATAAATGTTTGTATCACTCACAAGTAAGAATAGCAGAAACATCAGAACAGTAAAAAAGCAGATTAGAATGTGACTGTTTAAACCATTAACAAACTAAGGAATCTGAAACGCTGTAAAATTCAATTCACAGACAGACGGTCTTGAAAAGAAATTTCCAACAAATAAAAAAGTTATCAACCATTTTAAGATAGATAAGTTCTCATCATTGACTCATTGACATCATGAAGAACTTCAATGGAACTTTTCCTCGACATGGAGCCAACTTGAATGCAGATCATGAAGATATCAAGTAGCACAAGAAGAATGTTAACAGACACAAACACACACGCACTCTCTCTCTCTCTTTCTCTCTGTCCCTTCTTCTGTAGCCAAGTTAGAATGTATATGTTTGAAATTGTGTATCTTTGAACTAATTTTCTATCAAAAACAATTTATGAAACAATTTACACCATATTGCATTATCATCCACAATGAATGTGTATGCAAATTTTGACCCAGTTAACTTTTTATTGGGAAGTAGCTTAAAAATAGATCCAAAGTTTGGTGGGCAAAGTTTTGAACATACTGCCACTGACATAACAACAAACACAAAGAGTAAATTAAATAAAAGCATATAAAAAAAGGATGGTCACTCAACAAACAATACTTTGCATGTTAAGCACAATATATTGTAAATACAAAAAAAAGTTTCTAATGATTACATAAATAAGTTTGTTTTATGTTCTTTTAGTAAGTAATTTGCTGTAGTCTTTAATCTAATATAATACAAACAATGGTTCATGTGAAATGTTAAAACTTTGTTTGCAATGAATGATTGAAAGCAATATGAATTTTACTTTTTATTTTATTTTTTTCAATAATTGACTGTCAGTGATCTTCTGATACTAATGTAATGTAGATCATCTGAATGTCATTATAATCCCCTAATATTTGACTTTATCCATTAGCCAATGGTTCCTAAATTTACCCCGAAATCCTTCGAGGTACTCCTAAAAACCACATACTGATATCTGAATACTAGTAGACAGTCCCCATTATCTAAATAATTATTTAGAGCTTGTCCTATAAAAACCACATTATCATAATTCTCTAATATCAAATGCACACATAATCATCCTCTAAACTTCAATCTTTACATTATCATCTGTCATTCATTAATATACTTCCTATAAATATAAATTAATCAAAGCTGGAGTCTTTCAATACTCTTGATGTGAGCCTTTTTTAACTATAAAAGACCTACACAATTTCCATCCAGACTTCACTTGATTAGAAATATCCTCATAAAGACATTTAACTACGTTAATAAGATTAGGATTCACTTGATTCCTCTTAAGAGCCTCATAATGCATACTGTCATATGCCATTGCTCTATCAACAAATGAATGCATTTCTTGGCCACCAACAACTTAATGAAAAAACGATATAGCAAGGAAGAAAAGATAAATCGTCAGTCTATAATGGCTTTGTTCCTCAGCTGAGCACTGAACCTGCATTAAGAAGAACAAAGAAGGGAAGTGAAAGAAAATGAAATTATGTAATTATTACAGAAAAATTAATAAGTCTAGATGGGCTAAAATGAGTGTTTCCATTGTTGTGCACAAAAAGCATGATAAGACAGTAATTGGATTTGAGTCAGTGAAAGAATTATTATTCTTGAAAAAAGCAAACCAGAAGGAACTTGTGTTTGGAAGGGTGTACACTTACAATGATAACTTAAGAATTCATTTTTTAAGGAAACCAGAAGTAAGGAGCCTCATACCGTTTGTAGTTTTTAGAACTGAGCAGTGTAAAAATTAAATGGCTGTACATTTTGATAATTAAGGGAAGACTTGGTCATTAAAATGGGAAGAGCTTGGCTAATAAGTATGAACAATTTTCAAGCAGATCTGAAATATTTTTTACCTTCAAAGTTTCCAGAATGATGCTATGGTCTTTTTGTATAAGGGTCAATCCATTTAAAGTGTTTCAAAAAAAACATAAGCTGGTTACTTGACTAATTCAAAATAAAATTAAAACTTACCCAACTGTTTTCTACATGTTTCAGGACCTTAAAACATTTTTAACATTTTTTATTTAAGCAGTTTACCCGTGTCAGCCATTTTTGTTATGGTACGCACACCTATTTTTGTGATTGTAAGGGTTTACAAAAAAAATCATAACTAGAAAACTATTGAGCCTGAAAGGATGAAACAAAAAGCAATTTAATCATATTTTCTCAAGGCAAACATTTGGTACAGTGGTTTATTTACCTCTCTCTTCTTTCTATGAGAAAATTACCAATAAAGTTGAACATGAAAAACTGTGAAATTTCACTTTTGGTCATTTTTTTTCAAGAGGCAGGGATGCTATACACAGTTTGAATTATTTTTTATATGTAGGTATATATTAGTAGTTTTACCATAAATAATATTAATGGTGATATACTGACCCCTACTACTTTTTTTTTAATTCAAATTTTAGCTTTAAATAACTCTGATGGGGCTGGTGATAAAAATCTCAAATTTGCACAACTTGCAATGTTTTTGTAAATGTAAAAAAGTTTCTTATGTATTGTATAAATAAAAAGTTATAACCTCTCAAAGATCATGAAAAACCTGTTAAAAGCGATACCATTTTGATTTAATGAGATGCTGGAGATGCTAAAAGAAGGTGATATCAAAGGTATTTATACAACATTAAAGAATGTTTTCATGCAGACAAGAGAAGCTGTGGGTATTTAGGAGACATAAGTATTGAGAAAAGGTCCATACTGGTAGGATGACAGAAAAAAATGGTTGCATGTAAAAATGGTTAATCACTAATAATAGTGAGAACAGGAAGGAAGGCATATGCAATGCAAGGATATGTCAGTAAAAAAGAAGTAGCAATGATTAAAAGCAAGTTCTGGGAAAGGAAATTCAATGAAATAAGTATGGTGATAGGAGGAATGAGAACAAGAGATGTCTGGAAAACATTAATCTGCTTAAAAAGTGGTAAGAGAAAAGTTCATATTATAAATGAAATATGTATGGTACAACAGTGGATTTACTGATAAATATCGTTCCAGGTAATAAAGATTTAAGTTATGCTGCAGAGGTAAGAAGAATCCATAGTTTGAAGAAATAATAATGGAAGAGATTGAGAGAATTCAAATGAAACTGAAAAAAAATAAAGGATCAAGTATTAAATTCCAAAAATCAAGCATTGTTGATAGAACTGCTCATCTATGTACATGCCTGTATTTTAGAATAAATAAAAATCATTTTGGATACAAAATAAATAAAAAATGGTTTAACTGTATAAAGAAAAGAGAATAAACCAACATTTTCCAAAAGAATAAAATTGACTAAAAATCTGTGCTAAAACTAAAAAATAACTTAATTTCTTTTAGATGGTAACTCAAAAATTGGCAATAAACTAAGAACAAACAACTACTAACAATTTACTAATCCTTGAATTCACATTGATTGAGACAAAATTTAAAGAAAATAATAAAATAATAAAATAAGAAAATAATCTTAATAAAAATAAGTATAGGAATAAAGATACAATATTATGAGACTGTTGCTGATTGGGCTAAGAATCCCTGGAATGCAGGAATATACTGTATATTAGTTTTTTTCTGTATTTTGATAAAAACAAGAAAAATAATGCAGAGAGATGACACAGAGACTGCTAATGGTGGGTCTCTAATGATAACAGTATAATTAAAATTATGTTCAAATCAACAACGCAGGCAATGTACTTTTTTTCATTTACCAAGTCTTCTATTTAAATTATCTTACAATGGAACTTCTACTAAAAATTAAAAATGAATCATCAAAATCAGTCAGATTAGAGTAAAGCTTAAATACAGGGTAAAGTTAAATAAAACAGGGAACAAACTTATATGTCAAATTGAAAAACCTTATTTATTATTAAATTATATATATATTATATATTATCCTTTTAAGAAATAACATCTGTTACTATATCAATGGCTCATCATCAATGTACATACAGCAATATGATTTATTCATAAACCAGATTCTTTCTGTATCATAGTGTTTCCATTATTTTATTTTGTGTTCTAGTCTTAATAAAATATAATAGTTTGAAAAATCACCATTCGACCTTACTATTTAGTAAAAGTTAAACAATACTTGCCTTTAACTTTAAGGAGTATCCCAATTTTAGAGCATAATGTAGAAAAATAGCGTACCTTACATAAAAACAAATACAGTAGTTATATTTAATATCACTACACTACATGTTTTATTAATAACATTATATAAAAATTAATATTTTTTTAGATCCAGCTTTCTATTCATCTGAGTACAGGTTAAATAGCTTGTGCTGTGTACACATAACTCAATAATTATTTCTGAATTGGCTATTTTATTTAACGTATGTATATTTGGTAAACAGGACAATACACAAACACACAATGAAATCAAATTTCCTAGAACCAAAAAGCAATAAATAAAATTACTCACCTGTAAAGTTGTCTGATGAGAAGAGAGTTGTGGTGAATGTACACGGGCAGTGAAAACAGCTATAGCAGCACCAGTAGAATCCCTTGTCGGCTATAAAGCAGTGCATTATATGTTATTTCACATAAAAAAATGCATACATTAATTTAAAAATAAGTCTATTATATTTTATTTCTAAACAGTAGTTTCAATTATTAGGGAGGTGTACATTAGTTAGACAAGTCACACAGGTATTAGACAGGAAACAGAACAACAGACAGGAAGTACAACAATGGCCTATTATAACAACTGTACTCATGCTTTAAGCACTTAAGTAAAAACAACTGAAATCTCTTATGAATGTAAACTTGTTTATTTTTAAAATTAACAGAAAAATTCTACAAAAGCAGTATTGTTTATCTTTTAATATTCCAAAAATGTTCCGGAGAAGAATACATTTATGATTTTTAAATCCTACCATACTGAAAGTAGGCTGAAATGTAAAAAAATAAACACAAAAATTCACTGGAGTATTCAAAATCTATTTCATAGATACTATAAATGTATGAAAATGTGAATAAACAGTATACATATCTTAGACAAATTATACGAGGGTAGTTTTTTTTTCAACCTCTGATGGGCTATAAAAAAAGACACAGTGACATAACAAAATGATTTTATTACTAAAAATTTAGTAGCATCTAACTTATTTTTCTACATAATCACCAAAACTTCTGAGGCATTTATAATATTGTGACACCAGTTTTCTTATGTCCTCTTCAAAGAAGTTTGCAGCTATTGAGGTAAGATATGTCTTGAAAGCCTCTTGAAGTTCTTTGTTGGTGCCGAAGTGTTGTCCGCCCAAACATGCCTACAATTCTCGAAAGAGGTGAAGATTGCTAGGTGCTACGTCTGGATTATATGGTGGATGGTTGAAAACTTCCTACTTGAATTGTTTGAAAAGTCTTGCAACACATTGGCAGAGTGCAGTTGTGCACTGTCATGGTTCAAAATCACACCAGACAAGAGCATGCCTCTTCATTTGTTCTGGATCGCTCTGCAAAGGCGATGTAAAAATCCACAATAAACTTCCTTTGTTATTGTTGTCCTCTGCTCCGTTAAGTCCATCAAAAACACACTTTTATGGTCCCAAAAAACTGTAGCCATTGTTTTCCTGTGTTCAGTGTCTCTTTGAACTTTTTGACTTTTTAGAGAAGTGTGGAGCCACTGTTTAAACTGTTCTCTGGTTTTTGGATTGTCATGCTGGATCCAAGTCTCATTGCCAGTAACAATAGACTCTTCCCCCTCATTATTATAATGTATGGGTACCATTAAGGCTGATGCCATTTGCTGCATTTTCTGATTGTCACTCAACATTTTTAGGATCCAACATACACACAGTTTCCAGTATCCTAGGTCTTTAGTCACAATTGTGTGTAGAGAAAATCTTGAAATTTCTGGGGTTTCTGCAGAAAGTCACTATCATAAACCTTTGTTTATCGTAGAAATCATCAACACGCTCAACCAGGTGTAGAGTAGTGACAGACTTGTGTCCTTGCCCAGCTTCGTCATGGATGTCTGTTCACCCTTCTTTTAACGTCCTACATCATTCCCATACACTACCATCACTCATTAAGTTTTCACCATATACCAGACTCATTCTGCGATAGATTTCAGCAGCACTTCTTTCTGCTTGCAGATAACGTATCATTTCACAGTTCACACTTGGCAGGAGCATCATGGGGGGGGCCATGTTCTACTGCCATAGCTCAGCTCAGACTGAAGCAATGGAGCCGGCAATGGTAGAGGTTGTGGGGAGGGAGGTGCAATCATATGATGCGTAAACTTGGCTCCCACCTATCTCTTGTCTACAATGCACAGTCGGGGGTTGATAAAAAAACAGCCATCGTATTTAAATGCTTTATAATTTATACTGGCAACCAAAAAGAAGAAGAGGGATTTTTTTTGTTCAGGAAAAATGAAAAAATACCCGATCAATCACTACTAAATTTTTACCCATGTTTCTTAGCATCTGCAAAGGTTTTTGGATATAATTCATCTCAAAAAAAATTATATGTATATTATATATGTAGTAGTAGAGGTTTGCCGGTTGAAGCAAAAACTTTAATGAATTGAATTAATGAACTGTGAATAAGGTTTGAACTAAATGATTCGAATCAATCAAATGAATACTATTATATGATAATAGAATTAAAGTAAAGTAATCTGTATTTATACTATTATATAGAGATGAAGAGGGTTTTTGTTTGTTTGGGATAAACAAAAAACTACCCGATCTTTCGCAATTAAATTTTTGTCCATGTTTCTTGGCATAACTGAGAAGGTTTTTGGGTATATTTCACCTCAAAAAATCTCTAATGTAGTAGTGGAGATTTGCCAGTTGAGGAACAAACTTTAATGAAATGTGAACAATGAATGTCTACCACTGTGTGAGCTGGGTTTAAACTGATTAATTATGAACATCGAAAAACCAATTTCTAGATTTTTTGACTTTCATTCCGATTTTCAAAGGTTAAAATTGATTTCTGAATTTTTTCTGAAACCCTGTTATATTTTTATTTTCTTCAATAACAAGCAAAGAAATCAACCTGATTTTTGATGAGTGTAATCTTTACATCAAATAAACAAATTATTAGATTTTTTAAATTCGACCTAGAAAGATGATGAAAAAAGGTAAAAAGTTTTTGAACAATGATTGCAAATTATCCCAATCCTGACTGTAGTAAACGAGATATTCAGTAGATTTGGGCTTGCAGATATTCTTCAGATAAATATTTAAAAACTACTTTTGGGTTATTTTAATTCAAACTTTTTTAAGGAGTGCTAAGGTATGTGGCTCAACCACCACAGCCACTGCCACTATTACTGTATGGGTAATTGGATGCACCTGCCTTCGCTTACTTGACTAATAAACATAAAATAAAAAGATTGACCGCTATAGGAAGTGCAAGTAACCATATAGCAAGGGCGAATCTGGGACGGGGAGCTAATTCCTTAATAATATGAGTAAAAGTTATTTATTTAATAATAGTAATAAAATGAGAAATATCTAAAAAAAATTAAAAAATCTGAAAAAATTAATGAACAATTTTATATTAATCAGTTTAAATAATCTAGTTCATCCTAATGAACATAATAATTAATTAATGATCTGCAAAATAAACTCTTTATTATTAATTGACAGAACTGAAACTTCACCTTTTTCGAAAACAATATAATAATATTAATAATTTATAATTATAACTGTAATACTAACTTATAACTATAACATTATAACATTATATGTATGATAACATTATATGTATGTAAATTATAATTTTATATATATATATATATATATATATATATATATATATAAAATTATAATTATATAAATTATAAGTTTAATGAGGCTGTAAACTAGTAAAATCCCTGTTTGAAAGATGAACTCTATGAGTTATAAAATGTCTATAGTTTTTCTGTTTGCTGTAAAACACAACAAAAAGGTGTTAAACTTAAAGAAAGCCCCATCACTCAATAGTTTATAATACATGCATATTTTTGTAAAAATGTATATATTTGTGTGAAATGGGTACAATAATGAAGATGTTGGTACAACTGGAACTGGAGTCCAGAGGATTGTATATTGCCTGCACATTTGAGTATTGCCAGTCTGTGTCGATTGCAATTGTATTTTGTTTCATTAAAATGGGGTTTTGTTGAAGAACATGTGTTCATGATGGAAATTTATTTAGAGATGAAATCTCATTTGTTTGTCAGTGAAAGTTCATAGAGAAATTTGAAAAGGTTAGTTAAAAAAAATTTGTGAAACAGGTTCAGTGTTAGACCAGAAATGTGCCTGACACATCTAATAACATATATATATATATAATAATATGATAATATATTTTGTTTGTGGACTTATGTGCGTGGTACTTGCCGACTGTGTTTCTATATTTCAGAAAATATATTTCAGCAAATCTCAGAACCCTTTGAAATTAAGACGGGAGTGAGACAAGGGGATGGACTCTCCCCCCTGCTATTTAACATCACATTGGACAAAGTGATGAAAGAGTGGGAAAATACATTCAAACAACAAAAATACTGGAAACCGATTTCATTGATTTTTGCAAAATTAAATTTAAGTAACCCTTACCTGGCATTTGCAGATGATTTGGCAATCCTTGCGGAAGACGAACGGACTGCGATAAAACAAATAGAAACACTCAAGGAATATGCAGAAAAAGTGGGAATACAAATTTCGTTTGAAAAAAACAGTGTTCATCTGCTCCAGAATAGAAATCCCAAATTTAAACACAAAATATGGAGTAATAAATAAAGTCCCTCACTTTAAGTACCTTGGAGAATTTATTACGCTGAACAGCTCTGAGAAACCAAGTCAATTGGACCGTCTGCAGAAGGTCAAGAAAGCTCTAGGTTTAGTGCAAAATTTCTACAGCAAGAAATCCCTCTCGCGCCAAACGAAAATCCGACATTACAACACAGTTATTAAACCCACAGCATTATATGCCAGTGAAACATTGACCTGAAATAGGAAAACCAAAATAGAAGAAATAAAGAAACATGAGAGGAAGATTATAAGGAAAATATTGAGACAAGACAAACTGAAGAAGGATACACATTATAACCGAACAAAATTGTTGAAACATACTCTAATATTGAAAGTGACAAAAGGAAAAGACAAATGAAATTCTTTGGACACCTTTACAGGCTGCCAAAAAACCGACTGACCAAAAGAATAATCGCATTCTTAACATCATTAAAAGTTGCAATCCCCTGGCTCACAGAAACAAGAAGATATTTAGAACATGCCAGAATTACGCTGGAGGGGATCATAGACAGAAACACATACAGAAATAAAATAGATAAACGGAAGTTAAACCAGAAGTGCCGAAGTCTAAACAACATTGTCCAAAATGGTCTGAAGAACGGTAGAAGGCCTTTTCTGAAAGAATGAAAGAATTTTGGAGGGAAAAGAAGAATGCCAAGCGAAAGAAATATGAATCATGAATGCTTAACGTCTTCCACTGGGAAGTTCTCATAATAATATGATATATTATATTATATATACAATATTATGTTCTGTATGACCTGTGTTGTTAAAACACAGGTCATACAGAACATTAAAGCGGCAGTTACAAGATGTCCTCATAAATCTTTGAGAAGACTAAAGCTAGGAAAAGAACACTTCACTAGGTTCAGCCCACATTGCAGTGAGGAGAACGCTGATTACGCTAAAAGGGTTCACTGCTATAATGGTTCGAGAACTTTATTAGAGGCAACAATGGCATTTCAGATTAACTGTTTTTCACAGATGAAGCACAGTTTCACCTTGGTGATTATGTTAATAGTCAGAACTACTGGACACAGGTACTGAAAACCCTCACATTTTCTTTGAATCTCCCATGTGCAGTTTCAAGGCGATGAATAACGGGACCCTTGTTTTTTTTTAAAAACTGTGCATGCTTTCATCTACCAAGAATTATCCAATGTTCATAGCCTTATTGCAAGAGGATGGGGGTGACGTGTGATGGCTGGTTGCAACAGGACAGCACCACTTGCCATACAGGTCACTATACTATCAAGATGCTACAGGATTGTTTTCAATGGAAGAATCATATCTAAAGGATTGTGGCCACCAAGGTTACCTCTTCTGACTAGTCCAGACTTCTATCTACGGAGTTACTTAAAAGAAATTGTTTATAGGAGCAATCCACACACCCTGCAGGAATTGAAGACAAACATTACCAATGCCATCCAGGAAATAGACAGGATACAGTAAACAAGAGGATCATGGTCAAATGTGTTGACAAGTGCATAGAAATGGATGGACATCATTTTCAACACCTTCTGTAAATTATTATGCAAGTGTTTGCCAATAAGCAATTACATATAGACCAAACTAAGTGATGGGGCCTCTTTTAAGTTGAACACCTGTATAAGTAAGTACCTCTACTTCTGAACATGGATTACAATGTGAATTTATAAATTAAATGATAACAAAATGCAATACTGTGACAGGAATACATATAATGGAAAATATACTTCTTTACTTACAAACATTAATTCTATCACAATATATACAAAAAAAAAAAAATAGGCATTGATCTATAAGGTAACAGGCCCAGCTCACCCTGGCTAGGGCTCAGTGAATCAATCCCACAGTACCTTAAAATTTAAATGATTAAAAAAAACAAGACAGTAGTAGCAGGAGCAGAATTAATACTAAAAATGGAGATATATGATGATAGGCAGAGAAAACTGGAAAAGATTCTGTGCCTCTATAATAACTACTGGTAGAAAGAATTTGAATAAATACAAGAATAAAGAATTGAATTAAGATTTGACTGGAACGAGTGTGAACAATATTTTTTATGTGTAACCTACAGTTTATTGCATCGTTAATCATAGTTACATTTTGCTCAATAATACTTTCCACTGCCTTGTCTACTGACTTTTTTAAACCATATAAAAATTAAATTTTCTGAGTAAAAACCCTTAACAAGATATAACAAATTACATACACTACACACCAAAAATTAAAATTGTGTACATCTATGAATAATTCATATGGCTTAAAAATCATTAAAAGTTCATATCTAGGATAGTGAATGATATCAGCTGACCAGAAAATAAGTGTGATGAACAATACTGAATATCTAATTGCTACTCAAATCTGATAAAAATTTACGACTGAAAAATTGCATTAGAATGAAAATTATTTTTTTATGGGAAATTTTTTACAAATTGCCAAAAGGAGATCTCAAAACATATCTTTCAGAAGCAAAGTATTCCATGGCTGATGGTCATGGTTTAAATAAAACAATAATTATCCCGCAGTTGATCAATTTCCTATTACGCTAAGACTTAGGTAGTATACGTGATAATAAAATATTTTTTTAAGGAATTAAAAGTAGTGATGATACTTATAAAAACAAAATGATCTCAGTGGCACAATGGTAACATCTCAGCCTTTCATCTGGAGGTCCCAGTCAGGCATGGCATTTTTTTATTCACTAAAAAATTTCCATTTCATATTTCAATGCACAAGCTTCAAACTTATTTGGTGAATTAATCATAAAAAAAACCTTAAATCATTACTGTGGATAAGTTACTTCTCAACAGAATCAATAAATTAAAGTGGATTTATGCAAAAGTCAAATAATCTTAACGGATTTACTTAATTTTCAGGAACAATAAATCACACATTTTTCTAAGAGATACCATCCTAAGTATTCAAATGATAAAGAAACATAAAGAAGAAAATACATGGGCAGTAGAACTTATTTGGCTTTTCCACCATTACTACATACTTATGTTCACACCATTATTTATATTTCAACAATTCAGTGCAAAATATGAGGTGAAAAAGATTTTGTAGAATATTAATAATTCTTTATAATAATTTATATGCCTATAAATTACAATTATAAAGGCAATTAGAATAAATGGAAAGAGAAGTTAAACAGAGAAGTTAACTGTTTTAGTGTGAAGCATCATTTTTATTCCTGTTCTTTAAAATTATACTTGTTTTTATATTTACAAATGCACAAAAAAGTCATTTATTCCTTAAAAAAATAATTAATTTTTTAAAAACATATCATAGAAATAAACTATTAGATACACATAATTAATTTTAGAGTAGATCTAATTATTATTCATAGAAATCTAGTTCAACACATAAAAAATGAAAAAAAAAATTCAGTACTGGGTGAAATATGCTCAAACAAAAATAATTTAATTCAAAATAATTATAATGCAGCAATTACAGATTTGCATAATGTGCAAGATAATAAGTACAAAAAAGGTTGAGAACACTGATGTTAATGAACTAGGTCAGATTAATAAAAAAAAAAAATTAGCAGTTTTTTAAAGTAGAATAATTACTGAGGTTATCATTCCTATTGAAAACCAGTTTAATACAGTAGCCTCAGATATGCAAATTTTTTTACTTTTCGTAGGAGAAAAGTACATATACTTTTTCCGATATAAAAGTTATAATTATGATAGTAGTTATTATCTAATATAAACTATTTTTTCATAATCTGCAACCATTAATGATAAAAAAAAACTTCCTTACTTAAACATGTGACCTTGAGTTTAGTCATTATTTATTTGCATAATTTACAATATGACTTCATCTACAGAACAGTTACATAAGCAAGAGATTTCAGTATGAGATCTAATCTGCTGCAATCAATTTTATGTGAAAAAAATAAAATATTTGCAAAAATGTTTGATACCAATAATTTAACACTATATAACCATCATTTACTTATCTTAAATTAAAAAAAAAAATAAAATCATTGCTGGTAAAATTATAAAGAAACTGAGCCATGATTCTCAACATTATAGGCAAAAAGTACTTTTATTTTCAGTTACTTACACGAATAATTAATTAGTGAAAATAAACAATCAGTAATATTGTTCAATTACAAAATTCTTTTTTTTGAATTCCCTCCCTTTTTACATTAATATTTATTACTCCAGCTTCATTAGTCCTTTACTTCTCTTAACAGGAATGAGTTATAATACATCACTATTTGTTTACTATAACTTACATGGTACAAATAATTTAAAGTGTACAATCCTACAACACATCAACACATGTTTTCTAAATAAAGGCCGTTTTCAATTTGCCACCATTAGGTGCGGTGGAAATTGATGACACTAGTGTAGCATGTTTATTTATATCAATAATCACTTGTTTGCAACAATAGGTTAACATTATTTGTGTTGGTTACTATGTATAGTCTAGCTGAAATGAGTGCTACAATAAATAATGGTTCGGTGAGTTGTAAAGTGCGATTAGTACTTCGTTATCTATTGGTGAAAAACAAAACTGCTGCTGATATTCACAGCAAAATTGTCAATATTTATGGACCGAGTATTATGTGCGAAGGTAAAGTTTGTCAGTGGTATTGTTTGTTTCGAGGAGGAAGAATGAATGTTCATGACGAAGAACGTAGTGGTCACCTGACTGTCCTTACAGATGAATTGACTGAAAATGTGAATGCAAAAATCCTTCAAAACAGAAGGCTTACTGTTTCTCAATTACTGACTGAATTTCCTTTTGCTTTATCATCTGTCAAAAAAACTGGATTATAGAAAGTTGTGATCTAGATAGTACCAAAAATGTTGACAAAAAACACAAAGAAAAACGTCTTGCTGCAGCTCAAACATTTTTGAGAAGCTACGAAAATGAAGGATTGACGGATGGAAACAACTGATTCATGATTTATGGAAACAACTTGTGACCAGTGATATCTTATTCAAATGCTGAGAGAAAGCAGCAATCAATGCAATGGCAGCATTCATCATCCCTGAAGCCCAAAACATTTAAGTGAGAAAGTTTAATAAAAAACCTTATACTGGAGGGATAAAGCTGACACTGAAGGAATATTGCTGACTGAATTTCTTGAATGTGGGAGAACTGTTAATGCTAATATGTACTGTGAAACGCTTAGAAAACTTACATGTTCAATTCAAAACAAAAGACATGGGAAGCTAACCGACAGGATTTTGTTTCACCACAATAATGCACGACCTCACACACCAAACAAAACTACTGAACAACTGCAACAATTTCGCTGGGAAATCTTCAAACATCCACTTTACAGTTCGAATCTTGCACTGGTGATTATTACCTTTTTCTCCATTAAAAACAATGGCTTGCATAGCAGAAGTTTGAAGATGATGAAGAATTGCAAAACAGAGTAATTAATTGGTTTAAATCACGGGCAGCAGAATTCTTTATTAATAGTAATGAAGCTGGTAAGCCGATATAAAAAATGTATTGCAGTGAATGGCAAATATGCAGAAAAATAGTATATGAGGTGTGATCAAAAAATATGGTAAATGAATTTTTATAGCGGCAACTGCCGACGCTACATCCATATGCTGTAATTTGTCCAATAGCGTGATCAACTGAGACAGGCAGGGACAAGTTGTAACACGTTCGAGCTTGCCAGTCAGCTGCCAGAGCCGCTAGAGTGAGGTTGTGTTTATCGTGTCTGTCGCGCAACATGGATTTTGAACAACGCATTAACATTAAGTTTTGTTTTAAGTTGCAAAAGAGTGCCAAAGAAGCTCACAAAATGTTAGAATCGGTGTACGGCGATAATGTGATAACTTTGAAGACTGTATACAAGTGGTACGACCGATTTAAAAACGGAAATGAGTCTGTTGAAGACGAGCAGCGTGCGGGACGTCCAGTAATCTCAAAAACAGTTGAAAATGTGAAAAAAGTGGAAACAATGGTGCGTTCAGGCGAATGACTATTCAAGAGCTATCGGAAGACCTTAACATCTCGTACGGATCCGTTCAAAGCATTTTAACTAATGAATTGCAAATGAGACGAGTGAGGGCAAAATTTGTTCCCAGACTTTTGAGTAATGAACAGAAGGAAAATCGTGTGTCAATTTGCACAGAGTTGAAGGGTCATCTTCATGCAGATCCGGACTTCATGGCCAAAATTGTAACTGGAGATGAAATTTAGGTCTATGGCTATGACCCTGAGACCAAAATGCAGAGTTCCCAATGGAAAACCAGTTCATCTCCTCGCCCAAAATCCAACATCAAGGTCATGCTCGTTGTTTTTTTGATAGTGAGGGCATAGTGCGATTAGAGTTCGTTCCAAGGGGAACAACTGTAAGCTCTGAATTTTATAAGGGTGTACTGCAACATTTGCGAAACGTCGTACAAAGAAAGCGACCAGAAAAATGGACCAATGGCTTCCTTCTTCACCACAAACAACGCGCCGTGTCACACCTCGCTTCTCATTCATGAGTTTTTGGCCGAAAAAAGTGTTCCTGTCTGTCCAAACATCCGCCATACTCACCGGATTTAGCATCATGCGACTTTTGGCTCTTCCCAAAAATTAAAACTGTGCTTAAAGGAAAACGTTTTGACACCAATGCTGACTTTGAGAGGGCCACGACCGAGCAGCTGAAAGCCCTTCCGAAAGACGCCTTCCAGAAATGCCTCCAGTCATGGAGTCAACATTGGGATAAGTGCATTGCTAGCCAAGGACAGTACTTTGAAGGAGATTAAATTGAATTCTATGTAAGCTTATTACTTTTTTTAATAAAAAATTATTCACCGTATTTTTTTATCACACCTCATATACTGTATATATGTACGAGGGTTATTTTTCTTTCAACCTCCGATGGGCTATAAAAAAAAGACACACTGATATAACACCATTTTATTACAAAAAGTTGAGTAGTATCTAACTTATTTTTCTACATAGTTGCCAAAATGATTGAGGCATTTGTTGTATTGTGACACCAGCTTTCTGATGCCCTCTTCAAAGAGATTTGCTGCTGATGAGGTAAGGTACATCTTGAAATCCTCCTGAAGTTCTTTGTTGGAGGCGAAGTGTTGTCTGCCCAACTATGCCTTCAATTCTCGAAAGAGGTGAAGATCACTAGGTGCTAGGTCTGGATTATATGGTGGATGATCAACAACTTTCCACTTCATTTGTTTGAGAAGGTTTTGCGTCACATTGGTACAGTGCGGTCGTGCATAGTCATGGATTAAAGCCGGATCACAGCATGCCTCTTCATTTGTTCTGGATTGCTCTGCGAACGCAAAATAAAGACTTACAATAAAGTTCCATTGTTTCTGTTTTCTTCTGCTCCATCAAAAAAGTCCACCAAAAGACACCTTTATGGTCCCATAAACTGTAGCCATTGTTTTCCTGTTGCTCAGTGTCTGTTTGAACTTTTTTAGCTTGTTTGGAGAAGTGTGCATCCACCGCTTAAACCTTTCTTTGGTTTCTGAATTGTCATACTGAATCCAAGTCTCATAACCAGTAACAATAGATTTTAAAACTCTTCCCCCTCATTATCGTAACATGTGAGAAACATTAAGGCTAATGCCATTCATTGCATTTGGTGATTGCCACTCAACATTTTTGGGACCCAATGTGGACACAGTTTTCAGTATCTTAGGTATTTAGTCACAATTGTACACAGAGAAGACCTTGATATTTTTCTGGGATTTCTGCAAAAAGTTCATTTACCATTAACCACTGTTCATTACGAACAAAATCAACCAAGCGTACAGTAGCAACAGACTTGTATCCTTGCCCAATTTTTTCATGGACGTCTCTTCACCCTTCTTTAAATTTTCTACAGCATTTCCATAAACTACTATCACTCACAAAGTTTTCACCATACACTAGGTTCATTCTGTGATGAGTTTCAGCAGCACTACATTCTTCTGCTTACAGAAAGCATATCACACTTCGCAACTCACATTTGGCGGCAGTATTGATCATAGCAGCCATGTTCAATTCCCTGTATCTTGGCTCAAATGATGCAATAGAGCTGGCAAATGCACAACGTGCAAACCTGGCTACCGCCTACCTCTTGTTTACTTAGATACACAATCAGAGATTTAATATAAACAGCTCTCGTATAAGCAAAATATATATATATATTAATTTATTTAAAATAAATTTTTTATAGTTCAATTTTTTCCTCTATATGTTAAATAACTATACATAATCTATAATATTTTTTCAGCCTCCTCAACGTACAGAATTATAAACACTCTTACCTTTACTTTTTTATGTTCATCAAAACGTTTTTTGGGCCCAAGCCCATCTTCAGTGATATTTTTTATTTTAATAAATTCTTCTTTGTTTACATTTACACAATTATTTTAGCTTTTTACATTTTATTTTGACAAAAATGGTTCTTAATAAAATTTAAAACATTTTAAAAACTTCAAAATAAATATATTTTCAGTCAAGAGAATGAAAAAGTATTGCAATAACTATTAATTCATCAATATCTTATCATTGTATGCCAACTTAAATAATCTTAATAAGAATGTCTCCTCATAAATACAAATACCCTCATTTGATTGTATGGCCTTTAGAATCACAGTTTGAGCCGATCTTTTTTCAGATTTACATTCTTAAAAAATTTACCAAATAAAGTGTTTGAAAGAATTGTTAAAAGGCAATCAAAAAATATATTACTGAACAGGCTAACTTTTGTGTATACTTTATAAAAACCTGAGACCCCATTTCTGAGTTATTTATTTTCTAATCTGATAATATTTAATCAAACAGCAAGTAACTGGTCTTGAACTATTAAAGAAAAGAAGACAAGTATCTCTAAGGGTGACTGTTCCCTTTGAGCTTACTCGACAAATGCGAAACGAAAAGGGAAGCTTACTTCCCTTTTCATTATCATTTATCTTCCATGGATAGGTTCTGTGGAAATTGAGTCAGCCCTGGCTCCATGCTGGCATCTTCATATTAGCAGTAGGAAAGCCATTTCTTAACTGAGGCTTAGTGGGATGGCAACCTGACTGTAGGACTGTCTGAAAGTTGACCAAGAAGCCACACTAGTGTCATAACTAACTCCTAGAAGTCTCCTATGAATTAGAGGTATCTCTAACTCCTAATATTTAAGTTAATATTTAACTAAGTCCTAGAAGTCTCCTAGGAGTTAGAGGTGTCTCTAACTCCTAAAATGGATTAGTTCATTCATTGATCTCATAGTGATAATCTATTATTGACAATATTATATCTAATCTAGATCTAATATTGAGAAAAGTACTACATCTAATAATGAGAAACTAGTTATCCAAAATTAGAATCAGCAATAAGTTCAAGATAAGCTTACCAATATCGTGAATTTTCCAGTATCAAGCTCACTTTTCAATGGCTCTTGAGTAGGATCAAAATGTACAAGTCCTTCCCGATATCTAGTAGCTTCATGCTGTTCATATAATGCAAGTGCTCGAGCAACATCAAACTTACGTGCAGCTAGAAACTTAACTGCAGTACCCCATGATACCGGTCCAGCACACCGGCGTCTCCTTAACCGATTAACAACCTCTATAAAACTTTTGGTGGCCTGCAACAAAAATATATATATATATTAAGTTTTTTAAACACCAATGTATCATTTCTCACAACTCCACTAGTGTCATTACATAGTTAATTTTTTTTTTAAATAACAATTTATCATGTTACTCAACATTTATATTTTCTTTCCAGTCAGAAACCAAACAATGTTGTTGTATACTTGTACTTGTGGTAATTAATTGATATAAAGAAAAAATCAAGATTCTGAAAAACATTATGTTTGAAATTAAGTAAACATTTATAGAAATTTTGAAAAAAATTGGAACAAAACCAACAGAATAGAATATACATAAAATTATACACAGAGTTATGATTGGCATCCGCATTTCAAACTAAGCACAATTAAGTCACTCAAATAATATTGATCATCTTTCTTTATTGTAATGGTATCATTTATTATGTCCCTTGTAATCATTATATCAGTAAGTCTTATGTGGAAGTAATGCAACGTTTGAGAGGTAGTAAGAAAGGGACCTGAAGTACAGGCAAACAAATATGGATGCTGCACCACGACAATACTCCTGAGCATATTTGGTTTTGTTTTTATTTGGTACTCCTTATTTGAGAGTTTTTGGAAAAGCATAACACAACTATTGTCTCCCAGTAAATCCTCATCATTTCATCTGCCTTTTACAGAACCTATTTTTGTTTCAAGATAAAAGGAATTTTTTTTCTTTCTGTAAGAATAAACTGATTCCAGATGACAGAAGATTAAAAAAAATTACAAATGTAAATGTTCCATGAAACAGATAACAATGAAAAAAATATGAGAACAAGTATATTGTGAGAGAAAGACATTACACCAGAGGGAATCTTATTAAGTTATATAACAAAGTTATTTTATTTTTAAAAAATGAAATAATTTTAATAATTTTTTTTCCCAGATTTCTTTTGGACAAACCTCATATATATATATATATATATATATATATATGAAGTGGGTGAGTTAAAAATTATTAAATTCAGTAACATGAAACAAATCAGGATAATAATGAGTACAATTCTACTCCTATGAAAATGCTACTGAATTGGTCTACATTAAAGTAACATGTTTGAGAAGGTAACACTGGTTTTGCCAGCTGACATTAAACATAAACAGGTTGTGAGAGGGAGTGAGGGAGAGAGAAAGTACAACAATTTTCAGATTTTTTTAAGTGTTAAGTATTTTTAATGGGTAAGATCAATTCCATGGAAGGAAACAATGCTATTTTATACCTATGTTATGTACTTGTAGTTATTTATGTATCAGAAACATGAGTAATAGCGTAGAGGTCAAAAAAGGACAGATGGAAGTTTTTTTGAGATCAGAAGTGGGAAAAACAAGAAAGAATTGGGTGAGAATTATGACCAATTTAACAAAATAATAAATAAAAACAATTTGAGAAAAATAAACTAAATGGTTTGAATAAGTAAAGAGAATGGTAGATGTGAGAATCTTATGTCAATAAAAGAGATGTGGAATGGAAGGAAAGCAATCATGTATGACATGGAAAAAGTATATTAAGGAGGATATGGAAAGAAGAGAGGTTTCATGGAAGATAATGGAAGAGGAAGTGCCAGCATGATGAAGGTAGCAAGGCTTAAAATAGAGACTAGTGACCTGGAACAAGAACTGAATACATCAAGCACTGAATATAATATTATTACATGTATATATCAAGCAGGTTGCTAGATACAACCTTAAGAAACATCCATAACAAAAAAAAGATTACTCATAAACCAATGGAAATTAGCATCTTTTCCCTCTTTACTAAATTCAGGATAGTTGTCAATTACATTTTTAAATTTGACAAATTATACTACAACAGTACAATTTTAGATAAGATGTCAGCAATGAATTACTTGTAAACCAGCTTAAAGTTTTTTCCACACAATATAACATAAACTGAAAATACACTGAATTAAAAAAAGTACATTATAACATATATTATGAAAGATTTTGAACAGCAAACCTAATTTGGCTAAAGAAATTATAATAGCTAAATAAGAATGAAAAACAAAGCAGGTATTTTTATGATTCAAAAGTAATCAGAATCAGTAGTTTGAAAAAATATTACTTTAAACCATGCAAAAAGCTACATAACACTTCCATTACAAAAAATAAATAGAAATAAGAAGATTAATCATAAAATGTAAGTACAGAATATGGGCAATATAACATCACAGGCAGCAACTTTTTAGTTACTATCTATGATGTTTGTGAAAAGTAGTGAGTATCTATTTAAGGTATGGTGGGCATAAATTATTATCTGAAATAAAAGATTTAAAATATGCTTGTTATATTAAAATTGTCTAAAGTGGGTTTACTCTGAGAACAGATTCAACAAAATGTTTGCATCAGCCTGCTGGGTCTGCAAAACAAATTATGACTTAATAACATGCTCTGGAGAGGAAATATTTTAAAATTTTTGGTGCCAGTCTTTCAGGAATTGTGGATATTTCTAACTTGATAGAAAAGTTCTAGCACTCAGAGACAGAGAACTGGATAGAATAAGTTAACTTTTTGGGGGTGCACAACAAATCTTATGGCTAAACTGCCATGGAAAGCAATCTTCATCAAAAATTCAGTAAATAAATTCATTAATTTTTAATATTATATCACTTGCAGTTAACATTTGAGGTGTACACTACATTTACAATGATAAATTATCAATTATTGTTACACCACTCATCCTAACATAGAGGTAAGTTTACCTATTATTACCCACTGAGACAGAAAAGGAATTCTTTCATGGAATAAATATGTTTTAAAATATTCTATAGCATTTCATATAATTCTGTAGCAGTTCCCAAAAACTCTCTGTCCAAGGTAACATAGATACCTTAAGTTTACGTATAAAAAATCTTTGTTCAGAATGACTAGTAGCAGTTCTTTATTCTCTTCTACATTCAGTACTATTCCATTATTCATATGCTATTTTGTAGAAAAAAAAAGTGACGATGTCCTGTGAAACATCATTCAAATAACTAATTTTTGTCTAAACCATTTTAAATAACGAGTGATTCAAAAAGGACCTCACACCTTTAAAGGCACAAAAAAATTTACTGAGATAACCTACAGATTCGGTTGAGGTCTTATTTCATAGAAAAACACATCAAATTTGACATCCAATATTAACTACGGTTCAATAAGGCTTCGATTAGTAATGTCACATACATTCCACTTGAAGTCAATTTCATTTCAGACTATAACCAGGAAATTGGGCATTACCACTGCAGCTGCAACATTATTTCAAAGTCTTAGCTCAACAAGATCAGCAGGCAAAAGTGGTATATAAATCCGATTTTTAATGAAACTCCACAAGAAAAAATCTTGTGGAGTGAAATGTGGGGAGCGAGATGGCCATGCAATTGGATCTTCACAACCAATTCACTGACCTGGAAATCAAGTATCAAGAAAATCTCAGCCTTCTAGGTGGTAGTGAGGTTGGTACTCCATCCTGCTGATAGTAATTTTGTCTCTTAGTCGACATCATCTAATTGAGGAATTAGAAAATTTTGAAGCATGTCCAGATAGACAATACCATTTATGGTTGCTTCCTGCAAAATGAACAGGCATTCTGTCTGGAAGATGTCTGTCTCAACAAAGATTTGGTGCCACGAGTAAATTGTATGCCTACTAGGAGACTCCCTACCATACTCTATGAAAATTGTGTTAAACTGCAGTTGCTGACTGCAAATCATGAAATCAAAACACATAGTGAGAACATTCCGCGCCAGTAAATGTATCGATTTTTAACAACACTGGTAACAGCATTGATGACCAAATTTGACACTAATGAACTATGTGAGTCGAAACTCACACGTTTTTTATGAAATGGGACCTCAACCGAATTTGTAAGATAAATTTTTATATGCTTTTTAACTTGTGAAATCCTTTCTGAATCACACAATACAAATATATTATAATCTTCTAAACCATTTAAGTTACTTGGTAGTTGTAACATTTTTGGTACTACTTTCAAAAGCAATTTCTTGCTAGGCATATCTAGGCTTCTCGATGAGTTGGCTACAGGTACAATTATTATCATTTGTCTGGCTTTTTCTCATTTTTCATTTTATCAATCTAATCATTCTTGTTAAAATGCTAGAATAGAATATGTGAAGTCATAGTAAAAAAGATAAAATAAAAACTGTCAGTGCCTTTACCTGCAACTTTACCTTTTTTTAAATGCATTTACACATTCGAGTTAGTGAACTTGTACTGTAAGGACGTGTGGTCGTGCTGATCCACAATGATAGTGTTTTTGACTAAGTTTTTTGGCTTTTTCTTGGATCAGACAATAGGGATTGTTAGATGAGTGTTTACTGGATGTGTTTTTTAAAGTTTTATGATATTGGTTAACAGACAGAGTTTTTTATTGTGATTTTTGTCGTTTCCACCTTATTGTAATAGGCAATAAGGGTTATAGTGGAGCGTCTCTTCGCTGTACGTGATTAATCGTTTATCTGCAGCTGATAACAGATAGCAAATCAGTAAGTGGTAATATAATTATTATTAACGTTAATAGATAACATCGGTAAGTACGCAACTTATCATTTAACTTGAATTTATTAAAATTAAATAAAATAATTAGAAATAAATAGTGTTTCTGAGATTTTGAGTTCTTTTTATGTGGGTGTGTTAACAAACAATTTGACATTAAGATGTCAGATCCAAAAGATGGCTAGGTCACCTAAGGTGAAACCATCTACAAGTCTCGCATATGTTTCCATGGTAGGAATTGAGACCTCTAAATCAAATGTAGGCATGAGGAAACGACATAGCGAGGATAGTACAGACATGAAGTCTACAGAGCTAGAGATCTTAATGAATGAGGTCGAGGCCTTAGCGAACATGATTAAAGCTAACTCCTCAACCAAGAAGATGATCAAAGATTGGATGATTCATCTTCAAAGTTATGCCAAGGTTTTGGCTGGCCGAGTGCAGGAGATCACTAGAATAAGATCTATGGAAGACAGACAGCCAGAGTGGATCCTGTGGTACTTAGGAACATCCTGACATCTGGCTCCACTGAGGAGCTCAAGGAAGTTATTGATAAAAGGTGGCAGAACATCATTTTTGAAAAACCAAGTAACAAAAAGGATTCCCTCGGGAAGATGAGGTACTGACCAAAGTATTTGTCTTGGACCACTTATGAATTATGTCTATAAGACCACTGTGGGTGTGAGAAAACACCTCAATGTGAGTACGCTCCTGCCAGGCACAGTAATCAGAGAGGTAATGACCACTGAAATATTGGGTGAAGATGGGCTGAGAAATGGAAGAGATAACTACATTCTCCTTACCTCAAGTGATAGTAAGGAGAAGGTTGATCAAATACTGGAAGGGCTAAAGAAAGTAGAAATTGCAGTAATGGCGGACGCCGCACCCGTAGTCGTGGCAACAACCAGTGGTAGGCTGGGAACCCTCACAGGGAAAGTCCTTGAATTCTGGGCAAGACGAAGAGGATCGGAGGTAACCCTGTTCCTATCGGGGGAAGATGAGGGACGAAATAAACTGGTCGCCCCCTTATGAACACAGTGGTTGTCAGGAACGAGGGGGGTCTCATATGCTAACCTTCAGAAGAAACTGAAAGAAACTGTAGGTATCGACTTGGCCATGGCCAATATCTCTGTAAAAAAGGGTACAGATGGTAAACTCGAGGTTAAGCTGTCGGGGAAGGAGGCCTTCAAAAACTTAAAGACAAATTAGCTGCAGCTAGGGATGTTATTGCTATAGACAAGGGACATGAATCCCAGAGAGTAATCTTGCATGTAAAAGATCTAAAAAAAAAGATATTTTTTGGATGAGACAAGAGTACAAAACCGCTAGGAAGAAACTAAGTGCTGCGATTAAAAAAGCAAAATCAGATGGTTGGAATAAATTAATTTCTGACTTGGACTCCGACCACTGAGGAAGAGGCTTCGAGACAGCAACTAAGAAGCTGGGTGGACGACTTCCCTGCTTGTCTAGGGAGCATACAAAGAAGGCAATATTATCCCTTTTCTATTTGTGGAAAAGGAGTGGACCGAGATTCTCAGAGATGAGGTACACAGGTTCTCTCTAGAGGAGTTACAATTGGCGACGACAAAGATCAATAAAAAGAAAAGCCCAGGTTCGATAATAAGAAGATTGGCAGAGTGCCATCACTGGGTCCTAACTAAAGGATGCCCTCAGGATAGTGTTTCTGAGTCTTTGGATCATAGAATTCGATTCCATATTGCAACTGATGCGCTGCTACTGACTGAAGGGGATTCGCGTAACGAGGTAGAGTTTCGAGCTGCTCATGCATGGGAGACACTCCAACTGTGGAGTCTCCAACATCAGATGATTTTCAGCCCAGAGAAAACCACAATGATGTTGCTTAAGGGCCGATTGGCTGCTTCCCGACGAATCCGGGTTCGAATGAGTGGTCTCCCCATTCGGTACTTTATGGTTCAGAAATACCTGGGTGTTATCCTTGATGAGAATTTTCGGTTTAAGGAACATCTACAGTATATGGCAAAAAAGGCTGCTGAAGCTTTTTATGAACGTAGAGTCATTCATCTCGAATGAAGGTTGAATTACCGTACCATGCATATCCTTTACAAAGGTGTCAGCAAAGCTGTTATGCTATATGCTGCAGCTGTCTGGGTTCACTGCTTTGCTTTTAGGTGTTACGCAAACATTTTGCTGCGGGCCCAGATTCCTATTGCTGGCTGTTATAGGCGGTTATAGAATAGTCTCGCGGGAGCCAATCTGTGTTATAGCCGGAGTCAAAACAACAGATATCTTGGCTAATGAGCGTAAGGAACGCTACATTTCCAAGGTAAATAACCTATTGACGACAGAACGAAAGCAGGAGATTGAGGACCGGGGCCTTGCGTCTTGGCAGGTCAGGTGTGACGAATCCCCCACAGGTCGCTACACGCATGGTACATTTCCTATAGTGTTTGATTAGATCAGATGGGTTTCCTCCAATCGGTATATCACACAGTTTCTCTCCGGTCATGGCGCCTTTCGGGCGAGTTTGGCTAGATTTCATTTGGTGGATTCGAATCAATGCCCGGATTGTGGGACTGATGATACAGTGGACCACGTCCTCTACGTCTATCCTCGATACGAGGTCGAACGTTCACGAGCTGTCAGGGAACTTGAGAATATACATTCCTTTCTGGATCTCCGTATTAACTAGATGATCCGTAAGGAGTGGTCTATAGTGGCTGGTTTTCTTTGTGCCCTTGCGGTGTGTAGGTCTGCGGAGGGAGTTTAATCTAGGTATTTGATCGTGTTAGGATCCCGGGTGGCTAGGGTTCAGGCCTAGGCATTGGATTGGTGGGCGATAGTCGCATTGGCATCGTGCCAAGATTATAGTGATGTTGTTTGGTCTATTTGGGGCTCCCACTGGGGGGGGGGCACGCTGCCGGGCTATGATAGACCGTGCAACCGGGGGTGTAGCTTCGTTCCGCCGGTGACGGTCCAGGTTGTGACTTGGTAATGCTACGCGAGACTCCATGATGAAATGAGTGGGGGTGCGGGGTTTGTCTTCGGCTCCTGCGCGGACCGGAATGAGGATCCGTTTCCCTTGTTAGGTGACCTAAATTGGTCAACTTGTTTGGGTGTAGGTCTAAATTTGTATGTTGCGTAAAACATAAATTTGATTGGTATGAGTGTAGCACTGATTTAACTTTTAACCCGTTCGTTTTTTGAGGCATTCACAGTTACGAACGGTGCTGTCAAATCTGGACTAGGCGCATGGTTCGCGCTTCTGCAGTTTCGGTTAGTTAGTTTGAGGGAATCATGTTAGGTTGGATGTGAAGATGTCCGTTTGAGGTCTATGTGAAGGCAAAAATTTGATTTGTATTTTACTGATGCAAATTTCTGCCGAGGCAGTTACATCAGTGGCATCCCTAACGAGGCCTGGCTGATGACTGTGAGATGTAATCATTTAGAGGGTCTAAAGACGTCCTCCGGTTAAGTCTCTCAGGGCTCGGAACGGAGGGGGTGGTGTGGCGATCAGTAACGTCACAAGGTATGTCTTCACCCTACGGGGTTGGGATGGGCCCTGTTGGAGGCGCTGTGACTCTTGGAAGGGGAGACTTTCCCTACAACTGGAAAGTTGCAAGGTTAGTCCTGGTCCCTAATCCCGGATACAGGAGAATGAATTATAGACCTATATGTCTTATTAATTCAACAGGAAAACTGTACGAACGGATGATTGCTAGACGGATACTGGAGGAGATAGAGCTCTCTAGTGGTTTCTCAGACAATCAGTACGGCTTCATCCAGGGGCACTCTAGTGTTGATGCTATTAACTACGTGATGCGATGGGCTGCGAACAAGGCCGCTGGAACAAGGAGGAAGAGACATATCCCCTGTTAATTTTCCTGGACATACGGAACGTATTTAATAGCGTTCCGTGGCGTGTGGTGTCGGATGCTCTGCAAGCAAAAGGTGTAAGCAAATACTTGTTGGCAGTCAGCAGGTATCTGCACGAACGAACTCTACTGGTGGTTACAGAGGAAGGACAGGAAGATTTTAATATGTTCGGTGGCGTCCCACACGGATCGGTCCTCGGGCCAATAATTTGGAATGCGGCGTACAACGGCCTTCTGCGCATGGATTTAACGGGGGGCTCTGAGAAGGTCGCGTACGCCGACGATTTGACCCTGTTGGTGGTTGCAAATACAGAGGACCGAATTGAAGAGCTGCCCAACGAAGCTATAAGGAGAATCAGTTGCTGCCTCAGAGAAAGGAGAATGGAGCTGGCTCCTAGTAAGACGGCGGTGTTGCCGATGGTTGGCCGACGGAAATTGAGGAATATGACTGTTGTAGTAGACGAACAAATAATAAAGGAAGATAGATAAAGGAAGGGTAGTTAAGTACTTAGGGTTATACTTGGGGATATCCAGGAAATTTTCTATCCATGCCAGGGAGGCTGTTGCAAAAGCTGAGAGGACCATGATTGCTCTAAGGAAACTGATGCCGACGAAGTGTGGACGTTGACCTGGTGTAAGGAAACTTATTTTATCAGTAGCAACATCTGTAATGTTATATGCAGCCCCGGCCTAGAGGTCAGTTCGTGAAATTAAGAGGAACTGTGGTCTTTTACAGTCATTCCAGCATAGACTGGCGATAGCGTAAGCTATGGCATACCGAACAGTATACGGGGCAGCGGTCGGAGTAATAGTCGGTGTGCCACCGATCAGCCTCAGAATTAATTTGATTTGCAGAATTCACGATGGAGTTCCCAAGAAACAGGCATATCAAATAATGCTGGAAAAATGGCAGGCGTCCTGGGAAGCCTCAGCTAAAGGAGCGTGGACCAGGCGTTTGTTTCCCTATTTGAACTTTGTGTCCGGAGTGGATGTGGGGGTTGTCATACTTCCTCACGCAGTTCCTCTCGGGCCACGGGGGATTTGGGGCATACCTAGGCAGGTTTAAAAGAAGAGCCTTACCTGATTGCATATATTGTAGAGCAGAAGATACTCCGGAATGTGTTCTTTGTTTGTGACAGATGGAATGCTTTTAGGGTCTCGCCTGAACTAGCCAGCTTGACACAAGAAAATGCGATAAAATTTTATCTTGAAAGAAACTAGACAATGGGAACTGGTATCAAGTATGGTAGCAAATATTCTCAGTACAAAGGAAACGGAAGATAAAACTGGAATGGTGACTGACTGAGCTGTGTACTTTCTAGGATTTCTACAGTGCCACCAGAGGAATGATAGTTTTTGGGAAACGTTCTACCTCTGAGAGAGACAGAAGAGCACGACCGTAGAACAAAGGGGTGAAGGACATCTACCTGCTGAACTGTCGCTTGCATGGATCGGCAACGGTGATGACGCAAGGGGACTCTGAATCCTCTGAGTCCGAAGGTTCCCGCCGAGGCCGTGGTAATGCTTCAATGCCGGTGTAGTCCCGACAGGGAGAGTTGATGAGGGGGTTTAGGTTTAGTCGGTAGGGCGCAGGAACACATACACACTTTAATCAACACCTTGCGGAACCTGTGACGAGCCCGACACTGCCCCTTATGGAGCGTACGTAATTGGTATTCCCCCTCCTCACAAAAACAAGTATTTACACACATAAAAAATTTAATTAGCATGTCCACACTTCAAATCACATTTTACTTTAATTCCTCAATTCACGCAGTCTTCCTGTCTTTTTTTTATTTTGTCTTTATTAATTTTTTTTTTGTTTTAGATGACATGGCCTAATTTGAACATTACCGATTAATAAATTCCAACTGCATGCACAGAAATTTTACACAGTGTTGTTTAATTTCTGATCCGCATAAGTGCATTATTAATTAAACTTAGTAATTACCTCAGTTTTCCAGAACACTAATCACTAGTGATTCCAAGTTTGTAGAACACACATTACAAATTTAAGAATATAATAAATAATAAATTTAAGTAATAATAAGATAATATAATAATAATAAAAAATTTAAGAAAATTTAATTATAATATGGGTAACTTTTACAGCTGTTCTGTTTACTCACAATAAAAAAATCCTCAATGGAAAAATTATTTATAAGAAAATACAAATACGATACAAAGATTTTATGTATAGTAGTTTGCATATTTTTTTGTTAACCAATTAAATTTACTATTACTTAACATGCTTGGTAGTTTACAACCATCAAGCTGTAAGAAAATCTAGTAAACAGTTTATAACAAGACTTACTTCTTTTTCTTTTTTAAATTAATAGCTATTTTTTATTTTTAAATATTTGTTCTTCCAAATTTAACAATTTCATAAATCTTATTCACTAAAACAATCTTCATTTACCATTCATTAATATTTATAATATACAAAAAAAAACACCATAGCTAAAAAATAGTATGTCAATCACGTACAGATTCATAAATTCATTTTCTGATACTTAACATAAAAGGGACTTGATGATATTAATACAATACATATAATGTAAAAATATTGTAAGGTACAGATTCAAAGTTAGATATTATATATAGATTGATAGCAAACATTTTAAAGTATAGAAAATAATTATATACTTAATTTCTAAAAAGCATTTAATTATTGCTTTAATTATTTAAGTATTATTATCTCATCTACCACGTGTTGACAGCCCAACCCCCATAGGGGAAGACACCCGCCTTGTGACGATTCCGGTCGCCACACCAACCGCCATCCCAATCCAAGCCGTGATAGGCTTCACCAGGATTTGTCTTTTGCCCTCTACCTTTTTACATCTCATAGTAATAAGCCAGGCCTCGTTGGGATGCCACCGATGTAAATGCCTCGGTAGACATTTGCATCAGAGAGTTAATGACTCAGCCTTCGCCTTCGCTATGGGCCTCTTTCAGACAATCTTGACTATCCTACTTTGTTGCCCTCTGAACTAGCTAACCGAACTCCCAGAAGCACGAACCCCGCGCCTACTTCTACACTTTATAGAACCAATTTGTGTATAATTGTCTCATAACATTCGAGGCAACTGAATAAATAACATATAACCAAAAATGTTGATTGAACAACAAAATTTATCCCTAGTTCTCTTGGTGAACTCAATTTTCAGTTACAGTTAATACGCCTGACTTGGTTTCATTTATGGACTCTGGTCTGGTCTACCAGGGAAAGACGGATAGACCTTCTACTCCCACTCAGCTCCACACCACATGTTGACAATGTAAATAATGAATTATTTCTTATCCTTCACCATGGAGAAGATTAATTTGTTGTTTTACA
Organism: Lycorma delicatula; assembly: GCF_047948215.1. Lineage (NCBI taxonomy): Eukaryota > Metazoa > Arthropoda > Insecta > Hemiptera > Fulgoridae > Lycorma > Lycorma delicatula. Next base: position 152,064,057 of record NC_134455.1, on the reverse strand, counting down.
CTATTGTTGTAATCTTCTTTATAGCTATGAAGTAAAGCAATGTTTATTGGATCAGGCAATTGTCTTTATTGGGATTCACAGTTTTGTCAACAATCCCTGTGATAATCTAGGAACTCTGTTTCCTATTTGGGGGTTTCACAAAAATCCAAATAGTAATTGAGGAGCCTATCAGGTAAGACAATGTTTGTGCTTCTTCCTACAACTAAAATCTAAATTTAAACTCATAATTATCTTATTTTTATCAGGTCATATTGAGTATATAACCTCTATAAATTAAATGATTTCCATTTTGTAAAAACCATACAATTTGTTAAAACAAAAACCCAAATAAAACCAATTGTTATGCTGGCCCAGGTTTAAATTTAGTTCAAATTATATTACTTTTAAACTGTACTTTTATTTCAGTATATCAGTAGACCTAATTTTTCGATAATTACGGTGAATGTAATAAAAATTAAGTGAGGATACTATCAAACTTCTTTGGATTTGGCACTTAAAATATTAGGAAGCAATGAAATTTGAAAAAATTATGTCAAATATTGTATGGATAACTGCTGAAGAGGCTAGAAGTAAAATGTTACATTAATAAGAAAGTTAATGTGTTGCACATCTAGGAGGCCACAGACCACATTATGATATGTGAGAAACAGTAAGAAATAAACCTCCTAATTTAATTATTCATATCAACAAAAAACTGCTATCTAGATATAGAGGTCATACAATAATTAAACAGAAAAATGACTGAAGAAAAATTATTATTCATTGATAATGAAACTAATGCTACGTTTCAATATAATCCTCAGCTATATTTAGGCACCTATTCCATCTTTCTGTGAGCTATCTCACAGAATTCCTAACCTTGATGTCTCAGCCATTCTTGTACTGTAATATTGACCAGCTAATTGTTTGCTGAACTTGGTGCTATATAAAACTCTTTAAGAAGACAAAAAAAAAACTGATTGTGTGAAATTCCCAAATTTCACACCATCAGAATTTTACACCAAGGTGGATTTGGGATAACCTTCCAACAAACTTTTGAATAGCTTCCTGTGTCTTTTGAACAGCATGGGGTGCACATTATTATGCAGAAGAATTACACCATTTGAGAGAGAGAACCAGAATGTCTTCTCCTTATTGCAGGTTTCACTTTATCTTCTGGCATGTCACAATAGTACCAGCTGTTCTTTTAAATAATAGCAATAAATTGGGCCTTTATATTCCCACAACACTTTAGCATCACTTTACCAGGTGCTAGGTAGGTTTTGAATTTTTCAACAGGTCATAAATGGTAAAAACTCTAAAAAGTCACTAAGGAACAGATAGTGCAACTGCCTTCTTTTTTTACATAACATATTAAAAGGTCCTGGGTTCAAAACTAAGTAGAATTATTCTTTTTAATGCAAATCTATATTATTACTACATTTTGTTTTATTTAATTATTACATATTTGATAAAATGCAATCCTGATCATTAGGTTTTAGTTAAACACTGCTCTGTCTAATGACCAGTGGTTTAGTGGATTAGTTATTCAATCCCTATTTTCCAGTAAATAGAATTCCAGTATAAGAATTAGTTATAAGTTTTTACTTTCTTGTACAAAGTAAAGGAAGTATTGTGATGGCGAAAAATTTTGGTTTTCGGATTTCAACACAAATATCCATTCTGACCATCCCTGAATCCATTTTGACTAGTTTCAGCATGATGTTTGTATGTACATACATACATATGTATCTCGCATAACTCAAAAACAATTAGCCGTAGGATGTTGAAATTTTGGATTTATGACTGTTGTAACATCTAGTTGTGCACCTCCCCTTCTGATTGAAATCAACTGAACCGAAAGTGTCCAAAAAAGCCCAAAATAAAAAAAAATTGGATTTTGGACTTTTTCTTAACTGTAGTGATAGAACCTCATTGAGAGCTTTTCAACAATATATGATAAGTGGTACATATTTTCATTGGTTCCAGAGTTATAGCCAAATAAAATTTTAATTAATGAAATACCTGGATCTTACAAGAAGGCACATCGATTCGAATCTGACTTCATACACATATATTTTTTTAACACTTTTTTTTTTAGTTTTAATATACTGATTTATTAATAATTATTATTAACCTCCGATTATAAAATACTTTACAATAAATAATAATTCAATAATAACAATACAAAAAAAAAATATGAAAAAATATCAGAAGTTAAATAACATTTTATGTACTTTTCATTTTAATTCAAAAATTTTTACAAAGGTTAACAATTATTAATAAATAAATATATTTAAATAAAAAAAATATATATGTATATGAGGATGGATTCAAACCGATGTGTCCATGGTTACGGATCTGAAACATTCTCACTTACCACGTAACTACTTGAGCAACGTGAAACAAGATTAATATATAAACTTATATAAAATGCTGATACGGACATTACAGAAAAATGTGATATCCACCACAATGCAATTGTGTAACTGTCCACTTTATTAAAGAATTGGAGGATAGCATCTCACTTTCAAATGAAATAAATTTAAATGAAATGTAGCAAAAAATGTGTATATGTAACTTAATAGACGTACATGTAAGTCATGTGGTGTCCACACCAGATTTTTATTAGTGGGGCAGGACCCCATAAATTTTCCAGACATGATTATGCCAAATTAAATCAACTTGTATTAAATTAAATTAGATTAAATCAATTATTGTATAGCCAAAATGTTAAGAAAATCATCAAAGCCACATATGGGAAAATTGGATTTTTCCTATTTTTGGTGATTGTTTATATAAAATGAAATAAAAAAAGAAAAAACTGTATACAAAGTTGAAATATATCCACATACCAAAATTCATCAAAATCAATCAATTGGTTCAAGCTGTAACTCTGTTGCAGACAAAGAGGTACACGACAGAAAGATCATTATAAAAACACCTGTTTTGCTTCAGGATCCCTAAAATGGTTTTCCAATGGAAATGTCAAAAAGAGACGTTTAGTCAATTACAAAACTTGAAACATTACTTATACATGTGAGAAAGTAAAAGTAATTCTTACACACAAATTAAAGAATTTTTTCATTCTTCTTTTTTTTTTGTTGGTTAAAAAGAGCAAAACCTAAATAAAACTAGTTCAAAATACTCATGCAATAAATTACATTATAACTTAATACCATTCATTATTAATGGTTATTATTTAGGAGAAACACTATATAAATAACTGCTAATAAGAATAAAATCTATAAGCTGTAATTAAAGAAATAAAAATACTTTATAAGGCCCAAAAAGTATAATTACAGAGCTAACTGTGTATAATAATTATATTTAATAAAAATTTAAAAAAACATTACTTTCAACAGTCACGTAAAAGAGCATTTATTTATAGTTACAAATAAACATAAAAATAAAAACAAAAAAAGCAAATCTGTTTATATGCAGCTATTTAATAGTAGATATGTATATATGTAAACTATATACATACATAAATTCATACAAGTACAGTGCATTGTGAATCATTGGCAGTTAAATTATAATGTACATTAACATGCAGTTCTTTATTATTATATATGTGCTGCAAAAATACTTCTTATTATTTTTATACCTATATATCGTATATTTGGTAAACCAAATTTCAAATTCTTCTGCAACTTATGACAGCAGACATGAAACTCTGAAAAGAAATATTTAGGTTCAATTTGGATAACGCGTAAATATTATTAAATGGAATTATTGTTTTCACTACAAAAACAATGATACAATTAAATTAATGTTCAAGTAATCAATCTAAAATGACATTCTGATATTAAAATATTTAATAAAAATCATATAATAAAGAAAAAAATCTTTGCTCTTTTTTAAACAGTCTTTAACATCTAAAATATATCAATATACTTGTTACATCTACAATTTATCAATGTACTTGTTTCCTCCAACCTCACATAACCTAACCAATAAGCAATGACATCATATGTTAACAAAGTCGAAAACCTTCCAGTTTTTAATTACACAATGTTTAGGCTGAATACACTTCTTATTCTTCTCACATCAGTAAATCGTATACTATATGGAAAAACAAAAACCATTTTCTTCACATTAACTTCAGAGAAGTTAAATTTATAACTGTACATATTGACCAATCCCCACACTGATTTTTCATAAAATTTATTTTGAAACTTTTCAATATACAAACTTAAAAACTGTATTATCCAAGAATACATTTAACATCCTACATAATACCTTTTAAAAATCTAGAACACTACACAATTTTTCAAATAGGATGTTTGAATGCTTTTGATGTATACTTATTAAATCAGTAACAATATTCAAAATCACAGAAACACAATGGAAAGTAAATCTGTGTTCAAAATGTTAGAAAAATAGTTAAGATAATTTAATAAACTAGTCAATTATAAATGTATATACTCTTCTATCTGTACATCTTAACAATTCAATAACAACTCTTAAAATTAAATAATAGAGCTAATGATAAATTTTCAGATATTGTATTGAATATTTTCAATGTTTCTCATCAATTATTTAGTACACATATGTTCAGCCAGCATCTGAACTAAGTACCAGAGCCACAAAAGCAGATATTATAATTTATATATATATATATATATATATATATATATATTGCAACAGGACCAGTATAATAGACCAGGGTAACAGGTTTCTTCCAATTAAGAAGAAAGGAGGAACTAAAGAAATAAGAATCTAGAAGGAACTAAAAGGATTCTTTTCTTAGTATGGGTCTGTTTAACAATTTTTTCTTTGTGATACATGACACCTCCAAAAACTATTGTTCAGACAGAATGATTACCAGACCAGAATAAGAATTTATAGAAAAACATAAGGATGCAGGCAATGAAAATTATTATGCTTCAACAATTAAAGAGACAAATTGGGTACTGGTTCTGCAGGTCAGGAGACCGACAGCCTGAAATAGTGCCAGGATCAGTGGACAGTCAGCAGTTTTATGAGGCTGTGTTCGGTGCAATTGTGGTAATAGCAATAACAGCGCGGTAACAATGACCGAAGAGTGTGTCCTGAGTATTGTATTGTGGACAGTGGTTGAGTACAAAAAGATACTCTGCGAGTCATTGGCAAACAAGTAACAGTAGTCTATTCATTCATAAAGTGTAGGGTAGTTCATTTATAAACAGCAACAGTAATAATACTAGCATAAAGTGAATGGTATAAACTTTAGATTTTTCTATTGTTATCTTGTCAATGCAATATTAGTTTCTATCAGTCATAATGTTTTTAGCAAATTGGTATTAATAATTTAATTTTGTCAGTAAATAAATTTTGTCTTTTTATTTGAAATATCTATTTACTGTTATTATCATTATTTTTATTTTTTTTATTATTATTATTTATTTTATATATTTTTGGAGTAATAAATTGTATTTATAAGAAATTTTTTTGTTAGTCTCTCAATATCACTGTTAAACCACAAGCGCACGAAATAAAATATATATATATATTTTACAACTCATATTATTATATTCACTATATACTTATATTATTACATTTATTTTAAACATACTACAATATTACATACTATACATCTGAAATATTTTGTAAATTACAAATTATAATACTTAGTAAAGGCACCTTATATTTTAATGAGTCGATAATTATATCATTTCACAACATGCTTTAAACTTCAGATGCAATATCAAAAGCACTTCTACAGACATATGGTTTTTTAAATTTGAGTAATATAGATTTTGTTCCACGCCTACCATGGATCGTGGAACTTCAGATCAGATATGCAATGAAAACTTTTTATATCATACAAGACTATCATTGTCAAACAAATCAAATGCAGCAGATGATAACTGATGTATGGCTAAAACCGAAAACTAAATTTTTAATTACAGTAAATTGTGAACTGGGAATCAAGAGTTAGTAATATACAATGTGTTTGTAAAATAATAATGGCGTTTTAAATGGTTTTCGGAACAAAGCATTGTAGAGAGATGAACTATACATTAAATGAAATTGAAACAGTCCAAGTTTCTTACCTGTTAAGTAGATTTCAATGTGTATGTCCTTAGTTGCCCTGCACACATCAAGAACTTATTCAGTCTCTTGCCATACATAGCAGAGTACATCTGGCATGTTAGAAGAAACAGTTTCACTGATCCTTTCTTTTACATGGTACAGATTTCAAACTTGAATAGAATACACTTGTTTTTACAAAACCCCAAAAATAGAAATCCATGGGGGTAAGTTCTGGGAACCGTGGAGGCCAGGCTATTCACCCTTTTCGTCCAATCTATCACTGAGGAAATGTTTCGTTACGAAAATCCTGCACAACTGCAAAAAAATCTGGAGGAGCTCTGTCTAACTGGAATAATATATCCTAACATATCCAAGATGTTCCTCGTTATTGTTTTTTCAGCAAAAAAGAAGGGACCAATAACTCTGTCTATTCCAATAGCGTACCATACATTCATTTTTACACTGTCATGCTGATGTTCAATAATAACATGTGGGGGTTTAGTACGCCATATACAAGCTTTATGCTGACGTACTTGTCCAGAAACATAAAACATACCTTCATCACTGAAAATGAACTAGTTTAAAAAATCATCATATTGCTCTAACCTATCCAGAATGTCTACAGCAAAATCAATTTTTTTCACGTTGTCCTGCGATAAAACTGTTGTAATACATGAATTTTACACACAGTGAACAGTTGTTTTGGGAATGACTAGAACACTTCTGCATAAATTTCTTCAGATTACACAAGAAACTTGTTTGCACTGCTTCAATCATTTCATCAGAGACTGATGCCCCTCCTGGATGTGTTTGCTTCAGTAGGCTGGCTGCTTTCTATGAGTTGTTTGTCCCACTGCCAAATATTATTTTCATGTGGGGTTGGGTCTTCATTAGAGACAACACGGTATCCACGCCTAACACTTATAACTGACTTAAAAATAGCAAGCCAAATCACACATTAAATCTTCCTCTGCACTGCAAACATGATGCGCACAAGTGCTTGTGTGGCCATGTGTTAGCTTTCGCACGCACAAACTTGGGAGTGTTTCCCTTTCATTTAAGGTACAGTTCATTTCTCTACAATGCTTTGTTCTGAAGCTATAACCATTTAAAACCCCATTATATTATTTTATGGACAATATATATATATATATATACAAATACATATATATCAGTATACTAATAAGTTACTACCTGCAATATATGTAAAACAACACTTCAGGGATGACTTAGGAACAGTAATACATTTTTTTTTTAAACCTTATAAATGTATGACTGGATATAATTTGTTTTCAAGTTACAGCTTGCAAAATATCTTGTTCTGATCTCTGCTCCAAGAATAAAATGATACTATACTGAAATTCTTGGAATCCAAATTAAGGATAAAATTTAGTTTTTTTGTCTTCTGATCTGAAATATTGGGTAAAACAGGCTTTCTATTAAATAAAAATAAACAGGTTAATTTTATTATTAAGTAGCGTTACTCGACCACTTGGTTTTGTTATAAATTTTACTCAGTTAATTAACATATAAACTCACAACTTCAAATAATAGCAGCATTATCAACTTAAGCCCTAATTATAAATAAATAAATAAATGTACTCTAGTTAATATCTGTATTGAACAGTAAAATCAACAAAAGCAATCAATTATGAAATATAAAAATAATGCCTATTGTATGCTTCCATAACAGTATATATAATGAATGGAATTTTCAGATAAACAAGAGTCCTTCCTGTAAATTATTTCTCACATCCCTCAGCAGAATAAAGGATGCCATAAAAACTAACATTATGAAGGGATCTATAATTTATACTTATTAATGACCAGCATATTATACTACCACACATGAAGCAGCTATATTCCAACTTTTCAAAGGCAACCACCACAAGTATAACTTTGTTATCAATCAATTATGAAATAGAAAAATAATGCCTATTGTATGCTTCCATAACAGTATATAATGAATGGAATTTTCAGATAAACAAGAGTCCTTCCTGTAAATTATTTCTCACATCCCTCAGCAGAATAAAGGATGCCATAAAAACTAACATTATGAAGGGATCTATAATTTATACTTATTAATGACCAGCATATTATACCACCACACATGAAGCAGCTATATTCCAACTTTTCAAAGGCAACCACCACAAGTATAACTTTGTGCATGCACAAAACTGTGGGAAAGGGTGGGAAAATTAAAAATGGTGTAACAAAGCACTAAGCTACAGTGAGGCATTATTTGGATTCAATGGCAGCAAAATACCATGGAGGAGCCTTTCATAGAGATACTACTCAAGAGATGGTGCCAGTCAACCAAAAAGGTAAGCCAACATCGAAAAATAATTAAATTACATGTATAATTTATGTAAAAAATCATCATACAGATTTGAAGGAAAAATTGAATGATTCCTACACCAATAATGCATTAATCGTTTTTGTGAAGTAAGTGGAATCTAGTCACTAATTTCTGGTTTAGTGTATTAACAATTTTTTTATTTTCATAATTTACTTTACTGCATTAACTGCACATTTAAGAAGTTAGTGGGCAATTCTGAAAAGTTTGTACTAACTTTTCAAGTGTCAAAAATTGTTAGTGGGCATTCTGAAAACGGTTACATGGTTCAATCCAACTTTAATACCATCCAACAACTTCATCAATTCAACACCACTGAACAGTTGATGAAAATCCCAAGTTTTTTGCTTATTTTGTTCAAGTTACATAATGATTATAGAATTTGGTTTGTATTAAAATCTTGTAATCAAACAAAATGAAAAAAGAAACTTTTTCACTGCTACAAACATGTGAATGAGTGAAAGTTCTTGTTAATTTAACATAATTATATTGTAATATCACGATACACTATTAAATTCAGAATATGATTACTAATCAACCTGTTGTTAAATGTGTTTCTTTTTTACAGCATACATGAGACATTACTGATAAATAAACCTAAGCTAACAGTTACAATAGAATCATGTTTGTTTATAAATAAAAAATTATGCCAAAATAGCAGTTATTTTTGTTGTAACCGCAATTTTTATTTTGAACTGATAGCGAAGTACAAATTAATTTAAATCACATACATAACTTTTTTCCAAAAACCATTTATTTCATATAATTTTTTTTCACAGTTGTACACCAATTACATATTATACATTATTAATATGCATAGTTTTTTTCTTTTTACATATTCCTCTGTTTGTGGTATAAAGGTAAGTTGTGCTAGTGAAGAGGGAGATTACTAGTAAACAAATCAAATAATCTGTTTAGGCATTTAAGTTAAAAATTAATACAACTTACGCAATAAAAGCAATGGTGAAAATACAACCACTTCTTCCCAAATCTATTGTGATTAAAACTTATATCATTTGCTGTTAAAACTTACTTTTTATTAATAAACATTTTTCTTTTTGGAATCCAAATCACATTAAAAAATAAAAAATGCTTATATTTCTTGTTTTAACCATCTTGTGACTTTTTATGAAATGTACCCTACAATGACATTTTACAAACCATGTTCTATCAGCAGATGCATCACAATTATATAGTCAAAGACATAAAACAAATTAACTCAAAAAACATTAAATAAACAAACACTGTTTGCTGCACATTTACATAATTTAAAATATACAGACACTGTTATAGGTGTATATCTTACAAAGGGTTCACATTTATTTATTTTACATTAGTATGTGGCAATCTTTATGCAACAATTCTCTTATATCTGATGATGTTACACGTGACAAGAAACGTGTCACTATAATGAACATTTCATCAAGTCATAAAACAAAAGGTATGAAAAAAAATGTATTATAACTTACTCGAGATTGGCTGAGCCTGAAATGATTTTTTCATTATAATATTATAACACATAACATGCTCAATTAACAAAAAAATGTCTGTAATTTGATAATAGAATTTCTTTACTTTAAAATAAATTTAAAAAAAGAAATTAAATTCAATCGTGTTTATATCTTAACAATTTGTTAAAACTAAACTGAATAATTGTGAAGTCAGAATAAATTTATTTTGTTAAAAAAAGGGTATTAAGTTTAAAGAAAAATTATATTGTAAAGCCAAACATAAAGCCAAGTGATCTCCCTATAAATGATCAGACTGAAATAAAACACAAAAACAAAATAGGAGCAATAATCCTGAAACTAATGTTTTACTGGCAGTAAATGATACGAAGAAGTGACTAAGTGTCTAAATTTAGATTACAGGAGATGATGAAAATGAAATATCAAGCCAAAATATTTATTTAAAACAATCATAATTCCAATTACAAAAAACATAGTGCAGGTAAGGTGTGAAGATTACAGGACAATTAGGTTAATTTCACATTCAGCAGACATTCTTTTGAGAATTCTGAAAAGAGAGATAAGTAAAAAAAGGAGAAGAGTTACACAAGATCAACGTGGATTTAGGAAAGGAAGAGGCACAGATTAGGCACTATTGGTGACAGGTATATAGAAGATGTGTATGCCTCATAAATATGAATAAGGTATTTGATCATGTCAAAAAGAATAAATTAAATATTAAAAAGTCAAAGAGTAGGCTGGAAATACAGAACACTGAATATGAATCAGAAAATGATTATGAAAATAAGGGATGTACAAACTGAATGGGTCAATATAGGAAGGGGAATAACTTAGGAAGAAGAATGCTACTTATCTCCAACCTCAATGTACATGTTAAAGATATACATGATATGTAATGTACATGTTGAAGATATAAAAAACTTTTCTAGAAAAAGATAAACGGATCAACATTGGAAGAAAAAAATACATTGTACAAGTACATAACATGGTTGTTTTAGCAGGTAAAGTACAATGTATGCAACAGATGATTTTAAAATTATAAGAAATATGACATTGTGTGAAAATGAAAATTATGAAAACAAGAGATATGAGAGTAAGAGGAAACAAGCCACTGAATATCTACACACAAAAAAGAAATTATTGAATAAAGGAAACAGTACAAATATTTTGGTACGATGTTAATAATACATGGTAGAAGTGAAAATAAAACCACGAATAGTTATGAAAGCATTTAACAGAGAGGAACAGATATAGAATATGGAGTTAAGCATGAAGAATTACCCTGTTTAGTGTTATGTTTGGAGTATATGTTTGTACGGATTTGACTTGGACAGTAGGAGAAATGGGGAAAGAGAGGTAGAGAGGCATTTGAAGAATATGGAGATGATTAAATGGCCAGACAAAGAAAAAATAGAAAAAGTGAGCTTAATCAGCTTACTTAGCTAATTAAGCTTACAAAACTTAATATTTCAATAAATCAGAACAGGAAACCTTATAGTCTGGAACAAATCAATGGATTATTTGAAATAGTGCTAACAGCTTCAGTAGAAGGAATAAAAAAGAGAGGCCAGAAAATATTAAAAATGATCAATGACCTAGATGGAAATGAGAGCTACCACACTCAAACGGGTTTGCTGGAAACAGAAGAGAGTAGAGACAAACATAGAGCAAGAAACTGCTTTAGGGCAGACAACCTACAATATCTAATAACACTACTAAATTAAGTTACAACTGAATAATACAATCATGTTTAGTTTTGGAAGGCAATGAGGGCTGAAATCATTGTATTCATGAAAAACAAATAACATGAAATTATACAAAATGTAATTAAACACACCACACATCTATTTTGCTATTAATCAAATCATTACCTGTCATTATGATAAGGATGATAAATGTGTTAAATTGGTATTAACTTTCTATTACAAAACACACACACACAAATGTTTTTGTATATATATGTAAAACTTTTTTCCTACTGTAATCCAGGCTGAGACTGAAATGGTAGAGTTAAAATACAGTACACATTTACACACATGCCAAAAATTAAAAAAATATATAAACTATTTTTCAACGTAAGAAAAATTAAAATGATCTGTTCTAAGTTACTTAAATATACTAATTACAGGATTAATGTCTTTCAATAACTTTGTTTTATACATAACAGTAAAGACCGTTACAAAACATAAATATTTTTAAAAAACCTGATATCTAGATTATATTACCACTTTTACTTCAGATAGTTTAAGGACCAAATTACACACCAGCAGCTATAGAACAAAAATGGTAACATCCAAAAGGCGTGTACATATAACAAAAGTGTAGTCAATCTCGCACTAATAAACTACTGGTTTACTAGCGAGATGATTCTGAAAGTAGACTACTTTCAGAAATCTTGCAAACAATTTACTAAATCTGGAAATTATAAATATATTCAACCATAACCATTCATTCCAGTTACGAGCTTACCGACTTTGGGTCAATTCATATCAATCTTTATAAAAGAATCGTAAATATTGTATAAATAAGTAACAGACAGGTAAATACTGTATTTTACGTAAATATTACTTTTTGAGGTTAAGTAATTCATTGAACTAAGAAAATAATGTATTTAAATGTTATATTTAAAAAAACAATGATTTCATTGAAACATAACATTCTCAATCAACTCTTGAAATTTATATATGTAAACTTCAAGTTATTTCTATATTGCTTAATTATAACAACGCGTTCACAGTTTTCCAGAGTTCATATTCCAACTTCCATTCATAAATACGCCCACTCTTTTACCTATGTGAGTTAACCCCGATTAATCAATAGTTATACCGTTAAAAAATAATCGTAACAAAATCGTTAGCAAAATATAACAAGAAATAAACACAGTAGACACTTTATTAACTGAAAATAAAAAAAAAACATTCCTGTCACAAAGTATCTATTGTACATGTACACCTAAAAAAGTAATCCGATGTTTTATTCACTGATCGCATGACAGTACATGGTCTTCTAAAAAATAATTACGATAAACAAATTTAATGTTGCATTAATTAACAGAAACAGAACAAACATCAAATTAATTTACCTGCTCTTGTTCCGGAGTAAGAGCGGCCGCCATTTTCCAATTTACACTATTAATCAACAACATCTATCGTCATTTCGATATATCGATAGTAATTTACACTACATGACAATGAAAGCTATTAACGTTTTCATTCAAAAGTGACCATGATTTTGTGCGAATGATTTCACGGAGTAAAACGGATGAATGGTTCAGTTACTCTGAACGTAACTAAAGCATTATCGTAATGATATTGTCACTTCATGTCCTATATTTATTTACTCTTCCGTCTTGTAAGCCAGTTGTGAAGCGAGATAAAATAGAGTGAAAATAAGAGAATTAAACTTCTTACTCAATAAAGTAAGTGAAGACAGCAATCGTTAAGTTTTTGTTTACATTACAGAAATCATACAGCAACAAATTAGAAGTTTCATTAACTAATCTCCAAAAATTATCCTGCTATTTTTTCCCCGGAAATAAGTAGTTATATTGTAACTACTATATAAGGAAAACAATGCTAATCAGATAAAATTTAGCATGTTGGGGTTTTGTAGATCTTGATGTTTCAAAAACTGTCTAACCAAACACTATTTCAGCATTGAAAAATTCGGGAAAGACAATGACCAGCTTTTTACTTGATATCTCTAGACTGAATTAACCAATTGAATGAAATTTGAAACAACGGTTTCAGTGTATTAGCAATGGTGTCATTTAATTTTGATCACACCAAAATACTTTCTGATTGCATTGTTCAAATCCCTGTAAGGGGGTGCGGGAAAAATACCCTTTTATTTTTGTTGTTGTTTCTAAACTTAAAGTCACTATTCTTGTACTAATTAGATGATTTCATTGCATTAATATGTCACTTTTTTATATATATTTCAGTAATTTCATTCTGCAGTAGGGGACAAAGTCTAATTTTTTTATTAGTTATCATTTTGCTTGATATCTTAAGACTGGATTAACAGATTTTAATGCAATTTTGTAGGATGACTTGAGTATATGGGTCATTGTTGCCATGTATTTTTGTTTACAATTGATCAAGGGGATGGTATGATATGGTTACCAAAGGTATTATATTTCAAAACTGTATTAAAACAGTAGAATAATTTTTTACATAATTCTTTGTTAGCATTCTTATATACTACATTTTCCTTCAAAGTAGTAGTCAATCGAATAGAAAACCCTTGTTAGTCAGGGTATACAACTTTCCCAGGGAAGCTGGGAAGCTTTTTTTTATATTAACTTTTAAAAGTTGTTTACAATTTATTAAATAGGTGAGCAGGTTGAAATATAGGAATAAATGTAAATGTGTTTAAATCATTCCATAAAATTACATGTTTAATAGTAATTAATAGTATAAATTTTCCATGAATGTGATCATGATACTAGCCAAAATGAAATCTTTTTTATTTTTTTGGCTCCTTCTTTGCATTATGGAACCTCAAAACAAATTTCTGATTCACCCTATGTAGGTAATGTTAAAAGTAACAATTAACCTCAAAATTATTTCATCTACAGAAGTATTTTTACAATCCATGGAAGATATATACTACCCCAAATTTTCCAATAATACATATACTATACTTACCAATATTATACTACATACCTATAAGATGAGGATATGGATTAGAATTTGATGACATTTTGGGTATATAAACATACAGATTAATTTAAATAAACTAAATTATTACTGAATTATTTACAAATTGCTTTATAATTAAAATAAAATTTTTATTTTATATTTAAATTAAATTATAATTTTGCATTATTACAAACTATTTTAAAATAAATATAATACTTAAAAAGTAAACAGTTTTCAAAAAATATAAACAAATAATACATTCTAGTTTTTAGATAACATAAAAAAGGATAAAATAAATTAAATACTGGGTATGTATTGAAAACCAGCATTGCGAGAATAATGATAAATTAAGAAAATAAAAAAAACAGCAAATCTAACATGATCATGTTAGATTCAATCATGTGAATTGAACAGATTCATAATCATTTACATGATACACAATAAAAAACATTCACTCTACCAACAATTAGCAACATGCTGTAGTAAGATTAATGCAGCCCTAAACTATTTAAAATATATTTGTGATTTAGATAACATGTTTAATTTACAGAACACTTTAGATATAAAATTAGAAAATTGGGTTTCTCTAATGTTTCTGATCATCTTATTAATAATATACATTCAATATCTGATATTCATACAGATTTAGAAGTACTGGAAATTAAGAAATACAATATTAATACAAATAATAGGATTTTTTACATTTTAGAAAGATTTTACTTATATAATAAATATTAAAGTAAACTTAATTTAATCAACCGACATACTGAATATGAAGGTGACACAATCATAAAAGCTGCTGTAGATAGCAGCACTTCTTTAGACATTGATAATTCATAATACTTCAACTGTGTACTGTCACACAACGTTGGCTAACTAGTCTACATGGATTTCTATTTTGTTTTTATTAATGACTTCATATTTTATATATATGCAATTTTAATTTTAATTTACAACTTGAAATTTTCTAATTTAAAAAAATTTAGTTTTATTTCTGTTTTGATTTAATTGAAAGGGATCTTTTAACAATTTTAAATCTCGTGTATAGCATAGGGTTTTTAATTTTAAGGTGTAATTTGGAACCAACGATTTGAAAAATTATATAGAGCAACTGACGATGTGAGGTACTCACGAAAGTGCTCTTGCTTGGATTATGGAATAAGATATAGGTGTCATCCTATTTTATTTTATTAATTCTGTACTTGGGTTGATTGGATTAATATAATTTATATAGTGCAGAGGAATATGATTCCCGAAAAGGATCGATCTTAGAAAAATAAAAACAAAATTTAATATAATATATAAATTGAAAAGAAAAACTTTTTTTTACTTTATCTTAAACCTCTTCATACTATATTCTATTAATCTACCTAACATCATGTTTTATTATTTTTGGATTTCTTGTTGTACATGTTTCATTATTATAAAGCACTAAAATTTATACAAATAATTCTAAGAGTTTCTTTCTAAATTTTTGTGTAATTCTAATATATTTATGCATGGAAGTTTTTCTGATCTGCACCAATAAGTTAGTACAATGTATTCCTATCTTCCTTTTTGTAAAATTAATTACCCTTTCCTAATTTTAGCAATATTCTCAAAGTACAGTACGATTAAAGAACTATAAATATTAGCTTTTTGTCCTTACCAGTTACTATGGTCTGAATTTTTCCTTTTAGCTTATTTATTCCTTCTTCTTTGCATAAATTAAAACAAAAAACAAAGAAAGGATCTTATCTTCAGCTTACCTCTTTCTCCATTTTTTCTTTTCTTATTATAGTTACTTTATAATTCTCATACAAATTTTATATAAAACTTATATTTTTCAATCCTATTTTTCTTAAAATTATAAACATTTAATTCAGTCACGCACTGACAAATAATTTTTAGATAGATTTCATAAGAAATCTACCTATTGTAATCAGTACTGTGATTCAACTTCTGGAAAATTTTGACATATCTTCGCGTTTCACATCCCCCAGACCCTAAAACTACTGTCAGCTCAAAAGTTTATACATACATTTATAAATATATTTCACTTTTTTGTAGACACAGCTGCTGTAATTTTGCGCCAATCACTTTCAAATTGTTCCTTAAAAATAACTTGTCCCAAAATCTTGGTCGAGTTTGTTAACGGCCAAAATTGGACTATAGGTGGGGGGGGCTTTTTTGAAAAAACAAAATATTCTTTTAATTTTCTTATTAAGTAAAATATTAAATTCATTTACAGTTCCTAGTATTCTTTGGGTAAGGGCCTAAAACTTATCTAAGTAAAGTTTTTTGATAGCACCAACCACTGGCCCAGGTGGTGGAAAAAATGGGGTTTTGAAGATAAAAAAAATCATACCTCCCTTAATAGGCACAGTATCAAATTGGTTTAAAGTGTTCATTAGACCTCTAAACATTACAAAACTTTTGTCCGAAACAATTTTTCGTCTCCTGGCTTATGGCAGGAGATGATCAAAATATTTTTGGAATTGTAAGAAGATGGGGCTTGTCATGCTAAACATGTGAAAAATTTTCACATGTAACCATTATCATATTGAGTAAATTTGAAGTTTTTTTTTAACTTTAAGGTGGAAATTTTTTTATCTCCTACTTAGCACTGGTGAAATCTACCTTCTCCTTCTGGCATGCCAAAAGGGATTTTTGAAATCAATAAATATCATACAGATAATTTGTTTTTTTTTTATTCCTTTCTACCTTTCTAAAATGTTTTATGTACCTATGCTGTTCCTAACATTGAATTGTCCTCATATACATATATTACACCCACAAAATAATAAAATTATTAACATAATTAATTATTTTTATATAAAAAAAGTAAAGGACCAGTTAAAAAAAACACAAGTAGACTTAAATCAGTTAATCATTCAAAAGATATTTCACATGTTATACTTGGTTAAAACAGGAAAATTAGCCCCAAATTCCAAATCACTATTTTTAAATAGTAATTTGGAGTAAAAAAAAAATTAAAACTTAAAGAGTGTAGTCTCTTATTTTTCTTTTCTTGCTTTGCAATTGAAAATTTGTGCTTTTATTTAAATCTAAGCTTTCTAGTCGCCTAAATTTTCTGCATTAATTTTTACAGCCTGTTACCTGTATGAATTTTGTAGTTCATTTATCTGAATGTTTGATACAATTTATCACAAATTACATTTGGTTAAATTTTATTTCATATCCATAGCAATATGCATTACTTACTTACTGTTCCTATATATGAAAGTTCTTCTCCATTACCTGAAAAGGTACCTTTGGTCAAAATAAAAAAAAATATATAGTATTAAAACTATTTCAAGCTTTATTTCTTTTAAATCTTGTTTCCTGAAGTCTTTTACCACAACATATCCCCAGCTTAAAATAGAATTCAGTCCATTATGTAAATTTTATTCATAGAAACAAAGTAATTTTATGTCAAAGAACATGATTTAGTCAATAATAGAATATTCCTACATGAAAAATGAGGCTGTAAAATATGATATGATCTCTTGATTTAAGTCTTAAACGCATTGTACAGGGGACATTCAATAGTTAAAGAGACAAAATTGATGTAGAAATGAAACAGTTTGTAGGAGGAGTTTTATACTTTCATGACTTAGGTTGGCATCACTGGGATGAGTTGAGAACAGCTGACAGATAAAAATTGCTTTGTTTATAACCTCAATATTGCATTTAATGATGATGTGTCCACGTGAAGTTTCTACATTAGTTGAAAAATATTCAGTGATCCGTTTTTTGCTTTCTGAGGTTAAAAACCGCTAAAATCTTTTCTTGAATGAATTTACAGTGTGGTGAAAGTTGTTTGATGTGTACAAATTTTTATAAGTGGGTAGAACAGTTTAAAAATGATTAAATCTCAATGATTGACAAGCAATGTCTTGGCCGGCCAGTTGAAGTGTCAACTCCTTCGCTTGAAACCCACATTAACAACATTATTCATGAAGATTGATGTATTGCAGTTGAACATATAGCAAAAACAGTTGCAGTAAGTGTTGGCAAAGTTCATAACATTATCAGTAACAAGCTCAAGTACAGCAAAACAAGTGCAAGGTGGATCCCAAAAGAGTTAATGCAACAGCACAAGGAAACAAGACTCAAAGTGTGTACAGACTTGAAAGAACGCTATGAAAGGAAGGGTGACCCTTTTCTAAACAAGATTTTAACGTGTGATGAAACTTGGGTTCACCATTTTGAATCAGAGTCCAAAAGACAAAGCATGGAATGGAACACCAGCTCACCTGTCTGAAAGAAATTCAGAATGCAAGCATCAACGGGTAATGACCATCTTTTGGGGTGCCCACGGTGTTGTCTTTTGTGATTATTTGGAAAATTAGTGTGCAATAAACAGTGTCTACTACTGAGACATGCTGATGAAAAAAGTAAAGCCAACAATGAGAGGAAAAAGTTGTGGATCGCAAAGAAAAGATGTGATATTGCCACACAACAATGCTCGCCCTCACACTGCCCAGCTGACCCAAGAAGCCATTAGAAAAGTGGGTTGGGAGATACTACCAACATCCTCCCTACAGTCCAGATCTGGCTCCTTTGGATTTTCATTTGTTTGGCTCACTAAAGTAGGCATTACGTGGAAAAAGTTCAGCAGCAAGAGAGGTTAAAGAATTTGTGGGAAACTGGCTCAAACAACAAGACAGAGACTTCTTTGCATCAGGTATAAAAAAACCTTTGGTTGTTCACCGTTGGGACAAGTGTATTAATATTGGTGGGGATTATGTTGAGAAGTAGTAAAAGTCTCATTTTGTAAAAATACACAGTTTTTTCCTACATCAATTTGTCTTTAATTACTGAATGTAACTTGTACATTCCTGGCAGTTACCACAATAGATAAAAATTTTTACTTGAATTTCAATAAACAGAGTGGTAAAAGAATCATTCAGATCAGCCCACTGGTTTCATAGTTTTAAGTAAAAACTATGGACATTCTGAGCTATATAAAAATATTGAAATAATTTCATAACAATTTGTAACTAAACTACTCTCAGTTAACCTGTTCTGTCTAGAGTATATCTCATATTTTTTGTTTCATAAAAAAATTGATGGAAGGACTATTTATCTCATTTTGGCCTAATCTCTGACTTTACTTTGGTTAATCTCTAATCTCCAGTTATTTTTGGTTTTTCTATTAACCCATATACAGCTGAAGTTGCGATAACACAACATAATTTGTTTTGCATTATTATTATTATTGTGTGAAATAACATTTGTTTACTTTTTTAAGTAGCCTGTTTTAATGCCAATGTTGCATATTATTAGATAATAGCAAAAATATTTTTGTTGATAAGTATTTTATGTTATTGTTCACTAAATTCAATCACTTTTTGCTTCTTCTGAGATGATCTATGAATAATTTATATATATAAATGTAAAACTAATTTTGCGTTTTTGCAACAGAATTTGTATTGTAAATTACAGAAACAGTAAAGGCTTTCTTTATTTATGTAATGATAAAAATAAAAATAAGTGATGAAATACTACTGTGTGCTTAAAAAATAAAAGATCTGATATGAATCACAATTTCCCCTGAAAATGTAGTATATTATTGTGGGCAATACAGAAAAAATTTTCGAAAGTAACTATCCCACAATGTTTAATAGGTAACAAGCTAATAGGGCAAAGTAAGAAGTGCTGTTGTACAAAAGGAAAGAGACTCCCTGTTGTACTTTTTACTGAGGTTAATACACTTTTGCACATCAGGATGCCAACCCTACCAGAATCCTACATATGTTCAGTGTTACAAGTGAAATTGCAAGTGAATCAAACAAAGAGAGAATCAGTATGTATAGAAGAAAGAAAGCAATGACTTTGAAGCTCAATTTACTTCATGTGGTGTGATACCATCGTTTCACAAGATGTACGCATTACAAATAATACGCATTAGGTAAATAATAAGTCAAAGTTAAAAATAATTACAAAACCTAATATCCATAAAAATAATTTTATTTTCATATCAAGTATTAAATAAATGAGTTTCACATAATTACAATAATAATAATAATATAGAATAAGTTCCTTTGTTTTGTATATTAAGGAGGATTAGAACTAATTGCTCCACTAAAAACAAGATCGACAGCTGCGTGAACATTTCCTCCAGTCAATTGTAATGCTTGTAAATTAAGTGCATCATCCGTTAATCCTAATTCTCTCATTTGCTGCATCTGCTGCTGAAGTGCACTAGATGAACTAATACTGGCATCGTTTGTATTGTTACCATCTCCTGTTGCCTGAAATACAATAAAAATAATTGTAATAATAATATGAAATTGTAACTGAAAGTGAGAAAAAGATTAAAAGGCACATATCTCAAATTGTGAGCTCTGTTAAATTACTGAGTTTGGTGGTTTTTTAATAATTAGTGATATTGTACAATTTAAATTGTTCGAAGTAATATGTTTTTATGGGCAATATACAGTACATATCATATAAATGTAGCAATATTTTTATGGGCAATTTACAATATATATCATATAAATGAAGCAAGAAAGTTCTGCCGAAGACAAGGCAATCATTAAATTAAATTAGCTAAACATAAAGGTAGTCCTTAGGATACTTCAGGCTGATCAGTTAGTGTTTGTCAGTTATGAGGTTTTTCAAAAAGAAATTAAACTTTTGTTTCAGTAACATCATACTGATACTTGCTATTCTGCTATTAAGATTCCTTAGGAAAATAAATCATTTGCCAGGTAATTTTACATAATTTCACTTCTAGTTTGCGCTTGCAAACTAAGGCATTTGCAAGCGCCTAAGTAAGATTGTGTTCTGTGCATATGATGATTTTCTAATTAAGAACATTTTTTTGACATAAAAAGATTCTTGAAAATCAATGTGTTCGTGTGAAATTTTGTTTCAAATGATGCAAAAATTTATAGAGGCTAAAAATGTTCCAAGAAGCTTTTGGGAAAGAATGTATGAACTGCCTGTGCCCAATGTGTTTTATATGACAAGGTTTAGGATTTCAAATCAATCATGCCAAAGTGGCTCAAATGTGAAAGTGATGTTGAGATTACCTTTTTTTTTTTTTTTTTTTTTATTGAAATATCCTCATTATAAGTATATTCCATATAAATGTAGTACTAATAAGGAATTTCATTTGTATATAAAGAAATATATGGAAGTGCAAAAGAAGAAGAAGAGTTAGCAAATAAAATATAGATTATAGATGACTTATTGTCGTGGTGCACACCATCATACAACAGCTTACACTACTTTACACTGTACAACTGCTTTACTGTAGCCCTTTTGAAAGAAGCTATTTCCAGAAATAGATTAAAGAAAGCACTCTATAAGACCTATAAGCTATTGCATTAAACATGTTAACAGAAGCATATTTCAACAGCAGAAATATATGGGAGAGATGTATAATAACCAGTTGAGGAAATTATTCTGAAGGGGATAAATACATTTATGCTATATAACAATAAATGGAGTAATTTTGAAGAAATTAAATTTCTTTGTAGACAAGCCCTGTTGATGGGGTGTATATTATTAATCTTACTTTATGTATGCTTACCTGGTTGTTTACATCAATCATTACCATACAACAATTACTTCAATGAAATTAGTCATTCTAACCTATAACTTACCTTCTATGCCTCATCAGCACTACTTCCTTTTGTTTAACAAGTAATTGTAGCACTAGTGAAAGTCAAATTCACAACAACCTATTGATTAATAATAAATAAATACATTTACTGACAAGCTTAATAAAATACCTTTCGATATACAAATTACAATTTCAGAAAACGATTAATTTATCTGTAAGCAAATATTAAACTAAATATAACAAAGAGTACTAATCTTTGAGGCAATTTCAACTTATCAACCCTAACATTTTTTCATTTTCTCAATTTGATCTCCTTTTCATTTTTCATTCACTTGTAGATCTAACAAAATGAAAAAAAAAATGTATTTAAAGAAATTAAATTTTTATTACAATTATTACAAGTGAATACCATAGGATAAAATACCCTGAAAACATTAAAGCTTTTTGATCAGCAATGATATGAATAGCTGAAACAGACTACAGTAATTCCAATACTTGAATATAATTGGTTGACCCAAGAAACTGTAAAACATAAGATAACAAACATTTTAATTATCCCCTAAAATATTTCGCATGTTAGTACCTAGGTTAAACTTGCGACGCAATGCTGCACAACGGGTACAATCCACAAGGATGTGTACACTGCGAGAAGGCAGTTGCTGTGTGCAAAAAACAGGTGCATCTGTCTGCATCACCAGATATCCATGAGTGAGCCTAATGTGCCCTATTTATATAAGGCAAATAATAACCTCCTCCTGACAGTTACTTCTGCATGAGAAGCCCCACAGTGACACAGTGTTCTAGATTGGATGACGTTTATTATTATTAATATTAGTATATATATATATATATATATATATATTAGTATATCACTTTGCCATTCATCATGCACCATCTTCTTTAGAAAATAGATAAGATTGTTCAAAGCGATGTGGTTGGTGAAAGGAGACTGGAAACAAGCCTCCTTTGTAGTAGTGTGCTTGTTGACTAAAATCCTAATAAGACTGGAGATCCAACAAATACTCACTGTTGTATTATGGTGATAAATCAGTGAAATGATGCAATGAATCTCTTCTATATTATTCTATATTATTATTTCTACATTTGAGCCACTTTGGCATGATTGATTTGAAATCCTAAACCTGTCATAACATTAAAACACATTGGGCACAGGCAGTTCATACATTCTTTCCCAAGACAATAAGGTATCTGGAGCACATGTCATTAATTGCCTGTAAGGCACCCATGGAATTCAAGCAAACAAGAAAAATCAAAATTTTGGGCTAATTATAGGTAAGGCCTTATTAATGGAATACCATTCTGCAACAAAAATACTGGTAATGCTGGGAAAGCCAAATATGTATGTTCTGTTACCAACCACAAAAAACAGAATTTAACTGTTTCTAGAGCCAGCTTAGATACTCCAATGTTATCTGAAATTAAAGAAAAAAAAAATCAGCATGGGAGATGGATGGTATATGTACTAATTGCATGTACTACTAACTGGTGAAAATATTAATAATTCAAGTGAGATTGTAAGTGTTAAGTGAGAAAGTAATTTTACTTAAGAGACTCATTCAGTACCATCAACTACGCAATAGTCAAACAGTCACCAATGCATGGTCACCTTGGAGTGATCAGATTAATGTTTTGATAGATTACTATTAATAAATTGATTAGTTATAAAAATAATTCAACAGAACTGATGAAATCATACCTGGGGTGTAGGAGAGGAAACATTAGACATTGCTCGTTGCATAGCCTGGCTAAACATTTCTGATGTAATAGCAGCACCTTCACTTGATGTTGAAGCACCACCTTAAATAACATTAATATGAATGAAACAATTATTAGAAATACATGTGTATAATATATATATATATATATATATATTTAAAAAAAAAATGAACTTAGCTAACAAAATACTAATAGAAAATCCTAAAAACTAATACAATTAGTCAACTTTTATGGGATCCAGCATCATCATCAGTTGGTACACAATTCTATAATTAAATTAACAAATAACAGAAAAGAAAGAAAATTAAAAATTTAGAAAACAAACACTTTAACAACCACAGAATTTTTAATAACAACACAACTGCACTACTAGAATAAAAAAAAAGGTTAGGGTGTTTATGTTTTCTAAATTTTTAAGTTTTCTTTCTTTTTTGTTATATTGTAACAACACCGGTATAGCGAACCTGAGTACAGATTCCTACCAATTATTATGAAAGTAGCAGAAAATATAATAATTGGAGAAATCCAGAAAGGAGAACCCTTTTTGTAAAGAGTAGGCCATTTTACAATTGTCTTCTTTTGTTATACTGCCCACTGTCACACAATGAACACCTGTTGTACGGTGAGAAGAGACCAGGTTTGGAGTTCATGGGAACAAAAGCCTGGATCGACTGTTCTCATGCTTCGACTTGGGTCCGGTCCGACAGATAAAGAGGCTAGAAGTATAAACAGCCCAGACCAGATAAAAATGAGTTATATTATAACCAGTCTGCAAGGAGAGGCTGCAAGTTGTGTGGGTTCAGCAGAATTCTGCGAACCAGTCCAGTGAGATGTTACGGCGATGGTCCAGTGAGGAGAGTCATGGGTGTGAGTCTGCGAGATGAGACATCTGTGCCATGTGAGACATCAGTCCTGCGAGGAAAGTCTTGATTTAAGTTCGATACGACTAAGGTGACGCCATGAGTAAATCCAAGTATACAAGATATCATAAGTTACTATATAAGTGAAAGAAATAATGCAATAAATTTCATTCATAAACAGTTAGGGTAGACAGCAAAGGTATTTGCAAGTGAACTTTATACAACTGTTTGTTAATAAGAGACAAGTGGTTAAAAAGGGTTAAGACAAGAGGTTTCTTTTGTTAATGGGTTCTTCTTTCTATTTATCTACCTGGAATAAATTCCAAATGATTATTTATTTTGAACTCTGTCTTGTGTGTATTTGCAATGATTATTTACTATTGACATTTATCACTATTTGATGTGTAATATTATGATTGTTATTCTTTGTTGATTACATTATGTATTATGCTCTGTTTTTACATCATGTTTACTGTTTTGATTATGTTATGCATTATGGTATGTTCTGTATTATGTTATGTACTGTGTTATGTGTTAATTGTTTGAATTGTTGTTATTGACATGTAATATTATCGTTTACTACTACTATCCTGATTATTATGGTTGTAATTACTATATTAATATTTGTGTTCATTAATGGTCACTTATTATTATTATTATTGTATTTATCACCATTGTTAATATTATTAATTGTCATTATTATTAATTACTGGTTGTAATTATGAACATTTTAAACCAATAAATTGTAATTATATAAACATTCCAAATTGACAACCTCTCAATATCCTGATAGAGCCATAAAACACATAACAATATGTTAATGTAATTATAAAATTGTGCACTGACTAGTGAGGGATCCTGCAAAAGTTAACTATTGGTATTAGTTTTTTTTTAGGTTTTTCTATTGCTGTGTTTGGTGGTTATATTGTTATTTACTGAATTTAATTACCACAATGATGAATTAAATGAATTCTTAAAGTTATATATGCACACACACACAAACACACACACACACATGCGCGCATGCATGAACGCATGCACACACATTATCTACACTTTTGCCATAACACCCTTCTAGGTTGTCATACTACCTTCACCCTATGAATGCTTAAGAGTTGGTGCAACTGTGGCCATTGAGTGAAATTTGATCTTAATCACGTTATTTGCCTCCTTCCAGCTATTACAGTGTAGAGAAGTCTGTTTTACTAGCAATTTGCCCCAAGTGTAATATTTGACTTGTCTTTGTATTATAATTAACCCCGTACTAAACACAAGGTCAATTTTTTTTTTAATGCATTAAATGTTAAGGTCACTGACCAATAAATGTAGACAGTATGCACAGTTCCCAACAAACGTCAACTACTTTCAGCATTATTTAACTTTGTTGATCTATTTTTATAGAATTTTTACCTTTTACTTCATATAGTATTCTTTCAGAAAAAAACTTAATGGCCAGGATCTATTTATCATATCTTTAAGTATTTCTGTTATAAAAGCATTCTATTTCTTGATATTAATGATGTAATGACCAATACATTCTTGATATATAAATGATAAACCTGTATGGTGGTGAGGAAGCACCTCTGCCTTTCATCTGGAACGTCCTGGATTCAAGTCCTGATCAGCCTTAGCACCTTTCATACACTACAAAAATCATCAATCATAAAGTAACTGTAAGGGGACATAAGCCTTTTGCTGCTTTGAGAATAAATAAAATATTTTTTCTTGAAAAAATACTGTTCTGTAAACTTTCAAAATTAAATATGTAATTTACAAGTTTCAGTACTATTATGCTATTTATTTTATAGCCCACTATTTCTCTTTAAAGTGGGTATGGTAAGATGTCTCTGTATTTGCTACTGTAACCACCACAACCTTTCTACCAAGCTATTTATGATAAGTCATTTCCTTTCCTCATTATTCAGTTTTGTACCTAATAACAATATACAATCATAATGAAACTGGCCAATTTAAGGAAAAAAGTAGAAGTTCTGGAGAATTGCAACTTATTAGAAACAGTTAAACCTTATGATGTGTATAATAAACCAAATTAGTTTCTATTACCGCACATTCTTGATGAATTTAAAACTGAACAATCATAAGATAATAAATTTGAATCTTTATATTTGAAATATTTCATCATATATCAATCATAATTAAATGTTGCAACTTCTTAAAATGAATACGTACTGTCGATGAGAATGTATATATTAAAACTTAGATGAACTTAGATTTTGTCAAAATAATAAAAAAAGATAGAATGAACATGCTTTGTTTGTTAATCAGGTATAAGGTTTGTCTACAAATGATTTATAAAGTTGTTTTTGAAAAACTTCCAAGCATAAAAAGGATGTTCTGTAATATTTTAATATTAAAATGTAATTGTAATATGAAAACAAACTTTAATTGATAACAACAACAGCCAAGAAATGTAACTGCAGGTGTTTTTATCGTAAACTACATTACTGTATATCATTTACAAATTCATAACTGCATGCAGTTCCATTAAACAAGAGGACATAAATATTATTTAGTGAATATAAGTAAATAATTTTTGACCATTCAGCTTTCAGCCAATGTGAAATCAATTCCTGTAACAAAAATCTCCTTTTAACAATTTCCAATGTAAATTTTTCAGCTTTTTGCTGAAAGTAAACAACTTTGTGAAACAAATTCACCAGTGCATCCTATACATGGATGATTGCGTAGTTTAAATATAGATTCCATTTGATTATGTTTCACTGTGATTCCTTTTAAAATTCAATATTTCATTTTGACTTTGTGTGTATCTGATAGTAACCAATCCATTTGTTTATATAAAAGTGGCAGTAAAAATTTTAATGTTACTGCTTCATGACTATAGCTCATATTCGGTAACTTATAATAATATTATATATAAATTTTTGATTTCTAAATCATTATATGTGCCCTCTCCCATTCTCTTTTCCATTCCATTCCTGAATTCACATTGCTAAGCAAAATTTCTTTTGTTTTTCTTTCTCACATTATTGTAGTGTTAACTTATGCAAACAGATTAAATTCTAAGAATTTTTAGTCAATACATCCAAAGGGCACTAGGAAAGTTTTGCAGTATGACTTTATTTTATATCATTCTTTAAAATAATTTTCACTATGTTATCCTTTACATATTATACACTTCTTCATCCTTCGAACCAGTCTTCAAAGAAACCCTGACATGATTCATCAGAGATCTGTGCATACTTGTCCCAAGCCCTTAGGAGGTCATCATCGCTCATACAATGCTTCTCTTTCTGTCTATTATTCTTCTTGGGGAACAGCATAAAGTGACAAGGAGTGAGGTCAAGAATGTAGGAAGGGTATTCTAACTGCGCTGGAACATTACTGTGAAATATGTTCATCCTTGAGTTTGGGCACAGCTTTTTGAGATCTGACAGCTTTAGACAGGTATTTCTCAGTATACCACTTGCTTGTAACTGTCTTCTGAGTTTCCAACACAACTCACTCTGAAACCTCTATAACCTTAAAAAATATGGCCACCATTCTTCACTTCATTGATCTGGATTTTTAAACAGTCATAGGGGTCTTTTCATCTTTGATCATCCACATTTTGTTCTGAGCCTTGGTTGGGATGTCATAATAGTACACCCAAGTTTCATCACCTGTCATAGGAGTTTTCAAACTTTTTCAGCATTTTGTGACATCATGAAACACGATGTGTCATCTGATGTCGGTCAAATTATGTGGCACCCAAACGGTACAAAAGCTTTTTAACCTGAGGGAGATCTCACAGAACAGCATGGGCTGCTGGTGCAGATGCCCAAGAACACACCTCCATTTTTGTAGGTGGTAGGCCATACACCCGTTTATCTCGAGCATTTTTTTGTGCTGCAACAATGTTTCCCTGAGTTACAAATGACGATTGACCTTGGATCATCCTCAAAGCCAAAATTTCATCTTTCAAACATTCAATATCATCTAAATATTGTTGTATGATGAGGATAATCCTCTCCAAGCACAGGAGTCATTTCTTCTAAACACTGATCTATACTTAACCAACATCCAAAATTTCCAGGTATTCAGTTTTCAACAACATCACTATCTCTTTTCACTAACACAACTAAAAAGTAAATGACACTGTGACGGTGACTAGAGCGGTTACAGTGCAGGTTAAGACCTGTCTAAACACACACTAATTTATTACCTGTGATGATCCATTCAATCATATTGCAAAACTTTCCTAGTGCCCTTTGTATTTATTGACTAAATTCTTAGAATTTAATCTGTTTGCTCAAGTTACCACTACAATAACATGAGAAAGGAAAACAAAGCAATACTTTGCTTAGCAGTATGAATTAAGGAATGGAATGGAAAAGAGGGTGGGAGAAGGCACAAATTATTATGCAATTAGATCAACCTCAACCTCCTTTTGTTTTGACCATATTGTACTCTGTAATTTTATCATGGTAATATGGTGTCAATCAGTTGTATTTCAGATTCTGCAGATAAATTTTGTAATTATGATTATGTCTCAGAAACTTAAATCAACCAAAGACCTGATAATTGCTGATTAAATATTTTCTTTCTTCTAGCACAGACATGATTAGAAGTTGGCAAAGGTGATCATTTTTAACCCTGTTTGACAGGATTCTCCATGATCATATTAAATGACATCTACAGCGAAAACAAAAGGTAAGTAATATAATGGCAAAATTTTCTGCCAAAAGATTATTTCAGACATCATTACTGAACAAAAATAAAATTATTTCTGAATATTTAGCATACAGACTGTTCTTACAATTGTTACACAATATCAAAAAATTTACCAGAAGAAGCTGATGCAAGAGCAGCTGCAAGTTGTGCTGCAGTAATTGTTGAATATGAACCCTGACGTGACAGTCCCTGAGGCTGAGAATCTGAAGACTACAAATAACAAAACAAATATTTTTTATTAAATACACATCAGATTCACAAATAAAAAAACTTCAAGCAAATATTAATTTTTTTTAATACTTTTAACATTTAAAACCCCATAGTAACAGGGTAATTTCCATGGTGTTACTCTTTCAAAAAGAGCCCATCTCACAAAGCAACAATACTTGTTTGGGAGAAACATGCATTTGCTTCTAGCAGTATTAAGGCATGCCATTTAGTGGATCACTTTTCAGCCTCTGGCCCCATGCTGTATAACTTGTGTTTACTGCTACCAGTAGCAATTTGCTTCTACAAGTGCAGTGTTCCTATGTTTACATCGTCGGGGCTGACAACGATCAGTGGCTGTTAGTCAATCTATGTTGCTGTGAAGTTTAGGCTACACAGCTGCGTAGTATGTTGCAGGAGTGCCACTGTCTGCTAAGTAAGGACGTTTCCTTAGTGTTGCATCATGTCTATGTTCTTAGGTTCATGAGGCCAATAATCTTTTTGATCCTCTGGCAGGTTTGGGAAGTGATTTTCACTCCGACCTTGCCAGTGGTCTGATCTAGGAGCTTTTAGCTTTAGATGTTTTGAGCGGGGCTGTGTGAGAACAGGTGGCCGCCTTGCTCAGGACAGTTCACAGCTGCTCACGTTGCCTTGTATTAGGTGATAGGTAAGTTCAAACAGTTACTATAGTGCCTGGCAGTACAGTCAGTGTTTTTGTTCTTCAGACACTATGGAGCAATCCAGGGGAGATTGCTTAGAGGACTTTTTTGGCATAGCCAAGGACCTAGTTGGCGGCTACCTCTTCCTGCCAAGAAGGTACCTTGGTAGGTCGCCACCGAGATTACGATCCTCCGATAAGAAGGTGTCAGAGGTTTCCACGAAGGTAGTAATGTGCCCAAGTGCACCAGCAGATTGCACTAAAAATCATGCTGAAACTTCCACTATGAGCTGTGCAGGGAAGGCTGTGGCTGGAACCATGCAGGAAGTGCGTGGTAGTGAAGGGAAAGCCAAGGACAAACGGTGGCTCCCCAAGAAGTCTGGGAAAGTGGGATCCGGTAACGTGGAATTGGCTCGGTGTGGGAGGTCCCTGGGCTGAAGCCTGTTGTGAGGCAGGTGAACTCCGGATCAACCTCCTACCAACTTGACCTGGATATATTATTCTATCTGCTGCCTGTTATAAGGGAGCTGCTTGGCAGGCTGTTCTCAGGATGACTAAGCTGGGGCTGCTTTCCGATTTGTTGGAAAGTGGCTTTGGTGAGGGTGTCTTAAAACCAGGAAAGGATCCTAGTGAGGTCGGCAGTTATCGACCATTAGCCTCTTGCGGGTAATTGGCAAGTTTGGCAAGTTCCTTGAAAGGCTGGTTGTGGAATGGCTCTGGAAAAGCACTGAGGTGAATTGTTTTCTAAATCGAGGCCAGTATGGCTTCAGAAAAGGGATTGGCTTCACGAAAGGATTGCATCGTAAATGCTCTTGCTGAGGTGGAAAGCGCAGACTGTAAATATGTTTTAGCAATTTTTATAGACATAGAGGCATTTCCTTCCTTGTGTATGGCTCTGTTTAAGGATGCACACCTAGTTGTGGAAAAATCCATTACAAGGGGAAGCCCGCAGAGTTCTGTTCTCAGTCCCCTGCTTTGACGGATTTCTGGAATTGACATTTCCAGGAGTCATGGCCCAAGCTTTTGCCGATGACTGTCTCCTTTTAGTTCGTGGTACTTCACAACCACAGTTAGAAGACCGGGCGCAGGCGGCTTTGTCAACTACAGAAGGCTGGATGGATATTCAAAATTTAAAGATTTCTGTGCCCAAGACAAAGTTTATGTTTCTCAAGGATGCAGACAAATTACCGAGGTGTCTTCAAAAGCATGACCTCTTACATGGCGTCCATTTGGGCGCATAAGTTGGATGTGAATAGAGCACTTCTTCAAAATTTAAGGAAAGCCCAGCGCAGAACCTTAATTGTATGCACTGGTGTTTTTTAAAACAACCTCCTACAAGGCTTCCACCATGTTGGAAAGCCTCCCCCAATTGATTTAGTGATGTAGTAGTGAAAGTTTGAGCAGCCATGTGGAGATTGCAAAGAAGCCGGGATGCTGAGGTATTTGGGATGCGGTTTCAAGTAAGGCAAGTACTAGAGCGGAACAGTGATCACAATGTATCAAATCTAAATTTTGTTCAGTTGCCTATCTCCTGCCTGCGGAAGAGGTTGCAGAACCTTGTGATGGAAGCATGGCAGCTGGAATGGAACACCACGACTAAGGGAAGATCCTTGTATAAGTTTATACAGGATTTGAGGTGAATGGTATGCCTCGAGCTCGTTTTTAAGGGCAACGGGTGTCCGAGTGCTCATCAACCACGCTAACTTGAACCAATATCTGTTTTGGTTCTGCCTGGCAGCTGATGAGCTGTGCATCTGCAGGGAGGTCCAGTCAAATGAATACCTGATGTTTGACTGCCCTGCTCTTGGGGGGAGCAGAGACCAGGCCACCCTGGAACTTAAGAGATCAAGGGGAAAATTGGCCACTCACAAGCGGTGAGTCAATGTGGTGAGAGCTGCATTGTAGATCATGTGGGAGTTCCTAGATGCAGTTGTTTTGTTCAACCAGCATCTGTACTTTGCTTAAGGGAAAGACTCTTACCGCACTGCTGTGGGAAGCTAACCCTGAGTATGGCTGACCACCAGCCAATTATTATGGCTCCAAGCGCTATAAAATGGTGGACAGGTACTTGCTGGTATTCAGCGACCTAGGCATGACAGCGAATTGCTGCCTAGATGAAATAAATTTTATTATGGATGTCATATATATTTTTAGTAGTTGATGGAGTGCGCTACCATTTTAGCAAATATATGACAAGTGAGTGGTTGGGACACATAAGCCGATGCTGTATGGCACCATGCTTACTCACCTTGTTATGTAAGCTCTAGCAACTATGTTAGGTTACTGGTCGCTAAACTGTTCGAGGCTCAGTTGCCATTTGTGGCACAGACATTTGGTCTTATGCTTTAGGGTGACCGAAGGGGGTGATGGCAGGAAAAATTCCAAGCAAAGCAATGACATGTAGTGGATGAAAGATGTTTTGCTTCCCGATTTGATTGAGGAGTCTCAAATTACATCTATTTGTAAACTAGTGGTGAAATATAAAGTGGTCAACAATGCATGATCATATTCAAAAAGACATGGAATATGAAACCTCTTCAACAACTTTTGAAAATGAATTATCAAATGGAGAGAAGCATGCATATTGCAGCCTACCATGCTATTATTATTATTATGATCTCAAATGAGATGTCCTGCACAAGGGTGTTGTTTTCTAATGAATGTTCAATTTATCATAGTTCATGAGTCAGGACTGTACCTTTCTAGACTTAGGATTTTGTTATTAGAATATGAAAGGAATCCATCATGTAATGATATGAACTAGGATGACATCACGATACTTTGTTTAGCCAAAAATATACAATCCAGAGTAACCCACTACCATCGAAGGGGAAACTGCAGATAAAAACTAGATTACAATAATCTGTGTTTACCAATTATCTTTTATTTTCCCTAAAAGATCTTTACTAATTAAAGTTAGAAAAAATAATTATCAGTAAATATAATATTTTTAATTCACGTATTAATTATTGAATATTTTAGTGGTGAAATGGGTTTTCAGCAATGTTTTACCAGACAGGTCCAATTTTTTGATTTAGTAAGATCTAACAGTTGAATAAGTCATTTTCATGGAGTAATATATCATACTTCAAATTTTATAAGGTACACCAGAGGCACATTTATATCATTTTATATCACATCAAGTTTATTTATATAATTTAAATATGTATAGCTCCATTTTAGGGTCACGAAATGGGCCGGTTGAAACGGAGTACAGGGCTAAGTACCCAACATCGTTTATTAGGAAAACGACATAGCTCCAGACCGGTCAACTACCCGATTCTCTACCTCCCTGTGGTGTGACCCGGGCAACGCAAGACCTACCAGCTGGCGCGGCAGACAGAGAAGGGTGGGGGTCATGTCTAATGACCTTTTTTGAATCAAATGCAGCTACAAAGTGAACACCGTAAGATGTGGCTGCGACGTCATCAACACCTGAAGCACTGATCTCAACAGTGTCATGAAGCCTTGGGTTACCATGACTGGAGACCACCGGTGGAAAGAAAAGAAAGGTCGAATTTTGATTATAGGCAACATGAAGACATCAAACAAACAAAACCTTTTAAATCCAGACAGGTTCAAAAGAATGGATTCATGCTTTATGGAAATGATGGTTGAAATAAATAATACTACCCCGCCTTCGGTGCACTTCGGGCAGTAGCCTTTGAGTTTTTGATCCCGGGACTTCCACTCGTGAACGGATCAGAGCTGGAGAGCGAGCAAAATGAAGCATCCAATTGGACCCAGGACTTTGCGCACTGGCTTATGGAGCGTGGGTAGCATGAACGGAAAGAGCTACCAACTGGAGGATGTGATGAAGAGATGGAGATTGGATGTTCTGTGTGTCCAAGAAACAAAGTGGCGTAACCAAGCAAACAAGACCCGTTTTTTGGATACGAACACAAAGAAATTTAAACTACACTATCACGGGCTCGAGAATCATCGAAATGGAGTCGGCATCATACTATGTCAAGAGCTACAAAACAACATCGTCGATATTGAAAAAGTCAGTGACCGCCTGATGAGCATTAAGTTGGTGATCGACAGGGGAATTTGGAACATCATCAGTGCCTATGCACCTCAAACAGGATGTCCAGCAGCAGAGAAAGAGGCTTTTTGGCTTGAACTGGAGAACTTGCTTAAAAAACTCCCCAAGAGCGAGCGAGAGGGTGTTTCTGGTGCGGATCTCAACGGACATGTCGGCACACAAAATCAAGGCGATAAAAGCATGGTGGTTACGGATATGGCTGCAGAAATGAGCAGGGAAATGAGATACTTCGACTTGCCAAGGCTCATGAGTTAGCGATACTGAACACTTTCTTCAGAATACAGCCCCGTCACCTGATCACTTACAGCAGTGGGGGCCGTACAACCCAGATCATTTGTGCACTGCCGACATGAGAAAGCTTGTGAGGGATTGTAAGGTCATCTTGGGAGAGGACATTGTGGATCAACATCGTTTGCTACTGACTGAAATGCGCCTTCCGGTTGCTTCTCGAACTATAGACAAGTCGGTTAAATTGGAAAAGATTCGATGGCAAAGACTGGGTACTGAACAGGGCGTGCAGCTTCTGACAGAATTGCAAGGCTAGATTCATGATGTTGTCGAGGCAGAGGCTGAACTGGATGCTGGCGAGATGTGGCAGGCATTCCAAGAGTTCTGTTTGTTGGAAGCTAAAGAACTGCTTGGAGTATCGAAAGGTCAATTGAGAAACGGAAGAGAAGCCTGGTTTATGAAAGGCTACACTGTCAAGAAGGCAGTAGTGGCCAAGAGGGCAGCATTCAGGGTGTGGTCGAAGTGTGATCCACTACTAACAATAGATAAAGAGCGGCTAAGACAACAAGAAGTTGAAACGAAGAAAGCCGCGGCAAAAGAAGTAGCTAAAGCCAAAGCTGCTGCGTGTCAAAAGTTCTATGAAGATCTCGAATCTCCGGACGGCGGGGGGTTGATCTTTAAAGTGGCTGCACAGCGTCGAAACAATGCAAAAGCAATAACTTCACCTAAGTTTATTGAGGATGCAAATGACAGGCTGCTTACTGACGACCACGACATAACTCAGGGATGGAGAGACTACTTTGATAATCTGTTGAACGAGGAGTTCCCACGAACCAAATACCCATCCTGTGAACCCGTCTTAGGCGAAGAAGTGGAAGACATAACCGAATTGGAGGTCGAAGCTGCACTGAAAGAAATTAAAAGAGGTAAAGCAGTGGGACCGGACGAAGCGCCCATAGAGCTATGGAAGTCTGTTAGAGCGATCGGCATCCTCTTTCTCTGTATTTTGTTCAACAAAATAAAAAACGGAAGCTCGATGCCTGCGGCTTTTCGTCAAAGCTTCCTCTTTCCGTTCTTCAAGGGCAAAGGAGACTCCAGAAAATGCGGCAATTACAGAGGTATAAAACTACTGTTGCACACTATGAAGCTTTGGGAAAGAGTCATTAACAACCGCCTGATGAAAATTGTACTGTCAAAAATTCACGTTAATCAATGTGGTTTCGTGCCTGGCAGATCAACAGTGGATGCAATTCAAGCTATGCGTATACTGGTGGAAAAGTTTAGAGATGCTGCTAGGAATTTGCATATGATATTCATATACCTTGAGAAAGCTTTCTATCGTGTGCCGCGAGATTTGATATGGACGGCATTGAGAAGTCACGGTGTTCCAGAACGATATGTTGAAATCATTGTGGACATGTATTGCGATGCGACCACAAGGGTGAGATGCATGGCAGGAACATCAACGGCTTTTCATGTGAACATGGGGGTACACCAAGGCAGCGTGCTGAGCCCACTACTCTTTAACATTGTTATTAATGCTGCTGAGCTTACTTTTTGCTGACGATGTGGGTCTCGCTAGTGAAAGTGTTGCGGTGCTGTAGGATGTTTTTAATCGCTGAAAATGTGCACTTGAAAGTCACGGTCTGAAGGTAAGTGAATCCAAAACGGAATATATGTTCTTGCCATTCAGCGACGCACAAGCACCATCGCCTGACATTATGATCAAGGGTCAAGTTATGACGAAGTGTACAAGTTTTAAGTATCTTGGATCTATGTTGAATCAAAGAGGCGGCTGTGAGCAAGATGTGAATCATTGAATCACTGTGGCATGGTTGAAGTGGCAGCAGATTTCGGCTGTTCTTTGCGACAAGCGTATGCCTCCAAAACTTAAGGGCCAAATGAATACTACAGTGGTTAGACCCGAATTTACATATGGAGCAAAGTGTTGACACGATACGAGCAGTTTGATCGAGATCTCACGACTGCAGAGATGAAAATGTGTCGAATGTCTCTTGGTGTGACTAAGTTGGACCGCATCGGAAGCGAATGAATACGAGGCTCCCTTCAAATAAAAGAGTCAGTGGTGAAGAAAA
This sequence comes from Lycorma delicatula, assembly GCF_047948215.1. NCBI lineage: Eukaryota > Metazoa > Arthropoda > Insecta > Hemiptera > Fulgoridae > Lycorma > Lycorma delicatula. The sequence continues at coordinate 152,027,508 of NC_134455.1, read as the reverse complement.
TCACTCGAGAGCGAAACGATTGGTTCGAAAAGTTTGATTCTCAGCACCCTTCAAGTGCTACAAAAAAGATAATGGCTCTTGATATCCAGCAAAAGAAACGAGGAAGACCGAAGAACAGTTGGTGTAGGCAGTTGGAAGATCGACGATTGAAACATGGCTTGACCATATAAACTTGTCAATGGCTCGACGATAGAATGAACTCTAGAATGACACTCCGTTCAATGAGACCAAATTGAATTGAAATTTTACTGTTTTACTGCTTACCCTGGAGACTTTTGTCTCACAACAGGATTTATATATGTAATATTAGTCATTCTGTATATTAATAAAGCAAGGAAGAGAGTATAGCTCCATTTTAATTTTTAACAAAAATGAAAAGATTTAACAGAAGACTACCTTCTTTGTTCTGACATATCATCTTTTCATGATTTCTATTTTACTGTGACTTCATTTAATTTTTTATAAACATAGGTAATCTTTCAAAAACAACATTATCTAATTAAAATCAAATTTTTCATTAGCTATAGCTGTAGTTTTCTAAGGAAATTTTTTTTTAACTAAGCTAGTCATTAAAACAAAATGCCAATTTTTTAAGTCAGATAGTAAAATGCTGTGGTGTCCTTACATTAACTACGACACCTATGTACTATTCTGGAACAAAAATATTGTAACCTTTCCTTTTTCCCTGTTCTGCAAACCTAAAATCATGACCACTGGCTACACATGTGTGACCAGAAGTAGGGGATTTATTCTGAATAATTACAAATCTGATCTGATTGATAAATCAAGAAAAGCCAAAATGATAACAGTAAAAAATTGTGGCAATGAAGATATAAACTTATTTAAATGAAATTTAATTCCTTTGACCCCGTTCAGCAATATTTTCAGAACATATATATATGTTTCTGCCGCATAAAAACAGAAAGATGTGGACTAGTCAGCTACCTGGGTTGGCTCATTGTTGCATTACCTATACTGCTTTTAAAGTGGGATAATGAAATTTTAATATTGGGAATAGGCCACTTGATCATAATACAAACTGCAGAACTAATTCATCATAAACTTAATATTTTTCAAATACTGTGGGAACATATTATTGTACATTAAAGAAAATAAATAAGACACTATTTTAATGTTATAGTGTAATTTGATTCTTTTATTCACCTGAGATGAATCCATTTCATCATCATCACTTAATGCATCAAGTGAATATGAATATCCAGAAGATGTAGCTGAATTATTACTGCCATTACCTGCTAAAGCTTCCTCATGAACAGCTGCAGCAATATTATTAGCAGCTTCTGCCAATGCAGGGTGCAATTCCACAATTCTGAACAATAAAAATAAAATAAATTGTTAACTTTGATCTTTTGATCTTGCCAACAAAATCAATTTGACAATCTTATCAAAGTACATTAAGAAATTTTACAATAAGACTAACAGAAGTATAGTACAATTTCAATCAATTAGACTAAATTAGGGGTGGGCAAAAGCTGGCCCACGGGTCGATTGCAGCCCTTTTAATTGCTTAATCATGCCTGTTATGAAATACTGTGCAAAGATATTTTCATCTCTTTTCTCCCAATTTTATAAGCAAACTACTGAAATCGGCAGCACAACTGTAAATTTAGTTACAGTGTATATGCTTGACTTGAAGCTTGGGGGGGATTGTAGTGAGAACAGTAGTGGCAAGTTAGCAAGTTGTGGAACTCAATCAATACACAATGTGCTTTCTCACTGTAAACTTATATTTTGTATGTGATTTACGTCAAAGTATACCAAACTCTAAGAATACTGGATATTTTTCAAGGGAAAGTGATCACTTGCCTGTAAAAAATATCCAGTAAAATATAATTTTAAAAAACTTTTGTTTAGTTTAATTTTGTGAATATAAATAGCTAGAAGACATACCTGAATCATTACTGCCATTACCTACTAAAGCTTCCTCATGAACAGCAGCAACAATATTATTATAAAACTTCTGCCAATGTTGGGTGCAATTTGCTTAAGCAATCTGTTTAGTTTGTCAAGAGACAATTGCTGTATTCAAAGAATATAATCTAAAGAGGAACTTTTCAAAAAATTATTCAAATTATGAATTAGTTTCTTTAAAGGAACTTTGAAATATTGCAGAGAACTTAAAAAAATAGAATATCTTCACAAAACAAAACAATATTGACAAAGCAGCCATGAAAGCTAGTTATGTTGTGCAAAGTTGTGTAAACAGTCTGACGCTTTAATAAATTCAGCTACACCAGCTTCAATGTGTAAATAGTCTGCTAAAGCAGAGTTTGTCATGGAATATATGGTAAAATTTTCGCAAATATGTTGTCCTGAAAAGAAACAAATACGTGAAAATATAAGCCTTTCTAGAAGAACAATATTATGGCGGATTGAAAATATTTCACAGAATTTATTTGATCAGCTAAGAAAAAACACTGCAAATTTTAATTATTGTTCTCTCAATTTAGATTAGTCCTGCGTTATAACTGTCACAAGCCAATTATTAATATTTATTCTTGGCATAGACAAAAAATTCAAAATTAACGAGGAACTCATTGCATACATTTGATGAAAGATACGACTGCCACTCCCACTTTTTTATGGCTGTTGAGGAATGTTTAATTAAAATGCATTTAACTTGGGACTAAGTAGTAAGCATCACCATGGATGGCTGTCCTAGTTTTAACAAGAAAATATGTGGGTTTATTAAAAAGATTCAGTGATAAAATAAAAGAGATGCAGCTGTAACATGAAATAATTTGTATGCACTTCTTCATTCATCAAGAAGAGCTCTGTAAAAAAAAGTTTTAAAGCTGGGTAATGTCATTAACGTTGTAACAAAAATAGTGAATTTTATCCAGGGATGAGTCTTAAATCATTCGCAGTTTACCAAATTCTTAAAAGATTTGTAAGTGAATTTTATGAAATACTGCATCATGAAGAAGTGAAATGGCTTACCATCAGTGAGGTTTTGAAGAGATTTAACAGTTTGATTGATAAAATCGTAAGTTTCTTGTCAATTAAAGAAAAAATTAAAAGACTCCTGAATTGCAGAATGAGGAATGGTTAAATGGTTTCTCCTTTTCTGTTGACACACTTAAATAAGTATGAGTGAACTAAGTATTGCACTGCAAAGAAAAAAGCAATATGTTTTTAATATACACTCAAAAATTATGAGCATTTATGACAAAACTTAATTTATTTGCTGAAAATTTAAATGAGAAACATTTAAATCACTTTCCAACATTGAAATCATGATGAAAAAACTTGAGAAATTATGATTTTATAAGTATGGAAAAATAATATAAGATAATAATAATAATAAAAAAAATTTGGTACAAGATTTGAAGACCTTAAAAAAACTGAAAAAGATTTGTCAATAATAAATACACATTTAATTTTAAGGGCAGGATGCTCCAGTTCAGATTCAGTTATAACTGATTGATTTGCAGTTGGATCATTTGTTAAAGGAAAGGTTTCATTCAAGCAAATTAATAGTATTTTATGGTTCTCTGAATGCAGATAAATTCAAAAATTTTCTGGATTGTCAAAAAATATATATTTATGTTTGAATTGACATACTTATGTGAAACAACGTTTTTGTTAATGAAGTACATGAAAAAGACATAACGATCACAAATGACTGATGAAAATTTACATTGCTATAAGTGAATTGGAACCTAATTTGGATGAATCGCAAATGAACATTTGAGATATCACATTAAGTATATATTAATTAATAATTGTTTTTACATGATGTTTGTAATAAAAATAAAAGCAAAGTTATAAATTTATAAAAATATCTGTTTAGTCATCGATGCCTTTTTTGCTTCACATTCCTTGAAATTAATGTGTAAATTTTACATCTGACTGGTTGACCCGCATACCCACATGCAGGGTCATCATGACCCTGCATTATATTATTATGCGTTATATATTATATTATATTATTATGCGTTATATATTATATTATATTATTATGCGTGTTCACCACGTCTGTAAGCCCCCACCTGGGACTTATTTAAAACAAAAAATATAAAATTAAAGGTATAAAATGCATTGTAATTTTAAAAAAAACTTTTACCAAGAAGGGGGTGTTCCCCTCCCTGGACTACTATCCGGTTGACAACAGCAGACAATAGGGGCACTGCAAAAGGTTGTCACACAAGCACCATTGCATCATGCCCACATGATGCACTAAAAAACACCTTTATGGCCCATGGTTAAAAGTATTTCCCCACCCCAGGACTAGATGGAAGTGAACATGGTCTGGATGAATGAAATTCTTCATAATCCAAATATGTCATATAATTATTTAAATTATAATAAAGGTTAAGTATAAAACACAAAATTTATTCAATATTATTTGTAATGTTGGCTCTGCTTGTAATTAAATTAACTTTGAAGAATACAGGCCTACAAAATATTGAATAAGACAAGTCACTTCATTATATACATTTCTTGAAAAGAAGACTGCCAAGTTCAACATGCTATTGCAGTCTATGCGTTTTAAACAAATACGCTATACCAAACATCTGAATTTACTGAATTTATGTTTAATTTATTGATAATTAAATAGAAAAAATTAAATTATTTAATTTTAAAAAATGAATAAACTATTCTGCAATTCAGAACAACTATTCATACAACAACTATTATCAACTTGTACTTAATAAAATCTGATGCTGAATGATGCTGGATAATCTGGGTGAATAGAATCTACCTAAGTGTGGTTATACTATATTAGTACAATCACTAATGGGAATGTTAACCATGTGATGAGCAATTATTGGCTACCTTAGAAGATTATATATGAAAGAACTAATGTTCTTACAATGTTAGTACTAAGGATTCAACAAGCTACTCACTCAGCAATAAATTCACAATGGAAAATTTAATTAAACATGAAATAAATTCAACGACTTCAATTCCTTAATTAATCAGATTTAATATTAGTAAGCTTTAATGCCTGTATAAAAAATATCTAATATCTGATAAAAATATGTTACCAATTCACTTGGATCTTCATAAATCTCCACATAGTGTAAGTTAATAAATTAGGACAAACTGATGTGCTCTTCAAAATATTTTAAGTTTAAAATTCACATGTCCTTTTGACTCTATGCTTTAAAAAAAAAAAAAAATTGCAATCTAAGGACAGTGGGGATATTCCCTTAACTATCTGAATTAGGTTGACAATTTTAAAAAACTATTTTCTATTTCTGAAGATTTTGCAAAGCAAATGTTTTGCCTACATAAATTTTTATAAATAAATGCTCAAGTTTGCAGATTTGTCTGTTTACAATAGCATCATGCAATAATCAACCAACTGAATGCTTTCAAATTTTCAGGATATATTTGTATTAACACAGGGAAGGTTTTAAGCCTAGATTAAGGTCTAGCCCCTTTGGGAGTTAATATATTAAACATATTTATTAAAGAAATAAATATTAAACTTTTTACTTCGTTATATTTCTCTTACCATGGCTACAAAAATATAATACAGTAAAATGACTAATTTTTTTTTTCTTTAATGAACATCTGTGAAATATTTAATATTTTCACAATCATGTGAATAACGAACACATCAGGAGTCCAGGGGATAGAGCCCCCTGGCTAGATGGTTAGGTTAGCAAAGGAAGCCCTGACCAGTTAGTATCTAAATAATAAAATCTTCAACTGATGAAGGCTGTTAACTGTTCAGTTTAACCTCTACCTGTGAGCTTCTAACAAAATATAGTCAAAAGTATCGTTTCCATATAAAGTGTAGACTGCACATATCTGATGAAGACTGGTATTAGTCTACAGATTTTTATACACTATTTTTCCCCAATAACATGAATAAAGTATATTTTGATGTTTATGCAGAACACTTATTAAATATAAAAAAGATATTTTAAGTATACACAAACTAACAGTCAGAGCAAAAGGTTAGATCAATCTGTTTCATGCATTCAGGGCAAATGAATAGATGACAAAGGACTTATCTCAATGACTTCAAAGACTTATCTCTTACCTCTTCATATATCTTGTATTTTAAAATTCAAAATTATGATTATATCTAAAGGTTAAACATTCCCTTCAAATACGTACAATGCAAAAAAAGCTTTGAGCTATTAAAATAATACAAATATCTAGGAATTAAAAAACCCATTAAAATATAATTAAATCTATAATAAAAATGATTAAACATACCGTCGAACAGTATCAATATCTCCCATTCGAACAAGTAATTCTGGATCTTGAATCATAGATATAGCAACTGGATCCTGACTTAAGCCTGGAGTTATCATTATAATATTATCCAGGATATCAGGCCGACTAAGTTTCTAAAAAATGAGTATAAAAGAATAAAATTTTAACAATGTAACAATAAAATCACACGAAAAAGAAAAATTAAAGAATTTTTTCTAATTTAAAATTGGAATAATGACACACTAAACCAAATTGAACAGAATAATAAAATTTTTAAAAACTTATTTCAAAACATTTTCAGTCACCTTTGGAACCAACACATGGGTATTAGCTAATGTTATTGCTGGTAGTTTTTTTAAATTTTATTTATATAGATGAATGTTAAGGATTTAGTGGAAAGTATGTGCAATTTGGAACTGTGTCGGTACAATTAGTATACTGTTGTGTATTTTGTATGTTAACTTATTTTAATATGTTAGATGTCCTTTTGTGTATGTGTGTGTATATGAAGAGTATCAGGTTTTTGTCAAGTTTGGTAAATTTGTGACTTGTGTCAATGAGATAGTTAGAAAATGTTACGACTGAGAAATAATTCTAAAAGCTGAGAGTAGTTACATGAATGGATAGTTAGGAGTACCATAAGCATGTAATAGAAATTTCCTCTGACTTTTGAAAAAAAAAAAAAAAAATGGTTTTGTTGGTTACTTGATGATTGGTTTAGGTCAACAATTTGTTTGTGTTCATACTGTTAATTTTATAAAGTAGTTGAAATTATGCAAGGGTAAATTTTGTGTTACTGCATTTATGAGAAGAGAACACTACTTAACATTAGCTATAAAGTGATTAAAATACATTTTTTGTATCTATTGTCAATTCAGTATTCATTCCTTTGTGCAATGTCAGCAATGCTAACCCTCAGGAAGTTTTTAAAATGTGCTATTTCATAGCCAGGCTAATAAAAGAACATATCTGGAGTTTCAGATGTTGTGACTACAACTAACAATTAGAAAAGCAGTATGTATTAAATTAAACCTTGTTCTGTTCTACATTATTTTATTAAGTACTTCTAAATACAGCAAGACACACAACATTTATAGAAAACTGTGGGAAAACATAGTTCCCCTCCCTTTTTTGTACATGCAGTTTCTGTAGCTTTGATAAAACTTCTGTAAAATATCGATTTTTACATGAGGCATGTTTTTAAATTAAGGTCCGCTATTAAATAAAGATTATTACTTGTGCATAAAAAGTACATTTATTTACTACTTTTCTAGACAGCTGCCTTTAAACTTAACACATTTTTCAGTTTCACTAGCTTCTTCATTTCTTCTTCAGGAAATTCTGCCGCCAGTGACTTAAAGTACTGAGTAACACCATTTTTCATTGTCATTACTGTCCAACCTTTGTGATGCAAGCCACAGTGAAGAAAAAGAGAAAAAAAAATTGCTAGAAGCTATATTAGAGCTGGATGATTGCAAATTTTCCAACAAAATCTTTCCTGTCTGATTTGTCATATGTGACCAGGCACTGTCGTGCAAAAACAAAATCCTGCACAACAACCTACACCATTTGTTCCTTACATCTCTTCTGAGATTTTTTAACATTTTGCAATATGTAGTGGCTTTCATTGTGATTCTGTGATCACTAAATATGACCAGCAAGACACACATTTTGTCTCAAAAACCAATAGCTACTTGGTGAAGTAGCTACTGTTGTTGTTAGTCTTGATGCTTTGTTGTTGATAGTTGTTTTGTCTTGATGTTTGAATAAGAAATCCAGGTTTTATCTTCAGTAACAACGTGATCAAACAATCTAAAACCTTAATTTTCATAATTCTGCAATAATTCATGCAGAGCAGCAAGGTGTTTTTCCTTGTGTATATCAATTAACATCTTTGGCACCCATCTGACATGTAATTTTTTATAACCCAATTTTTGTAAAAACTTCATAAATCAGATTGTTAAACATTAAAAAGACATGTGAACAGCCAGTTTACTAAAAAATATTTTGTCAAATTTTTTAATTACGTCATCCGTTATCACTGAGAACCAATGCTACATTCTTAAATACAAACTTTGTTCACTCTTCTCGAAATAATGGCACCACTAACTCTGAAATTAGCATCACTCATAGTACCTGTAAATGTCAGAAATTTTCTGTGAATTTCAGCCACAGAATTGGTGTTTGCTATAAAAAATCAGATTACTGCTCAAACTTCAGACTTGGTGGGCTGATGTATTTTAGCACTTATTATAAAAGGATGAATATAAACAACAAAACCATCTGTTTACATCATGTATACAGATAGCAAATTCAAAACAGACCTTACTTTAAAAACATCCACAAATTTTAGGTTATTTCTGCAATTATTTTAGCAATAAGGAGGTATTTAAAAAATATTATATTAAGTAATTGTACCAAAATAATTCTTTTGACAATACTAACAGTTTTACAATGAAAGTAAAAATTTGGTCATCTAGAATCTTATTTATCTAAAAACTCAAAGGTAATTCTAAAATCTTCATTAGATTCAGATGATTGTTTCCATCAGGGACTGAATCAATTATGCTAAAAAAGTGTGCAAAGTCCAGAATAGAACTGTTGATAAACATAAGCAATAATGTTTACTGATCAAGGCAATAAACAGTTATTTAGAACAACATGTATATTACTTTTTGAAAGATGATAGCTGAACTAAAAAGAATTTACTACTGCAGGTGGTAATAGAAAATGCTTTTTAATGCTGAGAACTAAAATAAATATTTACGTTAAATGTATTTTTGGTATTTTTGTCTTTTTGGTATAAGCAAAAGATACATTTATGATAATGAAACTACTGTTAACTGTAGAGCCAGTGGATATAGTAAATTTAAAATTAATATATTTATTTATATCTTATTTTATAATAAATAATCTAAAAATTTTAAATTTAAATTTTCCTCCTTTATGAATCATGAGACCTTGCTGTTGGTGAGGGGGCTTGAGTGCTCAGTGATACAGAGTAGCTGGACCGAAGGTGCAACCATATCGAAGAGGTATCTGTTGAGAGCCAGACTAAGGAATGATTCCTGAAAGAGGGCAGCAGCTCTTTCAGTAGTTGTTAGGGGCGTGAGTCAGGACGACATAAACGGCCATATCAACATCACTCAGTCCTCTGAGTACTGCGCAGCTGAAAGCAATGGAAAACTACAGCTGCTTTTTTTTCCAAGAAAATGTGGCTCTCTGCATTTTCATATAGCAATGATGGAGGTGCCTTCCTTGGTAAAATATTCCAGAGGTAAACTAGTCCCCCATTCGGATCTCCGGGTGGCGACTACTAAGGAAGGGGTCACCAGAAAATTAAAAAATAACATTCTACGAGTCGAATCGTGGAATGTTAGAAGTTTAAAAATGTTGGTAGGGTAGAAAATTTAAAAAGGGAAATGGATAGGATAAATGTAGATGTAATAGGAATTAGTGAGGTTCGGTGGGAAGAGGAAGGCGACTTTTGGTCAGGTGATTTTAGAATAATTAACTCAGCTTCAAATAATGGGAAGGCAGGAGTAGGTTTCATAATGAACAAGAAGATAGGGAAGAGAGTAGAGTATTTCAAAACGCATAGCGACAGAATCATTGTAATAAGGATAAAATCAAAACCTAAACCGACAACGATTGTTAACGACTATATGCCTACAAGCGTCCATGATGATGATGAGGTAGAGTGTGTATACAAAGAGATTGATGAAGAATTAAATACGCAAAAGGAGATGAAAATTTAATAATAGTTGGAGATTGGAATGCAAGCATTGGAAAAGGTAAACAAGGAAATATAGTGGGTGAATACGAGCTGGGCAAAAGGAATGAAAGAGGGGACAGACTTATAGAGTTTTGCATTTAGTATAATTTAGTAATTGCCAACACTCAATTTAAAAATCATAATAGAATATATACATGGAAAAGCCTAGTGATACTGAAAGGTATCAGACAGATTATATCATGGTTAAGCATAGATTTAGAAATCAACTTGTTGACTGCAAAACTTACCCTGGAGCAGACATTGATAGCGACCATAATTTGGTGATAATGAAATGTAGATTGGGGTTTAAAAACGTGAAGAAAGGTGTCAGATGAATCGGTGGAATTTAGAGAAGCTTGAGGAAGAGGAGGTAAAGAAGATTTTTGAGGAGGACATCGCAAGAGGTCTGAGTAAAAAAGATAAGGTAGAAAATGTAGACGAAGAATGGGAGAATGTTAAAAAGGAAATTCTTAAATCAGCAGAAGCAAACTTAGGCGGAATAAAGAGAACTGGTAGAAACCCTTGGGTTTCAGACGATATATTGCAGCTGATGGATGAACGTAGAAAATATAAGAATGCTAGTGATGAAGAAAGTAAAAGGAACTATCGGCAATTAAGAAATGCTATAAACAGGAAGTGCAAACTGGTGAAAGAAGAGTGGATTAAAGAAAAGTGTTCAGAAGTGGAAAGAGAAATGAACATTGGTAAAATAGACGGAGCATACAGGAAAGTTAAGGAAAATTTTGGAGTACATAAATTAAAATGTAATAATGTGTTAAACAAAGATGGTACACCAATATATAATACGAAAGGTAAAGTCGATAGATGGGTGGAATATATTGAAGAGTTATACGGAGGAAATGAATTAGAAAATGGTGTTATAGAGGAAGAAGAGGAAGTTGAGGAGGATGAAATGGGAGAAACAATACTGAGATCTGAATTTAAGAGAGCATTAAAAGATTTAAATGGCAGAAAGGCTCCTGGAATAGATGGAATACCTGTAGAATTACTGCACAGTGCAGGTGAGGAAGCGATTGATAGATTATACAAACTGGTGTGTAATATTTATGAAAATGGGGAATTTCCATCAGACTTCAAAAAAAGTGTTATAGTTATGATACCAAAGAACGCAGGGGCAGATAAATGTGAAGAATACAGAACAATTAGTTTAACTAGTCATGCATCAAAAATCTTAACTAGAATTTTATACAGAAGAATTGAGAGGAGAGTGGAAGAAGTGTTAGGAGAAGACCAATTTGGTTTCAGGAAAAGTATAGGGACAAGGGAAGCAATTTTAGGCCTCAGATTAATAGTAGAAGGAAGATTAAAGAAAAACAAACCAACATACTTGGCGTTTATAGACCTAGAAAAGGCTTTCGATAACGTAGACTGGAATAAAATGTTCAGCATTTTAAAAAAATTAGGGTTCAAATACAGAGATAGAAGAACAATTGCTAACATGTACAGGAACCAAACAGCAACAATAACAATTGAAGAACATAAGAAAGAAGCCCTAATAAGAAAGGGAGTCCGACAAGGATGTTCCCTATCGCCGTTACTTTTTAATCTTTACATGGAACTAGCAGTTAATGATGTTAAAGAACAATTTAGATTCGGAGTAATAGTACAAGGTGAAAAGATAAAGATGCTACGATTTGCTGATGATATAGTAATTCTAGCCGAGAGTAAAAAGGATTTAGAAGAAACAATGAACGGCATAGATGAAGTCCTACGCAAAAACTATCGCATGAAAATAAACAAGAACAAAACAAAAGTAATGAAATGTAGTAGAAATAACAAAGTGAATGTGAAAATAGGAGGAGAAAAGATTATGGAGGTAGAAGAATTTTGTTATTTGGGAAGTAAAATTACTAAAGATGGACGAAGCAGGAGCGATGTAAAATGCCGAATAGCACAAGCTAAACGAGCCTTCAGTCAGAAATATAATTTTGTTTACATCAAAAAGCAATTTAAACATCAGGAAAAATTTTTTGAAAGTATATGTTTGCAGTGTCGCTTCATATGGAAGTGAAGCTTGGACAATCGGAGTATCTGAGAAGAAAAGATTAGAAGCTTTTGAAATGTGGTGCTATAGGAGAATGTTAAAAATCAGATGGGTGGATAAAGTGACAAATGAAGAGGTATTGCGGCAAATAGATGAAGAAAGAAGCATTTGGAAAAATATAGCTGAAAGAAGAGACAGAATTATAGGCTACAATTTAAGGCATCCTGGAATAGTCGCTTTTATATTGGAGAGAGGTAGATGGGAAAAATTGTACAGGCAGGCCACGTTTGTAATATGTAAGACAAATTGTTAGGGATGTAGGATGTAGGGGGTATACTGAAATGAAACGACTAGCACTAGATAGGGAATCTTGGAGAGCTGCATCAAACCAGTCAAATGACTGAAGACAGAAAAAAAAAAATTTTAATTTATTATAATTTACATAATTTTTTTTTTTTGATATGTTAAAATAAAATGTCTATTATATTCACTACATAGAATTATGTTATTTAAATTAAGTTGATTTTTGTTTAGCTTTTCAATAAAAATCAGCAAAAATAATTCAACATGTTTTAAACATTTATTCATAATTATCCTTTACATGAAATAAACATTTGTGTAAAAAAAAAATTAACAAAACAACATTGACTCTTTGTAGCTCTGTTCTATTAATAATCTACCCCTGGAAATATAAATCTACTAGTTAGTTCAGAAATTTCTTGTTTTAACAATTAAATTTTCATATAAACTTTCAGTTTCTGCAATAAAATGATATAAAATAAATAAAAACAGGCAAATGTGAGGTTTCCAATAAATGCTTGTGCTGTTCTTGGAATAGTAGAGTTAAGGAGTATTCCATTATTTTTTTGAGTGTAATAACTAGGGATAAGCATAATAATGTCAAACTAGAATGAAAATAATCCAGATGTATGGACTAACCTTTGCAGCAGAAGATGAAGAACTGGCGGAGTTCTACAGTAATTTTACAGAAGGCAAATAAAGAATGTCTTATCATGTAGCAATCATTAGAGGGGATTTCAATGCAAAGATTGGGAGAGGTAAAAAAGAAAGAAATCAGAAAATTTGGTTTGAGATGCAGAATGAGAGATAAATAGAATTTAGTGAAAGTAACAGGTTGGAATGTATGTAATGAATTCATTTTTCCAAAAGATCAAAGACATGAAATAGATGAGGATAAGCCCTAATATGTAAGTAAAAAATGAGTTTGGCAATATTATTACTAACAGGAGAAAGCACTTAATATAAACCATGCTGTATCTGGACATAGATAGTGACCGGACCAGTAACAACTATTATGTTGAGGAGTTAAAGGTGAGAAGAGCTAGTAGAAAGGTAAAACCAAAGAATACATTTTCTTTTAAGAGCATGAAATTTTAAAAAAAACAGTTAGTCCTTTCTTTGAGAGTGCGTGATATGTTATCTCAATGTAAAATTAAATATTTTTACAGCACATTTATCAAAGAAAAATATTTTTATTTTATATATTTTTTCAAGAGATTGTGTTTTTAATTTATTGTTATTTATTTTTAATACTTAATAAATAAATTTATTTCTATAACAATAGATTAAAACATAATCAGAAAACAATAATATTAATATTATAAAAGAACAAATAAAATTTGAATATGATGAAATGAATTCGGCAAATAGTAGAATTCTATAATTTAAAATTCATCCAATAGATAGCAGTATTTATGTATTATCAACTAAAATTTCCCTCCATTATCAATTTACAACCTAACCCAAAAAGAGAATATTCTTCTTTTTATATTTTTAAATTTATTGTAATTTTTACACCTGATGCACACGGTGAGGATGCTAATGTTAAATATTATAAAAACAAGCAGTAAGTGACTATTTTCATTCTATTATTATTGATAATAAAATATGGATGCATAACTAACCAATCACAAATAACTTCAGATTTTACTGATTTTGTATAGATAAAAAAAAATAGTTTTTTTCTGCTTTTTATGAATAAGGAATCCATTAAATATAAATATTAAATATTCTTCATTCTATACAAATAATGTTTTACTATAACTACTATCATTATATATAAAATAATACTGTTACATTCATTAGTAATTGCATATATAAGGTGTGTAGATTCACATAACAGAATTTCTTTACATTATTTTTCACCATAGCACTAATTCACGGACATCAATTAAATATACAAGTAGCCATATTTTGAGTAAATTCATTATTAACTTTTATAAGTATAAGTGTTATTGTGAGTGTGATGTGTGTCGTTTGATATATATACAGAAATACTAATTTTAATAATGCATATTAACATAATTAATTACAAACAGCTGGTAATGATGGCAGTAACAAAATAACAAGTTTGTTTACACTTATAGAAAGAAATAGACACCTTGATTGACTGGGGTCACCTTGGTTACCGGAACTGACCAAGGTGGTCATTTCAAGAAGGCCACTGATCTTCTGTATCTGTATCTTTGAAACTATAAACCTATAAAAAACTTTATATGAGGCAACTTTCCTATTTTTTTTGAGAGCAGATAACTTTATCTTTTAAACTGATTTTAGCACTTTAAATTTAGGTTTAAAAAAACTGTGTAAAATAAAAACATCTTAAATAATAACTTCTATACCAAAAAGTCATAAACATATGGGTTTGCTATTAAAAAAAATTATAGTGGGCACCATTATTGGAAAAGTGGAAGGTACTGCTGAAATGTGCATATATATTTTGAAATCATCACATTATCTTATGTAATATATCCATAAAATAAAATATTAATAACAGTGAGTATATAGAAGAAGAAATTTTTATCACTGAACACTAAGAATATGAGAAGGCTATGCCAGTACAATTGAAATTGTTAAGTTTTTATAAGTTTTATTGTTAAGTTTTGTCTGGTTTTGTTAATTTTACTCTTTTTTATGAAACAGTCATAATTAAAATTAATTACTGAAACGACATATGTTTGATATGGGTAGGTAAGTTGTATAATTTAACATATGTTAACTAAATGATTTACAGAATTATTTTTTTAAAGTTACAGAGTTAAGATAAAAAACATAGCCTTCCCATGTTTTCTGCAATTCTGCAAATATACATAAAGTGTTAACAAGTTCTTAATAAAATAATTTATCACATAAGGATTATATATTGTTTTTATAGCAATTATTTATCACTGTTGTAAGAGTTCGAACTTCAGGTGCGTCTTTTGTAGGCTAGTATCATAATATAATAGAATATGTTCAATCCCAGTCTAATGTGTCATTAAATTTCTATTAACATTTAATGATACATCATTAAAAGTTAAAAATCTTACAATTTAAAAAAAAAATCTAAAATCTTAAATCTGAAGTTTTTAACTTCAAAAGGATTATTGCAGAAAAGAATGAAATGGGAGAACAGCTAGAAAATAAAATAAAATTAACAATATTAAACAATGAAATATAAAATCAAGAAGCTAGTTTAATAACGTATTGTATTTTTTAAACTATTCTTTAAACTCTAATGGCTTAATTACCTGTAATGCATTCCTGTAAGTTGGATTTAAAGTTAATGCACGAAATGCGACCACAAGTGCCTGAATATCAGCTTCTGACATACTTTGTGCTGGCCTGGGTGCTTCTAAAAAAGAAAAAAAAATGGTAATCATATTATACCATAAATGGTCAATTAATTTTATAAAGTTAAAAAACTGATCATTCTATATAGAGCAGATGATAATTAATGTAGGTGTTCATAAAGTCATACAATTCATTATTATGTCTTATAATAATTGACAAACAATCAGCTTGTCAGTTAATTTATGTAACTGTAGTACTAAAAAAAAAAAAAAAAAAAAAATCTTATGAGTAATTTTCTATTTCCATTGTACAAGAAAAATTAAAAAAATCCCATGTCAAATGCTGAAGCAGTCTACAATTCATTTCTTCATCTTTGATGCAACTTTGAAATGGGAGTGTATATAACTGGACCTATAGGTGAACCCCGTTTCAAACAATATCTCTATACTGCTTGTACTGCTGAAGTAATCTGGTGCAGGTACCACATGTTTATGCGTTAAACAGTATAATGCCATTTGGTTGGACTGGATGGTACCAGATGTATATCATTCTGAGTAAAAGTCATGTAGCCAGCTCACATCCCAGGTGTATAATACAAAAATCGATTTAGAGAAAACCGGTAAAGGAATGGTTTTATTTTCCCTTACTTCCCTGGGTCAGGCGTACACTAAAGTAAAAGCTTTGCTTAGGGGAGTATCCTTCAAACTCAAACGAGCCTCCAGTTTCGCTTGCTGGTTGGATCTTTTGTAATCAACGCCTGCCTCAAATCATCAGGGAGGATTTAACTAGGGCTCAACTATGTTGTTCGTGCCCCCCCCCCCCCCCCCAAGAACTGGGACTCGGTCTGTACATTTTTTTCTCACCTGCCTCTAACTATTAGGAGGGGGGGAACTGGGAACGATTATGTTGTTCCTGGGCTCCACCCAGCAGTCAGCACTCTATCTTTTGATTCCTCAGCTTTCAGACCCCAGGAGCTGATTATCGAAGTCGACACACCTCAGTATGTCGGCCCTCCCGGCCAGGGCTATCTGCCCTGACCTAACCTAAAACCCCCTTCGATGTCCTTTGTCATCTTTTTCTCTCAAAATCATCCTCGCCAAACCGTCAATGGCTCTCCAGTTTGCTGTTGAAGCCAGCATATAATCTACTAGTTCTTCTGATGTTAGGTCAGTGACTCACGCCCTGACCCGAGAGTTTTGCCATTTCTGGCAATGAAACTCGGTGTGCTCCACTGAATCTGGCTTGTGTCAGTACATGCACGTTGGCAATTCCCTTCTCCATATTCTCTACAGGTACCCCTTGAATTTGCCATGTCCAGACATAACCTGCGTCAGATGGTAATTTAATCCACCATGTTCCCTAGCATGCCATTTCACCAGGTCATCCCAACCCAGTAGTGGGAAGACAACCACCTTGTGAAGTTACCAGTCGCCAGACCACCTCCTCCGTTCCAAGCCTGAGGGGCTTGGTCACCAGGTCAAGGATAAGTCTTTTGGTCCAGCTTGCTTTAACAGTAGTCCTCCAGCTCTCACTCCATCGTCGAATAACAGACATTCTAGCATCCGCCTTACTCACTGTCACAGACTGCTCCATTCTCTCTGAGAAGAGCAAGTCCACCGGGAAAACACCAGAAAGAACACACGTGGAATCATATGAAAGTGTCCTATAACCCTTATCTCTGGTGAACCTTCCAAAGCTGTCTTTGGAGGGTCCACCCTCAATTAACTTCACTGGATGTTAATTGTCCTGCCCCAGGCCAGCGCCACATATATAAGAACTAAGGCTACGACCAACATGATTATTCTTCGTTTGGCCAAGACAGAAGCAGCCTATGAAGACATAGTCTATTTAAGGCGTTCACTGACCTGTCCGTCTTATTACAGACTTCTGTGACGTGTTTACCAAATCTGCATGCTCTATCTATTATTATGTCAAGGTATCTGACCTTATCCTTCCAATGCAACAACTGGTTACCGATTCTCAGTTCTACCGGCCTCACCTTGCATTTCCCAGTTAGGGTTATGAACTCACATTTGTTAACCGCCAGTTTCAATGTGTTTGCATCCACTCGTCAATTAAAGATAATGCAGAATTGCCCCTTTCTGTATTTTCTCTTCTGTTCTTGACAATCTGACAATGACCACATCCCAACCCCGTAGGGTAAAGACACCCACCTTGTGACATTACTGGTCACCACACCACCTCCTCCGTTCCGAGCCTTGAGGGGCTTTACTGGAAGTCTTTAGATCCTCTAAGTTTACATCAAGCAGTTATTAGCCAGGCCTCGGTTGGGATGCTACCAACGTAAATGCCTCGGCAGACATTTGCATCAGTAAAATACAAATCAAATTTTGCCTTCACATAGGCCTCAAACAGACATCTTCACATCCAACCTAACATGATTCCCTCAAACTAACTGACCGAAACTGCAGAAGCGCAAAATTTGCGCCTAGTCATTTTTGCCTGTGAATGCCTCAGAGAACCAACGAGTTGAAAGCTAAATCAGTGCTACACTCATACCAATCAAAATTACGTTTTACGCAACATAGAACATAGACATACAACCAAATAAGTCAACCAATTTAGGTCACCTAACACAGGAACATAATCTCATTCCGGTCCTTGCAGGAGATGGGGACAAAAGCCACTGCACCACCACCTGTCCGATCATGGAATCTCGTGTGGCATTACCAAATCACAACCAGGACCATCACTGGCAGAATGAAGCCACGCCCCCGGTTGCACGGGCTACCATACCCTAGCAGCGCAGCCACCCCCACCAGCGGGAGCCCCAAATTGAATCACAAACAACACTAATATAACTGTGGGAAGATGCCAATGCACCTATCTCCCACCAGTCCAATGCCTAGACCGGAACCCTAGCCACCCAGGTTCCTAACACGATCAAATATCCTGATTAAACTCCCTCCGCAGACCTACACACTACAAGGGCGGGAAGAAAACCAGCCACTATAGACCACTTTTCACGGATCATCCAGTTAATATGGAGATCTAGAAAAGAATGTATATTCTCAAGTTCCCTAACAACTCGTGAATATTTGACCTCGTATCAGGGATAGATGTAGAGGACATGGTCCACTGTGTTATCAGTCCTACAATCCGGGCATTGGTTCGAATCCACCAAATGAAACCTAGCCAAACTCGTCCGAAAGGCACCATGACTGTTGAGAAACCACCAAGATATACCGATTGGGGGAAACCCATTAATCGCACCTACATCAAACACTATAGGAAATGTACCATGCGTGTAGCGACCTGTGGGGGATTCGTCCCACCTGACCTGCCAAGATGCAAGGCCCTGGTCCTCAATTTCCTCCTTTCGTTCTGATGTCAATAGGTTATTTACCTTGGAATATAGTGTTCCTTACACTCATTAGCCAAGATATCTATTGGCTTGACTCCAGCTATATCACAGATTGCCTCCCATGGCCCTTTTTGCCATATACTATAGATATTCCTTAAACCAAAAATTCTCATAAAGGATAACACCCAGGTATTTCTGAACCGTAAAGTACCAAATGGGGAGACCAGCCATCTGAACCCGGATTCTTCAGGAAGCAGCCAATCGGCCCTTAATCAACATCATTGTGGTTTTCTCAGGGCTGAAAATTATCTCATGTTGGAGACTCCACAGTCGGAGTGTCTCACAAGCATGAGCAGCTCAAAACTATACTTCGTTACGCAAATCACCTTCAATCAGTAGCAGTGCATCGTCAGCATAAGTGAGGACACTACAACCACATGGCAACCAAACCATATTTTTCTGGAGATAAAAGGCAATGTGGTCTCCAAGTACCACGTAAGTCTGTGGTTCACCATCCTCTCCATTACCTTGCATAGGACGTTTGTCAAGGAGATTGGGCAGTAGCTTGAGGGTCTCAATTTGATGTTACCAGGCTTAATTACTGGTATGACAATGGCCTCCGACCAGACAGGTGGGAAGACTTGCGCAGAGAATATATCATTATAAACGGTCAATAGATGTTGTAATGCTGTATGAGGAAGGTGCAACAGCATACAGAGATGTACATTGTCAGGTCCATGGGGAGTGTCACGTGAGTTTGCAAGTGTGCTTAATAACTCCTTAAATGCGAATGGAGCATTTAATTCACCAATCGAAGCCCCAATTTTCAACAGTAATCTTTCTATCTGTATCTTGTACATCTGAAATTTGTTACCATATGATGAAGTGAGAGACACCGAGTGGAAAAGTATTTGCTGATATAGTTGCCACTGTAGAAGATGATGAAAGGAGTTCTCTTTCAAGAAGAAGCCCGAAAATGGATTGTTTGGGTGACCCAAAAATAGCACAGATCTTTTTCCACACAGTAGTCATGGGAGTAGTGCGTGAGATGGTGTCTATGTTATTTCCTCCACGACCTCCTCCTAGTGTCCAAGAATACCCGACGATATATCGCTCTGGCCTGACAATAAAAATTCATATGTTCATCTGTAGGCCTGCAGTTAAATTTATGCAATGCTTGCTGTCGCTTGCTAATAGCGTTCTGGCAATCATCATTCCACCAAGGAACAGAAGGACGTGTAGGGTTTCCTAGTGTTTGTAGGATATGTCTGTTAGCATCTCAACAATCATGGACGTAAAAGAGGAAAGTTGATCAAGGATGCCCGTGCCACAGACATACTGTGACGGGAAGGCTTTATGGTAACCGTTCCAATCCGCCTTTTCAACAATCCATCTCTGTGGCCTTGTTCTCACCTCATGGTCGACATCAAAAGAAATAATAATTGGCTGTGATCACTGCTGTGAAAGTCATCACAAACAGACCAATTAAGATAAGGAAGTAAACTTGATGAGCATACGGAGAGGTATGCTCATCAAGTTTACTTCCAGCATACGGAGAGTTATACAAATGAATGTTTTTCTGTTTAAACAATCATGGCTGTCTCTTTTGTCGTTCGTCACATGCAATTAGTGTATGAATGAAACCTGATAACTAGATAAAAGCGCTATCATCTTAATTTAAACTTTAATAACTTTCATTTAACAAAATTGATGGAGGATGACTGGATGAAAATGGGTTCTTCTTTTCCTGATATATGTAGGCCCTACTGTGTCTTTATAATAATGTACGTAGACACATAGAGGAGCTTTAATTTTAGACTCCTACTAAAATCAGCTTCTGCAGTTCTATTAAAATTAATTAAGGAGCTACTATGAGGTTTGGATTATTTATTTAATACATGTAATTATAATCATTATTTACAATGTAACAGATAAAAACAACATGATTACTTACCTTTTGCTTTCTTCTTTAATACATGCACCATAACTCCAGGTTTAAGTCCACTTGAACTGAGACTTGCTTCATCATCCAGTATATTACCACAATAAACCAATTCTAAAAAAAAAAAATTTATGTAAGTAAATGAACTTATCTAATAACTTGCAATAAAATATTTTTCCTAAAACTAACCCCTCAGCTGGTACTTTATTCCCTTAAATATAAAACATATTTTAGAATTAAATATTTTATTAAAATATTCATTTTAATGCTTTCAACTTTTGCAAGGTGCAGATTAAAAAATAAACAATTCCATAAATTCAGATGAATTCAGTTAAATATATGCTTTTCTTGCAGATTTTTATCCAAAAAAATGTCAAAATTGACAATGGATTTATAGAGGAATGTAAATAATATCCAGAAAAACTTGCTCAAGTATGCCAGAATAATGTCTTCATTATTCTGGCAAAACAACTTCAACATGTTTCGTAACTAAGCACTAACTATGAATGAAAGAAAACAATGCTTGAATCAACTGCTTTCAAAAGCTTCAATTCAATCAAGGTGCAAGCGCATTTTGCTGCAGTGAGTACATGACTCACAATCTGCTCTGCCTTGTTATTTAATAACCACCGCCTTGTAAATAAACAAACATGTATATGTATAAGATATGTGATATAATGTAAACATTTCCCACTGATTTTTACAAATTTCATGCATGAATTTAAAGAGAACACTTCAATAAATGATCTTATGTGACAATATCAAATTCTGATGAAGAGTAACATAGTTATAAGAAATGGTACTCAATAAAGATGAAAAGATTGAATTTTACCTCACCCAGTATATATATTCAGAATCATTTCATATTAGTAATATAATACAATAAGTAGAATATATTATGATAAAAATCTACAAGGACGAGGGTTGCTTACAATCTTGGTTTAATGCATTCTTGATGCAGTTATCTTTTTTTTACTAAACTTTATACACATTGATTTCTAATTACTCTTTGTATAATATCCTTCTTTGTTTAATAAATTTGTTATATTTAATCTTATAATCATAAACATTTGCCTATCCACATACTTGAATTTTAACTCATAAAATTTTATAAGTGAACTCTCCACCTGGCAATTCTCTTAGTTCAGTGACCTGTTAATTCTGTACTAGAGCATATTTTTTCATAGCTTTGTTGTCAAAGAGACAAAGATTTATAACTTTTTTTTAAATTATCTCATTACTGTTTAGTTCATGCATATAATTTGTACTAATAGCTTAGTTCTGTACTAATAGCTTCCCATTATTTGTTTATTTATCTTTGAGAATAAAAAACTATTAGTATCAGAATCAAGTTTCTTTAAATATATTACAATGGAAAATGTTGTCAGTAAAAGTGATGAAATAGCTAAACGTTTTTCTGTACCAGAAGACAATCCTTCAGGAGATTTATTTCCAGTTGAAGATCTTGTCAGTGAAACTGAAAACTGAAACCGAGAATCTTTATGCAACTGATAATAAATGTTACATTATTTAATAATATGTTAATCTATTACTTGGAGGTTAAAAGACATTGATTCAAAAGACAAGGAACCTACAATATCTAACAGCAGTAAGGATTTTGGAGGCATAAATCCACTAAAATTATTAAGTTGTACGCTGTAAAAACTAAATACATGCTCAATGTAATGCTATGGAAAGACACTAATCCTTCTTTTCTTCTGATTCACAGTTTTCTTCAAGAATGATTCACCCTATCTATGAACGTCACACATCAAAGTATAACACAATGGGTAATACATATACTTAATAAAAGTAAGCTTACTTAATAGATTGAAAAAAGTTAAAGTGGATGAGTCATTACTGAATAATTCAACAATTTATTTACCTATTTCATACTCCAATAACTACAGGTTTTTTTTCAGGTTCTGTTCTTATAAGACAAGAAGACTGCCTCTAAATTATTTTTATGAAATGATTAATGACAGTTATAAATTCCTACACCAATTATGTCCACAATTTAAAAAAGCAAATGACGAAGAACTTTTGCCAAGGAATTGTATACAAAAGTGATAGCTCCCTAGCAAAAATGTAGACTACAAATTTCAGTTTCATACTGTGGTCAGAAGAAGAAATTCTGGGTGATGAAGTAGTAACCAATCCCAAAATTTCTGGATAGATTTTTTTTCCAAAACAAAGTGGATTTTAAGGCTCAAGTGCAAGACCTGTAAATCTTTCAAGTGTTTGCAGCTTTAAGCTGACAGTCCCTGAATGTGACAACTGGACTAAAAACTGACACTGTTACTTCTAATCAAACTGTATATTCATATACCATAAATTTTAATAATCAAGCAATCTTTTATTTTATGTTTGTATTTCTGAGAAATCGAACAAAGTAATGAGATTAGAATTAATTTTGAATATTAATATAATATTAATATTTAATATTTAGATAGTTAATAAAAAACTAATATAAAATTTGATTGTAACTAATGATTTAAATCAATCAAGCAGAATATAAAAATAATACTATTAATAACACACATATTTCTTAAATTTTTTTAAAATAAAAAAAGGCTTGTTTCACATGGAGTGGGTAGTCAGTAACAGTTAATTTATATTATGGCAATCCAGTCACAGTAATCAGCAGGCTGAATTCCCAATCAATAGATTGTGGGTATGATTCCCAGCAAAGATCTGGGGTTTTTGATCATAAAAAAAGTCTTTATTAGGGAATGACCAGTATAGAATACATAAATAAATATGTTTACCTATAAAAACAAATTAAACAAAATGTATACATGCACCATAGACCAAAAATCAATGAACAATTAATTCATTAATATTTTGATTGGATTTTTAAGCTTTTTCCATTTATTGATGGCAATGATAAATTATAATTAAATCGATATAAGTTACATTAGTTAGAACCACAGTACTATTATGATAATTTCACCGCCTTAGAGAATAAAGCGATGTACATTTAATATAGCAGTATGACAATAACAATGAATTAACAATTTTCAATGATAGGGTGTTTCTTTTACCACAAAGATATCCAGAATAACATGTTATCGGGCAATACACATTAACAGGGGAATAACTTAACGATATACTGAAATATCTGTATACGCAAAATCATAACTTAAGAAATTAAAATATACTAACAAACAATAACCAATACATACCAAGGCTTTCTTTGGGCAAATTAGCTTTCTTTGAAACCTCAATTTTAAACTGTTCAATTTTTGTCTCAAAATCTACGTTTTCTAACTTAACACGCTGAAAATCATATAAAGATAAACGTATCCCTAAAATTAACGAAGACATGTTTAGAAATTTTGGATAAAATATCCATCCAACGAAGAACCTACCTTATACCTGTTTGTTGGACACTGTCACAGTACAAGTATCAGCTGTTTAACACGGTCAACAGCTGTGTAGTATAATTATAACCAACGAAGGTGTTCCGTGGTAAGCGAAAGCGGGAATTTTCCTACTTATTTAACTACGCGTTGATCATATTCGGATTGAAGCTTAAAAACCTCCACAAAAGGATCTGTGGTAAATTCTGAAACACGTCCATTTTGTGTAGCTTTTTTTTAATTTCTGTATTATAGGTATCATATCGTTGAGAAAAATATTTACGTTCTTAGTAGACCATCTGTGAGGGTTCAGAAATTAAAGTTGCAATATAAAGATTAGAAGAAACAATAAATGAGTGAATCGTTTAAATGAATTTTTATATTAACTTCAAATTAAGAACAGTGACACCTAACTCAAAAATAATTACTAAATATAATTTTTCAGTCAATCACAGATATTATTAAGTTTCTATTCGTGGTACATGTATCTTGTATGTATTCTGCCATATGTATTTTGTTTTCATACTGTTATTCAGAATTGAAGTTACAACTAAAGTTAACATTTTTCAGAAAGAAGAATAGTTTTCTTTTTATATGTAACAGTGATAGAAAAAATGTGAAGCAGTTTGGTTTAAATCAATTTATAACAAGAACAATTAAATCTACTTAAAATTAAAGCATTTAATTTTTTCTAATATACTGGCTAGACTGTTATATACTTATACTGTTATACTTATGTTTGTGTATATGAAAAAAAAATAGAGTATTGTGTATAACTTAATTATAATGGATTTACCAAATTTTGAGTAAGAAAAAATTATGAATTAAAACGTTAGTAATAACCAAGTGAAATTAAGTTAAATGAATAATTTGGCAGTATTTATCATTATGAAAGGAAAGCTTTTTAAAAATAAATTTGTAATAATTTTGTGATAACATTCTCCAAAAAACCTGGCATATTTTATATTCTGAGATAAAACCATACTGTTTTGAATATAAGTAGTTACTTTTCTAAATCTTTATGCTTATTTATTGTTATATGAATTTTAAGCATTTATACATGTCTATCATAAGTGTAGACATGTATGACTACACATTTTTTAAATTGCCAATAATTAAAAAAATTGCCATTAAACTGATCATATTGACATTAGATTCAAAGATTCAGCCTGAAGTTAAGCTCTAGTGATCAAGAGCTTGTGGTTAATGATGATCTCCCTTTGTGTAAAATAATTGTATTAGAGTGCTCTAAACTTCCATAAGCCAGTATATGTTGCATATTTCAATAGGTTTGATCCTAGATAACTGAACCTAATAAGTTCACGAACCTAACAGAAAGTGGTTGAATCCCCCACTTTACTACGTGGCTTCATTCTGCCACATAGTGTACTTTATGGCTGTTGAGTTAACTTGGAAATATATGATATTTCCAAGTTAACTTTACCTGTACATTACATGATAATTTTATTACAGTTCAATATATTTTGTTCCACCATATTATTTATTATACTTATATTCTCTGTGCTTTCTGCAAATGAGTACTTTGTTTACATTTTTACATTCCTTTATGCATGTTTTTATGTTTTACTTTTATGTCTACTAATGAAAAATTAATTTTTGATTACTTAAAACTTTCTGGAATTTTGAATATTCACAATTCCATTGCAGGTTGTCAGGAGATACTCAACCATATTTTAAATACTCCATGACAAAAGACATCCTACAGCTATCTACAGACCTGAATGCTGACTTAAAATTTTTACAATCTTCATAAATCTGGAATCTGACTATGTGGTTACAAATTATAGTTTGGTTTGTTATTTCTGGGGTCTCAATATCTTAATAAATTGAATGATTTTCCAATATTAAAATTAATAAACATATTGATTACATAGCAACCATTTGCCCTCATGGTTATGGACTAAAAAACAACCATTTTAGGCTGGTTAACAGGGGAGGAAGCTCACTTTTTTCTGAAACTGCTGCAGTTACTTTGTCACAATTCTAGTTACTATCATAATTGAATCACAAAGTGAGAACCATGAAACCCACCTTTACTCTTTAAAAATTGTTTAAAGCGTGAACTTGGAGATATATTTTCAAAGTATAATTTGGACTAAATTAAAAAATTCTGTTGTAACAGATAAGACGATATATAGGGAGTACACCTTTAAACCCATTTACTTCTCTTAGGAGTGGTATTAAGCAAATTCTTAAATTCCAGTTTTTCATTAAAATTGGAACAAGATGTAATATTTTTATAAAATCAGTTTAAACTCCTTTTTATTCTTCTCAGGAATGAGTGAAGAAAGGTTGAATCTTATGGACTCAATCCCTGTTTAATTTAATTTCTTAGGTAAAAAAAAAATTTGTTAAAAAAATTTTACTAACTTTTCTCTAGATACTCCCCTGCAATTAACTATACAAAATGTTAGCTCTCCAGGTATCTGTGAAGTAGGAATTAGAAATAGTATAAGGTAGACAGACGATTTTAGATCATTTGTTTACCCTTTTATTCAGCTTAGATATAAGTGAGAAACAACCTTCTGGTAGAATTAATCTCTCTAAGATAGATATATTCTTTTTAACCCTTTACAGATTGATATCAGAAAAATTATTTACTTTTCCAGGTACTACCCTTGGGAATGACAATGTCAAATTTATAACTTTCTAGCCATTCAGAAAATAGAAAAAATTGTGATGAATGAGTCTGTGAGAGCTTTTCTATTTACAAATTAATATATTTTATTCTCATTGTAATCTCTGATGCAATCACAACAGTTTGTAAACTACTGAGTTGCATTTATTTTTTGGCGATGTTATACGTCAGTATTTAGAAATGTAGGCGTGTTCATTCATATTTTTTTTTGTTTTCAGTCGTTTGATTGTAGATTCCCTACATAGTGTCAGTCATTTCATTTTGGTACACCCCCCTACATCCTACATCCCTGACAATTTGTCTTACATATTACAAACGTTGCCTGCCTGTACAATTTTTCCCATCTACCTGTCTCTCCAATATAAAAGTGACTATTCCAGGATGCCTTAAATTGTAGCCTATAATTCTGTCTCTTCTTTCAGCTATATTTTTCCAAATGCTTCTTTCTTCATCAATTTGCCACAACACCTCTTCATTTGTCACTTTATCCACCCCATCTGATTTTTAACATTCTCCTATAGCACCACATTTCCAAAGCTTCTAATCTTTTCTTCTCAGGTACCAGGTATTGTCCAAGTTTCACTAACATATAAAGCTACACTCCAAACATATACTTTCAAAAATGCTTTCCTGATGTTTAAATTGCTTTTTGATGTAAGCAAATTATATTTCCGACTGAAAGCTCGTTTCGCCTGTGCTGTTATATCACTCCTGGGCACTTTATATCACTCCTCCTTCGTTCATTTTTTGTAATTCTACTTCCCTAATAACAAAATTCTTCTACCTCCATAATCTTTTCTCATCCTACTTTTATATTCAGTGGTCAATCTACTTTATTTCTACTACATTTCATTACATTCCTTTTTCTCTTGTTTATTTCATATGGTAGTTCTTGCATAGGATTTCATCCTTGCTGTTCATTGTTTCTTCTAATTCTTTTTTATCCTCAGCTAGAATTACTATATCCTCAGCAAATCGTAGTATCTTTATCTTTTCACCTTGCACTGTTATTCCAGATCTAAACTGTTCTTTAACATCATTAACTGCTAGTTCTATGTAAATATTAAAAAGTGACAGGGGTAGGGAACATCCATGTCTAACTTCCTTTTTTATTACTGCTTCTTTCTTATTATGCTCTTCAATTATTACTGTTACAGTTTGGTTGCTTTAAATGTTAGCAATTGTTCTTCTATCTCTATACTTGAACTCTTAAGTTTTTTAAAATGCTGAACATTTTATTCCAGTTTATGTTATCAAATGCCTTTTCTAAGTCTATAAATGCTATGTATGTTGGCTTGCTTTTCTTTAATTTTCCTTCTACTATTAATCTGACAGCTAAAATTGCTTCTATTGTCCCTATACTTTTCCTGAAACCAAATTGGTCTTCTCCTAACACTTTCGCAATTACTAACACTTCCACTCTTCTCTCAATTCTTCTGTACAGAATTCTAGTTAGATTTCTGATACATGAGTAGTTAAGCTAATTGTTCTGTATTCTTCACACTTATCCACTCCTGCTTTCTTTGGTATCATGACAATAACACTCTTTTTGAAGTCTGACGGAACTTTCCCTTTTTTGTAAATATTACACAGCAGTTTGTATAATCTATCTATTGCTTCCTCACCTGCACTGCACAGTAATTCTGCAGGTATCCTATCTATCCCAGGAGCCTTTCTGCCATTCAGATTCTTTAATGCTCTATTAAATTCAGATCTCAGTATTTCTCTTTTCATCCACTTCGACTTCCTCTTCTTTTTCTGTAACACCATTTCTAATCCATTTTCTGTGTATAACTCTTCAGTATATTTCATCTACCTATCAACCTTTTCTTTCATTTTATAAATCAGTGTACCATCTTTACTTAACACATTATTAGATTTTAATTCTCCTTAACTTTCCTGTATGTTCTATTTTACCAATGATCATTTCTCTTTCCACTTCTGAAATTTTTCTTTAATCCACAATTCTTTCACTAATTTGCACTTCCTGCTTATAGTATTTCTTAACTGTCGATTGTTGCTTTTGCCTTCTTCATCACTAGCATTCTTATACTTCCTATACTCATTCATCAGCTAGAATATATCCTCTGATATCCAAGGTTTTCTACCAGTTCTCTTTGTTCTACCTAAGTTTGCTTCTGCTGGCCAGCCTCTGTGGCGCGAATTGTAGCGCCTCGACCTTTCATCTGGAGGTACTGGGTTTGAATCCCAGCCAGGCATGGCATTTTCACACTTGCTACAAATCATTTATCTCATCCTCTGAAGCAATATCTAATGATGAAACTCGGATGTTGATTTAAGGATTTCCTTTTTAAAATTCTCCCATTCTTCCTTTATATTTTCTACCTTATCTTTTTTACTCAGACCTCTTGCGATGCCGTCCTCAAAAATCTTCTGTACAGTCTGTTCCTCAAGTTTCTCTAAATTCCACTAATTCAACTGACACCTTTTCCTCAGGTTTTTAAATCCTAATTACATTTCATTATCACTAAATTGTGGTCGCTATCAATGTTTATTCCTGGATATCCTTTGTAGTTGAGTTGATTTCAAAATCTTTGCTTAACCATTAGATAATCTATCTGATACCTTGTAGTATCATCCAGCTTTTTCCACTTGTATATTCTTCTATTGTGATTTTTAAACTGGGTTTTGACAATTATTAAATTATACTTTGTGCAAAACCCCCTCTTTCTTTTCTTTTGCCCAGCTTGTATTCATCCATAATATTTCCTTCCTTGCCTTTTCCGATGCTTGCATTCCAATCTCCAACTATTATTAGATTTTCATCCTCTTTTATGTGTTAAATTGCTTCGCCATTTTTTTGTATTCACACTATTCTTCATCATCATCATCTTCATGGGCACTTGTAGGCATATAGCCGTTAATAATCTTTGTCAGCATAGGTTTGATTTTATCCTCATTACAATGGTTCTATCACTATGCTTTTTGAAATACTCTACTCTATTCCCTGTCTTCTTGTTCATTATGAAATCGATTCCTGCCTGCCTTTTATTTGATGCTGAATTAATTATTCTAAAATCATCTGACCAAAAGTCGTTTTTCTCTTCCCACCTAACCTCGCTAATTCCTACATCAACATTTAACCTATCCATTTCCCTCGTTAAATTTTCTAACCTACCAACCTTTTTTAGCTAACTTTACACACTCCGACTCGTGGAATGTTATTTTTTAATTTTCTGGTGACCCTTTCCTTGCAGTCCCCAACCAGAGCTCTGAATAGGGAACTAGTTTACCTCCAGGATATTTTACCAAGAAAGGCAGTTCCATCTTTGTTTCATGAAAATGCAAAGAGCTACATTTTCTTGGAAAAAGACAGCTATAGGTTTCCATTGCTTTCAGATGCACAGTGCTCAGAAGATGAGTGATATTGATATGGCTGTTTAAGTCTTCCTGACCTATGTCCTTAACAGTTACTGAAAGAGCTGCTGCCCTCTTTCAGGAATCATTCCTTTGGCTCTCAACAGCTACCATTTCGATACGGTTGCACTTTCAGTCCAGCTGTATTATTAAGCAGTCAAGCCTCCTCACCATCAAAAGGTCTCATGATTGATAGAGGGGTGAAATTCATGCATGTTATGTTTTATAAAATTAAATCTAAGAAATATTTGCTTTCTAAAAATATGGAATTATACTTCATTATACTATTCTACAATTGTTGATCTCTGTACAAAGTATCAATATGTCTCCTTTTCATCCGAAAGGTTTGGGCTTTGAATTCTAGCAAACTTTGCAATTCTGTTCAGTAATAATAATCCTTCTCTTGACATAAAAAAGTAGAAAGCTGAAATTGGGTGTCAGCCTATAGCTAATGTAATAACATAGTATACTTTGTAAAACATGGTAAATCAGTTTTTTTTTTTAAATTGAAATGAAATTTTGTCATCTGATTACGTATTTTCTTCACTAGTTGGTACTGCATTTCTTTTTTGTAAAATGCTATCTGTAGGTTTAGGTGTGTACCAACTAATATTTAGATTGGTTTACTGTGCTAAGTTCTTCAATATAATTATTATCTTACAAGGAATTGTGTAATGGTTAATGCAACGTGTATAAAAAATGTGAATGTTTGTATTACATGTGCATGATTAGGTAGTATCAAAGAAAGTATGAAATTTACAAGCCAAATAAATTAAAAAAAAAAAAACATGGTAACACAGATGAAATGTGTACTATGACTATTTATTGAAGGACTTTCTACCCGCTTCCAAAACAGTGCCATGAAGTCTTTGTTGAAGAAGTGGAATTAGAGCTCTAAAAAAATCTTTTTGTTTCCAAGAGTGTTTTTTCAGTTTTTTGACTAAGCAGTATAATCAAATTTATTAAATAGAGAAATAAAAAATAATACTTCAATAACTTACAAAGTAATAATATTTCAATGTTTTTCTGCATCTGTAAACCATACTGCATCTAAAAAGCAATGCTTTTCAGATGCTGAAAAGCATTGTTTTTTAAATAAAGTTTGGTTTTTGTATAATTGATAAAATTAATTTTTAAAAAATGATTAATATGACACTATAAATTTTACAGGGCGTTTATTCATTTTAACAGTTAGGTATGCTGCTTAGTTGAACTAAGATTTATGCAATAAAAAGAATGGATATGCACCTTTTTTTAATTTCTGTAATTTATCTTTCCTATTCAGCATCATTATGTGAATTCAGAGGTAAGCAATTCAAGACATTTGATAAGAAAATTCATTAAATATCCATCTCCATCAAACCAAACAATAATAATATCCTTTCATATAATTGTGGCTTAGGTTTAAGAGAAAGGGCCTTGTTTAGGTACTGTTGCAATTTTTAATAAATTGCTGAACTACTTAAAAAATTTTATCTGCTAATTTATTTAAAATACATTAAAAGTTTTTTATTTACAAAACAATATTTTTCTGTTGACACATTCATTTTTTATCTTATAATTTGTTTTTATATTTATCTTATGTTGATGTAATCTACGTATGTATTTTTATGTTACCGATCAGAATAATCTGATCAGATTTATTTATTTATATTTTGTACCAGAAAAATTTAGATATTATAGGAAGGGTCTTATAACAGGAAAACTGCTATACTTGATTTAGTGTGGATGTGTAAAGCAGTTTACTAATCCATCTAATAACATCCCCTGAAAGTATTGTAATTGCATACATTAACAACTGTGTAATTGAAATAGGTATAAAATAGATTTGCCAGAGTTAGAGAATGAGAGGAGGGGACTGACTATACATAATTTCACCTACTAGAATGAAACTTTTTTGGTGCAACCACTACACAGGGGTCCGTCCCCCCTGTGGGGGTTTGGGGATCTACTCAAATGAGTGATGGGAAGAATCTTGGTCCACAGTGTCTACTGCTGGTCTTAAAAGGCAACTAAAGGGCAGTTGCCCTTAAAGTCCATGGACAGTTGTCTATTGACAGTACCTCTCTTTACTTCTCTTTCTTCCTTTCTTGTTACTGTTCTCTTTTATGGCTGTTGTGATCTATTACGAACTGCAACTGTAACCCAAGGTGGAAACTATCCTGCCAGTGGGTGGATGTCCACATAAGAGTCTTGAACAATGTCCTTTGGGCACCTGGGTGAACCCAGTTGAATTTAGCTCTAGCTCTGTACTCAAGGGCTCTAGGTGGTCCTATCTTTCCACAGTATTCGTGGGACCAAAATTACTAGTTCTGTAAAATACTCATGATTGTTGGCGGTCCATCTGAAAAAAACCACCACTTGTAGTTTTGTAAAAAGGCCTGGACCAGCATTGTCTGACTAGAAAGACAGTTTTGAAGAAAATAATTTAAATGGTGACACATCTGTCAACAATATAAAAAAAATAGATTTATAATTCTTCAAAATATCAGGAAGGTGGCTCCCTTCATAAGGTCTCACCTTTCCTGATCAATAAAGTAGTAATGGGTTCAAGTGGTTCCCCAAAGAACATCAGGAAATTAAGAGACGAATCGATTCTGATAAAGATGTTTAGTGATGAACAGAATGGTTCTCTCTCACGTCTCGCCAATATGGGCTATATAAACATAAGTGTGGTATGCCACAAAATCTTGAGTACCAGCCAAGGAGTAATTTTTTGCTGGGACCTTCTGGAGATTGCTGATGAGCTTCATCCCCAAGGTGTTGTACAGGTGAAGCAAATAATGAAACATCAGAGTGGTATGTTTACTCCTTCACTTATATTAACTTCAACCTTGCCATACCACTGGAGAAAATAAAAGTAGGTTACCTATCAGTTCGATCATGACTATTCATCCCCCAACCCATAGCGATGTTTCTAATGTCAAGGATACGACCATTCCACAACATCTTGATTGAAAACTATAATACGTGTTCAATGTTCTAAAGGTTACAACGACACTAACTGCCAGCAGAAAGAAAAATGCGCTAAGTGTGGTGGATTATATTCAGCTGACACACCTTGTCCAACTTTCAAAGAAGAGAAGGTAATTCTCAAATTTTGTACTGAATAGAAGCTATTTTTTCTGGCCACATAAAGAGAATATTAAAGGATGCTGAACTCCTGGAACCTGATTAAACCAGACATCTCTTCTGCTATATCAAGGCAAGCTCTTGCTAATGCAGGTAATCAACAGTGAGATTCTGCAACGAGTTAAAAAAGCTTGTTCAGATATTATCAGATCAGGTTGCATCACTCACAGCCACTATTTCAGAGTTAACTAAGATGAACAAGAAGTCACTAGTTGTAGCTAGTGAAACACAGTTAATGGGATCTCTCAGAAAGTTCCTCTCCCCAAAGTTTTGCCTTTACAATCAGGTGTAACTAAAGCTGGTGCCATCTAATAAGTTGGTGTTAAGCCAATCTAATAAGCCATGTAATAAGCTCCCTGGAAATCTAAACAAATACTCCCTCAAGGTTATCTGCAACTTCCCATTTTTCAAAATCTCTCCCTTCATCACCTTGTATGCTGGAGGATATGGTTGAGGAACCTCCTGCCCCAGGGCATCTGATTTTATTAAAATGAAAAACTCTAAAAAGAAAAACTGTATTACCTACAACTAATTTTATTCCCATGTTTACAATGCTTGATAGGTTTCATACAGGATGAACTCATGGCAAATACATCTGAAGTTGATATTACAAAGTCAAAATTTAAAGAATTGTTGAGGACATTTTATTTATTTACTTTTTTTATGACAACTTTTCAAAGTATATTTATTACATGTTTGTTTAATTAATAACGTTTTTGCTCATTTATACAATAAACGTTATAAACTTCTCAATTCTTTTTATTACTATATTTATTTTGTACTCTCTTTCCCCTTGTTTTTATAGTTGGTTTTATAATTAATATCAAAATAGTTCCATTTTATTAATTCTATTCGAATAATTATTCTCCTTATAGTTCCTAGTATTCTTGCCCATAATCCAATGATAAAATATGAAGTTCCAATGTCTTTGTGGTTTATTGAGAATATTCATTTATTTATGAAGGCAATATAGGCTTTACCTAATGTTAATCTGATTAAAAAGAGAAAAAGAAAAATGCATAACTATTTAATGATATTTACATTGATTTTACACGTTTAGTTTTTTATGTAAAAAAAACCAAGTATGTTTTTTAAACAAGTTTCCTGTGTATTTTGAAATTTATTTTGTAAATGCATGATAAGATAAAAAATTAAATTCAATTTACAAAACTGGGCCTTCCTTTTTTTAGAAAATTCCTAATCAATCAGAGTTTTACAAGTCATTTTATAATATATACTATATTTACTTTTATAATATATATATATATACTGTAGTAATAAAAATAAAGTTTAGGTAAAAATCTTTTTTAATTAGTTACTGTAAAACATTTAATACATTTTTTATAACATTTTCTCAGCAATAAATTTACAGAGTT
The DNA here is from genome assembly GCF_047948215.1 of Lycorma delicatula. NCBI lineage: Eukaryota > Metazoa > Arthropoda > Insecta > Hemiptera > Fulgoridae > Lycorma > Lycorma delicatula. The sequence goes on along the minus strand of NC_134455.1, from coordinate 151,992,783 downwards.
GTGATAACAAAACGATTGATGTTATAAAAAAAGAAAACTCAAATATGGAGGAAAAATGTACTAATGATATTAATAAATATAAATATAATGAAATAATAGAAAAATCATTCGAAAATAATTTAAAATTTTATTGTTCCGACAATGAAATATCAGATTGTTTTGATGAATTAAGCAATCAATATTTAAATTTTTTACCAGGATATGACTTAGAAGAATTTAATAATGAACATAACACTTTTATTGATGATATTATTTCAAATGATAATTTATATTATCCGACTTTAGAAGACAATGAAAATAATAACCTAGAAAATAACATAATATTATCATCATTACAAAACGAAACAATTTTAAATTGAATGAGAAAAAATAAAAATTTTGGTGAAAAATTAAGATTACCCTTGAATAGATTTAATAAAAATTTGCTTAATGAACAAGGAATTAAAAAAAAATTCAAACAGAAAATGAAACAAAGCATATTACCAGGAGAAAATGGAAACTTAAAATGACACCTACTCGGTAAGCAGAAAAAATAAATTTTATCATTTTAAATTCAGTTTATCTAAAAATTCACTAATAAAAATGATGAATCTACTACAGTAAGATTTTAAATTATATAATTTTATAATTAATAATTTATAATACTTTTCTCTCCCTCTCTCTGAGTATATAAATAAATAAATGTTTGGTAAATTGGATGGTAAGCAATCACTTCAAAGCAGAGTTTTAAATCTAGTTTAAACAAAAAAACCATACCTTTCACTGGATTTATATAATAGATGTAAGACCTAATCAGAGATAACGGTTAACACCATTAGCTGATTTAAAGGTTGGTCGAAATTCTTATCTGAATTATAATTTTATATCTAATATGTAAATGCGAAAATTTGTAGCGGGTTCTGTCTGTTCGTTTGCAATAGCATCAACGCGAGAACCAATCGACCGATTGTTTTCAAATTTTCTGGATACATTAGTGTTATCCCAGGAAAAATTTTAAGCCATCGGTCGAGGTCCTAGCTCCCTTGAGGGTGAAGTTATGATTTTTTTTTAAGGACCTTATACCTAAAATGGTATTTTTAATACAGTTTTTGAGTTCGTTTTTCGAAATACTAGTCTAAGCGTTTTACAACATATATGATTTTCATCTCTCAACATTGACCCCTTCCCGAGATGTAGGGTATTCTATGGTGATGGAAAGGAGGAACCAAAAGAGTTCATCTACAGCAGAAGCGTATCAGAGCGTCTATGTCAAGAACAAGGTAAAACTTGGTGGAAGAGAGCTTTCGCTTATCACTGTTATTCTCAAAACCGTGAGGATAACGATCACAGCGGGGGGTTCAGGGGGCTGAGCCCCTTGTGTAGACGAGAAGGCTAGTAGTTTATAATATTAATGCGTAAATAAATAAATGTTTACAATTAAGAAGAAAATAATAACGAAAATGAATCGCTTTTAAAATATTTTTATTGATTTTTTTTGTTTAATTTGATTTTTATGGATTATTATAGTACGTAAAACTGTAATTTTAATTTCGGCAGTGGCATACGGCATCCTTACATCGGCCTCCTTTTTTTCCTAAAACTATGCAATGAGCAGCGCATGCTGCATGATTTGGTGTGACCCATTTTGATTGAAAACTTAGAAGATCACAGGTAGCTCTGCGAATTCGAGAATGCACATTTTCCAGCGGTTCATACTCAGCAAATTCTGTAAAATACAAACATATTTTATCATCGATTACAAAATAATAAATAAATAAATAAGTTTATATTAAATCAGATACAGTAGGACATCGATAATCCAGATTAACTTCTACCAGGTTTTAAATGGATAGTCTGATATTTTTAATGTTTTATCTCTTATGTATTTGATATGTACTTATATTATTATTATTTAATGGATACTGCGCGGTATCTGAAATACTAAAATAAGAAAATTGACTTTATCTTATTTACAGAAAATAGGCGTTCTACAGTTATAAAACATTACAAATTTTATTAAAGTCTTAGATATCCGTAAAAGTTAATAAAAAAGATTGTTAAAATTAGATATTTTAATAAAATATAAAGTGATTATTTTATTAAGATCTGAAGGATAATTATAGTCGATGATTGTAAAATGTTTATTTGACCGAAGCATAAAAAAAGCTTAAATCAGTAAAAGATTTATAGCTGTCGCAATGAATCCTGAAGCTTGGATTACGACGGCTAGTCCAAGGTAACAGTTACCTTGTTACCAGTAACAGATACCTGTTATCCAAACTGTGAAAGCATTCAGTTTAGTTTTCACGCACAGAAACAAATTGCTTTCTTAAAAATATAACTTATTATTTTATTTTACCAGATGGTGTTATAGATTAATTTTAAATATTTCTGATTCTGCTGTTTATACTTGTAAATGATTAAGTATTTTGCCATAAAAAAAAATTTACGGTATATTTTTAAATATATAATTATCATTATCGTGATTTTATTTATTGCAAAAATAAATACGGACAAACCTCAAGTATTTTAACTCAGGAAATGAGAGTCATCTTTCTTACAATCATATATCAAGAAACGATATAGCTATGTTGTTTGCTGTGTGTTCGTAGCTTTCAAGTACAGCCAGGCCAATATAAAAAATAAATAATCGCCTGTAAGTTGGCGTTATTGAATGCTTGATTATAATCCAATTAACTAATTGTTCTGTATTTGTTGGTCATGTAACTGCATATGTACAAATTCCGTTTCATTTTATTCGAGTCTTGATTGAGAAAAATAATCACGTTTTATAATCGGTTCTGTATTTTTAGTGTTTTATAATTATGAGTGAACTTAATTCTCTCGAAAAAAAACAGCAGGCCCGGGAAATAATAAATAGTATTTATAAGTCTGTGAAAGGAGAAGGTGATCTATTTCGAAAGTCGGAAAAAGAAGATAAACCCCTGGATTCACATTAAAGAATGTGAAGAAAAAACAGCTTGCTGTGTGTGGGATGTCGTGATCTCTAGTCCAAAGAGTGAGAAAATAGAAAAAGCGGTTGTTAGAATAATTAGTGAAAATCCGGTGGAGACTTCTTTTTCTACTTAATAAAATACAAACCCCCTCTCGTAAAATTCCTGCAACGGGACTAGATGACAAGTGTGTGCCGAGACGGGCTAAAAACGAATTTCAAGAAATTCATAAAAAACAATAAGGATAAAAACAAGGTAAAACAATAAGGATTGTGAAAAAGATAAAGTTAGCGCTTAAAGATGCCATTGGTTATAAAGCAAAAAAGTCGAGTATGCGAAAACAAATAAAAGAATTGGGCTTTAGGTGGAGAAAAACCGAAAATAACAGGAAGGTTCTCACAGAGTGATATAAGATTTAAGCGTATCCAATATCTGCCGTAAAAAAATTTAGAACCGAAAGTAGGCCAACAGTGTAACATTATCTTCTCGCACTACGTAAAAATAAATCTTTGTGTAGTGACTCAGGTGACGGGCTGATAGTTCCTATTTGAAAAGGCAATAGACATAGTATATAGTGGATGCCGGAGGAGAAATGGGTTATTATTCCGTACGCCTTACTAACTTGGCAAGCAAATTAAAAAGTGGCGATTACAGAGGTTAAACGAGGGGAAAATTACTTAAAATGAAGATAAGAGATGTTAATTCCAAACCTTCCCGATAATTCTTTGGTAATTTCTAATAAGACATCCTATCACAATGCCGTTTTAGAAAAATCACCAATTTTTAATTCAAGAAAAAAATATATGATAAAGTGGTTGCAGAAGCAATTTTGTTCTTCATTTTTTCTTGATGCTGAAACCACAATTATACAAATTTGTAAAAGCAAATAGGGAATAGTCAACTGTCTATCTGACGAACATTTACAAAAGAAAGGGCATGACTTAGACTACCTCCATACCACCCAGATTTAAATCCTATCGAGGTGGTTTCATTTGAAGTTAAAGGATACGTTTTTTTTATCTTCAGTCATTTGACTGGTTAGACGCAGCTCTCCAAGATTCCCTATCTAATTCCAATCGTTTTTTTCGGTATACCCCCTACAGCCTACATCCCTAACAATTTGTTTTACATATCCAAACTTGCCTTTCTGCACAGTTTTTTTCCCTTTTCCTCCAATATCAAAGCGACTATTCCAGGATGCCTTCAGATATGGCCTGTAAGTTTGTCTCTTCTTTTAGCTATATTTTTTCAAATGCTTCTTTCTTCGTCAATTTGCCCGAAACACCTCTTCATTTGTCAACACCACATTTCAAAAGCTTGTAATCTTTTCAGGTAATCCGATCGTCCAAGTTTCACTTCCATATAAAGCAACGCTTCAAACATAAACTTTCAAAAATGCTTTCTTGATGTTTAAATGAATATTTAATGTAAGCAAATTATATTTCTGACTGAAAGAATACGTAGCAAGTCATAACGTAACTTTTAATGTCAAAAGATGTTCAAAGGCCATGTGAAAATAAAGTGTCCGAAAATATTAAATTTTTCTTTGATTTATTCAACTTATCTTACACAATTTTGTTAAAAATTAAATTCTCTACAAGCTTGTTTAAAAGTTTTATGTATTTATTACCCATTTAACAAAGTTATTGTACGTTAAACACAAAAAGCAGGGGTTTTTATCCCACTTTATTGGTTTTCACTCCAGATTTCTCAAAAACTACTGATATACGGTTCTGGAACCTATTTTATTCGATTTTTCAGGTCAAAAATCATAAGAAATCACTAATTCTCCGTTAATTAAGTCCTAAAAATTGCAGTACGATCTCATTTCACCGGGGTAGCTGAAATCCGAGAGAAATAACTTCCAGTAACCGTAACTCACAAACGAAGCATTTTGGGAAATATGTTATATGAACTTTTTCCATTTTTCTCACGATTATAATAGGTTACGAAAGTCCCGGTAGAACTTCGTGGTACATTCTGTATATATATATAAAATACAAATAAATAAATATATAATTATATACATAAATAATTAAATCAAATTAAATTTAAAAATGTAAATTTGTCATAATTTTGTCATAATTTGTCATAATTTTGTCATAATTTTTCAAAATATTACGTTGAGGTGATTAAACTAAAAAAAAAAAAGTGTTCTGCGATCCGGTACTAACATCAAAATATATCTTACGACGGCCCATTCGCTGTTAGGTAATGAAGCAAATATACTAAAACATTGATTCCCTAACTGTGCGCCGCGGCGCCCCGGGGAGCCGCATCCTTTTCACAGGTGCACCGTGAAGTATTGTAAACGCTTCATAATTAATTGAACCAAGACATTTATGATTATTAATATAATGTTAATGAAGTAAAAAAATAATGACGATACACAAGTTTTATTTATTTTTATCTCTTACTTACGAGTAGTCATACTTTTACTTAGGGTGGGGCGCCATGGAAAAATTTTAATTGAAAAAGGGCGCCGCAACTCGGAAAATTTGGGAATCACTGTACTAAAAGGATAGTAAAATGATTCGAATTGCGGCTGTCGCTGCCGTGGTACCAAGCAACAACATTGTTGTGTCGCCTGTATGCGTTTCAGTCATTCATTTCAGTAGAAAAGTCTAAACCCACCGGGTTGGTCTACTGGTGAACGCGTCTTCTCAGATCGGCTGATTTGGAAGTCGAGAGTAAAATTTAAGTCCTAGTAAAATCAGTTATTTTTACACGGATTTGAATACTAGATCGTGGATACCGGTGTTCTTTGGTGGTTGGGGTTCAATTAACCACACATCTCAGGAACGGTCAACCTGAGATTGTACAAGACTACACTTCATTTACACTCATATACATCATACTCATTCATCCCCTGAATTATTATCTGAAAGGTAATTACCGGAGGCTAAAAAGGAAAAAGAAGAAGTAGAAAAGTCTATATTAAGAACAAGATTATTTATATTATCAAAGACCTTAGTAATTAATAACCCATCAACTGAATAAAATTAATTTACCCATACGTTTGTTAAATGAATTTATAAGATTAACAACGGTCAAGTAATACATTGAGAAGAAAGAAAACCCGCATTCAAAGTGATTCTATGCGTTTTGTAACATATACGATTTTCTACCCTGGCCCCTTCCCAGGATATAGGGTATTTTAGGGTAATGGAAAGGGGAACCAAAAGGGATATATTTGTCTACAGCAGGAGTGTATCAGAGCTTCTGTGTTAAGAATGAGGGAAACGTCGCAGGGAATAGTGTTATAGTTATAAACCATAGTTTTTTTGTAAATATTAAATCGCGTAAATTACATTTATATAAAAAAAAAGGATAATCATAGTATTAAAAGCGAGTTATGAACTCTACATCAATTAAAATATAAATCAATAGTATTAAAATGTATTTAGCTGGTCGACGGCAAATTTATTTTGTCGCAGCAATAACAAAATAAACTTATTTCGTAACAAACAAATGTGAGTACTCCCCATAATTCTTAATAATATAGTGATGTGTCGGAAAATATCAAACAGCCTGACTGAACTGTTCTTTCTCAGAATAAACGAACTGTTGTTTCACTTCGGTAAAAACTATGTTTACCGCCCAGTAGTAATACTGCACATCACAGATGTTGATCGCCAAACAGAGCTGTCAGCTCATACTAAGGAACGTTAATTTAACGAAACCAGACAACACCTTTCAAAGGTAATTTGCCCATCAATCAAACTGTTGTTTTATCGATATTAAATATGCTGTAAACTAACTGCTAAGATCGAAAAATTTCAAAAATAAAATAAATCTTATGAAAATTCTGTTATATTAAAGTGCAGAATAAAAGGGTCACAAAACTGTCAAATCTTATGATAAAACGATAATATTGTATTCGCTGGCGTTAACCGAACATTCTGTAGCCAATGCGTTGAAAAAAATATTAAAATAAAATTTGCTCTTAAAAACAAAAAACAAGTTTAGGATTATAATGGAAAAATGAGTTGCAGACATTAAAAAGATTTCAAATTAATAATTCAATCTGTTTTTTCCAACAGTTTGAACACACACTTGTTTTTTCCACGAACAGGTCATTTTCGTTTGACAGAAAAAACCTCTACAATAATAATATGCGTTACTGTTTTCAACGAATCCAAGTTCAAATGTCTGGGTAACAAACTAATAAATGCGACTTCGTACGTTTGCGGATGTCTTATAGGGTGTTATTTTTGAGTCGGGAAAAATATTTACAGGTTTCAGTTTTTTCTTGTGTCTTAAGTGTGTTTGTGTTTTTGGGTGCGCCGTCATGCGTGTAAGTAAAAAAAATAACTTAGTCTCGATTTAACAGTTCCTGTAAATATAAAAATTTAAACTATGTGTAATAGAAATATGTATTAAACGATAAATATTACAACATTCATTGTTAATGGTGTTTTTAAAAATATTAAGTAATTCGGTCTAATAGGTGAACTATTATGTTGCTATTATTTAATTTTGTATCTTTATGACTGAATTTTGTTTTTTTTAATGTCAGAATCTGAATCCGAAACCTCAAAAACAAAAAAAGGTTGTAGCCTACATTAAATTCATCTTTTGGAGTGAATATTTTTAGGATAAATTTTATTTATAAAAGTAACACTTCTATTATTAATAAATCACAAAGATGTTGATTTTTTATGGGTTTACGATAAAGACTTCGAATCTACACAAACATTTCTATTTTACTTTCGCAATTTTCTACAGAAAGATGCTTCTTTTTTTAAGAACTGCCTTACTGTTCAATTTCTTTTGTAAACTTGTGAAAAAATCATTTTTGATACTGCTACCGGATGGAAATTTTTTGAAAGGTTCGACATTTCTAATATTTAAACAAAATGACCTGCAATTTGATGAAAGTCAAGATCAAGTTAATATTTCATATTAAGCCAAGATAGAGTAAATCTTTTTAGAGTAGTGCCATATTTTAACATATGTATACTGCATACCGTTCTATAAAATGTTATTGAAGTTCTTGAGACCGTAAATAGAGTTTACAAAAAAAAAAAAACTGCAAAAATCATGTTTCTTGCTTTTTCTTCGAGATCGTAGTCATATTTATTGTTGTTTCAATAAGTTCTTTATAACCTAATGTGAAAAAAGTTTGGTTTGTAGACGTTGCATATTTTATGATTTAAGATTTTAAAGTTTTAATATTGACTTAAGTCTTAAGTTCAGGTGCAGTTTTTCAATTTCCAGACAGTAGTTTCTACAGTAGATTGGATTATGCCTACAAAATATTAGATAAAATTTATACATATAATTCTGTACAATTTAAGTAACCGACCATTAGATTCTTATTTTATAATTATTGGGTAAATGATGACCGATTTAAGTTTTTGTTCTAAAAATGTCTGATAACGCGTTTTGTTCGTAAACCGAAAAGTAAAGACTACTGCAGCAGAAACACGTCGCATTTCTTCAATCGTTAAATCACGAAAATGTATTGCTTCTGGATTATTTGTTTTCATAAGTGAACTCCGAGTAACAATATACGTTATTATGTTATTAATCAAATTTAACGGAAAAAAGAATAAAATAGATCGTGAGTTTAGTAAAAATAAATATTCATATATCGGATAATGGTGGTTCAAATAACTGAAAACTGAAGAGCTTATTATACGTAAATTGAAATGAAAACAATGAAAACTGATAAACTTTATTTTAGCTTAATATATAATATTCGTAATTTAAAAATTACATACCTTGTTCATCGAACTCATCTGGTGCTGGATATGCCCTTGATGATTGTAACAATATAATAAACATTAATAATGCAACTGAAAAAGCAGACAATACGTTGAATTTCATTTTTATTTTATACTACTGTACGAAATTTGTCAAATTCAAAAAATAGAGAGTATTACGGTATTGTGTATAGGCTACGATTTTAAGTGATGAACGTTTCGATGGCGAATAATGTTTGTTCATATTTCTGAATAGATTTATATAAGTCAATTGAAACATTATTGTAAATCCCAAGTAAAATACGAAGAATTTTATGTTGTATACATCTCTACCTTTTCAAAGGAGTAGTAAATTACAGTACTAGAAGAAATTTAATGGGGAATAACTGATGTTTAATTCATAAGAGAAAACGAATATAACTGGTTATAGACGACCGCAGGTCTTTGATACTGGAAGATTGATTTACTGTAATTTACAGGAGCATCACCGTAATTGTAATTATGAATATATAATTTATAAATAATGATATTGAACAATCGCATTTATAATATTGAGAACAGAATTTATAACCCTATTTTTATATTTCTCGAAATTTCATGACTTGTGTACAAAAGAAAAAATAGTTTTTTTAGCACGTCTACCTTATTCCCTAGTTTAACTCGACAGTTACAGTAAACAGTATGCTATAACTGATGAGAAAGTAACACAATAACTGCTTTAAAAAGTATTTGTTAAGTTTTAAGCACATTTTCACGATAGAAAATTTCGCTTACATATCAAGTAATTTCCCTCTTCTACTAATTTAATCTCCTTTTTTTTATAATAAATTGCTTATTATTTTTTTTTTTACTTATATATAAAATGTTTGTGTATTTTTAACAGTCTTAAAAAAATCATTTTTCTCAAACGCATTTCGACAATTTTTTTATAGTAATATTCTCGTGATGATCCCGCAGTAAGTTTCTTCCAAATAATTTAAGTGGAAACTTTTCTTTTTTTAAATTAAAAAGAAAATTGACAATTTTGAAATAAAATACTTTAAAAAAAATCCCTTCCGGCACGCAGAAAGGCAGAAGAAAGACAGAAAGGTAGATTTCACCGGTGCTAAATAGGGGATAAAAAAGTTTCCACCTTTAAGTTAAGAAAAACTTCAAATTTATTCAATACGTCAATGGTTGCATGTGAAAAAAAGATTCACATGTTTAGAATATGACAAGCCCCATCTTCTTACAATTCCAGCAACATTTTGGTCATCCTTGGCCGTAAGGGTTGATCATGTCAAAAATTGTTTCAGACAAAAGTTTTAGATAATGTTTAGAAGACTAACGACCACTTCACTTAGATAAGTTTTAGGCTCTTATCCAAAGAACAGTAGAAACTTTAAACGAATTCGATATTTTACTTAATGAGAAAGTTATAGCAATATTTTGTTTTTTCAAAAAAGCCGCCCCATGGTCCGATTTTGGCCGTTAACGAACTGGAATGAGATTTTGGGACAAGTTATTTTTAAGGAACAATTTGAAAGTGGTTGGCGCAAAATTACGGCAGTTATCGTGTCCAAAAGAAAGTGAAATATATATATATATATATATATATATATTATATATAAATGCATATAAAAACGTTTGAACTGACGGTGGTTTTGGAGTCTGGGGGATGTGAAACACGAAGATATGTCGAAATTTTCCGGAAGTCGAACATGGTTCCCATTACAATAGATGGTTTTTTTTATGAAATCTACCTAATAATAGAATTGATTTAAAACATCGCTCTAAAAATAAGTAATAATCCTTTTTCAATTATTTTTTAAATTCGAATTATTGTAGTGTGCACCATGGTAAGGGTTAGTAAGTTGTTTGTTTTTAATTTGGCGTCGATTTCAGAAGTGGAAATTTTAAAGAACTAAAAATTTATTTTTTACTTTTTGTAACGGATTTTTAATTTTTTAAAATTAATGTCCTAGTATTAATATATTTCTTTCTTTCACATTTTTCTAATCTTGTTTATTATACAATCTTAATTAACAGAATTATTTTACACTTTTTATTATTGCAATTTAAACTTCTGGATAAAATTAAGTACGTGTAATGTAATTTTCACGAGTAGTACGAATATGAGGTTCACAAAGCAATAGGATTGCAGTTTTTTGGCCACGCGACACAGGCCCCCGCTTCTCTTCACTCTTGGATATCCCTTTTACCCTGTGAGAAATTCCCTAATGTTAAGTTGCAAACTTGTTTCTTGTTAATCATTATATTCTAATGTTATAAATATTTCAAAGGTTGGTAGAAATGGACCAGTTGTTATAGTCTTCTTGAAGCCACCATGTTGTGACATCACAGGTAGGCGCTATAATTTAAATAAATAATATTTAGTGTGTAAAAGAATATCTGGTCTATGTACGTCTCGTACCTCGTCACCCGGTAAACTGATCATCAGGTCTCAAATCTGGTGTGTTATAAATAATTAAATAAAAAATATATAAATAAAACAAAATCTTATGTGGACACCACATGACTTACTTTAAAATGAAAAGTTTATAAAATTTTATTTCATTAATAACTTCTGATATTTTTAATTTTTTTTTATTGCTATTATTGAATTATTATTTATTGTAAAGTTTTTTTTTATAATTAGAGGTTAGTAATTATTAATAAATCTATATATTTAAATTAAAAAAAGAGATGAAGTCGGATTCGAACTGATGTGCTTTCCCCTTGTAAGATCTAAATATTTCAATTAGAATTTTATTTGGCTATAACTCTGGAATCAATGAAAATAAATAAGTACCACTTATGATATTACTGCCGTTAAGAAAAAGTCCAAAATCCGATGATTTTAGGTTTTGGGCTTTTGTTCCAGTCGATTGCAATCAAAAGGGGAGGTGCACAACTAGATGTTACAACAGTCCTAAATCCAAAATTTCAATATCCTACGGATAATCATTTTTGAGTTATGCGAGATACGTTCGTAACAGACGTCACGCTGAAATAAGTCAAAATGGATTCAGAGATGGTCATAATGGATATTTCCGTTGAAATCTGAAAACCGAAATTTTTCGCGATCACAATACTTACTTTACTTTGTACAAGGAAGTAAAAATAGATTAACAGAAAATTAAACAAAAATAATTTAATTATTAAATAACTAAATTAAACCAAATAAAAATTAAATAAATAAAATTAACAGAAAATTGAACAGAAATAATTCAGTAATTAAATAACTAAAGTAAAAAAAAAAAAAAAAAAAAAAAAAAAAAATACTAATGTAATAAAATATTAGAAAAAACATGAAATAGATTTTAAAAAAATCACATGCACACTTTACATCAGTGCACATGCACACACTGACGCCATAATAATAATGTCAAAGATCGACTGAGAAAGAATGACAAGAGTTGTGTAATAAGAAACCTCTCCTCAACATCTTCAGAGCGGGTTTGCATGAACTGACCAGCGTAAGGTATTTTTCTTATTGTACCACAAAAAATAAATAAAAAAAATTAATTAAATACAGAAAAAAATTGCTAGTACACACCGTATGACTCATAAAAATTTATTATAATCAACACAGGATGTCTTATATCCGCTTCAATCATATATTAAATAAAAAAATAAATTATATTAAATGTAAAAAATATGTACTTAAAACGTTTTGTGTATGCTCGGGCTTACATGCGACATGCCCATACTATTGGCACTCTGTCATCAGATGTTTGATTGTCAAGAAAACAAGAGTCGTGCAATGAGAGGTCTTTTCCCACATCTGCGTGGGGTTGCATCACCCGACCAGCTTCTGGTATATACTTATTGAACCGAATGAAACCAGTTATTTCCTCGATTTATAACGGAGTAACTGCGAGTCGTGAGCTGTTTATCATACTTGTTCTTGATTTATATGAGATTGCTACGTCTTGAGTGTTTAGATGATAATTAACCTTCTGATAATAATTATAAGATAACACACCCTAATCCCCAATTCCTTCTAATGAATGGATTTGAGAAAAATGCATTTTTTTCAAATAATTATTTGTGATTCATTGATCAAACTTGTACTGAGCAGATGTGTCCTTTCCTTTGGCACGTCGAGAAAACAGGAAATCATTCAGAGTGAGGAATCTTGTACAGCTTGGTATTTTAGTTATGTACAGGCTGTCTCAAACTATGTTCAAAAAGAGAAGGAACGCGTATCGGGTAAAGAACTAACCAAATTGGTAGAAGCCTTGTTAGAACAAGTAAAATTCCTCACGGCTGGTATTACAGCATTGAGTACTGGCAAGAAGGTGACTTCTGCTAGAAAAACTGATGATAGTTTATCTAAATCTACTTCAGTCATTACACCACCACATCGAGTTCCAACAATCAAGATCCATGTGAACGGATCTACTAAAACATTATCGCCTGATAAGGCTTCTCCGTCCTCGCAGGCTTCCAAGTCCCCTCCACAATCTCGAGGTTTTTACGAGGATATAATGATGGATGAAGTGCCCGAAAAAGCAAAGCACTTCTTCTTAAAGGTCATAAAATCCAAAAAGGAAACCGGACAGTATTTGATAATTAATCTGCACGCAGAGTTTTTATTTATAAAAGGAAAAAATTATTCCTATGGCTACAAATATTATTCAATAGAATGTGCGGTCTTCGTTCTCGCCGTGAGGATATTGAAATCCTAATAAAAGGAAGAAGATTTTTAATACTGTGTCTGCAGGAGACTCACCTCCGTCCACAGGAGAATGTATCCTTTCGCGGTTACGTCTGCAAAAGATACGACCATCAAACTAAGGGCAGAGGGCATGAAGGTATGGCTGTTTTCTTGAAGAAAATCGTATTAGCTGCATGTATTCCGCAAGTGACAAAGATTTCTGCAGTCTCAGAAAAGATATTGGTGCCATTTAAAATTAATATCTGCAACTTATACCTTCCTCCAGATTCCGATATCCGTGAGAATGATCTGCCCAGTCTGTTTTCACAAATTCCTTTGTCCTGCTTAGTAATAGCTGATTTCAATGTCCATCACTACTCATAGGGCTCATCATCACGTTCTTCCCGAGGCACTATACTTATAGATCGACTGAGGTAGAACTTATTGAACGATTGGTCGTATACGTTTGCCATCTTCATCAGGTACATTTTCGTGCATCGATCTGTCCTTATGTTCAGCAACCCTCCCCACGTCTTACCTCACGGAAGCGATCACAGACTGGTTGTCATCTCCGTCGGTAATATTGATGTGGCTCAGTCAGCTATGCAGATGGGTGATTTGGAAAGCAGACTGGATGGACACAAGGATTCCTTTGGCCAGTTCGACAATAGTGATTGTCGTACCACCAACTTTATACACCTGACACTCGAGAGCGCAAATGAATTTAACACTTTAACATCGCCAAGGAGGCCTGCTGTCCTTGATGGATGAAGACTGCAGGCAAGCACTAAGGGATCGGCGCAGGGCTTTATGTAATTTCAATCAAAGACCTACTACTGAATTGCTCTGCGCATTCCACAAAGCGAGGGCTGTTTTCCGTAGAGTGTTTTGGTGTGCTAAACGGAAATCATGACTGAATTACGCCGATACCACTTCTTGGACAATTCCATCATCGGTTGTTTGGAGAAAAACGATTGGGCATGTGTGGATTGGTATAGTCACCGAAGCTGATTGGACTGGAAAATAGTGGAATTCACGTTACCGCGCCAGTTGATGTTATAAACATATTTGGAAGGTCGTTTAGGGCAGTTTCACTTGCATCATTATACTGTCTTGAGTTTGAGATATAAGTTGCAGGTAGAAAATATCCCGTTCATGACTGGAGACTCGCAAAGTGAACATACTATGCCTTGAATAATTCTCATGACACGTTCTCCGGAAAGTGTTACGAATTTGATATCATTTCATCAATTTGAAAGTACTGAATTTGATATCATTTCTCCGGAAATGATATCAAATTCAGTATGTATCACACCTCCCAGATACAGCATTACGACATCTTTTGTGTATCTATAAGAGAATATTCTCTGACCAGATGTTTCCAGATTCTTGGTCAGAAGCATTGGTAATCCCCATACTGAAATGGCTGGTAAAGATAAATAATGTCCTACAAGTTATCATCCTACCTCCTTGACTTTGAACTTTGCACAGTACCCTATGCAAGGTTCTGGAACGAATTATACCTCGAGAGAAATTCTCTGGTTATCCCCGTACAATGCGGTTTCCGCCAAGGTTCTTCGAACCACATGTTCTTCGATCATGTGGTTGCTCTTGAATCTGTTATTCAAAACGCTTTCTTACTTCGCCAACGCCTCGTTGCCTTATTTTTCGATACGCAAAAGGCGTAAATCACGGATTGGAGGAGATGAATCCTAAATAAACTGCATGAATAGGGTATATAAAGGAATTTCTTGCATTTATCAGGGATTTCCTCAGTAGTCGGTCATTTTGTGTTAGAACTGGAACGCAGTATCCGATAATTTTATACTAGAAAATGGAATACCATAGGGAATGTCCTAATTTTAATAAACTGCCGTAGCCATAAATATTTTAACAAACTGCGTTCGAAAACCCATTATGGGTTTATTATTTGTGGATGATTTTTCAATATATAACTAATTTGTATTTTTACTTCCTTGTACGAAGTTAAGGAAGTATTAATCGCGAAAAATTTCGGTTTTCAGATTTCAACGGAAATATTCATTTCGACCACCCCTTAATCCATTTTGACTAGTTTCGGCGTGACGTCTGTACGTACGTACATAATATGTATCTCGCATAATTCAAAACGATTAGCCGTAGAATATTGATATTTTGTATTTAGACTTGTTGTAACATCTAGTTGTGCACCTCCCCATTTGATTGCAATCGACTGGGCCAAAAATGTCTATACAATCAGACCTCTAAATAAAGTGGGATCTCAATTTTGAAACATTTGAATTTTGGACTTTTTCTTAACTGAAGTAATAAGCTTCGTTGAGAGCTTTTCAACAATAAGTGGTACTTATTTTCATTGGTTCCAGAGTTATAGACAAATATAATTTTAATTAATGAAATATTTGGATCTTACAAAAGGAAGGCATATCGGTTCGAATCCGACTTCATATACATATATTTTTTAAAATTTATTTATTTATATATATTGATGGTAAACCAATAACAAGCATGCGGGTTAGATTTCTTGGATTGTGGTTTGATCAACGACTAACATGGTAACACATTTAAAGAAGCTGAAGGTAAAATGTCTAAAAATACTTGACGTTCTTGAGTTCTATCCAATACTTGTTAGGGAGATGATCGTGTATGCACATTGCGCTTCTACTGAGCTCTGGTCCGTTCGCGGTTAGAGTATGGCTGCATGACTTATTCATCGGCATGGATTTCCGCTCCAAAGATTCTCGATGCAGTCCACCATTAATTAATCAGTCTGGCTAGTGGTGAGTTTCGTTTAAGCCCTGTGGTAAGTCTACTATTGAACAGTGGTGGTCATCCCTTTGGAGAGACAAAGCCAAATTATCTGTTTCAATATAGCTCACATTAAAGCGCAACCAAATCATCCTTCTTTTGATGTGGTGTTCTCCAACCCATATGTTAATCTACATCAGGAACATCCGAGAAAAGAGCTCAGCGCCTTCTCTTAACTGTAAATATACAATTATCACCAGTACCTTCTTTAACCTTTAACTCAACATTATTACCCCTTTGGTGTGGCCTTCTCTCATGAATTATTGCTTTAGTTTTGGTCAATATAAAAAAGACCAAATCCGGTTATCTTACGAAACAAGTTTTTTAATATTGTAAATAGCAAAAATCTAGATGTTGTAGTTTATACATACAGTTCCAGACACGATAATTTTGTTGTTTTTTGTGGTTGGCAATAGGACATACATGCTTGGTTCTTCCCAGTATCGCCATTGTTTTTGTCGCGGAGCTGTTTGCAATTAACAAGGCCTTAAATATACTTAGCCCAACATTCCGACATGTACTAGTCTGTTCAGATTCCACGAGTGCCTTGCAAGCCATTAATGAAATGTACTCTAGACACCCTGTTGTCTGTTTCACATAGTCTATCATCTTTGAAATGACTCAACGTAATAAAAGGGTGAGCTTCTGCTGGATCCCCAGTCATATTGAATTTCAGGCAATGAGCGTGCTAATCCTGTGGCAAAAATACTTTCTTCGCAGCCTTCTTTCACTAATCGGGTTGTTTCGAATGATGTTGTATGTTTTCTGAAAGTGTAGTTCATGATGAGGTGGCAGGATGAATGGAATGCTACCATCAACAATAAACTTCATCCTGTTAAGGATTAAGGATTAGCAAAGACAAATAGCTGATGAATGGAGGGATCAACACCTGCTGGGATGTTATTATAGAAATTTCTTTTCATATACTGTATAACCGGGTAACCAGTGCTGTTTCAACATTCTGGTCTCTTGATTTCAAAATTGAGAGTTCTAAGGTTAAGGCAGTTACTTTTGTACAGATCTGAATACTAGATTGTGGATACCAATGTTCTTTAGTGGTTAGGTCTTGTCCTTCAAATAGGTGTTATTTGAAAAAAAAATTCTTATTACAATAATTTATTACTGAATAGTATACTGTTTATAAATTGTGATCCACTGATTAAAATTTTAATCTATCTGCTTATGTAATCCATGAAAGGTCAGTGAATATGGCAGATATTGAATATCCCGTGCGGGTGAGTAATATCTGTCAGTTTGAATGGCAGAATGTGGATATCTGTAATGGCATCAGGAAGAAACTGATTAGATTTATCAGATTACTGTAACTGTGTGCTTACAATTCACCTACATCTGCTGACAGGTGAGATGAGAGAACAGTTCCACTATTGTTTGATAAACATGAAATGTGGGATGAACAGGCTTTCCCATCTTTTGTTCAGTCTCATCAATCACAAAAGTATTCGCAATTACTGTACCTGCATCCACTGTTTCAGCTTATCAGATCTACTTGCTAATAACAAAATATAGAAAACCAACTTTTCAAGTGTCAATATTACAGCACGCAGAGCGTATGGCCTCAATAAGCAGAGAGAATGCGTGATGAGATTAATGGACTACTCATCCACATTCCACGTTCTCTCTGTTGTGTACGCAGACTTTTCGATGGACACTGCTACCCCAAAACCAAACACCAACCTCACAAAGAATATGGCCGAACAGTGTATGTTTGGTAATTTTGATTGATAAGGGGGAGAAGATTTGTGTGTATTCCTGTAATATAACAAGCTACCAGTTTAGATGACAGAGTGGCAGAAAGAATGTTGTGTAATCTAATCTACTGGCATATGATAAACAAGAAGTAGTTTACTAGTTTCTCCAAACAGTTGTACTGTCTCTGTCACAGTTGATTTACTTATGGGTTTTTTGTTTTGAAATTTATTATTAAATAAATTAGATACCTCTTGTAAAGGCCGTAAAATGAGAAGTTAGTAACTTGCATTGTTAAGTGTAATACAAATTGCATTGTAAAGTTAAGCTAATTTACTTCTTTAAATTTATAATTTGATATTTTTTTAATTAAAAAAAAAAAAATATTGTATTTTAGGATTAAAACATTCAATTAAGTTTTAAAATTAAATACTGTGTTTAATAAAAGTAAATAGTATCAGTTAACCTAGCCATTTAATTTATAGTAGTGTTGCAAATTATTAGTAATTGTTTTATTATTACTAGTATTATTTATTACTGTGAAGGTTGTTATTATTAGTGCTTGGCCCATTAATAACAACATTAACTGGATTAATTGTGAAGGTAATATAAAATAAAATATTTTTATTTCGTAAAAAAATAAATATTTAGTATTTTTAATACAAAATCAATTTTTTTAATTTATTTTACAAGGCATTTTGCCTTATTTTATTACTACTGTGACTTTCATTTTTGCAACTTTGATTGCTTATGATTTGACGAGGAAGGAATTTATTGAGAAACAGTTTTCTTCAAAAATTTTACATTAAAATCAAGTATCAGATGTTTACCTTCCTGTTTAAAAAAAAATCTGATTCAATCTGGTAGATCTAAAATGGCAGACAAAATTTTCACATGAACCATAAGTTAATAATTTTTAACTATGTAGATTCTCACTTGTTTCAACCTCCTACTATAAATCAGTTTTGAAATAAGAAGCCATTTCCACAATTTAATATGACCTGGTATATGCATTTGAAAATAAGATGTTTATGCATTAAATTATGAGCTCTGGTCTCCATGACTGAGTAGTAGAATCTCTTTTTTCACCAATTGGGTTTGTCCTGCTCAGGCATGGAATTTTCACATGCACTGCACTGCAGAAAAAACAAATTAATTCATTGTAATACATTGGCAGCTGTTATAGGTGGCTAGCCAGAATAAAACTGAATACTATGGAGTTAGATTGTTGGTGGGTTCTCTCTCTTCCAAGTCAATTATAGATTTTTCTGAAAGTACCAAAGTCCAGAATTCAATGAAGGGAAAACTCTTATGTTTACTTCTCTGTTGTAGAGATGGGCAATGGTTGTATGGGCTAATGATTAGCAAAGACAATTAGCTGATGAATGGAGGGATCAACACCTGCTGGGATAAGGAGATCCCTTTCACCAAGCGCCAACAGCCTCAGGGGTGGATGATTGGGTGAAAACAGGGCACTCCTTTGCCCTTGGTGCTAGAAATGATGCCTAGAGGCAGACGAGCTTAGTGATCAATAACAAAGAACATGCAAGGTAACGAGAAACCAGCATATTAAAAATCTTAGGATATCCCATTCATCAGCAAATATAATGGAGTTTTCTTCAGTTAAATGTCCCACAGGTAAAATAATCCCATACTCCTTCAATCGGATCTCCAAAGGGGGAGAGCTAAAAAGGAATGCAATAAAAAAAGGCTGAGGGAAGAGATGAAGGTAGCAATGCGGAATGTCCAAACACTGTTCCAGATCGGAAACTTGTAAATGTTAAGCTGGAGATGGAGAGAATGGGAATTGATGCATGTGTAGCAGAGATGAGATGGCCCAATCCTGGAAATTTCTCTAGTGGAGACAATAGTATTATTTGGAAAGTAAAGAGGGCCAAGGTGGAGTAGGATTAATACTAATGAAGAATGTAGGATGAAACGTGAAAGATATGTGCAATATAACAAAAGACTGGTTGTAGTGAAAGTGGATACTGTACCAGTCAGCACAATTCTAGTGCAAGTTTATATGCCAACTTCAAGCCAGTCTGAGAAGAGGTAAAGAAAGTTTATGAGGATACTACATAGATTATAAAATGGGTGAAAGGTGACAAAAACCTGACATTACAGGAGATTGGAATGTGGTAGTGGGAGAGGGTACAGTAGGTGATGGAGTGGTCGGAAATTACGGCTTGGGAGTCAGAAATGTCAGAGGTGACTGATTGATTGAATTTTGTACAGAACACAAATTGACAATAGCAAATACAAGGTTGAATCACCACAAGAGAAGTCAGTATATATGGAAGATGCCAGGGGACACGGCTGTTTTCAAATCGATTTCATATTGGCAAAGAGGGATTCAAAAATAAAGTTCAGGGTTACAGAAGTTATCTTGGGGTAGATGTTGAAGTGACCACAGTGCAGTAATAATGAAATGCCACCTCAACCTTAAAAGGTTGTAGGAAAGTATCAGATAAGGAGCAGAATTTTTTAAACAATTTTTTCCAATCATAGTTAAGAAGTGCAATTTAATTATCTCTTTGAACATTCATTCAGTTTTCTATTAAAAATAAACAATATATAGGAAAAATGATATGCATATAATAGATTTTCATTCAGTTTTCTATTAAAAATAAACAATATATAGGAAAAATGATATGCATATAATAGATTTTAGAAGCAATACGTTGAAATTTCCAAGTATAGTTTTGTAGCAAATTTGTTGTAATTTTAAGAGCTATATAAATTATTAAACTGAAATATATATATATTTTATAAACGTAAAAAATGATATACAATAAAGCTTTTATAAACGTAAAAAATGATATACAATAAAGCTTTGAAATTTTGTAAACACCTACCAAAAAAAAAAATTAATTTTTGGATGAATGATAGACGAAGGTGGGCAGAGATAACAAAATAGTATAAAAATATGGTGCGCCATTTGGACTATGTAGACTGACACTTCTTTCTTTTAACTTTATTTCATTTTTTCATTAACCACAGGTACACCTTATTTGTATGCTTAAAACAAAGAGATTAAACAGGTAAATAATATTGTAGGTATTCTCTAATAACATATTTTATTAATGTAATAAATTTTACACGATAAAGAAGATAAAAAAACATAAATATGCATATATATGCACATATCATATTTATACAACTTTGTAACGCGCTTTATTTATACTATGATGGGCATAAGTCTGTAATTTAAGTAATTCTTCCTTAATTAGTCGTGTGATTTCAATTTTTGCTTTGGAGACTGCTAATTCATTTGTACTTTCTATAGCAAGGAATAGTTTGCGTTCACCCTCAGGTGGAGATTTTCCAGGAGGATAATAAGTACCACGTACTGTTATACCAGCTTCTGAATATTCTGATATTTGAGCAAGTGCCTCCTGAAAAAAATAATTAAAATAGATTTATATTATGATTAAAATAACATAAAAGTAGTACAATAACGAATGTAGACAATATAACTGAATGAATTTTATTTTTTTAAGCTATGGTTTTTTTCATAATTATAAACTTCTGCAAAATTTTCCAGTTTGTCTTTGTAATTTATTAAACTTTTGAAGTAAGTTAAGAAAATTTTATTATAGAAATATTCATTTTATTGTTACAAAAGTTGGTATTTTTAAATTCATCTTAAGCACTTTGCTACAAAACAAGGCAAGTATTTCAGCCATTACTTTGGCTAGATGACTGCAGTTTGTAATTATAAATCATAGTTTACAAAAATAAAGCAAAAAAGAAGAAAAGTGATTGAAATTGTTAGGAGAAAAAGTGTAGCAGCTATTAAGATTCTTATTAACACTCCTCTTAAAAATCTATTTTCTTTTTTATTTAATGAAAAATAGGTCCAATACATTTGAAATAAGATATAAAGGTAAATTATTAAAATTAAAAAGATGAATTATAGAAATAAGGATTCTGAAGAAAGAAAATAGTTATAGATCATATATATTATGACACCCCAGGATAGTTAATTGAGATGGAGAAAGCATAAGCATAAAAAAGTTACAAACTTTACCAGTTAAAAAGTTAAAATTTGTAAAGTAAGTAAAAAAAGTCCCACTAAAGCAAGAGGGCTCTTATGCAGAAGTTTAATGTAAAAGTTCAATTTAGCATTATCGTAGTTACAGGTCAGTTTAAAATTCATTAGTCATCATCCACAAAGTTATTTCAATCTGTCTTTTTGTGGTATCTAAAATTTCTAAGAAAACTGTAAAATATATATATGTATATATAATGTATAAAATTTAAATCAAAAGCAACAAATGATGTTTATTGTTTTGTGACATGATAAGTCTGTGAATCTGTCCTTAAGTGCCGCTGTATTTGTTATCAACTATGCACTCCCTGGCTCTTTAGGTTCTGGGGTCCTAAGCATGGAGAATCTGGTGAAATCAGAACTAAACTTACAGAACCAACAATAGAGAATAAGGGATCAAGGATAATAAAGCGGTGGGTGGTGAAAAAGAATGATTCCCTGATGAGATGATCAAGATAGTTTATCTCAATCAAGAAAGAAATAATATTGTTTTTAAACTTCTATGAAGAAAATGTTATTTCTGCTACTTTGTTCTCATCAGCTTTGTTTTTTTTTCAGAGTTTAAGGAAAAACTGTAAAAGTATCATTTACAGAATTTCTAGTTAAATTATTTTGTTCTTTGCTCAACTCACTTTTGTGCTACTCTGATGAAATCAAATCAACAGTGTTTTTAAATAATAAACTACATGGGAATTACTTTGGTGGATTTCAAATTTATTTGGTTGAGGGAGACAATGCATTATAAAATTTTGGTAACTGTACTTAATCTTAAGCAGTAAAATACGCATTAAAATACAGAAAGGCTTGACAATGATGGTTTGTTTATGAACTTTTTTTATTATTCATGTGGTTTTAACACTCACTGCTGTTTAAAAAAGTATTGATATACACGAAAGTTGCAAAATTTTCAAGGTTGGTAAATTACTCGGGGGGTTAAAGTTGAAAATTTAAATGTAAGTAACAAAATAGTACATTATTAATAGAGAAAGCTGCAGAAAATTTTGAGGAAATTTAAACCATTACGTCTATGTTCGCCAACTCATATGTGCAATGTGTATAAGCTCATATGCAAAAAGGCAGAAAAAAAATCAATTTCCCTTTAAAAATCTCGACTGATAGTGACCGGAACGCAGCGCAGTTATATCTTGTAAATTTCTTAATGAAAATCATTAGACTATGTCTGCCAGTATAGATACACCTTTTTTGTTTGTCTAAGCCCAATTTACAAAGGGTGGACACCAGAAGATAATAGCTGAAAAAAGATGTGTAAAAAATAAATAAATATGAATAATATACAATGCCGATTACAATGTAAGTAAACAACAAATTAATTTTTAATTTTTATAATCTCATTGAAAACTACAATTTGATTAACCCTGAAAAATAGACGTAATGTTATTACTTACATTGTAATTGGTATTGTACGTGTTATTCATATTTATTTATTTTTTACACATCTTTTTTCAACTATTATCTTCTGGTGTCTGCCCTTTGGAAAATGGGCAGACAAATTTTACAAAATATAATTACTGTTAGATGAAAACATCTCACATATTTTATACAATACAATATTATACATCATTGCTCACTCCATGCAAACTTTCCTCATCATTATTGATTGTTATCTGACATTCTCCAAAACAGTATCATCATCATCATTATGAAATATAATTTCACTAATACTAAAGGTAGTTGATCACCACTAAACCATAAAAATTCAATTTATCATAATTATTTAAAAGCCATCCGTGCTCTTCTAGTATCAATTGCGATGGAAAACACTTGTAAAATCTTTGCCAGGTATTACAAACATAGTGAGCTCTTAAAATGTGCTATTCAGAATAGCAAGATGAATCAAAACTTTAAGAACTTGTGATCAAAATTTTTTAAATATTTCTTTTTAAACAGTTAATGTAATAAGTTTTCAAAAATAATTTAAATTGAGCTTTATTATTTTCAGACCATGACAAATTACCTATAAAAGTTTTAAGCTCTATAAAGGTTATTTGCATTTCTTCGAATTCCTAAAGAAATTTAAATGGATGCAAATTTCCCTTTCTATAAAGTTTGGATTATATCACTCACATCCTGTAAAGGTATGAAATCCAAGAAGTGCTTTGCAGAGAGATTAACACCTATTAACTCCATATTCAATTGAAATATGCAATTAGATTTAATGTTATGAAAATTTCCTAATAGTATAACAGAAATATCTATATATCAGAACACTTTATTGAATTATTAGCATCATGATCAAATTTACAAATATGAAAAACTATTTTCATGTATGCTTATTCATGATTAGTACAAGAAAACTCTTCACTGATTGACTGTGTGAGTTGGCAATTAAAAACTTTCCATGAATAACATTTATCAAAATTCACAAAAATAGTTAGTTACTAGTTACTCCAATGATTTATTAAAAATTAATTAATGTAATTGCTTGGAAAAGTCAGTGGGTGTCAGTTGACCCAAAAATGACGAAGTAACAATAAGAGCTTCCTCTTTGTGAACTGTAATCTTTAACAGAAGGTTGAAAGTATTGTAAAAAATTAAGTGAACGATTATTAGTGATGGTTTGCAATATCTTTTTTAAAAATATTTCCAAATGTTTGAGGAATATAGAATGTAACATATAAAACTCATCTACTACTATTATAAGGTATAGGTATTAAAATCTGGCTACTTTCAACCTCTAAACATTTCATCAATTTAGATTTCATTATTTCTTCTGGTTACACGAGACAAAATTAAGCATTTTCTTATGAGATACTCTCTTCAAACCAAAATCAAGATTCACTACATTCTGAAATAAATTTTTCCTTCAGCTCATTGCCTTTCTTTTCTGCACTCAAAAGAAAATCAGCTACTTCATCTGGCAGATCGTCCTGTTGCAATATTATCCAGTAAAGTCCATCTCAATGCACTCGAGAGAATTTATGTTATTTTGTACAACAAATATAAAACATATAATAACAAATATGAAATAGATATAAATTTCTTCACTTTTTTTAACTCCGTTTCATTGAGAACGTGTGAAATTATTTTTGATTTGATTGCATGACTTCCAGACCATTGCTGGTGAGCAGATATTGAATTTGTAAAATGAGTACCACCGGTGAGTCTTCTAGCAGCATCAGCATTTATGGTCAGTACTAAAGTAAGATCTACAGAAATTTTCGAAAAAGATTTTTCTGTTCTTTTTACAATGAAAAATCCTTTTAAAATCTTCAGCTAATGATGGATAATGTTGTTGCTTACATTTTAATCAGTATTATACATATTATCTTAATATAACAACTATTATCTTCCATTTTGGTGTCTGTCCTTTGGAAAATTGGCTTAAGACATAAACAAAAAAGTTGTATCTACAGTGACGGACATACCCTAATGATTTTCAATAAAAAATTTCCAAGATATCATTGAGGTTGATAGAAAACTGTGCTGCATTCACTTTCAATCGAGATTTATTTCTGCCTTTTTGTGTATGAGCTTAATGCTTATAAACATTGTACATATGAGTTGGCAGACATAGACCTTATGATTTAATTTCCTTAAAATTTTCTAAACATTGAGGCTTTCCACCAGCAACTTATCTTCCACTCAGTTTTCCATCATTACGCATGGAGTGTAGTAACAATATCCTATATCCTCTACTTACATTAAATTTTCAACTTTATACAGAGCGTTTTACCAAACGTTCGAACATTTTTCAACTTTCACCCGCTACAACAGTTTCCAATGCTCCACACTGCTTTCCGCCATGATTTATTTACAATCAATGAAAGTATTACTACTATTTTGAGCAATTTTATCCATAGGCATAGTAAAAAAAAGGCCCTTAAAATTTTAAGTTTACCACTGCTTTTGGGAAACCTAAAATTACAACCTAATTTGTATTAATAATATTAACAAAATTATTACACTACTGAGAACTTTCTAAGTAACAATAAAATGACATTTTCTCAAAAATTAAACTATAAATCAGAGATCTTAACTACTACTGATAATATAAAAAAAATCTGTCTTGCTTTTATTTGACACATTTGCAGGTAATCTCATATACAAAATATCCATGAAAAAACTTTCTAGACATGTTCTACTGGTGAAAATAATGAAAAAAGTGCCGGCCTGGTGTCGCTTTGTTTTCAAGTTATGACTAAGATTTTGTCTGAATTTCAGCTCTTTGTGGTTTCTTATGTAGATTTTGTCTGAATTTCAGCTCTTTGTGGTTTCTTATGTAGATTTTGTCTGAATTTCAGCTCTTTGTGGTTTCTTATGTAATTTGAGCTGGGAAATAGGATAAAATAGGTTCCACAACTGTAACTCTAGTAGTTTTAAAAATATTCAATGAACACAAAATTTGGTGTTGATAAAACAAGTCTTTTTTTTTGGTTTGTAGTATACAATAGCTTTGTTTAATGACTAAAATACGTAAGATCTAATGTAAATACAGCCAATAAAAAGTAAATAAAAACTTTTAAAAATCTGTTTTTTATTGCAGCAAAACAGATGAAAGATAGAGAGAAAATTATATTATTCTTTCTATGTCTAATAAACATTATTCTTAATATAGCAAGTCAAAAAAATTATTCATTTCATTTGATCGATTAATTTCATTTCATGAAATGATAAATGGTAACAGAATAACAAACTTCAGTTTGTTATTCACTCTGCCCAAAGTAAAATATTTCCGGTGGCTTTCTGTATCATCTCAGGATCATTTCATATAAATTCAATAACATTTTGTATTTTAATAAGCACTTCTTTAGTAATAACTTTTTGTTGATATACTATTGTTTTCATATGACCCCAAATAAAATAATATAGTGATGTTATGTGATCATGGTGGCCAATTGACTGGTCCACTATGTCCAATCCAGTTTAAGAAATTAGCATCAGCTACTCAAGAAAAACGTGACGTACCATTGTGCGGGAAAATTACTAATTAAGAAGAAATTTGCTATCAATAAATTAGAATAAATTTACTTTTGTTCAAATTTATTTTTGTTCAAGATATTGTACAGCCTCAAATAAAGCCAGCAATTATTTTTCAAGAAATGAATGTATGTATCTCCATAAAGTTTTCATTGAAAACAAATTGTTCCAGAATTTTGTCATAAATAATGCCATGTTAAATATAAATAAAAACTTAACTCCTTAATTTGGATCAAAAAAATTACAGTAGGGCTACTTTTTATAAGAGCTGAAATCCAGGCGAAATCATTTGCTAGCTGTAACTTGAAAACAAAGTGATTACAGATTTTTATTTATATGAACTTTTTTCATTATTTTCACTAGTAGAACATGTCTTAAAAGTTTTTCAGTTTCTTCGTAGGACACTGTATAAACATCCTTTTTGTAAAATTGGATTAAAATGAGTAATTTATAGATTAAGAGATTATTTTTTAATTAAATTAATTTTTTTTTTAATTTTCATTTATTATTGACTACAAATAGTCATTAATATATACCTAAAAGTTAATATATACAATACCTTTGAAGTAACTCTCCATCTTGTCTGTTGTGGGAAATCATTAATTTCAAGTTCCTCTTCATATTTACGGAATGTTTCAACAGCTTCTTCTTCAGGCTTATCTTCCTCTTCACGAGGTTGATAATTCAACCTTGTATTCAATTTTGCTGCTAGCTGTTCAGCAACAGTCTTAGCCTGACAAAGAAAATAAGAAATAAATATTAAAAATTAAAAAACATGAATGCTAAAAAACCACTGCTCTTAAATAATATAATGAAATGCTGAAGAGAGTTAGAAGAGATGAAATGCGGAACGGAACAGTAGTACAAATAAATGTTGACTGAATATGAAAGAAGTCTGAAAATAGCAGTAGAACAAACAACTGACTTTCCTTATGGGAAGGTGAATGAAGAAACCACAGGTTATCAGAAAATATTGAGAAAAAAGAAGACATAAAATACCAGAATAAGAAGGATAAACAAATGCAGAAAATTAAATAATGAACTAGAAATAAACAATACAAAGACAAAGGTTTGATTTTATTGAGTACATTTAATCACCATAATTGAAATTAATTATGTAAATAATTACATATTATGTAATTAATGCATTATAATTTATGCAATTATGTAAATAATTGCATATTTACATAAGCAATTATTTAACAATTTACTTTATAAATCATAAATATATCTATATTTCAATAAAGATTAATTTTTATAAAATGCTAATTTTATGATAATTACAAGGCCTTAAAAAATTAAAGGGTCTGCCTGCCTGGGAAGGCCAAGGACTGTCCAGATCACCATCATGTTTTTTATTTGAAAATATAAGAAAGGTTAAATAATTATTGCAATACTTTCATTTTGGTTAACTGAAAGAAGTTATTGGGCTTAATGTTTGATCACTGAATTTTGTATGTGTCCTTGAAAGTTGAACAGAACTGAGCCAATTGGGCCCAAAACTCTTTTATGCAATTTAGTTATTTCCTGTCCATAAACGTACAACATATGTTAAAATATTATGGTCTAATTATGACAACATTTTATATTAATTTAGGTAGAGATTTAGGCTTGAGGAAAGGAAGGCTAATCTTCATATGGTGGTAGAAGCTACAATTTAAATCTTATTATAAGATATCTGAGTAACTACAACATATCTAAACAATAACTGGCGATTCCTTTCAATTACTTCTGGAAAGGTAAACTAGATGAACATGGATACCATAATTCCTGTGGATATTTCTGACATACTGAATAGAAGTTCCAATTTATTAATTACCAAATTCTAAAAAAAATACACGATTAAAGAATTTCTTTACGATAAAGAAGTTTCAATCTTCAGCTTATATTCTGAAAGTGCTAGAAATTTTTAAGTTAGCAGTGATAGAATACTTAGCTATTACATCTGGAAATGGAAATAGGACACAAAAGAATTTTTTTTAGATCAAAGGTAAACAAGAACTGTTCAGATTTCTCAATTATGAGATGTAATTTTATAAAAATATTTCTAAATGATATTAAATAAATAACTGGGAAAAAATTTAATGACATTAAAAATTATAAACATTCTGAGAATTGAATTCTTTCAAATCACAAGCCTACTTTTTAATGCTTTCTTATTATGATAGTTTTATATAAATATTTATTCTTAATGTATTTTTAATATTTACTGTATTTTTATTACGAGAACATTCTATGGAAATAGACTTCATTACTATTAATGTTTCTTATAACATTTATAATAATATGACTAAAAATAAAAATAAATTTAATTTGAAAAAGAAAAAAATAAATATAATTATTTAAAATACCATGTCTTTTGTCACATAAAACACAATGAAAGGGTTAAGTAAGCACAAGGATACAACAAGACAAAAGAAAAAACTATGGTGTTAATTACTAACAGAAGAATATTACAAAGAATGACTGTGTGAAATACAGTTGATGACAATGACATTAAATAACTTAATATGAACTTACTGTTATTATTGGTTGTGAACCTCCTCCTTTCAGAATAGCTTCAGCTGCCTGCTGCGTGGCTCCCTTAGCTTCTGCACCCAGATTTTTAGCCATATTAATCCGTGAAGCAAGCCTCTTGGCCAACTCTAACTTATCAGTTGATGCTGTATTGCTTGTAACTCCAGCTATGAAAAAAAATTATAAAACCAATAATATTGTTTTTGCCGTTATATAAATTTACTACTACAGTTGTACAGATGCAGCTGTAGGCTTTCAGGATGTTTAATTGTAATTAAATATTGATAAGTCAGACCAAGATTGAGGGTAATGCAACAACATTAGTTGATTACATAATTTGTGAAATAGAAAGGTTCTGGCTGATAACTCTAGTGTTGTTTAGGCCACTGACAATTATATTTACAACCACTGACAATTATATTTAAAGGATATACAACAATTGGAGATGTAATTTCTTGTGGTCTTATCCATAAAAAAGTTGGATGAAAATGTTGCCTTAAGCCGTTATACAGAGGATTAATAAGGTATATTACTCAGCATTAAATAAATAAGTATTTTATTCAGACCAGCAGGTATATCAAAAATGGGTAGGTGTTATTTCATGGATAACAAACACTGGTTCAGCATTTGTCTGGTAAGGTCAAGGGAAACTGGAAACATTTGTTATAACAGCATCAAAAGATACAAGAATCAAATTATGAAATAATAATAGTACAATAAATATGTGAACATAATAGATAAAAATAAAAAAAATAATTTGAAAAGTACAATGAAATTATTTGGGTACATATTTACCAATAAAAAAAGTACAGGAATACTGTTTTAATTTATGAATGCTTCTGATTATCTGTGTTAAAAAAAATTAACGTGATGGCAGATACATCTACAAAAACAATGGAAGGCTGAAAATTAATATAAGTTAAAGACATAATTTAAGTACACTTACCTAACTCAAAATAACACCCAAAAAGAAAAGCTAAAGCTAATACCTACATAAAAGAAAGTAGTATTTTAAAAAAAATTATCATACTCTGAGTGTTAGTAGGATTTATGGATCCAAGAGGAGCTCTAATTTCTTTGACAATTCTCTTTGGTGCCAAAATGCTTTCTATATGTTGATCAATATCATGTTCAAGATCTTCATCATCTGAATCTTGCAGACCTAATGCTGCTTTTTGGAATTTCTTCTTCTCATTAACCATCATTGCTTCAGTCTCATCAAACTTGAAACCTTTACCGCTGAAACCACCACCAGTGTGCACTTTTTTACCTTCCTGAAATGTATAAAAAATGTACATGTATAAATCTTGAATTATGTAAATGGAAATATATATGCTTTTCTTATCGGTCCACGAAGGATTCTATGAACACAACAACTGTGCAATTAAAACATAATATAAATCCAAATTAAAATAATTATAAACTGAATGTATTAGGAAACAGTACATAAACTTCTGGAATCAATTTAGGATATGCAAGTCAACAATTAAGTTACAATGTCTGCTTTTTTGTATTTTAAAATATAAATTAATATTTCAGTAACAGATTTACATATCCTAATAATAATAATTATTAACAAATATTTTAAAGGTAATATTCTAAGTAAATAAATAATAAATGTTTTTATATTTAAAAAATATAAACATCAAAATTACAGACATATTAATTCTAAATCATAATATCTTTGTAATTAATCAGTTCAATCAAACTAAGATTTATTAGATTATAATATGATTAATTAAATTATTTGGTTCTACCAGACTATCTGGCTATGTAAAATAAAAACTAAAAAAATTCATCAGCTTTTCAAAAGTCAATTTTGCACTTATCATACTTGCTACTAAGCTGGAATTTACAATCTTTGATATTTCTTGTTTCATTAACTATGAAGAAGTAAAATGAGTTAAAAAAGTTTTGTTGTTATAATATGACTAAAAAGATCCATTTTTTATTATATAAAAGTGTTTTTTCTATAATATTTTGAAAACCTTTTGAAGAAATCTGGGAAATTATGTGTGCTTTTCTTTGTTAATTTTTAAATTATTTTTAAAATTTAATTTAATGTGATGTTTATTTATTAATTTTGAATGCATATTTCTCAAAACTTTCTTTGTATTGTCAACATCAGCTACTAATGAAATATATATGGCAGTAATGAAACACTGGCTGAAACTTTTGATTTACTCAATAATTTAAGTTTTTAAAATTGGTTCTGGTAAGTGGAAATTTAGTTATTTTAGGGTATTCATGACAAATTTTCACCAAAATGTTACAGTCATAATTATGCATTTGATATTTTGAAAAACAGGGTCTTTTGTTACCATGTACCTTTTCTGACTATTGGAAATTTTTTATGCTATTGCATTTTTTTCTGATATTCGATCAGAAAATATCTACATACTTTTTTGTAGGGCACACTTGATTGAAGCAAGATCTTGTCTTTTCTTCTTTCACTGCAGTGGAGGAACTGATCTGGTCTAAACTGTATAATTATACTAAAGAAATAAAAATCATTCCATATAATTTTTTACCGAATATTTAATGAAGTAATAATACAGAACAGCATATATTTAAAACAAGATTTTATATTTTCTTAAATATATATGTATGATGAAGTTATATAATTACATAAATATTTTTTTTTACATGTATAAAAAAGTAATCTCTAGAACAGACCATGTGCATGGCAATTATTGCAAAAGCATGTGTTTTCTGTTATAATTTTTTTTTTCATAAATATAAATACATATTATACAGTCATCTGAACTAGAAATTCCAAAAGGAGAAACAATTTCAGCAAAGGAGAGTTACATATACTAATAACCCTGGAGAAATAAATTAGTTTTTTTGAATGACATAACATTTTTTGATTGTAAGCATAACCAGTAACACAAGTGATCTGCCTGCTACGTAATCTTTGATTTTTTTTGTTGATGGGAAAACAATGAGACAGCTGATGTATGAGACAATGTTGTATGGGGTAGTTAGATATGTTGTAGGTAAATATGTCAAATGTAGTGTGTTTTCTATAGATTTTGAAGGTGTATTTATGGTCTCTTTTGTATATGGTAAGACTGACATTCTTATGCCTGTATTTTTCCAAGCTGTTTTACAATTTTGATGAAATGAGAAAGTGATGAAAGAAACGATGGCTGACTAATCGTGGAGATTCTTTTATTTCGCTTAAGATGCATGTGCATTTTGAAACAGCCATCATGTGTAGATTCAAGTGAGTAAATATGTAATAAAAAAAAATTCTTAAAATAATATAAATGATTTATATATAAAGCCAATCCTTACAAAGTGATTAAAATAATATAAATAAAGATTTGTAAATTATTGTTTTAGATAGTGCAAGTTGAATGTGGCAAACTTTTAGCTTTACTTTTATTATTGTTTATTTAATAAAGATGAACAGATATATTCATTTTTAACTCACAGCAATAAAAAAAGAAGGAAGTTCTGTTTTCCTTTGATGGTTCCAATTTAAGTTTTCTAATGGTTGATTTAAAGATATTCTTTGCTGTCATTTTGATAGTCAAACTATCTTAATGGAAAACTTAGGGTATAAATACATATTTCTGTTCCAGAAAGTGTAACTTACTGTTACTATTAATTGCTTCCATTTTGTGTCTGTAGAATCAATTTATTATTTTTATTTATTGGCAGGTTTCTTGTGCTTTTATCAAAAGCACCAATATTTTTATACATCTATGAAAATTTTACTGACAACTAAACATTTTTA
This sequence comes from Lycorma delicatula, assembly GCF_047948215.1. Taxonomy (NCBI): domain Eukaryota; kingdom Metazoa; phylum Arthropoda; class Insecta; order Hemiptera; family Fulgoridae; genus Lycorma; species Lycorma delicatula. The sequence continues at coordinate 151,959,734 of NC_134455.1, read as the reverse complement.
AGATTCGTTATATATTTCATAAATTTTTCTTATTAAGATTTAAATTTTAAATTTTGGGTTCATAATCATTTTTTCATTGTTGCCACGTGCTTTGCTTCATAATGGCGGGTGCGACACTAGCCAGTAAAATGTCATTGGGAGCTGCGGTTCACATACACACATATACATGCGCTCTCCCCAATAAGGCAGCATTCAGCTGTTGCGTGTGCAGCACCTCACCATGTGCCGGCGGCAATATAAGCAGCAATACTGGAAGGCAAAAGCAACCGTTTTTGGATTATCATCATGAGAAGAATAAGAAGAAAAAGGAAGGAGGAACCTGAGTCCTCTGGCTGGCCCAATGTTGGACCTCCTGGGGGATGCCAATATCCCCACCGGAGCAGCAGGATTGGCTGGCCAGTTGAGGGAACTGCTGGGTGCAGACACCACATTTCTGCCCCAGCCAACCAGATTTCAAGTGCCTTGGCTGGTGGCCAAACCAATGGACCTACCAATGTGGGATTGCCCAGTGTAGGGCCACATTCCTGCCAGAGGAGAAGGCCTGGCCGGCCTAGCACAAGCTGCTAGTGCCAGGATGCGTAGTGTTGACACCGACCCAACACTGTGAGGATCTGGGAGCCACCACTGCCATGCTGTAATGGGGACCCAACTGCCGTTTAAGAGAAGCTTGGTCAGCATCCAATGGATTAGGTGCAACTCCCCTACTACAACCTGTCAAATGACTTTTCAAAGCCAATGTTACAGAATCCCAAACAGCCCTTTTCAGGGATGCCAGTTCAGGGATGCCAGGTCATTCATAAGGTGCCACATGCTGTCTGAGCATGATAATATTAATAAGTTATTTCTTTTTAATTGTACTAAGATGATTATATAGTTAGTATTCAAATTTTAATAATTTAAGTTACTATTAATTCAAAACTTTGGTGTTGACTCCTTTCACTTTGGAGTTACAAAATATACACTACTACATGGTAAAAAGCAGCCATGTCTGGGTTATGCAAAATATCTATTTCAGATCACTAGTTCTAGTGTCAATGTTTCTGTAAAAGTGAATTTTTTTTTGTTATTAAAAATTGAAGCATGCAAAGAGCTTCTAGCTATATGAACCTCATTAATGCAGATAGCAGTAATAAAATAAATTAAACATACAGAAAATAAATAAGATAAATAATGGATGACTTACAGCTGCTTGTTTTGCTTTATAAACTTCCCACAATATCCTTAATGGGTCTGGGACAGGCACTAATGACAATTCCAGAGCTCTTACAATATCACCAGAGTAACGTTCTTGCTCAGGTGTTATAAATGTATAAGAGAAACCTTTATTACCAGCCCTGAGACAAATTTCAACATAAAACAATTTCTAATAAAATAAAAATCTTTAACATAATAATTAAATGTCATTAAAATATACAACAAAGTTTTACTCCAGACAAACTTTAAAATCTAACAATAAAGATTCTATATTGTAAGATTTTAGATTTTTGTATTACAACAAAGAAAATAAACATGTAATGTTTTATATTAGAACAATGTTAAATCAGTGTTTTATTCTCATTTGATTTAATTGTGAATGGGCTCATTGAACTACATGAATTCAATTAACAACACTGTTTTAAGAACAAATGATTTGAGATAGTAAATGATCAAAATAAAAAAAAAATTCCCCCCAGACTTGACTTTTTATAGCTGAACTATAAAAAGTCAAATCAGTATCATCAACCAGTCTCTCTCTAAACCTGTGAGATAATAAATTCATAAAGCAAAAAGTAATAGAAACTCATTATACTGGTATATTTAATTCTAAGGGGTCAATTAGTGGCATGCCTCAAAACTGTAGATATGAGTCTGAACAATACCAGCTGTTATAAGGGAGTCTGAAAATAGCTAGTTACAACATTTATGTTCAAATAAGTATGGAAGGCTTTGAAATGTTATATTACAGAAAAATCCTGGAAAGAATGCATCATTAATAGTGTAATACTAAAGATAACAGAATGAAAAGGCTGCAAGAATAATAGGGTAAAAGAAGGTTGTAGCAAATTCTTATCAGAATTTAGATAATAATTAATTTATTAAGTGATATAAGACAATTGGGATTAGTTGATTTGGAAATGAAAAAAAATGTGTCTCTGACAAAACTATAAGGTAGATATGTGTAAATGTTGAAAAAAATTATACAATATCTAAGGCAGATATTTTGAATTAAAAAGGTTACCAGAGAATATAAATGAATATTCAGGAGCATCAACAACAAATGACAAAACAATTCATAAAATTGTTTAATGCAAAAGTATTAATTTCCTAACAAACCACCAAGCATTTTTAAAATATTAAATTAAAAAATTTGGCGTGGTTTACATTAAAAAGTAATATATAATTTTCATTGCTTATCTTCAGAGACAAAAATATCAAAAGAGTACTTCATTTAATACATGATCACGCTGATAAAGTATTGCAATGTAGAAAATGTGTTTATAAAGTCGAAAAAAGTACTCAAGGAATTAGAAAAGAAAGGAAATAATATGTTGGAATGAAGAGCAAAGATTAAAAAAAGCTATTAAAATATCATAACTAAAAACTGAAGAGAATGATGCTAAACACTGAAATTAATCACAGTTGGTTGATTAAATTATAGACCAAAATCAACTGTAGTTCATGCACGTTCAAGAAATATATAACAAATTAAACCCAGCTGAATTATAGTTAACTTACTACACTAAAGTGATCACACAAACAAAGTTTGTGTGATCACAAACTTAATTGCAGTAACAAATGTAAGAACTGGACTTTTGTCTGTAAAAAAAAAAATAAATAATTTTCATCAATGATTTTTGAATTTATTTGATTTGCTTAAATGGCATCTAATCAAATTTTTTCTCAAAAGGTATTTGTATGCGAATGATAAAACTTACTAAAATGCAGCACTAATAACTATGCTAAAAATATATAATTTTTTTTTTTTCAAAGAGTGTTAGTTGTTGTCCAGCAGCCATTATGTATGTTATTGTATTAATGACAGATGACACATTTTTAGTTTGTGCCTAATGATGTAACATGTTGAACAACATTACTGCATCAAGTTTTGCCAAAACCTTGGAGATAACGAAACTGAAATTATTAATACGATAAAGCAGGTTTTTCTGATGGAAGCTATGGGTTACACAAATTAAAACGTGATATAACCATTTTCAAAGTGGCTGAAATTCAACGGAGAGTAACCATACACCAATAGGTTGCCAACAAGCCAAAATTCAAATGCCTTTAACAATATTTGCAGTTTCATAATGGAAAATTGTTGAATGGCTTTCATGAGATTGTAAATGACATTGGGATCAATGACAGTTCCATGCACACATTTTTAACGGATAATTTGGGTATACAGGTTGTGAAATTTGTGTTAAAGCTGCTTTTGCTTGAATAGAAAAAAGATTTGTTTTGAATTTGCCAGGACTATTGAGTGTGCCAAAGGTGATCATAATTTCTTTAAAACTATAATGACGAATGACAAATGTTGGCAATATGAGTATGACCCAGAAACCAGGGTTAGAGTCACCAAAGTCACAAAAGTAGAAGAAAGCAAGATAAATGAGAAGCAAAGTGAAAGTGATGCTGACTTTTTTTAACTACTGTGGAGTAGAGCATCATGAATATGCCCCAGAAGTTCAAAGGGGTTAACAAACAGTACTATCTACCGATTCTGTCAATTTAGTGATGTAATTTGGTGCAAGAGACCAGACCTGTGAGAATTAGGCAAGTGACAGTTACATGATGATAATGTACCTGCCTAATTATGTCTAATTCGGGATTTCTTGGTAAAGCACAGAATTCCTCAGCACATCAGATTCCTTACTCATCTTTATGGTTGTTTCCTACATTGAAGATGCCATCAAGAGCGAGCTAATTTGATAGCTGTAAGAACATAAAGACAAACATGGCATCTTAACTAGTAACATTTCAAAAAAGGAATATGAAAAACATCTTCATTAATGGAAAGACCAAAGGGTTGATGCATTGTCATAAATGAATTACTTCGAAGGAGACTAATATGGAAGATACGCTAATTTTTTAATGTCAGTTACTTTTTGAACAGACCGTGTACAAAAGATTATGTTTTACAATTCTGTATTTAAAAATAAACTTAAACATATAACATTCAGTAAATTACCTAACTATTGAAGTCTTACCTTCCAGTTCGGCCACATCTATGAACATAATCTTCATAATGGTTAGGACAATCATAATTAACAACCAATATTAGGTGTTTCACATCTAGACCTCTAGCAGCTACTGATGTTGCCACCTAAAAAATAAATAAATCTAAGTGTTACAAATTAAAAATACATTTAATTACATCATAACAAATGTAGATTATTTTTCAAATGAATATCAAAGTAAAAATATATAATTAAATTCTAACAAATATTTTGTTAACAGATGAATAATTGTAAGGTCCCAGTAATAATGCTTGTAGTTTGGTTAATAAAAGTGTACATCTGAGCCGTTATAATATTGTAAAATCATTTTATTTTTCAAATAAGGAACCTATTCTTTTTCTTCATTATTTTCTTAAAAAAGATATTTAGAAATTTTGTAAGAAAAATTATCTTAAATTATTATTTTAAAAAAAATTATGCTTATATATATATATATATATATATAACCTTATGAAAATTCAAAAAATCAACATACTGACCACTGTGACAAATAACCTAAAATAACAACAAAACAACCACCAAACAGTAACATAACCTTAAAAAACTAATACCAAATGTAGATTCCAGTTGGCATTGAATTATATTGTTCAAGTGTTGTGGTTATTGGGGTTTATGTTTTCTAAATTTTTAATTTTTAATTTATTTTTTGTTTGATGCAATTTTGAAATTTTTTACTGACTGATGATGCGGGATCCTGTGAAACTTGACTTTAGGTATTAAGTTTTTTATGTTCTGTTACTGTGTTGGGTGGTTATTTTGTTGTTTTACATATATTAGACAATAGATATTTATTTTAAAACTCTCTAGGTCATTATCATTTAATAAAATTCTAATACAAAATTAACACAAAAAACATAATTAAACAATGTTTTGCTTCATATCTGAAGCTTTTTCAAGTGTAACTGAACTATTATTAACCATATAAAAACCATTATTAAATCATATGTTAAAACATTATTAGATTGTTCTTATTATTCAGCCCAAATTTTGAAAAGTAAATTATATAAATAAACCTAAAACAAAATTCCTTAACATAATAAATTCTAGTTAAATATATTAAATTACACTAGAATATATACTACTAATCCACTAATATCAGTTCTGTTATTGATGGAATTTTTACATTGGAAAATATAAATCGAGTATTAACCTCCTTGTATTGTTAGTATCATAATCTAAAATTTTCACTTGCTCAAAATTAAAGCTGTGTTTATATTCTTTTTAATGTTTGGACAGGTAGTAATCACATATTTTTGGTAGTTATGAGCCTTCAAAATGCTTTTTTAATGTTGGGAAGTTTGTCAAATATACTTCCCTGGCAAACATTACACTGAATACCATAAACTAAATTGGATTGTTTAAGTTTGTCGATTGATGATTTTAATTTGGAAAAAGGTGGTTAAAGTTTCTAAATAGAATTTTGAATTCTTATTTCAAACATTTTTTAAGTTCTTTAGATAAATATGAATATATGGAATGATTATACACAGTTGATATTAGTTTTCATTGCATCCTGTAACTCCCTTGCTGTTGCCATTATCTTTAAAATTGCAAAATTCATAAAAGCTATCACAGTAAATACTGTTAATTTGGTAGGGTAATTACTTTTTATTAAAAGATTTTTTGTTTCACCAATTATTTCCTTTCTATTAACTGGGTCAGTAAATGTTAAAACTCTCTTAGCCAAACTTTATTACATTTTTTTATTTGATACATAGATACTGATAGATAGAGAATTTAAATATCTACCTGAAGAAGTCTTTTTTGTGAACCATTTGGTGTATATTTTTCAATTCTGATGGGATATGGTCATATCTAAAAATTCTAAACTAAATTACATTTCACTGGTAAATTTAATGTTTTTATGAAATTTGTTGAATTCATTTAAAATTTTTCTGATTTGGTTTACAGGCAAACATAATAAAATATCATCAACTAATCTTTTATAGAAAGCCACTTTATAGCTCAATTTGGCCAATATTTGGGTTTAAAAAAGTTTGATGAGAGTCAATCCATTTGAAGTGACCCTTAGAGTAGTTGCTTGACCAATTAAAGAAAAATTAAAACTTACCTACTTGTTTCCTGCATGTCTCAGGACTTTAAAACTACTTTTTTTAATTTTGATTTAAGCAGTTTAACAGTGGTGACCATTTTTGTTATGGTGCTCACACCTATTTTGTGATTGTAAGGGTTACGGAAAAAACTAAAAAACAATTGGTCCTGGAAGGATGAAACAAAAAGCAATTTATTCATATTTTCTCAAGGTAAAAGATTGGTTCAGTTATTTATTTATCTACCTCTCTTCTTTCTATGAGAAAATTACCCATAAAGTTGAAAATGTAAAACTGTGAAATTTCACTTTTGGTAATTTTTTTTGAAGAGGCAGGGATGGCATACATAGTTTGAATTATTTTTTTATATATAAGTATATGTGGTAAATTATTACTGTAAATAATTTATTTATTTACCATAAATAATATTAATGTAGATATAATTAATTCTAAATTTTTATGAACTTTTGAAAACAAATTTTTAAAAAAAATTTCAAATTTTGTCTTCAAATAACTCTGATGGGGCTAGGGACAAAAATCTCAAATTTGCACAACTTGTAGTATTTTTGTAGATGTTTATGGCAAATAAGTCTCTTATGTATTGTTCTAATAAAAAAGTTATAACCTCTCAAAAATCATGAAAAACCTGTTAGGTGATATCATTTTCACTCTACGGGATGCTCCAAGGGGATTTCTTATCTTCTTGGCACTTTAATATTATTTTTATACATATTACTACAGTTGAAGTAGACTTGTTTGAAACATTTAACTGGAGTGTTCATGTTAAAACAGGCACTTGAAGTTATTTCCAGTCGTCAGGAAAATTTCATGTTACAACATGATAATTCATGCTTGTTGCATCATTTAGCTTTGCAGTTACAGACGGGTCAGTCTGATATTAGTCAGTGACCTGTTTATATCTTTACCAAGTATCTCAAATTTCATTCTGAGTTTGGAAGTGTTTATTAAATAAATAAGTTTTAGGTAATAATATTTAATAGTAAATTTTAAAATCATTTAAATTTTTAGATTATTTTCAAATAATTTCACATAAAACAATGAAAGAACAATGTTCATAGGAATTTATATGAATGAAGAGTGCCAATAATTTAAATTTATGTGAATAAAACAGTGCCAAAAGAACACATTAAAATTTGTGAATTTAATGATGAAAACAAACAACTTATTTTTTTAACATGTTAATTCAGATTTCACCAGTGTTTGTAAATATCATGAAAAAAGTTTTTGTCAAAATTCAATACCTGTATGGACAGTTCTGTTATGACCCTTTGAGAACTCATTAAAAAACATTTTTCCCTGAGGAAAAAATTGGAAGATCAAAGTTCTGCGAACTCTGTCCAAAATGGTGTATCTTGGCTGATGCATCCAGGACTCATACAGTTTGTGTCTGCTCCCACCACCAGAACATCAAACTCAAGATTGATAGTCCCAAACTTAATGCTGATTATAAGGACTTAGTAGACATCTTTGTTTGTGACAAGGATAACTACAACTGCATGATGAATGTGTGCACCAAATGTCTAGGTAAGCAGGTAGTGTCTGACATGCTCAACTTTTCCAAATAGTGTGATGTATTGCCAGATACAATAATGTACAAACAATAGGTAAGCTGACACGGCAGAGATGATTACTGTTCTTCACACCAAAGATTAGTTTTTGAACCATTAGTAGAAAAATTGGAAAAGGTGAAGACTCACCATTTCGTATAAAAAATCTCAAGCTCAGTTTCCAAGAAGAAAAAATCAGAATTAAGAATATTTGGTGTTGGCAGACTTTGCAGAAAATTTTTCATTTCTTGTTCAAGATGAGATACAAATCTTCCATTGGGTCAACAGCTAAGCCACAGTTTACCCTTTTGTGTTCTATTTCAAGGAAAATAAAGTATTACAACCGAAAAGTATCTGTATTTTAAGTGATCACTTGAAGCACGATACAGCAACATTTTATTACTTTCAAAAACTTTTAACAGACCATATCAAGGAAGTACATTAGAACATTAAAAAACTCATCTATTTTATTGATGGTGCTTCAAGTCAGTATAAAAATTAAAAGAAATTTGCTAAATTGTGCAGTCATAAAAAAGAGTGACGATGTGGAGGTTCATTTTTTCCACCCTGCTGGACCATGTACTTCAAGGGTAAAGTCTCAACAAGACAAAGTATGGGTACCGATCTGCAAAGTCCTGAGGAAGTTGACATCACTTGAACTAACTACAGTGATGGGTTGTTCTCACACAATTTCAAGAGAATTATCATAAGAGATAACACAGCTGTTGGTTAACCAATAAACTTTCATAGCACAAAAACAGGCTATTTCAGTGAAGAATAATTAAAATTTTTCTACAATTTATTTTTTTTTTCAACAGTGTTTACAAAAATAAACCAATATAAAAATAAAAATGAATTCTTGAAAAAAGATGTAGGCTATTCATTGAAATCTCAGTTTGGATAAGTTCTAGAAACATTTTTGAATCAAAATAGTATTAGATTGCTGGCATTGGTTAAGTTATCATTAAATTATGACCTATCAATAATAATTTTAAAAAAAATCTATTTTAAAAAAATATTAAAAACGTCAACTTCAACAACAAAGGGGCTAAATATAAAAAAAATACAGTGAAAAGAAGACAAGAAACCCCCTTGGAGCACTTATTTAGTAAGTCAAAATGGTATCACTTTTAACAGTTTTTCATGATTTTTGAGAGGTTATAACATTTTCTTAGTACAATACATACAAAGCTTTTTTATTTGTCATAAACATCTACAAACACACTGCAAGTTGTCCAAATTTGAGATTTTTTTCACAAGCCCCATCAGAGTTATTTGAAGCCAAAATATGAATTAAAAAAAAAAAATTAGTTTTCAAAAATTCATAAAAATTTTGGGGTAAGTATACCACCTTTAATATTGTTTACGGTTAAACTACTAACATATACCTACATATAAAAAAAATAATTCAAACTGTGTATGCCATCCCTCTTGAAAAAAATGACCAAAAGTGAAATTTCACTGTTTTTCATTTTCAATTTTATTGGTAATTTTCTCATAGAAAGAAGAGAGATAGGTAAATAAACAACTAAACAAAAAATTTACCTTGAGAAAATATGAATAAACTGCTTTTTGTCTCGTCCTTTCAGGAACAATAGTTTTTTAGTTATGATTTTTTCCGTAACCCTTACAATCACAAAAATAGGTATGTGCACCATAACAAAAATGGCCACAAGTAAACTACTTAAATAAAAGATTTAAAAAAATAGTTTTAAGGTTCTGAGACTTGTAGGAAACAAGTAGGTAAGTAGGTTCAATTTTTTTAAAATTAATCAAGCAACCAGCTTTTTATGGGAAACTTCAAATGGATTGATTCATAACCAAATTTGCTAAACAGGTAGACATAGGTGATCCCATAGCTAATCTATGATACTGTTTGTAAAATTTATCTTCAAATTTGAAATACAAAATGCAATACTAATAATCCTCTTTATTTATGTTGGTGAACTCTTGAATTTCTTCCCATTTATTTTTGATTGTTTGTTTGGCTAATTCAATAGGTATGCTGATGTAAAGCGATACCACATCAAAGGACATAAGTTTGTATTTTTCCGGTACCGTTTGTATATATATATATATATATATATATATATATAAGTAATAGAATAGTACATACAATGCATACATACAATAGAACATATAAAAATGCAAGAAATTTTGCTTTAAGAATGGAAAAAGTGCAGCAACATATTGGAAATGTTGAATGTTGCTTTTGGAAATTCTTCTATGAATAAAAAAAGCATTTACAAGTGGCAAAAATGCTTCCAAGAGTGCTGTAAAGATGACAAGTGCCCTGAATGTACCAGCACATCAATCAACCGATGATAACTTTGAAAAAGTGAAGAAAATTAATATGGACAATCGCTGAGTTACTATCAGAGAGGTTGCTGATGATGTTGGCATTCATTTGGATAATGCCAAGCAATTTTTCTGAGATGTTTTGAGCATTAAATATTTAGCAGTGTAATTTGTTGAATCACTAAATGAAGTGAACAATGATCCACAACTCCTCAAATGAGTCATAATTGGTGATGAAGAATGGGTGTACAGGCATGATGTCAAAACCAAATTCCAATTGTCCTAATGGAAGCTTCCTAAAGGGCCAAGACTGAAAAAAGTTTGTCAAGTTTGATTGAATGTGAAAGTTCTGATCACTGTGTTCTTCCATTTCAGACAACTTAGTGTATCACGAGTTCTTGCCACCAGGTTGCATGGCCAATAAGGAGAACTACCTGGAAGTTCTATGCTGTTTGCGTGAAGCAATCTGAAGGAAATTCCTGGATTTATGGAGAAACAATTCATGGCAATTACACCACGATAATACACCTGCTCACACTTTACTGCTTGTTCGTGAATTTTTGACCAAAAACAGCACCATTATGATGTTTTAGTCTCCACATTTGTCGGACATGGCTCCCACCTGACTTCTTCCTATTCATCAAGCTGAAAGGAACCACAAAAGAACAAGGTTTTGCCAACATTGAAGAGATAAAGACAGAATCGCTGAAAGAGCTAAACACCATACCAAAAATTTTATTCCAGAGGTGCTTCGAAAATTGGAATAACTCTGGCACAAATGTGTTATATCTGAAGGGGAGTATTTTGAAGGTGATAAAATTAATACTGATTAATGAAAAAAGGTTTTTTGAAAAAATTAAAATTCTATGTATTTTTTGATCAAACTTTGTATATTTTTTAAAACTTTTGTGTTTAATAAATTAATCCTGTATTTCATAATCTTTAATGGTTCTGATGTCAGATGCCAAACTGTAGGAAAGATAAAAAAAACATTTGATTTCTTCTCTTAGAAATATTTTTGACTTTTGAAAAAAAAAAGTGTAAAGCTTTAGGCATTGGATAAAATTGCATTATTTTTGTTAATTTTAAATTTTGCAACCTTGGACATACTTTACAACATATTTTAATGAGGAAAGTGATGAGATAGATATGATGATGATGATGAGATGGTATGGTAGGTGAAAAAATATGTCAGACCATTGAACATGGATCAGCTAATTAAGAAAACAAGCACACTAACAATAACTGATATTGGATATAAAGTTTAACATAAACTTAATATCACAGTATGTGAAGTATATTACATCGAAGTAAATGCTTAAAAAAGGTTGTGTAACTTTGTAATGAAAAATTCTTTAACACTTTTAAAAGTAACCAATGCTGCTTTGGTATATTGGACAGTTAATTTATCTTTTCTTTCAATAACTTTTCTTTTCAACTATCAATCCATATTTATAAATGACTACATTTTTGGATTTCTGTTTTAAAAACAGTTTATTACTGTGAAAAGATTATCGCTGCAGAGAATGGAGTAATGAAAATAAAAAGCCTATTATTGGTAAAATAGACATTCAAATATTAAGAATGCCACATTAAATGTGAAACCTTATTTTCAGTTGTATTTGAGTCAGTCATTCTATAATCAACTTTATCAAAAATAAGTACATATCTTGCTTTAATGGTTCTAGCCTAAGTGAATGTCTAAAGGCTGCTGTGTCACATTATGAACCAGAATTTTTAAGGCTTTACTAAAACCAACAATTAAAATCTTTACTGACATCTGTTAACAGTACAGCAATGATTTTTAATGAACTCTCTCAGAGGTAAAACAGTATCATGAAGTAATACAACAAATTTTGATGAAGACTTGCCTCAGTATACTTCTTGGCTGGAATATCCAGGTCCAAGTGAACAAACCAGGTGGATCATTCTTACTAAGATCTATGTATGTAGTCCCTGAAAATCTACTATATATACAGTTACAATCTGATATTCTGCAACCAACAGTTCAGTGAGTTATTTGCAAGAAACTAAAAGTTATATCCTAAAGGTTTCAGTTAGAGCAGACTCTCAGCATCATACACAAGTGAATTTATGAATCAAGGCAATATGTGAACTTAGGGAGTCAAAAATTCCTAAATGACTATTGAATTTGTATGAGAAATGGAAAAGATGAATGCTTTGTGCTGTTTCAAAAATAAAGGTATATGGTGCATTTTTCTTAGCAGAATTTACAATCACACAGTTAATGTACTTTGATGTGTTGGAAAACTGACACTTAGAGCAGGTTAATGAAAATATAAATGATTAAACTTACCAAGACAGCTGTTTGTCTCATTATAAAAAAAAAAAAAAAAAATACAACAGTACCTTAATGAAAACTACCTCCAACATTGGGCAAGACTTACACAACCTATGATCATCATGATGAGATGACAATGTGGAGTTGCTCCAATCAGCAGTTTTAAAACTGTGATCTTTTATGATGGAGGATATGTAAAGGATACGATACTGAGTCAATAATTTACACAATAAATTAACTTACCAGTAACCTAACTTTGCCTGCTTTAAAATCAACAATGGTGCTGTCCCTGTCATATTGGTCAATGCCACCATGTAATGACATACATGGATAAGAAGCTTTCATTAAATCTTTTAACAATAAATCAGCATTCTCCTGTTTATCAACAAAAACTATAACACTTCCTTGATCTTGGTAATGTCCCAACAATTCTAACAGCTTTAAGAACTTCTGATCTTCCTCTAGCACAATTACATGCTGTTCAACATCCTTGCACACAATACTTCTACCACCAACCTTAAAAAGGAAATAGAAAACATTTTTTATAAATAAAATATTGCTCTGTCATTCAACAAGAAACAACAAGATTTACCAAAATGATATTGCTAAATAGAGACTGCTGTACAATGAGGTATACTTTATAATCATTAAATAAACTTATTTTGAAAATCTAAGAATTAAAATCACATCAAACATTAAAAAAAACATTCCACGTCAATGATTATTTAAAACAAAATTTAAAAAGTAATAATAATAATGATGATGATGATAAAAAAAAAGAAAAAAAAATTTCCTGAGGTAGGTAATCCCCACGTCCGGAACACAACATCTACGTTCCACGTCCAGGGCGGAAACAGCTGTACTTACGTACAATACTTATAGCTGGCTAACGGGGCTCCGAGTAAATTCCTCGGATATATTCCTTTTTTGACCTGCTTTCATCTTCAGGTCACAAGACGGATTGGATTTTTTGGCTACCTGCAGGATACGAACAATTAATCAATTAGGAAGTGAACACATACCATATTTAGAGCTGGCGATGTGGCGGCCAGGGTCAATGTTATTGCAGGTGTAACGGAGACCCTTCCGTTGTCCACATGCCCCCTGCGATGGCAAGCATGTAGCAATGATGCCCATGTATGTCGGTGCATGGGAACTCTGAAAGCTTTGGTGAGTAGGAGCCTGCAGAGATTGCGCATCTGCTCTCTGCCAGGACATATGGTGGTTCCACCGGAGTACCGGAGTGGACCTCTAAAGTTAGTAGCTCTGGAGTGGGGGTGTATCCCCGCCGGCTAGCCTTGCTACAGAAGGGATAATCTTTCATGAACATACTTGAACAAACAAACGTGGCAGAGGGTGCACGTAAACACCCTCGTTTAGAAACCTCTGATTCGCCACAAGCGAAGAGGAAAAAGAGTAAAGTGTGATAAAATTAAGAAAGTTGCTGATAGAATCAGTAAAGACTTATGGAAAAGTTTATTTGGCTATAATGTACCTAAGCCAAGATTTTGAATTATTACGAAGGAGAATGGAAACTTTCAAAAGGTTAGTCCATTCTTAATCGCTAGAGAGATTGTTAATTGCGCTAAATTTTGCTAAATGCAAAAAAGGTGGTCCTGTTAAAGAAATCCGGAAGACTTTTAATGGATTGCATGTCAAAACTATCAACGACAGTCAAAGCCAGAAAGTCCAGGCATTGAAGAAGATCGGTGAATTTGCGGTATCTGTGCAACCGCATAGCACCCTTAACACATCCAGAGAAGCTGTTGTTTGCCGTGATATTCTAAACTGTACAGAAGAAGAAATAGTACAGGAAATGTCGAGTCAAGGAATGTGAATAACTCCTTGACTCGACATTTCCTCCTTGACTCAACATTTGCAGACTAACAATGAGAAGAAATGGTGAGGTTCTTCCTTCGGCCTTGCATGTATTGACATTTAATAGGCCTAACCTTCCTGAAAAGGTACGTGCTGGCATACATCGGTTCGATGTACGTGCATTTATTCCGCAGTCTATGCAATGTTTCAAGTGTCAACGTTTCAGACACACTGCAGCTAGATGTGAAGCGCAGGAAATTTGCATATGTGGAATGAAGATATATGAGGTGATCCATGTAAAGACCCTCCAATCTGTATTAATTGTAAAGGGCACCATAATTGCCAATCAAGGAACTGCCCAGTATATAAAACGGAAACGGCCATTCAGGAAGTTAAAACGCTTCAAAAGGTTAGTTATCCTGAAGTGAAGAAAATTGTTAGTCAAAGAACACCTCGACCATCAACCACTTATGTAAAAGCAGCTGCTGCCCCTTCCTCTTCAAAAATTAACATGGAGCAGTTGCTTAATACAATGGCACCAAGTCTTGCAACAATGATAGAAAAAATCATTGATGCAAAGATTGAGTCGACTCATCGGTCAGAACAAACTAAACATGAGAAGGCTCATTCCCGGACTGACATCGTTGATAAATGAAACGTACCAGCGCAGCATAAAAAACTAGCAAAACCTGCGATCATAACACCACCACTTGAAGTAATAAATAAAAATCTTGATTTGTCTGGAAAAGAGGAAAAGATCACTCCGTCGTCTAGTCGTGAGTCTACCGAAATGGAGGTGCAAGTCATTATTGGGAAAGCACCAGACACAATGATATAAAAACTGCAACAATGGAGCCTCCAAAAGCTCAAAGAACAGCTTTGGTGAGAGCGTCTATTTCAGCTGGACCCAGTACTCCCTTAGATATAATCCAGCTCATCAGCCACGGAAAGTGCATCGCTTGCTAGTTTAGATTCCATAGCAACGATGCTAACAGCACCAACGAAAGCTTTCATCACCTAATGTAAGCCAGCGAACGTCATTGACATCAGAAAAAGAAGAAGATGCCATGTCCGAGGCCTCAGACACACTGTCATCAGAAGTTGAGGCCGTTCGAAGAATGGAAAAACGGTGCAAGAAAGGATGGCCGAAAGGAAAGCCAAGACGGTAAACATTGTATTCAAAAGTTGTATCAAAATATGAAATTTTGAACCTTTTTTTTTGAAGTGGGATGGGGCTAATGACCAAACTAGTCGATGCCCCTAAAAATCTAAAAAAAAAAAAAAAAAAATAATAAGAAGGATATCTAAAGTAAAGACTGCTGGGAAATTTCTCTCCTTAAGGTTGGTGAACTTGTGTCATTCATGGCCACGCTAGTAATGTACACACTACATTGTTGTCTGTAAGTTGTCATGTTGTAATATGTTTGATTACATGCGATTTATTATGTTACAAAATGAATAGGAAAATCAATGTTGCCACCGACTGTGAAATACATGGAGTCTTACGGTTTTTTTTAAACCATCAAAACGTTAAACTGGCTGAAATTTATAGGTAGTTGGTTGCTGTGTACAGCAATAATGTAATGAATGAAAGAAAGAATGAGCTCTTATTGGTCTCATTGTTTACGACCATTTAGGCTTCAGTAAGGTTTGTGCACGTTGGGTGCCGCACGTCTTAACGGAACATCACAAAAAATCCAAATGTGATCTATTTTGGAATTTTTGATGTGCTATATAGAAAAAGGCAATGAGATCCTTAATTCAATTGTTATTGGTGATGAAACATGGATTTCGTTTTACACGCCAAAGAGAAAAAACAGTCAAGTGAATGGTATCATCCTCAATCACCAACCAGACCAACAAAGGTTAAGCCACAGCCATTTGGACACAAACTGATGGCCACAGTCTTTTGTGATTGGTTTACAATACTGCTGATTGATTTCATGCCATATGGAACGACTATAAATGCAGAAGCTTACAGCAAAACTCTATGTAATTTATGGTGTGCCATCCAAAATTGGTAACGTGAGCGGCTGATCAACGGTGTTGTCCTGTTGCAAAATGATGTCCACATGTTGCAGGTCCAACACATGATTTATTGAGAACATTTGGTTGGTAAATTTACGATCATCCACCATACAACCCAAACTTCTGATTACCTTCTGATTCCTTCTGATTACCATTTGTTTGGGAAATCGAAAGAAATTTTGAGTGGTAAGCAATTCGCGAGTGACAATGAATTTAAAAATGTTGTTAATCAGTGGCTAAATAGACTGGCAGCAGAAGAATACAATGAGGGTATATTTATACAGGTGTATCGCTATGGTAAATGTCTTAATTCATGTGGCGATTATGTAGAGAAATATTATAAGATATGTAAGAAAAATAAAAAATATTTATAAAGTTTTCAGAATAGATTTTTTTTTACAATGCAATAGTCTTTACTTTAGAGATAAGCTCTCGTAATATCTATTTCACACATGAACCCACCAGTGATGTTTATTTTTAATGAGTTTCCAACTTAATATTTGATCACAATAATCTCATCTACTGATCTGGTTTACATGAGAACCTTATATAAACTGAAAAATACGGTTTATATATTTTGGTATACTAAAACAGAATACATAAAACTTATTTCTAACTTAATAACAGTGTCTGTGTCTACTTGTATATTATATACTTGTATTATATACTGTCTACATGTTTTAGTACGGCTAAAAGTAGATGAATCCATTAGCGAGACTGGTTGAAAGTAATATTTATTGTTGTAAATGAAACAGTTTTTATTTGTTGTGACTCAGGGTTATGATTATCATGTAATTTGTCTATTAGGAATCATATTGAAAAGTTGTGGGTAACCTGCCATGAAATTCAAACCATTTATAAAAATGGGAAAGCCAATCTGTAAAAAAAAAAAATATAATAAAAAATTGAACTTAAAAGTGCGAAGCTGTTCCCATGTTTTTTCCCCACAGAATCAAATTTATTATTGCACATAACATGCCAAGTCCAAGTCCATTATGTGGTTATAATGAATACATTAATGTATGCATTATAACCACATAAAGACTAGAACAGCTAGAAATTAATGTACCCTTTACCACAGAAATTTTGTATCAACTTTAAATTCGTAGGGATTTCAGAAACATATGGTACTACTGGTGAGTGATCATATTTCAGATAATTTTATATTACTGTATTTACATATTTTTTTATATAGGTATGTTAGTAAGCAGATTGGTTATATAACTAGATGCAAGTTACATATATGGATACAGCATGTTCCAGTAATTCATGAACTTTGAAAATTAATCTATGTATCAATCTTACGCTAGTAATCTTGGAACATTCAGTACAATGTGCAGTTAAGTATTAATAATTATTAAATCACTGGTCTATAAAGTTATGTTACACAGATAATTTTGACTTTTTTTTTTCTTATGTATTTTTTATGATGCTGAATCCAAGCTCCCCTCAAAATTTTCCTAAGGGGCAAACTGCCACTTGAAAAAAATAAAAATTGTTAAAACAGTTTATTTTCTCTACTAAGGCTAACCATTTGTGAGTAAATTTTTATATTAATAATGAAAATGAATGTCTGAAGATACTTATAAATGGCTCAGAGTGAAATAATCTGAGGAGTGACCATTGGGATTAATGTCTACGTCATAGAATGAGGTTGATATTAACTATTTACTATGACTCATCCTTCTAGAAAAAAAATTTTTTTAAAAGAAATACGGTTTAATTAATAGCTTTTAGTAATGACATCAAAATTTAAACAGTTATTTCAATCACTATTTCTACTATGGAATAACTCAGACCAGAGAATCAGTTTCATTTTGGCTTTTTTGTGAATACCATTGTGAGTTCTTTTGTTTTTCTACTTTTTCTAATATAAAGTGTATTGTTTTTGTAGTGCTTAATACATTTTTATATATTGCTAGTAATTTATATTTGATTCGTAGTTGAATAAATCGTCTTAATAAGTTTTGCTACGTGTGGTGAATTAACTTTTAAATCTCAAAGAAGAAATATTACTCATTTAGCTTAAAAGAATAATATGAACTCTATATCAGATGTAAAATAGGAAGTCAGGATAAGTCTGCTCTGTGAGGGTAGGCAAGATGCTGTCCAAGGGCTGTCCTCAAGGCAACGTCTTGGGTCTATTGTTGTGGCTGGTGGAGTTTGATTCCCTTCTGTGGCTGAGATTGCATGGCTGGTGTCTCATCGTGGCTTATGCTGATGATGGGCTCCTGCTGGTTGAAGGAAGCTCGTGGAGGGAAGCTGAGCTCCAAGCTACCCTGGTATGCAGAATTCTTGAGTAGTAAGGTCATCAAAATAAGATGACATTCAGTCTGGAGAAGACCACAATGATGCTTCTTCTTAAAGACTGTTTGGGAGGTTCATGTTTTGGTGTCAGTCCTTTCGCCTGTTTGGGCAAATAGGCTAAAATTTAAAATAATTATCACATCATCAAGACAGACATTAGATCTCCGTGAGAATTGGAAATACCGGGCTGAACGTGTAATTGTTGAAAATCCTTCACGTACCTGGCAAGAGAACGGATTGCCTAGGGAATTTGGGGTTCCACCTGGTCTTTCCTGTGTTTTGGTTTTGTTGTTCTTGTGTTAAAAGGTTTTGTAGTATTATGTTTATTTAGATATGGAAAAATCACATGTAGTATTCACATCAGTGGCTTCCTGACTGAGGCAAAAACAAGGGTGAGAGATGCTTTTTGCCGAGGTTCTGAAGATGACCTCTGGAAAGCTCATATGTATGGTGGATGGTGGTATGGAGTGGATGGTGTAGCGACCAAATCTGCCACATGGAGGTTCTCTTTGGTGTCAGGTCAGGATAAGTCTTGGACATCTCATAATTGTTGTAATTCTTGCATAATTTTACAAAGCAACTGGCTTTAGTCGGAATCTACGACATATGCTTTTTGCTGTTTCTATGGTATTGAGAACTTAACAACTACTTAAGAGACTGTTATTTTTGTATCACAAAAATTAAAGGGACCATAAGTAAATTCGAGAAATGTGTTGTATATTCTAGTCTTTCTTAAGCCATAAGACCTATTTCACATAGATAAAAGTTACCTATTCTAGTTTCACCAAAACATGAAGTTTAAAAGAAAATGATAAAGAAGAAGTCTATGGTGATTTAGGAAGTGATAAATAAGAAGATACAAATTTCAAGATTATAGCACTGAATTTCACAAAATTACTTAAACAAAATTTAATGATCTGGTTCATGATTCTAATTGCTCTAAAATGCAAGGTCAATAGTAAAAGGCAGGAATCTCCTCTAAAGTGCTACTAAAATATGTATTTTCTAAGTTAAGCAGCAAGAATTTCAGCACCTGTTCTCCTTGCAAGATAATAGTGTACTGCATCAATGTAAATTCTTTACTGGATTTACTAGGATCACAAAATCCTACGGAATGGAAATTATTTACAGATTCCTCCAAAAAGAGTTTGAAAGCATCCTCCTTCACAATTGAAATGAGAAACCAACAATTCTCATATATGCAGTAAATGAAAGAGACATATGACAATATGAAATTTTTACTGACAATGATATAGTATGAAAAGTATTCTTGACACAAATATAGAGACCTAAAGGTGAGCCATTTTATTAGGACTGCAGTTTGGTTATATTGAGTACTGCTGTTTCTTAGGCAGGCTTTGAGTAGGGCAATAGAGACAAGAAAACCACTACATTAAAAAGAATAGCGGAAGTGAGAAGCACTCATGGCTGAGCAGATAAATGTTATTTGGCAAGCATTTGTGAATCCAAAGAATGTGCATCTTCCACTACTACACGTCAAATTTGATCCGATGAACAATTTTGTCAAAGCAATGGATTGTAATGACCAAGGTAATATGTGTCAAAAAAAAAAGTATTCAAATTTGGATTTTTTTCCATCTAACCTTGGTGATGTAAGCGATCAGCACGATAAATGCTTTTACCAGGATATATCAATGATGGAAACATGCTGCCAGAGAAAATGGAGCCTGATAGTGCTTGCCAATTACTGCTAGAGACTGAAAAGGGACATTCCAGAGGCTGAATATGGAAGAAACTAAAGAAAAGTAAATGTATAAAAGTTAATATCTATTATGTATATTTTAAAATTTAATTCCTTAAAAAAGTATTTCTAAATCCTTATTACTAAAAAAAAATTTGCTTTCCATTCAATTTTGGTTTGTAGATTTGAAATCAGTGCAAAAAAGACATATCTTGATTAATTATGCATGTAACAGAAATTTCTTACTAGTGTTATCCACATTACCAATATATGATGTTTAAATATCCAATTTATTTATAATCTATTTATATTTTATGTTTTTATATCCATTTCTATTTATTATTTCTTTGTATTATATTTGCAAAATCTTTACAGGTTGTTTTGATTTTTATTATATTATATTGTATGTTTTTATTTAAAAAATACAAAAATGAATAAATTAGTAATAATTTTCAATGAATTGTTTTTAATTAAATCGATTTTCTATATTTACAATGTTTTTAAAAATTAATAAATAATATTTCATCATTTGTTATTTCAGTTTAAAACACACAATTTAATAGTTTCAAAATTACTGCATTAATTCGTAAAAATTAAAAAATTATTAAGTAACAGGAGGTTATCAAGCAAAGAGTAAATCCTTTTATGTTTGGTAGTAACCATTATCAATCTAAGCTTGGAAACTGGTGGCACATACTGTGTGTGCATATTCTTAATTTTGTTTCATATGATCTGATGATTTTTAATCATATTTCTATTAACTATTCTGTGTGAGTATGACGATAATCAATGATATATGTAACAGATGTATGTGTTTGTGCTTGCCTGGATTGAGTAGCAAAACGTGGTATCATGGACTATTTATTTAGGATGGTGTTTGTGTTAATTAATACCAGTTTTATTTTTATCTAATTTTTCATTCAATTACATTTTATTTACTCATTTTGTTATGCAGTATATATGTATATATAAAATTTTGTCCACAAATTTGTTGTCTGCTGTACTTTGTCATTGCAATCAACAAATTCTAATTTTTGAGTAAATAACTATTTTTTATTTTATAAAGACTTTTAATTAAGGTGAAACAGAAGATGAGAAAATACTGAAGTACAAGAAAATATCATACAATATGTCTAACATTATTAACAATAAGCTTGCTTCCATTACATAAAAAAAAAAAAATGGTTTGAAAAAGATTATAGTATTAGTCATATTTATATAATGTGACAAATACATTAATTTACTATTAAACAATTAAATAAATATACCTGAACTTCAATTGGTTTAGTTAATATTCTACGGGCTAGCGCTTCCATCTGCC
Source organism: Lycorma delicatula (assembly GCF_047948215.1). Taxonomy (NCBI): domain Eukaryota; kingdom Metazoa; phylum Arthropoda; class Insecta; order Hemiptera; family Fulgoridae; genus Lycorma; species Lycorma delicatula. The sequence goes on along the minus strand of NC_134455.1, from coordinate 151,938,122 downwards.
TTGGGAATGTTGCACTAAACATAACTGTTTGTCGGTCAGGTCGTACATTTTCTATTATTCTCATTACCTGTAGGAGAAAATTCATTTTGAATTTAATTAATTATGAAATTAGATATTTATATTACTTAAAAATACACACATGTGCTTTATTCTATTTTGGCTTGGGAGGTAAAAAATATCTTAAATGAAACTGATGCTCTGTCAAAATTTAGAAAAAGAAAAAACTAGTATTTTAATTTTGGTTCCCATTTTGACAAATATGACAGCCAAGTGGTGTTTAAACACAATATTGATAGCTGCAGAATAAGGAAAGTAAAATAATATTATTGTTATTTTAATAATAATATTTTAAATGCAATATTTTAGACGAGGCTGCAGTTTCAAAGTCAAAGATTGAAAAAATGATTCAGCATATTTTATAATCTATTCACTTACAAATTCACAATCAACTAATTTTTCAAAGAACTGTTAATTGAAATATTTGGTATAAGTATTATACCAATACTATTAAAATAAACTATAAATGTTATTGAATACTATTAATTCAAATAAATAGTTGATGTAAGAATTAAACCAATAACATGAGTATAGCATAACACAAATAGTAATATCAAACTGAATTCTATGATTACCTGATATCAGAAAGTTATTTTAGTGAACTTCTGTTGGTGACATAATATTATTGAGCATCTGTTGTTTATTCGTTACTGATGATGATATATTCATCTTCTCCTCAGAATTCAATGATGAAATACAAAAATCCATCATTTTCTGAATCCTCTCAAAATTCATTCTTTAAAATTCACCATCAATCTCTTCCAGTACAATACATATATTTTAGTGAAATTAATCTTTTTAAGATTCATATTATTCCTCTGTACTAGGTGATTATTCAACATTCTGTACTAGTTGGTTTACATTAATAAATGTAAAATATAATTTAATAGTACATAAGGATAAGATTAAGTTCATAAAATAATATACATATATTTTAAATTCTATTAATATAAACCACCTAGCACAGAATACTGATATCACAAATATTCTGTACTAGGTGGTTTATAGTAATAAAATTTCAAACATATGCATTATTTTACAGAAATTAATCTTGTTAAGACTCATATTATAACTCTATACTATTAGATTATATTTTTAATTCTATTAATATAAACCATCTAGCGTAGAATATTGAGATAAGACACATCTTACCTTAATTTTACAAAGAAAATAGTTTTGCAGGATCCTGCATACTTGGTCAGGATTTAAATTAAACTGCATACTAAAATGTAAAAATAATAAAATAATGAAAATTCTGTACTGATTTATTACAAGTAATGATATCTATTGGAGTTTTTATAAGACTGTTGTCTCCTTCAAACACAGTATGACAGTTTATCAAATTGAAATTTTGTTTGTATTTTATATATGTAATATTTTTCTGATATATTTAAATTTTATATAATTTTTAATATTTTCTAATATCTCTAAATTTACATTAATATCAAAACTAGAATGATTACTGTTTATTAGATGGCCTGCCAAATTAGATAAATGCAATTTATTATTTTTATAATTTCTATAATGTTCAAGAAATCTAGTTTTAAAGGATTAATTTGTTTTTCCAATATAAAAACTATTACAATAATTACATATGTTATAAATTCCACAGATCTTATTTATTATTTATTTTTGTTTTTTAAATATTTTATTGAGTGGTTATTAGGTTTATATGCTGGTTTAAATATTTCTTTACTGTACATTTTAGTAATGTTTTCCATGACATTATCAGTGTATAGATACTTAATGTACCGAGTGGGTGGGAATTAACTCCCTATTGAAAATTGTTTATAACTTTTTTAATACTTAACCAATTTTCATGAAACAAAAAAGCATCTTGTTCCTTACAATGGTAGAAATTACTACATGATATCTCATTTATGTCACTGCAAGTATCAGTGGTGGACCATGGCGCAACATCTAACCTTGTGTGAGCTGGCTCAGCTGTTATCCTGGTATGAAGTATAGCGGTCTGTGGTACAAGTACAGAGATGGTGGCAAAGTGTGAAAGGACCGCTTGCCTTGGTAGATGTAAAGACCATAAGGAAAGTGTGAAAGGACCTCTTGCCTTGGTAGATGTAAAGACCATAAGGAATTGCCACTCAAAGTTAATGGACACAGGTTCTGTATCACAAGTTAGGAGACGCGGTCGCCCCTTAACATCCATAACGAAGGAAAATGTGCAAGTGGTTTAGGAAATGTTCACTCAAAGGCCTCAGAAATCACAGACAGGCATCTCGCCCAAAAGTGGTTTAACCTGACACACAATCCGAACTGTTCTGAAGAAATAATTGAATTTTTTTTTCATGAAAACCACATTACTGCCAGTAATTATCGCCCAAAGACTGTGATCATCAGTTGGAATATGGGGAGATGATGCTTGCTTGGTATGAAGATGGTCCGATATATTCGGCAATATCCTGTGGTCAGATGAAGCCGTGCTTCATGTTGGGAGGTTTGTTAACTGGCACAATTGTTATTATTGGGCAACAGAGGATCTGAAGGTAGATGTTGAAAAAGGCCAACATCGCCCAAAGGTCGAGTGTGTTGCAGCATGACATCCATGAAAGTTTTAAGTCGATATCTCATTTGGAACATAATGAATGTAGAACGGAATCTTGATATGCTTGAAGATCATGTTCACGTTATTGTATCCTCATGGGACAATTAGAATGACCTAATCTTTATGCAAGATGAGGCCCTGCCTCACTTCGCAAGTCCTGTCTATGCATGGCTCGACACCCATTTTCCAGGATGCTGGTTGGGATGTCGTGGCCCCCTTGAGTGGCCAGTAAGTAGTCCTGACCTAACACCCCGCAACTTCTTCCACTGAGGGTGGGTGAAAGAGGAAGTTTATTGCAGAAAACCAAAACCTCTTGATGAATTGGAGGAGCGAATTTGCCAAGTTCAGATGGATTATCTGCTGAAGTCTGTCGCAAACATCCCCATCTGTCTACGAAAACTGGTGGAAAATGATGGTGCTAATTTGGAATTTTAGCAATGCATAACATAACAATTCTACCATTGTAAGCAACAAAATGTTTTTTTGTTTTGTGAAAATTAGTTAAGTATGAAAAACTTTATAAACATTTTCAATAGGGAGTTAATTCCCACCCACTCTGTATATGTTTTCACTTTTTTGTCTTATTATGTATTTGTTGTAAGATAGTTATTTATCATGTTCTGATAATTATTTTTTTTATAAATATTATTAATTACAATAGTATCATATCCATTTTCAACCACTGTTAATTTTGGAAGACTTAGGTGATTTAATTTTTTATGAATTGTTATATTATTAGATGTAGGTTTTCTGTATACTGACGTTTCAGTTTGGTTGCCCTTGTTTATTTCAATAATGCCATTTAAATAATTTAACAATCATTCTATCATTATCTATTTCAAATGTAGATTTTAAATTTTCATTATAAGAATTTAATTTAATATTTTAGATGTTCATTGTTTATTACTGGGTTATATAATGGGAATATCATCATCAACTTACCATGTCCATATTAAAACTTTATGTGTATGAGTGATTACATGTACTAATTTACACTCAAAACCCTGTAAATATATTTGTGATATAATTGCTGACAGTGAAAATCCTTTAGGTAGAAATTTTTTGTGTATATTTGTTATTTAATTAAAAAAAGTTCATTTATTAAATTCAAAATAAAAAACTCATTTTTTCCTAAGAATTTTATCTATTACTTTGGATATAATCTAACAGGGGACAAGTTTAAAACTGATAAACTTGAACACATATAAGAAAGTTGTTGGTAAGTGTGTTGGTAAATTATTAATATTGTATAATCATACCAATGGGCCATGTTTGATAAAATTATTATAACTGATGAAAGATTGCATTGTGATGTTTAATTAATGAATTTTTGGTAGTTCAGCTAACTTAAGGCCAATTGGTTCAATAGAATATAATCTAGAATGGTATTTTAAATTATTATTATTACAACTCAAAACGGGTCTAAATATATTATACTTGTGAAGATTTAAAATTCACATTTGAAATAGATAATGATAGAATGTTAAATTATTTAGATGTCATTATTAAGATAAACAAGGAAAACCAAACCGAAACATCAGTATATAGAAAACCTACATCTAATAATACAACAGTACATAAAAAAATCAAATCTCCCAAATCTCATAAAATTAACACTAATACAAGTATAATTAATAGAGCAATAAAATTTACATTTAATAACAAAGATAAGTGAAATAATGAAATTAACATCATAAAACATATAGTGGTTAAAAAAGTGGTATCATATTCAACATATACGATACTACTTTAATTAATAATATTTATAAAAGTACAACTATCAAGACACGACAATAATATAACTACCTTTCAACCAATACATAATAAGACACAAAAAAGTGAAAACATATATAATATCACTGAAAACATTTCAAAAACTTACAGTAAAGACATATTTAAACCAGCATATGAACCTAATAACCACTTAATAAAATATTTAAAAATAAAAAATAAAATATAATAATACAATAAACTATCTGTGTGAAATTTGTAATATTATATGTAATGATTGTAATGGTATTTATATGGGAAAAACAAATAAATCCTTTAAAACTAGATTTCTTAAACATTATAGAAATTACAAAAATAATAAATTGGATTTATCTAATATGGCAGACCATCTAATAAACAGTAAATATTTTAGTTTTGATATTAACATAAATTTAGAAATTTTAGAAATTAATAAAGATGATATAAAATTAAATATATTAGAAAAATATTACATACATATATACAAACAAAATTTCAATTTGAAAAACCATCAGACAGTGTTTGAGGGAGACCACAGTCTTATTAAAATTGCGTAGGTAGCAGCACTCATTTAATACATTAGTACAAAATTTATATATATATATATATATATATATATATGTACATGAACAATGACATAATAATCACACTATTATCTAACTATGAAAGGCTTAATATTAAAAAAAAAAACAGTTCTATTAAAAAAATAAAAACCCCATTTAATTTGCCTATGACTAATATTAATATCTTCCTATGACTGAATATGATCATATGCACTAATCTGTGTCTATGATTTAATGAATATGATTAAAATACACATTGCAATATTGTAAATATTAAGCTAAAAAATCTGTAATTGAGACATCTTCCTTATAAATGTGCAATTTTGTTTTTATGCTTAAAAATAATAATATTTACATCACCAAACTGGAAAATGGAACTCCTTTCAATATATTACTTTGGCTGACAACAAACAGGCTTATTACGCTTTCGTTGCCATTTTTAATAAACTATCAAACCATTTGAAAAATGTTCCCACATAATTATTTAAAATACAATTAAATGATTTACTTTTACGTAAACAGTATTACTGTATAATGAATATTTTAATAATACTATTATTTTCAACAATGCCTTCTGAATTGTGAATTATGTTTTTGTAATTTTTTGTTTAATAGATTAACCTTAACATTATTTAATTTGCATATATTAAAAACCATTAACATAATCACAATTTTTTATTTTATAATGTATCTTATAATGACATGATCTACACAATCTGTGATCAGAATAAAACATTTATTTATAAACTGTAATGTTATCTCACATAGGCTAATTATCAGATGCACAGGCAGGTAAGCAGCAATGAGTAAACTGAAACATATTATTAGTGGAGGTGATTGTTAACCTTTCCATTCTCCTTGAATAAATTTAAAGTGTTTGTGATACAGAATTATGAATTCATAATGCGTTGTGAAATCAACTAACATCAGAAAAAACATGAATGAATAATTTTATAATGATGTAATTTAAGGATTTTATTTTGTCTATGAAGTCATGAAAAATCTTAGAAAGCAATAAATCTATTTTAGAGATGTTAAATGGAACTGGTAAACAAAAGGGTGATTCATAGTATTATTTGGGTAATATAATATAATCCCCTTCCCTTTAATAAAAAAAATGATACCGACCTATATGAAATATAAATTTCGAACAGTATTCAAAATGATTTTACCATATCTCTGTCATTAAGCAGATTTTAAAATTTACTAGTAGAACAGAGGCTATACTACGGCATTTTTCAAGTAGAAAAAGTGTCATATAAGTTAATTGGGATACCATATTTCCTTATTGTTCCAGTTAACCAGAGTTAATGAACACGCTTTTACTTTTTAAACTAATACATAAACACACTATCCATGCATAAAAACTAGAATCTTTTACACATTAATAATTAAATTTATTAATCATTACTTGTGGTTCAAATCCCATATCAAACATTCTGTCTGCTTCATCCAGCACAATGTATGTGACTCTCCTCAGATTTGTTACTCTTCCTGAAAATAATTTTTTAAAAACAATCATCAAATAACAATGCATGAATCAACAGCTTTTTACATTTGTTAATGAAGAATTGACAGGAAAATCATTTAGATTCCAAAATCTGAACTATTTGAAATCAATGGCATTATAACTATTTTTTTTTTTAAAGGATATAAATGATATGCCAGAACTTAAACTAAAATATTTAAATTTTTTAATTTTTTTAAGTTAATTTATTAAACTAGAAATTATAATACTCAGTAATTCTACATTATTCATGAATTTACAATTTGCAGTTTCAGAGTTGTCACAGTACAAAAATAAAATGTTAGCAATTAAAATTATATTTATCATATTTTTCTTATTTTAGATAGTTATATTGAGGAAAGTAAATAATAGCCATGATATTTTTAATGGGTTCTTATTCATATAATTAGATGCTGAATCGCCTTACACAGCACAGCTTCTTGAATGCCAAAGTCAGCAGCTGACATTTAAAATAAAACATTCAATAAAGCAGGTAGGTATAAGAATAAAAAGCGAGGTGATGAAAAAAGTAATTTAAATGATCACAACAATTATTTTAAACAAATAATAATCTAAGGCCATAAATAAAAGTCTTTGGTTATTTAGTGATAGTTTGAAAAATGTTCATTAATAATAAATAAAAAGAACTTAGAGCAAACAATACATGATGCCTCCTGGATGCTATGTAGATCATAGTATTGTGGAGTCTCTTAATTTAATATACAGAAGTTCATAAAACAAATTAATTATTCAGGATGTTAATACATATATCAAAAGATAATCTTGTGACTACTTTTGGACAATTACCAACCAATATAAGTGGAATCACAGTACTTCAAAGACCTGAAAATTGTGAATATAATGTGATAGTGATATAAATTTATTTTTTAAGGCTTAAAAAATTGGTCAAAGAAAATATATGATTACAGACCATTCATTTTTCTATGGCTTTGGAAATCTAGAGAGGCAATTTTTTATTTTTTTATTATCCTTGAGAGTTACAGAATTTTTTCACATTGTAAAAAATTTGGTATTCATTTTTCAGACTGTCATCATCCATTTTACTCTTCCACTTTTAACAGATTGAATTTTTGTTATGTCACAACTTCATATATATCATTAACTTTAATGCATGTTTTCCACCTCAATATCCTTACTAAAAACTTTATTTACATTATCCAACAGCTGTAATAACTAATCGTCTTCTTTGTCTACTTTTTCCATTAACTGTTATGTCCTAAAATCAAAATCATTATAGCACAAAACACTCAATGTAGAAAACTTGGCTTTTTCAACTGGATGTAACCATAACTCCAGTTAAAATTTTCTACACTATATAAAAAATTTAAAAAGAAAAACCTATATACTTGTTTTACTAAACTAATGCATATTCTAAAAAAACAAACCCTATACATGAGATGTTGACATGCTACAGGGAACAGCAAACTGCTCTACTAAACTCATACATCATCACATCAGCTTGCTACTAGTAGTCCTAGTTATGAACACAGAATAATCACTGAATTCTAGCAAATTATGATGCCATATTCTTTCTCAATCTATAACTTTCAATGTTTAATTACGCTGCTTCCTACTATTTTTTTTTCCCTCATGTGATCTGGCAAGATGTGAGCATAATTCATAGAAACCATTCACATCCAACAAGTTACGAATAATGGTTCAATCTGGTATGTCATAAAAGTTAAAACATCATATATTGCTTGCTTAAGTTCTTTTTTTTCTAATTACTAATGAGCATTTTTCAAACTACCACTACTAAATAACCAAAGACTTTTTTATTTATGGGTCTAGATTATTTGTTTAAAATCATTGTTTGCTTAAAATACTTTTTTTGTGACTTGGATTTTCATAATCTTGTAAATACGCTGTTATTACTGCCTACTACAGGGCTGTTATGCTCTGCAGAAAGTTAATCAATGAGAAACTTTCGCAGCAGAAGTATATTGTTATACCCAATACATAAAACAATGTTTATATTTTGCAAGATGCCTTACCGCTATGCTATCTCTTCAAAATGTCCCCTTTATTTATTGTTCTGCTAGTATTAACTCCTAGTAAAAAATAGAGATTTATGTTTTACATAAAAAATGAACAAACAGGAAATAAGTAAAAATTATTTACATGATAAAATATCATGCGTTACAAAGCAGTAACTCAAAGAATACCTACCTCCTTAGTAATTTATAATGAATACATAACTCCTTAGTAATCTATAATGAACATTAAAAATTTCAAAACAAGTATAAAAATATAATGTAAAAAATTTTGTTTTCTACAGCTTTTTTAAACAGTATTTATTTTACAATATTTTTATGATTAAATATAACCAAATTCTAACTTTTTTTCCCAAAGAAGTTGTTTTGTCTAAAAAATATTCTTTTAAACAAAAAAAATCATAACAATTAATTACCGGGTTTATAAAGATTACTCATATAAAATTAACAATGATATTATACTTTAAAATATTTAACCTCATTTTTTAAAATTTAAACACTATGATATCACTGTGACTATGCACTGAAATAAATAATAAACTATATAGTATAAATAATTAAATAATTTAAAAAAAAGTTAACTAAGTTTTTAACATTCTAGAAGGTATAATTAAAAATAATGGTAATTAATTTGAAAAATTTACATCACAATGAAATAATAATTTCATAAAACGTACTAATTCTTATACTTCTGAAATCTATACTATTAAAAAAATTGAGTGTGTGTGTGTGCGTTTAATGCTAATATCAAATCGAGCAAAGCAAATGTTTGTTATATTCTAATAGAGGAAAAAAATGACCTGAAGATATCAATGGCATTTTGCACCAAACTTGATAGTTTTTGAAATAATCGAGGGGGGTATAGAGCATCACATGAAAACCAACCAACCACTTTCAAATTTTCAGGATACATTCATTCATTCATTTTATCCTTGGGATGGTTTTAAACCATAGATCGAGGCCTAGCCTCCTTGAGTGGATGTGAGGGGTTATCAGAGCTTCTATGTCAAGAATGAAGAAAAACAGAGGAAAGAGCTTTTCAGGCTTTAATTGCTACTCATCAGTATTATTCTCACAACCAAGAGGATAATGAAAACAGTGGGGGTCCAGGAGCAAAGCTACCTGGCTAGACAGGAAGGGCAAGCGAAGTGAGCCCTCTTTCTTTTTCTGTTTAGTCGGTGGGACCACCGTAAGGTTTTACTTCAGAGGATGAATGTGGATAATATGTATGAATGTGAATGAAGTGCAGTTTTGTACAGTCTAAGGTTGACCACTTCTGAGAAGTATGGTTAATGGAAATCCAACCACTAAAGAACACTGGTATCTATGATCTAATATTCAAATTCGTATAAAAGTAACTGCCTTTATTAGGATTTGAACCTTAGAACTCTCAACTTCAAAATTAGCTGATTTGCGATGATGAGTTAACCACTAGATCAGCCTGGTGGGCTGATAATTTACAAGTGATTTAATTTATAGCTAATAGCCTACTTCCCCAAATGATAATCATTCGAATGTACATTCAGTCAGTTAATTTTAAAAAGTAATGTTGCCATAATCAGTCAACTTGAATCACATTTTTCCTTGAGTGTGGTCAGTAAAATTTATTAATGACAGAAATTACAAAAAGGAAACTCTGTTTGAAAACTCAGTTTTAAACGAAATAAGTGTAAATGGACGTAAAGGTAAGAGACAAAGAAATGTAAGAAGTATTGTAAAAGTTGCATAAATGATCTGATATTGGTTAGTAAACCCGTAGAGGTCATTTGTTCTTAAATCTTATTAAGTGTAGCATTTACAATTTTATCTATTATATACTAAAAACGTATCCACTTACCACTGTTGGCAGCCAGCATGTCAATCATTCTTCCAGGTGTACATACAATTATTTCAGCTCCACGTTTTAATTCAGCTATTTGCTCAGATATACCAGTACCACCATAAACACAAACAACTCTTAAGTTAAGTGATTTAGTAAACTTACGAGTCTCTTTACCGATTTGCATGCATAACTCTCTAGTAGGTGCCATTATAAGAGCTGAAAATTATAATGTATAAAAAGTGTGTAGAAAATCAGAAATAAATAGGTAGGCAAATCATTATAGCAACAACACATACACTTTTAGAAAACAATCTCAAGGGAAATTTTTATTAAGTTTCAGGTCATATTTGTATAACAGTGTAAATTACGTGTTCAGAATACAGTAGCTAATTAGTTTTTATAATTTGTTCATAATGTTTGGTATCAGTTTTAACTGTACTACACTTTAACAGTAAGAGTTAATTGTACTAAAACATTACATCTAATACTTATCTCATAATTAAATCTAACAACAAATGGATTTATAATATTTTATGTTATAAATCCCTAATAATTTATCAGAAAACAATAATAAAAATTTATTAAACTTTGAGCATGATCACAGGATATACAAATTAATTAAAAAAATTATTTAAAAATCAAGTAAATATAAATTTATTAACAATATATAAATAAAATATATATCATATCTTCCTACAATGTGATCACAAAAACAAAAAAAACCGTTATTTTGAATATGGAATAGGATGTTTATTTTTATCTTTTTTACATTTTTGCATGTTCATACAGTCTTTCCAAAGTAATATGCTTTATCATAAATCAATGAAATCATAATTCACATTCATAAAAAAAAACTTACTTTAAAAAACTTAATCTAGAGGCTATTACTTTTAATTGAATTAAACATTTTTTTAACATGACTTACCCAGTTTTTTTAAATTAAAAACAACTACATAGTTTTATAATTACAAATAATTTTCAAATGGTAACATTCAAGAAGCCAAAAATTCTAAACTGCGTGCATATTTAAAATATATAATTAAACAGAAAGTGCAAAAAGAGAAAAAAATGCCCAACAGACATTTAGTTCTATTTTTGAATGTTGTTCTAAATTTAATTTCTACTGATTTTAAATGAACTATTGCAGCTGAACTATTACAATTATTCAAACTGTAGTTAGAAGTATATTTACAATTATGTATATGCAGAATGATATTTCAGTAAGGAAACAGCTTTATACTACATATCTGAATTATTTGTAGGGAGAAAAAAAATGGGGTTTTATATGTTAAAAAAATATCTGCATTATGGTGGGTTTTAAATTTTTGTCCACCATCATGGATCTGCCATGTTAAATCAAAGTTAATTTTTTTAAATAGGAAAGTATAATATGACACATGATTTAGATTTAAAATTTTACAAGAAAATTTTTAAGTGAAACTGAAAGAATAACTCTGTTGATAATGTAGAGGTATGTGGGAGTTCAGCCTTTACAAGAGGTATGTGATTTATTTAATAATAGACTTCAAAACAGAGAACCTAAGTAAATTGACTATGATCAAGACAGTAGAGTGATTTGAAGAAACTGGTACTGTAAAGAATTGTCCACACACTGGTAGACCAAGAACTGTTACAACTGATGCTAATGATTGATGTATTGCAGATCTTTATTGAAGACCCTCTCATTCATCGATTCGGAGAGCTGTTATCCTACATGACATCAGTTATTTTTCAGTTCAAAAAATTCTTAAAACAAATAAATTTCACCCTTATAAGCTACAGTTGGTGCAAAAACTTTCAAAAAATGATTTTTCCGAGTTGGGTATTGTGATACTATAATGCAAAAATTAGATGCAAATTCTAATTCAATAATATTTACTGATGAAGCGACTTTTATGTTAAATGGCCATGTGAATAAGCAAAACTGTTGACACTGGAGCTAAAATAATCCTAGATGGATGTTGGAAGCTCATACACAGCACTCTCAGAAAGTGAACGTTTGGGGCGGGATCATTTGTCACTGTACTGTAGGGCCTTTCATTTTAGATGACAATCTTACAGGAGATGCTTACTGCAACTTGTTAGCCAATAGGATTTTACCAAATATCCAGGAAAATGTTGAACAAGAATTAAACAATAATGTATGGTTTCAGCAAAATGGGGTACCATCTCGTTATTATCTAAGGGCAAGGTAAATTTTAAATGAACAATTTACAAATCACTGGATAGGTCATAGAGGGCTGTAGAATGGCCTGCAGGTCCCCAGACCTGTCTCCTCGGGATTACCTTTTTTTTATGGCACCTGAAGCGTGATGTTTACAAAACAAAACCTGCAGACATTGACGAATTGAAAAGAATACTTGACGAATCTGCTCGTGTACCACCAGACATGATACAACTAGTTACAAACGGATATTACTTGAGGTTAGCACACTGCCAAGCTGTAGAGAGGAAGCATTTTGAACATTAGTTGTAGAATGGTATGCTTTCAACATTTATTTCATTAGTAATTTATGATCAAAAACATCTATTTAAAATTTTAAAATAAATTTTGTAATGTTTAAAGTAAATATCAGTTTATATAACTGTTTAATTTGTTGTTGTGTTGTTAATTATTAATTATTGTTTATTATTATCAATATTACAGTGCTGTTTAAATTTTGTTAATGTATGCATTATGAATTTAATATGTAATAAAATTGTTCATGCAGTGTGTTTCACCTCGTTTTATTGTTAACATGATTTCTCCGTCATTGCAAATTTTAATGCTTATAATTTAAAGGCATTGACAGAAAAATAGGTTTCACCATGGTTTTTCTTTTAAAATTAAAAATTCGAATCATATGTAATATGTCCACCTTTCTATTTAAAGGAATTAAGTTTAATTCAATATGGTGGATCCAGGATGGCGAATAAAGATTAAAAACCCACCATATTGCAAATTTTTTTAAACTATGTAGAACCCCATTTTTTTCTGCCTCTAAATACCTCTCAGATATGCAGTATAAAGGTGTTTCCATCCTTAAATATCACCCGGTATATAATTACATAATGTAACAATTGTATAGTATTTCATAATTGTTCACATTTTACAGATTCTGTAAAAGAAATAGAGCCTATGCGATTGGATTATTACAAACATACAGAACAGATTAGTAATACAATATGAATCTTTACCAGAACAAAAAAATAAAAGTTTGAATCATTTTAAATAGAACAAAAAACAAAAAAAGAAGTTTGAATCACTTTAAACTATATAAATTCATTATTAAAAATTGATATCACACAAAGAAACATTAGAGATTAAAATCATATAGTTGTCTTTATTGGGAGGCTAAATAAAAAACAGCTTACCAATTGGTCCATCATTTGCTTCCAATGGTGGCTGATCCATTATATGTCTTAGCATAGGTAATACAAATGCTAGAGTTTTACCACTGCCAGTTTTAGCAATACCAATTAAATCTCTGCCTGAAAAAAAAAAAACAATCAAAAATCATTTACTATACTGTAATAAAAATAAATAACATAAACTAGTGGTGAGAGGGAATGAAAACTAAAATTAAATAGTATAATCATTTTTCAAACATGATAAACCAATGTTTCAATACATTTACAGTGATTTCTACACTGGTTTTAATATTTTAAATTACATAGGGTAGTAGTATTTGTTTTTCTTAATCTAATTTGCTTTTAAAAAATTATAAGAACTGTTTTTTTGCAATTAGGTTTTATAATATATTCAAGTAACAATGATAAGGGTGGGATTAAGCCTTTGAATATAAGATTTGTTGGAATTAGATGTAACAGTTAATACTAAACTGCCAGGTCCTGTGACTGGATCACAGTAACTGTTTTTATAAATGTTATAACTGGTTTATGTACCACCAGATTACTATTTGTGAAATAATTTTCTGTCTAAATTTGTATCCATATTTCACCCACAGATTTTGCTTTTTATTTTTTATTGTTAAAAAAAATCTACAATGATAACTTTGGTACTGGCTAGTTTATTTTTGTTATGTTAGCAATGCAATTAAAAATATATGAATTGGCAGTTTTGAATATAACCATATAACAACTATATGGTTAATATACCAAATTGTTTAAAAAAGTTTAAGCCTTTAAATAATTTATCTCCCACAGTAATATTTTACTAGTGTATTGGTAAATCATTCCCAATTCACAGATTGATGCACAAAATATAATACAATTTCCTGAATTAAAAATTGTAAAACTCAAGATCGCCCTTTCAGTTTTAGAAAAATGAAATTTGAAAAATACATTTTAACTATTAAAATTTTAAATAAATACAAAACAAAAATCCCAGTTTCAAAAAATTGCACTAAAATAATAAAAAAAATTAATGCTTTATTAATTCTTTACATTTTGATTTTTTGAAGTTGTCATCAGTTTACGGGGTAAACTGGTTTGTAGTAGGTACAAATTTTCTTCAGTAGTAGGTACTAGGTAAGCTGGTTGTAGTTGTATGTTGAATTAAAAAGTCAACATTTTAATAATTTAAAAAGAATTAATTTTTAGTGCACCGATCTGAAGTTAGTTATTTTTTAACTTTTATTTTATTGGCTACTACTAAAAATTTTCAAAAAATTACTAAACAATTATTTCTAAACATTCAAATGATATTTTTGCTGTCTCAGAAACGGTAAGCCTGATTTAGGAAACTATAGTTGGGCTTATAGTCTTAATTATTCACTTAATCAATTATTAGATATACTCGTAAAGAATCTGAAAGGTCATACAAATTGATGATGGGCTCAGCCAATCTGACAAGTAACCTCGGACCCCTCTGGGCTTATAGTCTAGATCAGAAAAACACACGTAAAGATAGTGTTTCTACAAACATGTTTTCTGCATACGATCTGAGTTTAATTTTCGTTTATCTATTAATTAGTATTACTCTTTTATATATTTATCTATTTCTGAACATGAATGATTATTTATTGTACCTCAATAATGTAAATATTTACAAAGCCCTCATTCAGTCACAAAATAAAATATAAGTTTTGCAATATACTGCAACACAGTTGCAATATACTGAGGCCGAAGTACATTAAAATGTAATAATGATAAATGTAATGAATGTAATGATAAGATGTAAATTATTTTTGTTATTT
Organism: Lycorma delicatula; assembly: GCF_047948215.1. NCBI lineage: Eukaryota > Metazoa > Arthropoda > Insecta > Hemiptera > Fulgoridae > Lycorma > Lycorma delicatula. The sequence continues at coordinate 151,922,708 of NC_134455.1, read as the reverse complement.
AAAAAAGATTTATATATAAAACTTAACTTTTGAATGCTAAAATGAATGCAAAAAATCTAATGTGGACAGCACATGACTTCCTTGTACTTTAAATTTATTTGTATTTTAAATTAATTTTAAGATTTATCAAATGTAGATTAACATCAGCAAACCAAAAATAAAAACTGCATCAAATACAGCAAAATAACTTTTTCTAACCTGACATGATGGCTGGTATGGCTTGTGCCTGTATTGGAGTTGGTTTCTCATAATCCTGCTTTTTCAGAGCATCTAACATTTTTTTGCTAACACCACACTGTGCCCAACTTTTGATTGGTTTTGGACAGCCTTTACCTTTAACTCTGATACCTTCCAATTCCTATAAAAAATAAATTAAACTGTGAGAAAAACTTCATCTCAAATCATATACTCATTCACTCTCTTTACTCACTCGGTCAAAGCCATTTATATTAATTTTAAGAATTCAGACATAATTTATGAAATAAACACAATAAATCCTGTTCTCCTTAGTTTAATAATCCCAGAGTAACTAACACATATACACAAACCCACATACCCAGCCACCCACCCACCAAAAATTATTGGCCAAAGGTATTACTTAGCCAAAGCTATTAAAATAAATATTTTAGATAGTTAAAAGTCTTTATCTATATTTTTACAAAATGTTTTGAAATAAGTAAGGTTTTTGAAATAAGTAAAGCTGTGTTATTCTTCAGAGTAAAGCAGACATCCAAAATTTATATTAAATGTGTTTATAATACAGAAACTATTTTGATATTTTGACTGAAGTTCCTTGCATCTAAAATTCTGTCAAACTCTCAATAATTATTTTTAATGGTTACAGGTAGTTATGTGCAGTAATTTTCTTTGTTTACAAACTTGATGAATTTTAAAAATTTCTGTAAATATGCCAAGTAGTTTAGAGAGTCACTGGGATTTAATGTTAACAACAACCTCTAAGAATTGGTCAGCCTAAGTCTATATAGACTCACCCTCATATACATATCAACCTTATATCACAAAATATTTAAAATATCTGATGGCTAGAGGTTCTGATTCTCAAAGTAAAATAAAAATGAATAAAAGAAAAAGAATATCAATGCTCCATGTTACTGCACTTTAGCATTAGCTTTGTTGAGAAAAAAATTAAGTATTATGTTAGATTGTAAAAACCAATTTATTCAATCCGCAGATTTACAAAATTATAATATCTACTTAACTGTTTTCCAAAGTTTTCAAATCATTGAAATGATTTAGTCTTATCATTAAAATTGAAATTTGTTAAATTTAAAAATGTATTACATATGTTATTAACCAAATTTTCTTGAAAATGTATAAAATTAGGTTTACATTTATTTTTATTGAACTATTATTATAATTATTACCATACTGTTTCTGATTAATAAATTTTGCATCATAATTACTTGAAAACCTAATTTTACACATTTTCAAGAAAATCTGGATAATTACACTGATAGACAAAAAAAAATTAATCTTTCTCTAAGTGTGATACCATTTCTTGAATTGCTTTTTTGCCTACATTACAGATCAGTAAATACAGGTTTTCTATCACCCTTACTTTTAAAAAATTACGTTTCAAAAAAAAATTAAGGGAAAATTTAGCTAAAATCTGTCAAATTTATAATTTTGCATGGCCATATACCTGTGTTAGAATGATTTTGCTGATGCTTTTCTTTTATAAATAGCCTCAGGCACATCCCAAATTAATGTCCAACAGTAATCGGCTAGCATGTTAGTATACCATTTCCCTTTATAGTGGCTTGCCATCACCAAAATGCCTTGGTGGAAATGTTCACCATTTTCATCATTTACGTCTCCAAAGTTGTCCAGGAAAAAATCTAGATGTGAGTGGAGGAAATGTATTTTCAAAGACATATTACATCCCATAGCTCTTTATGAATTAAGAAGTTGATTAACAATATTTTGGTAATTGTCGGATTTTTGTTTACTGAGAAAATGTTTGCAAACCTCTTTAAATGAAGCCCAAGCTGCACTTTCTATATTACTTAACACTGAGTTACATACATCATCTTTGACCAACTCTCTTATCTGAGGACCAACAAATATTCCTTCTTTAATTTTTTCTTCACTTACATTCGGAAATTTCTGCCTGATGTACAAAAACCTGTGACTATCCTCTTCACTGCTTTTACAATATTTTTCATTAGCCCCTTGCTTGATATAGAGAGGGAGTAAAAATATTTTTTTGGGTTCAACTAACCCAAAACTCAACTAACTAACTCATGAATAATATTTTTCCCATTTGGAGTTAAGTTGTCTTGTTTCTTCCACTCTTTGGTAACATAATGTTTATCCCTAGCTCGGCTGTCCCACTTAGTACTTAGAATACCCTAACTGTGTACTAGTATAGCCTAACTGCATGTCTAAACAAAATAGCTATAACTTTCAAATCACCACATATGTTCCAGCTATGTTTTTATGATTTATTTTTTCAAGAATGTCTTTCATCACATCGTATGTCTCTTTCAAATTAATGCCACAAGTGATTGGTTTTGAAGGATATTTTTTACTGTTGTGAAATAGAACCACTTTTAAAATATACTTGGACAAATCTACGAAAAGGTGCCAGTCCTCAGGTTTATGAACTTGTCCTATGTACAACATAAGCTCATCAATATTTGTGCAATAAACCAAATTATTTTCATCAATAAAGTATTGAGAAAATTCTTTTTGTCAGCTTCAAAAGCTCAAAATTTTTGTATTATTTTGAAGTAAATTCCAACCTTGCAGTCTTGGTCCTAACAGTTCAGCTTGATTTTTTGATAAATTTAAATCCTAACCAAGTCATTTAATTCACCTTGTGATATAAGATGTGACTTATTGGAAGATAATAGAAAATAAAAATCATTGTTGTCTTCTTCAATACTGCCTGATGCTTCATTGCTGCTTTCGAAACATATTCACAGACGGCTCAGGAACTGGAATAATTTCACTGTGAGGTAAAGGCCTGATTGCAGATTACAATGAAGGATATTTTACAGTATGTTTAGATTTTTTAGAAATTCCAGACACACTTATTAAACAAAAGTAACAATTGGTTGTTACATGATCGTTTGGTTCATGCCAAACCATAGATACACCAAATGGCAAAGCCTTCTGTGCACCTTTCAGCCATCCTCTTAAATAAACAGAACAGTTAGTGCATATTAAATGAGGAGCCACATCTTATCCTGATCACCAATTTTACACTGAAAGTACAAATGATACTTTGTACTTTCAGACAAATGTGGATGCCTTCTTTTTTAATTAAAGGTGTAATGTTTTTTCTATTTGATTTTACAGTAAACACAACAAACAACACAGCTATGTTTTCAGCTTCATGTTTTGACCTGCACAGACATAATTAATCTTGTCAATGAAGGCTCATTCTTCAGTATTAGATATGATGTAATTCTCTGTCTAGTATTGTTTATTTATAGCTCACAAATTATATTAACAAAGTTAAACAATAAAACATGAGCTAACTAAATACAATATAGGAGCTTAAAATGCTAACTATATGTTGAAAAAATTCCTTTAATTAAAATTAAAAATTATTCAAAAATAGTGGGCGATAGAAAGATTCTGAGTTCATATTCGTATTCAGCATCAAAAAACAGATTAAAATCATTTATCGCATGTTAGGAAACAAAAATTATGTTTATCAGTTTTACCTAAGTAATAAAATTTTAAACTTAAATATCAATTTAAATGATAATAATAAAATTAATATTATTGTTAGTGGATTTTGAAATAACTTCCAACAGAATGAATCCTACAGATAATATTATAGTTGCATAATATTATTAGCTACAATATAAAAAAAAAATAAAAATTTACTAATAAACAATTTATCAATAAATAAATAATTTACCAATTAAGAGAAAAATTAAATACAATCTTTTAATAGTAAAATCGGATAAAACAAATACATCAGTTATCATGACAGTCCTCATGACCTCCTCTATGAATCATGAGACCTTGCCGTTGGTGAGGGGGCTTGAGTGCTTAGGGATACAGAGTAGCTGGACCGAAGGTGCAACCATATCGGAGAGGTATCTGTTGAGAGCCAGACTAAGGAATGATTCCTGAAAGAGGGCAGCAGCTCTTTCAGTAGTTGTTAGGGGCGTGAGTCACAATGACTTAAACGGCCGTATCAACATCACTCAGTCCTCTGAGTACTGCGCAGCTGAAAGCAATGGAAAACTACAGCTGCTTTTTTTTCCAAGAAAATGTGGCTCTCTGCATTTTCACATAGCAATAATGGAGGCGCCTTCCTTGGTAAAATATTCCGGAGGTAAAATAGTCCCCCGTTCGGATCTCCGGGTGGGGACTACTAAGGAAGGGGTCACCAGAAAATTAAAAAATAACATTCTACGAGTCGGAGCGTGGAATGTTAGAAGCTTAAAAAAGGTAGGTAGGCTAGAAAATTTAAAAAGGGAAATGGGTAGGACAAATGTGGATATAGTAGGAATTAGTGAGGTTCGGTGGGAAGAGGAAGGCGACTTTTGGTCAGGTGATTTTAGAGTAATTAACTCAGCGTCAAATAATGGGCAGGCAGGAGTAGGTTTCGTGATGAACAAGAAGATAGGGAGGAGAGTGGAGTATTTCAAAACGCATAGCGATAGAATCATTGTAATAAGGATAAAATCAAAACCTAAACCGACAACGATTGTTAACGTTTATATGCCTACAAGCGCCCATGATGATGATGAGGTAGAGTGTGTATACGAAGAGATTGATGAAGCAATTAAACACGTAAAAGGAGATGAAAATTTAATAATAGTTGGAGATTGGAATGCAAGCATTGGAAAAGGCAAGGAAGGAAATATAGTGGGTGAATACGGGCTGGGCAGAAGAAATGAAAGAGGGGACCGACTTATAGAGTTTTGCACGAAGTATAATTTAGTAATTGCCAACACCCAATTTAAAAATCATAATAGAAGAATATACACTTGGAAAAAGCCAGGCGATACTGCAAGGTATCAGATAGATTATATCATGGTTAAGCAAAGATTTAGAAATCAACTCGTTGACTGCAAAACTTACCCTGGAGCAGACATTGATAGCGACCATAATTTGGTGATAATGAAATGTAGATTGGGGTTTAAAAACCTGAAGAAAAGTTGTCAGATGAATCGGTGGAATTTAGAGAAGCTTGAGGAAGAGGAGGTAAAGAAGATTTTTGAGGAGGACATCGCAAGAGGTCTGAGTAAAAAAGATAAGGTAGAAAATGTAGAAGAAGAATGGGAGAATGTTAAAAAGGAAATTCTTAAATCAGCAGAAGCAAACTTAGGCGGAATAAAGAGAACTGGTAGAAAACCTTGGGTTTCAGACGATATATTGCAGCTGATGGATGAACGTAGAAAATATAAGAATGCTAATGATGAAGAAAGTAAAAGGAACTATCGGCAATTAAGAAATGCTATAAATAGGAAGTGCAAACTGGCGAAAGAAGAGTGGATTAAAGAAAAGTGTTCAGAAGTGGAAAGAGAAATGAACATTGGTAAAATAGACGGAGCATACAGGAAAGTTAAGGAAAATTTTGGGGTACATAAATTAAAATCTAATAATGTGTTAAACAAAGATGGTACACCAATATATAATACGAAAGGTAAAGTCGATAGATGGGTGGAATATATTGAAGAGTTATACGGAGAAAATGAATTAGAAAATGGTTTTATAGAGGAAGAAGAGGAAGTTGAGGAGGATGAAATGGGAGAAACAATACTGAGATCTGAATTTAAGAGAGCATTAAAAGATTTAAATGGCAGAAAGGCTCCTGGAATAGACGGAATACCTGTAGAATTACTGCGCAGTGCAGGTGAGGAAGCGATTGATAGATTATACAAACTGGTGTGTAATATTTATGAAAAAGGGGAATTTCCGTCAGACTTCAAAAAAAGTGTTATAGTTATGATACCAAAGAAAGCAGGGGTAGATAAATGTGAAGAATATAGAACAATTAGTTTAACTAGTCATGCATCAAAAATCTTAACTAGAATGTTATACAGAAGAATTGAGAGGAGAGTAGAAGAAGTGTTAGGAGAAGACCAATTTGGTTTCAGGAAAAGTATAGGGACAAGGGAAGCAATTTTAGGCCTCAGATTAATAGTAGAAGGAAGATTAAAGAAAAACAAACCAACATACTTGGCGTTTATAGACCTAGAAAAGGCTTTCGATAACGTAGATTGGAATAAAATGTTCAGCATTTTAAAAAAATTAGGGTTCAAATACAGAGATAGAAGAACAATTGCTAACATGTACAGGAACCAAACAGCAACAATAACAATTGAAGAACATAAGAAAGAAGCCCTAATAAGAAAGGGAGTCTGACAAGGATGTTCCCTATCTCCGTTACTTTTTAATCTTTACATGGAACTAGCAGTTAATGATGTTAAAGAACAATTTAGATTCGGAGTAACAGTACAAGGTGAAAAGATAAAGATGCTACGATTTGCTGATGATATAGTAATTCTAGCCGAGAGTAAAAAGGATTTAGAAGAAACAATGAACGGCATAGATGAAGTCCTACGCAAGAACTATCGCATGAAAATAAACAAGAACAAAACAAAAGTAATGAAATGTAGTAGAAATAACAAAGATGGACCACTGAATGTGAAAATAGGAGGAGAAAAGATTATGGAGGTAGAAGAATTTTGTTATTTGGGAAGTAAAATTACTAAAGATGGACGAAGCAGGAGCGATATAAAATGCCGAATAGCACAAGCTAAACGAGCCTTCAGTAAGAAATATAATTTGTTTACATCAAAAATTAATTTAAATCTCAGGAAAAGATTTTTGAAAGTGTATGTTTGGAGTGTCGCTTTATATGGAAGTGAAACTTGGACAATCGGAGTATCTGAGAAGAAAAGATTAGAAGCTTTTGAAATGTGGTGCTATAGGAGAATGTTAAAAATCAGATGGGTGGATAAAGTGACAAATGAAGAGGTATTGCGACAAATAGATGAAGAAAGAAGCATTTGGAAAAATATAGTTAAAAGAAGAGACAGATTTATAGGCCACATACTAAGGCATCCTGGAATAGTCGCTTTAATATTGGAAGGACAGGTAGAAGGGAAAAACTGTGTAGGCAGGCCACGTTTGGAGTATGTAAAACAAATTGTTAGGGATGTAGGATGTAGAGGGTATACTGAAATGAAACGACTAGCACTAGATAGGGAATCTTGGAGAGCTGCATCAAACCAGTCAAATGACTGAAGACAAAAAAAAAAAAAAATCATGACAGTTGAAAGATATAATAACTTAATGAAACAATATTTTGTTAATAATAAATTTAAGGAAATTAATGACTAACAAATTTCTAGAAGTAACAAAAAGTTTAATAAAAATATTCAGACCAATTTTTAAATCTTAATTTAAAATACCATTCTATATTATATCCTTTTGAACCGACTGCCCCTAAGTTAACTGGCTAGAAGACGCATAACATGGACGTACCTCCCTGCCCTTAGAGACATCCTTAGACAGATATCGTGAATGCAAGAAGGAACTTGTTAGATGCATCCGAGAAGCTAAGAAGAGGTCTTAGAAGAAACTAATTTCTGAAGTAGAAGTGGATCCATGGGGAAGGCCTTACAACATAGTGGTAAGGAGGGCCTTAAGGCCTAGAATCACTTACTCAGGATGTCCATGAGATTTGCAACATAACAGATGGGCTCTTTTCTGAAGGAGAGATTATAATTGATGACAGGAGTGAACAGAGAGCCCTCTTCCTTTCACTTTAACTGAACTTTTGGAGGCAGCAACATGATTGCCTCCGGCTAAGGTGCTGGGTCCGGACTGGCTGCTAAATTTGGTAGTCAAGGTGGTAGTTTGGGCTAGACTGGAAGTTTTACTTGAAGTTTACAACAGGTTCCTCATGGAAGGGTATTCCACAAGATATGGAAGCGCCAATAGCTGGTGTTTGTTGTGAAACCTGGGAGAGATCTGGTGCTCCCTTCTTCTTACCAGCTGCTGGCGATGAAAAATGTGCTGCGCAAGATACAGAAGCGAATGCTCCAGAACAGAATATCTCAGGCAGTCGAGGAGGGATGGATTCTCTGCTAGTCAGTACGGCTTTCGCAGGGGAAAAGCTGTAAGAGGGAAACAGCGAGGAATTTCTGCCCTTGTCACTCTAGAAGTGAGAAGTGAAGTTAAATGCATTTCTCACGTTGCCATAATGCAGGCCTTGGAGGAACATGGTGCCTTTGTATTTGCGACGAATAGTTTGTTCCTATTTATCGGGGCACAGGCTTGAGTGCCTGGTATCAGGAGAAACAGTTCTGTGGAACCTTCATAGAGGAGTGCCTCAGGAGCCGGTACTTGGACCAACTCTCTGGAATCTGAATTACAGTGGCGATTTTCAAGTGCCTTATAAGCGACATCGGGAGTTAGTGTAGGAGGACCCATGGCTTACTGGAATACAGTTTAACACATTTCCTGGCAGGTCATGGTGGTTTCAGGGTGTATCTGTATAAATATGGCCTGGACCACATGGATTGGTGCCCTGACTGCGATGAGGAAGAGACTCCTGACCATGTGCATTTCTCTTGCCTGTACTTTGATGAAGAACACAGGGAGACATTAAATACATTAGGCTTGGAAGATATGTTCTGTCCAGAAGGCACACAAAGCATAATGCTAAAAGGAGTAAAGAGCTACACAGAAGGTAATGGATAAGCTACATATTTATGAAGAGTCCCGCCAGGAAATGAAATGTTGGAGGGTGCCGGGGCAGACAGGTCTGCGGCTGAGCGCTTAGGGCGCGCCCCAAGCATGTGGGGGTCACCTCTGCGCAATGAGGCAATGGGCACTCCACATTTAAAAATAATCTAGTCCATAAAAATTGGCTTGCAGTATGTAAAAGAAGTGTACTAGTATAGTAACAGGATTCTAGTCACTTCTAATATATGGACAGCTTATAATAAGATACTTGTTGGTGTATGGCAGTAGGAATGTACTGCTGCTGGGACACCATCTCGCACTGCTTTCTGGGAGAAATAAAAAATTCCCTTTTCACATAAAATTTGTTTTAACTTTGTGTTTTAAAATCCTTGTCCTTGTTTTTGGGTATCCGTAGGGAAATGACAACAGAATAAGTTGATAAAAAGCTAATTCACAAAAAAAGTTAAACAGCTAACATGAAAAAGATAAGTTTTGCTTCTTATCAATATAAACATTAAAATGAAATTGCATTTTTCATAACACTATCTTACAGCCAGGCACCTGTGGCTGTAGTTTGTTGAATACAGAATCAAATGTTCTGATACTGGAAAATTTATGAGCCACCCCTGATTAACAGATTAAATGTAGCAGCATTTCTAAATATATGATGAAGACAAGAAATTACAATGCTGGTAGTATTGGCAATGCTGCAGATCAAACTTCTGGAAATCTTTTGTACAAAAGTATACATAAGGTAAGTAAAATTAAACAAAGTATTTCCTGAATGCATGAAAAAAAACTTTAATTTAAATGAAGCTCAAAAAAATTTGTTTCAATATTTATCTCCATGAAAAACTTTGGAAGTAGATTCCTCTTAACAAAGTAGAAATAAAAAGCACCTACAATCATATATCCAGAAATGCTTAGTTTTCAGTATGTCAGTAATTTATGTTTTTGTAATTTAGATTCATAGAAGATGGGCTGAGATCTTTTAATAGAATTTGGGATACATGTTTAAATTGACATTCTCAGTGAAAAAAATGAATTTTTTGTTAGCAAAACCAAAATGATGCCCAGTTTAATCTAAATGATTAATATTTCTGTAACTTATGCTTTTTGAGTTTTATTTTATTACAAGAAAATCTTGAGTATTTTATAAAAAGATGACACCTCTTTCGTTTAACTACATTTAAAAAACAACTGAATTATGGCAGAAATAATTGGAATGAGTCAGTTTGAATTAGGAGCCAGTTTTCATTTAACCAGTATGCTTAAGAAATATAATAACATTACAAAAGTGAGTTACAAATACTGAATGCTAGCAAAGAAAAAATTATATTTTATTATTTAAAGACAAAATTTCTAAATACCAGTAGAGATACTAAACTTAATTACAGTGTTTATAAACGTCTGATTTCTTTGAAAACTAACAATTGACAATGAACATGATTTTACAACAGATTATAATAAATTTACAATAGAAGTATTTACCACTGAAGGTAATATGTCAGTTCATAAAACGTAGCAGTCTTTCAAACATTCTTCGTCAATTTTGAATGATTTCACAGACAAAAAATATACTCTCATATAGTTTTTTCATTAGTAACAGCTCATTGGTAACACACCAATATTCTCATTTGAGCCCGTAAATAAAAATGTAAGGAATTAAGATTAGAGAAACAAGCTGGCCATGATTCCAGCATATCTATCCTTCACTGTAAGTATTGTTCAACATTCACTTACGTGTAAGTTAAGTCTACAGGAGCTGTACTGGACATGAATAACTGCTATCTAATATGCAGAGCTACAATACTCAGAGGTACCTCTGCATATTATACATGATACTTTGTTGTTAAAGGAAATCAATATATACATAATTATTAAGTTAAGGTAGAATATGAAAACTTATGAGACAATCACCTACAACTCCAGTCCACAAATTAAATTTCAGCTTTCTATTTTGTAGAGTTCTGCGAGGATTTTTATCTGTGAACTGATGATGGTTGTGGAAATTACTTAATATTATTATTTCTCTGATATCAGTGTACTTATACGATGTTTCAAATTCAAGACTGAAATTCCAACTCCAGTTTATAAAAGAAACCAATAGCAGCACAATTTGTAATGGTAAGTCATTAAGTGTAGACCTTGCACATGCTGCAAATGGTAAGAGTAGAGCAACTGTCTATGGAATTCTCTTTAAATGATCATACTTGAAAATTGTAACAATGATGCTAACTGCCTTAAACGTACACTAGTATCTTGACTGACTCATTCTAAGATATTTTCCTCTATTTGTGTTTAGACTGCTAACTGTCTTCCTTTGTCATCAGCAAATCATTTTAATGTTTCAGTTCATCTGAACTGAAGAAATAGTGCAGCAAAGGTTTTATATTTGACTGCTATCTGGAAATGAATCCTGAGAGTGATGCAGTTTCACAGCTCTGCCATACATAAAAATCATGCTGTCTGCTCAGAAATTGAATAATTTGATATAACAACTTCAGCTGGTAAAGTGATTAGTCTTTGAGAAAAACATAACTAAATATTTACAAATAATATTACTATTAAGAAGTAAAATTAAAATATTATGGTTTTGATCACAACCAATAAAAAATCCCTTTCAGCATGCCGGAGGCGGAGGTAGATTTCACCGGCGTTAATTAGGGGGATAAAAAAAATTTCTACCTTAAAGTTAAGAAAAACTTCAAATTTACTCAATATGATAATGGTTACATGTGAAAAGTTTCACATGTTTAACATATGACAAGCCCCATCTTACAATTCCAGCAACATTTTGGTCATCCCTTGCCGTAACAGGTGGTCATATAAAAAATTGTTTCAGACAAAAGTTTTAGGTTCTTATTTATCCAAAGAATAACAGGAACTTTAAACGAATTTGATATTTTACTTAATAAGAAAATTATAGCAATATTTTGATTTTTTTTAAAAAGTCCCCCCATTATCACATGGTCTGATTTTGGCTAACAAACTTGACCAAGATTTTGGGATGAATTATTTTTAAAGAATAATTTGAATCATAGTACCCATTACAATAGGAAGTTTTCTTATGAAATCTGCCTAAAAACACAGGTCTAAAAAAAAAATAATTTGAAACTGAGATAAAAGTAGATGAAATAGAATGTATTTTTTATGCTGAATCTTAAAATGAAATCAGTTTTTCTTCATCACCCTCAGATTTTTAGTTATGATCCTTTAAAATATTCAGAACTTACCTAAATAAAACTTAGTTTTATGTATAGAGGTGGTAAACTAATAAGATCTGCTTCAATAAGGGGAATATTGACAACATTTTCCTTTCCTGGGTAAACTGATCTCTTTTTAGCCAATCTTTAACTGTGTAGTGGTTATCTGTATCCCGACTATCCCACGAACACAAGAAACACATATATTTTGTAAAGCCACTCTGGGGACCAAGAAACCTACCACTTTCAGGTCAGCAATGGCTCACCATGAGTGTTCATCATACTTAATAGCTTTTAAAATTATTGACATACTTATTTTATTTTATTTTTGACATGTTTCTTTCATTCCTACAGCACATGCTACCAATATATAAAAAAACTTATTCAAATTATGTAACAACACTACCTTTAAGCTTTTTTCTGAAGAGTCTATAAATAAATGCCAATCATGAATACTATATTCAATTTCCAGTTCAGACATTAGCCCCCTAACATCAAAGCAGGAACAAATTAAACCATCTCTTTTAAAGTATTTTAGAAAATTTTTGCTTCAATTACTATAAACTTAAATTTTAGTATCCTTGTTTAATAAATTCAAGGTGACAATTTTGTACAGTAGAATTTGTATACTCTCTTTCATTTTTGGCTTTTTGTGAATATTAATTGGCTATTTTTATGAATTGATAATATTTATTTGATACTATTCATACACAATAATATTACGTGAAAGTGATTTAGGGAAGGAGCTGCTGTTCTTTTTAATTTATCAGTATAACAGAAAACATGATTTATTTGAACACAATAAATTATTTGAACCACGATTATAATCGAATTGCGTCTGCATTAGGTAGACCGTCGATACAAGCATCACTTATAAGATGTGTTTTAATTTTTGCCTATAAAATATTAATAATCATACTGATTGTCCAGAATTGCTTTCAAAATTTGATGTTTTTGTTCCTGGTCAGAAATTTAGAAACAATAACTATTACTTTCATGTAGATGTTAATAACGACTTTCGATCAATTATTCTTCGATTGTCATTAAATTGTAATAATAGCATTAACAGGTTTGATTTGTATAATTTTAGTTTGTATCAAATTAAATTCAAATTTACATGTTTATAAAAATATGAATGAAATAATTGTATGTTACAGTGTAATGTTGACCATTTATTTTATAACTTTATTTTGTATCATGGGATTTATCCCGTTTGTTTTAATAAATAAATAAATTCCATTCTTTAAGATGTGAACCATGAAGTACTGGTCTCATAGCGGAACAAACATTAGGTTATGCAATACTGCTTTTATTGTTTGAATTGAAACCAGCAAAAATAGCAGTCATCATAACAGTTAGTAGGCTCTTGCCAAATCATAGGTACGCCAAAAGGCAAATGCTCTTTTTTCCCTTTTAACCACTGGGTTAGTTTAACATAGAACTTGATGCAAGCTACACGTGGACCCCTGATCTATCTTGGCCTCCCAAGGGACAGTCATAATAATGTTTGTAAGTAGTTTTCAGCAGATTCGATACTGGTTTTCATTGACTTTCCTGCAAACATGACAAAAAATATTTGGAAATTTTTACAAGCCCAATTTTTATTCATTGTAAAATTCAAAATCTTTTAATGAATGAAAGTAACCTGAAATATTACAGAAATACTTACTTAATGATAAAAATAATTAACTTTTAATTTATAAATACTTAATTACTTAAATACTTCATAAAATTGTTTCACCATGGAGTGCAATAAAACACACACATACATCGCTTAACAGATCTTGATGTTCAATAAAAATGCCAAAAGTTGTTCTGTTATAAAAATCTTTCATTAAATTTATGGCATCACTTATGAAACATTCTTTATAATATGTGTATGATAAAAACATTACCACAACTAAATAACACAGCAAGTCATACCAAGAGCTGAACTTATACTGAAGAAAATTTTATCACCTTGACTCCTGACATGTCTATACATGTCTGGCTTGACATGAAATGACATCATTCGACTGTTATGTATCAAATATAGGTCTACAGTATGCATGAAAATATAAATCAGATGTGAATAAGCAAACATACAGACATATTAACTTATTTGTATAATTTGTTCCACGAGTGGAATAAAAAATAAATTTAAGTAGTTGTAACTTAAGAACATTATGTGATGGGTTGTTTTGAAATACATATTCAGATTCAGCATATAAAATACTATATAGAACACCTACTCCCTTTTCAGTTCCAAATTTTATGCTGACCAGTGAAATTATTTATCATCAACATTGTCATCATTTTTATAATTATTCGGTAAATTATTTTTAATTTAGAACTTAGTGAGGCTAACTTTAGATAACAGTACTTATATTTTTAAAATTTGCACACACATCTCAGGAATGATTGGCCGAGTCTGTACAAGACCAACCTCATTTACATTACATCAACCTCATCTCATTTGGTTATGGGGAGGGGTTGGTTATTGTTCACTAGCTAAACAAACAGCAACATATACATTAGGGAGAAAAAAATTTGCTGTTGCAAACTTTCTTTTTTGTATTACTTGTTTTTTAATGGAGTATATGAAAACTGGCTCAGAAATCAGACTGACTCTGAAATCAGACTGACGCTTATTTTTAATTGCATTTAAACAAAGGAGATGTTCGTTTTTTTTCATAAAATATTCAATATTTTTTTAAATAAAAAAAATGCATTCTTTTTCATTAAGAATGTCGGTTTAAACATTCAAACCAAATTTAATTACAATATCTCAATCCATATATTACTTTACGAGAGGTTGTCTCTAAAGTAAAGACCATTTCATTGTAAAAAAATTTATTCTGAAAACTTTATAAAATTTTTTATTTCTCTTAAACTACATACCTTGTACTACTTCTCTATATAATCACCAAATCAATTAAGACATTTACTGTAGCAATACACCAGTTTCAATATACCCTTGTCATATTCTTCTGCTGCCAGTCCATTTAGCCATTGATTAACAGAATTATTAAGTTCATCTCACCTGCGAATTGCTTTCCATTCAAAACTTCTTTCATTTCCCAAACAAATGGTAATCAGATGGAACTAAGTTTGAACTATATGGTGGGAGATTGTAAATTTCCTGTCCAAATGTTCTAAGTAAATCACATATAAGACCTGCAACATGTGGATGTACATTATCGTGCAGCAGGAGGATACCGTCGGTCAGCCACTTACGTCGCTGATTTTGACTGGTGCACCATAACTTACATAGAGTTTTGCAGGAGGCTTCTGCATTTATAGCCATTCCACACGACATGAAATCAATCAGCAGTATACCAAACCAATCCCAAAAGACTGTGGCCATCAGTTTGCATCCAAAAGGCTGTGACTTGATCTTTGCTGGTATTATTGGTGATTGAAAATGACGCCATTCACTTGACTGCCATTTTCTCTGAGGTGTGTTATATGAAATCCATGTTTCATTGCCAGTAACAAATTGAATTAAGAAACTCATCACCTTTTTCTGTATAGTGCATAAAAAATTCCAAAGCAGATCCTATACAGATTTTTCTGTGAATTTCTAAGACATCTGGCACCCGACGTGCACGAACCTTTCTGAAGCCTAAATGGTCATGAACAATGCGACCAATAACAGCTCCTGAAACATCAGGAAAAAAGAAGGGCCAGGTCGGAAATCGTTGAGAGATGATCTTTTCTGATTTCATCACCAATGCATTTCAATAAGTCCTCGGTGATTATCGAGGGCCTCCCCAAATGTTCTTTACCATGCACATTAATTTTGTTATTTTTAAACCTTTAACACCATTTTTGTATATTTCTTTCATTCATTACATGATCACTGTACACAGCAACTAACTTCCTATTAATTCAGCCGGCTTAACGTTTTTATGGCTTAAAACCATAGGACTCCACGTATTTCACAGTCAATGGCAACATCGATTTTCCCCTACTTATTTTATAACGTAATAACTCACACGTAATCAAAGATACTACAATGTGACAACTTACAGACAGCAATGTAGTGTGTACATTACTAGGGAGGCAATGAATGACACAGGTTCGCCCACCTTAAGGAGAGAAATTTTCCAGCAGTCTTTACTTTAGAGAATCCTTCTTTACTCCAAAAACATAAAATGACTGACAAGATTGAAAACTAAGCATTTCTGGATATATATCATTATAGGAGCTTTCTATCTTAATTTTTATATGAGAATCTACTAAAGTTACTCAATATTTCAGGGATAACTGTCTATTAAATAATTTATGTATCAACTTTTCATTGCAACCATTACTTATACCTATAATTTCTACTTGATTAACTTTATTTGTTACAGTACTTTGAAAAGTAAAATATATGTGCCCAATTTCTCATCATATTGAAAAAAAACTTATAATTCCTAGGCTGGTTTGTCTCTACATATTAAATAATTACTGATGGTGAAAAGTATTTTTTTAAGTATGTTAATATTTAATTATTCATTATTATTTTGTAATTAAAACACCTAAAAATTAATATCCTTGGTTTCTTCTAACCAGTATGTGAAATAAAATTGTTTTTGAAAAAAATTTCTTTTTTAAAATACCTACTAAATTTTATTTGGTAAATACTGTCTATAACATGTACTATTTGTATTTCAAAATCCTGTAAATAAAGTTGATTTGTTTAATATATATTATGTCATATTACATACAAAATCTTTCATTTACACATAACATAGTGAACAATACATATAAAATATTACACTCAAAAAAATTTACTTGCCTCTCTATACAATTCTACTTCTTCTGGGGTCATACGAGCGATCTCAGGTACTTCCAAATAAAATGCTTTACGGAAAGGCATGTAGTCAACTCCAGCATGATCAACTTTTGCTAGTTCTTTTTTTTGTTTGTTGGCTAAAGTGGCAGCAGTTGTTGATAAATCTTCTTCTTCTTCCTCAGATGAATACTTAAAAAAATTTTATCATAGTGAATAATGTAAAACAGCAGAGGTGAAATTTGTTATTAACTCAAATCAACAAACAAGCGTATTTGAATTAATATATAATAATAGTGTATATCTATCTTTTATATTAACATCTTTTCTTATCCTTACACCCTTGGGAACTGGATTAGCTATTAGTTTTATTCTGCTTGAAAGATTGGAAGGCATTAGATATTGAAATGGAACTTGTTTATAGAGCTTTATGAAGTAGCAACTACCTGTGGACTTGCTCAAGGGATGCATTACATAATAAAGGCAGCAAAGAGAGCTGAAGTATTGGTAGAGTATAACATTTCAGCTAACAGCAACCAATATCTTGGTAAAGTAAAGCCATTCTTCTTCCTCATTACATAAGTTAATTTGATCTGTTAGAATCTTGGGTATTTTTTACTAGATAAGAAAATGTGTTGTTTAAAGAAAGTAATTACCTAAAATAGCTACTGTGAAATCACAAATAAAAATTTAAAGGTTCATTTAAATAGAGTAAAGTAATTTGGTTACAAAAACTTTAGCATAACGAGTGAAAAAATTTGTTTAATGCTTAGTTATTATTTATTGAATATCATACTACTTAATTTTACTACACAATTACCATAAAAATTTAAGTACTTCTCATAATTTGACACTTGATTTTCAGTTATGAGGTTACAGATATCAAATGAAGTAAAAAAAATTGCATCACATTTTCCTGCCAATTTTTTTGTTAAAAAGTGAGATGCACTTTTCCATTCCTTTCTATTCTATGCCAAATTTATTCTTATTAACTAAATCAACAATATAAATTGTCTTACTTGTTCCATACATACTAACTAATGTTTGTACTTTTTTTTGTAGTCTTTATCCTTCATAGCTAGAACAAAATTCAATTCTACAGCCTTAATAAATGATCTAGCAATACTATCATTTTTTTACAATATTCTATCACATACTTTTGTTTTCATTTTCATCTTGAAACTTTCTTATTTTATACTTCCCCCATTTCTGATTTTCAACATAATACGGCATAATTCTAAAATTTCTGCTTTTGTTATGTGATTTTTCTATTATCCATATTTCATTTAAATAGTGGTATACTCTATATAATTTCTAATTCTGTTGCGTATTAACAAATTTTAGCCAATTATTGGTTCGTCACTACTGACTGCTTTGAGGTTTTGTTGGAATTAATGTCTTGTCCTCTGAATCATTTGAACTAACAAATTAAAAAAAAAAAAAAAAAAAAAAAAAATGCATTTACATTACTCAAATTCTTATCTTCTGGGTAGCTTATTTAGGACAAGATTAATTTAGCAATTAAGACTAGTGACTAATGAATGACCATAGCAATAACTACCTTCCAAATAATTAAAAGAGTAATGTGATGAATACGAAGGTTACACAACATACTGATGATAAAACACTTGATGAATCATGCTTATATACCAGAAATATTAAATGGAAGATTATATCTCAAGTAAACTAGTAGGTAAATAAGAATAATATTCAACTTAAACTGTAACGTGATATGCCGACTGCTATAGTTTCACCAAGCCAAGTCAGGAGGAAAGTTGTTGTTAAGGTTCAGCCAATACAGGTAAAATTTATGTTATATTTGTTTTAACTGATTATAGTTGGATCTAATACATTTGGAATGATTTTTTTGATTTAGCATAACATAAATAAATCAATTTATGCCATAGTTTTTAGGTGTATTTTCTGGCATGACTTTCCTTTTAACTTTTTGGGATTTAGAAAGGTTAAAGAAACTTTTTACCAAACCACACGTTTGTTAACCTACACCCATATTAATTAAATGGATTTAAATTTTTGTTAAACTAGTACATGTAATCTGAAACAGCATGTTTATGGACTTTTAACTATAAAAATAATGAATGTTTTATTTTCTGGTATAAAGGAATTGAATATTGGTTACACAATTTTTTTTTAAATTTACTATTATTAGAG
Organism: Lycorma delicatula; assembly: GCF_047948215.1. Lineage (NCBI taxonomy): Eukaryota > Metazoa > Arthropoda > Insecta > Hemiptera > Fulgoridae > Lycorma > Lycorma delicatula. Next base: position 151,903,883 of record NC_134455.1, on the reverse strand, counting down.
TAAAAAAAAAGTAGGACCTTTTTAGCAACTTTTTATATACATACAAAAAAGAAATTAGATACATCAATAATACATTAAAAAAGGCCAAAAAATGTAAGCGTCAATAAATTTAAGGTATCTCAATAGTCAATTTTATTGGCAGGGAGCAAATATTTTAGAAAGATTTGCCTGTCATGATAATCTCAAGCCATAATTTCTCTCTATCTCTCTCTTTAACTCATGTATAGTCTAAGATCAAGAACAATTCATCTACAGTATATGACAAACTGGAGAAACTTCTCAAGCGAAATGTTAACAAACTATTCACTGTAGAGAAAAAAGATTTTTCACTTCATAATGAAATTGAGAAGTAAATTATCTAGCAACAAATATTTTTAAAAAATCATAACTCTCACATTTCCATGCATTTTTTAAAAAAATAAATCTCAAACTGTCTTAACTGTTTCAATTTTTAAAATAGTTCAGCAATTACATATATAATTTATTTTTATTATAATACTATATTTAATTATACTTCAAAGAAAAAATGTTACCCCTTAGCTTTCATATGGAACCCGCTTCTCGTTAACATTTCCTGAAGGAAGTTTGTGCCTGTTCTCAGGTTGCTCTTAATTATTAAAAAAAAAAAAACTAATGTGTTAAATGTATTTGAGTTAAAACAGTTACTCAAAGCTTTGGGGTTGTTTGTTTTCTTTCATGGTTCTTAAATTGGTGCAGATCACTTATTATTATCCAATCCTTTTTGTTATCCTGATCCCTGTTAACCATGCAATATTCTGTGGCTTTTGGTTAAGACTTATCTATAACTTCTGTAGTTGTAACAACATGAGTAACCAGATTCTGGTTGCTGGGGGTATTTGTATGTCTCCTGGGTGAGAGAAACTCTGCTTATAGACCCATCTCAGAAGACATTTCATATTTGGTGTCTAATACTGCAACCAAGAGAAGAACTTCTCTTAATCCTTTTTAATACATGCACACTATTCTTATTTTAAATTATTTATGACTTGATAAGTCATACCGGATGGACCAACAATTAGGTACTATGATAACAAATAAAATGAAATCATAAATAATTTGTTTATATAAAATTGTTGAATCATTATGATTCAACAAATGACAACCATCATTATCTCTGCATGGCCCATGTCATTCAACAGCATTTTGAAACAGATCCTAAAGTTTTGGGGAAATTTGTCACCTGCAGCGTTTCATAAACCACTCAGGATCATAACCCTTATACTGTAGACTTGTAACTGTGACCATGAACACCAAGAATTGCAACCTTATATGGTTTAATGAAGTTATATGAAATCCTGCTCATCAGCAGGATTTGCTCAAATCATCATTTGAGCAAAACAAGGATGTTGACAGAAATCATGTCAAACTTCACAACTCAAAAGTTAAAAACTTATTTTTTGCAGTAATACTAGAGTAATATTGATGGTATAATATTACGCTCTAAATAAATTATTTAACAATGTATTTCTTTTCAACAGTATCTGTATTTTGGTCCACCTGGTCTAAAATGTATAATCTTGTTTCATATTATGTATCCTCTGACTTTGATCAATATACATTTTTAAATTTTATTTTACAAATGATAAATCATACTAGTATATTTAATAAATCTTTGGAATTAAAACAAATAATTAAATAGTCAATTTAAACTAGTTTATAATATGCTGCCAAGAAAGTATGTAATATATGAGTATATGTTTCTCAACAGCGTAAGAAAATGTAAATGATAAATAATAGGAAGATATTTCATACCTCAAGACCATCTTGATTCTGTTCAATAAGTTCTCCCTTTCTATTATCAGCTTTTTTCTTAGCAACACCAGTAACAATAACAATTCCTGATCCAGATCCAGGTGGTCCTTGCTGTCCTGACTGCTGCTGCTGTACCTGTTGCTGTTGTTGTTGCTGCTGCTGTTGTGATTGCTGCGGCTGTTGTTGTCCACCTGATTTATTTTCTCCACCTTTCTTACTGTCTAATTTATTAACTTTACGTACTTCTTCCTGGACCTCCTGCCAACAGATAATAAAAATTTCAGAATTATAATACTATAAAATAATATCTGATTACTTAATAATAATATAATTAATAATAATATTTGATTTATTAATAATATTTGATTAACAGTAATAAGTTTACATAACTTTAAACTAAAATAGAGATTTAATAATATTTTTCATTATATGAGAGGTATCTCTAAAGACTGTTTCATTGTAAAAAATTTATTCTGAAAACTTTATAAATATTTTTTATTTCTCTTAAACTACATACCTGATACTACTCTATATAATAGCCACATGAATTACGACATTTATCGTAGCGATACACCAGCTTCAATATACCCTTGTTGTATTCTTCTGCCACCAGTCTATTTAGCTACTGATTATCACCATTTTTAAGTACATCGAACCACTTACCGCTCAAAAATTCTTTCAATTTCCTAAACAAATGGTTATCAGAAGGAGCTAAGTCTGGTCTACACGATGAGTGATCATAAATTTCCCATCAAAATGTTCTCAGAAAATCACACGTCGGACCTGCAAAATGTGGATGTGCATTTTTGTGCAGCAGGACGACACCGTCAGTCAGCAGCCCACATCGCTGATTTTGAATGGCGTGCTGTAACTTGACCTTTGTTGGTCTGGTTGGCGATTGAGGATGACGCCATTCACTTGACTGCCGTTTTCTCTCTGGAGTTTTTTATGAATTCCATGTTTCATTGCCGGTAACAATTGAATTAAGGAACTCATCACCTTTATCTGTATAGCACATCAAAAATTCCAAAGCAGATCCCATTCAATTTTTTTGTGAAGTTCTGTTAAGATGTATGTAAAAATGGTTGAAGATCCCAACATGCACAAACCTTTCTGAAGCCTAAATAATCATGAAAAATGCAACCAATAACAGCTCTTGAAACATTAGGAAAAAGAAGGGCCAGGTCACAAATCATTTAATGTCGATCTTTTCTGATTTCATCATTGACATTTTTCAACAAATCCTCGGTGATTATCAAGGGCCTCCCCAAACGTTCTTCATCATGCACATTAAATTTCTTATTTCTAAACCTTTCACACCATTTTCAGACGTTTCTTTAATTCATTACATTATCACTATACAGCAATTGCCTAGAATTTCAGCATTTTCTTCAGAATTTCTTAACATTTTTATGGTTTAAAAAACGTATGACTCCATGTATATAACAGTCAGCGGCAACACTGATTTTCCTATTCATTTTTAACGTAATAAATCACACGTATCAGAGATACTACAACACAACAACTTACAAACAACAATACAGTGTGTACATTACTAGCATGGCCGTGAAGGGCATACGTTTGCCAACCTTATTGGAAGAAATTTCCCAGTGGTCTTTACTTTAAGAGATATCCTCGTAAATAAAGAAAATCCTCAACATTCTTATTTGTTCATCATTTGAAACAGAATGTAACAATTAACATTTATTATCTATTATTATTAAGGTATATACATACTGCAAAGAAAAATGTTCAAGAACCATTAACCAAACATAAAACCCTAAAACTAGATATGCATTTCAATTTTAAGTAAAACATTCGTCAGTAGATGAAGACAACTGTTTTTCTTTATTTAAAGTAAGATTAGATGAAACTAGAGTAAAGGAGTGTAACTCATAAATGTACAAGACCAGAGGAATCAACTGTGGTCTAATATTGTATGGAAACTGCTGAAAAAATAAATAAATTACAATTTTTTAAAATGCCATTAATTAAACCAGTTTAAGAAATACTTAAACAAAGCAGGAACAGAAATTCTATACTTAACAAAATTGAGAATTAATCAAAAAAAATGTAAAGTAATCTTGGAGGATTTTTTTTTTACAAGAAAAGGAGTCCCAAAACACAAGTAATGCTTGAGTAGCAAAAGAAGAATTCAGGAAAAAGCCAGTGAGAGACTAAAAAATACTGGCAGGAAAGGAAGGAACGGGGATGCTGAGAAAAGTGTTAAATATGGTCCATAGTTGGCTGAAACAGAAATAAAGAAAATAGATAATACATAGTGTGAAAACTTAATTAACAATGACAGGGAAAATTTATCATTGATTAACAATAGCGGATTAATAAGAGAGTAAGCATTTTATAATTTTAAATTTATAAGATATTTTTTGAGAAAGTTCTTTTTCATAAAAACATTTAGACTAATTTTGTTTACCACAGGAGAAATTTTTATGTTCCTGTTATGTATTTTTCTTTAAATAAACTTTTATATTATTATAAACTATAAAATGGGCATGGAACAAGGAAAGGTGGCCAGTTTGAAAGCTGAGTTTAAACAGCAAGGATTACATATAAGTTAATCTATCACTTTTGACTTGTACAGTTCAAAATTATAATTTTTGAAATGAGTATTTTTATTATGCTTTTTAGACTATAAAAATACTTTTCTTGCAGTGTTTCATTGAATCAAAGTACTGGTTTTCTACTTTATTTATTTATCATTCATTATTCTTTTTAGTTAACGTTTTTTTAAATTGATTTATTTTGAATTTTCTTCTATATTTATTTTGTTTTATTCATTGCTCTAAATCTAGTGATAAGAGTTTAACAACTGAGATGCACATCTACTTTCAAATTTTTATATACTGTCAACATTTTATGAGCATTTACTCTTAATAATTTTATTTTATTTATTCTTATCGTACTTTCTATAAAATTTTGTGACATATTTAAAATACAATATTGCTTCTTGAGTGAAAAATAAAATTGTTTTGAAACATCACAGTAACGTTAAAAAGCTACTTCATTATATACAGTAATTATCTGATATTTTTTATGTGAATATTATAATAGATAAGACAAGTGTTGAAATATGAATGAGTGTTATTAATCTTACAGAAAAAAAACAAACCACAAATTCCATAAATTTCACTTTCATTTAAATATTTTCACAAGAAATAAATCAAAATTCCTTTAGACATTTTGTATCAGATTTTTATTGCATTAAGGTACTTTTAAGCAATATAAAGTAATGCTTGAAAATATTAGTGAGAAATTAAAATTTTACACTTTTTTCTGAAATGTGTAATAGCTTAAAAAATTAAGACTTGTTTCATGAAATTTTGTAAATATAAAATATTATTTTTTAAATATGGAACCACTTTTTATTATTACAATCAAATAGGAAGAGAGGGAAACAATCATCAGTTTTGAGAAAAACTGATTATCTTGATATTGTAATACTGTGGTGCATACTGACTTGCAGCAAGTAGCCTTTGAGGAGTGATTCTTGCTAGACTGTGTTTTTTGCACTATCTAAAGCATTAATATATTCAATATTCAGTGAATTTGTAAAATAACAATAACCAATACAGAAAAGTATTCAATATCAGTATTTTATTTATTTAAATAAATGATCATGTAAATTACATGCATTCATATTAAGTAATTAATAATCTTTTTTACTAAAAAAATATTCTAATGAAAAAAAAACAAGAACAAAAACAATTTAGCTAAATATATCTACAAACATACAATGAAAGAGGAAGCTGAATTTAATGAAAATTGAAAATACCACCTGTTACTTGAAACAATAAACTATAAAACATTTTTTAGCAGCACGATACTTATTGCTACTGAATATACAAATAGGTATAACAATGTTGGGAAGGTCAAACCATTCATCTATAGCTGGTAATAAAAAATATGCCAGATTGATCATCAGAGTAAATGAATATAAAGCAAGGTCATCTTACATTTAGTACACTTAAGAAAAAAGAGTATATGTTTTTTGTTCAAATGCAAAAAAAAGTAATAACCAACTAATATTAAGAAAAAACAACAATCTCCTTAATACATTAATCAGAAAATATTTCTATTGAATAACCAAAAATCTTAATAAAATAAACAAAACAATACGAAAGAACCCTTAACTGAAGAGTGTAACTCACCTAAATTTTGTGTACAGTACAACAGAGTACACAGAGATAAAAACAGATTAATCAAATAATTTACAATTTAAAAATGTTAAAAAATTAAGGAAGACAAAGTCAGAGAAGGATAGATAGACACTGGAGAAAATTGACAAAAGGGTATATCATTTAAGTGGGGTTTTGATGAAGAAATATGGATGAACAGAAAAACAGTGAGTCTGTTAATTTAGAGCATAACCAATGGATGTGGGACAACCATAAATTTAAGGTTAAATGCTTGTCTTTAAATGTTAGCTTCTGAAAATTATGCAGTTAAGCAAATAATAAAAGACCAATAACAAACCATATTTAATACAATGTACACCACAAATAGAAAGATTCTCTATTAAACTACTGTATTAACAATTTATTTTCTACTTTGTCAAAGAAGAAGAGCAAATTACTGTAACTACAGTTAAGAAAAAGATAAACAATAAACTTTTTCTTTTAACCTCCGGGTCCACCATTAAGCATGCTTCAGAGGATGAGCTGAATTATTTGTAGCGTGTGTGAAAATGCCATGCCTGACCGGGATTTGAACCAGGACCTTCGGATGAAAGATTAACTTACGTGAACGTTACATAACATGATACAACGTAATCCATTATTGGAAAAAGGAAATAAAAGAAAATTCATAAGACAAATAAAAATGAAAGAAAAAAATATTGCACTTCTTCAGAAAGAATAATTTGTAATGATTGGAATAATTTGTTGTCACAAGAAAAAGGTTAAAGGTGAAAGAAATGATAGCAATGTAACAACAACTTATTCAATATTTATGAGGGTCACTCAATAATTAAATAAACATTTTTAGTGAAGGAAACACACTTAGTGCAGGCAATTGTAACCTTTGTAAGTGTTAATCAGCAACCTTGCAAAGAGTGTTAGTTGTTCAATTAGTATTTACATAAACATCTTAAGATCTTATTTACAAAATCTTAGTTACGAAGGCATGTCTGCTTGAAGAAAGTCCTTTTGAAGAACAGCATTCTGTGATCTGATTTTTAATTTCAGCAAGTGTACAACCATCAGAAATATTTTCTCAGATGAACAAACAATATAGCAGTAGTTGCATGAACTGTGTGAGAATTTACGTGTGGGTGGAAAAGTTTAAAGTGGGTGCAAAAGCATGACCAATGAGCACCGCTCCGAGCATCTGGTAACAGTGTTGACCTTGGTGTTAGATTCTCGTATTGATTCACTTAACCGAGAATAACGACAACTTATAATTGATGGAAAATATCAAGTAAGTGATGGCACATCTCAATTCCCCCTGAGGGAAGAAGACACGCCTCGTAGCGTGTCAGGTCGCTACACCACCCCCTCCGTTCCTTGCCAGCAAATGGCTTTAATGGAGGACATCTTCTTGCCCTCAAACTGATCACATTCCACAGTGTTCAGCCTGGCCACAGTGAGATGCCACCGATACAGATGCCCCAAGGGACATCTACATTGGTAATTCGACACGAGAGATAGTAAGGAGTTCCGAAGAAGACAGCTGACACCTAACACTACCACGTTGCCCTCAGGAACTAAGCAAAAGCCTACTCACGGAGAAGAAGACTCTGCACCTACCACAATCAGCCTAAACTATACTACGCCCCTAGTGCATAGACGCATCAAGCATGCCACGACAGCATATCTATCAGCAAATTCAGTCACCGCAAACGGATCGTAAGAATTTAAGCAATTGGAGCACAGCCAACACAATAAACCTAGTCCCAGAGGTCCTCAAGTTTGGTCCGTCAGGAGCTGAGTATAACCTTTCATCTCCCACTACAGCTCAAGTTTAGAAGGCCGCTCGGAAAACACCCAGGGCGATCGCAACCAGCATCACCCATCACCCTTAAGTGTGCACTCCAATTCGACAAATTGCCATGCTAAAGTTAGTAAATCGTGCACGGGGAGCAAACTCCCTGGGCACAACCTCCATTGAGACTAATCTAACCAAGGCCGGTGCCAAAGCGCCTACCTCTGGCCAGTTAAACTGCCTGGGCGGTGCCCTAACCACCCGAGAGTCCTACGGGACAAGGCCTCGCAAATGCCAACACAGGTACGAGAAGCCACAGGCTAGTCAGTAATTATACAGCAGCGTAAGCTGCTAGGATACCTAAACTCTGCCAGGCCAACACCATAAGAAAATGCCGCAACCCAGTCAAGACTGGAACTGAAAAACCTAAAGCCGGATCCACCCATGTCCAATGCGGAATCGACTCTGCAAGCAGAGCTAGCACCACCAGAAACCCGCGGTTGAGAAATAAAAACTGCCAAAGAAGCGATTTGGCTTTGCAGTAACAAAAACATACAGCCTTCTGCATCAGAAATGAGGTGGATCATTGTTAAAAGAACAACTAAACGACCTGGCAGAATGCCCAACTAACAGTGAGCAGTGTTGAAAAACAACACCGAGACTCTAACAACAACTCTCCTAACTCTGTGTGCAAACACAATGCCCCAAAGAAGGATACTAACTATCCAATGAATTGAAATACAATTCTACTGCACGTAAGTAACAGCCGCAGTCCTTACTGTTGACCGAATGCTTGCACTCTTTGCGCAATCTTTTACAGTTAATGCATGATGGAGCCTCGGCTTTCTGCGGACAGTCGTCGCGCTTGTGACCTTCCACGCCACAATGCGCGCAGACCGACGCATACTTACAGAATTTGGCCCTGTGACCAAAACGACAGCACTTGAAGCACCTTTGCACATCAACGTACTTCTTAACCCTACAGGAAGTAAAATCGACATACAACCTACCCTCAGACACAAACTTCTGAAAGAGACCAGCACCGAGTTCAAAAACACTGTGATACCGCTGAGCCTCACAACGTCCGGTCTTGAAGAGTAGCCTACACTCTTTTGCAAATGCAGCCTCATCCAACTCGGTGTTCTGGTCCCTCACGAGAGACAGAACCTCCTTATCGGATAGCCGCCGGTCAATGTCGTAGATAAAGACCCGGGGCCTACGCTTGCACTTTGGGTCGAGCTGAACTCGAGCTTTTTCACCTCTTGAGACTCCTGGATGACTCGGACTGTCATTTGCAACCACAACCAGACCCCTGCTGGTCTCTTTAGTTTCCCTAATCTTGAGGTTCTTTCGGTCCCTACGAAGAGCGACCTGAAAGTCCTCCTTGAGTTGTCTACTAATTTTAGTAGACCCCTCAGGCTGATTTACAAATAGAACCTTGGGCTACTTGGAAGCCTGACTAGCCTCACGCCTTCCCTTGACAACATCGGCAAAACGCCTTTGCTGCCTTGGGGCAGGCGTCAGGACAGTAACTACTTTGACCTCTGCGGGCTTAGAGGCCAACTTCTTGTAACCATCTGCCAAGGCAGACAGCACACCCTTAACATGCCGCAATCGCGGCAACGTTATGCCTTTCGCACTAGCGGTGACGCTCTTGGGGCCTTCGATAAAATCGAAAAGATAGTCTAGGCTCTGTTGAGCCGCTGCCAGCATAGCCTCGGAGCTGCCAGGTTGACCCTGGGCAGCCACAAAATCCTACACCAAAGGATCATTATTACACTCCCGGGTGGGAGCCCTTACCATCTCTACCTCAGAGAGCTCACTCTCCGAGCAAGAGGGGAACGGTGAAACCTCCGCTCTCCTCTTGCGCCCAGGTCGATCTACTAGCTGGTCATACAAACTGGCCAGAGTTACCCTAGCATGCCTACTATCCGGACGAGACATACTCGCTGTATTCCTTCTACTAAAAACTCTGCGAACCCACGTATGTGATGACTGCCTGCAGCAAGCCACGAACAGCTGGGGACCTTCTTTATTCCCCTGTCACTCTTTGTACCTCTTAGTCACTTCTGGATCGATTAAGTGCAATACGGAACACTTATAATACGGCACAAAACCACGGATAATGGCCCTCACTCTGAAAAGAGCGCAAGCAGGACTAGGGAAAGCCAAAAATATTCCCTTGCTTGTAACGGGGACTTACAACCAGAAGTCGTTGCCACCTTTCAGCCCCGATGAGGCGAGTACGCGCCGAACAAAGCTCACTCCGTTCACCTTCCGAAGAAAGTGAAACGACAAGTCTAAAATAGAAAGCACTAACTGCGATCGCAATCCCACAATTCAGTAAGCCTGAAACCATTGGAAGGTCCACACTCGACCACCAGCCAAAAACACCAAACAGCAGATCTAATTACAGCACTCTGGACGCACTTAAGGAAACCAGAGTGATAAGTGATGGCACAACTCATTCCATTATTCAAAACAAACTGAACTACCATAAGACTTATGGAAGGTGGGTTCCCAGAGAACTCACCATTCATCACAAAGCCAAGAAATTTCACATTTGCACTGAACTCAAAAATCGTTTCAATAATGACGGTGATGCATTTTTGGACAGGATTCTAACCTGTCATGAAACTTGGATACATCATTTTGAGCCGGAGTCCAAGTGTCAAAGCGTGCAGTGGAAACAACCTGAATCACTTGTCCATAAGAAATTCAAAATGCAACCATCGGTTGGTAAGGTTATGTTAATCATCTTTTGGAGTGCCCACGGTTCGATTTTCTGTGATTCTTTGGAGGAGCAATACACTATCAATAGCCTCTACTACTTAGCCATGATTGAAGACAAAGTCAAGCCCATACTGAAGAAGAAATGTCTGGGATGGCAGAAGAAAGGCAGGCATGCTTCTTCTTCTTCAAGGCAACGCTCAACCTCATATGGTACAACTGGTGCTGGAAACTATTGGCAAAATGGGTTGGGAGCTCCTACCTCATCCTTCTTACAGCCCTGACCTAGTCCCTTTGGATTTTTATTTGTTTGATCCGATGAAAGAAGCTATCCATGGCATCAAGTTCAACAACAATGAAGAGGTAAAAAAATTGCAAAACTGGCTTTGAGCTCAGGGTAAAGAATTCATCACTGAAGGGATAAGAAGACTTGTAAAAAGATGGGACAAGTGCAGAGAAGTTGGTGGAGATTACATGGAAAAGTAGACAAAAAATTGCAATTATTTAACAGACTATTTTTGCAGTGCAGCTACATGTCTGTTTAATTAATTATTGAATGACCCTCATAAGTAGAAAACAAATAAATTCAAATAAAACAAATATGAGTAAAATAGCTTAATAGTAAAATAGTTTAATAGTTAAATTATAAATGAACAAAACTGTCATCTAAATAATAACTAATTAATTGTACTGTAACACTCTGACGTCATTCATTATATATAAAGACAATCTGCTATCAACAAGTTAAATAATTCCTCACTTTTGAAATACTTTTTTTTATGCACATGCATGGCTGTGCACACATACACAAAATCTTCTTACAAATCACGCAATTAAGGTGTGAGTAAAATTATTCTTTTAGATATATTTAAATCATTCTTTGCAGCATCTTCTATCTCTGCAGTAAAAGAAATTTTCTGCCACAACTTGTAATCTAACAGTGTCAAAATTATAATTGGTAATGTTAGCAGTATAATTATTAATCTAATCATTATATGGTCAATGCAAAATCACTGATTATAATGTGCTGCTCCCAAATGGATAAAAATATTCTAATCTCCCAAGGGATTGCAGGCAGGATGGGTAGCAGCTACCTCCCAGAAAGGATTTTGAACTTTTCTTTGAGGTAGGATTGTTTCTTTTACATTAAGATTCTTTTGAGAATAGATATTCTTTCCTACATTCTCTTTACCATTTATGGTACTTTGGGTAACCTGTTAAATCTGTGCTGAGGATGGTGAGACCTGGAGACATATGCATGCTTTACTTTTCAAAGAAAGCAGCCTATGAGTTGACCCGAAGAGTCTTGTTTCTTTTACAATGGCTAGTTTCCTGTAAAACAAATCTAATAGATGAAATGCCTAACAGATAATCTATTTCTCAGATAAGTCCTCTAATTCATTTTGAAATAAAGATACAAAAATCTTAACCTGCATGAATGCATCCAGAGGGTCAATTTCCTCTTCTTCATCTTCCTTTTTATTGTCCAATTTCCCCTCCTCCTCCTCATCACTATCATCTTCTAGATTCCATTTCTTTGTAGGTAACTGTAAATTGGCTGAAACAAATAACAAAATAAAATCAGAATCCATAAGCAAACTGAAATTATCAAGATAAATATAATCATAAATATAGTTACGTTTGGAAGAAACAGTATAATCTTTGAAGTGATATGTTACACTTTTTAGTAATTTATATGATTCAAACATCAATGAATTCATCTCAGAAAGTTTTATAAAACGTTTGCCAATAAGTAAATAATGTGGATATAAGCATAATTATATATAAAATTTGTGTCTAGAGCAGTTGAAGAACCCAAACTCCATAAACTCTGATGAATTTTGAATACAGAATAGATAGTTGGGGTTATTATAACACAGATAAATTTCAATACACAACAAGTAATGGTACAGAACTTTATAAAATTATTTATGTACAGAACAATACTAATTATCTCTGTATCCATTAACCAAACAATCTGTTAACTGAACTTAACTTTCCTACTGCATTGTAATAAAGAAAATAATAGAAAAAAAACTGGGCTTGAATTATAAACGTAAAACAGTAACTATAAACAGGAAACATTGTAACAATTGGGTTTCCATGAATAAATAATCAATTGAAGTCCATTTTACCTATTGTCATACATCATACAAACTATGCTGTTCATTACTTTTAACAATAATTTTATAGATAGTTGTCTCATAAAAAAATAAAGAAGGTAGAAGTGAAATAAAGTGAACTAAAATGAAGTGAAGAAAGAATAGTAAACTGAATTTAATCTTTTGTAAATCAATGATTACAGCATTAAAAGTGAACTTATGCTAACTTCTTTAGTGGTAAACTAGAATCTGTGAAGGAGACAGTTCCAGAAAAATGAGGAGAGCAGCTGATAATGAAAAATTTGATAATGTAGTGTATACTTTGTTTGAACAACAAAGTAGTAAATGTGAATCCATACCAAGCCTATTATTTGTGGAAAGCATCTATAATGAATAAAAAATATTAAATTTATACCAATCAAAAAAAAAAATTTACATTTTTAAACTATGGCAGTTGGTTGCAAAAATTCAAGTTACAGCATGGTGTACATCAGAGGTTACCAAACTTATTTTTCTCATAGACCACTTTCAAAATTTTGCTGGTTCCGGTGGACCCCCTGCAGCTAAATTTCTACCATATTTCCAGTCAACAGAAAATGTGAAGATTAGATCTAACTGTGAAAATTTGCATTGCGGCTGAGTTCCGCGAACTAACAGCTTCCAAAAAAAAAAGTGAGAATTGATTGGTTAATTTTTGATTGACTGTGCTGTGAGTGGATGTCAAAAAAGTAAAGTTGGCCAATCAAAAAAATGCTTCCATCCAACTTTACATTTTTTACATCTACTCACAGCACAAGAAAGCAATCAAATCTCACTTATTTAATTTAGAAAACTTCCTATTCAGAGTGGTAAAAAGCAAAAGAAAAATAGTATATTTTTTTGTGTTGCATTTATTCAAATATGTAATCACTACACTATTAATTATTATTGTTATCATATTGCAATGTAATATAATAAAATTGTCGTAATATAATTAAAATTAAACATTAATAACGTAATGTAACTTCTACAATGACAATCACAAAATAGTTACAATTTTAGTGGGAGGGATGTACTTGATGGATTGACAGCAAATTATCAATATTTGGCTTCAGTTTTGTTAGGAATAAGCGAAAATCTCCCCGTTCTGTGATATTGAATCTGCTCCTTTTTTTTTATAAAAGGTTTGTAATGACACTAAAACTTTTTTCGACAAGATATGACGAGGGAAACGCTATCAAAAGCTTTCTCGCAATTCCCCACAGTCCAGGATATTTTTCTGGTATTTCTGCCTGCAGCCAAAATGTTTGATACCCTCTTTTAAATTTCACCTTCAGCTCCTCATTAGTGCTAAGCTCGAGTAGCTCCTCTTGTAATATCACATTCTCCACTTCCGTTTCATCAAATGGATTTATGATCCATGGTGGTATTTCCATCGTCAGAATATCTTCAAATCTGATTTTGAAGTCATCATGCAGGGCAATTAAATTTATGTATGTCTGAATATCCTCATCAAGGCATTCTACCTGTGACAAGTTTGAAAACTGGGCGGCGCTTTGCAAGTCTCAACACGTTCGTTGTACTGAATATGGAATATGCAAGTTTTTACAAGTAACAGTCGCTGAGCTTCTCATAACATTATCTGCCTAGATTGATAAGCAAAGTCAAGCCAACATTTTAGTTCTTCACTATCGAAACCAGATGAATTTTCGTGGACCCCTGCTTACGAATTGTGAACCCCCATTTTTTTGTCACACCAACGTAGACCCTCACTGAGTCTCCCATGGACCCCTGGGGGTCCACCTGGACCACTTTGGTGTACATCAACTATACTGGTAGTACTAATGAAACTCTTTCTGTTATTTTTTTAAATAGCTGATAATTTTAAGATTAATTTATTAAAAACATTTTTTTAATTTAAGAAAAAGTGTAAAACATTAAAAACAATTACAATGATGATGAGATGGCTAAACTGAAGAGCTTGAACAAAATAATAATATTAGGATGCAAGCAAGAAAAGTTAGCCTTTGAATTCAAAGCAAAAACAATGAGTGTATAACGATTCTGAAAAGTGCAACGTACATACTAATTATAGGGAAATTCAAGAAACCTCACTAATTAGAAGACATCAATATGAATAATTTCCTATTAATTAGATGTCCCAAAGAAATGTTTGGATGGCAAAATCAACAAAATGGATGGATATCCTTTATCACAAAAAAAAGATTTGAAAATAAAACTAGTGATTCTGAGCTGCTGCTGGTGAAAAATAATCATGTATTCCCTTCAGAAAATTAATTACTTAAGTATGAGGACATTGTTTAATCCTCTAAATGTAACCAGTATACTACCACTGATGTATCAGAGCTTCATAAAACCTTTTAAAACATATTGCTAATTTTTCCTCAGGTATATATTACTTAATGAAAATGGGGAAGAGTGTAAAGACTTAATAAAAAATTTGAAAAGAGTATACACCATCATAGCCTGCAAATAATATAAAAACTGAAACTGAAAATAAAATAAGAAAAAATGTCTAAATCCAATTTTACATAAACATTTCAAGCCTGATAATGATCATGGACAAAAGATACAGATATTAAAAACCCTGAAAGTGTCCATCAGTTTTTAAAGTAGATGCCCGCTCTTGAAAAAAGTGATAAAATCAGTGAATGGTAAAAGGTGGATGAAACTGCACCTGGTCTTCAATTACTAACCAATTAAAAAATAATATCATTAAAATGAACATATTTCATATGAAATACTAGCAAAATGAAAACTAGTGAAACAAAGTGAAATGAATACTAGCAAAGACAATGAGAATACTGCAAATACAAAAACACCACAGCAGCTAAAGTTTTTGACACTCATAAAATTGTTATGCAGTGGGTTAAAATGGAGGATATGATAGACATATTCAGTTTATCTATCTTAAAAGTCTACAGTTACAAGATTGAGAGCTTTTTTTGGTTGTGGAAGGCACTTTTTAGTCAAACAGAAACTGGGATGAGAAACTAATACACATTTTAAATCAGAATTAGGAAAAATAGTAGATGTAGAAACTTGAAACAACAAAGAATTTCAAGATGCTATTCTCAAAGAATGTGTTAAACAAAGATGGAACACCAATATATAATACGAAAGGTAAAGTCGATAGATGGGTGGAATATATTGAAGAGTTATACGGAGGAAATGAATTAGAAAATGGTGTTATAGAGGAAGAAGAGGAAGTTGAGGAGGATGAAATGGGAGAAACAATACTGAGATCTGAATTTAAGAGAGCATTAAAAGATTTAAATGGCAGAAAGGCTCCTGGAATAGACGGAATACCTGTAGAATTACTGCGCAGTGCAGGTGAGGAACCGATTGATAGATTATACAAACTGGTGTGTAATATTTATGAAAATGGGGAATTTCCATCAGACTTCAAAAAAAGTGTTATAGTTATGATACCAAAGAAAGCAGGGGCAGATAAATGTGAAGAATACAGAACAATTAGTTTAACTAGTCATGCATCAAAAATCTTAACTAGAATTTTATACAGAAGAATTGAGAGGAGAGTGGAAGAAGTGTTAGGAGAAGACCAATTTGGTTTCAGGAAAAGTATAGGGACAAGGGAAGCAATTTTAGGCCTCAGATTAATAGTAGAAGGAAGATTAAAGAAAAACAAACCAACATACTTGGCGTTTATAGACCTAGAAAAGGCTTTCGATAACGTAGACTGGAATAAAATGTTCAGCATTTTAAAAAAATTAGGGTTCAAATACAGAGATAGAAGAACAATTGCTAACATGTACAGGAACCAAACAGCAACAATAACAATTGAAGAACATAAGAAAGAAGCCCTAATAAGAAAGGGAGTCCGACAAGGATGTTCCCTATCGCCGTTACTTTTTAATCTTTACATGGAACTAGCAGTTAATGATGTTAAAGAACAATTTAGATTCGGAGTAACAGTACAAGGTGAAAAGATAAAGATGCTACGATTTGCTGATGATATAGTAATTCTAGCCGAGAGTAAAAAGGATTTAGAAGAAACAATGAACGGCATAGATGAAGTCCTACGCAAAAACTATCGCATGAAAATAAACAAGAACAAAACAAAAGTAATGAAATGTAGTAGAAATAACAAAGATGGACCACTGAATGTGAAAATAGGAGGAGAAAAGATTATGGAGGTAGAAGAATTTTGTTATTTGGGAAGTAAAATTACTAAAGATGGACGAAGCAGGAGCGATATAAAATGCCGAATAGCACAAGCTAAACGAGCCTTCAGTAAGAAATATAATTTGTTTACATCAAAAATGAATTTAAATGTCAGGAAAAGATTTTTGAAAGTGTATGTTTGGAGTGTCGCTTTATATGGAAGTGAAACTTGGACAATCGGAGTATCTGAGAAGAAAAGATTAGAAGCTTTTGAAATGTGGTGCTATAGGAGAATGTTAAAAATCAGATGGGTGGATAAAGTGACAAATGAAGAGGTATTGCGGCAAATAGGTGAAGAAAGTAGCATTTGGAAAAATATAGTTAAAAGAAGAGACAGACTTATAGGCCACGTACTAAGGCATCCTGGAATAGTCGCTTTAATATTGGAAGGACAGGTAGAAGGGAAAAATTGTGTAGGCAGGCCACGTTTGGAGTATGTAAAACAAATTGTTGGGGATGTAGGATGTAGAGGGTATACTGAAATGAAACGACTAGCACTAGATAGGGAATCTTGGAGAGCTGCATCAAACCAGTCAAATGACTGAAGACAAAAAAAAAAAAAAAATTCTCAAAGAGATAACTAATGTCTTTGGAATAAGTCAGATCCTATTCTTTAACATTATTTGAAAGGCCATCAAATAGTTTATTCTAAACTACTAAAAAGTAATCTAAAATTGGCTGCTTCACTGAACAAATCTGATTTGGCATGCAATAAAGGCATGCTTTTTCAGTTTGTCCTCACATCACTAAACTGACATAAGATACGATCACTGAATTAGACTAGGAGCTATTACCACATCCAGTCTGTGGTTCTGATTTGGTACTTTCAGACTACTATCTTTTTGGTCCGTTAAAATCTGATTTTATGTAAAAGATAATCTGAAAGTAATGAAATGAAAACGGCCATCCAAACATGATTCTATTGTTTAATTAAACATTTCTACATTGATGGAATACAAAAGCTCATAGAGGTATGGGACAAATGAATATAAAGAGAGGAAGACTCCTAAAAATGACAAATATTAATATCTGCAAGTTCTTAACAGTAAGGCTATTCACATTTATATGTTCACTTATTGAATGACCTTTATAAATGAAAAGATAAATTAGAAATAAAATCATGAATGATTTTTTTTAATTAATATTAAAAATAATAATTATTAATGCAGTACTAACATTATCTGCAAACACTAACGCTCTCTGATCACTATTGTATCTGATTAAAGAATTTCCATGATCATATACAGAATCTCCAGTTCAAGGGGCAGCACCCTTCAAACCAATAGCCAAAGGCATCATACACTTTCATCAATAAAATTACATAATAAGGTTTTAGTTTTTAACTGAATTATAAGGTTTTTGATAAATTACATTACACTATTAAGGTTTTAGAAATTAGCTATTTATTTTTTAACCATTTTTAAAAAAAAATAATTTAACCATTCTTTTTTATAATTTACAATATAATTTTAGTTAATAAAAATGTCTAGAAATAAAAGAAAAAAATTATTAATTCGATTCACAACAATAGTGTATTTACGGTAGTAATAGCTTTGCTAAGATTTAACTTTATTACATCATATAAGCACTTAGCTCAGAAGAAAAGATTATACGTAACATGCAATGTAAAAACTTCACTCAGACCAGTAATTTGGAACAATCAAGAAACTCACAGATAAGTACTGAAATTACCCACTGGTTTGATTGGGAAATAGCAGTTAAAACTTGTAAGAATTAGTGTCATTTATATTTGTTAGCTATCAAAGTGCCTACACCATCTATTAAATGGACACAGCAAAAATAAAAAATTAATTTTATAAAATGATGAAAATGGATGATTATATTAATGGTAATTAAGACACCATTTACATACATGTAAGTGATATTATATATATAACTTTCATACATAAATGATTATATGTGTTTTGGAAGAAATAATAAAGTTACTTTTTATTAAGAATTGGGCATATACATTTCTAAGGTTTCACAAAAGAAAAAAAATTACATCAGAGATTTCAATAACTATAATGCATTGCAAGAATATCCCAGCTAAATAACATATTTTTGAGTTAATGGTAATCAAGGTATGAGCATAGCAACACACCCAACTGTTTTGAATTTCATCAATCATGGAAACCCATTACAACTGAGCAGGCAAAGGAGTCATCAGTTAAATTAAAAATTTCAATTAATCTGAACTGGATTTGTATAACTGGCGCTTGGGGCTAAAAAGCCAGTGTTTATAACTGGGCTTTTCGTGTCAAATTAGGCATCCTGTATGTGTAATTTATTATCCAGCAAAAAGCAAATACCTAAAGAGCTTTTAAGATCTTTTTTAACCAATTCCAGTTCTTTTTTCTTTCTCTCTGCACGCCACCTTTCAATTCTTTCTCTTCTTTTCTGCATTTCAGCTTCTAATCGCTTCTGCTCCTCTTCCTAAAAAAAATCATAGCATAACCATTAGCATAATAAGGAATACCTTAAAATAAAAATGATTTGTATATTTTAAGAATTTCTAAAAGCCATGAATTCTCAAGAAATCATTATATTTATTTTCATTATTAAGTAAAAAAAAAAAAAAACTATTTGTAAAATTATCTAGCTTATTCCATGAAATTAATGCTAAGGTATAAAAATTTAATAACTTTGGGTACAATATTTTATTTTTACAATTACCTGGCTTAATTATGATTGATGAATTATTAGTATCCAACATAAATTAAATCTATTCTTTTACGACTTCCCATTTAAGAGCAAGCAAATTCTTCCTAAGAATGTTTTTTATTATAACTTTTTCCCTTTGAGGAAATGTCAAAAAGAACAAGACAGTTTTGTTCTTCCAATAAAAAGGCGGAAATATTGACTTTTCAATAATTATCCATAATTTCACATATTTAATATGAGCTGAAAGTAGGTTCATTTTTCAATTATTTGTAATCTTTTTAACAAACTAATTTCTAATAAGTACTCTTCTGCTTCTCTGTATGAAGAAAGAAAATCTATGATATGTTTTCTTCATTCACCAAATGAAATCTGCAAGTTGGATAGCAATACGATGATTGTTATCTGAGACGAAGTAAACTCAATATACTGTTCTAAAAATAACCATATTTCTCTCTGTGATAAGTGCTTATTGTAGGCTTTCCACTTTTAAGACCAATATCAATATTTTATGACTGGAATGAGTGCTTAATATTAATTCTGATGAAATACAAAAGAGAAGAATAAGGCATTCACTTTTACTGAATCATTTGTTATTGAATCAACTGATTCATATGAATCAGTTGTTTCAGTTTCAAATGGATCATCTGTTATAAATGATTTGTTGAATCAAGTTATTGAATCATCTGCAAGTCATCAGATTTTTTAAAAGTCTGTACTACTGGGTTCTACGTGAACTTATGTGCATGAACACCAATAGAATCATTTGAAAATTTCTAATAAGCTTTTGAAACATTATGGAAATGAAAAAAGTTTCTGACACACATTAAAAACTTTTGATGAAACATAGGTTCATCAGTTTAAATCAGAGAATAATCTTCAGAATCTAAATGAAGAAATTCTATCATCGTGATATTTATTTTGAGTAGCAAATACAATACAGCAAGTACAGTAAACATAAATTAACTTGTATCATAGTGCAAAGATCTAAACAATGAATCTTACTTTGAGAATACAAAATCTTTCAAGTTTTGGATAGCAACCAAAAATGTTTGTGCTGCAACCTCTTAATAAGAAAAATTGAAGTATTCATTATTACTTTTTGATTTTTCTTTAAGTACTTTAATAGTCATAATCTATTATTTATTTATTTTTCATGTCTTTAATCCTCTTTCATCAATCTTCTTAGATATATTTTTGTTCACATAATCATTAATCTACCTCTTCACATATTCTTCCATTTCTTTCTCACCCTTCATATCACTGTCCTCATTTTTTCCTCAATAATTTTTAACCTATTCCTACATATTAAATCAAAACAGTCTGTAGTATTTCCTTCAAATTTTCAGTAGTCTATGATAAAAGAATCATATGGCCAACAAGATTTTTGAAGTATTTTTTTGATAACTGTTACAACTTTTTTTTTCTACGGTCTAGGATATTACCTCTTAGATGTCACTATTAAACACAACAGGTAAAGAGCAATATAAAACATTCATCTTTAAACTCCCACATTCTATGCATTTCTAGTTCTGTTTTTCTTTATTTTGTAACAATCATTTCTCTGAAATCATACAGTAATACAATCAATCACAGGACTTAACCTTGATTATTTAAAATTTCACTATTTAAAGTATTCACATTTCACTAATTCTACAGATACTCTTTATTAATTTTTGCTGGTAGGTTACAGCTTTCTTAGAACCAGGAAGCTGCCAAAGTTTTACTCATAGTGCAGAATCCAGTTGCTATTTTTGAATCTAGGATAAACTGAAATGGAAGGTATCTAAGGAACAATACTTACATTTAAAAAGTATATAATATAAAAATTTACAATTTTTAAAAATTTAGTTTATTAAAATTTGATCCTGACCTTATCCAAATTTGTAGGGTCAAATGGTTCATCATCATGTGCTGCAGCTGCTGCATTCTTGTCTTTACCAGATCCAGATGAATACTCATGCTGCTGTTGTGATGACAAATGTTGTTGGTGATCTTTAGTTTTGGTTCGTTCCCTGGAATGAGAACGTGATCTTGAGCGTGACCTTGAACGCCTCAATTTTAATAAATTTTTACTAGAACTGCTGTTCTTATCCTTTGACTCTCTCCCACTTCTATTAAATAAATTCAATAAAAATCAACAAAACAGTAATAAAGAAAAAAAATAAAACCAAATAAATAAAATCAACATAATGTAAATAAAGAAGAGCTGAAAAAAAATGGTCCCAGATCAAAATAAAGTAATAAAAAGAGAAATAAACAAGAAACAATAAAAACAATTCACGCAAACACTATCAAATGGTCATAGAAAAAAATATCTGTAGTAAAAAAATATTTACAAAAGCCAGTTGTATAAACAAAAATACAGTTTAAATGAATGCAAAGAATTGTAAACAGTTCAAAGATTTTTACTGAATCCAGACCTTAAAAATTCAGTTCTGTCTATATGTAAAACTCTTCATTTACAGTTTTTACAGTTAACGGAAGGTATCTAAGGAACAATACTTACATTTAAATACCACATCAATGAGATTTATCTTGTTTATATTATGATTTAAATATTTAATTTAAAAAAATTAATTAATGGGTTCAAATGACATATAATAATTTTCAATATTGTAGACATTAACTATTCTATTTGCATTTGTATTATTGTAGTTAAAACTATTATATTCCTGGGTAGATGCTTCTTGTTTTTTTTATTTTTTTTTAATGTTATTAATGAAGTATTAGATTGTCACATTCTTTTTAATGTATCTTTAATCTAAATTCTTTATAAAAAATATTATATCCATTTTGGTTTGATATAAATTTTATTTGTACGCATATATTTTTGTTTTATGCCTAATTCTGCTTCATTATTGAGTGTATACTTAATACTTGTATGTTTTGTGTATCAAACAACGTATTTATTTTGTGTGACCAAGGGTGATTTGTTATTTTGTAAATGATTGTATTATGATGAGTTTTCTAAAAACCCAAGGAAGTTTTTCAATTTTCTCATTAATTTTCTCATTTTTCAATTAATATCATTGTTTTCATCAGCTCATTTTCATTTTCAAAACTTTCTAATTTTCACAAACAAAAAATGTACTAATCTGTAGTAAATAGTACAGTACTTCATTACTGTATCAGTACTGTTTCATTATCAGTAGTGAAAAGTTTATTATGTAAATAAGAGTTTTTAACAATAATAAATTTCTACTTTGGAAAATTTTCACATTAAAGAGGAAGTGTTTTATGTAAACATGATAATAGCTTGATCATTTGTTGGTAATAATCATCTTTAAAATTTAAAGCGTTAAAAATTAAGTGAACATTATTTAAAACATAAATATTATTTAAAGAAATACAAAAACAATTAAAATTTTCATATACTATGAATCATTATTACTATTGAAAAACTAAAATTTTATGACTTACACAAATTGCAAGCAATAAAAAATTTAAATAATAAAGGTATAGTACATTATAGTAGTGTTGCATAGAATATTTATTGTAGTTATATTAAAGTAACAAAACTTATATTTAAGTATCAAAACTGAAATATAACAACAAAACCAACTTGTGTACTAGCAGAACACAAGATGTTTAGAATAAAATGTAAGATTTATCTGTTTCCAAAGAATTCCATCTTTACTGGAAAAAACTCTTATTTTTCAGAATCTAACTTGCTGAAAGTCCCACAAGTAGAAGAATTGTCAGACTTTACAATAAATGGTAAATTTAGCTTATATTTTCTGTAGAAGCAACAGATATCTTACATATCAACAAAAAGTAAAAAGGAAGTATATTTCATATAGAATATGATAGACTTTTTTAATTTCTTACTACAAACACAACTCAACCTGATCTGTATTACAAAATTTACACTGGTGTTAATCTTATCACTAAAGAGTTATATAGGCTAGACTGCTTAATTTCCTATTTTTCCCAAAAAAGTGAGTGGAATTTTGATTTTTTTCAAATAAGTGATATTTGTTTCATATTCTAAACTACATGACTTTGCTTCCACATCTGCTTAGTGTACTGTATGCATTTCAAAAATTTCTACAAATTACCTTTTCTTTCACTACTCATTCTTTATCAGTTAACCGACAATTATTTTGATGTCCACATCTCCACTTAGCAAGTATGTTACACTCTCAATCAGTCTATCCACAATATATCTCATGAATTCTTCTAATTTGTTAGTTTTTTAATACTCCAACATTTACTGAACAAGTTGTATTTTTAATTCTGTTTACAACATTGCTTGTTCTTATGTTGCAAATCATATAGATTAATTACTTTGCACACAGTAAGGCACGTTAGCATGTCTTACTTTTACATATTCTGGTACCACATTTCAGATTATTTGAAGCAATTTACCGACTAACAGCTCCTTAATAAGATTTATACTCTAATTTATAATGGTATCAAGCAATATAACTTTAACACTAATCAAAGTATGATATATTTTTCTGTAAGTTCAATTAAATCAAAAGATAAAATTACAATTTATTTTCTAACAAAATATTTAAAATGATACCTACAACAGTATTTTTAAATGAACAACAGTTTATAAACCTGTATGAACAAATATATCCTTTTTTTTCTTTTAAGATTTTTAACCCCATAAAATGAAGATTGATTAATTCATACATTACTCAGTCAAGTTTTTTGTGCAACACTAATTCAAGACTTTATTAATGTACTTATGCATTACTTTTATTTTAACCACACCAAATTACTAAATAAAGATTTTCTTTCCAGGACAATTAATAGGAAGCTCAGGAAAAATGTTGACTTTGATTTTGTAAGTTTCAATAATCTTTAGAAGAGGAGTTGATATGCTAAATCTCTTCTTAGTTTTATAATTTTATTGATAAAAGCTTATAATATTTTATTTAGTTTTATTATTGCTATTAATATGATTATATATTTTTAAATAAAATACATGTGCCAGAGGACATTATAATTTTTGAGTATGCTGACAATGCTTGCTGTAATGTTTCAATGTACAATGAATATTATCTTAGTAATTTCTTGAACTAAACTGAAAGCTTTACAAAATATTTTAGTGAATCCTACATTCTGCAGAATTTAAATCTCTGACCTATACTCACAGACTCTTTAATGTCATAGAAAAATCGTGTACTAATGAAAATAATTTTTCCCTTTTATTTATTTATTCATTTTCAATTAGTAATCTCATAGAATAATAGTATACTACATACTCAATATACTACATTCTGTATAAAATTGTTAACTGATTTCTTAACAAATCAAAGGTAATTCATTAGTCATTTTTTTCTTTACATTAAAAATTATTGTGTATTATTTACATTAACTATTTTATTGTTTTTTAAGGTAAGCCTAATATAAAGAAGAAAAAGAAATTCGCAAATTAAAAAAAAATCCAAGCAGAGAATGCTGATTTAACTACCAAATGAAATAAAAACCTTACTTTTTTTGTGTCCAACACAGACAAAGAAAATTTTAGTGAGTAAATCAGTCTAATATTATTTTTTAAATAAATGTAACATTTGTGTTACATAATTTAAATTTTGGATTCAAAACCAATTTAAAATTAATTCAATATTTCTCTCCATTTCTTTATTTAATATTTTGTTATCATTATAAATTCATTAAAATCACCTAAATAATTTTATAAGTACTTACATCCTAGTTATATGTATTATGTCAATTACCTATAAACCTACCTTTGACTATGTCACTTATCTTTTGATTACTGTTGTTTATATGTTAATCAAATTATATTAAATTGTGTTTTCAGTTAACTTTGTGGAATGGAGTTAAAAAGAGCTATACTAAACAGTTATTGAAATAAACATGGAAACAATAAACTCTCAAAAATCTTTTACATATATTTTAATTAAAATTTATCATAAGCAGATCCTGAGGAATAGAATACATAGAAAAATTAAATAAAATATTACAATATTAATAAACATTAACTGAAAAATAAACAGTGCTTATAATAGATAATTAATAAATGATTTAGTATTTTTTAAATATTTTACTTTATAATAAAAAACAGAGAACTTCAACAATCACAATCATCTTTATCACAAATTTGTACAACAGAACTTATTAAAAGAGAATTTGAACACTATGAATAAAAAAGGATATTTTTAAGGAAAAAAATAACAACACACGTTTTCCTGCGTTTATTGTTATACACAGAGTGTATCATGAAGTTTTCCTGGAACTTTCATAACCTATTCTACCAGTGAAAATAATGGAAAAATTTTACATTAACATAAGTCCTAAAATACTTGGTTTGTAGTTACAGCTAGTGAAAACATTTCACTCGGATTTCAGCTACCCCAGTGAAATGAGGTCATACTGAAATTTTTAGGACATTAATTAAGGTGCAGAATTAATGATTTATAATGGTTTTTGACCCGAAAAATCAAATAAAATAGATCCCAGAATCGCATCTGTATTAGTTTCTGAGAAATCTAGGGTGAAAACCAATAAATTGGGGTAAAAAACCTGCGTTTTATGTCTGACATACAATAACTTTGTTAAATGAGTAACAGACAAACAAAACTTTTAACCAAAACTTGTAAAAAATTTAATTCTGAACAAAATGGTGTAAGATAAGTTGAATAAATCAAGGAAAAGTTGGAAAAATTAAAATTTTTTTTTGAAACAGTACATTACTACAATTGTCAGAAAAGTACTTATTTAATGTAAACAAAACCCAAATTCTTTTTTGTGATGTGAAAAATTTGCAAAAACAAAATTTACTGTTAAAATATATTCTTCAATGGGCGATTCGGCTTGTAACAAGTTACATGTTAAGTGACAACACAAACACAGGACTCCGCTGCTTATAAAGCAGCTTTATTATAATGAGATTACAGATACATTCTTTCTAATCATTTAATATTTATCAAGAAAATCTATCAACTTCTATAGCCTTCAAGCTTGTAAAATTAATGAAGGGGTTACACTAATATAAACGGAATTGAGATTACTATGAATACTATGACATGGTCATACTGAAATCTTAAATACACATCATTGATAATATCCATAAAGAATTTACAGACAGAGGAGAACCAAATAACATGATAGAGACTAGACAATGAGCTGGGATTTACCTATGAAAAGATATCTTACTTCCATTAGATGTTAATTGTATTTTATATTTAAAAGGTACTGATAGTTCCTATAATTATTATTGTTTCTTGAGTCCTCTAACTTCACATTTGGGTCTTAATCTGTTTCATACTAGATGTTCTGAATATTATTTTTCAGATTTTTAGGGTCAATTCACATAAAAGATATGTTTATGCTCATTAAAAGTTTGCTCTATATAGCATTATTACCACTCACATTTACCCATGTAATACATATTTTTAAAATGCTTCATAGGTTTAATTTCAGTACTGCAGAGGAATCTAAGATTTCATTAAAATATTGAGCAATATTATTTCTATTCTGGTTCAATGAAATTCATTATGTTGCATAAAATAAATAATTTCTAACATTTTTACTGTTATTCATAAAGTTCAGAAAGTTTGAGCTCAACATATAGCAAAAATATGAGCTAAACAGATCAAATAAAAAATAATGCAATAAGAAACTGGAAAAAAGTACTAAATGGTTCAAATAATGATATCAATTGAAGAACCATTTGAAATGTTAAAAATTTCACTAATGAAACATTAAATATAAAATAACTACAATAAATTTACAAAAAATGTATTACATTATACTACACATTATTTAATATTCTGTAAATATGAGCTTGTATGTATTACATTATGTAAATGTACATCACATAATAAAACTATTTAAAATTTTAATTTTATTATTAAAAGTAATTCACAACAAGCCAGTGTAATCTAGAATACCAATACAGAATTTCATTTCTATGTAAACAAAATATTTAAAAAGATAAATGTTTTAAAAAAGATGTACTATAGAATCAGTATGTGTAGTTTTTCATCCATCAGGCTGTTTACACAATACAGAAAAGTATGGCTACTGAGTTTTAAATCATGTAGCAATATTAGCAATAGTTGTAGCATTATTGAAAGTTGATAGGGATATTCTTAATATGTTGCTCATACAGATTTGCATAAGACTTGCTTCAATTCAAATGTAGCTCACTTACAACAATAGTTTTTATAAGCCCACTCACTTTTATCACTAGTCAAAATCATGCCTAGCTTAAAATTGAACAACGTATCATTCTCAGTTTTCTAACTTACCTCAATCTCCAATAAAACACTTTCACTGTCTTTTAGAATAGCTGTTTTTGAGGAGCACAAAAATTTTTTTAAAAGTTGAAAAGAGGTTGAAGATGACTCGTGGAATAAATGTACAATCATTCAAAAAACAGATGAAAAAATCAATAAAATTATCCAGTGCAATCAATGCTAGACAATTAGACTGATAGCAGAAATGGTATAAATTGGCAAGGAGATGGTGAGGAATATGTTACTTGATAATTTGAATACAATAAATGTGAGCACAAAGATGGTGCAACAAATTCTCACAGCAGAACAAAAGGAGATGCAGGACATTTTTCTGACATCCTGAAACAAATAAAAGAGCAACTACATTTGTTGCAAGGTAACAACTTGTAATGAGACCAGGAAACTTAACAGCAATCAATGCAGGGAGAAATACAAGATCCCTAAATACGAAAGAAGTATGAATAAATGACCCAAAATTCAAATTTATATTCACTGTTTTCTTTGATGCCAAAAACATCATGACTAACTGGGTACCTCAAGATCAAATAGCTAATCAGCAATAATACCTCAAATTCCATGAAAGAGTAAGAAGAAAACAACTGAACTGTTCAATAATAAATTCTTAAACTGATTTTCTGTTGAACAATTTACCATTCATACAATGTAAATCAATGTGTTACACATTGTATGAATAACTACAATTTTAGTTGTAGTTATTACTAAATGTTAGAAATCCAAAATTAAGAGAAATAGACAACCAAAAAAAAATTAACTACAATGAACACTGCTGATATTAAAATGAATTATTACAGTAAATAAAAACTATTTAAAATAAATACTTATTTTGTATTGAAATAACAAACAATAATAATATAGTTTAAACAATTCATTTTTTGAATACATACACTTATCAATTAAAAATACCTTCAGGGCCTTTTAAATTATTTTCTTCTTAATATTCTTATAAATTGTGGCAGTTTATTAAAATACAGAGAACCTCCCATATGCATCAATTCTCTCTTTTTCTGTTTATCTTCTGGAACCACCAGAAGCTAAACTTAAATGGGGGTGATTTGTATGAATGTAAATGAAGTGTAGTCTTGTACAGTCTCAGGTCGACCAATCCTCAGATGTATGGTTAAATGAAACCCAACCATCAAAGCAACACCAGCATCCACAATTTAGTATTCAAATCCATATAAAAGTAACTGTCTTTACTAGAATTTGAACCTTAGAAATTTGACTTCGAAATTAGCTGATTTGTGATGATGAGTTCACCACTAGACCAACCCTATGGATCTAAGGATTTCTGGAATGATATATGTTATCTATAACTAAATCAATATGGCATGGTTCTTATTTCATGTTTCATAATGATGACCTTCATAATTTACATAAATATTATTCTCATGTATCATTACTAATTGGCTGAACAGTATCCCCATTTATAATATTAGTAGTATTTTGTTGTCGATACCATACATTCTTAGGGGGTTTTGTTGGAAGATAAAAGTTTCATGGAATGTCAAATTTGTTAATGCAACATGATTAAATAGGATACTTCATGATAAATCATTACATCACTCACAGTAAACTTGACATCATTTTTAAATATTTATTTTGCTTATTTAAACAGTGGTCTAAACTATTAATTCTTGGAACTGCTTGAAAAAGTTATGTTGAATCTTCAGGATACAATAAAGGGACATAATCTTTGTTAGTGCCAAAAAATAAGTCATGCAATTGAATTTTAATAAATTAAAAATACTGATCATTTTATATATTTATATTTTCAAATGTGTGTTTGTTAACAAAGAAAGAAAATAGTCATTTATTATTAAATATAATAATATTCATTTGTATCAAACCAAGCAATAGGAAACTACATTTATATTACACAGCACAACATTTCTCAACGCCTGTGAAAAGTACTGTGCTGTGTATGCTTACTAACAAGCTTTCTATGTTTCAATTTTTAATAAATCATGATAATCACTTATTATAAAAGATAATAATATTCATCAGTATCAAATCTGCTAACAGAAGTATATTCACATTACATTGCACAATATTTCTCAACACCTGTGAAAAGTACTGTGCTGTGTATGCTTACTGAGAAGTTTTCAATCTAAAAGAAAAAAAAATTAATAAACTACTAAACAATAAAAGGTCTTCAACAATTCCTTTAAAATTAAATTGAAATATTTCATTTTGCAAAAACAGTGTTGATCAGTTAAAAAAAAAATGCAATAAACCTAATATTTTCATATTCGTTTAAGGATTAAAATTACTTGCACCAACGATATTTACTTAATTCATTATTTACTTAATAAATATTAAATATTTTATTTAATATTTATTATTATTTTATTTATTTCATAAATAATTATTTTTGGTTCATTAGCAAGAAAAACCTGCATAAAAAATAATTATTTACACTTATATGCTCCTTTAATGAAATTTACAAAAAATAAATAGAATACATAAAAAAAGATTTGTTGCTTGGTAACAGTTTTTTAGATAAAACTAGTAAAATTACTTTTGTATAACAATTAATAAAATAAAATTAAAAAACTGTATAATTGTATAAAATGTTTTAAAATGTAATTGTTTAATAATAAAAAGTGTTTAATAATGTGTTTATAATATGTTTAATAATATAACTGTACACATTTTTTGTAATCAACAGTTGAAATATCAACAGGTTAATACAAAAAATGCATATTTCTTGAATTTTGTTCAGATAGGAAGTTTATCACAACATTAACTCTGATTACAAAAAATGTGACTTTGATAAAAATAATTTATCATCTCCCTCAAAAAAAAAAAAGCTGAACAATACTTTACATAGATGAAGTTCGGCTTTTGAACCTCTTAGATCAGTAAAAATTTATAAGAAATTTGAGAAATGTAATAAGAAAAAAAATACATCTATATAGACTAAAAGCAAAGAATTAGTTTAACTTTTAAATAAATTAATTTATAAAAAAAAATTATCATTTATAACAGATTATTTTATTTTGATTACATTTAAATAACAATATTTTTATTTATATTCTATCACAATTAACAATTCCATAGAAAAAATGAACAGTTATTTTTATTATTTAAATGTAAAAAACTATGCACAAAATTTTCATGAATTTGAACTGAATAGTAGTTACACAATTCTAAAGTAAGGGTTCTTCTTCCTTTGAATGAACTTACCTTATAATATGGTAAAGTTTCTTAGTGGATGATTTTATATAAAAAAGCTGTTTTAAATCAGAGTTCACACTCGAATTGTAAGTAACCTAGTATTACATTTAAATGAATGATATGCATTTACTAACAATTTAATTATATTCATCATGTACCAAAACTGCTATAACAATTTAAGATTAAAACTTCCATATACTGTTTTTTATAATGTTTAGTACCAATATAAATTTTCAATTGATCTGTCATAGTAGATTATAATTAAATCAGCTATTTATATCAGTGGGACATGTATAATTCAATACAGATGTACATTTATGTGTTACAATTTTAGAGCTTACAGGCAACCTGACACTTGTCACAAATCACTCCTGATAATGGCAAGATCATTTACAAGAATAACAAGCATCCATTGTCATACTAACTAGAAAAAGTGGGAAGTGAAATAGCTGTACAGATAAATTATTTCTATTAAAGAAAGTTACTCTGATCAGTCCTCTGCACTCCAGGTGTGCAGAGGAATGTGTTATAACACATTTACATGTGTTATAATCATAAAAAAATATGCAGTGTAAAGAGAAATAATTTTATGCTAAACAATACAATTTTACAAGGTGAAATAAATGTTTCTTTAATTTCAGAAAAGTAAATAGAATAAAATAATTCATTTTTATTACATGCTTTTCTTTACATTCTGAGGACATGGTTCAACCATGTCCTCAAATCTTGCAACTTTAATTAAACTCATTTCTCGACATCATACAATGGTGAAATTTTACACAGCAACGTAAGCTGGGTAACAATATAATAATTCCATTGTTAATTTCATATACATTTCTGTATTATATATATAGAATATTTATATATAAGTTTTCAAAGATACAAGGGGAAGATCTTGAAGGGAGCTGAATCGATAAGATGTAGCTGTTGATCTAACTGATTTTTGACTGTCGATTCTGTATGAGTAGATTAGGTGGCTGCTGAAGCAGATTTTAATATAACTGTTGTAAATTTACCTTCTAAAATTTATGTATGCTAATCTTCTGATTTATTTATAAGTAGACGGTATCATTTATAGTAATGGAAACTAATTCTCCAGATTATAATGTACAATAAAACTGCATAAAAATATTTTTTTTTCATTTACCAAAGGTTTAAATAACTTTAAAATAAAAACTTACTTGTCAGTTTAAAAACTTATAAAATCAAAAAAAAAATACACACACACACACATATATATATATATATATATATATACAGAGTGGTAAAAATAATTTAAAAGAATTTAATCTGTTCAAATATGATTTCAAATAATATAATAATGTATTATAAATATGAAATATAAACCACCAAAAGACAGTAATTAGTTGGTTAAACTTACCATTTCCAATAACCAATTTTCAAGGGATCCAACATCTTCAGTTGGTATTGAATTCAATAACTACATTAAAAACGTATTAATTTTATAATTTGTCAATTTATTGTTTTCTGTTTTAAAAATTATGAAATTTATTATGAACGTACATGCAAATTCTACTGTCCAGTACTGGAATGATGTAATAATTTTTAAAACAGAAAACAGTTTAAAAAATTACAAAATGAATATGTTTTAATGTAGTTACAGAATTCAATACCAACTGAAGATACAGGTTCCTGCAAAATTGATTATTGTAAATTAATATGGTAAGTTGATTTATCTAGTTACTGAGTTTTATTGGTTTATAATTCATATAACATAAAATTTTATTACCCAGTGGTCAATATGTAAATGAATTATTTGAGTTTTCAAAAAAATGATTTTTTATATATATATATATATATATATTAAGTTGTACGTATATGTAGTTATATAGCTGTATATATATATATATATATATATATATATATCTTTTTGATAATTTCATTTAATTATGGCTAAAAAAAAGTAAAATTAAAAAACACTTTTAAAACAAGCTTTTCTAAAAGAAAAAGAAAAAATTCATACTAAAACGTAATTTTATTCTTAAGAGGATTAATTTAAAAAAGTTACTTTCAAGAAAATTACTTTTAAAAAATTTTCTATTTATGCATGACTAAAAAGAAAAGCGTAGGGCACACTTTAATTACAAAGTCGTATATGTCTTGAAAATAATTTTTTTAAAGTAATTTTCATGAAAACTAAATTAATCTTTACTTTTTAGCATGAGTGGTTTTATTTTGTTAATGTAATTTTTTTTTGTTGAAGGAAAGCTTGTTTTAAAAAATGTTTTTTAATTAACAAAAAAATTTAACAATTATAATAATTGTTCCACATGAATATACAAAAATAAAACTAGATTTTATAAATTATTCTCAAAAATTTAAGTTAGTAAAAAAAAATAAATATGAAGCACAATATACAGACTGATTCAAAAAGGACTTCACTATTTTAAAAGCATATAATGATTTATTGAGATAACTTACAGATTCAGTCAAGGTCTCATTTCATAGAAAAACACATCAAGTTTGTTACCCAACATTCACTTTAGATGTGGAAATTTTGGATTTAGGACTGTTGTAACATCTAGTAGTGAACCTCCCCTTTTGATTGGAATCGACTGAACTAAAAGTGTCCAAAAAACCCCAAAATCCAAACAATTTGGATTTTGGACTTTTTCTTAACGGCAGTAATAAGCTCTCATTGAGAGATTTTCAATGATATATCATAAGTGGTACTTATTTTCATTGGTTCCAGAGTTATAGCCAAATAACATTTTAATTAATGACAATTGTATCTTAAGAGAAGGCACTTCGGTTTGAATAACTTTTTTTTTAATTTAAATATATTGCTTTATTAATAATTATTAACCTCTCATTGTAAAAACATTTTTACGATGAATAATAATTCAATAATAAAAAAAAGAAAAAATATGTGAAGTTTTTAATAAAATAAAATTTGATGTACTTTTCATTTAAAAAAAAAAAAAGAAACGGGTAAATGTAATCTAATAGGCACACAAGAAGTGATTGTCTACATCAGATTTTTTATAGAACAAATTAAAATTACCAAATTATTATAGCTTCTTTGGCAGACACTCTAAGAAAAATTACCAGGATAATTTGATGGTGATGCATGGAAAATAGGTTTTCCTGCAGAGTTAACTTTTCTTTTTTTTTTTAATGAAATGAGTAAAGGAAAGGTGTATGTTTGTTGCTTTACATTTAAGTAAAGCAACAAACTTTACTCATTAAGCCTATCCTGCCTATTCTTTCTTGTGGTAATAACACTGTCAAAGTCGCAAAAGTATTAAGTAACGATGTTCTCTAAACAGTTAATCCCTGTGATAAATAGTGTAAATGTGTTTCATGCTGAATATTACCACATCAGTGATTCTCAACCTTTTAAGCTCCACAATTCCCCCCAAAAAAATAAAATAAAATGAATATTAAGCAAGCCCCAACCACAACCCAATGAAACCTAATTAAAACTATTTAGCTGCATTGATAGCGATGGGTATGAACATGCGTATATTAAGTGTACAAACATGAGCAATTTACAGCTTCCAACTTGATGTGTATGTGCGTTTTATTTGGTCTGCATAATATTAGTTGCTTGGTTTGGTTTATTTGGTCTGCATAATATTTGCGGTGAGAGCGTTATGTTCGATCATGCAGTTCAGGCAGCACTGCTGCCTGGCACCATGTTATATTAAATATTAGTTTTTTCTTCTTTTCAACATAATTTGTTTGTATTTTATTAAACATGTGTTTTATTCATTTTTTTTTTTTTTTAATGTAACACGCAACCATATGATATGGCCTAGTTGCCAAGCTTTTTGGATTCAATCTTATTATATTATCGCAAGATGTATTAAATTATAATTTTTAATTCGAATCGGTCTTAGTTTTAATTACAGTTCACTTAACATAAATGAAACAATACATATGATATATTTGAACATGTCGTGCTCTAAGCAGTATAAAAAAAGGCTTAAGGGATTGCAGAATATCAGTTTAGTTTCAAATGCAAAGCACACATCTGATGCCTTTATTTAAGTTTTTAAAAGCATAGTTTTATTGAAAATTATATATCTGTTTTATATTCTGTTTTTTAGAGAGCAGTCAATCAAATGGTGTAACTGTGTTTTCTTTTTTCAATTAGATTCTAAGGCAAAATGGATCGATTTACAAAAAAACGAAGTAAGCAATATACATCCAGTTGATCAACTGGTAAAAAGACAAGATTGTACAATGACAATTATTTAAATTATGGTTTTTATCTCACTGGATAGAAAGCAATAATGCGCTGCTCCCTTTCAAGTTCTCTCCGATGAAAGTATGAAGCCATCAAAATTAATTTGACATTAGGAAACTAAACATCCCGATCATAAAAGCAAACCCTTGGAATTTTTTGAAAGAAAATTAAATACTTTGAGAAATCAACAAGTTTCTGTTTATAAATCAAGCCATACTGATAAAAGTACACTTGAAGCACCTTATATCATAGCATTAAAAGTAGCACAGATGTCCAAACCCCATACAATCGTAGAAAACCTCAAATGCCTACTGCAATTGGTATGGTCAGTGCTTTAGTAGATATGAAAAGAAGCAAAAAAAAAAATATAGAAAAAAGATTCCGGTTTCTAATGATAATCAAGGCAAATTGATGGCATGGCTGCTAATGTTTGCAATTAGATGTTCAGCAAGTGAGTTTAAGTCAGTTTTTTAGTATTCAATTTGATGAATCAATAGATGTGGCAAACATTTCTCAGTTCTTATGTTTTGTGAAATATGAATGTGATAGAAACAGATCAGAGAAAATATGTTGTTTTGCAAATCAACACCTAATCATGCAACAGAACAATGTCTTTTTGATGTTTTTTTTAAGAAGCTACAAAAGTACAGCATAGATTGGATAAAGTATACTGCAGTATGTAATGATAGTACAAAGGTGAAAGGGAAAGAACAGTGGTTTTCTGAAAAATTAAAAGATTATCTTATACCATGGTGGAATGGATGCATTGCTTCCTTCACAAACATGCTCTTACTATAAAAAATATGCTGAAAAATCTCAAACAAATTGTTTAAAACTGTAAAAATGTTTAATCTTATTAAACATCGACCATTACAGAATAGGCTGTTGCTAAACCATGAGATGAAGGATGAAAAGTAGAATCTCTTCTTTTCCATACAGAAGTCAGATGGTTATCATGGAGGAGTGTTAACCTGGTTATTGGAATTGCAAGAATTATTAATATGAATATCAGTTACAATATGAATTAATAATATTTTTCCAGGATAAACAAATGTTTCAAAACATTTCTCAATGTTCTGTTCTCAATGTTTTTTTTTTTACAAAATAATGAACATATGTTGGCTTACTTAGCTGATGTATTTTCCCATATAAATGACTTTAATGTGAATTTACAAGCACAAAATAAAAACATTTTATTAATGACAAAATAAGTTCATGATTTCATTAAGAAGCTTAATAACTAGATTACTCGCCTTCAAAGTAAATATTTTGAATGTTTCCACTCACTCCTGATTATACTGAGAGATTATACTGCTAAGTTATCAGTTGAGATTCACAACCAGCTCACTGAAATGTCTGATGATAAAACGTTACAACTACAAATTACATCTGAAGATTTATTTATGTTTTGGCTTGCTCATCAAAGTGAATATGGGAATTTAGTCACAGAAGCATTGAAAATATTAATCCCTTTCACCCACATCTTAAAATGATTTCATTAAGGGTCTTTCTGTAAAAGAAATCAACTGTAAAAAGGGTCTTTCATGTGTGGCTGCGCTAAAAACTAATTATAGTAATCGCCTTTTATCACTTGAAAACCATTTGCTTTTGTGTGTTTCTAACATACAAAAGTTTCTCCACTATAGAAAAACGTACAGAGCATACAGTTTCTCCATATAAGGAGAAACTTTTAAATGAAAATCCATCTCATTAGAGATGGATGCATTTGTACAAAGTTCAAGGAAGTATTGTAATCACAAAAAACCTCGGTTTTCAGATTTCAACAGAAATATCCATTTTGACCAACCCTGAATACATTTTGACTAGTTTCAGCATGACGTCTATACGTATGTATCTTGCATAACTCAAATTAGCAGTAGAATGTTGAAATTTTGATTTAGGACTGTAGTAACATGTTGTTGTGCACCTCCCCTTTTGATTGCAGTCAACTGGAACAAAAAGCCCAAAATGCAAAAAAATTGGATTTTGGACTTTTTCTTAACTGCAGTAATAAGCCAAGGAGCTTTTCAACGATATATCATAAGTGGCACTTATTTTCACTGGTTCCAGAGTTAAAGCCAAACAGAACTTTAATTAATGAAATATTTGGATTTTACAAGGAGAAGGCACATTGGTTCGAATCAGACTTCATTTCCTTTTTTTTTATTGATTTATTAACCTCCGATTGTAAAAATAAAATTACAATAAATAATAATTCAATAAGAAAAAAATGTAATAAAAAATATATGTAATTTAATAGGTGTACAAAGAAGTCTTGTGGTGTCCACATCAGATTTTGTTTTACATGTGTATATAGAAATATAAGTAAAATATTTATAATAGATTATTTTTTTCTCATAAAATGATTTCATTATTGTTTATGTGTAAATTCTAGGTTAATTTTGTGACCCTTTCTGTTCATATCTTGACCCCCAGGTTGAGATATACTGTTGTACAACTCCAGTGATCTGTTCATTGAACAAAGCGAGTAGAAACTGCTGTTGTTTTCATTTTCCCTAATATACAAGGGTGAATCAAATATAAAAGGTAATTTTTTTATATAAATTTATTAACAATATACACAATTCATATCTTTATCATTTTTCTCTATGTAGTCTCCTGTATGATCTACACAATTTTGCCAGTAATTTGGAAGCTTGCATATTCCTTGTTCAAAAAGGTTTGAGGATGAGTCATCAACCAACTGCACATGTGCTCCTTGATGTATTCATTGTTTTCGGATCGTTCCCTTCCAAGCGATTCTTTCAAGGAAGCACACAAAAATAGTTACAAGGAAACAAATCTGGACTGTAAGGAGGATGGTCGAGGGTTTCCCAGTGCAATTTTTCCAATTTATCCCTTGAAAAAATTGTGGTGTACAGCCTGGTGTTGTCATGGAGAAGGACATCACTGATGAGCATAACCCCCGTCTTTTGTTTAGTAGGTGACTTCTGTTGACTGTAGCAACTGACAATAGTAAGCCACATTCACAGTTTGTTGATTGTGGAGAAAATCAATGAGTAAAATTCCTCCCGAATCAAAAAAAATTGTTACAAGAACTTAACCGGCTGACAGACAGATTTTAGTCTTCACTGTGCAGCCTTTATCCTTCCTTCACCACTCTTTACTTGCCATTTTTGACTTTGGAGTGTAATGATGGACCCATGTCTCATCATATGCAACCATGCGCCTTGCGCCTCAAAAAATTGTCCCCTTCTTACTGAAACTGATTCAAAAGTCTCTCATAGATCTCTAAACTGACCCGTTTTGAATTTCAGTCAATAACCTCAGAACCCATAGAGCACTAATTTTTCTAAAGCCAAGATTATCAGTGATAATGGATTGAGCACTCCCATAGCTGATACCAACTTCTGAAGCTATTTCTTTAACAGTGAACTGGCAATCACCTTCAATAAGCTCTCGAATGGCACGGATATTGTCAGCTGTGAGACTTAACCTTAGGTGTTGACCATGACTTTCATTTCCTACACTTTCTTGCCTCCACTTAAATTGTCTGGTCTACATACATACTCGCTTCTGAGTCAATGTAGTGTCCCTAAACTGTACCTTTACACAAGTTAAAATTTTTGTGGGTTTAACGCCTTCATTAGTTAAAACCTTTATGATTATATGCTGTGCAACAGATGACAAAACCTCTTGCTCACTCATGGCTGTACTGATGACAGACAGAGCAGAGGAGCTATCCAAGCTGGTTTCTCCTTTCTAACACACCAAACATTAACTCCCCAACTCTGCCATCCAGTTTGGAACTGCTTGATGTGTAGAATAGCAAAATTACCGTTTAAATTTGATTCACCCTTGTACATAAAATGATAAGCTAGTTAGTCATGAGATCGGCTATGCCATTTTCAACAGTGACCATAGACTTATCTCAGGTTGCTCATTAACTAGATGATTATGGCTCGTAACAAATAAATTAAATCATAGAATGAGAAAATACTTGTAACAAGAGGCATAATTAAGTAGAAGTATCAGTGACATATAAAGTAATAGGCCTTTATGACACCTATGTTATAAGTCCATGTCATTGAAATTTGTCTAATGCTGAAATGTTCCAAATAAAACTCATGACATATTTTTTAACTTAGGGAATAATTTTAAAATTCATCTCTTCTAGTTATTTTTTTTCTTATAAATTTCAAAGAACCATTTATGTTATTGTAGATAATGTTAAAAGCATACTTTGATTGACAAAAGTACTTGGTTAACTGTACAAATATTAATGAGCTTATGTTACAACTAAGGCGAGGCTATGAAGACGGAGGGGTCAAGGATTCTTGTATGTAAGGCAGAAATTCCTAGATGCAAGTAAAGCAGAGATTAAAGAAGGGATTTTTATTGGCCCACAAACAAGGTAAATGGTCAGAGATGAAATGTTTAATCTGTACAGATGTACAGATACAACAAATGTACAAATGGTCAGATTAATGTTTGACTGATGTACATAACTGATCGATGAATAACAGAATTACAAAGAAAATATTCCTCTTTTATTTTAAAAGAAAAGCTGAAAGCATTTATTATGATAAAGTTAAGAAAGATTTAAACAAAGCAGGGATAAAAATTTTGGGCCTTCAAAATTGGAAAGGAGGATTTTTTATGTAAAAAGAAGCTCCAAAACAAAAATGAATAGCAATTAAAGAATTCAGGAAAAAGGCTAGTAAGAGACTTAAAAAGTGTTGGCAGGAACAGAAAAAGAAAGATTAAGCAAAATATTAAACATAGTCCATAGTTGGCTGAAATAGAGAAATAAAGAAGAAAAAAGTATTACATGTAAACTAATTTACTGGTCACATTACAAATATGCAATAAGTAATGTATTGGTAATTTTTAAACCGTTTTTTTTTTTTTTTTTTTTTTTTTAATAATTACACTTATATTAACTTTAAAATTTAGAGTTTTAATTATATTTTGTGTACTTTATTCAGGTATAGTTAGCTATTGTTTCTGTAACCAATCTTCAACTTCAATTAGTAAATGAATTAACTTTTTGAAACTGAGTTAACCACTCACTTGACATGAGACAAAAATGTGCTGAAAAATTAACATTAAATTTTCCACATGATATGAGATTAAGTTTATTAGGAATTTAAATAAAATTTGTAACAGTCTATGTATTTACAAAGATCCAGAAGATCTACATAAAAATCAATATTGGACTAGGGCATTGGATTAAACAGCACTCAAAATCAATTGCTTCTGGGAATACATGGAACATCCAAATTTATTAAAAATGGAAATCTCTAATATAAATGAGTTAAAACTGATATTTAAGTCATAATTTATGAATGACCCTTAGGAACACAACTCCCACATAAAATGTAATCCAACTATATAAATGTATTAACTACAACCATATTAACAATAGATCTATATCATTCAAAAATATTTCTCTTCACTAAGTTATTCTGCACATCTAAAAGAGAATTTTGGACCTGCTAGATTGGTTCAAAACAGCAAATTATGTACAAAAAAGTAACACAAAACTAAGTAAAAAGTGCAAAATACAGTGAATTATAAATAAAATATCACATAAAATATTTTATAGCACTTGAAGACTACAATGTTTTAGTTATTTTTGTTCACTGATTGTTAACCCATAGTGTCAAAAGACTCTACTAATAAGTAAGCAATTGTTTTTTCTTACGAATTACACCTTTTATATAAGACTTTTTGAGGACTCTACATACAAATAAATTTTTATTGTATGTTCTATGGCCAGGGATGCTACTATATTTCTCCATTTTCCTCTGGGGATGAAGAAACTGAAGTTGAATCTTTTTTAAAAGTTATTACAGGATTATAGCAACCCTTACAATAAGTTTTTAAAACAATGTAATCCTATGTTACTAACATTTGTTTTACTACTTACTTGTTGGATTTTCTATCTCTATCTCTGCTATGGGATCTTCGTGACCTATCTCGTGATCGGCTGCGTCGTCGATGATCTTTGCGATCCTTGTCTCTGTGGGTTTTACTCCTTTTATAATCACTGGGGCTCAATGATCTAGAACGGCTCCTAGACCTAGATCTCTTTCGATGATGCCTTCATGAAACAGAAAAGTTACACAGACATTATATTTTTGAACATATTAAACCTCTATTGGTACTAAAAGTAATTAAATAATTTTATTAAATAGTAATAGTAATAATTTTATTAATAGTAGCTTAGATATAATACAGTGTATAAGTTTCCTAATACTGCTGTTTAATTATTTTATTTTTACATTAAGGACAATGAATTGGAAAGTGTTGAAGAATATAAACACCAAAAAGTTAATACTTGGGACAACTCAACAGAATAACTCACTACTCCCAGAAGAGGATACATCCACAACAGATTGATATGACTGCAAATAATAATAAGAACACTAAAGTATAGTAATTATTTTTAAGCTCTTTAAATTTCAAACAATTACACTCTTAATCTATTTACTTCACTAATAATTTTTTTTTATTCATAACAGTATGAATGAATGAGAAATTTTTTTAACCGTTTAAATGTTTTTAATTTTAATTATTATTTAACAGACTTCTTCACAATTTTATCATTAATATCATATTTCAGAGTTACATACACAATAATATTTTCTTTTTAAGTGTCATTGATTGCTATCTTGTTACTAGCAACTAAAAAATTAAAATAGCATAAGTGAAAATGCACCCACCTTTGTTTAATTCACTGATAAAAGGAAATTAATTTATTAAATTTTACTTAAGTTTTTGGAATATTATAATTACTTTAAACCCTAATTTTAAGGATTCAACTTTATGAAATGTTTAAAGTATTAATTATAATGTTGTAAGGTTTATACCTTATTCACTGAAATAAATTCATTGTTTTTTAATAACAATTATGT
Source organism: Lycorma delicatula (assembly GCF_047948215.1). Classification (NCBI taxonomy): domain Eukaryota; kingdom Metazoa; phylum Arthropoda; class Insecta; order Hemiptera; family Fulgoridae; genus Lycorma; species Lycorma delicatula. The sequence continues at coordinate 151,861,981 of NC_134455.1, read as the reverse complement.
TACCTGTTAAACTCAATCTTACAATAATAAAATTGCAGTTGACTTTTTTTTGTAATTTAGTAAGTAAAACAATTGTTAACAATCAAAAAGTATAGATTAAGACCAGTGCTGCTAAATTTTTTTTTAAGATTACATACATTAAATTACTGAACTTTGGCTACCTTTATGTTTAATACACAATGTAACCGTAATACACAAGAAATTATGTAATTAAGATTAATCAACTGCAAAATATTTTCTCAGTGATGTATAAGTACTGTTTATTGTTACTTGTAAGATTTAGTAACATTACGGGTAATGTTACTCATAATGTTATAAGTTTACTTTATTTTCATTGAAAAAAATATGCAGTTTCCTCATATGCATAACACATACAACATTTATTTTTTATGTTTCCCATACATCCCTATTTGCATTACATACATTAAAAAGTAATAAAATATTTGCTACTAATATACTTGAAATATTAACTAGATATACTTAAAATAGAAAAAATATATATATTTAAGCTAAAATTAAAAAAAATTAAACAACTTAAAAATAGATTAAAAATTTTTTTTAATAATATACTTTACTTATTAATTATATGAAAAAGGTAATTAGTATGAATGATATTTTTGGTAAATTAATATTCATAGACCAGAAATGGTCCTTTTTTTAAAAAGTTACAGCCTAAGCTAACAAAAGAAAATACCTTAGTTTATAATTTAACAAAAAAAGGAAAAAGTGTTGATCTAAATTAAAGCAATATCTATTGTGCAGAAGATGTAAAATGCTACTGGATGAAGAGGTTTAATACTGAAGATTTTGCTAATTTATTTCTAAACGGAACAGATAAAAAACTGCTAACTCAACATCTTAACAGAAAGGAAATAAAATTAAAGCTTTTGACATGGCTCCGTGATCTGATAAAAACTTAGTCTATAGTTTCAACTAGTACTTATAGTGACAAAAACACAATATATTTAAAATTACCAAGCAATAAAATAAGTGACCTGGTTGTATTTTTTTTTTCAAATGAAGAGATAAAGAAAAAAAAAAAAAATGTTACATGTAGGTAAAATACATGCAAAATTGTAAAATAAAATAAAGTAAATTTTTGCATTTGTAAAATAACATTACAGTAGTAAAATGAACATTGTTATCAGATACATCTGAAGATTATGTTGCTGATTTGAGTTGTAATTTGACAAAGCCAAGCAGGCTTTTAAAACTTGTATTTATTAGCTTCAAATCAAACTTCTAAATTCCTTATACTACAGTGGAAGTTAATAAAAAAAGAATAGCAGGGATTTAAGATCAGACTTTTTTTTTATTAATTAAATGGTTTTTACTTCAAGTGGTTTAATAGCAGTAATTTACAGTTACACTCAAATCTAATATTTAACCCACTGGCTGTAGTATTTTTTTAATGCATGTTATTTTCATGTGTCAAGTCTGCACTGTCTAGTATTTGTGTTTCCACTGGCAAAGTGAAGGACACTCATACCTTGTAAACCTTTACCTCTTCTAATTCTACCTGTCAGTCATTGATAGAACTATTTATGTTAGTAATGTTATGAGGTGTACAAATGTCTATCTTGTTTAGTTTCCAACCATACCTATACATCAGGTACTGGACTAAAGTAACTTTAAGTTACTTTGTTAAGTTACTCAGTTTACGTTGGTAAGTAAATTTTATCTTTTTCTTACCAGCTAGCTAGGAACTGTAATGTATAGAAGGGAAATCGAGGGGGAGAGTAAAATGACTCAACGTAAATGCTCATTCAGGATGTAAGTAATCAGTACCCCAGCAAACATGTTAATGAATTACATTAAATACATGTAACCAGTATGCTTCAAATAGATTAATAGAATTTAGACATCAATTTTATTAAAACATTCAAACTAGACAAATTTGTTAAAAATTATTTATGTTCAACATTTCAACAAAAAACTATTTTAAAAAAACTTTTTTTAATCTTTTTCCAATTTTTACAGTTAGGTGAATAGGATTTAATGACATTTTACAAGTGGTTGCCCTTTTTGATAAGAATACTAGAGGGAATGTAATAAAAAAATTTTTAGCTAGTGAAAAATATGATGCCGACGATCCAAACCAGACCTCTGGATGAAAGATGAAGACATTACACTTCACCATGAACATTGCTATACATATGTAAAAAAAAAACCAAACAAATAAAATAAACTTTAAAGCAATTAAATCACAGATTTCTAATTACGATACTTCTCTTTTGCGAGAGAAAAATTCATAGATTATAAAACACAAATTCACCACTCACTCACACTTCACTCTTTAATAATAATTTATATTGAGATTCACTATTATTAAATGCACTATTTTCAGGCGGTTAGTTAAAAATTTTATTCACATCTTTAATCAGTTTCAGCCTATGATTGGGAAAAAGAAGAAAAGTATATCAAGTATTATACTGATGAAGATCATTCTCATTATAAATACTTCTATTTCTAAAGATGAGAACAACCAATTCATACTATCTACTTTCTATAATTAATTAGTGCAAAGTCCTCTTCTGCAGAATAAATATGAACTAATCTCCACGAAATTACCCCAAAAATTAGTTCCATACCAGATCAGAAAAAAAAAAAAAAAAAAAAAAATTTGTTGATTCATGCTTTGTTTAAGTCTTTACTTTTTTTGTGTTCTGGAATTTTTATTCATTGTTTTTTAGGAAGTCAAGATATTCGATTTATAGGTGGATTGGTAAAGCAATGTCCTTATGTAAGTTCAGCATTTTTTGTTTCTTTAATTTGTTTATGTGGGTTTCCTTTTTTTTCTGGATTTTACTCTAAGGATTTTATTTTAGAGTTTTTTTTTTTGTTTAATTATAGAATTTTTTTTTTTTTTTTTTTTTTTTTTTTTTGTTGGTGTTACTTTTATTTATAGTTTGCGTTTAATTTATTATTTATTTTCTTCTAATTCTTTTTTTTTTCCTTATATTAATTTTTGCTACAGTTTTTTTATAAATATTTCTCTTCTTTTTTTATATTTTTCTTGTTTATTTGTTGGTTCTTTTATATTTTGATTATTTGAGGATGATTTTTTTTTTTGTTTTGTCTTTTGATTTTAAGTTAATTCCTTTATTATTTTTTTTTTTTTTTTTTTTTTTTGGTTTATGATGTTTTAAGTTTTTTATATTTTTATTTTGGTTTAATTTATTTTTATTTTTTTAGTTCTATATGATTTTTAAGATTTTATTCTTCAGGTTTTTTTTTAAATCGTTTTTTTAGTTTTTGTTATTTTAGTTATAGATTAGTTGATTCTGGTTGGATGGAATATTTTGTTTCAGGTGGTTTAGTTGGATTTTTTCGATGGTTAGGTTTTTTTTTTGATAGGTTTACTTTAAATATTCTTAAGTTTTATTTTTTTTTTTTTTTTTTTTTTTTTTTTTTTTTTTTTTTTTGTTTAACTATTGTACATAGAACAATTTAACTATGTGTAGTAAACAATCAAAGAGGTTTAAACCAATGCTGTATCATTAAAAATCCGATAGAAAGAACACATTACCTTAAACAATTATGAAAACATAAGATATGATTCTACAGTTTTAAATTATAATTAATTATTAAACCTGAAATGTTAGATGAATTAAAAGATTCAACACATTTGCTAGAATCTACATTAATGTTTTTCTGCCCATATGTGCTCTGAAAAAAAAATAGTTTTATTGCAATTTAAATTTTTCTACGGAAATTTATTTTCAAAGGTAATTATCCTTCAAAATGGATAATTGGTAAGAATACAACCCATAAAATCTAAATCATACTCATAGGCCTTACAGATTTTATGCTAGTTTGTAAACTTTTAAACTTAGGACTCTATTACAGCAACATTGTGACTTGCTTGTAATAAGAATTATTTTTAATGAAATAAAATTACTCACATCATTTACATTAAACAAGATTAACAACACACCCAGTGTTGACTTCTATGGCACACCACAACATTATAATTAAAACCAGACAACTACAACCAATTTTATCTGCAAACAGAACTCTTGATAAGTTTAAAAATTTGATAAACAATAAATGAACTTGATAAACAATAAAAATATCCTACAACCTCTTCTCCAAAAAAATACAATCTGCCATGGAGCGAATCATTCTTAATGAAAAAGCATTACTAAATTACAAAATAAAACAAACACTCTCTGAACCCTTCCAAGCTTCAGCACCTAAGAAACCAGATTAAAAACAGAATTGTTAATAGTACTACTATCTCTAAAACATGATGCTAATCTGTGCAAATGTTATCCTCAAAGCAATTTTACAGTTGTATAATTGCAATTTTTTCAAATACCTTTCAGAAAGCTAAGTAAGGCAATGAAGCTGTAGTTTGTCATTTCAAGGGAATCTCCTTTTCGAAATGGAATTATACTTGAAAATTATAAAATTTATGAGAATATTTCACTTATAATTAGGGCAATGCAAATCTCATAATATTCTTTTAATCATTTATTTTTCTCTGAAAACTAATCATTGGAAGAAATATTAACATTTTTTAATTTAATATATAAATGAAAAAAAAAAATTATTCTTGTCTATGGAAAGATAAAAGTATTTAATAAATAGTTCTGCGTCAATTTAAAATCAAATATTTTTTTCTTCTCATTCTTTAATTAAGTAACAGTTTACTGAATATTATATAATTTATCACAGTATCCTTGCTTATTTACATAAATCTTACAGAATTACTTTAAATGATGCTTTATTTCATATAATTTATATATATATATATATATATATATATATATTATATAAATTATTTGACAAAGTAATATTTTTAATATTCACATTATTCCTCTGTACTATTAGATTATATTTCAAATTCTATTAATATAAACCACCTAGTACAGAATATTGAAATAAGATATATCTTACCTTAATTTTATCATGAAAGTACTTTCGCAAGATCCTGCATCCTCAGTCATAATTGAAATATTTAATTAAACTGCATGTTAAAAATTAAAAATACTGTGTATTAATATACTATTAGTATTTTTAATATGCAGTTTAATTAAATATTTCAACCATGACTGAGGCTGCAAGATCCTGCGAAAGTACTTTCATGATAACATTAAGGTAAGCTACCAGGGGTGTAAATATGATGAAACCGAAATTTTTGTATAGAAAATACACGTTTATTGTATGAAAATGATAAAAAATATTTTATTCAAAATATTGTTCATTGCTAGCTATACATTTTTCCCCATCTCTCTGATAATTTATGAATACCATGCCAAAAAAAATTTGCTATTTTGAGGCAAACCAGTCACTGAGCCATTTTCATACATTTTCATAAGAAATGAAGCGCTGCTCAGCAAGTGTGTGTCCCATCGATGCAAATAAATAGTACTCGGATGGAGCCAAGTCTGGTGAGTAAGCCTCATGTGAAAGTGTTTCCCAGCTGAACACCTCATCATTTCCTTGACTGGTTTTGCTGTGTGTGTATGATGGTGTATTATCATGAAGCAAAATCACTTTATGTTGCCTTTTTTTGATATTCTGGTCATTTCTCACGCAACACTTGTTTCAAATAAATCATTTGTTGTCAGTAGCATTCAGTATTAACAATTTTGTCAGTTTTAGCAGCTCATAGTAGATCACACCCTTCTGATCCCACCAAACACAGAGCATTGTCTTCTTTCCATAGTGATATGACCTTGAAATCAATGTCGATGTTTCACCTGGAGTTACCCATGATCTTTTATGCTTGGATTCTCAAAATATATCCACTTTTCAACACTTGTCACAATTCGATGGAGAAATGACTTTCTTTTGTACCTGGTGAGCAGCATTTTGCAAGTGGTTTTTTGGTTCTCCTGCTGTCTTTCATTCAGTTCATGTGGAAACCATTTTCCCATGACTTTCAAACGTATGGAGGTGGTTTCTCATGCTACATTTAACTGATCCATGGGTTGTTGTTGCGTTTGAGTGTCATCCTCATCCAACAATATCGGCAATTCGCTGTCTTCAAACTTTTTTGTTGATCTTCCACGTTCTTTGTTTCTTACGTCAAAATGGCCACTTCTGAATTTTTTTTTAAACCACTCAAAGCACTGTGATTTAGCAAGAGCATGTTCATCGTAAGCTTCAACAAGCATTTGATGCTATTCTGCAGCAGTTTTCTTTAAATGGTAACAGAAAATCAATGCTGTCCACAAATCGTAGTTTGTAGGTACAAAACTCAACATGTTCAACGCTAATTAAAACTACGCTGTTGTATGAAACTTGTATTGTTGTGAGTTGAAAATCTTTGTCAACTGTCAAAGAAAGAAAATGGCGCCAATGACGTGGTTTGATAACAATACACTGACAGCTAGAGCCATCTACAGGCAAATTCTGGTATCATATTTACACATATATCTTATCTCAATATTCTGTAATAGGTAGTTTATATTAATAGAATTAAATTATATATACTTACTGCCATGTTTTTATTTTTATTTTTATGAATTAGATAGGATATTCTCTCATTACATTTTTTTAATTATTTTAAACTACTAATAAAAATTGTAATTATAATGGATAAAATTTCTTAACTTGCTTGTACTTGTAGTTTTAAACTTTTTTTTCTAAGACAAAGTTATGGTAACTAATTGAAAAAAAATATTTAAGTAAATGCATTCGGATAATACACAAAAATATGACCAAGTGACATAATTTTTTTCCAAATGAATAGCTGCATAGATTTTGCTAATTAATTTATGCATCTGTCAATGAAAAATGTACATATATTATACCACACAAATGACAAAAATATCTACATGCAAATTTTTTAATTTATATTTTTATTATTAATAGAATAAAATACTTTTATAGCCTTCCATTTGATGTCATGAGCCTTTACAGTTGGTGCAACAGCTATTAAATTCTTTTGAAAAGCAGATGACTGGCTGTACCATAGATACTACAATAATAAATTGTGACTTATTATTAATGGGAAGATGATTTAGTTCAAAATCTATTATTCCTAAAGTAAGCACTTATAAAAACAGCACTAAATGAAGCTGATTGGAATAAATTCTCATTCTTTCTAGGGAAGAAAAGGGAAAGTGATATCTTCAGATGTTTTAAGGGTATGCCACAATACAACTAGTTCATCATAGAATTTCTTATTATAATTATACTTAGATAATAATATTCATCATAAAATTATCTGCCCAGAGGAAGAATCCCTTGTGTACATTCTCTAACACTTCCAACTAAACTTCTGAGTTTTTGATAGCTTCCATTTCCTTTTAAAACAACTATAACTTTTTTTATTTTTTCCCTTCTTTTCTTTTTTGTATACTTTAAAAACAGAGATATAAGATTCTATATATGTGATTTTTGTCTCATATGTCACTTATTATGATTATTGTACTGATAGGCAATTCTAGATGATGAGTTATTATAATTTTTTACTAATACTATAGAGTAATTATGAATAAGTAATTTAAACTGAAAACATATAAAATGAAAGGAGTTACTAGTAAGTCCAGATCAAGTCATCTAATTTTCAATTTTCTGGCTGAACAATCAATAACCATTTATTTTTCTTTTACTCACTTTCATTTAGAAGTTAATGACCATCTTTAAATCAAGGTAAATGATGATTTTTGCCTTCATAGGGTTTATGCAAATGCAAATAATATGTAAGAATGAAAGGTGTTAAAACCTTGGTATAAAATCTATTGCACTGCGCTTAGCAATAACTAAGAGTACTCTAAGTAAGTAGGTAATAACTCAGAATGAGCCATAGATGATTGGTTTTCTTCCTAAACAGAAGATTGAGTTTAACATCTCACCAGCCTAATTATATTTTCATACTAACAGTCTCTGAATACCATAATCTGACCACTATTCTGCAGTTTGGTTCTAATTAATAATAAATTCTAAATGGAAATCTAAGGAGGCAATAAACATGTAAGGAGGTATACTTGTTACTTAAGTTTGAATAGTCTAAATCAAATAAGCTACATACAATAGTTGGAGACTTCTAGAATATCATACAAATCAAAAAAGTAAAAACTGCAAAAAATTGTTGGTTCCAAGCTTTTATTACACCCCTAATTAAAATCTTCTTATAAATGGAGATAATAGAAGCTTAGCTTTATGAAAATATTTGAGAAATTTTCAAGGTAAGTAAGCCTACAATTTTTTTTTTAAGGCAGGTACATTGATACCAGCAACTTACTACAAAATAAAATTTAAGAGTAAAAACCTTAGATTTGAATGTTTTTAGTTTGTTACGTGTATTAGAAAATAAGTGTTTTCTTATATGTTTAAATGCTTTTTCACATGGTGGAAAAAACCCTGTAGGGCAAAATACAAAAAAACTTTTTTATCATTAAAATCAACAAACTCCTAAGAACACATACACAAACTTCAACTCAGGCAAAAGATAGTAAAAGTTATGCATTTTAAAATTTGTATAAACCATATTACTTAACAGGTCCCCACAATTTTAGCAATTTTTTGTTAAAAAATTGTCTTTTATAAAAGGGCTTTATAATAATTTAAAATTTATTTTGCTTAAAAGTTTTCAATGCCATCTCATATTTAATTTAATCTCTGTAGAATACTTCCTGAAGGAATTGAATAGAGTAATTCTACCTTTGAAGGGTGGTTTCTAATTCTATGGATGGAAAAATTCATGTGATCACCTTAGTTCAAATACTGACTTCATTCATTTTCCAATTATATATAGAGGTAACTTTATATTAATATTCTATTGGGGTTGAATTAAAATAGCAACTTGCCCTACTCTGAAGGTGAGTTCAACATACAAAAAAGTAATATGTTATATGTTTCCCAAGCAAAAATCAAAGCTTATTGAGTTTCAAAATCTGACAATATTTAGATTTGGTTGCCTTGCAGTTACAGCCAGACACATTTATGCCCATACACATAAATGTATGGCAAGCATTCTTACTAAACAAGTGACACAAATTATTTAGCGCATTTTGGGGGTTAATAAAAAATGAACAAAGCAATGTAGTAGATGTTAACTTTTATTCAAACATTAGTTTTGATACTAGTTACTGATGACCTTAAATGAACATGCTGGCAGGATGTAATGACGGTGGTGGAGGTGGGTGGGGGGATTGCCAACTGGGTAATGGCTATTGTGCGGGAGGCAATGTGTGTATTTATGGTTTCATGAAAGTGTTCTTTTGTTATTGTTCACAGACATTTTTGTAAAGAGTACAGCTGCGATCCTCCTAATAATAACTCTACATTAAAGTCTGTATCAGCAATTTAAATTTAAATACAGAAGAGTAGTAAACAACTTTATGGGAAATTGTAGATCGAGTAAGAGAAACTTTTCATTTTCAGAGAAGCCTGAGTAAATTGACTTATCATGCAAGTTTAGAACAGGGAATACCGCAATTGACACTTGTAAAGGTTCTACACAAGTGTCTAAACTTCCGCCACATAAAATTCATTTGGGGAATGAAATTGAAGATGATGATAAACCAAGCCATTGCAATTTTACTGTGTTCATTCTTGATAAATTTAATAAAGAATGCATTTTTTGAAAAGTAATCTTCTCTGATGAAGCTACCTTCCATGTTTCTGGTCATGTTAACCATCACAATTGTTGGATTTGGAGTAGCAAGAACCCTCATGCCATTTGACAATATGAAAACCTGAAACTTAATGTTTGGTGTGAATTGACTGCTTATGAAGTGATCAGACCATTCTTCTTTGCAGTGCCAATAGCGCTAGTTATCTAGACACATTACAGTTGTATGCAGTATCACAAATTGGATATCAGCAACCTAAAAGTTACTTACACCATACTGGGGTTTACATGTTATGGACTACCTTCATGAACAATTTCCTCAACATTGAAATGGCCATAATGGAGCAATTCCTTAGCCACCTTGATTCCCTAATGATATGCCACTCGAATTCTTTCTTTGAGGTTTTGTCAAGGACAAAGTCTATACAACGAAAGTTGTCAACATCAATGAACTAAAGAGAAGCATTCAAGATGTCCAGATATTTTTTGAGATGTAGTGTGAAACCGAATATTGTCTAAACATTTTACACACCACAAAAGGTGCTCATGTGGAAATTGTTACTAAGTGTTGTAAACAAAACTTGTTTGAAATGCTCTGTTGAACAACAAAACATGCATGTAAGTACATTGCTTTGTTATTTTTTATTAACACTTAAAATGTGCTGAATAATTTATGATCACTGTATGCACTGGTAAGCCAGTACCATACAGTAGCACAGTAGCATAGTAGTAGTGCCTTCTACTTGATGGTAATATAAATGGTGGTAGTAGACCTAGGCCTTTCATCCAAGTGTCCTATGTTCAAATCCTAGTCAAGCATGGCATTTTTAGTACGCTACAAAATTTCAATTTCATATTCCTATGCACAAACTTTGAGATTATATGGTGAATAAATCATCCAAAAATTGAATGGAATATGATTTTAACAAAAAGACTGAAAAAATCTGCCTGAATCACATATAAAAATCTTTTTTTTTCTTTTTTTAACCTCAAGACCACCATTACATATTACTTCAGAGGATGAGATGAATGACAATTTTTGTAGCGTGTGAAAACGCCATACCTGACCGGGACTTCTGGATGAAAGGCCAAGATGCTACCACTCGCGCTATGGAGGCTGGTACATATAAAAAAAAGTATCAAAAGGCACATATAAACTGTTACATTTCAATGGCACTGAGGCTTACCTTTTCATTTTTTTAAAACTGAGTTTGAGTTTTAGCAATATAGTAGTTTTTTCTACTCAATGATTTGAAACATGAAAAACCTAAAAACTGAAACTTCATTTTTTCTAAGTTAACTACCTGAAATCATAAATTTTCAAATATTATTAAGCTGTAACCTAAATGTTTTACTATTTAAAAGAATAAATGAAATTAAGAATTGGTACAATAAAATTCAAGACCTTGATATAATTTACAGACAAAAATTATCTATATTTCAAGTCTATGCAACCTTTTGGTCTGAGATAAGCGCATATGCATAAATGCAAACAAAGATAAAAATTATTATCAGCCATTATTTAAAGACTGCTATAATTTCTAATAACAGAAGTTGTAATAAAAATAATGCGATGGGTTCTTAACTTTCATTTACAAGGTTAATAATTATTTTGAAGATAAGTCAAACACCTATATTGAATCAAAACAACTGCTCAACTGTACAAAAGAAAATTAATTCTTCAAAATAGGAGGATTTAAGTTTTGGACATAAATAAAAAACCAAACGGATTAAATTTTTTATTTTTAAATTGATTAAAAGTTGTTTTACATTATTCCTAAAATTGACAAAGTGGAGCATCCAAATTCAAAATGCAAAAAAAATTGTCATAAAAGTAAATAAACTATACTATCTACCAGGAAGTTCAATGGAAAAGGGTTCAAAAACTCTACTGGAATCTAATTTAAAAATGATGGTCCATAATCTAATCAATCAAATTGATAGATCTAATTTATCTAATTATAGATAAATGAAGAATTTCCTAAGTCCTAAAAGGAGTGAAATTTCATAAATACCATACAAATAACTTATTATATATGAAAAAGAAACAAGTTATTAACACTTCTTAAACATAATTCTTAGAAATCATAACTGGAATTAACTGCAATGTTTCATATACATAGAAAACAAACAACATTAGCAATATAATAGTTAACATAATTCATTCTGCAAAGAAAAAAATACAACAGACTTTTTTATAAATACCACCACAACTGATATAATATATTACTAATGTAAATAAGACTCTTTATTTATTAAATTAATACAAATCTGAAAACTACCATACAGACGATTAACAGGAAAAGCAAATACGTAAAATTAAAGATTAGAATTGACCATATCATTCATTCATATACATCTGCCTTTATAAAAAAAATTAAATGTTTAATAACACAAATTGACAGATGATGGTAATGCGTGATATTGTAAACAAATTAATAGTCAGCATATGAATTACGATTTGAAATTAGAAAAAAAGGTCAACGTTAGACAAAACAATATGTAGGTTATTTCAGGGAATTAAATATCACTTAAAGTAATTAACGTCGAAAAAACATCTATAAGAAAAATAAATAATGGAATTACAATAGACTAGGTTAGAGTAATGCAGAAGGTTCAGGAAATTAATAATTATACAAAAATAGAAAAGAGATAGTTAATTTTAGCATAATTTCTACACAAAATCACATATAATTCACTAACCCACTCCTTCCGACCATTTTGCAGAAAAAAAACTAGATAACGCTTATTTAGTTAAATTAACCTCACAATATCACTAACGCCAACAAATTAACGCAAGTCCAAGCTTTAGAGATGTTGCCGTTCGACCTTTCTTTTATTGTATCGAAAAATTATATAGATTCGATTGTTGTTGCTAACTTTGTAAGTATCGACTTACGTGTTTTTAACTTTCTTATACTAAGTAAAGAATGTATTGTGATCGTGAACAATTTCGGTTTTCAGATTTCAACAGAAATATCCATTTTAACCATCTCTAATCCCATTTTGACTAGTTTCGGCGTGTTCGCATAACTAAAAAACGATTAGCCGCAGGATGCTGAAATTTTGGATTTAGGACTGTTGTGATATCTATTTTCGTGATTCGAACACTTTGCAATCATCGTTCCACCATGGAACGAAAGGACGTCTAGGATTACCCGATGTTTGTGGGATATATCTGTTGGCATTCTCAAGTATCATGGACGTAAAAGAAGAATATTGGTCGAGGATGTTCGCTCCATCGTCATACTGAGATTGGAATGCTTTATGGTATCCGTTCCAATCTGCCTTTTCAACAATCCATCTCCGTGGCCTTCTTTTAATCTCGCAGTCTACACTGAAACCAATAATAATTGGTCTATGATCACTGTCGTGAAAGTCATCACAAACAGACCAATTAAAATGAGGGAGCACATTCGGTGAGCATATGGAGAGATCAAGGTTAGATACAGTACCAGTTGATAAGGACATGAATGTGTGTGATCCATTATTCAGTAGGCAAAGGTCAAAGTCTTGTCTCAATCTGTTTATCATATTTCCTCGAGTGGAGCAGAAGGTTGAGCCCCAGGAAATATGATGGGCATTGAAGTCTCCTACTATTAACGATGGAGATGGTATTTGCGTGAGGAGATTTGAGACATCTAAAGCACTGAACTCAGTGTTCGGTGAGAGATACAGATTGCAGATATGCAATTTGAAGGGAATAGAGACCTTTACTGCTATAGCAGGAATGACAGTGGTTAGTTGAATTCTTGTACCTGACACCCCATTCTTCATGAAAATCGCTACTCCACCACTCTCCCTACAGTCTACTAGGCAGTCGTATCTCTCACAGAAGTATCCTCTGAGTGTAATTGGGTCATGTTGTAGAAGGTGAGTCTCTTGGAAACACATGATTAGTGGATCATGTGTGTGCGCTAGTACTCTAATATCTTCAATCCGGGACCGAATACCTCTAACATTCCACTGAATAATGTTCATAAGTGTAAAAAAAATAAATAAAATAATTAAATAATTAAATTTCGGAAATTATATAAAAATTAGTTGTACGTGATTCGGTTTTTCTTTTTTGCATTTTTTATTTTAAAGAAATCCGATGCCCTAGGGTCGGGTGGTTCTTCAACCATATCCTCCAGTAAATGAGGTGATGGTGGAGGAGATTTATTTGAATGGGATGCAGCAGTTAACATCCCAGAGGTGGTGGTTATGTGGGTTCCCTTTACGGGGAGCTTATTGGCAGGTGTGATAGTCGCTACTCGTGCCGGTACGACTTTGGGAGCAGGAACTTTCGTGTGTATCACACTGTTGGATTCACTAACTGCGACGAAAGACGTTTTATTCATCTTTGTCAGCTCTGAGACAGTGGCTGTAAGTGAAGCTACTTGATCAGAAAGCATCTGAACAAGTTTTTTAAGTTCATTGCAGGATCCGCACTGCTGATTATTAACGTTTGTAAGTATTTGTTTCGATGTAGCGGTAGCAAAAGATACATCTGGTTTAACGAGGTTCCTTGAATTATTTAACTTTTTGTATTCTCTTCGTGCGGCCGGGAAAGATAGCTTTTGCTCCGTACAGATTTTGAGAATTGCCTTTTCTTCTTTAAAGATTGGGTAATCTCGGGAGCGGGCTGTATGTGGACCACTGCAGTTTGCGCATTTTTCACTTTCTTCGCAGTTAGTGTCATTGTGACCTTCTTTAGCACATCGAGCACAGATCTCAGTTTTCGTACAAGATGTTGTAGTGTGACCAAAACCTTGGCATCTGAAACATCGCCGTGGGTTGGGTATGAATGGTCGTACCCGAACCGAGAGGTAACCCACTTTAATCTTTTCTGGTGGAACAGGGAGATTGAAAGTTAGTATAAGAGACGGTGTCGGTTCTTCTGTTCCGTTCTGCCGTTTCATAATACGTTTCACTTCAACAACATCTTGGTGGCAAAGCTCGTCAACTATTTCAGTGATATCTATATCTAAAAGGTCTCGACAAAAAATTACACCCCGGCTCGTATTTAAAGTTTTGTGGCTTTCTGCACTTATATTTATACTACCCATATTACGGAGACGTAAGATAGATCGACTCTGTTCGTCGTTGAATGTTTCGATCAGAATCGATCCGTCGCGTAATTTCCTGATGTTCTTCGGGGAGCCACTTGCACCTGTTACAGTTTTGTTTATTAGAAAAGGTGAAACCTTTTGGAGGGAGCCACCTTCCTGACTATTTCGGAGAACAACGAATCGAATATTTTTAGAGTTCAAGTCTAAAGATTTGCAGTTCTCTTCGATAGGACTTTTATCCTCGTCAGACAAAGCTGATCGAGGTCTCTTCACAAGACTTAATTTGGTGGTTTTTCCGATGGACCACTAACCATCTTGGAATTTAATATAGGAACAGAAATTTTGGTCTCACGAGTACCGGCGAAAAATGGACCACTCCAGCAGAGCGTACGCGTACTGGAGCTAGAGCTAAGTACAACTGGGTTGGCTCTGGTGCCCAGAGGACTTCGTTCGAGACTCACTACGTAGATCCATTCACCCATCGGCACGATTTGTTCCCACCTTGGGTTACGGTTGCGTTTCGTAAGATGTCGCAACACCACCGAGTGTTAATGTAAGAAATATCAGTGTAGGATGTTGTTGTGTAATTGTGTAAGTGTGTATGTTGTAATTTATGTAGTGTTCTTGGTGTAGTATATGTGTATGATGCAAAGTGTTTTGCAGCTCACTGTATAGTGGGAAGAAAAGCTGCAGAGGCTAGGTCCGTGGGGACGCCAACCCCCAAAGTTTTAAAGAATAAGACTCCCCGTCGGGGCATTTTGCTTTTACCTGAGTGTTTTGAAACGCCTTGGGTAAAACTACCCTCGGTTTCCCTCTGTTTTGGGACGCTCTAGTATAAATATTACACTGCCTGACTGGTTTTGGAACGACCTCGAGGAAGGAGTGTACTAAAAGAGAAAAAATTGGCTTGTCGTCTACGGAAAAAAAGTTTGGAAGCCTCTGCAATAGAGGAATTTTCTTAGTGTAAGAATTATAATTATTGTAAATGTTTCACGAAAACTGTACCGCTCTTTTAAAGTTTTCAAATTAAAAATGATTATTTTTTCGCAAAAACATACCCCAAAAACAGCATTCACAATTCTACTTTTATTGTGTTACTTGGATGCATTTTGTTTTATTTCTAATTACAAATCTTCATAGGTGTGTGTGTGTGTGTGTGTGTGTGTGTGTGTGTATGTGTGTGTGTGTGTGTGTGTGTATGTTCAGAAATTACATTTTAGCAGGGAAAGAATACCAGTTTAAACTGCTGGTAAATAATTTAATCTCTTTATGATTGACATCCTGTTACTTATAAAGTACATTTTATATTACAAAGAAAACAACTCTACTTATTTTTGGATAAAGCCAAAACTGAAATCATATCAAATTTAAATTTAAATTACATAATGCAGTAAGTTTAATTAATTACGTAAACATTTATTATCTGTTATAAAAGTAATAAATTACTACTGCAATAAACGTATAACGTATCTTTTGAGAATTACGTCGATGATATTATTTTTTAACAGAAATTGATTATGTTGAGCGATTTTCAATTAATTATGAATAAATCTGTTTCTGCTGTCATCCGTTTGCAGTACCGTGATCGTAATACATACCTACCTCTCTCGGAGTCTACACAACACCACTATCGGAAGGATGTGTCGATGAAGGGGGGAAAGTGGGAATGCGAACATGCGCATTAAAGCAAATCGTTTTCATAGTTCCGTAAGCGGCCAGGGATGGACCTAGGTTGAAGATTTGAGTCGTCGTACTGACATAGTGCGTTTAGGAAGGGATAAGAAATCAATTTTCTATTATTGTGGAGCCTAATCAGAAAATCCAGTTTTTGTTTTTATTTTATTTATTTTTTAACTGATAATTTTATTTCTAATTATCTTCACTTAAAACATTAAATGACCAGTACATTAGATAAGGTACAATTGTAACAAAACTACACAAAATTGACTACAATGATTATTCCCGATGGTAAGTACATAATTCCGATAAGGGATACTGAATAAAATAATGGTATATAAAATACAAATTATCAGCATACTTTTATTACAATGTACATGTGTGTGATGTGAAGAAAATTATTGTTGTTGATAACTCAATGCAAATACATTTTTGAAATTATTGTGGAAAAAGTTAAAACGTCGCATGTATTTTGTTTACACGGGCAATTTCATAATTTGTATTTGTACATAAAGTGAAAAATGGAATTAGACTCTTTCTTCAGTGAATTTCAGTTACTGAAGGTTTATAATGCTCAAGAATTCATGCTATAAAATGAAAGAAATTTGCTTTGTTTAATAATTTTGAAGTGTTTTAATATTTATTGAAGTTATAAAAATTTTCATCCAACAAGTATTTAGGTTTAAAAATAAAACTTATTTTACTTATTGTCAGGCCAATGAAAAAAATTTTATCTATGCATTAAGTTTAATGAAATGAAAAAATCATTTCTCAAGGAAAGATTATTTTTAAAAAATTGTGTGAATCTTTTCTGTTTTATCAGTATTAATAATGATTTATTTCCTTAAAAAGTTTAAATAAATAGGCTCTTTATTGAAAAGGTTTAACCAACACTAATTATACTTCTATGCAAATAGATGTAATTTATATTTTTATTAGTGATTCTGTTTCAATAATTCATATTTTCAATTATTAGTGTATAGTAAATTTTGAAAAAATTACCTAAAAGATTGGTACATAATAATATTTATATAGATCACATCAGGAATGAGTATGTTATGCCACGAAAAAAAAGGAACTGTCCCAGGAAATGCCTTGATGGATCAAGTTGAACTGGGGTCAGAGCAGCATCACAAGATACTAGGGTGGATCTAGCAACTGAATTTGGGGGGTGGGCACTGGGGGCATGTGGTCACATTTTCTTACTTTCTTTTAATTCTGTTGGGTATATCATATTTCATATGCTTTTACTTGCTTATGTTTCTTCAATTTTATTTTAATTTATAAAAATTAAACTGTAGGTTATTCAAAGTGAACCTACATCAGAGCAGCATTACATATACAAAATTAATGTATAAAAATATGTTTTAATAATTATTAATGTATAAAAATAATTACTACCTTAAATGAAAGTACAGTAATGCAGTTATGAGAAGATAATAAATAACTGTGGCATAGAATAAAAAGACAAATTTTGAAGTATTGCATTAACTGAAAAATATTTGTATTAATATTTTTATTAATATTAATTTGGACACATTAAAATAATCTAGAAAATTTCACTTTATCTGGTGTTATTGAAAATTTATCAACAGACATTGTCGTAGTAAAAGGAAATCTTTTAATATAAATAAACTGTTGATATCTTGAACCATTAGGTCATTTATTAAAAATGGGAGTGGAAGTATAAAAATCTCTTTCTTGTACACTAAGATATTATACTGTGTAACATGAAAACAGTTCTGTGTTTTGCTATGGAACAAAGTGTTAAAAGCGAAAGTTTTTGAAGTTTTTAGTAATAAACTACTTTTCTTTTTTTTTTTGCAAAGTTTTATAAATATAAATGTATGGTAAGGAAAAATGTTTTAATTCACCGAAAACTGGTCTACATGAATCATATTTACTGAAATAAAACAAAGATTTGACAGACCATTTTATATCCTGAAAACTCATTCCAATTTTTTGAGTTAGCCAGCAAATTTAGTATATGTTAGCAAAATTACATGTTTTGAAATTCTCTTATACTTGATGAATTCATTCTTCAAAATATTTAAATTAAGTATGAAAGTTAACATATTAATTTAAATTTGATTATATATACTTTGTGTAAATATTAGAATAAATTTTAAAAAGTTGACAAATTTTTTATGGATGGAAACAAAAATTTCCATCTGTATTGTTATGTTGTACTGTTGGCTTCATCTAGTGTGATGTTTAATAATATGAGGGCCAAATTTTCCTGTTATTGATTGGAAAAAATGTTTTGGGTCATAATGGACAAGAATTTTAATTCACCCTTTGAACTGTAAAATTATTTTTTGCACTGTTTATTTTTGCCTCCTACTACCATGAATTCATTTTGATCATCCTATAACTCAAAAAAAAAAACAATATATATATTAACATACATAGAATGTGAAAAGCTGAAATTTTTCATACTTAGCTAGAATGATATCAAATATACAGAATATTATACAAAGTAAATATGGATTTTATCTCCATGCAGAAAAAATAACATAGTTTAACCTCATGTTGCTGTTGGCTATTTTTAAGTAGGAATACCTAAGCACCACTTTTAACCTGAATATCATACACTTCATAGTAAAATCATTATCTGATAAAAGGACTTTTGCAATTTTTCTTTTGTATGACTTTAGTCTTGTAATTTTCTACGTAAAAAACAATACTAAAAAAAAGAAAAATGTTTGCTTTTTAATTTATACATAAAATAAATTAAATTTGTTTATATATTACTTCCCCGTCTAGCAGTATAGCTGAGCTATAGCTTTAGAAGGGAACG
The DNA here is from genome assembly GCF_047948215.1 of Lycorma delicatula. Taxonomy (NCBI): domain Eukaryota; kingdom Metazoa; phylum Arthropoda; class Insecta; order Hemiptera; family Fulgoridae; genus Lycorma; species Lycorma delicatula. The sequence goes on along the minus strand of NC_134455.1, from coordinate 151,842,918 downwards.
CATTCTAATCACTCCAGTTTGGGCTTATGCAGTTTTCACCGGATCTTTACGTTTTGACATCTAAGAAACCCATTTTCCAGATGTTCATATGTATGTATGTTTGTTCAGTGTTGCACCCTAAATCACCTTATATCTCCAGAACTACTCCACTGATTTTGACCAGAGTTGGTCAGATAACTTCTATATATGGGGTATTGATGTCATTAAATTTTCAACTTTAAAGGTCAAGGGCTGTAGAGCAAGGTCACCCTCAACATCTAAAAATTTCACCTAATTTAGGTCTTATTTTTATTAGGTAGATTTGTTAACAATTAAAAAATAATATTTCCCCAAAAAAACTTTTGCAAAATTGCACCTCACCCCAAAAATGCTCTAAATGAACTAGTGGCTAAGTGGGTATACTGTGTCATCAGTACGCCCTCCCATCACAAGGAGCGCTAGTGTAGGACTGATGCACAGTTGCTATAGTCATCTGCTATGCTGTGATGTCATAGGTGACCAGTAGAATTAAATAAATGAATAATATTTAAACTGTAAAAAAGGATTTAAAGTGGTCCCTAGTGTAGCCACACCCTTGTGAATGAAATATGGTATCCATGTGCGTTTTCGGTAGAATCATTAAATTAAATAAACAAAAACTATTATATTTAAATAAAATGATAAATATTTTTAATTAAGGTGTGTGTGTGTGTGTGTGCGCACGCATTTTGCATCAGAAAAAAGGCCACGTGACAGGAAAGTCCTACAACTGTTGTCAGCTTTTTTCATATTTAAATATAAATAATATTAATATTTTTTTAATACTTTTATTTTTAAAAAAATTGAACCCACTGGATTGGTCTAGTAGTTAAACTCATCATTGTAAAATCAGCTGAATTTGGAAATCATGGGTTCATACCTTTACATCTGTAACATCAGATCTCCTCAGCCATTCTCTGCAGGACTTTTATTTAAATAACAATTCTCTAATAGTTGTATATTTCCTTTTCAAAGAAGCAAAATTTTTGTGATAATTCTTCAAAAAATACATTTTAAATTTAAAAAGCGTTAGTACAATTTTGAATTTCAACTCAAAGGAAGTTCTCATATGGATATTCTTTTTTTTTGATTTTAAGACTCCCTGATTCAAAAGTTTAGACTAACAGATAATTCTAACAGTTAGTAATGTAATTTATCAGTTGATATTGTTCAGATTCATTTGCTTTCTTTGTCCTCTTGCTTAATGTAAACATCTGTCATCTTCTTCGTTTCTCTTATTTGTTAATGAATCAGCAGATCTTAATTATTGTTAGAATTAATTATATGAATTTACTTTTCGTTTAAGAAGTATTAGCAACAACATCAATAAATTTTTACTGTTCTAGCTAGACATATTTAATGTATATTTAAAATGTGAATAAATGTAAACTTAACTAAAAATATAAATTATTATAACTCATTGCAATGTTTAATTAATGAAGTGTAAATTTTGAAAGTATATAAAGGAAGTGATTATTAACAATTGGTTATCTGGCATTACTTAATGTGTACAGTTTACACAGCCAATGAATTGCTCCGCGGCTGAAATTGTTGTACAGATATGTCACCAGGTAGTAATGATTAATATTTTTTATAAGTTGGGCGTTCATTTGATCTTGGGTTTTATTATTGGCAAATATGTGCATTTTCACTTATTATCTCATTTACATCATGTCCATATAAAAAATCTTTGAAAGCACATATCAGATCATAAGTTAACATTTCAAAATCTTAGAGGATTAATATAATTGAATTTTTTAATTAATCTAATTCAATTTGACTTCTTCATTGGGACAACATTTTTAAAGGGCAGATCCATTATTTTGATGGTCCTGATAAGGATGTTGATTACAATTATTTTATCAGAGCAGATACTATGAATAAATGTGTTAATTTCTACTCTTAGTGCAAAATAAACGGAATTAAAAAAAAATGTGCAGATCCAAATATCCTTATAATGAAAGTATGAAACTAATGAAATTATGATTAAATCTGTTTCTGATCAGTTGGAGTTTCAATGAAGTAAGAAACGACTTGCATTTTTTTATTTTTATTTTTACAAGTATACATTTTATGAAAAATGTATTTTACCATCTATTTTAAATTAGAGTAGTTAGTTTTTATTAAGCTTCTTTTTATTAAGCCCTTAACTAGAATCTCTGTAACTTTATTTCATTCAAATTTTTTTGCTATTATATATCTTTTTCTCACATACAAGATTTTCATAATAAAAATATGTCATAAAAATATGAGGTAAAAATTAAATAAATAACAATGTTGTATTTTACATAAGCTTACCATATGTTCGGGATTAGCCCGGACTGCCCTGGTTTTTTAGTATTGTTCAGGGTAATTTCTGAGGTTGCAAAAATGTTCAGGGTTTGCGAATTTTATGGTTGGTGAGGGTTTTTTAATTTTAGACCTATATGTTCAATGTTGTGTCTTTAAACATTCTCTTATGGCCGTGCATCTCTCAGCCAACCTTGGAGCAAGTGCTGACGTCGATTTTGACAGAGACGTGGCAACCACTCTTGCCACAACTTTATACTTAGTCATTTGGCAATAAAACAGGGGCAATGTATTTATGTTGTTTTCATGTGTGAAGTGATTCGTCTATACCTTTTTGATCATTTTATCTCTATTTGTTTTTTGTCTCATCGTTTAGCAATGGGCAAAATAAATGTGTCTTTAATGTTAACCTCCAACAGGAATACAAATTTTTTAAATTGAGTAATGACAGTAACAGTGAACATGTTTATTGCACACTATCTACTGGAGAATTTTCTGTTCCACATAAAGAAAAGGGTGATATTGAAGACCACATGAAAACATGTAAACATAGGAGTGCTATTAATGCTACTGCTTCAGCAAACATTAGAGATTTTTTTGAAGTCAGCTCATTTTCATACCACACTGCTAGACATAAACTCAGTTTCAAAACATCAGACTACACAACATCTAAACTGGTTAAAAAGTTATATGACTCAAAATTTTCATTTGCTGGAACCAAAACTGAGGCAATTATTGTTAATGTTATTTAGCCATTTATATTTGATAATATGTTGTGTTCTTTGGGAAACATTAATTATGTAACAGTAACGAAGGGTAGCTCAAACAGAAGTGAAGTAAAACTTGTTCCGATTGTTGTAAGATATTTCAGTCTGGAGGAGGGAATTCAAGATAAACTTTTAAATTTTGATGAAATGTCAGATGAAACTGCTGAAATATTGACTCGGCATCTTTTGCAGTGTTTGAAAAATATAAACTTGAAGAAGAGTTGGTTGGTTATACTGATAACGCTAACAGTAATTTTGGTGGTGTGAAGAGAAAGGGAAATAAAAATGTGTTCAAAAAAGTTCAAAGTGATTTATGTAGACCTATTTTAGTAATTGGTTGTTCAGCCCACATTATAAACAATTCAGTACAAACAGCATTGATTCTCTAACCCTGGACATAGAAGTTATTGTTATAAAAAATTACAAATATTTTCACAAATGTACAGTAAGAGAAACAAAACTTAAAGATTTCTACAGTATCACAGATTACAGTAATACAGTAGTAACAGATTACAAAAAGTATTATCTCATAGCAGTATAAGGTTCGTTAGTTTGTTACCTGCAATAGAAAAATTCTTTCCATTTTTGATGGCCTAAAATCATACTTCTTATCTTATGACAAATGCCCAAAATTATTATTTGATTTTTTTGAAAACCTAGAAGTGAACTGTTTTTGAAATTTGTATGTGGTACTCTACAGTTATTTAATAATGTAGTTCTGAAATTGGAAGCTAATTCTATCACAGCAACAGAAGAATTTCAGACTTATTCTGAATTAATTTGTCAACTTCAGGAAAGAAAAACCGACAAATTTATACCATCTTCTGACAAAGAATTGCTATGCACTCTAAAAGAAAATAATGGTGTTCAGGATCAAAACTTTTTCTTAAGCGTAGACAATTTTTATAATTCTATTATCCACTACTTAGAGTTGTGGAGAACCAGTTTTGATAAAGTTAGTAAGTTTCAGTGGATAAATTTAAGAACCGAAATTGCCTGGTCTGATTTAGAAGAGAGTGCATAAGTTGTTAATGAAATTATAAAAGATTCCATAAATATTGATGTACGTACATTGCTGAATCAGGTAATTGAAAACCAAAGGGTAGGTTGTGGTTCAAGTTCTGAAAAAGTACCAGATACTATTGAAGAGAAGTGGAAAGCAATTTTTAAGGTGTTTCAAAAGACTGATATTTCATGTTGCAGTATTTTTAGAAATACTGCAACCATTTTAGAATGGTTGAGTTTGTGATGTCTTTGCTAGGACATCTGCTCCAGTTGAGAGAGTTTTTTCAGTTATAGGGAACAGGTAGACATTCAGTATCTACTGTTAAACATCTGCTCTAAATGTTAAAATTAATTCAGAACTTTCTTGTTGTGAATTTTATGATGTAATTAAACAAACAAACTATTCTAAAAAAGTTGTCTAGTGAAAAATACAACTGAATAAATAAATTTTAATGTTTTAGTAAACTTTTAAGACTTTTAAGTAATTTCAAAAATATGTCCTGGGTTGGACCCAAAAAAATATGGTAAGCCTAAATTTACAGTGAGTTGTAATTGTAACTTAAGAAGTAATTAATATCATAATGATAAATAACAATGACAAAATAAAATAAAATAGTAAAAAACTGTGGAAACTACTTTTTTAGGAACATATATAATTAAATATAAATACTCTCTCCATATAATTATGTGGCATGTGTCCTACACCTAAATATAAAATACTTTCAATGCAAATATGAATTCATCATTTAATTAATGTAAACACATAAAATCTATTTAAGAAAACCAAAATCTTCAATTATTTCTAGTGATTGTGGAATGGCATTACATAATTTGATAACACACTGTTTCCAGTCACTATAGCTGTATATATATGAATATAATTTCTTTATTGTGGATTGACAAATGAATGGTTTTATACAAAGTGTAACTTACTGAGACTAATATATGAAGAAGGTATGGGGCATTATTTTTGGTATTTTAAAGTTGCTACAGCAGAACTCCTATAGTTGTGTTAATATAGCAGTTATTTTTGTAATTTAAGTGTTGTGGTATGAAGTAACAAAAAAAATTAAACTGTATAAAGCTAAAGAAAATTTGCATAATATACAGTTTGCAGTACTTCCAAGGAAACAACTGATTTAAATGCCTGTTTTTTAAATAATTGGAGTTGACTATCTTTGTAAAAGTAATTACATTGTTTCTTTGTTACTAGGTTATCAATGGATTGGCAAAAAATATTGTCTGCATCATCGCTGTTTTCATAGCAGTTCAACCGTCCGACATACGTGGCAGTAAGTGATGCGTAGTGATGGAGGGACTGGTGGAGGGGGAGGAGATGGTGGAGGTGGCGATGGCAATGCAGGAGGTGGGAGTGGTGATATACCTACAATATTTAATCCCCATCATGTCCGAGCACCACCTAATCTAGTTGTGACTGGTGAAGCTCCAACTGCTGGCAACAACTACAATAATAGACGTTTCAGCAGGCAATTGTCTACAAATCAGCAGTTACAACCTGGTGTGATGCAATTGAATATATTGTCTCATTATGTTTAACAATATATATTTTATTATAAATCATTCTTCATTATTCAAAAACTTATGCCTATAATTAATCTTAACTGCATTATTCAGAAATATGAGTTTGTCAATATATTTAGATGCTATTGACTCCTTCATCTTCATTGTGACATGATAAATGAGAAAAAAATAGTTATTTAAAATTGATCGTAATTGACAGGCATAGGTAATCTGAGTAGCATTTATGATCTTGAGTGTTACTGTTGATATCTTATTCATCTAATGTGTTTGATACTTATTAGGATTTATGTTCTTTTAGAATAATTATTGAGGGAAAATCATAATGTTATATTGTCGGTAACTCAGAGGAAACTTAAATGGTCCAAAAATTGTAGGAAGGAAAAGAATGACATGGTCAGAAATTTGACAAAATGATTCTATTGTTTAGTTGTAGTTTTTTAGTAATATAAATATAACTAATTAATAAGCATTTCCCACAAACACTATATAACCAGTGGTTGATTGAAAACATTCTCTAGGGATGTCATAGACAAAAGCAGCATGTCAGCTTAAAAGCAGCTTACATCTCTATTTCCCATTTGATCTGCCTGCCACACCCTGACTTTATTATAAATAAAATTATGGATTGTAAAAAACTACTTTTTATAAAATTATAATAAATAATAAAGGAACTAGAAAAACATCCCCTCTCTTTACACGAATAAATCAACTGCTTACTTGATAAGGCATGCATAGGTTATAAATTTGATAATAAATCAGGCCATATCAAAAAGTATGTAACTATCTCTATATAAATAAGGCATTTCATATGGAATACATAGGATTATTCTGATTTGTCAAAGTAGAAGCATTTATTAATGAAAAAGATAAACAATTTAAAACAGCAAAAAATTTATAATTGAAAAGGACATTAAATTTCTAATAAACAATATTTATATTGTTCTAACAAATTTTGAATTGGTAGCACTACATCATAGATCGGACTGTAATTATCATTATTTTGGGAAGGAAACTTAGTTTATATTGTTAATTCTTGTGAAACAATTTAAATTATTATAGAAAGCTGTCTTGAATTCTATTGTCAAATGATAATATGATCTCTGGTTTTATATGGGTGTGCATTTTGAAGAATCCAAATTGGATTAATGTGATTCTACACTTACACATAAAGAGAATAAACTAAAGGTGATTTCTGGACATGACTAACCATCCAATCACTGGTCAATGTTGCCACATTTGATGCAGCTAGTTAGTGGAAAGGGGAAAATGAGATCATTGCTAAGAATGCAATAGAGCTTTCTCAAGAAATTGATAACAAAAGCTGTATGATGAATACGTATACAGTTTCACTTTGCTTAACAAAGTTACACGCATGTTGTGTATGCTATTATGTGATAAGACAATTTTACACCATCTGTGTCTTAGAAAAAGACATGTAGTTTGAACTCTTAAGCAATCATCGAATTATATCCTACGTTAAAAATATTTAGGCAAGATGACTTTGTTACTGTTATAGCAAAGGATTATAAGTAACAAAATTAGCTTTTACCAAAAAGGGGTTTAATAACAAAAATTCAAACAATTTTAATTTAAAAATTCTACATTTTATTTTAAAAATTCTACAATTATTAGTTGTTAGTCCTTCCGTACCTTTATTCAACATTGAATTTTCATTGTTATTTTTAATAGAATTGTTGTTTTTAATCCATCCTAATTTCTTTTTATTGTATAATTTTTTAATACTTTGTTTTCAAATAAACTTATTTTATGATCATTTCCAGGCATTGCTGAACTCTAGCTAATCTCTCTAGTCTGACATATAAAATGAGCCAAATGCTCTTTATGGTTTCATTCCTTTTTTTTTTGGTTCTATTAAAGAAGCTGTTATTTTCCTACAAAAAATTTATTTATAGATGATAACTCTTTAAGTAGGTTTGTTTTTATCTTAAGCTTCTCCTAGCTCAAAGGCAAGTTTCCTTGATATAGCCACGATAATGTTAAAGCAATAATTATTTAAAGATCTTTAAATAATTATTTTCTCTCTATGAATCATGAGAGCTTGCCAATGGTGAGGGGGCTGAGTGCTCAGTGATACAGAGTAGCTGGACCAAAGGTCTAACCATATTGGAGAGGTATCTGTTGAGAGCCGGACTAAGGAATAATTCCTGAAAGAGGACAGCAGCTTTTTTAGTAGTTGTTAAGGGCGTAGGTCAGGAGTACTTAAAGGGCCATACCAACATCACTCAATCTTCAGAGTACTGTGCAGCTGAAAGCAATGGAAAACTATGCCTTTTTTTTCTAAGAAAATGTAGCTCTGCATTTTCATGCGACAAAGATGGAGGCATCTTCCTTGGTAAAATATTCCAAATAAACTAGTCCCCTATTTGGATTTCTGGGTGGGGACTACTAAGGAAGGGGTCACCAGAAAATTAAAAAATAACATTCTACGAATCTGAGCATGGAATATTGTAAGTCTAAAAAAGGTTTGAAAATTTAAAGAGGGAAATGAAAAGATTAAACGTAGATTTAGTAAGAATTAGTAAGGTTCGGTGAGAAGAGGAACTTTTGGTCAGGTAATTTTAGAATAATTAACTCAATGTCAAATAAAGGGCAGGCAGGAATAGGTTTCGTAATGAACAAGAAGACAGGGAAGAGAGTAGAGTATTTCAAAAAGCTTAGTGATCGAATCATTGTAATAAGGTTTTTTAATGGCTATTTGCCTACAAGTGCCAATGATTATGATGAGGTAAAGCGTATATATGAAGAAATGGGTGAAGCAATTAAACACATAAAAGGGGACGAAAATTTAATAATAGTTGGAGATTGGAATGTAGGCATTGGAAAAGGCAAAGAAGGAAATATTTGGGTGAATACATGCTGGGCAAAAAGAATGAAAGATGCACAAAGTATAATTTAGTAATTGCCAACACAGTTTAAAAATCATAATAGAAGAATATACATTATACATCATAATTATATAATATATAATATAGGACTCAGATAGATTATATCACGGTTAAACAAAGAATTAGAAATCAACTCGTCAACTGTAAAGCATATCCTGGAGCAGACATTGATAGCGACCATAATTTAGTGATAATGAAATATAGATTGGGATTTAAAAACCTGAAGACTGATACCTTACCTTATCCCTTATCAGATACTTATCTGATACCTTATCAGTTGAATTGGTGGAATTTAGAGAAGCTTGAGGAAGAGGAGGTATAGAAGATTTTTGAGGAGAAACCTTCGTTTTTACTCACGCCTCTTGCGATGAGTAGAAACGAAGATAACCGTAGAAAATATAGAAGAAGAATGGGAGAATGTTAAAAAGGAAATTCTTAATTCAGAACAAGCAAACTTAGGCGGAACAAAGAGAACTGATAGAAAACCTTGGTTATCAGGGGATATATTGCAGTTGATGGATGAACATAGAAAGTTTAAGAATGCTAGTGGTGAAGAAGGTAAAAAGAACTATTGACAATTAACAAATACTATAAACGGGGAGTGCAAATTAGTGAAAGAAGAGTGGATTAAAGAAAAATGTTCGGAAGTGGAAAGAGAACTGATCATTGATAAAATAGACGGTGCATACAGGAAAGTTTGTGGTACATAAATTAAAATCTAATAATGTGTTAAATAAAGATGGTACACTGATTTGCAATACTAAAGAAAAGTTTGATAGGTGAGTGGAATATATTGAGTTATACGAAAAAAATGATTTAGAAACTGGTGTTATAGAGGAAGAAGAGGAAGTCGAAGAGGATGAAAAGGTAGATCAATACAATACTGAGATCTGAATTTAATAAAGCATTAAAAGATTTGAATGGCAGAAAGGCTCCTGGGACAGACAGGATACCTGCAGAATTACTGTGCAGTGCAGGTGAGGAAGCGATAGATAGATTATACAAACTGATGTGTAATATTTACGAAAAAGGGGAAGTTCCATCAGACTTCAAATAGTGTTACTGTTATCATACCAAAGAAAGCAGGAGCAGATAAATGTGAAGAATACAGAACAATTAGCCTAACTAGTCATAAAATCTTAGCTAGAATTCTGTACATAAGAATTGAGAGGAAAGTGGAGGAAGTGTTATGAGAAGACCAATTTGGTTTCAGGATAAGTATAGGGACAAGGGAAGCAATTCTAGCATTCAGATTAATAGTAGAAGGAAGATTAAAGAAAGGCAAACCAACATACACAGCATTTATAAACTTAGAAAAGGTATTTGATAATGTAGACTGGAATAAAATGTTTAGCATTTTAAAAAATGTAGGGTTCAAGTATAGAGATAGAAGAAGAATTGCTAACATTTACAGAAACCAAACTGCAACAGTAATAATCGAAGAACATAAGAAAGAAGCCGTAATAAAACAAGGGAGTCTGACAAGGATGTTCCCTATCCCCGTTATTTTTTTCATTTTTACATAGAACTAGCAGTTAATGATGTTAAAGAACAATTTATATCCGGAGTAACAGTGCAAGGTGAAAAGATAAAGATACTACGATGTTTTAATGATGTAGTAATTCTAGCTGAGAGTGAAAAAGATATAGAAGAAACAATGAATGGCATGGATGAAGTCCTACGCAAGTGCTACTGCATGAAAATAAACAAGAACAAAATGAAAGTACTGAAATGTAGTAGAAATAATGCACATGGACTACTGAATATAAAAATAGGAAGAGAAAATATTTTTTGGAGATAGAAGAATTTTATTATTTGGGAAGTTGAATTACTAAAGATGGACGAAGCAGGAGCATTATAAAATGCCGAATAGCACAGGCGAAATGAGCTTTCAGTCAGAAATATAATTTGTTTACATCAAAAATTAATTTAAACATCAGGAAAACATTTTTGAAAGTAAATGTTTGAAGTATAGCTTTATATGGAAGTGAAACTTGGATGATCAGAGTACCTGAGAAGAAAAGATTAGAAGCTTTTGAAATGTTGTGCTATAGGAGAATGTTAAAAATCATTTGGGTGGATAAAGTGACAAATGAAGAAGAGGTGTTGTGGCAAATTGATGAAGAAAGAAGCATTTGGAAAAATATAGTAAAAGAAGAAACAAACTTGTAGGCCACATTTGACACTTAGAGGCCACATATTAAGGCATCCTGGATAGTCGTTTTGATATTGGATAGACATGTGATGGGAAAAATTGTGGAGGCAGGCAACATTTGGAATATGTAAAACAAATTTTAGGGATGGAGGATGAAGGGGATATACTGAAATGAAATGACTGGCACTAGATAGGGAATCTTGGAGAGCTGCATCAAACCAGTCAAATGACTGAAGACAAAAAAAAAAATTATTGCTTTAATATCTTTTTTTAACACAGAGGGCAGTTAAGAGTATCTGTCCATACTTTATCTGATCTTTCTTGCCTGTTGTAATGTTAAGTGCATTCTGTGTTCTGCTGTTTGTACTTTGTTTCTCTAGCAAAACCACTAACTTCAGTTTTTTGTTTAATAAGTTTTTTGTGATAATATTTCAAACTAGTGTATGCTGGTTTGTTCTGTAAATAATTACATTAAACTGTATCATTTTATACATGTAGAATATAAACTTTTTTAAATACTTTTCTATACTTTATGTAGATATTTTTTTAAATATCTAAAATTATTTTTTCTCTGATAATTATTTTAAGTCCAAAAGTGGTAATATTTATTGAGATCTATGGTCTTACAATAGTAAATACAGGAATGGTGAGCAATGGAGTTTAGCAAGAGTAATTCGATTATTCTCAAGTGAAAGAGAGGAATATAAAGTTAGCGTACAGTGAGTTGCCCTTATAGAATAAATGAAAGCAAAATTTTGAGAAAGTTATTGCTTCACAGTTACTAACCTTTGATGCAGCAGCTTTCTTTTATAATTAATCAAAGTGATTCATTAAGACTAGCAGGGGTTAATTGTATTAATTCTTTCTGACAATATAAAAAGAAGGTAATTTGAAAAATGAATTTCATGAGTTGTTACTGGAACACAATTAGGAGTTCTCTCATCAGAAAATATCCACAGATCTATCATGTCTGCCTAAAAGGGACGATAGACAGCTGGATCTTGTTGCTAGAAAAGTGGCTGAAATCATTTTCTTCATCCTGCATCAGAAGTGTACCTTGAACCCCCTGATATTCAAGCAACCTCAAAATGTTATATAAAATTTCGTAGAAGTGCATGGAACTGTTATAAAGTTAGTGTCAAATGCATACAGAAGAATATTAATGTAGGGCATCATTGTCATTTTAATATTTATTTTTTTATATTGCACTGGTTCTTACAACAGATTGTATTGCAATATAATTTTTTTCAAACTCTTAAGTAACACCTCAAATAATAAATTGTCAGTTACATTAAAAATAAATAAATTTTTATTAGTTTGATAAAAGATTCTAATACCAAATTTAATTTGTAACTGATCTTTTTCTTATAATAACTAACAAAGCATAAGTATATACAGTTATAAACAATGTAATGGTATGTGCAATAAAACTTCTTTGTACATGCAATCAATAATAGATGTATAAAATATATTCATTTTATAATAATATTTACAATAGTTTAGTTTGCTTTATGATAATAAGTTCATAGTGGATTTTAAGTATATTTATTTATGTAAATTTGAATAAAAGAATAAAATACTTAATCGTTTATCCATGATCAGTCAACTAAATTTTATTTTTTTATCTGGACTTTTTTTAAATTTCAATACTTTACTTTTTTTTCTCTATTCTTTTGTGTTTCATTAACAAGAAAGACTTAATACAACCCTGAAAATTTTCAATATTATTGAAAATAAATAAATAATAAGTAGGAAAAATTGAAATTCTTGATTGAAATTAATTAATTGAAATTGAAATTAATTAATTAATTTGGTGAATAAAAGTCAATATTTTGTGAATTTAATTTTTTAAACTACCTTGATAATTAATTAAAAAATAAAAATATATCTTTGAATTTCTGCTCACTTTTTTTAGAAAGGATTTACAAATGTATGTGATTTTTAAAAATAATTTCTATGTTTTGGACTAACTTGTAGATGATCCATGTGAGCTAGTTCAATACTGTTTGTGCTGCCCACATTTAAAGAGTTAATAACTTTTAAAAAGTTTGTATATTTGGCCTGTATGTATTTAATCTGTGGATATTTTAGGAACTTTGAACTAGTCTTTGTGAATCAGAATAAAAATAAATTTCAAAATAGAATTTTGATCTAATTCTTTTGATTTAGGGATTCTTGTTACTAACAATTATAACATATTTAGCCCATAGTTTTACCATTGTTCAGAACATTTCTGAAGGTTGAAGAATGGTTTTCAGTAGTGTCATTGTATCATCCACAATATGCTGTTGGTTCTCAAAATGCCAAACTTTAAATGCCAATCTTATTTTGGGGAATGACCTAGAAATCACTAGAAGAGGTGTTTGAAGATTTAAGTGCTTGGTGAACCTGTGAAATATCACATATCACATACCTAGCTAAAATGTTCAGTAGAAGGTATAAGGAACTGGCAGGTGGTTGTCGTGATAGTATTTATGATTTTTTTGATTTGGTCTTTTGCAGTGAACAGCATCATGAGAATTATGGAGAACCTGTTGATAGTTGTTACTCGTTTGATCTTTTGAGAATATCTGTCATTTATAATTCTATTGACTCCAAAAAAAAGCAAAGCTAGCAATACTTAGACTCTTCTAGGAAACAGCAGAGCTACTGTGACTCTACTTGTTATCTGTCTTTGGCCTAGGATAGTCTAAAGACTAGTCTTCTGCTGTAACAACTGAATTTTGGTTTCTGGTTCGTACTTACACATCCAAACTTTATTACTGGATATTTTGCCTCAATAAAGTCAGCAGTCTGCTGGGACAGTCTAGCATATCCTGGATGACTTCAATATAAAGCTGTTTTGCCTTAGTTAAGAGAAGTTTTGGTAAAAATGTTAGTCATCTTGTGTGTTACAGTTCATTAGAATTATTGAATCTGGTGAACTTTCCTAATAACAAAAAAAAACTATGCCTCTTAAATCCAACTGCTAAAGTTCCTAAAGAAAAAAAGAGTCAGTTACCTTATGAACAATACAAATTTCATTAAAATTCAGGAAATTATTGTATTTTAATAAAAAATTAATTGTTTTCAGTATAGGAGGATAGTTAAATATAATCATACAACAAAATTGGATTAGATAAAATTAAAGAGCTTAGTGAACTGTTACTACGAAATCATTTTGAAAATCAATAACTCACAATATATGTCTGCAAAAAAAAAATCAATTAAAAACCAAAAAATCAGGTGATGATTTTGTTTTATACTATCATACTAAACCACTAAATTATGGTTAATTATTGTGGTTAAACCTCTGAATTTAATTTTTGCTGTTTAATTCTGGAAAGCAATCTGGTAGTTTTATTTTATCTCTAATAGATAGTTAAGTTAGTAACGGAACTGGTGTCATTTGTCTGTGAGACTGCCACAAAAAAAAAACACAAACATTGTGACAAAAACAATACGACCTTATGTGTATCTGAGTTTTTGAAAATACATTTTTCAGGTTTTTTATTAGTCCAAAAATTTACACACACTTAAAAATTTTAAATTCATTTCTTTATACGATTATCATTAGGATCGTAAGATAAAATCATGCAAATAAAATCATTGGGACTAAAAGTTGTCTTGAGTTGAAAATTTTTTTTATATTAATAAGCAAAATTCATGGTTTGTCATGACATAATAAATTAATATTATCTTATATACAAATATAATAGTGTTAAAAATATGGTAGTTTAAACCATTAATAATAAAAGCACAGATACATCAAACAGGATTTTTTGGCAAAACAATAGATGCATTGAATTAATATGAACAGAAATAAATGTGCTTGGTGTGCAGCAAACATTGCCAGTTTAGAGATTACTGGCAGATTGATGTATAGTTGTAAAAATAGCAGACTGATAATTGTAAACAGGATAGAATGAAGTTATAAAATGGCTGTTGGACAACCAAATCTTAGTGTTGACTCAAAGATAAATGATTGCAAGCTAGAGACAGAATATGCTGTTAAATTTACTTTCTTTTCATAATACTTAAGTCCTCCAGAAAAAAATACGGCTGCCTGAATTAAAAATATCTATGTTCATCAACATGCAAGAATAAACTTGTAACAGTGTTTTATAAACATGATAAAGTATTGGTTTTAAATTTTTTTAATAAACATTTATATGAATTATTTAATTTGTGCTTTCCCTGTTTAAAGTGTGCGGTACACAAGTAGAAGACTCTGATCCACCTGTACAGAGAGGCAGTGGTGTATTGTATCGATTGAGACAGTGTAAAAATTCTTGCTGTTCTAAATCTGCTAAAAAGGTAATTTAAAAGTAAGATTTGTATTACATTTAAGTTTATCATGCCACAAGTTGAATTATAATGTAAACCATTAGTAAAATTCTGGCCAAAATTTGTTGGTTCTGATAGTCATAAAAATTATTCATGTTTATGATTTTTCTACATTGGTATGATTAGAACACAATTCTTTTATTTTTGAAAAATCAAGTAAGTATGTTGGGTTGTCTCTTATAAAAATCTTACGTTTATTAAATTTTTGCTTGGAAATATGTAGGTTTGAAAAATTATAAAATGCAGCTACACATCTAAAAAGATTGAGTTATAAAATGTTTTTAATTTTCTAATCTTTTAACTTGTAGAATTGAAGTTTTTTTCTAAATGAGGGATTATAATGGTGGAACGGTTTTTAAATCCTTAGTATGGAGTATAAATATTTAAATTGTTAATAAATTAATTATTCAGATAAGCCTTCTCTTGATCTAAAGGTTTCATATAAAATAAACTTTTATAAAAAAAAAACTGAATTAAAAAAAATGCATTTTCAGATCTTTAAATTTTGACTTTTTGAAGACAGTACCAAATTATAACTAAATAATTGCCATTAAAATTATTTGTCAAATTGGTCAGAGAAAAGCCAAAATTTAAAAACGAATTGAAATATTATCTTTTTTAATTACTATAATGCAATTACTTTTTTCAGCTCTACTTTTTTTTTTTTTAATAGTTGATATACATATCTTGGCATTATTTTTATTTAAAATAAGGATGTCCCACAAAATATGCTGCCTGTTAAAAAAAAAAAAAAACATTTGGGAGAAATGCAAACACAAGAAACCTATGTCTTGGTAAAAGTAAGAAAAATAATTCAGTGAAATGATGTAAAGTCTACAAATGAAATATCGTAATTTGTATTATTATTTTTAACACAAGCTTCCCGATTAAATTTCTTAGATTATTAAGTGACTTGTAATTTTCTATTTAAATAATCTTTCACAGTTACCTGAAAGAAACTTATTATGAGTCCAATTAGAGGATAATTATCAAATGAATGAAACAAAAAATAATCATTAAAATCAGTACATTTGGATGTGAAAAAGATTTATTAAATATACATGATTATATTAGTTAAATTTAGAATCACCTCCTTTTTTGAAGTTGGTGTAAAATGTGGTTAAACCCTTTAAAAGGCCAATTAGTTTGTGTGTGTATATATATATATATATATATATATATATATATATATATATATATATATGTGTGTGTGTGTGTGTGTGTGTGTGTGTGTGTGTGCGCACGCGTGTGGTAGTTTTCATAAAAAAATCAAGATTTTAATTGTGATTTCTTTATTTTAAGATGCAGAATTCATTGGTATTCCAATGGTAAATTAGTATGTTTAGTTTATTTATTAAAAAATGTATTTAGTAATTTATTAAAAAATTACAAGAATTTTTATTTTTTATTCCAGATTTATTATGGTGTATGTGTAACTGTATTTGTAACTGCATCATGGGTTGGTGCTACGCATTCTATTAAGTATCTATATCTGAGACAACCTTTTTATTTTACTACAAATAATTCTACAATACATCAACAACAGGTTGTGATATAATTATAATGTTACAAATCTTTCTTACAATCAGTTTCATTTGAACCATCATGCACGCACTTTTTTTTTGAATATGTGCATAAAATTTTACATCACTGAAATTTTTATTTTTATTTTATATTTTATTTTGGATTTTTCATTTAATGTTTTTCTATAATACCTACTTGTTAATTTAATATTCCAAATTTTTCTTATTTTTTGAAAAGTTATTTTTCTATTTTTATTTTACTGAAAATTTATAATTGTTATTAACTGAAGTTTAGTTAAGAGCTATACAAAAACTGTTATTTGAATTATGTTTTGATGGCATTAAAAAAAAGTGTTTGTGTATTAACTTTCATTTAGGTTATATTGAAATTTTTGATATTAAATGAAATATAAAATGAATAGGAAGAAAGTAGTTATTAAAAAGCTTAAAAAGTTTGGCCTTACGTATAGCCAAGTTCAAATACACATGAAGCTATGTTTTTTAGAAGTGAAGATAAAACATAATAAGCAGGAAAATTTTGTGTGAAAAGTATAAATCAGGTGTTTCTTAGCTTTGTAAACCACAGGACTTAATCGTACCATTATTTTACTCTTCTTTTAATTTCTTGAAAACAATCAATGAATATAATAATGGTCCATTGTAATTGATGTAATAATGATCATTGTGTTTGGATTTGAACAGTCTCATTTTAATATTTTGGCTTCACTACTCAATTGTTAGTACCAAGCTCATCATAAATGATCTAAATGCTAATTAATTTTTATTTGATTTGTACAACTATTTTAATCCCATAATATTTTTGAATTTATTATAGTGTCAAAAAAGTCTGATTATAAAAAAAAAAAATCATTAACAGTTCAATACACTGTTAATTATGGTAAAAATACCAAAAATTACATCAGCTATCGGCTTCAAGATATACTAAAAATAGTCTTCATTCCTAATAATCCCATGAATGAAGTAGGTTTGATTCCTCTGTAAATAGGATTTGAAAAGCTTTCTAAACTCATAGACATCAGATTTTCATGTTTTTTGCTTATGAAAATATAATTTGTCTTTGTTGGTCATCCTAATTTTGGAACATTGTAATATGGAGGATTGAACTAAGTACTATATAAATTTATTGAAAATTAAGTAGTTGTTCATGCACTATATCAAGTTACAAAATTCTAATTGCAAAATCTATTCTAAATGCATAAGAGCAATTACTTTTTTCAGTTTGATAGGCTTCTGTAGATTTTTTATATAAATTTTTCAATGAGCTAGTCATAAAAATTAGATAACTCATTCTAATACTATATAGCAGATCTAGATGGAAATGTAATACGTAAAAAGAAGATACAGGGTAACAGATATATTTTTAATCTCGAGTTATAGAGAATACATCTGTTACTTCTGAATATGTAAAAGCAGGATCAGTTTTTCAATTTACTCATAAATTATTGGAAATAGTCTTTACTGATCCCACTATTATATTTTGCTTGTTTCTGTAAATTTTATAATCAAGCATTCAGTGATAATCTCAAAGAGTAAATATTTTAAGATGAAAGTAAGTAAAGTTAGATAAATAATATAAGAACTTGTTCAAAAGATCTAGCATTCATAAATCATCCAAATTTTTCCAATTTTCTTTTTGTTCTCTTCACTGTTTTATTATGATGGATGACTTTCATTATATATTTAAGTTGTGCTTTTGTTGAAGAGAATTATCTCCTAGGTCTTACAATATAATTTTATCATAAATATGACAAACATCTACTACTTTATTTTACCTGGACTAACATTCCAGGTTTTCACAGACTTAACCATACTGGCACAAAAGTTAATTTTTAATGACAACATGAACGATTAATGAGTAATTTGACTACATGAATAAAAATATTCTAACTTTTCACATTTATTTGAAAAAGGTAAAATCTTGCTCTACGATATCTGTTAATCTGTTTAATTAATGTTATAAATTAAAATTAATATCATTTTGTAATGATTAAATTTATAAGAAAAAAAAAGATTTAATCTGGAACTGGTTACAACTGATTTTTTGAATTATATTGTAAATAAGGAAGTCTAGTATTAGTGAAGTTAGGAAGCATTAATGATTAACTACTAAATGGATTTTAAATAATAGATTTTTCTCTGGATGAAATACTGTTTTAAGTTTATTTTAGTTATATGTTGTATAATGCCATGACATATTATTTCTCTAATATGTGTATTTCAATTTCTTTACAAGTTGATTTAAATTGGATTATCTTAGCATTATTAACTGTCCTTTTAAGAATGAATAAAACCAAATAAAAAGGGTAAAAATATTTGCATTTTCAGCTGATTACATACAATGCTCCATTCTTCACTACATGGTTCATTACAAACTGGACGATCTTTTTCTTTCCACTTTATTTCTTGTGCCGACTTCTTTCAAAAGGTTGCCAAACTCCATCTGATATAATTGGAGAAAGTGTCAGAAACTTCAGAGATAAAGGATTTACAGTAGGTTAGTTAATTATATTGAATATGTTTCTCAATTGTTATTATTTTTATTTTACTCAATACGTTATTTTAATTGTGATGTAAATTATACATTTTATATTAATTCATTGGAGGTCAGGATAACAATTTATTGTTATCCAACAACTTGTTAAAATTTGAAACGGTCAGTCTAGCAAATCTTTCTTTAAAATGAAATTATTTTTATGAGTATCTGCTTCATAATATGTTTCTTGTTTGTTTCTAAAATTTTTCTTCATTTGTTTCTTTCTTCAGAATGTAATCAGGAACATGGTAATGATGATAAGTATAGACAGTTTTTTTTCTGTTTCTGAGCAGTGATCAATTTCAAAGTGATATTCTGTAATGCTGTGTCATTAAGATAATCTGGCCTACTGTATTATATATGTTGTTATCTCTTCCCAGTTTTTATGTTTATTTAAAAAAATATAAAACCCAAAATATAACACATATATTACAGTTTATTTATACATTTTCAATCTATTTTATGAACATTTTGTTGATGGCAGATGTAGAATTTGATGACAAATTTTTTAGCAAAGATTTAATTTAATTGATAATTTACATAGTGGTGGAAAAAGACACAAAAGCAATTTAGATGCCATAAATACAGGATACATAGAAAGAGGTTCTCAAACTATTAGTGTAGTTTATGCTTAGTTAAGCATAAAGAATGGATTAGTGATCGTAATTGATTTTTTTTTTAACTTGTTGAAAAATAAATCATATAGAAACTTCTGTGCGTATGAAATTTTGGTAGAACTTGTTTTACAAAATTTTTTTGGTAATAATATGAGTATACCCAGAAAGTAAATACTGTTTATTATTAAAAAACATACATAACTTTCAACAGAATAATTTTATTATTATGTGGAAGAGCGCATACCTTGAACTGTTTTTTTACACAATTTTCATCATTATTAAGGCACCTTACGTATCTTGTAATCTGTTTGCTTCATTATTTCCTCAAAGAATAGTGCAGATAGTATTTTTATATTAGTATATTAGTATAGTATTTTTCACATTGATGTCATTGTCATGGACTGACCAGCAAGGGATCACTTGTGGAAAAGCAAGTGCTAATTACTTGGAAACAAAATTATCACTTTAAGTTTTCTATCAGGTAAAAAAAGGACTGAGTAGAGTCTAATAGCTTTGTTTTGTGAACCTCTTTCAACATTTTTGTCAGCCACTGAGAGCAGAGTTTGAGATTGCCTAGGTTTTGTGTTATGATTTCATGAAAAACAATTTGTTAAACTTTAGGGAATTCAATATAATTATCATGGCAAAATTATAAACTGTAGATTTTCCTTAATTTTTTCATCCATTCGCATAACCAGATTGTTATTCATGATGGAAAAGCACCCACTCCTTTGTCATATACATTACTGCATCCCTCACTGAACTGCTGCATCCACTTTCTAACCATTCCACCACACGTAGCTTTTTCACATAAACTTCACAAATTTTCTAATGAATATCAGCTGGTTTGACATTTCTCACATTTAAAAATCAGATAACTGCCCTAATTTCACAATCAGAAGATTCTCAATTGATTTGAACATTTTAAATGATGTTTAGTCAACTGTAAACAAATGTTGCTCTACTTGTAATAACATCTGTCAAAAGTCATTGAATGAGAGAATGTGGCAAGGATACTCAAAGCTTTCATCACAATGGTGGTGGTAAAAGGAAACTGTATTTTCCTTTCTAGATATTCCTTGCAGTTTTTTCTAAAACTTATTTAGTAAAAGTAGGGAAAAGGTTTCTATATAATTTCATCTTTTTAGGTTAGTAAATTTTATTTACAATTTTAGGATGAAAATTAAGGCTATCAGAAATATTTAAAAACATACCAAAGTTTTCTTAAAAATGGCCTTCTAAAGGTTAAATGTTCATGTAAAACTTTTAAAGTGAAGTTTTATTCGTGAACAGTTCATTTAGGTGTTTCATGTCTCTTTTGGTAGTTTGTTGATTCTTCTTGGTTGCTAGCTAGATGTAACATAACTGATGATGCATTGTAGGATCTTGACTTGACTTCTGACACTGGTTAGATTAAGTAGCTATTATTTTTTATTGGTGACAATTGAAAATTTTTAATTATTTTCTTAAACTAAACATGTGATTTGATTAAATTTTCAAAAATACGTGGTTGAGTATATTAATTTTTTTTCTTTGAAAAGAGAAAAGATTCTGATTATTTAGAGAATTTAAATGAATACAGAAACTAAAAACTGAATTATTCCTTACATTTAATAAAAATACTTTTAACTGACTGCAGTGAGTTAGAAAACAAAGGTTGTGAAAATGTAAAAAAAGGATCTACAAGTAGTATAGAGATTAATGAGAACATAATCAAGTTATTTTCACGATAACTGCCTCAATCTTGTACTTCTGCCAAGCTACTAGATACTAGCAGAAATTTAATATAACCGATTCAATCATTTACTTAACTGAAATTCTCATCTATTTAAAAATCAAATCAGTCTTTTCTTTCTTTAATGATATGTAGAATGAGTCATAAGTATGGAAACCCCTCAACAACGTTAAAACTGTTCCAGATAGAGTACTGTAACTTTCAGGATAAGGTATCTGACAGCTATTTTACCTTTTGATGAGATATAGAATTTTAATTTTTGGGAAGTGGCCCAGGGATTGTATCTCAATTATTTAAATGTAATACTTATTTTAAAAGTCTCTTTAATACAAAAAAAGTTTGGATTTTGAAAAAAATTACATTGATCATTTAAGGAACTGTTAACACAAATAAATACATTTGACATTGTACCTTTTGAAATAGTGTTACGATTCTTAAATGTTGCATTGAACACAAACTTGTTTATAATTCACAAACTTCATTATATGACCTAACTCTTATCACCAAAGCCCCTAATTATTAAAGAGTGACTCTCTCCTGTTAACTAAGTGACGTGTTGATAGCAGTGTTAATAGGTAGCACAGAATAAACTAATTCAGTAAAAACAATTACAAAATAGGTAAAAAGATGTACATAACAAAAGTGGCTGACAAGTGCGATAAAGGTAGACAAAATCAATTAGCCAACTAGTCACAATAAATTCTTATAAGAAACTAACAGTGTGAAATGAAACACTCTAAATGGAATATTATACAACAATGAAAAGATTAATTTTTGGAACAGTGGCAAGAGACCATCAGTGATCAGCTGATCAGCCATTATTCGGAGAAAATATTTTAGTTATTTACTCATTAAATTGGAACAAAAACAATTTTTTGTGTTAAAAAATAAATCTATTAAAATTTAACTTTTAAATTAAGTTTTAATTTAATTGAATTTAATTTCTTTTTATTTAATTTTTTTATTTGAACTTATTAAATTTAGTCATTTTCAAAATTCAGACTTTGTCTCGCCACCATTTTGGTTATAAACACCATACCAACTTTTTATTTATACCATTTTTCTTGTTTTAAAGAGACCTATAAAATAATGCTCACACAAAGGGTGTTACCATTTAAAATATTTCAGTTACAACTCCTGGGCCACCCGGAGAAGCAGGGTGATAGGAAATTCTATTTCTCGTCAAAAGGTAAAGTAGTTGACTGATACCTTATCCTGAAAGTTACAGTATCCCATCTGGAACAGTTTAAAAGTTGTTTAGGGGTTTCCATAATTTCGACTTGCTCTGTATAGTTTCAGTGTGCTGCGTTTCCAGTGTGCAGCCAACATATTAAACTGTTAATAGAAATACAACATATTTAAAATTTTCATACTTAAAAATAATTAAATCATGTAATGAATGATCTTTATATTATCAACCAAATTCTCCTACTTGGAACCACATAGCTTTTATTTTTTTATCCTGAATAAATGTTATTTAAAAAAAATTATGTTGTATTCTTTGTAGAATAAAAACATCATTGAAACTTTTGGAAGCTATGATGTAAAGATAAATTTTAACAAGTTAATTTATTCAGATTAACTGTTAGATGGTCATTTGTTTAACAGCATATAAATATTTAGTTGCCCACATATTTAGGGCAACTCAACATTTAATGCTGCTTAATGATGTAACTTAATTAATTAGCTAAAAGTATATGGTAGCAACTACCTTGTGAAATAATTATGTAGCTATTGCTTTGTTAATTATGAATAATCTTTGAGCACAACTATCACATTTTTCTTACTGGTATTTTTTAATGTAGTATTTTTTATAATAGTGGTAATAGTAGGTAATAGGTAGCAGCTAATAGTGTTAATAAGTAGTATAGTATTGTGTATTATTTTTTATAATGCCTAGGAAAAGTGTGATTGTAAAGTTTGTTATTCAGAGTTTTTCCTGTTCTCTAATATTTTCAGAGAGGGATAGCATGTATAAATAAAAAAAAATATTAAATCCTTCATTATTAAGCATGCACTTGTGTCTGAAATAAAGTGCATTTATTGTGACTACAGTTTTTGTAGAATGCCAGCTTGCCGTAACAATTTTCTTAATATGAATAATAAATTTAACTTATTATTTATCAGTCATTAAGTTTTTCTGGAACTTTATTTTATGATACTTTTTTAAGATTTTCTATTAAATTATTTTAAAATAAAGATTAAAAATAGGATTATACTGCACTATCTGCCTCTGTCTTTTTTGTATTTATGATGCATGCAAAGTATCTGAGGTACAAGTGATACTTGACTCTGTACAAAAGAGCATACTGTATTTTTTTTAAAAAGGTGCTAGAGTTGCTTTCTAAAGGAGTAAAGTATAAAAATTTGATAAACAGGGTAAAGGTATTGCTTGTAAACCTGCATGTAATCTACATTTTGGAGAGCTCATGGCATGCTGATGTGTAACAGTATATTTGGCTCAATGATGAGTTAGCTCAATGAGAACCACGTAGTTTCACACAAACCATAGTAACCACACCATGAAGTTTTTGGGGATACTTATGGTACATTTTAGAATGATTAGTTCTTAAATGTCAACTTAGTGACAACTTTATGTATGTAACACCTAATGTAGATTTAGTTGTAGTAGATTTCTGGTCTCCAGAATGATGGAGCTGAACTCATTTCAGATATCCAGCATTACTAATAACCCATATTTTCCTAATTGTAGATAATAAAAAGTTAATTCATTTAGAAACGAATTTTGTTTTGTGTAGGAAAACAGTTTATTAAAATACAGTTAAAAAACATGGTACGCTTAAAAGCAGTGGTAAGTAAGACTATTCTAAATAACTGTTAAAAAATAATTATTTGTTTTTTCAAAAAAAAGATAACTTTGCTTTTGAATTTTTGTTTTCTCTCCATTTTCTTGTGATTAAGTGATATCAACTGCTTTATTAATAGTTTATTAGAGAACAGTAATTTATCACTTTCTTCAATGAACTACAATGAAGCTGAGATGAGAATAAATATGAAAGAGAGAAAGTTAAAATGCATAATATAAAAGCATGGCTGAAGTGCAATATGCATGTTGTTTAAGAATAAAGAAAAAATATCTTACGTCGATTGAATGCCTTCTTAAGTCACCCTGTCATCATCTGGAACTTTTTCATTCTTTTTCAATTGCAACTTCATCAATCTCTGTTTCTGTTTGTAATACATCAACTACAACTAATCAGTTAACTACATTTCAGTTCATCATTACAGTTATGACTATTGCTGTACTTTATATTTATTGTTGTTACACCCAGAGAATTTCTCTTACCCAACTATAATACTGGAATTTTCTTTAGAATCAACAGCATCTTCAGTTGAAATTTCAACAAACAAACTGTTCCATGATTTTTTTAGTCACAATAATTATCTTCTCCTAAGTTTGTATACAATAATAAATAATTTTTTTGTATACCTACCAGCATTAAAGATTATAGGACTATTTTCTTTGTGACTGTCACTAAAATAACCCATAAAATAATGTCTTGAAAAGCAGGAAAAAATTTTGATTTTTAAGTATCCCCATTTTCTAAATTGTTTGGATTTATTGGTGCATTATCAACAAAAATTGCTTTTCTAGACATTTTACGTATCAAAAGCCTTGTAACACTGGGTTCAGATCTTTTTCACTGGGTTCAGAATCATTTCTGATAAATTTGATGATGTCTACATGCTTGCTTAATTATGTAATATACTGGTAATGCATTTTCTGCAATTATTTTTTAATTCTCGAGGACTTTTTCATTTATCAATTCATTAATGGGAAATAACATTTTCTTGAAGCATTATTACATCCTAACCCCTAACACTTAAATGCTCTTGCCGAGGTGGAAAGCGCCGACGTAAATATGTTTTGGCAATTTTTATTGACATAGAGGCAGCATTTCCTTCCTTGTGTTGGAGTTCTGTCCTCTATGAGTTGGAATGCCGCAATGTTCCCGTAGCCCTGCAGGTAGTGGCATGTGACTACTTGTCTGATCGCGTGGCTCTGTTTAAGGATGCGCACCTAGTTGTAGAAAAGTCTATCACCAGGGGAAGCCCACAGGGGCTTCGACCACCAGGGGTCTGTTCTTGGACCCTTCCTGTGGAATCTGGTATTCAGGAACAGATTTTTGGGACTGACATTTCTGGAAGGGGTCACAGACCAAGCTTTCACTGATGACTGACTCCTGTTAGTTCATGGTAACTCACGACCGTACCTGGAAGACTGAGCATAGGCGGCCTTGTCAACCGCAGAGGGCTGGATGGACATTCATAATTTAAAGATTTCTGTGCCCAAGATGAAGTTTCTACTTCTTAAGGGTGCAGACAAATTACTACTTCTCAACAAGTGTTTTGCTTGTTGAGAAGTAGCTGCTTAGCAACCACATTAGGCAAGTAGCAGCGGATGCCATCTCTGTGATGCACAAGCTTAGGAGGGTTGCTTGAAAGGATACGAGCTGTTGGGCCGTCATTTGTACATGGTGTACCGAGGTGTCTTTGAAAGTATGACCTCTTATGCGGCATCCGTTTAGGCACATAGGTTGGGAAGAAATTGAGCACTTATTCAAAGCACTTGATACCATGCTTATTCTGCTCTCGCTTTTAGGTTAGCTCTAGGAGCAGTTAGGACACTGGTCACTAAATGTTTTTGAGGCTCAGTAGTCATTTGTGGCACAGATATTTGGTCTTATGCTTTAGGGCGACCAAATGGGGTGGTGGTGGGAGAAATGTCAAGCAAACCAATACATCCTAACACTGTTATTCTATTCTCACTTGTTTATGACATAGGACTGATTTTTCACTGTTTGTTACTAGAAATTTCTTGTCTAACATTTAAAAAATTTGTCACTGTTTCATCTGCATTAAAAATACTCCTCTCTTGATAATCGTTTACAATTTCTTTAAATTTGGCTTTGAGAAGGTTCAGTTTCATTTTTGTTAGTTGACATCTTCTCTCCACAAATATTTAGCTGTTGAAATCGATGTCTGGTTTTCCACCTATCTATCTACCCTGAATTGACTGTAACATTTTTATATTCATCAATGTTTCTACAAGAAGTTGGGCATTTACCTGAATACGATTGCCAGAAGTTCTTTTACCCTACTACTTAATACTGTGTAGTATTAATTTTTAATACTACACAGTTTTTTTTAATATTTAATCCAATCAAAAACAAATAAAATATAATAATCTGTGGCAAAATTTTACAAATATTCACTATTATTGGCTCTTCCTAAAGCAACATTTTTTAAATTTGCTAAAACAATGCATATACATCAACACATGTTGCTAAATACAGTATCACTCTATTCCAGGTACTGAAAATAAAATAATTCATTAACAATGCATTCGCTACAAAGAAATAAACAGCAACATCAGGTAACACAACTCAACTACTGTTAGATATGAACTGTTTTAAAATGGTATGGTATTTGTTACCTATATAAGTAGATGTATGACTCATCGATTTAAATAACCTGCAAATGACAAGAAACAGAATTAAAGCTATTGCACTGTGTATTAAAATTAGTCACATGATTTTGTAGTGATACAGCAAGACATGTGCTGTAACCTACAGTGCAGTGTAATAGAATACCCTATTGACTTAGGCCTTTCTATTTTATGAAACAATATTGTTATTTTTTATTTATAGTAGATATATTTTGTTATAATTTGTTTCACTTTCTTGTAAATTTATGTATTTTAAAATCATTTTCTTCAATGTTGAAAACATTTTAATTACTTTTTTGTTGTTTTGGGTAACCTTCATTCAGATAACCTGACTTCAGATATACAGGAATCTTCTCTATAATGAAGCTTACACAGTTTGAAACTTACTTATTGATAATTTATGGAATATTTTACTTAATATCTTTGGTTATGGAAAATTGGAAATATGAAAATTTTATTAATTAAAGGATTTCTTTTTAAAATTAAGTAGAAATGTAGGGAGAAGTGCAGTAACTATTAGAAAAAAAATATTTTGAATGCCTGAAGAGACAATTTGTTGAAATTACACAGACAAATAAAATATCAAGTTTAAAAAAGAACTTAAGTGAACTCCAGGAAAATCGTTAGAATTAGCATTATTATTAAAAATTGTACTTGGGGTTTTGAAGAAGATAATAAACTGAATTTTTTTATAGTCTTGTAATTTCCTTATGCTTAGAATATTTTTGAATGAAATATTCTGGATATTCAAGATTCTGGAAAGAAATAAACTTAAAAAAAAGAAAAACCTCAAAGAACTAGAAAATAATGCTTCTCAACTGTCTTTTTATTCTTTTAAGTGATTTTGATATGCTCAAGTGGTACCAAATTAAAAATAATTACAACTTATTAATTCTTAATTTGATCAACTTCAAAGACTTGAAATTTAAAGAATAGAAGGTATCCATGTTTAACTTTTAGAGTGGATTTTTAAAGGTCTTGTAATAAGAAAATTTTATTTTTATTTAAAATATAAATAGGTCTGTTAAATTGGAACCATTGCCTGTTTGAAAAAATATGTTTGCATCAACTGCATTCAAGAAATATGTATCTTGATAAAATGAAAAAAGATTACAAAGAAATGATGTAAAGAGATTATACTTATGTGAGACAAGGCTGTCAGTGTAGGAAATATGTACTATATTTTACATGAAATTTATTACCATATTTTCTGTAATTTTCACATTAAAAAAACTTTGAGTATTTAAATATCAGGTTGAAGCATAAAAATATTATGATATAACAGTACAATATTACGAAAACAATTAAATTTTTTATTCAAAAACTTTTTCACTAAAGTTATGAGAAAAACACTTAAAATTATATTAAAATTCATATCAGCAGAACTTCCTCTGCAAAATAAAAAAAAGAGTAATTCAAATCAGTTTATTTGGTAAAAAGTAAAAATCAAACATAAAAGGTAAAAAAATTGACTTATGACTTGAACTGAGAACCTTCTCTATTTTTATAATCTGTGTAAGTAAAATTTAGTAAGAATAAAATGTCAGAAGTTGATATTACATTTAATAAATTAGTTCTAGCAGATTATTGAGGTTAGATATTATCTAATGTAATTTCCATTTTTATTATAACATACTATTTAAATTTAATGTTAGTAGTTGCTAGTATTTGAATGATCTATTGATTAATGTGATGCTTTTACATTTATTTGTTTCAGGTCGCTTTTTGACAAGGTGTTCATTGTTTTGTTTGTTATGGGTTGCTACAAACTACATGTATGTACATTCATTGCGTATTTTGTTAGCTACAGATGTTATGGCGTTATTTGCCACAAACGTTTCTTGTGTGTATCTGTTGTCTTGGGTCATTCTTCATGAACAATTTGTTGGTGTTAGGGTAAGTTATTTTACAATTTATTACTGTAGTTGTCCATGTGATGTCTTAATAATATATATAATAAGATAAATAAATAAAATTTATTATTTATGTTGTAAGATAAAATAAATAAATAAAATTTG
This sequence comes from Lycorma delicatula, assembly GCF_047948215.1. Taxonomy (NCBI): domain Eukaryota; kingdom Metazoa; phylum Arthropoda; class Insecta; order Hemiptera; family Fulgoridae; genus Lycorma; species Lycorma delicatula. The sequence continues at coordinate 151,813,993 of NC_134455.1, read as the reverse complement.
AGACTGTTCTGTGATTGTGCTTTTGCTGGCAAGTAAATTATCTGCAAGTAAATTACCTATGTAATTCATGTAATAAAGATTAATGACTTAACATTCTTTTGGATCAAATATTTACTTACAGTGCAATACTTCAATAAAAAACATAATTTTATAGACATCTTAAAAATGTATCAGTGAAGTTGATTATTAAACAGAGGTTGGAAATTTACACTGTGACAAATTGTAAAGAATCTTCAGTAAATAAGTATGTACAAATACAATTTAACATTTTTACCTGTCTAATTTTTTTAGGTAGATTTTTATAGTTTACATTTCCAAAAAAAAAAACTGTTAAGAAATCATGAGTTTTCCCCATTCCTTACCAGTAATTATTAAACTAAGGATGATAAAAATAAAAGTTAAAACGTTACTTTATTGATTATTTTGAGAAATAACACAAGTCTGCAAAATTTGGGTTGTGGAATTTTTTTTAACTTTTGTTAGTTCCTAGGAATTTTATAGTGCTAAATCTGAAAATAACCTTAATTTTTTTCCATCATGCATGATTTTTCACAATTTGTAAAAAATTGAAAAATTGCAAAAATGTGAGACATAAATTGGTTTTTTTTTATAATAAGTTAATATAATATATTAACTTTTTTTGACTTTTACTATTTATTCTTAAAGCTAAACAGTTGAGTGATCTAAAGAGGAGGGTGGTGGAGGTTTGGGTTGAAGATGACAATATGGTGGGAGAGGTTATGAGTCCAAGATGTAACATGTTTATTGGTAGCTAACTGTGCCACTTATGCACCGTAGAACTACTATCAGTGCTGTTTCAACCATCAGCGTGTGTAAATCGAGTTTTTTCTGTCCTCTGTGATCAAATGTGTTTTAAAGTTGTGTCACAACCCTTTCCTTCAGATTCTTGTTACATCCATCACTTTTTAACATATTATCTACTGGAAGTAATGAACAAGGGCCTTCAAATTTGAAACAACCCTAAAACATTTTCTGGAATTGTTTAACTGAATGTTGGATATAAGCTGGTGATATATTTTCATCTGATGATTTTCTAATGTAAGGAACTTAATTTGCCCCTGAACTTAATAATCTGACCCGTCAGAAAACATAACTTTTTTCCAGTCTTCTTTGGTTCAATTAGCATGTGTTTTGGCCCACAAGAGTATTTTTGTGTTGAAAATTGCTGGTGTTAAAACCTGTTTTTTAGCTGTTGACAAGCTTTCCTTTCAGCTGCAAGAAGTCAGCATTTAACAGTTGTCATTGTAAATTTGTTTCACTGGCTGCTAATTCTCGATTTAAGTCCATAGCATAACTTTGAATCAAGTTTAATTTTTCTCACTAATAACTAATCCTGTATTGGAGTATTTTTTCTTTTATGGTTGCGTTTGTCTTTCCTGACAAACGCAGTCATAGTTTCTTTAAATTGTTTTAAAACATCATTTACTTTCCGTAGTCCAACACCATACACAGAAGCTATTTGTGATTTGGTTGTACTGGTATGCTCAGAAATAGAAACAATCTTCAATGACTTTCTTGGAATTATGTCCATTATAATATCTTAAGAAACAGGAAAAAATACAAAAATATGATTTTGTAATAAAAAATGAAATAACTCTCACAAAACACTATTTATAACATGGAAATTGCTATATAAAAAATACCTAGGAGTGTACTTAGACAGAAGCCTAAAATTCGGCCAACATATAAACATGGTATGTCAAAAGGTTGCCCCAACAACCAAAGCCCTAAGAGCATTATTTAATAATCGCGGTGCACCAAAATTGGCAGTTAGGCGGCTCATTACATCAGCACTGATGTCAACTATACTATATGCAGCCCCAGTCTGGGAAAGTGCTATGAACGTAAAACATAACAAAAGCAAAATGAGAAGTGGCCTTAATCCGAGTAGTTCTAGGCTACAGAACTATATCTTACGACGCATTATGTGTACTAGCTGAGATTCCTCCTATAGAGCTTCAAATAAAAGGCAGAAGAATGAGGGCGGAAGGCATGACAAAATCTGAGGTGGAAAACATGATTATTAACAGTTGGCAAACCGTTTGGTCCGCTTCTCAAGTGGGACAGTGGACACGAAGGCTAATCCCTGATCTGAAGGAGTGGACAAACAAAGTAAAAGGTGGATTAAATTTCCATATGACCCAACTCTTAACAGGACACAGGTCGTTTGGCAAGTATCTCTTTAGAATAGGGGAAAGGCAGACATCACAATGTTCAAATTGCCACGAGGAGGACAACGCGGAACACACTATTTTCAACTGTCGAAAATGGGAGGGTTTCAGATATGAAATCAGGAGTAATAATCTCACACTGGATAACCTTGTCAAATGGTTATTACAAGATAGCAGGAACTGGGACTGGTTCTCTAATTTTGCGAGCTCGATCCTCAGAATCAAGGAGGAAGAAGAAGAGAGGCATCGTGGGGGACAGGCGTGACGATAGGGCAGGGAGGGCAGTCCCATCCTGGAGGGCCGGCATGCTTAGGTATGTCGGTACCAGAGAAGGGGTGGGAACTCCTGGGGAGTCTAACAGGGGTCAAGTAAAGACTGAGTCCCAGTCGGTGGTGCCGGTTCCTGGGGGCGCTTTGGCGGTTGCTGGGGCTGGTGCTATCGGTTTGAGGCAGGCATGAGAAGACCGAGACCCGGTCCTCCGTGGGCGGGGGGAGACGGCATAGCCGGGTCTTCCTTGCGCGTGGAGGATTAGAGACAGGCAATATGAATAGATCCGGAACCGGGGGGGCTGACCTACCGTGCTGGACGAACTGCCGGTGGGTGGGAAGGCCCTCTTAGAGTCACAAGGACATGTCCCTGGGCCGCATATACTTTAGTGGATGTCCGGCCCAGGGATGTATGGGAAAAAAAATATATATATACATATATATATGTCACTGACTAAGTCATACTCTGTAAGAAAAAAGTACATGGTACTTTAAGTTAAATTTAGAAAATGGAATGATTTTTATTTTGGTATTTCATTTATCAAATTCCGGTAAAGAGATATCAGATGTGTAATATAAAATTTTAATATTGTACAGTTTTTCTAGATAGGGAATAGTGTAATTTTTCACAAGTTTAACTTAATATAACAAACATTAAATCTTTATATCTAGAAGATGCATTTTATAATGAGAAAATATTTTTCAATTATTATGTTAAATAATTTTTTTCTCAAATTTCTTAAAGAATGATTTAGGTTTTTAAGAAAATTCTGTAAATGATTAAATTGTTTGTTTTACTCAAAAGTGTGTTATATTTTATAATTTTGGGTAATTTTTTTTGTGAACCACGTTTTTAAATCTTGAATGAGGCTCTCCTCCTAAGTAATGGATAAAAATTGGTGTGTTCGTATGTTTGTATGTGCAGTGCCACAACTGTACTGCTGGTTATAAGTGATCCGATGTGAGTCACAAGTCATTTCTGAGAATGACATAGCTATTCTCAATAATAAAGGTTCCCGTAAAAGGTTTACTAAGGAAGCAAGGGTGAAGTGGTTTCTCATTGTAGCTACTTTAATTAAAAATATAGAAACCTTAGACCTGGTAATTCGGTTTATTAAATGCAGAGTATTATTTGTTATTTTTAAGTATCAATATAACAATTTTTATACTAGGTATATAAAACTTGCCCTTTCTGTTTAATAAAATTATATTTTCAATCTCTGATTTTAATTTTAATTAAATTATAGAATTCTTTATTCGTCAAATTTAATATTAAAGAAAAAGGTTTTGATCCACATCAATAATTAATACCATCACAATTAAAAAAACTTTTTCATTACTTTAAATTTACCATTTCCTGCATGAATAAACATGAGAAGGGGTTTATAATATGAGAAGTTGATCAAATTTCATCGATTATGAGAGTTGTTCAATTGCAATATAAATTGTGTTACAATGTTAAAAATGTTTGCTCATTAAGATGAAAAGTTTTTGGAACTGTCTGTTCCAATCATTCTTATAGTTGTGATGCATAAAGCATTTGAGATACAAGAGATACCATTGTCTTGTACTTCATTACAAATAGTTGATTTCTCTAAGAGTAATGGTGTTCTTTATTTGCTCAATTTCTTTAGTGAACAGAATGATCACTTGTAGAGTTGAATAATTATTGCCATACATTTTAACTGCTTAGCTAATGAATTATACAGAATTGCTGGTTGCCTAAGTAATGAAGAAAGCAAATTATTTATAGGTTATACTGTAATTTATTTAAATTGAAAATATGTTTTATGTTTTAATATTTTAGAGTCTGCGCACCATATAAGGTATTACTTGCAAAGATTTGACTCATTATTTAAAATTTTAGATAGGTTAACTTTTAGGATCCTAATAAAGACAAGACATGCTATTTGTTTGATGAATTGTTTAAGACTAAAGAAATAAAGAAAAATATGTTTGTTAATAATGAGAAAAAGAATAATAAGAAATTATAGGTTCATAAGACTTTACAAAATAAAGAAGAAATCATTATTTGATTTCATATCTGAATAAGCTCTTTGATTTTGTTATTATGCTTATATGCAACATTATATTTGACTCAGTAAAAAAGGCATCAGGAAACCCTTCATTGATTCTCTGATTCTAGAGATCTAGCATAAGATGTTTGTTATTCCTTAGAATTACTAGCCACCAAGGTTGCCAACAACCATAATGGTTATGGTACTTATTATAAGTGTACATGAATATAATATATATTAAATTTTTTTATTGATATTATTACATTGTATGATGTTACAGATAGTTGCAGTAATTCTCTGTGATACTGGTGTTGCTTTGTTGGCTTACATGGATGGTATCACTGGCAGTCCAACTCTGAGTGCTGTTGTACTTGCTGGTGCAGCAGCTGCTGGATCAGCTGTTTATAAAGTAATTATTAATGCTCGTACTATTATCTACATTATTCTTTTTTTTTATTTTCAATTTTTTTTGCTGTATAGATTCAGCAGCATGGGTGCATGCTAAATGAGATTACAACTTTCTCGAGCTACTTCAGTGACAGAACTGTTGTCCTTTGTGATGGTGACTTGGAAATAGGAAAGACTCTGTCAAAAGGTTGTCGGCAGGGCAGTGTTTTAGGTCCACTCGTCTGGATCGTTGAGTTCGACTCTCTCACATGGATGCGGATGCCCAGTGGCTGCCACATCTTGGCTTATGCCGACAATTGGTTGCTACTGGTCGAGGGCAACTTATGTGCTGAGGTAGAGCTCAGAGCGATGCAGGCATGTAAGGTTCTCAGGTTGTGGAGTCGTCAGCATAAGGTGGTTTTCAGTGCGGAGAAAACCACTATGATGCTTCTCAAAGGTCATCTAGCCGTGACCTGTCAACCGCGGGTGGTGATGGATGGCCTTCTGATTAGGTATGTTACCGTTCAGAAGTATCTGGGTGTTATCCTTAATGAGAGGTTTCAATTCAAGGAGTACCACCAGTTTGTTGCAAAGAAGGCCTTCAATGCCCATCAATGCCTTCTTTGGTGTCTGTAGAGGTCATCCATCCTGATTGGGGGGTTGAATTATTGTACCATGCGTATTCTTTACAAAGGTGTCTCTGAGACCATAATGTTGTACGCTACATGCATCTGGGATCATCGTTTGCAGATCCAATGTTATAGGGACATTCTTTTGTGAGCCCAGCGTCTTCTATTGTTAGCTGTTGTCTGTGGCTACAGAACTGTCTGAAGAGAGGCAGTCTCTGTGATTGTTGGCATTAAACCCTCTTAACATTCTAGCTACGGAATGTAGCAAGCGGTACATTTCTAAGAAGGAAGGCCTTCTTACTTCTGGGCATATGTGAGAAATTGAAGACCAAGGTTTTGACTCTTGGCAAGCTGGGTGGATCCTTATATTAGTTACAATAAAAGCAATTTTTTCTTAACAAAATTTAGCTCACACTGATTTGATTTTGTTTTTAATGTTACAGGTATTGTTTAAAAAAGTTATTGGTGATGCAAGTTATGGTCAGGTTGCATTATTTTTTTCACTTATAGGCCTGTTGAATGCTACATTGTTATGGCCATTGTGCTTGACACTTTACTTCACTGGTGTAGAAGTATTATACTGGGATAGATTACCATGGCCAGCGCTGCTATCTGCTAGTATACTTTCTTTAGGTCAGTGATTATATTTTGTTTTTGTAATATGAACTATTGTAAATGATGATAATAATGATGTGCGCGTGTGTGTATGTGTATGCCTATGTTAATACAATTTTGTGTATCATGGAGATACACAAAACTGTATTCATTGAAAGCTAATGATTTTGATATTATTACAGACAAATTTCATTATTATTAGCAGACACTAAAATTAGGATTTTTTAAGATGATTTTTATCTTATTGCTATATGAAGGGCTAAGTGTCCATGATTAATTGTGTCATTCTTTTCTGGTAATCAAAATGAATTAAATCCATTTTATTAGAGCATTTTACTAAATACAAAGCAGAAAGATCACTTACCTTCATTTAACATATATATATATATATATCACATTGTGAATTTAACATATTTCTACATATCATGAACATCAAACATTCTATAGTGTGTTCTATAGTATTCTATAGTGTGTTCAAAAGGTAGCTATACACCGGTCATGCACTAATAACAACATCAACTTACTGTACAGTAATTGTTGGAAATGGTCATTATAAACAACCAAACATATCTGTGCGTGCTTCTTCTTGTTCTCAAAGACTCTCACAAGTTGTTCATGTGGAATGTTCTTGGTGAAATCATGAAGTGGCTGGAGGGTGGGAGGTTTCCTAGACAATTACTTTTTGTATAATCCCAGAAGTAAAAATCTGGTAAGCTTAAGTCCAGAGAACGAGGTGGCCACAAACCCTTAGAAATGATTTAATCTCTGAAAACTTACTGCAGTAAATTCATGAGTGCCTGGCTGTATATAAAGTCATGCTGTCTTCTTGAATTCAAACATTATTAATTTTGTCCTTGTTTACCTCTTCCACGAACTGGTGAATGATCTCATAATAACAAGCTGAATTTGTTATTTTGTATGAAGAACATTTTCTGTTGGGTTTACTTTTGTATGGACGTGTTGGAACCATGCTGCTCAGCAGCTGACATGGCTTGCAGTTTTTCTTCATTGAGTACTGATGGTCTACCACTTGGCCCACAGTCCTTTACTGATCCCATTTCTTAAATATCTCGGTTAGCGCTTTTACAGTATATCAATTAGCAATCCGGGTAGTTACATAGTTACTTTTTGGACACTGTATTTATTATCGCACCAATGAACTTCCAGTCAAGTCACTTAAAAAGTGATTTGTGTAAAATTAACTTCTCTAAAATACTACATTATGCTTCAGTTGAAAAGAAACATTGAAATTTATTAGGAATATTTATTATAATAATTCTCTCTAATATCAGTTTAGGAATTTTCTTTTATACCTATAAATGTTTAATGTGTTTAGAGTTGAATTCCTTAATATCAATGTATCTTCTCTACAAATGTAATAGAAGATTGAAATATAACCCAGATGACACCAACAGATTGAAATTTAATCCAAATATCTTAAAAAATGTATTGTGGGTTTCCTATTAAGAATTTTATCCCTAAAGTTGAAGTTAGATTAAGGGTGAATTTCATATTTTCTTTATGTATTATGATACAGCCGCAATCGCAGCTGGAATTCAGCTCTGAAAGTAATTGCAGCAATATCTGAAAAAAAGGATGAGTTTCCTTTTAATCATTTGAGGATTGTTTATCAATCTATACACAAGAACACCAAATGCTTATTACAGTAATCATAAGGTTACTGTAATACTCCTTAAAAAATTATTAAGGTACTAAACCCCTCAAAATAGTAAAAATCAATCAGGCTTTAGTAGATTCCAGATTAAAGTAGATCGTGAAATTTCTATAAGTTTGTTCACAATTTTACTGTGAAATCTAGGATATATGTCTTCCAGTGTAGCATGTTAAACATGTTTGAGTTTCTTCTGATCACTTGAAGTAGAATTATGCAGTAGGAAGAGATCCAGAAATTTTAGCCATTATAGATGAATTCTTTATTGTGATCTTTCAAAAATAGAAAGAAAGATGAATAAAAATGTGTATACAATTAATATATTAATATGTATTAAACATAGGGCTACTATTGCAATATTAATAAAGGAGGAAGAACAAAGAATATTTTATTCAATGGATTTAAAATTAATTAGTAACATGGATGAAGTTAACTTTGAACAGATGCAAAGAACAGGTATAATGTGTTCTACAAAGACTAGATGTGTGGTAGAAGACAGCTGTATAGAAAAAAAGGAGGAGATGCATACGGGCATCAACAAAGTAATAATTAGGCAACTGTGTATATTGTATTATATGACAACATATTCTGGGATTTCTCTTTAAGTCACCATTAAAAAAATGAAACTGAATATTTTTTCCTTGGTGGGTTTTTACCTTTGTATAGATCACCACCTTTCATGTCCCAAACACCACACTCTTCTGTTCTGTAACTACAAGAATCATAATTTTCATCCTTCTCTCTATTACCACTTTGGGAGATTATCTACATCTTTTTTTCTCTTAAATCCATTCAGGGGCCTATCTACATGAACTACTATATTTCTCCTTTTATCAAATATGTGTATACAGTTATATGTAGTCTTCTTTAGATCATCAATTATTGTGCTTATAGCTGTTATTTTACATCTTATGTTCTACTGACTAATGTTTTACAACTTTTGGGTTGCACATCTATCCTCGCACCTTATAATCTTTCTTTTCCTATATTTGACAATTTTTATAAAAAATTACTCTCTTAACTTACAAATTATTCTTTGCCCGTTTTTATTGACTCTAATTCAGAAGAAAAAGTATTTTTATTTTCTTTTTCATGGATTTTTTCCAATATGACCCATATATTTTAAAATGAAAATTTTTTGTTAACATAAATACTTCTATATAATCATGATGGAATGTTCAAATAATATTTTTTCCAATTCTGATATCTATAGTCAAAAAATAATTTTAGTACTTTTTTTCTTTACTTTGTGTATTGGGCTATAAGAAATTAAAATCATCACAAAAGTTTAATTCCATACCACAAGTGCAGTGTTTGAAATGTATGTCATTAAATGACCATTTGAAAAAACAATTTAATAGTATAGGTTAATTATTTTAATATGTATTCTATGTGATTATCACAGGAACACACTTAAGTGCATAAGTTCCCAGTATTTTTGTTGTCATTTGGGCAAGATGAATCTTTTATTACAACTTTATTATTTTTAGATTCAACGCATTTAATTCTTAAAGGATTGATGATGTTAATAAATTTATTTCAACAATATTTTAGTAAATAATTAAAAATACCTTATGTAATGTAGATTGTCAATAATTTCATCTACGTCAAAATTGATCTACCAACAGCATAAGAAATTAAATTAAGTGCCATCTATTGATCCCCAGAATGTCATTAACATAGAATAAAAAGAACAGTGGATCCAGAATTAACTACTGCATCCTATATTTTTTCATATTAACTTTGAACTAATTATTTAAATAAAATTATTATGGGTGAAAGTAATTTCAGTGTAATGCTGCCTTTTCTTATATATGATGGTGGAAGTTTCAAAGTTATTCTTTTAATTTTCCTAACTTTCAAAGCTATCCTTTAATTTTTACAAAAAATTAGTGTCTTAACATAGTTATTCCTTGTCCCTTTATATTAACTCTAATTCTAAAAATTAAACCATAATAATTTTTCTTAAAAATTAAGGTTGAAAGTTATTTTGGTATAATGCTGCCTATTCTTAAATATGATATGTGATAAGTTTCAAAAATATCCTTTAATTCCATATGTAGTTTTGAGTGCTCAACCACGTCAAGACCTTTTGATAAATCTAAAAAGAAGTCTAGTGAATGTTTTGAAAATCATTATCATCATATGTAATATTAAAAATCTGATGTGGACAACACATGACTTCCTTGTACGCCTATTAAATTACATTTACACATTTTTTTAAAATGAAAAGTACATAAAATTTTATTTCATTAAAACTTCTGATATTTTTTTTTGTTATTGAATTATTGTTCATCACAAATTTTTTTTACAATGAGACATTAATAATTATTAATAAATGAATATATTTGAATTTTAAAAAAAATTAAAAAGAAAATGAGTTGAAGACTGATTTGAACCAATGTGCCTTCCCCTAAGATACAAATATTTCATTAATTAAAATTTTATTTCTCTATAACTCTGGAACTAGTGAAAATAAGTACCACTTATGATTATCATTGAAAAACTCCCAGAAATCCAGAGAGTATAATAATCCACGTGATTATGGTGGTTGTCGTTATAAACTGATAGAATGATGATTGTATAAATTACTAATTCTAATTCTGTCTTAGTATTAAAAACCGCAATTACTTTCTATTCTGTAAATTTTTACTGCACTTTTGAGTTAGAAGCTATTATATTTTTAGTTAATTATTTGCAATCTTATTATAGTGGCAAACCTGTTGGGTAACTTTAGTGTTGCTCTCACTTATGATCTATTTATTACACTTGGACTAATTACTGCTGTTCCTGTGTCTGCAGGTAAGTAAAGGAGTTTTTGAATACTTTATATTATGTTTGTGTGTGAATGAATTTGTTATGTATTTCTGTTAGCATGAGGTTTGACATTTAAGTTCCATGACTAGGTGTGTGGTGCAAGTTTTATTCATCTTATCAGACATTAGAGGGGTATTCTTATTGTGTAACTATCATAGGTTTGCATAAGATTTGTTTTAAAAGGTAGTAGCTTAAGTTGTTCATCCACAGCAGCGGTTTCATAGCTCTTTTCATGCTGTGAATGAAATCATGTCTTGTTTAAAAATTAAACGCATGTCAATCTCAATTTCCTCAAAAACTTAAAAGATTTCCAATGGAATGTTTTAAAATCTTGAAAACATTTGTGAAAATGATTGCCGACTGTGTTTAAATATTTAATACCATTTAGTTGAGATCAAGAAGAAGATGCAGACAAGCATAGAAGTCCAATGCTCATGCACTGAACGTTTGATTACTTGATACTTGAGAAACAGATGAAAAATTTAGAAAATTAATGAAATCATATGAAATAAATAATGCCTTAGCATTAAAATGGTAGCAGACACGATAAAGATTGACAAGTAGACTGCAAGAATTTGTTAGTAGAATAATACGGTTGAATTTGTTCAAAAATGGGAAGTGGATACTCTATGAAGACAATGCACCTCCACACTTTACTTTTCTCTCAAACAGTTTTTGACTAGAAAATGTGTCATTAGATTTTCACCCTGCAACCTTTGGGAATCTATTTATAATCCAAAATGGATGCAGAAGCTAAAATGACCAACCTTGCAACTTTTGATTCCTTGTAAGCCTTGCAACTGAAGACTTCCAATTTCTTCTTTTTTTTTCAGTTTCTAATTAAGCACGTAGCTAAATATTCTACTACTTTTTGCTTCTGAACATCTTACCTCTTTTCTTTATAGCCTCTTTCTTTCCAAATGTCTTACAAATCCTTCCTGTTCCTTTACTTCTTTCTACATTTCTCTCTGTGATCCTTTGCTAAATATAATTTCTATATAGAATATCTCTAAGCTGCATCTTCATCAAATTCTGATCCTCTCCTATTCTTAGTTCTTCCTCATTTCTCATTTTGTTCATCCATCTCATGTTCTTTAATTTCTCTATGCTCGTATTTCAAAACTATCTAAGTACTTTTCTTCCTTTGTTCATACCAATTGCATCATGCCCATATGATGGTACGCTCCACCCAAAGCATTTGACAAACCACTTCCTCAATAATGACAGGGAATGAATAGTAACAAAATAAAGAAAAGGTACTTTACTGGAAAAACAATGTTAATAATTACATTAGTTCTTTGTTGTATACTTGAAGGACATTAAACGTTATCCTTCTAGTTTTAAAGTGTGTATTTGATAGCAGCAACCATAGTATAGCATCATGGCAACTATTTACTGATCAACCAACAGACTCCTATTATTTCCTCCTTCACTATATTTGGTTATAAATGTCCATCACCTTCTTAATTTAGATAAGTCATAAGCAGAATGATTTTCCAAAATTAATTGGAATTTATGTTATTTCACATTAGCCATATAAACTATTGTGAGCTACATTATTGTAATTATGTTAATATAATATTTTTATTTAGATAATTTGTTTTGTTTTTATTCTTCATTTCACAGACACCTGCAACATTCCTGAAATCAGTAAGGGTTAACTAGCAGTATTAAAAAAAATTGGTTCTGAGCAAGACAGTAAATTATCCTGACAATTCCCTAATCAGAAGTCCATCTGTGGATCGCTTGACCTCTTTCTGTACTTTATAACATTTTGTATCCTTCATCCTTTCTGTTCTTAGATAACATAGGAACAGTATTAGCTGTAATCCTTGTTCTTATATCTGTGTTTCCATGATGGCATTTTTTGGTTGTTGACAGATATTGCATTTTTGTTTGTCCCTAGTGAAGTAGTGCAGGATTGTCCAGCGACTCTCTGTTTCCTATCTAACATTTACTTAAAAATCTACATAAATAGCTAATGTGTTTATCAGTAAATTCAGGTTAGTTATTTCTCCTAAAATCTTAATCTATTTCTCATCATTAACGAGTGCAGGTTTTTTTTCTATGAAAATAATATTTGTCGTAAATGATCCTGATATTTCTAGGATAGTCCAACCACTTATTTATAATTCAGTTAAATTTTTAATTAGATTTCATTTTATTTATCATAGCAAATGCTATTAATAAGTAAGCTCTGTAAAGAGCAAGTGGTTAATGATCTAATAGGTGGATGGGGATGACTGTCCAATAGTGACAAGGAAGGAAGAGGTTAGGAGTTGATCTCTCAATAAAACTTGGAAAAGATCTAGAAACTCAAATGTCGGAGCTTTACTTCGAGTCTCTGTAAGTTTACTAATACCATTATGGAAATTTATACTACTTTATATGCTGTGAAGAAAATAAATCTATATGTAATTTTAATTAAAACCTATTTCATCTTAGAAAACGACTATTTTATTGTCATAATTTTTAATGCTCACTCAAAAAAAAGTGCCTGTTAACTCAAGTTATTAAACTCTTAAGATGTAATAGGTAACATAACATATCTCTTTTTTCCAGCATTAGATGTTGTTTTATATGGTGCTCATTTTGCTGGAATGAAATTGGCTGGAATTATATTAATATCTGTTGGATTCTTTTTAGTTATGTTTCCTAATAATTGGCCAGACTATATAACACGATTGCTCAGGTATGTATGTGTTGTAGGAGATGTTGATTTTTTTTTATAATATTAGTTCCTTTGTTAAGTTTGATTCTATGTTTTAAAAATTATATTTTTGTAGAATAAAATTAGTTTTGCCTATCTGGTTTACTTTTTAGTAAATTTATTGTACATATATGTTAATCATTTTTGTTGGGCCATGTTCCATGTTCATTTATTAATAATTTACGATCAAAGTTTTATAGTTATAATCAAGTTTTGTATTGACTTCTGTTAGGACTAGTTTTTATATTGTGTTGCTTTCTTTTAAGGGGGAAAACCTTCCTGTAACTGTACCTATAACAGTATATCTAAGCACTGAAGCCTAGATTGTAAATATCGCTGGGGTATTATTACTAAACTTAAATCACTATCCCGAAGAAAACTTAACATTGATACATGTTAAATAACCAACCTAATTTAAAAATAATTAAATTAAAAAAAGTAAATAGTTACAAACAAATTGTAAAATAAATAGTAGATAAATAAATAGTTATAGTGTACATAAAGAGATTACAGGAAGTAATTTTGAGTTTGAATTAGTGTTTTCTACATGCATTACAAATAAATTGTTATTGAATTAATTTAATCCAATAACTGGTATTTAAACGTATTTAATTATTGTTAATGAATAATTGTTATATTATTTAATTATCTAATATTTATAATTTATAATGTTGAGTTTGGGGCTTCTTTATAAGAATGAGTTGCTGTAAGTGAGATTCTATTTATTGTTAAGTTTTATGATTTATTAACTTGCTATTATAAAATATTTAATTATATTTATCATGTTTTATTTTAGTATTATGTTGATTTAATTTTATTTGTACAGAGTGTGAAGAAAATAAACATTACACACCTGATTTAAATTTTATTTAAGCTCTTTACCGTTATGAATGTTATGTAAAATGATAAAGTTTTTCTGGATTCAATAGTGCTATTTTTATGTTATTTATATTTGGTCTTTACCTTCAGATTCAGTTTTAGACTAATCAGAATTACAAGTCTGACGATTACAAAGACTGTTAGGGATAACTGGCATTATTTATCATCATGGCATCAGATATCAGTAAAATATTTTCCTGTTCTTGGGATGAAATGGTTGTAGTGATGAAAAGCTAGTTGCAGTTGACTTACAGGTCTAGTAATTTGTTCTACAAGTCACTCGTGAATACTTTGGGATAACTAGCAAACAAAGTGGCAATGCTGGTTTTTAGTATCCTATTATGTGCTTTCTCCACATCTGTTTTGCTGGATATTAATACAAAACAAAAATAATAGTTCCCAATTGTTATCAGTTCTAAATAATTCATCGTTTAAAACTTTTTCTATAGACGTTAACATGAAATTTTTTACAGCAAGTGATCATGAAAGTAAGGTAAAAATAAAAAAGATTATACCAGTAAAGAATTGTTTTATTATTTTCTAACATGACAGATCAATGCCAATCTTCCCTTCAATAAATTCTTAAGAGTTTTTTACAATTTTTAATTTGTTCTGTTTGTATTTTATTCTTAGAAAAACATATCAGTGAGAATTACCAAGGTAGGAGTTATATCACAAAGAATTCCTTTTGGTCAGCCAAATTAATAATTATTATAAAGAATTTTGTGTTGTATTTTTATAAATTTTCTATGAATATACATGGATAAATATAATACATACAATTAATCATTGTTCATGTTATAATAATAATCATTATTGTTATTGCAGAAACATAATCTTATTGAGCCATAGTGCTAGGTAAGTTTAATATGACTATAAGTAAGATTTTTTTGCATGAACGAAAGTTATTTATTCTAATTTAATGAATTATCACTGCTTGTGCAAGTATAACTTCAAAGCATGATTTTTTTATTGAATGAATGAATTAATGCGTTCACCGATTTATTTCAGTAACTTGTACATTAATAGTTAATTTAAAAGTTTCTTGTTTATACAAGAAGGATTAAATGAATTCTTTTTAGTAACACTAATATTATTATCTTTATATTAATTTCATTTTAAAATGGTTTCATTTGTTACGTTTCTCTAATAATATTAATTAATAATAATAATTTTTATGATATTCAGAGTTATTATAGATTTGTACCTTATGTTTTATCTACAAAAATTGAAATTTCTATAATAAATTGTCTAAAATGTAGGTACTCTAGCAAAAAAACATAAAAATAATTTTTGATTGTAATATATAAATACAGTTGTACCTTACTGTTCATGGTTTTGTTGATGGATTTAATTTTATGTGAATGCACATGGTTAAGGGTTTTGAAGACTTTACATGGCATTTTAACAGGAAAAATTGATGTTTTTGTTGTCTACATAAACAACATAGGAAAAAACCACATAAAATGATGGAGCCATAAAATTTTTGTATTCTTGAATATCTGTACTGGAATTGTTCATGTGCCTCTGCAAGAAATCTGTTGTGCGAGAGGGAGAGAGAAATGGGTGGTTCTAAAATGTTGTTCAATAAGATATTCTTACTACTAAAATGCAAACTGCCCACTACTATCTTAAGTGCAAAATTTGTTCTTCTAACAAAATTAATTATTTGTATTTTATTGCACTACTTACTGAATGTAATGACAATAATAAATTTTCTCTAATAATAATATTTTTTGAATGATTATAGATTAACATGTTAGATTTAAATTATCCTACTTTACATTTACTAAAAAGAGAACAAATATTTTTAATAGTACTTACTCTTATAAGAGTTGTATGACCAGTTCTTCACAAGTGTCTATTGTCAGTATCAGATTCAGAGTCTGTTGAAGAATCATCTACCACACCGGTGGATATAATAAACTTATCAATGACATCCGAAACAATTCTGACTTTAGCCCAGTATTCTTCCTCCAGTTTTGTTACTTTTAAACAGCAACTTTTCCAGTTACTTGGAATTACTGTTTTGATGCCTATGTTGTTTTTCTTTAAATTATCTGGATTTAAGTTACCACAATTATTTTCTCTCAGAAAGCGTTTTACATTAGCTTAAGCTAGTTCGATTGGATTAAGTTCACGTAAATATGGAGGTAGTCTTACAACTTCATAACCTGAACTAGATAGATAGACATCGATTTTGTAAACTTTTTCCTTTGGTTACTGTAGTAACTGAATAAGCTGTTCCTTTCTCACTGATAAATCACACTCTACTTCTTTTCCCAGCAACTAGTTTACTATTTCTAATTTAACTGAGTTTTTTGATGGTACTTTTTCTGCCAAGACGGAATGATACAATTCCATCATAGACATTACCCATTACAATGATCGATTAATCAGAAAAATTTGATAACAATTTTTCTCTCAACCATTTCTCAAAGTTATTATAATTCATATCCTATGATTATCTCCACTAGTTTTTCCAAATTTATATACCAATTTGGCACTAACAACAAATCCCACTTCCTGTATGTAATATATTAAACAATTAGCCGCGCTCCAGTTGTCTGCAACTCCAAAAAAATTGTCAGACTGTCAACATTTTTGAAATGTTAAATTGCTATTAGTTCGCATCATGTCCAAGTAAAATATCTTTTTCCCAATTTTTCTCAAGGCTTTCATATTTACCAAATACATGTAATGCAAGAAAATATTATCTGGCCTTTCCATTAATATCTTTCTTTTATTTTGGCATTTCCTCTCTTTAAGTCCCATTCCTTTTATTAGTCTCAACAGCAATTTTCGAGCCTAAGGAAAGTGTATTCTTTGTTTCATTACCAGCAGTAACTTTGGAATAGTCGGAACAATTTGTTTATCAACATAAAATCTTAGATTATCTGTAATATTATGTTTTTATCAAAATCATCAATCCTTATTATATTTTTATCTCCACTTTTCGCTTTAAGTTTTTCCCTGATGTAGATAATCTGTATTGTGAAGTCTCCAAATTTTTTCTAGCTGTTTCTTATTCTCCACTTCTTGTTCAATTTTCACAATAAACATCTCTGATTTTCCAGTGTAGTAAGCAGCGTGTTTAGTCGCTCGTGACACAGGATATGCATAAGCGTTTGATTTTGCCTTAAAGTCATACTTTTCAATAACGTGTCTTAATTAATTACCATCCTTCACTGTAAATTATTTACTTTGTTTTAAGCCATTTTTGACTTGATCTAACAGTACTAAAATGTGCTTAACTACATATAACAAAACGTAATTTAATCTGCAAAAATAACATGTATTATTTCATGATTAATTCACAGACACAACCAAAAATGAAGAAACTAAAAATGAAAAACAGTAGGATTATTAATAATTTGTGACAAAGAAATAAAAACAGTTTTGATTGCAGAAAGGAAAACTTCAAGAAGCCGGTTTATGAACAATCGTACTTCCTATATTACACAGATGACTAGTGCAGAATTTTTCGGCTAGGGTAGTACTAGTAAGCTTTACTATGACAGGATAAGCACTAGCTATAGCTAACAATATGACACAACCACGTTTTTTCTTCTCTCACATCACCCCCTGCCGAGGCATACTTACCAGGCCCCATCCGTAACTTATATCATAATTTACAAATAGTCTAGAACTGATTCTATGTTTCAGTTAAATTTTCAGCATTAACAACAATTAAAGTTATGTAATAATAAATTTTTAACATAGTCACCATAATATTCAGTTGCGATGAAATAATATTCACTACACAACTACATCTTTTTTAAAAATTTCATAAGAGTTGTTTTAACTATGAGTGTATATGACTTATAAGGTTTCTGTAACTGTATAAAAAATCTCATAATAACATATTGGCTTCATTTACATCATCATGCAAGTACAGCACAGACCAATCAACCACTGAAAGAAAATTGTATAACTACAAAAAATCTATCCAATAAAAATGAATTAATTTAGTAGCCCATCTGTCTCTTTTTAGTTTCTCATAAAACCAAATGAAGATCACTTCAATAGATGAAAAATAGTTTCCAGTTGTTGCTAGGCCAATTTTAATTAATCTTCATTTGATTTAAAGTTAGTAACGTTGAACGTTCTTTGATTTGTGTTGAAATTTATGTACACAATTTATTGAATAAAAGTCACTCCCATACTCTAAAATGTCCTGGTTCACAAACTCAGTACTCAATCTGTCTTTCCTATACACACACACACACACACACACATATATATATATATATATGTGTGTACTGTGACTGGATGAAAATCATGAGAAGTATTTATGTAAACTGCAAACAACCATTCAAATAATGTGGCACATTTGCTACCTGATTTTGCAAACATAATGTATATATATCATTTGTGTAACAAACTAAACTAAAGCATATAAATGTAAGTATTTGAAAATTGTGTATATATTGGTAATATAAATCAATATGTATTAAGACATAAATAAAAACATGAGTTAGAAAGAGAGGTGAAATATTGGCTCCCACAATCAAATAAAATTGATGTTCTTGCCAGTAAAATATATTATTTTATTAAAATATTTATATTTACTCATTAAAATACATATTTATATTTTAATGTGCTGTATATTTATTAAAAATTAGTATTGATAGAATTTTTTGAAAAGAGAAAATTTATTTATTCTTTTGTAAAAGCAGTGCCATGAAATGTGTTCCAAGTTCTTTTATATTAATGGATTACCAGTAGCAGCAAATTAAAACTAACTAGTATTGTGTAGTTAAAATATAATGCTGATGTTTCATTCAAATTGTTTCGCAGAAAGATTAATTTTGTGCTTTATGCTGTTACTGGGATGATGGAATCAACTATGGTGGTTTAATTGCTACCCTAAAAGTCTTTCCATACAACTGTTAATTAAGTACAGCCTTGTTTTGCAACAATTGAAAATATGAAATACCTACCTGTTGTTAGATTAACAATGTTCCAGTGGGATATAATGTTTAAATTACCAGTACCTAGTAATATAAGAATTCAACTAGTAATACTGTACTTAATTGAAAACAACTCTTTTTGGTTTATATAAAAAAAAAAGATAATATCTTACTTAGATTTTATGAATGATGAACACTGCACGTTTTATTTGTAAACATTTTATAAATTTTAGTTTTATTGTTTTGTAATTTTACGGCTTACTTGCATGTGAAATATAGAGCATGTATTTGTTAATTTTTCTGTTAATTTATTAATTTTTTTTAATCATTTTTCTTATTCACACATTTAACTCGCATTAAATTTATTCACACTGAAAACATACATTTATTTAAATAATATTTTATCTAAATTATGATTGTTCAAAAATTGAACAATACTATTATTTAAACATACTTATATTCACTTTTCTTTACGTAATATTATGATGTTTAATATCTGAAAATAATATCTAAACAAATGTTTTTTTTAGATAAGAAAAAGATTTCTTATTTCCCTTTTGGTATACATACTGCTTTTTAGTACAGAAGATTCCAGATGCATCTTTTGTGGTTCAAAGTACATTATACATTTTGGGAGGGATATTTTTTAATTTGTTTGAATGACTAGAACTAAATTTGGGGAAAAATATTTAAGTGTGTACTTTGTTCTAAATATTTGCTTTTCAGAGTTTAGAGAAATAATTTTTTTTTCTTATAATATTTCTTTGTAATTTAATTTTATCACCAACTTGCTACTTGTCACTCAGTGAAGCTGAAGAAGTGCTATAATGTTAAGATAATAAAAGAAAATACTACCATGATGATTCATTAACTCATTTATTACCTTTTCACCTGACAGTGATATTTATATATAATCATTTATTCACTTCTTGACGTTTTTGTTCATAAATTATTATGACAAGAATGTAGAAGAAATCATTTTTTCTATTATTATAATCTGAAATGCATTTATCCTCTAACATAACAAGTTAATATTAATGAGGAAGAGGCTTCATGATAACTGAAAAGTAAAAAAAAAATGTTTTGTTTGTTTTTCTATTTGCATATTTTTATTAGATATTTGACTGGATTGTATTCATGTCACTTGTTAGTTTATTTTTATGATGAAACTTTATTTATTAAAATTCTTCAGATTTTTTAATCAGATGGAGATGGATTAAAAAATGGTTTTAGATTTTAGATATCATTGCAGCAATTGATAGTTGTTCAGATGCTTTTGTGTTGTTTGAAAATGTCACAACTATAACTACTTCACCTATATTGATATCATCTGCCTTATATATGTCGGTAAAGAAGATGGAATATTTTCAAAAGAGTTGAGGATTTGTAAGTAATGTTACTAAATTGAGTATTTTTTTTCCATTTTAAAATACATAAAAAAGAATATCTTTCATGAACTGTGAATTCATTCCATGATTTTTTGATTTTATGTCTTGAGAAACAGATTAATTAAAAGAGTGTGAGTCAGATTTTAAGGGTATTTTGTGCACGCATGTGTGTGAGAAAGAGAGAGAGAGAGTGAGTATATATGTACATGCATGCTTGTATATATGCAAGTCAAAAGGAGAAGAGAAATGTTTGTTTATATAAGAAACAGTCATTAGGTTTTCCCCTCCTTTTCCAAATATAAGGTTTGGTCTTTATCAAGTTTTTGTAGTTAAATATTCCCAATCCAAGAAATCAATTATATACATCATGCCTTGTATATATTTTGGTCTACATAACATGTTCAGTAATATATTATTATTTTAACTTATTTAGGAATAGATAGATATGCTACTCCTGAATAAAAAAAACAACTGGCCCAATATTCACCTGGATGGTCAAGGGAAACTGCAGTAAAACCTTTTTCAGAGCATTGTATATGTTGAGATAATACAAATTAATTATAAAATTAAAACTAGATCTGATTAAAGTCCATGTTAATTATTTAAAATTTAAGCAAATAAAAAAAAAAGAAATAGTATTAAAGTAAATATATGAAGATTATTAGTATAAAAATAACTACAAAATAAATCACAATTCAGAAGACAATGAAAATTATTTGATCACGTATTTGTATACATGCATGCATAAAATTCAGGGCTTATTTAAAAATTATTTAATTATTCATTAATAAAATACTATTGTTTTTGTAAAAGAAAATCTTTTAATTGTATTTGAAAAAAAAATGGTCGGAACGCTTCCACAAGGTTCAGTAGTTTATTAAAAGTCACAATAGAACTAAAATAAGGACTTTTCTTGTAAGCCAAAGTATTGTATTGAGTGTATAAAAACAATTCTTTTTTATGTTTGATAAAAATGGATATTGTATTTTTTTAAAGAATAGTTGACTATTGTTTTTAGCAAAGATTGAACATTCATAGAAATTAACACAAGTGTAAGTTAATATTCTTAATTTTCTAAATATGGTCTAGATTTTTCATATTTATGGGATCTGTGATCCCAATCTGTGATCTGACAGCGCATTTGTGTCTTGAAACTCATCCTGACTTTTTAAGGGAGCACCAAGAGATGATATAATACTTCAGAGAGGAATGAATATAGACCACTATAAATTAAAAGGTTATTAAAAACTGTCATTATGAAAGATTATTTAACTATGGCACTTAAAAAGATCATAAATGTACAGTTTTTACAAAATTTAAGTTTATAAATCAAAACAGTAAATTTGGGGTTGCATCACTCGCTCTTCCTGCCTAGCCAGAGAGCTCTGGGGATTGATTCATTAGTCATGCTAATGTCTTAGCATGTTCTTCATTAGTGATGCTTAGCCTTAGTCAGAGGATTCATTAAACTCATGCTTGTGAGAATAACAATAATAAATAAAAACAGTTTGGTTCGCACAGACCTTAACTTTGAGTGATCTAAGAATGTGGGTCTCAAAACAGTTGCCACCAACTTAAAAATATTAGTTATAATTGGTTACCCATACTTCTATGGGTAAAAATATTTTTTTCTCGGTTCTTATCATACTCATCAAACACTCCTAGGAAGTGACTGTATTTCATTTCTCTTCTTTTTTTTTAATTACCTTTATTTTATGTTTTGTAGTCATTGTAACGGAAGACAGATGCAGCCAGTTGTACCGTACATACAGTAACAGTGGCTTGGTTGAGCTGTCGTGCTGTACACTGTCGCACCACTTAAAAAAATCAAAATGGAAAAAAATCCTGAAAATGGTTTTTAGGTATTTAACTGAAGAGTATTTGCAGCCCCATTTTAGTGAATATCTCGTGTAGCATAGTCAGTAATGGGTAAAATTTGCAAGCATTGTTTAAATATTTTTTACCTTTCTTCATCCCTTAAATTTTGAGAAATCTAGAAATTGGTCTTTAGATATTTACATGAAAATTACACACTCCAAAAATCAAGTTGATATCCTCATTTTGTTATCAAAAAAAAAAAAAAAAAAAAAAAAATAGCCAGGTTTAAAAAAAAATCAAAATCCATTTAACCTATTAAACTTGGAATTTCAAAAATCTAGAAATTGGTCGTTAGATATTCAAATGAAGATTACACATAACAAAAGTCAGGTTGATACTTTCATTTATTACCGAGTAATTAAAGAAGTACTAAATTTCATTTTTGCTCCATTTTAACTTTCATTGGCTTTCTAACTCAATATAATTTTAGTGTTCAGAAATCTGTTTCTAATAAGTTGGGATTATAAACTTTAAGAAAATATATGATGTAGTTGTTTTATTAATTTAAAATACGTATTCATGGAAAAATCAAAGAGGGGAATTGAAAAAGGCATTTATTGGTAAAGATTTTCAGATTTCAATGGAAAAGAATTGAATGTTTATTCAATTTAATTTATACAACTTGGATAAAAATAAATATAGCAATACATTTATTCTGTGTTTGAACCAGGTGCATAGAAACACCAACTGTATAAGAAATTATGTCTGCCTATGAAATATCTGTTTTCACTTAATTTCAGAAATTATTTGGCTAAGTGATTTTTATCTAAAAACTAAAAGTTGCATTGCTACTCCACTGATTTCCATGGTAGAGGGGTAGCATCTTTAGCATCTTGGCCTTTCATCCAGAGATCCTGGTTTTGAATCCCAGTCAGCCACGGTGTTTTTCATATGCTACAAAATTCCATTTCCATATTCCACATACAAGCTTCAAAACTTCTGTGTAATTCACACAAAAAATTAAAAAAAATAAAATGAATATGTAATTTCTAACTAGCTGTTTCATTTTCTTTCCTATCGATATGATAAAATGATTTTGCATCTGTAAATATCTGAATGAAGAGAACATCCAAAAATAAAAATATTTGGATAATTCTGTGGGGAAAACAACAAAACACTGAACCTTAAAATTGCAAATTGTGTACTTTAGTGGTTGAAATTTTACAAATTTTTTGTAATGATTAAAAAATATAGGTTATTTTTTAATCATTACAAAAAATTTCTGTTTAATACTAATTAAATTATTGTTTTTATGTAATTAAAGGATTTTTGGAGATAAGGAAGGGTTTTCTTTCTAATGTGTGCCAGTGGGATAACGTGTTAAAATTTTATTAATTTATGTAATATTGCATTATAGAGATTAGATTTTATAAATCAACTTATCTAGTTTTCTTTTATTTGCTTTTGTAAAATTATACATTAATGTGTTGTGAACAACATTACACGCTTTGCGTTAATTCACATAGCTTTTGCTAATTTAAAATCACTTTAAAATTTTTTTTTATTTTTAAATGTAAATAAATTATTTGCTTAGATCAGAGTTTATTTATTTATTCACAAATAATGTATTTTTAACACTCAGTATGATATATTTTAAATATTTGGGTAGTATTATATAACTGTTACAACTATTGTTATTATTGACAAAGAGTATTTACACTGCTATGCTATTATATTAAATCTCTTCATAAAATAATTTGAAATCATGTGTTATTCTAACTTGAAAATTTTATTTACTGTCTTCTAAAGTCTTTCTAGTATTTTATATTTTAGGGCTATACATAAAGAAACAAGAAAGATTAAAAAAATTGTTTGATAACAGTACTTCAATGTTTTTTTCACTATTAAAATGATTCTTGGAATTCTGTTTGTGTAGATTTCTTAGTAAACTTTCCTTAAACTTTTATATTACTTGAAAATGGTGGCCTTTCAAGGCCAATTTTCTTTTTTTTAAACAAAAAATTTATATTATACAAGTTGGAAGAATAGGGTGATGAGAGACAATATTTTACTGTTTTATCAAAAAATTGTTAAGGGGGTAGGTTTTCACTGTCATTGTAAGATATCCATGAATTTCTTGCTTACATCTCAGCTGCTTTATTCTCATTATTTTTCTAAAGCTGTCGCATACCAACAAATAAAATTCTTTGTTGATTATTTGACCTTTTGAAAAAATATTGTTGAAAAGCACCATTTTAGGCAGGAGAAACATTTTTCACATCTAAAAAGATGTATAGAAAAGCATAAGCACTTGTACATGGATTACATTCAGCTTAAGGTTTGCTTCTCAGAAGTTATAATAACAAAAAATGGATCTTGAAACATTTTATTCAGCATATAACAATATTGACTACAAAAATATGTGTTAAAAATAAAATGTTTCTGATTGCAAAATATATAATCTATTTAATTTGTTTTAATTTAGTTTTTTAATTTGTTCTTAATTTGATGAAGAACACTTGGAGGAATACACTTGGAGTGCTCAATTTGTGCTCTACATGAAAAAATGAATAGAAGTCTGTATTTTTATATTAAAAGGTTGTAAAAGAAATAGTTCAACAGATTGCTTGATATCTTACGTTGCAAAATGAGCACAGTACAAATGCAATGCAGCAGTTTTGCTTCCTTATAATAGAGTTAATTTTGTAATTGTTTTATTATTTTAAAAACATACAATCTTTCATTAAAGAATAAAAATATTAAAAAAATAAATTAAATAAGTTTTTCTGTAGGTTATTCCATTTAATTATTTTTTTTAATCTCAAGGATTATACTACATAACGGCTAATAAAATAGCTCTAGTTTCAATTAACCAATACCATCATCATCTTACCCAGAATGGGAACAGCTTGGTCACTGATCAGGGAATCTTTATTGTCCAACCCAAATGTATATACTATAGTAATTTCCCTTTCCTCAAAATTCTAAAGGGCCATTGAAAATAGGCTCAAACTTCCGTGAAGCAAAACTGTTATTCATCACTTACCATTTTATAGCTAATGAAAGTATTCAAATTAATTATATTTTGTTCAGTCACTTACCTATCAAAGGCTGAATATTTTGTGCATGTAGAACAAAAAAAACAAACTATTTTAACATATTAGATTAAGTAATGTAGTTTACATAAATATCAAAGGATTTTTGCCTTAAGTTAAGCTTGATTAGATACAAATTAATTTATTATAATTACAAAATATGTTGTTATATAATCTATTTTTGTGAATATCCTTGGATCTCTTTCTAAGTTTCATTTAAAGTTGCAGCTTCATTATTAGTATACATTATAGAGTTCTACAGCACTCTACTCTGTTCTGAATGAGAACTCCATCCAAACCAGAGCGATAAACTATCCAAAGAGATGGTAGTGGTATGAAATCCAAGTAAACAAAAATCTTATATATGCAAAATTATAGTAGAAACAATCACTTTCCTTCAAACTATCTGGCTGATCATAAACTGGTGTGATGCTGTCAGTTCGTTGCTTGTAGCCTCCTCTAATTAAAACACTTGCATGAGCAGATAATTTTTGGTTCTGAAACTATTGTAATTATTTTTTATATAATTGTGTCTTGAGTATAAATTATTCCAATTTATTTCACATTTTTTAATCAAGTTATATTAATATATTCATAAAAAGTTAATACATCATTTATACTAGAATATATTTTTCATTAAACAATTTCAATAAAAGAAAATTTTTTTTCAATCATACATTTTTTTTTACCTTTTACATATGTTCAGGTCACTTGAAAAAAATGGCAAGGAGAAATTAGGATAATTCATTTCCAATATGTAGAGGAAGTTCCTGTGGTGGTTATTTTAAAAGAATTTCCACATAACTTGTGTAAAATCTTACTTTAAGAAAATATTAAATTGTCTGGAAAACAATTTTTTTTTTCAGATATTTTTGCCCTCATCATGCCATAATATTGATTTTATAGTATAATATACATGTAGCACCATCTGATTATAATATTCAAAGTATCTTAATGAAAAAATTCAAGACAATTAGGAAGGAAACTTAGGTTAAATATTACACAGAAAATTATAACAAAAATACATTTTCTTGCATTTCAGATAGTCTTAACTCTTGGTTAGTAACTAGCATTTACGTCATTTCTCTCCTATCTTTTCTCAGTTTTATCAAGATGTAGGTTGTTTCTCTCCTTTGTGTTTTATATGAATGTCTTTTTTTCACATGGGCAGTATTTTTTATGTTTGAATGTTTTTTTAACAAAAATGAAAACTAATAATGTAATATAAAATGATTTTTTTTAACATAAAACTGACTTCAAAATGATTCTAAAGAAAAAAAAAATATATATATATATATATATGAGGGCGGTCTAGAAAGTAACTTATGTTTGTGCCTAACATGGAGATGGGTGGGGATAGAGCCGCCATCTTGGGGTCAAAATGTTTTTACACTCAGTACGCATCAAGCTGTCATAGCGTATGAACTGTGATTTTTTTACTTTGTTCATTGTGAATTATTGAAATGTGTTCTTCAATAGAAAATCTCACAAGTTGTGAGGTGCGTTCAGTGATTAGGTTTTTACTGGAAACAAACCTCAAACCAATTGAAATTCATCGGTAACTTTGTAAGGTGTATGGAGATGGAATAACGAGTGAAGGTGGAGTGAGGCAGTGGTGCATTCACCACTGCCTCACTCCACCATGAAAAATGGCTGCATCAATATTCATGATGAGGACCTCAGTGGTTGGCCTAGTGACTGATGAACTGACAATGAAAATCAATGATAACATTTTTAAAAATCATTGCATTACGATTATGGAACTCCTGCTTCATTTCTCCCAAATTTCATGAAGTTTACTGCATGAAATTTTCCATATTTATTTCATATCGGGGAAGCTTGGTTATCAAGTTTTGTGCAAGATGGGTGCCAAAAATCTAAGGCAGCAGATTTCTACAGAGAAGGAATTGAAAAGCTTGTGCATCGTTATGATAAGTGCCTCAATTTAAATGGCGAATAAGTAGAAAAATTGTTTTAAAATTTTCCCTTTCAAATGTATATAATAAAATTTCTTTTTTTTTATTTGGTTGTTTTTTCATTTCAAAATGTAAGTTACTTTCTGCACAGCCCTCGTGAAGAAAAAAAAAATATATTTTTTTAAAAATTCTTTGTCTTGACTTTTTGAAGTTGGCACCTGATAAGAGATTTAACTGTTAATACAAAGGATTAGTTAAGAGTTAATTTTAATTGGTTCAAATGCTGAAATTACAACACCAGCTAGCTACAAATTATGAGTGTAATTATTGCCATTGAAAATACTTTTAGTAGATTCGTAAAAAAATGTATAATATAATTAACAAAACATAATGTTTTGTCAATAAATATTTAAAAATACTAAATCATTTATTATATAAAGCTGTTTTTTAATTAGTGTTTGTTGCTATTATAATTTATTTCTCTATGTATTTTATTTTCTTAAGGTCTGCTAATGATAAATTGTAATTAAAATTTGTAAAAGATCTTTGAGAGTTTCTTGTTTCCATATTTATTTATATAACTGTTTTGTATAGCCCTTTCTCTTTATTACTCCACTCCACCGAACTCCACACAAAAAGTTAACTGAAAACACAGTTTACTATTACTTGATTAATACCCAAATGGTAATTAAAAGATAATTGACATAGTCAAAGGTAGATTTGTAGGTAATTAATGTAAGTATGTACTTATAAAATTATTTAGGACATTTTAATAAATTTAAATTGATATAACTTAATATGAAATTAAGAAGTAGAGAAAAATATTTAATTTTGAGAACTTAATTTTAATAAATCCACATTTAAATTAGGTAGCACAAACATTAAATATATTTAAAATATAACAATAATTTTAAGTTGTAGACACAATTAACTGATTCAATTGTGCTGTACTGTACGAGGTAATCACTAAAAAAAAAAATCATGTTCATAACAAGATTTTTCTATCACATTAGAGTTTGTGAGAGTATAGGTCAGAGATTTCAACCCTGCAGGGACTTCTGTATTAAGATATTTTGTAAAGCTTTCAGTTTACCTTAAGAAATTACTAAGATAATACACATTGTATAGTTGTTGCATTGAGCATTGACAGCATACTTGAGTTATAATGTCCTGCAGCATGTGTATTTTATTTTTAAATATATAATCATATTATTAGCAATCATAAAACTTAAATGAAATAATTTATACTTTTATTTAAAACTATAATAAAAGTAAATAAAACCTAGTACTGAAACTCAACTACTCAGTATTATTAAAAATTTATAAAATTAAGATCAAAATCTTTCCTGATTTTCTGTAAATTACTCTGGAAAGATGATTCATTTTGATCTGACTACAGTAATTATTTGTAACTATCATGAAGTAATTACAAATAATTATTCTTACTTGTCAGACTCATTTTCTTTATCCCAGTTGTAAAAATATTTTCACCTGAATAGTCATAACTTAAATCTTCCTACATTTGATTTAATGCTGTTTCTTATATATGTAGTTCAGATACAGCCAGTCATTTCAAATTATAAGCAATAATCTTATTACTGATGATATTTATTGGTAAAATTTCTCAATATGTACCTTAATTTTCATTTAAACTAGTCCAATCACATTCATATCTTTGAAATAAAATGAGCTCAAATTTGTATATTCTTATATTGTTATCTATTTATTTATCTCTAATTCACTTACTGAATATTATCATTCTCCAATCTTTCCCATTTTTTCCTTAAAGTAGAATTCCAGAGATCAACTCAAAGTTCCAAACTGAATGAATTTCCATCATTTAAACAAAGTACTTAGAATTATTTTCCATATGAAAGATGAACTGTCATGTAAATTTATTTTTTTTAATTGTAAATTATTTATCTTGAATGCATGACACATTTTTAAACAAACATACCACTTTAGAAACAAGGCCAGTAATATTAAAATGATTCTGAAGTTCATCATTATCAAACATGAAAGAAGAGCTTTATCATACTGATTTAATTAAACTGTATATTCCAGAAATGAACCTTATAGGAGGTTCTTATTTAAATAAGACTGCCCCAATTTATAATATCAGTAGGAAGTAAATTAAAAAAAAAAAAAAAAACATTGAAGGCATGTTTAATTGATAGTAAATGCATCCAAAAATGAGTTTTTTTAACTATACTCATATGATTATTGCTAGTTATTGCAGTTTAGGTATTGAATAACATTTCTTTATTTATTGTAATTTTAATCACTATTTATTTAATTTCAATCAAATATTGTTCAGTGCAGTTACTTTTTTTGGTTACATATTTCTATTAATTTTGGATTCATAAAATTTAATAACTGTTGTAGTAATTACTATTTTACAAACATGTAATTCATTGATCTACATGGTATGTATGAAAAATAATTCATTGAAAATCAATTTATGAATTTTTTATTGAACAAATTCAGTCATTTTCTTGTTTCACTTTCATGAAGCTTGACCTGGACCTTGATGTAATATTGCTGATTAACGGTTTGATCTTGAGGTGGCTGATTAGTCATGATGATGTTTTTGGCATCAAAGAAACCTATGAGCATGGATTTGAATTTTGGGTTATTTATTCATACCTTTTTTTACCTAAGGTCCTATTCATTGATTGCTGTTATGTTTCTGGTTAAGCGTAGTTGCAGAACTATTTGTTTCAGGATGTCAGGTGAATGTTCTTTTGCATTTTCTTCTATTCTGCTGTGAGAATTTGTTGCACCACCTTTGTGCAAACTTTTATTGCTTTCAAATTGTCAGATAACATATTCCTTCATTATCTTCTTGCCTATCTTTACTATGCCTGCTATCAGTCTAGTAGTCTAGCATTGCTGCTTTGAATAGTTTTATTGATTTTTTTGGATGTCTTCATTTGTTTTTGACAACCTCTTCTCAGTTCTTGCAAAATTTTTTGTGCCCTCACAAACAACTACTTTAAAAGACAGTGATTTCATAAA
Organism: Lycorma delicatula; assembly: GCF_047948215.1. Taxonomy (NCBI): domain Eukaryota; kingdom Metazoa; phylum Arthropoda; class Insecta; order Hemiptera; family Fulgoridae; genus Lycorma; species Lycorma delicatula. The sequence continues at coordinate 151,783,660 of NC_134455.1, read as the reverse complement.
CCTTTTTCAACATTTCATTCTATTGGCAATTGTTTAAGTTAAGTTAGAAAATTGAGATTGATATCTTGTTCAATTTTTGAAAGAGGTATGATTTTGACTAGTGAGAAAAGTGAGTGGATTTGCAAAAATTATTGCTATAAATGAGTTATTTTTGAATTGAAGAGTCTTATGAAAATGTGTATGAGCGATACGTTAAGTATATCCCTACCAACTTCCGATAAGGCTACAACTGTTGCTGCATGTCAAGGTCTAGAGCTCAATTCCCACACCTTTTTGTATTGTGTAAACAGCCAGATGGATGGTTGAACAAATAAATATTCTGATTTTACAGTGTAAAATTATGTATGTTAAATACATAAAATATTTTTTTTAAATATTTTATTTTGCCAATCTCCGTGACGGAGAGATAGTGTCTTAGCCTTTAATCTGGAGGTCCTGGGTTCGAATCCTGGTCAGACATGGCATTTTCATGTTACAAATTTCCATTCTCATAGAGGAAAATGATCAAAGCAGTTGATGCCATTATCAAAAAAAAAAGAAAAAAAAATTATTTATTTAGTAACAAAAAATTGTATTAATATTCTTCATTACATTGGTGAGTTTTTCATTACATTATATTCTATATTACAACTGGCTTGTTAATTGCTTTTGATAATTAAATTAAAAATATTATTTTAAATAGTGTTGTTATGCTATGTGTATTTATATAAAATTATACATACAAGCTCATATTTACAGATTATTAAATAGTATGATATAGAATAAATAAAAGTTTTGGTAAATTTATTATAGTTATTTTAGACTTAAATGTTTCGTTACTTGAATTCTTAACATTTCAAATTGATTCTTTACTTGATATCAGCATTCTAAATATTTAGTATTTTTTCCAGCTGCTTGATACGTTATTCTGTATTTGCTTATGTTGAGATCAAACATTTTTAACTTATGAATAACAACAAAAATGTTTTGAACTAATTTATTTTATTAATCATAATGAATTTCATAGAAAAAAAATAGAAATAATATGTTGCTCAATATTTTATTGAAAACTTAAATTTCTCTGCAGTACTGAAATTAAACTTTTGAAGTACTTTTAAAATCTGTGTTAGCTGGATGAATGTGAGTGATAACAAAGTAGTATGGAGAAAAATTTTAATGACAGGAACATATCTTTAATGTGAACTGACCCTAAAAACCTAATAATACACATTCAGACACCTAGCATGGAACAGATTATGTCCCAGATGTAAAGTTTGAGGACTCAAGAAAGAATAATAGTCTTTGGAACTATCAATATCCTTTTAAATACAAAATACAATTAACTCATAATGGAAGTATGTTTTCTTTTAGGCAGCTGCAAAACTCATTGCCAGTAAACTCATTGGGACCTTTTGGTCATTAAAAAAAATTAAATTGTGAGAAAAGGTTTTTACATACAGTTTTAGGTTACTACAAATCTACTTCACTTTTCTACATAATCGCCATTCAGTTCTAAGCACTTTTCATAACACTGCACCAGTTTCTTTAACCCCTCTGCATAGAAGTTTGCCTCCTGGGAATTGAACCAATTGACAGTGGTAGTCTTGAGTTCCTCGTTGTTTTCAAACCATTGTCCAGTAAGCCACTTTTTCAAATGCAAGAAGAGGAAGTAATTTCTAGGTGTAAGATTGGGACTATATGGAGGGTGGTCAATAAGTTCCAAAAGAAAATCTTGTATCTTCTTTTTGGTTAAGGGAGTAGTGTGAGGATGCGCACTGTCGTGAAGTAGGATTACGCCGGACGACAGTTTCTCATATCATCGATTTTGGATTGCACATTTCAGTTTGGTGAGTATTGTGCAGTACACATCAGCCGTAATTGTTGATCCACATTCCATAAAATCAATCATAATGATGCGCTTTTCATCCCAAAAAATGGTAGCCAACATTTTTTGACTCAAGTATGGAGATTACTTAAACTTTTTTGTTTTGGGTAACTTGAATGGCGCTACTGCATTGACTATTGCTTTGATTCTGTGTTGTTGTACGGTATCCACATCTCGTCGCTCGTAACAATGTGGGAAAACAAATCATCTCCATCTTATCGACAGTGGTACAAAAACACTTGTTCACTGCATTCTTTGCTCTTTGTGTTGGTCGGTGAGCATTTTCGGTCCACCTTGTACACAATTTGTGTTATCTGAGCTTTTCTGTGACAATTGTGTAGATAGAGGTGCGTCCAACATGCGAAAATTCATCAGCCAGAGCATTAATCATCAATCGCCGATCACATCACAGTTTTCAGTTCACTTGTTCAATGATTTTGTCGGTCTGAATATTGGCCCTGCCACTCTGCACTTCGTCATGCACATTTGTGCAGCCATTTTTAGTCTCGACACCATTGTCTAACCTTTCCTTCACTCATTACTATAGGTCCATACACTAGGCACAACTCCTGATGAATTTCAGCAGCTGAAGTTCCTTTTGTACAAATCACACCTTTTTCGAATAACAGTGCGCACTTCACAACTGGCAGGAGAAACGATTGTCGCAAACATTAGGATTAGCAATCATCGGCAGGCAAACGAATTCTGAATCAAAACAACAATTGCAGTGGCTTCGTAAATAGCCGATAGACTTTCAATAACTATTGTAATTTACTCATTTTCCCATAAGATCCCGTCACTTTTTGAACACTCTGTACAACCCACATATAAATTTTACAAGGGTAGAGGCTGTAGTAGTTATAATGTTTTTTTTGATAAATATTAAACGGTTAAAAAAAAGAATGAATCGGTAATTTATATTATTTTAATTTAATAAAGCCTATTTGGAATTTTGTGGGTCACGGACTGAAAAATTTATCATATGTAAAAATCTGCAATTAACTCTTGCCACTTAGGTTACAAGCAGATGAGTCCTATGTTTGTGTCATCAGTGTACCTGTAATTTTTTACAATCTCCAGATCACCCATTCAGAAATATAATTAGAACCCAGATAACAACATTCATTATATTACATTAATTAGGATGATGGCTGGGGGACAGTATCAAGGAGCATGTAATGTTAAAATAACTGACTTGGCCAGGCCTCAAACTGTCTATGGGAAAACAGGCACCAAACATCTGTACCACCTTTTCACATGCATGTCATGGAGAGAATTTATTATGTAGATGTCTTGTTATTAAGAGCTTTGTTATTTTGAAGTTAATTGTATATTTACTTTGTTAAATTAAAATATTTATATATAACAATCATTGCAGAAAAACACATATACTTTTTTTGTCTTAAAAATATGTTTTTTTATTCATTGAATTCAATTTATCTTTCAGTACACGTAAGTTTGTTGTTGCTATAAATTTGGCTACTGAAATAAGACATGATTGTGATTGTTGATGTTGTTATGTTTATTATTGTCATCATAATCATCTATACATTTGTAAACACGAACCTAACTTAATATAAAGTCATCCAGAAAGTGAAGGACATTTGGTTATAACAAATTTAATGTAAGTAAAAATTAGAATATATTTATTTGGTACTTATGACAAATTTTTTTTTATTTTGCTATGTATTCACAATTTATATTTAAACACTTACTGTCTTGGACAATAAAGGCTATAATTTGTCTTTTTATACTCTGGAAAGCCTATGAATTTAATTTTATTCTAACTGATAATTATTTCTTAGATCCTTCCAATCCCAGAAGATACTTAACATCTTTTTCAGTGTTCTCAGAGTCTGGTAATTTCTTGAGGTTTGAATAAGTTGCTAGAAATCAGTGTTAATATTGAGTGGTTTAAGAAATTTAATGGTACTCCTGTTTGCTTTTTATTGTCTTTTTCAAACAGTCGTCAAAGCATTAATTATTTTGTTCTCAAAATATTTACCAACAGTTTTGCACAGGAGGTATCTCAAAATCTGAGGATATGAGCTGTATCCCATCAGTAATGAATGAATTGTCCATTCTTATGAATTCCATTGTCAATTTTTGCTTTAGAGAAGGTTGTCCAGAACAATTTTTGTGGTGAATATTCAATCCTGCTTAGTGATAAAGATATACATTTTCTCCCACTTGGTTTATTCAAAACCTTTTCACCTCCATTATTTTCTTATAAATTTCTATTTTAGTTTTTTCATTTAAAATTGAATCACATATTTACGCTACACATTTGGTAAGATTGCATCATTTTTTTTAAAACACTTTTAATCTTCAGAAAAACAGTAGTAATGTATTTATTGCCACAGGACGTGGCTTAGATTGATTTATTGCAACAAGGAATGAACTGATTTAGTATCATTAGTAGGAGGATTCATTTGTTATGGACAAATGTTCTTTACTTTCTAGATGATGCTGTAATGAAAAAATTTAGTTATCAAATGAGGCATTATTCTTGAGGTGATTAAAATAATTTATTATTTAAATATAGTGAATATTTTGTGAAAGCATTAAACAAATCACATTAATAACATAAAACTCATGTCTGTCATTATTTTTGTTTTTCAGTCATCATGGTTCTCTTGATTTTTTTGTGAAGGCTTTGAAATGCAAATTTGTAATAGAGTGCATGTAATTTAAGAGTGTTTTCATTTCATTAAAAAACTTTTTTTGTAAACTTAAGCTAATTTCTTATAAGAAAGCAGAAGTTATAAAGTATGGCAATAATAAACTGAGGCTGAAGTTCTTTGGAAATGAAAACATTCTCCAAGGACTTCTTATTTGAGATAAGAAAAATTGATGTTCTGTTGCAGTACTTTTTTGTTGATAAATGCATTTTTGTCGTACTTCATGCTTGATTGGCTGATTACTAAAATCAAAAATTGCTTGCATAATGTAAAAATTAACTATTATAATAATTATTTTAAGTATGCTGTAAATGTAATTTTTTCTCTAAAATCAATGTTATCTTTATGTTGTATTTAACTTCAAATTAGTTTTTTAAGATGCAGTAAAACTCCTTTTAACAACACGCGAAAAGAAATTAATATTCCCTTAGAATGAATGTTTTAATAGAGGCTATCTTAAGATGATATCTACCCATTCTGCACTTCAGTTTGTATGTGCGTTAACTTCCTCCTAAACTATACTGTATGATCGCAAGTTCAATGTGTAAGCAGAATTTATGGTTTCTAGCTAAATTAAGTGTAATGTAATATTTGGTATATTTTTAAATGTTTAGTCCTTTTGTTAAAATTCTTGAAATTTTGTCAACATGAACATGATATATGTTAAAAAGAAAAACTATATCATGTCAACATGATATAGTTAAAAAGAAAAAAATATGTTTATTTAAAACATACATTGTTATTTTTATTGCCAAACTGTTACTTATTTAAAAAACAAAATTTTTAAAGAATCTTTTAATTATGTTAACTATATTATCCTAACTGATATAAAAAATAAAGTATGTGTATATCTTTTGCATAATATGTATAGTAAATGTGATTTTACTTATTTTCTGCATAAATGTAGGAAACTTTCTCTGTCTGAAATGTGTTAAATTGATTTTATTGCATATAAACAGTGACAAATGAAGTATATATGATTCATTGTATATATGTCATTCAAGTATATATGTCATTGGTTCAATGGCATCATTCAACATCTTTTATTTTAAAAGTATTGTTTCTGTCAGCAATATATAAATTTTAACTATACATTATAACTATACATGTTATAATACTTTTCAAAATTAAAAACAATAGTATTTTAAAGAAAAACTATTTCTGTAATATTTTTAAAACAACTATTTAAAAAATAATGTTTTTATATTAAAGGTTGTATGTAATGACTATATAGAAACAGATCTAGTAAAATTATTAAAAGTTATGAACTGAATTTCAAATTCACAAGGAAATTGTTATTCTGGAGGACATTTTGAGCTAATTACCCATTTCCTTCTTGAGTGAAGTGTCTGGAGGCATAGTTTTTAATGACACCTATCGTAAAAAAATTAAGTAACCCTTTTTAATATAGAGTCAAATATTACAGTATACCTTGCTTTACAAGAAATGCATTTCTTCAATATTGTATTAAAAATTTTATAAGGTAGAACAAAATAATAAATTTTAATAATAAAATACAGTACAGTATTAGTAATATTATTATTTTTTAAATAATCAACTCACTGTACGCTTAAATAATTAATTTATCAAACGATTATTATTATTTATCACCTAGTCTTTGTAGTTGTTAAGATAAGAGTTTACTTTTATAAAGTGATTTTATCTATTACTGATGTCATTCCTAATCTAAAACAACTATACTCATTACCATTAATATCGGTGGGTTGTGCGCGCAGCATACAGACCCCATCATATGATCTCAGTTCATACAGACATATGTTGTCTCACACACAGGCTGTTTAAAACACTAAACAATGTTTTGCTCACTACATAATTTCTGTGCAGTTCATAGTGAAATAATTGAAGCATATCTTAAAATAAAATAATCAATCTAAATAACATAATATCATCTTTGCAATAATACTGACTAAAATAATTGTAGAATTAAGAACTTTTTTTATATAATTTTGGATATACTATAATATTATTCTATGTAAGTAAGTTATCGATAAATACTACTGTAGGATTACAAAATATGTACATAAATAATTTTTTTATAGTATTAACAATCAATTAACATCTTGGAAAGCAGTGCGATAAGAGAACATTAATCAACCATTATTTCTTATAGTCTTACTCTAAAAATAATTCAAATAAAATAAAGAGTCTAAATAACTGTTATAAATTTAGTAAATTACTGACCTTGCCAAAACAGTTTTCTCTTATATCAGGAAATTTCAATGTAAATCTTTGAAACTTCAAAGATCACTCCCTCCCACTTATTCACTGAAAGGGGGTTAAATAAATTATTGCTTGAATAATCTGAATGTTACTGATATACAAACAGTACTATGTATTAAAAAGAGAAAAAAATTAAACATACTTTCTAACTTGACCACAAAATTTCTGAAATATATATAAATTTGGTTTAATTTACAACCTTAAAATAAAAAAATTAAGTTACTCTGACAAATTGTCATGTTCACTGTTTTCATTGCCAGAGATTTATAATAAAATGGTTCATTGTTTCTTCTCACAGCCCTTCTTTGACAAAATTGTCTTCCTGAAGTTTTTCAGCATGACTAACACACCTAACCCAGTCTTCATTGGTTCAATGACATCATTCAGCAACACAACATCTTTTATTTTAAAAGTATTGTTTCTGTCAGCAATATATAAATTTTAATCTGGACCGACAGAAGTTCAATTGGATTAAATTGACAATAGTATGGAGGACAATGAAAGCATGGCACTGTTTTCGTGGCAACTTGTACACGATCGTGTGGACTAGGAGAGTTGGATCATAGGGGATAGGCGGGGGGGGGGGAAACTGCCAATATAAATGGTAATGAGTATACTACCTATTTTAAAACAACCTTGATGTAAAAGGCTTTACATATCAGATGATAATAAGCTTTAAATGTTTTAAGGTTTAATTACTGCTTTAAGCATAGTCCCTGATATGTTGGTTAAAAATACTGGTGGTATTAAGCAGTAGATACTTACCTAAACGAGGTTAGGATATTAACAAGTTTAGAAGTTGAATATTAAAAAGTTGGAAAGTTGTTGGTATTAAATTCCATGGTGACTATGTTGAAAAATTAAAAAAAAACATTTTCTGCAAAACCTTCTATTTTCTTTGTTAGCTCAAGAACTTCTTTCAGAATGACCTTCGTAATCCCTGTCACCTATGCTAACCCTTTCCCATTACCTTACGTCTTAATTGATTAACCAAATTCTAATCACAAAGTAGAACAATGAAAATGATCAACTCCATAGTGAAATGCTTCTGTTCAACAAGAACAACTGGTTTACCTCGACAACAAATTTTTTAATTTATGTTCCTTTTTGATAATTCCTTTCTTTTAATGGTTTGTAATAAGAAACTGCCCTTGCATTGTTTTTCAATAAACATAGTGTATCTTTTTTATTGCAAAACAGTAAGCAAATGTTTGTTTTTTTTTTGTTTAAACAAACATTGTACTTAAAAAATGTATTTACATTTATTTGAATAATTTTGTGAAAATTGTTATTTATAAAACTACATTGCTAAAACTATAGAAAGACAAAATCTAAAAATCCTTGCCTAAAAATTCAGCTTCTTTGAAAAAGAAATGCTGGTGCTTATTCTGAACAGTGTAGTAGGGTTTGTGTTCAGAAGAGTAATTTTTTTTAATTTAAATTTTATCTTCTGTCCTCTTTTATTATTTAATCAATCAAGTGTTAGGATGTTATGTTTTTGATTGGTTTTTATCTGAACAAAATTTTTTTTTAACTGATGAATTAATAATTCATCACAGAAACTTATACAGAAGCTAGTACATGGGAATATGAAAATGGAAATTTGTAGCATATGAAAAATGTGGAACTAGGATTTGTATCTAGGACCTTAGAGTTTTACTATTTTGTTTCACTATTTACCCCAGTATTGCTATTGTCTTTATTTTTATTACTAAAATTAATATGCTGTGTTTAATTTTTAATGTTGTTTGAGTTATGCATATATTTTATTATATTATTACTGCCAGTAAGATTAAATACTTCGTTTCTAGGATTTTTTTATTATTATTCTGATAATCTCTTTGGTGAAGTGATTGAATCTTAGCCTTTCATGTAAGTGTTCTGGGTTTGAATTGCAGTCAGGTTTGGTATTTTTCATATGTCACAAGTTTCATTTCTCGTAACTATAACAGGATGACAACTTTTTGTTACTTTATGGATTTGAATACTAGATCATGGATGCCGGTGTTCTTTGATGGTTGGGTTTCATTTAACCACACATCTCAGGAATGGTCGACCTGAGACTGTACAAGACTACACTTCATTTAGATTCATATATGTCATCCTCATTCATCCTCTGAAGTAATACCTTATGGTGGTTCTGGAGGCTAAACAGAAAGAAAGAACTTTTTGTTACTTAGCAAAAGAAATAAATATTATCACTTCTTATTGCATTTATATTTATTAGCTTATTTATTCTTCTGTTTAATGTAATAAGCTACTTTGAATTTACCTTCATATAACAATAGTGTGGTTATTTTATATTTATTTACATTTGTAACTACACACTGATATTCAGTTAAGATTAGTTTCTCTTTTTAAATGTAGTGTAATGGATGAATTTTTATGTTAGTGTAATTTACAAAACATTTTTTTAAAGATATCTTGAACATAATTGGCTTTTAATTTTTTTCATGTTTATTTTTTTCTTAAATTTACTATTGGATATTGTTTACTTACTCCAATGGTTTATTCCGCACAATCAGGTTGTTGCATAAGAGGAGTTTTACTGTACATGTGTAATGAAAATTTAAAAATTTGTTTTGGATTTTCCAGTTCCTCCCATATTGAATTATACAGCGTCATATAAATGCAGTTAAACAAGCTAATTGTTTTATCTGGTTCACAGTAACTCATCGTATTACTTTCATGTCTCTATTATGTTAAGTTATAATTTATATATATTCAAATATATGATTACTTTATAAATTGCGCACTGTCCATCATATAACATTTTGGTTATGATGATTAGCCAACCAATGATTAATTAATCATATTAATTATTCATTTTATTTAATTATCAATAGTATTGATTAGCATTTAGTATAGTAAATATTTTTTGTAATGCCAGTTAATGAATACAATAAAAACACCACAAATAGACAATAAAATTAAATAGGGAAATAGATTAAAAATTACATGCATATTTGTATACATACAAACTTACCATACTCTGCAGCTTATTGAAATAAATACTGTATGTATAAAAATGTTATATTTTATGATCTTAATTTTAGGTTATAAGATCATAATATAGGAAAAGTAGATGAAAAGTTGTTGAGAATATAAAAAATTGTGGTAGGTGATTTTTTTTTTAAACACATGTTCAAAGCACTTTTAAAGAGTTTGCCGACTATGATCTCATCTTCTTGAAAATAAACAATGTAGAGATAAAAATACGGCTTTTTTACAAATATGTAAAAAAAAAAAAATTGGTTTAATCGACAGCAAAAGTCAAGAGATCTTTTGTAAAATTCTCTTGATCTGTTTTTCTAATTTAGCTAAAAATAGGAAAGTTAATTTATTTTTTTTTTTTTTAGAAGTGTATTAAGGTAGAAACAATATAAAACAGTTGCAGACCAGGATTTTTTCACATTTTTTAAGATACTTTCCTGTATTATAAATTTTGCTTTTTTTTAACAAAAGGAAAAATAATGAAAATTATCTTCATAACCTGATCTAAAATGTTTTTCTTATAGCGTTCTTCAAACCATTATTTAAATAAATCTAAACTATTTTTTCTCGTGAGGTTATTTAAATGTTGTAATACTTTTCTCTGTAAAATTACAGATTATTCCATAAAAACCTGCAAATTTTATGAAATTATGATATGACATAAAAAAATTAAACGTTTAAATAATTGATGGGCTATGATACATTTTGAATAGAGTTGCATGTATAATTTATTCTGAAATGTTTCTTTATGTTACACCTGGATCTCAGGAAATATATCTGACATTAGGATTGCAGTCTTTAATAATAACTTTATCAAATGTATGTTTCTTTACAAGATAAACATTTCACTGAGTTTAATAGGTTCAAAGTAATTTATTAAATAGGTGCATATGTATTATTATTCTCTCTGGAATCATGCATACTGTTATTACCTTTCACTATTATGCTCTGTTAGTAAATGTTACTACAGGTGTGAATATATCTTAAAATTTCCTTTTTCTGTTATGAGTTTTTCCTTCTATAAACTATTAAAATATTCATTGTTTAAAACAATATTCTAATACTTTTTTCAGATATTTTATAAAACTTTTAGATGCTTACTTTGATATTTTTGACAGCTTAACTTATTTATTTTTTATTATAATTATTTTTTTGCTTATAAATATGTATCAAGAACTTTACTATGGAAAGCCAGTAATTTGACAGTATTTTAAGTCAAACTATAGATGTTCAGTCTCTTGTAGATTTCTTCTGCAGCTATTTTGGAAAACATTCAGTCATTTTACAAAACTTCTTTAAAGAATTCATTATAAAGTCAATTAGAATCATATTACTTTTATTTATATGTAACAGTTTATGGCTGTCTGTGTAAATACTCATGTCAATTAACTGATCTTTAAATATAATTTAGTGAATTTTGGGAACAGTTCTCATTTTCAAATGTTTGGATGTAGTGTGTAGTGAACATTGTTTAACTAATTTAATGGCAGTTCCTGCATTTCACAATTTAATATCTGTAGTTTTTAAGCTCTGCTATTTAATAAATTATATACAACTTAGTGATAGTATAGTATATTGTATGTAAATAGTAATTCTAATCATAGCTTGGGATTTAGTTAGTCAAATCTTTACTGAAACAAGATCGAAATCTGTTTTGTATGGTTTGACTCTTTAACCATCAATCCTAATTCAAATTGAAAATTTGTAATGAAAAAAAATTATTATTAATGGATCAGTAATCCCACTTCATTCTTTATCAATTTTTATTTACTTAGCAATGAATCATTCATTACCTTTCAGATTACTTACCTGACTGAAAGCTACATATTTATTTTTTTGTCAACCAAAACATTTCTTACTTTTAGAATAAGTCATTAATGTTCACAAATAAACATTTGATTTCACGTACTTCTAATTTAACTACTTGTTTATGTTAATATCTAACATTTCACTTGTTTTTAGTTACTAATACACATGAACATGGCTTCACACAGATCATAATCTTTTAAAAGGCACAGTACTTTATTGTAAAATACGAAGTTTAAATCATGATTTATTAATCCCATTATCAAATTTCATTAAGTTGTATAGTCTGTTCATATGTGATATGAATTCAAGGAAGTGTAAAATAAACGTTGATTGATAGTATATGACAGACAGATAGTACAAAATACTATCTCTGGTGTAAATAGCCAATTAAGGCAGTACATGTGAACATCATGTACTGCCTTGGGTGTTATATTGATTTATATCAAAGTAGCAGTAAAAAAAAACATTTATGTATGAAATCATGATTATAAATATGAATAATAAAATAAACTTACTAGTGAATAAATGAAATAATAAACTTACTAAAGTAAAAAAAAAAAAATGTTTATGTTGCCAAATTTATTACCCTATAGATATTAGAAGAACTGAAACAGAATTGAAGATAAATGACATGCCAACAGATACTGAGAATCTTGGTGGAATGAACATTACTATTTATCCCTTTGCCAGAAATAAACTGTTAGAAACAGAAAAATGTCAAAAAATATTTTTTACAAAATCTGTTGAAAATATTTACTGAAATTAGATTAATTTTTTGATAAACAACATTAAAATAAACAAATTTAAAAAAAGCTGTTTCTGAACTAGTAGCGGTTGACTGCCAAAGGATATTTTTGTGTTGTATTCTATATGTTTAAATTAAGGCCAAGATGGAACCATCATTTCTATTTTATTAAAAACAGAGAAGCTGATCAGATGTGATGCTGAAAAACCAAATATCAAATAACATTTTATTATTTTGTATAATATAAATTAATAGACATAGTCTAGAATATATTCTGCAGATAAAAAATAATAATAAAAAGTTCTTATGACATGGGTCTATACTGTATTCAGTTAGTTTACATAGTGAAGAATAAACAAATGTTGCATTTGTGTGAGTTAGTCATGATTCTGCTGATTCACATCCATGTGTCAGTGCCGATTCATAACACGGCCATATGTATATACAACATTATAATCATAACTCGTATATTAGAAGCTATATAATTAGTCATATAGTAGTCATGTAATCAAAAGTTTATGTGATGTTATGTGTTCTCAGATCTGTTAAAAACCTTGATTTTTTCTTATGGTTACTCATTTGTTCTTGTGTTCAATTTTTGTGTTTCTGTTATATATTTACTCTAATGTTGTTAAAGTTAATACAATGCAATTTTTTAATTTTACTAGAAGTGAGTATAGTGTATTCCTAAGATATGTGTCTATATGACTTGAGTTATTCTATTATTTTAACACCGTGTCTGATACCAATTCAGCTGATAAGAGTGTATGGTTATTGATGTGGCCTCTGAAAAAAAGGCCACATAAAAGCCCTTAATCCTTTCGAATCATGTGATTTTTTAGCACATAAGTCATATAATGACTTCAGGTCGTAATGCTGCAGTGCTCCATATATATGCATTTATTTCAGTTTGTACCTCCCAGATGGCATTATATATATTGTGAAGTGAAGTACTGACATGTGATTTTTGTAAGTCTCCCTTTCTAGCCTCACTCACTGCTTCTTATCAAAATTATCTCTTTGTTCATATTGTGTTGATGACTTCAGTAGCCATCATGGCAGAGAAAAGGTTTTGTGGTGATGATGAGGAACAATTGACAAAGTGTTTAGAAAATGTTCTAAACAGTGAATTTTCTAATCACGAATCAAAGTCTGTAGAAAGTTGTAGTGGTAGTTCTAGTGAATCTGGTGATGAAATTAGTGAGGAAAGCGATGATAATAATGACACAACATGCCCTTCTAAGCGCGTACATACTGTGATGCAGAAAAAACAAAGTGATTGGAACTGGACAAAAACTCAAAGTAACTCCATTATATATTCTTTTACCGAAAATAATGGCATTTGTGAAGATATATTGAATAAGTTTGAGTCAGATCCACCTTCAGAACATCAAATTTTTTCGGAATATATGGAACCTAGTTTGATAAAATATGTGATGAAATTAATGCATATGAGAGTGACCTTCAACCAGTACCACCCTCATGAGACTGCAGACAAAAATATGGGCTCACTTTCCAGTTCATATTCCCATTACAGAAAAGAAAAAAGTGACAAAATGGTGTTTTATATGCTATGCTAGGGGAAAAAGAAGTGAAACTGTATGGCAGTGCAAAAAGTGTGGTGTTGCTCTTCATGTAGAAGAATGTTTTGAGGTGTACCGCACTCAACAAACATACTAAGGGGTCATTGGTGGTGAGTTTATTGTTTCAGTAATATGCATGCAAATTTTCAGTGAAAAATCTTTATTGGTTGTTTTATATGATTTTTTATGTATTACTCTGTTCCCCAACATACTACCAGGGGATTTAAATAGGATTTCTAAGTCAGCTATGTAGACATTTAAATATGACATCATTGGGTTAAGTTGTGCGGAAAAACTCATCATTTTAATGCTTACAAAAGCAAATAACAGAGTAATCCAAGAGAGTTGATTTCAGATGTTGTTGATAAAACTGCTAACATAAGTGGAAGTTGTGCCGCTTCATTGTACAATGTGATTCACAAGTATAAATCTACTCATGAATTACAGTCTCCTAAGAAAAACAAAACCTTGCAGGTAAATTTAAGAAATAGTTGACAATTTTGATAAAAACGCCATTCGTAAAAAAGTACATGATTTTATTTTTGAAATGGACTGCATTCAATAGACAAAGTGTTACACGTTGTAAATACAATAACGATACCAGATTTCTAAAGAATGGGGCTGAGAAAGCTTTAATTGACAGGGATTAATCATTATATGGCAAAGACATTACCTCACTGAAATAAAGAGAATAGGCAAGAAGGCTGTAGAATATATTATGTGGATTAAATGTGGGTCAGCGAAGGGTACATGAAAAGTTTCATTTGGAAAGATAAAATGATAGATTTGTCAAAAGAAGTCTTTCTGTGTGGCTTATCAGCTGGTAATAAGGGTTCATTGGGTAAAGGTAGACATCTCATAATTACACATATTGGCAGCGATACTGGGTTTGTCATTGGTGGTCTCTGGATTTTTGAATCTAAATCTACAGACTATCATAATGAGATGGACGTCTTTTGAGAAATGGTTTAGTGATGTGTTACCTCTTCTGGTTTGGTTATTGTCTTAGACAACGCCCCTTATTCGTATAAAAAGGAAAAAAATTCCAGATGTCTTGGAAAAAGAATATCAAAATGTGGCTTAGTTCAAAAGGAGTGATTATTGAAGAGGATGAACTTAACAAAGAGTTTCGGATATTAAAAGTAATTTTAATGTATATAAAATTAATGAGTTAACAAGATCCAGTGGTAAAACTGTGCTTTGGTTACCTCCCTATTATTGTGAACTCAAACTAATTGTGTTAATTTTCTTTCTTTTCTGTCTAGCTTCTGGAACCACTGTAAGGTATTACTTCAGAGGATGAATGAAGATGATATGTATGAATGTAAGTGTAGTCTTGTACAGTCCCAGGTTGACCGTTTCGAGATGTGTGGTTAATTGAAACCCAACCACCAAAGAACATGATCTAGTATTCAAATCCATATAAACGTAACTGCCTTTATTAGGATTTGAACCTTAGAACTCTCAACTTTGAAATCAGCTGATTTGGGATGACGAGTTCACCACTAGACCAACCTGGTGGGTCAGAAAATACTACTTTTAAAATATCTGATATTAAAAATTTATGTTTAAAAGCCATTGGTAAAATGGACCATTTGGTTCAAAAGTACAGTTTGGTACTGTTAAACCAAATTATTGGGAATTGGATAATATAATAGAAAACAAAATTGAGTTTTTCATTGTAGCTCTTAATGCTAACAGCACTATGCATTTCTCGCAATCAGATGACGAAACTGAATTGAATTTATTATTTGTTTATTATCATAAAAATTTAATCTAAAATATTAGTGAAATTTTACTGTTAGTGAACAATTGACAATTTCATAATTGTTAAAAACTCAAGGAAACTACATAACAATAAACAATTTTAATGAATAAAATACTCATGCAGTATCAGATGTGCCGAACAAGGTAAGAAATATTTATTGATCATTTAACATGTCTTAATTTATTTAAATTTAAAATATATTATAATTTTTGTAAAATATAATAGCTGATGATTATTGAGTATTAACGTTGCATAGTTTCTTTTATACTCATCAGGCTTTACAGGAGATGGTTGTGAATTGGCTACCTGAACACTCATATGTGCAGTCTGTTAACTCTGTAAGCTAACTGATTTAGGTAGAAAAGGTGTTTTTTTAGTTGCAGTTTTAGAAAATGTTTTCCTAAAACTATGTTGCAGATGTAAAGTTCAAATCCTAGTAAAGGCAGTTACTTTTATACAGATTTGAGTACTAGATCGTGTATACTAGTGTTCTTTGGTGGTTGGGTTTCAATTAACCACACTTCTCAGGAGTGGTCGACCTGAGACTGTACAAGATTACTACACTTCATTCACATTCATACATATCATCCCCATTCACCCTCTGAAGTAATACCGTATGGTGGTTCCAGAGGCTAAACAGAAAAAAAGAGATGTAAAGTAAGGTGATAGTTTATTTATAATGATTTAAAAAAATTTAGAAAAAAGTAACTTTAAGTCTAATTTTCACTTCAACATTTAAAAAAAAGGTTGCACAACTATAGATTTTTATAACAGTTCAATAATTTTTTCTTATAAAATTCAACAAATCACACTCAGAAAATGTTTTTTTTTTTAGTTTTGGTGTAAATATACTTTTAATTGACAACAAAGCAAGTTAAGTAATAAAATCTGTACAAATTTTAACTGAATAAATTAGTGTACATAACGAATAAAAATTTGAAAAATAAACAAAATAATAAAGTCAAAAATCATTATTTTTAACTTAAGAAAATTGTATCCTTACTAACACTTTTCAATTGCTGAAAATTATTTGATTTTTCTTGTAAGGACATCCCTAATTGTTTACTTAACCCCTGGTGAAACATACAGGTACGAAGATAATGCTACTGATACTATCAGCTATTTTTGGTATGCTCAAAGAGTCCTGGGTAAACGTAAATTGGATTCCTACAACCTGATATGCCAAGTCATGACATCTTAAGGGTAATATCCTGGAGATTGAAAGTGAACATTAAGTAAAATGCCAACAGCTGAAGGTATGCTTAATAAACCAGTTTCCATTGATTACTAAAGTTAAATAATGTTGGTTGGAGTTTCATCGAGTGCTGTAGGCAATTGGTAGATAACCATGACAGTTTATATGAATTAAAAAATATAAAAAGCCCATCAATGCTTTCAAAATTCAGTTAATTAGTCTTTCTCTTCAATTTAATTCTTTTTACAAAAAAATATTTGTTTACATATCAGCAGAAGTAGTAATTAGGAGACTTCGGATGCCAACTATCTGACCCTCACCATGTAGTTCTGTTCAGATAAGTTAAGTCTAAACACTATCCGGCCTCCGTGGTGTGAGTGGTAGTGTCTCAGCCTTTCATCTGGAGGTTCTGGCTTCAAATCCTGGTTAGGCATGGCATTTTCACACACGCTACACATCATTCATCTCATCCTCTGAAGCAATACCTAACGGTGGTCCCGGAAGTTAAACAAAAAAAGAAAAGAAAAGGTCTAAACACTAACTACTTGTAGAAATGTATAGATGGACCATCTTGTTTAAAGGTCTTTCCAATTGTAACTGCTCTCCCCTCAATAGCTATGTATCCAGATTCATATTTTATGATATTTATGTCCAGAAAAATGAATGTGATCTTCCTTTTCAATTAGAACATAAAGTTGGGAAAAACTCCTATGGTCATTAATGGAAAACAAAATATTTGTGGACTTAGGTTTTAATGAACTTTTTCTTTTTAAATCTGAAGAATATATTCTTGAAGTATGTTCATTTTCTCATTGACAACACATGCATATTTTTTTATTATTGAATTTCATTGAAATTTTTAAAATAGTAAGTTAGTAATAAGTTTCTCAAAGAAGTGTAATATTATAAATTCTTATAGGCCACTCAGCAAGTCATATCGTATAGGCTTTATATTTATATAAAAAATGAAAAAAATAAAAATAAAAAAAATATATATATATAAATAATATATTTTCATTTTTTATCTTTATACATTTACTACATTCATGTTTCTACCAAATTGATTATTTTTTTCTTTTTAAATGTTTAATCAATTCAGGTGATTAGTCTGCAGCTTAAATATTACATTTGATTTGTATTAATCAATCTACTATTTACTTTTTGAAGGGTAGTAACAAACTACTCTTATAAAAAGAGAAAAGAAAACTATAATTATATTAAAAGTCTGGGAAAGTATATTTCATTTTTCAGCCAATTCATTTCTAATTCATCTTAGCCTTATATTCAGTGGCAGCTCATAGCTAAAATTGCAGGGGGTGCTGCTCCAGAGAATTTTTCTCTGGGCCTTTTCAAGGTCATGGTTTCAGCTTTCTGTAAAATAAAAGTAACGAAAAAATGAATCAAATAGAATAGCTGGAAGCAGGATAATAATCATGGTTTTTAAGCACATTGTGCTTAAAAACTGTATTCAATTAACCGAATAAATAATAAAATGTCAATAAAGATAATATTTTTTAGTATTATTAGATAATAACTTAATAAAATGTCTGCTTAACAACACTATAGTTCAGTGGTGCTTAATTTAAATTTCTATATACACAGAAACAAATACATAATTCGTTTTTACTAATTACCTTCTCTTTTGCCCTTCCAGTGTGTTTTTGGACAGATTTGGCAATCAAAGAGCCCTTGCTTTTCACCATCTTCTAATCACTACTGAAAAAAAGAACTAAACCACTTTCATATTCCTTCTACCGAGTAAATTAGAAAAGGGAATGAATAAGGAACGTTCCATACACACGCAGAGTAAAAAAAAAATCTACCTTCCACCAGCACACCAAGGTTGGCACTGCAGGAATGACAATGCTCCCTCTTCCTCACAGCCTCCTATGTGCGCATGCGCACAACAGCCAAACACCACGCTGCTGGAACTGTGAAGGGCACAGTTTCAAACAAAGATTATTGTACCTTTTTCATAAACTGGGGGATGGCTAAAGACATTAAGCTTAAGGATTATATATCATACAAGTATAAAGAAAGAATTAAAGAAAAAGGATTCATTATATTAAATGTTATCAATAGTATCAAGTGGAAACAGGAGGTGCTGCAGTTCCACAGTGCCTATATGTGAGCCGCCACTACTTATTTCTTCATTTTTCAGCCATTAATTACTGCTTTATACTTCTAATTTACTGCTAAAGAATCATTTGCAGGATTACTTACATCTATTAAGTCAGACATTTTTTTTATTATGGGAAATAAATATTTTGGTTTTGAATGTTAATCTCTTTTTATATATCATAAATACATGGTTACTTATAATTAACTGAATCAAAAGTATGAGGTGGCTATTGACTGTTTTTAAGTGATAGGAAGATGGTATTAAAAAAATAAATTTATGAATGTATGCCATAGAAATTATTTTTATTATATTACAAATTGTTATTTTACAAATAATATGATGTATGCTTACAATCTTATGAAAACATTTTTCATATTTATGTGGATAAATACTGATAGATTTACACTGGCAAAAATTGTGTCCATACATTTAAAACTCACACATACATATAAATCATATACTTTGTTATTAACATTTTTTTTAAATTTGTTGTACATATAATGCAATAATTAATATTCTTGTATTATTGTGTTTCATTTTGTATTTTTTTTTTTTTTTGTAGATTTGTTTCATGGTAATATGTACGTATATGATTTGCATTGCATATAGCTGACTTTTTATGTTTGTTAGAAATGCTGTTCTATGTACTGTAGTGAAATGTAGTTTGTTTGTATTGTATTGAATGTGTTGTTTGTATTTTGTATTTGTCCGTGTTTTGTATTATGCGTACGGGTACCGGAAAAGTACGACTACTATCTACAGGCAAGATTATTATGATGAAAATGATGCATTAGCTGAATCACTTTGATCTCTGATGATTGATTCAAATGTGATGATATGTGACTTATGACTCATCTCATACAACTTACGATGATACAACATGTATATTAATTGCATTCACGGTACCATTATTTACATCTATTTCATTAGAGTATCATAAGGTAAGAAAACTAATAATAATCAATTCATTTTTTCTAATTAGTTAATTAAAACACTTTAATATTCCTTGCATTTTCTTTATCTGTTTGTATGGAATTCATAATCTATTTGTGTTTACAGATGTGTGTGTGTATATATATATATATATATATATATATACACACAAACATATGTACAAATATTGAAAAATAAAACTTTTACCTCATCATTATTGTTGTTTAATCAGTTGTTTTATTTTATAATTATTGCTGATTTAAAAATTCATTAGAGGTATATTATTGAGTGAAATGAGAAATTTTAAAACTTAGAAAAATTGATTAAACATTATATTTAGGTGGGGGTGATTTCACCCAAAATGAAAACAAAAACTGTTGAAGGACACATGAAACCTTCTTCAATATTTTAATATTCCTTAATAATACGCACATAATTGCATCCATTAAAATCATTTTACGGATGTGTCATTACAGCTCCAAGGTATCTAGTTATTCAATCCTGTTTATTCATAAATGAAACATAATTTTGTGCTCTGGACCAACAGCAACATAAATTAACAGATACAAACGTACATAAAATTGATGCAGTTGGTGGATAATGCTTTTGTAAAAAAACTTTATTGTGTTTTTTTTTTAATTTTATCTTCAGTCATTTTTTAGTCCTTCTATGTTGATGCCTCCAGCAGATGTAATCTCTATTTTCCTCAGTGCTCAGATGGATTTACCCAATGAATTAATAACTAAGATTGCCGTGCATAGAAACTGTTTTTAAATAAAAGACTTTACAGAAATAGATAACTACCTTGGAACTGTAATAAAAAAAATGTGTCTAAAATAATTTTAAGGGGTCATTTGTATGAGTATAAAGGGATTATATGTGAGGGTTTGAAAAAACAGTATATGTGCTTCAGTAATTGTTATTTTCATTCTGAGCCATTTTGACGCATTAAAATTGTATTTAATCAAAAAATTTATTAATTATCAGCAGTCATTTAGTTCTTTATGTATCAACCTGTAAATGTTGCTGCTTATTGATGTTTAAATTGTGCTCTCTTATTTTCATTACTGTTTCTATTAATACACTATTATTTTATTTTAGTCCCTTGAATAAAGAACTAAGTGTATAAAAATTTTCACTTTAAGAATTCATAAAATAATTTTAAGAAGGAGGCAGGGACCTCTGCCGTCTGTCAGGGAATTGTTTAGTTGCTTCAAATCAAAATGGAATACGGTGCAGGAATTACATTTTTCTAGAGCTGTTTTGCTTGGTTTGTTGTGAAACAACCGTATTCTTCTATATCGTTATTGCCTGCAGTTTTAATGGAAGTTCTTCTTTCATACACAAGTGGTTTTTCATCCCATTTGTTATTAAAATTATGAAACGTTGTTCAT
Organism: Lycorma delicatula; assembly: GCF_047948215.1. NCBI lineage: Eukaryota > Metazoa > Arthropoda > Insecta > Hemiptera > Fulgoridae > Lycorma > Lycorma delicatula. The sequence goes on along the minus strand of NC_134455.1, from coordinate 151,762,331 downwards.
ATTATATAATATTAAAACACATGATTCATAACAAAAACATATTCTTAAATGGCTTCCATGCTAAAATTGACATGGGAAAAAAAATAGTAAATAAATGACAAATAAAAGTGTTGTTAAACATACTTAAAAACTGATTTTTTAATTTTTATTACCTATTAATAAAATTATGAAACACTGAAAGGGAAAACAGTTAAAAATTAACAATTTTTTATTGTTAGTGCACTAACAATTGAGAACTGGGTTCTTTATTATGTACTTTGCCCAAAACTATAACAGGCTTTCTCCAAATAGTTGTTAACTTTCAAGAATATGACAGAAAACAACAAGGTTTAAAATGGTATAAAACTAATTCTTTCCCATCGAGGTATTTATGATATAACTAAAAGATAAGCTTTTGCGATTTATCCTGTAATGACATTATATCTCAGCTGACTTGGATGTATTGTAGCCTTGAGAACGACAAGTTTATGCAAAGAACAAATTTGCTACTCTCTTTTCATGGAAATAATTCATTATTATACTATTTCCATATGATGAGGGTAAGATGAATAGAAACAAAACACAAAGCTAATAGTGCATTCATAACCACTAGTTTACCAAAATTATAAAATCTTTTTTTTTAATTAATAAAAAAATTATTAACAATTTTTTAAAGTTTGTTTATTAATCTAATAAAGATGTAATTATTTAAACTGCATTTAGACTGGATCAATGGAAAGTCAAAAGTAAAACTTGAAATTAAAAAAACAATATATATTAATAAAAAAAAAGATCTTTATTGAACAGCACACAAGTAAGAACTGCAAAGCTGAAACACAGATAACTTATACGTATAAATATATATATTTTATTAATTTATTTAGATTAAATTTTTTCTTTTTCCTCTGTACGTTAAATAACTTAACTATATACGATGTCTGTAAATAAAGTAATGAGACCGGTTCAGAAAAATTTTTTACTTACAATCCACTTATATATGGACTCTATCACCTTTGAAATAGTTCCCTTGGAAAGCCACACAATGCTTCTTACAGTCTTCCCACTCTTCGTAGCATTGTTGGAACTCAGAAACCAGAATATCCTTTAGATGATCAGTTAATTTTTTTTATGTTTTCTACTGCTCCAAAATAGGTGAGGTGTTTTTTAAAGTTGGGAACAGGAAAACGTTGCAGGGACTCTGAGAATGTACAAGACTACACTTCATTTACACTCATACATATCATCCTCATTCCTCCTCTGAAGAATTATCTAAACGGTAGTTTCCGGAGGCTAAACAGGAAAAAGAAGGGACTCTAGTCCAGTGAGTAAGGTGGTTGAAGAACTAGGAATGCTTTTCTTTGCCAAAAATTCATTAATTGAGAGTACAGTATGACAAGGTGCATTGTCATGATGCAGCATCCAGTTGTCTTTGATGGCTGGTTTCACTTGGGCAACTTTTTTCTGCAGTCTTTCAAGAATTTCTCAGTAAACATATTGATTTATAGTCTGTCCTGAAGGCAAAAACTCCTTATGGACAATGCCATTACTATTGAAGAAACAAATTAGCATGGTTTTGATTTGCTGATTTTTACTTTTTTGGGATGTGGTGAGTTTGAAGGGTGCCACTCCTTGCTCTGGTGTTTTGTTTCTGGGTTGTACTCAAATATCCAAGATTCATCACCAGTAATAACATTTTTTAGAAAATGAGGACGGATTTCAATTTGCCCTAGAAGATTGCGGCATACTTCTACCCTGTTGTTTTTCTATTCAACAGTGAGGTTTTTTGGGACCAATTTTGCACCAACTTTTTTCATGTCCAATTCATTTGTCAAAATTTGATGGACTGTGGCATGGTTCAAATTCAATTGTTCTGCAATCATTCTGACAGTTAATCACTGGTCATACGGTATCAAGTCTCTGATTCACTCAACATTGTCGTCACGTTTTGATGATAATGGTCTTCCAGAGTGCGGATCGTTTGCAACTGATCCCAGCCATTTGAAAATGCTTTAAACCATCTAAAAACCTGAGCTTGTGACAGAGTGTCATCTCCATATGCCCTTTTCAATTTTGAAAAAGTTTCAGTAGCATTCTCACTGTGTTTAACACAAAACTTGATTCACAACATTGCTCATAATTAGTAACACTCATTTTTGTAACACAACAAAAATTCGTTTCATGAAAAGTTTGTTTACATCTCATGTTCAACAATAGACCAAAAATATTAATATCCAATAGAAATCAGTTGTTCATATAACCATATGTTTACTAGTAACTTTACAGTGTTGCCACTTTGGCTGCCAAAAAAACTAGTCTCATTACTTTATTTACAGACCTCATAAAATACATAATAAAATATTTTTTTGATCCTCCATAAAGTACAGAATTAGAAAACACTCTTCCTTTACTTTTTTATGTTCATCAAAACATTTTCGGCCCTAAGCCCATCTTTAGTGACTTTTTTTTTGTATAAATTCTTGATTTGTTTACATATACACATTAATTTTATTACCTTTTTACATTTTATTTTGTAAAAATTGTTTGTTAATAAAATTTTAAAAATTCAGAACAAATATTTGTTCAATTACCATCATTCACTAAAAGCTACGCCTTGTCGATTTAGCCACGTCACTTTCATCTTTGCTTCTCTCTTCATCTTTGCTTCTCTCTTCAAGTCATTATATGAACCAAGGCTCTTCTTTAACATTATTGATGATGGTTGCTCTAGGTTTTTTTTTACATAAAACCTTGTCATGTTGTATTACATGTCCTATCAATTTCGTTCTTCTTCTTTGTATAACATTTAGCAAGGACCTTCTCTCACTCACTTCTGCTAACACTTGATCATTTCTTTTCCTATCCATCCAGCTTGTTCTTGTTATTCTCCTCCAAATCCACAATTCCATTGCTTCCAGTCTTCTTCTTTCTGCTTTCCCAAGCATCCATGTTTCACAACCATAAGTTAGAACACTCCAGAAATAATTTTTAGGAAACTGTTTCCTTATTTGCATACTCATATGATTATCAGTTAGTATATTCTTTTTATCCTGGAAAGCTCGTTTTGCCAGTGCTGTTATTTTTACTTATGTGGCACATTTATTATCAATATTTGCATTGCATATCTTCACTGCAAATCAATACTTGCATTGCATATCTTCACTGCAAATCAATACTTGCATTGCATCAAGGTATTGCATTGCAATACTTTTTCATTCTCTTGGCTGAACAAATATTTGTTCTGAATTTTTTAAATGTTTTTAAATTTTATTAACAAGCAATTTTCACAAATTAAAATGTAAAGAGCTAATAAATTAATGTGTAAATGTAAACAAATCAAGAATTTAAAAAAAAAAAATCACTGACGATGGGCTTAGGGCTGAAAACATTTTGATGAACATAAAAAATCAAAGGTAAGAGTATTCTCTAATTCTGCACTTTGCGAAGGCTGAAAAAGTATTATATTATACAGAGCGTTTCATAATGTTCTTCGGAGTTTCGAAAATTCATTAACAAAAACTATTTCACTCATAAGAATAAAACAAGTACTGTATGAAAGAGTACTTCAAATAGTTTTTTCCACATATACTAGGCAGTTAGTAAACCATTTGCTTGCTAGGCATCGACAGTTGAGAAAATGGCTGCCACGGGAAGCGAGAAGTCGTTTTGTGTGTTAGAATTTCACTTGTCAAAGTCAGTAATTTCTGTGCAACTGCGTTTCGATTGAAATTTCATAAGGAGCCACCAAGTGACAATTCAATTCATGAATGGTATAATCAATTCAGTGAAACCGGTTGCTTGTGCAAGCGAAAATCAACTGGTCATCCATTAACCTCAGAAGTCAATGTCGAACGTCTGCGTGCAAGTTTCATTCGCAGCCCGTCAAAATCGACTGCGGCTGCAGGCAGAGAATTAGGAATTCTGAAAACTACAGTGTGGAGAGTTCTCTGTAAACATTTATTATGCAAACCGTACCATCTTCAGTTAATCCAGTGTCTTTTTGATGGAGATAAAACACATAGGCTCGATTTTTGTTTACAGTTACAGGAAAATATGTTGTTAAATGAAGGTTTTCTAAACAAGATAATTTTCAGCGATGAAGCTACTTTCCATATTAGCGGCAAAGTAAACCATCATAACGTGCGAGTTTGGGGAACTGAAAATCCACACGCTTATGTGGAACACATTCGGGATTCTCCGAAAGTAAATGTTTTTTGTACAATCTCTCGTGAAGCAGTGTATGGGCCGTTCTTTTTTTATGGAAACGACAGTAACCGGCATGATATACCTGGATTATGGCTTATGCCTCAGCTACTCTACGACTTCATTTTCCAGCAAGATGATTGTCCTGCCCATTTTCATAATGAGGTTCGACAGTACCTTAACACAACATTACCTTGGCGCTGGATTAGGACGTGCGTCTGAAGAAGACCAACACATTATGCTGTGGCCACCAAGATCATCAGACCTCACGCCATGTGATTTCTTTCTCTGGGGTTACGTGAAAGATAAGGTGTTTATCCCACCAATGCCGCACGATATCGCTGAGCTAAAGGATCGCATAATCAATGCAATCAACTCGTAGCAATCGTAATCAACCGTAGCATTCAAGATTATACCATGAAGTAACAAATGCGCACTGATAAGTACAATAGTCCAAGTGTATATAAATATGCAATGATTGCATTAATTGCTACAATGGAGACTGAAAGGTCATATAACCACTGATATAAAGGTACATACATGTATTATATACACCAGAATCAAATTGAGAGAGAGATGCAAATGCACACAAATAAGAAAATTTTGCCATATCAAGTAATAGCTATGATCTCAACTTAAACAACATTAAATTAATAAAATGTAATATCTTTATAAAACACTAAATTTGACTAAAATGACTTATTAAATTAACAAACACTATGTTATCAAAGTTATTAAATAAACAAAGTCTCAAAATCTGATTTGTTAATAATCAGTAAAAAATATAACAAACAAAAATCAAGCCAATATAATGATACACATACAGAAACACAGTATAAAGCTAATGTGTATTCATCTGTTCTACCTCACCATATTTCACTTCTTCCACAAAAAATTAATCATGTAGTTTTTCATATTCTAAATAGTATTTATAATTTCTTACTAATTTTCTACTATCTTCTGATTTTAGGAGTTCAAATTTGTGTTGAAATATAAAATATTACCTATTAAGATGTACCTGTTATATGTAGATGATCTTTCGATATTTACTTGGGGGGGGATTTATATCTGTGAAACCACAAGTTAGCTACTTTAGAACAAGAGAACTAAATGATGGCTGAAATTCATTGTGATATTTTCCTAAATAGTTTCCTAAATATTTTTTTTCTTAAATATTTTAAGTAGTGTCCTAAATATTTTCCTAATTAGTTAAAGTGCTCCTCTTTAATATAAAGAAAAACTATGTACAATTTTGATTAAAATATTTAGTTTAATGTCTGGAATGCATCCCCGGCTTTCTAAGCCATTAATTTACAGATGAGGTAATCATTTTATTTTTTGTTCAGAATTTAATTTCTTTTAATATCTGTATTAAAACACCTTTCATACTTGTATTTGTTAATTTGTTCTGTCTTGTGTTTGAGCATTCATTAATGTAATAATATATTCCTATAAATTCCAATATGAATGAGATTACTTTGTTTTGAAATTTAACATAGTATAGTGATAGTTTTATTGCTTGTTGGTATTTATTCTTTTAAAATAATAAATATAGTTAGTAACAATAGTTTTTCCATTTTATGTATTAATTATATATATATTTATGACTGACTGGATTGTTTATGTAACTAATTAATCTTCTTTCTAAAATTCTGTTATAATATAAATATCATAAATAGATTATATCAGTTTAATCTTTTGTATTTAAATTTGGAAATAATATCGACTAAATTCATTGATCAGCATGACAAAATGTTATCAAAAATTTTAAAGCAGATTAAAAATCAGCTTATTTGTAAACAGAAATTCATGCATTTAGAAAGTGAGTTTTTTAAAATTTGTTTTTAAAAACTATAAAATAATTACTTTAATCTTATTGTTTTGTAAAGTATGTTTTTTGTTTCAAGTTTTTCTGCTTAAATATTTTTAACTATAATAATTAAAAGTCAACATTTGTTTTTTATTTAACTACATTAGTAAATAAGTATCCTTAATTCATTTCCCACTATTTAAAAGAAAATATGTGAATTTATATGTTTATTTCTTACCTTGAGTTTTTAAGTTATTTACTAGTATGTAAAATTACGTAGTTCACAATTAAGTTCTCTAAAAAATTTTGTTCTTGTTTATTTTGTGTGTATTTTGAGGAAGCAATTTGACGTTAAGCGTACCGTTTTCCTCATTAATTTTTGTTTTATTTTACTTTAGAAATTTTAAATATTAGAAAAATATATTAGAGTAAATATATTGAAATAACAGAGTAAATTAAAGTAACTGAAATTTTTGAATTATTATATTGTGTGAGTGATATCAACCTATTTTAACATAAATCAGAATTGAAGTATAAAATATTACACGATTAATAGGTCATGATGAAAACTATCATGGGTACTTACATGAAATTTTGCTTTATTGTGGTAGAATATCATTTAGGTAAAAGGCTGTAAGGGATGTTCGGAAAATAAGGATTATTAACGCAGATAAATGAAGGAAATTATCTAAGTTTAAAAAGGTTTTTTCAAGTGTCATGTACCATAGGCACTTTAAACAATGTTTTTGCCATTTTTATCACTTTGGTATACCATATAGAAGCTGGTTAATTTATTAGTTAAGGAGGACTACTGTCATTGTTTGGACAGGTCATTTTAACTTTGTGCAAAATAACTTTATTTTACCTTGTTTATATTTAATACTCATTTTAACTTTCAATAAAAAATATAATTATAAAAATTTGAATAATAATTATAAGAATACAAAAAATTTACTCCAAAAGTAATTTATTCATACTAACTCACTTAAACCATTCACTAAAGAAAAAATCTATAGCACACCTTTATGCAACACTTTAAAATTCCCATGAAACTAAAATCTTAAATTATCTGTTTCAGAATGTAAAAAGGTGTATAACTTATTAATTCATGAGTTATACTTGCTGGTTAAACACCACTCGTTTTTGTTTAGATTTTTTGTTATGTAGAATAGTAACAATAGTGTTGAATGATTAATTGTACAATTTTAGTAACGGATGAGTATCACAAAATAGACTGCAATGCTAGCACACTCAAAACTGACATAGTAAATAATTTAATTTAAAATTGAATAATAGCTATAAAATCTTTATAATCCTTCAAAAATTTCTGTTATTTCAGAAAATTAGAAGCAGTAGTATCCTAGATACTACCTTAATTTAGTACTTACTACTTTAATGGTGCTCCATTATTTATTTCTTAAAACTGGTTAGCATATTCAGTGACAGATAAAAACCCAAATAACTGGATAAGTCATTTTTTGTTGTATCTTAATTTTATTGCAAGTAAAGTACATTTGGTAATGATTTATGCAAAAACTCAGATGATTAATTAACTATTTTGTCCAACAATGAATTTTTAGAAAAAAGTTCAAAAATATTATTAGAGCTTTAGAAATAAAATAACTTAATTTTGAGATGTACATTTAAAAAAAAAAATAAAATAAATTTATGTATCAGTAAAGAGAACATCTTAGTGCATTTTTTTAATGTAAATGAAGTTTAATTTTTCTTATTTTATGGAAAAATAATACAATAATGAAAATCATCGTAATTCTGGAAAATGACAATTTATTCATACATATCATCTAATATAAAACAAGTAGAAAACGTACAGTAAAAACAAATTTTAGTTCAGAAAGTCCATCCTACATGGAAAAAAAAAATTCTGATGTGATATCAGCAAAAAAGTAAGTAATCAATAAAAGGTCAAAGAAACATTCATTGCTTTAGAATTCTAGTAATCAAGACATACATATGCTTGGAGACTCATGTATACTTGATTTTATAGATCAATAAATGTTTATAGTTTAATTATATTTATTATAAATCAAAAATTTATAAGATAATGGAAGTAATCTCAAATGAATGTTTACTATTAGACATTGTTTAATTTTTTCAAAACACTTCAATCAGTTGAATTCATGGAAAGCTTTATGTAAATGCAGTTGTCAGATTCATTAATTTAAGTCTTCTCTGTCAGTTACAAAATCCTTTATTTTTGATTCCTAAAGAAAGTAATGTAGCAAGCTCAATCTGGTGTTGAGGAAGTTAGAAACCTGAAACTATCCAGTGTAACAAGTTTATCATAATGGCACCACCATGTCATGTATGTTGTGTAATTACAACCTTTGATAATGACATCATACAAGAATGTTTTTTGTTTTTATGTTTTATGTTGTGTCATATGATATGCAACTATTTCATTGGAATCAAGAATAAATTGATATTCCATTTTTATGAGGTGCTCAGTTAAATTGACAACAGAATTCTTGAAAATTATTCTGGGAGTAGTGTATTTAGATTTATCAAATGAATCAAAGCTTCTCCATTGTAATTACTGTAACATTAAGCATATCTTCAATATTTTATGAAGAAATACATTAAAATGAAGTTTTGTGAAAGATATTAATACTATGTTGTTGTGTTTGACTTTAAGTAGAATTACATTACACAGTTATAGACAGATTAATGTAATATTGTCTCACGATAAATTTATAGTTTTATTTTTTTTGGTGCGTAAATTTCTTTTGATTATTTTCTTAAATTTAAAAATTTAAGTTTGATTCATAGCTCCTCCTTAGTTAGGAAATACTATGAATAAACATACTTCATCTACAGCAATCACTTTTTGGCTTACATAACTTTATCATGATGCTAATTTAAAAATAAATGCTGTTTGCATATTTAATGGTATAGATTTTTAAGAGTAATTTTATTAGTAAAATATAAGAAGTTTTTAGTCATTTGGATATTTAAAATAAATTTTTAATACATTAGAAGTTGATGACTGAATAGTCCCTCATGTAATCCAATATTAAAAATCTCCATGGTTCTAATATTAGTTTGTAATAAAAAATTTTGTGAGTTTAAAACAATATCATTGAGTCACATGATACTAAATTTAAATTTTGCAAAAAAAATATTATTAACCTGAGTTTAGCCAATAGCCTGGTAGTGTATTATTTATTTACTATGCATATGTTGTTAAATGTGAAGCTCAACAGTGAAATGTACAGAAATCTATTAATTTTTAGTGAAAAACAAACTAATTTTACTTAATTATTATTTTTTTTTTTTTTTAATAATTTTATAACATTTACAATTTCTTGTGCAGTTTTCTTCACTTAAACACAAAGAGATCATAAGAGTCTTTAAAAATGTAATAGTAGTGAATGCTTATGTAAAATAAACAAACAATCTTTTTATAAATTGCTTTACTGAAAAGAACTGCACTAAAAAATAATGATTGTTTTAAAGCTGTAAAGTAGTAGTATATAACTTCAAAATATGATCATCCTAACAACCAGGAAACTTTTCTGAATAAAGTGATTTTTTATTAGTACTCTTTAAACCTATATCCACTTTAACATCTGTATCTTCACTCTCTCTTTCTCTTGGACAACCCCCTTATGATAAATGAAATATAATGTAACATTTGGAAATAAATACAGGAATTTTATTTACAAAAATTAATTTTTCCACTTACTGCTTTATTTTTCCTAAATTTTTAATACTTTCACAGAGCTGTCTGCTTCATCAGAACATTTTGTGGAAATTAAGTTAGAAATGTAATTAACATATTAAAAGTACAGAGAGGTATGTTTATAAATAGTTTAGCAACTATCTTTGCTGTGCAAAATATAATTTCATTGTAATACATTTTATTGAGTTGAGCGTTATGTTTAGGATCTCAGTTATTTATATGAAATGAACTGTTCGGCTACTATTACATTCTGTAGTAGAAAATTAAACAATTGTCATTCTTTTTTTACGATTAACTCACTCCATAAGTTCCAGTTTATGCATAGAAAGTTTTGTAAAATGAAAAATCCAATAACTGACAAGGATTTGAACTCTCAGTCTTCTGGATGAATGACTGAGATTCTACTAATACTAATTTCCCACAGAGACTAGGATTTTTGGTACTATAATTTACATATTTAGATATATATAATATAAATTTATAACAATTTATATTTGAAATATAAATTGAATAACTGAAATTGCAAGTATTATTTTCCATATATTCTATTTATCTTAAAGTTATTAGAATAACTTAAACAAATATTTTCAAAAAAAATGTTTAAGTGATTTTAAAACTCTCTTTAAAACTTACAATAAAAATATAGATGCAGTAAGTATTAAAAAAATCTAATAATATAACATTTACTAGAAAGTCAGGGCTTGCTTTGCTCGCCATTCATGTCTAGTCAGTGGGGGTCCTGTCTGGACCCCTTTGTTCATTATCCTCATGCTTCTGAAAATAATACTGATAAATAAGAATTATAGCCTGTTAAAAATATAAAAAAAATAGTTTGGTCAGCACAGGAATTGAAACTTTGATTGATCGGAAGTATGCAAGTTTCAGAATAGTTGGTCCCCATCTTAAAAATAGGAGTTATAGCCAGTTACCTGTCTTTCATACAGGTAAAAAAACATTTTCCATAGTTCGTAATATTACCTGACAAACACCATAAGGAGGTGACTGTACTTTATTTCTCATTTTTGTTTCTTTATTTTTTTTATCCTGTTGATTATATTGTTTGTGAACAATGCAATTTAAAGAATGGTATTGTATACAATATTTACAACTTTTCCCTCTGGAGTGTTTATATACAGATTGTTCCCACAGGAAACTCTGAAGCAAGCCATTACAGTTCATCGAGAAGTATTGACTTTCCAGGTGGAGACCAGCCACTTGAAGCATCTGCCTTTTGACTTATTTACTGTCATCGAAAAAGCAACTTTAAGTGGAAACTGGAGGTGCTTGAAAGTGAATGGCAAATCTAAAGGAATATACTCTGTACATCATTGCATCTTTAAAACTACTTTTCCTTTTAATGTTTCTTTAAAGAAACCTTCCCTAAAAAAAGTTTTATTTCAAATACTGCAAGTTGTTTCTAAATTCTATTTGACCATTGCTTTGGTCATTGAAAGTTGAATATTGGCAAGGAATATAATCTGGTTATTATTGCAAGCCACTAGAAAGGTCACCATCTTGAAATGGTGACACATTTTGTAACGGAAGTAGTCCTGTGTTCCTTCAACATATAAAACCTGTGTTCATAAAAAATTTCAGCTCAATCAGTTGAGCAATTTTTGCATGAAAGACTAATAGACTCTTAGAAACCATTAGGTTTCTATAAATACAGTATAATAGATGTTCAAGTAGAAGTTTAAGAAACAGGTATATTGAGGAGAATTGTAAAATATTTTTACCAAGAAGTGATAAACAAATAAAAAAAATCACTTTCAGGAATATTCACATGCGTATAAATATAATACACAGAAATCTACATAATTATGTTGGTCATGTTCGAGATAATAAACATTAATTTTCAAGTATATGAAACATACAAATATTTAAAATGAATTAAAACAGATTTAAATTCTTTACCCTCGTAAATACATGGATCATAAAAAAAACCATAAAAGTATAGTTAATGAAAAAGAAAAATTTGAACATGATTATCTGATTCAGCAAATAATAGATTTAATTTAAATTATTTAACTTATATTTAAAACATATAATCGTATTGTTTATTTACTCATAAATAGTAACAGTCTAATATTCAATTATAATTAATTTATGATCGATGAGTTTTGTAGCATATGAAAAATGTCAAGTCCAACCGATGTTCAAACCCAGAACCTTTTGGATGGAAGATATCAAAAACATTATCTTTCATAGACAATAATAGGAGCATATTATTTCATTTTATATCAGTGACTGAATAAGAATACTTCTACAAATTTTATTATGTTTTTAATCTAATTTCCAGAAAAAAGTATGATGAAGAGAATTCTCTGTAAAAATATTAAATGTGTAGGAAGAAAAAATAAAGCATTAAGTGGAAAAATTAATTTTTGAAAATAATTATATTCTACTGCTAGGATACAGTTTGCTAGACTATTTAGTCAATATTTTTGAAGACCTTAACATTATTTTTATGACCTCACAAATTCAACCTATAAAGGTTGAAAAAATCAACCTATAAGGTTGATTTTTCTCTTTTTAATGCTATAAAGATATTAGATATTAATAGAATTAACTAATCTAACTATTTTGTTATGTTTATTGATTTATCCATTTTCATAACTCAACAATTTAATGAAAATTATCAATTTTTAGTTTATAGTTTTTATAGTTTGACAATTTATATTTTCAATAACTTGATAATTTATATTTTTTCTCTCTGAACCTAATTAAATGTGATGAATAGAAATTTTATTTAAATTACAGACTGAATTTGATTCAAATTCCTGAATATGACAGTAGATAGTGAAGTTTGTATCATGCAGTTATAATGCTTGTAACCCACCGGGTTGGTCTAGTGGTTAACGCGTCTTCCCAAATCAGCTGATTTGAAAGTTGAGAGTTACAGCGTTCAAGTCCTAGTAAAGTCAGTTATTTTTACATGGATTTGAATACTAGATCGTGGATACCGGTGTTCTTTGGTGGTTGGGTTTCAATTAACCACACATCTCAGGAATGGTTGAACTGAGAATGTACAAGACTACACTTCATTTACACTCATACATATCATCCTCATTCATCCTCTGAAGAATTATCTAAACGGTAGTTACCGGAGGCTAAACAGGAAAAGAAAAGAAAAAAAGTTATAATGCTTGTGCAGCAGTACTTCTATGATAGTATCTAAAGGGATAAAAATATAATCATGGGGTGGATATTAAACTATTAGATATTAGAATGTAAATACAAGTAATTTATTACTAATTAAGATAATATATAAACACATATTTTACCATTACGGGTCTTCAGTCATAACTAGGCTTACCATATGTTTTTGGATCCAATCCAGGACATATTTTTGAAATTACTTAAATGTTTTAACAGTTTACTGGAACATTAAACTTTATTTATTCAGTTGTATTTTTCACTAGACATGACTTTTTTCAGAAATGGTTTGTTTTAATTACATCATAAAATTTACAACAAGAAAGTTCTAAATTAATTTTAACATTTAGCAGATGTTTAACAGTAGATACTGAAAGTCTACCCCTTTCTGCAGACCAAATGTTCCCCGTAATTGAAAAAACTCTCAACTGGAGCAGATATCCCAAGCAAAGACACTGCAGATTTAACCATTTTAGAAATATTGCTACATGAAATATCAATCTTTTGAAACACCTTAAAAATTGCTTTTCACTTCTCTTCAGTAGTATCTGGTACTTTATCAGAACTTGAACCACAATGTACCCTTTGGTTTTGAATTACCTGGTTCAACAATGTTTCTTCATCAGTATTTATGGAATCTTTTATAATTTCATTAATAACTTGTGCACTCTCTTCTAAATCATACTGGGCAATTTCAGTTCGTAAATTTATCCACTGTAACTTACTAAATTTATCAAAAGAGGTTCTCCACAACTTTTCTGAACACATTTTCATTCCTCTTCTTTCTCTTCACACCACCAAAATTACTGTTAGTGTTAACAGCAGCATAACAAACCAACCTTTCTTCAAGTATTGGATACTAGAATTATAAAAATTGTCTATGCTTGAGAAGAATTTTTGATCCTGAACATCATTATTTTCTTTTAGAGTGCTTAGCAATTCTTTGGCAGAAGATGGTATAAATTTGTGAGTTTTTCTTTCCTGAAGTTGACAAATTAATTCAGAATATGTCTGAAATGCTTCTATATGTGATAGAATTAGCTTCCAATTTCAGAACTACGTAATTAAATAAATGTAGAGTACCACATAAAAATTTCAAACACAGTTCACTTCTAGATTTTCAAAAAAATCAAATAATAATTTTGGGCATTTGTCACAAGATAAGAAGTATGATTTTAGGCCATCAAAAGTGGAAAGAATTATTTCTATTATAGGTAACAAACTAAGGAATCTAGTGCTGCTATGAGATAATACTTTTTTTGTAATCTGTTTCTACTGTATACTGTAATCTGTGTTACTGTAGAATTCTTTAAGTTTTGTTACTGTTACTGTATATATGTGAAAATATTTGTAAATTTTTATAACAATAACATATATGTCCAGGGTTAGAGAATCACGTACTGTTTGTACTGAATTGTTTACAATGTGGGCCGAACAATCAATTACTAAATAGGTCTATCTGAATCATTTTGAACTTTTCTGAACACATTTTCATTCCTCTTCTTTCTCTTCACACCACCAAAATTACTGTTAGTGTTAACAGCAGTATAACAAACCAACCTTTCTTCAAGTTTGTATTTTTTCACACACTGCAAAAGATACTGAGGCAAAATTTGAGAAGTTTCACCTGACACTTCATTGAAATTTAAAAGTTTAACTTGAATTCCCTCCTCCAGACTGAAATATTTTAAAACAATCGGAACTAGTTTTACTTCACTTCTGTTTGAGCTATCCATCGTTACTATTACATGATTAATGTTTTCCAAAGAACGCAATATATTATCAAATATAAATGGCAAAATACCGTTAACAATGATTGCCTCGATTTTGGTTCTAGCAGATGAAAATTTTGGGTCATATAACTTTTTAACCAGTTTAGATTTGCAGTCTGATGTTTTGAAACTGATTTGTGTCTAGCAGTTTGGTATGAAAATGTAACTTCTTTAGCAGCACACTCCAGATCAGTGTTATTGTTATTCCTGTCTTTGACTTAAAAAAATCTCTTATGTTTGCTAAAGCAGTAGTATTAATAGTACTCCTATGTTTAGCTGTTTTCATGTGGTCTTCAATATCACCCTTTCCTTTATGTGCAACAGAAAATTCTCAGTACATAGTGTGTTTATTACACGTAACAATGTGTAATAAACACATACATAAACAATGACATAAATAATGTTTATGACATAAACATATTGTTTATGACATAAACAATGAACATGTTCATTGTTACTGTCATTATAGAATTTCAAAAATTTGTATTACTGTTGCAGGTTAATATTAAACACATTTTCTTTTGTCCGTTCCTAATCGATGAGACTAAAAACAAATAGAGATAAAATGATCAGAAACATGTAGACTAGTTACTTCATACACAAAAACAACATAAACACATTGCCTGTGTTGTGTTGCCAAGTGACTAAGTAAAAGGTTGTGGTGAGACTGGTAGTTGTGAGACTGGTTCATCAAATTCGACATCACTGCTTGCTCCAAGGTCGGCTGAGAGATGCCCGGCCATAAGAGACTGTTTAAAAACATGATGTTGAATATATAGGTCTAAAATTAAAAAAATCCTTGCCAGTCATAAAATTCTGAAATCCTGGACAGCACTCAAAACCAGGACTGTCCGGGCTAATCCTGGGCGTATGATAAGCCTAGTCATATAACCTTTGTTTTTTCTGAATTTTTTTTAATTTAAATAATTTTTTTTAATACTTATGTCATCTCTTACTTGGAAACAATACAAAATTTTGAAAAAATATTTATCAGTATTCAATATGTAGTCATGTATGCTAAGAAAATTACTGTTTATTCAGACACAGCATGCTTTTTTATATTTTTTTTTACATTAGTTAATGGAAAAATAAATTAATGGTAATATCTGTAAAGTGCTTGATAAAATTAAAGAAACTATATAGTAGCAAAATAATTTGTGTTGTTCAGTCACATTTAATTTTTATGTATTTGACAAATTGCAGATGTAAAATATGCTTACCAGTAACCATTTATTAATCAGGAAGTGGTTTTACTGTGTTATCTTTATCTAACTTTTAATGAAAATGCATAATATACAAGTATGTTGCAAAAAACAATAATCTTTTTCCCATTAAATATAAAAAGTGGCCAACCCATATGGAGAGCTTAAGTGGTACACTATATTATCAACTGACCATTTTCTTTCATCTTTGATTGTCCGTAACTAAGCTATATTATTTTCTTGGTTTTTATTTATTTGTTGTGTTTTATAAATATAAGTAGAAAATATTTCAAATTACTTTGTTATATTAATGTTAGCTTTTTTATTATTATTTTTTTTTAATTTGATTTGTCATTATTTTTAAAATTTGTATTTATTTTGAAATATATCCATTTTCGATAATTGTTTAACAGTCGAAATGTGAGTCTAATTATAAATTTTAATTTTTGTAAATAGTTTTTTAGTAATATTTGATACTTTATTTTCTGTAACATATTAATATTATAGCGTTTTAATTCACAATTAATTTTAATGTAATTTTTGACATTAGAATGTTTAATGTAAACAAAAAATTGCTCTTCTAATCAATACATAATTCCCTCTTAATATCAACTTGGCAGTGAAAATGATCTTTATAAATGTAACTTTAAAAGTTGGTGCTTTTTTATTATTTACTTTTTGTCTGATTTCAATATTTTATTAATTCAGTTTTATTCCTTAGAAGACCATTTCCTTTTTTATGAAAGCGAATTCACTAATTTAACTTTGTTCAAAATATATAAGAACAAAATTCTGACAGTTGTTTTACAGATAATGGCCTGGCACTGTACTGCAATTATTTATTTACTGGCTTCAGTAGTTACTTTTAAATGTTATTAATTCCTGATATCAGCAGAAGTGATTAACTGGATCAGTTGCCCTTAAAATTATCCAATAACATATTTGATTTGATGCTTATTTATCCTGGTGTTTTACGAAGTTGTAAAAAGTAAGGTTACCATACACATTGTTGTAACATCCTTCTGTAATACTATCCTTGTCACTAGTCCAATTGTATGTAGATTTGAAGATATAATCTGTTTTGTTCATATTTAATAATCAATTTCTTGAAAATATACGGTTCATTTTTCTTCCAATTATTTGTTCTTAGGTTTAAGTTACTTATTATTTATTTATTTTTAAATTAATCATATGTATGTACATATTTAATTTATATGAGACAATTAGAATTGTGTAAATATGTAAAATTCTTGAGTATGTTTGTGATAGTACAATAACACTTAAATTAACTATCATAATATTTTTGAATTAATTACTTAATTTGACTTAGGTGGAGTAGAAGGCATCGTCGAGCAGCACAAGCAAACCAGCAGAGAACTGTAATAGATTATAGAACTGGATATATTAGATCGCACCTAAGATCACCATCAGGGCGAGTAAGATGACCCGATCCAGGACCTGATTCTGGTCTAGTTCTGTGAAAATTTTAGCGATCTATCGCATCTTATATTGTATTTAAAGGATGCTCTGCCCCTTCTTTACTCTATTGATGCTGGTATTTAATATTTTTATTATAATATTCATTTAGAACCAATATTAATTAATTGGTTCTAAGCTGTTCAACCAAATTACCATTATTAATAATAAACCAGCATTATACAAGATTTTATTATAGATTGAGTGTTACGAATGGACTTTAGCTTATTTTTATTTTGTATTTGTAATTTTATAAAGTTGTAGTTTCTTAAACATGGTCACTGCTGATTTCTCATGCTATTTTTTATTTGCATTATCTTAACTCCTATCTTGCTTTACGTAAAGTTAGCAGTTTCTTTTTCCTTGTCTTATGTTATGCAGTTATGAAGTTACTCCAGAAGGCTTTAATCTTATCAAACATGTATGATCTTAATCTATTTATTGTAAAAATTCATATGAACTATTTATTAAAATTTGTCTACCATATAGTTATTTTTGTTATTATTTACTTTTAAACGTGCTTGCCTCTAACATGTAGACTGTTAAGATTATCCCAGAACATGATATTTAAAAAAAAGAAAAGATAATGAAACCTATAAAAATTTTAAGGAAGGAAAAAGAACACTGAAGTTATTGGACAATAAAATTAAACAAAGTAATCTCAGTCATTCTATATAAATATGTTAGAAAGTCACCTACTGTGGTAAAATTTTATACTTAAAACTATTTTTCTGACTGGTGAAGTTGCTTTTCATTGAAAAGAATGGACAATCATTATAAAATAAATGTTCAATTTCTTGGAGGTACCATTTAGTTACTATGCTTTAGTGGTCAAATGTTATAAACTGGCTCTTCGGTGTATGTTTAATTGTACTATGTACAGTAAGTAAATTTTTTATTCAAATCATGGTAATTACACATTTTATGATTACAATATGTAAATAATTAATATAATTTAATTTTATAGTAAACAACATGTAAAATTTGTTCATAGCAGCATAACAAAGTACCAAATTATAAAAAAAGGGATTGTTTATAATCCATGTTGATATATAATAACTTTATGAGATAAAAAATTAATAAAATCAGTACACAGTAAAAAAAAAAATTGATTCATTAACTGTTAAATATTTGAGTTTATATTTATGTACAAGTTAAATGAATATTTAAAAATTCATGTTTTTCTAATCGCTATTATTAAAAGATTCAACACTAAATTAAGTTGTTTCTTTAAAAAGATAATATTTTTATAAAATTGGTTGGAAATCTACTAGATAAATAAAAATTCTACTTAAAAAAAAATAGAAATTAAGTTTAATAACATAATTTCTCATAGGCCAAAGTAATATGGTCTGTAATGCAGTAATAGTCATGTTGTCTAATTTGATACAAGTGAAATATATTGTTTTTTGGGGGAACAGATTATTATGTTTTGTAGGAAATGTTGCTGCGTGGAAATATTAGAATTATTAATTTATAAAAATTGTTCTCCATACATCATATCTACTGACATCAAACGATGAAAGATGGAACCTAGGTTTAAAACCTCAGAATCTAATAACCCAGGGTAAATTCTTAAAAATTTTATTCTTTTTTTCTTAGTTCAATATTTTCTGAGTTTGTTGTGTTTGTAATAAAAATTAAATTAATAACTTGATTTTTTTTTTTAAAGCAAAAGAATCCGATTTTTAATACATTTTTCAAATAGGTCATCTTTGAGATGGACTAACATCAACTTAAAAAGTTATCATTTATGGAAAATATATCCACAAATGTTCTGATGTCAGCATTCTAGTAAAAGTAGGGAAAGAAGTTACATAGTCATTGTAGCTGATTTAAAAAAAGGAGTTATTTCTGTTTCCAAGAGCTATTTATAGGCAAAAAATTCAGTCTTTCTACAATCATGTGTGAAATAATGGGTAAGAGGTAGAAATTGTTTATTCATTTTTATACATGAACGATGATTTTTCTACTGAGCCATGAAGAGTTAGGACATCTACTCAACAGTGTACTCAACTTGTGTATTCTAATTGTATATTTAACAGCTAAAGTTGTGCATTTTTCATACTCAACAATCAATTAAATTTGTTTTTTATTTGTTTATTTATTTGCTTTTAAAGTTATGTGTGTAATTGATTTTTATTCTGATATAAAAGTTACTGGTTGATTGATGGTGGCCAGAAGTTCTTAGTGGCATAGGGGGTGTCTATCAAAGAATTATCTACGGCCTGCTGTCACCAGTTGAACTCCACTAAATGTGAGTTCTAACAGTATCAATGTTGTGTCTTAATCTCAATGTAGTTTGCTCTGCTATTCTACACTAACCCCACGATCATTTGATATGTGTGTGCCATTCTAATTTGCAGCAACAACTATTTTTTTGTGTTTGTAAATTCCATCAGTTTACTACAGTGAAAGCACATGTCTGGTTATATTTTTCCCTTTTGTAAAAACATGCTTCATCAACCTCTACTAACCTACTATTACTGCCATTTTGTTAAGAGGGTTGTTGCTGTAATGTTGTTATGTAGATGTTCTAGTTGACAGCAGTATGCAACATTTTCTCTGGCTGTTATTCAATTGATTCCACCTGAGTTACTCATTTAATTGAAATTATCTCTATTCTAGTCATTAATGAAATGAACTATTGTTAGAAATGTGAATTCTCAAACAATTTGTTATTTGCATGTTTAATTTTTTTTTTGTTAAAACCTCATTTACAGCATCGTTTTATATTTAAATAACCTTTTTTGTACTATGTTCAGTAAATATAAAATTATCCTCTCATGTTGTTACCTTGTCAGCAGCCTTTTGTAATGTGTTTTATTAATAATGAACAATTAAAATTGCATGGAAAAGAATTTTTAAATTTAGAAATTTCTAGACTTTTAAGTAACAGAACTTTTGTTTTATGAATTAGCATGTTTAGATATATTGAATAAGGAAACATAAAATGTGTGTGCAAATTATGTTTTTTTATAAATTAATTTTAGACTTTATAATTATTTCATGATCTTTCATTCAAGTGGTATGATTTATCAGGTCAGATGGCAAAGGTAATAGTTATTTAGAAAGACCATTTAACTATATAAACCTTTCTAGTACCTTCTAAACTAAACCCTAAAATACTTGGGAGAAATGTTTTTGCATAATGGCAAAAAAGCCCCTCTAACTAAATATGCTTTGTAGTGATTTACGATTTACGTATTCATTCTATAAATATTAAATTATAGTTTTAAATGTTCACCAGAATTACATAAAAATTACTTATTTTAAACATACTGGCAATCTGATTAATCAACTGCAATTAATTTTTTTTTTTCTTTAGAATGAAATGTGGTTTTTGTTTGTAATAATTTTCTATCATTTATCTCTGAAAAAAAATCTGTTGATTTATTTTATTAGCCCTGAATAACAAATGAATTTAATTTACTAACTACCATCATAGATAGTAAACCATTTGTGTACAGTCATCTTAAGAAGTTAATTAAAAAAATACAGTGCATCCCGTGAAGAGGTATTGGCTTTGATTTAGTATTACTCGCTCATTCTGCACCAGTTCTATTGAAACTTTACAAACCTTTTAGTGAAGGTTCTCTAAAAATGTTCTGTGAAAATTTCAACCTTCTAGGATTTATATAAAAAAAATGGCGACTTTCAAATAAAAACATCAATTTTAGATAAACCACATTTTTTATTCATTACAAAATAACTGCCAAAAATGATTAAAATAGTTGGTAATTAGAACTAAAATAATTAAAAACAATTAGATCATTAATTATTCATGATTATGACTAATTAATTATTAACTTGTTTTATTCAATTTTAACAGCTGTTTAATGATAGAATACATCATCTGTTTTTAATCATTTTTACCAGCTACTTTGTAATAAATAAAATGTGGTTTATTTGAAATTGATATTTTTATTTGAAATCCCCCATTTTGTTTATATAAATTCTAGAAGGTTGAAATTTTCACAGAACATTTTTAAAAGGTCTGTAAAATTTCAGTAGAAATTGGTGGGGGAATGGACGAGTGATACTAAATCAAAAGCATTTACTTCTTTGTGGAACCACTATATATTAAGGCATAAATAATATGTATTGAATAATATTTAAAATACTTATAATTCCTAAAAACTGCACCCTAGTAAGAAACTTAACGATAACATAAAAAAATTGTAATAAAACAGTCTGTGTATGATTTGAAGTACAGTATAGTGAAAATGAGCTATCATAAGTCCATAGCAGTGACCATTTTGATTATTTATATGTTATTAAAATTTTAATTGTGTTATATGAATGTAACTATGTGTTTGATTTTTTTTAAGTGTTAAAAAATATGATATAATATTAGTTAAGTGGAAAAAAATTAAAAAAAAGAAATGTTAGTGATAAATTATTTCATTAATTTTGTGTGTATTATTATACTTGTTATTATTATGATTATTGTATTTATAAAGATAGTACACCTGTTATGTGATGAAATGAAAGAAAATAAACTAAATTTATTTCTAAATTATAAACAGTGTTTAATTAAATTATAAGCTAGCCAATAATTTTTAGTATGTGGAATATAAGAATTGTAAAATATATTTTCAACCATAAAATTTTTTTACTAATCAAACTTCTGCTCTTATCCATGATTATACTTTGTAGGTATGCCCAAAATTAAGAATAAACAGATATTAGTGTAATCAAATAACATATGCAGAAATAAAAAATATTTTATTATATTATAATATTATATACATACATACACGTATATAGCCTTACCTTCTGCTGTGGAGGATGTCTGACAGTTATTAAAATATTTTATTATATTACAATATTATATACACACATGCGCACATAAATGCACATATATAGTCTTACCTTCTGTTGTGATAAATGTCTGACAGTTATAAATTTCTTAAGAAATTGAACTCTTCTCTCAGATGTCACTTGAAATCTTTGAGAGTGTAGATAAAGTTTTCTCGTAACTGCATAATGTATTCTCCTATGATCTCAATTGAAAATGACTCACCATTTTTTAAGCATTTGGAATCCTGTTGTAGTGTATTAACACATCATGTATTCAGGGATTCATTGGTACCGGAATGCCATTCCAGTTATGCTTTTTGGGAGAAATAAAAAATTTTCTTCCTTTTTTTACTAGTATCCATATCTAATAGAGAATGTCCTTAATAAAATAAAACTTAATAAAATACTAAGTCACTGAACACTAATCTAGAAACGCTATATGATGCTACAAAAACTCTTTTGCAACTTTACAAAATAAAAATGTTAAAAGTGTTACATTACATTTTTCAGTTTAGGTATTTTTGTAGAACTTTTGTACTTAGGACAGAACAGGAGTAACAGTCCTAATCTTTCTATCTGGTATAATATTTCCTTTAGTATTAACATGACTTTCACCTTTTAAATAATGTGACATTTAAAGAAAAGTAAGTTTTTTTAAATTTTTTTTTTCTATTTTTCTTAACTAGACTTTTTTCTTCCTTGAGAGAATTCTTCATCAGAAGCTCCTCTTCTGATACACAGATTTTCCAAAAACACCATGTAATGATATAAAAATTCTTTTGCAGTACATCTTGTTATTCTCATGATGAAAACAATTTTTCAGAAGTTAATAGAGGAGATCTTTCACTATTAAAACAAAGCAACTATCCATGTAACCTTAATATTTATAACTCATATCTCAAATCCAGTCTATTAATTGTTAATATGAATCATTTGCAAAAATGATCCATTTGGCCCAGGTAAATCCTTCTTGGTAAGCATGATGTTTTACTATTTGAAAAACTCTTTTTTAACCTTTTTGAAGTGAAAACTTCTTCAGGCGCGTTGTGCGGTGATTTTGCGATAGACTTTTGCATGAGAAAAATAAAAAGAGCTGACTCGTAATCAAAAATCATCATGAGATGCTAGAGCTATATATATTATAAATGGGTTAGTTCTCACAAAATACAACAGATGGCACTGATGTGCGACTGCGTATTTTAAAATAGTTTAATATAGGTTTTTTAAAAATTGTTGATTTTAGCTAATTTAGAGATGAAATAATTTTTAACAATTAAAAATTAGTTTGAATTGATAAAATATTTATTTTTAGCAGTAATAATTTATTTTAATTAAATAAATACCTACTTAATAATTTTTAACTCTATTCAAATAATCTCACATCAATCAACACCATCTCTTGCATTTTAAGAGAACTAACCAAGACTAGCACTATGTATATTGTACATTTTAAAATTCTAAGTACATGCAATACAGTACATTAGTACATTCTAAAAAGAATGCAATAAATTATACATCTATAAATATATATATATATATATATATATATATATATATATATATATATATATAGGCATAGTACACACAACGCGGTAGATAAAGCATATAGTTTATATGCCATTCGGGATATTGAAAAGAACAAAATTTATTTTTTTACATTTACAATTCCTAATAATTTACTAATAGTTAATTCATTAAATTCTATTGTCTATTTTTATTAGGATAATTCAGTTATGGAGGATAATGAAATTAGTAGTCAGAATTCAATTAACAGTTAGAAACGAAATACAGATGAAGAAAGTAATGATGATACTTATAAAATGAATAAAAAAGATGAACGTTCAAAATAATTACGAAGATTATGCAATCAGTGATATAGGAAAAGTCAAAAGAGAAAATTTTCAGAAAAAGACATGTTTGTTTGAAACAAACAGTCAAAAAAAAAAAATCTCTTGATTAAAAAGAAAATATTGACAGAGAAGAATGATTAAAAAAAAAAATTCTCAACGATTTTGACATAAAACCAGAAATAAAAAATTACAAACAATTCATACTTCACAGATTGCTGGTCTATCAAATGTTGATGTTCCAGTTATTTCATAAATTATAAAATTGAAACAATTCATACATCACAGATAGCAGGTCCATCATATGTTAATGTTCGATTTATTTCTGAAAATACAAAAAAAATTAAGCATTCACGCATTCCAGAATCTTCAACATTCTATTCAGATAGTGATTCCGACTAATTGACGCAAAATATTAACAATTTTGTTACAAAAAATAATAAAAATTTCTATTCTAATCATATCAGTGCACATCTTGAGTTCCATAAGCAATTTCTTCAAAACGATTTTGGTCATGTTTGTGATATTTGTGATAGATTATGGTTTAAAAATGATTTTAACATATTCAAAAATGAAGTTACATCAAATAACAATATTCACTTTATAAGAACGCTACTCACTAATGATAAGATACCACAAATTAAGATATGCTCAACTTGTCTATCTACAAGTAATAAACAACAAAATACCACCTTTATCTGTTTACAATGGATTCAAATACCCTCC
The DNA here is from genome assembly GCF_047948215.1 of Lycorma delicatula. Lineage (NCBI taxonomy): Eukaryota > Metazoa > Arthropoda > Insecta > Hemiptera > Fulgoridae > Lycorma > Lycorma delicatula. The sequence continues at coordinate 151,737,657 of NC_134455.1, read as the reverse complement.
TATTTCAGAAAATTTTGAAAAATTACCATTAAATTTAGTATCAGAAAGACTTATTTCACCAAGAATACCATTCATGCAGATTAGAAGATTAAGGCACGTTTAGGGACAATTTTGGATGTATGGACAAGTTATTAATGTTCCTATAGAAGTTAATACAATGGTTAATCAATTACCAAGAAATGTTGATGATGACCATTCTATTACTGTTCATATAAAAAGAAAAAAATTCATAAGTCAAGTTATGTATATGGATTGGTTAACAAAAGAGAAATTAAAGAATGGTTAAAATATTTGATAACAACTCCACTTTATGAAGTCTACAATTTTAGTATTAATGACAAATTTTTTGAAGAAAATTATCCAGCAGTTAATGATCATGAGATTATTGAAGATATTCCAATTGAAAAAAGTTGTCACAACAACAGACATTAATGTGGAATGATGAGATGTATTTATGAATAGCTCCTGGAGAAAATAACGTTCCAATTAGTATTTTATTTGACAAACATGCAGAGGAATTATCATTTCCACAAACATACTACGGACAATTCCGCACTTTTAGAGATGGCGTTAATGTTATGCCATTTATGATTGCAACTAGCGAATTAAGATGCTCAGATAGAAGGGGAGTTAGCCCTCATCACCTTTTATATATGGCTAGGAAAATAATAATCAGAGTATGTGATTCACTGACAATTGCATTTAAGCATGTTGGTAAAGATGCAAACATTACAAAAGAACAGATTGAAAATGAAAATTACATTCAAGGATGCATTGAAAGTAATTTGGCTTTTTTGCGTTCTATTCCAAATTCAACTTGGTATTGGTCTGAAAGGTAAATGCCTTTTTTGCTATGATCAGATAACTGGGAAAGGCCACAGTTTTTTTCACAATAAGTGCTAATGAAATAATTTACTTCAATTTTTGTATAAACAAAAATAAAGAAGAAATATCTCTTGAAGCTGTTGCAAATTTATACTATATGGTAAAAAGTACATTAATTAATGATGCAGTTACATGTGCAATTTATTTTAATAAATTAGTTAATGTAATTCTCAAAATATTGCAATCAAAAACGGTCAAGTCCTTTCAAAAAATACAGAGTAATTCACTATTTTAAAAGAATTGAATTCCAACATAGAGGAAGCCCTCGTGCTCACATTTTAGCATGACTTCATAACACTCCTAAAGATGCAATTAATGAAAACTACAAAAAGGCTATAGAACTTATAGATTCTCTAATATCCATTTCAGAATCAGAATCATCTGGTTATATTAAACTGCAAACTCATAAACATATTTTCACATGTTATATATTGTAATGAAAGATAATAACTCAATATTTTATCATGGAAGAAGAAATTCAACATCAGTAAAATCATTGCAAGAGGAATTCAAAAGGCTTGCATTGAATCCACTAATAACAATCAGTAAAACATTGAGTGATTTCATTACGCAAAGAAGAGGTTTACTTACGGTGTCAATTAATTAACTGTCAAAGTTTACGAGCACACCTATAGATATTAACGATAACCTATAGATATTCCTAATTTTAATTGCATTGTCAAGTTCAAAAGACCACAAGTTTCAGCTCCCAGAGTGGCTATTTATCATAATGTACAAGACACTACACATATAATGAGTTCTCATATGGACATTCATCTAAGATAAACATCAAATTTTGGCTTCAATGTATCTGAAACTGGAGAAATATGCTCAGCGCATTGCAAAGATTGCAATGAAAATAATTTTGATAATAGCCATATATATTTCACCAAGAAATACTGTTCAACAAATTATACAATTTTTATATACAAATTTGCTTATATATACTGAAGAAGGATCAAAATTACTGAACGAAAATTTTCATGAAATACCCATAATTTTGAGTGGAGATTTCAACATAAATTTTACTGAAGAATCATCAAAGCCACTCGTAGACTTTTTAAAAGAAAAATTAAACTTAATAATCTCTAATGATAAAAATATAAGTACAACAAGGTATGGAACAACAATAGATGCAGTGTTTACAAGATATTTAGATAGATTTCATTCAAGAGTATTAATTTCATATTTTAGATATCACAAACCAATTGTTTCATTTTTAAAAGAATCAGATAATACAAATAATATAAATATTACAGAAATAGAATAGAAATTAATAATCTAAAAGAATATATTCTAAAATAATAATATAATGTAATAACATATTGTAAAAAACCATTTTTGGAGGTGACTTGTTTTTTTTTTACTTTTTTTTTAACAAAAAGAAATTAAAACATCTGCCAATAAGAGATATTTTCTATATGCTATTTTAAATATTTTATTATATAATAAAGTATAAACTTTATTATAAAATAAAGTAGTACCGATTTTTGGTAAAATTATGAATTTTTTAAAAGATGATTTTTGAATTAGATGAAGAAATATATTCAGAAAAAATATTAAAAGTCAAATCAGAAAAGTAGTTTATTATTCATAACTTTGCATGAAGAAGATAAAATCGACTTCCTTCATCGGCTTTGTTTATCTATGTTTTAATAAATTGATTTGTATGGTATTCCTGAAACCTATTAATATCTAATGAAATTTTCTTTACTCAGCTATTGGCAGCCGTTCAATGAATGCATGTGTGAAGTTTGTTACACTCATGATTAGTAAGGTAAGGGTTAATCAGAACCCAACCATAGAATGGTGACCAGAATTAGTATCAAGGAGATTTTAGTTTTAAGTTAGATTTGTTGGGCCTCAAATTATCAACTTTTGGAATGATCATCAACTCCTGGAAGGCTCTCATTAACTATCCAAAATATATAGTCTACTTGGATATTAAAATAATGTAAATAAATAAGTGTAAAAAATGAAATCGATTTTAAAAAACTTCACATACCAACTAGTACTTTTTCAGGTTTAATCTTAATTTAAATTTTTACAAGTCGGCACCAAATAGTAACAATAAAACTTATAATTAATAAGTTTAGGTTGACTTCAAAAAAAATAATTTTTTAAATAATTGAAAAAGTAACTAACAAGTTTTCAATTTGTAATCTTTTTTTTAAACTTTTATTTATAGTTGCATCAACAATTAAAGTCATTAGCTACTTATCAGTGTAATGTAACTGTACTGGTAAATTTGTAGTCTTGAACAAACTCAGGTCGACTACTCCTGAGACATGTGGTTAATTGAAACCCAACCACCGAAGAACACTGGCATCTACAATCTAGTATTCAAATTCGATTAAAAGTAATTATCTTTATTAGGATTTGAACCTGAGAACTTCGACTTTGAACCATCTGATTTACAATGACAAGTTTACCACTAGACCAACCCGGTGGGTTAATTTGTAATCTCTATTTGTTAATGTTTAGTAGTTCTTTAAATTCAGTTTCATTTTTTTCTAAATTTGTTTTCATTTTTTAGTTTTTAAGTTTATTTAAAATTTCTTTTAGGTTTATAAAAAAAAAAATTGCCTGTAATTATGAAAAAAGGGACTGGCAAGAAATGGAAAGGTTAAAACCCTATGCCTCAATAAAAATACGTGAAAGTATGCAAAAAATTGACATAGGCTGCCACCGAGTGTAAGAACATTTATTTTGAATACAGGAATAATTGTTATTTTATATGCAAGAAAATGTTTTGAATATAAAAATGAGATCAAGCACGAAATCTTTATGCCATAATAAACTGATATAATAAACACTGATGATAATAATTGAAAGAAACTTCAATTCATTTGTGAAGACAATATATTTTGCGTTAAAAACAATATTTACTTAAGTTACATAGGAAAACTTACAACTGACCTACCAGAGGATTTTTCCCCTACAATTTAGAAAAAAAAATAGTAATAAATTACGTTCAAAATTAATAATTAAATAAAATTGCTGGCTATATTATACAACCAGAAGAACTCAAATGATTTTACCATTCTGAGAATCACACCAACAACAGTTTTAGAAAATACTGTCTATTTATTACTAGAACCAAACTCTTAGTTAAATATAATATTATTTTTTGAAATTTGATGAATATAAAGAGCTTTCATTTTTCAGCAATAACTGTAAGGGAAAGTATAATGATTGTTAAAAGATTTGTATGTAAGGGTTTTGCAAAACATGTTCCGTGACCTCACTATGTTCCATGAAACCACTTAACTGAAAAACAAAAAACACATGGAAAATTCCAGAAGGATGTGTGTATGTTGGCCTATATTTTGATAAATATCTTTGAAGTGTCTGAACATTAAAATTGAAATTTGACTCGGAAATTTTTATATATATGCCATTAAATTTTGAACTAATCAGATTATAGAGTTGGGTATTTAGAACCATTTAAAAATTAAAATTTTTTGTGGGGCATCGTAGGAACTTAAAATTAGATTCACTGCTAATGAGTTGTTTATAGTACTCAAATTTTAAGTTAATCGGACTTAGAGGTGGGAATATAATTAGCTTAATTGTTTTAGAATTATATATATTTTAACAAAATAAGTTACTAAAAACTCATGAAACTTGGAACAAATATTCATCTACATACATTCTAAATTCTGTTAAATTTTGGTAGTCTGACAAAGGGATATCACAGATATACTTTTGATCTAGCATCTATTTAAAATAATTGTTTCTTAGATTTTGCTGAATATTTCTAAACCAACTAAACTATTCAGAACCAAATTACAAAAAAACAATTCTATGGATGAGATCTATTGCATTAAACTTTAAGGTTCCTATAGGTGGGTAAAGTGGTAGGAATCCAGTTTTACATTTTACAAGGTTCCTTTTAATATCATTAAGCAGATTTCATATTAAAGCATGACATTTAATTAAAATGTTTCCTTGTAAGGGAATCATACAATGGGATTTTAATTTTAAGGATTCTGGATTCCCATCAAGCAAAGGGTCTAAAAGGGAAACCAGACATTAATTTTTTTTCTAATTTCATATACTTAAAGTTAGGAATTCATTTTTTATGAATTATAGGTGCCCAGTTTAGTTATAAGTTAATTTATAAGTAAGATTAAAACCAGAAATCTGAGATAAATAAAATATTTATTGATTCCCACTTGTTCATTGTAGTAAATAACTTAATTTTAATAATTATTGTTTATTAATCTTTGTAACTGACAGGTAATAGTAATTTTCTTAAATAAATATGGGAATATAAACCTTATTTCTTTGTATTAATTGTTAAATCTTCAATTACTTTTACTTTTAATTTAAGCACTGATTTAATTTTAGATATAAATGGAAATTAAGTGCTTAATTAAATACTATCAAATTTTAGTTAATGTTGAAAAATTGAAATTTGGTATATATATATATATATATATATATTTGGTTTACTTCATATATTTAAATTTATTTTTGGAAAATAAAAAAAAGTTTGTTTGCAAAAAAAAAGATTAAAATCAGCAGAATAAATTTTTTTTATTAGAAATTTTGAAAACACAATTGTTTGAAAATATTCTCACATTAGTTTTTTTTCTATCTCAATACTACTTTAGATTTTTTAATAAAAAGTTTACATACGCGAAAATCTCTGAAGGTCAAAAATGAAAAATTTACTAAATTTGAGATACTTGACGTATTAAAGTTTACGTATAAAATTCGCTTTTTTTTGTTGAAAAAATTGCAAAATTTTGAACTTGTTTTCATAATTAAAAATTACTTATCGGGCTTAAATAGATTTTAAATGATTATGCCATTTTATCTAATAATTTTGGCTGAGGTTCCACAATCATTTTTTTAAAAAAATGTCCAAGTTATGACTTGGACATTTTTTTTTTTACAAATGACTATTACAATTAAAGAGCAGTTACATTGTTTTATACTATAACGGCAAAAAATTCAATTCATTTTTTCAAATTCATTTCTTCGTTCCTCTAGTATCATAGTGTTTAATAAAAAAATATTTTGCATGTATTTAGGATTAAACGCCAAACAAGAATTACATGAAGTAAAGGTTGCTACAATCGAGATCTCTTATCACATATTGAATTATCGTCAATCTTTAGAAACGGTATAGAAATCGGTTTCTAAAATCTTTTACTAAATTTGTTATTTAAAATTATTATCTAAACTCGTTTACCATTTACTATTTTTAGTTGATTGATTTTTATGTATTAACAAAAAAGTAAATGTTTAAAATTGGCATATTTGAAATAATAATCTGCTGTAAAGATCGAAATTGGTAAAGTTATTCAACAACTCTGCCGGTTTTTTTAAAATCACGTAAAATCTTTAATAAAAATTAAAATTCTTAGTAATTCTTATATTATTTAATATAAGATCTTTTCCTCCTGCTGATAAAACAAGTTTTGACTTATACATAACCGGCATTTTGAAATTTTGATTATTTGTAGTGAAACATATTGTAATGTTATAATTTTTACATTAGTGTTCATTATAAAAAAATTTTTCTGTAAATCAATCTTTTATAAGAAAAATGAATTTGATCAACAATCGATTAATAAATATTTAAATCTGTCGAGGTACAATTTTTGAAACTAAAAAAAAAAAAAAAAAACAATAATAAGATTTAGAGATTAATGTGTATAAATTACTTCTTTTTTAGTATTAGGAAATTCAGTACAAACGTAGAAAAGGGAAGTTCCCATAAACAGATGAACAAAATTTCCAGTTTCTTCTAATGGGAATTTTTGCGAAACTTTATCTTTAATTAAACACCCCTAAATTTAAATATCAGGGTAACACACGTACGTGTGTCGGCGTGTTTGAAGCTTAATAAAATTTTTGACTGAATAAACCGATTTTGATGAAATTTTGTACAGACTCGTGTGTGTAGGACAATTTGTTAGCAAAATTTTGACGGCCAATATTTCAAGGGGGTGTGGTAGAAAGTTTTTCGGAGTCAATTTTTTAAAAATTTTGCGAACTTTACTTTAAATTCAGTACATTCGCGCATGCTTATCTTACCTTTTAAAAATAAGTTTGCCCCGAAATCCCCCTTCCACAAAAATAAAAAAAAACTATGTTTTAACATATTTCATATTTTTCAGCAGAATTTATGTCTTTCTAGGCATAAAAATAGTACAAATGACCCAAAAAAAACTTAAGCAATATTGGGGGTCGGGGAACCGATCGAATATTAAAAATACTGATTTTTTGAATTTTTTGGAACTTAAAATGTTATTAAAATGTTTGAACATATAATAATAATAATAACAATAATAATAATAAAAAAATAAAATTTCATCATAATCACCCCCACCCGCAAAAAAATTAGTAACTTTTTATTGGTTGTACATTTTTCAAAGAAACTTTTTTACCAAAAAAAAATTTTTTAAATTTAAAAATTCTGAAAAATTAAAAAAAAATTCTTGAAAGGTGATTTTAAAGGCGGGGAAGCAGAACAAATAAAAATACCGATTTTTTGAATTTGTTAGACTTTTATTTTATTTAATCCTATAATGATAATTTTGTAATAAAACTTCATCATCACTTACTCCACCCCAAAAAAGAGATTTTAGGTAACTTTTTTCATGAACATCATTTTTCCACTGTATAAAAATAAATAACTATTGCTAGGAAAGAATTAGGACTTTGTCTTCGGCTTTTTTTTATGTAAGTTATAATTTGGATTTTGAAGAGTTCATAGACTGATTTATTTGTTTTATACATTTTATTGTAATACAGCATAAAAATTATTCCTATTATTTTATAATAAAATTAATCTTATTGTGATGCGACAGAAAAATACAATTAAATAGTTTTGTTATTAACGAATTTTTTTTAGATACTGTTTAATTGTCTTTTTCATAGTAAAATAGCGAACGCTATCTGATGGTGGATTGGCGGCAACGAAGGTGTGGGTAGTGCAGGTGATGGATGATACGATGCATGTAGTGGGGCAACGATGAAGTGGCTGTCCGTCGATGTGTTATGTGTTGTATAACTATTTGTTTTCATCATCAAGATACTGTTTATCTTATGCGGTGTTTGATAAAAGAACTCGTCATGCTCGTAACTGTTGTGTTTAAATTTAAACATCAGCGGTTAGTTTAATCTTGAAGTTAATCGTCTAGCGTATTAATATTTAAAAAAAACTATATCTTTTCTGGAACTCGCAGTAAGTAAAATATTTTATTTTTAATTACTTTTTTAACTTTTTTTTACAATAATCTTTTATTTTTAAATCGTAATCTTTCTTTAAGATTTCGTGTAATTTTTTTGTATTTTAAAATTATTTTTTGGCTACCGACTTCTGTGGGGATTGGTAGCGTCTCGTCGTCTTTCACCCGTAAGGTTCTGGGTTCGATTTCTCGTGCGGCTCGGTAGTTTTCACACACTAGACATTTTACGTTTCATACTTGCGTAAAATCTTATGCGGACTTCCTTTGCTGAATTAATACTAACAAAAAAAAAACAAAAATCAATTTTCCCTGATTTTGTAAATTATGTTTTCTAATTAAGATCCTTTATGAGCAGTCTGGATTTTTATCGGTTGAATATTCCTTGAAACAACAAGATCATTGAAATTTATTTGCGTTGTTTATATCTTTTTTAATTTTTCAAAATTTTAATATATTTTATCTATATACTTTTCAGAATAATTATGATAATTTATTTTTGAAATAATCAAAAATACAGTTAGGAAAGGAATGTAAAAACTCTTATTTAGGATTATTATTATTTAGGATTACCGGATTCTTTGTCTTCAATCGTAATATCAGGTAAATAAATAATTAAAATATACACACAAAGGTCAATTTTAAAATTGCAGTTGGAAATTGCGAAATCTCTTCAAAGAGGTAAGCGGTTTGACGTATCTTTTTGATTATTTTGTTAAAATATTTTCAACAAAATAGTTAAAACTAAATTATAGAAATTAAATTACTTTGAATAAATATATTATTTAAGTATAATAATTCTAATTTTATATATATATATATATATATATAAATTTTATATATATATATATATATATATATATATATATATATATATATATATATATAAAATTAGAAAATAGGAGTATCGGTAGAATTTATGGCATACAGAAAAACGGCCTTTATACAAAAAGTATGAATATTTATTTGCAGTAAAATAAAATCTTTTCCTTTTTTTTACAAAATGTCGAACTTATTTTCAATCAACATAAGGTGTAATTAATCTATATGAGGTGTAATTACCATAATTACTTGATAAAAAAAAAAACGCGTCAGAAAATGTCAATATTACTAATTGTTTTACATTTTATTCACTGTCTTTAAGTTTCTAGGGTTTTACTTCAATTTATCACAATAATTTATTACAAACATTTACAATACAATAAATTTTAATGTTTAATTTATTAAGTTTCATAATACATTTAATCAACGGCTCTTTGTACCTCTTTACATTACTACTAATGGCCGGTTAGTGAGTGAAGTGGTTGGCTGGCATATTGGTTTCTATATCAGCTGGTATCGGCTTTGATTCCTGGCCAGGACTTCACTTCTGTTCACCTTTATCCCACTCATCTTCCTAGTTAAAATTTGAGTATTACGGAACGAAGACAAAATAATATAAATCAATTTTATTTTTTATAATTTTACAACAAATTATAAATCTATCTACAATTAGAACGTTGAATTTTCATTTAGTTGTTATAAAAAATCTATAATACATGAAAACCACAGGTGTAGAGATATTGTGAAATATTTCAGAAATATTGTGCAAATATCCAAATATTATGTATCATATAATGTTAGTAAGTATTCTGTACCTCAAGATTAAGGGGAATTTTAGAGAAATCATAAAATATGTACTGTCATAATACAAAAATGTTTATCAATCGGTAATTTAATACTGTTTTTTCATTAAAAAATAAAAAAATAATAAATAAATAAAAATTTAGAACTTCATTTATTACCGATTTTGGAAATTTATTAAAAAAATTATGGTAACAACAAATAAAAAGGAAAATAAAAGAAAAATTTAATACCAGTTAATTTTTAATGTATTATACTTCTTTGAAAATTAGTCAAGAAGTAACCTCATTATTCGTCATGAATTTCTTATAAAGTCACTTGATTATCGTACTTTTGCTTGAATTTCCACTTAGAGAAATTATTTTGTACAGTGCACTAGTTGATAGATGTAACTGTACGTACGCCAAATGAGTTCAACCTGAGAGAATTAAAAATCACTAATTACGAGCTTTATTTAATTGATGTAGATGTTATTAAATATAATTTTGCCTAGTAAGACTTATTCCAACCAGGAAAATTACTTTTGTGATTAGAGAGTTTTGTTATCGATGTGAAATTAACCAACTAGGACTTGCTTTTGTTTAATTTTAGTCGTTGCGCAAAAGAAATCGTTTGTACTACTTTTAACATGATTGTAAAATTATTGACAGGTTTTCTTAACATTTCTGAGAAATAGTCAAGATAAGTACGTCAGCATACAGCTTACATACAGTTTCCTTAACTAATGCTTGGTCGTTTATATGAATTAAAAAAGGAAAAATGGGGTCAGAGTAGTCTTTTGGCATTTCTTGTTTACTTCATAATATTCACTTTCGAATTCTTAATTTGAGGCATTTTTGCATTCGATCTCAGTATGTGACGTAAACCAGCCTAATTCTATTTAATCCAGATTTTAATCTGAAGATTTTCCCTAAAATTCAGTCGAAAGTGTAAATCTACAGCAGACGATATACTTTCGGTATAGTCAGACAGCTGGACAAATATTTTCTTGTTTCGAAAATTATACTTTGGATTAATAAACGAGGTTGTTTTTGAATTAAAAAAGGCCTAAAACTTCTTATGTATTTAAAAAAAAATAATACTGTCGAAGGTAAATATATAAGTAAATTTATTAATTAAATTACATTGTACAATTTAATCTTTACAACATAATATTTAGCTTAAAATTAAAATAAGCAGATTTTTGAGGACTTTCTTTTGTAGTCTAGCTAAGGAAAAAAGGCATCCGAGTTTGAGTAACTTGGTAAAGTAACTATCGGAAAAAATTCCTTTACGTTCAACAAAATTTAAAAATAGAAATAATACAATAAAGTTAAATTCTCAAGTAGAATTTTTTTAGTTTTAAATAAAAATTGTAAATATTATTATTATTATTCGGCTCTTGTCAATGGAAAAATCAAACAATTTTAGTGTAATGAATTTAATAATTTTATTCAATAAAATAAATTAAATAAAAATTGTGAATATTGTTATTAAATATAAGTGATTAACGATTACGAACATAATTATTGTTATTTTATTCTTCGGGCATCGATTACTTTGTAATTAGCCCATTTCCCCAAAAAAAAAGAAAAAAAGGAGGACAAAAACTTTCCCACCAGTGATTATTTAAAATATCTTCTAAAAAATAAATACGTAAGAAAACTTAAAAATTGCAAATAAAAAAACAGTCGTCTTGATTTCTAACTTCTCGCTTATTTGTCGCCTAGGTTTGCCCTTAGATCATCCTTTTTTTACTCTTTTTTCCATTCTTCTTACGGCTTCCAATTCCGAGAACAGTGTATCTAAGATCTCGGAGATGGAATCTTCTTCTGATACCGCAGAGGGTGGTAGAGAGAACGCTTTGATGCCGGTACCAGAAGACCGCAGCTCAAGTGTGCAGAGAAAATTGCATCCAATTCTAGACTGGATTCACTCTCCGCTGAGACTTTTCGAGCGGCTGAAATGCTCGTCCTTTCTTTTGAAGTCTTATATGTTTTTGGAGGTTTTATAAGTTTCTTTCTAGGACTTTCTCTATTTTAAGTTGGAATTGCATCCCACCAGACTCAGAAAATAAACTAAAGATGGAAGTCAGGTCGAAAAAAATCACATTTCCGAGGAAAATATTCGGAGCCCCGTTAGCCAACTACATGTATTCTACTTAGGAACAGCTGTTACCACCTTGGATGTGGAACGTAGATGGTATGTTCCGGATATGGGGATTATTATTATTAATGATAGTGAAAATAGTATTTTTATGTGTTTGGTTGAGCGGTTTCAGGAAAAAGATAAGACCCAAAATTGCCGAAAAGATCAAAATGCTCAGTGAATAAATTTGGGTCAAATTTGACTCACCCTCTTGATCAAATGACATTTTTATTTTAAAATTATACCATATTAAAAGTATAATTCAGAAAAAAAATCAATATTGTTAGATCTTAGTTAACCTCCTTGAACAAAAGAGTTTTTATCGTCAAGATTTTACTGTGTTTATAGTATAATTGATAAAATTAAAATAAATAAACAAATCTGGGACTATTTGATTCTCTTGCTCAAGAGCTACCTCATATAAAATTTTTAATAACAGTCACAACTTAAAAAAAAATATATAATAAAGCATCAGTAATAACAAAAATTATTGAAGAGTTTTTTAAATTCTTAAATTGGGTAAACTTACCATGGAACCCTTTTTTAAAAAAGTCTCATGTCACCTAAATTAATACTAGATACAGTTGTATTTTCAGTCTTAAAAAATTAATATTTTAGCCCTCCCTTTTTGGGAGGGCTTAAAAGTTTACTTATTGTTGTGATAATTTACCTCAGTAAAACGGCCCAATTTATGTTATAATCTTAAGTATCCCCTTACCCCTAAATCCGATTGACTTTAAAATTAAAAATTTCGTGAACTATCCTCCCCTTTTTTAATTTTATAAAAATTAAAAAAGGGGATTATATACGTATTATGAGGATTTTAATGTCCCAAATATACAAAAAAAATTGTTGAGTCATTTTCGAAGAATTTATGTGAAATCAATGTTCCCACCCCTTTAACGAATTTTGAAAAAAATATAATAACGCTCCCATAAATATAAAAATATGTGAGCCGAATTTAAAGAAAATGTGTTTTTTTTACCTTATGGATATAAGGTTAAAAACAGTGCGACATGTACGTACATACGTACGCGTACGTACATACATATGTTTTTTTTTGTCTAGTTGGATCCTAAAACGTAAAAATTTGCAAAAAACCAATTCCCTATTTCTGACATGACCACCGTACTTTGCCGAATTATAGTTATTCTAGCTACATTCACAGGGACAGTAAAACACATTTGTGGAAGGGATGGCTTACATTAAAAAGGAATTTTTTCTCCGTTTTGAACCAAATTTAACAACAAATTTGATTACCGATAGTATTTAAATTTTCATTTAAAATTCAATTGAATATTAAGCTTACGTAATGAAATAATAAAATAAATCAAAATAATTATACGAATGTTTAATGTGTATTATACATGTTTAATGTCGATGTAAATTGTCTAGTCATATTAAGTGTAGTTTTATACTAAAACTAAATGAATTATAAATTGTTAATCATAATGGAAGTTAAATTATATTAACGAAAAAAAATAAATAAATAAATGAAATAATTAAAAATAGATTGTGGTTATTTATTAAAGCAGTTATTAATATTTATATATTGTGAAGTGATAATTTTTTTCACTAGTTAAGTGTCTGCTGAACCGGTACAGCTTTAACACAAGTTATTGAATGAATCTTTATTTAATTTCACTATTTCTTTTAAATTATCAGTCCTAGGGAATAAGTGGTGAAAATTTTGCAATTCAGTTAAAAAACTTCAGTACTTAAAAAAAAGATCGAAATAATTGTCAAAACGACCGGAAATTTGACGAGGGTAAAGTTAAAATAATATATGTTAACTTCATATTTGTCAAATTATTAAGCTCGGGAAATACACATTCAAAAAAAGGCGAAAAAGTTTAGTTTCTTCCAGTTTTCTGCAAATTTAAATAACGCGGTTTCTTCTCTTTAAACAGTTCTTAATAAAACTATGTAAAATTGAACAATAGAGCCGACTTAATACGTTTTACTTAATGTTTTTTTCGTAACTGTTCCTTAAAAAAATATAGCAAATAAAATACCTTCTTTCATTAGCAACATTGTAATTTCAGAAATTTGGTCGTTCAGGCAAAATGAAAAATCTCTTTAGAGGATTTAAAATAAAATATCCTTTAAAAATAAAATTTTAAAATAAAATTTAGGTCCAGTTTCATTGATTTTGACTTTTATGAGTTAGTAGATAGACCTACAAATTTTAACGAGTAGAAAATATATTTATAAACAAAATTTAACATTTTGAAATATGTAGAATTTTAAAGGATTTTTTTATTTTGAGTATTTTATTCAATTGGTTTTAATACTATTGGTTCTTTCTTGGATCCCCGATAAATAATTTCAGAGTTTTTTAGTTGCTACTTTTAAATACGTCGAAGGTAATCTATCTATATCATTTACCTTGGTCGGAATGTTTTGTTTGACGTTCAGATAGAAGATAAAAAACCGTTAGATGTTATTAACTAACTTTTATTAATATAATAAATGCAAATAATGAGTTATTTAAAAATATTATTGAAATAGAATTAAAAAAAAGAAAAATAACCAAATGAAATAAATAACAATTTTAAACTAGATGCGCTTTTCGATTTTGACAATCGTTGCGAATAATGGGTAGGAATTTATAAATATAAACACAAAAACAATATTAAAAAAAATATAAATAAATAAAAAAAAAATCAATATTTACGAAGCACTAAGAAAATGTTATCTGTATTTGTAAAACCATAATAAATAAATAATAATAAAAAAAAAGATCAATTAAAAAAATAATTATTAATCTCTTTAGACCCAAGCCGTAAGTGTTATCTTATAATATTATTTGCACTACGTAAACTTTCCGATCAGATTATTTACTGGTTATTTAAATATTTATCGTAACTGTTTTTTTTAATTTTAATTTTATTTATTTAATTTTAATCGTAAAAATTTAATTTGTTACAATTTCAGGAAAAATTAATTTGTTTTAAAAGTGTTCGCTAAGTTTATTTATTTATCTGTTTTCTATTATTATTACACTCACGCACGCGCACAAAATCTTTAAACCTCCTTTTTAAGCCTTCGGTTTAACCGTCAGGTATTGCTTCAGAGGATGAGATGAAATGGCAATTTTGCATCGCGTGAAAATGTCATGTCTGACCGGGATTCGAAACCGGGACCCCCGGATATTGTCAGCATGATGAGATGTTGGCTTGGGCTTCTTGTTTTGGCATGCCACGATACCTAAGTGATCGCTCTTTAACTAAGAGGTCGATAGGGGGAACCGATGATAATACACAAGCCGCATCGTAAGAGATGGTGCGGTATGCAGAAGTAATGTTTATAAGAGCTTGCCTATGCAGAGTTCTAAGTCTTGCGACATTTCTTGCAACACAAAGTGCTTTTTCCCATATAGGTGCAGCATACAATAATACAGAGGTTAAGGTTGAGACAATGACCCCCCGCCTAGATGCACGTGGAGCTTCATGTCCAGCCAACAATCTTGTTAAAGCCTTTGCGGTATTCTCGACAAAAACCCCAGTTCATCTGTGTTTACCTACTTATACCGGCGAAGGAACTTTTTTGTGACGATACGATAGGTATCACCCACGGATCAATTTCCACAGCATCACACAGTTGCTGCCACTTGCATTTTTTGGACGCAGCAATTGCTCCACGAAAGTTCCGTTTAGCAAGCCGTAACCTTCCGAGCACCTCTTCGATGTTCTCACCCCGCTTCTGCGTTCGCTTGAGGCAGCGCCTACTCACCAGACATCTTCTTCTCAATTCGGCGAGTTCGGGAGTCCACCAATATACCCCGGCACACCCTACAGTTAGTTCCTTAATTAGGGTGGGAGTTTCCACTCCCACCCTGAAAACTGTGTCTGTCAGCTCATTCAAATCCGTCTTCGCTACAGCCAAGTTCAAAATCAATAGCAGCCCTGAACTGCGCGACACATTCTTTCTTTCCTGTTTAGCCTCCGGTAACTACCGTTTAGATAATTCTTCAGAGGATGAATCAGGATGATATGTATGAGTGTAAACGAAGTGTAGTCTTGTACATTCTCAGTTCGACCATTCCTGAGATGTGTGGTTAATTGAAACCCAACCACCAAAGAACACTAGTATCCACGATCAAGTATTCAAATCCGTGTAAAAATAAATGACTTTACTAGGACTTGAACGCTGGAACTCTCGACTTCCAACTCAGCTGATTTGTGAAGACGCGTTCACCACTAGACCAACCCGGTGGGTGAACTGCGCGACACTTTCTTTCTTTTTTTTTCCTGTTTAGCCTCCGGTAACTACCGTTTTAGATAATACTTCAGAGGATGATATGTATGAGTGTGAATGAAGTGTAGTCTTGTACATTCTCAGTTCGACCATACCTGAGATGTGTGGTTAATTGAAACCCAACCACCAAAGAACACCGGTATCCACGATCTAGTATTCAAATCTAAAAATATCTGGCTTTAGAACTGCGCGACACTGCCTGAATGAAACCTCACGCTCCTGGTGCCTGCCCGTTCTTCCTGGATAATATCGCCAATTTCAAAAGTTATTACTGTGGTCACTGAGGGTCTCCTCTCCCAAGACTTCCCATCCCAACAACCTCTGCAAGCCTCTCATGTTCACAAATGTCAGATCTGGGATAGAAATCCCCACTCCTTCTCTCTCGAACGTCATTTCGCCTCTTCGATTGACGCGCTGAAGGTCCACTGAAGCCATAGCATCCTCAAGAAGTCTACCTCTTCGATCATCGATGGCAGATTCCCAACTCCGAACCTTAACATTAAAATCTCCGCCCACCACGACGATTTTCGACATCCATCTGGCAATTTCCTCCACCAAATCAACAATCATTCTCGCATAAACTAAAAAGTCAGAGTTAGGCGACAAATATACACTAAACAACACCACCCTTGCCAGTTCCACCCGTACATTGCCGGGTCCTGCGCCCTTATTATGTACTGCTGCACAGGAGACCAGTATAGCTGCACCGGAATCAGCCGACACCACCCATCTGTCATCGACGATTGTTCTTCGATCTGGCTCACTCAGTAATATAATCTCACAACCCCGGCGGACAGCTATTTCCCAGCAGGCATTCATAGCCCTGCTACTCCTGTTCGCATTAAATTGAAAAACTCGCATTAACATGCGGATTTCCCACCACTGCAGCCCTCAACTCCCCCTCCGACACGTGGTTTCCCTTTGACCTCTGTATTAACTGGCCGCTGCCGACATCCACCACTCTTATGGCCCTCTCCATTACATCTAAAACATAGTCTAGACCGGTCTGGCCCTCCGCACATCGCAGCCATATGGCCACTCTCTCCACACCTGAAACACCTCAATGTTTCCTCCTTCTGGCACACTCTGCAATTAATCCAGCCTATCTGTATCCTGTGAACATCGAATAACCTACGCGCCACAAACCCAGGCAACATTATCGTGGCATTCTGCGATCCTCCGTAAGCCGGCCGCAAGGATGTAACTCTGAAATCCGCCTCCATGCAGCCAGCATAAGCCGCCACCGACTTGACCACCTCAGCAGCTGTCGCGTCATGCTCTAAATCTTTTATATAATAGTATGCAGGGCGAGCTCGTCGACCGACCTCTCTGACCGCAACCCCATCAACATGTTGCCTGATGGACTGCTCTAACAGACCCGCCTGTTTCGCCTTGACACGTATGTGTACTTCATCGGCGTTCCCTTTCCTAACCGACAGCACTAAAGTTACGCTATTGTCCACTCCTTCCTTTACACATTTGAACAGTTCAGCGAAGCTCCGCCCCTCAGCTCTGATCGACATTGTACGTGACGGCTCACCCTGTCGAGTAGCCTTCCGCTCTCCAGTAGACTCATCGATGTATAACATCCGCTCCTTACCAGCCTGTCTACCATCGCACTCCAGCAATCGTTTCAAGACGGCTCCAGCTCTACCAGTCGGGGACACAAAAGGAGCTTCCACTCCCATATCTCTTAGTTCCCTGATGCTCCTGAAGCAGTCGGCTATCATTCCATCTACATCCTCTGAGCTCACTACTATCTTATAGATAGTACCTCCCACATCTATTTCCTCACCACCGAATACATCCTTGGCCCCTCGACTGTCAACCAATAATAGTCTATTCTTAATTTTCGACTTGTCCTCCAATCTTTTGACACTTGGCGCCATCCGATAAGCCCTACTCGTCCGCTTAGCTGAAATTGGTCGCAAATCATGTATTAATACAACGCTACTCGTCCGCTTAGCTGAAATTGGTCGCAAATCATGTATTAATACAACGTCTCGTCCTTCCTTGTGAATGATGTATCAGCCATTTTTACCATCTGGAAAACTTCCTCACCCCAGTGTTGGGCAACAAGTAGAGGAACCTCGTCGTCATCAATGCCCTCCTCCAGTTTCCTGATGATATCGTCAGATCCTATTCTTTTGAGTGTCTGGGTGGCCTTATCAGACCCTGACCTTATTCTCGCTTTACAACCGCTACATAACCTCTGATTCTCAGACCCCTCTGCCTGCGCGGTCGCTTCGGTCTTTCGAGGTAGTTCATTCAGCCAACCAGTTGAAATAATCAGCCTAACCCGCTGCACCAGACAACCAGTGCCGCAGACGTCGACTTAACATCCTGCTTAACTTCAGAACACGGATTGACCAGAGAATCCAACAGGTCAGCTCGGGAACACAGATCTTCCAGGACAGTAGCAAATCCCGTGGTTAGCAGCTCCGGACACACCTCCTGGGCCCCACAGTTCTGGAGATCAGGACCAGAATCACCACCGGACTCAGCAGTCAAAGTCATAGAACTACCATCATCTGGACACGATCTCCGCTTGATGGCAGGCGAGGACGGTGCCGGCGGAGACAGCGATTTCTGTTGCTTAAGGCTAGATTTGCCTCCCTCCACAAAACACTCCTCCATTTCAACTACACAACGGTTCGTGAGATCGGGACTGTCATCCCCCGAAGGAGAGTCTGAACCAGCGTACTCTGCTACAGCAATCCGGCGGGTTTCCAACTGAGGAACCCTATTTTCCTTCCGCTTACAACGCGTCTTCCGACTGGTTTCCCCCGATACCACCTTCAACAGGCTCGAGCGGTGACCCTTCCTATAAGGTAAACCAGTGCCTCTCACTGAGAGACCAGACTCAGAGTCACCAGACGAACATTTGCGAGGTCTACAACCCCGCAACGGCCTTCCCGCTCCCCCTCGAAACCGGACGGCAGTCCTCTTCACTTTTCGGATCCTCAAAATCGGACATCAGAAGAAACGAACAGGATAATCCTCCAACGCCAACAATAAAGAAATAACAAACAGTTGTTGTAGACAAACTATGCAAATATATAGTTTTACCAACTAAAGTTGGCGTAAAACGCCAGAAAATGCATATATACGTATAATATAATCTATTATAAATATAAGTAAATAATAAATAACACCCAACACAACAAAATATAAAGATCAGAAGCAGAAATAGTCACTGTTAACCTACGTTGCTATGGTAAACAACTCAGATGTAAACAAAGTTTAATTAAATTATTAAAACAATAAAAAACGGGAACAAAAGCAGAAAACTGAACTCAAATCAATCCAGCAAAAAACAATAACAAACAAAAACAAGCACAGTATACCGAAAGAACGTAAAAACGAACACTAGCACGGAGTTAAAAGAAACACGCCTAATCGCCATGGAACTCCATTCTAACCCTGTTTGTCTTCATCATCGCTTATAAATTACTAACTTGATTTAATTTTAACATTTAGAATTTTCATACAAACATTCAATAAAATTAGTTGGAAATTTAAACTTAAAAACCAATAACTATTTCAAAATTCATTAGAAATGTCTTACTAAAAAGCCTTATCTTACATTCAGGAACGGTTTCTACTTCGTTTTTCTTACGGGTCTCGCATCTTAAAGGATAGGTACATTTTTTCACACATAATTTAATGTTCTTTTGATAGCTAAGATACTCTATGCTTGCTGTTTGGTCTTATTCAAACCTCCAGAAAGGGATGAGGCAACAAAAACCCTTTTTTTGTCGTTTATATTCAAAATCACATACTTGTACTAAATAAATAATTCCATTTCATTTGTATGCCATTTTGGTTATGTATTCAGGCAACTTCCTCCAGAGGTGGAAGATAATGAATCTAATTTTTTGTTTTTTTTCTTTGGTTAACGATTTTCTTGATATGTTCAGACTGGATTAACCGATTTTGTACAATGATCTCTGAATATGGGTCGTTAATGCTAATTAATGTTGGTTACAATCGGTCTTGGGGGTCGAGAAATACAGTCACCAAGATCCCCTTATTTTATAATATTTTTAATGAATGTTGTTTTTTTTTTTACATAATTCTTTATTTGTATACTTACATTCTTTAATTTAAGTATGTATTTTTCCAGCTTCACCAAATAAAGTTATGTAATCTTTTCCGGCAAAAAGCACAAACATCTCCGGCAATTGTTTGTCTTTGTGATAGTTATTTTTACGTTAATATTTATTTTTTACTCTATTTGATCCTTTTTACTTCATTGTACGAAGTAAAAGGAAGTATTGTGATCGCGAAAAATTTCGGTTTTCAGATTTCAACGGAAATGTCAATTTTGACCATCCCTGAATCCATTTTGACTAGTTTCAGCGTGACGTCTGTACGTACGTACGTATATATCTCGCATAACTCAAAAACGATTAGCCGTAGGATGATAAAATTTTGGATTTAAGACTGTTGTAACATCTAGTTGCGCACCTACCCTTTTGATTGCAATCGACTGGACTAAAAGTATCCAAAAAAGCCCAAAATCCAAAAAAATCTGGATTTTGGACTTTTTTTTTAACTGTAGTAATACGCCCTCATTGAGAGATTTTCAACGATATATCATAAGTGGTACTTATTTTCATTGGTTCCAGAGTTGTAGCCCAATAAAATTTTAATTAATGAAACATCTGTATGTTACAAGGGGAAAGCACATCGGTTCGAATCAGACCTCATCTATTTTTTTAACTTTTTTATTTTTAATTTAAATATATTGATTTAATAATAATTATTAACCTGATTGTAAACAAACTTTTTGCGTTCAATTCAATAATAACAATAAAAAAAAAATTATATAAGTTTATAGGTTTAGTGACCAAGTTCAGTTGGTTCATTAATTATATTAATGCTGAACATTTTATTCCAATCTACGTTATCGAAAGCCTTTTCTAGGTCTATAAACGCCAAGTATGTTGGTTTGTTTTTCTTTAATCTTCCTTCTACTATTAATCTGAGGCCTAAAATTGCTTCCCTTGTCCCTATACTTTTCCTGAAACCAAATTGGTCTTCTCCTAACACTTCTTCCACTCTCCTCTCAATTCTTCTGTATAAAATTCTAGTTAAGATTTTTGATGCATGACTAGTTAAACTAATTGTTCTATATTCTTCACATTTATCTGCTCCTGCTTTCTTTGGTATCATAACTATAACACTTTTTTTGAAGTCTGACGGAAATTCCCCTTTTTCATAAATATTACACACCAGTTTGTATAATCTATCAATCGCTTCCTTACCTGCACTGCGCAGTAATTCTACAGGTATTCCGTCTATTCCAGGAGCCTTTCTGCCATTTAAATCTTTTAATGCTCTCTTAAATTCAGATGTCAGTATTGTTTCTCCCATTTCATCCTCCTCAACTTCCTCTTCTTCCTCTATAACACCATTTTCTAATTCATTTCCTCCGTATAACTCTTCAATATATTCCACCCATCTATTGACTTTACCTTTCGTATTATATATTGGTGTACCATCTTTGTTTAAAACATTATTAGATTTTAATTTATGTACCCCAAAATTTTCCTTAACTTTCCTGTATGCTCCGTCTATTTTACCAATGTTTATTTCTCTTTCCACTTCTGAACACTTTTCTTTAATCCACTCTTCTTTCGCCAGTTTGCACTTCCTATTTATAGCATTTCTTAATTGCCGATAGTTCCTTTTACTTTCTTCATCATTAGCATTCTTATATTTTCTACGTTCATCCATCAGCTGCAATATATCGTCTGAAACCCAAGGTTTTCTACCAGTTCTCTTTATTCCGCCTAAGTTTGCTTCTGCTGATTTAAGAATTTCCTTTTTAACATTCTCCCATTCTTCTTCTACATTTTCTACCTTATCTTTTTTACTCAGACCTCTTGCGATGTCCTCCTCAAAAATCTTCTTTACCTCCTCTTCCTCAAGCTTCTCTAAATTCCACCGATTCATCTGACAACTTTTCTTCAGGTTTTTAAACCCCAATCTACATTTCATTATCACCAAATTATGGTCGCTATCAATGTCTGCTCCAGGGTAAGTTTTGCAGTCAACGAGTTGATTTCTAAATCTTTGCTTAACCATGATATAATCTATCTGATACCTTGCAGTATCGCCTGGCTTTTTCCAAGTGTATATTCTTCTATTATGATTTTTAAATTGGGTGTTGGCAACCCAATTACTCATAGCAATTTAATTTTAATTTGACGCAGGCATCAAAAAGTAGAAAGATCAATTGAAAAAAATATTATGTTTTACTGTAGTGTAAAGTTTCCTAAACTTATATACTTTTTTTTAATAAATTTTGTTTTATTATATTGAATTATTTGACGAAACATATCTTTACACTTGTGCAGCATTTGTTATTTTCGCAGAAGGGTTGTGAACTCGTTATTCAAAGTGATGATTAGGGACATAATGCAACGCAGGTTTTTAGTCACTTTTGTAAAGCTGCTTTCACATACACCAGTCCCAAACCGCCGATTAATATCGGTGTGGAAACTGACGGATTAAAACTATACACCAGACAGCCTGCAGCAGGGGTCAGTTAATCGTAGCAAAGGAGAAATAAAAATCGTAATTCTAGTGTCGGTGAAGTGCGCTACAGTCGATTGTTGGAGATATGGAGCGGCAGAAAATGATTACTTGATTGTTACCGTACATAGTAGACGTAAACGGAGACGTAGCAGAACTCTTTGGGTTTATCTATTATCACATAAAACAAAAGGAATATTTATTTTTGCGTACTTCTCGAATATTCATTCATATTGTGTAAACTCTTCATATTTGTGCAGCCGAAGAATTTAGGTTCACCTAAATTCTTCAGCCTCTTTTTCTTTGTCTGTATCGCAGTTTGAAAAGTTAGATGCTCAAATGAAATACTACTTACAATGCCAGAACGTGAAGATGAGTCACTGCATGCAACCAGTGGAGATAATAGCTGTTACATGGAGAAAAATATGAAATTAGTACAACAATTTAACGATAAATTTCCACCAAATTAGAGTATCTAAAAAAGTGAAATTCTTCAAGAGGCTGCAAAACACTTTAATTTAATTTATTTATATATAATTATTTAATATTTATCTTTCTTGAATTGGCACTTATAATTATTTTTTTTATGAATACATTTCAAGTTTTCTGCCATGATTAATATGAAAAATATAATTTTATACTAAACAAATTTTCTTTTTTACAATTATTATCCAATTTAATACTCTTTTCTGAATAAGACTTGATTCCTAACACTGTTTAGAAAAAAAAAATAACCTTTTTAATACGTTTATTTATGATTATAATAAACCACTTATTACTTTTTTCTCTTATATTTCTTTTGAATTTTAATTTTACAAATATAGATTAGAATGTCAGCTTCTGTTGTGGTGACTGAAGGAAATTAAAATTAGCCGACTTTTCTCTGGTAGTTGAACACGGCGTGGCGTGTGTGTAAGCGCTCCACGCGTACGTATGCTGTCATGAAAGTTCATCTTCACCCCGTTGCAGCCGGCTAAAACTAGTGTATATGAAAAAAGTAGGCCTAACATTCCGCCATATTAAGATTCAAAAAACAGAATTGAAAACCTCTTTTAAAATTTCATCAATTCTTTTAGATTTTTTAAATATAAATCTGAATCTTTGAAACCGAACGTTTTGTTAATCAAATTAGAGTATAAGAAATATCTATGCCCGTGGTATTTATAAATAGTATTTCAAAAAATGCTTACTTCAAACTCTAACAACACTTTTATCCCAAAAAATATTGTTCAATTAATTATACTGCACAATTGATGAACTATTTGCGAAGGAGGTATCGCTGGCATTACATAATGTATCTCTTATCTTTATTTTATTTGTGATATTTAGTTAACTGGCATTTCTCCCACCACCACCCCATTCGGTCGCCCTAGAGCATAGACCAAATGTTCCGTGCCAAGAACGGCTACTGAGCCTCAAAACGGTTTAGCGACCCAAATCCTAAAAGCTCCCAGTGAGCTACCTAACGTGCGTGAGCGAATCAAGCAGGGCGCCATACAGCACCCGCTGAAGTGTCCCAATCGCTCACTTGTCAAACATAAAACTAAATCGGGGAGGCGCACCCCTTGTACAAATTAAAACTATACGTCAAAAATTTAAAGACAGCAATTTTGGCTGCCACGCCTCGGTCGCTGTATGCCAGCTAGTACCTGTCCACCATTTAACAGCGCTTGGAGCTGATTTGGCTGATGGCCAGCCCTATTACCAAGGTTGGTTTCCAGCAGCAAAGCTTTAGGAGTCCAAATGCAATTACATTTAAGAATCCCTTAAATTTACCGATGACGGTTGAACATAGCAACCTCATCGAGGAACTCCCACACGGTCCGACAGTGCGGCTCTCGCCACACTGCCTCGCCGCTTGTGAGCGGCCAGGTTTCCCCCTGACCTCTAAGTTCCAGGGTGGCACGGTCTCTGGCCCCCCCAAGGGCCGGGCAGTCGTACATCATATGTACATTAGACTGGACCTCCTCGCAGACACACAACTCATCAGCCACCAGGCGAAACCTGTATCTGTTTCGATACTGGTTTAGATTGACATGGTTGGTGAGCACCTGGGCACCCGACGCCCTTAAAAAGGAACTCGAGGCATACCATCCCCCCAAATCCTGTATAAAATTATACAAGGATCTACCCTTAGTCGTGGTGTGCCATTCAAGCTGCCATGCCTCCATCGCGAGGCTTTGTAGCCTTTTCCGCAGACGGGAGATGGGCAACTGGACGAAATTTAGCTCCGGTGCATTGTGATCACCGTTCCGATCCGGTTCTGGCCCGGCTCGAAACCGCACCCCAAATGCCTCGGCCTCCCGACCTCTTCGCAACTTCCACATGACTGCCCGAATTTTCACCACTAAATCGATTGGGAGAGCCTTTCCCAATACAGTAGTAGCCTCGTAGGAGGTTGTTTTAAATACACCAGTGCATACTATCATGGCTCTGCGCTGGGCACTCCTTAAATTTAGAAGTAGTGCTCTATTCCTTTCCAACCTATGCGCCCAAACCGGCGCCGCGTATGCGATCATACTTTCGAAGACGCCTCGGTACACCAAGTACATTTGGCGGCCCGACAGCCCGTAGTCTTTCCGAGCAATCCTTCTAAGCTTGTGCATCACAGAGACAGCGTCCGCCGCAACTTGCTTAATATGGTTACTAAACAGCAACTTATCATCAAACAAAACACCTAGGTACTTATGAACCCTTACTCGGCTGATTACACAGCCTTTATATTTAATGTGGGGGTTTCGACTGCATGATAATTTGTCTGCGCCCTTTAGAAGCATAAACTTCGTTTTGGGCACAGAAATTTTTAAATTTTGAATGTCCATCCAGCCTTCGGCGGTTGACAAGGCCGCCTGCGCTCTGCTTTCTAGCTGTGGTCGTGAATCTCCACGAACTAAAAGGAGACAGTCATCGGCGAAAGCCTGGGCCGTGACTCCTTCTGGGAAAGTCAATCCCAGAAATCCGTCAAACACCAGGTTCCACGGCAGGGGACCGAGAACGGAACCCTGCGGGCTTCCCCTGGTGACGGATTTTTCCACAACTAGATGCGCATCTTTAAACAGAGCCGTTCGGATAGACAAATAGTCTCTTACCACGGCCTGTGTGGCTTCGGGAACATTGCGGCGTTCCAAAGCATAGAGGACAGAACTCCAGCACAAGGAAGGAAATGCTGCCTCTATATCAATAAAAATAGCCAAAACATATTTGCAGTCGGCGCTTTCCACCTCGGCAAGAGCATTTAAGATGCAATCCTCGGTGCCAACCCCTTTCATGAAGCCATACTGGCCTCGATTTAGAATACGGCTCATATCGATGCTTTCCTCGAGCCGTTCCACAACCAGCCTTTCCAGCAACTTGCCGAAGACCGGCAAGAGGCTGATGGGTCGATAACTGCCGACCTCACCAGGATCCTTTCCAGGTTTCAGGAGTACCCTTACCAAAGCCACCTTCCAGCAACCCGGAAAGCAGCCCCAGCTTAGGCATCCCGTGAACAGCCTGCCGAGAGGCTCCCTTATGACAGGCAATAAATGATGGAAAATATCCGGGTCAAGTTGGTCAATCCCCGGTGCCTTCTTTAATGCCATTCGAGAAACCACTCGGTCTATATCATCGGGTTCCACGGTCCGAACGCCAGGGAATGGTGTTTCACCCGCCCTAACGCCGATTTCCGCTTCACCCTCCGGAGCATCTGGAAACAGAGTATCCAGGAACGCCCGGTAGGTCGCCACGTATGTTAAAGTGTGGTCACGACCACCTAACCCGCATCGAACACTGGACAACACGTGCAATAGCTTTGGCTTGTAACAAGACTTTGCGAGCTGCCAGGGATCGCGTTGCAATTCCCGCATGGAGTCTTTCCAAAACTTGAGTTTGGCTTCCTTGATGGCGTGAACATATTTATTACGGGCACGCCGGAAGATCCGCAGACGCTCAGCGCGCACGTCGTTGACGATAGTCCCCGTTAGGGGGCAGCGCTGGTATCTTGCCCGAGCGGACCTCACTCTTGCGCGCAGCACAATAAGGTCAGAGGACCACCATTTCTTGCCGGGCCTCCGTCTGCCTTCCACAGACGACCCCCCGGAAAATGAGGTCATGACGGCTCCAGGCACGCTCAGATCAGCGGACTGGCTGCTTGTGACGGGTCCGTCCATTGGCCTAGGCCGCCGTAGGACCTCGTCGCAGCCAGTCTTGATGGCCCGGCCGATTAGCTCCGCCATCAATTCCACCTCCTCCCTAGACTCCATGCTCCACTGCAATCCCTGCAATGCAACATCGCATACCCGCCTCAGCCTGCGCTGATCCAGGCCCCTTAGGTTGTAGCGACCTGGATTTGGTGCCCTTAGACCGCCTCCGTAAGCAATATCATAGGTTATAAGCCTATGATCGCTCACACTGGCCAGACAGTCCAACTACCTACCCTCCGAAGCAAGTCACCCGTCACCAAAGTGACGTCTATATAACTCTCTCCCAGTTCGCTGGAGAAAGTTGGTGGCTGCTCCGCATCATTAATGAGGTAGAGGTTCCTGGCTTCTGCGAACTGTTCGAGACCAGCGCCTGTGGGGTCTGTGAGTGAAATTTCTTGGAGGAAATCTTGGCCCATTCGGCCCTCATTTCCTCAATCCTCCCTAAGCCTTCCGCCCCGGAGGTCACCTGCTTTAACACAGGCTTTCTCCCGGTGACTTCCCGCTCAGGGACAGAATCCGCCCTGCTGCTTTCCGCCTTCCCTTGCTTCGCAAGTCGGCGTCCTTCAGATTTGGCGCCCCCCTCTACGCCGTGCTCTCGCTGCATGGTTCCAGCCTTAGCCTTCTCCGCACAGCTCGAAGCAGAGGTATCCCGTAGGGTTTTTGTGCAAACCGCTACGCTCGGGCGCTCCACTACCCGAGGGGCTTCCGAGACCTCCTTATCGGAAGACCGGGGCCGCGTCGGTGACCTACCGATTGACCTCCTCGGCATGAAAGGGTCACCGGCTACCAGGTCCTTGGCCAGACCGACCAAGTCCTCCAGACAACCTCCTCCGGGTTGCTCCATCGCTAGATTACTTAACACTACACCAGCTGTGTTGCCAGGCACTACAACCACAGCTTGTTCGAACCTATCACCTACCACAAAACTAAGGTGAGCGTCTATACCTCTTATACCCCGACGGACCGTCTGTTCGGCAGCCCAATCGAGGAGTCGAAATATAAAACACTCCTACCACCGGCTAGGTTGGAGCGGAAAACCGCTTCTCGAACCTGCCAGAGGATCTAAAAATTTACTGGCCTCACCAACTACGAATAAGGGGACACGTTGTTTCAAAGGAAACGTCCTTATTTAGCCGACAGCAGCACTACTGCAACACCGAGGCTGACCGAGGCTGCCGCTCGGTCATAACTTTACAGCAACGCAGGTTGACTAACCGCCGCTATTCGTTGTCAACCCCGACGACGTGAACGTAGGACACTGTCGCTTGCAAAATCTAGCTGCACCGGTTGCAAAACACAAGCTTTACAGTACGGGGCCAGAGGCTGAGAAGCGATGATTATTTGTGATATATGAAGAATATAACTATTTACAATCACCGCTTTTAAAGAAGAATCTTTATGTCTTGTCAATATCAAAATAAATTCACGAAAATTCGCACTTAGACTTGGTGCAATGCGCGTAGAGTATTGCATATTTTTTAAATGCATTTTTATTTTGTAATGACTGGGA
Organism: Lycorma delicatula; assembly: GCF_047948215.1. NCBI lineage: Eukaryota > Metazoa > Arthropoda > Insecta > Hemiptera > Fulgoridae > Lycorma > Lycorma delicatula. Next base: position 151,709,323 of record NC_134455.1, on the reverse strand, counting down.
AAAGCAAACGACGAAAAACAAATAATTTTTAACGTATCGTTTCAACCATCTCTCCTTCCTCGTTAAAATATAAGTATAAACATGTTTTCAGAGTGATAATAAAATATAAATAGTGTTTTATGTTCGCGTACTACTTTTTTTGGTTTATAAAGTAAAACAATAAGTTTGATGGTGCCAAGTGGTACGTCGTTGTGTTCCTATTATTACACAAAATCATTTGCTAGATATTTTTCACACGTTACAAAATTCATCTCTAATTTCATAATTAAAAATCATGTAATAATAAGAACAATAAGATAATAATCTATTCATATTATTAAATTAAATTATTCAATTTAATATTCTTTCCTGAATAAAAGACTTAATTTATAAAATTGTTCAGACAAAAGTCCAATATTTTTAATGTTTTTATTTATGGATACAAATAAACCATTTATTACTTCTTTTTTCTTATAAATATCTTTGAATTATTATAGTTTTGAAAAAATAAAATCTGTTTAGACTATCAGCTTCTGTTGTGGCATCTTTGGAATTATTACGAATATCGATACTTAGTATAATTTTAAATTAAGTAAGAATAAAGGAAAAACGCTTTTATCGAAATCGGCGCAACTGATTGTAAATTTTGTTTAAATACGCGATTTATTTATTTTTAACAATATAGGAATGCTATCTATTTAAATGCCTTGAACGGATAACATAAGAGTAAGTTTCATTATCGCATGACGAAAGTTCGTCATGTATTTGTATCTAAAGTATTGGAGCCGATTACCTAAAGTTGATTCTGTGTGTTTGTCTTGCAAGCAGTTTAATTTTTCTACCGAAGTTTAACATGAATGTTTGGAATTTTCCGACTAACGAATACAATGACGTTAGGCTTCTGTAACTGCGGCGAGTCATTCTACCGGGAATCAGGAGACGTCCGAACAGATACGCTATGCGTCTTTATTGAACTGACGGTGTTGTATGACGTTGCAACAAATGTATTTCGCAGTCAAAATTCAATTTTGACTGTAGGTACGCGGATGAAAAATTCGAATCCTAGTTTTATGGCCGTCAAACGATTTCTATAAAGTTGGGCGTTTGAACTATCAAGCGCCGTTCGGTGTCACCGTGAATTGGGGTTGGGTCCGAATACAGTAGTCGACTGGAATAATTTCATTAAAGAAATGTGTATCGACTATATTGAACAACACAGGCAAGGTAAAATCGGGGTAAATGAGTCATCGAAAGCGATAAGCTGTTCTCGAGGTATCAAAATTATGCTGATCGCGCCTACCCACAACAATCGGTTTTTGGCGGCATTTGTCGTAAAAACGGCGAGTGTTTCGTTGTGAATATTGCTGACAGATCGATTCAAACCCTACAATCAAAGACAACTTAATGTCTGGAACATATTGTTCTCAGATTCCTGGCGCGCGCACCAAACCGATGAACTGGAAATGGAAGGGTTTCACTATTATCCTGAGAATCACCGTTGATACAGCGGTGATCATACTCAAACCGTTGAACGTTTGTGGAGATCGCTGAAAGGCGGAATAAGAAGCATAAAGAAATTACCAGGCACCACGTGGAATTCTACATCGCCGAATTCATGTTGTGTCGCATGTTAGGAGACGAAAATATTCGATGCGATAAGACAATACCGGAAGTTGTCATGTAGCAGTCAGTTAGTAAATGTTCCATGATCTTTAAGTTGAAATAATGCAGTAGCTCGTAAATTAGCAATGAATAAAGAAATTCGTACGATAAAGTCACTGATTTGAAGGAAGGAAGTGGTGACATTGGTGTTCTATAAAAGTAGCAAACTGTAAAATGACTATGTGCAGTAGTGGAACCGAAGAACCAAATCATATAGACAAATTAATGTCAGTCCTAAAGGGTAAATCATAAGTCGTGAATCAGAAGTCAATACAATTAGTTCCTGTACAATCGTACATTCCCGTGCAACTTTTTAATTCTTTCCCCTCCATTATTTCTCTCGCTGCACTTTTCAACGTTGTCGCTCTGTATATCCTCCTAAATCCTTGGTCCCAGTCGTTCTCTTATCTCCCTTTGATTGTCTTCAGAGTCCACGGATACCGATCTTCTGCGTTTTTGATACATCTCTCATCGTAGGTTCTGGCTAATCGGGGTTAGCCAGAACCATTAGGTTCCATTTCTTTTTCAATAGTGATTTTCTTATTTCTTCTATTTTAATTTCATCCGCGATCGATAGTTTAGACTTCTATTCTTCCTCGTCACTATTAACACGATCCTTTAAATCTCTCTTAAATTAGTCCTAATTTCCTTATTGCTTTCCTCCTTAGCGTACATATTTCATAACCACAGATCATCACCGATACGATACATTTATTAAATAGCCTCATTTTATTCACCGTGTAAATTTTAGTACGAAATAAGTATTCCTATTTATTGAATATAAATCGTTCTAAGGTAAAGCTAATTCTGTTGATAATTTCAGTCCTATGTCCAAGTGCAAGGCTTTACCAAGCCTCTTACTTAAGATAAAGTTATTTCCTCAGGGTATATCATTAATAAATCTAACTTTAGTTATAATAAAACAAGCTGGTGGTGCGGAGGGTTAAGCAAATAATTTCTTTGAACAATTAAATTCTCGATAAAACTCAAAATAATTTTGATTAATCAGTGACGGGATGATGATTTGTCATGATGTGGTTGCCCAACTTGTATTAAGTTGATGTATAGAAAAAGATAAATAATCAAAAATATTTTTTAAATCTTGCAAAGATAAATGTTATATTTTTTAAAAATTATTTTTAAGTAAAAAGTGCCTTCATACGGAATGAAAGTTTCGCTATTGTTTTTTTTCTTTTTTTAAATTCGTGGGTTTTCCCATACCGATTTTACTTACTTCTGAACAAGGTTAGTCAAGGTTATTAACAATGTATAAGTAAAATATAGATAAAGTATAGTTTATTATAAATGAATTTACTACACTTGTTGCTTGTTAGACCAACCACTTTCTAAGGTAACACTATTAACTACATTCTAACGGTAATTGGCAATTGTTAACACCTATGGCAGAAGTTATTTATAATTTCAGTGGTTTAAATATGATTTGATTGGCACCTTCAATGTTAATTTCATAGTTTAATAGGATGCTTAACTAAAGAGTTCGCAAAGAATATTTTTTGATTGAGATATGTACGCAAATTATAGGCTGTATGTTGTAAATAAATATATGTTACTTATGTATAAAAGAACCGTAATAATAATAATCTCTCTTTATAAAAGAGAAATCTATTAAAATTTATCTCAATCAAGTACAACACGTTTTAATTGTTTAGATTCGAATAAAATGTTTTACGTAGATAAGTTGTAATATTATTTTATTACTCGGAGCTTCCCTTACTCGTTTCGAAGAATTTATTCTAATATTCTACAACATAAAAAGTTGAATTAAATGGCTGATAAAAATACCAGGAATTTAACCAACTTTCTACAAAGAAGCAGGAAAATATATCACTATTAAACTTCCTTGAATAAAGCGCTTGAATGTACCAATAAACCATTTCGACATTAAGGATATTATTCATTTTTAAGAACAAAAAAAAATTAATATCGGTGCTAGTAAAAGTATATTTGACTATAAGAATTAAACTTGAAGGTTTGAAGATGTCCAGTAAGTTGTAACAGATAAGTAGAATTCATATTTAACCGTTGATACTTTACTGTTCCTCATAAGAAGTTAATTAAATTCCGAATATAATTAAGTATTTAATTAAATAGTTTATGGTTTATTGCAGAGATAGTCAGATTAAAATTTCTTTGCTTTACTATTTCTATTTTATAACTAAAGTAGATACAAACCTTAAAAGTAACAAACCTTTTAAGGTTTAACAAACTTTAAAAGTATTAAAAATATTAATATTATATTTCCTGAATATTTTTTTATTAATATAGCTTGAATTATGTAATAAAAAAATAAAATAGTCCAAATACTATATTTAAAGTAGAAGTTTGTATAATCTTATGTTTTTAACTTGTGATATAGTGAGGCATTTCTTAGGAAAGATTCATCGGTACTTTGTTTTTTAAGCTTCTTAAAAAAGGTTTGTTGATAAAATTAAGACAATATCCATTATGTGTGTTTACGTGCATGTGCGCGTGTGTAGAGTAAAGGTTAAAGGTAGTACGATCATTGTTAGTAATTTTGTTTGTAAGAGGAGTACATTTTATTTGACACTATTTTGTACATGACTTTAGTGCATTTATTTATGGACTATTTTACGTATAAGTAAATGAAATTATTAAGATATTAATGAATTATTTATACTGGTCAAATAATATCATATTTAATTGCTTAGACCTTTAATTGTGAAGTCATCATCATCAGCATAAGCTTGAAAGAAATATTCAGTAATAATTAAAGACATTAATAAAAACAACAGAACTTAAAAACAGGTACGTTAAATATAATTTAAATTTAAATGAAACGTATGAGTCCACCGGTCTGGTCTAGTGGTTGACTCGTCACCGAAAATCGGTTGATTAACAGCTGATTTTCGAAGTCAAAGGTTCTGAATTTCAAATTCTAGTAATAGTCAGCTGCTTTTATACGGATTTTAATAATTTCCATATTTTCCTTCTTGCAGTATAGCTCTAGAGCTGTGATAAAACGCAAACATCGATTGAAAACAATCATAAAATAAATTTAAAAAAACGGATCAAATAATGTAATGTGTATGTTAATACGTAAGTTACATTTTAAAAGTTTTTTCTAATGCGTACGTTGAAATCTGTTCAAATAGTGAACAATAAGAACCCACTCGCAGTCCAATGAGATGAGGATGATATGTATGGCATGTAAATGAGGTGTAGCCTTGTACAGACTCAGGCCGACCAATCCTAAGACTTATGGTTGATTGAACACCAACCACCAAAGTACACCGGTATCCACGTCCAGCATTCAAATCCGTATAAAAGCAACTAACTTATACGTACTAGTATTTGAACCTCCTCCTATCACCCTTTTATTTTATTGAAGCCTAACCCTCTTTTTTTTTTTATTGGTCCATAGGCCACCTTTGGACTACGTTTTCAATATCTTCAACTTCGAAAATCAGCTGTTAAAGAAGTGATTTGCGAAGAAAGGTAAATGTGCAAAATTAATTAATTATCTTTATGATATCACACAAATCTATCTGTGTATCTTTTCGTAATGTCGGTTACAACATCATTATTTTGTTTCGGTTATTATCATTAAATTTTGTTAATTTTTATTCAGGTTCGGTTGATGTTACTAACTTTTTATTTATTTTCGTTAAGTTTTTTCTTCTCGAAGAATACAAGTAGTTTCTTTCCGCTGCAGATTCCTTAGAATTAAAAAAAAAAATTACTGATATTACAGTGTGTATGAAAACTAATTATACACTTGCATAAACACAATTATACGTTGAGGGATTTTATTTTGTGCGCTTCGAGTAATGTTTCCCTCAAAGGTTGGTAAAACCGCGTTGTATGTAGTTTGCGCTTCTTCTAGCCAATTAAGCTGGGTGACCTTGAGACGAGAAGGTTTGTCTGGTTCTTTGTTGTTCATTGCGTGTTCGTCGCCTTTGAAGGATTGAGACCGTATCTTCCAGTGCGCCCTCAGAATGGTGTTAACTTTAAAACAGCAAAAATAGTTCACGTTGAATTCGTCTTCGATGAGCATAGCAAGCACACACAGACGTGAAAGGCCAGTTTTACAGCGGTTCCTAATCGACATAGTGTAAGAGCTAATCGAGAGATTTAGGGAGGCTGGATCGGTAAATAAGTGATGGACATCATCAGTACTATTGAAGAAAAACTGCTAAATATATCTGCTGCTATGTAATGTAGCAAGTCAATACAAAAAAACATCCGACAAAAAACACCAGTGTTGCAACTACACACAAAGCAGTTCGTAAGAAACTCGGTTTCATGCCGTACAAAGTGAAAGCGGTTCAAACGTTATTGATTTTAGTAACCGAATTCAATATTATGAATTGTTTCAACAGTTCCTCTTAGTGGACAATTCTGACGATATTTTGGACTATATTTTCGATACCGATGAGGTACGGTTCCATTTATCATAGTATGTTCGCGCAGCAGAACTCACGTTTACGGTCTGCCACTTGTACACGCCGTACATGAAATTCCTGTGCACGACCAGAAGATTGGTGGAGTGTGGATTGCAGTATTTAAAATAATAATAGTCAGCCCGATACTCTTCGCAGAAACAATAGATTCAGCTCGTTATTGTGAAACCTTTCACCAATTCACGGTAGAGATAACCGAGGACGGAATTTACAATGTTTGGATTCAAATAGATGGCGCAACCGCGCATACAGCCAGACAGTCAATAAATTTACACCAATAGATTCAGAGATTTCGAATCATTTCTAAGAGCTTGTAGTCACCTCGTTTTCCGGACTTAAGCCTACCGGATTTTAATTCTGGGGTTATGCAGAATAAAGCTACCCCCATAGCCTTCAGGAACTTCAAACTGCTATTTGTGATTTCACTAACAGCATTCTGCATGAACTTGTGCGAGTCTTCGAGAACAAAACGAAACACGTTCTGATAGGTTTGGACCATTTCCAACAGCTACGACAAGTCGACGCTAGTATTTTTATACTAATGCATGACTGATGTATAATACACTTTACACAGACACACTTCACACTTTACACACTCTACACTTTACAAGAGTAAGCTGTTTCTTTTCGAACGCAAAGTAATAGAGGAGATTAATGAATAATTCATTAAGTTTTTAAATATTAAATACATGTAGTTTGAAGATACGTGCTCAAAGACTATGCTGTAGGCAACATTATTCTGATTTTATTAGAGTTGGCAAAATCATTCTAATTTTTATACGTAGTAACACAAAAATTATTGCGAGGGGAAAAATATCAGTTGCCTACATGCAAGGTTCTAGAATAACTAGACATTCGTTTTCTGATATAAAATTTCAATACTTTGTAATTACTAATCGTTTTTTACTATAATTTACTAACATTACTAACATTTTTTTTGTCTGCATTGTAAGCTCCAACAAACCATATAAATTGCAGTTATCTAAACGAGTATATTTAGCTATAAAGTTGTACCTTACAATTTGTAATTTTTTGAAAATTAAATGTTAACTCGAATCCACAATAGTAACAAATAAAAAACAAATTTTAATATAAAAAAATTAAATTTTAATTTTTGATTTTTCAGACACTCCCAAAAACGAAAACTAGTTAAAACGCTAACATAAGAAAAAACAAGAAACTAAAATAAAAAAACGCAGTATTATTTGGTGTTTATCTATATCTATTTACTTTATTTACATTTAAAATATTCCTTTAATAATAATTTGTAAAAATTGTAGCGTAGTTAGATAATTTATTCTAACTTCATCATGGCATTATTAAAAATTATTCTGTTTATTTAAATAAATTAAAATAAAAACATAATTGGCTTCATCAGTATTCTTTACACTAATGGGTTTTCTTATTCTTGCTTTAATTATTTTACTCTTATTTTATTTTATTTTTTAATTTCTGTACAACACATATTTATCAAACGAAGGTGATTTTTTTTTGTATAATTTTATTTTTTCGTATTTTACTCTATTAAATTTGATGCTTACTTCTAATTTTAGAAAATATTATGTATTCGGAATATGCCTAATGTTTTATCATTCGCGGTTTTGTACATTGCGATTTTCTGAGGACAGAACAGAAAAGAATTTTTCTAATTATTTTCTTCCTACTTATTTAATGTTTCATCAGCATACAAACAAATTATGATCTCTTTACGTTTCATTATGCAATATAGGATTACTATATATGAATATGTATGTGCCGTATTATGCTCCAAATATGCATTTAATACGAAATTTCACTTAATTTACCACAACCAGGTTTAAAAAAAATGTTTGTTTCATTTTAACACCTTCACAATGAGTAAACTAATTTTAGATGTACATATGGTAGAGTAAACGTTTAAGATGCACCGTACAATAATGATTTATTTGTTATCTTGTTTTATTTTCTTCTATTTCCATTCTAATGTACAACAGATTACATATACAACAATTATTGCAGAGAGGAAGTAAATGCGACTAGTTCCAGTTGGTTACAGGTAGTGGGGAAGGGTGGTGTTAGCTTAGAATTGGAGATGTTGGGGATCCATGCAAAAGTTTAATTCGCTCTTCTCCTACTACTATAATATCCCGCCCAACCTGCTACTGTCAGGGTAGTCTTTTTCGATGTTTGATCAACACATTCCAAGTGGACTACTGCGCATCCATTTATTGTAGTAAGATAACTTTAACATATTGGAATTTGTTTTAATATATATTTTAATTTTTGTAGCTAGAATAGATACTAATTTCCTTTATCTATATTAGAATAATTTTTATTAAGTACTTCGATTTTATAAACAATGGAAGAGGTCACTGATATAAAAAAAGGTACAATTTATGTTATTTCTAAATACGATTAAAAATCTGTCCAAGAATGTGACAAATAATGGCAGAAAGTTATTGACGGTTATTTTCCTAATGATGTTTTTATTAAATAACTTATGAGTTTTTACAGTTTTGGCTCGGTTTGTGGGTGCGATTTTTTTTCCGTGAAATGAAATGAAATTTTAAAAGATAAAATGAAATTTTATTAGATAGTTTATAAGGCCATTGGACAAGTTTTTTTTACAACATTAATTTCGACGTTTGTAAAAAGTAAAAATAACAATTCAGCCTGAAGTCCTTTTAAAGTTTCAGTTAATTTCTATTGAACGGCACAAAAAAATTGTGTATATTAAATAGATTAAAATAAAAAAAAAATTGAAATTTTATATAATTTGTAAATTATACTGCAAGTTAGAATTCTGTATAACTAGTGAATTATAATAATAAATACGTAAAAGTTAATTAATCTCATATTTCAATTTTTTTTTTGTAAATTAATTAATTTATGAATAAAAGAACACAAAATACAAACTGATTTGAAATTAAATATAAAATTGTTATCGACGCTGGTTAAATGACTTATTGTTTTAAATTATCTGCGCTGGAAATCATAAAAATATTTTTCTTTGACTAATCAAAGAAATAATTACTGAAACTATGCGTCACAGAAGAAAAAGCTATCCGTTGAAGAATATGTCTTACAAACAATTGAGGGAAAATACTGAATATTTTTTATCGATTTAAAATTTGTTCTTTACTGCATTATTACAGTGAATTGGATTTATTTACTGAAAACAGCAGCGATAACAGAAAATTATGTATAAATTTACCCTGTTTTTCACATGTTCCCTTTAATGAGATTTGAACGTATAAAAAGTGTACAGTCACTTTTCAGTGCTGCACAACAAAATAATTTTGTACACATACGATATATGTGCAGTAATATGAACATTATCGTATGTACACATACGATAACATGAAGCGAGTATCGCACGACAGAGATTCTTAAAAGTTTTAATGTAATTTCTTCTTCCCTTCACAACCCTTTCTTCACATGAAGAAAAATATATATATAATTTGTAAATTATAATGCAAGTTAGAATTCTGTATAACTAGTGAATTGTAATAATAAATACGTATAAGAATACGTACAAGAATAAAAATGTAATTTTGAAAAGGAAATTCTAGAGAATACTTTAACATAAAAAAACAAAAATTTGATAAAAGTTTACTAATTTAATGCAGTGACCTCAATAAAAAATCTTTTGATTTTTTTCTTTTACTTATCAGTGGTCATAAAAATCTATGTAAATCAACTGGTTAGAATTTGAATGAGTTAAAAAATTATGTGTCTGGTGTAATAATATATAATAACGTAAAATTCGTTAAATTTGTCATCGTTTTATGCAGTTACAATCGGTAACAAATACGTAGGAGCCACAATACACTGAGAATTTATTAAACCATAAATACCTCTCAATGTGATTTTGAATATATATATATATATTCAATATGTATATGTATAATATATATATATATATATATATATATATATATATATATATATATATATATATATATATATATATGTTTGATAACGATTCAATGTTGCAAATTACTAATTTAAATTTAGCTCATTAAAATATCTTCCGTTTGTGCAAATTATTTAATATTCAAGTACTGCGAATATGTAACTTTTATTAGCACGTGTAAGCCTATATTCGTAAATTCTTTGATTCAAACATTATCTATTATTAATATGCTTTAAGAACATATCTAGATAATCACATTCGCTAAAGAGTCAAACGGTTTATAAATTTTCAACTTTAATTCAAAATTTATGAAATAAAAAAAGCTGGTATAAGTACTGCATGACTTTCCCAGCTATTTATAATAAAAATTAAAAGAGTTAGAACCAAAAAACAAAAACAGAGTATATATTGTTTAGAGATGGGGAGCAGATTTTAAGAAAATGTTTCCAAAAATATTCCTCTGTAGATTAAACTTAACAAATTTGTTGGTAAAGTTATCTCTAAATCTAATACCTCTTCAATAAAGGCTAAGATAGGGGAAAAATAATATTCACAAAAAACGTTTCTACTTTTAGGACCGGGGTCTATAAATTTAAAAATTTGTAGATATTTTTTGATAGCTCTATTTATGAAATTAGTATAAACTTTTCCAATAATGTTTGAAAAACATTTAAATCGGATAGAGCAAAATAACAAAAAATATATTTAACTTTAAGTAGTGGGTTTGATTTTTTGAAATTCCTTTTTTTTATGTATGCATTGTAGGTAAAAAATTTGCCTTATTTTTTTTCTAAATAGTCCTGAAGAAAATCGAAATTGATTTTTTCACGAAATCCCCCACCAGGTTAGGGAATTTTGAAACAGTAATATGATTAATGCCCCATACATAGAAATATTTGAGTCAAATTTAAGAAAATCGGTTTAGTCAGTCATAAGATGTTGCCAAAAGCAATCCGACACATATCTTTTATCATTGTACATATGTATAATTTTTACTTCGTACAAGGAAGTATTGTAATCGCGAAAAATTCCAGTTTTCAGAGATTTCAACGGAACTATCCATTTTGACCATCCCTGAATCCATTTTGACTAGTTTCGCGTGGAGTCTGTACGTATGTATGTCCGTACGTACGTATGTATCTCGCATAACTAAAAAACGATTAGCCGTAGAATGTTGACATTTTGTATTTAGGACTGTTGTAATATCTAATTGTACACCTTCCCTTTTGATTGCAATCGACTGGACCAAAAGTATCAAAAATCCAAAAACTTTGGATTTTGGACTTTAGTAATAAGTCCTCATTGAAAGCTTTTCAACGATGTATCATAAGTGGTACTTATTTTCATTGGTTTTACAGGTATAGCCCAATAAAATTTTAATTAATGAAATATTTTGATCTTGCAAGGGGAAAACACATCGGCTAAAATCCGATTTCATGCCCTTTTTTCATTTAATTATATTGATTTATTAATAGTTATTAACCTGTGAGTGTAAAAAAAATTTTCAATGAATTCATTGAAAACATATAAAAAGTATATGTAATTTAATAGGCGTACAAGGAAGTCATGTGGTGTCCAAATAAAATTTTTTGGTGTAGATAAACTAGTTGGACTGTACAACGTAAAAATTTGCAAAAAAAATCCCTATACCCCATTTTCCATGTGGTCACCATACTTTTTTCCCTTTAATAAAAAAAACACGTGTAAATTAAATATTCATTTAAATTAATTTTTCTAATATATTTATTTTTTTATGATTTTTGATTTTGTTTTCTGTAATGTATGCAGTCATTTTATTCAACAATTCAGAAAACGTCGACCCAATTAAGATAAAATGTTTTTCATTTATACAGAAACGTATACAGGAAAATAAAAATCACTCGCTATTCTGATATTGTTCCAAATATTTCCATTATTAACTTATGTATTTAAATTATCGACACATCAGATATATTGACCGGTATTTTTATGTTCGAACATGAGAAAATGATTAAATACGTGATAAAACTGGTGGGAATAAAACTTAGACTAGTTTAATTAGACGGCAGTAAATTGACCGCTATAACGATTGCCCAGATTTTTATTTTTATTTATAACTCGTTTCATTATTGTTTTAAAAAAATAACTAATTTGCAGAATAATTTAAGTTTGTGTCTAAAATCCCAGATAGTATCAAATACGAGTAGAGCAATTTTTTGTAAGGACTGAATTCAAAGAGTCCATCAAAGGGAGCTTCAGGCGTATAACTCCAGCCGCACCTTAATCACCCTGGTTGTTATAACATGTAGTCTTAACAATAACCGTCTTTCTTCCATGGAAAATCTTTTTTCCTTGCAATTTTTCATATATGATGGTTGGAGAGAGATCACTCCTGTAATCAGATACGCCACTGAAATTCATTGCTGTAACGCAAGAAAAATAGGAATCCAGTAAGAGCATCGACGAGATTATTAATTGATACCTGTTTGTAATAAAAGAAAAACAATTAATCTACTAGTCTGACAGTTAATATTCGTCCAGTACTCCTTCAATCACATCGAAGGGGAGAATCTTTTTGCAGGTGGTGCTCTCGAATACCGAATACGGAGCTCCAGTTGGTTCATCACGCTGGAGAGGAGGAGAACCCGTGTAGTTCTTACTCGGGTGCTCAGGGCTGTTTCACTTCCGGTATGCTACGGGTATTGGACCATCTCAGGTAATGTGGTCGGAGTAGTGGCCGGACTTGCGTATCCCAGGATCTCCTTGTTCGGAGGAGAGAAGAGATGTAAGGGGAGTGGGTAAGGCGGATGCTGAGGCATCGGTGGTTCGCAGGTTGTAGGAGAGATAGGATCAGTCGACGAAAGGTAGATGGAACTACGGATGACCTCGGACCTTCAGAGGTGGCTGAGCCTAAAAAATGGAGAACTGGGGTACGAGTTGACCCGGTTATTTAAATGTCACGGGTGTTTTAAGGCGTACTTGTGCACGCGGACGCTGAGACCCTCGGCGAAATGCGATTATTGCGGGAGGAGGATACCGCAGAACACACCGTGGTCATGTGCGATCGGTTCCTGCAGCATAAGGAAGCATCCTGGAGAGAATTCGGCGTGCTTACCCAAAAGAACATCGTTGCGATTATGCTGCAGATTGAACGATCGTGGCACGCGGTGTTCACGATGATGATTAAGATGGAGGTGGGTATGGAAATAAGACAGATGGTGTTGTGATAATACCGTAAGGTCGGCCTGGCGTACCATGTTGTAGAGGTGGAGTGGTTTTAGTGTTTAGGCCCAGAAGGAAAAATCCCACACTACCGTGGGGTTCAAGACCACATGGTGCCTATAAAAAGTTTCCCCTCCGACGAGAAAAAGTACTTCTTTCTAATTAGATAGTTCACCTAACCGTAATTATGAAAACTTCTGCCACAAACATTAATGCAAAACAAGGGAAACCTTAATCACAACAGCTTAACAATAAAAAGGAAAGAGAGGTTGCTATAATTCATATTGATACATAAATAAATAAGCACAAAAAGTAATAGTAAAACAAATACTTAAAGATAATGGGGAAAAAATTAAATCGGTCTAAAGTGAATAAAAATATCAAAGGAGTTAGTTAAAATTTAAAGTAAAATAAGATTAAAATCCCTCTATGAATCATGAGACCTTGCCGATGGTGAGGGGGCTTCAGTGCTCATTGATACAGAGTAGCTGGACCGAAGGTGCAACCATATCGGACAGATATCTGTTGAGAACCAGACTAAGGAATGATTCCTGATAGAGGGCAGCAGCTCTTTCAGTAGTTGTTAAGGGCGTAGTTGAGGACGACTTAAACCGCCATATCAACATCACTCAGTCCTCTGAGTACTGCGCAGCTGAAAGCAATGGAAAACTACAGCTGCTTGTTTTTCAAGAAAATGTAGCTCTCTGCATTTTCATATAACAAAGATGGAGACTCCTTACTTGGCAAAATATTCCGGAGGTAAACTACTCTCCCGTTCGGATCTCCGGGTGAGGACTACTAAGGAAGGGGTCACCAGAAATTAAAAAATAACATTCTACAAGTCGTAGAATGGAATATTAGAAGTCTAAAAAGGTTGGTTAAAAAAGGAATTAGCGAGGTTCGGTGGGAAGAGGAAAACGATTTTTGGTCAGGTGATTTTAAAATAATTAACTCAACTTCAAATAATGGGCAGGCAGGAGCAGGTTTCGTAATGAACAAGAAGATAGGGAAAGAGTAGAGTATTACAAAATGCATAGCGATAGAATCATTGTAATGAGGATAAAATCAAAACCTAAACCAACAACGATTGTTAACGTCTATATGCCTACAAGCGTCCATGATGATGATGAGGTAGAATGTGTATACGACGAAATTGATGAAGCAATTTAACACATAAAAGGGGATGAAAATTTAATAATTGTTGGAGATTGGAATGCAAGCATTGGAAAAGGCAAGGAAGGAAATGTAGCGGGCGAATACGGGCTGGGTAAAAGGAATGAAAGAGGGGAACCGCTTTATAGTGTTTTACACGAAATATAATTTAGTAATTGGCAACACCCACTATAAAAATCATACTAGAAGAATATACACGTGGAAAAAGCCAGGTGATACTGCAAGGTATCAGATAGATTACATCATGGTTAAGCAAAGATTTAGAAATCAACTCGTTGACTGCAAGCTTACTCTGGAGCAGACATTGATAGCGATCGTAGTTTAGTGATAATGAAATGTAGATTGGGGTTTAAAAACCTGAAGAAAAGGTGTCAGATGAATCGGCGGAATTTAGAGAAGCTTGAGGAAGAGGAGGTAAAGAAGATTTTTAAGGAGGCCATCGCAAGAGGTCTGAGTAAAAAAGATATGGTAGAAAATATAAAAGAAAAATGGGAGAATGTTAAAAAGGAGATTCTTAAATCAGCAGAAGCAAACTTAGGCGGAACAAAGAGAAATGGTAGAAAACCTTGGATTTCAGACGATTTATTGCAGCTGATGGATGAACGCAGAAAATATAAGAATGCTAGTGATGAAGAAAGTAAAAGGAACTATCGACAATTAAGAAATACTCTAAACAGGAAGTGCAAACTAGCGAAAGAAGAGTGGATTAAAGAAAATTGTTTAGAAGTGGAAAGAGAAATGAACATCGGTAAAATAGACGGAGCATATAGGAAAGTTAAGGAAAATTTTGGCGTACATAAATTAAAATCTAATGTGTTAAATTTATCTAATGTACACCGATTTATAATACGAAAGGAAAAATGGGTAGGTGGGTGGAATATATTGAAGAGTTTTACAGAGGAAATGAATTAGAAAATGGTGTTATAGAGGAAGAAGAAAAAGTCGAAGATGATGAAAGGAGAGAAACAATACTGAGATCTGAATTCAAGAGAGCATTAAAAGATTTGAATGGCAGAAAGGCTCCTGAAATAGACGGAATACCTGTAGAATTACTGCGCAGTGCAGATGAGGAACCTATTGATAGATTTTACAAACTGGTGTGCAATATTTACGAAAAAGGGGAAGTTGTGTCAGACTTCAAAAACAGTGTTATAGTCATGATACCAAAGAAATCAGGAGCAGATAAATGTGAAGAATACAGAACAATTAGCTTAACTAGCCATGCATCAAAAATCTTAACTAGAATTCTGTACAGAATAATTGAGAGGAGAGTGGAAGAACTGTTAGAAGACCAATTTGGTTTCGGGCAAAGAATAGGAACAAGGGAAGCAATTTTAGTGATCAGATTAATAGTAGAAGGAAAATTAAAGAAAAACAAACCAACATACTTGGCGTTTATAGACCTAGAAAAGGCATTCAATAACGTAGACTGGAATAAAATGTTCAGCATTTTAAAAAAATTAGGGTTCAAATACAGAGATAGAAGAATGACTGCTAACATTTACAGGAACAGTAATAATTGAAGAACATAAGAAAGAAGCCGTAATAAGAAAGGGAGTCTGACAAGGATGTTCCCTATCCCTGTTACTTTTTAATCTTTACATATAACTAACAGTTAATGATGTTCAAGAACAATTTAGATCCGGAGTAACAGTACAAGGTAAAAACGTAAAGATGCTACGATTTGCTGATGATATAGTAATTCTAGATGAGAGTAAAGAAGATTTTGAAGAAACAATGAACGTCATGGGTGAAGTGCTACGCAAGAACTACCGCATGAAAATAAACAAGAACAAAACGAAAGTAATGAAATGTAGTAGAAGTAACGAAGATGGACCACTGAATGTAAAAATAGGAAGAGAAAAGATTACGGAGGTAGAAGAATTTTGTTATTTGGGAAGTAGAATTACTAAAGATGGACGAAGCAGGAGCCATATAAAATGCCGAATAGAACAGGCGAAACGAGCCTTCATTCAGAAATATAATTTGTTTACATCAAAAATTAATTTAAACGTCAGGAAAAGATTTTTGAAAGTATATGTTTGAAGCGTAGCTTTACATGGAAATGAAACTTGGACGATTGGAGTACCTGAGAAGAAGCTTTTGAAATGTGGTGCTATAGGAGAATGTTAAAAATCAATTGGGTGATAAAGTGACAAATGAAGAGGTGTTGCGGCAAATCGATGAAGAAGGAAGAATTTGGAAAAATATAGTTAAAAGAAGAGACCGACTTATAGACCACATATTAAGGCATCCGGGAATCGTCGCTTTAATAATGGAGGGACAGGTAAAAGGAAAAAATTGTGCAGGCAGGAAACGTTTGGAATATGTAAACAAATTGTTAGGGATGCAGTAAGTAGGAGGTATACCGAAATGAAACGACTAGCATTAGATAGGGAATCTTGGAGAGCTGCATCAAACCAATCAAATTACTGAAGACAAAAAAAAAGATTAAACACATATTTCCAAATTTTTAGTGTACGGAGGTTAGTGAAGTCTAAATATCTGAGTCTCATCATGATTATTTTCAACAAATAATCCAGGAATCTTCGTTTGTTTTATTAATATTCTTCACTCTGGATTCTAGGTAGGAAACAATTAACGATAAAATACTTCTGTTTTATTAAATGAAAGATCAACAACATCTCTAGTCATTCAATTCTGATTTTTTAAATTCTGTAGTTCGTATGCCTGAAAGTTATTTAAACTAAATGAATACTTCCACCACTTGTGAGTTAGATTACTAACCTCAAATATTTATGAATAATTCTGATGTTAAATGAACTTTCAATAAATGTATGAATTTTCTAATTTTGACTAATGGATTTTACGATTAAGAGCATTCCATTTTACGGTTATGGAGCATTCCATAGCTTACTATTGTATAAAAACGAATTTGTATCAATAATACTTATTTTTTTAATCTATATCCTTTCTGTATCAAATAATACATTTAGTTAAGATTAATGGTTTGGGCACGTCACTCAGAACACTTTTTTAAATATGCTGTTGTCTCTTTAATTTCTTCTTTACGATTTTAAAACTATGACGGTCTTGTGATATGTCTAATATTATCTAGCAAATTATCTGTTTACTTAATTTTTAACAAAGTGAATTTCTCATTTTAACTCTTCCTCAGTCAGTGAATTGGCTACCGTCAAACACAGCACGCAGCATGTGGGATACCGTTGGAATGTAAAGATTCCTCGGATTCTTTATAATGTTTATTGGTCATAGTGATCCTATATATAGGAACACATTTATTTCTTATTGACAGGTAAAAAAACAGTAATCTAATTATGAGTTGTAAAAATTTACAACACAGAAAAAAATTGGTTCATAGTAGGTTAGCGTTACTACAACTAGTGTGATTACTGTCACCTTTAAAAACAATTCTCTCGTTAAATATAATTTAGTAAACATAAAATAAGAAAATAGTGTACATAAAGAACCTTAAATCATATTTGTTTGAATCTCGCAAAGTAAAGCAGCATTTAAGGAATGAATAAAGATAGTATGTATGCATAATACTTCTAAAATAAAAATAAAAGTGCAACATATAGTTGAATTAATCATAGAAATATCATCTTTTCAGAATCCAGCGCCTTTGTGTACAACGAGATATAAATAAAACTCCCAAAACAATATTCATTATTCGTAAAAATCTTCCAACTATTAAGAATAGTCGTCTTTCTTATTTTTCCATTTCATAATAATTATTTTATTATACGACTTCACAAAAAGGAGTTCATGTATTTAGGGTGTTATGTGTTTGTTTCACCGTAGCAGATCAACGGCTGAACCGATTTACATCATGACCTCGCGTTGGAATTTTTTTGAGTTTTTGGCAGTCGTGTTTTTTAATTTTTAATATTTATCTCTTATTTAAATTTTTGATAAAAATAATGAAATAATTATGATGACAACCAGTGAGGCTTTTGCCTATGTGTATTCGTAGTAGTAAAAGAATACGAATAATTATAAAAAAATGCCAAATGTTTGCAGATAATATTTTATTTATAATTTTTTAAAGATAAATAATTATAATTATATTTAAAAAGAATATTTTTTATCAAAATAAAATCAGACCTATAAATCGCAAAAACACGTCTCTGATCAAGAGATACAGAGTGGAGTGAAATAGAGACAGTGAGAGAGTGAAAGGGAGAGTGAGGGGGATATACTTTTTAAACGCTACACGGCCGAAGTTGAATCAAAATCCAGGCTAGATCTACCTGTGAGTTTAACTGAAAACGGAAAGATGTTAAGAAGTACTGCTTGAGCAGACAGAGGGACTTTGGTTCTTGTGTCTATATTGATTTAATTTCCTCTACTGATTACCGACCCTGTATGTAATGACTAGTTTCCCAAATAAAAATGGATACTTATTTATAATATTTTATTATGATTGTAACGCATTAAAACGACGTACAAGTTGAAATCGTAAGGATTGGTTTCTTTGAGTGTAATGATGTTCATCTCAAAATTTAAACGTCAATTGTAGAACTGAATTTCACCTGTATTCTGTGTGTTCGGTATACTGATATGTGATAATATAATGAGGTCAGGGAAAGAAATGAACAACCACTTCATCACCATTTTCCTTGTACGTTTGACATTGGATGAATATTATTTTTTCTTCGTTATTTTTGAGTGGTTCGAAATTTATTTGTAAGCGACATGTGTCTCGTGTGAGACACATGTCGCTTACAAATTTCGATATCTACAGTATTAATCACCTAATATATGCGGATTTATTAAAATTTAATTATAAAATAATACATTTTTTTAAATTACATTTCTTCTTGTTCATAGTTTATGTGTATATACATATATTATTTATTTATTTATTCTTTTTTAAATGAACTATTATAATTATATGTATTTGCTACAAATACTGGTTAATTTATAATTTTAATAAAGTACACATGTCTCGTGTAATGTTGCGAAATAGTATTTAAGAAGCTAATGAGGTATTAGTAATATATTCACTTAAATTGTAATCTACTGTAGTATGAAATTAATTATAATTTTACAATGTCTTGTAGAATATTAATAACAGTAGTAAATAACATCTTAAAATAAAGCAATTTTTATTGACTTTATAGCAGATTACATAAAGATTTTATAACAGCTATTTTAATTAATCATCACCTTTGCAAGTAATACTGAAAGGGAAGCAACAATCACTGGGGATTAGTTCAATTTCTAAGCTCTAAGCAAATGTCAGGAAATTTCATCCACAGCAATATGAGATTATTTTATGTAAATTTATTTTATTAATAAAATGAATAAATAAATAAAAATAAATCATTGTTTAAAACTTTTTATACACTGTAAAAAATTATTTGGATCTACTAATAATATTTCACTATATTCTGGAATGAAATTTTAATTGCTGTAACCGTATAAATGTAGTAATTTTATGTTACTGTTGTGGGTAGATCAATTTGAAGTAAGAATAACCAATCGCGGTGAACATTAGACTGGAAAAATGTGATTATAAATTTTTATGTAACAGTAATAGTCTAATAGTCTTAAATATCCCGTTTACATTATTTATTTAACAATGTTTTAATTGATATCAGTAATCTGCAGTATAAAAAGGAAATACATTTGTGCAACCAACATAAAATAAATTTTGGACTAATTAAAAAAAAAAAATTTTTTCTTTATTACGTTTTGAAGAATGAATTACGATGAACCCAGGTTATAAAATATCCTTGAGATGTCACAAAAATTGTTTGATTCATCACTTAGTATCTTAATTAAGTATTGTTCCATATCCATATTAAAACCCGGCCAAGGGGTACATAAACTTACGTGGTGTTGTCCATGACAAATTTTTATTTCAAGGACGCCATAGTGTTTTTAAATATTAATGATTACTAGTTTTTCATTCTGGAGTTGTACTTTATAATATACAGCATCTAATACAAATCTAAAAGGTAGTTACCGGAGGCTAAACAGGAAAAAGAAAGAGTATCAATGTTTGCCAGCATTTGGGCGATTACTTCCCTGAACGTGAATTAGTCATGCAGAATCAATAGCTTGCCTGCAAAATCATCTGATTTATATCCAATAGATTTATACCTAAAATGTATGTTTTACAGTACACAAATGCTCAATGTTGAAGATGAATTGAAACGGTGAATCAAATTAAACAGTGGTGAATTGAAGAAGGTTTTTGACAAAACAGAATTACACCAGTAACTCCGAAATATTGAGACCGTTGTTAAATTGTCAATACTACACTGTATTGTCATCATTAGGGATCAGTTTGAACGTTTGCTCTAAGGAAATTGAAAGTAAAACCGGTATGCTATTATTTATTGTCTGTTTAAAGTTTATGTTATTTAAATTTATTCAAATATAAATTAATCTTCTGAATAATGTACGAGTAATTACATATTATTCATCAAGTCTTATTATTTTTCCTATAATTATAAATAATTTTCACTCGGTCATTGTTAAGAGTGGATTGTGCAAAATGATGGAAGACTTTATATTTTCACTAAATTATATTTTCATTTATTTAATTATTTTTTAATAAATGAAAAGGCCGCCAATTTTTAATTTAAAAAATGTTTAGAAAGTTAGTCTATTTGCAGTAAGTTTAATTAGTCATTTTTTTGCGTCGAAAGAATCAACAAAATTTTAAGTTTATTCGAAGGAATTAATTTAATAGTGGTGAAGATGAAAATGGTCCGGCTGAAAATTATGTCACCAATCTTCTGCTATGTGTAGGTTGTTTTTAGATCGATTTTAGAAAATAAAAAATTATAACAATATAAAAAGAAAGTGATTAGCTGGAATAACATTCAAAGGAACAGTAGAATTTTATGGTGCTATGGTTCATAATTTTTACGTAACATGTGATTACGCTACCCAGACTTCAGGCATTCGGAATTGAGAGTTAAAACATTCTGATTTCCAGTTTGTTTTCCTTTTTTTAATTCTGGGAGAAATCCGTTTAAAATCATTATTATGGTACGAAAGTTGATGGATATCGACAAATAACAAAAGTCCTGTGGTTTTTCTGATCAATAACAACTGTGGGTTTATCTGATGCTAGACTTACACACATATACCCACACAACTAAATTTATAATTTTATTTAAATATAATTTTTTTCATTAATTTAATTCAATGATTCTAACTAAAGTGGACTTGGATACCGTATTTAATTCGCGCGGGTGTGGCGGTACTAATGGCAACGGTCGGCACTAACTAAACTAATGTAATTTCATAACTTAATGAAAAAGTTTTGCTTTTACGGTCGGAAAACTGCTGTAGTCGCGAGGCTTAAAGCACCAGATGTCGAGTCAACCGAGCGATCGAGTTCGGGATCCAGCCGGAGCGAATTATTTTTTACACTTTAAATACTCTTAATTGATTTAATTCTACCGCTCACCTGTGACGTCACAACATAGCAGTAGTTTAGACAATTTTTTGGGTTGGGGGGGTGCGATTTTTCAAAAGTTTTTTTTGGCAAATATTGTTAAAAATTAATCTTTCATCCTAAATAAAGCATGATAATTGTAATTGAATGACAGCCAGTAGTTATATCATTAATAAATAACGAAACAAATTATTATACCCCATTAATAAACCGATGTACTTTTTTGTTGTGAAACAATTATTATACTACACAATCCTTATACCCATTAACAGCAAAAGAAAAACTAAACAATGAGGGTGTATTTATTCAAGATTAGTAAAAAAAAAAAATGGTTACCTATCAGTAGATGTTTCCTATTTTATATAAATGTATAAATGCACTTTTTATTTCACTAATTACTTTCTTGTACGAAGTAAAAAGTATTGTGTTCGTGAAAAATTTCGGTTTTGTAGATTTCAACGGAAATATTAGATTTGATGTGACCATCCCTGAATACACTTTGACTAGTTTCGGCGTGTCGTACATATGAGCATATGTATCTCGCATAACTCAAAAACGATTAGCCGTAGGATGTTGATATTTTGGATTTAGGACTGTTGTAACATCTAGTTGTGCACCTCCCCTTTTGATTGCAATCGACTGAACCAAAAGTGTCCAAGAAAACCCAAAATAAATAAAAAATTTTGATTTTATACTTTTTCTAAAATGCAGTAATAAGCCCTTATTGAGAGCTTTTCAACGGTATATCATAAGCGGTACTTATTTTAATTGGTTTCAGAGTTACAGCCAAATAAAATTTAATTAATGAAATATTTGGATCTTTCAAGGGGAGAAACATAGGTTCGAATCACACTTCATCGCCTCCTTTTTTTAAATTTTAATATATGGATTTAATAGTAGTTATTAACCTCTGATTGTAAAAAAAGTTTTACGATGAATAATAATTCAATAATAACAATAAAAAATATATATATGAAAAAATATCAGAAGTTAATAATGAAATAAAATTTTATATACTTTTCACTTCAAAAAAAAAAAAAAAGTGTATATGTAATTTAATAGGCGTACAAGAAAGTCACTATGGTGTCCACATCAAATTTTTTTTGTTAAAATTTAAGTACTACGTTAACTTTTTTTTTTGCCAAAAGTCACTTTAGGCTTCCTATGTAAATACGAACTTTTATATTTTTCTAAAATGCTTTACAACTAACTACCTGTTTTTTAAAAATATTTTTCGAAAATCTAAAAAAAAAAATCCGTATGTGAAAGCCAAAAGCAAGCTATTTATCTCAAGCGGATATTTTCTTTTTATAATTCCTGATTGTTAACAACTTAAGAAAACACCTTAGAAACTGATAATAATTAAGTTTAATTTTACGAATCGAGTAAGTCATAAAATTGAAAAAGTCTTCACCTACTTGATGGCCTGTAAACTTTTAAAATTAAAAATCTGACTTTTGAATCCCGGTCATATTTGTCATCTATGCAAAAAAAAATTCCGTAAAAACTTTCGATGAGCTCCGGTAAAGTCCATAAGGCTCGAAACGGAGGGGGTTTCTTCCCCTACGGTGTCAGGATGTGAACATGTCTTTGAACTTTCTCACACACGAGCTTTGAGTTAAAAAAATACGTTATTTTAATATATAATTTTAAGTGAAGGCACATCTAGCAGAAACTTATAGAAACAAACGGACCAGTTGTTTTAGGATGGCCGCTAGCTTAATTGGATGACACCAAACAAGTACAAAGAAATAAAAAAGTTAAAAAATAAAATTCATTTTGCAAAAAGCGGTTTTTAAATTACGTCACTGTTAAATAATAAAGGTGAACTGATTTGTTTTGCTTATGGGTAACATATGTGTACTACATTAAGCAAAAAGTATTGAAAAATGTACTTATAGAAAGTAAATTTTTGTTGAGCATAAATCTAACTTGGAAAAGCTCTTGATTTGAGATAGAAACTTTTTAGTTGCAGTTATATTCACTACGTTGAATATAGCATTATTTACAACATTTATTTCGGTAATATTTTTGATTTATTTTAATTATTGAAAAATTATATATATATATATATATATATATTGTGTGTGTGTATATATCAATTTTTTTCGAATCCCATGGACCACGTTATTTCAATCCAGGTATGAAATTTCTATCTCGGTTTTAGAGCTTTTGTGAAATTTCATTTGTTATATAAAACATATTTTGAATGCTTATAGAATGGAAACAATCCATCTCACATTTGTTTCTGACCAACGAATGCATAATTAAATATATTTCAAGGACATATGATCCCGTGCAATATATACATATTTTTTCCTCATACTTATTATTATTATATTTTTCCGTTGAAGTAGAAACCGGTTCCAGGAATATGTTTTTAATAGTTTTATCTGCAAGTTCTTCTTTCTTCTCTCCAATTATGTCAGTAATCAA
This sequence comes from Lycorma delicatula, assembly GCF_047948215.1. Lineage (NCBI taxonomy): Eukaryota > Metazoa > Arthropoda > Insecta > Hemiptera > Fulgoridae > Lycorma > Lycorma delicatula. The sequence continues at coordinate 151,685,133 of NC_134455.1, read as the reverse complement.
TGAAACAAAGAATGTACGTATAAAAGAAAATAAATAATTTACAACACACCACTCACACACACGCACACGCACACGCACACACATACATATATATATATATATATATATATATATACACACACATACATACATACATACATACATACATACATACACACACACACACACACACACACACACACACACACACACAAAGCAAAAAAACGAAAGAAATATTTATCCCCTGGCTAGACGGCCGGGCGAACGAAGCGAGCCCTGACTGGCAAGTATTTATTCTGGTCAAGGCTTCAGGGAGATACCGAATAATGGGCAAAACACTTTCTTTTTTTTCGTTTGTGTACTCAAAAGTCACATTCTTGTACCAATTAGATGATTGTATTAGATTAATATATCGCTTTGACTTTGTGTTTGGACAATTTCATTTAGGATTTGGACATAAGCCTAATATTTTTTGTGTTATTCGTTGTTGACAACAAAATAGTTGTCGTTACGCCTAATATCTTCAAACTTGTTTAGCCGATTTTTATGAAATTATATCGACTTGGGTGGTTACTGATTACGGGTGCCATTTAAATGTAATTACAATTGATCAAGGGAGTGGGGAGATACGGTCAACATGGGTCTAATATTTCAAAATTTTATTCAGACTAGAATAAATTTTTTACGTAATTCTTCGTTTGCATTCTTACATTAAGTAACAAAACTGTTAGTTTTGTTATTTTTAATTTTCTTCTTAGTCAAAGTTGTAGAGTTTTATCACTTTCCCGGGCTTGTCGAATGCAATTCAGTTTTTAAATACATGAAAATAGACTTTCAGAAAGTGTTTTAGGAATGATGCAGCTCCTTTATCACTGCTATTGCAGATGACGCTATTTTTAGTTTAAAATAGCTTTACTTGAAGCGATCAGGAAATGTTTGTAGTTCTGGTCATATAGTACACGTGATATACTTTCTTTTTTAAGTCCATTGCATTTTTAAATTTCATATTGTTGAAGTACGCTGAGTCCGTGGTTTTTACGAGCCGCGTGTAAAATTTAAATGTTGCCGTATTATCTTTATATTTGTATCCAGCTTCGTTAATACGATGTATGCTAGAATTGTAATTGTTTATTTAGGTTTCACTATGCTTTGGTAATAATCGTGGATTCATGTGTTCTTTGTGGCGACTTCAAAATACAAATTTAGTAGTCGACATACTAACGAAACATATTTTGGTAAACAAAACCCAGAAGTCCACAGATTAAATAACAGTGACTGTACTAAATATTTTATTGTTCAAACCGGATGCACGTTCATCCACATCTACGAAGAAAACATACATACTAAATAGAATAGTTCAACCTTTGAAGATTACCTCATTCACACTGCATGCGCACACAAGATATTAACTCGTAAAGTTACTCACTTAACACTCTTGAAAAATATTAACACACTAAATTTGACAAAAACAAAATACTCTACTAAACCGATTGATACGACACAAATTCAATGCTGTATTTAACAACATACTAAACGGATTTCATAACTTTATCAAGACGAGCCTTACCTTGTATTGACGAACTGAATCCGTTGTCCATCCAAAAATAAACTCTGAAATTAATAATCCATTTGTTGAAACTTGAGTAAATGTATAATTTTTTTTTAATCTTTATGTGTATAAGTTAAAAATACATTTAATCATGTCGGCATATATTCCTCATGTAATCAATCCATGAAGACATTTAAATTTTAGAAATTATACGTATATTTTATCTTTTGCAAAGATTGTAGCGTTGGGACCTTGAACAGCACGTTCAAGGGTAACACCTTGAAGCGGTCATTCTATTGTAACCGCCGGAATACTTCAATACGATTCTATATCAGATGCATTGAAATATATTAAATGGATCAAGTTTACTTATCATTTTAAGCTTTGCCAATATAGTTTGTCTGATTACGGCGTTCTGGCAACGTAATGAGTTGTGCTGTTTACTAGGAATATTATTGAAGCTTACCAGAATTTTTCTTTTAGTAAAAGAAAGCGTTTTTTTTTTTTTTTAAACTGGAGCAATATTATACTTTTGCATCTAGATTATTTATAAAGGAACAAGAAAATCGGTTTTATTAACTATCTTTTATATCTATATAACTCATATTTACCTACTTCCCAAAGCTGTGATTCATGCCACATTTTCGTTTTAACGTGAAATGTAAAACGAACACTGGACTTTTTATTAATTTCTTTCATTTATATTCATAAAACAGTAATTATAAGAAAGGATTTTACAATCTGTATATCAATCTATATAACCGCTTGTAAGACGATATGAAACATACGTAATACAGATACATAGTATAGACATATCTACAGAGTTTAAAGAATAAAATCAAAATATTTTAGGTATATGTATGTTTCATATACTCTACTGCAAATATATCAATCACAGTATAGTACAATTTTGTTTAATTTTTGTAACTTTTGTTTTGAGAAGTACGTTAATAATGTACTGCATGTGTACAAAAACAATGTCAGCATCTGGTGCAGTGGAATGACCGCTTGAAGGTTGCGGATACCAACCCACAGATAGTGCTCAGAATTACAAGAAGAACGGAACGTTTTGAGAAAAATATAAATATCAAAAAAATGTTTAATGTTTGTTTTATAATTTTAGATGCAAGATTTGACAGTTTCCTGTTTAAAAAAAAAAATTATATATATATTTTCTTATTGTAAATGGTAAGAGTAGAAATTTGGTTTTAATTTCATATTCCGAAATGACATGGATAGAAATTTTCTCGATTTTCTAGAAAACTGATCGAATTTAAAAAAAATAAAAAATGATTTAACTAAGAAAAATCTGAACATCAATATGATGATCGATGGTCGTTTTATGCTAGAAATTCTAGAAGAATTTAATTTCTGAAGTTTTAGAAAAGATGTAATATATTATTTTATGTAAGCTGTAAACCGCGTATTAAACTACCTCTTTTTTAAGTCATGATAAAATATTAATCCTTTAGTAATACATCATTTTCTCTGTTTCCGTACTGCATTTTGATAATTAATTTTCTGTTTGTATTTACAAAAAAGAATCGAAATTTACTAAAAATGTAGAAAGTAAAAAATTTTTGATGTAAATTACTAATGTTAATGCAAATGTGGACCGAGTAATAAATCACTCGGTGAACTCTTTATTGGGCTAATGATAATATTTTCTGTTGATTAAGATAATAATAATTTTTTTATAAAATGATACAAAACAGAAATGAGTAATAAAATTAATATTTAATTATGGACCATTATTTACAGCGATAAATTTATTTACTGTCGCTTTATTAATTATTACCCTTATTTAATTATAAGTTTGTTTATTTTGCGCGTTTTTCTTTTCTGATATTTATTTTTTTGATAAAACCGTATTTATTATTTATAGATATATCGTTATCTCCTGTTTACAAAAGAAAAAAGAATTGCAATTATTTAAAAAAAAAAATAATAAAACTTTTTTAAAATTAAATATTTATATTAGTGCAGTAACTAGCAACAGAGGCGTGACTTAGGCACGCCCTCCGGGCGGGTTGCTCTGGCGGGCGGCGTCTCGGAATGGGATTATTAGGTGTCCAAAATTGATTACCTCTTGTGTAAAAATAATTTTTTTTTGAAAGATGAAAATTGATATAACGAAAGTTAAATTAGAAATTTAACTCTAGAAAGCGGTATTAATGAATCGGAATTTTCAACTAGTGATCGGTACATTCCGGTCCTACTTTTTGGTTATAGTTCAGTATTTTATGAAGAAAAACAATTACATAAATAAAAAAAACAACATATTATTAATATAAATATCGTATATACATCGATCGATATATCGATGTATAATATAACAATGTTATAATAATATAACAAGTACACAACTGATCGCTACGAGACATGTATACCAACGAATCGGGATTTTCCGCTAGTGATCGGTGCAGTCCGATGCTAAGGTAGGGGGACGGACACAACACACAGACCCACATACAAAACACCTCTTTTGTAGGGTAGAATAAAAATTCCTGAAATAAAGTTGTAATTGTACATACTAGTATACAATTTAGGGTCTGTGAGCTGTGGGAGCGGAACTTACTGTCCAGTCGGTTCCCAAATCGTGCGTGTTGTCAGAATTTTTTCCCTCCCTGTTATACCTCAATGTAGTTGCGCCTGAATAAAGTTATTTGTTTAAATTGGAAAGTTATGTTCAGTAACAGAACTTAAAGATATTTGAATGATTTGGCATGGATGTAAGGTGTTAATTGTATTAAGATTACTCTCGCAAATGTATATATATATATATATATATATATGTATATGTATATAAAACATTATACGTGAAGTATTACTATGCAGTAATCATATTTGTCGTTATTTTAGTCATTTAACAAGTAGTGTATTGATACCTAATACAGAATTGCGAAACATTATGGAATGAGGGATTTATAAAATAATTAAACCTTTATCCGTCATATGAAATAATTTTATTAGAATAAGAGAATTGCGGTCATTATTTTAAATTATGTTTACTAGGTTGATAAACAATCTAAACTACAGCTAACATTTTTTAAATACTATACTTTTAATTATTTGTAATATACCATTGTTAATTTCCCATTGGTTGGCTTTACAAGTACTTAACAAGTACTTTAACATTGCAATTTAATTTACTAAAAATTATTACTTTTAAAATTAATTGTTGTTTTATTTACTAATTTTTTGAGTAATAATTCAATAAAATCTTCCTTTTTGTTACATCAGTGAGTATTTTGGTAGTAAAGGGAAAACAGCCTAAAATCCATATTTAATTACAAAAGCCGGCAAAGTATTATATGAACTTCCCGGCTATTATAATAAAAATTAAGAGAACAAAAACCACGGAATATTCGTATATATTTTAGTGGTGCTGAATAAATAAAAAAAAACTTTTCTAAAAATATTCATATATAGATTAAACTAACAAATTTGCCTAAATAACGTTTTCTCTAAATCTAACATCCTCCTCAATAAAAGCTAAAATAAGAAAACGAAAATTTCAAAAAACATTTTAGGTCCAGGGTCTATAATAAAAAATTGAAGACATTTTCTAATAGCTTTATCTATATATATATATATATATATATATATATATATATATAGATAAACATTTAGCTATTCTAACAATATTCGATGATAAGATAAAAAAATAATTCATAGAAATTTAAATACCGTGAATTAAATGCCTTTAAAAAAAGGATAAAAAATTCCAAGGGGAAACAAAGGGTTATCAAATAACTCTTCTTGTAGTGAGTATTCTGATGTTCTCACATATGAACTTTGGGGAGCTTTTCATTTTTGTAATTACCATACATTATAATTACTTCTGCTTTGTTGTATTCATGTAATAGAGTAAATATTTAAAAAAATACGACTTTTAATTTATTACGTTTATCTGTTCTAGATAAAAAAATTAAATTTATTTGTTCTTATTAATGCTGGTGTGAATAAAATAAGAAACAGACGAGCAGGTTTAAAAGGTAATTTTAAGAATTAGACAATTCAAACGTAAATATGTCATTTTGTATCCAACGAAGTTCAACTCTAAGACAAGGCTGAACTGCGGGTTGATTTTCTCATCAGCCTTCCCTGAGAACTCTTAAGCCGTGAAATATACATTTGTCGCGTTATGTCTGTACCGATGGGCTTGAAACATAAATAACTTCATAATAACCTTAAAAAAAATCAAGGATGACTTATTTTATCCTAATCGGTTGGTTAGTTTTTTAATTATGCAATTTAATTTTTTTACTCAAATTTTATATTAAGAAAAAACTTATCAAAAATGTGTTTAAAAAGTACCTTTTTAAAGCTTTATATTATAACTTTATTTATATTTTAGCTTCTAATATATTCTTTATTGTCTAACAACTAATATTGTTCCAGTACCACATCTATTTCGTGTTTTTGATCCAATGTTTTCCCGATTCAGATATTTTGTAAAAAGAAGCAAGCAGTTCAATTACACAAAAACGGTTGCTTTTAAAACTTCCAAGTCTAAAAAAAACCGGTTTACTAATTTTGATAAATTTAATGTGAGAATCCTAATAAATACGTAAAACAATCATTAATGCGTCGATTAAATATTTCTTTTTAATACTTTTGTAAGAAAAAAAGCCGGCGCCTTGCCTTGTAAGCAGCATATACAATAGCGTAGTTTTTTAATTATGTGACCTTTGTAGCGCTTTCCTATCTGACGTAGTTAATTTAGCAGTTATTTTAAAAGCACCTTTTTTTTTACTAACAATTCACCATTTTCGTAATCATGCTGAACTTCTAATCTCTTCTCACTTTTTATTATTCATATGTCAAAAGAAAAAGTAATCTTTTTCAATTTTAAACGTAATAGTTTTTGGCTAAAATAACTATAACTTGAAAAAAAACTTACATCTGAAACACTGATGGTTTTTTTCTTGGTGAGTCGGAGGAATCCCATTTACGGGCAGAGTGTCTTCGCTAACAGATTGCGTAAGATGTTGCTAAGAGTGTATTTCTATGCCTGCACGCTACCGACTAAACCTCCTATCTCACCGGACTCCCCTCCCTGGGCCGGACCCGCAACTAAGCATTATCAGTCCCGGGAGGTGTCCCGAGCTCGGGGAATCCAGAGTCCCCGTGCATCATCACCGCGTCCATCCTCGCAAACGTTGACGCGCGACGACTCTGCAGGAGGCTATCCTTCACCCCCTCCGTCACACGTCCTTATCTTCTCTGTCTTCGCCAGTTCTCATCTTTTCAGCCTATGTCTTGATCCTCACCATATAATAAACTCTCACTAGAGCCTCTACAGCTAAAAGCCCTCTTCGCGCCTCTTCGCTCCTCGATATCCTTAGCCCGTGGAACCGACTCCGATTACCTAGTAAACGCACTCCAACGCGCTAAAGACATGTTGCGTTAAACAGCAGTAAAAAAAGATAATCTTGTTTTTTTTTATTAATTTTGTTGAAGATAAATTTCTGCACTGAAGTAAAACTGAATTAGTCGCGCTGTAAATATAATTTTCTCCTTTGATTTTTTATCATTATTATGAAACGAGTTACTGAGCATCAAATTTATCGGTAAAAATATAATGCGTCTATTAAAACCAAGGATTTAATCGATTTATTTCTAAAAACAGCCAACAGATAGTAAAATATATTTCAAAACACTATCAATTTTAGAGATATACTAAACATTTTTAGCGATATTCTGTTTGGGATCTTCTATAATAAATTTACAATAATTTGACCAATATATTTATTTTTTCCCATTATTGTGCTTCCTTTAAAGGTAACAGTGCTTATTGTCATTGAGGGCCCTAATTTTTTCTATAATTTTTTTTAACAATCAAGCTTTATTTACTGTTTTATTGCAAGAATAAATTTTAATAAATTGTATAAATGCTTGTAATAAAAAAATTGCCAATTTAGTCACTGAAGAGAAATAATAATTTATTTTAAATATTATTAATATTTTTAATAGTAGTTTCTGGCAATTATGAAACGTGAATAAGAATCTAAAAAGCATATTAAAGTATCGCTGATTTTCAATAAAGTTTGAAAAAATCTAAGGTAATGTAATACATTTTTCTCAACTAAATTTGTTTGAATAAAAAGGATGAAGAAAAAGGAGTTGATCTGAAACTAGTTTTATATTCGGTAAGAATTTAAATTTTAAAAAGGATGAAAGCAAATATAAATAATGTTGATTGTTTAAAAAGAAGCTTGAAAAAAAGTAATAACACATTTTACCATTAGGCCATTTTAATTATATAATTAATATCATTCTTGTATGACAAAAGATATTTCGAAAAATTTAGGATAATGAAAAAGTATGTTTCATTGTAGGTTGCTATTTGTATTAATTAATAATAGGTTCCATTTGAATAATTTTAACAGCAGTAACATTAAACATAGATTTAGGCAGAATTAGATACAAATTGAAATAGAATTTAATTAATCTAACAAATAAAATACAGTCATTAGTTTATGGCATGAATGGCATTACGGTTGATTTATATTTAAAGACAGGGTAGGTACATGAGAAGTTTTTCTTTAAAGATGGTAGGGCGGATTAGTACTACTACTATTTGGTAAAACCTGATGATTGCTGCCTTCCTTGCAAGGAGCAGTATATTACTCATCCTGATAATATTGATTTGCCTATACTGTTGTGTCCACTGCCAAAACCTGACAAGTTTTAAAACGCAAATAAAACTCCGAACAAATTTTTAATAATAATAATAAAATAAAAGATAAACATAAGCTAATATATTAAATACAATATAATGCATTATTTTATAATAATTACGCAATTAGATTAGATTCCATTTTTACAAATGTCATATAACACCGGATGTAATGTATTAGATACCATTATGAAATACTGGAAATTTAGGTAGGAAATTTGCCTGTCCATTCCCAATGGAATAGGAAGGTACCAACCGCGAACCAACATTAGTGTACTATACTATAAAGAGATGTTAAAATGATATTATCTAAGCTTATCTATAGTAACACTTTCAGTGCCGTGTGTATGATTTTGACATATAGTGGTATTTCTGTACAGATCATGTGTATAAAATTGATAAATACATGAATGACCCTTCTGGACCAGCTGTAATTTGACATAATTTTCACCTTGGCTCAGATGATTTTTCTGGAAAAAATCAACATTTTTATTTAAGGTTAGTACTTTTAATTCACATAAAACTCATTTCAGTCAAGTCGTATTGTGTGTATCAGTTATATACACATGGGCCATGGGAAAAGGTTTGGAAAACATCTAGTTGAAATAGCATTGTAAAACTAGCTGTTACATTTGCAACAAGCAAAATAATAAATTCATTTTTATTTTATATACACTAATGAATTCATCTAAAACCACTGAAATATTCTTTATAATAATATGAAGTATTTTTGATAGCAATGTTTTTGAAATGAGTAGTATATTCTTACAGTAATATGAATTATCTAACAAACCGTTCATTGGTTGCTAACTGGTATAGTTACTTTTTGGTTGATTTATAGGATTTAAAAACACTTCATGCAAATAAACTTTTCTTCACGTACTGAACATTTAAGTCGAACTTGAGTTGTCTTTTGGACAGCAAGCTTTTTTCAAACCTTTTGGTTAATACAGCATAATATGTCACACATCTTCCTCTTTTTTCTAGTTAGATCAATTTATAGTCAACTGATGCAGCTACGCATAGCTGCATATCTTGGTTTTTATTATCCAAATCGAAAATAAGATAAACAACTAAACTCTCTCAAAACTGCAGAAAGTCCATGGATTTATCTTTTTTTATTTTACAAAGTGCCAGAGCATTGGTATATTAAACAGTAACACAAATAGTTCTTTATGATGCCACTTTATTCTGTGTCTAATCGGATTAGCATATGAAGTTAAATGATCAGAAACATAAATAAATGATTTGGCTTCATTATATTCAAGTACTACTGGTGGCTTGTTCATCATACCTTATTTACTTGGACTTCTTTCATTAATGGGGGGCTTTTTGTGGTGAGTAAGACTACTTCACACTTGTTTTGCCGCTTTTCAATGATAACATTACTTGTGCTCTTCTTACAGATCATCTCACTTCTCTTCAACCCAGCTGCTACAACAGTAGAAGGATTTAATTTCCTTTTACGTCGGAGAGTGCCTATGAGATCAGTCTATTTTTCATTCAAGGCATGGGTCTCAGGGAAACACTTGTGTAATAATTGTCGGTATAGACAATTTAACCTTCCCAGAGTAACAGTGCCATCAAATCAGTCACAATTTTTTGGGAAACTGGCAGTCTGGAAGGGCTTCTTTCTTTACTACAATGTAACTTTAGTATCTATATACACCCCCCTTTAAACATAATTCAAAAATCTTTACACCATACTTGTGTATTTTATCTGGAACATGTTGTCAGAAATAAATTTTACCGTGGAAAGGCTCCATGCTTTCATCAATTCACAAGCATTCAGACTGACTGCTGATTCAAATTTGGCAATTATAGGAGATATTTTAAAAGATCTATCATTTATAGGGGATTTTTTCATTATCAGACACATGGATCATGCTCAATAAATTTTAAAACCTCTTATGACGCATTATTTTACTCACAGTATTAGCATAGAGAGGTAAGTCTGATCAGTAATCATGTAATTTGGGTTTACTATCTAACCCAATCCATATCATTAAGCCCCAAAAACTGAAGAATTTATTTTTATTGGTATCTTTCCATTGAACAAACTGGGAATGTGGAAGATTAGTTTTATTCAACACAGCTTTTATGATAGACTGCGATTCATTTCTCTTTCAAGAAGAGTTAATATTTCATCATCAACAAAAATAGAAAAATAATCAAAAACAGTGGACCTACCTAGCTGCAGTTTTTCAATAACAACTGTATTAATACCTGGTGGATTTGTCAGATTGAAATAAAATGAAAGCATATCACCAGTTACTGGACCCTAGTGCAATTTATCAGGTATCTGACATGCAATTTGAGCATTTTATTTTCTTCTTATGGTATTTGATGAATGATATTTTCTTCGGGTACTTCATCATCAGTGTTATTATCTTGTACATCCACCTCAATATTATTGAGTTAAGGTTATATATATAGTCATTATCAAGTTTAAAATTAGTTCTATTATAATTATCAGGTAATAAATTAATATTATTATTTTCTTCTAGTAACTGATTAATATTTTTTCTTATTGAAATTTATTTAAATTATTCTTAAGGTAAATCAAAATATTCAAAAATTTCAAAATCATTGTCAGAATCACTTGATTCAGTTTCAGAATTATTAACATTAAACGTAGGATCATACAAATCAGTCATATCACATAATTTATTTAAGTCACTTACAGTGTCAGGGTGATCATGAAAATAGTCTCTAATCTCTTGACAATTCATTTTAAAACAAATTTAAAAAATAAACAAATTCACTAAATGTAAACTCACTAATAAACAGCAATTCACATAACCTTGTTCCATTAAAATGTTTGCCTCTAAAAACCAGCTGATTGCTAGAACTACAAGATTAACCCAATGGTGTATAACTTTTACTGCTTGCCAGAACAACAAATAACACCATTTAAATCAATGCTACAGTGTATAATATTGATACAAATCAATTCCAACTTTAACAAAACCTGTGTATCTAATTGATACACATGGTCTATATGGAACTTTAGGAATGTATGAAATTGATACACATGGTTCGGCAGAGAGAACCATAAACATACAGTTGGGCTGGAGCTAAAAACCTGCATCATAGGTCTGGCGCTATATCCTGAGAAGAAAAATATTACAACTAAGCCATTAACACAGCAATTAAATGAATTTGTTTTACAATCATATAAAGTTAAGTATATGTTTAATGTTAAGAAGGATGTTTAATATTGCCCAAACAAAGCTGAAAAGGAACAAAAAATTAATGATTATAACTTTAAAAATATAGTAAAGAAATTAAGTTACCGAGTTATGAAGCTAAAGAAAAACCAAAACCATATCTCTTAAATTAAATAAAATAAATATCATTTGAATCCCAGATTTTAAAATACTTTTAAAAGTTCTACATCTTCACTAATAATATATGAAATACATTATTTGGTCCCTGCAGGTGAAGTAAAGCTGTGTACAATTATAAAAAGGATTTTTTAACTTTAGATATAACATTTTTTTGTTATCCGTTTTACTATTTCTGAACTGAACAATCCTGCTGTCAAAAATCGTATGGGTTTTGTTTTCATTTTCATTTATAAATAGAACTCGTTCAAAAACCCTTTCGCAAACTCAACGCTCATTTTGACAGTTAAACAATCTTCATCAGTAAATACAGAGGGAAATGAGCCTAGGGTATAAAAAAAAAGAAGAAAACTGGTAATATTTATTTACTTTTTGGTTATTAATTTTTAATTTATATTTTTTTATATATTTTAAGGCTTGTTTTACACTCACCTACACTAATTCCTCTTCCCCTACCCTAATTTATTATACTAATGATGGTTGTTTATCGGTTGAAATGTGCGTTCCGCATTTTATTTTTGTTATTTATACAGTTTATATTAGTTTTTTTTTTGTTTAAAAGTTTATTTTATTAACCGTGTAGCATAACTATTTCTTTGTATCCTTCTTTCACAATAAAAAAAAAATTATGTACTCTTTCAATAGAACTAACAAAAACAAGTAGGTATTGATCATAATATAACAACTTTTCTTAACTGATTCTTTTTATTATTTTATTATTGTCTGCTGCTAAATATATTGACCTCGTATTAGACCGATGATTTATGCTTTAAAATGTAAATATGGGAAAAAGAAAAAGTTAAATCCACAAACATCAAAAAAGTTAAAACACAAATTCAACAAAAAATTAAGATTATCATTAAATAGCGAATTACTAATATACAAAACAGTCCTTAATATAAAAAACTCATCTATACATAGAAAATACAACAAAACATAGAATATATGACTTTAACCAAAGGTACTTTGAATCATCACTCGTAACTCATAACCTTTTGTGGTACTAACTTATATCGGATTAAACACAGATCTGAACACTACCGTACTACATGCAGAAATGACAGAGCATATCATATATTTAAAAGTTTACTATGAAAATCTTTAAGTACTGAATTTAACTGATAACAGAGAAGCATCTTGGAGAGTGAAACGGTGTAACTCCACTGACTCATTTTAACAGTCATAATGTATTAAACAGTAGCATTTATTTAGAGTAGTTTTCTTGTTTACTCAACTATAGCGAGATAATAATATTATAAAGAATGGTGTTTTTGCTTTTACCACACGCAAATGTTTAGATTATGACAATATCTATAAGTATACCACAGTCAGCTAAAGTAAATTGCAATGTTACTTTACATATTAATGATGTGCTATTTTATATTTAGTTGATTTACGGTTAATAAACTTTAACTTGCTTTTATTATGTCATAATAACAACATTATTATATTAATTACAGTAATACACATTTTATGTAATAAATTATTGTAATATAATACAAAAACAGTAACAAGATGTTAATATAAAAAGAATAAATCAAATGATAGCAATGCAGTTAGTATTAGTTGTGAATCGGTGTTATTAATATTAATTGTTACTATTATTCTATTGTTTAAATCTTTCTATAAAACATATTTATGAATAAAACATTAAAAATTAATCTACAAATTATTTAATTAAAAATAACAGAATAGTACTGAAAGAGGTCACGAAAAAAAAATCACAAAATTTTTTATACTTGAGTAATCAAATCCAAATAAACTAGTCAATTCGTAGTTCACCGAATTGTCAGGTTGCTACTTGGCTTTAGTAACTAATATACAGAGTGAACATAGATTATTCAGCGCATTTTAGGGGTTAATAAAAAAATGAAGAAAGCAATGTTGATTTTTTTAAATATTACTGTATATACTAATGACCTTGAATATTACTGATAACCTTGAATGTACACGCCTGCACGATTTAACGACAGGAGATTGTCAGTTGAGCAATGGATACTGTGCAGGAGGAAGCAATGTGCGTACTGTGACTTCATGAAAGCCGGATTTGTTATTACTGTTCGTAGACGTTTTCGTTCAGAATACGGCCATGATTCTACTAATAAAGACTCTTTTAAACATTGGCAGTTTAAGGATACAGGAAAAGTAGTACACAAAAAAGGTGCTGGCAGATTTCCCATTTCCAAAGAAGTTGTGGGTCAAGTAAGAGAGACTTTTCATTTTCAGAGAAGCCCGGGTAATTCGACTCGTCGTGCGAGTTTAGAACTAGGAATACCGCAACCGACAGTTCTAACAAGCGTCTAAAACTTCATGCATACAAAATTCAGTTGGTGCATGAAATTGGAGATTACGGTAGACCACGCCGCTACAATTTTGCCGTTGACATTCTTGATAAAGTGAATGAAAATAATAGGTTTTTAGAAAAAAACGCATTATCTTTGACGAAGCTACCTTTCACGTTTCTGGTCACGTCAACCACATAATTGATGGATTTGGGATAGCAAGATCATGCCGTTTGACAAACACAATGTGATAAAACGAAAATTAATGTGTGCGTTGATTGCTTATGAAGTGATACGACAATTTTTACTCGCCGAGCCAACAGTTATTAGCACTAGTTATTCAGACTTGTTACAGGAGTATGCAGTATCACAAACTGGACATCGGCAAACCAAAACTTACTTCCAACAAGATGCCGCACACCATACTGTGGTTTATATGTTAGGGACTACTTTCATGAACAATTTCCTCAACGTTGGATTGGCCATGATTGACCATTTCCCTGGGCACCTGTCTCCTGACGTTACGCCACTCGATTTCTTGCTTTGGGGCTTTGTCAAAGCCAGGGTGTACGCAACGAAAGTTGTCAACATCACTGAACTAAAAAGAAGAATCAAAGGTGTAATTAATGGAATAATTCCAGATATTTTTCGTAATGTGTGGCGTACCCTGTGAAATACTCTGGAAGCAAAATAACATGCTTGTAAATACATTTTTTGTCTTTTTTATTAACATCTAAAATACGCTGAATAATTTATGATCACTCTGTATTATAATACATTTATTGCTACGTAATAATAAAGGTACTAACGGGTATTTTATCGATGAAACATCTACCGATCAACACATTCGTTTGTTTTTATATAAAAAGTTGTTCATTAGAACGGAAAAAACTTTGCTAAATTATAAATTTACAAGTATTTTCTGAGAAATTATTAATATATGTGTAACCTAAAGATATAACAAATGTGTGTTCTAAAATGACCTTGCGATTTCAACGCAATTATATGATTATATAATCATATAATCTGCTAAATAACGTAAAGTCTTATTGCATTATATTAATTACAGCTTTTCTACTGGAATTTTGGCTTATATGAATGTTTTTTTTTTTTTAACATTTTATTTATCTGGGAGCTTTTTATTCAGATTTCCAGTTTTCTATTCTTCCTTAATTATTTTAAGATAGTACATTTTAGTATAATCTTTTTAATTTTTGTTTTGAAAAGGTTTTAGCTTGCAAAGGCTATTACTTTCAGGAACTACCTTACAGATCTTACTAATTTACAGGTGTCTGATCTAAAAATGTTCAAAAAACCAATCAACTGCAGTACTAGAATACCATTAAATTGCTACTACTATGGCAGGTAACATTTTACAACTAAAAGTAGGAAGTCGTTATTTTTCTATGTACGGGCTTTTATCGAATAAATTATTATTTTCGCTAAGTGCTTTATTTTATAATTTTTACTTTATTATTTAAATGTATTTTTACAAATACATCCAAAAAGTATAAATAAAGTAAAAAATAGATCAATCATTGGTAACATTTTTTTTAATAGTTTTTTCCTAAAATATTTGTTTGAGAAAGGCCTACTCTTTAGAGAAGTGCTATAAAAATTATTTATTAATGAAAAGAAATTAGGCATTTTAAACAATTAATTACTGAAGATAGATAGAAAAGTAAACATTTGTGTTTTGTGTAAATAATTGCTTCTTGTTAGCTTCCCACCACTATATAAAGAGACGTCTTTTTTGTTTGTTCTTGATAACCGCGAAAACTACTGAACAAATCTTTACGAAATCTTAAATGTAGCTTTCTTAAGACTGGACATATTTACCACAGTTGAAATCTTTTCAATCTCGCCACTGTATGAATCATAAATAAAAAAACGTATAAATAAATAATTTAGAACTTTTACTAAATTTAATTTCGTTGTCTATATTGATATTTGTTTAGGTCAATGTTAACTTCTTCAGAAAGTTATTATGGTATTTAATATATTTTATGTCATTGTCTGAAAAAAAACGACCCTCGGCTGGTCTAGTGGTTAACTCGTCGCAAATCAATTGTTTAACAGTTAATTTTCGAAGTCGAAGATTCTGAGGTTCAAACCCTAGTAAAAGTTAGTTTCTTTTGTACAGATTTGAATATTAGATTGTGTTCTTTTGTCTATAAATAATCAATTTGTATTAAAGTAATATACTTAAAATCAAATAATTTGATAATAAAATTAAAGAAATGATGACATATTTAACAAAGTTTTGGTGGTTTCAGGAATAATTAATTTTGTTATCAATATACGGTGACCAGCGAGAACTCATACTCACGTGAACAAATTAGCACTGTAGATTTTTGTATATTGAACTAAGACGTTCCATCAGGGTAAATCATACTCATAATTGGCACAGATTCAATTTTCAGTTTGCTTTTTCAATTTACCTTTTAATTTGATGTGTTCGTAACGCCCAGTTAGAGAAGATACAGACAGGGAAAAGAACTTCTAGGGCTAAAAAAATTTATGATCGCAATGTAAAGCTACGTCAGAGCGTTCTTGAAGATCTACAGAGCAGCGTATATAATCGGCTCACAATCGAGAAATATGTTAGGTCTCAAATCAGCTTTTAATTATCACCCTCAAACTGACTATCTAAGTTTGAAAGATATTAAAATTGGTATCGTAATTAAAATATGTTACCATTGCAATGCAGAAAATGGAATGACGAAATTCCTAGACTTTGCTGTGCTGGGATAAAATAGAACATGAAAAATTTCAATATCGTCCTGATTTCATTAAAAATTTGATTTTGGGAAAACATCTTTTATTTAAACATTTTATTTTATCCGATAAGTTGTGAGTAGCGATAACTCTGAGAGCAACACCAGCACATAATTACTAAAAAACTACTTTAAGTTTTTGAAGTTCTAAAAGCATATAGCAGGGGCAAAGCCGCGACGAAGGATGGCTTTGCCCCTGCATCATTTTATATATATATAAATTAACTTAGGATTGTGTGTTTGCGTCCAGATTTAAACTGCGTTTGTGTATCGTGTCATAATGGAGGTCCACGTGGAGAACCCTGCTTGGATGTACAATTAGTTTGGGCCTTCAATAGCAGCTTTAATAAAATAAAAAAAATCGACAATTAATAAATAAGAATAAAAAAATATATAAAAGAAACCCTAAAAAATCTACAACATTTTTTAAATTCAGCCCTCACAAGAAAAGCTGATGGAAAAAGTTTTGAAAAAAAAATTAGCCCTTTAATTAATTACCATCCGAGAAAAGTAGAATATGCAAATAATGAATCACTAAAAGAAGGGAATTAGAGTGAAAAATCCAAGCCAATATTTACTATCTGAAACTTATAATAGAAAAAGTACTACAACGTTGTATCCATAGGTAGACAGCTGAGGGAAAGAACTGACTTTGTCAACCCAATTTTTCCCTTTTTTAGAAGTTCACTTAAAACAATCTATTTCTCTATTAATAAAATCTTTAAAAGAAATTCATATTAGCGATAACGTTAATAAAATGTCATATTCAATTTAAAATTACGACGAAGTTAAAGAGCTTTAGACCCGTATTTCTGTATCGAATATCAACGAAATAAAATAGTTTTACAAATGGAAAAATACTAAAGTTTAAAGGTATAATTTAAAAACTGTTAAATGGTTATAATTTAATAGAATGGAATCTCTAAAATTCTTGTCTAGGAATTTCATTGCGATTGTTACGGTCAATTTTTAACTGCAGGCGATCAAAGTCAAGCTAGGTGACAGAAGGCTAAAAAAATTATGCCTTTTTTGTTCTCACCAGAATAATATACTTTTAAAAAGTAGTAAAAATTATCGACTAATATTATTAAACACAGAACCAAATTATCTAAAAGTTGATGTAATTTTTTTCTTTTTTTTTAGCAGTTAATCTATGCTTCAGCTTTTATTAAAATACAAGTAATATACAAAAGAAAAAATAAAAAAAAAAAAAAAAAAACGGTTTTTGACGAAGACGAATGCAGCGGTCTACATATTTTTGAAATGCTGAAAAGCCTAAGTAGAAAAACTTGACCGGTTTAATCAGATAATTGGTTTAATTCATTTCTTCTACCTGTTTCATTTGAAATAGCTAGTCACAGAAGTGGTGCCTGAACAAGGAACAGACTGAAGTTTATCTGTTTTTAAGTATGTAAATTCGCTAAATAATAATAGTAATTTTATTTAAATAATTTAAAAAAAATTAAATAACTCCATTTAAAAAAAAAAATAAATAATTTCATTTTATAAAGCTTCAAACTCGAATGTAAATAATTTCTGCGCCGGCAGTAGTTGATCGTAGATAGTAATAGGGCCACTGTTTGGAAAATGTGTTTATTTTTTAAACGTAAAAATATTTTTATATTAGTGAATTTTTTACATCTTTTTTATTTCTGTTTGACTTTAATTATAGTTTTATTAAATATTACGATAAGGTATTCATGTAGGAATGTAAATCTTAATGACTTTGGATTAAATTGGGTATTCCATTAAGGAGTTTTTCATATATATAAAATGATTTATTATCGTATTTCACATCGATTGTTACATTGAAATGCGGGTGTGTTGGATCATCATAGTTTTGAATTAGAACCGCTAAAAGAAGTAAATTAGCTTTAATTGCTTGAGCAAGCAAACTGATGAAGGTCAGCTAAAAATTATTACCTAAAGAAACAAGAATCGAAAATCTAATAGAAGTTTCTCAAAGTAGTTTATAACTGTTTAATATATAATATTGCTAGGAAAGCTGAATTTTTTTATAACATGAAAGTATAAATATTGCGCTCTGCAGCTACGAAACATACGTTATGTACACTATGCGCTTGGCCCACGTGAATTTTGACACGTAATCGTGCGTATAAATGTGGCGTATTTAAAGAACGAGATTGTCCGGATTTGGTAATTATTATTTTTTTTTTTATAAATAAACATTCTAAAAAATAATATATTAAAAGTAACAAATTCTAATAGGAAACTATCCCACGTTACAGTCGATTTTTTACTTTGTACTTCAATCGAACTACAAAAAGGTTAAAGCGACGTGGAATTTCGTGCAGAGGTCCCGGGTTCGAATCCCGGTCAAGCATGGTATCTTTTCATACACTACAAATTTCTACCGAGCTAATGACCATATCTCTTGATGCCCGCTCTTTCATATAAAAAAAAATAAAGTTAAAATAATATTCTTTTTAAAATCATAGGAAATAGGAAATCATATGAACTCTGATTCCGGAACTTTCGTCATAGAGTGCGCAAAATTAATGTGATAATAAAAAAAAATAATAAAATAAGGATCTTCTACATCAGAGATGTCTGTGTCTTCTCGAATCTACATACTTAAAAACAGATAAACTTCAGTCTGTTCCTTGTTCAGGCACCACTTCTGTGACTAGCTATTTCAAATGAAACAGGTAGAAGAAATGAATTAAACCAATTATCTGATTAAACCGGTCAAGTTTTTCTACTTAGGCTTTTCAGCATTTCAAAAATATGTAGACCGCTGCATTCGTCTTCGTCAAAAACCGTTTTTTTTTTTTTTTTTTTGATATTTTCTCTTTTGTACATTACTTGTATTTTAATAAAAGCTGAAGCATAGATTAACTGCTAAATACGTAATTACATGTGATGTTATAATTCTGAATAAATTTGTCTAAAAGATTGTGTCGATACATTATGCCTTTCTGTAGATATCCTATTTACTGAAAAGGTGCATCAACATCTACAACGCTGTTTTTTATCGTCCCTCTTCAACAATTAAGTTATTTAACTTAAAAATAAAATAAAAAGAAAATACATAAAATAAAGTATACATCTCATCAAACCAATGTGTCAGAATTATGACACATACATCGTAAAAGTAAATAAAATAGTATTACAAAATAAAATAAAATAGAAAACCACATAATAATCTCCAACGACAAGATTCTCTAAACCAGTTTCAACATTTCTTCATTGCTCTACAGTTAGTGTGATGTACAATTACAGTTTCTTAATGATAAATAAAATTTGGTAACATACGGAAAATGAAAGTTCTGACAGGGGTATTCGAACATAGATCTTTCATGAAAGACAGACGTTTCCATTCTTCCATAGAATTTAGTGGACACACACACACACACACACACACACACACACACACACACACACACACACACATATACAGAGTGTCCCATATAAAATGAAACCCAACCTTATATTGGTAGGTAATGAAATAATAAAAAGGCATGTGTAAATGCAAATGTAATTTTTATTATTACCATCCATTACCTTACATTTACAGTAAATGTTGGAAGTGTATCTTCTTGAATACAAGCTTCAATTCTTTTTACAACGTTTCTTGCAACTTTTTTCAAAGTTTGTGGCTGGATATTTAATACAGCTTGTTCAATAATGACTTTCAATTGTTCAAGTGTTCGTGGTTTGTTACTGTAGGCTTTTTCTTTGCGGTAACCCGTAGAAAAAAATCTGCCGCACTCAAATCTGGAGATCTTGGTGGCCACAAGCCTCGACCGATAACACGATTACCAAAGAATTCCTCTACGAAATCAGAAGTTGAATCTGCGTAGTGCGATGTTCAAAAATGGGGTATCTTATTTTTGCAAATCTTTACGCTTTAGGGTCCAACTAATTTAAAGCAAAAAATCATATGTTGCGTTGCTTTTGGTCTTAACGTCTCACGATTGACCAATCCGATTTTCTTCAAATTTGGCTCAAATATTTCTGTAAATACAGAAATACATAACGGGACATTGGTCATATTATTCTTTTTTTTAAATTTAATAAGGCAGTGAGGGAATATTGCGAAATGTGATTCGGCATCTGTTAATTTATCCATAACTGCTAGTACTACGTCTGAGAACGTTTTTTATAAAAAAAAATTAAACATTTTATATTAAAATAAAAAATTACGTTTTTTATATTAAAATAAAAAAAAAAATAGCGAATACTACTTACTCGCTAGTACTACGTCTGTTTACATCTGTTGCATAGTTTACTGGTACGCGATGTATTTTCGTCAGATTGATATAAACAAGTTTACTAGCCAACTGCTAGTTGGTGTTTTGCTTTAATAACAAAATTTATTAAAAAAACGGAGAAAATAAATTATAAGCTTAATTTTCTTTGAACATTATTATACCAAATTGTTTAGTAAAATACTTTTAAAACCCTTATTCAAAACATTTTATTATAAATTGGGTTTCGATAGGTAGTGAAAAAGTTTAAATTTCAAATTACCATAACCAACCGTTGGAAAGAATAACATAGCAAATCGGAACATAAATATAGCACTTATTGTCCACTAATTGCTCACTAAAATCTACTACTGAGTGTACAGAGATGTTAACGGTCCGGCCGTCGCTTTCTACAACTCTACGTGCCATTCCATGAAAAACTATGGAAAAACCTTTATCGCACATTCTAATTAAATGAACAATCGATTACATTCCAAAGTTTCTATAGTAGTTTCTTCTTCTTCCATAAGCCTTCTTAGTTTTAAGCTCCTTCTCCTTTCTACTTGAGCTTTGTTCATGGACCTTCTTTAAAATTAATTTTATTTCCCGCTAACCTTTTAGTTGTTTCTTGAGTAGTGTCTCTGTTTCCAACCCTTATTATCACGCTTCTAAACCTAAGTCTTAAATAAAAGGTTCAATAAAATGAGGTTTAACTCGTCAATTGCTTTCCTACCGAAGTAATATTTTTCAGTATTTTCACGTTAAAAGTTACTTTAATACTAATAGTAGTTAACTTTAATAAAAGTTAACTACTATACTAGAACTTTTTAAATTTTATTTCGCTGTATAAATAATTCAACATTTGTTAATCTTAACAAGTTTATTCAAACCATTACTTTCAACACTTCACAAGGTTCTAACAAATTAAATTAGCATCTCACATAGGTACAAATAACATACAGTTTTTGAAATGCAGACGATCTGTTTACATTAAATAAAATAGATCTACATAAAAATTGGATTGTTTTTAGGCAGGAGCATTATTTTTTACATATATTTATTATGTAGTCCATTGGAAGGTAGATAGGTATACTGCAACTAAATATGTCTGTAACGTCAAATTTTAAATTTCGGTCAAGTAAAATCCAACAAGCTTTTCTGAAAGAAATAAAATAAAATTCAATCAGATTTCAAAATTCAAAAATAAGTGTTGATTTATAAAATAATAAAAATGTTTTTTATTTACTAAACAGTAATCGAATAATTTAAATTTATTTTACATTTATATATTTTTTTAAAGATATCTTTATGAAAATTTTTTTAATATCAATTATTTAAAATATTTAATTATATTAATTAATGAAAATATTAATTCTTTATTAACCAAATCAGTTATTTAAAAGATTTAATTTAATAATTAATTAATAAATATCATTTTAAAAACATAAATAAATAATTTGAATTTTTTAGTGGCGTCTGTAAAGTAATAATGAACCATTTTCTTATAAAATTCATAAAAATATTTATCGATAAATATATATGGCTATTAAATCTTATTATGAAAGCTAATTAAGTGTGATTTATGTATAAAAATTGTAAAAGTAATTAAGTTTAGGTTATGAATCATTCTTTTTTGATTTTACTCCTACCAAATTAAATTGAAAAACATGAAATTAAACGATTACCAGATGAAAAATTATTAAGGTTTATTAAATGCAATAAGCTTCATAAGTATGGATAATTTTTAATATACAACATATATAAATTATTAAACTGCTTATTACTTGAGAGTATGATTTTTTTTAAATTCTAAGACGATTGATTCTATTTTATTCAGAGGAATTTTTTTCTTTCGAATTAGAAATTCAAAAACCAAACCAAACCGGAATAGTCACCAAACGGTGACTATTCTTTAAGTTATATTTCTTGTATCTTATATATTATTTATTATTGTTATATTTTCTTGAGAAAATTATCTACTAGGTAGTAATGAAGGAGAAAGAAATTGATGAAGATACAGAAGAGACCCTTTAGATTGATACTACAATCGGAATTCGATAAATGACTGATAGATTTAACAAATACAGAAGAGTAATAATCAATGATATATTTGATTTACTATGCTGTTTGAGGTATGTAGGATGGAATAAGCTTTAGGATATGAAAAATTTATGAGACTAGACATATCCTCAAATTTAAAAAAAAAAATTAAAATTATTACTATTCCAAAGAAAACAGAACAGATAAATGTGTATAAAAAAACTCAGCAGGATCATTTAAAAAATGAATAGAATGTATGGTAGAAAGTGTGCTGGATGATGGTTTAAAAAAAACACATGGTAAAAAGGAGGCCAGTATGATCTTCAGATTATTTTAGAAGGAAGGTTTAAGAAAAATAAAATTATACATAGCATCTTTGATAATGTAGAATGGAATAATGCTTTTTAACATTTAAAAAAGTACAGAATGAAGAAAAAGAGAATGAAAAATAATTTGCAATCTCTACAACAATCATCTAATAGGTAATAGAGTAGATGATGAAAAAAGACGAGCATAGATTCAGAAAGGAGTAAGATAAGTGTGTAAGCTGTTCCTCGTTGTTTAGAAAAGCATTATAGGGATTCAAGGAAAGATTTTATAGTAAAATAATTCAAAGAGAACAGTTAAAATTGTAATCTTGACTGATGCATAGTTTTTTTTGACAGAAGGTAAAGATGAGTTACAATAAATACCGAGTGGCATGGATTCAACGGGTCCACCGATAGATCGAATAAAGCCTTGACCAAAAACTGAACACTTTTGTTTCTTTGACGCGGTTCATACAACGATAAGTAAGCAGAAATTGACTCTAGAGTAACATTTAATATTTACAATGTAGTTGCAGTGTATTTGCGTTCTTCCTGACCATGATCGAGTGTTATATTAAATAGTTCATCAAAACAAATGTAGTAAGGATCTCTCTCCCTGCAGAAACAGATGCTATTGAGTTTATCCTCCCACCGAAAGAATCATAATGTTTCAAACTTCTGTAGTACACAGATTGTTTATAAGTCACATTTTCTGAGGTTTTTATTTTAACTAACAAAGTATTATTTTTTTCTTCGAATAAATAAAAGTTGTACTTTTTATTACGCACCAATCTCCTTAAAAGTTCATAAAATCTTTTACTCATTACGTCACTCATTTCTTTAGACTAAAAATCGACCAAACACAAAATTAATATTAATAAATGAAAGATACAAAGACATATGTACCCGCAGAAGGACAGATAGAAGCTGAACCTTTATGATGTAAAATACATTGAGTATGAATGTGACTAACCAACATGTTGGAACATGTCTGAAGAGGTTGGTAAGCCAACGAAATCTCCGAGTGCAGGTTTTGCCACAATGCAGCGGTAAATCTTGACATTTACCTCCAACTGTTGGAAAAAGCTCGAAATGGAAACATTTTAAAAGGATCTTCACATTTTTACAGCGAAATATATAGTGTGTGTGTGTGTTTGTACATGGAATATTGATGTTATTAATTTTTTGTTTAAGTTCACTTAGTAATGCGGAGATACAAAGGTGTAGAGTATCTTATCTGAATAAAAATGTCAGAGAAGAAAAATTTTCCCTTAGTTATTTATTGCCTCTTCAATATAAATAAAATTTGTGAAAAATGTTTTAATCAAGCCACCCGTTCCTCTAAATATTTCAGATACTCGAACGTCAATCAGAACTGGTTTTCGCTTATTCTATTATATTTTAATAAAATTAATTGTCGGTGTAAAATATGATTTATGAATGCTAAACTTTAATTTCATAAATGTTTAGGACGTAGTGGAGAGGGTAATTAGTTTCAATTATTGCTCATATCTCTAAATTTTGTTAACATAAATACTTGAGTTTGTTAACGTGATTTCTTTGTATGAGACGTTGATGACAATAAATTTTTAACGTTAAAATAATTTTTTGGATTTAAAAAAAAATTGTCGGGAAGATATCCACTCAAAATCGGAAAAATGATCAAACTTTTCTAGCAGCATTTACGAATGGAAGTTACTAGATTATCATAATCCAACGGTAAGTAGGAGAAGGTTTTTCTTTTAGTATTTATTAATATTTCATAACTAAGAAAAAAAAAATATTCTTTTTTAACCTTGAGTAGTGATTTTTTTTAAAACTGATATGAAGGTTTAATATTTTACAGTATAAAGGACAAAATCATTTTAATCCTGTAGCAAGATGTGTAATAAGTTAGTAGTAGTTATTCTTTAATATGTACTTGATTATATTTTGAATAATTAGTTGCAATTAAAGTCATCCGATATCATAAAAACCGTTCATTATATACATTCTTTAAGAAAAAAATTCTATTGTTTCTGTAATTTGCAGTACCTTTTAAATTATTCGTTCAGTTTAAATACGAAGATTAAATGAATAATTTTACACGACCGTGACTAATGACCTTGACTTTGTCTGACAGCATTTTTTTATTTTTCTTTATGTTAAATTTTACACTTCATTAAACTTGTGTTTACATATGCTCTTGTTAGGTGTTTAATATATTGTCCTTATTATATTATTTTGTTTAAAATTTGGAAATTGTTATGTATTCCCTTAGTTAAATTGCGTACATAATATCTTATAAAAAGAACAAATTACAGCTACCATTTATAGCAGCAACCAACAAAAAAAGTTGAACAAATTTTCACATTTATTTACATTACAAACACATTTCTCATAGCAATTTGCAAATTAGATAAACCAAGCCATATACAAAGAATAGTGTGCGCAAACTTAGTGTCACCTGGGATTGTTTTATATTAAGTGTTCACGCAGACCACATAATCACAACCACAATATTATTTATTTTCCGTAATGTTCATAATTATTATTTTTTCTTTTTTTTAAACACTAATTTATTTATTTTTTTATTATATTTTTAATAACAATCAGAATAATAATGGATCCATTTTTTTTAAATGTTTATTTATTCATCGATGAAATTTATTTATCGTATTTATACTGTATGATTAACAATTCGCAAGATTCGATTTAACTCACTTGGGCATTCTGTTTTTGTATTCCTAGGGTAGCAGTAAGATGGCAGCCTTTATTCTATTTACCGCGATCCAGCACTACGAAGTAATATTTAGCCACCATTAAAAAATGTTATAAGATTGTTAACAATTTTAATAATCAATTTGCAAAATTTAAAAATAAGTGCATCTGTCTATTAAAAAGTTGATTTGTGGTTATTGTGTTTACTTGATTTGTAATTCTCAATTTTTACTTCCTTGTACGAAGTAAAGGCAGTATTGTGACCGCGAAAAATTTCGGTTTTCAAATTTCACCGGAAATATCCACTTTGACCATTCCTGAATCCATTTTGAATAGTTTTGGCGTGAAGTTTGTAAGTATGTACGTAAGTATATGCGTACGTATGTATCTCGCATAACTCAGAAACGGATGTTGAAATTTTGGATTTAGGACTGTTGTAACATCTAGTTGTGCACCTCTCCTTTTGAATGCAATCGACTGCACCAAAAGTGTCCAAAAAAGCCCAAAATCCAAAAACATTTTCTTAACTGCAGGATAAGCCGTCATTGAGAGCTTTTCAACGATATCATGAGTGGTACTTATTTTCATTGGTTCCAGAGTTATAGCCAAATAAAGATTTAATTAATGAAATAATTGTATCGTACAAGGGGAAGGCACATCGGTTTGAATCCGACTTCACCTCCCTTTCTTTTAACTTTTTTTTTATAATTTAAATACATTGGTTTATTAATAATTATTAACCTCTGATTGTAAAAAAATGTGCATATGTAATTTAATATGCGTACAAGGAAGTCATGTGGTGTCCACATCCGATTTTTGTTATTTAAGTTGCTATTTTAAAATTTTTATTGCAAGTCGTTTCAGTTCTATTCTTTCATTAATTATTTTTAGTTTTTTCTTATTTTTATTCTTTTTTCAATTATTTGTTATATGTTTAATTGAATCATTAATGGTCATTTATTATTATTAACTTTTCTCTTTCTCTTTGTTTTATTTTGTTACAAGTCAGGAGGGGTGGAGTCCCTTTGACCTCCGACCCCGTTCGTTATCCTCATAGTTGTGAGAAGAATATTAAATAATTTACAGATTTTACAAAAAAAAAGAATCGTTTTACTTCATTATATTTCTGTTGCCATGGTGACAGAAATAAAATGAAGTAAAATATCTTTAACATCTTAACTTCCAAGGGGGCTAGGGCCTCGATCTATGACTTAAAACCTTCCCTGAGATAACAAGAATATATCTTGAAAATTTTAAAACAATCCGTTGGTTGTTCTTGACAAACAAACAGGCAGAGCCACAAACTTTCTCTTTTATGTATAAGATTTAATTTTTATAAAAATATTTATTTATTGTAAAAATATCGGTAATTGATTGTGTTAAGAAAGCAAGTTTCGACTTTATATCTGTATGTTTTCATCGTATGAAATGCATGTATGTCATACATGAAAATGTAAATAAATAAAAAAAATATGGTGAAAAAGTAAACAATCAAAATTAGAAACAAACCATTATTAAAGGTAAGAGAATAAATTGATAAAATTTAATATAAATTTATACATTAACCATCTTCTTATGTCATTCATGTATTCATGCGCATGGCTCGATGTCCTATGTTTTGATCAGTACCCAAAACACATGCTTTTCTTTTTTGATTATATTTCATTTTACCCGACTACGTTCATAGGAGGAATGATAATGTATTTAACTGTTATGTATTTTTGTTCCTCTCTGTAGGTTCACAGATCCAACCGATTACAACCAATGTTTGGATAATAACACGTTTTTGGTCTACACTGGGGGATAAAACTAACAAATTAAAATTTTCAAATTTCAGTGGTGGTGTTTTATAAAACGACAAAAAAGAAATACCTTTTGCCTCTTGGTAATTCTTTCAAAAAATTCATCTTTCTCGAGATAAAAGCGAAAATTATAGTCAGCAAAAGAAAACAGGAATACATAGCGGTTAGCGCCCGCCTACGCGTGTATGTTTTCGGTATGCGTTGCATTGCATTTCTGTTAATGATGGAGTATGATAGATCAGAACCTACGCGCGATATCAGTACCTATTATCATTAAACGACAGGATGGAACTTATGTGATATCCCTACTTCTTGTAGGGGTACATACATCACTGACTGTAATGTATGTTTGTTTGTTCCCTTTGTAGCTTTACAGATCCAACCAGAAGCGTAGCTAGGTTCTCGAAGGCCCCGATGCAGAAGGTCCAAATGGGGCCCTAATTGCGATTGCCAAACATAAATTCAGGAGTTTTAAATGTAATTTATTATGCTTTAGATTTAACAATACATACAACGATTAAGTACTCGGATGGCTATGTAGGCTATATGAGATGGTGACTTTAATGGCGTCCATTTTGTTAAACTACAAGCAAGCACCCGAATACAACATAAAATGTAGAAGTAATATTAAATTTCACATCGCTGACTAACTAACTGTATCCTGAAAAAATACCTATATGAAAAGAGAGAAAAACTTGTTTAACTATTTTTTGTTCGTTTTTCATAATTATTCTAGGTAGATGTGTACAGTTAGTAGTAGAATTTTTTGTTTTTTAATATTAATTTTATTAATGTTAATGTTACATTTAAGCTCTACAGTTACAATTTCTTATCCTGAGCAAAGATGTTTCTAAATGCTTCGTTGTAGATAACACCACCCAAAACTAAAAGAACTTCTCTTTCTCTGTACTTTTAATGAGTGAGTAAATAATGCATTTAATGAAAAATAATTGCTTCAATTGATGTTAATACAGTGATTATTTTATTGTATTAATTGTGTTTGTTCGAACACAATGTTTATTATTATAGCCGCTCATTACATTGGTTACTCTGTAACGGCACCATTTTTTTTTTTTTATTGGGAATCCGTTTGCGTCGCTCTCTCCGATGATTTAAAATAATGGGTTTCTTACTTCGTCCTCAATTCTAAAGTATAATAATACAGTCTTCTTCCCTTCCCTTTGCCTATAACTATAATAAAGTATACCTTCGAGCTGGATACCACACGAAGAAATTAATTAATTTTAATGGTCGGAGCAAGTAGTAAGCTAAAAGAAAGAAAAAATGAAATGTACAACGAAATTTTCAATTATCTGTTTATTAATCCCAACGCATGAAAATGTATATGCGGCGTCGATTATCTTATCCATTACATTTATTTAAATAAAGCTACTATCTGTTAATTTTATTTCAATTTTTATTTCCTTTCGACACGCCTTTGTCCCCTATATTCTTGGCCGATTTATCTTGAAGACGCAGATTAAAAAAAACGTTATGTAAATCTGGAAAAACCAGTTTAAAAGTAATTGTTTAAATAAATAAAAAAATTAAAAAAAACACATGAAAACCTTTTCTGGGAAGGAAAGTTATTGCAGAACTGCATCGGTCTGTGTATGTTGTCCATTCAGAAAGAAAATACTATACTCGTATAGTATTTGAATTTAAAAGTTTATGTTAAAACAAACTAATTGACGGGTTTTAATATGCCTCAAAATTTTCAGTCGTTTATTTTTCCGTTTTCTTTTGTAATTTTAAATTTTTTTTACATTTCCAGAATATTTTTTGGGGTAAGAACGAAAAAGTTCCCTGTTTTGGTTATTTTGGCGCGCACCGCTAATTTCATCACTTATAATAAAAAAAATTCATCCGAATGTTTTATGAACAACAATATTTAATGCTAATCTATTTAATTTGTTGTTTCAAATTTTCAAATTATTATTTTCCGAATTTTTTATTAAGTTTTGAAAGCAATTTTTCTCCACTTCTAATTGTTTTACAATGACGGTTGTTCATTTCAAACCGTTTTAGGTTATTTTAATTGAAAATCTCATTAAGTAATTTTTCTTTATTCCGGAAAATACGGACTGCTTCCCAATTATAATTACGCACATTTTTTTATTAGATACTAATTTTTCCAGGATGTGAAAAAGGCCGAGCCTGGCTTGGGTTCGAAACCAGAACTTCCAAATACAATGAAAAAAAAGATGCTATAACTTTGCTGAAGTCAGTAGGAATTTCAACATTAAACATTAAGTAAAATTTTTGTAAACATTTATAAAATAATTGTTACTTTTCAGCGACCCCAGTATCTAAAATATAATTAAAAACAATATTTATTACTTAGGTATTACAATCTCGGGCATGCTGCACAAGGAAAATTAGATGAAAGAACAAAAACAACAAACAATATTAAATAAACATTCCAGACTATTGACCGGAAATCTAATTCAAATACAAATTTATTTGAAAAAAAACCAAATAATCAAATTAAAAATATTTAATTATTTAATCTAGTAGATTAGGTATAGAAGAGTTAAATCAGTATTGGTTTTGGCCCAGCACGTACTAATGCTGTCATTCCTTAAATTTTTTTTTTCGCGAATATTAAGCAAGAGATTATAAAAATATGACCCATTACTAGCTTAATAAATAATTTAAAAAAATAATAGTTGTCCAAGTTTGGCATATTTGAATTAATAACCATCCATTAATCTTATTTTTTAACAACAGCTAAATAATGGAATAAGAGAAGATTGTTTAAAAATATTTTTAAATATTCCTGTTCGTATTGATAAGGTGAATAATAAAATGCATAAAGTAATCATAGTAGTAACCATTATTATGGCGGTGGCGAAGTAATACATGAAAAAAAGTTTATTATTATTGAAGAAATTTTTCAGCAATGATTAAATTGTGTAGATTAACTTTAATTTACTATGTATGAAAAGTAATTGATTATTCAAGATTAAAATCAGCATCAAGTTATTCCGTTATTATTGAACTGTATTAAGCTTCAATCTCACGGGTAAAGAAATATCGCCGGATAAAACAATAAGACAATTCTTATTGCTATCATTTACTTATTACCGGCTATTAATATTTTAGAAACGAATACTCGATGTGAACGAAGTATCTTTTCAATTGCATTTTATAACCGGTTCCTTTATTTTTTTCAAAAGCCCTGAAAAAATTAAATCTAAATATATTTTCGACTTACATTCTTTTCAAATAAATTCTTTTGATGTTTTTTTTCAGCAATACTTTTCACCTTGCAGATTTATATGGAAATAAAATATGTTAACAAAAAATAAAATAGGATTTTTATTATTAAAACGTGTGCCTATCATTGCGTGGTTGCCAAAATATACAAAGCAGGATGCTTTTTCGGATTTAATCGCTGGTATCACCGTTGGGCTTACGCTAATGCCGCAAGCTATAGCTTACGCAGCGCTGGCTGGATTAGAGCCTCAGGTAAACTCATTATATTCATATTTAAGAAATATTAATTTAACAATTGATTTATGTATTTTGTAAGAAATTCCCCATATTTTAAATTATAATATAGCCCTAAAAAAAACTATTTTTTGTATTTCGAGAAAATTTTTATAAATAAAGAAATAGCTAGAGATTTTTTATTGTGTATGTTTTGTTACCATACTTGTTTTTTTATAAATCTATTTAGAGACTTCCTTTATCAGTTTTAAGTTAAAAAAACTGATTTTCATTCTTTTCAGAATACATAAAAAAATATTTATTCTGACTTCATTTTAAAGTTTCTAAATGATTTTCGTATACATTTTTAAATATTATATACAAAATGATAACGAATTCAATTCACCAAGTTATGATGGAAATATTAAGAGAACATTGTGTGTCTGCTTTACTTTCCCGAGTATTCTTTAGCTACAATAACTATATTAAAGAAAGATGTCAGAAGTGGAGTATCGGGTTTCTTTTGCAAATTTTTACGTTCTAGGGTCCAACTAGTTCATCTAGACCAAAAATATATATATATTTGTATGTATATGTAAGTGTGTCTCACTGGTGTCTCAGTACTGACTGGAGGAACCTATCCAGGATTGACCAAACCGATTTTCCTCAAATTTGGCTCAAATATTTCTATACTGTAAAATTTGTTAATGGGGTAGGTGATGTCACGTAAAAAACAATTTCGATTTTCTTCAGAGGCATTTTAGAGAAACATTTTTTATAACCAATACCTACAACGCATATAATAATGCAAAGCTTTTACTTCCTTGTACGAAGTATTGTGATCGCGGAAAATTTCGGTTTTCGGATTTCCATTTCCCTTTCAGAATTTCCTTTTTCAGATTTCCATTTCGGTTTTCAGATTTTCCGTTTTAACGGAAATATCCATTTTGACCATCATTGAATCTATTTTAACTAGTTTCGGCGTGATGTCTGTACGTACGAACTTACGTATGTATCTCGCATAACTCAAAAACGATTAGCCGTAGGATGTTGAAATTTTGGATTTAGGATTGTCATATGTAACATCTAGTTGTGCACCTCTCCTTTTAAATGCAATCGACTGGACCAAAAAAAATGGATTTTGGACGTTTTCTTAACAGCAGTAATAAGCCCTCATTAAGAGCTTTTCAACTATACCGGTTCCAGAGTTAGAGCCAAATAAAATATTAATTAATGAAATATTTGGATCTTACAAGGGGAAGGCACATCGGTTTGAATCCAACTTCACCTCCCTTTTTTTAACTTTTTTTTAAATTTAAATACATTGGTTTATTAATAATTATTAACCTCTGATTGTAAAAAAAATCTTTATAATAAATAATAATTCAATAATAACAATAAAAAAAATGAAAAAATAGCAGCAGTTATTAATGAAATAAAATTTTTTGTACTTTTAATTTAAAAAAAAAATGTGTAAATGTAATTTAATAGGCGTGCAAGGAATTCATGTGGTGTCCACATCAATTTTTTTTAAACAATTCTCTGATAATTTAATTTTTTTTTAGGGATCTCTTCGTTATAGATAAAGTTTTCAATAATTTCCTCCAGAGAGTACGGAAGCCCCTAAAATCCAATATTTTTTTAGCCGAAATCTTGTAATGTTGCTGCTTAATTCTTATTATGGTAATCACGGATAACTTAACCCCGTAACTGCTTTAGTCATACAATATTTTGCAAGCTATTTTATATTCATGTATTGTGGAATATAATTCACACTAAACCATTAATAATAATTTATTGCATATTATGCATTTGTTTTTATTTTTTTAATTATAGAGTTCTCGATTACTACTTGAGGAAATTTTGTAGATCTGAACTTTTATGTCTAGAGTGAACTTACTATGCCAAGAAAAAGCAGTCTCAGATATATGTACAGGACTATTAGGCGATTATTTAAAGATTTAATTATTTTTACACTTTTCACTTTATTTCTTAATACCTTTACTATTTTATTATACTGATGATTGAAATAAAAGTAATTACTTGTTTTATTATATAAAATCCAATAGACTAGATGACAATAAGGGAAAACCTGATAGAATTTTGTTTTCTACAATTGATCTTAATCTAAAAATATTGAAAATGAATCTAATTTGTTAATTTATTTAAGATTATTAATATTTTTAAGAAATAAATATGTAAAAATAAAGCCCGTTGGTCACGTGACATAAAACACCAATCAGAGCGCATGACGTGTGTCTTGAAAACGCCAGATTGTTGTTTACGGCGGTCTATGTTGGTTTGTTGATATTGTGCTCTAAAACACTTTTTTTTTGCGTGTTATAAGAGTTTCTGTAATGACTACTACAACAAGTCTTTGCAATGGAAGCAAGGTTCGCAAAAGCCAACAGCGGTAACTTGCCCAAAATTGATGTAGCTATACTGAGAATGTTTTTCGCATTAAATAGTGATTTCTGCTCAGCGGAATTCCGAAATATCAAAACTTCAACGTAAGTACACAACAACAAATAGGTGAAAATCCGTTATATGTCCACAACGCTTAACTGCCCATCGATCATGTAGTTAGTTCGTAGACGGCGTCACTGAAACACTGTAGTGAAATAAATAAAATCTAGGTTAAGTTTGGTTATATTATATTTATTTATAATACCTGACGGTGCTTCCGGAGGCTAAACAGAAAAAGGAAAAAGATTGTTTATTTTCTTATTTCAATATAGCGTTTTAGTGGCGCCATCTAAGAACTAACTAACTAATTATTGGTCGACTGGCTATTAACGTTGCGTATAACGGATTCTGGCCGTATTGTTTTTAAGGTTAGTTGTCAGAAGTAAAACGTAATTAAATACTTATAATAATGGTTAAATTTGATTTTAGGTACTCAAGAGCATCGTATGGAGATATGTGCAATATGCTGTAAGCTATGTGCAGCTAAAGCGTAATTGCAAAATATGCCCGGAACATGTTCGTACGAAATTGTATACAGTTTGTTAAATAAACATGTATACAGTTAAATAATCAATTTGTTTGGAGTTTTAATGGTAGTAGTTTCAGACTGAGGGACTACACAGTACTTGTAAAACTTCGAATTAATTTTAGACTTAGTAAATTTTGAAATACCTGAAAAACTCCACTCAGTATCTGATTGTTTTGTAAGGCGGTATGTCAAACGAGAGGCCATGACAGTTTGGAGCATGTTAGCGGGAAAAATTTAATTGATTTATAAAAATGCAAAACACGTCGTGTAAATGATCGTTTATGTGTAATAATGTTTATATTTTAATCAAATAGACCGTGAGGCATAATATAAACCTGTTTCTCAAAAACAGTCAACTAGCCTATTATAATATATTTTGTTAAGTTTAACCTATATATGAATATTTTTAGGAAAGTTTTTCTTAAAATCTATTTCCCACCTCTAAAAAAATATGTATTTTTTTTTTTGCTTTTAATTTTTATTATTAATAGCTGGGAAAGTTAGGCAATATGTTGCCAGCTTTTTTTGTAAAATTTAAATTACAATCTTTTCTTGAATGTGTTTCATAATTGATACTTTATCAATTATGAAAATAATCTGTCCTCTTAAGTAACAAAGAAAGTAACTTTTCAAGAAAAAGGATAAAATAAATTAAAATTATAATCTAACTTTATATAATAAATAAATTTATATAAGTAACTAAATAAATATATATAATAAATAAATCTATAAGTAAAAATATAATCCAACCAAAGTTAACCTACGCCGCTTCGCTCGTTAGTCAAGGTTAGCGTAGGTTAAGTTAGGTTAGTTTATATTTACACTTTTAGATTTATTTATTTTATAAAGTTAGATAGTAATTTCATTTTCTCCTTTCAGTGGCGGCATCTAACAACTAACTACAGCGACTAACTGACAAAAAATTGATGAACTTCTTTTAGTTTGTGAATTTACGAAATTGAACCAATTATTTAAAAGTATAATAAAATAGTAAAGTATTTAAAGCCGCAACATAAATACACTTAATATGTAAAACCACACATGTTTACGAGACTTAACAAACTTATTACGAGAGGTAAAGTAAAGACCGTTTCATTGTAAAAAAAAAATATTCTGAAGACTATAAATATTTTTATTTCTCTTAAACTACTTATCTCATACTGCTTCTCTTTATGATCGCAACACGAATTAAATCATTTATCGTTGCGACACACCAGCTTCAATATACCCTCGTCGTTTTCTGCCGCCAGTCCATTTAGCCACTGATTAATAGCGTTTTTAAGTTCATCGTCACCCGCGAATTGCTTACCACTCAAAATTTTTCCCAATTTCCCAAATAAATGATAATCAGAAGGAGCTAAGTTCGGTCTATATGGTGAGTGATCGTAAATTTCCCATCCAAATGTTCTCAGTAAATCATATATCAGACCCGCAACATGTGGACGTGCATTATTGTGCAGCAGGCCGACGCTGTCGGTCAGGCGCCCACGTCGCCGATTTTGAATGGCGCACCGTAACTTACGTAGAGTTTCACAGTAGGCTTCTGGATTTATAGTTGTTCCATGTGGCATAAAATCGATCAGCAGTATGCCAAACCAATCAGAAAAGACTGTGGCCATCAGTTTGCGTCCAAATGGCTGCGGCTTGACCTTTGTTGTTCTGGTTGGTGATTGAGGATGACAACATTCACTTGTCTGGCGTTTTCTCTCTGGCGTGAAATACGAAATTCATATTTTTATCTCCAGTAACAATTGAATTAAGGAACTCATCAACCTTTTCTGTGTAGCGTATCAAAAATTCCAAAGCAGATCCTATTCGGACTTATTTGTGACGTTCCGCACCCAAAGTGCACAAACGTTTCTGAAGCCTAAATGATCATGAACAATGCGACCGATATCAGCTCTTGAAACATCAGGAAAAAGAAGGGACAGGTCGGAAATTGAGCGACGATCTTTTCTGATTTCATAATCGACGCGTTTCATCAAGTCCTCGGTGATTATCGAGGGCCTCTCCGAACGTTCTTCATCATGTACATTAATTCTGTTATTTCTAAACCTTTCACACCATTTTCGGACGTTTCTTTCTTTCATTATATTATCACCGTACCCAGCAACCAAGTGCCTATGAATATTAGCCGGCAAAAGGTTTTGATGGTTTAAAAAACGTAGGACTCCACATATTTCCCAGTCGGCGGCAACATCGATTTTCCTATTCATTTCATAACGTAATAACTCACGCGTAATCAAAGATACTACAACGCGACAACTTACAGACAACAATGCATTACTAGCAACAGTTCATTACTAGCGTAGCCCGAACGACACAGGTTCGCCAACCTTAAGGAGAGAAATTTCCCATCGGTCTTTACTTAAGAGATATCCCTCGTAGATATATATGTTCATATTATGCATTGATTTAGGTAGTTGTTTAAGACCAAATCTGCACCAAATGGATCAATTTTGATTATTATTTAAGATTTTGAAGAAAACTTTTGTATTGATTTCATTGACATTTTTCAGATTTTTTATGTAGATAAGTTTTTTTTAATGAAAAATTACATAGACGATTTGAAGTTTTTTTTTGGATTAGTCCATCATTTGTACTGGAATTTATAATCTAATGACATTTTATTTTAGGTCTCTTCTTCATATTCATAATATTTCGCAAAATGATTGTTTGGAAATCCTATGTAAAATAAATGTTAAATATTACCGCATTTCAGAGAACCTTACCTCAGTAATAATCTCTTTACATTGCTTTTCTTCATTCTTTTTTTTAAAATTAAAATGTAGTATCCTCACTTTTGTGTTTTATACAAACAGTGATTTCTCATTATTTAAATTTTTGTTAATTTAAAAAAAAAATTATTTATTTTTATTATTTTTTTAAAGTTACATGATGGTCATAAAAGTTCTGTTTTGGTCCTGAGTATATTTCCCCTAAGTATGAATGGTAACATTACCTAATAATGATCTAATCAGAATAGATTTAATACTTTAATTAGGTTATTTGATGCTGCAATCAGTGTGCATATAGTTTCATCATTTCAGTACACAATAGGGTATGAAGAAAAGAGAGATTTCTATTAAAACTGTTGACAGTTTTATCTGTCTGTTAAAACTGAATTTCGTAGTCATTTCACAGTTCTTATAGAGAAACAGCTGTACAGAGAAGTACCAGGAGTGTACTGTGTTTTATGCTGTCTACATATTAAATCTAAGCATAGATTTAATACCCTTGGTGTAACTTAAATAAAGCTTTCATAACCCAAAACAAAGTCGTTCTGCAATTACCATAATCCATACTTAGTCATGCAGAAATTTGTATAAACCTTTTCGTAGGCACATATATTTTAGAAAGTTAAGTGTATAAATAAACCACCAGGTAATTAAGTTTTGTGTATAAAGAAGTTCAATAGAAATTATTACTATCTTTACTTTTAGCTCTTTGCATAGGTAGCAGAGCTTTTCTCATTTCATGCTGCATTTTTATGAGTGGCATTCATATTTGCCATAAGAGTGCCGTTTTTTAGGTCTCTATATTTTAAATAATAGTAAAACTAAAAAATTTAAAATACTGTAATAGAAAAATTAATTTCAATTCTTCTTTAAATATCACATTTTTGAAGATGACATGAAATTAGGGGTTTTTAAGTTGTTGGGAGTTGTTTTGGATTTGCCACTAACTTCCAAAAGAAAATAATCATTGTTTAAAAAAAATTGAAAAAGAATTTTTTTTCTTAGTTTTATTATTGTTTAATAAAATTCTTCAGCCACACAATCAGGAACTCATGTGTATAGGCCTATTGTACAGCAAACTGTAGTAATATGTAGTGAAAAAAAAATAATAAAAAAATATTTTACTTAAACATTATGTAGAACACATATAACATTATACGTAAGATATTTTATGGATAACAAACATGTTTGGAAGAGTCAAAAGAAACAGTGAAAAATGTTTTATCAGTGTGGCAATATAGAGTATAAAGTTAGTTGTTGATAATGATAAGTGATTTTAGTCAAAATTAATACATAGAAATAATTATTTTGGGGAATAATAGTGTTGAATTTTTTGACAATAATAAATGAATAAAATTCATGCAGAATAAATCAGTACAACTGTTATCTGCTAAATATAGGAATACATATTGGTACATATCAATATATAATAAATATATGAATACACAAATACATTTGTTCACCCTGAAAGAGTATGCAGAAAATTTGGATTTATGTAATAATGTATTATTTAAAAACTCATTAGTATATTATTATTTCCATAAAAAATCTGTTTGTTTAATTTAAAAATATTATTAATCAGAAGATAATTAAATTGTCAAGTCTTCACATAAAGTTAATATTTTTTTATGTTACAATTATTTTTTGATGCACATATTTTATTTATCTTCTAAAATACTCTCAGCATACAAAAACTAAAGTGACTGAAGGCAAATTTAAGCTGGTGTTTTGGTACCTGCACTTATAGATTTTTTGTTTTAATGTTTTATTCTATATGAATATATAACAAAACTGCAGTCTCTAAGATAAATTTTCTTTTGATTAAACACTGTAGAGAAAATAAAAAAAAGGCATTTAACAACAATGTCAGTGAAAACTCCAATAAATAAATAATTAGTTTCTAAAGTGTCTGTGGAAGAACAGTTTCCAAGTAATCTGAAATGAGTAATTTATAGTTTTTAATTATTTTTTTAATATTTATAATAAGAAAAATTAAAAAAAATTTCAGTAACAAAATTATGAGTAGCTCTTTAATATTTAGGCTTAGCCAAAAAAAAAATTAAAAATTTAGTAAACACTTACTAAATTAATTCTAAAAAAAGTCTTAGTTTCAGATCCAAAACAAGTACAAGGGATAAAGATACAAGTATGAGGGATTAGATACATTACCTCCTTGTGGTACCAAAAACATTAAAACCTATGGTGAAATGCTGAGTTATATATTTTTGTTATTTGTCTTGAGTATAACTTGGCTTAATAATACTCATTTTGTACAATCAGTTGCATTATATATTAAGCTGTTACAATTATTTATTATTACAATATTTACTGTATATTTTATATTGTTTATGCATTAATTATTGTACACTTTATTTAGTATTGTTTTAATATTAGTTATGTATTTACATATTACAGTATGGCTTGTATTCTGGATGTGCTGGAATATTGATGTACATTATTTTTGGCAGTACCAGACAGATTACTATAGGACCAACTGCACTTTTATCTCTTCTTACTTATAACTATACCCATGGAATAAGTGATGGTGGAAATAATGTAGATTTAGTTGTTTTATTTACATTTCTTGTCGGAGTTGTTGAACTTTTGTGTGGAATATTTCATCTAGGTAAGTAAATTAACTTTTTTTTTTTACTGAATTTTTTAATCACCTTTTTGACAGAAAAATGATTTAAAAAATTATTGATTTCACCAATGTTTGCAAATCTATTCCTTTCCAAAATATCTAGTTGGATGACTATCATAAATCACTCACTAGATCTAAAGATCAATTGATTCTAACAAATGAAACGGTTGTCTGGAAGGTTTGGTTTTTGGTCAGAATTTCTTAAAAGATAAGTAATCAATATTGTATGCTTTATAGAGTGGCCTGTTTTTGATAGAATCTAAAAATAGGTTTTAAGTAATAGTAAATCTGAAATAACAATTTAGTTCATTGTTTGCTACTGATAATATAATTTTAAATAAACAATCCAATTTCAGCTACAGAACCAGATTGTTAAAAAATTGTACAGATCATACATGACCTGTATATGTATATACATATACATGCATATATATATATATATATATATATATACACACAACTGTGGCATACATGATATGTAACTTAGCAGATAATGATGTTTTCATTTCAAAATTATATTAAAGTATAGTATTGTATGGTCACTGCATTTAACAATTCTACAACTGAATTGATGTCAATCATAATATCATACAGTGGATGATTAGACTTTGAAACCAATGAGTTGATTCATTGAGACTCATTAAGATAGTTAATTTTTATAATGGAATATACCATAGCCAATTCCATTGTTCTACTTCATTCTTGTTAGTCACTACATCATACTGACCTGATGTCTGTTGGAACTTGAATTATTTACACCATTCCTCTCCAAGAGTCTGTAAATTTCTTGTTTAGCTGATAAGTCTGATGTCTGTGACTTGTTTAGCTGATAATTCTTAAGTATCATTATTGAAGCAGATTTTGGATCACTTGAAACACATATGTTTTGTGAAGAAATTTTAGCTCAATGTGGAAGTGCAACATTGAGAGCCAAGAGTTCAGCATCCATGCTGGAGGTCAGAACAAGGTAACATATATTCAGCATTACTCTTACTATTCCATTTTGCAGCTCTAGTTATAGTAGACTAAATAAATAAATGCATCAGTAAAAATTGATCCCTTGAAGAAACATTTATCAAGTGATAGTTTTTGAACAAGATTTTTTTTACTAAATCTGTGTTTAATTTTTTAAAAAAATAATAATTTTTTAGGTTCTTGTGTTGAGTTAATATTTTCAAAAGTATCCAAATTATTACAATATCATAAATATCAATAATTATTACAAATATCATAAAACATAAACAAGATTAAAATTATCAGCTGTACAAGGCCATGCTTATATCACCTAACATTATTTTGTAAATGTTCATAAATTTTGTCAGTTTTAATTTCTTTGCTATTTAAATAAACCTCAGATTTTTAATCAGCTTCAGTTAATTTTTCATTAATTTCTTTTATCATGTAGAAATTCATTATTCTAATTTATTAAAGAATTTTGTAATATACTTAAAATCACGCATTTATTTTGTACACAATATTAATACAATATGGATATACCATCATGTCACAGGTTCATCATAAATTCACCATTCATCATAAATCTGTATGAATGTGCAAAAGAAAAAAAATATTTTCCCATGTTGCTACTTAGTTTTGTAGTTTTTAAATAAGAATACTAAATGTTACAATTTAGATATAATAAAAAAGATAATAAATGTACGATCATGTCATCTTGAACAAAAGATTAAAAATGATCTAATGTTCTAATGCTTTCCTTGTTGTAGTACTAAATCACATACTGGTATTAATATTCATCATCAAAGGGTTAATTCTATTACTGTATTCTGAAATAAATTCTTGAAGAATTGTCCTACTGTTTACTGATGAATTGCTAGAAAAGATTGATGGATGAATGTTGCTAGTTATATGTTAATGTAATTGTGCAATATCTTTTAACAAAATAAATTTAATATGTTTTAGGTTTTGTCGTAAATTTTGTTTCTACACCAGTTATTTCTGGATTCACATCTGCTGCAGCCCTTATAATAGCTTCTGCTCAACTAAAAAATTTATGTGGACTGCATTTTAATGCTGATTCATTTATTGACATTTGGATTAATTTTTTCAATCACCATTCTGAAACTAAACTATATGATGTCTTGCTTGGCTTTATGTGTATAGTAACACTTGCTTCATTGAAGGTGAAATGCAGTTTATTTGCTTTATTATTATTTTTATTTAATGTCTTTGCTTAACATTTTAGTGATTAATAAATTGCATTATTAACTTAATTTCATAGTTATGTTGTTATCAACATAATTTTCCATCAGAGAATATGGAATGTTTGTAGAACTAACAATTACAAAAAAATATTATGATTTATAAGAGAGATATTTTTATTTTGACTGTGTATTATGAATTTAGGTTCCTTGCAATTTTTTGAATCATGATGAAGTTGTTTTTTATTATACAGGAACAAGTTCACTCAACTTTGTTAAATCATGTAACAGATTACTGAGATATAATCAGAATATAAAACTTCAATAAATATGGTATTATTTTAAATTCATATGTTATTTCTAAGAAGAAGATTGAGTAATTCTTCTATTGGCAATTTTTTTTCAGTTCAGCTTTCTAATGTAACAGAATTAATACAAAAAAATCTGATGTGGACACCAAATGATTTCCTTGTACACCTATTAAATTACATATACACATTTTTTTTAAAATGAGAAGTACATAAAATTTTATTTCATTAATAACTAATGATATTTTTTCAAATTTTTTTATTGTTATTATTGAATTGTTATTGTTATTATTTAATTATATTGTTATTATTTATTGTAATTTTTTTTACAATCGGAGGTTAATAATTATTAACCTCAATATATTCAATAATCAATATAATCATAATCAATATATTTAAATTAAAAAAAAAGTTAAAATAAGAAAAGGAAGTGAAGTTAGATTTGAACGAATGTGCCTTCCCCTCATAAGACCAGATATTTCATTAATTAGAATTTTATTTGGCTATAACTCTGGAATCAATGAAAATAAGAACCACTTATGATATATTGTTGAAAAGCTCTCAATGAGAGCTTATTACGGTATTTATGAAAAAGTCCAAAATCCAAATTGTTTGGATTTTGGGCTTTTCCTGGATACTTTTGGTCCAGTTGATTGCAATCAAAGGGAGAGGTGCACAACTAGATGTTACAAAAGTCCTACAAAAAGTTATAAAAAAGAGAAGAGGTCTGATGAAAATATGTATATAACTCTCCTATCTGTACATCTTAAAACCTCTTTCAAAATTATCTAATGGTCTCAGCAACATTAGCTGCTTTTTCAATTTCAAATTCATATATACTCTTTGTGTTCAACTTTTAGTCATATGATTTTTGTAATGTGCAGGTATGGACATTCTACCAATGTTACACCTCAAGAAATTAATAATTTTTTTCATTGTATTATATGATCCTGTGTTAGCTTGAAAACTAGCTAAGCTTTCAAAAGAAAATGTGGTTTCAACTTTTAGTGTCTTTGGACTCACCGCAATTCTCATCTGTGACCCTTCAGTACTTACTAGCAAATCAGATTTTGTGGACGAGTAGTGGCTTTGTCTTCTTATACATCTGAATTAGCACTGATTTTTTGTTTCAAAGTAGAAGTAATAACTTGTTCCTGCTGATTAGTCTCCCCACAGCTCCCTGCATATACAAATTATAAAATTATTACTAATTGTATTGGGAGTGGCAGGAGAAGAGATTACTATAATGTGGAGAAGCTAAGAGAACAGTAAACAGTAAATAAACAGTAAGTAAACAGGAAATGGAAAAGTGATGCTGAAAAAAATGAGATAGGAGATAAACCAAGTAATGCAGATGATAAATGGATGAAAATTAACAAGTTTAAAGGAAGTAGCAAAAGAGACGACAGGGTTTAAAAACAGAAACAGAATACAAAGAGAGTGGGTTACAAGTAAAATGTTAGACAAGATGAATGAAAGGAGGAAGTGGAAAAATTTACAAACAGAAGAAGGTAGAAGGGAATATAGAAGGTTGAATAATGAACTAAGAAGGGAAACTGAGAAAGCTAAGGAAAAGTGGCTTGAGGAAAAATGTACAATGATAGAAAATTTGGAAAAAGAAGGGAAATATGAGCTAATGTATAAAAAAAATTCA
Organism: Lycorma delicatula; assembly: GCF_047948215.1. Classification (NCBI taxonomy): domain Eukaryota; kingdom Metazoa; phylum Arthropoda; class Insecta; order Hemiptera; family Fulgoridae; genus Lycorma; species Lycorma delicatula. The sequence continues at coordinate 151,641,523 of NC_134455.1, read as the reverse complement.
GAAATAGTTTGTAAAGAGAAATGGGTGAAAAAAATATATCAGATAGAGGCAAAGGATGGGGGAACACTTAATGAGAAGGAGGGGTTAAAAGAAGATGTAAAGAATATAGGGCGGATTTATATGTGTTGGGAGAAAAGCCAAGAGAAATAGGTACATGAGTGGAAAAAGAGTACAATGTTCATGAAGATCAAAAAGGGTATTGTATATTAAAAACTGAAATAAATGAGGCAATTAAAATGATGAGAAAAGGAAAAGCTGAGGGATGTGATGAAATAGCAATTGAACTATTCAAAATAGTAGAAGAGACGGGAATTGTTATTGCTAGATCTGGGCAATGGAATACAATACTTGGAAGAATAGCGGTCGGAAGACTTTTAGGATACAACATAATGGTACCAATAGAAAAGAAAAAAAAATACAAACTTTGAAGAACATGTAACTATTAGACTAATATCATATGTAACTAAGAGTATACTTAAGGATTCTAAATAAGAGGATATACAATAAATTGAATGGCATTATTGAGGAAGAACAGTATGGGTTTGGAAGAGGTGTTGGATTAAGGGACGCTATAGAGCTGCTAAGAGGGATACATAGAAAAGGAATTTGATGAGTTAGATGGAATAAATTACTGCTAATTTTGGAAAAGAAGAAATTGACTGGAAAGAGAGACATCTGATAAAAGAGCTGTACTATAACCTGAGAATAAAAGTGAAGGTAGTTGATAAAATGACAGGAAGAATAGTGATTGGAAGGGGGGTAAGGCAGGAATGCTGCATGTCATCAACGCTATTTAGTATATATGCTGTCTGAATGGTGTCTTAAATGCTGTCTGAATGGGAAAGAGGAATAAAGGTCAGGGGAAGAAGAATAGAATGTATACATTTTGCTGATCATACGGCAGTACTAGTGGAGAGCCCAAGTAAATTAAATGAAATCTTAATGACTTAAATGAAGCTTGCAAAAGTCAGGATATGAGGATTAACAAAATGAAAACAAAATGTATGGTATTAGCTGGAAAAGAGGAAAGGATTGAGATTAAGATAGGAAATGAAGTTTTAGAGCAGGTGAAGAACTTTCAGTACTTAGGGAGCTTCATAAATGATGTCCTTACTTGTGGAGTAGAAATTAAAACAAGAATAAAACAGGCATTTAAAGAAGGGAAGACTGCTATATAGAGTTAAACTTAGGTTACGGAAGAGATTAATGGAATGCTTTATTTGGAGTGTGATGCTCTATGTAGCTGAAATGTGGACGATGAGAAAGGCAGATAGAAAACAAATTGAGGCTTCTGAGATGTGGATGTGGTGCAGAATGATAAATGTCAGATAGTAAGACTATGTAACAAATGAAGAAGTATTAAGGAAAATTGGAGAGAACAGGAAGATGGTAAATGTGATTGAATGCAGGAAAAGGAACTGGTTAGGACATTATATGAGAAGAAGGTATTTATTAGTGGATGCAATAGAAGGCTTGATAAATGAAATGAAAGGAAGAAGAGGGAAGAAATTTCAAATGATGGTGGGATTATGGAAAATATGCTGAAACAAAGAGGTTAGCAAAAAGTAGAACATGGTGGAGAGCAACAGCCGTGCAGGACTTGCCCTAATGGTAGATCACTATGCATGAATGATGATATTGCCATATATGCTTGATGCTTGTGTGTGGGATATGGAAATAGAATTTTTCAGTGTATGAAAAAATGCCATGTCTGATCAGGATTTGAACATGGGACCTCTGGATGAAAGGTCAAGATGTTACCACTCCACCACAGAGATCAACATTATATACATGAATATTATTTATAGTGCATCTTTATATTCAAGTTTTGATAGAGAAGTAACCATTATACTAAGTTATGGGCATGCTCTTTGCCAGACCTAACAATAAAATTTAAATAGTGATTTCTTGAAAACCAGAATAGTTATGATTTCATTTAAAACAGATTTTGAAAGTATAAATTATGATAAATATAACCTTGGTTCCTGTATTTTGCTACATTGAGTACTGTTTTGGGAAGGGATTAAAATTTATTAATCTAAATGAACATTTTCCTCCAACAAAATTTTACTTCAGTTTTCAACTGAATAACTCTGAAGGATAACTATTTTAAAGTACTTCAATTGCTTGATCAAAATAATTATCAGAAAGCTGTTTCAGTGGAACCTAATTCAAACTTATATAATTCAAAATTGTCTTTAGTTCAAATTTTTTGCTTGCTCCCTAGCATTTTGTATCTAAACTATGTTAAAATATTGTGGGTAATTCAAATACAGATTTGGTTACTTTGAACTTTTTCTGTCTATAACACCATTGGAATGCTGTTACGGCCCTGTCAACTTACCCTGCCAGGCCACTTCTGAGGTCAGTATCCTCTCCACCTACACTTCTTTACAACCCATCTATACCCCGCATTTGTTTTGCAATTCCTGTCTAGTCACATTAGAGAAACCTCCTGTATTGTAGTGCATGTAGTGATTTCCTTGTTACGTGGCAATCTACAATACAGTATGTACTGTATTTTGTTTATTCTTTGAAGGTTCTTTTTTTGAGATTGAATTGTGGTACAATGTCGTCTTCCAAGCCAAGAGGAATAGATTTGAGGAAGAGATTGGCAAGATGTTTTATTTGGAATGTTATGCTTTATGGTGTAGAATCGTGGACTTTAAGAAAGGAAGACCAACGACGAATTGAGGCGTTGGGAGTGAGATGTGGGTGTGGTGTAAAATGGTAAACATCTGTTGGCAAGATAGAGTAACAAATGAGGAAGTGTTGAAAAGAGTAGAAGAGGAAAGGAATATGTTAAATGCCATTTTGAGCAGGAAAAGGAACTGCTAGGACACTGTATGCAAAGAAAATGCTTACTAATAGATGCAGTTGAATGATTGGTAAATGGAAAGAAAGGAAGGGGAAGAAGATTTCAGTTAATTGATAGGGTTGTGGAAAGAGGAAAATATATGGAAACAAAATCACTTGCACAGAACAGGAACAAGTGGAGAGCAGCCATGGCAAGACCTGCGCCACTGGCAGAACACAATGAATGAATGAATTGGCTGAAAAAGTAGCCGTGATTAAGGAAGTGGAAAAGGGACTAAGGAAGAAATCGAAGATCACTAAGGACTTCAGAATCCTTCCTAACATGATATTAACTTATTTAAAACATAAAGAAAAACTTTTGAACATTGATAGTGAGAACGGAAAAGATCGCAAAGAGTTCCAGCGTTCAAGTCCTAGTAAAGCCAGTTATTTTTACACGGATTTGAATACAAGATCGTGGATACCGGTGTTCTTTGGTGGTTGGGTTTCAATTAACCACACATCTCAGGAATGGTCGAACTGAGAATGTACAAGATTACACTTCATTTACACTCATACATATCATCCTCTGAAGAATTATCTAAACGGTAGTTACCGGAGGCTAAACAGGAAAGAAAGAGAGGTACAGTAATATGTACCAACATTTGGCTACATCTCAAATACGGTTGCAAAAACTTGACTGAGTAATATTTGAACAACTGTCATACAGTTCTGATCCGACCATCCCTGATTTTCATTTACTTCAAAAATTAAAAGAATTTTTGGGGTACCATTCTGGAACTGATGATGGGGGTCACAGTATGTAAAAATAATTGGTGTCCATGTAGAAAAAAGGGAGATTTTGTTAAAAGAACCAATTTAATATTTTAAAATTACTGATTAATTATATAGCTAATTCTTTACTTTCTGTATGACCTTCATATTTTCCATGAAAAATATTCTCTTGCATGATAAAAATTGACACTTTACAATACGGTAAATAAAAATAAATCTATGCGTTACTACTATAAATAATTATATTTAATTAAGCAAGTATCAATACAATACTATTAAATTTAAAAAATTGATAAGAATTAGGCTGTTCCTTGAATGCTTGGTAAAGGATTTCTTTTATTTGATATAAATTGTGAATCCTAAAGATGAAATGGTCTTGGAGGAGGTAGGTATGAAATGTTGCATGGTACCTAATCATTACATTTGATTCAGCTCTATTTGTCTTGATTGTTTCTGAGGTACGTCATCGTTGTACTGTCAAGTTCAATAGTTATGAACTCGGTGTTAAAGGTTGAAGAAAATTACTTTTTTCTTCTCTTTATTTTTAATAAATAATTTAGAGTTTGAATATGAGAGGCATTCTTTTATTCTTATTCAAATGTGATAACCCTTATCATAAAATTTATTAGAGCTAGAAAAAAGTGATTCTGAAAATTCTATCAATTTTTGATTTCTGTTTGTATTATATCATGAGTTTCACTATTTTTATAAATGTAAAAAATTAGTTTTAACATTATTTTTATATGTCTTATTAATAATTTGTTAACAGAAATTGAACAGTATAAATTTTAATTTAAAAAATTCGACCAGGTCACAGCAGCTGAAACGATTGTGTTGGTTCATCTCTACTGGACGTAATGCTCTCGTTGTGGTGATTTGCTCATCACTATCATATTATTTTAAACATAATTTAAACATTACTCCATTTACACTGACAGGTATGAAATTTAATTTACTTGTTTATTATAATTTATGCTTTTGTTATGAAACTGCAAATAAAATGACATAACCAGGATATATATGTCTGTGTAACAATTACGTTGTTACCAATCACAAATTATAAAACAAATATTTTAAACAAAACTTTATTATAATAAAATAAAGATTAGATCTTCAATTTACTTGTAAGAAAATTGTATACACATAATTGCTCTGCTTTTAGCTATATAGGTGGATATAGCAATAAAAATAACCACATGAGGTAGCATTATATGTGTTAGAATATTCAAAACAATGACATTTTTTCAGTGGAGCAATGATTTTGAGAAGAATTTTAGAATGACACACTGATGTACAACAGTATCATGATGTGATATGAAAACTTTTGCAACGAAGACTCCTTGGTTGAAACATCCAGATTTAAGTAAAATACTCCATGTGAATTCAAATGAATCATATTAGACAAGTCTACATACCTAACTTCCCTGCATGTGCACTACGTATGCCAGCCTAAAGTTTGGTGTCTTACAACTAACAATTTGGTGAACTCTATGTAAGAGAGCAACTGGAGGCTTTCACTTGTCTTCATTTATGTAAAAAAAATGCTGGAGAAATGTGAAGTTATTGGTTTCATAAAATTGCTAAACTATAATACTGAAGCAGCTTTATATTTGTTTGGGACTGAACCACTGGAGTGTATTAAGGAAGACAAAAGATTCCCATTTGGCTAATTAACATATGCACGAATGTGTTTAGTATTGTTTCAAAGGTCAACATGTATGTGCTGCATACTGTTGTAGAGGCTAATGTCCCAGGAAATATATACTTGGACATCTGGGAAAACTGTCTGATGTTTCAACTTAATGAATACATGGGCAATTAGATCTATCAAGATCTGCTCCATCACCAAAACCAAGTATGATGGTATCTCAATGAAACCTTACGATAATGCTGGATATGATGTACAACTAATGACTAAGAATTATTAATATAGTGCTGCCCCGATCACTGGATCTCATATCATGATTTTACTTACAGGGGATTAATGAAGAATACTGTTTTTGTGCCCCTACTTCCTCCTGATCTTATGGAACTTCAAAACTAAATCACTAATGCTGTAACACTCATTGAAGTTGACATTATCATATTTGTACAGGGCAAAAAGTACTGTATAATTATTTCCCTTATCTGCAAAGATAGATATTGAATGAATATCTGTGAAGTATGTAAAAAAGAACATGAAAAGTTTTTTTCATTTTAATGTTGTAAAATTTTATGATCTCTTTCACAGTTTATTAATACTAATTATTTTAAATGATTAATGGACTTATGATAAATTGGTATTACAACTATAATTTTGGTCTTGGTTACAATTTTTATTTCAATTTTAATTATTGTTTCTTCACTTAATTTGCACATACCTCAGAGTATTTGATGATGATGCATTCTTTATCTTATTTTTTGTGAATAGTTATAAATAAAAGTGCAGAAAATATAAAACTCAGGTTCCATTCGTCAATTTCTGTTAAGTAAAGCCAGAAACAAAGAAATATAAGTCGAAAGATAATGATATTTCATATTTTTAATTCATTAATGTAGGAAAATTGTTACAAAAATAAAATTTTTTCATGTGTATCTGAATATTCATGATTTCAATAAATAATTTGTTTTTCATCCTTTTTAGGTAATATTGTCTCCGGGTTACCAAAAGTAAAGTTACCACCAACGACAACTGTTGTTACTGGAGAGAAAATGGATTTTGTTGATATGGTATCGTACCTTGGATCTGGACTGATAGTTGTCCCACTCATAGCTCTTATAAGCAACTTAGCACTTGCCAAAGCCTTTTGTGAGTATTTTATTTATTATTGGTATTTACCTATTTTTTTTTTCATTGTGGACAATGAAAAACTTTTGTAAACTACAAGCATGATTATGCACATTTTTATTTAAAAAATATTTAGACCTATGAGGCTCAGACTTTAAATGTTTATAACCAAGATACAAACCAGTTGTAATACGGTGCATAACTAATATGTGGTGCAATAAATCCAGAATTTTTCTTTCACCGCTTTCACTATTTTTTTTTTTGGAATATCAAAAATAAGTAAGCTATATTAATTATTCTTTTATTGTGTGTAAAATCTCTTTCATTATGTGCTTAATGAATTTAATAAATCATTTAAAAATAATATTTACACTTTTGAAGTTTACTTGAAATTATTGCTACATTTTTAATAATTTTTTCTTCAAAAATGCATTGAATTTGAAATTGTAATAGTATTAAGAATATATTTCCAACATAAGAGTAGAATATCTAGTGACTTTGTGAGTTACTCAAACTGATCTATTTTTAGACAGGCTCTTGTAAACATAATCTCTTTAATATTAATGTTATATGTAAGTATAATAACAGTAATAATTTATCAGCAAGGAAAAGAATATAATCTTTAAACATGTTTTTCAAAAGGATGTTGAAAAGTTAATGTACTTTTTAAAAAATTAAAGCCTAATAAGAAAGAAATGTTTTTAGTAGAATTAGTTTAATGAGCTGATCTTAAGATACTTAGTGTTAGTTAATTTCATAATAATCAAATAAAATGAGAGAAGAAAAACTTAAGAGAAGCCAAAAGTTGTGTAAAATAATCAGATAGTTAATCAATCTCACGTTATGTCAATGGTCACATCACAGTTAAATTAAAACTGGTTTACTAACCTATTATTAGTTTTATGACATCTAATTTGGCCATTCTATTTCCTGCATTAACAAACAACACTTGTCACAGTGATTTCATTTAGATTTATGTTATTGTGAAAAGTGTTCGACTGTGTATGTGCTGTAATTTTTTCCTGTTTTATTTCCTTTTTCTGAGGTCATCATTTTTACAAAAGGTTAGTAATAAGATGTAGTAGCTTTGTATGTTTCTAACAACTAAATTAAATGTCCTATTGGTATTATTGTACTTAAAATTTTCTTATTTTATTCTAATATTTTTTACATCACTGTAATACTTATACTTTTTGCAATAACTTTAATAAAAAAAATAAGTTTTTCATTATTTACATTGTATATGCTGGTAGTGTTTTTTTTATAAGTCCAGTTATTTCAAGTTGTGCTTTTAGAATTCTGACAAACATGGGTTTTGAATTCTCACTTTGATTCAAAAATTCATCAGCATTTAAAAAGATAGGAGTTTGATCTAGACAAAACTCAAAACAATGTCTCTAATAATTGTTCTGATGATGGCTAAACTCTCCTTGCTTAGTAAAAGATTTGTATGTTGAACTTCCTTGTAAAAAAAAATATATGTTATCCAATGTTATGTCTCTTTAGTAGGGAAAACGCAGAATGGTACGATAAAAATAAAAATTGTCAACAATCTATTTCTCCACATCAAATAATATAATTATTCTCCTCAGGAATCATACAAAGTACTGTTATACGAGAAACTGATAGGAGATGAATTGTTCTTACATCATTGTGTCAAAGAATGTCAATTTAAAGTATAATGCAATTCTATCAAGGCCGATCAGATGCAGCAAAATATGTAACATACCTGTTGCAATATTATATTTTATATTTTGATGAATTTATGTTAAAATAAGATTTATAAGCTCACCACTGTGGAAATATCAAAAATGTTATTAGTTACTGACAAAAGAATTCACAACTCTAGAAATTTCAATTTAATTGGTCTTTGATTTGTTTTGCAGGCGTAATGAAAATTAATTATCTAGTTGCAAGAAACTAAAACTTCATCAAGAATTGAGTGGTGTTAGTTATAGAGCAACAATGAACTCTGGCAGATTGGATTTCTTTATTTAAGTATTGGGAATTAATGACAAAAAAATTATCTGAAAGAAAATGTGTAGATAAATTTACCCGTCTAATAGAAAAATGGGGTAATCTTATGAAGAATTTCTGTAATTTATACGAACATAGGTCATAAGTTAAGCAATCACAGAATTTCATACGCAGAATGAAATTCACAGAATTTCGTACGCTTGAAAGAAGATAAAGTCAAAAGTTGAACACTGTTGAACTAATCTGTAAAAATCCTTTTCCTTTTCCCATTTATGATTATAAGAGTGTGACTTGATTTAACTTGTTCCTGCTAACTAATGAATGTCTACAACTTCCATTTAGTTTAATAACTTTGAGAATGCTGAAAAAATGAAAAAAAATATCAGTCAAGATAATGGGGAAAAAAATTGTAAAACCAGCTCATGGATGTGTGCATTTTATAACAAGGTAGAGTTAAAGATAAGGTAGTTTTGACATTAACCATGCGTGAAGGAGCTGAAATATTTAACAAATCAGAAAAGGCATTTGCTGTTACAGATTACATTGCAAAAAAATCTGATGTAAAATAAACTGTTTGATGTGTTTTGCAGTATATAAACGATGTTAGTCCTCAAATCTTGAAGATTATGATATAATTTTATTGATCTTAAAAAAAGAAGACAAAAAAAAAATCATATTTAAGATATCTATTGGTCAAAATGTAGAATAGATTGTAATCCCAACAATTCTGTCATAATATTTTAATTGATTTATTTATTATCTATCTATAGTTAGTGCTGAAGTTTTTTCTGCTGGATTTTAGTTTTTCTTCTTTCATTTGTTTCTTGTTTAAATATCAAAATAGTTTATTCATCTAATTTGTTTGGTGTTTTTTTTTTAATACATATGTAGCTAATGGTGGTCAGGTAGATGCAACACAAGAAATGATTGCATTGGGTATGTGCAATATTGTGGGTTCATTTGTTCAGTCTATGCCAGTTGCTGGTGCATTCTCACGTTCAGCTGTCAATAATTCCAGTGGTGTACGGACAACGTTAGGTTGTGTTTATACAAGTATGTTATTTGTTTTATTTTACTTTTTATTCTATAGGTATTGTTTTATGATGTTAACGAAACATCATATCAAGAATTTTTTAAGATTATAAAAGAGATATATTTTTCACCCTTCACTGTATGGTAAATGTGTAAGGAAAATTTGAATCGTGTATTTATGTGTTTGTTGTGATACAATAAATAATCTTTTTTACCTTGTGATACTTAAGCGAGGAATAATATCTTAAAAAAACAAAAATGTAAATTAAGAATAAAATAAAATAAATATCAAAAATAAATAAAGTACTATCAAATGAATTTCTTCTTATAGACAACCTTAATCTACACAGTTGCAACTGACAAATTAAAACCAAAATGAGATAATACTTGTATTGAAAGAATATAAATTAAAGAAATACACCACTGTTGGCTGATAAAAACCAAACCACATTTTGAGCAATCACAGGACTCTTAATTATACTACATTGTTCCATTTACTAGATTATTGGTTTTGTTTTATCACTTTTGATTTTCTTTTAGAACATTTGTTTATTTATTTATATATTCAAACAGATATGTGTTGCTGAAATGAATGACAAAAAATCATTAAACTCAAATGTTTGTTTAAACTGTTTTTATTCAAATTGTAAATATATTGTAGGTGAAAAGAAAGTATATGAAAATATTTTCAAATTCCCACATCAAGCTCCTGTGGTGAATTAATTCATCAATCAAAAAATAAATTAAAAAAGTAAGCCCCATATTATTCCTAAAGTGTTTATATTTATTTTTTGATAAAAAACAGGCCTAGTGATATAAGTCTATTATGAAATTAATATTTAGTTCATGTTTTCTTCATAAAAATCATGGGGGAACTTTGACGATAGGATTTCTCGTGAGTGAGCATTATCTTAAAAAATAAATTGTGATATTTGTACAGATTCTGTAAATCTGTGCAGCGACTTAATTTTTTTCATTTAATAAAGACTATTACATCATAGCTCTTGGATCATAGACATATTTTAGATATGATTTTACGATAGACATATTTTAGATATGATTTTACGATACAGTTGGTTTTAATATTTCAAACTTTTAAATAGCTCCCTTCTGACCCACTATGTTCCAGTTATGTTTGTGTATAATATCAAAATCAAAGTTCTGATATCATCATCAGAGTCATGAAATTTGTCTATAGAAGTTTGAGAATTACCTTTTTTGTTTTCCATAGTAGATATAAAAAAAATAATTAGTTTAATTTTAAAACTTTCATGGTTTTTTGAGTACTTATTAGAATAAAAAAAAAATAATAATTTTTGCTCTGTTTTTGTCTGTCAGAGTTGATGCTGAAATTTATTTAAATTGATAAACTCTTTAAATGACAAACTAAAGCAAATTGAATAAATAAAATGCTTTCAAAAATTAAAACTTACAACTCTTTCAGTCACTTGTAGAGGTATTCATTCAATAACTGATGTTGCTGTTTTCAAATCAACATCAGCCAATGTTATTACTGGTGATCTTTTTGAGTTATATACATATTTAAAAGGTTATTGAAAATTATGCTAGGTTTAAACTAGTTCTACTTGTTTTGCATATTTTTGGTGGGTGATTTAAAATATTTTATAACATTACAGTGGGTTATGGTGTATTCTTTTTTTTTTATGTAGAATATCAAAGTTCTTTTCAATGTTGATGGATTTTTATGATTTGAAAGTGATTGTTGGCTAATTTTATGCTGTTACAAAGAGCTTGTAAGTGTTATGTTGTATTTTTATTTGAATTTGTCCCGACCAATGTGGATCAGTGTGCAGTCAGAGGTATATTCCAGAGGTATAGAGATGTAGGATATATTAAGATGCATTCCATGAGCAGTTGCCTATGTAATAAACTATATACAAACTTGGTTGCTCAAACTATACAGATTGAAACAGTGATATTATGGATCAGCCCTCCATACAAAATAGAATCACCATTAACCAGTCATCATATAGTTGCAAATCACAGACTTAAAATAACAACAGCTTTGATATTTTAATAATCTAACTTAAAAAAAAACAAAAATACTAAATGAGAAGAAAGATTCAAACAACATTTTTTTGGCTTATTTTAAATATAATTCTGCCTAACTCAAATAAACCACCATCAGTTGGTGTTAGGGTAAAATTAGCTGTTATAGAACGCTACAAAAGAAAATGGGAACATTATGGCAAATTATGGAAATGTTATATTTATTCAATTTGATTCAATATGTAATTTAAAATGTTTAGTTTTTAATAGAATTCTGTGTTTCTGTTTGATTTATTTTTTTTTATTTAACATAATTTCTTCTAATGATAATTTAATTATTTTAGCTTTTTAAAATGTAATTCAGTATCTAAATAATGGCTCAATATTTTGATAAATTATGTAGGGAATAAAAGGCTGTATATATTATTATTCACATCCACTTTAACATTACAAACATAATAAATGAAAAATAAACTGTTACTTTACTGATTTGTGTAAATGACCTTCCAAGGCATTTAGAAAAATTTATTGTTTGTTATGTAGTGAGAAATATTTTTGTATTGCTACAAGTAAAGAAAGTTTAAAATTTGTGCAGAGTAGATCTAAAGATTACAGTATTTATTCGAGTACCCCCCACACATTATTTCTTGTAATTGGAGATAAAAAATAAGGGTGCGGGGCTTACTTGAAACATAGCCTTTAGCCAGGATTATTTATGCAAAGTAAACGTTTTCTTAGAAAATTCACTCACATACATATAGTTGCATTAGGCTTTCATTTATCAATACTGTATGCAGCTTATACAGAATACATCCTTAATTATTAACATCCTGTTCATATTATCGATAGGAACGAAGTTATATTTTTATAAAACTGATTCATCTGTATAGGCTGCATCCGGTTCTAATGACATTACAGTTATAGTTACCCATCGTCGTCTTGTCTATTCGCCATATGAACTGTTTGTATATGTGGACGGTTATGTGTATTATCTGTTTAGTTTATCTATACGGTGATTTATTTTAATTACGGCATTAAAGTGAGTATAAAAGGACAGCGTCTACGATCTTTTACAGTAAATGAAAAACTGCGCGTTATAGAAGAGGCTGAAAAATTAGAAATCGGGCGGCAGGAAGAAAATTTATGAAAGCTGCATTCGAGACTGGCGTAAGAAATGTCGCCTTTCACCAGCGCCATTTTGGTGAAAGGCACTGGTAATAAAAGGGCTTTTCGTGGCTTGAAACCAAAATACACAGACATAGAAACAAAATTATATGACTTTGTTATGGAAAAAAGGAAATGCGGTTATGCTGTCACGACAGAAATATGTCAATCATATGCTCATGAGATCGCTAAATCATCGAATAAGGTTGATTTTAAAGCAAGCAGTGGATGGATAACACGATTTTTTGCACGAATGTTTTGTCAATAGACGAAAAACCACTATTTCTCAACGACTTCCAGACGGTTATGAACAAAAAATATTACATTATCACAAATACATAATAAATCTTAGAAAAGATAAAGGCTAATTGCCTTCTCAAATAAGAAACGCTGATCAAACCCCCGTATATTTTGAAATGCCATTTGACAAAACCGTAAAACAAAAAAGGTAAAAAAAGTGTTTTTATACAAAAAATACCGGTATGCTAGTAATGGATAGTTATATTATTTTTTTTTAAATCGAGGTGCGGGGCTTATTCGGGGCGGGGGGTACTCGAATAAATACAGTATGTTGGAAAGTTGGTTCAATAAGAACAGATTAGAATTAATACCATCTTCCTTTAGAAGAGAATGGTTTTTTATTTAACAGAATCCTGATCCTAATAAAACATTAGTTTACCACAAAAATTTACATTTTGGGGTTTTTATGTTGATAGCTTCTGAATGTTGATTTTGTTTTTAAAAGACCGTAGTGAAATTTTTTTCATAAAAATTTGCAAGATTCTGTAACTATAATATTTTAAAAATAAGTTATTTCAGTTAGTATATTACTTTCTTCACTTATGATATTATTTGTAGTCATTTTGCTAATGTAAAAAATTGTTTGACTTAGAATGTTTTCTAATACCATTTTGTCTGAATTATGGAAATGTCTAAATATTCTTTTACTGATGTTAACATTTTAACTGTTTAATCTGTATTAAGATATTTGAAATACTTGAGTTGAGATAGTGATCATAACTTCACAAAACAACATAAAATTTTAAATAATCGGTCAACTAGATGTAAGTTTTGGCTCAAGTTGTTATGCTGTTAAATTCTACCATGCATTATTAGGTAGGATCAAAGCATTACTTAGCTGGTATTTAAAGAGAAAATGAAGCAGTATCTAATTAAATGAGCTTATTGTATGATGTAAATGATTTTTAAATTCATAATTTGCTGATTTTTTATAACAGAAAATTAGTATTATTTGTTGTTATATTGACTCTTATTTTTTCATATGTTTGTAGCATTCTACATGCAATGAAAATTCTTAAATTTTTTACAAGTAAATCAAAATATATGTTTCCACTAAGGAATAAATAATATATTAAAAATACAATACATATTTTATTTTTGTAAAATAGTTTATTGTAGAAATTAAGATTTTATAGTAGGGTATATTATTCTCTATGGCAGGGAAGATAAGAAAACTTACTGTAAACATCTACCATGACAGCTTAACTTAAAATAAAGTTTCATTGAAATAAGTTGTATGATAGCTAAGGTGTACATATCTTCTTTTATCAGTGTTGATTAATTTTGTTATTCTTTGTTAGTTGATAAATACAAACTTATTTTTTCTGTTTATTTGCAGGCATTCTAGTGTTATTAGCTTTGGGTTTTCTCACTCCATATTTTTATTATATACCTCGAGCTAGCTTAGCTGCAGTAATTATAACAGCTGTATTATTGATGATTGATTTTAATATAATCACCAAACCAATATGGTCATTACATAGTAAGTAATAGTGTCAATTTAGATATAGATATTGTTTTTGAGAATTTTTTGAAGTTTTTTAATTAGTTTTAGAGCATTATATCATTAAATATTATTTTTTCAACCTGTTACTGATGATTGTTGTTATTTTGTATTTGCAATAAGTTTTACCTTATTTAGGATTTGGTAGTGAGTTTTCTATATATGAACATTGTGCAAATTAGGCTGATAAGATTCACTACTAATGATTAATAATAATGTTACATTATTTTTTTCCAGTTTGTAGAAACATTTTATTACATTAAAATCTTCAAACATGTAATATATGTCAGATAGCATCAGGTATTATACATTAAGTTCATTTTAATTAATAAGATTGGCCAGAACTTGCCTATAAATTTATACATATGATACATATAATATTGCATGTTGGAAAATAATAAATATGATGGGCTATATCCTCACTACAAAACTACCAACAACCCCAAAGAGTATTATGTTACAGAGTGATTCTCCTATTGTTGATTTATGTCCTTCACCTAGTGCACATCTACTATGTCTTAGCCTGCACACATTTATATCTTGGAATATAAATTAAACAATACATACTTGTAATATCATGTCTAATTATTTTGGACACTATTTAAGATGCTATTTTAAGAATATTTCAACTGATTAGGACTTTGAAAAAAAAGATGTGTTTCTTATACAAAAACCTAACTTATATGGTTTTACTCTCTCTGGAATTACTTTTTCATTGTTTGGTTAGTTTTTGTATTTATTTAAAAAAAATTGGTTATCATCTGTTTGGCCAAAATCCAATAACAATGCTAACCACTGCTGTGGAACAGCACCCGCTTTGTTTAACTTTGGCAATCTGTGGAAATTAGTATATTAAACACAATTTTTTTCATTCTTATATAAAAATAATGATAAATTATTTGGTGATATATAATTATTTCCAGTGAAGGGTCACTGATGTTTTAAGCAATCACCTTGGTGTGTTGCAGAAATGAACTAATGACTTCATCCTCATTTTGCGAATAAACAGAGAATTGACAACCGCTCGATTAGAACTTTTATGTGAACACATTAAATAAAAATAAAAAAATTTACAATTCAGATGCTGGTGTTGAAAATTATCTTATGAACATAATGTACACACTGAATAGGATGAGATAAATTGTGTTTAATTTTTTTTTCTAATTAGTATTATTTAAAAATTATCAACAGAATATTTTTTTAAGTAGAATTAAAAGAAGAATCTTTTAATTATATTTTTTCGATTGGTGGAAAGATTCTTCAAATGGTTTGTTAGTTTAAGTATAAGTGACCATTCTTTTAGCAAAGATTATTCTGTAAATGATAACATTTTTACTTATCTTGGATGGCTGTATGAAAAGTACAAAGTTAAATTTATTTCTGATTTGGTTACTTTAGCATTTAATAATTTGAACTATTTTTTTTTTTCAGAGTTTGATGTACTGCCTGGTTTAATTACATTTGTTTTTTGCCTTTTAATTGGTGTTGAATTTGGATTACTTATTGGTGTAACTATTGATTTAGTATTTATACTGTATCATACAGCTACACCTACTGTATCAGTTGAAAAAATTACTGTAAGTTTGCCTTCCTGAGAAGAATGATTAATTTCTAAGGTGCTATTCTGTAACTAATACAATGCAAATCAAGTTTAAATATTATGAAAAATCAAGATTTTCATAAATTGATTATTTAACAAATAATCATAGCTATAAGATTGATACAAATTCTATTTAGTAATTACATCTTGTAGTATAAATGTTTTCTACTGATATAAGGCATGTTCAGACTATATGTACTGTTAAACTTTAAAAAAAAACTACTATTTACTTTTAAACAATTTTATTATTAAAAGAAAAAGTATACCTTTAACTGCCCTTCAATATAATTTCCCCCATTATTAAGACATTTTTTATGGCATCAAAGTGCTGTACAATAATGTTTATATATATTTAACACTGCTTCAGACTGTTTGTAAACAGTAATGGCTGCAATCAGCCATTACTGTGAAGTAAAACAACATAATGAATATGCTTCATCTTTTGTTGGATTGCAATTCACAATTTCTTTAAGAGTTTGCAGCACTGTGAAATATTTATTGTTATACTGTTTGGCAAGAAAAACAAGTAAAACTTTGTTTCCCAGAACACTATATGCATGATCTTCTGGGTAAATTACTTGCTTGAATTTCAGCTTTTTTTTGGAGATGTGATCTACCCTCATTCGGTGGAGTGCTGTTTTGATCTCAGTATAATCTGAAATACTAGTGTCATCACCAATGATAATGTGATTTAAAAAAAGTCACATTCTCTTTATTGCATGAGAAAATTCAAAGCTCTGCTAAGACACTTATTTTTGCGTTCCTTAGATGTAGTTTTGGTATCTTGCATGAGCATAACTTCTGATATTTTTAATAATCTGTTACAGTTTAATATGAAAGAAATCTTCCAATTTATAGGAAGTTAAGAGAAGGTGACAAAATCACAAGAACTGTCTGTCCTCACAAATTTTTTAGTTGTTTCAGGTCCTTCTATTCTAAAGGATTTAAAATGTAATATAAACCACTAAATGTACAAAACATACCATGAATAAAAACTACTTTTTCTGTAATGACATTGGTATCAACATAATAAATATGTGAGGGAGCTGAAACACACTAGTGGTGAAATTTGGCATTGTTTACTTCTAAATATATCTTAGATATTCATGTTTCATCTTAATGATTCTGGGCTCAAATCCCCTTTAGACTTGGCAATGTAAATATTGATCACCTTACATAATAATACATGTTGGTACTACAATCTTCCTTCAATAAAATTTAGGCTGTGCTTCAAACAGAAATGTTTGTATTAAGAATTAACCTGGAACAAAAAAATTATCGTAGTTTTAGAACCTACAGCAGAAGAAAGGTAATGCCAAGCCTTAGGAAGCTTGGCATTACCCGACAGGCATTTCAGCCATTAATGTTGTGCAATCACCAGAGACAGAACAGAGTCCTTAAGTTCTGGTCCATTAGGCAGCTTCCCCTACCAAATAAAAGATTGTATTAGAGAAATAATGCCCCAATTAACTTGATAGTACTGTCATACCCTACTTGGTAGGGTGTGACAGACAATATCAGTACTGGCTGATACTGTAAACATTTTTTGACAGTACTTATCATTATTTGCACTGAAAGTGTTAATTTAGGTAGAGGTTCATAATTAAAAAATCTAAATTATTTGTTGATATTATATAATTATTTACAGTGAAGGATCAATGGTGTTTTAAGCAACCACACCTTGATGTGTTGCAGAAATGAACAAGAAATAAACAGTCAGTATGATGCAGCAAAATTATACTGAATTTTTTTATCTATTCAATCGCTTTTGTTTTTGAGAATTGACAACTGCTCAATTAGAACTTTTAAGTGAAAGAAGAAGGCTATCATTAATTGGAGCATTTGCAGAGGGTGTTACTGCTAGAATATACTCGACACTAAAATTGGTTGAAGAATACAACATAATGATTAATAACATTCCAAAATTGAATCAAGTTTACAGAATCAATTTCATTGATGAATCTTGAGAAACGGCCAGTATGGAAAAAAATTTTAACATAACCTTGGTATTGATTTCTGATGATTTGGTAAGTGGTGTCATGGGGATTGTTCAGAAATTCAAATGACCTAGTTTTCAAAAAGATCAGTACCAGATGGGAAAATTACCAAGCGTTTGTATGAAATTCGAAAATGATACTATCAGCAATGGATTAAAAGACAGTGATGGCTAGTAGCTTTGGTGATGCAATATTTCTAGTGATAAAAGGACCTAAGGATAAGGATGTTGAACAAAAAAATATTGTCTTAACTTTTGAGTCAGTGTGCAAACTGCAAAATATCACAATAAATAAAGCTGTTATTAATTTTTCCAAAAACAATTTCACAAAAGGCCAGTTTTATATAGCTCTTAGTTTTGTTAAAACTTAATATGGCTTAGGCATATCTTATTTAACTCAGATAAATTATTAAATAGAATATTATTGGTGCCAATATACAGTGCATTTACAATGTATTTTTCATATGTATTTACACAGAAAATGTATTTACATACATATTTTTCAGAATTAGCAAACAACTATGTCAATTTTTTTAATTAGAAATTTTTTGGAAAAGTATGGGTAGTATTGACCCAATACTGACTCAAGTCCGGCATATTATTACAGTCATTAAGCGTGAAATGTAAAGATTTCTTTTTAATTTTTTTTGTAAATACTGTCTCATACTGGCCTGGTATCTTCCCAAAAAGTTATGGGATCACGCTCTTTCTATTAAAACCAAAATCATAAAAATTATTTCAGTCACTTTTGAGTAATCAATAAACAGACAAAAAGCTTTTGAAAAACTTATGCATCAATTGTAAACCTTCTCCTTTTTGAAGTCTGTTAAAAATGAAACATCTTTACTCAAGGAATCAAAACCAAAAAAAATGAATCACTTCGTTAATTTATTATTAGAAATATATTAAAAATTATGATGTTTACTTACTAAACATCAAGACTGTGATATTTAATAAGTAAACATCAAAGATTAATGGGATTTTTATATTTTGACAATTTACACTAAAGCTTTGCCAGCTCTTGAGTAGGATTTTATGATAAATATACTATTTTACAAAGAATCTTCCTTCAATAGAAAAAATACTCTATCCATGATATCTTGATATAAAATATTTTAAGATAAACACAGCACAGAATAAAAAATAATATAATAAATTAATTCACTGCTATGTAGACTTCTGATTGCAAATTACTGACTCAATTAGTTAAGAATAAATAAATGGCTTATGAGACTATGTTGACTTCATGAAAGCAGGTTTTCATGTCAAATAACAAAAGAAAACACAGCGACACTGAAGACTAGCAGCTGAACACAATTCAGCTGCTATAAGAAAAAATATTTTTATGAATGTAGAGGTTTACACTTTATGGGCCAAATATTTGTTACCATATCTACTACTAATTGCATATTGCAAGGGAAGTGTCAGTCTAAAGTATACGAGCCATTCATGTCCATATTTATTTATTTTTTTCTTATTCTGTTAATTATGTATTATGTTTTTAATATAAATACTGAGCAATAATGTTTTTGTTATCATAGATGAGTAAGTGTGATTAAAATCATACTATAATATGGATGTTTATTTTATGTGCAACAATTTGTTTAAATTCTAATTGTGCTAAGATTACTGGAAACTTGCTTTATTGATACTATGATTAACTTAACTCTGTTTATTAATTACACAATATCCACACTAATTTAATTATAAACATATTGTACTGACTTTAATAAATAAACAAATTATAGGTATATTTATACGAAATATAAAACACCAAAACGCAGTTTTCGTGGTATCCTGCATCTTCAGTTAGTATTAAATTTTATATTTTTTATCAATTTCTATATTAAATGATTTGTCATTTTTTCCTGAAATTATAATATTTTCTATTGTCAAATTTTAAATGATATTGTAAATGTATATGTACTTATGCTAAAAAGTGCTGGAATAATTTAATCTTTAAAATATACTACTTTAATCTGGTGATTCATATATTTTTTTTTATATTTATAAATACAATATTTATCAAGTATATTAATTTTTTATTATTATCATAAATATCCAAAATCTCTAAGCTGTTTTTGCAACCTTTAATACTAAGTTTGCACGTTAACAGATGGTCAGCTACATAAGATATACTGTTTTTTTATTTTTGAATGCTCTGTAAATCTTCTTTTAAATAATCTTTTGGTTTTACCTACAAAAATATTACTTCATTAATTGTATTTGATTTTATACATCTCTTTTAATCATCCTCTTAATTTTAGTTTATACATCCTCTTAATTTCAGTTTATTATTCTAATTGTTATTTTTGAAATATTTTATAATGTGATTATTTGGTTTATATGCTTTTTTATATTTATTTTTATCATATACTTTAATAATTTTTTTATGATTTTATTTTTATGTAATTGTATTTTAGTATAAACCATTTTAATTTTTTTGTAATATTTTGGTGTAATTAACTTATCTTGGTATTTTTTTCTGGTTATTATAAATTTCAATATCTAAAAATGTATTTCTCTGTTATTCTCTATTCATATATACATTTTAGGCTCTTACTGTAATTAAGTTTATTTAAAATGATCAAATTTTCTTTATTTATAATTGGTTTACATATGCCATTTAATTACAATAAGAACCTAAAATTTACATGTAAAATAACAGAAAAATACATTTTTTTGGATATTGAAATCAAAATAAACATAAATAATGAAATAAATCAGTTCAGCCATTGAGCTGCTACAGTGAAATAAATATATACATTCTAAATACATTATACTCCTTTTTGGGCAGTCATGTAAGATTTATACATTATACAAAAATAGAAAAACAGGTATATCTAATGTAGCTGACTACCTGTTAGCATGCAAACAACTATTACAGGTTGTAAAAACAACTTAAGGGGGAAGTCCTACAAAAAAAAAAATTTTAAGCTCTATATGTTACAAGTTCCAGGTCCTAATTAATTTCACTATTGCTTTTCCATCATTTTTATTAAATATTTAGTCAAAAATAATTCTCCCACCCCCTAATATTCAGGTGGGGGTGAAAATCAGGAATTTATGAAAAAAATCATAACTAATTTAATGCTATTTAATTTATGTATATTTAATTTTAATGCTATTTTTACTTTTATTTTTTAAATACTCGCTGTTTATTTTTTATGCATTTTAAAAATTTCTCATGAATGGAAAATTTGAAATTTTTTTTCAAACTTTTTCATTTTTGAGTTTTTTCATTTCCAAAAAGATGAAAAAAAAACACAAACTTACAGGAAATGATTTTCAAAGTTACAAAACCACATACAGATAATTTTCTCATTTGGTACATTATCTAATTTAGAATTCCCCAGCTGCATATGTGATCCCTTCTGCTTCTTTCTTTTTCTGTTCCATTCGCTGTCCACTCCTTCTTTCCGTTAACTCTGATCATGATAATTTTCTTTTTTCTTCAGTGATCGCATCTTCTTGCTAAGATTCTACTGATTTTCCCTGGGGATACAGAAGCTCTTTCAATACTATCTGTTACTGCTGTGTTACCAAAATTAAACTCACTCGTTGCCTCTGCCAGTGTGTTTCTTCAACTATCAATTACAAAAAACTTAGTTTTCTCGCATTTTTTCCATAAAAGACTGTAGAAACTCTCATTGGCATTTTGAGTTCTTTCTTTCAGACACAGGTTTAATACATTTTCATCTGTCAGCCTCCAATAAATTGGTGCTACGGATCTTAATACAAATACACTGATGGGGTTCTAACATTTTATGTTTTGGGGTTCTAACTGGTTTTTCATTTTTAGCCAATGCTCGACTGAAAAATACCAACTATCTTGTATTGTCCTGTTGGGTATTTTGTGTGTTTTGGCTCATTGGCAGTTGAAATACAATGATACAGCACAGCTAATATTGCTTCATACATTTGGTATCTTTACTTGAATTAGCTACCACAGCATTAGCATTGTACTTGGTTAGCTTCAAAATTGTGCTCCCTTTTAAATTTCCATCAGCTCTCTCCCCTAATAATCATTTTGAGACATTGTTCATGCGCTCTTATTTTGCTATCTGCATGTCATCATAAATATTTAAACTCTCTAAATGACTGAAAAAATTTTGCTTAACTGTCACTTACAAATGAAGTGTAACAAAATTGATAATTTTCAGAATGCTTCCATGGCATCTCAGCAGCAAAAACATTCATACCAGGTAAAGAGCTGGCACAATTTTTTTCACAATTTCTCTTGTGGTCTTCAAACCAAAAGAAAACCTCTGGACTATCTTTCCCAAACTGCATCTTGGTTATCAAGCAATCTCCAAAATATTTTGACAGTAGTAAATTATAAAAACCTGTATTTACCAGCACCAAAATTGGAGGAATATCCTCTCTTATGCCAAGTCCCTTCAAAGCTAACACTAAACTCAATAACACATAAAGCTAACACTTATTTATTAATAATAAATCAATAATCATAAATAATAATATAAGCTATCATCAGTAATTGAGGGAGTCAGCTCTTTATGAGACTCACATACTTTCCGACAGTCTTTTTCCATGTAATTTTGGCCAGTAATCTGTAATGTTTTATACTAATCTTTGACAGTCCACTAAAGAGATTTTTGCTCAAACATTGTATATTCATGATAAGGCTAAATTGCTCTACACTAGCATACTCCTTACCAATATTCAAAAAAGCTTTTGTTACCTTCCTGTTTATGTCAAAACCTTTTGTTTCCAAATTTTTTTGTGATGAAATAACCAACAATGCTGATTCCATACAAACCTACATTAACATGCACTTCCATATGTAAATCACGATTACCAAATTTAGGACAAACTAGAGCTCCAGTGTAATTTTTAAATTATATATCAACAAATACCTTTCTTTTCTATTTCCTGTTTAGCCTCCGGTAACTACTGTTTAGATAATTCTTCAGAGGATGAATGAGGATGATATGTATGAGTGTAAATGAAGTGTAGTCTTGTACATTCTCAGTTCAACCATTCCTGAGATGTGTGGTTAATTGAAACCCAACCACCAAAGAACACCGGTATCCACGATCTAGTATTCCGTATAAAAATAACTGGCTTTACTAGGACTTGAATGCTGTAACTCTTGACTTCCAAATCAGCTGATTTGGGAAGACCCGTTAACCACTAGACCAACCTGGTGGGTTCATATCAACAAATACCGGGAACAAAAATCATCACCGATAGGTTGTATATCGGTCTTAATAATAGTGTTTTCTAAAATTACCCTTCTCAGTATTCTCCAGGTACTTACTACATTCATTAGAACAAGACGGACCTGGCTGAACATTTTCAGAACTAACTGGGTTACAAATACTGATGGTGTATGCCAATGTTTGGGTGCAGCTAACCTTACTTTAATTTTTTTCGCTAGCACTGGTGGCACTTTTTTAACAGCTGCCTTTCTGGGGGACATTTAAAAAAATAATGCTTTATTTTACAAAAAAAAATTTCAATTCGCTATAAAAATATGAATGTCAACATAACCTACCCCAATTTGCAAAATATACATTTACAAACACAATCACTATAGCATATTCTTAAAATTATACTTCACGTATAATATAATATTCCTAACAGTTTTACTAATTGTAGTTTATTATATACTAAATTAACATGCTAAAACCAAAATTACCCAATTTATTTTATAACAAAATTCAAGTCACAACACAAACGAGCGAACACATTTACAAAAGTAAACAGTCGAGTGCTGCTTGTACGTCTAAATACAAAACTAAAAATCAGGAATTACAAAATTCAACTTATAAAACGAACAAAAACACATAATTTTATCTTGTTTCTGCAGGAATTTACAGATTATGTAGTCTACAAGAATACAAGTTATACTGTAAGGACATGTACTTTCGAAAATACCCATAACTTTATTTTTAAGTAACGTAGAATTAAAATAAATACATCCTTTTATTCGGGAGATTGAGGTTTTAATCTTCAAAACAAGCTCAAAAGGTTTTTTGAAAAAAAAAAACATTTTCAAGCTTTTTTTTTATAAGAGATTTTGGAGATTTGTGATAATGTTAAAAAATGAATAAATTCGAAAATTGTTATAAACAAAAATATATAATTATAAGCACCAGATAGTACATAATAAAAATATAATCCAACAGTTGGCAATAACAACAATAGAACTAAGGAAAATACTATATTCTAATAATTAAATTATTACCATACTGGAGAGCATAAGTATTTATAATCATTTATATCATTTAAAATTTGACAATAGAAAATATTATAATTTCAGGAAAAAATGACAATTCATTAAAAGGAATTGGTTTTAAGTAATAAATATAGAATTTAATAACAAGTAAAGATGCAGGATACTGCGAAAAGCAGTTATTAGAGATTAATAAGGTAAATTTAACTTAATCTAATTACTACTGTGTTTTGGTGGTTTATATTTCATGTATTACATTTTATTAGCACAGTGGTTAGACAAATATGTTAGAAAAATTCTTTCTTTGATCATAATAGCAAATTGTACAATGCACATTTACAGTTAGATAATACATTTCAGTAGTCTTTGTATTTTAATAGTCGTTCACTATTATTATGACATATCTATTACTGTAAAAGTCTGTCAATTCATTAACTATTCCATATTTCATCATTTTTATCATATTTTTAAATATTACTGATATCATTAATATCTGCTGTGCTAATTTTAAAATTTTGTTTTATTAATTATACTTGCTAATTTGTCTTACACAATTGCAGATGCATTTATTTATATTTATTTTACAGTATCCTTCTTCTGTTATTATATCATATTGGTCTATATTGATAAAGCACGATAGACTTATTTTCCCTTCTGTTGATCACATAAGAAATATTATATTTGATGAAGTAATTAGAAAAAATAAAGAAGGTAGTGAGAATGAAGGCAATACAAAATTTGTTGTTCTTGATGCTTTACATATCAAGAAAATTGATGTTACTACTGCTCAGGTAATTTGTTCACAGGTTCCTAAGTTTTAGTTTAGTGATAAACTTCGGTTTTATCTTTAATACTAGTATTCTTGCAATAGTTTAAAAAATAATTTTTCCTTTGAAATGGCAAAGAAAACTTTTTATTAAAATAAGAGTAATCGTCTTCAATTTAGACCAATTTCAATTGCAATCAAATAGAAAACAAAGCTGTGACTTAAAATTTAGATCTATTGACTTAGATCTATTGATTTACATAATTGGAATATGCTTTTGAACATGTTTGTGAACATAAAACAGATTTATGTTGCTCTACATATATGAAGAGTAGTTCCTGTAGTTATATTATTTTCTTTTAGTACGTCTTTTTCAATTATCAATTTTATGGGATAGAAATGAAGGTAGAAATGTTTTTGATTTAACTTATCTTGAAAAATTGTCTGACAATGATACTAATGTTCAAAAACTGTTGAAAGTAAAAAAATCTGTAATTTAAATAAATTTTGCCATCTTTTTGAAGTAGATGCTTGACATGAAAACAATTTATGAAAACAATTTATGAAAACATTGTCCACTTAACAACTTACATTTCTTAATGAATGTATTGATCCTGCTCAGCTGAGAAGAAATCTGTTTCAAGAGTGGGTGAATTTTGGAGTATTTTATCCGTAGTGAGTAGATGATGTACTTAAATCTTGAAGAAAATGATGAGGAAATAGGCAAGGATTTTATATTAAATGAATCTCATTCAGACAGTAAAGTATAATTTGAAGTTATTTTGGCTGATGTAGATACTTGAGCGACTGTTATTGTCAGCGATGTAAGTAGTGCAATTATGAGAAATGACTGAAAATTTAGATTAGAATGAAAGTTTAGTTTAGAATATGAAAAAGTTTAGTTTTTAAAAAATTAATGAATTTTTTGTTTTGCGGTAACCACAAAGTAAAAAATCTGTAGGTATCAAATGATGAGGATAGTTTGATGGCCATAAGCAAAAATTACCAATGATGTGATCATCAAAGACTTCATTAATGAAAGCAGTTATTAGATTTGCATAGTATGATGTGCAATCATGTTGAAACAATCCTTAATAGACTGTCCTCTTCCAAGAGAGCATCAAATTGCAGTAGAATATTCTGATATCATATAACTTAGATATTGTATACTGGTATACTCAAAGAAAATAGGACAACCGGATGCCTACCTCTGCAGTTGCTGTTTACACTGCTAACTTCACTGTACAAATGGAATCATGCCTTGACTGAGAAAAATTATCAATTTGTCATCAATCCTCTTGCCCCCAAACTGATAAAACCAATGACAATATTTTAGCTGTTTTTCTTAGTCTGTATCATAAAGCTGATGAACTTTTTGAATTTGATATGATTATGGTTTAACTGTTTTATTGCCTGATGAATGGCTGATTTTGGCAAATTCAGCTAACAAGTGTCAATTAATCTGCAGTTTAATTGCAGTTAACTATTGTCTACAATATTGATTTTAACTATCATCTACATTCAATAGTCCTCAATCTTTTGTTTTTTTTTATTAAGAAATGTCTCTGAATTTAGTCAATACCAATAATTATAATTTAGTCAATTTACCTCAATACCAATTGTGAAAACATCTCGTTAATGAACTAAATGTTCTCAATTTGTTATCCAGTTGTGCACTTTGTTCCCACTTTATGAATGTTGTTACCCAGACTAGACCTTTACCTTGTTTTTTGTCCGGCTACCTAGACTGCTACATATAAGATAATCAAGATATTGGACAAGTCCATTCTAGTAAAATGTAAATGAATAGGGCAGTCATTCAAACTCTGCCCTACTTATTTATAGAATTTTTTATAACATTTTATAAAAGGCTGATTAAACTGAATTTTGTGTGGAAGAAAGGCAACCTACCTTAAAGCAAGTAAAAAATTATCAAATCACTATTGCCTAACACTAGAAAAGAAATGGGGGGAAAAAGGGTGTAAAGAGAGAAAAATTATATTTAAATTTATTGATGGATGATAAAAAAGCTTATTCGGATTTTAATATAAAATAGATTATTCCAGTTACATTTTGCTGAAGTTTGTTCATTGGCATGTTTTATTTTAAAATTTTCTGTAGGATTAAATGTTCTTTAACGTTGCTTTCTTTGTGTTCCCATAATATTGTTTATTATTGTACGATGTTCAGTATTAGGTTTTCTTAATGGTAACCTAAAAATACAATATATTTTATGATCTGAATTACAGTATTTTTATATTTATTTCAGGGAATGAATTCATTATTAGTTGATTTTCAAATGTATAACCTACAATTAGTTATGCTAATAAGCAGTCATTGTCAGGATTTGGTGTTATCATTATCACGATTATGTCCAGATTTGAAAAGTGTGTCAACCATTGAAGAGCTGGAAATCTTTATTAAAAAATCAAAAGGTTTGTGGAGTAATTGTCTATTTACTGCATCTAATTTTTCAGTGTCCTTGGAGTAAAAGCTTTTTAATTTAAGATTTGCATGGATAATGTTTACTGGTTTATTAGACTTTTAAATATTTTTTTAACATTAATGCTTTTTTTCATATGTTACAGATATGCTTATGTTTCTATGGTTTAGCTTTTTAATTAAGCTGTGGTTAGCTTCTTTATGTACAGTAGTATGTCCTGCATTTGTTAATCAGTCTGAAATGACCCTATGTAAAGGGAGGAGTACAGATGTCTGAAGAAAATGTTGGTGTCAGGGTTCTTACTGTATAGTCTTAAAAATTTTGTTAGGAAGGCCAGCTGCGAACTACTAAGGACAGTGATGATGACACTGTGGAATTTGTTTAGCAAACACTTAAATGTGTTGAAGCTGTTACAGGTTTTGAAGCTTGCATGCAGACTAAACTGTGCATATTGTGAAGTAAACATTTCATCAAAATGGAAAAGTTGACATAAAAATCTCCATATCTGGTTGTCAAAAAACGCCCATTAATCTCTTAAAATATGAGAGGGAATCTCCAAAATTAAATGTTTTCTGTGCTATATTCCACAGCAAGTTTACAGGCTGTTCTTTTTCACTGAATCAAGCGTAACAGGAGGTTGCATAATCTGGACCCAATATGGTTTTTTCCTTTGGTGAGTAATAAAAAGATATAGTGAATGTGCCTCCATTACTACCTACTATCTATCCAATTTGAGGCACGCAGGATTGAAGCTGCTGTCACTCTTCATTCCAGACATGGGTGGAACTCTCTTATGGGTTGGATGTGTGCCATAAGATGAACACTTGCAGGGAAAAATTGTAAGCCATTCTTTCGTTTTATTTGCGATTCATTACTGTAGATCAGAATTAAGAAACATTAATTTCAACTTGTGGGATGCACCCCCCAGGGGGGGTGTGATAACACCAAATGGGGAGGGGGGGTGAGCATATCGAAAAGAAACTGACATAATACATTCTGACATAATAAAAAATAAAATACTCATTTACACTGATAAAATATGCTTATAAATGTTAGTGACTCCCTTGAGCCTGTCTTGCAAGTTTTTTGAAGGAAGTATTTAATATTAGAAATAGATACTCTTTGAGTTCTTTTTCATTATTTAGCTGAGATCTGTATATTTTCAAAGCAGCCACTGCAGAAAATCCAGTTTCACAAAGGTGTAGGACGTTGAAAATGGTAGTAACAATATATGAAATGCTCTTGTTTTTTTTTTTTCAAGCAGTTGAGAGCCCTTCGTGATACCTTGAAATGGATTCCTAACCTACTCATTACTTGCTACAAAGTTATCAGCAAGAAAATACTTTAAATTCTTTGCCATCATGGCTAAATTATTTTTGACGGTTACAAAAATAACTTTCACATGTTGTTCTTCAGCCTTTAATTTAATTTAAGCCTTTATTTAATTTCTCAAATATTTAGACCAAAGTGAATAATCACATATAATCACATATAAACCATCTCAAAGTTCTCTGCTTCTGGTTAGCGTTTACCTCTAATAGAAAAATGGAAATTTCATCTCTTAATTTATAAACACATTGCAAAAATTTTCCACGTGATAGTAATGCTGAATGGTACTACACCTATGTCTTACCAAAGTGCAGAAAAGATTTGTGATTTTAGGGGTCTCATTTTTATATAATTTTCTATGGTTACAACTGTTGTGAGCACAATATTCAGACCCAGGACTCATTTCTCTGGAAGCCAGAGGCGTCTCTGTGGATCATGCAATGTGTCTACACACTGTGGAGAGTTTTGTTTCACAAGTGCTTCATATACTTCGGAATCTACACATTGAATGAGCACCATTTGTGCATATTCAGACACAATATTTACTCTTTGCCTCATTTATAAAATCATTTAAGAAAGCAAATAATGTGAGTGCTGTTGCTTTGAGTTATATTGGTTTGCAGAAAAGTAGTTCTTCTACTGCTGACATACAATCACAATATCAAGCATAGGCAATGAAACGAGTGTCTTTATTGCTTCCTGAAAAGCTGATGCTGTAAGTCAACTTATTACAGTATGGACAGTTGTTGTTTGATAAAATCATCTCCAAACTATAACTCTTTATTGCAGCTGGTCTCTTCACTAATGGTGTGAGACTTTTTACATCTGGCTATTTTATATGAATCTTTGTAAGAGGCAAGTAAAGCTTTTTCATGCAGTTCTTTTAAAAAGTTGAATTTGAATTTCAGTTAAAATTTGAATTTTAATTTAATTTGACGAGAGTATAACACTCTCTAAAGTGTTTCCAAATGTCGTTCCAAAATTTTTGAGCAAATGACACACATGGGCCTTTCTTCTCTTCTTCATTTACTTCAGTATTTGTAAACCCAAAATAGTATTTTTGAGAATATTTTCTTGGTTTTATTTTCAGAACCACGCTAGTCTGTGCACTAGTTGATGCTTCACTATTGTCTTAATGCTCGCTCACTTAAAAATTATTCATGATTCTGTATAAATCTACTGATGAATATTTAATACTTTGAATTGCATTTAACACACAAATTATAACATACACATTCACAATAGATTCCAATAGTGGTAGAAGGATCAACTCAACTGAGAGTAGCTGAGATTAAACGAGGTGCAGCATTTGTACAAATTTGTGCAGATGTTCCAGAATGTTAGACAAATTGGAACTTCTTGCAAAGCCATGAGAATGTCTGATATGATGGACATAAGACAGAGCAATAGAGGCATCAATTTAATAGAGTTTATTAATGTAATGGATCTGTGTTGCCAAATATCAATAAATTTACTTATGCTTTGTAATTAAGGTTGTAGTATACCTTTAGCATCAAAATATTCAAAATACATTATTGTGTACATTGTTATTGTATGAGGGAGGGGTGATGGAAATTATGATTGAAAATTGCGTTGCAAATACTGAAATGTTGAGAAATGCTGCATAATAGCTTTAAAACTGCAATTCATTTTTTGCACACTGTATTTTAAACAATTTGAGCAATTACATTCTTGTTCACTACATATTTTAATGCATTTGGGTAACTGCAACTGACTCCAGTTTGTGTAGAACTCCTTGTATGACAGTTATTCTTATAAATTCACATCTTGTATATGTAGTACAGAACAATGTACATTGTGTTAACTTCATGGTTTGACTTATCAGCTCTTGTTAAGTTACGTACCTCACTAACATTTATGTCATACATGTTAGTTACACCATGTACATTGTTTTATCTCATGAATGAAGAAGGTAAATGTAGTGTTTTTCTTGATAAAACTGTTTGGTTCACTTTCATGTAACTTTATCACTTTTTTAATAACATTTTTAATTTTTTAGCTTGCTTGAATGTTTGCCTAACTGATAATGAATTAATATTGAAAAACTTTCATTTATTATCAAAAATATCGCAATATTTTTTCTGACCATAGATTTGGATAATGAAATTTCCTTGAAGCATGAAGTGGCAATTTTCTATTTTGCTTCAGAGTTTCATATCTCATAAAAATATTGTATTTTCATTTTGAAAAGACTAGAACAAATTTGAATCTATTCAATTGATCATGAATTAAGTCGTGATCCTCAGATATATACATATCTGCTTTCCATCATTTTCAAAGCCATTCAAACATTTTTGACTATTTTGTAATGTTCTTATTGGTTTTACTCATTAATAGCTACGCTAGTCCCTGATCATCATTGACCCTTGTGAAATATGTTTACCTACTTTGAGAACTTCTTTTCTAAGAAGTTTTCTAAGATTAAAAGAAATCTTTTAATTAATATTTCTCAGATTTAAACTTCACTTTTTCTGAGATCAATAAGATAAGTTTTTGTTATGGAGCTTTGACTTTTTGGCAGGAGCCTACTAAAATTCCAAATATAGAGGAAATAGCGCAGATGCCACTTAGAATACTTAAGAAGATTAATCCAGCTGGGAGTCATTGTGATATCATCATAATGATATGATAGATATACAGCCCTCCATGATAAGCATGTACATTCATAACTGTATATTCATAAGTTCATGAATTTATTGTCAGATGTTATAATTTAATTTATGCAATAATGTAATATGAACAATCTCTTTGATGGGAAATCATATGATGTATGCTTATTGTTGAAATTTTTCTTTTGTAGTAGTTCATGATGGTGAGTGATATTTTTGGGACTGGAATAGGTCTCTATTTATTAATTTCACATCAAGTAGATTAACAATATATATTTACAGATTTTATTGTTAAGATGCTTAAATGTATCTACATTTAACATGTAATATAAAACCAGTAAAATGACCTATCGCAATCAGTATTAATTTATTTCACAGAAGTTCTCTGAAAAATTTGAGCACTTAAGACAAATTTGAGCAAATAAGACAATATATTTTGTCTTATTTGATAACATTTTCTAAGCTAAAAAGTAAAATAGTAACTATCATAAGTGGCTGACAAAAACAGCTGCGGATTTCTGAATTGATGATGAAAAGACTTTCTTTGCTAGTAGTACATTGAAGTACATACTTCAATGTTATCAAATTATCACAGGATTATGTATTTTCCTTGAGAAAAACTTCACTACAGATCATCCCATCTTATCCTCAAATATGGCTACCTAAAGAGTCAAGTATTGAAGAAAAAATAACCAAAAGATATATTTTATATAATTGTAGCTGACCTAAAGGAGGAAGCCTCTGTGTGTTGTGACCTGACCTCTCCACATATTGCTAACATCAACATGTTTATTACAGTTGTAAATGTTTTAAATGGAAAACAGTAAAACAAGTATACTTGTTTTAAAGAGAAAACAAGTATTATTTTTTAATTCAAACATGAAAAATTATTTTATTACATTTTTCTTTTTCAGAGTTGAACAATATAAGTAAATCTTCAGAAGGTATTGGAAATAGCAAAACAAAATCAAACCATAAAAAGTTATTTGACAAAAACCAGGTATCTGTAAATATGATAACTGAAGATACAAAATGCTGATGAATAACTTTTATTTAATTGTAATTTGTGTAGACTGGATCCCTTGATGTGTTAAATAAAACTACATGTGATAATTTATAATTTATAAGAAAACAGTAAAGTGATAATTTTAATTATTAATATTTATGATAATAGGATTATTATAATTTAATAGTTAAGGTAATGTGCAAATCATGAACTAATTGATAAAGCTAAACAAACTTCTGTAGCAACAGTTATACTGTGAAATTTAATAAAAAACTGTACAATATTATATAATAAAAATTACTAATAAATACATATAGTAGTATGTTAATTATACATGTAGTAAATAATTACTACATGCATTAGTATTTACTACATGCATTAATTAAAATGGATTAAAAATTTAATATTCATATTTATATTAAAATCTAAATAATCAAATAATCAAAACAAATTTATAAAAAAAAAATCTTTTATTGTGAAATAGCATCTCTAGGTTAATCTGGAAGATTGTTAGAATTTTTAACTTAGTCATTATGTACCTTCAGTATTCTAATCTTTTCTGTTGAAATTGATCTGTTCATGTTTGGTGTTTTGTATTTATCAAGTGACTCATTAAAAGATATATTTTTTTAGTTTGATATGTAATATTGCTTTATAAATATCTGGGAACAGGAATGTTAAAATCCTCAAGTTGATTAAATATTGTTTACAGAATAGTTTTGTGATGTGTCCCCCATTAACCATTTGTATATCATAAACCCATGTAATAAAGAGCATCCCCCAAAATGTATGATAATGAGAAGTGTGCAAAAATACATTCAGCTACAATACTCTTGAAAATTTCAAAATAATATAAATAAACAATTCAGTGTTTAAGGATTTATAAATTGGTTATAAAGTTAATGAAGTTTTTAATTATGATAGCCAACCTTTGAAAAAGTCCAAGCCTGAATACAAAGGCATTTTTTCACATTAACTAGACATATGTTATATTGGCAGTTATCTTTGGCAGATTGATTAGTTGAAGAAAAATTAAAAAAAATAAAAATAGCTGTGGTTAATTTGTTGTAGAAAATTCATTACATTCTTTACTAAATTTATTACTATTTTACAAGATTAGTTCTCAAGAATCAGATATAAAAACTTAGAACAATGTTGATTAAAAAATTATCTTAAACAGAATAGAAGATTCGTTAAAGGCCTATTTTAAATAAATAAAATAGTTAACAAATAAAATAAATGTTTAATTTCATTTAATGAAATTAAGTTAATTAAATTTCTTCAGTGAAATCTCGCTGAAGAAAATCTCCTAAAATGTTTAATCCAGTGACACAAAGAAATCTTAACGTAGAAGATTTCCTTTAGAAAGTGTAACTTGCCAATTATTTGATAGTGAAATGAAATCTTTTATTGAGTTAAATTGTCCTAAATCAATTTTGTCATCTTGCATGAATTAGGAAATGTAAGAATTTGAACCAAATTAAGAACCATAATTAGGAAATGTATAACAATGTTATACATTTAAAATAATTGTTTCAAGTACATTATTTAGGAGTATTCTACTTAATTTTGTTTCATAATAAAGACTTTCATAAATATTTTGATACCTAGACAGTTCCAAATGTTTATGCAAAATTTTGAGGTTCATTGGCATATAAAGATTGAAATTGCATATTTGTTTAAAAGGAATCTGTTTCATCCACTGTTATAAAAATAATTACATGTATTAAATCTTAAATAAGTTCAAATTCTGCATCTCCATAATCTAAAATGGCAGTAAAATCAAAACTTATTTACCACATTGCTGAAATGTTGCAAATGAAACAAATTTTGATGTTGGTGTTATTAATATCTGTAAAATAAAGCCCCACAATCCACTTCTTCATGATAGTGTTTTCTGCAAGTGTGTTCTGTATTGCTATCCTTTCCTAAATATTAAAGTCCTTGAAAAGTTACTATCATTCATGTTTGCAAGCAAGTCAGAATCATCATTCATTCAACATGGGGCTCTTCTGAATTTTCATCTTTATCAACACTTTTTTACAAAAGTTTACAAAGATTTACAGTTTAATTACACTCCAGGAATAGATGTGTTCACTTCTTCGAATATTTTGTCACTTGCAGGGTACATGTAGGTTATTTACCCAATGTCTGACCAGCAGCTTTCATACATAGGGAACTTGCTATAATTAGGACAAAGAGCAGCTTTAATGCTGATTCCTCAAACACTACTGAAATTCATTCATTACTTTTGTAGGCATTCTGAGAATGCATGTAATTATTATAGGCCTGTAATAATCTGTAATGCGGCAGTTGTAAATACAATATCCTAAAATATCAATTATTGGGGTACACTACTGTAATGTATAAAAATGCTCTTGTACCATCTGTAATGGTCAGAAATTACTTTTTTCTGAATAAGTTGCAACAAAGATATGATTTGTTTTTCAGACAACTCTTCCAAACAACTCACAAATACTCAATAGGAAATGCTCAAAATTTGTAGTAAATGGAAAGATAAATGTGAGGTTTCCTTTCTTGGAAACAAGGCATTAATTTTTCAGACCAAACGGTAAGCTACTTGTCATCATTGAGTCAAACAATAAGGTGGTATGAAAGTAGCATGATAGTGGTATTTGAATTTTTACACAACATTAAAAGTTCAAATGCTGCTATCATACCACCCATGATATACCATTGTAGATATCTACAATAAATTTTACTTTATTAAAAAATTTTACTATCAAAAAAGATTATAGAATTCTAGAACATGTGTTGTAACCAACAAATAACAATACGTATATTATGCTTTTAAGAAGTGTCAACTGCTCTTGGTTATCAGCATGACCAGAAGTAAGTCAAAATGGCATTTAATTTAATTTAAAAATTTCAAAAATTATTGATATTTTAATAGCATTGTGAGTGAGGATCACCTGCAATACACACAGCCTGTGACAAAATTTTGTGTTTTTCTCTTGCAGTCCCTTTATACACTAAAGACACTTTATATACACCAAAGACTATAGTGTATTGTTTTACTATATTAGAGTACATTTCGTTGATAAAGAAATGAATAGACTTTAGTCTATTCATTCAAATATAATTAGTATATTGTCATTCATTATAAAGAAAAATGTAAATTTTTAACTAAATGAAAAAAATATCCTTTTAAATATTATTTATTTTTGGCATCAGTAAATTGTCATTGTTTGGAATAATTTCTGCTCTTTTCCTGAGCAAAATATATATCAATATATTCCTTGCCTCGTAACATACTGGAGTTCTCAAATCACATTTATATCTAGGAGATTTGGTCAGCTAACCAAAAAAATGTACATGTGCTTTGCACTATTATTTCATAGCCTCATCATAGTGCAATAAGAGTGGCTTCTTTATTTAAACTGTGAACAGTAAAATCTGTAAAATGTTTTTGGTAGCAGTAGAATCAGTAATGAAAATTTTTTTATTGTATTTGTATACACAGTTTTCTCCAGATAATTCATTTTTATGTTATTGTTTTTTATTTTGTAGTTATTTTACAAACACCTAAAATTCAGTAAAAAATTAACATACATGTAAGAATTACACATTAGTCCATTTTTTAATGTTATTAGCATTTCGCTCAATATTTTTTTTGTGCTATCAATACTTATATACTTAAATTTTGTGAGTATAATTTAGAAAGTGTAATTAAATACTTTTATTTTAGGTATTACTGCCAACACTGATGGATTTGTCAGTTTTTTCACAGAATACTTTTGGGTATTAGTAAAAGGGCATAAAAAGAAAAGATCATGAAGGTCATGAAGATTTTCCAGTGAAATCACAACGAGAATGAGAGATATAAAGGTACGAAGGAGGACATGAATATTTCTATCACTTGTTCTCATTGTGATTTTACTTGAAAATCTTCATGACCTTCATGATCTTCTTTGTAACGAAAACAGTTATATAAAATTTCTTTGCAAACATATCATTTTTTTTATCAATTGATTTTCTTCAGCTTTAATTACTCTCTAATCTCCTTCGATGCTCAAGATATGAGTTATCTTTCTGATAGAATTTCCAGATAACAAAAATAACTTATAATTACAACACAATTTTTAAAAGGCTAACAAAAAATAGATAATAAATAACCAGTAATTAAAGCATTGCAAAAAAGAATGCTCTCTGTGTTTGCATAAAAAAATTATTGTTATATTTGTGTTAATATTTTTAAATTAAATAACTGTTTAGCATTGTTCTCAGTTGCTATTAATAGTAAATATATCAAAATAATTTCACAAAAATTTTGATGTTACAGTAGTTTTGTATATTTAAAAAGCAAAAGCATTACTTAATAGAGTTCATATTTACTTAAATATTTTAAATTGCTGGGAAAAAGAGCAATGCTAAACAGTTATTGAATTTAAATACATAAATACAAATATTATATTTATTACACAATAGAAATACTCTTTTTACAGGACTTTATAACTGAATATTTACTATTTATTTTTAAAAAATAATTTTTTATCAAATCAGTAAAAAAAAATTGGTAAATAGCATGAAGAAAATAATTTAATTACAATAAATTGCTGTGTAGATTTTTGCTATTTATGGCTACAATATTGTCTGTAATGTCGTCATTCATATGCATACATCAACCTTAATATTTTAACTTGTAAATATATTAATATAATATATATTGTAAATATGTTATAATATAATAATGTATAAAGTATTGTACTAGCTATTTTGTCTATGGCTTTTTTGTTTTTGTAAGTCTGGTTGAATGAATAAATTATTAACCCTAAAGGTATTGCAATATATAATGTAAACTTATAGGAGAGTTTAGCAGTTGTTTACTATAGTACACACACTTTTTTCTGTCATAGCCGCAAGTGTTATTCTTTAGTAACTTGTAAGATGAATATTTTGAATTTTTCATTTTTTAAAACTTTAGATATTGAAATAAGTAATTGAACGATTACTGTTATTATCAAGTCAAAGATGTCACATAACCTACAATGAGTTGTTTATAATCGTAGACATTGGCTTTTGTAGTTAAAAGACTGGAGTTGGTACCACTTGTATTTGGTTGTGTGCTGTTATTTTAATAGTAGTCCAATTTAAAACAAGCGAAGCCTACTTTATTAACATGTAAAATTTTCCATAATTTATTGAAATAAAGAAATTTGTATTCGTAAATATTTTGAAAGATTATTATTGATAAATCTGTTTGCACTTTGAAAATTACTTCATTTAATTGATCCCTAGACTTTTGGTTTCAGCCGATTTAATTTTGCACCATATAGCATAAAACAATAATCATATTGTCTTAATTGCTTAATTTTTCTTAATTGCTTATATAATTATTATAGTAGAAAATAATATAACCAACAAAACCAAAGTAATATTTTCAATACAACTTTGTTTTATTTTCTAAATCATGTATACATTTTATTCTTTATCATACAATTAAAATTGTGACTTCCGTTTTAAAATAAGATTTAGAAACAACAAGTTGAAAGTTAGAAGACAGAAAATTATTTAACATACCCTACTTTAAAATTAAACTACCTTCACCCAAAATATTTTTTTTTTTAATTTAAAAAAATTAAAAAGTTATATTTTTAAAAGCAAAATATAACAATTGGGGGTAAATGTAACTAATTGTGGATGTATAAATAATTTTAAAAAACAAATTCAAGAAAATAAATTCAATAAAACAGTTTATTCATTTAGAATATTGAGATACATCATTATTTATATAAAAACCTTTATATTGTGTTTAGAGAGCCCATCTCAATGACTGGAACCAGCTACTGCTGGCAGTGTTTTGGTTTTTGTTCTGATTATTATTATTATTTTGATTCTGGTTGTTGTTCTGTTGATTGCCATTGTTTTGGTTGTTGTTATTATTGTATTGGTTAGGGCTCATGTTGTTTTGATTCTGATTGTTCTGGTTGTTATTCTGATTCTGGTTTTGATTGTTGTTGTTGTTGTTCTGATTCTGATTGTTTTGGTTGTTGTTATTGTAGTATTGGTTTTGGTTTAAATTGTTCTGATATTTGTTATTCTGGTTCTGATGGCTGTTGTTCTGGTTGTTGTTGTTCTGATTCTGATTGTTGTGGTTGTTGTTCTGATTCTGATTATTGTTTTGATTGTTATTGTAGTATTGGTTCTGGTTGTTGTTCTGATTCTGATTGTTTTGGTTGTTGTTATTGTTATTGTAGTATTGGTTCTGGTTTACACTGTTCTGATTATTGTTATTCTGGTTTTGGTTCTGATTGTTCTGGTTGTTGTTCTGATTCTGATTACTGTTGTTCTGGTGGTTGTTGTTCTGATTTTGATTGTTCTGGTTGTTGTTGTTCTGATTCTGATTATTGTTTTGGTTGTTATTCTGATTACTGTTTTGGTTGTTGTTATTGTAGTATTGGTTCTGGTTCACACTGTTCTGATTGTTATTCTGGTTCTGGTTCTGATTGTTCTGATTTTGATTATTGTTCTGGTTGTTGTTGTTCTGATTCTGATTATTATTGTTCTGATTGTTGTTATAGTACTGATTCTTGTTTACATTGTTTTGATTATTGTTGTTCTGATTCTGATTGCTCTGGTTGTTGTTCTGATTCTGATTGTTCTGGTTGTTGTTGTTCTGATTCTGATTATTGTTTTGGTTGTTATTCTGATTACTGTTTTGGTTGTTGTTATTGTAGTATTGGTTCTGGTTTACACTGTTCTGATTATTGTTATTCTGGTTTTGGTTCTGATTGTTCTGGTTGTTGTTGTTTTGATTCTGATTACTATTGTTCTGGTTGTTATAGTACTGATTATTGTTTACATTGTTTTGATTATTGTTGTTCTGATTCTGATTATTGTTTTGGTTGTTGTTGTTCTGATTCTGATTATTGTTTTGGTTGTTGTTGTTCTGATTCTGATTATTGTTTTGGTTGTTGTTGTTCTGATTCTGATTACTGTTTTGGTTGTTATTCTGATTACTGTTTTGGTTGTTGTTATTGTAGTATTGGTTCTGGTTTACACTGTTCTGATTATTGTTATTCTGGTTTTGGTTCTGATTGTTCTGGTTGTTGTTATTCTGATTCTGATTACTGTTGTTCTGGTTGTTGTTATAGTACTGATTATTGTTTACATTGTTTTGATTATTGTTGTTCTGGTTATTGTTGTTCTGATTCTGATTGTTTTGGTTGTTGTTATTGTAGTATTGGTTCTGGTTGTTGTTCTGATTCTGATTATTGTTTTGGTTGTTATTATTAGAGCATTGGTTGTTCTGATTGTTGTTGTTGTTGTTGTTTTGATTCTGGTTATTATTGTAGTACTGGTTGTTCTGGTTGTTGTTGTTTACATTCTGGTATTGGTTATTGTTATTGTTACAATTCTGGTTGTGATTGTTGTACTGGTTTTGATTGTTGTAGCAATTGCAGTTGTTATTCTGATTGTTATTGTACTGGTTCTGATTCTGGTTATTATTGTTGTATTGGTTGTTATTGTATTGATTATTCTGGTTATTACTATTAGAGTCTTGATTGTTGTTGAAGTAGTACTGGTTGTCACAGTTCTGATTATTCTTGTTCACATTCTGTACATTGTGATTCTGCTGGTTGTTGTTCTGGTTTTGGTTGTTGATATTTTGGTTTAACACAGATTTCTGATTGCTTTCAACATTTCCTGAAAGAAATAGCAGTTTTAATTTTATTGTTTATATTCAGGTTTGACACGGTGAGTTATTTTAAAATATGATTACATGTTTATTAAAATAAGTTTGTTTGTTTTATAGAATAAAATAAATAAACAAATAAATAAATTTTATTGTTTATTTTTGACCAGCTGACATTATAAGTGGCATCAGCTGCTATGGTGATAAGCCAAATATAAATGCCAACAGCATGAAGAGTGAAACTATCCAGTGTTATTTATTTATGGTTATCTGTGGGTACTTGATTATTAAATTTGTCATTAAGACAAATTTTTATCATTATCTCATACCCCTTGATATCCTGAGTGTACTGGTTATAACTAACTTTACGCATGATCTTAAAAAATATTTTTTTAATTTTAATTGAAATGTATCTCTAATTAATGCTGATTCTGATATTTTAATTATTTAACTGAGGAAGAATGTGAAGCTTTTGAATTTAATCCATAATACTCATAAATGACTATTTCAGATGAGTAACATGTCAATAAAATTTTATAATTGTGATTATAAGTATTGGACATGACAAGAGTCAAAATTGGTCTCGAAGCCAAAAACACCTACTATACGTACATTAAAGTTTTCTTTAACCGTTATGTATTTTTTTTAACCAAATTGTTAATGGGAATCTGAGATTAGTCACAAGTCAGTTACCAAAATGTACACCAATTTTTAAGAATGCTTGAGTCAAGTTTAGTTGGGAAAGAGGAGTAAATTGGTTTTGTTTTTACTAGTCTTAATAAATTATTTCAAATCAACAGGCCAGCCTACAGAAGTGTAGGTGATATTCAGCCCACAAGTGATCCTTTCTTTCTGTTTTGATCACTCTGAAAAAGTGAAGCTATGTAGCTGTTCACTATGGAAATATAGGGACTATATGTGTAGAGAATGTTACTATTTTTAGACATTAATCTTCGAAAAGCATCTCTTACTGATGATTCTTGTGTAAAAAATGTCTTAAATATGAAAAAGCTATAAGGCCATAAGTGAACAGATAATGT
Source organism: Lycorma delicatula (assembly GCF_047948215.1). Taxonomy (NCBI): domain Eukaryota; kingdom Metazoa; phylum Arthropoda; class Insecta; order Hemiptera; family Fulgoridae; genus Lycorma; species Lycorma delicatula. Next base: position 151,600,512 of record NC_134455.1, on the reverse strand, counting down.
AAGTCAACATTTATGTAACTTTTCCCAGAGACGGTGCATAATAAACATGCTTCTTCTATTCAGTTTATAAATTACATTTATTACATTTTCCTTACTGAGGAGTGTGTAAGTTAAATCTACATCTCACCAGCTTTCATTTCATATTTTATGAAGAATTATTTTTATGTAAAATAAACTATAAAAAAAATTACTCATGATGATTATGTAACAGTTTAAACGGTCTCCTTGTTTTAGGTTTTAAATTATTTTTTTTTAAAAATAGTTTTTGGTGCACTTTTTTGTTTATAATTTACAGATAATTAAAGAGTATACATGCGAATGTAACTACAATACTGATAAGTAATAATGCTATACTAATGTAAATTTCAATACTAATTCCATTTTTTCTGAATCAGTATTTCAATATTACATGTCATTACTGCTGTTTTAATGAAAACAGTTAGGCTTAAGTGCATTCTGTTTATTTTAGTTTAGTTGAGAATGAGTCAACAGATTATCTTGAAAAAATGAAGTTTTAATATTTTAATACTATCACATATGTGCTTTGCACTGTGTATGCCTATTAAGAAAATGGTTAAGTCAAGAAATGAGCTTTTCAATAATGAAATTATTAAAGCAGAGGTAGAAATATCATCATAAACAATCAATTAGAATTCTATACTACTAATCAAAACAAGTTTTAGAACTGTTGTTAATTTTTTTTATTTTAGCAACAAGACAAATTAGACTTAGGTTATAGCTGTGAGATCTGATGAATAAATATTATCCATTCCTCTATAAATAAATATCGTCTATTAAAGTATGAACTTGTGGAATATGAGCTACATTTTATATTTTCTATTACGGTAAGAATTTAATTTCAAAATAGTTAAAAGTTACGGTGATTGAAATGCTCTTGTGTTATATTAATTTAATTTAAAAATTTAAACTTTCAGCATTTAATCTTTCAGTGAGATTTAAATAGATTTACTAAAAGTATATATTAAACATTATCACAATATTTAAATATTTGTACGTAAATTTACTAAAAATATATATTAAATTTTTTTTAAATATTTAAAGATTTTGTATATCGTAGTTATTATGAATATTTCTGTAAGGGCATATTATTTGTTGATTATTTTATATCAGTCATTCTGATCTAAAAGAAAGTATCTTGAACAATATGATTTACAGGTTAAATTAGTTGAATAGGTATAATAATTTAAAAAAATGAAGACTATAAATTATTTTGCTTTAAAAAAGTAAACTGATGAAACGTAAAGTGTTTTAGCACTATGTTCTCTTAAGAAGAATCATCACCTAAGTAATATTTATTGTATTAATTATTTATATTTACAGTTCCAGTGTGGATATAAAGATTAGAGAATATTTTTCTTTTATTTTAGCAAATATTATGTTTTTCTTTCTATTATTGAAGTTAGAAGTTAATAGTTAAAACTGTTAAAACGGTCCAGTTTTTTGGGAGCCTTCAACTTATAGTTTCATAGGAACATTCAGTTATGGAATTTACTATATAATTAATATACATAAAACAACCAAATGAATGAACTAAGTTTATATAAATAATTTTTCAAAAGAATATCAACCTATACATCTTTATTCTTATTATATAAAAAAAAAATTGTCAAATTTCAATATATATGGAAGAGATTAAAATTAATACTGTTATAAAAAAAAACAAAACAAAGCTACCTAACCAACTGATTAGTTCAGGGCCATCAAATATGATGTTACACTGTTAAAGTAAACTAAAACATTTTTTATACTGAAAATATTAGATTTACACATGAAGATTTTCGTCAAATGAAATTTGCAATTTTAATTGAAAATTTGATGGAAAACAAAATTATATTCAAGTGATAAATTTTAACTTAGAAGACTAAATAAAAAAGTAGTGAATTATTTTTATAATTGTTTTTCTTTAATACATTCAACCGTGTCAAATTTTTATAAAGAAAAAAACAAAGGGTTTTTTAATATTCATTGTCTTTTTTTCCATCTAATTCTTGGTTTGAATCCAGTTCATGAAGGGGATTTTCAACACTACAGATATTTCATATCATATTCCCGTGCTCAAGCATTGATTTTATGTACAGAATTAATCAAGTAAAAAAAAGTTTTTGAATTATTGTAAACCATGATAATGTTACTGTAAATCACTGTAATAGTTTCATTTAAGGGTGTAGTAGAAAATGCACCTGTAAACTTTTACTGATTCAGCAATAATAAATAAATAGATTTTAATAGATGAGTTCATTAATACAAAAATTATGTGTGCAACAATTCATTTCATTCAAAATTTTAAAACACGCATACATTAACCGTACTACTTGTGTGTGTGTGGAGAACTAACAAAACATGTGAAGAACTAACAAATTTTGATATTTTTATAAAACAAATAGCTTTAAAGTTATAAAATATACTAAAATCACTAGAAAAATGTTAATTCAGCATAAATACTCAGCAGTAACATAATAGATATGTGATTTTTGTTAGAAATAGGAGGAAATATTATGTTTGTACTCACCATCTTCATTCTGGATGTCCTGGTTATTGTTATTCTCATTCTGGTTTTTGTGCTGATTTTGTTGGATTTCATTATTATTGTTTTGGCTGTTATCATTTTCTTGATTGTCATCATTGTTTTGGTTTTCATCATTGTTTGGGTCATCATCATTGTTTTGGTTATCATCATTGTTTTGATTGTCATTGTTGTTTTGATTGTTATTATCATCGTTTTGGTTGTCACTGTTGTTTTGGTTGTTATTATTGTTTTGGTTATCACTGTTGTTTTGGTTGTTATTATTGTTTTGGTTATCACTGTTGTTTTGGTTGTTGTTATTGTTTTGGCTATCACTGTTGTTTTGATTGTTATCATTGTTGTTGTTTTGTTGGTTCTGTTGTTGATCCTGGTTGTCATTATTATTCTGGTTGTTTTGGACATCATCATTATTGTCATTCACATCTTTATTGGACTGGTTCTGGCTGTTGCTGTGCTGATTCTGCTGTTGGTTCTGATTACTGTTGTTGTTTTGATTATCATTGCTATTGGAATTGTATTGGTTCAGGCTGCTGAGAAAATTACCATGCTGGTTGTTATTGTTTTGATTCTGGAACTGGTTGTTGTTGTTCATATTTTGTCCATTATAATTGTTGTTGTTATTATATTGGTTCTGGAACTGGTTGTTATTCTGAAACTGATTGTTGTTCTGATTGCTGTTCTGGTTCTGGAACTGGTTGTTGTTTTGATTGTTATTTTGGTTCTGATACTGGTTGTTGTTTTGATTGTTATTTTGGTTCTGGAACTGATTATTATTTTTGTAATTGTTGTTATGGAACTGGTTGTTGTTGTTGTTATGGAACTGGTTGTTGTTGTTGTTATGGAACTGGTTGTTGTTGTTCTGGTTCTGGAACTGGTTGTTGTTGTTATTCTGGTTCTGGAACTGGTTGTTGTTGTTATTCTGGTTCTGGAACTGGTTGTTATTGTTTACATTTTGTCCATTATAATTGTTCTTGCTGTTGTTGTTCTGGAACTGGTTGTTGTTGTTCTGGAACTGGTTGTTGTTATTCTGGAACTGGTTGTTTTTGTTGTTGTTCTGGAACTGGTTGTTGTTGTTCTGGTTCTGGAACTGGTTGTTGTATTGGTTATTGTTATTTACATTTTGTCCATTCAGGTTGTTGTTCTGGTTTTGTTGTTGTTGATTTACTGAAGCATCTGAGTTCTGGTTACTGTAGAAACTAGTGAACCATTGCCATTTATTCTGTCCGTGAGGCTGAACAGCGGCAGCAGCGAAGCCAACGAGCACTAACAATACCAATGAGGACTTCATGTTGAAGGCAACAGTTCAGTTACTTCACTCGCCTTATATACTATTTTGATATCATCCCTCATTTGATATCAGTAGCTAGGTCATAGTTCCCGCTTTTAAAAATAATCTTTACTAAACCTTTACATTATATTAAATTGATAATTTTTTAAAATAATCTTGTTTTTTTAATGATAATTATTTATCATTAATTAATTACTGAAAAAAAGTTTATAATAATTATACTTACCATTGATTAGAACTTAACTATATATTATAAAAAAATGAGATGTGTATTATTTGCTATAGTGAAATTATTTAAAGCGTTGAAATGGTTTTCTGGGTAGAAATTTGTGTTTATAAAAATCCTCCTTGCAAAAATAATAAATTATCTACATTTGTAGAATTTTTTTTTGGTAAAAAGTAAGCGCGACTTTTACAACTGCGCTTCGTGAAAGAGAGTTATAAGAGAGTCATGTTAACTGATTTAACTGACGAAAAATTCTTATTCATTATTATTGACGATTTTGCTACCTTTACTAAACGAATAAAAAATGTTTGAAAAAAAATTGAACAGACTCCAAAAAGAAAAAAAATACCATCAAAAATTAATAAATAATTTTCTTCTAAGCTCTCAATACAATCTTTGAAACCTATTTTTCGAAATCGGTGCCAAATTTAAAATATATTTCGAAATCAGTATCTCGTGCACTCGTAATTCATTGAAAATTTAACTCCGATTTAAAAAAAAGAAACGCAAAAAAACAAGTATTAAAAATTATATTAGGGCGAACAGGAAAAATTATTTTTTCCTTTTCTTTGCGATATTTCTTTTTCTTTTTGGAGTCGGTTCAATTTTTTTTCAAACATTGTTTATTTTATTCTTTTTAGCATTGTGATTTCTTTGAAGCAGAACTATGGGCAGGGTTACAGAAGAGACTACTCGTAAAAAGGAACGTTCTCTTGAAACAAAATTGCTTAAAGATTTGACGAAAAAGATGCGTTGGACTTGGAGTCGGGGCTGATATCGTGCAAGAGGAGAGCCTGCCTAATATGCAGGAGTGCTGGAAATGTACATTTTTGAAAAGAAACGCAGTCTGAAAGGGAACACCATGATTTGATCTGGAAGCGCCTTTCAAATGGGACTGTATTGTTAATGTATTGTACTGTATTTTTAAAGAAAAAGTTCATAAAAATTGGCGCCCTTGATAAAAAGTTATGTTCGGAAAATTTAATATAGAAAAATAAATATATGTAAATTACATAAGAATAGAATCTAGAACCTCTCTTTTATGAAATTGGGTTTTTTCTTTTCTTAAAAAAAGGGACAGTTTTCACTTATATCAAACCAGACAAAAAAAAATTTGATATAGGGTTAGTGCTAAGAAAATGGATTTTATTGTGGTTCCGTTGCCTTTTTGAATACGCGTAAATCATATATTTACCTAAATTAAATTGATATTAGTATTTAATAAACTAATAAAATTCAAAAAATATTCCCAATCATTCGATCAATTTATTTAAAACGAAATTAAAGTATTTAGCAATAGTAACTAACTATAAAAAAAAGCTATTATATCATACAGTTATTATATTAATGAGTTAATACGGACTAAAAGTACTTCTCGCTTTTATTTATAACTATTTTATATTTTGTGGTCTTGCACTGATTGCGCCTTAATTCCTCCACTCAAATTCAGAAGAGCAGTTGACTTTTGTAATCCGTAGAGCAGCATACCTACCTTTCCTGACTGTCCTTTAATGTGTAATTATGCAACGATCTGAATGAGATATTCATTTCTTTAAGCGTGGAAAACATAGAAGCTATCTCTTGTTATACTAATGTAAAGGAATAACCGATTCCAGGATGATTTTATAATAAATTAAAATTTATTATTGAAAATATTGTCTGAATTACTTCCGTAATTTTGGAAACCTTAAAAACGGGTTTTTAAAATTTTTCTTTAAACTTTGATATTTAAAATTGGGTTCAAGTTAAAAATATCTACAAAAATCCTAACACTAAATTTAGTGCGGCGTTAAAAAAATAAATTTTGCGAAAAAATAACTTTTTACTTTAAGGGCTTTTTTTTTAAAAATGAAATTTCATTTTATTTTAATTTTTTATTTACGTTTAAAATGTGGATAACGTCACTTCTAGAAAACGCTATCCGTATAAAAATTTCTTTAGCAAAGAATGAAAAAGAGAGTGATTGGAATCTCGATGAAAAATAATAAAAGAGCTTAGTGAAACAATAAGCAGATTGCTGCTAACTATTCGGCTACGGGGTTTTCGAATTGCTGGACTATGTCGACTACCCAGAAATGTATATCCTTTTGCTGTAATGTGTATATTTTACCCTCAATCTATTAATTACTATTATTTCTTTTTAACGTAAGAACTTGGATTATCAGAATGACATCAGGCTGCGTATCATTACACTACTACAGTCCAGTACTAAACAACGATTAAAAAAAACTGTTTTCAAATATTTCATATAGACGATGCAAATTAAAAAAAAAAATCTCTTAAGTTATCTGGAAAACTTATTTGACTAGAAATGCAGTAGAAAAACGAATCATCAAAATCAGTCCATTTTGTTGTAAATAAGCTTGAACAAAAGAAAGAAAAAAAAATCGGGTCACTGAGAATCAATTCCTTTTCTTATAGACGGTTAAAAAGTGTGAAGTATGTTAAAATAACTTTAAATGTTTTTACAATTACAACTATCATCAGTCTTTTATTTTTATATTTAATATTTTAATTAATAAAATCAAACCATGAAAATCTGAGATCTTAAAAGGCTAAAAGGCTCATCGCAATATATCTGTAACTAACGTGCATCCGGAGTTGCTAGGATTATTCCATTCGCACGTCGATGGTTAACATTAGAGTTTTAAAAATAGATTTTCTAATATTTTTTATATAATTGTGCACAAAATATTTATTAATCAAAAGTGACCCACTTTTTATTTTTTGTCTAACAATTAATTAAACAATTAGTAATTAATTTATGAATACGAAATAATACGCTTTGACTTTACCAGTCTTATCTGTTTGTAACCCATTTACCTTGCTTTCAACCGAATTTAATGATTATTACGAAGACAAACGCATTTTATAAAAATATTTAAGACATGTTTGTAGTTTTATTATTTTTATTTTAACCGATCAATTAATGTATCATCTACAACTCAGATTTGAATCTGAATAAAACTAGGAAAGCACTGTAATTTCTCAAAATAGCACATAGTTTAAAAAATATTATCTGTTTAAAGGATATTCTTCATTCAAACCGATTTAAATTCATATTGAAAACAAAAATCAGGCGATAAATTCGGTTTAACTTCCGGTACTTTAACTTTTATCTAATAAAAAATGCTTCAAAATAATATCGTAAGCCATTCGGGAATTTTTTCTACTCGCACCTCTCTTAGTAGGATAATTGAACTGGGAAGGTATTCCCAGAAACTAGAAAAAATTGTGTTTTGTTTATATTCATTTTTTTTCAAATTTAGCTGTAAATGAGAAAAAATGTGGGTTTTAATAAAGACTGAATTAGATTCTTCAGGCGCAGCTGATCTTATCAAGCATTTTTTGTTTATTTTACTGCAATGTGATAATAAATAAAATAACTTTGTACTATGTTAATCAATAGCAAATACGGTAGCCTTGTATGAAACGGAGTGGTGATAAAACCACTATATGCTCTGTTTTTATGTATTGCGTTACTGTATCGGGTAAAAAATTTCTCAATATGGAAGTCTGAATAATGAAATAAAAACTTTAAACATTTTTAGTAAGAACCAGGCCCTGAAGAAAATATTTTGGGGAAAAGTGAACTTAGCGTATAAATTGGTCCAGTCTTTCTAACATTGAAGTTGTATGAAAACATGGAAGTAAAGATTTTTAATCAGCCAAATGTGTAAAATAAAGATCTCATCTAAAAAAATGAACAGGACTAATTAAAAGCGTTGCAAAGATTTAGATGAAATTTTTATCTGTTTTTTAATTCAACTGGTAAATTTACATTTAAGAGGGATTCATAAAAATAGAAAAAATAAGAGTAACTGAAGTTATTTGCCAAGAAAAAACGTTAATATAAATGCTGCATAATCGACTGACATGTCATCGACGAGTCAGCTTGAGGGGATTCCTGACCCCCCCCCCCCCAAGCTGAAAAGATCGAGTCCCGGGTGGGGGTGCCCCCGTTAGAGGCCAGGCATCAAAGGACCGGGTCCCGGCTACTGGGTTGGAGCGTCTGGGAACGGCATAGCCGGGCCTGGCGCTGCTCCTTCCCAGTAGTTAGAGGCGATAGAACCTCTCAGGACTGTGTTTATGCGTAAATGCGGGTCCGGCCCTGGGAGGCAGGGAAAAAATCGATTAACACAAAATCAAATCAATTTACAGCTTAAGAATCTTGGCACTAAACTCAAAAAATAATTTTATATCGTTTAATTGAACCCTTGTAATTCCATACCAATTATAACGACTTAGAAGCCTGCTATACAAAATTAACGATTAGTTTAGGACTACTTTCAAGGCCAGTGTTGGCAAACCCGAAAAAAAAGAAAATATGCAAAAAAATTGCTTCATGTAACGGAAAACGAAGCCAATCGTACATGAAAGGACAAATTATTAAATAAAATAACGTTTTTAAAAATGTGGAAAAACCGGATAGAAAGACAAAGGGACTGTTTTCTTTTTCGGTGTAATTCAAACAAATTTGAGGAAACAATAGATATTAAAACAGATTCGGACAGAACAGACCACGAAGAGATAGACTTTATAAAATTTCTATAGTACAATGATGTACAAATATACAAAATTCCACAAAAATTAAAAGCGGGATGAACAGAGTTTGTTTGCCGCTCATTTCAATTTTATTTACATTATATTTTGTTAATTCCTTGTAGAAGTATAAGGAAGTATTGTAATCGCGAAAAATTTCGGTTTTCAGATTTCAACGGAAATATCCATTTTGACCATCCCTGAATCTATTTTGAGTAGTTTGGGCGTGAGGTCAGTACGTACGTTCGTATGTACTCGCATAACTCAAAAACGATTAGCCTTAGAATGTTGAAATTTTGAATTTAGATTGCTGTAACATCTAGTTGTGCACCTCCCCTTTTGATTGCAATCGATTGCACCAAAAGTGTCCAAAAAGCCTAAAATCCCAAAAATTTGGATTTTGGACTTTTACTTAACTGTAGTAATAAGCGCTCGTTGTGAGATTTTCAACAATATATCATAAGTAGTAATTATTTCCATTGGTTCCAGAGTTATAGCCCAATAAAATTTAATTAATGAAATATTTGGTTCTTACAAGGGGAAGGCAACATCGGTTTGAATCCGATTTCATAGGCATATATTTTTTTAACTTTTTTTTTAATTTAAATATATTGATTTATTAATAATTAACCTCCGATTGTAAAAAAGAACTTTTACAATAAATTAAATAATTTATTTTATATTTTACAATAATTAATTTTTTACAAAAAAGATATGAAAAAAGTAATAAAAAATATAAAGATATAAAAAGTATGTGTAATTTAATAGGCGTACAATAAAGTCATGTGAAAAATACATCAGATTTTTTTTTATAACATTGTGAAAAACTCACCGAAAATAAAAAATTATGTAGAATTAAATAAAAGCCTTAGTATGCTAAACAAAAATGCAGTAAGTATGTAAAATCTACCTTACTTTTAACAACAAACATCTATTCTTAACTGTCTACCTTTTTCATATTCTATATAAAAAATTAATTTAATCAGTCTAATGTAATAATGCATATTTCAGTAATCCTTTTTTCAAATACTTTCTTAACATAAAAGTAGTTTTGCAAAACGTGAAGAAAAATATAAATGCGATATTAAAAAAAAAGGCGGTAAAAGTTGAATAACTTATCCTTTATACATTTTTATTTCAATTATGCTGTAGGATTTTTAAAAACTAGACTTAATTAGCAATATTTAGAGCACAATTGCGAAAAAAACAAAATTTTAAGTAAAAAAATTTGGATCCTTTTGACACCTCTTGAACAAATTATATTTTTATCTTTTAAAATTGCACTATATACAATACTAAAAGTATAACTGAAAAATAAAATAAATTCTTTTAAAATATTTCGGAACCCATTTGACCCCCTTGGTATACAGCTACCTCATGTAACATTTTAAAGAAGAGCAACTTGAAAAACAGATAAAGTACCAAAAATTATTAAAAAAATGTTAATTCTTAATTCGGGCTCCGTACATTTTTTTTTTAAAGTTCCCATGTTTTTTATATTAATACTTGATTTGATACAGTTAAATCTTCAATAATGAAAATTAAACTTTAAAAAAAATCTAAATTTTAAGTATGGGTCTCATTAACCTTTTTTTTGTGTTAAAAGTTTATTTATTATAGTAACTATTTATTTAAATAATTTGGCCCAGTTTAGTTTAATGTTATTCAACAAGGCTAAAATAAACGTTGGATATATATATATATTTCAACTTTTTTGGTCAACAGGATTCGGCAACAGGATTAAGGCAAAAGGTGTTTAGAAATAATGTTTAATAACGTCACCCTTAATCCGATTGGCTTAAAACTTTATGTACTAACATCGTACTTAATTTAATTTTAATTTTCTACGGCCACACTCAAAAAGTAAACAATTCAAAATGGAGAAAACTAGTCTATCCCCTTTTTACATTTTGTTCAAAATTTAATGCCATAAATACCCCATATGCAGAAATCATTTGAGCCATTTCGAAGACTTTATTGCGAGCTAATTTGGAGATATTGATAAAATACCGACTAACACAATCATGTACGTACATAAATGCATCTGCTGGAAATTTCTACAACATTTTTGTGTTTTCTTGGACTAAGAGGGTCTTGAAACGACTACATTTCCAGAATCTCCAACAAACAACGGTGAACGCTTACTTTCTTTTTGTATGTATGCTGTTGCAGCAGCTATAGAGTTATGGAAGGGAAAATAGAAATTCAAATTCGTTGTAGTTATGTGTAAGTGACAAGTAACATTTTTATGGTGAGTTTGAAACGTAAACTCACAAATAATATTTACTGTGTAATGTTTTAGATAACTTGAAAAACAAGAAATTAAAAAATGTATGTTTATATTTTTTGGTTAAAATTAAGTATTTTATAAAATTCTTGCATTTCACTAAACTCTCAAGTGAAAGTTCTGGAACGTAAATAATTTCTATTTATCATTACTCCTGAAATAGATTACGTTAGATGTGACTGACTTACAATAACCATCAAATACAATCAAACATATTTTTAAACCGGTTTATTATCTAAATTGTGACATTATTTTTATAATAAAGAATTAATTTTGTTTAAATTAACATTGTTTGAATATAAAACTTCATTCGGATAAAGATTGCGAGAGATGTACACTTAAGCATACATATAAGTATGAGGAGGCATGCTACTACTTAAATCTGATTTTTTTAGTTACGGTATCAAAGGAAAAACGTGAAGCGCGAGGCGGCATTTACGTGCGGTACATAAAAGTTTTGTAATGTTATTACATAAATTTGCCAATGACATTTGCAAATATTGTTTTTAATCTAGATGGCAGTAGTTACCATCTAAAGACTTCTGCCGAAACATTATCGATACGCTCTCTGGCGATAAAGTAATAACTTTACATTCGTTTCAACAACTCAGAGCTTGGACTAAACCAGTGTTGGTGAACAGGATAAAAATGGTTGGATTCTTTAGAATTTTGTTTTGTCGTTCAAACTACCTGATTTTTAAATTCTTAAGTATTCTGGTAGAACTTCTTAAGTATTCTGGTTATAAAGAATTTGGTGTTGTGAGAATTCACCTTTTAGTCCAAATATATATGATAAATGCAATCTGTTTAAAAAATACACTTAGGAAATGTTTTTTATTCTTCTATTTTTATCCGAAAAAGTGAGTTTTTTCCGTAATTATAACCTTGGCATTTCACAAAATATTAAGTTTACATATAAATCATTTTTTTAAATTCTCTTAAATAATTATTAAAGTTGTTGTTGTACTTTAAGATTAAACATTATAAACGGAAAATGAGAGAAAAATTTAAATTTTTAAGTGCGATTTTATAAAAATCTGAAATTTATGAATTATTTCCTGTGTTAGAAAATGATCTCGAGATCATTATGGCTGAAGGATTTTTCATTGAAATCCTTTCTTGTGTTTACAAGAAATGATGGGTTAAACACAAATTAAACCTTTTTTCATCACATAAAAGAATAAAAATAGATATGGTATGCGAATTGATTACAAAACCCTTCCTCTTTAAAGTTGTGTTTCTTTTGCTTCTGAAGATCATTTTTTGAAATGCTATATTTAAATTCCTGCTTCGGTAATTTTTATGAAAATTGTTTAGGTGTAACCTCTCTCTATCTTTTTCTGTTTAAATTCCGGAACCATCGTAAGGTATTACTTCAGAGGATGAATGAGGATGATATGTATGAGTGCAAATGTAGTGTAATCTTGAACAGTTTCATGTCAACCGTTCCTGAGATTTGTGGTTAATTGAAACCCAACCTCCAAAGAAAACCGGTATCCACGATCTTTTTTTTTTGTTTAAACTCCGGGACCACCGTTAGGTATTGCTTCAGAGGAAGAGATGAATGATTTGTAGCCTGAGTGAAAATGCCATGCCTGACCGGGATTCGAACCCAGCCCTTCCGGATGAAAGGTGGAGACGCTACTACTCGTGCCACGGAGGCTGGCGCGATCCACGATTTAGTATTCAAATCTGTGTAAAAGTAACTGCCTTTACTAGGATTTGAACCTTAGAACTCCCGACTTGGAAATCAGCTGATTATTGATCTTTCCTTCTTTTATTTTTTTTCTATTTAGCCTCTGGAACACCGTGCTTCAGAGGATGAATGAGCATGATATGTATGAATGTAAATGAGGTGAGTCCTGTACAGTCTCAGGTTGACCATTCCTGAGACTGCTTTTGTTAGAGACCACTTTTTCACAAATTGATATTTTTCGTGATATAAAATAATGAAGTCTAATAATGAACTTTGAATATAATCTTCTATTAATTTCTGTAGTATGCAATAATTATTTTTCTAATTATTTTACACTACTACACTATTTCCGCTTAAAAGTTTGGAAAAATTAAAAATATTTTTTTTTCGACGATGCTAAAACATTTTGTTGTTATTTTATAAAAGAAGTCGCCGTAATTCAGGTGTGATATTTTAAATTATAGATGTTATGTTTTGTTATAATATTTTTCTACGGCTGTTTTATAACTTTTGAATTACGCGAATGGAATCTGTATCGTAATGATGGTCATTATGAAACAAATTTTCATTATGATACAGGTGTTCAACCAATTAAAAGCCTGTTATTTTCACCGATCAATCAAACGCAGGTATTGATTAATGTATCAGCTGTTTTTTTACTTTGATTTTAATCCGATTTAGTTGTTAGTAAAGAGGGATTGATTTGAAAGTACACCAACTAAGTTTCTAGGTTACATTCTTAATTATAACCGATTCTGAGCAGGAATGTCTTTTAACACCGATCGATATTAAAGAAAAGGCAGAAATTATGATTAATAACCTATCGCCACAGAACTGTATTGTTTATGTGTAGTTCAAAAAATTAAAAAAAAAAAAAATATTCCGTAAACAATGCATTCTATCATTGATTTAAATCAATAATCCCAATATTTTCTCAGCCGTAGAGAAAATACGGTATAAAACTCTCTTTACTCGCCAAGGTTCGTGTTGTGCGTTCATGCATTAATGACTATCATATAAGCTATTTGCATAATGTACTATTTTACATTAATTAAATCCCGTTTTTTCCACCATTTGATTTCTTTCATTTATGAGCATAGGAATGAATTCTCTGCGGGACAGCAACAAATAAATTATTCCTGTTAATATAAGCTATGAGACGCGAAGATGTACCATCCAATCTTAAAAAAAAAAAAAAGGTGAAATATTAAGTATAAGAGAAATTTAAGGTAAAATTACAGAAATAATTTATATTTAAAATAATATAATTCAGATCATCTGAATGAAAATATTCGCAAAAACCGTGTGAGTAAATGTGTTTTAGGTTTTGCGGAAGATTTCATAATTATGTCTGTTTTTTATATTTCTATCGCAAATAATTGTTTTTCTCAGTTTCTTTTTAATTTCCTATCCTGAGTTTAGAATGGTTACATTTTGTGATATTTAATTTAGTTTTTAGTCGTTTTACAACAAAACTTACTGCAATAAGTAGATTAATAACAAGATTTCCAATACATTACATTGAAAAATAGTTGAGAATAAAATATTGGGATGAAAATGATTTATTTTCAGAATTTATTTTATAGTAAATGTGACCAAGCAGACAATAACTTTTTAAATAGATTAAAACCAGATATAGTGTCGCTCTTCTTTAACTCGTAATTTATTTTATTTGCCTAATAAAAATAAAAAACGGTTAAATAATTTAAAAAATTAAAGAATATCCACCTTTTAACTTTTATCGTTATCTTGTTTTTTGAATGTTTTTTCTTTATATGAATATAATTTTAATTACTGTCGATACAGTTATCTCTAATGTCATTCTGATGTGTACTTTAGCTATTTAAAAAATAAAACTGAATCTGTTCATTGAAAAGAATAAAAGATTATAAAAAAATAGAGTGCAAACATGTTTGTACAAATTAACTACTATGATCTCTAAACGTCTATAATTTTTCAGGGTCAGTCAAACAGGTTTTGGACTCATTTTGAAATGTAGATTACTGTAATCAGTAAAATATTAATAGTAAGAATAATTAGGCAAAGATCACGGTCATGGAAATTGATGTCTGAGCCCGGCTTATGATAAACTGAACCCCTCATTTATGGTCACTAAATTTAATGCCAAATACGAACAAACAAGTTTGCAATCATCTTGGTTATCACACACACACACACACACACACACACACACACACACACACACACACACACACACACACACACACACACACACACACACACACACACACACAAACATATATATATATATACAGAGAGAGAGAGAGAGAGAGAGAGAGAGAGAGAGAGAGAGAGAGAGAGAGAGAGAGAGAGAGAGAGAGAGAGAGAGAGAGAGAGAGAGAGAGAGTTTTTTGTGTTTTTTTTGTCTTGAGATAAATTTAAGGTAATGAAAACTAGTTGAAATTGTTACCCGATCTGAGTATTTCATTTACAATGAAACTGCTATATATTTATCCTGTCAATGCCTGATGGTAAGGATCTAAAAAATTCATTTATTCAATATTTTTCGGAAATTCAAAACTGTAAATTATCGAATATTTTTGAAATTATCTGAATAAGACGCTGTATTAGTCCCGCTCAGTTAAGGTCCCACCATAAAACTAATTTATTTACTTAACATTTATATATGTTAAGTAAATAAATGTTAATTTATATATGTTAAGAATTAATGTTTTATATAGAATGACAAAGAAATGAAAATAATTTCAGAGTAGGATCCTGAATGTACTGTATTATACTGATGAAAATAAAGATTCAATTTTATATAAATGTAAATACAGAAACTCTTTGTTTTTTAATTATGCAAAAAATTTGCACACATTTGATTTCTTTGCTGTAACGGCAAAATGAGACTGTATTAAAATTCTTTAGGATACAAATGGTGGGATAAATTTTTATATATTTTTTGATCCTAAAAAAAGTGGAACCCAAACTGTATCTTTAATTGCTTTTGAGAAAATTGTTATAAAGCCTAAAGAATTGGAATTTATAAAATACACTTGTAGGTTTGACGTAAATTTGATAAACTAATATAAAAATATTTAAGAATTAAATTAATTAAGAACTGAAAATAAATTAAGATTTAAAAATTCAACTTTTATTTAAAATAGAACAGATTAAAATAAATAACATTAAATACATAATCTTCCGTCAAATTATTACAAAATGTCTTTTGTCACTTTTGACACAACGCTCTGTTCGATCTTCAGTTGGCTCTTTGTGCTATATAAGATTGTTCATATAACTTCAGCGGCGTTATAAATTTTCATCAATGACTCTTCTTTATTAATGTCATATACTAAAATTTTAATATGATCCACAGGTTTACTCCGGTGACTTTAAATCAGGCAATCTTGAAGACTAATTAATTGATCCGGCAAACTAAATGATTAAATTTTAAATTTACGTAATACCTAATTTATTTTAAAAAATCTGTAGATGTCCTATTACATTGAAAAACATTTTTTTACACGTTTCTTGTAAGGTGTTAATCAAAACTGAAAGGTGCAATAAGTTTTGTCGCTAATAATAATCCATAGAAAACAGTAACGTTAAACTTACTTTGAACCATCCGAGAATTTTCAAACTTTATTACCATTTACTTCAGTTTTTGGCAGTTTATTAAAAAAAAAAAAAACAAAAAGATATGATTTAAAGGTTTGACATTAAAGTTTATTATCTATTTAAGGTAAAGTATTATGAAAGAATGGGTTTGTTTGACATGATAGGTTTTAATTTCATCTAAGTTTGAAAAATCCTACAAAAAAAGTCACCAGTATGAAGAAAACTCGGTCTTTAATAAACGCAATTGCAAAACACGTGATTCTCAATAATAATAATAATAATAATAATAATGCTCTGGCGGTATTTCTACTAGAGAAATACCGCCATGGCTCTTGCCAGCGGTAAATACAAGCTTGGATCTCTCTCAAGGAGAAATAAAAAAGAAACCAGCAGTGATCATCCAGCAGGAATTTTTGGCAATCGTCAGTAGCTACGAAGAACATATTAGAATTTATACTGACGGTTCTAAAACCGAACATGGTGTTGGATGCTCAATATATGTAAGTGAAGAAGCCCACTTTTTGAAACTGCCAGATGTGGCCAGTGTCTACACGGCAGAACTCACTGCAATTCAGCAGGCTCTTCGCTACACTGAACACTATTGCGAAGAGAGAGTGCTAATATGTTCCGATTCATTAACTGCACTTGCCGCAATTCGGAACAAGAACATTAAGGATGTCCTAATTGCAAACATCTTGTCCATTTTATACGTACTAAAACAACGAGAACAGCGATGCGTATTTGTATGGACTCCGGGGCATGCTGGTATTACAGGTAATGAAATCGCAGACGAAGCTGCCAGAAAAGCAACAGTCTGCGATGATTTGGATGCATTTCCTGTAACAGTGGCAGATGTTAAAAACCGTCTAACAAACATAGTAAGAAACAAGTGGAACGCTGAATGGAGGAGTTTAAATACAAAATTAAACTCAGTAAAAACTTCTCCTTATAAATGGAAAAGCGACTTTAAGTTGACTCGCCGTGAGCAAGTAGCGGTGACCAGACTTAGAATCGGTCACACGCGATTAACAAATTTATATTTGTTAACCGGCGAAGTGAGACCAATGTGCGGTGTTTGTAATAAAACACTGACAATCAAGCATCTAATAGAAGAGTTTACCATATATGAGGACCTCAGAAAGAGGTTCCGATTTACAAATAATATTAGTGCTGATCTGGATAATGGAAATGAAGAAAATATAGTTTCATTTCTATACGCCAGGGGACTTCTTAAAATACTATAAAATGAAAGTTTAAAGCTGTGGTAAAAGATACTCTAAGCGGTAGTTTATATATATATATATATATATATATATATATATATATAAAGAAAGAAAGAAATGGTATTGATAAGTTTAATTTTAATTTTAATTTTATGGTCTTTTGAGAACCTTATCTCAAATTTTAATATCGGGGCCCTTTACACCCCGTAAGTGTTTGTGATTGTCCTTGTCTTTTATGTCTTAAATGTTTTGTGTAGTTTGTGCTTTTAAATAAAATGTAAGGGCCCTTTACACCCTTACATATGACGATCCAGATGGTGATAGTAATTTCTTTTAAAGATTGTGACGAGGGCTAATGACCTTAGCAGTCGATGCCCGTAAAATTCCATAAAAAAAAAAAAATAAAAAATAATGCCCTGAGGTAGATATTCCCCACGTCCGGAACACAACATCTACGTTCCATGTCCAGGGCGGCAACAGCTGTACTCAAGTACATTACATATAGCTGGCTAACGGGGTTCCGAGTGTTGTTTCTCGGATATGCTTTTTTCGGCCGATTTTCATCTATAGGCCGAATTACAGGACTGGACTTTGCGGCCACCTGCAGATACGAAATTCTTAACGATTATGGAAATGGATTAATACCGCCTTTAGAGCTGGCGATGTAGCGGCCACGGTCAAAGTTATTTGCAGGTGTAACGGAGACCTTTCGTCGTCCACATGCCCCCCGCGATGGCAAGCATGTAGTTAAGGTGCCCATGTTCGGAGCATGGGAGCCCTGAAAGCTTCGGTGTGTAGGGGCCTGGAGTCAGTGCAGAAACTGCGCATCCGCTCTCTACCAGGTCATATGCCGGTTCCACCGGAGTACTGGAACGGATCTCCAGGGTTGGTAGCCCTGGAGTGGCGGTGTACCCCGGCAGCTAGCCTTACTACAGAAGGGATTAATTGTTCATGGAAACTGAACAACTAATGCATTATACATTATGTATCTCAAATTTTAATATCGGGGCCTTTACACCCCGTAAGTGTTTGTGATTGTCCTTGTCTTTTATGTCTTAAATGTTTTGTGTAGTTTGTGCTTTTAAATAAAATGTAAGGGCCCTTTACACCCTTACATATGACGATCCAGATGGTGATAGTAATTTCTTTTAAAGATTGTGACGAGGGCTAATGACCTTAGCAGTCGATGCCCGTAAAATTCCATAAAAAAAAAAAAAAATAATAATAATATTATTATTATTATTATTGATTCTCGGCCTCTTGGCTAAGATCAAAGTGTAGTGTCTGTTCTTATCATCTTAATATCTGATATGCTCAGCATCACTGGGCCAGACTAACGTTACAAGGAAAATAAATCCCATCTCTAAAAGATGGATGTTCGATTAGGCAGATTGGACGAGCTTCACAGCTAGTGCGAAACTCCCTGAAACGACTGGAGTTATCGAAGCCGATGTCGATGCTATAACTAACGCCATATTTGACTCGGAATCAAGCTATATTCCCAAAACATCCGGGAAACTCAAGAAGCAACCCGTTTCGTGGTGGAAAGATGAAATAAGTGAAGCTATTAGGAGAAAGAAAACAGCATATAATGTTTTTAAGAAACGTCCAACATTAGAAAATCTAATTTCCTTTAAAAAATACAGAGCTTAAGCAAAAAGACTTATGATAGATGCCAAAAAACGATCCTGCATCCATTAACAGAATTACGACTGCATCAGACCTTTGGAAGAAAGTGAGGATGATTTGTGGAAGTACAAACTTTACTCCCATAACTACTATCTTTCAATATGAAGATGAAATTAAAGAGATACCCCAAACGAAATTGCAGAGTTACTAGCCAATCATTTCGGAAAAGCCAGAAAAACGGCTAACTACGATGTTGTTTTTTCGAACAGAAAAAACAGAACTTGAGGGTCTACTAAATTTCAAAACTAAAATAAATTTTTCATATAATGTACCTTTCAAATAGAAGAACTTATGAAAGTATCGGAGAAAGTAGGCAACAACGCAGCTGCTGGTCCGGATGAAATTCATTATGACATGATCAGGCAGCTGAATACTACTGCAAAATGTAGATTGTTAGAAATATATAATCAGATATGGCGGGATGGAATATACCTGCAGCAGTGGAGAAAAGCACATATTGTTCTAGTTCCAAAGAAAGATAAAAATCTAACAGCTCGCAATACCTACCGTCATATTTCTTTGACGTGCTCTATGTGAAAAGTATTTGAAAAAATGATAAATAATAAACTCGTTTGGATTTTAGAAAAAGAAAATCTCTTATCCTCATATCAAGCAGGTTTCAGGCAATATCACTCAACTACTAATCAAATGATTAACTAAACATTTATATAACTGAACATTTATGATTAACTGAACATAATATATAATAGCTTCATCACAAGAAAATATTGTGTCGGTGCCTTCTTTGCCCTGCAGAAGGCATTCGATATGACCTGGCGTCATGGAATAATGCTTCAATTACATGAATGGGGCATTCGCGGCAATCTGCCAGTATTACTCAGCAACTATATGAGTAAACGTACTTTTCAAGTATGTGTCAACAACGAATATTCAACACAAAAAGATTGGAAAATGGCATACCACAAGGCTCGCCGTTGAGCGGTATCTGGTTCACGATCGCCATTAATAAACTGATATTAGCTATTCCGGCAGAAATCAGCAAAAGTGTCTATGTCGATGATCTGGCAAATGTGTATGCCAGCAACACGACAGCTACGGTGAAGTACAAATTGCAACGCGCGATAAACGTTGCAAAATGCAACTTGCAATAATGGTTTCAAATTTTCATCCGAGAAAACGTGCTGTTTACACTTCTGTAGGAAGAGAATTCCTCACCGAAGTCCTGTTTTGACCATCGACGACCATCTAGTAGAATACAAGGATAATGTGCGATTTTTAGATCTATTGTTAGATAAATACCTTACATGGGGATTACATATACAGGACTTGAATGATAGATGAAAAAAGGCTCTAAACATTATTAAATATTTATCCAACATCAATTGGGGCTCAGATAAAGAAATACTACTGACACTGTATAAAGCATTGGTTCAATCGAAACTCGACTACGGATGTATTGTGTATTCATCCGCTGAAAAGTCGCATTTACGAAAGTTAGATGTAATACATAACAGCGGAATAAGATATGCCACAGGCGCTTTCCGTTCAAGTCCGGCGACTAGTTTAATGTCGGATGCTGTAATAATGCAGTGGCATTATTACATTATAATGTAGTGACATTATAGAAGAGAGGTTCTATTGCTAAGATACGCGGCTAATATACGGACCTTTCCTACCTACCCATATAAATAATAAAAATTTTAAAGAACATCCTTTGCCTGCATTATACAAACATCGTGCTTCCTATTCTAGACCAGCCGGAATACGGTATCACAAATTAACAAGAAAATATGAAATTGCTTTATCATAGACATTAGCAATTAATACAAGAGAAATACCGCCATGGCTCTTACCACTGTAAACACAATATTGGATCTCCCCCGTGGAAAAATAAAAGAGAAACCAGTAATAATCATCCAATAGGAATTTCTATCATCCATCAGTAGCTATGAAAAATATATAAAAATTTATACTGACGGTTCTAAAACCGCACACGGTGTTGAATGTTCCATATATGTAAATCGAGAAGCCATTTTTGGAAACTGCCAAATATGGCAAGTGTTTATACGGTAGAACTTATTGCCATACAGCAATGCTACTCTGAACATTTCTGAGAAGAAAGAATGCTTATATGTTCCAATTCGGGAAGGCCAGTCTCCCCTCCGAGGAGTTCTTTGTCCGTCAACAGGCAACAGGTCGTATGACGCTGGGGGGACCCCGGTGGGTTAATTCCTGCGTGAAAATTTTTTGGAGTGGCAGTCAACTGTCACGGTATCCTAGGGCGGCTGATGTACTGCTTAACGGCGGTTTCAGTTGCCCCGGGTTGCTTAAAAAAGAAGAGAAGGAAAAGAGTTCTATGGATATGAACTCTTTGGATATGGATTCTATGGAAATAAATAATGTGGGTATTGTCAAAACATTCTTTTTTATTTTTGTTTTGTGTTTTATTTATTGTTAATATCAGGGACCTTTACACCCTGTAAGCGTTCTCAGTGTTTGTGCTTAAATGTTGTGTGTTGATAATTTTGGTGTTTTTAAATAAAATGTAATGGCCCTTTACACCCTTATACATGATGAACCAGATGATTCGAATTTTTATTAAAAAAAGAATGTGACGAGAGCTAATGACCGTAGAAGTCGATACTCATATATTCCTCCCCCCCAAAAAAAATTAAAAAAACATGCCCCGTATAAATCCAACTCCACGTCCGTGCAACAACATCTACGCAGACGTCCGGGCCGGACATGGTACTTCCGTACCCTCACTTAAGTCGGCTAACAGGGAAATGGTCTTGCTCAGAAGCTCCCTGTGAAGTACGGGAATGGCGGTCCCGAGCTGTCTGAGCTGGTTGCGGTTGTGTTTCTAGGTTTCGCGCTATGCAGCGGAGATGGGAGGCATGACTGTGATCTGTTTTCCGACGGTGGGCGGAATGGAGAAGGGGAGTTCCTATCCCTATTCTCGGTTGTGGAGCCAGGTTGAGGGTGGGCTGCTGTGAGCTTGCTCTGCCGAAGTCTTGCGCCGTACAGTGTGAGTTAATCGCTTCGGCCCTTGACGGGGATTGTCCCATGGGTAAGGGTATCGAGCCCTTACTGCTACTTGCGAGCCCTACGATGTCGGTATCGTGATTCAGGTAGTAACTGACTCCCCGGCCTGGGTTAAATTTGTGAAAGGCGGTGGATTGGGGGAACCCGGGCAGGATCTATGATCCGGGGCATTTGTCTCTCCGCTCGCACCTTGTGATATGTCGAAAATACAGGCTATGGATTTTTTAACTTCCACATCATCGGTGACAGAGGGTCCACGTAAAAACACTCGTTCTGGAGAACCTCTCTCTCTTCGTAGGCGAAGAGGAAGAGTGTCGAGGAGTTTAACGATAAACAAGAGTTTCTGGAGATTGAGAAGACGGATCGAACCAAATTTCAACTGAAGTGTAACGTGGTAATACCGAAATATTTGGTAATAAAGAGAAAAGAAGGCGTCCTTTGGTGATAGCCCGAGGCATCACGGAAGCTGCTGGCGGACCAGTAAAGGATGTAAGGAAGATTGCAGTAGGACTGTTCGTTGAAACGGTCAACGATCTACAATCTTCGCGGTTGTTAAAGGCGAAGGAGATTGGACTATTAGACGTTGAAGCATTACCACACGGAACCTTAAATACGTCGATGTGTGCAGGGGCTTGTTGAACTGCACCGAAGTGGAGATCGTCGAGGAAATCAGTGCACAGGGAGTTATAACTTGTCGTCGATTGAATACCCGGAGCGGTGGAGAAGTAAAACCCTTCGCGTTGCACGTTTTGACTTTCAACAGGCCAAAGTGCCCAGATAAGATACAGGCCGGCTTTCACAGACTAGACGTCCGTCCATTTGTCCCGACGCCATTGCAATGCTTTGGATGTCAGCGGTATGACACACAGGTACGTTGCACTAGGAAACAGATCTGTGTTTGTGGTGAACCACTCCATCCTGATGACCCATGCAGGATCCACCTGTGGGCATCAATTTTCAGGGGAATCATTCAGCGAGGTCTAGAAATTGCCCAGTATATATAGAAGAGGTAGCAATCTAAGAGATTAAGACCACTCAAAATGTCAGCTACGTTGAAGCGAAGAAAATTATTAAAGATAAATCGTCGAAGACTATATCATATGCGCAAGTTGTGTCATCTCTTGCATCTTCTTACAATGCAAAGGATGCGATTGCGGATTCCAGCATTAGCAAGTATGGTTGAACGTATCATCGAAAACAAACTTAGAAATCGTCCAGCTAGAGAAGATAGTTTAAAACGAGAGAACACCAGCTGTTAAGAAAAAGAGTTCATTTCCTTTGAGGAATGACGCTTTGAAGAAGAAGGATAGTGAATGCAGGCAAGAGAAGAAGCCTGAACCAAAAGTAGAAATCATCGAAGTGATTAGATAGAGGTGAAAATTCTACAAAAAGAAGATCTACAAAAAAACAAAAATGGAGCCCCTACGGAGGCCTTTAGTAGAGAGGGTGAGGACTTTGGACGTCCCACACGTTTTATCAGTGAGTGCATCCAGTTTGGACTGCGATGTACTACTAACTGGACCACAGGAACCGGTGTCGTCTGATGCCGGCAATAGGAGATCCTCGGCTGACTGAAGGATGATGCATCAGATACTGCAGAATTTGACATCAAGGCCTTCAGAAAAATGGAGAAGAGGAACAAAAAAGGATGGCCTAAGCGAAAACCTAGATGATTGGTATTAAGATGAAGCTCGTTTTATATGCCTTGATAAATTTTAACGAATGGATAAATATTTTAATTTTTGAATGACATGGAGAATTCTTTAATGTTAGATTGAAGTTGTCTATGTGTTTGTAAGTTGTAAGGCCCCTTTACACCCTTGTCATTAGGTGTGTAACATACTATTGAAACTTGATTGTTGACAAAGTTTCGTAAGAAATGGTTTTGTTTCATTTACATCCTTGCCATATTGTGTTTCTATTGAGTTTTTAATCCCATGACAAGTCTTTTTTTTTTAGATGATCTCTACTGACAAGACTAGTGTAATAGCTGTGTCGCTCGTGTTTTTTTATCGGGAGGGGAAAAGTATGATTATTCTTCTTTTTTTCTCTGTTGATGTGGAAGGGGCTAATGATCATAGCAGTCAATGCCCCTAAAACTAAAAAAAAAAATAAAACAATAATAATAATAAGACGAAGAAGGAGAAAAAAAGAATGTAGAGATAGAAGCAAATTTAAAACGCTCTTCATACTATCTGTATAGGCAAAATATTCGTTAAAAAACTTTTCCCACTAAATGCATTGGGAAAAAACTTTACTGGAACACCGAAGAAACTTTCTTAGTAAAAAAAACAGTTAAGGCACTGTAATCG
Organism: Lycorma delicatula; assembly: GCF_047948215.1. NCBI lineage: Eukaryota > Metazoa > Arthropoda > Insecta > Hemiptera > Fulgoridae > Lycorma > Lycorma delicatula. Next base: position 151,576,113 of record NC_134455.1, on the reverse strand, counting down.
ATCTATCTCGGGTGATTGAATATATAAAAAAAAAATCGTTATATACGGATTAAACCTGAGAACATTTTTCTTTTGTTAAAATCAGCTAAAAAAATAAAATTTTTCCTATTAAAGTTAGAAAGTATAAATTATAATTTTTTATTTTATTAATTTTCTTAACGAGTATAACATCCAGTTTTAGCCGCTTATAAGTAATGAATTTTATATTGCTTAAAAAATATTTTTCTTGCTCAACTTTGATTACAATCCACGGACCTTCAGGACGATCGACGAAAATGGTAACACTCAGCCACAGAGGTAAACTACGATTAGAACATTTAAAAGGAAGGCCTATTTACTCTACTACATGGTATAATAATTAATATCTACGTTATTAGCCGTGAATTACAGTGTAATCTGTAAAAGACCTACGTATTTTTTCAGGGACACTGTTACTATTACACTGTTACACATACTATTGAGTACATTTATGATAACTTATTGGTTAAAAAAACGTGTAGATATATTAATATCTAATATTAATTGAGCGAAGTGGTAAATAATCGCCTAGTGTAAGGCGACAGCAAAATAGAATTTTCGGTCTCATGACCCCCAACTTTTCAGATTTATCTTAGCTTATGGGTTATAATATATTTTAGCAAGCTAATTAACTTGTGTAGTCAGTTTTCGCAACCGAATTACAAAATTACCAAATATGTAAAAACAGTATGATAATATTTCATATACTTTTAATTATGTCATTAAGTATTCATTGATTTAATTATAATTATTAATAATATTTAATGATCATTTTATAATATACATTTTGTTTTATTGAAGTTATAGAGATAAATTATTTGTTCTACTTTTATTTACTATTCGATACATTTTCATGGACAAATTATAAAATAATAGATTCAATAATTAAGAAGATTAACAGATTTTTTAAATTTTTTATTACGATTATCATTTATTTAGGCAGCTCTCAATTATAAAATTTATTGATTACTAGTTTTTTCTTCTTCTATTTAATTTTATCATAATTAATTAATTTTTTAATTCATTTATTTGATAACGAAGTTTTCTCCATTATCGAAATTCATTTTAATTTATTTAATTAAAAAATGTCTGGTTCAATACCCTCAAAGTTGGGTTGAGTAACCTGGATTACGTAAATTTACGATCATATCAGTTTGCAAGCAAATAAACATAAATTGAAAATTTATAAGAACTTTGACAAGTTTTTTTCAAGTACTTCATTGTTAATAAAATTATGGTAAAAAATTATGTATTTAACATATTGATATTTGTATTGTCTTAAAAATTCTACTCTTTTCACTGATATAATTGAAAATCATTTATTTCATTTAGACTCAAAAAAAATCTGTTTATTAAATAAAAATTAGCAAATATTTAATCATATGCTCAGGTACTAGGTTATTATAAAAACTGTATTTGTAATTATTTAACAAAACCTGACACGGTAATTTTTTGCTTATCTAAACTATTTACATTCTGTTCATGTTTCACAGAGAAGAAAGAATGTAATTACGTTAAAAAAATATATACGAGTACAATTTTAGTTGAATCGAGTTATGTTCGATATTGAGCCCCACTGGGTCTGTTTCTCTTAAACTGCTGGTCTAATTTTCTGAAATATTCAATAGCGTAAAAGCCTCTAATAGAGTATTATTCCAATTTTCATAAATGTTTTATATATATATATATAAAACTGTAACTGAGGTTTGTTAGTTATTCTGTTACCATATATTTTTTCATGTATTTTATTTCTCTGATTTGCTGTATTAAAAATAATGTTTATTAGGTACAGAATACTACGATTTTCTGTCTATTTTTCGCCTGTTTTATTTCAATAAAAAATAGATTTTTAAAAATCTTAAATTAATTTTTTATTGGCGTATTTACATTAATTTTCTCAAAATTAAATTTTTTACAAGTTTTGTTACTAAATCTTCCACATTTATTAGTCATTTAACAATGCTTTTTGTACTACAAATCTAAAAAAAAAAAATATTGTTTTCGACACCGAATTTTGTGTTTTACGACGGATATCTTAAACACTACTGAAGTTACAGTTCTGGGACCTGCTTTATCCTATTTTCCAACTCAAATTACATAAGAAACTACTTAATCCTTAATTTGGGTCCTAAAAATTACAGTAGGGCTTCTTTTTATTAGAAGAGCTGAAATTTGGGCGAAATCTTTCGCTAGTCGTAACTTGAAAACAAAGCGTTTCCAGACCTATGTTTATATAAATTTTTCATTATTTTAACCAGCAGAACATGTCCTGAAGGTTTCTACGTTTCTACATGGGTCACTCTGTGCATATATTTACATACATGTATTTTGATAATTAGAAGACATAGGATAAATGCATTGCTATACATATATATATATATATATATTGCTATACACTTCCTGTCACCCTTGCTATCAGAATAATGTAATATTAGTTTCAATATAAAGCCCATTTTTTGTTCACAAATCAACGACTAATGAAATAAGAAAAATAAGTATTGAAAATTGATTGACTACGTCCAAAATCCTACCCTACTAAACGGCATTTGTGTATGTGTCTCTCTCTGTCTGTGTGTGCGTCTCCATTAGCTTAGCAGCGGAATTTACTTATCACTAGAGGAAAATTCCGATTCGTTAGTACGTTTCTCGTGGTCGTAAGGTGTATACTTGTCGTTATATTCTCATATACAGAATGTTTATAAAATGGTGCGCTGGCTATAATTTTTTTGGATTCAACAAACAAAAAATATCCCTAGGATAAATGGCAATTTCTCCTTCGTTCTCTTCTTTTCTGCCATTTTCTACCTAATAATAACATTCCGAGACGCCGCCCGCCAGGGCAACCCACCCGGAGGGCCTAGCTGCGGAGGCGTGCCGTAGGCACGCCCTGCAACTAGTAATGAAATAAAATATTAAAAAAAGAGAAAAATCGCACTACTACGTTTTTGGATTAATGAGATTTGATTGTATATCGTTTTAAAACTTAACAGCTTCTTGTTACTATGTTGTCTGCGTTATTATTTAATAACAAAAGACAATAGAAGTTAATTTAGAATCTAAAATATTTTAACGGTTCCCTTTTTATATATATTAATAAATCAGTCGCTTTATGTTAATCGCATTAATTGACTGCTGATAAGTTTAAAGGTTACCTCGCTTCATAATTAAAGTAAAAAATTTTAGGGTAATTTATTATACCTATCGAACATCAAATATCTTCTGATGTTTATAGATAAAATACAGGTGGAATTAAAAAGAGTTAAAGCCGATTTTGACTCCACCAAATCAACTTTTAAAATATTTCTATATACAAAATCCAGAAAAAAATTCAAATTTTATTCGTTTAATTTGTGTTTCCTTAAATCTTTTACAAAAGTATCGACCGCTGAACATAAAACATATTTTTCACAACAATAAAAGGGACAGTTTCTCAGTTTTAAATGGCTAAAAATAATTTTTTTGTAATAATTACTTCTGCACTTTTTTATCTGAAAAGAGTTTTGTACTAGAAAAGATAGAAAATAATGGATTTCCATTCAAAACTTAAAAAAATTTGTTATTATTAGTTTAACGAGTTTTATAAAAAAAATGAATGTGTTATAAAAAAATTATGAACTTTAATTCTTATACTGTTATCTTTTTCTTAAGTGAATCCTAACAAAAAAGCTATCATTATATCTTTTCATTAGAAGGGCGGATTGTTTGGAGAAATTTACAAATTAAGATAAAGTACAGTTTCAATCAGGTTATGATAAGTCCATTTTGCAAGATTTCTTGGAACGGTTTGGTCATTCATGGGTGATGCAAAATTTGAGATAAACGAATATTATCGAAAGGTCATTGAACATAAAAGGATATTCATTGAACTCTCTTAACTGTTATTCTACGAAAATACGAACTCTCGTTTAAGGGTATTGAAAGACAATCTGCATCGTTGTCAACTAAACTATGCAAATAGCAGTGTATTGTATTATTGAAGTCCAAGACCTTTATTAGATAGATCCAAAGCCGCTTTATTTTGTAAATCTATCGAGTGAATTTTTAGAAACAAAACTAGCTGGTGTCTAAAACGAAACTGCGACATACATTTTGACACGTGATAAAGTTTTAAATTGTTGAAAAATCATTAAAAATGCTAAAAATTGTGAAGTCCAGCAAAACCCTCTGTTGCAGATTTTTTTTCAGATCTCACTATTCTGGAAAATTATTTTCCCCTTAACAGCCAGATGTGTAACAGAACACCACTAACACTGACATTATTTTTGGATTGTTTTTCTTTTTACAAATTTCGACGTTTCATAGTTACCTAATTCCAAACGATGTTATCTTTTAAATTATCGTGAAACAAAACAAATGGGGATAATGTTTGTATGTGTGTTGGCGTGTAAGCCAAAACCTAATAAACTTTTACTGGAAAAACCGATTTTGATCAAATTTGACACAAAAAACATGAGGTAATTTGTTGGTAAAAGTGAACGGTCAATATCTCCAGTGGGTGGGGTAGATATTTTTTTTGGAATCAATTTTCTCAAAATTTTGCGAACATAACCTTACTTTATATTACAGCCCAGCTTTATAATATCTAGCTATTATAGCTTAGTAATTGGGTACATGCTTACCTTACTATTTAAAAAAGAAATTCCTCCCAATTCTCCCCTTCGTCAAAAATCGAAAAAAAAATGTTATGTCTTATGCACAGTAGTTGTACAATCAACCCACAGAAAATGCTTTGAGGCCAATATTGGGGGGTAGGGTACCCAATAAAATTTTTAAAATATCGATTTCTGGATTTGTAAAAATATCTTTTGGTTTATTTAAACTTTTAATAATGATATTATAATAAGATTTTGTCATAAATTCACCCACCTCCCACAAAAAGATATCTTAGTAACTTTTTTTTGGTTGTACATTCTTTAGTGAATTTTTTTTTAGTTTTTCTCCTTCTTTCATTTAACATAGCAAATGGAGACAAATCAAAGACTTTCTTAGGAAGTGATTTTGGGAGTAGAGGAGCAGAAAAAAGTAAAAAGTTATAGATTTTTTGAATTTTAAAATTTTTTCAATGTACGATTATTTTTCCATTATATAAAAATAAATAAATAATGCCAGGAAAGTGCAACAACTTGGTGGTCAGTCTTTTTTTAATTTAAATCTTAAAATTGAATTGAAAAAGCATCCAAGTTTACTTTGATGTGCGTACTTCTAATTAATATAGCTTAAAATTCAGAAGATTGCCTTATGAACAATTAGGGTAAAAAGATATCTATAAAAATATGATAATATTATCTATTAACTTGAAATCCTTTGTTTTGGGGTTAACATTTTCTGTTTTCATTTTAAAATTAATTTTTCGAAAAAGGTTGCTTGATTGCAGTGTATGCTAACGTTTAAATAATACTTCTTTAAAATTTACTATGAAATATAAAACAAAATTAAAACTTGCACCCCCGTAAAAATACAAAATTCAAATACATTTTTCTCGAAAATATGTTTTTAAGAAACGATTAATTTCTTTCAGTTTTTTACGAGATTTTATCACTTTTTATGGCGTGGTAAAGAAAAATAACAGAAGTGTTATTTGCAATATTAAAATATCGAATAGAACAGAAACTATTAGTAGCTTTTTAAAATGTATTTAATGAAAATGAGATTATTTGTAATGAACATAGGAAATTTATTTATTATTACGAATGCAATTTAGATAGCTCATGCTAAAAAAAGTTTGGTTACGATAATTTCTTCTCTTAATCGATTGTTATTTATAAAAGAAAAGCGAGTTCTCCGCCTGAAAACCGGGTTCCATAGTGCAATATATAGTGATATTAAAATACCTTCGGAAATGTGTGTGCCCTATTCAACAACCCACGGAGCCGATAATTCTGCAACAATATTATCATTAACGATAATATTCTAACAAATTCAACTTCAAAAGAGCCTCGCAACTACCGAGGCTCTCCTGCAATTGGGATCCTGCGATTTTCACTTCTTTCCGCAATTAAAAAGGGTAATTAAGGTTATTCATTTCACCACGGATGATCAGCTGAAGAGGCACAATGAAGTCATAGATCAAGGAAAGAGAGCCAGGATTATTTACTAACGAAATGAGAAAAGTGTTTTACTGTTGGACAAATGCGTAGCTGCAAATGGTGACTACGAGGATAAATAAATGTAGATTTTTGTAGTAAATAAATTGGATTTTTATACTACATTTATATTCGTTATACCACATCTCATTTCATTTGCAAATTATAAACGACTGTGCATTAAATTTCAATAATCACTCGTTTTTTATTGATTTTTATGGATCAAACAGTTTTTTTTATTAACTTTCAAAATATCAGATCAAGTTTAAAGGAATTTATTAGTTGAGTATTAGTGGAAATGAAATATTTAAGTATCTCCAAGGAATTTTTGCATAAAAATTATTTATATTTTTTGGAGTGATGTTCAATATTGTATTTAAATAGCTAGCTTTACTGCTTATGGCTTGCTATTTTACATAATATATTGTCTTTATAGAATATACTTCAATTCATAATATAAAATAACTGTAATTTTGATATGTCAAGTAAATGATTCTGACTGGATCACTGGTTCAGCCAATTTAAAAAAAAAGTGGTTAAGAAGTATTTTCATTAAAAAAAAAACAATTTTTTTGTAACTTAGGGTTAATTAAGTCTATCGTTATTATAACTTGTAGGCTTGTGTAACTAGTTTCTAGGCGTAAAAAAATATTGGTTTAATTTGCTTTAATACTTCGGAATCGATACTAATTTGATATGGGGTAGTTTAATCTAAAAAGAATTATAAAAGTACTATTTAAATAATAATAATATTGTTGTTTGGTTCTTAATACTTCTTTGTCTATATTCAGGTAAGTACCACAATTCATCATAACAAAAAGTGTAAAGTGTGCAATTCATAAAAATGCATCTATTAATAAAACAATATAACAATATTTTAAATAAGTAATAAAACTGATTACATTTTATTATCGTGCTCATATTACTTTATAAATGTGAATCAAATTCATTTGGGAATACAAGGTAAAATATAACATTTTCAATGAAAAGTTTAATTTAAACAATTGATAAAATTAACATTTGGACATTTTCTTTGTAGCAATTGTCAAAATTGTAAAAGTGTTGGTGATGCAGACTAAGAATGCAATATTCTATAAGGTAATCGACATTTTATGAAACTACCACATTTGTCACTTTATTCTGAAATGTCTCAAGTATCGTTCAGTTCATTAATGCAGATTAACGCATGTATAAATTACATAATAATTTTCACGTACATTGCTGTGATTATTGAAGTTGAAAGTCGGGTATTGTGTGGTAGAATTTAATCAGACATGAAACTAAACACCTACTGGTTAAATCTACCTTTGCATAATAATTCTATATTCACAATTGACTAGGTAATTAGGAGTATTTGAAATGAATAAGAAATACATGATTAATAATGGAAATAAAAACAAGATTTATTTCTTAAATTATTTATTTAGTTCTAATAATACATTTTCAATGTTGTATGGTGATTTTTGTATTCAATCTGTTTATATTTAGATTGCCCACTTCAGTGACTGGAACCAGTTTTTGCTGACAGCGTTTTGATTAATTTTACTGATGGAATTTTGGTTATTGTTGTTCTGGTTGTTGTTAGATTGATTGTTCTGGCCATTCTGATTGTTTTGATTATTATTTTGGTTGTTGTTATTGTAACTGAAATTGTTGTTTTGATTTTGGTTGTTGTTATTGTAATCGAAATTGTTGTTCTGATTTTGGTTGTTGTTATTGTTCTTCTGGTTTTGGTTATTATAGTTGTTATTCTGGTTATAGTTGTTATTCTGGTTTTGGTTGTTGTTATTGTAATTATTGTTATTCTGGTTTTGGTTGTTATTCTGATTTTGGTTATTATTGTTGTTCTGGTAGTTGTAATTGCAGTTATTCTGGTTGTTAAAATTGTTGTTATTGTTGCATTGGTTGTAATTATTGCCACAGCTGTTCTGGTAGTTGTTGCAGTTGTTCTGGTTATTGTACTGATTGTTATTGTTGCAGTTGTTCTGGTTATTGTTGTATTGATTCTGGTTCTGGTTGTTGTTGTATTGGTTCTGGTTCTGGTTGTTGAAGTTGTTATTATTGTTTACATTCTGGCCATACTGATTCTGGTTGTTGTTATTGTAGCTGTTTTGATTGTTGTTCTGGTTATTGTTGTAGTTATTGTAATTGTTCTGGTTGTTGTTATTGTTGTTGTTCTGGTTCTGGTTGTTGTTATTATTTTGGTACTGATTCTGATTGTTATTCTGGTTCTGGTTGTTGTTGTAGCTGATTTGATTGTTGTTCTGGTTCTGGTTGTTGTTGTTGTATTGGTTCTGGTTGTTGTTGTTGTGTTGGTTTTGGTTCTGGTTATTGAAGTTATTATTATTGTTTACATTCTGGCCATACTGATTCTGATTGTTGTTGTATTGATTGTTATTTTGGTTCTGGTTATTATTGTTGTAGTAGTTATTTTGGTTCTGGTTGTTGTTATTATTCTGGTATTGATTCTGATTGCTATTCTGGTTCTGGTTGTTGTTGTAGTAGTTGTTTTGGTTCTGGTTGTTGTTATTCTGATATTCGTTTACGTTATTTGACACTGAATTTTGGTTGTTTTCATTGACGTTTCCTAAAAAAAAAGTATAGACATATATATTTTAAATTTACGTAATACACAATAATAAAACTATATATTTTGTAGTACGACGAATTAATTCTGTTTTATTTTCTCATGATATTTTTATAATCCCAGAGTGTAACGTTTTTTAAGAAGTATTTTCATCGTACCAATAAATGCATATCTCAAAAAACTATTGTGCATATCTCAAAAAACTATTGTTGTCATTTATAAGTATATTATATATTAAAAAATGAGTCTAATATTTACAGTCCGTGAGGGCATTCTACTTGACGGATCGAGCTGATTTTTTTTTTATTCTGCTCGAAATGACACACATATATGTCATCAAGCGTCATCGGACCTCAAACGTGAGTCTCCTCTGAAAATTCCTCAAAAAGTCCTCATTTATTACTTAATTTAGGAACTTTCCGAGATAATTATTTACAGGAAAATCAGTGCGAAGGTCTGTCGATACTTCATGACATATCTGCGAGCCATTTCGAGTAGAATAAAAAAAATAATCAGCTCGATCCGTCCAGTGGAACGTCTGAATAGACTGGAATAGGGTTTGAGCACCCATCTTATCTGTGGCAGGAAAAAAAAGAGAAAACAAGGTGGTTGGGGGTGAGAAGTGTTGTAAATGGAATAAGTTTTTAGTTGAATTTTTAAAATATATAACATTACTTTGTAACAATAACGTTGTGAAGCAGCAAGGGGCCACTAGTAGAATTTTTATAATACATAATCAAAAATCCTGAACGTATGCAAAAGCATATAATTATTATTATTATTTTAATAATAAAAATAATTGTAACCTCAATTTGTTTTATATTATCTAGCTTGTTTTTAAAATGTTACACTACTCTATAATTTTGGTTAAAAGAAATAAATAGTTTGCACAAACTTAATTTAAAGGAAGTTTATTAGGTAATAAGTTCTACACACAAATTCAGTTGGGTTAGGTTCTACTAAAGAATAACAAATTACAGACTGATTTTTCTTTCAAGTTTATATAAATTTAACAGTACGTTAAAATATGAAGAATTATTATGTAAAGGTCTGGCCCTAGATCAGAAGAAATTGTTGTAATGGATCAATTTTTTAATGTTTTATTTGTTCATTTTTTTTAAGCAAACGTATTTATATATATATTTTATTATTTATTGGTATGTCTGAATTAAAATTTATAGCATATTAAGTCGTTTTATTAAAATTACTTAATATTGTTGTAGATGTTCCTTTTATTAAATCTGCAGAAGATAAACTGATTACACTATTCTTTGAGAGGAACATTTCTATTATATATATAAATTAACTTATCTTCTACTGATTTTTCGTGCATAACAATCCCTTTGTTTCCGTCTTGCAAATATCTCGGAAATGAGATTTGAAATGACAGACCACGTTCATAAATTGGTAAAAATAGTAAATTTAAAGTATTTTATACCAGTGAGTGGTTATCAAATAAAGCGGGTTCAAATAGGACTCCGATGTAAATGCATAATTTGACCTGTAAAAATAGAATCTGTGCAGGGTAGTTAATGTTTTCGCTGTTAATTGTTTTAATTAGATTTTTACTTTTTTTAAATTAATTTTTGAAAAATTTTGGAACAGTTACTTGTATCAATTTTACTAGTTTAATTACTTAATATCTATTAATTATTTCTACATAAGCTAAAACGATATTATTTAAAAATAAAATAATATTTTTTTAATATTATAGAATGTAAGTATGTTCTACAAAAATATAAATAAATTAAAAAGATTTTTTATACAAGTAAATTTAATAATTAATTAATTAATAATTTTAGATGATTAATCTGACAGACTGAAAAGTTTTAATTAAAACTATAAAAAATAGTCAGTCTCAACAGTTAAATACGGTTTGTTTTAAACTAACGACTGTCATATTGAATTCTGATTTTTACAGTATTAAATAGCCTATTTTAACATATTTTGTATTAGGATATCCACTGGATTAAGATCTTAATGAATCACACCTTCGTAGCTGTGTCAGTTACTCGAGTTTAGCGAAGAGGAAGGAACTTAATTGTGATAACATTCCTCTATTTTTTGTACCATTGCCTGAGAAGTGTTGTATGTGATTCAAATAAATACGCTTTTATCGGTTAGAACCATTTTTTACCTACGTTGATATCTAAAATAGAGCGACGTATTTGCCGTTATCGTTTTGATGGGTAAGCATTGTAACATTTGCATTGCCTAATTGTAATAAATTTCACTACATATTAAAAAATATGGACATATTAAAAAATTTAGGGAAAGTTAAACTTAAGCAGTTAATAATTTGAAGAAAGTCCTACTACAGGATTATTGTTGTATTATTGTTATTAATAATAATTATAACTCTAAACGAAAAAAATGGTATTACACAATCAAATGAAAATTACACAATACATATATTAAACCAAGTACTGTACTTACCATTTTCGTTTTGGTTGTCCTGGTAGTTATTGTTGTTGTTGTTGTTTTGTTGGTTTTGATTATTGTTATTCTGATTGTTATTCACGCTCTGTACATACTGGTTATTGTTTTTCTGATTCTGGAACTGGTTGTTGTTTTGATTCTGAGAGTTCTGATTGTTATTATTTTCGCTGTTGTTGTTGTTGTTGTTATTGAAATCGTTGTTATTGTTGCTGAACTGGTTGTTATTTTGATTGTTGTTGTTCTGGAACTGGTTGTTATTTTGATTGTTGTTGTTCTGATTGTAGTTGTTCTGGAACTGGTTGTTATTTTGATTGTTGTACTGGAATTGGTTGTTGTTGTTGTTTACATTTTGTCCATTCTGGTTGTTATTGTTATTAAACTGGTTACTGTTCTGGTTGTAGTTTTGGAACTCGTTGTTGTTATTGTTGTTGTTCTGGAACTGGTTGTTGTTATTCTGATTATTGTTGTTGTTATTTACATCTTGTCCGTTCTGGTTGTTATTGTTATTAAACTGGTTACTGTTCTGGTTCTGGTTGTAGTTTTGGAACTGGTTGTTGTTATTCTGATTATTGTTGTTGTTGTTATTTACATCCTGTCCGTTCTGGTTGTTATTGTTATTAAACTGGTTACTGTTCTGGTTCTGGAACTGGTTGTTGTTGTTCTGATTTTGTTGCTGATAAATTGGAGTTACGGCATTTTGGTTATTGTATGAATTAGTAAACCATTGCCACTTGCTTTGTCCATAAGGTTGGACAGCGGCAGCAGCGAAACCGACGAGCACTAACAGTACCAATGAAGACTTCATGTTGAAAGCGGTGTTAGCCTACTAACAGTAGCCTTATATACTTATTTGCTGTTATTCACTACTGAATATCAGTGATAAGGTCATAGTTATCTCGCTATTGAAAATAAAGTTAATTAAAAAAAAAACTTTATCGGATAAGTAGATTGTTCTAGTAAAAATATAGTAAAATTTATTGCGAATTTTAACCTTTGTTATCTACACTCGTTTTTTTAATGAAGTATATATTTTAGAAATCAGGTCTAAATATATTTGCTATTATCTTTATGTAATAAAAAAGGCCGGCTAAAAAGACCTGCTTTCTAAAATCTTACACTGCTGTGACTATGTCTTGAAAGTATGAGTAAATACATTCAAATCTCAATCAAAGCTGTTAATGTATTTAAACTTCTTTAATATCAGACTCACAGAAGTTATTATTTAGGTATATATTTATATATATATATATATAACATAACATATATACTATAATATATTAAAAAACTACGTAGGCTTAGGATAGACGTTACTGTCTGCTACTGCTTAACTAAAAAATACCGTTTTACTGTACTTCGTCTTTAGATTTAGAAATCTAAGGAAAAAAACTCTAGATAGATAAGGAAATAAAACTAGAAAGTTTTATTTCCTTATCTTATGTATTCATAAATCAAAGCTTTCTAAAAGATGCAAGCCCGTTAAATAATATTTCAGTACTGTCAGAAATTAGAATAATAGACTTAAATTTTATACAATTGATCAGTAAAAGATAATTACAGATATTATTTTAGCTTAGGGTAACGGTGCTATAACTTCCTTTTCCTTGTACCTGTCTACTGATATGTATAAAAAAACACTGTATTTGCCGTGTTCGTCGGTCTTTAGTTCTGTTTTCAAATTTCTTACATCATTTATCTTTTTTTAAATCGTCTAAATACCTATCTTTCTCCTTCCTTTGGTTTTCTTTTCGTTTATAATTGTTTTAAACCAATTTTACCTCAGTGTGTGACCAAAACCAATAAAATTTTTTTTTTCTTTAGCGTCTTTATTATACTTGAAAATTAAGTATTCGTTTGAATAATCTCTCATTTGTTACTTTTTCATTCTAATTTTTAGTATTTTTCTCAGTTAATTAATTTTAAAACTTTTTACGTTCTATATCTTATCAATCCTTTACTATCCATTATAATAATGGAGTCAACATACAGTAATACACTCCATGCACAACACTTCGAAAAGATTAGGAAAATATATACGGAATGGTAAATTCAACACGAAACAGAAAGCAAAAGAGGGATAAAAAATATGGAGAATAAAAGACACCGACTTATATGTATAACAGCTAAGTTTAAGTTACAGGATTCGGTCTTTAATGCAGGGTCTACAAAAAAAGAAAAACAGAGTTTTAAAGGTATTTAATTTCTTTTAATTTTGACTTTCGGTAATGGAATGGCAAATAAAATCAAAGAATAACTGTTACAGTTTTTCCTTAAAACTGTTCAATGTGAACATCTTTCGTCACGTGGCACGTATATAACCAATAGAAGAGTTTGTTCCTTACTTTAATCAGGAAAAATAAGTAACTCCTGTTACATTTGCTTCGGTGAAAAAGAATAGTTCGTAAACTTGCACTCCGGATTTCGTACAAAACAATTTAGTTTTGAGGAGTCCCTTTCACACTGCAAGAGTTCATGTGAATTCTCTGACCTCCATATACGGATATTAAGCATTTTAACTTTTTACTAAGATGAAATGTTGACTTATTCATTAAACACAATACGATCAAGATAGTCGTCATCACCATGCTGCAACATTTCGATCGCGAATTTGGCAAGTACAAAGTAATCGGTAGGCTTCAAAGCCTAAACAGTTGTTTTCTTAAAATATTCCACACTCTCATTACCGCCATTACTAGTTCGCGGCCGGCCTTCATCGCAAATGTTTTTAGAACTACGAAAGAAAGATTTCCTGAAACTTCCAAGAGTTTCTTCAGTCACTTTTGATCGTTCCTTACGTTTTCTTTTACACAGACATTCGATCGTTTCAAACTGATTATGCCATCGACGAATGTTATTTCCGTTAAGAGGATCAAAATCAACCATTTTATGGAACGCATGTTGTAAACATGCAAGTGTAACTATAGAATCACATTTAGCATACTGTAAAACACGAAAGGGTTTTTGTTCGGTAGTCGCCATCTTTGTAAGAGGTGCTGTCAAGCGGGAATCGATTTACGGCCATACGCAAAACTAACACTGTCCTCTTTTTCGTTGATTCTAACCTTAAATCAGTACTGTACTCGTCATCCAAGAGGCGTAACAAATTAAAACCCCAATATTTTATCTGTTCATTCGGTATAATTCAAAACATTATTAAAATTATTTAATAACATGTACAGTGGTTCGAGTGCACTTGTGTTGTTTTTAAGAGGAATTTTTTTGAAAGTATAAAAACCCATTATTACTACTAAAAAATACGCATCTATCGATTTTAATAACAACGTAATCAGTGGAGGTTTTCCTACTAAATAATTTTTTTGGAAATCGAAGGCCTAAACTTTATATTCATATGGCCTTTCTTCATTAGCTATCACTTTATTTAATTTTTAACCAAACTGTAGTTTTTGTCCTTTGTCCTACCGATATTCTTCTAGCAGCATGAAAAACTAATCTTACCGAGATAATTTTGATATTCAAACGCGTTGTAACACAAAACTTGCAGGAACTTTCAAATAATTCCAAAGACATTTTTTCCGCTCTAGTATTTTTATTTAATAGCTAACTTTAATGCTATTACTGTAATATTGCCGACCGTAGAGTTTAAATGATGTAACTGCGATGGGGAGATTTTTTTTAAATGGAGAAAGGTTATCGGCAAATATTTCAGGAAACTAACGAATGTAAGGAACTTGTAAGAGAGGTTCAGGTTAAGTAAGGAACACAGCTACGAAACATTAGTTTGATAATATTTATAAGATTATTAGATTTTTTAATCGATATTTTCTTTCAGAAATTGTGTGGGGGTTTTTATAAACGTTAAAAGTTTTTAAAACAAAAGCATTCCCTAGAAAGGATGAAATGCCAATGTTACAACTGCATTTAATAAGTAAATTTCTGTAGTGTAACAATGAATAATGTAGTTGTTGACATTTAATAATAAAACTGTTACTTTTATGAAAAAGTAAAATAAAACAGCTAAACAAAGCTATCCATGATCTACTTTTTGGTAGATATGGTTTTTGTTATTCTTATTTATCTACTATGTGTTTAATTTTGTGCTTGTTTAATATTTTTTTTATATCGAGTTAACGTTGACAACTAATTGTTGAAATAGCATAGTTCTTCGTGTTTTGAAGAAAATAATTAATTGTACCAATTACATCTCTATTTTTATCATTAATTTTTATTTAAAATTTTTTAAGAATAGAAATAACTGTTATGGAATATTTTATGGATGATGAGGTGGAAAAAATTGATAGGAAAACGGAATTGCAAACGGGTTTGGAGATAGATATAAAATTGTACATTCATATGAAAATGTAAGTCTTGTAATATTTATATTAAAAGCAGTATTAATACCTTAAATCCTATCTCTCATTTCTTTTATGTGTCATAAGACGAAAAAAGATGACAAAGTGTTGCTTCCAAAAGTTATGCGACAATGGACTACTACGTAGGAAGAAAATTAAGTACAAAATTGAATTATGCAAGTGTGCTAGTAAAATATTATTTCTTCTTATAATTATGTAAGGAAATGATTCTACTCTGAGTATAATTTTGAAATACTGTAATCAAGGTGGCTGTATCTTCCCACCCTCTTGACCAATTGAACCAAAATTAAATGGCATCAACACGATTTAAAAAAAAATCGATTGATGCATTCTAAAGATGTCAACGAAAGCAATAACTGACAAAAAAAATCGGATGGGGCTATGTCAGGGCGCACGGCCGTTGGTTTAACGTGAAACGTTACAGACCTTGGATGAAGTTCCTCCGAGCTGCAGAGACCGACCAACTTATCAGTAGAGTTAATTGGGAGAGCCATCATCGTATTTTCTGAACGAAACTGAAAATCTCCGATGGAAAATTTTAATTCCTTCATTTGGCCAACTCTACAGATAAATTGGCCGGTCTACATCTTCACTCGTTATGTCCATTAGTTCGAGTACAGCAGCGGTAGAGGTGCTTGCGCCGTCGGCATTGTTTACTGATCTCGCCGTGCCAGATTTGCGACGTTCCCGAAACAGTTTCGCTCGCTCAACACCGGACATTGGGTTACCTGTGCGTGACCCGCAACCTCCCCTTTCTAACTATATGCGTAATTTCCGGCTGGCTTTTGCCAGGCTGAGGCTGACATATTTAATTTTTATACATTTTTACGTTTATTTTCCGGGACCACTGTTAGGAATTGCTTCGGAGGATGACATGAATGATTTGTAGCGTGTATGAAAATGCTATGTCTGACCGGGATTCGAACTCGATCAGGATCCCCGGATGAAAGACCGTGATGCAACCACTGGCGTCACGGAGGCCGGCAAGGCCGTGTATCTGGATTGAAATATTTGATTAAAAGATTCGTGTTTCTAACTTTTAATGTTCGGCAATTTTATTGTTTTGTGCTAGATTTTTGATATTATTTTTACTTTGGTTTTATTTCAAACCTAGCATTCTACATAGGCGTCTTACATCGTTGTAATTTTTAAGGTAAATTTTAATTATCAATTTTTTATCTTTTCATATGGTCATTTTGTGTTCGCGTGCTGATAACGATACCTCGTTGTGGGCCCAGGAAAAAAATCGACATTTTTAATTAAATGTTTCCGGTCTTAAATTAATTAATACAATACATTTTGAAAGCATACTATTCTATAAAAAATGTTCAAACTACATCTACAGATTGGCAATGCGCTAACATTAATTACTGTTTGTTTATAACTTGTATCATGGTTTGGCGGTATATATACAAACTCGTCAATTATACGCTTTTTCAAGTCAATATTTTCAGGTTTTGTTTTGTGTACATTATGTTTTATATAACCTCAAAAATTATAATCTAGACGAGACAGGTCTGGAGACACCTAACAAGCAATTCTGCGGCACTCTATACTCTATCTATTGATCTGCAAATATTTCATTAAAAATTTGTCGTGCTCTTAGATAATAGTTAGGTGGGCCTCCCCATTTGCTGAAACCATAAGTTATCTAACTGTTGTCCAAAGTTTTCCTAGATATTTGGAAAAATCCTAACGGCTAACAAGTTGCAAAAACCTCCTACTGTAAGATTTCCATGTAAACTAAAAGACCCTACAGTACGATTACTGCCTAAACGTTTACTTTCTCAGGGTACTGTGTATGATCCTCTAACGTCTATCTAGGATTATCTAACATCTATCATTGCTCCAGTGTCGACAGTTACTCCTGTTTACATGGAGATTTAACATGGACATCATCTGTAAATATTATTGAACTGGAGAAAATCTGCGTCCAAGTCTCTTTTTTACGTATCACAAAACTCGACTCGACGATCAAAATCTTTTTCTGAAAGTTCATGCACAAGATGTAGCTTATAAGGGTGAAAAATATTGTTTTTTAAAAATTTTGTCAATTGAAAAATAACTATGTAATGTCGGTTAACAGTTTTATAAATCTTTTAATAAAGGTTACTCAACAAACGTCTGCAAAACATCTAATAATTTTGCATCATTAGTGACAGTTTTCGGTCTTCCGGTGCGAAGAAGATTTCTCACAGTACCGGTTTTTTAAAATCGTTATACTATCTTGGTCACAGTCGATTTACTTATTGGTTCTACGTTCTGAAATATATTATTAAATAAATTACATACCTCTTGTAAAGGACCTCTACCGGAACATAATCAACAGAGTTATTCTTTTGGTTTCACTTAAAGGATGAATTATTATTTGATAAAACTAAACAAATGAACGTGGATAATAATAAATGTTTCACTAGAAAGCAAAGATTTGAATGACTACAACTTAATTCTCCAGAATGTAATTAGTTCAGAGACAATTAAGTACTGTAATTTTATGCTGAATAAGAAGCTAAAATGAGAATTAATTAATTTGCATTGTTGTGAAATATTATTGTTATTTATTATTGTGGAAGTTGTTATTATTAGTTTTTGGGTCTTTAATTTCAACATTAACTGTTTAAAGTTTGTAGTTCTGAAAGTAGTACCAAATAAAAAAGTTACTATGGGGTGTTTAACCTCGCTTTATAACTACCGCGATTTTTCTGTTTTTGCAACTTTGCTTATAACTAGAAAACGAACGCATTTATTGAGAAACGGTTTTGCCATTGTTTTTATGTGAAATTTTACATTAAAATCATGTATCACATGATTGAGTCATGAATAGGAAGCTATTCAGAATCACTTTTCTGAATAGGAAGCTTCCTATTCAGAAAAGTTTGACTCGGTATTGCAAATCTAAGATGGCGAAATAAATGTTTAAGCACACCATAAAGTTATAATTTTGTAGCGCTATGTAGATACGTACTTGTTTTTTCCTCCTAGTATACCTCCGTTTAGACATATGAAGCCGTTTCCATACTTTAATTAACTTATGTTGAAGGAAGTTTTTTAAATGATAGAGTTTATAGCGTATAGAGTTTTTTATTTATTATTAAATTTATTTAATTTTAAAATAAATATTAAATTTAGTTTTAAAAATTACCGTACATAACATCATTTTAGTAAAAACGGTGTTTTCTATAGTTTAGTAATGACAAGTCAAAACGTGAAAAATTATTGATTATTTATAACTCAATCTGTGCAACACAATAACTCAACCGGTGCTTCGGCTAGAAGTAGGGTTTTATTACGCTTTCGTTGCACCATTTTTAATAAATTATCAACCATTTTATAAAATCGTAGCTGTAATTTGTTACTGTAAAATTATTCTCCTTCAGATTTTGCAAAATGAGAGAAACATTTAATTAAAACTACCCAAAATAATCTTTTTTCGCATATAATCCTATTTAGTTACTAACTAAAGGGTTTTCTGTACAACTCGTATATGATTTCATAATTTCCTGTCTTTCGATAGTTTCTCTACCATTTCCCGTAGATGGAGCTTTGTTTCATGGCTTCTATGTCAGTCTCACGAAGGCGGAAATTATAAAAGATAAAGAAAATACTTAGATTATAAGTCTTAATGAAATTAAATATTAGAAACTTGGAAAGCGGTAATAGACCTAAAGGAGAAATTTAATCAAAAACGGAAGGAGCAATTAGCAGAGGTGCACTCGTAAATTTTCCAGAAGCGGAACGTTTGATTTTGTATCACAGCAGACCACAAGAATACGATCCACAGCCAAAGATGGCTGTAACAATGTCATAAAATATGACAAAGTTATAAAAAATGGACGACATTCATTTCGATTTTATATTGATAAGAACAAAAACTTCTCTTTTTAATGTCAAATGTTTAAATATTTTTCGTGAATTAAATTCCTAGCGTCTTATTTTGTCGTTGTTTGTCTACGGATATCCAAAAGCAAGGATAATTTTCGTGCGGTCTGATTTTGTAATTTCACAGCAATGTCTCGTAATATACCCCTTAAAGAAATGATGTTTATTTTAACTAATGAGTTAAAATAAACCGTAGAACAAACTTTAAGTTAAAAAAAGATTATGTAAACGATAATTTTAGGTGGAGAGCAGATAGGTGAAGACCAAAATTATCTAAAATTCCTTTTGTGTATTTAAATTTTTATCAAAAAAAAAGAAGAAAAGGATTAGAAAAAATAATAATCTAATGTCCAAAGAAGGGTTATTACTATGCTTCCACTGGGCTATTTTTAGTAAATTTACCAAACCATTTAAAAATTTTTACCTATTAAACACAGTTCATTTTTTAACGAATTTTGTCTATTAATTATTTATAACGGTTTTTGCGGTGAAAAATGTTATTAGGTTATCCACATTTTATGTTCTCAGAGTCTTATAAATCTAAAAACTGAAACCCATGGTGCTTTCATCCACAAATTATTTCATGAAAAGTTTTTGAAAAATTTTCAACCTTTCCAAGTACAGGTTTTAATAAAACGCATCATTAGCGATTGTCTAAAAACTGTTTTTGAAATATTCGAATATTTGTTATCAGTTATAAAGAAGAAGATTTCTGGTGTAAAATTCATTCCTTTACGGTATTTCTAGCTGTTTGCAGTTTGAAAAAAAAAAGAATAATAACAATAACAAATCAAATTCGTTTAGAACTTAAGAGAAAGTATAAAGAAAGTTGTTTTACAATCATCTAATTGTCTTATTCCTATTTCATTAAGTTAACGTGGCTGAATTACATTCATGCATAATTTTGTAAATTATTATCTGTGTAGTAAATTTTTAATTATGTTTTATGTAGTTAAAATTTACGTTTCAGTAACCCCTTTCTGTCACAGACAACATTTACCTTTAATAGTCTTGTTTTTCTATATCATTTTCTTGGCAATGTAAAATTAATAAATCGTTATTTTTTTGAGTAAAAATTTATGTTTTTACTAAAACAAATCCTAAAAAAAAAGAAAAAAAGACTTATTAAATTTGCTTTTGCATTGTAGTTCAGTAGTTTTTATAATTAAATTTTGAGGAAATAAACGTTGACATATATTTCGCTATTATTTAAATGACACAGAAATATTTAATAATATATAACATGTACTTTCTTAATTTTTTTCGCATTTACACAAACTTTGTCAAAAAATTCTTATTTAAAAATAAATAAAAAACTTCAGTACTATTTCCCACGAGGCTAAGGTCAGTATATTTAACTGCTTGTTCTGATTACATGTTTGTTTAACAGTGTGATTGTGTATTTTTATATTTAAAGTAAATGATAATTATTTATTTTTAAACCCCTGTTGACCTTATTAATATAATTTATAGAAAAAAAGTATCTACAATTATTGTAAAAACAAGTCTTAATATTGACCTGTTAATAAAAAAAAATTATATTGATTCTTAAAAAAAAAAGAAAAAAGAAAAAACAGTATTCTGAAGTAATTGTTTATTACCTTCGACTTTCGAAATTCAGTAAAACAATATTTTATGATCAACAAGTGAGTTTTTTTTCATTTTAGAGAATAAGGTAATGGGATAAACTATGCACAGATAGGAATGCATATAACTGAATAAATTACCAAACAAAAAAAATTATAAAAATTAATTTTTTTTTTACAGCACTAAAAAAACCTAGAACTAGATTAAAATTAACAAAAAAAAAAAAAAAAGATACATTATTCAATAGCTGGTTATGTATTTTTGAAGTCAGCGCAAAAAAGTATTTTAGATAAATTATTTTCCATTGACTTAATTTAATTACTCCTATTTTAAAAGATAAAAGTATGAAAATAATTCTTAACGTTTTGTTCCATGGTTTAGTAAATTTATTTCAAATCAATTCTATTACGGTTAATATATTAATTTTTAGCGGTCAATTTGAATACTTATAAGCTGTTCAATTTTTTTTAAATTGAGTTATAATAAATTGAAATAATTTGTCAGCAAACTTGATTCACCAGAAGAAAAAATTCCTTGAGCAATAAAAGTAGGTGGTAGAATGAAAAAAAGGAAGAGTAAATTATTCTTAAAGGAGCATGGAAAAATCAACCTCTTAGTCCCCGCTAAACAAGCGGGGACTATATATACATATATATATGTATTTATACATTTATTTTATATTGTTATAAAAAATAGCCAACAAATCTATTTTAAGCCAGGAAAATTACCTTTTGTTAAGCTTTTTCATTTCTAATAGATAATGATTATCTGAGACAGAAGTATTTAGTTTCGCATTATTTATTATTTTTCAAATATTTAACAAGTGTTTTTGTCGTACTGAAAGTAGTTTCAACACAAAAATCATGCACGTGTAGTCAAAAATCATTAAAAATCACAGAATTAAAAAAACTTCATTCTCTTCAGATTTATTTCAGACTCGTTAATATGTATTATATAGAAATCAGATTGACTGAAAATTTAATTAATATTATCACTCAATAAAAAATGATGTTGTGTGAGATTTTTTGTTTGATGTATGTGCTCACATTTTTATTTTAACTGCTATTGGCACAGAGCGGACCAATGGTGGTGCTCCGGGCGGCTGCGCACAGCGATTCTTCCCCGCAAGAAGCAGTCCGTTGTCAATTAATTTACAGATTATTTAATTTAATTTCTAAACGTAGATTATTTATCTTTATATTTTACATTTGTGTTTTTATTTACTTGTTATTTTTTCATCTGTAATCTCCCCGTCCCTCGGAGCCGGATCCGCAACTACGCATAAACTGAGCTCCGAGAGGTGCCTTCAGCTCAAACTACCTCGGTAGGGCGCTAGGCCCCACCCAGATAGCCAGGACTCGGTCTTGTGATGCATGCCATGCCTCTAGTGGGGAACCCGAAGGGATTGCCCCGCCGGGACTCCGGTCTTAACGCCCTGCCTCTAATGGAGAACCCCCGGAGAGATCCTCCACCCGAGACTACGGTCTTACATTCCCCCTCAATGGTGTCTGAAGGGAGTCCCATCCGATTACTGGTAGTGGAACGCTGGAGCTTCCCACCACTCCCGGATGGGGTTGTCCCCACAGCTTAGTTATGCAAACTCCAGCGGATTCATGACGTGGGCGAATTCACCTTACATCCACGGCCTCCAGGCGCATGTCCATACAATTTACATGTAAGACACCGAGGCTCCTGCACACAGTCCTTTCGCAAGTAGCTAGGCTCTTCACAGGTAAAGTAGTAGCCGCTGAGATCTGGTCCAAGACACAATTTGGCCCTGTGGCCTGGCTTACAGCACCGAAAACATAAGTCATCAAAGATGCACCTCATCACCCGGCAGGCTATCCACCCGATTCGAATTCATCCATAGGACAGAAGCTCGTCCGCCAAGATGGGCAGCACTGCCAAGGTAACCACTTGCGTCGCCCCAAATGCCGGCCGCATGGATAGCATATCTAGTGAGACCGACTCCCCTGTAACCTGATGAAGTTCCTTTAGGAACTCGTCCTTCTTAGTGAGTACGTCCACGTCCTTAACAATAACGTGAACCCTCCGGCCGCTTCTTCCCGTCAGAGCCGTAGGGGCACCCACTACCTTTTCGGCGACACGCTTGCTCAATTGTTCAGCTTCACCACTATCAGCTCGCACCCGGAGTTGTAGTTCCTTCCCCTGCGCCTTTCGTGCGGAGAGGACCCCGACCTTCCCCGGCGACACTACCCCGTTGACGGATCGAAGGAGGTCAGCATAGGTCTTACCTTCTGCCCTAACCACCACCGTTGTTGTCGGTGGACCCATGGGTGATCTGCTGCTCTTTAACGACGATGCCGATGGTACTCGTGAAAGACATACATAATGTTTCTTCTCCACCCGCCTACACATGTACTCTACGGAACGCCGTAAAATCTGCCCAAGCCGACTCGAGAGCCCACAGAAGCAGACTAGTCGATCCTGTCTATTCTGCATCACTTGCGGTACGGATCTGCAAATGACCGAGGTCACCTCGCAGTCCACAAGTGCCGAATCAACAACTAAACTAAAGCATAGTCGGTCCGGCCCACATCAATTTTACATCCATTGTCCTTTCCAGACAGATCACGTGTATGAACTGTTCCACAAGAACGTGGCCCGCCTTGAATCTGCCCGCTCGGGCCAGGTCCCGAACAACGGTGCAAGTTGCGGGTGTTCGATCAGTCAATCGCTCGCCGGTGCTCGTCAATCGACGACCAAGTTGAAGCCCGTTGTAGACACCCATCCGGAGTCTGCGACGCCATATCAGTGATGATAAAATATGTTTGTGTAGCCTCATCCGCAATGCTCAGCCGAGTAGATGGACCTCTCCTGAGGTTCCATAGGTATTTCATCGAAAACATCTGTGAACTCCTCCAACAGACGAACATGACTGTTCATACGCTCGGAGCACTCTTTGATCTCAACTTTAGTGGTCGTATATAGACCAGTGAGCTCAACTTCCTAACTTTATGCAGCAAAAGTGTCATATTATGTACAAAAAACATTTCTTCCGTGTTTGAAGGCTCTTTTTATGCGGCCAGTACGCTTCCCTCCTTCTGGCACTTCTTCTCCTACACATGAGGCATCCATAAGAGATGCAGCCCTGTCTAGATCGCCTCCGGAAAATATAAGGAACTCCAGGAACTTGCTTTTTACTTTTTCTTCTTCTCGCCTGCTGGTAGGAAACTACGGAGCCTTCGCTTCCTCGAAGGTTTCAAAGGACGCTTTCCGCCATCCATGACGTCGTCCGACCGGACCGGAAGAGCCGGAAAGTCCTCCTTGACTTCCTTGCTCGTCGACGCAATCAGACCGACAGCCCTTTGCTGCCTTTGAGTCACCTTCTCACTCGTCTTCCTCCTTTTGCTCTTCGTCAACAACTGACCCGCGCGCCGGGTGGTATTTTATCATTATTAATTTTAATTATTTAACTTTATTAATAAAAAAAAGGATTATTAGTTCATTTTTTGCACTAAAAAAAGAATTCTTTATTTAGGGGGAGAGAGTCGTTGGCATGCATCCGGCCGGCCATTTCATGGTCCGCTCTGCGCCAATAGCAGCAGCTGGACTGGCAACTAAGCAATCTCTCACGAACACATTCAAAACTAAACGAAGACGACGTCCCCATGCCAATTTCCTGTTATCAATATGGCTAGCTTTAAACATTATACTTTATTAAAAACTATTAAATTCTATATCTACTCAATCCTTAAGCCTATTTTAAATATAAAAACATCAAAATGTTCAGGAAAAATTTCTCTACACATTATTTTTTCTTCTCTTAAAATATTTCTGTAAAATAGTTAATATGTTCCCAAAAATGAGGTACGAACGCGTTGAGGATCCAAGGGGCACAGCCACCTGGCTAGATGGTCGGGTGAGCGAAGCGAGCCGTGACCGGCTAGTTAATATAATTTTTCATTTTTAACATTTTAATTTCAGTTTTTAACTTGAGAAAATTTCTTTATTTAAGAAAATATTTACCTTTATTTTCACCTGAACTACAGAGGACAAAAACAAAATGATATAACAAAATTATTAAACAGTGACATAAAATTGCATCTAAATATTACAAACGTTGAATAAAAATGGCGAAATTTTAAAAAATAACAAAAAATATTTAAAAATTAATGAAAAATCAAATAATTTTTTTCTGTCATTAAAGAAGAATCTTCTTCATGTTTTTTCCAGATTTTCTGATAAAATTTACTTATTTGCTAAATATATGTCCAGTTGATCTAATCAACAATTGGAATTGTTTTGCCTCCGTAGTTGACAAAAAATGAATGAAAATAAAATGGACCTCTCAAACGCGTGAAATGTTACGGATTCACTTGGTCTTATTACTCGTTCAAGGTCATCTCTTAGGTTTTAATAAAAGCAGATTGTTTATTTAAATAAAATTTTTTTATGCCTAATTATTTAGTGTACCTTCAAATAGAAAATTGACTGAAAAATCACGAAATTTCTTAACAATTTAAGTGGAAAATTATTGACAACTCTCAATAGTACTTAATATCTGGTTATTAAATTGTGGTATGATTTTTAAGAAAAGCAGAAGAATGCGTTGATTCAAACACAGCAAAACTTGCACCCGAGTAAGAAAGTTTAGATAATCTTAATATTGTAAGAATGACGATAAAATTAAATTCGATGTGATTGGTTCTAAATAAGACACTACTTTTATTCTGACAACCATTCATATATTAAAATGTCTTTGTAAAATGTAACACCTAAAACAGAGTAATCTTTTCTTATTATTTATTTCGATTTATCGATTTCTTTCCCTGAATGTAATTAATACAATTACAGAATAATAATATTTTTCTGGTAATTATTATACGAAACAGTGTGATAATGCATTCTTTCTTACAGGAAATGCTACATCAGTTTGTGTTTTTACACTATATCCCACAATTTATTTTATGATTATGTTGCATGTAAAGTATATGAACTGCTTGCTACTGCCTTAATAAGAATTGTTTTATCTGAGAATAATGATATTCTACACAACCAGTTCCTGTGGAGAACAAAATGAAAATGTTACTTGTCGGAGTTGAATATTAACTATTTCATGCAATTCGGCAAACATTTGGTTGAGGGATTTCATGTGCCGATTAATAAAGGTGACCGTTTAATAGCAATTCATGCTGGAGGAGAATCGATTTTATTCCAAACGCATTACTAACTTGGAAAGCCAATTCGAAAAGTGGTGCAGCATGAATACAGATAATTTCATGAAATGGGCGCGTGAAAAATTGATTCCAAATCTTCCACTAATGTCAGTAATAGTTGTTGATAACGCCCCTTATCACAATACAGGTGTTGATAAAGCACCAAGTTCTAACTCCAGAAGAAAAGATATGACCGATTAGCTGGAGAAAACCCATAATCCATATAGTTCAAAAATGCTAAAACCACAGTTATATAAACTAATGGATTCCATCCTTGGCTCTTGTAGTGAAAGGTTGTGTCTTGTTGTGCTCTGTGATTGTGAGTTGTAACCAGTCCTGCCAGGTGTTCAACAGTTCTTCTACCTGCGTCGCCAGACAATGTGAGAAGGGTCTGCTAGGACATCAGCCGGGCGGCCAGCTACCTGGATTACAGGCCAGTTACATTAAGAAAAGGATAATCCTTTTCTTAATTTTATTTCTATTCTATTCAAATTTCTATAATAATGTAAAGTGAACTCTTGTAGTCATTACGAACACATTAAGTTAATAGCCTATTATTATAGGACTATTGTGCTGATTTAAAAATAATTTTATTTTAAATTGTTTGATATAATCTGTACCTATTTAGGTCTACAGGTTATATCTTGTTTTGATTTTTCTTGTCAGTGATTTTATTTTGCAGCAAGTGTACATTAAGAAGTGTTTAATTAAGTTTAATTTTAATTTTTAAATTTTATTCTTTATTTTTCCTCAATGGAAGGAAAAGTAAGGCCTGCCCCACCCCGTTCTCCCACCCCGGAACTGTCCGTCGGTGGAGAGGAAAGCGGGTCTGGCGCTAGGAAGCGCCAGAAACGCCGGGACTCCGCGCCTCCTATGGAGACGGAGCCCGTAGCGGGCTGCAGCAAGGCTGCAGCAGCCGCCAACCCGCAGGCTGATGATGGGGCCCCATCACAGCCTGCTACCGTCAGGCGGGAGAAAATCCCGCCAATAATGCTGGACTGCCCGAAGGAGTGGCCAGCATTAGCGCGCGACATTAAGTCGCGGATCGGGGGGCGCCTGGTGGCTAAAAGCACCGGGCTCTCGATAAGGCTGCAGCTGGGCAGCGAGGCGGATTACCGGGCGGTGCAGAGTTTTCTGCACTCGAAGGGAATCGCCTTTCACTCCTTTCAGCTCCCGAAGGACAGGGAGCTGAAGGTGGTTATACGGGGAATCCCCTATGGGGCTGCCCCGGAGGAAGTAAGGGAGGAACTGACCTCCCTTGGCTATGAGGTGGTTTCGGTTAAGAAGCTCCTCACAAGGGACGGTCGGGAAACCCCGACCTGCCTAGTGGCCCTTAAGAGGACCCCTTCGGCCCGGACCATTTATGACCTTGGCAGTATTTTTTACTGCAAGGTCGCAGTGACTGCGTTTGTGTCACGAGGGGGGCCACCCCAGTGCCACAGATGCCAGAAATTTGGACACTCGTCCAATTACTGCCAGAGGGCCCAGCAATGTGTCAAGTGTGGTGGGGACCACGACACTGCCACATGCGTTAAGCCGCGTGAGGAACCAGCCTCATGCGTTAACTGCAAGGGGTCTCATCCGGCTAATTACCGGGGTTGCCCCTATTATAAGGAGCAAGTCAATAAGGTCAAGGGCATTAAAAAGCCCGCGACTGTTGACGGCCGCAGCTGGGCCCGTGTTGCCGGTGGGGGAAAATCAGCCCCCAAACCGGAGGTGCCGGCACCTGTGGCCAAGGCGGTAGTGAAAAAAGGGGAGGTACCCTCCCCAACACCCGCCAAGCCAAAACCGGCGGCGACCACCAAGAAGGTGGTGAAACAAAAGGCGGCGACAAAGCCGGCCCCGGCGAAGAAGGCCAAGCCTTCCTCGACGGGAAAGGCAAAGCCTGCTCCGACTGGGAAGGCCAAGCAGGTGGTTAAAAACACCGCGGTCCCTGTGGCCCCGCGCCCCACCAAAAGGGCGGCCGCGCCGAAAGGCACCTCCAGCGGCAATCCGAAACCGGCTACCCCGTTGGAGACCACTGGCATGGAGTTCCTGTCGCAGATGACAGTGAAGGATATCCTGCCACATATCATGATGGTTTTGCCACGCCTGCTCCAGGCAAAATCTCTCAAGGACTGTATTCAGTCCTTAATAGAGTGCCTCATGGCTGTACTGTCCAGGTATGGTTAGGCCCACCCTCAGACTCTTGCAGTGGAACGCCAACTCAGTAGTAGGCCGGACGGAGGAACTATGCCGTCTGGCCGAGGATCTACTGATAGACATGATACTGTTGTCTGAGACCCAAACAAGCAACTGACCCTTCGGAACTATTTTACATATAGGACGGATAGGCCAGTTCGACCCGGATCTCGCACCTCTGGTGGAACTGCGGTTTTAGTCCACAGACGCCACATGCATACGCGCGTTGTTCTTCATACAAACGTGATGGAGCAAACGTGTGTGCATGTGGAGCATCTGGGCACGGTGTATCGGCTGGTTTCGGCTTATAGCAAGCCGAACGACGCGGTAACCGGCGCAGATCTGGATGCCGTGCTGGAAAATTGGGAGGGGCCCATGATACTCATGGGCGACCTCAATGCCAAACACGTGTCATGGAACAGCATTCTGACAAATCCGAATGGCAGATTGCTGTACGAAAGGGCGAGAGCCCGCCGCTTGGTCGTCGTAGGCCCTGAGGTGCCCACGTTCATGCATCGCTCAGGCAGATCTAGGCCTGACGTGCTGGATATCGCAGTCATGAAGGGGGGTACCCTCCCATTCATGATTGAAACGATAGAAGACCTCAGCTCGGACCATTCCCCTGTCCTGTTGGAACTAGGTCAGGCAGGGGGTGGCCGAGATCCCCCGCCTATACCCCGAAGGTCAGTCAACTGGAAAAGGTTCTACGAGACCCTCCAGCGGGAGTACAGGCCGGTAAATCCTGAGCTCCTGAACACCCCGGAGGAAATCGACGACACTGTCGGGCGCGTCACGTCGTCATGACCGAGGCCCTGGCAGGCAGTTCATCGGCCAAAACTCGAGCAGTTGTTCGAAACGACCTCCCTCCTCATATCTCCGAAGCCATAACGGAGAAACGACGACTGAGGAGGAGATATCGAATCACCCTGTCCCCCGCTGATAAGCGGGCCTTTTATAATCAAACGGACAGGGTAAAACAACTGCTGACAAGCCATCGAGAGGATTCGTGGAACGAATACCTCGCCTCGGTCTCTGACGACATCTCCTCGGTGTTCAGGTTGAACAGGAGACTGCGAGAAGGGAAGAAGCCTCGCCATCCGGTTGTGGGGCAGCGAGGTTTTCTTGCATACTCGGAGGCGGAGAGGGCCGAGGTATTCGCCGATACCTTGGAGGAGCAGTTCACTCCAAACCCCCCTCCCTCCCCGAACGACGAGCACACAACCGAGGTGGAATCCTTTCTTGTAGATTATTTCTCACAGGTGGAGGACGCCCCTCTAGAGATTGACCAAGTCACTGAAGCGGAAGTTTCCGCAGCCATTAAGGCCACAAGCCCCGACAAGGCCCCGGGTGTCGACGGGATCAGCGCCCGTGCATTCCGGAACATACCGGCCTCCGTGATTACAGCAATTTCGGTGATATTCACGTCCATTTTGTACGTTGGATATTTCCCGAATTGTTGGAAAACGGCCAAAGTCGTATGTTTACCCAAACCGGGGAAAAGTTTACTTTTCCCACGGAATTATAGGCCAATCTCCCTGTTACCGGTATTGTCTAAGTTGTTCGAGAGGATTTTTCTCGAAAAACTGAGGCGATACATGGAGGGAGAAGTGCGGCCCGAGCAATTTGGGTTCAGGGAGGGTCACTCAACCACCCTCCAACTGGTAAAAATAATAGACGACCTTGTCGGAGGCCTGAACAGGAAACGGGTGACTGCAGCCGTTTTTCTGGATGTGGCCAAGGCCTTTGACAAAGTTTGGCATAGCGGGCTGCTTTATAAGCTAGCGCGATCGGCGATCCCCTACCGCTATGTCAGACTGATGCGGTCATACCTGCTAGACCGACATTTTGTCGTGCGCGTAGGGGAAACGATTTCCTCCACCAGAGAAATAGCCGCTGGGGTTCCCCAAGGAGCAGTACTTTCCCCGTTCTTGTACACTTTGTACGTGAACGATATGCCGCTGTCGGAAGGGGTCAAAACGGCCCTTTACGCAGACGACACGGCATATTTCTACGAATCCGCAAATGTGGATTACGCGGTCCGGAGGCTCCAAAGGCAGCTGGACTTAGTGGAACCGTGGCTCGACATGTGGAGAATCAGGGTCAACGGTGAAAAATCGGTGGCCGTGATGTTCACATGCAAGACACGAAAACCGACCAGAGAGCTGGAAATCTCAGGGGAGAAAATCCCTTTTGAGAAAACAGTTAAGTACCTGGGGGTGGTGTTGGACAGGCGGCTTACCTTCGGCGAACATGTAAATTATGCGACCCGGAGGGCTAAGGCCGCCAGAGCTTCACTATACCCAGTGCTGAACAGTGCCAGCCCATACCCACTGGCAACTAAGCTTCTCATTTTTCGGCTGTACGTACTGCCGATTCTAACATATGCTTACCCGGCATGGGGGGCAATGTTGAGCTCCTCGCTCCAAAAGAAGATCGAGGCCGTCCAAAACATCGCGTTGCGGACGATCTTTGGAGCTCCGTGGTTCGTCAGGAACGCCACTCTCCGATCTGATGCGAGATTTCAATCCGTGTCCGAGGTGGGGGTGGCGCAGGCGCGCAGACTGTTCGGGAGAGCGGCTGTGTCCGAACACAGTCATCTTCGGGACATCTGCAGAGAGGACCCAACTCCGACAGTTGTAAGGAAGCGGCCTCACGCCGTACTGGACGAACCACCGTGATGGTGCGGTGCGGTAGCCGAAAATCGACAAACCAGGCTTAGGGGCCTCCATATCGCATGAGCCATAAACGGAATAGTGCGTCAGACGCGTTTCCGGGGTCGCGAGTGAATAGTTTTTTCGCGAGTTATATAGTTTGAAGACTTCAAATACGGTAAGTCGCGCACAAAACAAAAACGCGGTCTAAAAAGGAAAAAGAAAAATTTTTTTTTTTTTTTTTTTTTCTCGCGTGTGTTTTGTTCTGTTTCTCTTGTTTCAGAAACGGGAGAAACGTGGATGTGGAACGACGCGTCGTGCCGTCTCATCCTGCCAGTCGAAAGGAAAGTAAAAATTAAATTTTTTTTTTTTTTTTTTTTTTTTTTTTTTTTTTTTTTTTTTTCTCGTGTGTGTGTTCTGCTTCTTTTGTTGCAGATGCCAACAGCCACCACAAAAACAAATGGTTTCTTCACTGCGGCCACGCGGTCCCCCCAACCCCTTCTCAGACACACGCGTGTCTGAAGGTTAATAATTACGTGGAGAGAATAATTACTGTTTACTTCTTTCCAGAAAATCGCCGCCCCAAAACCGCGATCGCGAATAGGTATCACCATCTGTAAGTTAAACTTACAGTAAGATAAAATAACCCAGCAATTGCGACTCCTCCGGAAAAGGGGACGCATTGCTCCCTCCTTATAGCTAGTGCCCCGTTGTGGCGTATTCCTGCTAGCCTATTAAAGAGTTAGCACCGAAAGGACTTCAGTGGACGGTCTGAAGGGGAATTACGTCGGGAGGACAGGCTCTATAAGCCTAGCCTTCCGCGGTCGGCCCATGAAATGGGTTCGATAACGCTGGTTTAACAACGGATTGGAATGCAATTAAATCCGTCTTAAATTCACTAAAATAATAATAGACAAAACTTGAAAAATTAGATCCGAGATTAAAAAAATAACCCTTTTAAAAACAAGCCCGATTAGAAAGATCCAGCAGCAAGGGACTCTGTCCAGGTTCTGCGATAAAGTAGGGAGTAATAGACTCCTGCCAACTTTGCATTCCATTCCATAAACTAATAAAGTTATATAACACTAAAGTACAGAAATATCACTTGGATGAACTTTTGAAAGGACATGGGCATCGTGTTCTTAGACACCCACCGTACCGTCCTGATTTGAATCCGATCAAGATGGTATGGTCAGCCGTAAAAAGACATGTGGCGAGTGGTAACACAACATTTTCTTTCACAAATGCTGAAAAATTTACTACGGAGAAAATTAATTCCACAAATGAAGATGACTGGAAATTCTATTGTGAAAAAGTAAAAACATATTGAAAAAGAGTATGAAAAACTGGAACCAGTGATAAATGAAATGAGAAAACGTTATATTATACGTATAAACTCTGATAGTGAAAGAGAAAATAAATGTGACAGTGATAGTGATTCGTTTAGCGAGGATGGTGAACTTGGTAGAAGTTTGAATTAGATGCATGAAGAAAATTCAAGTAAGCTTTTGTTTATTATTAAACATTAATAATTTAGTTCAAATAAAGGTTATAAAAGAATTAATTACGTATTATTTATAATTAGTAAATGTAAATATGATAGTTATTACCGAATAAAAATGATAATAACTAATACTTCGATTTGATACGCGAGCGGAATTGATGTTTTCAGCTCGAGTAGTAATACGCAGTCTGCTCGTGGCGTCACAAGCTCGTACAGTGACTGAGCCTAGCATAATAAATTGTCACAAAAGTTTTGCGTACAAATTATAAAACTTTTTCGTTAGTAACTATATTGTTAGCTTATAGAGTAAAGAATAAACAAACGTTGCGTTTGTGTTAGTGAGTTCATCATGATTCTGCTGAGTCCTGTGTATCAGTGCCGATTCACAAATTCACAACGCGACCATATCTATATACTACACTATAATCATTATTATAGTCATAATTAACATTATAATCATTACTGTACTATAATCAACACTATAGTCATGCAGAAGTCATGTAATCAAAATTTATATAATGTCTTCTCAGTTCTATTAAAACCCTTGATCTCTTCATATGATCATTCTTTTGTTCTCGTGTTCAATTTTTGTGTTTCTGTAACTTATTTATTTACTCTGATGTTATTTAAAGTTAATGTAATGTTCTTTTTTTAAGTTTACTGGCATGTGAGTGTAGTGTATTAGAAGATGTGTAATGTCTACACGACTAGAGTATACCATCATTTTGATACTATATCTGATACCGATTCAACTAATGCTAGGTACGATTATTGATCGCCCCCGAAAAAAGGCCGTAAAAAAACGGGGGGTGGTTACTGAATATTAATAGCCTAATAATATTCATTTGGCGCATACTTAATCTAATAATTTACGAATTAATTACTTGGCAGCTATATTTAAGTTATATTACTGTTAACAAAAACATGATAAAATATTACAAATACTTATGAGGACTAACAAATTGAGTCACCCGGTACATTACTGCGCAAACACAATCGCTCATGCTGCACTAAAATCTCACACTACAAACAACAGCTAGGGTAACTTTACGCTGAACGCATTAAAACGATTTAGTGTACTGAACTTCGTACTTTATCAACATAACTTTTCTTTTTCTCTTAGCCTCTGGAACCGCCTTAAGGTATTACTTCAGTGGAGGATATGTATGAATGTAAATGAAGTGTAGTCTTTTACAGTTTCGAGGTCGAGCATTCCTGAGATGTGTGGTTAATTGAAACCGAACTACTAAAGAACCTTTTTGATTTTTTCTTCCAGTCAACCCCCCCTCCCAAGGCCGGACCCTGTATAATTTGGCCCTGAACAAAGCATAACCGGTAACTTTTTTATTTTTATTTTTTACCTCCGAGACCACCATTAGGTATTACTTTTGAAGATGAGATGAATGGCAATTCTTGTAGCGTGTGAAAATGCCATACCTGACTGGGATTAGAACCTGGGACCTGCGGATGAAAGGCCTAAACGCTACCACTACTCGTGCCATAGAGGCCGGCAACCTAACCAAACTGTAACGTTTCTTTCTTTCTTTTCTGTTTAGCCCCCGGAACCACCATAAGATATTACTTCAGAGGATGCATGAGGATGATATGTATGAATGTAAATGAAGTGTAATCTTGTACAGTCTCAGATCGACCGTACCTGAGATGTGAACCGGTAACGTTTTTTCCTGTTTGTGAACCGGCAATCTTTTTTTCCCTTGTTTAGCATCAGGGAATCACCGTTAGGTATTACTTCAGAAGATGAATGAGGATGATATATATGAGTGTAAATGAAGTGTAGTCTTGTACAGTCTCAGTTCGGCCAATCCTGAGATGTGTGGTTAATTGAAACCCAACGTCTAAAGAACACCGGTATCCACGATCTAGTATTCAAATCCCTATAAAAGTAACTGCCTTTACAAGGACTTGAACGCTGAAACTCTCGGCTTCCAAATCAGCTGATTTAGGAAGACGCGTTAACCACTAGACCAACCCGATGGGTTAATATAATGAGTACTAAAAGCCAATAACTTAACTCACAAAGCTTCCTTTTCTTCAATTGCTTTTTGTAATATTGCATCTTCTTTAGCATTTCTATCTGCTTCGTCATTGGATAATTTCATAGCGATTTTGTTTCTTCTTTCTTGAGCTGCATTTTGCATCTATAAATTATATTGTTTAAAAATTCATACAATACGATTAATAAATGTTTAAAATATTATAAATATTAATAAACTATTTATAACCTGGTTTTGTTTAAATCATTTCCTTTCATTCCAAAAAAATAAATGAGTAACTTTTCTAGTTGATTCACTTATATGGTATTCTGGAAATCTCCAGATATCTAATGGAGCAATGATGATTTGAAACATATTGACATCTGAGTCCTTATATTAAAAAAACAAAAGACCATTGTGTAATGTTTTAATTTACAAATCCCGGCCTGTCAATCTAGACATATAACAAACAAGATCACTACTACATGAAACAAACCACTAGACCAACCCGGTGGGTTATCAACCGGTAAATTTTTTTTGTTTACTATCATTTTTAAACCACTCGAGGGCAGCCGGTAACCGCCTAAAGACGTTACCTCGACTGACCCCCAAGTGAGCGGCGGTGACTAACCAGCCACCCGGTTTGTCCAACCTCTGGACGTCCCTGCGGGACCCTCCTGGTTCACTGAGGCAAACCGGTAACCCATTTTTTTTTCTCTACTCCCCTGGGCCGGACCGACTTGATGGTATTACGCCACCCAGGGGAGTGTCCGTTACTCTAATAGGCCTTCCCCGCCTACCGGCTATATACCGGCATGGCAGGTCAGGCCTACCAGTGGCTCTTTTTAGATTTTTTATTCTCTATTATGTCCTCTATGGAACCACATCATACCTACAATTCGTGATGTGACCCCCGGATCTTTCATAATACTCTCTTGTCCCTACAGCACACCCCAAGGAGTCCTCAACGGATCAAACCGGTAACCCAACCAAAGTAACCTAACGCTCGCTGAAAAACTTTACTTAGCCTCCTACCTTAGCCTTGTCTAATTAACATTAAATATACAACTTATTAATAACAAAATTAAAATTTAAATAAATATTTAGTTAATACACAAAATACCAACAGAAAACAGCGAAACTCGAGTGGCCTCTGTTAACTGAGCATTACCCAAATTTTTAATATACGATTGCCAGAAAAAGCCCTGAAAAAAGCCAAAATAATGTCAAAACTTGAACAAATTTTCATCATAGAATAAAAACCTACATGAAGATTAACACTGAATTAAAATTAATTTTTAAGTTTTCAAAAGACCGTAACATGCTTTGATAAAAGACCAACAACTTTACTTGAAGACCAAAACGATATAACTATTTATCTTACGGCATTAATTTATCTGTTTTTACTGTACTTCAATATTAAGTGTTTGTTAATTTAGTCGGTTACCTTTCTTCGATTTTTTCGAAGTATGAGGTTCTCTTAAGTGAGTTCTAATTCGACCCGTATGTGTTTTTCTTACTCTTAATAATTTACTTTACTTACTCCCAACTAATAATCTGATTTCGATGATCCATGTTGTATTCTGTAAGAGATGTATCTTCTGTAAGAGATTTTTTCCCAAGCAACCTCTACAACCTAGAAAATTTTCAAACAATAATCATGTTTCCTAAAATATTAAATTTCTTTTTACTGTTATGTTACTTAATATTGATTTGCTTTTGGTTAATGATATCTAGTCTTCCATCGCACTGATATTTGTAGAATTTTCACTGGAAAATTATAGAAAATTAAACATATTAAAAAAAAAAAAATTAATATATCTTAAAGAACTCATTAACTTAAAAAATAACCGCAAAAGAATATAAAATAGTGCTTTTCATTCTTTTTAGTTCACATTTATTGTTTTACAATTTTTT
Source organism: Lycorma delicatula (assembly GCF_047948215.1). Classification (NCBI taxonomy): domain Eukaryota; kingdom Metazoa; phylum Arthropoda; class Insecta; order Hemiptera; family Fulgoridae; genus Lycorma; species Lycorma delicatula. The sequence continues at coordinate 151,539,765 of NC_134455.1, read as the reverse complement.
TTTGAAATAAGTATTAATATTACAATAAAAGAAATGTATTATATATAATTATCTTTTGGAATTGTTTTTTCTTAAAAGAATCTAAAAGAACAAAACAAAAATTATATTAAAAAAATTAAATGTAAAAATACTGTTTTTTCAATTTTTTCTTGTTTGTTAAATTTGTCTGTAGTATGAAGATAATTAATTATGTAATTACTATATTCAATGTGGCAATAATTATTTCTTGTAGTGGTTATTTTCATAATGTCATAATGATTATCTTCAATGGCATAATAAGTTTCACAGAAATGTGCCAAGAATTTTATATCTCCAGAAAAGGGATTGATAATTGAATCACTAGTGAATGCTTTGTTTTTTCATCAATAATACAAAAAATTGATTTATAACATAATTTCACAATCAAATTGATGTAGAAGTTAAAAAGTTTATTATTTTTTTTTCTGAAAAATTTTAATAATTTTTTTTATTGATGAATCTCTCGTTTGGCTTTTTATATTTTTGGATTCTTTGTGAAAAACTTTCCCTTTTAAAAAGATTAATTTATTTATTCCGTAAAATTGAGTTTAGAAATGTAGTTGAAGAGGTAATAAAAAATTATCACTCTTGCCTATACATTTCTGTTTGATAAAACAATTTATATAAATAAATAAGTTTTATTGATAAAAATTATAAATTTAAAAAAAATTGTTCAACATTATTGATAAATTGTAAAAATAATTAACTGTACTTAAAAAAATTGCCAGTTTATTCGAATGAAAATAATCGTACTTAATTGCATAATGCATACAACCTATTGCTTATCAGAACGTATTAACACTAATATTTATAATATATTATAAATAATAGTTATAATATTAGTTATAATAAATAATAACACTATAAATAGTGTTAATATATTAACACTAATATTAGTGTTAAAGAAACTTAGTGTATTTTGAACACTCTTCAAGTGTTTTGAAGACAAACTTCAACAATTACAATATTCACGTTCCTGGAGTATGGAATCTGTAGTTTGCTATACACGGATAACCTGATCAGGAAGAGTTGTTTATTAAAACCCAAAAGGAAGTATATTAAAGTTAGTTATAATATTAAAATATGACCTAGTTCATATTTGCTGTTCTGTGCAAATGCAAATATTAATCTTGTATTACTTTGACGGGAAGGCTAAAAGAATCAAATATTTATTTTATTTTGATGAGAATAATGTCACAGATATTCTTAAAAAATGAATCGAAGGAATATAATAGTGACTAATTTTTTTACCGACTTTGAAAAATGAAATCCCACTTACCCATAAATGTTATTTTGTATTACAGATTCTATACAAACAAATTACTTAAAAGAAAATTGTGATTTGACTTTGGTATAAAACTTTGGACTGATAGAGCTGAAGGATTGACATAAACTGACAGTGTATTAAAAGGAAATAGATGGATTAGAAGGAAACTGATTTTTTTTTTTGTTTATGGGCGAAAAACGCCTGGGCGATATCATCACCTGGAATTTTATTAATAAAAGGGTAAAGTAACTCCAAAATAATAAAACTTATAAGGTGTAAAAGTAATATTAAACATATAATAAAAATTTATTAAAACAAAAGTCAAGAAAGTAAAATAAAACTCAAAACTAATATCGCAGACGAAGCTTTTAAAATATAAAAGTCAAAATAATAGAATGAAGAAACTATATAAAACTTACCTAATTCCGATGGGTTGTGCAAAAGGCTCCCTTCCCGGATAATAAAATTAAAGACAGAACCAAAAAAATCAAAATATTAAGTAAAGGTTAAAAGTTATCAAAAACTCTTCCAGCATTAAAATATATATAATATTAAATACTTTGCAGTATCCTGGTACTATGCAATAACAGAAACATCTGGTTCAAAATTTCGTTATTATTGTACAAGATATCAAGGATTTTTCTAGGTAGATTAAACTTACGACGCAACGCCGCATAACATATGCAGTCCACGAGAATGTGGTGCACAGTCATGCGGCAGTTGCATGTGTGCATAGAGGTGGGACTCCTCCTGACATTAGGTATTCGTGTGTGATCCTCGTATGTCCTATCCGTAACCGCCAGGTCCTCTGAAAAAAAAAAACTCCCCCGCCGGGGAGTCTTATTCTTTAAGACTTTGGGGGTTGGCGTCCCCACGGGCCTAGCCTCTGCAGCTTTTCTTCCCACTACACACTTAGCTGCAGAATTCTTCTCACTATACACGTATACTACACCAAGAACACTACACGAATTACAATATATACATTTACTCGACTACACAACAACATCCAACACTATTTTCTATTTCATTTACACTCGGTGGTGTTGCGACATCTTACGAAGCGCAACCGTAACCCAAGGTAGGAACTATCATGCCAATGGGTCATGCCGATTGCGTCAAAGCAAACTCCTTCAACTGTTCATAATTCGCATTGCGGATCCTGGACTGAACTTAAGAAACTCGTTCAGATGCTTTCTGATCAAGTTATTTCGCATACAGCCACTATTTCAGGGCTGACAAAGGTGAGTAAAAAGTTCTACGTCGCAATAACTGAATCCAACAGTGTGGTCCATACGAAAGTTCCTGCTCCCAAAGTACTACCGGTACGGTCAGAGGCTACCACAGCTGGCAGTAAGCCAACTAACAAGGTCCCCACGAAGGGAACCCACATAACCACCCCCTCTGCGATGTCAATAGCGACATCCCGTTCTCATAAGTCTCCTCCGCCATCACCCCATATACTGAAGGATATGGTTGAAGAACCTCCCGACCCAAAGGTGTCAGAGTTATCTAAATTAAAGAACACGAAAAAGAAAAACAGAATCACATACAACTAAATTTTATATGGTTTCCTAAGTATATTTATTATTATTTTATTTATTTATTTTTTTTTTTTAATGAACATTATTCAGTGGAATGTTAGAGGTCTACGGTCCCGCATTGAAGATATTGGAGTACTGGGGCATGTACATGATCCGATAATCACGTGTTTCCAGGAAACTCATCTTCTACAACATGACCCAATAGCACTCCGAGGATACTTCTGTGAGAGATACGACTGTATAGTAGACGGTAGAGAGAGTGGTGGAGTGGCTATTTTCATGAAGGATGAGGTATCGGCTACAAGGATTCAACTGACCGCTCTCGTTCCTGCTGTTGCAGTGAAGATCTCTGTCCCCTTCAAGTTACATAACTGCAATCTGTATCTCTCACCGAACACTGAGTTCAGTGCTCTGGATATCTCAAACCTCCTCACACAAATACCATCTCCATCGTTAATAGTAGGAGACTTCAATGCCCACTATGTTTTCTGGAGCTCGACCTTCTGCTCTACTCGAGGAAATATAGTACACAGTGTGAGACAAGACTTAGACCTTTGTTTGCTGAATAATGATGTATGACGACGGTGCGAACATCCTTGAGCAATGTTCCTCTTTTACGTCCATGATACTTGGAACTGCCAGCAGATATATCCCACAAACGTCGGGTAATCCTAAAGTCCTTCCGTTCCATGGTGGAATGATGATTGCAAATGTGCTATTAAGAATCGACGGCGGGCACTACGCAAATTCAATAATAGACCTACAACTGAACATCTAAATTTGTACCGCAGGGCTAGAGCGGTATGCCGTCGGGTCTTCTTGACGCTAAGAGGAATTCATGGACGAAATATGTGAACACCATCTTACGTATTACTCCCACGTCTCCTGTGTGGAAAAAAATCCATGCAATTTTCAGATCGCCAAGGCAATCTATTCTCGGTCTCATCGATGAAGGAGAACTCCTTACATCATCTTCGGCTGTAGCAAATACTTTAGCAAAATCTTTCCGCTCGGTATCTCTCACTTCATCATATAGTAACAACTTTCAGAGGTTCAAAGTACAGATAGAAATATTGGCGTTAAACATTGGTGATTCGGTTGGTGAATTGAACACTCCATTCTTATTTAAAGAATTGTTGCACGCACTTCAGAACTCAAGTAAGACTTCCCCTGGACCAGACAACGTTCACCATTGTATGGTTTCACATCTTCCTAACTCAGCACTACAACCTCTTTTGAATATTTACAATGGTTTATTCTCCGAACAAGTCTTTCCGCCCAGCTGGTCAGAGGCATTTATTATTCCGGTACTAAAGCCTGGTAAAGACAAAACCGATCCCTCAAGCTACCGCCCTATTTCTTTAACAAGCGTGTTGTGTAAAATAATTTAGAGAATGGTAAACCGCAGGCTTACATGGTACTTGGAGAAACATGGCTTTCTTTCTTTGGAACAATGTGGTTTCCAACAAGGACGATCTTCTATTGACCATTTAGTGTCAATGGAAACAGCCATACAAAACGCCTTTCTGAACTGCCAACACCTCGTTACTATCTTCTTCGATATAAAAAAGGCGTACAACACAGCTTGGCAATGTGGTATTCTTAACACCCTCAAGAGATGGGGAATCAAGGCCAATATGCTTGCTTTTATCCGGGGATTCTTAAATCACCGAACATTTCGTGTTCGTGTGGACGATTCACTTTCAGACAGTGTCATCTCGGAAAATGGAGTACCTCAGGGTAGTGTATTAAGTGCCACCTTGTTTTTTGTAGCCATAAACAGCATTACCAAGGCTCCTGTCTCATGTTCTCTATTCGTTGACGATTTTGTTATTTACATTTCGAGCCGTTCAACGCCTACTGCAGAGTGACTGCTACAGAACACTATATTTCGCCTTGAGGCTTGGTCCAGAACTACTGGTTTCACATTTTCTTCCCACAAAACTAAATGTGTAGTTTTTTCTCGGCTTCGGAACCGTTTTATTCCGCGGGTTTTTCTGAACATAGAGCTTATTGTTATCTCTCCTTACGTAAAGTTTCTAGGTTTGCTTTTTGATAGTCGTCTTACTTGGGTCAAACATATAAAGGAATTGAGGACAAAATGTTCCAAACTTTTGGATATGTTGCGGGTTCTTAGTAATACCAATTGGGGAGCCGATCGGTCATGTATGTTACGTTTTTACTATTCCCTTGTTCGTTTCCGTTTAGATTATGGTTGTGTTGCCTACTCTTCAGCTCGACAAACCGTGCTTACAATTCTGGGCGGTGTACATCATCCTTTTCTTCAGCTTGCCACAGGTGCGTTTAGATCAAGCTCTATCGCAAGCTTACTTGTACTAGAAAACACCACCTACTGTTTTCCGGCAGATGTTTAAGTTTATTTTCACCAAGTCGAACCCAGACGCGGTGATATACACTGATGGGTCGAAACATGACAGTATCGTTGGTTGTGCTTTTGTTATCAATGAAAAGACTTATATGTTTGGCCTACCCGGTATTACGAGTGTGTTCACCGCAGAACTACTCGCTATGAATAGGGCTCTAAGTATCATTAGCCCTAAATATAGGAGCATTCTAATTTTGCAGTGACTCGTACAGTGCTCTCCAGGCGTTAGAAAACTTTTATTCCAAACATCCTGTCGTCATTGACATTTATGATAAAATCGCTGAGTTAGATAAACGCAAGAGAGAGGTAAGTTTTTGCTGGGTCCCTAGCCACGTAGGGATTCCAGGTAACGAAAAAGCAGATTATGCTGCCAAAGAAGCGTGTATTCAACCTCCTTTCACTACCCGGGTTACTACCTTTGATTTTATTAATCGTGTAAAGCAATCACTAAGAGCGAGGTGGCAAAGTGGCTGGGCTACTACCGTCGATAATAAACTCCGACAGATTAAAGATTCAATGTTGCCATGGGGCTCCTCTTGCAGAAAAACTCGTTGTGAGGAAGGAAACTGATGGGTTGAGAGGAGATTGTATAAAAACATTAATTTGATTGTGGTCTGAAATATATAATTAAAAGAATTTTCTAAAAAGGAATGATCAGTTGTTCTTAAAAATAACAATATCTACCTCTATCAAACCAGACAATGGAATTGTTTTGATATAACTGAACAAAATATTCACTTACGAAAAAATTGATCTTACATTGCCGTTTTTGATAAATTACCAAAGCATTTGAAAATCTTCCTTCCAATTTATTTAAAATACAATTAAAAAAGTCTCTTTTATGGAAATAATATTGTCCTTACAATAAATTTTTAGATAGTTTTGATAAAAGAATAATTACAAAAAATCTGATGTGGACATCTCATGACTTCCTTGTAGGCCTATTAAATTACATATACACACTTTTGCTGCACTTCATTTAAACTTATTTCATTTGTTGAAAGTGAGATACTTTCCTTCAGTTCTTTAATAAAGTGGACATTTACACAATTGCTGAAATATTAGTTTTTATTATCAAATATTTATACAATTATTAATTCAACAATCTTACATGAAATATTAGGATAGAGTAAATCTCCCTTTATTACTCGTTTTATTAGATCAGTATTATTCGTATCATCTTATGTTTCTGATTAACAAAAGTTGGATATTTCTGGTGTGTCGTATAAATAAAAGTTAATAATAATTAAACTATTCCGTTTATTGAACTCCTGTGTATTGGTTACAAATGTTAATTTCGACCTTACGGTGTAAAATATTCAGTTTATATTATTGGATTATTTGGTAAATAACAAAAAATGGAAAAGAAACAATCATACAAGAAAAAGAAAGATAACGTGAAGAAATATATCTCAAAAAAAACGACAAGATAATGAATATGAAGATGAAGAAAATGTTAAGAGCGAGGGAAGAATAAAAAACTTAAGAGAAGATGATAAATATAAAGAAAAGGAAAATGTTAAAACCAAAGAAAAATAAAAAGATTAAGAGAGGATGATACATTTAAAGAGAGAGAAAATTTGAAAACTCGAGAATGTGTACACAAATTAAGATCAGAATTATATCAAACCAAAGCGCGGTTAAATGATTGGCAACAAAAAACAAATAAACGAATGATGGTGAACTCCGCCTTAGGGAGATTATTGTCCGACAATTGAGGAGTAATGAACTGAAAATAAGAATTTTTTGTAATTTATTAAAGATCAGGCATGTATGTCTCAATGTATACATTGTTCTTGTGAGGTCTACTTTTCAGTCACTGTAGTTAACTTTAATGTAAATAAAATTAAACAGAAATTCCAGAATAATTAAATAAAATTAAACAGAAATTCCAGAATAATTAAATAAAATTAAACAGAAATTAAAGTAGAAAGTCCAAAAATAATACGATTCTAATTATAATTTTCAATTAATATTAAATAATCAGATGATTCACCAAATTTATTACATATACACATATGTAATAATGCCAATTAAATTACATATTCAGATTTTTAAAAGTACTTAAAATTTTATTTCACTAATAACTTCTGAATTTTTTTCATATTTTTTTCTTTATTGTTATTATTGAATAATTATTTATTGTAAAAGTATTTTTACAATCACGGTTAATAATTATTAATAAATTAATATATTTAAATTAAAAAAAAGGAATTGAAGTCTGATTCAAACCGATGTGCCTTCCCATGTAGAGGGTCTAAACATTTCATTAATTAAACTTTTATTTGGCTTTAACTCTGGAATCAATGAAAATAAGTATCACATATCGTTGAAAATCTCTCAATGAGGGCTTATTACTGCAGTTAAGAAAAAGTCCAAAATCCAAAAAAAAATTGATTTTGGACGTTTTTGAATACTTTTGGTTCAGTCGTTGCTATCAGAAGGGGAGGTGCACAACTAGATGTTACAACAGTCCTAAATCCATAATTTCAACATTCTACGGCTAATCATTTTTGAGTTATGCGAGATACATACGTTCAGACGTCACGTCGAAACTAGTCAAATTGGATATTTCCATTGAAATTTGAAAACGGAAATTTTTCGGGATCACAATACTTCCTTTACTTCGTACACGGAAGTAAAAACCTTGATTTTTGTGCATCCTGTTCAGCATGTGCTCAAAATAATTTTCAATAGCGCTATCTGAATAGTGAATATTTCGTCATAATTTTTATGTTTAATACATTTACCTTAATGTTATTTCATGAGTCGTGTATAAATAATTATGTCGACTTTAATAAACTTATTTTTTATCTTATAATTTGTTTTTATACTTACTAATAATTTCTCTTATAAAGATGTATCTATATTATGCATTGCGTTCCTATTAGAATAGAAGATTTATTTATTTTATAAAAATAAGAAGTAGAGGTACGTGAAATAGAATTTAAATATCTGTTTAACTTTTAGTGAATACTATTGGTAACCACTAATTATTTTATTCCCCGATTCATTTATTGATAAATGAAGATTTCAGATTTTTTTCAGATGTAGTTAGTAAAATGTAATGCTCCAATCTGTTCTGCAAATAGATAGTGATATACGTATGCGTCATCGATTTTATATGAAGTTTTTAAGATATTGATCAGTGCTTTCAATATTTTAATAATAAAACAACATATGAATTATGTTATTTTACAACATACACATGTATGCTCTATAAAAAATCTGATGTGGATACCACATTACTTCCTTGTACGCCTATTAAATTACGTATACACGTTCTTTTTAAAATGAAAATAAAATAAAATTTTTTCGTAATAACTTTGATATTTTGTAATATTTTTATTTTTATTGCTATTATTGAATTATATTTATTGTAAAAATCTTTTTACAATCACGGTTAAAAATTATTAATGAACTAATATATTTAAATAAAAAAAAGTTAAAAAAAAAAGGAATTGAAGTCTGATTCGAACCAATGTGCCTTCCCTTGTAAGGTCCAAATATTTCATTAATTAAATTGTATTTGGCTTTACCTCTGAAACCAATAAAAATAAGTAATACTTAAGATATATCGTTGAAAAGGTCCTAATGAGGGCTTATTACTGCAGTTAAGAAAAAGTCCAAAATCCAAATTTTCGGGATTTGGGCTTTTTTGAACATTTTTGGTCAAGTCGAATGCATTCAAAAGGGAAGGTGCACAACAGTCCTAAATCCAAAATTTCAACATCCTACGGCAATCGTTTTTGAGTTATGCGAGGCACATACGAATGCACACACGTACTTACGTATAGACATCACGCCGAAACTAGTCAAAATGAATTCAGAGATAGTGAAAATGGATATTTCCGCTGAAATCTAAAAACCGAAATTTTTCGCGATCACAATATTTCCTTTATTTCGTACAAGGAAGTAAAAAAGATTAATTTTAACATAATTGGTACTTCATAATGTTTATAATCAAATATGGTTATTCAGATGTGGTTTCAGATTCAACATTAGACAATATATTAAGATATGGTTTACATGTTACCAAAACTCTACGTTTACACCTTTTTTCTTTCTTTCTTTTTCCTGTTTAGCCTCTGGTAACTACCGTTTAGATAATACTTCAGAGGATGAATGAGAATGATATGTATGAGTGTAAATGAAGTGTAGTCTTGTACATTCTCAGTTCGACCATTCCTGAGATGTGTGGTTAATTAAAACCCAACCACCAAAGAACACCGGTATCCACGATCTAGTATTCAAATCCGTGCAAAAATAGCTGGCTTTACTAGGTCTTGAGGGCTGGAACTCTAGTCTTCCAAATCAGCTGATTTGGGAAGACGCGTTCACCACTAGACCAACCCGGTGGGTTTCTACGCTTACACCTACCTAAAAATATTTTTACTCTTCAAAGACTTAGTAACAGTTTTTGGAGCCTTATGTTTTTGAAAGTCTATGGGGTTTGTCTTGCATTTACATTAACTGTTGATTGATTAGTTGCTCAACACTATCTGCCACATTCATTCTTTTTGCTGTGATCCATATAAAGGCAATCAAGCACAAATAGTGTGAATCAGAGTTGGGTTTGGTGAGATTACCATACTGGTATGTCGTAATATATTTGGGTCGGTGAAGAAGTCGTCAGATTACATTTAACGGGTCACTTTCCTAAATAAGGTATGGAATGTTTGTTATTCTAGAGAATAGTTAAATAGTTATTGTGAGTGACTATCGTTTGGTCACCCAAAACAACATTATGGTTATATCACTTACCGTATGCGTAAATAGACATTAAGTGAATGGAACTGTGGGGTAGCTGAGTAACCATTTTTGCTGTGATTATTATAAAGTACTTAGGTACATTTTAAAAACAGTTACAATTCTGGTAAATGTTTTCAAATTGTTCTTTCTTATGTAACTTAGTAAAAACACTACAATATTTTTCAGTATTTTGAATATACTATAAGTTAGATTTTAATTTTGTATATCATTGCTTAATTTTGTGTTTTAAATGGCTGAAATTTAGTAATTTATTTCTTACTTATACCTTAATATCTTCAAATTCAGTCACTTAAACGCAATTATGTGAAAAACCTGCTCTCTTATGTTAATGATAATTCTAAAAATATTATTCAATGTTTAATCGAATAAAATCACTAATTTATACGTGAAAAAATAAATTAATTATAAGAAGTAAACCAGTTTTATTTCAGCTGTGAACTTGCTAGTAGCTAAACCTTTCTTTACACACAAACAATATAATTTAATAAGGATATTATGCAATTACTCATTTAATATATTTATGCCAATATGAATTAAATGTTATCACAAAAAGCAGGTTTTAAGGAATTAAAAATAATTGTAATGCAAGAAAAAATCCGTAGAAATCTAATGAAAATATCCATTTATTTCTGATAGAATTATGTACAATATTATTATGCTTGCAAAATTATGCTTAAATGTCTCATTGGAATGTTTTTCAAACCGTTGCTACTGACTACAGTAAGGCTATTGCTTTTGTGTTTTTAATTATTGTTATTCTGATTGTTTTGGTTATTATTTTGGTTATTGTTATTCTGATTGTTTTGGTTATTGTTATTCTGGTTGTTTTGGTTTTGATTATTATTATTATTATTGTATTGGTTGTTTTGATTTTGGTTGTTGTTATTACTATACTGATTGTTATTCTGGTTCTGGTTATTGTTGTAGTTGTTCTGGTTCTGGTTGTTGTTTATATTTTGGCCATACTGGTTCTGGTTGTTATAGTTATTATTGTTGTAATTCTGATTATTATTATTATTGTACTGGTTATTGTTTTCGTTAAAATTATTATTACTGCATTGGTCGTTATTTTGGTTGTTGAAGTAGTTACAATTGTTGCATTGGTTCTGGTTGTTGTTATTATTGCAGTTGTACTGGTTGTTGTAATTGTTACAGTTGTTGTTGCAATTACAGTTTTGGTTATTATTATAGTTATTACAACAGTTCTGGTTGTTGCAGTTGTTCTGATTGTTGTTGTTGTTACAGTAATTCTGGTTATTGTTGTTCTGGTTGTTATTGTTGTAGTTGTTGTTATTGTTGTATTGGTTCTGGTTGTTGTAGTTGTTATTGTTGTATTGGTTCTGGTTGTTGTAGTTGTTATTGTTGTATTGGTTCTGATTTTGGTTGTTGTTATTATAATTGTTGTTCTGGTTGTTGTTCACATTTTGACCATACTGGTTTTGGTTGTTGTTATTTTGATTTTGGTTATTGTAGTTATTGTCATAATTCTGATTTTGATTGTTGTTATTATTGTAGTTGTTTTGATTGTTATTGTTGTACTGATACTGATTATTGTTGTTGTTACTGAACTGGTTGTTGTTATGGTAGCTATTCTGATTGTTGTTGTTGTACTGGTTTTGGTTCTGGTTGTTGTAGTTCTGGTATTCGTTCACATTGCTTGAAACCTGGTTGTTTCCAACAGCGATTCCTGAAAAAAAAAAAAATAAGTATAGTCAGATTTTATTTGAGATTTCATTCATTAAATTTTTTTTATCATTGAATATTAATTTGTCGAAATTACAGTTTTTTCTTTGCTTGAAATTTTTTCTGAACAGAACTACAGTTTACCACAATCAATACAGTACAATTTATATACTCGTATGCTATCTAATTCTGCTTTATGTACTGTAATAGTTTATCTTTGTGAACTAATTATACTTAGAAGATTCTTTTCTTCTACTATTCCAAAATCTAAAGACATTTACTAATGGACATCTATAAATTGCAAAGAAACAAAAAACAAGATTTACCAGATTGTTAGTATGTACTTTCTAAATAAATGGAAATGTGTTGAGGAATGTTCTTGATTGTAGTCTTTAAATGAGCTTCTGTTAATACATTTCCAGAGCTCCGAAAGAGGTAGTGATTTTTGTTTCATCATAAAAATGTAGATCTGATTTTGTCATGTTGATCTAAAGGTACTGAGACTCTGGAATTATGAATTCTAGGAATTTAGTAATATTCTTGGGATTGTGATTTTTATTATCTTCAAAAATTATAAGATATATCTGTGTAGTTTATATGTGTATATGTCTTTACATTTTAAAACAAACTTAAAGAAAATTTAGCTACCTAAAATGTATATAATCTACATTTGGCATAAAAGAAAAATTAAGTATTTATTGTCACATTGCTAAACTTACACATCTAATAAACTTTATGTAAAAATTGCTTCTCTCATCTAATTTAGTTTACCTGACTATTGTCACATAGAATTATGCTGGAAGGCAAAATACTAACACAATACATAACAGAAGAAATATAAATACATGTTAGTAATTAATTATTTACTTAAAGCTTTAACATGAACATGTTGACCTCGGACCACTTAGTAGCTGAGAAGTTTAAGCGTTCTCTAATGTGACGGAAGTGTAGGTGGGTAAGATTATTGGGATTAAACATTGAAATAGCTGCAAGATAATTACTTTAAACACAGCCATGTTTTATATATATTTTTTTTTTTTTTGTCTTCAGTCATTTGACTGGTTTGATGCAGCTCTCCAAGATTCCCTATCTAGTGCTAGTCGTTTCATTTCAGTATACCCTCTACATCCTACATCCCCAACAATTTGTTTTACATACTCCAAACGTGGCCTGCCTACACAATTTTTCCCTTCTACCTGTCCTTCCAATATTAAAGCGACTATTCCTTAGTATGTGGCCTATAAGTCTGTCTCTTCTTTTAACTATATTTTTCCAAATGCTTCTTTCTTCATCTATTTGCCGCAATACCTCTTCATTTGTCACTTTATCCACCCATCTGATTTTTAACATTCTCCTATAGCACCACATTTCAAAAGCTTCTATTCTTTTCTTCTCAGATAGTTTTATATATATTGCTTAATTATTTGTCTGAATATTGGGGTATAGAGATCATTCGGGGTTTTAATTAATGCGTATTTTTATGATTTTTAATTCAAGGCTCGCATAAACTGAAATTTATGTAACAAAATTTAATATTGTTGACAAACTCGTACTTAATTAACTTTGCTGATAAGACATTTTTATGAAATTATTTATTCTTACGTATTTCAACACTGTTTGAAATATTTCTGCTTTTGCAAACACCTTGTCTTATCTTAATTTAGACGTAGATATTTGAAGTACAGTCGTCTGATTTTTTTTATTTCCTACAACTCCTTAAACCAAGCTTTAAAAAATTAAATAAGGCTTAAACGTAAGCCTTCTTTAATTTTTTAAATGCCTTATTGATTTATTTTCTTGAAATCTGAATTACAGTTAGACTTATTTTGCTCAATTTTAATTATAGTTAAATAATTTTTTGGGTATCATTTCTATGAACAAATGTATGGAAAAGTATGAGTATTTCAATAGTAAAATAATTGCATATATTTCATTCTTTTATAGGATTCTGTGTTTGAATATGAGTGGGCCAGATTATGTAAGCTGAATAATTGTATTATGTACAGTAATAAAATAACAGCACATCCAAACGTATCCGTTACTATTAAATACCGAATGCGTCTAAAACGAATTACTGTATGACTGTTGTTCACATTATTACTGTTGCCAATGTTAATTAAATAAAAAAGAATTGAGAAAAATATACATCATAATTATTTGATTGGATGTCATTAATATTTCATGTATGATTTATCAATATGACGTACAAATACAAATTTGTACTAAGAATAACAATTAATTATTCATTTATATATTTTTTTATCAATTCTTTGAAATGATTAGGTACATATAATGCAATATGACTAAGTTATATGTTGGTTACATCCCAACCCCGTAGGGGAAGACACCCGCCTAGTGACGTTCCGGTCGCCCCCCCCCCGTTCATTGCTCTGTTGGGCTTTAACGGGATATATATGTTGGTTACAGCTATGTTGAAAGTGTTTTTATAACATTTAGAATTAAGAGTGGAAGACGTTAACGTTTACCTCAAATCCATGGCAGTATCAGCCATACGATAATCAAGGGTTACAAATAATAATAATACATGTGTTCGCGATGATTATAATACGGATTTACAATCCCAAGAATTCTTATTTTCTATAATGTTATTAACATTTTAAAATTATCAATCATAAAGCTTCCTTTGAAATATTATTTTTCTATATAAAGTACAATACTATGTTTTTTAAAGTAATTGTTGATTTTTAAATTACAATTTTTTAACATTTTGAGGTTAAAATCAGCGATTTAGTATTAAAAAAAAACAAAGCAATATTTACCTCATTTGTGATAGTATTTTTATTTTTTATTATATCAACTACTGTTACTTTTTCATCTATTAAGTATGATAGATATAAAAGAGTGATTACTAAGTAAATATGTTTTTTGAGTAGAATGCATGTATACGCTTATGTGTACACAATTTTTGCCATTTCACAGGGTTATGAATTGAATGAAAAGAAATAAAGAAAATTATAATAATTGAAAAAAAAAAACAGTCTACGTAACCAATTATTAAGTAAATTATGGAGTTTCTATATTTCGCTAAGCGACTTGAATATTTAAGAAATATAAATATTTTCGTTAAATAAATGTAAATCAATTAAATTTGTAATTATCCGATGCACTCACCATTTTGATTTTGGTTGTTGTTCTGGTTTTGTTGTTGATTAGCTGGACTTACTGGGTTCTGATCATAGAATGATCTGGTAAACCATTGCCATTTGCTCTGTCCGTAAGGTTGGACGGCGGCAGCAGCGAAGCTAACGATCACCAATAGTACCAATGAGGACTTCATCATGTTTGAAGGTGACCATAGTATGTGTATTGCTGTCTTATATACTAATTCAATATCATCTCTCGCCTGATATAAAGTTTAAGGTCACCGTTTATTGGTTGTTTTCAATAAATTTAGAAAACAAAAGAAAAAATTATCAATATGATTAGAAAAACATTTTATAAATTAAATTTTGAAAAATTTTCTTTTTTTCAATATTTGTTGTTTAAATTTATATTATAATAGAATGACATTTAAAAACTAATTTATTTTTTTGCTTACTAAAGCAATTGGTGAAATCTGAGTTTTTCAAAACTCAAACGAGATTATAAATTGTAATCACCCAATTAAATATTTTTCTTATAGCGTTTTAAGATATTAGTAAATTTGTTAATTAAAATAATTTTTGGGTCTTCAGTCGAGTGTTTTAACAGCGTTCTATATTCCATTTTGTTCTGTTCTAATCTTTTAACCTCATTACATTTAGTATATTCTTCTTGTTTGTTTCATATATTTCAGGTTTTACCTTCCTCTACAGTTTTTACTTTTTACATTCGATTACATTACCAAACTAACCATGTCTTGATACGTAATCGACCAACTTAGTTCTTTTCTTTAGTTTATTCTTGCTTAAGTCCTTTTCTCTCCTATCCAGCTTCATCGAATTTATCAGCGCACCTATTTTTAACATTCTCCTCTAACACCACTTTTCAATATTTTTTTTTTATTTTCCTATCTGTCCTGTTGTCCACATTTTACTACCATAAAGTACACTCCAACAAATAATTTTAAGAATTATTTTTTAAAAGATTATTCTTTAAAATCATACGTGCATTTGATATTAGCAGATCTATTTTCTGGACGAAAAATTTTCCTATGCTTATGTTAGTTTACTTTTTTGTGTGCATTACTTCATCAGTCCTTTGTAGTTATAGTATCTTAACAATAAAATTTTCCTACATCTTATATATTGTGTTCACTTATCTTAATATTTAATTCTTCATTTTCTTCCTTTCTGCTACATGTAATAACCTTTATCTTTTTTTATTGATTTTCAGAGTACTTCTTTCCTAGCAATGTATCCATACTATTCATTATTTATTGCAACTCATCTTTAGTTTCTGCCAAAAGAAACCATATCGTCAGCAAATTTTTAAATCTTTATTTCTTCTCCTTGGGTTTCCTATCAATTTTTTTTTCAAATCCTGCTCTACTTCTTCTACATTCAAGTTGAAAAATAGCGGGGACGGATTATATTCTTGTCTCACTTCTTTCTGAATTAGGGGTCGTCTTTATTAATTTTCTACACTTTTGCATATTGCGATATTCTTAAACAGGTTGCAAATAAATCTTCTTTCTTTTTTAAATCTATTTTTAAAACTTTAAATATTATTTAAATATAGATAATATTAATAGATAGTATCAGCAGTACAATTACGTTTTCAAAACGGGGTAAAAAAAATTTATATCAAAATTTTGAATCTCACTGGTTTTTACAGCGACCACACAAATAAAATTAATTAAAATTTTATAAGCTTAAAAAAAGTATAACTCTTTTCTATTTTTTTTGTGTGGAGAAAACCGTTATTTTTTATAAATCTGAAATAAAAAGATGAGAAAGTTATCGGATTCCGCTTACCTAAAAATGCCATATCAATCGATTGTGTTGTGAAGGCATTTATTCTGGAAGTTAAATTAAAAGTGAAATTAATTTCAAATTTCATCGCTTATTTATTTCATTCTTAATTTTACTGAAATAATTTAAAGTCCTGTTAATGATCCATTTGGATACTTCCTCACGAAACCTCATTTAGATCCACTAACCGTTTTTGCGTGGTTACAATTTCTATACGTAAAGCAATTTTTATTGCAGAATGCAATTAAAGTAATCAACGCAAAATATTAGTAACATGCTGCTCCCTTCTGGATGCATTCGTGATGATAAATTATCTATCGATGAGAGGTTCATCGTTGCCTCGAAAGGATTCGAGCTTAATGGGTTGATGTAATTCGTCCTGTGTTAGATCGTACTGTGTCACTTATTTCTTGATTCTTTATTTTCCATTTTACCTTCTGAGAGTATAAATTTGTTGGGAGATAGTGAAATGGTCCAGGTGAGGCTGTCTGGGATTGATGATTCTGAAAATTCTTGTTATGATCTGGAAGGGGCCTGTCTGTTGTAGAATTGTTTTCCAAAAACTACAATCATCCTAATCATCGATGTACCTATAAGCTTAAAGCCGCGAGACTTAATTACAATTGCATATTATCTCGTTTTACGTCGTTATTTCTTATAAAATTACGTAACGTGTGTGTGTAACTGTATGTCGGTTGGTTGGTGGATGGAAGTGCTAAATATTTATTTTTTAAAAAAACACTGATGAAGGTGTTTTAAGAGATTTGTAAAAAAATCGTCGAAGAACGAACAATTTGTGTGGTCTCATCATCGGATTTCATCAAAGTATTGATAAGACAAAAAATTCACGTTTAAATTTGTGTAGTAATTTCATTTTTATGGATTAAAAACCCGTTTATACTTTCCTATTTTCATTTTATCTTTTGTATTTCGATTACTTTTGCTTCACGCCCAAAAATTCTTAACTTATTTAGGATTCCAAGATGATTAAACTTTGATTTTGGAAATATGAAAATATATGAAGATAGGTACGGTAGTTTTTAGACAGGAAAAGATAATATAATAGGTTTCTATAAATAGCAGGGTGTATGGTCTTATGTGTTACACAATTTACTTATATTTAGCTAATACATTTGGTATCTTCTGTAACTGACCTCTATTGACTACTGTTATCTTGTTTATTTAAAAACTACAATTTGCAATTTTTTTCAAATTAAACCACTTTTAATATAATTTCGATAAATTTACCCGACTGTTCCATAAAAATTGATAGGATAATAATCAAGGAGTGTTCTGAGTTAAAAAAAAAAGAAGTAATTTAATGTAGTTATTAGAAATCTACTGAAAAATTCTAGTGATGAGAACACGGAATTAAAAATAAGATTTCATTTATTTACATTAATTTCTTCAGTTTATTTAAGTTAAGCCAATTTTTTTCAGTCGTTTCTAAGTTGGGATGATTGTATCAGGAGTTTTTTCTGACTTAATGAATATGTGGTACGTGTATTTATTGTTGGAAAACTGTCAAGCTTTTTGGGTATATTGGCTTTGCTTAGTGCTACTATGTATTTGTCAATCTACAATGTATTTGAAAATACAAATATATCTAATTCATATTAAATATCGCATTGTGGTTGAAATACTTTTTGTACTTTCCAATAACAGGTTAATTCAAACCAACCTTCTAATATTTATATTGTATTAATAGAAAGGATTATCTAAAAATGATAATATAAATGTCATTCTTATTTATTACCTTAGTAGACTGATGAAATTTCTTACCATTCATTTATTTGAAATATCGAAAGGTAGTCTTCAACGGCTGAAAGTTAATTCTGAGAACATGTCAAAGTATAATATTTCTTCTTGCCGCTTGTTAATCGTTAAACTAATGGTTGTGGCTTAGTGTTATTTTTTTAAGAACCATTTTTGAATTATTTATTTAATCATAGTTCATTTCCATATTGTATGAAGTTGTAAATAAAAATTGAGCACCGTCAGTGCATGGTGTAATTAGCTAAGGGCCGCTGTTGGAAATTTCGCAGCATTATCCCAATTTTGTGCTAAAAACGGTTGACAAATGGTACATGTTGCACGACAATGCGAGTACACATGTGAAATGTATCTGTGATCCATTGTTACAGAGAATATTTGCATATGAATTCTACATTCACCCACCACAACAGTCTAAACATAACTCCTAGTAACAAGCTACAGGAAATCTTTCGTGAATAAAGATTTCCTATAGCTCCTAGCTTTGTCTTTGTTAGTCCTCTGAGTTTTATAATTGACCTTTTAGCAATTTATATAGCACAAAGCAAACATAAATTTAAGTGTGTGCTAAATTAAACTGATTATAAAATTAAATGCTGGAAAGATTGCAGATTGATGGAAACTTCACTGATTCATTCAAGATTGACAAATTACAAATTGATCAAGCATGAACAATAATGCAATGATATTTGTTTTTATTCTGCTGAGTATGTACAATAGATCAAAAAAATTATTATTATATTCTTTGGCTTTTGCAAGTTTCATTACTTCATGCAGAGGAGGCTGTGTAATTATAATGATATCATGATGAAATCACAGTTTTACTCACTGTGATATTTTAAGCGATCAATTAAACCTCTATATTCACTGCATTCTTACTGAGAATTAACTGATGACTGTAATATGTAATCGGTATAAAGGGTCAACAAGACGATCTCTGGTAAAGCCCATTATGACCGTAGGAAATCAGTGATTTTAAGAGTTCTGTATAGCTAAATAATTAGACTGTAGTACTAATAATATTCATTAAAGTGATGAAAAGGATCCAATTCTACAGATCTTTTAAGAAAGAAGTAGTGCTTTAAAGGGTGCGTTTTGATTAATTATTGCCACTAAATTTTATTCCAATAAACGTATTGTAATTTTTTCAATTTTGTAATTTTTAAGAAATTATATTTTTTGCAACACATAGAAACAACTCAGTTTCTCTTCGATACATTTTTTGTAGATTTTTTTAATATCTTTTTTAAATAAGTTTTTTAAACGACATACTGTCAAAAAAGGAACGTGAACGTGAACAAAAATGGAATAAACTTATCCTGTCAAAGAATGTTGATTTACAGCTAACAATATCCAAACCCTTTATCCAAAACTTTCACAACTTAATAAAATTCTAACACCCACATCATGAAATATTGTCTGTTCTCTAATACGGTTGATTTCTTTTTTATTTTTAAATTTTATACAAAATATATCTACAATGTTTTTAAACATAAATTACAATTTCTTAAGTTTGCAATGCAAATATTTGATTTATTTTTTTATATGATAAAACTGGGAGAGGCGTATTTTTCAAATAAAATTTGTAAGAAGACATTTCACCACTTACAAACTTTAATCAAACGAGGATTATTGAACTTCTAGTAAAAAAAAGGTTATTAGATGAAAACAACACATTCCAACCAGGAACTTTCAAATTCTGTACCCATATAGCATAATTGTATACCATTATTATGTATTATGTCCGCTACATGGTAAGAAGTTTAAAGACAATGATGATGTCAAAGAAAATGTGCCAAACTGGCTCTGACATAAAGATAAAGGATTGCTTGCAAAGAAAGTTGCTAAATAAGCTGATTCAAAGATGATACAAGTGTATTAATATTGCTGGAGATCATGATGAAAAGTGAAAAACTGTCACATTGTTTAAATATACTGTTTGAACTCCAGAGTCATTTGTATCTTTAATTATTGAATAACTATCACATATTCCTTCATCTGGTATACAGAAGAAATGCATTTTGTATACTATTACTTTTTTCTTAAGTGATCCCTTATGAAAATATTTAATATATATCTTTCTATATCTTTCAATAAGAGAAGGATAGGTTTCTAGGACAATATTTGAAAATTAAGGTATTGATACAATTTCAATCAGATTATGACAAATCCATCTTCCAAATTTTTTTGGGATCAGTTAGGTTATTCATGGATGATATGCAATTTGAGATAAACGAATCACACTTATTTATTGAAATGTCATTGAACAATAAATGAACAGTCACTGAACTCTCTTAACTACTATTCTAAGAAAATACTCACTCTTATTTAAGGAGGAAATATTAAAAAAACGTGAATGGAAGACAGTTTACTTCGTCAACTGTCATCAAGTAAACTCTTCACGTAGCAAAGTACTGAAGTCAAAATATCCACATTAGACGGATCCAAAGATTCTTTATTTTGCAGTTTTATTATGTAAATGTTTAAAAACAAAATTAACTGATATGTAAAAAAAAAGATTCTGTAACACACATTTTCACAAGCGATAAAGTTATAAATTGTTGAAAATCATTAGAAATTGATGAAAATCCAGCAAAAGGTTGCAGAATTTTTTCAGATCTCAATATTTTGGGAAAGGACTTTCATTCTAATATGCACTGTAATATCCATTTAATATGCACTGTAATAGGAAATTAGAAATCGCCTATGATAAAATCATTAGAATTATGTTTATACATTACACTATATTTATTCTTATCTAAATATTAAGTTTTATGGAATTTGTTTGTTTTGCAGAAACTTATCCAGAATAAAATGTATTCAAAAAAAATAAATAAAAAAGTTGAGATAAAATTCAGGTGTGAATTTAATAGTAATAATACGTTAGAACAGATTGGTTTTTTAAAAAAAATTTCATACTACTTTGAAACTAAAAAGAAAATTGGTTTCATTCTTAAATAGCAAGCAGAGATTTCTATCATAAATATTTTTCAAAGATTCATTTTTTCAAATAGTTGCTAAAAAACCTGGTAATGATACCTCATACTTGTATACTGCTTTGTCAGTATTTCCATTCTGAAACCATAAAATTGGATATTCTTTTATTTATTTAGTTTTCTTGTAAATTGTGTTATATGATGGTTAGAATACACCTACTTGAATTTATTTGTTACCAATAACTCTAATAATGTAAAATGATCTTATATAATAAATGATCTTATGTCCCAATATCACTTTATATCCTCCAATGATTTTATAAAGGAAATATAAGTAAAGTAGCATATGATAGGCATAAAACGATGCTACTCAAATACAGCATTGAACATTACGCCCCAAAAAATGAAACACTTTTCCATAAAACTTTTGACTTAATCTAATGGTCTTATGGTGCAGTTTAAAGAAAAAAAATTATGATGAAGAGTGAATTACGTCTTTTATAGATTTTGTTATTACAGTAATCCTTTAGTCTTTTCTTTTTTTTTATATAATTCTTAAAATTTATTTCAAAAAGTGTCCAAATTTAATTTCATGTAGGTTCTTCTAATTAATGTAGTTTAAAATTTCTGAAGATTGGCTTATCCACTATTAGAATAAAACTGTATAATATATCAAAATAAAACAATATGCTCTATTAACTTGAAATTCATTATTAGGAAAGTTAAAATTGTCTCTTTTCTTTTAAATATTCATTTTTTCTGTAATTTTGTCAGTTTTGAAGGTATGGTAAAGAAAAATACTGTTATCAACAAAAATTTGATTTATAATTATAAAATCTAGAAGAATAGGAACGCTTATTAGTTTAAAAAAAATGTATTTAGTGAAAATGAGATTATTTGTAACTCTACATGAGAGATTTATTTATTCTTACAAATCGAATGTAAAATAGATAAATCACGGTTAACAAAGCTTGTTCATGTTTTTCATAAAAAAATAGAGTTTAAAGGATACTTCTTTCTTTTTCATAACTAATTAATAAAAATTATTATTTATAATACTGTACATTAATAATAATTATTGATTTTTATGGATCAAAGAATCCTTTTTATTAACTATCTAGGTATCACATCAAGTTTAAAAATTTAATTGTTAGATATAGATGAAAATGAAACCATAAATAATTTCTAGGGAGTTTTATGGAAAAGTGTTTCATTTTTTGGGGAGTAATTTTCAATGCTGTATTTGAGTGGCATCGTTTTTATGCCTATCATATGCTACTTTACATATATTTTCTTTATAAAATATAACTCATAATGTGTAATAATAACTATAAGAATATAGTTTTGAAATATCAAAACTAAACTTACTGACACGATCATTGGTTTCACCAGTGATAAAAAATGTTATTAGGAAGTGTTTTTATAAAAGAAATCTTTTTTTTTGCAACTTGGTAGGATTTGTATATCATTATTATTATAACTTTAAAGCCTGTGTAAGCAGTTCCTAAGTATGCAATCAAACTTATTTACATTGCTTTATCAATCAATATGATTTTAATTAACAATTTAAACTTATATACGTATATACATTGCATTAGTGTTTATACGCATTGTCAATGCTCATATTACTTTATGATATGTGAATTGAATTACTTAGAGAATAGAACGATGTAACATTTTCAAAACATTTTGACACATTCATCAAGTAATAAGTACATCAAGTAATTGTAACAATTATCAAGATTGTATAGATATAAGCATTCTAATGTAAGAATGCACTTACACTCAATAAACTTTTTGAAATTGCAAGAAAATTTCACATCTTTCACTTAATTCACTCGAAAACATCACAAATATTATTCAGTTCATTAATACAAATTAATGCATATATAAATTACATAATATTTGTTCGTATAGTAATGCAGTTTCTGAAGTTGAAAGTAGGGCATGTAGATAAAGGAATTTACTCTGATATAAAAACAAACACTACTGGTTAAATCCAGCTTTATATAATAATAGTTCTGACCTTTTTACCAAGAAAAGTACTTTGAGCAGATAATTAGAGAGCGGTGGAGGAGAATATGACATATATGATTAATAATGAAAACAAAAACAAGATTTATCATTTAGATTATTTATTTAAATAATAAATTCTAATACATTTCAAATGTTGTATTTTGGTTTTGGTATTCAGTCTACATTTAGATTGCCAATTTCAATGACTGGATCCAGTTTTTGCTGACAACGTTTCGATTAATTTTACTGATGGCATTTTGGTTATTGTTGTTGGATTGATTGTTCTTGGCATTCTGATTCTTTTGATTATTATCTTGGTTGTTGTTATTATTTTGGTTTTGGTTATTGTAGTTGTTGTTTTGGTTTTGGTTATTGTAGTCGTTGTTTTGGTTTTGGTTATTGTAGTTGCTGTTTTGGTTTTGGCTATTGTAGTTGCTGTTTTGGTTTTGGTTATTGTAGTCGTTGTTTTGGTTTTGGTTATTGTAGTTGCTGTTTTCGTTTTGGTTTTGGTTATTGTAATTGTTGTTCTGGTTGTTGTAATTGCAATTATTCTGGTTGTTAAAATTGTTGTTATTGTTGCATTGGTTGAAATTATTACCACAGTTGTTCTGGTAGTTGTTGCAGTTGTTCTGGTTATTGTACTGATTGTTATTATTGCAGTTGTTCTGGTTGTTATTATTGTTGTTATATTGGTTGTTGTTATTGTAGTTGTTGTATTGATTCTGGTTCTGGTTATTGTTGTTGTTGTATTGGTTCTGATTGTTGTTATTATAGTTCTGGTTGTTATTGTTGTATTGGTTCTGGTTCTGGTTGTTGTAGTTATTATTGTTTACATTCTGGCCATACTGATTCTGATTGTTGTTCTGGTTATTGTTGTAGCTATTTTGGTTGTTGTTCTGGTTCTGGTTGTTGTTATTGTAGTTATTTTGGTTGTTGTTGTTGTTATTGAAGTTGTTCTGGTTGTTATTGTTATATTGGTTCTGGTTGTTGTTATTATAGTTGTTCTGATTCTGGTTATTGTTGTTGTAGCTATTTTGATTATTGTTTTGGTAATTGTTATTGTTATATTGGTTCTGGTTGTGGTTGTTGTAGTTGTTATTATTGTTTACATTCTGGCCATACTGATTCTGATTGTTGTTGTAGCTATCTTGATTGCTGTTCTGGTTATTGTTGTTATAGCTATTTTGGTTGTTGTTCTGGTTCTGGTTGTTGTTGTTATTCTGGTAGTTGTTGTTCTGGTACTGGTTCTGATTGTTGTTGTTCTGATACTCGTTCACGTTATTTGAGACTGAGTTTTGGTTGTTTTCACTGATGTTTTCTAAAAAAAAAAAAAACAATTTTGGTTTAGAAATTGTTTCATTTTTATTTTTTCATAAATATTTTTATAACTCTGGAGTGTAGAATTTGTTGATACTACATTTTTATCCAACAAATAAATGTATATTTCAAAAAAATATTATGCATGCATTAGTTGTAAATTGTAAGCAACTGTAGAATTTAAAAAATAAATTCTAGAAAATCTAAAATCAGTAACAGAAATAAAATCAATACATATATTAAGAAATATATATAGTATCAGTAGATTGTTATAATGGATTGATATTTCAGTGTTTTATTTGTTCTTATTACTTCCTTCTACGAAGTAAAGGAAGTACTTCGTAGATCGCGAAAAATTCGGTTTCCAGATTTCAACGAAATATCCATTCTTTTGATTATTGTGAATTCTTTTGAATCCATTTTGACTAGTTTCGGCGTATCGTCTGTACGTACTTATGTAACTCGCATAACTCAAAAACGATTAGCCGTAGTATGTTGAAATTTTGGATTTAGGACTGTTGTAACATCTAGATGTGCATCTCCACTTTTGATTGGAGTCTACTGAACCAAAAGTGTCCATACATTTATCTTAACTACAGTAATAAGCCCTCATTGAGAGCTTTTCAATGATTTATCATAAGTGGTACTTATTTTCATTGGTTCCAGAGTTATAGCCAAATAAAAGTTTTATTTAATGAAATATATGGATCTTAGGGGACGGCACATCTGTTCAAATCAGAGTTCATCTCCTTTTTTTAATTTTTTCTTTTTTAATTTAAATATATTGATTTATTAATAATTATTAACCTCTCATTGTAAAAAAATTTACGATGAATAATAGTTCAACAATACAAAAAAAAGAAAAAATATCAGAAGTTTTTAATGAAATAAAATTATATGTACTTTTCATTAAAAAAAAAAAAAGTGTAAATGTAATTTAATAGGCGTACAAGGAAGTCTTGTATTGTCCGCATCAGATTTTTTTTTTAAGGAAAATAATTTCTATATTTTATGAGTTATTAGTATTTGTTTTTAAAATATATCAAATTTTTGTTTTATGTCAATCTGGAAAAGAACTATTCGCAATATTCTTTGAAACAAAATATCTAATATATTCAACAGTAACGAATAAAACCTGAGCTTGATAGTTAAATTTAAATTTAGTGCAAATTGGTTTAATTATTTTTTTTAAATTATTTTTTGCATGGTTTTGGAAGAAAGAAATTATGAATAATACTAGTTGAGTTTCTTTTTATCTGTTAACTTTTTTCACATAATTTAAAAATAAGTATTAAAAAATATTTTTTTTTAAATTGTTAAATAAAAATATACCGAAATTAAATACATATTTCTAAAATATGTTTATATTTAATTCAAAACTAAAGATTTTATGCTGATTAATCTGAGGAACCATAAAATTTTAATTATAACTAAAAAATCTGACGACAAAGTTCTATTGCTTTCGTGCCATTGGTTATTTTTCTTGTGTGGAGGAAAAATAATTATAAGTGGAAAAGTTACCTAAGATTTCTTTTGGAGTAAGGGTACTAAAAAATGTACCAGCAATCAGCTATTTTATCAGTTATAATTTAGTACAATTTTTTAAATTAATATTTTAAACACTAAATTATAAATTTAAGAAAAATAGTTAAAAAAACTCAGTTTTGACTGATAATTTTGGCATTTTTGTTGATAATAAGAGAAATAAAGTTATAATCATAATGATCTAATTTTTCTAGGTGATCTGTCATATCCCAAAAGTCGTTCAAGAAAATGGAATGGCCTTAATAAGGTTAATAAGCATCCATACCAGACTTATTAAGGAAAGTGAAACTTAATTAGTGAACGTGAAAGAGACACTTTCAATATTATGTAAACAAACGATTGCAGGAAATGTGATACAAAACAGATTACTGTCAAAAATGGCATAGTTTATCAAAATAATAAGCATCTCAAGCGAAGTTTACTTGATGTAGTGTGAAATGAAATACTTTTCCGTAACATTTTTCAATATGAAACTCTTTAAAAGAATATTGATAATACTCGTAAGATTGAATAAAAGTGTAAAAATAACAATTTTTTTTTTACACTAGACTAATATTTAATGCAAATTTTTAAAGACTAATTTTGTATTCTTTCAAAGAAAATGATCTGAAGAATTAAAATGCGTATCTATTCATCTAAGTATGACGTGATCTTTAAATAAAATTCGATCTTAATGGGAAAAGTAAATTTATGCAGTAAATTATTCGACTATTGTGAGACTCCGTTGAATATTTTATTGGTAAATTAAAAACTTTTACTTCAAAATTATAGTTACTAAAAGAAATAGCTCTAAAAAAAGGAAAAAGAAAATATTATAAATCAAATGATAATTACATAATAAATATATTTAACCAGGTATCGTACTCACCATTTTCGTTTTGGTTGTTCTGGTTGTTGTTTTGGTTACTGTTATTCTGATTATTCACGTTTTGTACATACTGATTGTTATTGTTGTTCTGGTTCTGGAACTGGTTGTTGTTTTGATTTTGTGCGTTCTGATTGTTTCCATTTTGGTTGTTGTTATTGAACTGGTTATTATTTTGATTGTTGTTGTTCTGGAACTGGTTGTTGTTATTTTGGTTGTTGCTCTGGAATTGATTGTTATTGAAATTGTTGTTCTGGAACTGGTTGTTGTTGTTTTGATTGTTGTTGTTATTTACATTCTGTCCATTTTGGTTGTTATTGTTATTAAAATTATTACTGTTCTGGTTGTTGTTATTGTTGTTGTCGTTGAAGTATGCAGGAACGTTGTTGTTCTGGTTGTGTTGCTGATGAACTGGAGTTACGGCGTTTTGGTTATTGTATGAATTAGCAAACCACTGTCGTTTGCTTTGTCCGTAAGGTTGGACAGCAGCAGCAGCGAAACCAACGAGCACCAATAGTACCAATGAAGACTTCATGTTGAAAGCGGTGTTAGCCTACTAACAGCAACCTTATATACTTATTTATTATCATTAACTACTGAATGTCAGCGGTTGGGTCAAAGTTATCTCGCTGTTGGAAATAAATTTTAAAAAAATTATCGTATAAATTGATTTGTTTTAGTAAAAATATAGTAAAATTTATTGCGATTTTTAACCTTTTTTTGTTTACAATCTTTTTTTTTATTGAAGTATATATTTTAAAAATTATGCCTAAAATACCCTTGCAATTATCTTTATTTCATTAAGAAATTCGGCTAAAAAAAGACCTATATATTTTTTTACTTTTATCAATGTAACATCTTGAAAATAAATGCATTTATATATCGGTCGAAACTTCTAACTTTTAGTCAGATTTACGGAAGTTAATATTTAAAAATATTGTTCTCTATATTCATATATATATATATATAAAATACATACATTTTACAATATTTTACAAACCTGACATACGCCACTCTTTACTATCGCTCTCTTTCTGTTTAGCCTCCGGAACCATCGTAAGGTATTACTTCAGAGGATGAATGAGGATGGTATTATGAACGTAAATGAAGTGTAGTCTTGTACAGCTTCAGTTCGACCATTCCTGAGGTGTGTGGTTAATTGAAACCAATCACCAAAGAACAACGGTATCTACGATCTAGAGTTCAAATCCGTAAAAAAGTAACTACCTTTATTAGGATTTCAACCTTAGAACTCTAGACCTTGAAATCAGCTGATTTGCGATGACGAGTTCACCACTAGACCACCCGATGCGTTACACACTTTACTGTCTGCTAAAATTTATGTAAATTTCTGTTGCTCCTCTTTAGATTTCCACTGTTTACTCCCATATTCTATGTATTCATAAATGTCAGTTTTTTATAATGCGCTAGCGAACGGAATATTATTTTGTTACTATCAGAAATTAGAATGATAAACTTAATATTTATGATAGTTGATTAATAAAAAATATTTACAGATGTTATTTTAGCTTAGGATAACAGTGTTATAATGTCCTTTTCAGTGCATCCGTCTACCGATATGAATCAAAGAATTCTGTATTCGCCTTGTCCCCTGTTCTCTTGTTTCATGTTCTAGTTATGTCTCTAGTTATTTTACCCGTAAAATCTTTTATCTCAAGTTAATTTACTGTATCTCTTGCTTTATTTTCAAGTTATACCTTTTACTTTTATAAGTCTTCTAGTATATTTGACTTTCCTTTTTCTTGGCTTTTCCTTACTTTTTTAATCGTTTTAAACCAATTGTACTTTAGTTTGTCACCTAAAACAGTTAACTTTTTTTTTTTTTTATTATTCTCGAAAAAAGACTATTCTTTTCAATAATTGCTCAGTTATTACTTTTTCATTCTAACTTGATCCATTATCTAATTTTAAAACTTTTTAAGCTCTGCATCTTTTGAATTTTTCCTTTACTATCTATGTATAATAATGGATGCAAGAATTAAAGTTTACTGTAACTGCAAAAGTTAAAATTTACTGCTTTCATTGTTTTTTTCAATTTTCATTAGTATTTTTGTCCGAATAATCTATTCATGAAAATAAGGCAAACTAATTAGTACACTTTATTAATGCTAGATGTCGTGAGCAAACCCACCGGGTTGGTCTATTGGTGAACGCGTCTTCCCAAACCAGCTGATTTGGAAGTCGAGAGTTTCAGCGTTCAAGTCCTAGTAAAGTCAGTTATCTTTACACGGATTTGAATACTAGATCGTGGATAACGGTGTTCTTTGGTGGTTGGGTTTCAATTAACCATACATCTCAGAAATGGTCGAACTGAGACTGTACAAGACTACACTTCATTTACACTCATACATATCATCCTATTTCATCCTTTGAAGTATTATCTGAATGGTAATTACCGGAGACTAAACAGGAAAAAGAAAGGTTTTTTGAAAGATGTCGTGAGCAACACCTGAAGGTAAAGTTAATATGCTCAATCCCACGTTAAAGCTCAATTAATTGATCAAATTAAGTGTTCAATATTTTTAATCTATAAATAACGGCTTAAAAGTTTTAGTTATATCAATTTCATCAAAATGTACGGCACAGATATGAGAAAATTTAGGTTAGTTGATAATTGTGATTGTATAAAAACGATCTTTATAAACATGAGTCTGTAAGATTCTTGAAATGTTACTAGTAATTTTGATTCTTTCGTAAAAAAAAACCCCAAAAAAATCCATCCAATTTTAATATTCATAGCGTTTGATAGTAATAAATTGCAAAATAAAAAACACCTTTTAAAATGCTTTATTTTCAGAAGGTGTATCAGCATTGTACGTATACACATCTTTAATTTGGGTGAGAGTTCGATGGGGCATCTAAGATGTACAAAAACTCATAGTTGTATTTATTCAAGATTAATCTTTCTCTACAAGTGATGCAATTTATGTAACCATATTAATTTTGTCAATATAATTAAATTATAGATTATAAATATAATATTTGTAGATTGAAATTTTGAAGATTTAAACACTTTTTTTATTGCGTAAAGACGATTTTAATTATTTTTTTTTTTAATCTAATCTGTATACTTGTTTGTTTTTATAAAATGATTTTTTTATTTAAATCGATCTTGGTGGCTGATATCAGTGGCTGATACAATTAAGAGTGACTAATTGCAGAATAAATAAAACCTGCATCAAATAAATGATATCATCCTAACTAACGAGACTTCCTAAAATATAATTTGAATTACATTTTATGTTTAACTCACGCAATGGTATAAGTTAAAAAGCACCATTTGCCTTTCACTCTAAGTATGGTGGGTCGTAAACCAGCAAATCGTTTGACGACTACTACTTATGTTTAACCAATGTCACTGGTTCTTCTTCAATAAATAAAAGTGAAATTGTGTACCCAATTGTTCAATTGGCTATGAGATCGATTGCTCACGAAGACAAATTAATGGTAGGAGATTTTCTCCTGGTAGGAGATTTTAGAGTCTGAATAAGATTTTTCTGAAAATAATTTGTCCGTAGCTTCAAAAGATGATGATTTCAAACCAGAAAAATCAAATAGTGAGCCACATCTGAACTTCATTTCGTTCGTGGAACTGCAAGATTTGGTTTGTTCAAAACAGCTAGCAGAACTTCTAGGTTCACGATTAAAGTGGTGGAATTTATTGACCAAAATTTCATATTCTAGAAACAAGAATAAATACTTGATGAAATATTTCACTATGAGAGATCTGGTGTGTTCCTGTTGTGTATAGAAGATTTGATGTCTGATCTGGGTATTGCTTATAATGCTATTGATTAGGGGTTATTCATTGATCTATCAAAAAAGCAATGCTACTGCATAATTCAAACAACAATCATTAGATACCATTAGCACATGCTGTTAGAAAACTGTGGCAACCTCAAAGTTATTGGTCTTCTACCAGTCTGTAACATTGCTTTACAAAGTACACCGTTTTCTTAGGTTTGTGGGACAGTCCTGCAACAAGCGAACATTATGTGGTTAAAGAATGGTCAAAAAGAGGCATTTTCACTCTTAGACCAAAGAATATTAAGAAGGATATTTAATTTAGGCTGCTGGATATCAATAAAATTCTATCTTTTTGCATTCCCATCTTGACTTTTTCCCACCAAATTTTGGTACTGTGAGTGATAAAGGAGGAAGAACGCTTTCACCAGGATATATTTCAAATGGAGCAACATTGCCAAGGAAAATGGGACGAATCGATGATTAGTGATTACTGCTAGTTTCTACAAAGAAAGGACCCTACCATACCCAAAAGCACGAAGTATTCTCTAGTTCACTGATTCCAGTCATTAAAACGTTCAGGTACGTTTTATTTGTTATTTATATTGTACAAGCAAAATTAAATACTAGTATTGAAAATATGAATAACACATTACAAATTAATTATACCTAAACAACTTGATTACTTTCAAAATTTCGTGTTATTTAGTAATTTCTGAAAAGTGTATGGAAGATGGAGAAAAACTGACCTCATTCTCAGATACAGCGAATAAAAATTAATAAAATTCGCTTGTTGGTGTTTCTGTACTGAAAACGTTTTCCCAATTTGTACACCAGTGTTATTATCAGGAGTGTTATGCTGTAAGTATTTCTGGAAAGTACTTGGAGGTGGCACCTCCTTTTAGTAAACAAACAATTTCCTATCATATTTTCACTTCTTTTGTAAATTATGCTTATATCGAAAGATAGATTTTGTCTATTGTTTAGTATTAGCGGATTTTCTGGTGAAAAATTTCATTAGTTCTTTCCAAATTTTGTGTTATCACTGAAAACTAAAGTTTTAGTTTTCATGCTATCATGCGCAAAACATATTTCGGGAAAGTTTCTTGCAAATTTTTGAGACTTACAAAATATGAAGTTCTGATAAAAAGTATCATTAAAGATGCATTGTATAAGTACAGTTTAAAAAATTAAAAAATTTATTAATCTCAGTTATAAAGAAAAAAATTATTAGTAAAAGTCATCCAATTTTACGATGTTTGTAGTTTAATTAATTAATTTACTGATTAGTCTTGAAATTAAGAGTGAATGTAAAATAACTGTTTTAGAATCCTCTTAATACTGTTTTAGCCCACCGGGATGGTCTAGCGGTAAACCCATCGTTGACAACATTCTTTAACTTCATTAAACAATAAAGTAGTTGTTTAACAGCTGATTTTTGAAGTCGAAGTCTTAAGACTTCTTTTGAAGTCTTATTTTACACTAGTTGAACAAATTGCAACGTACGCAATAGAAAATATTATTGTTTTAATTGTTACTATTATTGTAAAGCAACGTGGAAGAATTATGTTCACGTATCATTTTGTAAATTATTTTCTGTATAATATACATCTGATTATATTTCTTTTTTTTTGTTTATTAAAAAAAAAAGAAATATAAATTCACATTTCAGTAATTCCTTTTTTTCACACATATTTATCTTTAAATAGAGTTGTTTACTTTTTGACATCATTTTCATGGCAATAATATAATTAATAAATGCTTATATTTTTGAGTAAAAATTTGTGTTTTTATTAAAAGAAATCTTAAATAAGAAAAAACTAAATTTTCTTCTGTTTAAGTTAAATTTTGTTATAATTAGATTTTGAGGAAATATAATATTGGCATATATTTAGCTTTTATTTAAATTGTGTAAAAATATTTAATAAATTAAATTTAAAAGTATATTACATATTTCAATAATGAACTAATTTTTTGCGTATACACAAACTTTACAAAGAACATTTAACACTTGAGTCTAAATAAAAAGATTCAAACTTCTTTCCATGAGGCTAAGGTCAGTACATTTGACTGCTTGCTGATTGAATAACATGTTTTTATAACAATCTATGTGTATTTTTATAATTAAAGTAATCGATAATTACTTGTTAACCTCTATTGAACTGTAATTTATAGAAAAAAAAACATATCTACAGTTACTGCAAAAATAAGTTCTAATATTAGTCTGGTATTAAGAAAAAAAATGGATTCTAATTCTTTAAAAAACATTTTTTGGAGTAACTATTTTATTACTTTTGCGTTTCGAATTTACTTTAAAGAAACCAACATGATCTATAAATGAGTTTATCATTATAAAGAATAAGGTAATTATATTGGCTAAAAGTAGAAAATAATAGGTAACCATAAGTGAAATGACGGAAAGAAAACAAAAGTATAATTTTTTTTTACAAACATAAAACTTGATTGAACTAACCAAAAAAAAAAAAAAAAAAAAAAAAAAAAAAATGAGAAATACCAACATGAGGTATTATTTAATATTTAAATTCTTCACTTTCAAAATCAGCGAAAAACAGTTTATTAGATAAAATAATTTTATATTAACTTAAAATATTTAATAATTAAGAAAATCAATATGATTGATGGAGAAAGAGTTAATTTTTCATTCTCATTAATTTGTTCCTATGGATAAGGAATTATTTTCATAAAATTTACAAGGGCATAAGTGTTTTATAGTATACCTCCCGGGGAGAGATTAATTAGTTAAAACAAAATCTCAGCGCACCGTCCTACATACCTTTTGGGCGGTGTGGAAAATGCAACCATAAAAATCAATCGTGTGTAAACTTCACAAAATTTACATAGGATCATATTGAGTTTACTGTAACAGGTGATGATTCACTGGATATACAGTGTCTTCTTGATCGGTAGATGATCCCATGACTCACTACGTTTTTCATTTTAAGCCGGTGTATACCCGAAGCCCCCTCACATAGCCAATACTCATCACCTTGTCCTAAAAAGAACCTTATGGGGATAGTCCTATGCAGGACAGTAGATGTTTCGAAATTAAAAAAATGTACCCATGACAGGTGCATTAATATCCAGCAGAACAAATTTTGTTCAAATAATTTTTTATGAGTGCAAGAGGGACCTTCACAGTGAGAGTAAATTATGTACACACATCTAAAATTTATTCATGTTACAAAAAATTATCTTGAAGTTTTTCTTATACGTCAGGAAAGGAACAAGATAGTATACTATACAGTTCAAAGAGGACCAGTGCATACAACGTATTCGAGTAACAGGGTATCAGTTTTGAAAAGATGAAACGCCTGAATCTGAAACGTCTAAAATGTCTAAAACGTGCGAGGGATCACAGACGCTGTAAGAAACGTGCGAATGGTTCAGAGTCGTAATCTGAAACGAGCGACTGATCAGAGACGGATTCTGAGGCGTGCGACAAAAGTTAAATAAATTAAACTTATGTATATTTATTTTCCATATCCTGGAAAATGGATCTTAAAACCTAGTAGTATAACGCCAAACGCCATGCGCTCAGTGTAACAAAACTATTCCGCCTGCAGTAGATAGATTAGTAAATTAATGAAAGGAAGCTTCTATTTGGGTTTATAAAATGAGGTTTTTCAGTCGTTGACCAAAATCGCGATAACGCAATTATAAAATTTTAAAAAAAATATAAAAACATTTTGTGTATAATTTTTTCCCATAAACCTCAAATAAATATGAGAGTGCGTATCGCCTAAATAGTACAATAGTCGGAATTTTCGTAGTTAGGTACCTTTCATAAATTTCATGTAGCTGCATTGGCGGTAATGATGATTGATTGGTTGATTATTTGATTGACTTATTAATTGCCTGATTGATTAACCGGTTTATTGACTGATTGATTGATTGTAAGATTGATCAATTGAATTAATCATTCGGATTACGTTTTAAATTTTGATTCTGATCGGATTCAGATTCTGATGCAGTTGAACGTTTCAGTCTCCGTTTCTGTTTTTTCTGCACGTTTTCAGAAATGAAACCTCGGAAACGTTACGTGCACTTATCAACCTTGTACTATATAGTATACTGTACTTGTTATTTTCTTCACGTGTGTGTACGAATGTCGTTCACAGTATCTCGATCGCATGCAAGTGACGTGATTTTTAACAAAGGTTGTTGTAATGTGAAATAAAATTTTGATTTTGTATTTTTTTATTGTCACCAGTGGAAGTTTTTTGTGCCAATTTAAAAATAAATTTCAAGAATATTTTTCTTGTCTTGATTTGCCGGATGTTAAGTCTTAATTCAGTGCAAAACACGTATGATCCAAGCCCTCTATCCACAGATTTTTGGATGATCCAAGCCCTCTAATTTACCATATCCTTATGTTGATGAATTACTCGATGACTGATCTTGTCATATTATTTATCAGTTTTAACATCGTTAGTTGCTACCGGTTATATTTTTCTTTCAAATTTTATTTGAAAGGAAATTATTCCGTTCAATACATTTCTAATCAATAATTTACTTATAATGTAATTAGTCAAATTATCTAATTTATTCAAAATTTCGATATTAACAAAATAAAAATAAAATATAAGCAAGACAAGAAATATTAAAAAGTAAATTAATTAATTAAAAAAAATATGTGATTGTCCTTGACATGAACATATATAAAAAAACATATATAGGAATCGAATCCAAAAATTCAGTTAATCAGTTAGAATGTACATAATTACAGCATAAATCATCTTTATAAATAACTACTTTGTTCTATTTGAAAACTAATTTAAAATTCTTATCACAATTGAATTTTATTCATTTTAAATTCTGTATTTATTACTCTTTATAAGAAATTAATTTGGCGTCGACCCAATTTAAATATAAATTAAAATTTATGTATATCTTTGGGTAGTGTGTGTTTGTGTGTGCGCGCGCGCGTATTTATTCATTAATTTTTTTAAGTGAAACGGTCATTGTTCAATAAAAATTCAAATATATTTATTAAAATTTAAACTTCAAAAATTTATAGCATTATGTTTTTTTTTTTTTCATTTTAATACAGTAACGTTTTTAATGAAGTAAATTCACTGATTAAATATAAACTTTATGAATGAAATAGTATGAAACAAATTTCCATAAAGAAGGATAGTACAGAAATTTCGAGCTGAAATTTCTATGTAAATATTAGCATAAAATTAGAATATTAAAATGCCATTTAATATAAAAAGTATATATAACATTTAGACTGAATGGATATAGACGTTGGATAGACAATAGGAAAAATTTCATACCGAATCTGAATATTGAAATTCAATACCAAAATAAAATTAAAATTTACGATTTATATATTAGTATGTTGATAATTTGATAAGTAGGTGCCAATACCACAAAAAATAAATATCCTTTTCTACCTTTTTATTTTTTATTTTCTTCCCTTCTTGCAATTTTTCCTCTTGGTTTTCTTTCTTATTCTCCAATAAAATATGATCGGTCCTGGCATTCAAAACTATTTTTACAAAACTGTTTATCAAACTGTTTTTAAATTCACAGGATGATCTACACCTTTAATATCTAACGCACTACATATTATTCAGTATACTATAAGTGTTAATAATGAGTCGATTATGTGTTTTGTTCACTGCAATACTTGGATCTTGGATAACAACTGCTTTAGTGACGAGGCATAATTTCATCTAGGTAGTCTAGCTATATTTGTGTGTCTAGCTATATCTATGTATCTAGCTATATATCATGCGGAAAAATAAATATTGTAGTTAAAAATAACAATTTGAGATCAGGAAAGATGTGGTATGGGATTTGTTCACTCATCCATAGTTAGACCCCAAATGGTAAGTAATTTGAACCTTCAGCTGGAGAACGTGTAAAAGGATTGATTTTTAGAATAGCTTATTTCTTTTCCTCTTCCTCTTTCCCAATTCAGCTTTTGAAGGAAGATATCTATAAATCAGAGATAATTTAAAATTACTAATATAGTTTGTTATTACAATGTTTAGATATTAAAGCTACATATCAAAGGAAATTTCTGTTTCACCATCATGCTATGGAAAATTAGCATTTCTTCATTTCCCCTGCATCAATAAATAAAAATAAACCTTAATTGAGCTCACTTCTTAATTTAATGCAAAATGGAATTTCAATTTTAATTCAAAGGCAACCTTTCAGTTTACACTGCTTTTTTATGATTTATCTGTCACAGCAACAAACTGGAAAGCATTTTTTACCATTATCATATCTATTTGATGGTTAATATAAGGAATGTTTGGATGGAAAAATTACAAACAACTGGGAATGTTTTGGGTGGGGGGTAGGAGAAAGATATTAGGAAAGCAAGTAATGTTGTATACCTTTGGAGCCTTGATACCTTGATCCTCTAATTTCCTGTTAATAGAATGGCTCATGTGACTCATGGCTTCTTTGGCTTATGTACATCCAAAATCAAAGTACAGGACACAAAAACAGAGAAGCTATAAGTGACTGTAATTAATATAGGATATTATTTTTAAGTAACTCAAAATCGATATATTATTGTCTTTTTTATACTCTACCGTTAAAAAGAATGTACAAATACTGATTTTACGATACTACTTTACATCCTTAAAAAAAATTAAATTGATATTTCAATGTAAGCATTTACTACAAAGCATTTTCTTATTCGATGTCATAGTTTATTAATTTATTTGTCTATATAATAACAATAGGATCTGCATAAGCTACAGAAGAGAATAAGGAGATTTTTTCACCTTAATGTTCTTGAATATATCTCTTTTGAATATTCTCAAATTCCTTTTAGTTACATGAAAAATAATATTTATCAATTTTATAAAAATTTGTTTCATAGTGATCAATTATGAAATACAATATTCCATAGAAAGCCATAAGATTTAGTACTGTTCTTCCTGTTATTTATCTTTACATTATTGATATTTTTTAATATTTTGTATTAGGTTGTTTAACTGACTTCTTTATGTAGCTCTGTATGTAGCTTGAATGACATTTCTATTTATTACTTACATCTTAGTATGAGTTTGTACGTATGTTCAGTAAGTTTAATGCAATTGTCTAAAAATTCTGCCTTATATCAGTGATAATATTAAAAATATTATTCAATATTGTATTGTATATCACTAATTTATAAGTGAAATGATAAATTAATTAAAAAAGTTAATCAGTTTTATTTCAGCTGTGAACTCAGTAATAATTAAATCTCTTCACACACAAACAATATAATACAATTAGGACACAACATAAAACTGGGTTACTATAAGATTACTTATTTAAAGATAATAAAATATGAATTAAACGTTATGAAAGGCAATAGGTTTTAAGGATTAAAAATAATTGTAATATAAAAAAGAAACAGTAGAAATTTAATGAAAATATTCATTTATTTCTGATAGAATTAGATACAATATCAATGCGCATGCAAAATGTCTAATTATGCTTAAATGGCCAATCGAAATGACATAAAACAGTTCCTACTGACTGCAGTATTGCTATTGCTTTTGTTGTTTTAGTTATTGTTATCCTGGTTGTTTTGGTTATTATTATTATTATTATTATTATTATTCTGGCTATTATTATTATTATTATTATTATTATTGTATTGGTTATTGTTTTGATTTTGGTTGTTATTATTTTGGTTCTGGTTGTTGTTGAAGTTATTTTGGTTTTGGTTGTTGTTATTGTAGTTGTTTTGGTTATTGTTGTTTACATTCTGTCCAAACTGGTTTTGGTTGTTGTAATTGTTATTGTATTGATTATTGTTCTGATTTTGGTTGTTGTAATTGTTATTGTTATAATTATTGTCATTGCATTGGTTATTATTTTGGTTGTTATTATTGTAATTGCTGTTGCATTGATTCTGGTTGTTATTGTTGTACTGGTTATTATTCTGGTTAAAATTATTATTATTATTGCATTGGTTGTTGCTGTTGAAGCAGTTACAGTTATTGCATTGGTTTTGGTTGTTATTGTTGCAAGCGCCCTGGTTATAGTAATTGTTACAGTTACAGTTTTCGTTATTATTGTAATTATTACAACAATTCTGGTTGTTGTTGCAATTGTTCTGATTGTTGTAGTTGTTATTGTTGTTGCAGTTGTTCTGGTTGTTATTATTGTTGTACTGGTTCTGGTTGTTGTTGTTATTGTTGTACTGGTTCTGGTTGTTGTTGTTATTGTTGTACTGGTTCTGGTTCTGGTTGTTGTTGTATTGGTTCTGGTTCTGGTTGTTATTGTTATTGAAGTTGTTATTCTGATTGTTATTTACATTTTGGCCAAACTGGTTTTGGTTGTTGTTATTTTGATTTTGGTTATTGTAGTTATTGTCATAGTTTTGATTTTGATTGTTGTTATTATTGTAATTGTTCTGGTTGTTGTTGTTGTTGTTGTTGTTGTAGCTATTCTGGTTGTTATTATACTGGTTTTGATTATTGTTGTTGTAGTTCTGGTATTCGTTCACATTACTTGAAAATCCAGCCTGGTTGTTTCCTGAAAAAGAGGTAAGAACAAATTTAGAATTTCTTTGAGATTTCAGTCAATAAGATAGATTTTATCGTCTAATATTCATTTGTCGACATTACGGTTTTTTCTTTACTGGAAATTTTTTCCAAGTCGAATTGCCATTTACCGTATCATTTAATGTCGCTGTAAAAAGGGTAAAGCATAAAAAGGGTCTAAATATAGACCCTTTTTATGAATTGCAATAGTTTACCTTTGTGGTTGAATGACATGTACAAGGTTCTTTTCTTCTACTATCCTAGTATTTACACATATTTACTAATTAACATTTATAAATCGGCAAGTAAAAAAAAGAAGTTTACCGATTTATATTATAATAGAAAACAACATTCAGTTGCTAAATAAGTCGAACTATGTTGAGGAATGTTCTTCAATGTATCATATACAAGAGCTTCAATTAATAAATTTCAAGAAATTCAGAAAGTGAGTCGTGGTTTTTGTTGTACTATAAAAGTGTAGATTTGATTTCGTCATGCTGATCTAAGAATATCTGAAATTGGAACTATGGATTTCAGGGACTTGATATTCTTGAGACTGTGATTTTTTATTATTTTATAAAAATGTTAAAATATGTTAATGTAGGTTCTACGAATAGTAGGTTCAAATCCTAGTAAAGGCAGTTACTTTTATACGGATTGGAATATTAAATTGTGGATACCGGTGTTCTTTGGTGGTTGAGTTTCAATTAACCACATACCTCAGGAATGGTCGACCTGAGACTGTACAAGACTACACTTCATTAACATTCATACATATCATTCTCATTCATTCTCTGAAGCAATGCCTTACGCTGGTTTCAGAAATCAACAGAAAAAGAGAGAGGTTTTACGAATACATTTTAAAACAGACTTCATAAAAATTGAGTGACCTAAAATATGTATTATTCTTGACTTAAAAGAAATATCTAAATTCTTTTTCTCATATCTTTAAATTTACAGTTTTGATAAACTATATACAAGGATGACTCATTATCTAATTTAGTCTACACAAACGCGGTCACATAGAAAGTCGCGGAAAGAAAGTATAAACACAGTATATGACAGTAAGGTGTTAACAAGGGATTAATTAATTATTTACTTAAAACTGTAACATTAATACGATGACCTCGGACCACTTACTATCATTCTCTCTAATTTGACGGACGACTGAATGTGTAAGATTGTTGTGGAGAGAAGATAATCAATAAAATGGCTGTAATGTACTTACTTAAACAAAGCCGTGTTATATATATATCGTTTTACTATTAGTCCATATATCGGGATATCAGGATCATATATTCGTGGTGTAGTGCGTATTTTTATGCTTTTCATTCAAGGCTAGCATAAACAGAAATTTTATTTAACAAAATTTAGTACTTTTAACGTACTTGCACTTAAATAAGTAATATATTACTGCTAATATTATATTTTTATACAAATCACTATTTACTGTGCTTGAGTTTTTTTTAATATATATTTCTGGTCTTGCATGAACATCTTGTTCGTTATTTTAGTTTAGACGTAGATATTTGAAGTAAAATCGTCTAATTCCTTTTTATTTCATCTAATTTCTTAAAATTAATATAAGCTTTATTTAATTTTTATTTGTATAATTTTCTAAAAAAATTAGTTAAAATTAGACGTTTTTAAGTATTATTATCAATAGTAATTTCATTTTATTAATAAATTCTTTTAATTAAATAGTTATTCTTGTAATTATTTTCTAGTCAGGATATTTTTTATAGTTTAGAAATAAAAATAAATTCAAAAATTATTGTTTAAATTAATATTACTACGCCTGATAAATTAGACTAATTAAATTGGGATGAATTAAAAAAATATAGATCATAATTTGTTGCGATTACTATAATTTTAATGTATGTTGTATCAATATATTAAGATTATCTTACATATATATTTTCTAATTTCTATTTTTAATTTATTAATAAATTTTTGAAGTGAGTAATATATTTCGTAATCAGTGAGATATATAAAAGCAATGCTGTTAACTACAGCTATTTTGGTCTTGATTGGTAAAACTGTAGAACTAAGCGAGGAAGAACTTTACGATTACTCCCTATCCAGTTGTAGTGTTACTCTCTGTTATAAAATGTTAGGGTTTAATTTTTCTTTTTAATTTAATAACAAACACATTTTTAAGGAAATAACATTAAAACACATCAAGAAGAAATCATAAAAAAGGTTATTTTTATACTATTAAGTATGATAAATATAAAAAAAGAATTGCCAAATATAATTTTTTAGAGTAGAATGTCTATCTTCCAATTTTAGCGAAACAGGGTGTTACAAATTGATTGAAAAAATAAGTAATTTTTAGATTCTAAAAAAAAAAAAAATAAACCTGCGTAAAATCAATTATTATGTAAATTATTAAGGTATTATGTTTAAATAAGTGACTTGAATATTTTAGATACAAGTATTTTTTATTCAATAAAAATAAATCAATTAAATTTGTAATTATGCGATGCACTTACCATTTTGATTTTGATTGTTGTTCTGGTTTTGTTGTTGATTAGCTGAGCTTACTGGGTTCTCATCATAGAATGATTTGGTAAACCATTGCCATTTGCTCTGTCCGTAAGGTTGGACGGCGGCAGCAGCGAAGCTAACGATCACCAATAGTACCAATGAGGACTTCATCATGATAGAAGGCGACCGTAGCATATGTATTGCTGTCTTATATACTAATTCGATATCATATCTCGCTTGATATAAAGTTTAAGGTCACCGTTTATTGGTTGTTTTCAATAAATTTACAAAAATAAGGAAAAAATTATCAGTACGATTAAAATAACATTTCAAAAACAAATTTTGGAACGTTTCCATTTTTCACCCTTTGTTATTAAAAAATTCTATTATTTACTGAACGAAATTTAAAATTTATTTTTAAATATTTTTTATTTACTAAAAATATTTGGGTGAAATCTGAATTTTTCAACTTAAAACAATCCAAACGTACAGATATGTCATAGAAATCGACTACATATTTTTATTACAATAATTAAAAAATAATTAAAGTAATTTAAATATATTTTATTCTAATCTAATTGTAAGCTCAATTAGTACATTCGATAATTAAAAACATTTTCTTGATTCTTCAGTCGACTATATATCATTGGTATTTTATATTCCTTTTTTATACTAATTTTTTTAACCGCATCACAGTTAGTACATTTTCTTGTCCGTTTCATATATTTCGATGTTTGCCTTCTACTACATTTTTTGTCTTCTACACGTTCCTCTGTTGCAAAATTATCCAAAACCTGTATGTTTTACTTTGCCCGCCAAACTAGCTCGTTTCTTTACAAAAACTTTCCTTTCCTATTCGCCTTATGACCTTTTCTTTGCGAATTTTTTCGAAACGTCAAGTTTTTTTAACACTGTCCTCTTACATCATGTTTCAAAATACTTTTTTTCTTGTTGCCTACTCCACACAATTATAAGAAAATCATTTTTACTGCTTTCATCTATATTTGATACTAGCAGTTTTTTTTTCATGAAATCTCTCCTTTTTTGTGTCTTCTTTCATTACTCTCTCCCCTCTAAATTTTTACTACTTAAATAACTAAATTATCCAAATTCTTTTTACTGTGTTCCCGTATTTTAAATTTAATTTCACATTATCCTTTTTTTGTTACATTTTTTAATTTTCTTCAACTCTACTTGGTTTTCGGTCTGTAGTTTTCTCCTAGCAAGAATCCATGCCTTCTTTTTTAATTCTTGTATTGCTGTTTCTATATTCAAGTTGAAAATTAACGTGGACAGATATATCCTTGTTTTACTCCTTTCCGAACTAGTTCTTATTTTTCTCCATCATTTACTGATATTTGTTAGATGATTCTTGTACAGATTATAAATAAGGATGACTTATTTATAATCTTTCCTTATATGAAGTAAAAACAATTCTAAATATTTTACCCAATTCTACATTATCAAATGATTTCTTAAAAAAATCCTACATATTGTTTTATTCTTTTTAAGCATTTCTGCAAATATCATTTTTGGATCATAATGGCCTCCTTCGTACCTCTGTTCTTTTTCCAATAGTTCATCATCTAGTAAACTTTCTACCATATATTCTACTCATTTTTTAATTTATATTAGTGAGTATTTTTTATGCATATTTACCTGTCCCTGTTTTCTTTAGTACAGTAACTAGCTGCAAGGCATGCCTACGCCCACGCCTCCGCAGTTAGGCCCTCCGGGCGGGTTGCCCTGGCGGGCGGCGTCTGGGAATGCTATTATTAGCGTCCAAAATCGATCACCTCTTGTCTAAATATGTTTTTTTTTTAATGATGAAAAGTGTTCAAGGAA
The DNA here is from genome assembly GCF_047948215.1 of Lycorma delicatula. Taxonomy (NCBI): domain Eukaryota; kingdom Metazoa; phylum Arthropoda; class Insecta; order Hemiptera; family Fulgoridae; genus Lycorma; species Lycorma delicatula. The sequence continues at coordinate 151,496,107 of NC_134455.1, read as the reverse complement.
AAGTGAAAAATATCAGCAAATCCTCTCAATTAAATTTGTTTAGATTGGTTTAAGCATCTTTAAAGATTGCACATTCTCAACATTTTCATCAAGATCCATATTCAAATTCACTCAATACGAGTGCTGGAAGCTTAATTATAAATTAGATTAATTAATTTATTATTTATATATTACATTCAAATTACGAAAAAAATTATCGTAATACGAAACTAAACTTCCTTGACACAAAAACAAATGAGAATTTTGCTTCAAAATCATTAAATCGCTAAGGAGAATATATAGGATTCAAAATTCTTTTAATTTTGACCTTTATTGTTTCCTCTAATTTCGACCTTTATTGTTTACCTTTGATTTGATCCACATGTTTTCCCTACATGTATGTTTAATTGTAACAACAGGGCCAAAAAAAAATCTCAAGTGGAAACCACATAACTTCCTTATATGCCTATTAAATTACATATACACATTTCTTTCAAATTTAAAGTACATAAAATTTTATTTCATTAATAACTTCTGATATTTTTCTTTTTTTAAATATTTTTATTGTTATTATTAAATTTCTATTTATTTTAAAAGGTTTTTTACAATCAGAGGTTAATAATTACGTATTAATAAATCGACATATTTAAATTAATTAAAAAAAAAGAAAAGGAGATAAATTCGGATTTGAACCGTTGTGCATTCCCCTCGTAAGATCCAAATATTTCATTAATTAGAATTTTATTTGACTATAACTCTGGAACCAATGAAAATAAGTAACACTTATGATATATCTTTGAAATTCTCTCAATGATTGCTTATTACTGCAGTTAAGAAAAAGACTTTTATGGACACTATTTTTCGATAGTTGGTTGCAATCAAAAGGGAAGGTGCACATCCCAACCCCGTGGGGGAAGACACCCGCCTTGTGACACTTCCGGTCGTCCACGCCCCCCCCCTTCCTAGTCCTGATGGGCTTTAACGGAAGGTGCACAACTAGAACAGTCCTAAATCCAATATTTCAACATCGTTTCAAATCATTTTTGAATTATGCGGGATACATACGTAAGTAAGTCACGCTGAAACTAGTCAAAATGGATTCAGGGATGGTCAAAATGAATATTTCAGTTGAAATCTGAAAACCGAAATTTTTCGCGATCACAATACTTCCTTTACTTCGTACAAGGAAGTAAAAATTAAATGAGTTAGAGCAAAAAAAAACAAAAAAAAAAAAACAGAATATTACATTTGCTAAGATGGGGAATAAACTTAAAAAAAATTATAAAAATATTCATCCATATGTTAAGGTTTATTCGATTTTTTTCTAAATCTAACACCCCGTCTAATAAAAGGTAAGCAAGAACGTAAAAAATTTTCAAAAAGTTTTTCTTTGTTTAAGGTTCGGGATTTATAATTTTGGAAAATTGTAAATATTTTTTGATAAGCCTATACAATATGATGTACAAAATACCAAAAAAATTAAAAAAGATATATTAAAAACGAAGGGAGATAGAGCAAAAAATACATACATTTATAATTCAATATTATGAGATGGAGGTTGATTATTTTGAAAAAAGGTTTTTTGATCTATTTATACAATTTATGTAAAGCATCTGTCAAAGAAAACGTTTTTCTAAAGTGTCTCTGAAGAAAATCGAAATTGGTTTTTTTGCAATATTCCCAATCCCCCAAAAGAATTTTGAGAAGAAATTAACATGATCAATACCCCACATTTAGAATTTCTTGAGCCAAAAGTTGGAGAAAATCGGTTCAGTCAATCTGAGATATAAGGCTTAAAGCGTGCGACACAAATTCCTACATACGTACGTATATACACCCTTACATAAATATATTTCTTTTTTGTGTAGATGACCTAGATGGACCCTAAAACGTAAGATTTGAAATACCAGATATTGATACCTTTTTTTTGATACGATCATCATACTTTTCCTTTCAATATAGCTATTCCAGCTATATTCGCCAGGAAAGTAATACATACGCAAGAGAGTAGGTAAAAAAGCAAGAGAAATCTAAAAAAACCGCTTATTTTTATTTCTTTTTAAAAAAATTATGCTTACTTTTCAATATAATCCTCTCTTCTTCTATGCACTTCAGGCTATTTTTCAACAAGCATTTAATTTCCTTCTTGAAGCCAAATCAGGATTGTACGATCGATTTGGCTCCTTCTTGGAGCCAAATCAGCAGTTAAAAACTGAAATCTTGAAGGTAAAAATTTGTGATTTTGGGTGTATGAGGACAATCGTTACCATGAAAAAATCAAACCTTTTGAAAATTTACCCACCTTTCAGACTTGTTTTTGTCTTCGGTGATAGCAGTGACAGTCGTTTTCATGGTTTTACCTTTAGGCGTGAAGTAAATAAAAAGTGATCTTACATACATTTTTTATTTGAATACTAGATCGTGGATACCGGTATTCTTTGGTGGTTGGGTTTCAACACATCTCAGGAATGGTCGAACTGAGACTACAATACTACACTTCATATACACTCATACATATCATTCTCATTCATCCTCTGAAGTAATACCTGAACGGTAATTCCCGGAGGCTAAACAGGAAAAAGAAAGATCTGAAATACCGCAGAATATTGTCATAATTAACTTTCAAGCTGATGACCTAACTTTCAGTTGTTCATCGTAGGCAAATAAATTCTAATATTTTCCACTCAAACAACTCTTCATATCGTTAAAACTAATTTACCAATCCCTTCTGGTTTCATTTCTTCTGAAATGAGAAAACATTTCATTAATTTTGCTTAGTATAATCGGACAAAGGAGCTCTCATCTTAAATTAATTTTTAAACACAACCACAAACAGCTAAAAATGAAACGATACATCAAATCAACAGATACTAAATTATAATTTTCAATTAATATTAAAGAATCAGATGTTTCACCAAATCCGATATGGACACCATATGTTTTAAATTTATTTAATTTTAAAAGATCTTAAATTTATTATTTTATCAATTTAAAAAAAGTAAACTTATTTATTAAAAGTAAACGTTTGCTTTATTATATAAAAATATTTTTATTACTAGCTAAATCTGTAGTTACTGATAACTGATCCTGTAGATACTGATATGGTTTAATAAACCATATTATAAAGGTTACTTATATTATATATATTTATATATATAAATATATATTACTACTACTGTATATATATATAGTGCTAAAAGAGGTCATTTGTATATATATTTTTTTTGTTTCATTCTAAACACGTAATTATTTTTACTATCTTTTATTTAAGAACATGAATTTTTTGAGATTTGGCTATAAACTGGAGTTAATTATCGTATGTTGGGAGAGTTATCAAAAACGTTATCAATCTTGTTCATTACTGTTATGCTTTCAAAACGTAAAAAAATGTTACTTTCAAAACATTGTAACCTCATTCAATTTTGGTTTGTACAGCGGCCATAAAAAATTAAATTTATAAAAATTGCATAGGCTATAAAAAATGTATGTAGACTTTTTTTGGGAAAATAGTTATTTTTGGAGATACAGTAAGACCCCCCTATAACGCGATTGAAAACAACTCCGATACGATTATAGCGAATGTAGAAGGATGTTCCCAAAAATATAAGTTATCAAATATGAAAAAAAAAATTCTATTTTTTAATAGGTATATAGAAACATATTGTAACTATAAGTACGTATCTAGTAATAAACAAAATAGAATAAATAAACACCCTAATACATTTAACTTTATGAAATTACACATAGTTTAAAAAAAAAAAATGAATACCAAGAAACCGAAATAACTTCCTACTTTTTCAAATAATGCTTTAAAACTAAGTTTTAAATTACATTTATTCAGATGTGTTAATGCAGTAACGTGTTCTAGTAGAGTTAGTTACTGTATATTACTTTACGGTATTTTGAACTAAAATCAGTTACTATAATGTATTTTCAGTTAGAATAAGAGGGAAAGTGTTTAAAAGACTGTTACCATAGTTTACCATTCCGAAAATAAATCAATGTGAAATTTAAATCCTGCTAGTAAAATGTAAGTACTGTACATTACTCAGTGCTACATTTTTATTTTTATTCATCTTCTTTTACTACATAATATTCTCATTTTTAATTGTAACATTCGGTAATATTTTAATTGCGTTACAGTATTAACCCAATTGGCATTGTTTTTTCGTTTATCACTTTATTTTCAAAATAACGCGGTTAGCCTATAAACTTCCTGAAAGAGGGCAGCAGCTCTTTCAGTAGTTGTTAGGGGCGTGAGTCAGGACGACTTAAACGGCCGTATCAACATCACTCAGTCCTCTGAGTACTGCGCAGCTGAAAGCAATGGAAAACTACAGCTGCTTTTTTTCCAAGAAAATGTGGCTCTCTGCATTTTCACATAGCAATAATGGAGGCGCCTTCCTTGGTAAAATATTTCGGAGGTAAAATAGTCCCCCGTTCGGATCTCCGGGTGGGGACTACTAAGGAAGGGGTCACCAGAAAATTAAAAAATAACATTCTACGAGTCGGAGCGTGGAATGTTAGAAGCTTGAAAAAGGTTGGTAGGCTAGAAAATTTAAAAAGGGAAATGGGTAGGACAAATGTGGCTATAGTAGGAATTAGTGAGGTTCGGTGGGAAGAGGAAGGCGACTTTTGGTCAGGTGATTTTAGAGTAATTAACTCAGCGTCAAATAATGGGCAGGCAGGAGTAGGTTTCGTGATGAACAAGAAAATAGGGAGGAGAGTGGAGTATTTCAAAACGCATAGCGATAGAATCATTGTAATAAGGATAAAATCAAAACCTAAACCGACAACGATTGTTAACGTCTATATGCCTACAAGCGCCCATGATGATGATGAGGTAGAGTGTGTATACGAAGAGATTGATGAAGCAATTAAACACGTAAAAGGAGATGAAAATTTAATAATAGTTGGAGATTGGAATGCAAGCATTGGAAAAGGCAAGGAAGGAAATATAGTGGGTGAATACGGGCTGGGCAAAAGGAATGAAAGAGGGGACCGACTTATAGAATTTTGCACGAAGTATAATTTAGTAATTGCCAACACCCAATTTAAAAATCATAATAGAAGAATATACACTTGGAAAAAGCCAGGCGATACTGGAAGGTATCAGATAGATTATATCATGGTTAAGCAAAGATTTAGAAATCAACTCGTTGACTGCAAAACTTACCCTGGAGCAGACATTGATAGCGACCATAATTTGGTGATAATGAAATGTAGATTAAGGTTTAAAAACCTGAAGAAAAGGTGTCAGATGAATCGGTGGAATTTAGAGAAGCTTGAGGAAGAGGAGGTAAAGAAGATTTTTGAGGAGGACATCGCAAGAGGTCTGAGTAAAAAAGATAAGGTAGAAAATGTAGAAGAAGAATGGGAGAATGTTAAAAAGGAAATTCTGAAATCAGCAGAAGCAAACTTAGGCGGAATAAAGAGAACCGGTAGAAAACCTTGGGTTTCAGACGATATATTGCAGCTGATGGATGAACGTAGAAAATATAAGAATGCTAGTGATGAAGAAAGTAAAAGGAACTATCGGAAATTAAGAAATGCTATAAACAGGAAGTGCAAACTGGTGAAAGAAGAGTGGATTAAAGAAAAGTGTTCAGAAGTGGAAAGAGAAATGAACATTGGTAAAATAGACGGAGCATACAGGAAAGTTAAGGAAAATTTTGGGGTACATAAATTAAAATCTAATAATGTGTTAAACAAAGATGGTACACCAATATATAATACGAAAGGTAAAGCCGATAGATGGGTGGAATATATTGAAGAGTTATACGGAGGAAATGAATTAGAAAATGGTGTTATAGAGGAAGAAGAGGAAGTTGAGGAGGATGAAATGGGAGAAACAATACTGAGATCTGAATTTAAGAGAGCATTAAAAGATTTAAATGGCAGAAAGGCTCCTGGAATAGACGGAATACCTGTAGAATTACTGCGCAGTGCAGGTGAGGAAGCGATTGATAGATTATACAAACTGGTGTGTAATATTTATGAAAATGGGGAATTTCCATCAGACTTCAAAAAAAGTGTTATAGTTATGATACCAAAGAAAGCAGGGGCAGATAAATGTGAAGAATACAGAACAATTAGTTTAACTAGTGATGCATCAAAAATCTTAACTAGAATTTTATACAGAAGAATTGAGAGGAGAGTGGAAGAAGTGTTAGGAGAAGACCAATTTGGTTTCAGGAAAAGTATAGGGACAAGGGAAGCAATTTTAGGCCTCAGATTAATAGTAGAAGGAAGATTAAAGAAAAACAAACCAACATACTTGGCGTTTATAGACCTAGAAAAGGCTTTCGATAACGTAGACTGGAATAAAATGTTCAGCATCTTAAAAAAATTAGGGTTCAAATACAGAGATAGAAGAACAATTGCTAACATGTACAGGAACCAAACAGCAACAATAACAATTGAAGAACATAAGAAAGAAGCCCTAATAAGAAAGGGAGTCCGACAAGGATGTTCCCTATCACCATTACTTTTTAATCTTTACATGGAACTAGCAGTTAATGATGTTAAAGAACAATTTAGATTCGGAGTAACAGTACAAGGTGAAAAGATATGGATGATACGGTTTGCTGATGCTATAGTAATTCTAGCCGAGAGTAAAAAGGATTTAGAAGAAACAATGAACGGCATAGATGGAAGTCCTACGCAAGACCTATCGCATGAAAATAAACAAGAACAAAACAAAAGTAATGAAATGTAGTAGAAATAACAAAGATGGACCGCTGAATGTGAAAATAGGAGGAGAAAAGATTATGGAGGTAGAAGAATTTTGTTATTTGGGAAGTAAAATTACTAAAGATGGACGAAGCAGGAGCGATATAAAATGCCGAATAGCACAAGCTAAACGAGCCTTCAGTAAGAAATATAATTTGTTTACATCAAAAATGAATTTAAATGTCAGGAAAAGATTTTTGAAAGTGTATGTTTGGAGTGTCGCTTTATATGGAAGTGAAACTTGGACAATCGGAGTATCTGAGAAGAAAAGATTAGAAGCTTTTGAAATGTGGTGCTATAGGAGAATGTTAAAAATCAGATGGGTGGATAAAGTGACAAATGAAGAGGTATTGCGGCAAATAGATGAAGAAAGAAGCATTTGGAAAAATATAGTTAAAAGAAGAGACAGACTTATAGGCCACATACTAAGGCATCCTGGAATAGTCGCTTTAATATTGGAAGGACAGGTAGAAGGGAAAAATTGTGTAGGCAGGCCACGTTTGGAGTATGTAAAACAAATTGTTGGGGATGTAGGATGTAGAGGGTATACTGAAATGAAACGACTAGCACTAGATAGGGAATCTTGGAGAGCTGTATCAAACCAGTCAAATGACTGAAGACAAAAAAAAAAAGAAAAAAAAAGCCTATAAACCGGGTATAACAGTTGTCTCCGGATAGCTTCGTTATAGCGGGGTCGTACTGTATTTGGAAAATCTAGAAATTTGTCAGGTTCCCTATACTGATTACTCTGCGGCAAGGTTCCCCCACCACAATCCTACGTGTTGTGAACTAAATCATTTCTGAAAGACAAGTTAAAAATTAACATTAATAACAATTTTCATCTGTCCACTAAGTATTTCTTCATTTCTAATTTTATTTGAATAATTTGGAGATTGGTTAATCATTCAGCTGGATACTTCCTCACGCTACTTATTTCAGATGATGATTGAGATTATTCATTCTAAGACAACGTAAGAGTTTTTGGATGGCGACTTACTTTCTAAAGGAAAGAAAATTTTTTTTCATAATGAAAATTAAACTAGTCGACGCAAAATATCAGTAATCTCCTTTCTTGTCTGGACAAATTACTCTTGATTTATGATAAATTGTGGGTGAGAGTCACCCTCTGCCTAGAAAGGACTCGAACTTCCTCTGAGTGAGGTTGTTTGTATAGTATTGCAGTTCATGTGATGTTATATCGTATTGTCTTTCTGTCAATCTTATTTCTTGATTCCTTCTTTTCCATTTTACGTTCTACAATTGTAAGTACGATGAGAGGTAGATAAATGGCACTAGTTGAAAATATCTAGAGCTGAAAAATGTAAGAATTCTTGTTCTTATTTGGGTGAGGGCTGCCTGTAATCGAATTGCTTTTCAGATCTAATCACCTAATCATGGAAATGCCTATTGGATTAAAGCTGGGGGTTGTAATCATTCCTTTATTACAATAACATATCTCATTTTATGTTGTCGTTTCTTATAAAATTATGTCAGAGCGCGCACGTGTATGTTAGTTGGTAGATGGATGTGTTTAAATACTGAATTTTAAAGTGTTTCTTAAAAAGTGATAAGCAGTTTTGGATATTTGAAAAACACATAGAAGAAAGAACAGATTCTACGATCTCACCTACATGACAATATCGTGTTCTCATTAAATCGTTGAGATCAGCATCTCATTTGTATTTTGGCAGTAATTTTATTTTTATGAATTGCAAAGAAAATTTTCCTTTTTCATTTTATCTTTTGTGCTTTGCCAGTTAAAAATCATAACTTATTTGGTATTAAAACTTTGATTAAGAAGATATAAAAGTGGGTATGTGGATCTTAGGGAGTCAAGACAATAATATAAACATAATAATAGATTGCTATAAGTAGCAGGTCGTACGTACGTGTTACATAATTTATTTATATTACAGTAAATTTGTATCTACGACAATTGACCTTCATTGACTGCTATTATCTTGTTTATTTAAAAACTACAAATTTGCCATTTTTTAAACTGAACCATTTTAAATATGATTTCGATAAATCTATTCCACTGCTGTAAAAAATAATTTGCAGATTAATAAAAAAAGAAATTCTGATTTTTTTTCGATTTAATGCATTCAGTAGAAGTCAGCAGAACAATTCTAGTAATAAAGAATGTGAAATTAAAAATACGATTTTATCTATTTACATTAATTTCTTTTGCTTTTTTTTTTTGTTTCTAGATTGAAAAGGGATAGTTGTGACGAAAATGTATGGATGGATGTCTCCTCTGACACAATCTATTTTTGGGTAAATGTGAGTTTTTCAGCGTCTGATAATTGCCAAACCTTTTTGCTATATTAGCATTTTATAGTACTACCTCAATGGTACTAGTAGTTGACATGCTCTTTTCTTTTTTTTTTCTTTTTTTGTGGGCGAAAAACGCCTGGGCGTTATCATCGCCCGGTAGTTATTAGTAAAAGGGTAAAATAACTCCGAAATAATAAACTATACAAGGTGTAAACGTAATAGTAATCATATAATAAAAATTTACTAAAACCAGCCTAGAAGGCGATAAAACTCAAAACTAATACCATAGACAAAGTTGATAAAATATAAAAGTTAAAATAATAGATTAAAGAAAGTATATAAAACTTACCTAACTCCGATGGGTTGTGCAAAAATCCCCTCCCCGGATAGTAAAATTAAATACATAGAACCAAAAAATCAAATTGAAAATAAAGGTTAAAATTATTAAAAAAACTCTCCTTACAGAAAAACATATATGAGCATATTAAATCCTTTGCAGTAACCCGGTACTATGCAAAAAGAGAAACACCCGTTCCAAAATCCTGCTATCGTTGCACAAGATATCAGAGATGTTTCTGGGTATATTAAACTGACGACGCAACGCCGCATAACATATGCAGCCCACGAGAATGTGGTGCACAGTCATTCGGCAGTTGCATCGTGATATGCTCTTGTATTACGCTTTTAAATGTATTTGATTACTTTACCATTTCTATATCAATTGTCACATTGTGTTTTAATGTGTTTTTTTCTAAAAGATTGATTCACACAACCCTTCTGATACATAAATTATTAATAGCAAGGATAAAGTATCGAGGAGTGTTGATGCAAATAACTTCGCGATACATTAACTGAGTAAATGAAACTGTGTACCATGGGGTGCCACATTATTTAAAATATCGGAGTATAGTTTCAATGGGTTCAAAGTTTTTCTCAGAAATATAAAATATAATTCCTTTTTTCCCCGGAATAAATCATAAAATTATCTGTTGTTGCTTAACAGTTAATGGTATTTTTAAAAAGTATTTTGTAACCATTTATTTGATCATGGTTCATTTCCATATTAATAGAAATTGTAAACAAAAAATTGAATTGTACTAGTATATAGATCGCTGCTGTCCTAGTCTCTTCAAATTTCCCCTCTTTATCCCAGTTTCTTGTTGAAAATGGTTGACAATTGGCGTTTTGTTATTGCACGACAATATGAGTACAGATTTGTAGCTAAGTAACTCGTTATTACAGAGAATATTTGTAAGGGAACTCTGTAATCACCTTAGCTCCGAATAACATCCAGCTTCATTCATGAAGTCATGGGGTTTTTTCGTGGCAAGAAATTCAAAAGATATATTGAGATGTCTGTTGTCAAGTAATAGTTGAATGAACTGATCATAAAATACTGTTACTATTATAATAGCAAAAAAGTAGAGTAAAACTTTGAAACTGTAAAACTCTCATCGTATTAATCGCGAGTTAATACTGATGCCTTTTTTCGCCTTCTTATCTCTTGATGGAAACTGTGTCTTAATATCTCAGTATTTTGAATCTGCAATGTAATTTCTGTGATAAAATCCGAATAAACTGAAAAAAAATAAAAGAAAATTTGTTGATGAATTTTAAAGAGTTCTTGACTGAAACTTTTTTTCGAAGATATTCTGAAGAAATTTTTATAAATCCGGTGAGTAGAGATAGCCCTATCTTAAATGATAGGGCTATCGGGTCGGGTTTAAATGAGTGTAATAAAGTTGAAATTTAGGTTTATTATGAAAATGTAAAAAATATTGATGGAAACTGTGTCTTAATATCTCAGTATTTTGAATCTGCAATGTAATTTCTGTGATAAAATCCGAATAAACTGAAAAAAAATAAAAGAAAATTTGTTGATGAATTTTAAAGAGTTCTTGACTGAAACTTTTTTTCGAAGATATTCTGAAGAAATTTTTATAAATCCGGTGAGTAGAGATAGCCCTATCTTAAATGATAGGGCTATCGGGTCGGGTTTAAATGAGTGTAATAAAGTTGAAATTTAGGTTTATTATGAAAATGTAAAAAATATTACTTAAAAAAAAAAAAGTCAAAAGGCAAGAATTTTTTTAAGTTTTAAAGTTATCTTTATAGCTTTTTTGCCGTTTCTGTCGATAAAGCTGATTGAGGTAAAAGTTTTAAAAACTTACGTAAATTTTATCATTTTCAAGACAATTTATTTTCGTAGATTTTTTTTTTTAAACTGAAGGTTCTAAAAAAATAGGACATGAAATCTAAAACTTAGTCAATTTTCTGCTTTGTCGTTTTATTCTTTTCTAATAAAAATTATAAAATAGACGGCTTTTAATAAAGGTTTAATTTCTTGCTATTTTCACTACATTTCTGCTTGATTTTTTCTTGGTTTTCTTAAAAATTATTTTTATGTAATTTTTAGAAACTTTATCATCATGCAAATTGATAAATTATCACAATTTTTCATGTTTAAAAATATTAAGTATAATTTGCACTACAACATCAGAAAATTACAAATCAATTTATATGTGATAACCATCATATAGTACTACAAATCGTTAGAAAATTACTGCAAAATCATAAACATACTGTAAAAGGAAAATAATCTACACAAAAAAAGTCAAAAACAAATAAAAACACCCGAAACCAAAAGTCTATTGAAGAAATTTCTTGATAACTGTTTATATGAAGTATAAATTTAAAAAAATATGATTGAAAAATATTATATGAAAGGGAGATAGAGCAAAAGAACAAAAAAACGAATATTTCAATTTTAAGAAGTAGGGATTTTTACATACGTAGGCTCCATATGTCATAAAGATTTGAACAAATCCGAACCCCATTTTTGTCATGATACCATACATTCCCCTTTAATACAGCTATTCCAGTTGTATTCGCCGGGAAAATAAAACCGCACTCCATAATGTATTTTGAATAAATCTTAAGTATACGTCCCATCCAAAAGGTAGTTCGCATGTATATCCTGAAAGTGAACTGATTTGTTATTGATCAACTTCTCTATTCCGACTCAAATTCAAATTTTTTAAAAGGAAATATCATTTTAAGATATTTCCTTTTAGAAAATTATATCAAAAATAATATGACTACATACGTTTACATAAATAATAATAGGACTACATCCTGTTACATGTAATAGGATTACATAAAAATGTATATTTATAATAGGAAATCAAACCGTCTTAATAATTCCCACCTTTCAGAGTCTGCATGTAACTCCTAAAAAATTACATCCATGAACAAATAGTTCTTAAAATGTCTTCCGTCAAAAACTGGTAAAAAATAAAGGTTTTCTATTTAAAATAATAAAGTTGAGAACAGTACTAGAAAAATAAATCTGAATTGGAAAATGACAGTACCGTCCTTTGAATATTTAGGAAAAAATCAATGAAATTCCCCGTTTAAGGTTTTTTAAATTTTTTACAGTTTTATAGATCTTGGTGATAGATAGTACATTTGAAATATTGCGTGCTATAATTTAATGTCTTTTTAATAAATATTCAACTTATTTCGATGAAGTGGTTTTACTACAAATTTGCTCATTAGGATACACAAAAATAAAAATAAGGCATGTAATCATATACAAAAAAATATATATATATATTAAAATTAGTTTTAACGTATTTAAAAAAAAAAAAATATTATTTTAATAAAAAAAATTTAATAATTTAGTTAATTAATTTGTATTTATAGGATTTATTTATATAAATACTGTGTATAGTAATAAAAGGTCATTAATTGTTACGATATTTTTTGATAATGTTACTTTTTTTACTTTAACGTTATGTCAAGAAACTAATTAAATCAATCTGAAATTAATAAAACTTGATAAGAGATCAATAGGTTACAGTTAATTATTATTTACGATACTTAGTATCATATGCAATTATGTTATAATCATCTCAGCACACAGTTTTTACAATACGCTTTCCAATCACATACTTTAAAACAATATGCATCCAATTTATTCAGTAATTACTTTTAACTTACAATAGGTGAAACACATATAGGACCTGTTTTTTCCTTTTCTGTAGAGAAAACGACTTTTCTCTCGTTGGTTGGTTTTATGTTAATACTTATTTAGTTTGCGATGAATAGCGTTCTGTAATCCAAAATTACAGGGTATAAGAAAATTACGATATAAAACTTAAACTTGTACGATATTTGGATTAATTACAATATTTATAACAGAAAATAAGTCTACAGTTTACAAAAATAAGATATACTCGCACTTTATCTACTTATCTTCAATGAAATAATGGAAAGGTACGGATTATAAATTCTAATTTAGAAAAACAGGAGACTAATAATAATTATGTACCGTGAAGAAAATATGGGTTTATACCGAACGCTTTATTAATCTGGCGAGCAGAAGAATAAGACAATCAAATAAACAAAGCACGTAGTTTAACGTTTTTACAGAGACACTATTGTCAAACCTTCCCAAAAACTGAAAGTTACTAACTGAAAATTCATTTTATCTAATGCAATCGTAGAAAATAAAAATCAATATCCATTTCTATTGTGTTTCCATTTCAATTCATTTTTTGTGTGATGAAAAATGAAAGAATCACGGACGTAATATAATACTATGATTGTCTTCATATGCCCACATTTAAATTCAATTGAAATCGAGTAGGTAAATTTAATAGGTAATCGAAATGTAACTTTTGAAAATAACATATTCAGGAAATATACTACTAATCTTCAGTATTAACAGAAGTCAATGAATGAAACTAGAAGATAACAAATAACAAATAATAATTTTTGACTGGATGCCAAATATACAAAGAAAAGTTTAAAAATATTTCGCTAGGTAGTTGTGGTGATGATAATTATAAAATTATGAATTGATAATTATAGGGAAACTTTCGCATTATGTAGTCTACATAAGATGTACTTAAAAACATTTTTAAATTGTTCATATTTTTTCTATTTTTATGATCCGTAAATATATTTAAGTACCCATTAGAATTTATAAATAAATCACTGTAAAGATATAATTTATTAAAGATAAAAAACAATTAAAAACTAGTTGTTGAGGTGAATATGTAGTTTTCAATGGAATAATAATTTAAATACAAATTTTACGATTCAGGATTATTATTTTTGTGATAACAATAATGAGTATTTGATATAATTGTTAGGCTATTCACTTGATTCTAACAAAATCGTTGGAAAACGATCTGTTCAGAATAATTGGCAATTGTTTACTGATAGTGATTTAATTTGTCTTTTAAGTACAAATTTTAATTACTCGTTTTGGAAGAATTAAATATATTAATTAAATTAGTTTAAATGTATGAATTACTTTATACCTTTTAATTTATTCTTCAAATATTAAAATGTTTTTAAGTTAACACGAGGTTCTTTTCTTTGCAATTAAAGTTAAATCTTTGTGTAACATTAATATAATTTAAAGGTCAATGTAAACGGGTTTTTAGGATACAAATAAACAAGTTTAATTGTTATAGTAAAAATCTTTTTGAATACCATTTGTCGATGTAAAAAGCGAAAATAATTAATACAATAATGACATTCCCTTTAAAATATTTATAAAAGCATACACCTACTTATTAAAACAAATTTTAAATAATAGTCATATGTACATAACTGAGTAGGAAAACGTTGATAGGTACAAGTGTGAATGAGAACAGGCTTATATGAGTAAACAGGCTGAAAAAAAACAATGTTTTGCTTGAATTATTTATTTATTTTCAGCAATACACATTAAATGATGTGTGATGGTTCTGACTTATTTATTTACTAATATTTAAATTGCCCACTTCAGTGATTGGAACCAGCTTTTGCTGACAGTGTTTTGACTGTTTTTACTGATGGCATTCTGGTTATTATTGTTCTGGTTGTTGTTATTGTTGGATTGATTATTCTGGCCATTCTGGTTGTTATTATAATTGTTGTTATTATTGTTCTGGTTGTTGTAATTGTTGCTGTTTTGGTTGTTGTTATTGTAATTGTTGTTGTTCTGGTTTTGGTTGTTATAATTATTGTTCTGGTTGTTGTAATTGTTGTTGTTCTGGTTCTGGTTATTGCAGTTGTTGTTCTGGTTTTGGTTATTGTTGTACTGATTGTTGTAATTATTATTGTTGCAGTTATTTTGGTTGTTGTACTGATTCTGGTTCTGGTTATTGTACTGGTTCTGGTTGTTGTTATTGTTGTATTGGTTCTGGTTATTGTTATTATTGTTGTATTGGTTCTGATTGTTGTTATTGAAGTTGTTCTGGTTATTGTTGTTATAGTTATTGTATTGGTTCTGGTTTTGATTGTTGTTGTTATTGTTATATTGGTTTTGATTCTGGTTGTTGTTATTGAAGTTGTTGTTACAGTTGTTTTGGTTGTTGTAGTTGTTGTTATTGTTCACATTCTGGCCATATTGGTTCTGATTGTTGTAGTTCTGGTTCTGGTTATTATTGTTATAGTTGTTATTCTGGTTCTGATTGTTGTTGTAGTTCTGGTTTTGGTTATTGTTGTTGTAGCTGTTTTGGTTGTTATTCTGGTTCTGGTTGTTATTGTTCACATACTGGTTCTGATTGTTGTTATAGTTCTGGTTTTGGTTGTTATTGTTGTAGTTGTTCTGGTTGTTATACTGGTTCTGGTTGTTATTATTATTCTGGTTGTTGCCATACTGATTGTTCTGGTTGTTGTTGTTACTGTTTTGGTACTCGTTCACGTTATTTGACTCAGAGTTTTGGTTGTTTTCATTGACGCTTTCTGAAAAGATAAGGTATTTTTAAATTTATGTAATACGATTACATATAGATATTATACAGTATTAGGAACTATTGTTCATTGCTGTTTTTATATTTCTATAATCCTAGTTGAATGGAATTATATTTTCATCTTACAAATTGATATATATATATTATGGTATCATTGTCTATCAATTTATGTAATATACGTCTACTACATTGTTAAAAACGCATATAAATTATACTCATGTACAAACTTCACGTTTGAAAGTAATTTCTGTACTATTATATATTGTTGAATATATGGTACAATTGAATAAACGTAACTAAGAAATTTTCTTTTATTACTTGTTTTAGTTAAAGTATTATTTACAAATAAATAATACTTTAACTAAAACAAGATAATCCAGTATTGGATTATCTTCTACTGAAAATAAGGTAATTAAAAAATTATTATTTTTTTATCATGTTTATGTGAATTTAACAGCAAGATAAATATGGACTACTATTTAAAGGTTTTGTTCTATATCAGTGGAAACTGATATAATGAATCACTTTTTTAATATTTTATTTGCTTTTTTTTTAAACCAAAGTACACATATATTTTATGAGTTACTGTCGTAATTAAAATATATGGCATTTGTAATATATTTAGTCTGCAGAATAAATTTGTTTGCACTATTCTTTCTGAGAAACATATCTAATATATAAGCTTCACAGAGAATTCGAGTATAGACGTATAATATGGACTGTTGGCTAAAGAAGCAAAATAGAATCTGTTCAGAATAATTGACAATTGTTTACTGATAGTGATTTAATTTGTCTTTTAAGTTCAAATTTTAATTACTCGTTTTGGAAGAATTAAATATATTAATTAAATTAGTTTAAATGTATGAATTACTTTATACCTTTTAATTTATTCACATAAACTTAAAATGATCTGCATTAAGAACATGATTTTTTAAATTACAGATTTTTAATACGGTTATACAAAAATATAACAGAAATTAAAAGCACTTTTTTAATACATTTAAATATTTAATAAATAATTAATCGATAATTTTATGATGAATAATTTGAGAAAATATACAATTTTAATAATAACTATACAAAATAATCAGTCTGAACAGCTTATTGCGGTTTCTTTTTAACCTAATGATTGTCAAATTGAATTATGATTTTCCTCGTATTAAATTTTAACATATTTTGGATTAGGATGTTTACTGGATTAAAATTCGAATGAATCGCACCTACTGTGTCATTGTAACAGCAGGCGTGACGAATCACATAGCTGTGTCAATTACCCGATTTTAGCGAAGGAGTAGTTAAAAGTGATAATACTTCACTTTGCTGTACTATTGCAAAACAAATATTGTATGTGATTCAAATAAATATGCTTTTATCGGTTATAATCATAATTTTTTAACTACTTGGATATCTGAAGTAGAGCGATGTAGTTGCGGTACCCTTTTGAGGGTAAACATAGTAATATTGCATTGTCTCATATGTGAATTGTAGTAAATTTCACTTCATACAATTAAAGAATACAAAAGAAAAACATCTAACCGATATTATTAAAAGAAATAAACGATTTTTTAAAACAAATTATAATAAAATGTAATATTAACATAGTTTCCATTCTATTTCGATATGACGCTGACTAACAGTAGAAGCTCAATGTTACAGCCAG
This sequence comes from Lycorma delicatula, assembly GCF_047948215.1. Lineage (NCBI taxonomy): Eukaryota > Metazoa > Arthropoda > Insecta > Hemiptera > Fulgoridae > Lycorma > Lycorma delicatula. The sequence continues at coordinate 151,478,707 of NC_134455.1, read as the reverse complement.
ATAGTTTCAAGTGGACTACCTTTGAACTAGTCTGAATTCTTATAGAAATACTTTTATAACTATAAAACGTAAAACCCAATTAAACATATATTTATCTGGACATGAACTAAAGGTCTTGAGACAGTGACAAAGATGTATATAGTGTTAATATATCGATAATGATATTGGCTTTATAATGTGTAATATTTTTTGAGATAGTATTGCCGTATAGTAGGTTGAATTTGAATTAAAATATAGTAATAAAGTTTGTTAGGCCTTCAGTTATTCCATATATAGCATCGTTAACAGAATCCAGAGGAAAAATTATAATACCGATACAGAGGACGCAAATCCAATTTATGATTTTAAATGGATTTACTTCAGTTTGGCTACCGACATCAATAAAACTTGAATGTAAATTTCATTTAAGATTTTCGCTGTTTAGATATTCTGAAATAATGAAAATTACGATAAATAATTTTAGATAAATCATATTTTATAGCTGTCGTATTTTTAATTCTTACGGATTATTAAATATCTAATTATTACTGCTAAGATTTATGTTTGCTAAAATATTTCTTTATACCTTAACATGTAAACAGAAAATTGAAAAAAAACACTTTAATAAAAAAGTTCAAGTTTAACAGTTGTTATTCAACAATTTAAATGAGCAACAATTTATATATGTATAGCGGTATAAAATCGAATATTATGTATACACTGTTCATGCTTTACGAAGCTTTCTTAGCTTCAGATATCTTATCAGTTTGTAATAAGTTATAACAATTGTTATAAATTTATATCTGAAACTCTACATTATTAATTTCTGAAAAATAATTATAAAATCCATTCCAGCTACGTTTTTGCAGATAATAAGACAAATAATGTGGATGTCATTACTAATTAATTATTGTAGGCGACTTGATATGCGACAAAAGGCGATTAAGAAAATAGAATTGGCTTCAAAGGTTAATAAGCATTGATACCAGACTTATTAGAGAAAGTAAAACTTGATTTCAAAGCTACATTTTCAATCTAGTGTAACCAAACGATTGCAGTCGACCTGATAAATCGCTCTCAAAGGTAGTATCTTATTCTCAAGAATAACTAGCACCTTTTTCACTGAACAGAATAATAATAATAATGAATAATTGTAACTAATAATTTTTTTGTCGTTCTAGAATGTTATTTAACGTAAAACTTTAACAATTAGTAGTTATATAGACTTAAGGAAAAGTATTGAAAAATTAAAAAGTATATAAACTTATTTAGCGAATGACGTGTAATGATAAATTCGTGTTCTATCGATTTTATACGAAAAAGTCAAGTTAAGCAGCTCATAATTCGACTACTATCACTCTTTGATGCCTACTTTACAGGTGGTAAAATATCAAAATAAAATTAAATTTATAATAAAGTAAACAAAATAATTTAAAAAATTAAAATAATCTTTTATACATATTTCAACAGGTACTATACTCACCATTTTCGTTTTGGTTGTCCTGGTTGTTATTGTTGTTGTTGTTGTTGTTATTTTGTTGATTTTGGTTATTGTTACTTTGATTGTTGTTCACGTTCTGTACATACTGGTTGTTATTGTTGTTCTGGCTCTGGAACTGGTTGTTGTTTTGATTCTGAGCGTTCTGATTGTTTCCATTTTGGTTGTTGTTTTGGAACTGGTTGTTATTATTCTGATTGTTCTGGAACTGGTTGTTATTCTGATTGTTGTTCTGGAACTGGTTGTTATTATAGTTGTTGTTTTGGAACTGGTTGTTGTTATTGTTATTTACATTTTGTCCATTTTGGTTGTTGTTATTATTGTTAAACTGGTTACTGTTCTGATTCTGGTTGTTGTTGTAGTTCTGGAACTGGTTGTTATTATTGTTGTTGTAGTTCTGGAACTGGTTGTTGTTATTGTTGTTCTGGAACTGGTTGTTATTATTGTTGTTGTGGTTCTGGAACTGGTTGTTGTTATTGTTGTTCTGGAACTGGTTGTTGTTGTTGTTGTAATTATTCTGGAACTGGTTGTCGTTATTGTTGTTGTAGTTCTGGAACTGGTTTTTGTTGTTATTCTGATTGTTGTTGTTATTTACATTTTGTCCATTCTGGTTGCTATTCTGGTTCTGGAACTGGTTATTGTTGTTGTTGAAGTATGAAGGAACGTTGTTGTTCTGGTTTTGTTGCTGATTAACTGGAGTTACAGAGTTTTGATTATTGTATGAATTGGTAAACCATTGCCATTTGCTTTGTCCAAAAGGTTGGACAGCAGCAGCAGCGAAACCAACGAGCACCAACAGTACCAATGAGGACTTCATGTTGAAAGCGACGTTAGCCTACCAACAACAACCTTATATACGGTTTGATAATCATCCATTATTTGATATTAGAGGTTGGGTCATAGTTATCTCGTTATTGAAAATAAATTTACAAACTAAAAAAAAAAAAAAATTCGTTATCGGGTGAATTTATTGTAGTAGTAAAAATATAATGAAAATGATTGCGATTTTTAACCTTTATTATCTATACTCCTTATTTATTGAAACTGATATTGTAAAAATTATTTCTACTTATGCTTAAATCTTTTCTATTTAATATAAAATTGGGTTAAATAGATATCTACTCAAATTGTAGATGTCTATGATTGTCATATATGAAAAAACAATACATTTAAATTTAAATTGGCTCTATGTGCCAGTATGCATGTATGTTTATACAAATAATGAAAAACACATCCTAATCTATAAGCCCATCACTTTTTTTAATATTTCAACAGTTCCATAAAACAGCAGGGTCTTTTTTAAAATATCTTACAGTTTTTTTTTTTTTTTTGATAAATAGATATTTCGAGTTAACTTTTAGTGAAAAAAAAAAAAACGTAAACTGACTTTTAACGTTTTATTGCATTTCTTAAGTTAAATGCAGTATATTAAAAATCTGTACCTAGAATAGTCTTTATTGATTATTATTACTTATCTACACTATTTGGTTTGTTAATATTAGCGTTTAATTATTTTACAAAACAAAGTAAATTTATTTTTTATGTAATTACAATGTACTAAGAACTACCATTGAGCATCGCCTGATCAGAAGTTCAATCCAGTATTAACTCTTAACGGTTAACATTTTTAAATATTTAAAACATATATTTATATCAATTTCATCTAAATTTATAGCATACGTATGAAAACACTCAGGTTAGTTGATGTTTGTAACTGTAACAACGGTGATGGAGAATCTGCCTTGAAATACTACATGCGACTACCTCCGCGAAGGGAGTGTATTGCACCCTTCAAAAGCTAGGGCTCCATCAGACGTAATCCTACTAACCCAAAGGCACTAGTACCGAAAGATATTCAATGGACGGATTGAAGGAGATCGCGTCAGGAGAAGGATGCAAATATTTTGCTAATATCCCAATAACCCAAGTAAAAACATTTCAGGACCCGATCAACAAAGGACCGGAATGGAATCCCCAACTCCATCCACCTTAATATAAAAAAATAAAAAACAAATATATTATCGCCATTAAAAATTAAATTAAATACCCATCAGTTAATTAGAAAGATCCAACAGCAAGGAACTAATGACCAGGCTTTGCGATTAATAGGAGTAAAATATCTCTGATACCCTTGCGTTCCGTTCCGATGGAAATATTAATAAAAATGAGAACTCAAGATGAGTGAAATTGTAATTTTTTTCTTTCGTAAAAAAAAAAATCCATCTGACTAATATATATAGCATTCGGTAGTATTAAATTATGAAACTAAAAAAACACTTCTTAAGATACTTTGTTTTTGTAAGTTGATGTCGCCATTGTACATATCTACATCTTTAAATTGGGTAGCAGATTGAGGGGGGAGTAATTAAGATGTAGAAAAATTCATGATTAATCTTTCTTCTTAATGAGTGTGTAATTCTGTAACATAGTAACTTAGTTAAATGCAATTAAAGTGTCTATTTGTATACTGAAATAATAAAGAATAATTAAACGCTAAAATTCTTTTCCATTTTCATCACATAAAAGCGATTTTAGTTATTTTTTTAAATTTTATTTATCTGCTTATCTGATTTTTATAATATGATTTTTCTATTTAAATCCTTTATCGTCGAAAAGTTTGATTGTAGGAATGATATGCTACAAAGTATTTCAGAAATGTGGTTGGGGATGGCACCTGCTTTTAGTAAAGAAACAACTTTCTGTCATTTGATCAGTTATTTTATATTATACAGTTATATCATAGTCTACAAACTGAAAATAAAATTAAAAAAACAAATCACAACACGATAAAAAATTCTAAAATTTCTTTTTTTTAAGATTGTGTTTTTTGGATAGGTTGTTGGTCTTTTTTTTTAATTTTATCTATTCTTATTTTTTTTATTAGAGGATTTATTTTTGAAAAAAAATTATTAGATTTCTCTCATATTTTATATTTTGTAAAAGCTAAAAGAATATAATTGTTAAAAATGTAAAGTTCCTTTATCCACAAAAATATTTCATAAAACATTCATGAAGATTTTTCTGTTCTTTCAAACAAGTTTTGATTTAACGCATCATTAGTGTGATTAATTAACTAAATACTGTTTGAAATATTGAAAAAAAACTACGTCTGTTTAATCTGTAAAAATATTTGTTAATAGAATATTATGTTTTTTAAAGAAGCAAATTTATAGTGAATAAAATTTGTTCAATTTTATTAGTCGTTAGTAATTAATTGTAATTTGTAACTGAAATCAGACTTGTTCAGAACTTAGGAGTGATACAATAAATGATTTGCAACAGTAGAAATTCTTAATTGTTTACTATTAACCTAGTAACATGACCGTATTATATTCGTATAATACTGCGTTCATTAAATTTTGTAAAAATTTTTTAAGATTAATACTCTATAGTAGACTCCTAATTGTATTATTTATAATTAAAATTTGCTCTTCAGTTTTTATTTTCGATGACAGCTAGAATTTGCCCCTAACAGACTTATTTTCTATACTAAGTGGTTAATAAATACACTTTTAAATAAAAATCTAAGTTTTTACTAAAGAAAATCCTATAAAACACTGATTAAATCTTCTCCTATGTTGTTAATTAGTCTTCAGTATAATTAGATTTTGAAGAAATAAATACTGAAGTACATTTACTATATTATATAAAATATTAATAAATTATATTTAAAAATATAATATATATTACGCACTAATTTTTTCGAGTGCATAAACATTGTAAAAAAATTCAGTCTTCTTCCCACGCGGTTAAGGTCATCTGACTGCTCAGACTGAGATAACATGTTTGTTTAAATTTATTTGTTTGTGTAAGTATTTTTATATTTAAAGTAATTAATAATTGGTTATTGTTAACCTCTATTAACATTAATATTATAATTTATTTAACGAAACATCTTATCAATAGTTATTGTATAAATCCTAAACATTGGTCTCATAATTTTTTTAAAAATTTACTCTGATTCTTAAAAAAAATGATCTCGAGTAATTGTCTATCAGTTTAACCTTTCGAAGTTAAATTAAAGGAACCTTCATAATTAATAAAGGATTTTATCATTACGGAGAATAAGGTAATTAAGTTAACAAAGAATAAAAAAAAATGGATAGTAATCGAATAAGTTGAAAGTCTAAAGAACAAAAAAATTACAAGATTTAAGAATTTACTTTTATAAAAATAAAACTGGTTTGAAATAAACTAACAAAAAAAGACTGAAAAACGTGAAATATTATTAATATTTAATTTTTTGTACTTTTTAAATCAGCGCAAAGAAGTACTTTAGATATAATAATTTTTTATTGACTTAAAATCTATATTAAAATAATGACTGATTCATGATACTTCACAAGTATCCTGATATCTTGAACATCTTTACTAAATAATAATAGAATCTCAAATATTCTCAACAAATGAAACGAAAAAATATAACAAGTATAACAAACTATACTTTTTATACTTATACTTTTACCATCTTGCAAATAAAACTGATAACTATAGTTGTTATTTCATGTTATTATTTTTACAAACGCGAAATAGTTTTTCAAAAAAGAGGACAGTAAATTTTAATTTGGTAATAACACATTTTAGAATTCAAACTAATACATATAAAAAATAGGTAATAAACTTTACATAGATAGAAGTAAAGGATAGACAAGAACTGCCGTTGTGTAAGAGAGATAGACTAAATTTAAGAGTAGATAAGAAATTTTGTACTAAAATTTGAATCTGATTATGTTCTAAATGAGTTAAAGAGAAATAAGAGAGCAGAGATTCATGAAATGCCATTTACATAACCTCGCGCTATTTATTGGTTGAACCGTCCTTATAGCTATTATTTTTTCCGAAGGATTTAATAATAAAAAATATGATACATTAAGATTCTTTTTCATAAGTGGGTATTAAAACTTAATGCCCTTAAAAATGATCAGTTCTCCAGTTTGTATCTGAAAACTTACAGCAAACGTGTAGAAGTGATAAAAGGATTTTGCATATTATAATGATAATGAACTGTTTCATATATCAGTCAGAACTTTCAGTGTTTTAATAATAAAACAACATAAAACTGCAAAATTGTACCATTAAAAATGCACCACTTTAAGCCTTCAGTACAGATTACATTGTCATCAAACAATAATTTAGAACTACGTCACAATCATTCCAAATCTGTTGACAAGTTCTGAATTAGGATAGTATAATAATACAGAAAGGAAACTGATAGTGTTGCAATTTTGCTGAAAATCTTCTTTAATGGAGAATGGTATTGAAGATACAAAAGTAAGCTTGGAACAAGCATTTAACTATAACTTTCCCAGCGCATGGTAAGATGTTGCAGGATAAGTATTACAAATAGATATAGAAGTTTGAAACACAGGATATAATATGCGATTTAGTTAATCAAATGTAGATAGATCTTCAAATGATGTCTTGAACCTTCAGCAGGGATGCCCTTAGAGACGGTTGCGCTTCAGAATATCTGCTTCCCTTCTTATACCATTTCTCTATTTAGTTTTTGAATAACCTTCTGTAAATCAGTGATAATACAATCTACATGTTACAGTAGTTAATCGGTATACAGGTACTTCTGATTTTAATCTCTAACGAATGGACAATGCAGTAGTATTAGAGTGCTCAAATATTAACTTTATCCGCTTAAATAAAATTCCTGTTTCATCATCATGTTACAAAAACTCAGCATTTCTTCATTTGATGGGGATTTCAGGGGTTCTCTATTGAATCGATAAATGAAATTAATCCTCTGGTGAGCTTAGAATTTCTCAATATAAAACCAAATGGTAATCCTATTTTAACTCTTAAGCATTCCTCTAATTGTATTCTTTCTGAATATTTATCATACCAATATAGGGAATTTTTTTACTTTATTTTATAGCTGTGCATAACAAGTAGTTGACAAAGTGACAAGCAACCAAGTGAAAGCATGACAAGTAAATAGGGATGTATTGAGTGGAAGGTGACAGATAAGTAGAAGGGGAGCAGGAACTGACATATACCCTTGAAGCTTTATTGCCTTGATCCTCTAATTGCTCATCAAAGTGCATAGATACTCAAACAGATTGAGTCAGCAGAAAGCAAAACAATAAAAAAATACTAGGAATTGCTATTCATGGAAATCATCACGTTACTTTTAAAGAAATTAAAAATTTTATCTAAGAATTTATTTCAGCTATCTAAGAGTTTTTATGTTAAACAATTTAACCTAAAAGCAATAACTTATATTGTCAAGTGCATGATTGTCTAACATAAATATTATTTTTGTCATTTTATACTCCTTCTTTGGAAAATATAAATACATATTCATTTTACAATAATGTTTTATGAAATACTATTTTCATAAAGTTACACTGAAATAATACATCTAAATGTGTACTAAAGATGTTTCCTTGTTTTGTATCAGTAGACTCTGTGAACGTTAAAAATACAAAGAGGATTGTTGATTGTATAAAAGTTGTCTGATATATAAAGTGTGTGTGTCTGTGTGTGTGTGTGTGCGGGTGTGTATGTAATATAAATTTAACAATGTAATAATCATTATTAATTATATAAGGAAAACATTGATTCTTTATTTTGCATCAGTATTCTCTTAAATCTCAAGATATTCTGGTTTCTCAGAGAGTATCTTTAAACTATTTATGCTGAAATTTGAGATGGGATTTAGATTGAGATTTTTTGCTTAACTTCACACTTAGAGAAACAGTATAACTAAACAGTTTATAGTATTTCTTATATATAGATCTGATTTCACTAACAGATGTGATGACTCAATCATATTATATAGGCATATTTTTTTCGTGACTGAAATATAGATTGAATTTTCAAGTTTCTTTTGATTTTTTTATTTAAAAAATTTGCTGATTCTTTCCTAAATATCTGTGACTTAATGCAATATTTATTTTTTTTACATTATTTACAGGTAGGCAGTTGACTTATAATCAAATGTATTAATTATAATAAAAAATTAGAAATTACAATAAATCATTCTCAAAAATATCTATCCATTATTTACTCCTTCCATGAATGTAATGTAATTCGAAAGTGATAAATTACTCATTTATCTTCTTATCATGACAGGTTTGTAGTCGTTGGCAACTTATGTCATGTTAGTCACAAGAATATCAAGTAATAAGTAAAAAAAAAAATAAAAGAATAGGATTGATATTAATAAATCTACTTAAACAAGTCAAATCACATTGTTTCAGAGTTGACGTAATGCAGAAATTGTAAGTATTGATTTTGTAACTTATTAATCATTAAACAGAATTTTTAATGATTAAGTTAGTGTGGTTAAAGGTGTTCTATTTCTCGAAATATAATCAGTACATCTCAGCCTATATCTTTACTAACTGGCTGACTGATAAAATTCGGCATAGTCATCTCAGTTGTTACTGAAGAAACCCTTTTCACCACAAATACAAAAATGTTCATCTTGATTCTTTTCATTTATTACTCAGGTGTTTGAATTTTTAATAATGAATTATTTACTGATAGCTAAAAAGTGGTTTTAACCTTGTATGATTTTAAGGAAAAATTCAAAGCTTTCGTTAAAAAATCTGTATAATTAACATATCACTCTCCATAATTAATTCATTCGTCACAATATTTTTCAAAACTGTTACCTCGGAAATTAAAATCTTCCAGATGGTCCCACATATGTCCAAGGCATCTGCTAAGAAATCTTTTTAATTAATTCAACTTTCAAAGAATTAAGAAAGGGAAAAATTAAAGTTTTTATTATTTTTAATTTCAAAACAGCAGGTGATATAGTTTAAATATGTGAAATTATGTAGTATAAAAAGTGTTTTCCTGTAAAGGCTATCAGTAATAAATCTTGTTCCTGGATCAATTTTGTAAATAAATATAGTACATCTGAAAAATTTTGGCATTATATTATCAGAAGAGTAATGTGTAATATCAGTTTCTTCTAGTTGTAATCCTACATAAATAGTCAATTACATATTTACCAATATGGATAAATAAGGAGTCAATTTCATCAAAAAACAAGTTTTATAATTATTGAGTACTAGCCGGTCATAGCGAGCGAAGCGAGCTCTTCCCGACTATCAGGGGGTACAGGTAAAAGAGTATTTTGCACGGTTCTTAGCGTTACCTGTCAAATACTATAAGGAGGTGATCGTATTCGTTTTTCATTTAAACTTTCATTTTGTATTTTATATTTTTTGTGAAAGAGTTTTTGGAAGATATAATCTAAAGTTGAACTTGAATACAATATTTACAGTTTTTCTCTCTGCAGCATATATATATATATATATATATATATATATATATATACACTGCAGAGAATATATATAGATTGTCCCTACAGGAGACTCAAGAGTAAACCACATAACAGTTGCCCGTGAGAGAAGCATTGACTTTCCAAGTGGATACAGCCATTATTTGAAGCGCCTGTCCTTGTGACTAATTTATTGTCATCGAAAAAGTAACTTTAAGCGGAAACTAGAGGCGCTTAAAAATGAAGGGCGTGTATAAAGGAATATATGCCGTCGCATTTTTAGAACTACTTTTCTCAATAACCAAGGGATATCGAAAAAGACAGAAAAAAATTAATTTTTGTAGAAAATTAATTTCAAATTCTACAAGTGGCTTTTAAATTCAATTTGATCAACAATTTGGCCATAGAATTGTAAATATCGGCAAGGAACATAATCCGGTTGTTACCACAAACCATTGGAACTGCCACCATCTTGATACTGTCAAATATTTCGTAACGGAAATAGTCCTATGTTCTTTTCATTTATAAAAACTACGTTCATGCAAAATTTCAGTTCAATCTTTCGAGTAGTTTTTGCGTGAAAGAGTAACAGCCTCACAGAAGTAAAAAAAAAATTTATATATTCTAGTGGGTCCTTGCTGCTCTTTAGCGTAATTGTTATAAATTAATGTAATATTTAAAAAATTGTTGGCTAAAAACCATTTACAGTACATTTCACTACCAACCACCTTGTTTTTCTCTTTCCTCTCCTACCAGACATAAGATAAGTTCTCAAAACCTATTCCCAATCTATCTAGACGTTCCACTTAACGGATCGGGTTAGCTTTTATTTATTATGTTTGGAATGTCTCACTGTTATGTCACCAAGCATTAATAGGCCTTCAAAGTGATCTTTCTGTGAGGACCTTTCTCGGAAATTTACTCAATTAAGTAATAATGAGAATTTTTTGTAGAGTTCTCTGAGGAGATTCAAGTTTGTGGCTCGATGACGCTTAATGGCATATTTGTGGGTCATTTCGAGCAGAATAAAAAAAAATTCAGCCCGATTTTTGCAGTAAAACATCCACACGGACTGGAAATAGGTTTTTAGCCCAACTTCTTTAATATACGAGTATAAGATAATAGATAATAATAGATGAATATAAGATAATAGTATGTTTTTAATGCTGTTCATCCTGTTGTTTATTTTAGAAATCACTTACATCATCTTAAATGTTATAATGGATAATTATACATATATTTTTTGAATAAATGTTGATTAAAGAAAATAATGAAAGCAGATAATAAGTATAAATTAATCATTTCTTGTAATTTCCGACCTGGCCCTTTTTTCCTGATGTTTCAAGAGCTGTTATTAAAAATTACAATCCAAAAAGTATCCTGAAAATATCTCCCCTATTATATAAATTTACAGAAATTATTTTTTTTTATACCTATCCAGCTTCAATTTAAATAAATAATTTTTATTGTATAAAAAATAAATGCTCTCAAATTTTTTCATAATTTTTAAGTTAAGATTTTCTTCTTTCTAAAACTATCATCGCAAACCATGGTGACTGAATTATTCCAGAATGATAAGATTTTCACCGTTCCAAAAGTTTGGCTATTTCATTTTTGATTTTACTGGAATAATTTGAGGTTTAGTGACGTATTTCCTCACCCCAATTAATTCAGTGATAGTTGAGATTAATAATCATTTAGAGACAATGTAATAGGTTGTGTGTTCATATTGAATTTCTAGAGAGAAAACGATATTTGTTTCAGCATGCAATTAAACAACCAACAAAAAATATCAGTAACGTGGTGCTCCCGTCTGGAGTAAAAGGCCCTTGTACAATATAGATTGTGGGTGAGAGGTTTATTCACTGTCTTAAAAGAGCTCGAGCTTCCTTTAAGTGGCCTTGTTTGTATATTTTTTGCAATTCGTGAGATGTTAGATACTACTATTTCACTATCCCATCTTATTCATACTCATTCTTTTCCCTTTTACTTTCTCCTGGTGAAGGTCTGATGAGAGAGCAAGATAAATGATTCTTGGTGAGGCTGCCTTCAGCTGAAAAACCTGAAACGTTTTGTGTTTACCTGAAGTGAGCTACCTGTGGTGTAAGCTTGATCGCCGAAATGTCTATCGGGTTAAAACTGGGCATAATCTGACAGGGCGTAGCCTGACGGATTAAAGGTGGTCTTAATCCTTTGTTATTTAAAATGATGTATTATTTTGTTTTAGGTTGTTATTTCTTATAAATTATACGTTATAACGTGTGTACGTGTAGCTGCGCAGACGCACGCACGCGTGTGTGGGATAGTTGGTTAGTACATAGGTGGATGTGCTTAAGATGTTATTATTAAATATTGTTAAAACTGATGAAAGCTTTTTATGACGTTTGTAAAAAACACAAGAAAACCATCGATTTTTAAAAATCCGTTGGAAGAGAGTAATTTCTGTGGTCTCAATAACATGGCATCATCGTAATCTCATCAAATTGTGGATGAAATCAACACGTTTTACATTTATGCTATAATTTCATATTTATGAATTACAATCAGATTTATCTTTTCCTAATTTTATTTTGTCTTTTGGACTTCGACTTATGCTCCACGTCTAAATATTTTTACTTATTTAGTGTCTTAAGATGAAAATATAAAAGATTATGTATGGAGGAATTTAAATGTTAGATAACAATGCTTAGTTGACAATAGTGATAGGTTACTATAAATAACAGGCTGTGTTATATATATTACATAATTTGTTTAAATTTAGCGTATAAATTTGTATCTATTGTAATTATTGACCTCTATTGATTGCTCTTATCTTATTTATTTTAAAACTAAAACCAAAACTATTTTGCAAAATATGCCGTTTTAAATATAACTTCGATAAATTTGCTTAACCGTTAAATAGAACTTGCTCAACTTTTATCTAAAAACCTAGAGGTTAATAAAAAAAATAGGAAAGTTTTGAATTTAAAAAATATATATATAATGTAATCAATAAATATCTATTCAAAAATTTTAATGAAAAAAATAATATGAAATTGGAAATATAATTCCATTCTTTAATTTTTTGTGTTTCTTCAGAAAAGCCTGTTTTTTATAAATTGAGATGATACGATTGTGACTGACATTTACACCTGGATGTCTACTTTGGTACAACCCACTAAGGGTGTGTGATATGTTAATTTACAGAGGGTGAATGTTGCTAATTTTTTCAGTGTATTAGCTTTTTATAGTGCTTCTTCAATGCTACTAGTAGCAGATATGCTTTTGTATTAATCTTTTAAATAATTTGATTTCTTTACCATTTCTATATCAAATGTCGCATTCTGTGTACTTTATAATACAAGGATTAATCCATACCACCCTTCTGATTTATAAATTATTAGTAACAAGGATGAAGTATCTTCATACACATTAGCTGAGTAATGAAATGATGTACCGCATTATTTAAAATATCGGATGGTAGCTTTCGATTGATTGAAAGTTGTTTCTCAGAAATATAAAACTATCGTATTTCTTCATACCACGTGCAAAAATCATCAAATTGATTGTTGTTACTTAGTTGTTAATAGGGTTTTTAAACTATTTCGGAATTATTTAATTGATCATGGTTCATTCCCTATTACTAGAAGTTGTAAAATAAACTGAATTGCTTTTGCTGCTCTCTGAATGGTCATATGTATAATTATATGTGTAATTACATGTGCAGCGAACAAGTTTTGATCGACTACGATGCTGTGACCGATACCAAATTACAGTTTCCCATAAGGATAAATAAGAATTTTAATCAGTTCATTCATTTACATCAATTAAAAACTATTTATAATTTCTTAAATATGTAAAGTAAGTCTTCAATTTAATACATAAAACGATTAAACTTAATAGTTTTAGTACTTTTTAATAGTTGTAAGAAAGAGGGCAGTAGCCGATCAACATTTCATATATAGTAAATTTACCATTCCCTTAATTTGTTATAACGAATACAGTTCTGTTATCTATTCAACAGGACATTAACGTAAAACTTAAGGAAAGCTTTATTTGTGGATTTGATTAAAAAAATCTGTACTGATTCATACTTTTACAAACTAAAGAATGATATCATTTTTAGTTTTTAAGTTAAAGTTTTACCAATGTAATTATATATTGATCTTATAAATATATATATTGTAGGCCAGTGTATCGTCGTATTCCTCTTCCCGATGTAAAGTTAATCCTCTTCTATCTTTCGGAATGTATTGATAATCCGTACACATCCATTTTAAAATTTCCTTCATTTCAATAAAATCTCTGTATGAATTACAACAAACCATATGATTTTTTTTTTATATGCCTGACGGCTAATGACCTTAGATGTCGATGCTCACATAACTCAAACAAAAAAAAAAGGGTAAAACTGAAATTGCCGTATGATGTGAAGTCGCTTAAAATACATACGCCAACAGAACATGAAAAAGTATTAACGGACACATGAACTAGTACTGTAATGGCGAAATGTGATTTAACTGATGAATTCTGAGGTGGCAGGGTTTAAAGTCGAACAATCGACTTTTTAGAGCCGACTTCAACCATAAAATATCTACTTTTTTATAAGAAAAATAATTTTTTTTTGTAAAATTAAAATAAATCTACAGCATTAACGCATGAGTGACGGTATATTTTAAGTACTTCCATGATATTTAAAAAAAATTATTACTAGAATTACTTTTAATGTACTATTAGAAATAATTCTAGCAATAATCTATTATGTAGAATACTTCTTCCTATGTACTGTACTACGTAAACATGAAGTCCAGTCTAAAGTCACATAATTTTTCAGTGCCCTCATAAAAGTTTGATACGTGGCTTATTAAAAATTTTGTTATTTTTTTAATTTTGCGTACAATATACTTTGTAAAAGTTACCAGAAAATATTATAGCTGATAACAAAGGAAAACCTATCCAATCAATTTTCAGACCGCTTTTCAAATTGTCTTTTCAAAGACTAAATGTGACATACAATTTCAGAAAAGAAAATAATTGCTATATTTATTTTTATTTTTGAGTATATCAACTTAATTTCTGTCTTCTACCTCCTTCATGGGATCACGAGTTACAGAAAAAAACTGCTATTTTGTATTCCCGAAAACGCTTGTGAAATGCTTTAAATTTGTTTTTCTTATACTTAATAAGAAATAGGATAAAAGACATTACATCTAGGCTAATTTTCCATATATGGATTACACCATACCTGTAGATGTGAAATTTAATGATGTCTCCATAGAAGAAGAATTAATGAAAATATTGATGCGAGATGACACAAAAAATTCTGGGTTTTCGGTTCTGAATATCCAATAAAAACATTTGTGAAACAGAAGCTCTCAAGTACAGTTATATTCATCCTGTAATTGAATGTTCTGAAAGTTTGCTTGAAACGCTGATTACCAAAATCAAATTAGCTTTGTATTCGTTTCTTAAAATGATGAGATCGTGTTGATTAAATAAATATTATAAATGTACAATCATATTACCAGCCTAATCAGACCATGAAATTTATTGCCGTTATATTTGACGTGTTTACGTCATATCCTACTTAGAAAATAAGCAAAAAAAAATTAATAATAATTATTTAATTCATTAATAATGAAATTATTAATGAAAACGTTTTTATAAAACCACTTTAAGAAGATTTTCATTTACTCCTAAACAGGGCTGACAACACAGTTGTAGGAATTTCCTGTCGTGCGGCTAATCCGTGTTCCGGGAAAGTCTACAACTGTGAGTTATTTCTGATGGACGGCTTACACACATGCACACACAACTTAATTAAAAATATTTTTCATTTTATTTAAATGTAATATTTTTGGTTTATTATTTGATTCAATGATTATAACCGAAGCGCGCATGCATACTGTATTTGATTCGCGCGGGTGTGGTGGTACTAGCGTCCACGGTCGGCACTAAATAAACTAATGTAATTTCACAAATTACATAGAACAAATTCGCATGTATAGTCGGTGGATTGTACAAGCGATATCAGACTTGGTGTGTTAAGCGCGAGCATTAAGGCGAGCATTAATTCGAGGCAGGTTTGTGCAAAAGCTGAATGTACCTCCTCTCTGTCCTGATGCGTTTGGAGGCCAAACGTATGGGCATAATGGGCAGGTGACCTCAATCTTATTGTATGCAGTCCCGGTGTGGGGGTCCGCTGTTTCCATCAAGAGCAACTTAGAGAGATTGAGGAAGGTGCATCATCGATCTCTGCAGGGCGTGGTGTCGGCGTACAGAACGATTTCGTATGACGCCGTTTGGATATTGGCCGGGGTCCTCTCGATAGACCTCCTGCTACAGACGCGGTTAATGAGATACCGCGGAGAGAGCAAGAACGAGACTAGATCTAGTACTTTACGCGCCTGGCAAGATTGTTGGGAATCTGGTGAGAAAGCAGCCTGGACTAGGAGGTTAATTCCCACCTGCGGATCTGGCTGAAGAGGAAGCACGGAAAAGCAAATTATTATATTATGCAGATCATGTCTGGGCATGGACCATTCGAGGCGTACCTTTATGGTGTAGGTAGAAGGAAGCCTCTCACTTGTATGTTCTTCGAAGGTCGGAACTCGTGGACTACAGATTGTTTCAATGCCCTGAGTGGGAAGATAAACGCAGACACGCCGCTAAAAAATCTATCACCGGAACAACTGATGGGATATATGCTATCCAGGGCAAGTAACTGGAATAATGTCGATGTATTTGCCAGAACCGTCCTCCGAGCTAAGGAGGTAGAAAAGAGGAGCAGCCGACTTGGGGAGCCTCCGCCCGTCCACGCTTGCGTGGATGGGCGGGGGCGATGAGTAATAAAGATCCTGCCCCAGCCATCGAGATCACCTAATGAAAAGTCCTGTGTACAAGCGAAGAAACGGATCCGAGAGCGATGGAGCGAGGGACAATCTCCTGCTAAGTCTCCGTTCATCTGCACTTGCGTGGATGGACGTGGATGATGACGCATGGGGACCCGACCTTCAGAGCTCGAAGGGACTCCCGGCGCCGCGTATCGCTTGATTGCCGGGCCGGCACCGCATCGGAATGGTGAGACAGGAGTTGTTTAGTTGGTAGGGTATGGGTACACATAAGCTTTCAACACCATCTAGCGTATTGATTCCCAAAGTGGTCCAGGTGGACCCCCAGGGGTCCACGGGAGACTCGACGGGGGTCTACTTTGGCGTGACAAAAAAATGGGGTTCACAATTCGTAAGCGGGGGTCCGCGAAAATTCATCTGGTTTCGATAGTGAAGAACTAAAATGTTGGCTTGACTTTGCGTATCAATCTAGGCAGATAATGTTTTGAGAAGCTCAGCGACTGTTACTTGTAAACACTTGCATATTCCATATTCAGTACAACGAACGTGTCGAGACTTGCAAAGCGCCGCCGCCATCCGCAACGCTTGTTCGTGCAAAGGGACGAAATACGACTTGTGGTATGTGTGCTAGCAATCTTGCATGAACTTGTTTGATTCTTCACTAATATAAATACGATTGCCAAGGATAAACGTTACTCATTTGTTTCCGGAATTTCGAAGAGAAAAGTAAAGCGAATAGATGTTAGCGTTGGCCATTGTCGGAAAAAGTAGTAAGTACTTACCTGCGTTTTTGTTATACTTACTTTTATTTTATTTATTGTTTACTTATTTATTTGACAATTTATTGTACACGTCAGTAAACAAAAAATGCACAAATTACAAAAAATACGGAACTCAGCCGTAACGCAAATGTTCATAGTTAGATTTAATCTTAACATTTTCCGTAGACTGGAAATATAGTAGAAATGTAGCTGCAAGGGGTCCACCGAAACCAGCAAAATTTTGAAAGTGGTCTATGAGAAAAATAAGTTTGGGAACCTCTGATCTAGCCGAACCCGTGCTAGTCCGACACTGCCTGGGCTAGCCCAGGCGTGTAAATGGCATTTTTCTCCTACTCATCAATAAAAAAAACGTACCCCCAGTCAACCGGGCGATCGAGTTCGAGACCCAGCCAGACGGAGTTACTTTGTTTTACACTTAAAATATTATTCATTTATTAAATTCTACAGCTCACCTGTAACGTCATAACATAGCAGACCACAACAATATTGTTATTGTAAGTAAATATTGGTATTGATGTTTTTTAATTGTTAACAAATGTGCCTAAGAAAAATAAGATCTTAATTAGGTGAAATCTCGAGGTAGTGAGGGTGACCTTGCTCTACTACCTCACCCCTTGACCTTTTAAGGTGAAAATTTAATGACATCAATGCCTCATATATAGAAGTAATCTGCCCAAGTTTGGTCAAAATCGGTCCAGATATAAGGAAATTAGGTGATATAAGGTGATTTAGAGGCCAACATCGAACACACACACACACGTACATACGAATATTAACATCCCGAAAATCTCTATCGGTTTTTTATTTGTGTTTTGAGTTCTTAGGTGTAAAAACGTCAAGATCCGGTGAAAACCTCTGCCCAATTGGACCGATTATAATACTTTCCCGTCTAGATAGTGCTACAGCAGTTCTGTAGCACTAGAAGGGAAAGTAAAATTATCATTCATTAAAATTTTAAAAGGAAGACGATTGCAAATAAAAATATGTTATTGCTTCAAAAATATTATTTCCACAGAAATTTCGGTATCAATTATCTGAGTAGCAATCTGCCCAATTCAAGCGTTATGATAAAAGTATGGAAAATGAATTTAGCTTTATTTTTTTATATTTCATTTATTTTAACATAATTACAATTAACTAATTAAAAAAACATGAAACTTTCATGTTTTTGAAAGATGTCCAAAAAGAAAAGATATTGCAAGATGATATTTTTTGATCTCAAAAAATATCACTATTCACAAATTACCGGTTAAAATAAAATGTTTAAATAAAAGGGTGGTACCCAGAATTAATTTTTTAATGAAAATAGGATGACATTAAAGTTGTTCAAGAACTTCTTTCCTTCCAGTATAGCAAAGTCCAGGAGTTTAACAATATCTTTTTTTGACATTGCAATGGTTACATATTTTAATCATGTTACCTATCTGAATTTTTTTATTAAATTCAGATAGTCAATTTTAGGGTGATAATCAAAGGCTAATTTGAGACCTCAAATATAACCCGATTAAGCCATTAGGTTAAACTTATTTTGAGCCTAGGGTATAAGTTGCTCTTCAAGTCTTTGAGAACGCTCTGGGATAGATTCACATTCCCTACGATTATAAATTCTAGTAACTCAAAAAGTTCTTCCTATTGTTATCTCACCAACCTAGGCGTTATGAAAATATTAATACCACATTGAAAGTTGAATCTAAGCCAATGATGTGTACGGTTTGCCTTGATGGAACTTCTTAGTTCTGTATATAAAAATCTACAGAGTTCTTCATTGCTTGCGTGAAAAGGAGTTCTCGCCATTTGCCGTTACATTACACATTGTGATTAAATTTCGTAAACACATAACTTTTTGAAGAAGTCGATATTGATACAAAAATTAAATTTTCTTCAAACCACCAAAAATTTGTTGAATATGTAAATAATTTGTAAATATGCAAATTTAACTTTGTCACATATGTAAATTCATTTAAATATGAACTTTGTTTAATTTTATTATCAAACTAATTTGTTTTTACTTATATTGTGGTAATAATACAAATTACTCTTTTATAGATAATGGTATAAAATTTAGTAAATCAATAACTATCTACCAACCTCCTAGGCTAAGTAGCGTCCCAGCATTTCGTGCAGAGGTCCCGGGTTCGAATCCCCGTCAGGCATGGCACCTTTTCGTTCGCTACCAATTTACCCTGGGCTAATGATCATAGCTGTTGATTCTCGCTTTTCCATAAAAAAAATCTGATGTGGACACCACATGACTTCCTTGTACGCCAATTAAATTACATATGCACATTTTTTTTTTAAATGAAAAGTACATAAAATTTTATTTTACTAATAACTTCTGATATTTTTTCATTTTTTTATCGTTATTATTCAATTATTAATTACTTTAAAACTTTTTTTACAATCAGAGGTTAATATTAATAGATCAACATATTTAAATTAAAAAAAGGAAAGTTAAAAAAAATAAAAAAGGAGATGAAGTCGGATTTAAACCGATGTGCCTGTCCCTTGTAAGACCAAAATTTTTCATTAATTAAAATTTTATTTGGCTCTAACTCTGGTACCAATGAATATGAGTACCACTTATAATGTAGTGTTGAAAAGCGCTGACTGAGAGCTTATTACTTCAGTTACGAAAAAGCCCAAAATTCAAATTTTTTTTGATTTTGGGCTTTTTTTGACACTTTTGGTCCAGTCGATTGAAATCAAAAGGGAAGGTGCATAACTAGATATTACAACAGTCCTAAATCCAAAATTTCAGCATCCTATGGCTAATAGTTTTTGAGTTATGCGAGACACGTATGTACAGAAGTCATGCCAAAACTAGTCAATATGGATTCAGGGATGGTCAAGATTAATATTTCCGGTGAAATCTGAAAACCGACATTTTTGGCTATCACAATACTTCCTTTACTTCATATAAGAAAGTGATAATTCTGAAGAGGTAGATATTGACGTAGACGATTGATATAGACAATGACAATCAACACAGGCAATATCTATCGACAACTACATTAATTTAGCAAAAGAACTTCTAGGTTATTTACTTATACGGGTTTTTTATCTATGATTTTATATAGTTGTGTGATTGGTACGGCTTGGATTGTAGTAAACATTCCAGGGGTCATAAGAAAGCTACAGTTAAAATCTCATAATGATTGGTTCAGTAGTTTTCGCGGTTATCGGGAACAAACGAAAAAGAAATTGTCTCTTTACAATAGTGAGATAAATGATTAATTAAATGTGTACTTAGTGATAACTTACTTTTAAAAGTTATCTCAAAGGTCACGAATCTTACATATTAGTTGCTGTAATCTAACAATTAAAAGGTCATATTCAGTTTTTTAAAATGCATTTGAAATTCTTACTTCTATTACATCATCTTTTTTCACCAGCTTTAATTTTTTTGAGAATATTTTCTTACAAAATGGTCTTTTTTTTGCAATAAAATAGTAGAACTGAAATGAAATTAAAACTATCTTAATACAATTTAAATTTTATTATATGTAATTTTTACATGAGACATTTTTAACAAAAATATTGTTAAAATTAATGTTCTTTAAGGAGGTAAGAAAGGATGGTGTTTCAATATGTTGCAGTATTTCATCCAGTCTTTTTTGCACAGCAACCAAAAGAGACCAAATTAATTAGAATTTTATAAACTTAAAATTCTTTTATTCTTTCGTTTTAGGACGCCTAATTTTTTGGAGATATTTAAAGAAAAAAAATTTACCTTCTCCATTTCCTTAAACTATCAGCGTCACCAATTGTAATTTGTTTACCAAAAGTTACTTAATTCTGATTACGTGAGTGGTTTTTGGATTAAAAACCGAACACTGTATTCGGACAGCTCTACTTCAAAATCGTTGATCTTCAGTAATACGCTTTTCATATTTGGATAAAAAAGTTCCAATCTCAGGAGGAAATTCGAGTGGAAGGGTTGCCTTAACCAGAAAAGGGGCACTAACCTTTTTTACTCTGAGAGAGGTTGTTGACCGTCGATTTTGATCTATGATCCCTCCTGAGAGTAGCTGGAACTTAAAAGTCTCGAGATATTATTATGATATGGTGGGTGGCTTCCTGTGGTCTACTATTTCTTCTCCGGCAACATTAAACAAAATCGGTAAAGCGTATATCTCTTAAAGTTGGGCCTTCTAAAATAAAATTCATTACCATGTTTTACATTGTTATTTGTTAAAAAATTATAAAAAAATTGCATATCTTAATAAATAAATAACCCCAAATACACACACACATATCTTTTTGTGTGCGCGCGCGCTCGTATATTAAAATTTACAAGTTTGTTGAGCAGTGTATTAAAACTTTAGAATTACATATGAATATTAGAATTATATATATATATATATATATATATATATATATTGTGTGTGTGAGTGCGCACGCGCGTGTAAATTAGTAAATTCCTAAAAGAAAGTAAGTATATATTTATGTAACTTGATTATATTATCCAAACTGTTTGATATCTACTGCCATTTATTTCGAATGACTTTTGCTATCTTTTGAGATTAACTTTTTATAAATAAAATTACCGTTTTTGTAAAATAACCACGTTACTTATAAATTCATTAAAATTATCCAATTCAGTAATAAAAATAGGGTTTTTAATTAAGGAAATAGCAATATTTTGCACATTACATCTTAAAAATCTAATGTAGTAAAAAAAAATGGAAGTAAAAAGAAAATGAAATTAAAATTCAGATTTCATTTCTTTGACATATTATGTTATATTCATTTATACGTATATATATATGTGTGTGTGTGTGTGCGTGCGTATTTTTAGATGTGTATGCTTTTCCAGATAACATATTCTGGAGACCATGTCATATGAGAATATATAGCACACAACGATTTTCCAGCTTTTTCAGGATTATAGCCTTCATCCCTTGAAGGATCTGGATGGATAAAAATATCTCCATAACTCTTTACAGGGCTATGAAAGAGATGTATGTTCCTATTAAATTTTTGAAAATGAATGTTTTTCCTTTAGTAATATACATTATTTTTCATATGTTATTTATTTTTGATTCAGTCTTTTATGTTAGCGATTAACAGTAAAAAGGAGAGAATATCAAAGAGTTTTAGTCTAATTTTTTTCTGAACGTGTAGATGAGAAAAATCAAATAAAGTTATTAGAAATATGAAAAGTAGTTTTTCAATCGGTTGAGAGTTGTATACGTTTCCAAACACATGAAATACAATTTTATAAAACGATGAAAAACTATTTAAAGTCTTCTAATGAAAAAAGTACACACATATAAAACTGCTAGTACTATCAAACAACAATAGATTTATGTTTTCGAATAAAGTTGTGTTTAATCTAGAAATAATAGAAGTAACAAATTTACGGTTTCAAATTTAGAATGAAACTATGAAACATTAAATGAATATCTTTGGATATTCAACTCCAGAATGAAGAAAAATTCATGTCTATGGATAAAGAAATTTGAATAAGGGGCAACTTCTGATTTATCTCTTAAATATTTAATCGGCACCAATGTTATAGTTTTTAAAAAAAAAAATATTTAACTTGCAAAAATTTGAATGCATGTTACTCCAGACATTTAAGAAAAAAAAACGAGTTTACGTCTTAAATTTTGAGATATTTGGGTATAATTGTAACAGAGAGCTGGAAGAGCGGCAATGGAAATAAAAGGAAGGATAGCGATGGCTAAGAAAGCCTTCAGTAAGAAGAGGGAATTACTATGTAGTAAATGTCTAGACTTAGAGTTATGAAAGAAATTGGTCAAATGTTTGTATGGAGTATCTTGTTTTATAAAAATTAAGCACAAATAGTAACGAAGAGGGAGAGAGGCAGGATTGAGGCGTAGAGATGTGGATACGGAGAAGTATGGTGAAAATAAGATGGTCGGATATAGGGAGCAACGAGGAAGTAATAAACAAAAGTAAAAAAGAAGGAGTACTTATGCGGGAAGTAAACAAAAGAAAAGGAGACTGGTAGGTTCGTGGGATTAGAAGAAGTGGAATTTTGATATCTGCATTGAAAGGGCTAGAAGGAGAAAGGAAGCGATGAAGAGGAAGGATGAATTTAACATATGAGGTGAAGATTGGTAACTTAAAAGGGATGAAGGAGAAGGCTTGGAACAGAAATGAATAAAAACAGAGGTAGCGTACGAAACCTGCCGCCAGGCAGAACACTAGATAATGATGACGATGATTTGTATTTCATTGGCTAGGCATGCCAACGTGTAACGGTATGTTTGGCTCACAGAAGAAGACAACAGGAAATCACTCTACACTTCTTACTTTCCTTAGAAAGCCTAGAGCGATTCTTTAGAGCCTACATAGGTACAACTCCAGTGAGTTGTATTTATGTAGATTCCGTATAATGTTGTATATTATGGCACTTAACATACATACACTCATATTAAAATCAAAACTGTGCAAAAAAAGAAACGATGGAGAAATGGTGTTTGGAACCCTTTTAGAAGGAATTTTTATAAAATTATTCTTTTAAGAAATCTATTTAAAAAAAATAATCTTATAAAAAAATTATTCTTATATTATTTATTAACCGTCTAGCCAGGGAGCAAAGCCCCCTGGACCCCGCTGTGTTCATTATCCTCATGCTTGTAAGAATAATATTGATAAATAAAAATTGAAGCCTGTTCAATTTTTTAAAACTATTGTACTTTCTTCAGAGCAACACTGGTCAGCATAGGACTAGAAATTTTGAGTTGTGTGAAATATGCGAGTTTCCGAATAGTCGGCTTCCATCATAAAAATAGTAATTACAGCGGGTAAGCCTGTCCTTCGAAGGATAAAAATGTATTTTTTACGGTTCTTAGCGTTACCTGGCAAACACTAAGAGAAGGTGACCGTCCTTCCTGTTTCGTTGTTTATTTACTTTTTATTATGTTTAATTTATGTTTTTAGTCAAGTAATTGGATGTAGGTGCAGCCAGTAGCATCGTGACACAGTAACAATGACAGTGGCTGTGTTGGTTGAGCCGCCGCACTGTACGCTACCGCAGATTTAAAGCTACGTTTCTCAATAACTAAGAAAGATATCGAAAAAGACAACAGAACTTTTTTGTAAAATATTTAATTTCAAATACTGCAAGTGGTTTCCGAATATGATTTAACCAACGGTTTGGTCATAGAAAAATTGAATATCGACAAGGTACATAATTCGGTTGTTTCCGCAAGCCATTAACACGACTATCCTCTTATAACGGTGGAACAAATCGTAACGATAATAGTTTTTTCTATATGTTCATACAGTACAATCGGTTAAGTAGTTTTTGCGTGAAAGAGTAGCAGACATCACAGGTTTATATATATATATATATATATATATATACTAGCGGATCCGACAGACGTTGTTCTGACGCGGCATTATTCTGTAATAAATGCACACACATAAATATAAGTAACTTAATTATGTTAAAATTAGCAGGAATGTGTTCTAAATTTCATTAAAATGACTATTAGTATGATATTATCAGTTTGTGATTGTTGTATTATTGTAATGGGTTTATTGATTAATTATGTGTAGTATGGTTAATATTTATTTTCACTAAATATTGAGATGTCCGATGAAAATTGAATTAAAATATCGAAACGTCGTAAAATTAATAATTAGTTTAATTAATAAATTTTCATCCACATTACTACTAATTTTCACTTAACATCATTCTAAAAAAGTACCTCCTACATAATTTTTTTTTTATTTAATAATTTTGATGTTTCATAACCATGTAACAGCTTAATTAATCAATTAATAAAAAAATTAAAGCATTGTAAAAAAGCAACGTAGTTAAAATTTTAGTAGAAATTTTTATAATTTTTTTCTCATTCTTTATTTTAACATCTATTTTACCAAATTTTAGATAATTGTAAATTAAAAATAATTTTAGAAAAAATTTTATAAAATTAATCAGCTAAAACATTATAAATTCAATTTTTTAAATATACTTTAAACTATATTTTTAGTAACTGATATTTTAATTTTATAAATGTTATAATTTATTTTACAAACTTAAATTTTTATTTTCAAAGAGCCGTTCAATACTTCATAAGTTGCATAGAATCAAATGAGAACTGACAATTTAAGTTTGTAGGTTAAGTTGATTGTTATTGAATGCACGTGTATACATCATTCAAATTCATGAAAAATCATGTAAAATACTCACTTCAATACTGTACCTTACAAATTTGCACAATGTACATTTTTTAATTAAACTTTAAAACGTTATTTCAATAAATAATAATATAATATAATATTCTCAATAAGCGCGCAATTCTAGTAGACTCGGCAATGCTTCCCTATTGCTAGATCTGAGTATACATACAGATTAAATGACAACAATTGAAAGTTTCATAAAACCTTAAAAAAACTGAACATTAGCAATTTAACCTTTCACTTTATAAAAGTCAGAATGTAAATAAATCCAAATGGCAAAACAACACCACTACCTATCGGATTTAATTCACACCACTCTCTAATCACAGTATTCGGTGGAAAATAATTTTTTAACGATTAGTGTTGTGGCTGCAAAATCATTACAATTAATACTGAATATTAAGAAACTTATAAAACATTACAGAACCTTATAAAATTTCACCTTTAACTTTATAAAATTCAGAATGTAAGTAAATCCAAATGTCAGAACAGCAACCTATCGGATTTAATTCTAAATATTTTCTAAATACGAATTTTAATGTAAGAACAACACTAAGCTACGACGCAAGTAACTGATATGCGAAAAAGCAACAAAATAAAAAAAGTTTCTAGAATCCGATCGCAGCACCAACTACCGGGTTTGACTGATAAACCAAAAATTAAAAAAAAAACGTCTAAAACGCGATCGCAGCTCTGCCTACCGGACCCAATTGTGAACCTTAACCATCCCAAGATCAACAACACATAAATAAATTAAAAAAACATTTTCACTTCAATACTGTACCTTACAAATTTGCACAATGTATATTTTTTAATTACACATTAAAATGTTATTTCAATAAATAATAATATAATATTTATATATATAATATTTATATATATATATATATATATATATATCAGATGTAATTACCCAGAAATTTCATTTATATCATCCCCTCCAACTTCTAAAAAAAAAAATTATTTCCTGTCTAATTATATCTCCGTCAAAACTTAATATTGCTCATTAAAACAAGTTCGTTTATTTTTATTAATTGGCATTTCTATGGCTTATATAATATACCATCAGATATATTAGTAAGTAGGTTTACATTATTTAGCTATTTACTGTAAAATTTATTTCCCCTACTTCTGCTACAAAAGAATTAATCATTTCCCTTTGATTTCATTTTCTGGTTTTTTTTGAAGAAGTATTTTTTCAAGAAGCATTATAATATTCAATTATGAAAAGATTTAAATTGTGTAAAATGAACTCTAAATTTGTATCACATGATATTATACATTCTGTATATGGAATCCCGTATTTGAAATACGGTTCAGATTAAACGAAAAATTTCATTCGAGTTACATACACTATTCATTTTGCTTTATAATTTTTAAAAATGTACCCAGAAAAATAATATTTTTTAAAAATATTTGTTAAATTTTTAAGTGGAATAAGAAGAAAAGGTTTATTAAGGTAGTTCTAAATTCGAAAAGGTTAACGAACCTACAATACTTACAAATCTAGATAGGCTACAACACTTACATAGGTGTAAGTATTGCTTTGATGATCTAATTTGTAGTAAATTATCATTTATATGAGTATGTTTCATCAGTTTTCTTTTAGTGTAATTTTGATTTTTGATTCTACGCAGAAATCAGAATTATGCAATATTTTTAAAATTCAAACAACGATGACGATTTTGTTACATTCACGATTATAATTCCTTTTATTTTTTTAATACAAATTTGTCAACCGTAATTTTTTATTGTCAATACATTTTATTTTTTAATCTAGGCAGGTGAATTTTCCTTCTGATTTCTTCAGAACCTATTTTTGATTATCTATTTTTTAAATAATTCCCATCGACCGAATTACTTAGTTTTTAAAATTGAGTACAGCAAAGTATATAAAAACGTCCCTGATTATCTCGCTTTTAATATGCTGCAGTTTTGAGATATCAGTACAACGTCGAAAAATTTCATTTGTTTGGTTTCCTATGCGCTCTTACTTTAAAGGCTTGAAAAAGTTTTTGGTTAAATAAAAAAATGTAATTAATGCTGTATGAACATTAATTAAAATAATATTCTACATAATTTATTATTTAAGTAAATAGTTCAATTATTTTAATGTCGGTAATGTAACGGTAATGTCTACGCTTCTATAATTCTGATAAAAATCAAAAAAATTGTCTTCAAAAAATTTATAAAAGTTACTTTTTTATGAGAATGATTAAATTATAGTAAATGAATTTATTTTTATACATAGCAGCCAAAATTAATGTTGATGAAATATGTATTTTGTATGGTTTAGATATAAAAAATAATAATTTACAGATTAATAATTTAATTAGCAGTAGAAAATTAAATTTATATTTACTTCGGTTCCAGTTCGCTGTAACACTGGAGAGATGTTAACGCTCCAATCTTGAATAAAAACTCTGATTTAGACGAAAATTGGTGAGGTTTTTATAATTTTTATAAAAAGGTTTCAGAAAAAAAAAACTAAAGTTATTAAGTAATCTGAACAAAATTTTCTTAGTCTTAAGATTGTTTACTTATAAGAGTATCAATTGACGGAACTTACAATCAAGTCAATTTTTGAATTTACACCTAAAATAAATTTTCAAAAGAAACATTAGATTTTTGTTAAAATTATACCTTAATTTAAAGGTTAATTTTTTTAATGAAAGTATTAGCAAATTAGTCTATTTACTTTTTTGAGGATTTTGGTCTTCAAATTTTTTAGTTGGTTTATCCCGGGAAAGTTCGTATATTGCGAAGTTTGATGACCAACTATGTTTGACGTTCACAGACGATGTATTCTTTTTGGTGAGTAAAAACAGCTGCAAAAAATTTTAAGACTTCTTTTTAAACTACATTAGGGGGTTTTCCTTCAGGCGCCAGAATGCCAGAGAGTTTGGAAAGCTCACTGTGGAATAGACCATTTAAAACTATCCATCTTCTTATAGTTTACTCCCACCACCCCTCCAAAGTCTGCCTCTGGGACTTATTGATAGTCTTGGCGAAAAACAGCTTTAGGGAGAAGTGAGATTTTTTGAACTTATTCGGAGAATAAACACTGTTTACAATCAGAATATTGTTGTAATACATCCGAATACAGTTGAAGCCTCTTGGTCTCAACCGGTTAGCACTTAACCTCCTTCATTCCTGTGAAGGTATTTATTACTGGCAAAGTGGTTCCATTGCAGTGTTTCTATATTAGATATAGAAATTAAAGTTTAAAAATTAATCGTACTTTATTAACGATTTTAACAATGTTATTAACAATGTAATTAACTTAAAGGAGCAATTTAATTACTTATGCAAAATCTAGTATTACAATTTATCTTTTATCGTATTTTTCTATAGTTTTTGAATTCGTCAATAGATGGCAGAGCATGTAACATATCGAATATAGTTTATTTTCTTAGGTATGTGTTAACATTACAACTTTTATTATTTTAGTCATTGAAAACATTACCAAACGTAAACACCCCAAGATAATAGTTAACTAAAACTCTACTGCTCTCAAAAATAAGTTGAGTGACAAAGTAACGGTATTTTGAGTTGAATTTGAACGAAAACGTGACGGAGATTGTGAACCCGAGTCGTCTCCTACGCTACAATCATTATTCATTATATTGCTGAGTAACAGAATTTTCAAATAAAATTTTTGTCCGCCCCTTACTAGTAAGTCGAATTTTTGAAGATTGGTGAAACTCATACCTTATAATTTTTTAAAGAAAAGTCTTAATATTAACCTTCTGCTTCATATAGTTTTATGAAAAACGTTGCTCTTTTCCACCCCGAACTGAATTTTTGAAAAATGGTGATACAAGCGTCAATTTATTTTTAAAGAAGAGCCTAAATACCAATTTTAAAGATTGTAATACTTTCGGTTCCTGAGACGTAGAATTTCATCTATGATTTTTTATCTATGATTTTATATAGTTGTGTGATTGGTACGGCTTGGATTGTAGTAAACATTCCAGGGGTCATAAGAAAGCTACAGTTAAAATCTCATAATGATTGGTTCAGTAGTTTTCGCGGTTATCGGGAACAAACGAAAAAGAAATTGTCTCTTTACAATAGTGAGATAAATGATTAATTAAATGTGTACTTAGTGATAACTTACTTTTAAAAGTTATCTCAAAGGTCACGAATCTTACATATTAGTTGCTGTAATCTAACAATTAAAAGGTCATATTCAGTTTTTTAAAATGCATTTGAAATCCTTACTTCTATTACATCATCTTTTTTCACCAGCTTTAATTTTTTTGAGAATATTTTCTTACAAAATGGTCTTTTTTTTGCAATAAAATAGTAGAACTGAAATGAAATTAAAACTATCTTAATACAATTTAAATTTTATTATATGTAATTTTTACATGAGACATTTTTAACAAAAATATTGTTAAAATTAATGTTCTTTAAGGAGGTAAGAAAGGATGGTGTTTCAATATGTTGCAGTATTTCATCCAGTCTTTTTTGCACAGCAACCAAAAGAGACCAAATTAATTAGAATTTTATAAACTTAAAATTCTTTTATTCTTTCGTTTTAGGACGCCTAATTTTTTGGAGATATTTAAAGAAAAAAAATTTACCTTCTCCATTTCCTTAAACTATCAGCGTCACCAATTGTAATTTGTTTACCAAAAGTTACTTAATTCTGATTACGTGAGTGGTTTTTGGATTAAAAACCGAACACTGTATTCGGACAGCTCTACTTCAAAATCGTTGATCTTCAGTAATACGCTTTTCATATTTGGATAAAAAAGTTCCAATCTCAGGAGGAAATTCGAGTGGAAGGGTTGCCTTAACCAGAAAAGGGGCACTAACCTTTTTTACTCTGAGAGAGGTTGTTGACCGTCGATTTTGATCTATGATCCCTCCTGAGAGTAGCTGGAACTTAAAAGTCTCGAGATATTATTATGATATGGTGGGTGGCTTCCTGTGGTCTACTATTTCTTCTCCGGCAACATTAAACAAAATCGGTAAAGCGTATATCTCTTAAAGTTGGGCCTTCTAAAATAAAATTCATTACCATGTTTTACATTGTTATTTGTTAAAAAATTATAAAAAAATTGCATATCTTAATAAATAAATAACCCCAAATACACACACACATATCTTTTTGTGTGCGCGCGCGCTCGTATATTAAAATTTACAAGTTTGTTGAGCAGTGTATTAAAACTTTAGAATTACATATGAATATTAGAATTATATATATATATATATATATATATATATATATATATTGTGTGTGTGAGTGCGCACGCGCGTGTAAATTAGTAAATTCCTAAAAGAAAGTAAGTATATATTTATGTAACTTGATTATATTATCCAAACTGTTTGATATCTACTGCCATTTATTTCGAATGACTTTTGCTATCTTTTGAGATTAACTTTTTATAAATAAAATTACCGTTTTTGTAAAATAACCACGTTACTTATAAATTCATTAAAATTATCCAATTCAGTAATAAAAATAGGGTTTTTAATTAAGGAAATAGCAATATTTTGCACATTACATCTTAAAAATCTAATGTAGTAAAAAAAAATGGAAGTAAAAAGAAAATGAAATTAAAATTCAGATTTCATTTCTTTGACATATTATGTTATATTCATTTATACGTATATATATATGTGTGTGTGTGTGTGCGTGCGTATTTTTAGATGTGTATGCTTTTCCAGATAACATATTCTGGAGACCATGTCATATGAGAATATATAGCACACAACGATTTTCCAGCTTTTTCAGGATTATAGCCTTCATCCCTTGAAGGATCTGGATGGATAAAAATATCTCCATAACTCTTTACAGGGCTATGAAAGAGATGTATGTTCCTATTAAATTTTTGAAAATGAATGTTTTTCCTTTAGTAATATACATTATTTTTCATATGTTATTTATTTTTGATTCAGTCTTTTATGTTAGCGATTAACAGTAAAAAGGAGAGAATATCAAAGAGTTTTAGTCTAATTTTTTTCTGAACGTGTAGATGAGAAAAATCAAATAAAGTTATTAGAAATATGAAAAGTAGTTTTTCAATCGGTTGAGAGTTGTATACGTTTCCAAACACATGAAATACAATTTTATAAAACGATGAAAAACTATTTAAAGTCTTCTAATGAAAAAAGTACACACATATAAAACTGCTAGTACTATCAAACAACAATAGATTTATGTTTTCGAATAAAGTTGTGTTTAATCTAGAAATAATAGAAGTAACAAATTTACGGTTTCAAATTTAGAATGAAACTATGAAACATTAAATGAATATCTTTGGATATTCAACTCCAGAATGAAGAAAAATTCATGTCTATGGATAAAGAAATTTGAATAAGGGGCAACTTCTGATTTATCTCTTAAATATTTAATCGGCACCAATGTTATAGTTTTTAAAAAAAAAAATATTTAACTTGCAAAAATTTGAATGCATGTTACTCCAGACATTTAAGAAAAAAAAACGAGTTTACGTCTTAAATTTTGAGATATTTGGGTATAATTGTAACAGAGAGCTGGAAGAGCGGCAATGGAAATAAAAGGAAGGATAGCGATGGCTAAGAAAGCCTTCAGTAAGAAGAGGGAATTACTATGTAGTAAATGTCTAGACTTAGAGTTATGAAAGAAATTGGTCAAATGTTTGTATGGAGTATCTTGTTTTATAAAAATTAAGCACAAATAGTAACGAAGAGGGAGAGAGGCAGGATTGAGGCGTAGAGATGTGGATACGGAGAAGTATGGTGAAAATAAGATGGTCGGATATAGGGAGCAACGAGGAAGTAATAAACAAAAGTAAAAAAGAAGGAGTACTTATGCGGGAAGTAAACAAAAGAAAAGGAGACTGGTAGGTTCGTGGGATTAGAAGAAGTGGAATTTTGATATCTGCATTGAAAGGGCTAGAAGGAGAAAGGAAGCGATGAAGAGGAAGGATGAATTTAACATATGAGGTGAAGATTGGTAACTTAAAAGGGATGAAGGAGAAGGCTTGGAACAGAAATGAATAAAAACAGAGGTAGCGTACGAAACCTGCCGCCAGGCAGAACACTAGATAATGATGACGATGATTTGTATTTCATTGGCTAGGCATGCCAACGTGTAACGGTATGTTTGGCTCACAGAAGAAGACAACAGGAAATCACTCTACACTTCTTACTTTCCTTAGAAAGCCTAGAGCGATTCTTTAGAGCCTACATAGGTACAACTCCAGTGAGTTGTATTTATGTAGATTCCGTATAATGTTGTATATTATGGCACTTAACATACATACACTCATATTAAAATCAAAACTGTGCAAAAAAAGAAACGATGGAGAAATGGTGTTTGGAACCCTTTTAGAAGGAATTTTTATAAAATTATTCTTTTAAGAAATCTATTTAAAAAAAATAATCTTATAAAAAAATTATTCTTATATTATTTATTAACCGTCTAGCCAGGGAGCAAAGCCCCCTGGACCCCGCTATGTTCATTATCCTCATGCTTGTAAGAATAATATTGATAAATAAAAATTGAAGCCTGTTCAATTTTTTAAAACTATTGTACTTTCTTCAGAGCAACACTGGTCAGCATAGGACTAGAAATTTTGAGTTGTGTGAAATATGCGAGTTTCCGAATAGTCGGCTTCCATCATAAAAATAGTAATTACAGCGGGTAAGCCTGTCCTTCGAAGGATAAAAATGTATTTTTTACGGTTCTTAGCGTTACCTGGCAAACACTAAGAGAAGGTGACCGTCCTTCCTGTTTCGTTGTTTATTTACTTTTTATTATGTTTAATTTATGTTTTTAGTCAAGTAATTGGATGTAGGTGCAGCCAGTAGCATCGTGACACAGTAACAATGACAGTGGCTGTGTTGGTTGAGCCGCCGCACTGTACGCTACCGCAGATTTAAAGCTACGTTTCTCAATAACTAAGAAAGATATCGAAAAAGACAACAGAACTTTTTTGTAAAATATTTAATTTCAAATACTGCAAGTGGTTTCCGAATATGATTTAACCAACGGTTTGGTCATAGAAAAATTGAATATCGACAAGGTACATAATTCGGTTGTTTCCGCAAGCCATTAACACGACTATCCTCTTATAACGGTGGAACAAATCGTAACGATAATAGTTTTTTCTATATGTTCATACAGTACAATCGGTTAAGTAGTTTTTGCGTGAAAGAGTAGCAGACATCACAGGTTTATATATATATATATATATATATATATACTAGCGGATCCGACAGACGTTGTTCTGACGCGGCATTATTCTGTAATAAATGCACACACATAAATATAAGTAACTTAATTATGTTAAAATTAGCAGGAATGTGTTCTAAATTTCATTAAAATGACTATTAGTATGATATTATCAGTTTGTGATTGTTGTATTATTGTAATGGGTTTATTGATTAATTATGTGTAGTATGGTTAATATTTATTTTCACTAAATATTGAGATGTCCGATGAAAATTGAATTAAAATATCGAAACGTCGTAAAATTAATAATTAGTTTAATTAATAAATTTTCATCCACATTACTACTAATTTTCACTTAACATCATTCTAAAAAAGTACCTCCTACATAATTTTTTTTTTATTTAATAATTTTGATGTTTCATAACCATGTAACAGCTTAATTAATCAATTAATAAAAAAATTAAAGCATTGTAAAAAAGCAACGTAGTTAAAATTTTAGTAGAAATTTTTATAATTTTTTTCTCATTCTTTATTTTAACATCTATTTTACCAAATTTTAGATAATTGTAAATTAAAAATAATTTTAGAAAAAATTTTATAAAATTAATCAGCTAAAACATTATAAATTCAATTTTTTAAATATACTTTAAACTATATTTTTAGTAACTGATATTTTAATTTTATAAATGTTATAATTTATTTTACAAACTTAAATTTTTATTTTCAAAGAGCCGTTCAATACTTCATAAGTTGCATAGAATCAAATGAGAACTGACAATTTAAGTTTGTAGGTTAAGTTGATTGTTATTGAATGCACGTGTATACATCATTCAAATTCATGAAAAATCATGTAAAATACTCACTTCAATACTGTACCTTACAAATTTGCACAATGTACATTTTTTAATTAAACTTTAAAACGTTATTTCAATAAATAATAATATAATATAATATTCTCAATAAGCGCGCAATTCTAGTAGACTCGGCAATGCTTCCCTATTGCTAGATCTGAGTATACATACAGATTAAATGACAACAATTGAAAGTTTCATAAAACCTTAAAAAAACTGAACATTAGCAATTTAACCTTTCACTTTATAAAAGTCAGAATGTAAATAAATCCAAATGGCAAAACAACAGCACTACCTATCGGATTTAATTCACACCACTCTCTAATCACAGTATTCGGTGGAAAATAATTTTTTAACGATTAGTGTTGTGGCTGCAAAATCATTACAATTAATACTGAATATTAAGAAACTTATAAAACATTACAGAACCTTATAAAATTTCACCTTTAACTTTATAAAATTCAGAATGTAAGTAAATCCAAATGTCAGAACAGCAACCTATCGGATTTAATTCTAAATATTTTCTAAATACGAATTTTAATGTAAGAACAACACTAAGCTACGACGCAAGTAACTGATATGCGAAAAAGCAACAAAATAAAAAAAGTTTCTAGAATCCGATCGCAGCACCAACTACCGGGTTTGACTGATAAACCAAAAATTAAAAAAAAACGTCTAAAACGCGATCGCAGCTCTGCCTACCGGACCCAATTGTGAACCTTAACCATCCCAAGATCAACAACACATAAATAAATTAAAAAAACATTTTCACTTCAATACTGTACCTTACAAATTTGCACAATGTATATTTTTTAATTACACATTAAAATGTTATTTCAATAAATAATAATATAATATTTATATATATAATATTTATATATATATATATATATATATATCAGATGTAATTACCCAGAAATTTCATTTATATCATCCCCTCCAACTTCTAAAAAAAAAAATTATTTCCTGTCTAATTATATCTCCGTCAAAACTTAATATTGCTCATTAAAACAAGTTCGTTTATTTTTATTAATTGGCATTTCTATGGCTTATATAATATACCATCAGATATATTAGTAAGTAGGTTTACATTATTTAGCTATTTACTGTAAAATTTATTTCCCCTACTTCTGCTACAAAAGAATTAATCATTTCCCTTTGATTTCATTTTCTGGTTTTTTTTGAAGAAGTATTTTTTCAAGAAGCATTATAATATTCAATTATGAAAAGATTTAAATTGTGTAAAATGAACTCTAAATTTGTATCACATGATATTATACATTCTGTATATGGAATCCCGTATTTGAAATACGGTTCAGATTAAACGAAAAATTTCATTCGAGTTACATACACTATTCATTTTGCTTTATAATTTTTAAAAATGTACCCAGAAAAATAATATTTTTTAAAAATATTTGTTAAATTTTTAAGTGGAATAAGAAGAAAAGGTTTATTAAGGTAGTTCTAAATTCGAAAAGGTTAACGAACCTACAATACTTACAAATCTAGATAGGCTACAACACTTACATAGGTGTAAGTATTGCTTTGATGATCTAATTTGTAGTAAATTATCATTTATATGAGTATGTTTCATCAGTTTTCTTTTAGTGTAATTTTGATTTTTGATTCTACGCAGAAATCAGAATTATGCAATATTTTTAAAATTCAAACAACGATGACGATTTTGTTACATTCACGATTATAATTCCTTTTATTTTTTTAATACAAATTTGTCAACCGTAATTTTTTATTGTCAATACATTTTATTTTTTAATCTAGGCAGGTGAATTTTCCTTCTGATTTCTTCAGAACCTATTTTTGATTATCTATTTTTTAAATAATTCCCATCGACCGAATTACTTAGTTTTTAAAATTGAGTACAGCAAAGTATATAAAAACGTCCCTGATTATCTCGCTTTTAATATGCTGCAGTTTTGAGATATCAGTACAACGTCGAAAAATTTCATTTGTTTGGTTTCCTATGCGCTCTTACTTTAAAGGCTTGAAAAAGTTTTTGGTTAAATAAAAAAATGTAATTAATGCTGTATGAACATTAATTAAAATAATATTCTACATAATTTATTATTTAAGTAAATAGTTCAATTATTTTAATGTCGGTAATGTAACGGTAATGTCTACGCTTCTATAATTCTGATAAAAATCAAAAAAATTGTCTTCAAAAAATTTATAAAAGTTACTTTTTTATGAGAATGATTAAATTATAGTAAATGAATTTATTTTTATACATAGCAGCCAAAATTAATGTTGATGAAATATGTATTTTGTATGGTTTAGATATAAAAAATAATAATTTACAGATTAATAATTTAATTAGCAGTAGAAAATTAAATTTATATTTACTTCGGTTCCAGTTCGCTGTAACACTGGAGAGATGTTAACGCTCCAATCTTGAATAAAAACTCTGATTTAGACGAAAATTGGTGAGGTTTTTATAATTTTTATAAAAAGGTTTCAGAAAAAAAAAACTAAAGTTATTAAGTAATCTGAACAAAATTTTCTTAGTCTTAAGATTGTTTACTTATAAGAGTATCAATTGACGGAACTTACAATCAAGTCAATTTTTGAATTTACACCTAAAATAAATTTTCAAAAGAAACATTAGATTTTTGTTAAAATTATACCTTAATTTAAAGGTTAATTTTTTTAATGAAAGTATTAGCAAATTAGTCTATTTACTTTTTTGAGGATTTTGGTCTTCAAATTTTTTAGTTGGTTTATCCCGGGAAAGTTCGTATATTGCGAAGTTTGATGACCAACTATGTTTGACGTTCACAGACGATGTATTCTTTTTGGTGAGTAAAAACAGCTGCAAAAAATTTTAAGACTTCTTTTTAAACTACATTAGGGGGTTTTCCTTCAGGCGCCAGAATGCCAGAGAGTTTGGAAAGCTCACTGTGGAATAGACCATTTAAAACTATCCATCTTCTTATAGTTTACTCCCACCACCCCTCCAAAGTCTGCCTCTGGGACTTATTGATAGTCTTGGCGAAAAA
The DNA here is from genome assembly GCF_047948215.1 of Lycorma delicatula. Taxonomy (NCBI): domain Eukaryota; kingdom Metazoa; phylum Arthropoda; class Insecta; order Hemiptera; family Fulgoridae; genus Lycorma; species Lycorma delicatula. Next base: position 151,441,178 of record NC_134455.1, on the reverse strand, counting down.
CAGCTTTAGGGAGAAGTGAGATTTTTTGAACTTATTCGGAGAATAAACACTGTTTACAATCAGAATATTGTTGTAATACATCCGAATACAGTTGAAGCCTCTTGGTCTCAACCGGTTAGCACTTAACCTCCTTCATTCCTGTGAAGGTATTTATTACTGGCAAAGTGGTTCCATTGCAGTGTTTCTATATTAGATATAGAAATTAAAGTTTAAAAATTAATCGTACTTTATTAACGATTTTAACAATGTTATTAACAATGTAATTAACTTAAAGGAGCAATTTAATTACTTATGCAAAATCTAGTATTACAATTTATCTTTTATCGTATTTTTCTATAGTTTTTGAATTCGTCAATAGATGGCAGAGCATGTAACATATCGAATATAGTTTATTTTCTTAGGTATGTGTTAACATTACAACTTTTATTATTTTAGTCATTGAAAACATTACCAAACGTAAACACCCCAAGATAATAGTTAACTAAAACTCTACTGCTCTCAAAAATAAGTTGAGTGACAAAGTAACGGTATTTTGAGTTGAATTTGAACGAAAACGTGACGGAGATTGTGAACCCGAGTCGTCTCCTACGCTACAATCATTATTCATTATATTGCTGAGTAACAGAATTTTCAAATAAAATTTTTGTCCGCCCCTTACTAGTAAGTCGAATTTTTGAAGATTGGTGAAACTCATACCTTATAATTTTTTAAAGAAAAGTCTTAATATTAACCTTCTGCTTCATATAGTTTTATGAAAAACGTTGCTCTTTTCCACCCCGAACTGAATTTTTGAAAAATGGTGATACAAGCGTCAATTTATTTTTAAAGAAGAGCCTAAATACCAATTTTAAAGATTGTAATACTTTCGGTTCCTGAGACGTAGAATTTCATCTATGATTTTTTATCTATGATTTTATATAGTTGTGTGATTGGTACGGCTTGGATTGTAGTAAACATTCCAGGGGTCATAAGAAAGCTACAGTTAAAATCTCATAATGATTGGTTCAGTAGTTTTCGCGGTTATCGGGAACAAACGAAAAAGAAATTGTCTCTTTACAATAGTGAGATAAATGATTAATTAAATGTGTACTTAGTGATAACTTACTTTTAAAAGTTATCTCAAAGGTCACGAATCTTACATATTAGTTGCTGTAATCTAACAATTAAAAGGTCATATTCAGTTTTTTAAAATGCATTTGAAATCCTTACTTCTATTACATCATCTTTTTTCACCAGCTTTAATTTTTTTGAGAATATTTTCTTACAAAATGGTCTTTTTTTTGCAATAAAATAGTAGAACTGAAATGAAATTAAAACTATCTTAATACAATTTAAATTTTATTATATGTAATTTTTACATGAGACATTTTTAACAAAAATATTGTTAAAATTAATGTTCTTTAAGGAGGTAAGAAAGGATGGTGTTTCAATATGTTGCAGTATTTCATCCAGTCTTTTTTGCACAGCAACCAAAAGAGACCAAATTAATTAGAATTTTATAAACTTAAAATTCTTTTATTCTTTCGTTTTAGGACGCCTAATTTTTTGGAGATATTTAAAGAAAAAAAATTTACCTTCTCCATTTCCTTAAACTATCAGCGTCACCAATTGTAATTTGTTTACCAAAAGTTACTTAATTCTGATTACGTGAGTGGTTTTTGGATTAAAAACCGAACACTGTATTCGGACAGCTCTACTTCAAAATCGTTGATCTTCAGTAATACGCTTTTCATATTTGGATAAAAAAGTTCCAATCTCAGGAGGAAATTCGAGTGGAAGGGTTGCCTTAACCAGAAAAGGGGCACTAACCTTTTTTACTCTGAGAGAGGTTGTTGACCGTCGATTTTGATCTATGATCCCTCCTGAGAGTAGCTGGAACTTAAAAGTCTCGAGATATTATTATGATATGGTGGGTGGCTTCCTGTGGTCTACTATTTCTTCTCCGGCAACATTAAACAAAATCGGTAAAGCGTATATCTCTTAAAGTTGGGCCTTCTAAAATAAAATTCATTACCATGTTTTACATTGTTATTTGTTAAAAAATTATAAAAAAATTGCATATCTTAATAAATAAATAACCCCAAATACACACACACATATCTTTTTGTGTGCGCGCGCGCTCGTATATTAAAATTTACAAGTTTGTTGAGCAGTGTATTAAAACTTTAGAATTACATATGAATATTAGAATTATATATATATATATATATATATATATATATATATATTGTGTGTGTGAGTGCGCACGCGCGTGTAAATTAGTAAATTCCTAAAAGAAAGTAAGTATATATTTATGTAACTTGATTATATTATCCAAACTGTTTGATATCTACTGCCATTTATTTCGAATGACTTTTGCTATCTTTTGAGATTAACTTTTTATAAATAAAATTACCGTTTTTGTAAAATAACCACGTTACTTATAAATTCATTAAAATTATCCAATTCAGTAATAAAAATAGGGTTTTTAATTAAGGAAATAGCAATATTTTGCACATTACATCTTAAAAATCTAATGTAGTAAAAAAAAATGGAAGTAAAAAGAAAATGAAATTAAAATTCAGATTTCATTTCTTTGACATATTATGTTATATTCATTTATACGTATATATATATGTGTGTGTGTGTGTGCGTGCGTATTTTTAGATGTGTATGCTTTTCCAGATAACATATTCTGGAGACCATGTCATATGAGAATATATAGCACACAACGATTTTCCAGCTTTTTCAGGATTATAGCCTTCATCCCTTGAAGGATCTGGATGGATAAAAATATCTCCATAACTCTTTACAGGGCTATGAAAGAGATGTATGTTCCTATTAAATTTTTGAAAATGAATGTTTTTCCTTTAGTAATATACATTATTTTTCATATGTTATTTATTTTTGATTCAGTCTTTTATGTTAGCGATTAACAGTAAAAAGGAGAGAATATCAAAGAGTTTTAGTCTAATTTTTTTCTGAACGTGTAGATGAGAAAAATCAAATAAAGTTATTAGAAATATGAAAAGTAGTTTTTCAATCGGTTGAGAGTTGTATACGTTTCCAAACACATGAAATACAATTTTATAAAACGATGAAAAACTATTTAAAGTCTTCTAATGAAAAAAGTACACACATATAAAACTGCTAGTACTATCAAACAACAATAGATTTATGTTTTCGAATAAAGTTGTGTTTAATCTAGAAATAATAGAAGTAACAAATTTACGGTTTCAAATTTAGAATGAAACTATGAAACATTAAATGAATATCTTTGGATATTCAACTCCAGAATGAAGAAAAATTCATGTCTATGGATAAAGAAATTTGAATAAGGGGCAACTTCTGATTTATCTCTTAAATATTTAATCGGCACCAATGTTATAGTTTTTAAAAAAAAAAATATTTAACTTGCAAAAATTTGAATGCATGTTACTCCAGACATTTAAGAAAAAAAAACGAGTTTACGTCTTAAATTTTGAGATATTTGGGTATAATTGTAACAGAGAGCTGGAAGAGCGGCAATGGAAATAAAAGGAAGGATAGCGATGGCTAAGAAAGCCTTCAGTAAGAAGAGGGAATTACTATGTAGTAAATGTCTAGACTTAGAGTTATGAAAGAAATTGGTCAAATGTTTGTATGGAGTATCTTGTTTTATAAAAATTAAGCACAAATAGTAACGAAGAGGGAGAGAGGCAGGATTGAGGCGTAGAGATGTGGATACGGAGAAGTATGGTGAAAATAAGATGGTCGGATATAGGGAGCAACGAGGAAGTAATAAACAAAAGTAAAAAAGAAGGAGTACTTATGCGGGAAGTAAACAAAAGAAAAGGAGACTGGTAGGTTCGTGGGATTAGAAGAAGTGGAATTTTGATATCTGCATTGAAAGGGCTAGAAGGAGAAAGGAAGCGATGAAGAGGAAGGATGAATTTAACATATGAGGTGAAGATTGGTAACTTAAAAGGGATGAAGGAGAAGGCTTGGAACAGAAATGAATAAAAACAGAGGTAGCGTACGAAACCTGCCGCCAGGCAGAACACTAGATAATGATGACGATGATTTGTATTTCATTGGCTAGGCATGCCAACGTGTAACGGTATGTTTGGCTCACAGAAGAAGACAACAGGAAATCACTCTACACTTCTTACTTTCCTTAGAAAGCCTAGAGCGATTCTTTAGAGCCTACATAGGTACAACTCCAGTGAGTTGTATTTATGTAGATTCCGTATAATGTTGTATATTATGGCACTTAACATACATACACTCATATTAAAATCAAAACTGTGCAAAAAAAGAAACGATGGAGAAATGGTGTTTGGAACCCTTTTAGAAGGAATTTTTATAAAATTATTCTTTTAAGAAATCTATTTAAAAAAAATAATCTTATAAAAAAATTATTCTTATATTATTTATTAACCGTCTAGCCAGGGAGCAAAGCCCCCTGGACCCCGCTGTGTTCATTATCCTCATGCTTGTAAGAATAATATTGATAAATAAAAATTGAAGCCTGTTCAATTTTTTAAAACTATTGTACTTTCTTCAGAGCAACACTGGTCAGCATAGGACTAGAAATTTTGAGTTGTGTGAAATATGCGAGTTTCCGAATAGTCGGCTTCCATCATAAAAATAGTAATTACAGCGGGTAAGCCTGTCCTTCGAAGGATAAAAATGTATTTTTTACGGTTCTTAGCGTTACCTGGCAAACACTAAGAGAAGGTGACCGTCCTTCCTGTTTCGTTGTTTATTTACTTTTTATTATGTTTAATTTATGTTTTTAGTCAAGTAATTGGATGTAGGTGCAGCCAGTAGCATCGTGACACAGTAACAATGACAGTGGCTGTGTTGGTTGAGCCGCCGCACTGTACGCTACCGCAGATTTAAAGCTACGTTTCTCAATAACTAAGAAAGATATCGAAAAAGACAACAGAACTTTTTTGTAAAATATTTAATTTCAAATACTGCAAGTGGTTTCCGAATATGATTTAACCAACGGTTTGGTCATAGAAAAATTGAATATCGACAAGGTACATAATTCGGTTGTTTCCGCAAGCCATTAACACGACTATCCTCTTATAACGGTGGAACAAATCGTAACGATAATAGTTTTTTCTATATGTTCATACAGTACAATCGGTTAAGTAGTTTTTGCGTGAAAGAGTAGCAGACATCACAGGTTTATATATATATATATATATATATATATACTAGCGGATCCGACAGACGTTGTTCTGACGCGGCATTATTCTGTAATAAATGCACACACATAAATATAAGTAACTTAATTATGTTAAAATTAGCAGGAATGTGTTCTAAATTTCATTAAAATGACTATTAGTATGATATTATCAGTTTGTGATTGTTGTATTATTGTAATGGGTTTATTGATTAATTATGTGTAGTATGGTTAATATTTATTTTCACTAAATATTGAGATGTCCGATGAAAATTGAATTAAAATATCGAAACGTCGTAAAATTAATAATTAGTTTAATTAATAAATTTTCATCCACATTACTACTAATTTTCACTTAACATCATTCTAAAAAAGTACCTCCTACATAATTTTTTTTTTATTTAATAATTTTGATGTTTCATAACCATGTAACAGCTTAATTAATCAATTAATAAAAAAATTAAAGCATTGTAAAAAAGCAACGTAGTTAAAATTTTAGTAGAAATTTTTATAATTTTTTTCTCATTCTTTATTTTAACATCTATTTTACCAAATTTTAGATAATTGTAAATTAAAAATAATTTTAGAAAAAATTTTATAAAATTAATCAGCTAAAACATTATAAATTCAATTTTTTAAATATACTTTAAACTATATTTTTAGTAACTGATATTTTAATTTTATAAATGTTATAATTTATTTTACAAACTTAAATTTTTATTTTCAAAGAGCCGTTCAATACTTCATAAGTTGCATAGAATCAAATGAGAACTGACAATTTAAGTTTGTAGGTTAAGTTGATTGTTATTGAATGCACGTGTATACATCATTCAAATTCATGAAAAATCATGTAAAATACTCACTTCAATACTGTACCTTACAAATTTGCACAATGTACATTTTTTAATTAAACTTTAAAACGTTATTTCAATAAATAATAATATAATATAATATTCTCAATAAGCGCGCAATTCTAGTAGACTCGGCAATGCTTCCCTATTGCTAGATCTGAGTATACATACAGATTAAATGACAACAATTGAAAGTTTCATAAAACCTTAAAAAAACTGAACATTAGCAATTTAACCTTTCACTTTATAAAAGTCAGAATGTAAATAAATCCAAATGGCAAAACAACAGCACTACCTATCGGATTTAATTCACACCACTCTCTAATCACAGTATTCGGTGGAAAATAATTTTTTAACGATTAGTGTTGTGGCTGCAAAATCATTACAATTAATACTGAATATTAAGAAACTTATAAAACATTACAGAACCTTATAAAATTTCACCTTTAACTTTATAAAATTCAGAATGTAAGTAAATCCAAATGTCAGAACAGCAACCTATCGGATTTAATTCTAAATATTTTCTAAATACGAATTTTAATGTAAGAACAACACTAAGCTACGACGCAAGTAACTGATATGCGAAAAAGCAACAAAATAAAAAAAGTTTCTAGAATCCGATCGCAGCACCAACTACCGGGTTTGACTGATAAACCAAAAATTAAAAAAAAACGTCTAAAACGCGATCGCAGCTCTGCCTACCGGACCCAATTGTGAACCTTAACCATCCCAAGATCAACAACACATAAATAAATTAAAAAAACATTTTCACTTCAATACTGTACCTTACAAATTTGCACAATGTATATTTTTTAATTACACATTAAAATGTTATTTCAATAAATAATAATATAATATTTATATATATAATATTTATATATATATATATATATATATATCAGATGTAATTACCCAGAAATTTCATTTATATCATCCCCTCCAACTTCTAAAAAAAAAAATTATTTCCTGTCTAATTATATCTCCGTCAAAACTTAATATTGCTCATTAAAACAAGTTCGTTTATTTTTATTAATTGGCATTTCTATGGCTTATATAATATACCATCAGATATATTAGTAAGTAGGTTTACATTATTTAGCTATTTACTGTAAAATTTATTTCCCCTACTTCTGCTACAAAAGAATTAATCATTTCCCTTTGATTTCATTTTCTGGTTTTTTTTGAAGAAGTATTTTTTCAAGAAGCATTATAATATTCAATTATGAAAAGATTTAAATTGTGTAAAATGAACTCTAAATTTGTATCACATGATATTATACATTCTGTATATGGAATCCCGTATTTGAAATACGGTTCAGATTAAACGAAAAATTTCATTCGAGTTACATACACTATTCATTTTGCTTTATAATTTTTAAAAATGTACCCAGAAAAATAATATTTTTTAAAAATATTTGTTAAATTTTTAAGTGGAATAAGAAGAAAAGGTTTATTAAGGTAGTTCTAAATTCGAAAAGGTTAACGAACCTACAATACTTACAAATCTAGATAGGCTACAACACTTACATAGGTGTAAGTATTGCTTTGATGATCTAATTTGTAGTAAATTATCATTTATATGAGTATGTTTCATCAGTTTTCTTTTAGTGTAATTTTGATTTTTGATTCTACGCAGAAATCAGAATTATGCAATATTTTTAAAATTCAAACAACGATGACGATTTTGTTACATTCACGATTATAATTCCTTTTATTTTTTTAATACAAATTTGTCAACCGTAATTTTTTATTGTCAATACATTTTATTTTTTAATCTAGGCAGGTGAATTTTCCTTCTGATTTCTTCAGAACCTATTTTTGATTATCTATTTTTTAAATAATTCCCATCGACCGAATTACTTAGTTTTTAAAATTGAGTACAGCAAAGTATATAAAAACGTCCCTGATTATCTCGCTTTTAATATGCTGCAGTTTTGAGATATCAGTACAACGTCGAAAAATTTCATTTGTTTGGTTTCCTATGCGCTCTTACTTTAAAGGCTTGAAAAAGTTTTTGGTTAAATAAAAAAATGTAATTAATGCTGTATGAACATTAATTAAAATAATATTCTACATAATTTATTATTTAAGTAAATAGTTCAATTATTTTAATGTCGGTAATGTAACGGTAATGTCTACGCTTCTATAATTCTGATAAAAATCAAAAAAATTGTCTTCAAAAAATTTATAAAAGTTACTTTTTTATGAGAATGATTAAATTATAGTAAATGAATTTATTTTTATACATAGCAGCCAAAATTAATGTTGATGAAATATGTATTTTGTATGGTTTAGATATAAAAAATAATAATTTACAGATTAATAATTTAATTAGCAGTAGAAAATTAAATTTATATTTACTTCGGTTCCAGTTCGCTGTAACACTGGAGAGATGTTAACGCTCCAATCTTGAATAAAAACTCTGATTTAGACGAAAATTGGTGAGGTTTTTATAATTTTTATAAAAAGGTTTCAGAAAAAAAAAACTAAAGTTATTAAGTAATCTGAACAAAATTTTCTTAGTCTTAAGATTGTTTACTTATAAGAGTATCAATTGACGGAACTTACAATCAAGTCAATTTTTGAATTTACACCTAAAATAAATTTTCAAAAGAAACATTAGATTTTTGTTAAAATTATACCTTAATTTAAAGGTTAATTTTTTTAATGAAAGTATTAGCAAATTAGTCTATTTACTTTTTTGAGGATTTTGGTCTTCAAATTTTTTAGTTGGTTTATCCCGGGAAAGTTCGTATATTGCGAAGTTTGATGACCAACTATGTTTGACGTTCACAGACGATGTATTCTTTTTGGTGAGTAAAAACAGCTGCAAAAAATTTTAAGACTTCTTTTTAAACTACATTAGGGGGTTTTCCTTCAGGCGCCAGAATGCCAGAGAGTTTGGAAAGCTCACTGTGGAATAGACCATTTAAAACTATCCATCTTCTTATAGTTTACTCCCACCACCCCTCCAAAGTCTGCCTCTGGGACTTATTGATAGTCTTGGCGAAAAACAGCTTTAGGGAGAAGTGAGATTTTTTGAACTTATTCGGAGAATAAACACTGTTTACAATCAGAATATTGTTGTAATACATCCGAATACAGTTGAAGCCTCTTGGTCTCAACCGGTTAGCACTTAACCTCCTTCATTCCTGTGAAGGTATTTATTACTGGCAAAGTGGTTCCATTGCAGTGTTTCTATATTAGATATAGAAATTAAAGTTTAAAAATTAATCGTACTTTATTAACGATTTTAACAATGTTATTAACAATGTAATTAACTTAAAGGAGCAATTTAATTACTTATGCAAAATCTAGTATTACAATTTATCTTTTATCGTATTTTTCTATAGTTTTTGAATTCGTCAATAGATGGCAGAGCATGTAACATATCGAATATAGTTTATTTTCTTAGGTATGTGTTAACATTACAACTTTTATTATTTTAGTCATTGAAAACATTACCAAACGTAAACACCCCAAGATAATAGTTAACTAAAACTCTACTGCTCTCAAAAATAAGTTGAGTGACAAAGTAACGGTATTTTGAGTTGAATTTGAACGAAAACGTGACGGAGATTGTGAACCCGAGTCGTCTCCTACGCTACAATCATTATTCATTATATTGCTGAGTAACAGAATTTTCAAATAAAATTTTTGTCCGCCCCTTACTAGTAAGTCGAATTTTTGAAGATTGGTGAAACTCATACCTTATAATTTTTTAAAGAAAAGTCTTAATATTAACCTTCTGCTTCATATAGTTTTATGAAAAACGTTGCTCTTTTCCACCCCGAACTGAATTTTTGAAAAATGGTGATACAAGCGTCAATTTATTTTTAAAGAAGAGCCTAAATACCAATTTTAAAGATTGTAATACTTTCGGTTCCTGAGACGTAGAATTTCATTAAAAGATTCGCTCCTCTTTTCAACCCTTTAGTGTAGGAGTTTTCCAATATCCTTCTTTAGTAGGTAACTACGTTATAAAAAAAATTTCCCTCAAACTTCACCTACCTAGAATAAGCGTTTGGACTTTGCGTTTATGACTTAGGGCACTTGTTTTACGTATATAAATAAATAATGAAAAATATCATTACCATTCAAGTACTATTTGAAAGTGTATTTGTGATAAAATCATGAAACAAATTAAATTTAAAGTAAATTTATCAATTCTAAAAATGACAGAAATTTTACGTGTTTTATTTTATTTAATCCTAGTTATTATTAACTAATTATTAAAAAGGCGAATTTTTCATGAAATGTTAACAATTCTGTAAAAATATAATTGTTAAATAATTTAAATATATCATTACTAATTTTTTTGTTTATAAACTTATGGAAAAGGTTGTGTACGTATATATATATATATATATATAACGTTGACGTAACCGTAGGAGCTAAAAAGATCATATTCACTTTTTTTTGTCATGATTTCTACACGAGCTAAATTATGATTTGTTTTCCCCAGCATGAATTTTCTTTTTCAATATATTGTACACAAATGTTTTCAATATTTGTACACAAATTGGCCTTTTTCTGTCGTACAGTAGTGGGTTAGAAACTAAATGAAAGATACTTGAATTGCCATAAAATATCTTAAAAGTAATTTTACATAGAAGAGTTTTGTATTAATATTGAAAATATAACGAATATTTTCAAAATGGGTATAAGCGGTGGAGAATTGTTATCAATCAACGGAGAAATGATAAGGGTGATATTTGTAAAGGTAGTATTATCAATCAACTTTTGTTGGCCAGCAAACAAACAAAAGAAAATTAGTGAGGATTTTATAAATTATAAAAATAAATCTAGATCTTTTTGAGAAAACCATTATTTTATGAAGATATTAAAAAAAACGAAAATTTCCCTTCTTCCATATTTCCTGAAACTACTCAATTATGTCTTCTTTATCCCTGAAAGAGTTGAAAAAGAAACCTACTCTTGTCTACGTTAATTATTATCGCTTCATTTTTTTATTTCGAATTTTTCACTTTACTTAATGGAGTTACAAGTACGTGGTTAATAGTTCGCTGAATACTTCCATATACTACACGTTTCAGGTACTAATTAAGGTGAGCAATTTACAAATCCTGTAACTGATTTTATAAGTTAATTCAATTTTTAGGGACATAGCGATTTCGGTTGCATCTTACATTTAAGCTAGTCACTGCAAAATCGTTTACCAATAATTTTTTGCTACCTTAAAGAGGCCTCTTGATCATCCACCCCTTTTCCTTGATCCGTCTTGCCCATTTCCAGTTCTGATAGTGTAGACCGATGAGAGCCAGATGTATCTATAGTCCACGTTTTAGAGAACCTGGATCTGAAAATCACTGGTATTCTTGCTGTGATCTGAGTAGAGGAGGCTGATTGTGTTTTCTGTCAACCCTTCTGTTTCCTGTCCTGTGACTGAAGGGAGTCTATAGGTTGTAATGCCTTTCGGATAAAGCCGGGTCTCCTAGTCTCTTCTAAAATACGAGTATACAATACCTCGTTTTACGAGATTTATTTTTGCAATATATATTTACGGATTAAAATTTTTATTCGATGAGCTCTTAAGGAAACATGAAAACATTTTTAAATTATTAAAAATTTATAATCATTTAACATTGTAGAAAAAATAAGTCTGCATCAATTTGATCTTATGTTTACAAACATTTATAGAAGAAATTAAAATAAATAGATTAACAATTAATGAATAATAATATTATTAATAATATTCTGCTTATAAATAAATTTATAAAAAGAAATTAATTGAAAATTTAAAGAATTACATAATAAAAATGTTTTTATGAAACAAAAGCATTTTTTTTATTTTCCTGGTTTCATTTTGTCTATTGTATTTTTATTATTTATATTGCACTTCCAAAAAATTTTATCTTATTTAGAATGTAAAAGTGATAAAATTTTTACTTTTTTAAGTGATATATTGTGTTCTCATATTATTTATAACTAGTAGAGCAAACTCCACAATATTATAGGCTGCTATAACTAACGAAAAAATTCTTACGCGCATACAATAATAATTATATAAATTGATTATAATAATTAGTCATTGCATTTGATATCAATTGCATTTGACCTTCATTGACCTCAGTTTAATTGTTAATTTACTATAAACAGATTTGATTTTTGTAAAGTAAGCGCTTCTACATATGACTTCATAAAAACGTAGACAATAGTTATCTATTAAAAAAAAATTAGTAATAAAGAGCAATTAATAACAAGATATTAGATTTCTTTTTTTGAATGTTTGATTTTTTCTTACGCCCTTTTAATCACTTTTTATGCTAGGGTTGGGCAAAATATCTGTGGTAGGTTTTACCCGCCAAATGACTTTTTTGACAGAGTCTTCTGGAGGGTATGAAGTATTTGAATTTTTTGTGGTGAAAAATTTCAAGCTATTTTGAGATTATAAATTTTCACCCTTAATGAAAGGCGAAGAGCCTAATAAAATTCAATAGAGCTGGGGATATCCTTTATAAATGTATGTAAAACAATAAATTTTGTATTAATGAATAATTTACAATAGTAAAATACCATAAACTTTTGGTTCTCTGAGTTGAGCATTGTTCCTATACAGTCTTTATTGCGAATAGAAATCTCAAAATAAATTAGTACTATAATTTTTTTTATAAAATAAGAATTAAAACTTAAAATGTTTTTAGAGTTTTTTCATATTATTTCAATATATGCGTATTGATAACTCTTAAAATCTCTTACTTCACGATTAAAAACATTTACCTTTCACGTATTTCAGTTTTTTTTTTGTTGAAAATCATAAAACTGAATAATTTGGAATCATTCACTTGCTCATATTTTGAAATTTGGATCGTAGCGTGTAATTTTGGTTTTTTATGATGCAATAATTTATAAACGAAGTTTTCGAAAAACGTTTTATATGAAAAAAATTTGGTTGTTGTAAATTAAAATTGCATTCAGTCTCCTTCAGGTTTCTTGCTCGTTATCAAAATAATTTTAACTGAAATTTTCTAATTGTTAATTTCTTCGTGTTAGCCATCTCTTAACATAAAAGCTTTGCTGTACTTAATATCAATTTAACTTGGAAAATTCCAATCGACATTATCAGCTCATTGAAAGAAGCTAGCTATAAGGAGTGGGCTACACCTAGGCTTTGAGTGACAAAGAAGAAGCTAACCAATTTTTTGTTTATCTGTACAAAGTTTTTCAGTCACTTAATGTACAGAATGTTGGTGAGTATGAAATCCTGGATTCTTTCAAAGCCCGGTTCTTTTGAGTCTTCCTGTCTAGCCTTTTTCCACGACAGAGGTTCTGCAAGTAATCAGGAAGGTAGAAAATTCAAAGAAGGCTCTAGGATTTCTTCTAATTACTAACAAAATGCTGCTAATGCTTTCTTCCAAGACCATCCGGTACGTAACGGTCTCAAAGCCATGACGTAACGTCACCTTTTTAATGACATACTACGAATGATGTCCTTTCCCATAGAATGGAAGATTTCACAAATGGTTATGGTCTCAAAACCGGGCAAGCCGGTGCATGATGTATCATCGTATAGGCCAACAAGTCACCTGTATTGTCAAAGATATTTGAGAGATTGTTTCTTCGTAGGCTGCGGCCAATTCTAGAAGAAAGTGATGTCATTCCAGATCACCTATTTGGTTTCCACTATTGAGCAAACGCACAGGCTTTTTTATTGTTATCAACAAGTGCTTTGAGGAGAAGAAGTATTGTTCTACTGTCTTTGTAGATGTCCAGTAGGCTTTTGATCAGGTATGTCTGCCTGGCCTGCTGCAAATTAAAAAGTGTCTCATTCGACCGTATTACCTAGTTCTGCGGTAGCTACCTGGATGAAAGTTTTTCGCAGGTGAAGTATGGGTCAGGAGTTGTACATGTTCCTCAACAATAAGTCTGGCGTACTTCAAGATTCAGTTATGGGTCCATTTTCATTGAGGACCTTCCGACGACGGACAACATCACCATTGTTTTTTTTTTGCTAACAGCCGGCTAGTCTACCTCTCGACTTTGACCAAACTGTAGCTTTGACTATTCAACAATCTGGGTTAAACCAAATCAACAAGTGGCTGGGAAAATGGAAGATAAAAGTTAACCAAGCGAAGTCGAGTCATGTGACATTCACTGTGAGGAGAAGAAACTATCCGCGGATGAACCTACGTAGCGTTTTAATCCCGCATACCGAAAGCGTAATGTACCTAGACCTTCACCTGGATCGTCACCTAGTATTGAAGGTTCATATATAGGAAAAATAAAGCAATTAAATGTCATGCTTAAGGATAATACTGGTTTCTGGACAGGAAGTCCCAGTTATCATTGTTCAGTAAGCTGTTATTGTACTCAGCAGTCCTGAAACCGATTTGGGCTTATAGAATTAAACTGTGAAGATCAATAAGCAAGAGGAACGTCAAAATTTTGCAGCAGTTTCTAAAACGTTAGTGAGGTATATCACAAAGGCCCCATGGTTTACGAAAAATAGTGAGATTCATGGATATTTGGGATTACGCTGCGTCTAGGAAGAAGCTTCATTTCTAGATATGAACTGCTCCTGAAGAACCACGAGAACGAGTTGGCCATAAACCTCCTCGAAGTTAGAAGGCTTAAAGATCTCCACGTGCAGGACCTTAGTGACTCCTGTGATTTATGGTAACGTATCTTCTGTGCTGTTTTTTTATTTAATGTTCTTATTAGATATTTTTCCCGTATTACAAATGTCAATTTAAGAACTTAATTATAATATCGATTTAAAAACTTAAATTTTTTGTAGTTTCGAATATGTTTTTAAGTACTGTTCAAGGAATTTTTTATTTCATTCAGTCTGATAAAGAACATCTCAATTTTAATGATAATCTGGATATCTTTTATACCTTCTTACGACATGAACAGCATTTGAAACCAGTCTCTTGTTTTGTTTTAGTGAAATTCTTACTTTAATTAGGTGTAAAATCGTAATATAAACCAACTTATACTTGTTGTTTAGGTCTTAACGAATAGTTTCAACGACTCTTTTCTTTGAAGTAGGAAAAGTAATTATGGTTGTCCAATAAAACTTGTAACCCACTCAAAATATGTTTGCTCTCACAAATAAAATATATTTATATTAACCATGTTCTTTCCCCTGGTACTGACCTATTCTATCAGTTTTTAAATAAAACACTACAATTTATTTCATCCAATCCGTGTATGAAGAAGCTTAAAATATCAAGTTCCAGCAAATTATAGCTAATTCCAGCGAATTATATAGCTTATTTCTTTTTATAAACACATATGATTGCTCTTTTAACGTTTCTGTAAGGATATTTGTTCATTTCTAGAAGTACGAGAAAAATACTTTTATTTTTTTCGATAGTCAGACCTAAAAGGCGTGAAACGATTCTAATGCGCAAAAGAAAAATATACAGTTCGAGCCGGCTAAAATGCGGTTTAAAACAACACGGATACGATTATAACGCGTATGTCTCCCAAAAATAAATGTTATCAAATATAAAATAATTCTACTTTTAAGTACGTGCATTTTAACTTTGTTTTTAGTAATAAATGAATACCGTAATACATTTAATTCTGGGAAATTACCCGTAGCTGAGAAAATAAATATTAATTCCTTGCAAACAAAAATAACTTCCTACTTTTTCAAATAACTGTTTTAAATCTAAGTGAAAAGTTATATACATTCAGATGTGTTGCACTGGTGTAATAATGTGTTCTAATAAAATAGTACTTATATTACTTTACTATTTTTAAATTCAAATTCGTTACTATAATATTCTATTTTTCAGTAAGGGAAAGTGTGCTTAAATACTGTACATATACGTAGTTTACAGTTTCGAAAAAAAGACAATATGATGATGAAATCAAACTATAAAAATGTAAGTACTACACACAGTACATACTCATTACTGTACACTCCTACATTTTATTTCATCCTATAATATCCTTATTCTTAGCTATAATACCCGGTAATATTTTTGTTGTGTCTTAATTGTTTTTTCGTTTATCAATTTACGTTCGAAATAATGTGGGAATAACAGTCATCTCCGGATGCTCTCGTTACAGCAAGGTCTTCTGTATCGTTATCACAAGAAACTTAGAAACTTAGATTTAGCATTGCAGAACTTAAAAGCCTGGTTAGATATTTTATGTACGTAAAAGATAAATACGTAAATGAGTTGTATGTCGAAGCAAGTAACAGTTTAATATTTTTTCAAAGTATGCTATTTATTTCAAAATTGAACTTTTTGTGTATAATAATATCTATTTAATATTAATTGATAATCATAGAGTACCAAATAACAAAATTAAAGAATTTTTTTGAATCTAAATTATTATAATATAAATTAGATATTTAATAATATAAATAATTTTTTAATTCTGAAAAATAATCGTTGTACGCTTAATAAGATCTCGAAAATCACCAAAAACTGGAGAAAAATTACTTTGATTGCAAGTTAATCGGCTGTAAATAAAATTACATAAATGAGAGATTATTTTTAATAAAATTTCTTGGATTGAAGCATGTTTAGCATTAATAACTGCATAGAGTTTAACCTAAAGCATAAAATGAATTTTTTTTGTAAACGATGTCTCTGATAAGTAATGTTGCTAAAGTTTCAGTTTATATAATTGATCAGGAAATAAGTGAGGTACTAAAGTATTTTTAAATTTTGTTTAGTTAATAAAGTAAATACTGAGACAATGAAGTAACAAACACAATGCATATATATATATATTCTTTATAGTCGACCAGAAAAGATTCAATAAAAATTGACATTTTTTTATAATCTTATGAACATTCATTTTACATTAAATTTTTTTTTTTTTATAAAACACGAAGCAATATTTTCATTGTTATTAAAGATTTTTCTTTGAAATATGTATTTACCTGAAACCAATTTCATTTAATACTTTATTATTTGAACTGAAATTAAAACTGTGTTCACCTTAATTTCGTATTAAAATATTTTTCATTAAAATATAAGAAGGAAAAACTCTCTTTACAAGTTCTTTTTTTTAAAGATTTTTTATTAAAATGTGTAAGAGAAATTTAAAAAACTTTGATTAATTTTACAAAATTAGATACAGAAAAATGAATAATTAGAAAGTGTATGCGTTACATTACATTAGAAGCGTTTTGGGGTTGTATGCACCTGGATTTTGTAATTTTCCCTTATATTGAGTACGATTTTAGTTGTATGCATTCCTATGTGGCCTTATTCAGTTTTCTCCATAAAAAGTACGGAAGCTATATGAATGGTCATCATCATGACAAAATGTAACCTTCATGAAGCGTCATCAACAATATTCTCAACCGATGAATAAAACTACTAAAAGAATGGGAAAAAGTTAGTTACAATCTTTTACTAAAATAGAAAGATAAGTCCTAACATTAAATATGGAATATTAAATCATTATGTGATGTTAGGTGAACAAAATTATCACATCATATGTAAATGAGACAATAAAATTATTTCTAGAAATAATTTAGAGACAGAATAACGAACCAAGGGAAAAGTAATCTATTAGTCATATTAATGCCTTTTTTGGTGTAGCTAAAAATATGTTAAAGAATTATTAAATAATATAGATATATTGAAGTTAAAAAAAGTAGATAAATTTTTTTAAAAAAAATTCTTGAAGAAAAGAAAATAAGAATAAAATAAGTATAATAAGTAAATATGAAGGAAGAAAATTTGAAAACTAGAGAAAGTGTACACAAATTAAGATCAGAAGAATTATATCAATCCAAAGATAGACTAAATGATTGGTAAAATAAAACAAATAAACGAAATGAAGATCAACTCCGACATAGGGAGAATGTTGTCCGACAATATCAGAGGAGCAGTGAACTAAAAGATAAGAATTTTTTGCGATTTATTAAAGATTGGGCATGTATGCCTCAGTGTATATGTTATTCTTGTGAGGGTCTATTTTTAAGTTACTCTGTAGCTAACTTTAATGTAGATAAAATTAAACAGAAATTCCAGAATAATTAAATAAAATTAAACAGAAATTAAACTAGAAAATCCAAAAATAATACGATTCTAAATTATAATTTATAATTAATATTAATAATCAGATGTTTCACCAACTCTACTACATATGCACATATATATATATAATGCCTATTAAATTACATATAAACATTTTTAAAAGTGCATAAAATTTTATTTCACTAATAACTTCTGATTTCTTTAGTTTTTTTTATTGTTATTGAATAATTATTTATTGTAAAACTTTTTTTACAATCACGGGTTAATAATTGTTAATAAATCAATATATTTAATTTTAAAAAAATGTTAAAAAAATAAGTAAATAAAAAAGATCAAGTCTGATTCGAACTGATGCGCCTTCCCCTTATAAATATAAATATTTCATTAATTAGAATTTCATTTGGCTATAACTCTAGCACCAATGAAAATATATATCACTTATGATAAATCGTTGAAAAGCTCTCAATGAGGGCTTATTACCAAAGTTAAGAAAAAGTCCAAAATGAAATTTTTTTGAATTTTGGACTTTTTGAGACACTTATGGTTCAGTCGATTGCAATCAAAAGGGGGAGGTGCACAACTAGGTGTTACAGCAATCCAAAATCCAAAATTTCAACATCCTACTGCTAATCGTTTTTGAGTTATGGAGATATCTACGTATGTACATACGTATATACAAAAGTCATACCAAAACTAGTCAAAATGGATTCAGGGATGATCAAAATGGATATTTCCTTTAAAATCTGAAAACCGAAATTTTTCGCGATCACATCTTTGCTTCGTACAAGGAAGTAATATAATGCATCATTTTGAAAACCTAAATTTCTTCATAAAAGTTGATAAATAAATAAAATCTTATATAAATTAACAATCTCGTCAATTTCAAAATTGGAATTTCAACTTAAAGAGGAAAAATCTTTTTTTATATGTGGTATTGTCGTGTTAGTTTGTTGTCATTTATATGAACTGGAAAACATCAGCTCATCTCAGTTATAGATGAAATCATTGCACCAAAGTAGATAATTTTTTACAAAATAGAAATTTAAACCAAGATTATTGATTAGCACGCCAAATTTTAGCCTTTAAAATATAACAAAATTGTTAATGACTAAATTTATTTTATAAAACTATTTTTGAATTTTAAAATATTGTTAACAGTGGTATTAATAACAACATTGATAAAAAGCTGTATAACTAGATCAGAAAAGTCCTACTGTAATCGCAATTTGAAGTAATTATAAAGCAAGAGATTGAAAACATTTTTAATATTAAGAAAAAATATTAGTTGCAATTGGTTTTTAAGTAAAAACACTTAGGAGTTTGATATAATTATAGTAAAATTAATTGCAAAAATAATAATAAGGGACTGAAGAAGAAGAAAAAATAACATGATGAAACAGAATTTATTTAATTTTGAATCTAGAAATTAAATACAATAATTTGTGCTTACATAGATTGTTTAAAAAAAAATTAAATGCCCCATGTAAATGACTTGAACCAACTGTTGCTGGCTGCATTTTGTTTGTTGTTAGCGGTGACCATCTGCTCATTGCTGTTCTGATTCTCATTGTTTTGGTTATTGTTATTCTGCTTTTGATTGTTATTGCTATGGCTCTGGTTACTGTCATTGTTACTGCTTTCACTGCTGTAGAAGGAATTCTGGTTATTGTTTTGTTGATTCTGGTTTTGGTTGTTATTGTAGTTGTACTGATTACTGTTTTGGTTTTGGTTGTTGTTGTAGTTATTCTGGTTTTGGTTATTGTAATTGTTATTGTTGTAATTCTGGTTGTTATTGTTATAGCAGTTGTTATTATTACAGCTGTTTTGGTTGTTATAATTATTGTAGCCATTGTTATTATTGTTATAATTATTGCAGCCATTGTTATTGTAGTCATTATTATTGTTGTAGTTATTGTTATTATTGTTATAATTATTGTAGCCATTGTTATTGTTGTAATTATTGTAGTCATTGTTATTATTATAATTGTTGTAGTCATTGTTGTTATTGTTGTTGTAGTTATTATAGCCGTTGTTGTTATTATTATCGTAGCCATTATTGTTGTTGTTGTAGCCATTGTTATTATTGTAGTTATTGCAGCCATTGTTATTGTTGTAGTTATTGCAGCCATTGTTGTTATTGTAATTATTGTAGTCATTGTTATTATTGTTGTAATTATTATAGCCATTGTTATTATTGTTGTTATAATTATTATAGCCATTGTTGTTATTGTTGTTATAATTATTATAGCCATTGTTGTTATTGTTGTTGTAGTCATTGTTATTGTTATAATTATTGTAGCCATTGTTGTTATTGTTGTTGTTATAATTGTTGTAGTCATTGTTATTATTGTTGTAATTATTATAGTCATTGTTGTTATTGAAACCATTATTGTTGTTGTTGTAGCCGTTGTTATTGTTGTAGTTATTGTAGCCATTGTTGTTGTTATAATTATTGTTATTATTTTGGTAATTATTGTAATCATTGTTGTTATCGTTGTACTGGTTCTGGTTGTTGTAGTTCTGGTATTCATTCATATTACTTGATACAGCATTTTGATTTTCTCCACCGAATTTTCCTGAAAAAGAAATTTGCGTGTGTAAGTCTCACTAGTTACTTTCTTTAACTTTAATTCTATTGAACTTTTATCAAAATGAAAAATAAACAAGATAGAAACCGTTTGTTAATATGATCATACTCCTCTCCGCAAGTTTAAAAATGCTACGTATTTTACTATTTCTCTTGGCCCTCAAATCAAGTTTTCGTACAATAAAGGTTTATTAAAACAGATCAATAGTATTTAAGTTACTGTATAACGAAACAAATATTTTAACAATAAAAGAAACCTTGCCTTTGTAACAATATTATAAAAGAAGACCTTTATACTTTTTAAAAATTCTAATTTAGACTTTCAAGATTTATTATTTTAAGTTGTATGAATACAGCTTTTCATTAATATTTCGAAACAGGACCGAATGCTTTAATTATTTTAGGATGTAATTACTGAAAACCTAGCAATATGTACTTAGGAAATGCAGTAATGTTTTTCAATTTGAAATTAAAGCACTTTTGAAAGATAGTGTAAAATAGCGTAATAAAAATTGAGTAGTGTGAATAGAATTGTAGTCACTGAATAAAATTCTGAATTGAAATTTAAATTAATACAATTAAAAAAGTAATTGCATATTTAAAAAAAAATTTTTTATTAATAATAATATTGATTAACTTTATAATATTTCATTTTTATTGCCAAAAACATAATACAATGCGTTTGTATAATAACTAAGCAAGTGCTCAGAAATGCCTATTTACAAAATGAAAAATGAAAAAACAAGCCGAAATTTTTTAAGTAAAAAAAAGATATGCCTGCTTTTATCAAATCAAACAAGAAAAATCTATTATTTATCTTGTTAATAGCAAGTTTAATATTTGCATTATAATTATGCATTAATTTTACTTAATAAAATTAAATGATTTGAACAATATAAATAATTCTTCATTCTCACGTGTTTATTTTTATTAAGAATTTTTAGTTTTCATAGTTATTCTTTTAAAATTATTACTGCTATAATTTACTTTTGTAAAACTAAATAAAATATTGTTGTTTTACAATTATGATGATCTTCTTTAACGGCAAAGTAAGTACTTTGTATATTGCTATTAGTAAATTTGGATTTGAAGGGAGGAAAATATTTTTTACTACTCCCCTTCACATAGCTAGTATTACTACTACCAAGTAACAGCTCTTAATTTACTATTTAGATCAGTTCAAACGGAAAAATAAGATCTAATTAAAAATGTTAACCTCCATAGTATCACCGCACTTCATCCTGAATATTTTACATTCGAATATCGGTAACGTTTGCCTTTTTCTAAACATATATTTCTGGCCCTAAGCTTTAATATTATGCGGTAAATAATCGTATATGTTTTGGTTAAAACATTTTAACTGTTAACGATAAGTCTATTAATATTCGAGCATAAAACAACATACCATAAAAAAAGAAGGTGCATATTAAACATGATCGAAGATTCGTAATCATTGAGCATTGAAAAGCACTTAACTAACGTAAAGCAAATAATAGTAAAAATTAATAATGGTTTTCTGATTTTTAAAGTGGTTTGATATATATGTAACATTGTTTTATTTTAACAACAATAGTGTTTTCTACTGTTAGTAGATGTTAAGTATAGATTAAGAAATGGAGTTATAATATTCAAAACTAAATAAAGGTTTAGAATATTTCAGTTATTATAGCATACATTAATTTATATAATATTAGAATAAATTTATAAAATTAAATTTTGTGAGCTGATATTTTTGTACAAAAATATCTGTATATACGGTATTAAAAACATTAAAGATTGATAAAGAATTAAAATAATTTGATTTGTTATATTTAATGAGATTGTTTATGTTGTTATTTCTATTACTTATTTATAAAATATTAATTTAAGGTTGTGATATTATTTATTTTGTTAATACTAATCCATTTATTGTGCTTAGGAAATTTTTACAATAAGTTATTAATTTTTTGAAGTAAAATTTCTCAATATAAAATATTAAAAAAAATTATTTTTATTCTATGTTTCTAAATTTTTGAGAAGGTTAAAGAATCATTTCTTTTGTATTTTATTACATAAATAAAAAATAATAATAAATACATTTTGATTTATCTAAGTTAATATGTATTTAACCATTACATTATTAACAAATCAATTTTTAATTATTACTTAGTGTGGTATATATTTAGTGTGGTCAGACAAAAACAAGTTTTATAGTCATGATACCAAAGAAAGCAGGAGCAGATTAATGTGAAGAATACAGAACAATTAGTTTAACTAGTGATGCATCAAAAATCTTAACTAGAATTCTATATAGAAGAATTGAGAAGAGAGTGGAAGAAGTGTTAGGAGAAGACCAATTTGGTTTCAGGAAAAGTATAGGGACAAGGGAAGCAATTTTAGGCCTCAGATTAATAGTAGAAGGAAGATTAAAGAAAAACAAACCAACATAACTGGCATTTCTAGTCCTAGAAAAGGCATTCGATAACGTAGACTGGAATAAAATGTTCAGCATCTTAAAAAAATTAGGGTTCAAATACAGAGATAGAAGAACAATTGCTAACATTTACAGGAACCAAACAGCAACAGTAATAATTGAAGAACATAAGAAAGAAGCCGTAATAAGAAATGGAGTCCGACAAGGATGTTCCCTATCCGTTACTTTTTAATCTTTACATGGAACTAGCAGTTAATGATGTTAAAGAACAATTTAGATTCGGAGTAACAGTACAAGGTGAAAAGATAAGGATGATACGGTTTGCTGATGCTAGCAAACCATGCTAGCAATTCTAGCTGAGAGTAAAAAGGATTTAGAAGAAACAATGAACGGCATGGATGAAGTCCTACGCAAGAACTACCGCATGAAAATAAACAAGAACAAAATGAAAGTAATGAAATGTAGTAGAAAACAAAGATGGACCACTGAATGTGAAAATAGGAGGAGAAAAGATTATGGAGGTAGAAGAATTTTGTTATTTGGAAAGTAGAATTACTAAAGTTGGACGAAGCAGGAGCGATATAAAATGCCGAATAGCACAGGCGAAACAAGCCTTCAGTCAGAAATATAATTTGTTTACATCAAAAATTAATTTAAATGTCAGGAAAAGATTTTTGAAAATATATGTTCGGAGTGTCGCTTTATATGGAAGTGAAACAAGGACGATCGGAATATCTGAAAAGAAAAGATTAGAATCTTTTGAAATGTGGTGCTGTAGGAGAATGTTAAAAATCAGATGGGTGGATAAAGTGATAAATGAAGAGGTGTTGCGGCAAATAGATGAAGAAAGAAGCATTGGGAAAAATATAGCTAAAAGAAGAGACAGACTTATAGGCGCACATATTAAGGTATCCTGGAATAGTCGCTTTAATATTGGAGGGACAGGTAGAAGGAAAAATTGGCGTAGGTAGGCCAGGCCACGTTTGGAATATGTAAAACAAATTGTTGGGGATGTAGGATGTAGGGGGTATACCGAATTGAAACGACTAGCACCAGATAGGGAATCTTGGAGAGCTGCATCAAACCAGTCAAATGACTGGACAAAAGAGAAGAGAGAGGTATACATTAAACACCTCATATGTAAAATAAAACTGTTTTATATTACATCTATACTATAATTATTCACATATAATGTTGCCGACATTGCAGGAAGTAATTAGGAAATAGAGGAAAAATAAATAAATAAGTATAAGGGGATAACTTTTAAAACTGGAGGTATAAAACTTGACGAATATTGTTAAGAGTACCATTTAATATACTCTTCAAAACAACAAAACTTAAGAAAATTTAAAATATTTCTATTTAGAAAAGGTAAATAACTATAATCTATACTCTTAATTATGCATTGACTCACCATTTTGGTTTTGGTTGTTGTTATTGTTCTGATTCTGTGGCTGTTGATGACTAACAGGAGTTACAGAGTTCCGGTTGTTGTATGAAAACCATTGCCACTTGCTCTGTCCATGAGGGTGGACAGCAGCAGCAGCAAAGCTAACGATCACCAAGAGTACCAAGGAAGACTTCATGTTGAAGGTGAGCTAAGCCTGAGAATTTCGGTCTTATATACTAATTTGATATCATTCTTGACTTGATATCTCTGAAAAGGTCGCAATAAACCTTTCGATTCACAATAAATTATTGAAAAAAAAGTTACAACTATCAGCTTGATTAAAAAATATCTATATAAATGTTTTCATACTATTTCGATTTTTAACCTTTGTAATCTAAAAATGTAATTATTTAAACACTCTGAAATGCATATCGAATGAAAATTATTTATTATAAAATTAAAATTTTACTTATAATTTTTTATTTCATTATTTTTTTTTCAGTACAATGTGAAAGTATAAAATTACTGTAAACAGCACAAGCGCAATAAGATTAAATAAAATAAATTTTCAAAATAAAGATAAAAAAGAGTTCTTTAAAAAAAAGGAGTTAATTTAAAAGCTACTTACTAAACTTTAAACTGGCGCCGACTTCAGAGAGTTTAGACTCAACTGAAAATAAAATTATAATTTACTTTCCAGTTTTTTTTTTGTTTTTGAAGTGAGATATTTAATTTTTTGGTTCTTTTGTTATCAAAATGTGGACTGTTGTGAAAAACATGTTTCCATTTGACTAGCGGTTGGTATAGAATCTACGATTATGTAAATACTTTTATCAAATATGAGTATATTACTTGAATGAAGTAAATTTCTTATACATTATTTGTAAAGTGAAAAAGTTTAGTTTTTTAAAACGTTTTTATCAAAATATAAATTTGTATTAAACATTCAAATAACTCCGAAATTTTCAAATAAGCTATGATTTATAATTATCTGAAAAATTATTTATTTTAAAATAATTCTATTAAAAAAATAATAGTAATTGTTTATTGATCACTAACTCTATCATATATTTCAACGATTTTTTTTTTAACTTGAGATATAAGTATTTAACATTAACCCACTTTCAAAATTTTCATTGCCAATAATTCTTTTTAATTTACGGGAATATTTTGTAAACAAAGTTTTTACAAAAAAAGTTATTAATGATAGATTAAAACTAATAAATACTTTATTTGAATGCTGTCTACATAATTTCTTTTAGCATGAAATTTTGCATACAATATGAAATTATTAGTTTTTTAAAAAATTGTTTTATTTTAAGGCAAAAAGACTTGGTTACAGGCTAATAAAGATAAAATGAATTGCATATCTTTGAACGTACAAAATTTAATAAAATATGCCGATTTAAATTTTGTCTTTACTGAACGTTTTTCCGAAAAATTATTAAATACAAACGCACCCTTAATCGTTCTAATTGATTGTGTCTGAGATTAGAGAGCTATCATTTCTTAATTATCGGAGCGAAGTGGGCACTGAAATAAATATTAATTTCTAATTCTTACTATTAAATATTATTTTCATGAATCAAAATGTTTATAATGGTTTAATTAAACAATAGAAATATTTTACAATATTTATGCAAAAATTATATATATATATATATATATATATATAAGCCGCATTTGCTTGAATCTAAATCACCCAAGATTCTAAGCCGCATCATAAATTTTCAAAAAGATTTTATGAAAAAAGTTGATAGATTGTTCAGTTTCATATCCTTCTTATTAATGGTAAATAAACTAAGTCTTTTCTTCTTACTTACGTAAAGCACATAAATTTGTTATTATAGCTGAGTTCAGTAGCTGTTTATATTATATATTTTTTTCTTTCTAATAGTATTGTTAATCTAAACCAATCAGTAAAGGACGTATCTTAAAATGTTAAACTAAATAAAATACATTAATTATAATACTCTTTAAACATTAATATTGTATATGTTCACCATTTTAAACTTAAAAATGCAAGATAATTTACTAATGATATAACATTTAAATAAGTGAAAATTTATCTAAATGTGATATAAATAAAATATATATTGATCAGACTAACAAGGATTTGAAAGGTGCACTAACTGAATAATAAAAAGGTGGACTTAGGCACAGTTTTCGAACCAAGATAAAAATAATAATAATAATATTATTTATTTAAAAAGATTACAAAAATAATAATTACTTCAAAGGATTGTATAAAAACAAATAGATAACTTGGTATGGTAATTGTAGTAAAACTAAAATTTAAATAATAAAAAGTCACACAACATAAAATGGTTACATATAGGTAATTTAAATTGAATAAATATTAATTACGATCAGATAAACAATCACTTCTACTCTTACTACTGTCTCATTATTATCCCGTTTAGGTCGTCTTCTGTTTTATCCATGGCATTTGTATACTAAATTTTTTTAAAGGGGTGAGATATTATTTCATTCGGAATTTTATTCCAGGCAATAGAAACCCATTACACTGTTGTTGAAAAACCTTTATTTTCATTTTTCCTGAAACTCAGTTAGGCGATGGTTTGCCGAGTGTAACCGGTTTTCTTATCCTTTTCTTACGCAGTCTTTGAAAGGCTTCATAATACAGACATCGAGAGGCTGTTGTTGGCTGGTCATTTCGACCGGGATTATCTCCACCTTTTTTTTCCTTTAATTTATTTTTCATTGAATCCATTAAATGTACTTTAAATGCATCTATTAAAAGCACGTTTTTAGGTTTTCAGAGAGCTTTTACACGTAATTTACCAGTCATTCATAATTTCGAAAATCATCCGACCATTCTTGTGGGCAAACATTATTGGAAAATCACATTATTGGAAAATTTTACCGTTTTTGGGCAATGTTTTCATAATAATATTCAGAATAGCGGTAATTTCTGACCGTTTACCGTAATACATAGAATTACGGTGATAAGTTGTTTTTTGTATCCTGTAGTAACTATTTTAATTTATTTTTCACCCTTTGAAGATACTGTATAATTAAGCGGCATGTCAAAGTAAAGGGGGATTTCACCGCATTTCCAATATTCTTAAATTTGTATATGGATTTTACACGAAATCCAATGATATGTCACTGAAACTGGACGAACTTGTCTTCAAATCCGCAGGAAGTTTCTGGCAGATTGAAGTCTCGGTGTAAGAGAAAATTCTTTTTCATAAATTTTCTGCACCAGCTGCTTACTTCATTAAAATTTTAAATTGAATTATTTTGCCTTCTCTTGCCTTTAATTGTAACATTTGTATTGTTACTGGCAGGGCTTTAAATCTAGCATCATTTATAAATTGAGCAACATATTCATCTACTTGAGAAAAGTTTCCTGTTTTTTGTCCTAGAAACCCTTTGCCGTAGATTTGGAAGTAAAAATCAATTTACGTTATTTATACCATCGACGAACATTTTTTTCTTCAATGTCGAATCTTCTGGTAGCTGATCTATTTCCGTATTCTTCTGCGTATAAATCACCTTCCTTTTTTACCGGCTTCGTAGTGAACTCTTACTGATGCCATTGATGATAAGATAGGCAAAAACATAGAAGATAAAAGAATTCAGTACGTAAAAAAAATCAACCAGAAAGAAAAATGGAAATATTAAGTACATACTTGTACAACAACAAAGTTATAAGATACGCCTTTTGAAATTGTCACAGGCAATGGTATTTTCCACCATTTTCATTATTAAAAACTAAAGGATTATTAACCTCTAAACAAAGTGAAAGGATTCATTGTTGTCCCTTCCTTGCATTAATGATCCCGATAGCATTCTGAAAAATTATCTAAGAAAATAAGTTAAAACTACAAATTTTTAATGAAAATGGTTTATTAATTCTGAGAGAGGATGTTTTTATTTTCATTCGTCAATTTTGTTTCTTAATACTAAATCGTAATATGATTTAGTATATATTATTAAGGAATTGGAAAATAAAATACGAAGATTTTAAAAAATGTTTAATAAATCTTTTATTCAATGTTAAAAAAAATTCGAATTTAAGGCGCACCTGATTTTTTGAATATTCAAGAGAGGAAAAGAAGTGCAGCTTAGATTTGAGTGTATACGGTATATATAGTAGAATTACAAAAGAAAATAATGTAACTCGCATCTGAAAAAACTCAATTTTGGTTTTCTTGTGTTCAGATTGTAGTTATTGTAGTATAGTAGTGCAATTTGAACCAAATAAAAGCAATTGAAAAAATTGTCATGTTTATTATCGGAAATTTTGACGTAGAAGATTTTGTTTTTGTGAGAATTGTAAAACTTTAACATTAAAAATCAGGTTTTTTAAGGTAAGCAAGAAAGGTGTTATTTTAAAACAATAATCTTCGTTTTAAAGACCATGAAAGTGGTTAGCAGGCTGACTTCTAAATTATCTCAGGTTAAATTCCCGGCAAGTTTCTGGCATTTTTTCAAATATCTTTTCATCCATTTCGACCTCGTAGTTAATAAAAATTGATTATTAAATGTCTATTTTTTTAAGTACGTTATTTTTTTAAAGGTAGTTTATTTTCTTTAAGTATAATAAACAGAATTTCTCCTCTCTCCTAAAACATTTTGATGCAATCGATCATTCTGTAATCTATTGTACTAACTCATTGATCCTGAAAAGTGCGAAATCAACATTTATGACAATTTTCATTGTGTTTTTGGTATTTAATATTATAAAAACGATTGTTTTCCCCTCTTAAAATTACAAATATCTACTCAATAAATAATAACTACAATTTATTTATGTGAATAATTTGTTTCTCATACGTAATGTAATGTTTTAAAAAGAAAAACTTTTACACGTATCTGTTTAACCGTGTATAATTTTTAATCTCAGATCCTCGCCCGTTACTCTCTCACCTCGCTAAGGGAATAATTAAACAAAAGTAATAATATATAATAACTGCCACAGCACGTTTACGTATCGTAGTGTTAAGATATAATGAAAAACTTCTGTACAGATATGGTACGTTGTGTGTCACTCAGATTCTTTTGTACTTCAGGATATATTACTAGTTTTAAAAGATATTCATTCACATAAAACTAAGAGTTACTCAGATTTTCTTGGAAATTTTGAAAAAAGTTAATTTCAAGAGTTTAGGCCTATACCATAATTTACATTTTTTTAAGTAAACACACCGATGAAATTTAGCTGTAAAAGCCTTTATACGTCTATAGGTATATATATATATTTTTTTATAGCCTATATATTGAGAATATCAGTATTTATGAAATGACCATTTAAAAAAATGTGAGATAAAAGCATGAAACAAATGAAATATTGAAGTAAATTTGTTAAGTCTAAAAATTGGGTGGAAATTTTACGTGTTTTATTTAGTTAACCGGTATTAAAAAAAATTATAAAAAAATTTACATTTTTGTAAAAACAGAAAAACTTTTGAAAAGCCTCAACGTATTTCAATCCAATCATTTTAAGCTCTATTTTGTAGTATCTTTATGATAATATATCCCTCTTTATTGAAAAACAATAACTTAAATTACGAATTCTTTTTTTACATTTTCAAATAAAAATAATCATTCGTAATTTTATGATACATAGTTAAACAAATAAATAAATACTAATAATCATCATTATTGGTGATTATTTCTTTACATGAAGGAGAACTTAAAAAACGTTAAACAGTGGCACTCTTGTTTTGTATTCTTTTCAAAGAGTTATAAGTTATCGTAATAAATTTTAATGTTATTTTTTTTGTTACCACAGAGAGTGGGATGGACAGCAAATTTTTATAGTGTTCAAAGGTCTGTTGATATAGAAAATACAGGTACAAAAAACTTTCTTTAAAATTCCATGAAATTATTTTTCTATAGCTAAAAAAAGAAAATATATAAAGTTAATTTTTTTGGAGGGGGTGAATATCGAATAAAAATATTTGGTACTTTGTGATTTCAATAAAAAAACTTATCTTTTCTAAAAAAAGTTTTTGTTAAAATGCCCCAGTAAAGATCAAAACAGCTTCTCCTCTTTTTACAGTTTCTGAAAAAATTTTTATACATTCTTTCTCCCTGAAATTAGTACTTGTCTACCAAATCTGAAGAATATTAGTCAACGGGATTTAGAGTTATAAGACCAAACACAGGCTAACATACATACGTACGTACAAACAACGAACAAACGTCCGTCTTATAAAGATAGATTTTTTGAACTTGGGAGAATTGGAATAAAAAAGTATTTTACAGATTATTTAAAATTTATTTAAATTTTTATTTTTTTTATGGTTTAAAACACAAAACTTAAGAAAAATGAATTTTTCGAATTTTTTCACCGATCTTTATACTTTCTTGTTATAAAGTATAACGTATGTATTCCCATTATAAAGTATAACTGCAGCTGCTATAGCAACAAATATCTCTGTAGCCGGGAAAAGTAAAAATGCGAATTTTTTTATGCAATATTAAATTTATTTTATTACAAATTATTGAGTAACTTAAAGTATAGTTAATGATAAAGTCGTTTAAAGAACTATCTAAAAGGTTATATATGTATCTATTTTATGTGCCGCAACCACAGCAAGGTCATATTCACTTTTTGTTGATATACATTCTAACTGTGTTAAATTAAATGTGTTTTTCTAAACATAAATTTTCCATTTTTAAAATTTTTTTCTATAAACTGGTCTTTCTTGTTGTAAAGTAGCAGGTTTTCTGTAAGCAATTGTTTCGTAGAGTTTTTTTTTTATGTGTGAATATTGAAAAATAATATAAAATTATTTGTGACTAGCTATCGGAAGCTGATTTTTTTGATGGAATATTGTTTTTAGGCCGTTGAAAAGAAACACTTCCCACAGGAAATAATGGATTTGAAGTTTTAATTCTGTTGTTGCTGATACCATGTGGTATTCCTTTGATACTCAAACTTGATTCACGATTTTTTGCCTAATAGTGTTAAACTGTTTATGTTTTTATGGTTAAGAGCAATGGAGCCTTCTATAGCTAACCTTAATGTGTTAAAGAAAACGATGTTCCAAAGAAGAAAGTTTATTATTATTGTATCCAGTTGACCAGATATGTAAGACTTGTGTGCTATAGTTTGGATTTTACTCTGCGTATGATGCAGAGTATGACGCAGAGGATTTTACACAGTTACTGATGGATTGATTTTTCAACCATAGCAAATGTGACCGTCGATAATTTATCCTCCGTAATCTGTGGGCATGCTTTTAGAATGTCATATATTTTACTAACTTTGTTAAATTTCTCTTACTAATTTGTTTTAAATTACTAATTTGTTTTAAATTTAATAAAAATTATTTAACTAAAACAAAGTTTCATAATATTATTAATAAATTAAACGATTTTACTGTATTTTTAATGATTTGACTGATTATTTAAAAAAAAAAAATTATTCGCAGTGTTTTCTGTTCCACTGATTTATTTCTATTAACCATACAAAAACTAAAAATTTCTTTAATTTCTTATTTATTTCTTGGCAAACTATGTACATATGAAATGGGGAGAATTAATTATTAAACTCATTTTGCAATCTACAACTGCAAAAATTAAAATTAGGATTGCAGTCTATGTGTCGTTAATGGAAGTGAAAAATTTTGAGAACAGATTATTATTAATTGCATTTAAAAATTGTAAAAAATTAAGATGAGAAATTTTGTAAAAAGAAAGCTAAATAGGTTAGGGTAATTTTGTGAGAATAAATTAATAAAATACATCACCTAACTTTATTAAAAGTAAGGAAGTTTATAAATTAAAGTCATCTATTTCATTTAAAAACCAGGTCTAGCTTTTAAAACAGAGATGAAAACAGACAGAGAGAGAGAGAGAAATAATGTTCCATAGCTGTCTACGTCCCAATTTGTCAAGAAACAGAAATAAGAATAAAATCAACAAAGAAGAATAGGCTATGTAAAAGCGTATCGTTAACGAGAGATGACTGGTAGGTAGTTGAGTTTGTCAGCTTCAACGGGCAGTACCGTAAAGAAAATAAAACAAAAAAAATAATATGTTGTATTATAGAAAATCATCGTACTCTTTTTCACGGTCTTTTTGAAGAAAAACACGGTATTACTTGCGTGCGCTAGAATCAAATATCAAATGTTCCAAAAAATCGAATGTTTAGGTGACAGTAGTTCCTACACAATTAGTATCGTAAAATTCGATTTTTTTATATGTCACAATCAAAACTCGCTATTTCGTATGGAAAATAGACCCTAAAGTTAACGTTTAGTGGCAAAAATAACAAGGTCCTCCGGAACATGTTAGTTTTCATATCAGCTGTACAGATAGACCGTCAGAGCTGTACATCAGCTGTACGGCCAATCAGAGGCCGTTATTTCTGTTAACGAGCTATCGAGGTTATGTTGATTAGTTTGATTTTGTACGAGTTGTTTCCAATTTAAGCAATATCTACAGTTATTTAAATTAATAATGGACTATGTTGTGGCTATCTTCAATTAAAGCTCCCAAACATATAAATGAATGAGGTAGAAAGAGTTTTTTTCTAAAAAAATAGTGTTTCCCATTTAAAACAGTGGAGACAATTTCAAAACCAGAAACTGCTTATGAATATCAAAATATACTGAAGTAAAACATGTTGGAAAAGACATAGATGCGGCAGATTTTCTAAGTGCAGCTAAACGTGTTTAATTAGTATAAATAACCGGCAAACAAAAGTTTTGATTAGAGCAGAAGTCTCTTATAAGACAGACACAGGTGTTTACAGGACACTTTTAAAAAAGAATGTTAATGAATTTAACTTAAATCCAGTAATTGTAGAAAATTAAATTAGATCGCAGCAAAAACTGCAGGATGTGTAAAGCCTTTTGACTGCACATTTTGGTCCGGAATGGAAATCTTTATTAGATTTACAATTTTATGCAAATCTGTAACCATCGAACCCGGATAACACCGAAGAAGTTGAAGTTAATCCGTGGAAGATAAGTGTGAACTTGTGTGATTGGTTTTTTTAGCTTTTTAATTAACTTTTTAAGATTACAGCTTGAAAGGTCTTTATTATTTAAAAACTTAGTTTCTTTTATTACTTTTATTTAATGTTACAGTATAATGTTACAGTAGACATACTGTTAATATAAAAAATATGAGCTCGTGTATTATTGTGGTTTTAACGAGTATTTTTAACTGCGATTGTAGTTATGTATGGATGGTAATTAGTATTGATGTCTCGTGAGATATTTTAATACAAGATTTTCTACAGATTTTTTTATTCGGTGTGTTTTTATTTTTTTTGTGTTTTATGGATTTTTTTTAGATTTTTGTACATTGCCTTTTGTTGATACATGTAAGTACTGAGCGTTTTATTTTTGGTTTATATTTTCTTTGTATCATTATCGATTTTGGTGTATAATTTTTATGATCTAAATTTATTGTTATTGTACGAGAATAAACTTGGTGAAATTCGATTTGCATCTTTGGTTGTGAATATTAATGAAATGATTATCTTATGTTATTATAATGAATATAATATTACTTTTTATAACATATATTTATTTTTCCTTTGAAGAAATAAATACTTTATATTTTGCATTCATTTGTAAATTTGTATTTGCCGGCAAGCAGGCTAGCTCCGCCTACTCCACTGCTATTTGCTCGGAATGAGTTGCGCGAACGGTGTTGGCGTTGGACATCGTCCTCTCATTAGCTAAGCCGGCTGTTCCCACTACCCGGATGTTCGCTTCTCCGTACTTTACCAACTTTCTTCCTTTTTGTTTCACCTCTTCAAACTCTCTCTCTTTTCCTTTTATTTCTTTCTTTCTGTTTTCTTTTAATAAATATTACTAAAAATAAAATTATAATAAATTAAAATTTAATAATATCAAAGATAATATTTAATTAAACAATTTTTTAAATTAACCAAGTAATAAAAATAATATAATCAAAATGGTTATATTTAATTAATTAATTATATTTAAAATTTATAATATTAAATAATAATATTTATTTTTTTTAAATTAAAATATTAAATTTTAAAAAAATTTTCCTTGGAAAAATGGAAAATACAGTTAAATCAAGCACAATGATTCGGTGTTCGCCTCCGTCTATGCCGACAGGGAGCTTGGAGGGTTTGTTTTTGGGATCGAAGCGGTCCATCGACACCGTTTTAAAACCATCGTTTTTGAAATGGCTGATATCCCAAATGAAGACGGACATCCATAGTCTGGAACAACAGATTAAACAGAATATTAATATTAAGGAGGAAATTAAACAGGTAGCGGTTACTGTGAGGGGTGGTATGGAAGAACTAAAGAAAGTTGTTGACCAAATACAGACTGGTAGATTTGGAAAGAACGTGACAGTGGATGGGATCACTCAGATCGAAAAGGCGGTTGGTATCAATGAGTTGACCAAGTTGATTAGAAAAAGACGTGAGGATAGTACGGTTGCTTCACTGGTGGCAAGGAGGCGGCAAGGCGAATTTCTGGGAAGACGGTCTTCAAGAAGGAATCTTTTTCGAGGTTGATGATAGCTGTACGATGGTGCTCCTTGATTTTGGAGGGAAAGCAGAGGCCTACAAGGCTGAAATCATTAGGCGGCATCAATGGTTTAAGCGTTTGGCCAGAGGAAACAGACTTACCCAGGTCAATTATTAGTTGATGGCAAGAGTGCGAGGGTCTTGTGTGGTAGCAATGTCGGCATGAGTGCTTAAAATTGTTTTTTATAGTCATAAATACGGATCTTAGCAAAGAGAAGGCACTGGTCGATGTTTATCGCTCGATTAAAAAAATCTTATAGTGTACTATGGGTGTGTATTTTATGGCGGTACAACTCAAGGATGAATCAATGTAAGCGGCGCATTTTTGAATACCTAGGCAGTATACATGAATTTAGACTGTGTTGAAGTGGGGGGATTCAGGTCTACCGGCAGAAAATACATATTGGCTAATATGTTTTGTGAGATGGACATGGCAGTTTTTAATGACAAGATAGAGGAAGGGCTCAGTTGTAGGTGTAACTGCTGTTTCAGAACGAATTGTTCCGAGAATAACAGAGTGACGTGTTTTAGATGAAGAGTTTCATTCCCACCACAGATCACTGACGGTAAAAACTGACAGTTTTTACCGTCAGATGTGATCAATAGCGCCGCCTACGTTCAGGTCGTTGGAGGCCCAAAAAGTTAAGATTAAGAGAATTGGTGATAGTTTGGCATTGGAGATGGGCCAGCGCAGGACAACTGATCCAGAAGAACTGATGCAAAAGTGGTAAAAAAAGCATTTCAGAAAGAAACTGCATCTCAGAGACCCATAGAAAAGAATGTATATTGGTGGACAGAGGAGATGGCTTCATTAAGAAACTCGTCATAGCGGTTAAGGAGAACTATGCAACGAGCCAGACGAGGAAAATCAAACGCAGAGGCTAAGACTGAAGAATACCGAAAGGTCAGAAAGAAACTTGGAGCGGCTGTAAAGAAAGCAAAGGTTGATGCTTGCGAAGAACTTATTAATAAATTAGATGACAACCCACGAAGTAAAGCCTACCAGATTGTAACAAAGAAATTTGGTAGGCGACTTTCAAGCCTGTCTAGGGGGCAGACGCTAAGGGCTGTACTGTTCCTTTTTCCGGTGGAGGAAACAGAAAAAACGGAAATTCCTTGCACCCATGATCGGCGCTTTACAATAGATGATTTGAACAGAGCTGCTGCCAGAATCAATAAGTAAAAGAGCCGGGACCTGATGGTGTTCCTGGTGCGGTGATATAAAATTAAATTGAAAGGTGCCCTTAGACGGTTCTTGACAACATGAATGCTGCATTAATGGACAGCAAGTTCCCCGGATGCTGGAAGGAGGCCAGATTAGTCCTCCTCCCGAAGCCTGGCACAAAAACAAGTGGGGGCATTGCTTACAGACCTCTAATGTCTAATTAATACCTTAGGCAGGTTGTTCGAGAGAATGGTTGCTGAGAGACTAGGGGATGAGCTAGATGCTAAGGGTGGGCTACCCGAATCAATATGGACTCGCTAAGGGGAAGTCACCGTAGATGCAATAATAAATGTGATGGACTGGATGAGAGGCAGGGCGGCGGGCACCCGGTGCAGTAGGCGGATACCGCTGATAATTTTACTCGACGTGAAAAACGTATTTACCAGTGAACCATGGCCAGTTGTTATGGATTCATTGAAGGACAGAGGTATCAGCGAGTCGATACTAAAGGCACTGTCGATACTAAACAGCTACCTGTCAGAACGGAAGTTGACTACAGACACAGGATAAGCGCGTTGAATTTAATATGTATGGTGATGTGCCTCAAATTCTGTATTGGGTCCAATTTTGTGGAACACAGTATATGATGGCTTCTTGATGACTGAGCTTCAGCTGACAGGTGCACGATTACATATGCGGATGACCTGGCAGTGTTGGTGGCAGGGTATACCAAAAATGAGATGGAGGAAACCGCCAATAGTGCCATATGCAGGATAAGTGACTGGCTGAGAACGAGGAAAATGTCTCTGGCCCCGAACAAGACGGGGCTGTAGTTGCTGAAGTGGGCAGGAGAAAACTGAAGGAATTGGCGGTGACGGTGGACGGTGCCAAATTAGCAGAATCCAGAAGTGTGGGTAGAAAGGTATGGACTCTTCTCTACCCACGTGAAAGAAGTGTCGGAGCGTGCAGAAAGAATGATAACTGATCTTAATAATTAATTCTCATCTAGAAGGCACACACGTGCTAGCCGAAGGCGACTGACATTATTTGCTGCTGCATCAATAATGTTGTACGCGATCCTTGTGTGGTCCTTGGCGTTACAGAAAAAGAGGAATGCAAATCGCCTAACCTCGCTGCACCTATATCGCTGCAGCGATAGGAATTATTGTCGCATATTGAACTATATCCGGACCTGCAGTTGAGGATATAGCTAGGATACTCTCAGTGACATTAAGGGCTAGACGACAGGTGCGGAGACGAGAGGGAATCCCCAAATCAATGACCGAGGAACAACTGCTGAGGGAATGGCAGATGCAATGGGATGAGACGAATGAGGGCAGATGGTCTAAATGCCTAATACCGCAGCTCTCGCCATAGATTAGGAAGAAACATTGTGAACCCACTTATTGACTTACACAACTGTTATCGGGACATAGGGGGGTTCCTCTTACCTGTTTAGGTACAAAAGAAGGAGGACGCCTGATTATCAATACTGCGGATTAGAAGATACAGCTGAACGAACCTTTTACAACTGTCATAGGTGGGTCAGAATAGGTAACTTTATTGGCTGGGGTGGCTGACACTAGATAATACAGTTGAGTATATGCTAATGGACGAGCTAAGTGGGAGGAAGTATCAAAGTTAACCGCTGACATACTAAAGACCAAGGAAGATGAAGATCGAAACTGGGGTGAAGATTAACACCAAATACAGATAAAAGAGAAAGAAGCGAGGGGTGTTGGGACTGCCCTTCGTGGAGTTGCCGTGCGTCTCGGCTTGCCTGGATGGGCGGCGGTGATGAAGCGGTGGGACTCCCGACCCTTTCATTGGAAAAAACCTAGACCCGGCCACTGGTTGGAGCGGCTGGGACAGCATAGCCGAACTTAGTGCGGCACCTCCTTGGTGGTTAGAGGCAGGCACCCCGGAAGTTGAGTAATGGCTTAAATGTTGATCCGGCTCCGAGTGGGGGGGGGGGGTATGGCGAGATAGGAGTTTTAGTCGGTAGGGTGCAGGAAAATATAGGCTCTTAATAACATCTAGCCGAACCCGTGCGAGTCCGACACGCCCTCATTTATGGGGGGTACGTAAATGGAATTTCTCCGACTCATGAAGAACAAAAAAAAAAATGGTCCTATGGGATTTGCTTAGGTAGATAAATAGTATTGTAACTGAGAAGGATTCCGAAGAAGTTAACCGTCTTAGGAAGGGAGAGGGTGATGAACTACGGATTAGGGTCAAAGGAACATCCACAACTGCCTAGAGGTTAACAGTTACAATCATGATCAAAATAAATGAAGTCGAGTTCAAGTGAGTGGTCAGAGAGATAGCTTGACCTAACTCCATATTAAGGACTTGACTTCGAGACAAATATATAAGATCTCCAAAAGAAAGTTTTGGCTGCTTTGAGTGATCATAGATAAACAGTTAAAATAACCTCATTCAGACCGGTGTTTGAGGGCTCGCAGACAGCAATTATGATTACTTCCAAGAAGGCGGCTACTACTCTGGTGAGCAAGAAGTGGATCAAGGTTCATACTAGCTCTGCAAGGTACTAGCAAGAGAAGAAGAGAACAGCTGCTTCAGGTGTTGGTAGGTGGGGCGATATTCTTAAAATGTAAAAGTGTGGATGGAAACAAGTTATCCTTTAACTGGGCCATCAGGAAAGCTCGTGTAAGGAGCCCGCTAGATGCCCAGTCTGTGGTAAGAAGAGGCATCACTTTTAAAAGCAGAAACTGGAACTGCGGGAAGTCTCAGAAATAAAAATCATGCAGATAAACGCCAACAGAAGTCCTGCTGGCTGTGATGATATTGAGTCCGTGAACATGGATCAGCAGATTGATTTCGTAATGGTTAGCAATCCTTGTTAGTGGTCCGTGGCAAGAGGGGCTGTATCATGGACGACAAGACGGATGCGATGATCGGGAGCATTAGAGGTGTGTTCTCTATTAGAATGTCTGGATCTGACAAAGATTTTGCGTGGGTAGAGCTCTCTGTGGTGGTTTTAGTTAGTTGGTATCACTCGCCGAACGTAGCTCTCGTATCTTCATAAATACTTCATATGATCTTCATATGTTGACGGTGACATTAATTTTGGAGTGAGAGGGCTGTGGTTGTAGCCGGAGGCTCAACGCCAAGCACGTGTCTTTTGGATAGAACGTAACCGATGTTAAAGGACGAGCGTTAAAGGAGATGATGGCGTGCCTTGACTTCAGTAGTCTGAATATGGATAGCATCCCCATTTTCCGGAGGAATAGTAGCTACTATTGATGTTAACTTCACGAACGAGCAGAGGCTGAACAAAGTTCGGGACTGGAGGTTAACAAACGATATCATTCTGAGTGATACGGTGGTGTCAGGTGAAGCGGAGGTTCATGTCTTAAAGCATTATAGACCTGGTGTCAGGCCAAAACTGTCCGCGGACTCGCTGAATAACGTGACTTTGATGTTACCTGAATGACTGAACCGTGTTACTTTCCGAAGTCATTAGGGAGACATATGACAAGGCAGTAACAACCAGAGGAGAAGGAGAAGGTAGGAGAGTGTACTGATGGCCCCCCGAAATTGTTTTGCTTAGGAAGAAATGCTGGAAGGCAAAAAGACTCTCCAGTAGTGCACATGAGATGCAGATCAAAGAGAGCAGCTTAACAGGGTAGAGGATATAGTACCTTTAAGGCGGCTGTAAAGATGTCAAAAATGAACAAATGAAAGGAATTGTGTGCTCACCTGGATGATGATGTAGGGGCACTGCCTGTAAAAATGTTAGTAGGAGGCTATCAGTGCTGGACTAATAGACCTTCCACAGTGCTGTTGCTTTCTCTTTCCTGAAGCTCCAACAGAGGTTAAGGAGAAGATTGCAGGTGTGTAAATCGCTCTTTTGACAAAAAGAACTAATGTTAGCCTTGAATAAGTGTAGTAGAGGTAAGAGCCCGGGACCTGATGGAGTGTCTGTTGAGGTGGGATGGCTCTCGAGACGTAATCAAATAAAGTTCTGGGTGCCTTTAACAGCATCCTATTTGGCGAATAATAATAATAATAATAATAATAATAATAATAATAATAATAATAATAATAATAATAATAATAATAATAATAATAATAATAATAATAATAATAATAATAATAATAATAATAATAATAATAATAATAATAATAATAATAATAATAATAATAATAATAATAATAATAATAATAATAATAATAATAATAATAATAATAATAATAATAATAATAATAATAATAATAATAATAATAATAATAATAATAATAATAATAATAATAATAATAATAATAATAATAATAATAATAATAATAATAATAATAATAATAATAATAATAATAATAATAATAATAATAATAATAATAATAATAATAATAATAATAATAATAATAATAATAATAATAATAATAATAATAATAATAATAATAATAATAATAATAATAATAATAATAATAATAATAATAATAATAATAATAATAATAATAATAATAATAATAATAATAATAATAATAATAATAATAATAATAATAATAATAATAATAATAATAATAATAATAATAATAATAATAATAATAATAATAATAATAATAATAATAATAAAAATAATAATAAAAATAATAATAATAATAATAATAATAATAATAATAATAATAATAATAATAATAAAAATAATAATAATAATAATAATAATAATAATAAAAATAATAATAATAATAATAATAATAATAATAATAATAATAATAATAATAATAATAATAATAATAATAATAATAATAATAATAATAATAATAATAATAATAATGCCCTGAGGTAGATATTCCCCACGTCCGGAACACAACATCTACGTTCGACGTCCAGGGCGGTAACAGCTGTACTCAAGTACATTACATATAGCTGGCTAACGGGGTTCCGAGTGTTGTTTCTCGGATATACTTTTTTCGGTCGATTTACATCTATAGGCCGAATTACAGGACTGGACTTTACGGCCACCTGCAGATATGACATTATTAACGATTACGGAAATGGATTAATACTGCCGTTAGAGCTGGCGATGTGGCGGCCACGGTCAAAGTTATTTGCAGGTGTAACGGAGACCTTTCGTCGTCCACATGCCCCCTGCGATGGCAAGCATGTAGTTAAGGTGCCCATGTTCGGAGCATGGGAGCCCTGAAAGCTTCGGTGTGTAGGGGCCTGGAGTCAGTGCAGAGACTGCGCATCCGCTCTCTGCCAGGACATATGCCGGTTCCACCGGAGTACCGGAACGGACCTCCAGGGTTGGTAGCCCTGGAGTGGGGGTGTACCCCGGCGGCTAGCCTTACTACAGAAGGGATTACTTGTTCATGAATTTTCCTGAACAAACCAACGTGGCAGAGGGTGCACGTAAACACCCTCGTTTAGAGCCGGCTGTTTCGCCTGAAGCGAAACGCCGAAAGAGTACGGAGAGTAAGAAGATAGAAATTGAGGCTAGAAAAAGCTTACAAAAGGCTTTTTTTAAAAGTAGTAATGTACCGAAACCTAAATATTTGGTCATTACAAAGGAGGATGGAAATTTCTCGAGGGTGAGTCCTTTTCTCATCGCTCGAGAAATAAACAAATGTGCTGGAGGCCCTGTAAAGGAAATACGGAAAACTTTTACGGGACTTCATGTAGAGACTGTTAATGATATACAGTCTCAGAAGATTTTAGGGCTGAAGAAAATTGGAGAGCTAGCGGTACGCGTTGATCCCCACGGCACGCTCAACACCTCAAGGGGT
The DNA here is from genome assembly GCF_047948215.1 of Lycorma delicatula. NCBI lineage: Eukaryota > Metazoa > Arthropoda > Insecta > Hemiptera > Fulgoridae > Lycorma > Lycorma delicatula. The sequence goes on along the minus strand of NC_134455.1, from coordinate 151,399,384 downwards.
GTTGTGGTCTGTCGGGATCTGTTAAACTGTTCGGAGCAAGAGATTGTAGAGGAGCTGGCAGCACAAGGAGTAATAGAGTGCCGTCGGTTGAACATGAGAAGGAACGGTGAGGTCTTACCCTCGGCTTCTCATGTCCTTACTTTCAACCGGCCTACTTTGCCAGAAAAGATAAGAGCGGGGATTCACCGTTTGGATGTGCGGGCATTTGTCCCACAGCCGATGAGGTGCTTCAAGTGCCAACGCTTTGGCCACACCGCTCTTAGATGCGAAAGACCGCAAATATGCGTGTGCGGTGAAGAGGTGCATGAGGGAGAGCCATGTAAAGAGCCTCCTACATGTATAAACTGCAAAGGAGCGCATTCTTGTAGATCAAGGAATTGTCCTGTCTACAAAGATGAGGTAGCTGTGCAGGAAGTAAAAACCCTGCAAAAAGTCAGCTACTTCGATGCAAAAAAAATAGTTAACGCCCGTAAGCCTAGAGCAGCAACATCTTATGCTCAGGCTGCGGCTACTGTTCCTGCTCCTGCTCCGATTGCTGTAGATGAGGTACAAATTATAAATAAACTTGCTCCCACTTTGGCTAACATGATTGAGAGGATCATCGAAAACAAGATGAAACCTCTTGGCAATAAAGAACTTGTTAAGCCAAAGATAGTGATACAGCCTGCTGAAGATAAGTCGATAAAAGTGAAAGTTGCTCCTCCAGAAAAGAAAACGGACAACAAACCTGAATGTCAAGTCCGTCTCAGCGAGATCCTCGATGAAAAGAAAAAGGCGATACCTACAGAGTCTGTTATGGAGGCTCCCAAGCCTCCTGTAACTGAAGTGGCCTCTAAGCCTCAGAGGCCACAAAAAATCACACAGGGGGGGCGAGTGTCCCCCCTCCCACAGGCGGTGACCGGTGCGACCCCCGTGTTGGGGAGCGGGCAGGTTGTCGCCTCTCAATCGGCGCCTGAAACCGGCGCCGATCCATGCCCGTCGTCGTCGGCGGCTTCGGTGGTCTCCGATACGGAGACCGGAAGCCTTACAGGCGACGACCTTCTCCGCGAACACGATGCTGTTCGCAGGATGGAGAAGAAAAGGAAAAAGGGATGGCCGAAAGGAAAACCCAGGCAATAATTTAATTAAAAATTAAAAATTAGCGAGTCGATTGTACAATGGAACATCAATGGATGTTTTTCAAACATCCATGAGCTCCAACGCTTGGTACATGACGTAGACCCGATTTGTATATGTCTGCAAGAAACGCATTTCCGCCGAAATGAAAATTTTAAATTAAAAGGATTTGATATATTTCGGCGAGATCAACCGCCAAATGTAAGAGTTAGAGGTGGAGTAGCTATATTAACATCGACTAGAGCTACCACCGAAGCGGTTGTTCTAAACACCAACCTACAAGCGGTCGCCGTTAGAATGAAGCGACCGCTTAAGATCACTGTGTGCAGCATATACTTACCGAATTACGATTGGAATAAGGATGACATAGAAAGATTAATTTCCGAGCTTCCCCCACCTGTTTTACTGGTGGGTGATTTTAACGCTCATAATTCTCTCTGGGGATCGGATCGAGTAGATCCCCGTGGAAGAGAACTGGAAGGGTTCCTGATGAATTCTGAACTTATTATTTTAAATGACGGATCAGGAACCTTTTTCAATGCCAGAGATGGATCGACGTCCTGTATAGATCTTGCACTTATAAGCGGATCGATAGCACCGAGGTACAGCTTCCATGTTATAGACGATCTGCATGGAAGCGATCATTTCCCGGTGCAAATTGTAACTGATGTTACTAGAACAATATATCCCATCCCTAAAAGATGGTTATTTGAAAAGGCAGACTGGACGAGCTTCACAGCTAGAACGATGCTCCCAGAAACAACCGGAGTTATCGGAGACGATGTCGACGCCATAACAAATGCAATAATCGAGTCGGCATCGAGATATATTCCCAAAACATCTGGGAAACTTACAAAGAAACCCGTTCCATGGTGGAACGATGAAATAAGTGAAGCTATAAAAAGAAAGAAAAGGGCGTATAATGCCTTTAAGAAGCGTCCTAGTATAGAAAATCTTGTTGCCTTTAAGAAATACAGGGCGTATGCAAAACGTGTTATGATAGATTCGAAAAAACGATCCTGGCAGCAATACGTGTCATCCATTGACAAAACTACTACTGCATCAGATGTTTGGAGGAAAGTGAAGGCGATTTGTGGGCGTAATGACTTTACTCCCATAACTAGCCTTCAAGATGAAGATGAAATAAAAGATACTCCATATGAAATTGCAGAGCTGTTATCCAATCATTTCGAAAAGGCCAGCAAAACGGCCAACTACGAGGAAGGTTTTCGAACCAAAAAAGAAGAACGCGAAGGTCTACTAAATTTTGGAACTGAGTATAATTACTCATATAATGTACCATTTAAAATGGAAGAATTCGCGAAGGCGTTGGAAAAATCAGGTAACACAGCTGCTGGTCCGGATGAAATCCACTATAATATGATCAGGCAGCTGAATACCACTGCAAAGTGTAGATTATTAGAACTTTATAATAAAATATGGTGGGATGGAACGTACCCGCAGCAGTGGAAAAAAGCTCATGTTGTTCCAGTACCAAAGAAAAATAAAAATTTAACAGACCCCAATAGCTACCGTCCTATTTCATTGACGTGTGCTATGGGGAAAATATTGGAAAAAATGATTAATAATCGACTCGTCTGGGTTTTGGAAAAAGAAAACCTGATATCACCGTATCAAGCAGGTTTTCGACAATACCATTCTACCACTGATCAAATGATCAGCTTAGAGGACATTATATATAACAGCTTTATTACAAGGAAACATTGTGTCGGAGTCTTCTTCGATCTTCAGAAGGCTTTCGATATGACCTGGCGTCATGGTATAATGCTCCAGTTACATGAATGGGGCGTTCGTGGCAATTTGCCTATACTGCTCAGCAACTACATGAATGACCGTACCTTCCAAGTACGCGTCAACAACGAATATTCATATGAAAGAATCTTGGAAAATGGCATACCGCAAGGTTCGCCGTTGAGCGGTACCTTGTTTGCCATTGCCATTAATAAATTGATATTAGCCATTCCAGTAGAAATCAGCAAAAGCGTCTATGTTGATGATCTGGCAATCGTATATGCCAGCAACAAGACTGCTATAGTGAGGTACAAATTGCAACGAGCGATCAATGCTCTAAATGAAGTTGCAAGGAATACAGGATTCCAATTCTCACCAGAAAAAACGTGCTGTGTACACTTTTGTAGGAAGAGAATTCCTCATCAAAGTCCTGCTCTGACAATTGATGATAATCCAATACTATATAAAGACAGCGTAAGGTATTTAGGACTAGTATTGGATAAATCCCTCACATGGGGATTACATATACAGGACTTGAGTGATAGATGCAAAAGAGCCCTAAACATTATAAAATGTTTATCGAACCTAAACTGGGGCTCAGGAAAAGAGACATTATTGAGACTGTATAAAGCATTGGTTCAATCTAAACTAGACTACGGATGTATCGTATATTCATCCGCTAGAAAGTCGCACTTAAGAAAGTTAGACGTAGTTCATAATAGCGGAATAAGATACGCAACAGGTGCTTTCCGCACGAGTCCGGCGGCTAGTCTGATGTCTGAAGCCGGAATAATGCCACTACATTATAGAAGAGAGATCCTCTTGTTAAGATATGCAGCAAATATATGGGCTTTCCCTGCCCATATAAATAATAAATTGTTTATGAATCATCCCATGGCTGCATTATACGAACGTCGTGCTACCTATTCCAGACCAGCCGGAATTAGGTACCACGAATTAAGAAGGAAATATGAAATTGCTATACCAGAGACACTAGCAATTTCTACTAGAGAAATACCGCCATGGCTCTTGCCAGCGGTAAATACAAGTTTGGATCTCTCTCAAGGAGAAATAAAAAAGAAACCAGCAGTGATCATCCAGCAAGATTTTTTAGCAACCGTCAGTAGTTACGAAGAACATATTAGAATTTATACTGACGGTTCTAAAACTGAACATGGTGTTTGATGCTCGATATATGTAAATGAAGAAGCCCACTCTTGGAGACTGCCAGATGTGGCCAGTGTCTACACGGCAGAGCTCACTGCAATTCAGCAAGCTCTTCGCTACACTGAACACTATTGCGAAGAGAGAGTGCTAATATGTTCCGACTCATTAAGTGCACTTGTCGCAATTCGGAACAAGAACATTAAGGATGTCCTAATTGCAAACATCCTGTCCATCTTATACGTTCTAAAACAACGAGGACAGCGATGCGTATTTGTATGGACTCCGGGGCATGCTGGTATTACAGGTAATGAAATCGCAGACGAAGCTGCCAGAAAGGCAACAGTCTGCGATGATTTGGATGCGTTTCCTGTAAGAGTGGCAGATATTAAAAACCGTCTAACAAATATAGTAAGAAACAAGTGGAACGCTGAATGGAGGAGTTTAAATACAAAATTAAACTCAGTTAAAACTTCTCCTTATAGATGGAAAAGCGACTTTAAATTGACTCGCCGTGAACAAGTAGCGGTGACCAGACTTAGAATCGGTCACACGCGATTAACAAATTTATATTTGTTAACCGGCGAAGTGAGACCAATGTGCGGTGTTTGCAATAAAACACTGACAATCAAGCATCTAATAGAAGAGTGTACCATATATGAGGACCTCAGAAAGAGGTTCTGTTTTACAAATAATATTAGTGCTGATCTGGATAATGGAAATGAAGAAAATATAGTTGCATTTTTACACGCCAGTGGACTTCTTAAAAGTCTGTAAAATGGAAGTTTAAAGCTGTGGAAAAAGATACTCTAAGCGGTAGTTATATATATATACATATAGAAGAAAGAGGAAAGATATGGTATTGAGAAGATTAATTATAATTTTAAGTTCATGGTCTTTTGAGAACCTATCTCAAATTTTAATATTGGGGCCCTTTACACCCCGTAAGTGTTTGTGATTGTCCTTGTCTTTCATGTTTTAATGTTTATTGTGAAGTTTGTGTTTTTAAATAAAATGTAAGGGCCCTTTACACCCTTACATATGACGATCCTGATGGAGATAATAATTTCTTTTAAAGAATGTGACGAGGGCTAATGACCTTAGCAGTCGATGCCCGTAAAAATTCAGATAAAAAAAAAAAAAAAAAAAAAAAAAATTAATAATAATAATAATAATAATAATAATAATAATAATAATAATAATAATAATAATAATAATAATAATAATAATAATAATAATAATAATAATAATAATAATAATAATAATAATAATAATAATAATAATAATAATAATAATAATAATAATAATAATAATAATAATAATAATAATAATAATAATAATAATAATAATAATAATAATAATAATAATAATAATAATGCCCTGAGGTAGATAATCCCCACGTCCGGAACACAACATCTATGTTCCACGTCCAGGGCGGCAACAGCTGTACCTTTGTACATCACATATAGCTGGCTAACGGGGTTCCGAGTAAATTCCTCGGTTATGCATTGTTAAGTTTGACCTGGTTCCAACTTCAGGTCACTAAACGGACTGGATTTTTGGCTACCTGCAGGTAATGGAGTAACATATGATTTTGGAAATGGATTCATACCATTCTTAGAGCTGGCGATGTGGCGGCCAGGGTCAATGTTATTGCAGGTGTAACGGAGACCCTTCCGTTGTCCACATGCCCCCTGCGATGGCAAGCATGTAGCAATGGTGCCCATGTATGTCGGTGCATGGGAGCTCTGAAAGCTTCGGTGAGTAGGAGCCTGGAGTCAGTGCAGAGACTGCGCATCCGCTCTCTGCCAGGACATATGCCGGTTCCACCGGAGTACCGGATAGGACCTCCAAGGTTAGTAGCCCTGGAGTGGGGGTGTACCCCGGCGGCTAGCCTTGCTACAGAAGGGATCAATGTTCATGAATTTTCCTGAACAAACTCACGTGGCAGAGGGTGCACGTAAACACCCTCGTTTAGAAACCGCCGATTCGCCACAAGCGAAGCGGAAAAAAAGCAAGGAGAGTGATAAGATTAGAAAAGATGCTGATAAAATCAGTAAAGATTTGAGAAAAGCTTTGTTTGGTAATAATGTTCCCAAACCAAGATTTTTGGTCATTACAAAAGAGAATGGTAACTTCCAAAAGGTAAGTCCATTCTTAATTGCTAGAGAGATTACAAATTGTGCTGGTGGTCCTGTCAAGGATATCCGTAAGACGTTTAACGGATTACATGTCGAAACTATAAACGACATGCAAAGTCAGAAAGTCCAGGCGATGAAGAAGATCGGTGAATTTGCGGTTACTGTCCAACCGCATAGTACACTTAATTCATCTAGAGGAGTTGTTGTTTGCCGTGATCTTCTTAACTGTACTGAAGAAGAAATAGTGCAGGAAATGTCTAGTCAGGGAGTGACACATTGTCGCAGACTTTCTATGAGACGAAATGGTGAGATTCTTCCTTCGGCCTCTCATGTATTGACATTCAATAGGCCAAGTCTTCCTGAAAAGGTACGAGCTGGCATCCATCGGCTTGATGTACGGGCATTTATTCCGCAGCCGATGAGATGTTTTAGATGTCAACGTTTCGGACACACTGCCGCTAGATGTGAAGCGCAGGAAATTTGTATATGCGGATCGAAGATACATGAGGGTGATCCATGTAAAGACCCTCCAGTCTGCATTAATTGTAAAGGGCACCATAACTGTCGATCCAGGAACTGCCCAGTATACAAATCAGAAACAGCCATTCAGGAGGTTAAAACGCTTCAAAAAGTCAGCTACCCTGAAGCGAAGAAGATTGTAAACCTACGTACACCTAGACCATCGACTTCATACGCAGAAGCAGCTGCTGCTCCCCCCACACCTAAAATCAACGTGGAGCAGCTGCTTAATACGATGGCACCAAGTCTCGCGACAGTGATAGAAAGAATCATTGATTCCAAGATTGAGTCGACTCATCAGATACAACAAAGTAAACATGAGAAGGCTCAATCCCGGACTGACGTCGCCGACAGAAGACCCGTACCAGCGCAGTTTAAAAAACCGGCAAAATCCTCGATTATAACTCCAGCAATAGACGTAATGAAGAAAAATCTTGATTTATCCAACAAAGATTTAAAGATCACACCGACGACGAGTCATATAGCTAAGGATACTGTGACAAGAGTACAGGAAAAATCTGCGTCAACCAAAATGGAGGTGCAAGTAACTATCGAAAAAGCACCAGACACAGACGATATTAAAACCGTACCTACAGAGGCCCCGAAAGCTCAGAGAACAACTGTGGCGAGAGCATCTGTATCAGCCGGCCCAAGCACAGCCTTAGACTTTGAATCGAGTTCATCAGCCGCCGAAAGTGCATCGGTTGCAAGTTTAGACTCAATTGCAACGATGCTCACAGCACCATTGAAGCTTTCATCACCTGATGTAAGCCGGCGAACGTCATTGGCGTCAGAAAGAGAAGACGATGCCATGTCCGAAGCCTCAGACACTCTGTCGTCGGAAGTTGAGGCCGTTCGCAGAATGGAAAAGCGGTGTAAAAAGGGTTGGCCGAAAGGAAAGCCTAGAAAGTGATATAATTGAATCAGAAATTATAAGAAAAAGCAAAATTTTGATCATTTTTTGAACAATAAAATGTGAAATTTTGAACCTTTTTTTTTGTTTTTTTTTGAAGTGGGACGGGGCTAATGACCAAAGTAGTCGATGCCCCTAAAAACCTCAAAAAAAAAAAAAAAAAAAAAAAAAAAAAAAAAAAAAAAAATAATAATAATAATAATAATAATAATAATAATAATAATAATAATAATAATAATAATAATAATAATAATGATAATAATGATAATAATAATGATAATAATGATAATAATAATGATAATAATGATAATAATGATAATAATAATAATAATAATGATAATAATAATAATAATAATAATAATAATAATAATAATAATAATAATAACAATAATAATAATAATAATAATAATAATAATAATAATAATATAATAATAATAATAATAATAATAATAATAATAATAATAATAATTAGAGCCCTGAGGTAGATATTCCCCACGTCCGGAACACAACATCTACGTTCCACGTCCAGGGCGGCAACAGCTGTACTCAAGTACATTACATATAGCTGGCTAACGGGGTTCCGAGTGTTGTTTCTCGGATATACTTTTTTTCGGTCGATTTAGATCTATAGACCGAATTACAGGACTGGACTTTACGGCCACCTGCAGATACGAAATTCTTAACGATTACGGAAATGGATTAATATCGCCTTTAGAGCTGGCGATGTGGCGGCCACGGTCAAAGTTATTTGCAGGTGTAACGGAGACCTTTCGTCGTCCACATGCCCCCCGCGATGGCAAGCATGTAGTTAAGGTGCCCATGTTCGGAGCATGGGAGCCCTGAAAGCTTCGGTGTGTAGGGGCCTGGAGTCAGTGCAGAGACTGCGCATCCGCTCTCTGCCAGGACATATGCCGGTTCCACCGGAGTACCGGAACGGACCTCCAGGGTTGGTAGCCCTGGAGTGGGGGTGTACCCCGGCGGCTAGCCTTACTACAGAAGGGATTATTTGTTCATGAATTTTCCTGAACAAACCAACGTGGCAGAGGGTGCACGTAAACACCCTCGTTTAGAACCAGCCGTTTCGCCTGAGGCAAAACGGAGGAAGAGTACGGAGAGTAAGAAGATAGACATTGAGGCTAGAAAAAGCTTACAGAAGGCTTTTTTTTAAAAGTAGTAATGTACCGAAACCTAAATATTTGGTCATTACAAAGGAGGATGGAAATTTCTCGAGGGTGAGTCCTTTTCTCATCGCTCGAGAAATAAACAAATGTGCTGGAGGCCCTGTTAAAGAAATAAGGAAAACTTTTACGGGACTTCATGTAGAGACTGTTAATGATATACAGTCTCAGAAGATTTTAGGGCTGAAGAAAATTGGAGAGCTAGCGGTACGCGTTGATCCCCACGGCACGCTCAACACCTCAAGGGGTGTTGTGGTCTGTCGGGATCTTTTAAATTGTTCGCAGCAAGAGATTGTAGAGGAGCTGGCAGCGCAAGGAGTAATAGAGTGCCGTCGATTGAACATGAGAAGGAACGGTGAGGTCTTACCCTCAACTTCTCATGTCCTCACTTTCAACCGGCCTACTTTGCCAGAAAAGATAAGAGCGGGGATTCACCGTTTGGATGTGCGGGCATTTGTCCCACAGCCGATGAGGTGCTTCAAGTGCCAACGCTTTGGCCACACCGCTGTTAGATGCGAAAGACCGCAAATATGCGTGTGCGGTGAAGAGGTGCATGAGGGAGAGCCATGTAAAGAGCCTCCTACATGTATAAACTGCAAAGGAGCGCATTCTTGTAGATCAAGGAATTGTCCTGTCTACAAAGATGAGGTAGCTGAGCAGGAAGTAAAAACCCTGCAAAAAGTCAGCTACTTCGATGCAAAAAAAATAGTTAACGCCCGTAAGCCTAGAGCAGCAACATCTTATGCTCAGGCTGCGGCTACTGTTCCTGCTCCTGCTCCGATTGCTGTAGATGAGGCACAAATCATAAATAAACTTGCTCCCACTTTGGCTAACATGATTGAGAGGATCATCGAAAACAAGATGAAACCTTTTGGCAATAAAGAACTTGTTAAGCCAAAGATAGTGGTACAGCCTGCTGAAGATAAGTCGATAAAAGTGAAAGTTGCTCCTCCAGAAAAGAAAACGGACACCAAACCAGAATGTCAAGTCCGTCTCAGCGAGATCCTCGATGAAAAGAAAAAGGTGATACCTTCAGAGTCTGTTATGGAGGCTCCCAAGCCTCCTGTAACTGAAGTGGCCTCTAAGCCTCAGAGGCCACAAAAAATCACACAGGGGGGGCGAGTGTCCCCCCTCCCACAGGCGGTGACCGGTGCGACCCCCGTGTTGGGGAGCGACCAGGTTGCCGCCTCTCAATCGGCGCCTGAAACCAGCGCCGATCCATGCCCGTCGTCGTCGGCGGCTTCGGTGGTCTCCGATACGGAGACCGGAAGCCTTACAGGCGATGACCTTCTCCGCGAACACGATGCTGTTCGTAGGATGGAGAAGAAAAGAAAAAAGGGATGGCCGAAAGGAAAACCCAGGCAATAATTTAATTAAAAATTTAAAATTAGCGAGTCGATTGTACAATGGAACATCAATGGATGTTTTTCAAACATCCATGAGCTCCAACGCTTGGTACATGACGTAGACCCGATTTGTATATGTCTGCAAGAAACGCATTTCCGCCGAAATGAAAATTTCAAATTAAAAGGATTCGATATATTTCGGCGAGATCAACCGCCAAATGTAAGAGTTAGAGGTGGAGTAGCTATATTAACATCGACTAGAGCTACCACCGAAGCGGTTGTTCTAAACACCAACCTACAAGCGGTCGCCGTTAGAATGAAGCGACCGCTTAAGATCACTGTGTGCAGCATATACTTACCGAATTACGATTGGAATAAGGATGACATAGAAAGACTAATTTCCGAGCTTCCCCCACCTGTTTTACTGGTGGGTGATTTTAACGCTCATAATTCTCTCTGGGGATCGGATCGAGTAGATCCCCGTGGAAGAGAACTGGAAGGGTTCCTGATGAATTCTGAACTTATTATTTTAAATGACGGATCAGGAACCTTTTTCAATGCCAGAGATGGATCGACGTCCTGTATAGATCTTGCACTTATAAGCGGATCGATAGCACCGAGGTACAGCTTCCATGTTATAGACGATCTGCATGGAAGCGATCATTTCCCGGTGCAAATTGTAACTGATGTTACTAGAACAATATATCCCATCCCTAAAAGATGGTTATTTGAAAAGGCAGACTGGACGAGCTTCACAGCTAGAACGATGCTCCCAGAAACAACTGGAGTTATTGGAGACGATGTCGACGCCATAACAAATGCAATAATTGAGTCGGCATCGAGATATATTCCCAAAACATCTGGGAAACTTACAAAGAAACCCGTTCCATGGTGGAACGATGAAATAAGTGAAGCTATAAAAAGAAAGAAAAGGGCGTATAATGCCTTTAAGAAGCGTCCTAGTATAGAAAATCTTGTTGCCTTTAAGAAATACAGGGCGTATGCAAAACGTCTTATGATAGATTCAAAGAAACGATCCTGGCAGCAATACGTGTCATCCATCGACAAAACCACTACTGCAGCAGATGTTTGGAGGAAAGTGAAGGCGATTTGTGGGCGTAATGATTTTGCTCCCATAACTAGCCTTCAAGATGAAGATGAAATAAAAGATACTCCATATGAAATTGCAGAGCTGTTATCCAATCATTTCGAAAAGGCCAGCAAAACGGCCAACTACGAGGAAGGTTTTCGAACCAAAAAAGAAGAACACGAAGGTCTACTAAATTTTGGAACTGAGTATAATTACTCATATAATGTACCATTTAAAATGGAAGAATTCACGAATGCGTTGGAAAAATCAGGTAACACAGCTGCTGGTCCGGATGAAATCCACTATAATATGATCAGGCAGCTGAATACCACTGCAAAGTGTAGATTATTAGAACTTTATAATAAAATATGGCGGGATGGAACGTACCCGCAGCAGTGGAAAAAAGCTCATGTTGTTCCAGTACCAAAGAAAAATAAAAATTTAACAGACCCCAATAGCTACCGTCCTATTTCTTTGACGTGTGCTATGGGAAAAATACTGGAAAAAATGATTAATAATCGACTCGTCTGGGTTTTGGAAAAAGAAAACCTGATATCACCGTATCAAGCAGGTTTTCGACAATACCATTCTACCACTGATCAAATGATCAGCTTAGAGGACATTATATATAACAGCTTTATTACAAGGAATCATTGTGTCGGAGTCTTCTTTGATCTTCAGAAGGCTTTCGATATGACCTGGCGTCATGGTATAATGCTCCAGTTACATGAATGGGGCATTCGTGGCAATTTGCCTATACTGCTCAGCAACTACATGAATGACCGTACCTTCCAAGTACGCGTCAACAACGAATATTCATGTGAAAGAATCATGGAAAATGGCATACCGCAAGGTTCGCCGTTGAGCGGTACCTTGTTTACCATTGCCATTAATAAATTGATATTAGCCATTCCAGTAGAAATCAGCAAAAGCGTCTATGTTGATGATCTGGCAATCGTATATGCCAGCAACAAGACTGCTATGGTGAGGTACAAACTGCAACGAGCGATCAATGCTCTAAATGAAGTTGCAAGGAATACAGGATTCCAATTCTCACCAGAAAAAAAATGCTTTGTACACTTTTGTAGGAAGAGAATTCCTTATCAAAGTCCTGCTCTGACAATTGATGATAATCCAATACAGTATAAAGACAGCGTAAGGTATTTAGGACTAGTATTGGATAAATCCCTTACATGGGGATTACATATACAGGACTTGAGTGATAGATGCAAAAGAGCCGTAAACATTATAAAATGTTTATCGAACTTAAATTGGGGCTCAGAAAAAGAGACATTATTGAGATTGTATAAAGCATTGGTTCAATCTAAACTAGACTACGGATGTATCGTATATTCATCCGCTAGAAAGTCGCACTTAAGAAAGTTAGACGTAGTTCATAATAGCGGAATAAGATACGCAACAGGTGCTTTCCGCACAAGTCCGGCGGCTAGTCTGATGTCTGAAGCCGGAATAATGCCACTACATTATAGAAGAGAGATCCTCTTGTTAAGATATGCAGCAAATATATGGGCATTCCCTGCTCATATAAATAATAAATTGTTTATGAATCATCCCATGGCTGCATTATACGAACGTCGTGCTACCTATTCCAGACCAGCCGGAATTAGGTATCACGAATTAAGAAGAAAATATGAAATTGCTATACCAGAGACACTAGCAATTTCTACTAGAGAAATACCGCCATGGCTCTTGCCAGCGGTAAATACAAGTTTGGATCTCTCTCAAGGAGAATTAAAAAAGAAACCAGCAGTGATCATCCAGCAGGAATTTTTAGCAACCGTCAGTAGTTACGAAGAACATATTAGAATTTATACTGACGGTTCTAAAACCGAACATGGTGTTGGATGCTCGATATATGTAAATAAAGAAGCCCACTCTTGGAGACTGCCAGATGTGGCCAGTGTCTACACGGCAGAGCTCACTGCAATTCAGCAAGCTCTTCGCTACACTGAACACTATTGCGAAGAGAGAGTGCTAATATGTTCCGACTCAGTAAGTGCACTTATCGCAATTCGGAACAAGAACATTAAGGATGTCCTAATTGCAAACATCCTGTCCATTTTATACGTTCTAAAACAACGAGGACAGCGATGCGTATTTGTATGGACTCCAGGGCATGCTGGTATTACAGGTAATGAAATCGCAGACGAAGCTGCCAGAAAGGCAACAGTCTGCGATGATTTGGATGCATTTCCTGTAAGAGTGGCAGATGTTAAAAACCGTCTAACAAACATAGTAAGAAACAAGTGGAACGCTGAATGGAGGACTTTAAATACAAAATTAAACTCAGTTAAAACTTCTCCTTATAAATGGAAAAGCGACTTTAAATTGACTCGCCGTGAACAAGTAGCGGTGACCAGACTTAGAATCGGTCACACGCGATTAACAAATTTATATTTGTTAACCGGCGAAGTGAGACCAATGTGCGGTGTTTGCAATAAAACACTGACAATCAAGCATCTAATAGAAGAGTGTACCATATATGAGGACCTCAGAAAGAGGTTCTGTTTTACAAATAATATTAGTGCTGATCTGGATAATGGAAATGAAGAAAATATAGTTGCATTTTTACACGCCAGTGGACTTCTTAAAAGTCTGTAAAATGGAAGTTTAAAGCTGTGGTAAAAGATACTCTAAGCGGTAGTTTTATATATACATATAGAAGAAACAGGAAAGATATGGTATTGATAAGATTAATTATAATTTTAAGTTCATGGTCTTTTGAGAACCTATCTCAAATTTTAATATTGGGGCCCTTTACACCCCGTAAGTGCTTGTGATTGTCCTTGTCTTTCATGTTTTAATGTTTATTGTGAAGTTTGTGTTTTTTAAATAAAATGTAAGGGCCCTTTACACCCTTACATATGACGATCCTGATGGAGATAATAATTTCTTTTAAAGAATGTGACGAGGGCTAATGACCTTAGCAGTCGATGCCCGTAAAAATTCAGATAAAAAAAAAAAAAAAATAAAAAATAAAAAAAAAAAAAAATAATAATAATAATAATAATAATAATAATAACAATAATAACAATAATAATAATAATAATAATAATAATAATAATAATAATAATAATAATAATAATAATAATAATAATAATAATAATAATAATAATAATTAATATTATGTTATATTTATTTTATAGACAGTTATCGTCTTAGTTGTAGCGAAAAAGCGTTGGCACAGGAAAAATTTTTACAGTTTAATGTAAACAATTTAGAATTAGTCGACTTTCCACCTTTAATAAAAGCGTTAAGAAACGATTGTTCATTACATTCGTTAACAGTGAAAAGTGAAGCTAAATATCAAAATTTTTAACGGGCAATAAAATTAAACCGGCACAATTTAATGCGTCAATATTGACCGATCTAATAGAATCTGATATCGACTAAGAGATATTACAATCGATTACTCCATACAATCGACTGTAATATTCTTATCGGAGTGTTGTATAATGAACGAAGGCGCTAAATACATAGCGGATTTGATCCGGAAGCAAAGATTCATTCGATTCAATGAAAGGTATGTGAGGTAATGAAAGGTAAACAAATTTTTCGCGAATGTAATTCGGAATTAGCACCAGATATACGTCGTATAACGTTAAAAAATAATCCGGATATAAAAGAAAGGATTTTTACCGATAAGTCAGGAATTGATAGACGATTTATGGATTAAAGGCATCGATATGCAAAACTGCGGTTTAACTATAATATCCGGGAATAACGCACTGGATTTAATTAATATGAACGATACAATAAATGTCTTAGATGTAAGAAAAAATAAAATTCATACAAATGTATTAAATATAACAAAAACAACCTTGACAAAAAGAAAGGATGCGCCCAGCAATATTGCAAGATCAAACGGTACAATTATATTCAACTGGTTACGGGGTCAAGCAAAACGAAGTTGAATGTAAGTAATAAATAAATCCTTATATCGATAAAAGTCAAACGACAATCAATAAACAAACACGGTAACCCGCCGGGTTGTGCTAGTGGTGAACGAGTCTACGCAAATCAACTGATTTCGAAGTCGAGAGTTCCAACGTTCAAGTCCTATTGAAAGTAATTTCTTTTATACGGATTTGAATACTAGATTGCGGATACCGGTGTTCTTTGGTGGTTGGGTTTCAATTAACCACACATCTCAGAAATGGTCGACCTGAGACTGTACAAGACTATACTTCACTTACACTCATACATCCTCATTCATCCTCTGCAGTAATACCTGAAGGTGATTCTCGGAGGCTAAAGGAGAAAAAACGAAATAAATAAACACGAAAGCAAACTGTAAATTAATGAAATGTAAAATAAATTACAACAATGAATCATCAAATTCAATAACGAGAAAAGAACGGACGATATAAAAACGATGCGATTGCAAAGAATATTAAAAACCGCTACAAAAATTCTATTAATAGTGAAACATAAATCAGAAATATTTGAAAAACGAGGTAAAAACAGAAAAAAATGTTCCGATAAACTAGTTAAAGAATGGAATAAGCGTAAAATAATTGAAAAACAATTGGACAAATTAATATGAGAACTGGATTTATCAACAACCATGGAATACAGTTAAAAAAAAGTAATAATAGCAAGCGAACGCTGATAATCGAATAAACGATCACTAAGTTTCAATCGCTGACATCAGAAAACCGGATGAAATAGATTTAAAATCAACATCTGCAATATCATTAAAGATTTTAACATAAAAAAGTAAAAAAAAACAGGAGTCATGCGTGAAGATGGTTTACTCATGCGTCTTGTGTATTCTTCACGGACAGCTCTAAAAAGGTTAATTTTCTGTTGGTTATGCTTTTGCGGTTGGCAATAGAACAAACATGTTTGTTCTTCCCACCATCATCAGTATTTTTGTTGCGAAACTCTATGCTGTTAATAAGGTCTTAAATATAATTAGTTCAACATTTCGACATGTACTTGTCTGTTCAGATTCCATGAGTGCCTTACAGGCGATACTGATATATACTGTCACCCTGTTGTCTGTGAGATTCAGTATGTTATTTCTCAAATGACTCAACGTAACGCAACTGTTTTACGTTAGGCAATATGGCTGGGCAGAATGTTAGCTTCTAAAAAAAACAAAGGTTAACACTTTCTATTCATCTCCAGGTTCTGTATTAATATTCGTCATAGTTTTTGGTCCTTTTCAAACAATTATACAATAAATTTAAGAATTGCGATAATTGATAATTGGTAGGATCAATATAAATTTATTAAATTTTAAAGATTTGTGCACTTTTTCTCATTAATTACAATGGAAAATAAGCTTTATTTTAATATGTCATTAGAAACAAATTTAATCATCAAAGTTGATAAGTAAGAAAGATTTCAACAGGGTTACAAGGGACATAGTAAATTTAAAAAAATCAAACAAAACAGGGTTGTATGCTTTTAAAAAATCTTCATGTTGGAAAACTCCAGTAGGTTTATAATAATGAATAAATGAGTAGTAATAAATCTAGCAATGAAAAACTAACTATGAAAAACTTTAGAATTTAAAGCAGGAAGAAGGAAACCTCTATATAGGGAATCTGCATTTCCTGATATCATAAAAATTCAGGGAATCTTGTATAAATAATACATATAAAATTTGAAAGACACAATTTAGGGAATTAAAATGATTCCAGTGATGTGCCAAGGTTTGAGGATAATTCTCAAAGATAAAATGAAAATTTTGGAAAATATGAAACATTGTGTGAACAAGATTTATAAAATATCAATTATTATTATTTTTTTTTTTTTTAATAATCGAGATAACACTACAAAATCACAGTATGTCATCTGGTATGGCAGAAATTTTGTAAATGTTATTATTTAAAATAAAAATGAGATTCGGATAATGAAAATCAGAGGTTATATAAACAAATTAACTCATAAATAAATAAATGAACGCTTTTGTTCAAAAGAAAATTTTTATTTATATAGATGTGTGTATTGTGTAAATTGCTTTATTGAAATTTATATTGACTGGAAAAAAAACAAATTCATTTCAATTATAGACTCGGTTGTGTCAAAGTTGACAATTTTACACAAAAATTGATATTTAAACCCAAGTTGATGAGATGTATGAAAATATGGTATAACACTTTTAAATATTAACAATTTGTTTATTACTAATAAAGTTTTATTATAAATCTTTTTGAATGTTTAAAAACAATTTTAGTGTTGGGACCAAAATCCCCACTGATGAAAAAGCTCGGAAAACTGTAGCACAATTTCATTTTCCTCTACTGCGTGAATTAATAATAATAATAAAACATATTATTAATTGTAATAATAACAGTTATTATTTTTAAGTTTATATAAAATAATTTCAAGTATTTTATTATATTAATTTTATATATTTTTATGAAATTTTACCGATGTATGTTTAAGAAATTTTACAGTATCATTTCAGTTATAGACACAGTCAGTCAGAGTGAACAACTTTATACGAAAATAGATATTTCAACCAAAGTTTTTTACTTGTATGTAGATATGTTGTAAAATTTTAAATATTAAAAAATTAGTTGATTACTAATAAAATTTTATTATAGATTACTTTGAAGGTTTAAAAAAATTGTAAACATTGTGACTAGTAACCCCACCGATGACAAAGCTGCATAATTCCTTCTGTCTTACTGGATCAAAATTTTCAATAATAAAAAAGTGAGATTTTAACATTTTTTAAACATTCACTGCTGGTTTACAACAATGATATTATGAAATAATTTTAAAAATACTTCGACTTTAGTCATTAAGGAATAAATTTTAATGCATAAATATGGGGGGAAAATACTCAGATTCCCCAGAAAACTGATGATACACACTTATAACTTAATCGTCTCAGTTGCTTACGTGTCCTGCTCGAAGTAGTAATAATAATAATTCATTTTAAGTTTATATAAAATAATTTAATTCTAAAATTTATTAATTTTATATATTATTACGAATTTTTTTACTCATTTATGTAGAAAACCTTTTACAGTATCTTTATATTACTTACCCTCTATATGAATGTTAATGTTAAATATTTTTAAATTATATTTTTATTAATTACCTCTCTTATTTCTATTTATAAGTTATTTAAATTTAGATTTTACATAAACGTTCTATAAAAATTATGCCAAAGTCTGACGATGGGTAAATTATTTCAGATTTACAAAAGACAGTAACGTGTAGAATTGTTATTTTAAAAAAACATGTCAAAAGTCATGTCAAAAAACATGACTGAGGAGTTCAATATAATTGTAATGAAAGTGGCTGAAGAAGAAATAGTAAAAAAAATGAAAATGAAAAAAGTAATATGTTGAAAAAAATTTTTATTTAATTCCAAATAAAAACATT
Source organism: Lycorma delicatula (assembly GCF_047948215.1). Taxonomy (NCBI): domain Eukaryota; kingdom Metazoa; phylum Arthropoda; class Insecta; order Hemiptera; family Fulgoridae; genus Lycorma; species Lycorma delicatula. Next base: position 151,380,794 of record NC_134455.1, on the reverse strand, counting down.
AGTCATTACTGAACTTATACAATATTAAACGTTAAACAAAAACTTTTAAAATGTTTAAATTCCCCATGTCAATGATCTGAACCAAGTGTTAGTGGCTGGACTTTGGTTACTATTATTGCTGACCACCTGGTCATCATTATTCTGGTTCTGATTGTTTTGGTTATTGTTCTTCTGGTTGATACTGTTATTGTTTAAATTGTAGAGAGCGTTCTGGTTTTGATTGTTGCTGTTATAGTTTACATTTTGGTTTTGGTTGTTGAAGTCATTATTATTCTGATTTTGATTATTGTAATTGTTATTGTTGTTGTAGTTGTTATTGTTTTGGTTATTGTAATTGTTATTGTTGTTGTAGTTGTTATTGTTTTGGTTATTGTAATTGTTATTGTTGTTGTAGTTGTTATTGTTTGGGTTATTGTAATTGTTATTGTTATTGTTACAGTTATTATTGTAGCAGTTGACATTCTGGTTGTTGTTATTGCAGTTGTAGTTACAATTGTTGTTATTGCAGTTGTAGTTACAATTGTTGTTATTGCAGTTGTTCATGTTATTGCAGTTGTTTTGATTGTTGTTGTTATAATTATTGTAGTCGTTGTTGTTGTTATTGTTATAATTATTGTAGTCATTGTTGTTGTTGTTGTAGTTATTGTTGTTATTGTTATAATTATTGTAGCCATTGTTGTTGTTATAGTTATTGTAGTTATTGTTGTTATTGTTATAATTATTGTAGTCATTGTTGTTGTTATAGTTATTGTAGTCATTGTTGTTGTTATAGTTATTGTAGTTGTTGTTGTTGTTGTTATTGTTATAATTATTGTAGTCGTTGTTGTTGTTGTTATTGTTATAATTATTGTAGTTGTTGTTGTTGTTATAGTTATTATTGTTATAATTATTGAAGCCGTTGTTGTTGTTGTAGTTATTGTTGTCATTGTTGTTGTTGTTATAATTATTGTAGTCATTGTTATTGTTATAATTATTATAACCATTGTTGTTGTTATTGTAGCCATTGTTGTTGTTATTGTATTGGTTGTTGTTGTAGTTGTCTTGGTTGTTGTTATTTTGCTGGTTCTGGTTATTGTAGTTGTTATAATTGTTCTGGTATTCATTCATAGTACTTGATTCACCATTTTGATTTTCTCCATCAAAGTTTCCTGAAAAAGAAATACGCTTTTTTAGTTCAATTGATGTTTTATCAGAATGAAAAATAAACAAGATAGCAGTAGAAAACCGTTTTTAATTTGAGCGTACTCTTTTCCGCGTGTTTAAAAATGCTACGTATTTACCATTTCTCTTGACTATCATGTTTTCTTACCATAAAGGTTGATTAAAACAGATCAATATTATTTAAGAAATAAAAGAAATAAATATTGTATAAGAAGAAAAATATTTTAATAATAAAAGAAACCATGGCTTTGTAATAAAATTATAAAAGAAGACGTTTATATCACTAAAAAATTTCAATGTAAGCATAGACATTTAAGATTTGTTATTTTAGGTTTTATTATTATACTATTTCCTTAATATTTCGAAACAGGACAAAATGCTGTCATTATTTTAGGACTCATCATTGAAAACTTGGCAATGTATACTTGGAAAATACAATAATGTTTTTGCATTTGAAATTAAAGCACTTTTGAAGGAATTTAAATAGTGTAATAAAAATTGAATAGTTTTGAATAGAAAACATGTTTTTTATCGCTAAAAACATAACATAGAGCGTTCATATTTTAACAACTATAAAAATGCATGGAAATGTTTTAAAAATAGATAAAGACATTAAAACACGGCAAAAACTTATTAAGTAACAAAAAAAATAATAAATAAAAATTATCTGTTTTTAAGAAACCAATCAAGAATTTTTTTTTTTGTTTGTAGCAAGTAAAGTTTTTTTACTGCTTTATAAGAATACATATTTTTGTTGTATTTTAATTACATATTTCTGCTTAGTAATTGTTATATATTTATTTTTAATAATTAGTTTTTATTTTATAATGATGATTACTTACAATCAAAACAACCATAAGCACAGTGAAACTAAGACAAATATTATTATTTTAGTTTAGTTTATTGCAGTTTTATATTTAGGGAGCACATCTCTATTTTTAGCTTCTCAGCTATCAGGAATATTGTGATTATTCATATAAGTCCCTTACGCTGTTAAAATCCTTCATCATATTTATCCTAATATTAAAATATTTCTATAACATTTATTTCTAAATAGCAATATAAAATCTCTCAGAATAAAGCACCCAGATTATGTGAAAATATAATTTCAAAATAATTCCTCCATTAATTTTACTTAATAAAATTAAATGACTTGAACAATATAAGTAATGCTTCATTCTTACGTGTTTATTTTTATTAAAAATTTCGAGTTTACATATCTATTCTTTTAAAATTATTTGTGCTATATGATTTTTTTGTAAAATTAAGCACAATAGTGGTCTTTTACAATTATGATGATCTTTAACACCAAAGTAGTATAATTACTAAATTTGAATTTAATAAAGAAGAATATAAGAATTTTTTTTATTAGTAAATTTGAATTTGAAGGAAGGAAAGTATTTCTGACTATTCCTCTTCAGATAGCTAGTATTACTATTATGAAGAAACTCCATTTAATTCACTATTTAGATGAATTTAGATGGCAGGATAAAATCTAATTAAAAAGGTTAAACTACATAGTACCTACACATTTCATCCTGAATGTTTTACGTTCAAATATCGGTAAGGCTTGACATTTTTTTAAACATATATTCTCGTCTTAAGCTAGTATTATGTGAAAAATAATCGTATATCATTTGGTAAAACATTTAGCTGTTAACAGTAAATCTATCTATATATGAATATAAAAGACATACCATAAGTAAACAAGGTACACATTAAAAATGACTGAAGATTCATAATCATTGATTGTTCGAAAGCGCATAACTTAGTAATATACTGTTTTGCAAATAATAGATTTCTGATTGTATAAAATGGTTTATATATATATATATATATATATATATATGTAACAATACCATTTTCTACGATGAATACTAGCAATTAGATGTTAAGTATAGATTAGGTAAAGTATTTAAAGATTATCTTAAAGTATTTAAGATTATTTAAAAATTTAGAATATGTGGTCACAGTTACAGCACACACTATTTAATAAAATAATAATTAAAATTTGTAAAATTAGGACTTTGTGAGCTAAAATTTGTATGCCAAAATATTTGTATAAACGGTATTAAAAACATTAAACACTGATAAGAAATAAAAATGATATGACATTTTATATTGAGATTATAAGAGATTTATAAGTTACTTATGAATTTTTGTTACATATTTATAAAATATTGCAATAATATTTTTTTTGTTAATACTATTTTATTTATTATGCTTGGAAATATTTTTACAATAAGTTATTAACGTAGTAAAATTATAGGAAGTAATAGGAAAAAGAGGCAAAAATAAATAAATAAAGAAGTATTAGCCGATATTTTTAAAACTGAAGGTATAAAATTTGAAAATTATTAAGAGTACCGTTTAACATACTCTTTAAAACAGCAAAACTTAAAAAAAATTAAAATATTTCTATTTAGAAACGGAAATAATTATAATCTATACTCTTAATTAGGCATTGACTCACCATTTTGGTTTTGGTTGTTGTTATTGTTCTGATTCTGTGGCTGTTGATAACTAACAGGAGTTACAGAGTTCTGGTTGTTGTATGAGAACCATTGCCACTTGCTCTGTCCATAAGGGTGGACAGCAGCAGCAGCAAAGCTTACGATCACCAAGAGTACCAAGGAAGACTTCATGTTGAAGGTGAGGTAAGTCTGAGCAATTCGGTCTTATATACTAATTTGATATCATTTTTGACTTGATATCTCTGGAAAGGTCACAATAAACTTTGCGATTTATAAAAAATTATCGAAACAAAAGCAACAACTATCAGCTTGATTAAAAAATATCTATAAAAATGTTTTCATACTATTTCGATTTTTAACCTTTGTTATCGAAAATATTATTTAGATACATGAAATACAAACAGAATTAAAATTATTTATTAAGAGATTAAAATTTTGCTTATAATTCTTTATTGTATACTTTTTTTATGAACGATGTAAAAAGTAAACATAAAAAATTACTGAAATGTAGACAATACTTGATCAATAAGATTAAATAGAATAAACATTTAAAATAAAAACGAAATGGATTTAAAAGAAATTTATAGAAGTTGACAATTAGAAGCTACTACTAACTTACTAACCTTTAAAGTAGCGCTGACTTAAAAAGTAAAAAACTTAAAGAACTAAAAAAATATTATCATTTACTTATTAGTTTTTCTTTTGTTTTTGAAGTGAGCTTTAGTTTATTTACTTCTAGTTGTATTTAATGTAAAATAAGGATTATTCTGAAAAAATCCGTTGCCCATATGAATGATAGCGATTGGCAAAGAATCAATGTAAATACGTTCATCAAGTATGAGGTAAATCTTTCTAAAATGAGGTAATCGTTGTATAATGTTACCGTATTTGTTATACGTTTGTTGTAGAAATAAACAATTTTTTTTTTTAATTCTTTCTTCAAAATATAAAGTTTGTATTAAACAGTCAAATAGTTCCGGAATTTTAAAAAAAACTACGATTTAAAATATTCTCAAAAAAAGCTGACAACATAGTTGTAGGACTTTCTCGTTACGCAGCTAAAGCCGCGTTTCCGGATAGTCCTACAATTGTGGGTTGTTTATGATGCACGGCTTACAAATACGTACACGCGCAACTTAATTAAAAATATTTATAATTTTATTTAAATACAATACTTTTTCTTTATTTAATCTAATGATTCTAACTAAAGCGTGCGCGCAAACCGTATTTAATTCGCGCGGGTGTGGCGGTATTAACGGCGACGGTCGGCACTAACTAAACTAATATAATTTCACAACTTACATAAAACAACTTTCGCTTGTACGGTCGGGAGAATGGTGTAGCTGCGATGCTTAACGCACCAGGTATCGAATCAACCGGGCGATTTAGTTCGAGATCCAGCCAGACCAAGTTACTTTTTTAGACTTTAAATATTATTCATTTATTTAATCTTACCGCTCACCTGTGACCTCACAACATAGCAGATGACTGCAACAGCATTTTTGGGTTGGGGGTGCGATTTTGTAAAAATATTTTTTGCAAATATCGTTACTTTTTAATTTTTATCAAATGCGCCTAAGAAAAAATGTGATCTTAATTAGGTGAAATCTCGAGATACTCAGCGTAACTATGCTCTTCAGCCTAACCTCCTTGACCATTTTAGTTGAAAATTTAATGCATCAATACCCCATATGTAGAAGTAATCTGACCAAGTTTGGTCAAAATCGGTCCAGTAGGTCTGGAGGAAAATGGTGATTTATAGACCAACAACGAACACACGTACATACGAACATTAATGTCCGGAAAATTTCCATCCGGGTTTTTGGGTTCCTTAGGTATCAAAATGTCAATATCCGGTAAAAACCGCATGTGCTCAAATTGAACTGATTGCAATACTTTCCCTTCTAGAGCTGTTGCGCTATCTAGACGGGAAATTAAAGGTATTTGCTTTAAAATAGTTTTATTAAGAAAGTAATAGTAATTATTGATGTGACAGTAACTCTACCACAATTTTCATAGCTTTCTTTCTTACTAAATTGAGATTTAAGTGTTTAAAATTAACTTACAAAATTTTCATCGCTAGCAAGAATTCTAGTTTTTACAATATCTTGAAATGTTTTTACAAAAAACTCCATTAATGATAAAAATTAATATTTTTTTTTTTTTAAATACTATTATACAATTTTTTTTAGATGAACAGAGAACAGATTACAAAACATGAAATGTTACATAAAACTTGATATTTTTAGTTCTTGAAAAAATAATTTTACTTTAATCCCAAAAAAACTTGGTAACAAGCTAATGAAGATAAAATAAATTACTAATCTTAAAATTTACATATCTGATAAAAAATACGGAATTAAATTTTTTCTTTATTTAATATTCTTTTTTTTAAATTATTAAATACAAACTCATCTTTAAACTCTGATTGTGCCGGGGATCAAGGCGTAATTATCCCTCAATTATCGGAACGAAGTGGGTACTGAAATAGACATTAATTTATAATTTTTTCTATTAAATATTTTCGTGACTTTAAAATGTTTAATAATTTAAATAAACAGTGGAAACATTTTTACAATACTTATGCAGAAATCAGATATTTTACAAGGAAGGTTAGAAAGATGTTAATAATTTATTTATTTATTAATAATTTCAGTGCAATAAATCTTTTTCTTAAACGCCTTATAAATGGTTAGCAGCCTGGCTTCTTCTCAGGTTAAATTCCCGGCTAGCTTCTGGCATTTTATAAATATCATTTCATCCTCGTTTTTTAAATATGTATGTAGCATATTGAGGTTAATAACTTAAAAATTTTTAAAAACTGATTTTTTAGAATCTTTATTTTTTTAAGTATCAGCTAATAAAAAGAATTTCTTCTCTTCTCCTAAAGTGTTAATACTCAATCAATCACTCCATGATCAGTTGTACCAACTCATTGATCCCAAAAAAATTTATAAATCATCAATGAAAATTTTCATCGTCAACATTTTTTTTCAATTTCCATTTATGGCTACTTAAAATTATAGTTTTTTCCCCTCTTAAAATTATATAAATCCGCTCAATAAACGATGGCTACAATTTATTCATGTGAATAATCTATTTCTAGAATAGTATAATGTTTAAAAAGGAAAATTGACCGAAAAGTATCTGTTTGAACGTGTATACTTTTTAATCTCAGATCCCGACCCGTTACTCGCTCCTCCTCCACGGAATAATTAAAAAAATTAATAATATATAATAACTGCCATAGTAGGTTTACGTATCGTAATGTAAAGATATACATGACTAACTACATTATAGGTACATTGTGTGCCAGTCAGATTCATTTGTACTTTAGAAAATATCTTACTAGTTTTAGAAGATATTCGGGTGATAATAAATTTTAAAAAAGAACCTTTAAAATTGATTAAAAACGCAAAGATATAGCCAAATTCAAAATAAACAAAATTGTAATTCCCAGCAAGGGGGTGCTTTTTTTATAAATTTTTTTCAAAAAATACTAACTAAAAAATAGTTTCTTGCCATCAAAAACCTAAGATATTATATTATATTTTATGTAAGGTATTACATAAAACTACGGATAATTTGCGAGAGGGATTTAAATTTAAAATAAATTTTCAAAAATTAAATTTTCTTTTTATCGCAGACAATTGGAGTGAGATGAGGAAAAGTTTTTTATTGTGGTTTGAAGACTATTGATATAGAAAATATAGATGCAAAAAATTTTCATTAACTCCTTTTCTGAAGCAAGATGTAGCTGAAAAAATAAAAATATTTAGACTAATTAAGACTAATAAGTTAACTAATTAAGACAATTTTTCTTTAGTTTCTTTTTTACAGAGGGGGTGAGTATTCGGTAATTTGTAATCTTGATAAAAAAACGTCAACTTTTGTAAGAAAAGGTTTTCTGCTTAACAGCCTCAGTAAATATTTGACATTTTATTACGCCAAAACAGCCCCATCCCTTTTTTCAATTTTTGCAAAATTTAATACACCTTTTCTCCTCCAAAGTAATATCTGCCTTCCAAGTTTAAAGAAACTTTGTCAACGGGATCCAGAGTTACCTGTACTTGGTAGTACCTGTCTGCAAATTTTGAGAAAACTGGTCCACAAAATCTAGTTATAAGACCAAGTTGAGGTCAACATACATACGTACAGATGAACAAGCGTCCGTCTGACAAAAACAATTTTTTTGGACTTAGGAGCATTGGAATAAAAGATTTTCGCAGATTACTTTCAATCTATTTAAATCAATTTTTTAATTTTTTTAAATGTCTACTTAGGCACAAAATTTTAAAAAATAGTAATTTTTTTTAACTATCTTTATACTTTCCCATTATCTCTGTATCAGCGTGTATCGCTATAGCCGGGAAAGTAAAAATTCAATGTTTTTCATGAAAGATTTATTTTATAAAAATTATTAAATAACTTAAAAATACAGTTAATGACATTGTCGTTTAAATAGCTATCTAAAACGTTATGTATGTATGTGTCTATATTAGGTGCCGTAGTCATAACAGTTAAAAGGACACATTCATATACATTTTTTATTGGTATGCATAGCAACTGAGTTAAATTACGATGTTTTTCTGAACATTGAATTTCTTTTTTTTAATTATTTTCTATGAATTGGCCTTTTCTTGTTATACGAGGTGCGACAATAAAGTAATGAGACTGATTTTTCTTTGCAAGATGTGGCAACCATGCAGTTTGCGTAGGCACACCATCTTTGACCATGGTCTATAAGCTACTTCTAGTCCAAGTGGCACATTGATGCAACTGCTCAGTCGTGAGTTGTGCTCTAATAAGTGAACACGTGTTTGGGTCTCTTGTCACAGAAATGAAACCGCAGAATATTGCGAAACGGTATGCCATTTCTTTTTGCGTTAAATCGGGTGAAAATGCGACGACAACTTACGGTAAGCTTCGGAAGGCTTTTGGAGAGGAGGTTATGTCAAGAGCTCAAGTTTTTCGGCGGCATAAAATTTTTAGTGAAGGCAGAACGAATGTTGAAGATGAAGACCGCAGTGGACGACCGTCAACCTCACGGACAGATGTCAACTTGACCAGGGTGCGTGAAATCGTACGATCTGATCGAAGATTATCCGTGAAAATGATTGCAGAAGAACTCAACATCGATCGAGAAACGGTTCGTCTAATATTAACTGAAGATCTTGGTATGAGAAAAATTTGTGCAAAAATGGTTTCCAAAAAAATCTCACACACAACAGCGAGAAACACGGAAAAATGTGGCACCCGATCTGTTAGAGCAAACGGAAATCAATCCAGATTTGTTGAGCCGTGTTATCACTGGTGATGAAGGTTGGTTTTTTCAATACGATCCAGAGAAAAAACGCCAAAGTTCGCGATGGTGCTCAAAGAGATCACCCGGACCAAAAAAAGCTCGCATGTCAAAGTCAAAAGTGAAATGCATGCTTGTGTGCTTCTTCGATTCCAAGGGAATTGTTCATAAAGAGTGGGTGCCTCCTGGACAAACAGTTAACCGATATTTCTACAAAGAAATTTTAGAAAGACTTCGTAAACGAGTTCTTCGTGTCCGTGCCAACATTGCTGATAATTGGATTCCATCCCATACTGCTCTGTCAGTACAGCAATTTTTAACCTCAAAACAAATTTCAGTACTACCACAGCCACCTTATTCACCAGATATCGCTCCGTGCGACTTTTTTCTATTTCTAAGAGTCAAAATGGCGGTCAAGGGACACCATTTTCAAACAACACAAGATGTCCAAAAAGCTGTGACGAGGGTCTTGGAGGATATTACAGAAGATGAGTTCCAGAAATGTTACCATCAATGGCAGAAGCGCTGCCATAAGTGTGTGCAATCAGAGGGGAACTACTTTGAAGGAGACAACACTGAACATGACTAAAACGGTAAGCAACATTTTTTTTCACATCAGTCTCATTACTTTATTGTCGCACCTCGTATGTATGTAATATAGTAGGTTTCTATAAGCAATTTTTACAAAAAAGTTTTCTTCACGTGTAAATATGAAAATAAAAATCAAAATTAATATTTTATAAATGGGGATAAGAAAGGGTGATATTTCAAAACGTTGTAATTCATTCGATTTCTGTTGGACAAAAATCGGATAAAATCTACTCGTGAAAATTTTGTATAGTTTAAAAAACAAATCATGATATTTTTTGTGAGAACCTTTTTGTTAGATATTTCCAAAAAAAGCAAACATATCCCCCTTCTTAATTTTCAGAAATTACTGGAGCCATAAATTATGCTAGGGATATTCATTCCAATAAGAGTAGGAGGATATTTATTCCTATAAGAGTGGATAAAAATTATCCATATGTTAATTATTATCGCTCCGTTATTTTTATTTCCTATTTTTACTGGACCAAATTGTATTTAAGCACGTTATTTGTAGTAAAGTTGAATATTTTATATAAAACTTACTTGTAGGTGGTGGGTGAGGTTGTTCTTTGAAATCTTGTGACTTGTTTCTGGGTTTGTTTAATATCTAGAGAAAAAATAGTTTTTGTAGCATCTTAAACTAGTCAACGAAAAACCGTTTAAATAATTTTTAGTTCGTATAAAAAGGCTTTTTCTTTATCTACACCATTTCTTCGAACTCATCTTTTTATTCCCGGTTCCTGAGGTATAAGTCTGATCAGAGCTAGATATAAATATAGTCCGTGCTCAGAGTGCCTGGATCAAAAAATCATTGGAGTTCTTGTAATCAAAGAGGACAGAAGCTGATTTCCTACCGACGATTTCGTTTTTTTTCTCGTGGTGAATTAGGTCAATCGGTCGAAAAAATATTGGCAAAGACAGGCTTCGTAGGCAATATTTATATTTTCAGGATTTAAAAGCTCTTTCAATTTAGCAAATTAATTGGTTTGACTTAATTTTTCTTATTTCTTGTCTAAAAATATTTACATAGACGTTTAACTTACGCGCTGCTTAGTTTTTATGAAAACCAAATCAACTTAATCGGAATCGATCACTCATTGGCTCATTTTTCAAACTGTGTCCGACAGTGCATCATATTGTGTGATTGTTTTTATCATCTAACATCAGAAAAACGAAATAAAATATTTAGTTTATAAATTGTAATATTAATTTACAAACGAAATATTTTTCGATTCTCTTCAAAAACAATTTTTATGTAAAAATCTGGTTTTAAAATTGTATTAAATTTTCTTCTGTTCTTTAGCAGCTGCTAAAAATGTTACTTATTGTTGGTATTAACTACACTATTATCAAATAATTTAAATGAATACTACGGCATACAATATTTTAAATTTTGATATCTGGTGTGGTTACTTTTACAAATTTTAAATTTTTACTTTCCCCTGCATACAAAAGAATAAATTCTACTAGGTTTAAATACTATAATATTAAATTTAAGTATTATAATGAAAAAATATTCTTCTTTTTTTACAGTAATGCCTTCTTAGGTTTTTTAATAGTGATCTTCAAAAAAATGAAAAAAACATTCTCACAGAATGTTCTAAGAGTTACCTAGGAATTCATAAATAAAAATCACGCAAAGCTACGGTTGTATAATTTGCTGGAACCTTGATGTACCCGTGTTTACCATTGTTTTTCATGTACAGATTGGATGAAATAAATTCAGATATCTCATTTAAAAACAGATCACTGTTTTTTGGTATCCTATTTTATATAAAAGACCTAACTCCTAAAAAAAAGGTAATCACTTCTATTAAATGTAACATACAATTGTTGATATACAGTAGTTAAACTATTATAAAGCAATTGAGATAATTTTAAGTGTATCGATAAATTGATTTTAAAAATGTATAAGCAGTTATTAGTCATTATAGGTCTCGAAACAGAGAGATGTAAGTAAATGTGGGGTGAAAGTATTAAAGCCAAAAATATCAGCAAACATTATTAAGATTTAATGAACGATTATTTTTCACGTAAAAGGTTTGCAAATAATTTAAATAAAAAGTAATGTTTTATAACATTAGTTGATACAAAGAATTTTATAATTTTTTCATGGCGGCAAATTGGCATAGATTTGTAAATTTAAAATTAGGAGATTATTTGTTTTTTGACCATTATTCCAAGTCTTCACAGGACACAAGATTTTAAAATTCAGAATTAACGCCTCATGAAGAGTCAATTGTTTTGTAAAATCTGTCTATAATTGAACCAAGTTTTTTATTAATAGCTATCGACTATCACTTGTAGAATTTTTCTAATGAAAAATTTTAACTAGAGCTAACATCCGAAATATTTTACATAACAATGTATCGATGTTATCTAATGTCTCATGATTTCTTAAGGCCGTGCATCTGTATTCAAATATTTAATTAAAACTGTAATATGTTTTTGCCTTTTCACGTACGGCAATTAGATCGTTTTATATTACATTATTAATATTATTGTTATTTTATGTTAGAAACGTCTTTAAAATCACACCGAAACATACGGGTACCATAACAGAAATTTGTAGCACAACGAAAAGGTCTATTTCGTCCTGCCTTAATAACTCTCTAACTATTAATCTCAGAGACGTATATGCGATTCCATTTTATAACTTACATGATCAGCTCGCCGATACGATTTTGAGTTTGCGCCACTGGCGGGTGGATTGGCGGGCAGAGGGCACAGCGCTGATCGGCCAAAACTGGCGCCCTCGCTCATTTCCATTCAATGTAGATCACGACCTAGATGTGATAGGGCGGTGATTCGTATGTTTGTGTTTAGAGGTTTTCGAGATAGATCGATTTAAGTAACAGTAAGTGTATTTTGGGCAATATTTATATGAAAAAATTAAAGTAAATGTAAAAAAGTATAAAAAATCAATATGACAGCATTAGCCTGCACAAAAGCCAGCCGGAAATAAAAATTACGCATATCGTTGGTAAGGGGAGGTTATGGGTCACGCACAGGTATCTCAATGTCCAGGCCGAGCGAGCGAGACTGTTTTGGGAGCGTCGCTAAGCTGGCACGGCGCGCTCAGTGAACGACGTCGACGGAGCGAGCATCTCTACCACTGGTTATTATGCCTTATGTCTCTTATTTCTCATATCAGACCAACGTTGAACAAAATTCTCGTCGAATATTAGTCGAAATAAATAAAATGTACCATTTAGTGTCTGTTTTATGGTAAAATTAAATTTAGTACGCAAATAATGTCTCGTTTTTTTATTTCAACCCAATACACTAAAAGTGACTTGCTGACATTCAGACCGACCAATTTATCTGTAGAGTTGGCCAAAAAAGGAACTAAAATTTTCCATTGGAGATTTTCAGTTTTGTTCAAAAAATACGATGGTGGCTCTTCCATTTAACCCTACTGATAAGTTGGTCGGTCTGTAGCATGAAGGAACTTCATCCAAGGTCTGTAACGTTTCACGTTAAACCAACGGCCGTGCGCCCTGACAAGAGTCTCACCAGATTTGTTTTTATTACGCACTTAGCATAGGCGTTTTATATCCTTCTAATTTTAAAGTATATTTTAATTGTTAATTTTTAATCATTTACTATAAGAACTTTGTGTCCAGGCGCTGATAACGACACCCCATTGTGCGCCTAGGATAAAAAAAAAAAAAAAAAAAAATCTATAGAGAAAAGAATTCAAATAAATACTTTCACAGAAATTCTATTCATACAAAATGGGATAGAATATTTACACTATTATTGCATAGTTTAGTACTTATATTTAAATATATATAAACTAATTGAACAAATGAATTAATAATACAATTATTTACTTAAATGATACCATAAATTTGTTGTTTAACAGTGAACGTTGAAGCAAACGTTGTTTCAACAACAATGTGATTTTGATATTGTAATTCTGGAACAGAGACTGTAAAACACCATTATACATACGTCAGAGGATCCTTTTTTGACCGTGTAAATCCTAGTCAGATGTGCATTAATAGACCAAATCCCAGTGTTGGTCTGTAGAATATTTGTGTGTAACATAATTATTGATTATTTTCAAACTAATCATTTTGGTTGTTTATTGCAGACTAAAACATACTCTTGCTGAAATGGTGGTTGGTATTCGCATTTTTTTTTAAAATTAAACAATGGGAATCTTAAATATTGAATTATATACAAGATATTTAACACTATTAGCCATCAGATACCAACCATAACTAAAATTTTAAAAAATATAGTGCTTAGTCTATTAAAGTATAATTTGGTTCGATTTTAAACGGAGAAATATAAAAATAATCAAATGACTAACTGAGGTGTACAATTTAAATGGTAATTTCATATTACCCAAAAATAAAATGTTCTGGCAGGATAAGCAATTCAAACAACAAGAATTCTGTAATAAATTTAATTGTGATAATTGTTATATTGTGATAATTTAATTGTAATAAATTTAATTGTGTGGTAGGATAAATACAAATTTATTAAATTTTACAAATTTTAGTAGCGATGTTTTTCATTTATGCACTCTTTCTTAGTAATTGTAATGGAAAATAAGTTTTATTTTAATATATGTTACCATCAAACTGATCATAAGAAAAAAATTTAATCATCAAAAATAAGTTAAGAAATAAGAAAGATTTCAACAGGATTACAAGGGACTTAGTAAATTAAAAAAAAAACTATCAATAAAACAAGATTGTGTGGTTTCAAAAAAGTCTTCATGTTGGAGAGACCTCCTGGTAGCGTTATAATAATGAGTAAATGAGTATTAACAAATCTAGCTTTGAAAAAACAAATTATGAAAAATTTAGAATGAAGCAGGATGAAACCTTTAAAAGAATTATCTTCATTTCCTGTGATCATAAAATCTCAGGAAATCTTGCATAAATAAAATAGATAAAATCTGAAAGACACGATTAAGAGAATTAAAATGATTTTCTTATGAATTCAGCGATGTACCTAGGTTTGAGAATATTTATCAAAAAATAAAATGAGAATTTTGGAAAATATGAAAAATTGTGTAAGCAACAGTTATTAAATATCAAATTATTACATATACTTTTTTGTTTAATAAACAAGATGATATAACAAAATATAGTACAAATTTATTATCACAGTATGCCATGATGTAGTATGGTATGGCAGAAATTTTGTGAATTTTATTATTTAAAATAAAAATGTAATTCAAATAATGAAGGTTATCTAAACAAATTAACTCACAAATAAATCAACAATTTTGTTCAAAAGAAAATTGCTATTTTTATGGATGTATGTGGTTTTGTGTAAATTTTACAGTCTTTGGGAAAAAAGCAAATTTATTTGAATTATAGTCTTGGTTAAGCAGCACAATTTTACTATTACCTCTCCTGCTTGAACTAATAATTATTACTGTTAATATTAATATATCACAGTGCAGGCATCTCACACGGTTCTGCTATATTGGTACACAAGGCACAGCAATAATAATAATAATAACAATAATTATTGCCCTGAGGTAGATATTCCCCACGTCCGGAACACAACATCTACGTTCCACGTCCAGGGCGGCAACAGCTGTACTCAAGTACATTACATATAGCTGGCTAACGGGGTTCCGAGTGTTGTTTCTCGGATATACTTTTTTCGGTCGATTTACATCTATAGGCCGAATTACAGGACTGGACTTTACGGCCACCTGCAGATACGACATTATTAACGATTACGGAAATGGATTAATACCGCCGTTAGAGCTGGCGATGTGGCGGCCACGGTCAAAGTTATTTGCAGGTGTAACGGAGACCTTTCGTCGTCCACATGCCCCCCGCGATGGCAAGCATGTAGTTAAGGTGCCCATGTTCGGAGCATGGGAGCCCTGAAAGCTTCGGTGTGTAGGGGCCTGGAGTCAGTGCAGAGACTGCGCATCCGCTCTCTGCCAGGACATATGCCGGTTCCACCGGAGTACCGGAACGGACCTCCAGGGTTGGTAGCCCTGGAGTGGGGGTGTACCCCGGCGGCTAGCCTTACTACAGAAGGGATTATTTGTTCATGAATTTTCCTGAACAAACCAACGTGGCAGAGGGTGCACGTAAACACCCTCGTTTAGAACCAGCCGTTTCGCCTGAGGCAAATCGGAGGAAAAGTACGGAAAATAAAAAAATAGAGATTGAGGCTAGAAAAAGCTTACAAAAAGCTTTTTTTAAAAGTAGTAATGTACCGAAACCCAAATATTTGGTCATTACAAAGGAGGATGGAAATTTCTCGAGGGTGAGTCCTTTTCTCATCGCTCGAGAAATAAACAAATGTGCTGGAGGCCCTGTTAAAGAAATAAGGAAAACTTTTACGGGACTTCATGTAGAGACTGTTAATGATATACAGTCTCAGAAGATTTTAGGGCTGAAGAAAATTGGAGAGCTAGCGGTACGTGTTGATCCCCACGGCACGCTCAACACCTCAAGGGGTGTTGTGGTCTGTCGGGATCTTTTAAACTGTTCGGAGCAAGAGATTGTAGAGGAACTGGCAGCACAAGGAGTAATAGAGTGCCGTCGATTGAACATGAGAAGGAACGGTGAGGTCTTACCCTCAGCTTCTCATGTCCTCACTTTCAACCGGCCTACTTTGCCAGAAAAGATAAGAGCGGGGATTCACCGTTTGGATGTGCGGGCATTTGTCCCGCAGCCAATGAGGTGCTTCAAGTGCCAACGCTTTGGCCACACCGCTCTTAGATGCGAAAGACCGCAAATATGCGTGTGCGGTGAAGAGGTGCATGAGGGAGAGCCGTGTAAAGAGCCTCCTACATGTATTAACTGCAAAGGAGCGCATTCTTGTAGATCAAGGAATTGTCCTGTCTACAAAGATGAAGTAGCTGTGCAGGAAGTAAAAACCCTGCAAAAAGTCAGCTACTTCGAGGCAAAGAAGATAGTTAACGCCCGTAAGCCTAGAGCAACAACATCTTATGCTCAGGCTGCGGCTACTGTTCTCGCTCCTGCTCCGATTGCTGTAGATGAGGCTCAAATTATAAATAAACTTGCGCCTACTTTGGCTAACATGATTGAGAGGATCATCGAAAACAAGATGAAACCTTTTGGCAATAAAGAATTTGTTAAGCCAAAGATAGTGGTACAGCCTGCTGAAGATAAGTCAATAAAAGTAAAAGTTGCTCCTCCAGAAAAGAAAACGGACACCAAACCAGAATGTCAAGTCCGTCTCAGCGAGATTCTTGATGTCAAGAAAACAATAATACCGACAGAGACTGTTATGGAGGCTTCCAAGCCTCCTGCAACTGAAGTGGCCTCTAAGCCTCAGAGGCCACAAAAAATCACACAGGGGGGGCGAGTGTCCCCCCTCCCACAGGCGGTGACCGGTGCGACCCCCGTGTTGGGGAGCGGCCAGGTTGCCGCCTCTCAATCGGCGCCTGAAACCGGCGCCGACCCATGCCCGTCGTCGTCGGCGGCTTCGGTGGTCTCCGATACGGAGACCGGAAGCCTTACAGGCGACGACCTTCTCCGCGAACACGATGCTGTTCGTAGGATGGAGAAGAAAAGGAAAAAGGGGTGGCCGAAAGGAAAACCCAGGCAATAATTTAATTAAAAATTAGCGAGTCGATTGTACAATGGAACATCAATGGATGTTTTTCAAACATCCATGAGCTCCAACGCTTGGTACATGACGTAGACCCGATTTGTATATGTCTGCAAGAAACGCATTTCCGCCGAAATGAAAATTTTAAATTAAAAGGATTCGATATATTTCGGCGAGATCAACCGCCAAATGTAAGAGTTAGAGGTGGAGTAGCTATATTAACATCGACTAGAGCTACCACCGAAGCGGTTTTCTAAACACAAACCTACAAGCGGTCGCCGTTAGAATGAAGTATCCGCTCCAGGTCACTGTCTGCAGCATATACTTGCCGTATTTTGATTGGAATAAGGATGACATAGCAAGACTAATTTCCGAGCTTCCCCCACCTGTTTTACTGGTGGGTGACTTTAATGCTCATAATTCTCTTTGGGGATCAGATCGAGTAGATCCCCGTGGAAGAGAACTGGAAGGGTTCCTGATGAATTCAGAACTTGTTATTTTAAACGACGGATCAGGAACCTTTTTCAATGCCAGAGATGGATCGACGTCCTGTATAGATCTTGCACTTATAAGCGGATCGATAGCACCAAGGTACAGCTTCCATGTCATAGATGATCTGCATGGAAGCGATCATTTCCCGGTGCAAATTGTAACTGATGTTACAAGAACAATATATCCCATCCCTAAAAGATGGTTATTTGAGAAAGCTGGACGAGCTTCACAGCTAGAACGATACTCCCAGAAACAACTGGAGTTATTGGAGACGATGTCGACGCCATAACAAATGCAATAATTGAATCGGTATCGAGATATATTCCCAAAACATCTGGGAAACTTACGAAAAAACCCGTTCCATGGTGGAACGATGAAATAAGTGAAGCTATAAAAAGAAAGAAAAGGGCGTATAACGCCTTTAAGAAGCGTCCTAGTATAGAAAATCTTGTTGCCTTTAAGAAATACAGGGCGTATGCAAAACGTCTTATGATAGACTCGAAAAAACGATCCTGGCAGCAATACGTGTCATCCATCGACAAAACTACTACTGCATCAGATGTTTGGAGGAAAGTGAAGGCGATTTGTGGGCGTAATGATTTTGCTCCCATAACTAGCCTTCAAGATGAAGATGAAATAAAAGACACTCCATATGAAATTGCAGAGCTGTTATCCAATCACTTCGAAAAGGCCAGCAGAACGGCCAACTACGAGGAAGGTTTTCGAGCCAAAAAAGAAGAACTCGAAGGTCTACTAAATTTTAGAACTGAGTATAATTACTCATATAATGTACCATTTAAAATGGAAGAACTCGCGAAAGCGTTGGAAAAAGCAGGTAACACAGCTGCTGGTCCGGATGAAATCCATTATAATATGATCAGGCAGCTGAATACCACTGTAAAACGCAGATTGTTAGAACTTTATAATAAAATTTGGCGGGATGGAACGTACCCGCAGCAGTGGAAAAAAGCTCATGTTGTTCCAGTACCAAAGAAAAATAAAAATTTAACAGACCCCAATAGCTATCGTCCTATTTCTTTGACGTGTGCTATGGGAAAAATACTGGAAAAAATGATTAATAATCGACTCGTCTGGGTTTTGGAAAAAGAAAACCTGATATCACCGTATCAAGCAGGTTTTCGGCAATACCATTCTACCACTGATCAAATGATCAGCTTAGAGGACATTATATATAACAGCTTTATTAAAAGGAAACATTGTGTCGGAGTCTTCTTTGATCTTCAGAAGGCTTTCGATATGACCTGGCGTCATGGTATAATGCTCCAGTTACATGAATGGGGCATTCGTGGCAATCTGCCTATACTGCTCAGCAACTACATGAATGACCGTACCTTCCAAGTACGCGTCAAAAATGAATATTCATGTGAAAGAATCTTGGAAAATGGCATACCGCAGGGTTCACCGTTGAGCGGTACCTTGTTTACCATTGCCATTAATAATTGATACTTGCCATTCCAGTAGAAATCAGCAAAAGCGTCTATGTTGATGATCTGGCAATTGTGTATGCCAGCAACAAGACTGCTATGGTGAGGTACAAATTGCAACGAGCGATCAATGCTCTAAATGAAGTTGCAAGGAATAACGGATTCCAATTCTCACCAGAGAAAACGTGCTGTGTACACTTTTGTAGGAAGAGAATTCCTCATCAAAGTCCTGCGTTGACAATTGACGATAATCCAATACAATATAAAGATAGCGTAAGATATTTAGGACTAGTATTGGATAAATCCCTTACATGGGGATTACATATACAGGACTTGAGTGATAGATGCAAAAGAGCCCTAAACATTATAAAATGTTTATCGAATTTAAATTGGGGCTCAGACAAAGAGACATTATTGAGATTGTATAAAGCATTGGTTCAATCTAAACTAGACTACGGATGCATCGTATATTCATCCGCTAGAAAGTCGCACTTATGAAAGTTAGACGTAGTTCATAATAGCGGAATAAGATATGCAACAGGCGCTTTCCGCA
The DNA here is from genome assembly GCF_047948215.1 of Lycorma delicatula. Lineage (NCBI taxonomy): Eukaryota > Metazoa > Arthropoda > Insecta > Hemiptera > Fulgoridae > Lycorma > Lycorma delicatula. The sequence continues at coordinate 151,361,210 of NC_134455.1, read as the reverse complement.
CAAGTCCGGCGGCTAGTCTAATGTCTGAAGCCGGAATAATGCCACTACATTATAGAAGAGTGATCCTTTTGTTAAGATATGCAGCAAATGTATGGGCTTTCCCTGCTCATATAAATAATAAATTGTTTACAAATCATCCTATGGCTGCAGTATATGAACATCGTGCTACCTATTCCAGACCAACCGGAATTAGGTACCACGAATTAAGAAGAAAATATGAAATTGCTATACCAGAGACACTAGCAGTTTCTACTAGAGAAATACCGCCATGGCTCTTGCCAGCGGTAAATACAAGCTTGGATCTCTCTCAAGGAGAAATAAAAAAAAACCAGCAGTGATCATCCAGCAGGAATTTTTAGCAACCGTCAGTAGTTACGAAGAACATATTAGAATTTATACTGACGGTTCTAAAACAGAACATTGTGTTGGATGCTCGATATATGTAAATGAAGAAGTCCACTCTTGGAGACTGCCAGATGTGGCCAGTGTCTACACGGCAGAACTCACTGCAATTCAGCAAACTCTTCGCTACACTGAACACTATTGCGAAGAGAGAGTGCTAATATGTTCCGATTCATTAAGTGCACTCGTCGCAATTCGGAACAAGAACATTAAGGATGTCCTAATTGCAAACATCCTGTCCATTTTATATGTACTAAAACAACGAGGACAGCGATGCGTATTTGTATGGACTCCAGGGCATGCTGGTATTACAGGTAATGAAATCGCAGACGAAGCTGCCAGAAAGGCAACAGTCTGCGATGATTTGGATGCATTTCCTGTAAGAGTGGCAGATGTTAAAAACCGTCTAACAAACATAGTAAGAAACAAGTGGAACGCTGAATGGAGGAGTTTAAATACAAAATTAAACTCAGTTAAAACTTCTCCTTATAAATGGAAAAGCGACTTTAAATTGACTCGCCGTGAACAAGTAGCGGTGACCAGACTTAGAATCGGTCACACGCGATTAACAAATTTATATTTGTTAACCGGCGAAGTGAGACCAATGTGCGGTGTTTGTAATAAAACACTGACAATCAAGCATCTAATAGAAGAGTGTACCATATATGAGGACCTCAGAAAGAGGTTCTTTTTTACAAATAATATTAGTGCTGATCTGGATAATGGAAATGAAGAAAATATAGTTGCATTTTTACACGCCAGTGGACTTCTTAAAAGTCTATAAAATGGAAGTTTAAAGCTGTGGTAAAAGATACTCTAAGCGGTAGTTTTATATATACATATAGAAGAAAGAAGAAAGATATGGTATTGATAAGATTAATTATAATTTTAAGTTCATGGTCTTTTGAGAACCTATCTCAAATTTTAATATTGGGGCCCTTTACACCCAGTAAGTGTTTGTGATTGTCCTTGTCTTTCATGTTTTAATGTTTATTGTGAAGTTTGTGTTTTTAAATAAAATGTAAGGGCCCTTTACACCCTTACATATGACGATCCTGATGGAGATAATAATTTCTTTTAAAGAATGTGACGAGGGCTAATGACCTTAGCAGTCGATGCCCGTAAAAATTCAGATAAAAAAAAACCAAAAAAAAAACAATAATTATTATTATTATTATTCGCTTTTAAGTTATATAAAATAATTTCATGTCTTAAAATATATTAATTTGATATATTTTTATTAATTAGCTTCCATATTTCTTCTAAGAAGTTACTTAAATTTTTCTTAAATAATAAAATTTAGATTTTACATAAATGTTTTATAAAAAATATGGTAAAGTCGTGCAATGGGTAAATTGTCTCAAATTTAAAAAAAATAATATTTATGTGTAACATTGATATTTATAAAATAAAATATTATACTCAAGTTTTCAAAAAATGAGTGTGGAATTAGATATACTAACAGAAGTAACATTATGGAACTAAAAACAAAAATAAAATAAAATAACATGAAAAATAAAATTTATTTAATCCCAGATACAAAGACCTCATTCATTATTGCACTTATGCAACATTCAATGTTTAAACAAAATCTTCAAAAAAATGTTGTAATATTCTATTTCAATGATCTGAACCAGCGCTGGTGGTTGGATATCGGCTACTATTGGTGCTGACCTCCTATTCAATGTCATTCTGGTTCTGACTGTTTTGGTTATTGCTCTTGTTACTCATGTTATTGTTCTTGTTCTGATTGTTGTTTAAATTGTAGAGAGTATTCTGGCTGTTGTTATTGTAGTTGTTTATGTTTTGGTTTTGGTTATTGTAGTCATTGTTGTTATATTGATTATTATTCTGATTTTGGTTATTGTAATTGTTATTGTTGTTGTAGTTGTTATTGTTGTTCTGGTTTTGGTTGTTGTAATTGTTATTGTTATTGTAGTTGTTATTATAGCAGTTGCCATTATTTTGGTTGTTATTGCAATTGTAGTTGCAGTTGTTGTTATTGCAGTTGTAGTTACAGTTATTATTACAGTTGTTTTGATTGTTGTAATTGTTATAATTATTGCAATCATTATTGTTGTTGTTGTAGTTATTGTTGTTATTGTTATAATTATTGTAATCGTTGTTGTTGTTATAATTATTGTAGCCATTGTTGTTATTGTTATAATTATTGTAGCCATTGTTGTTATTGTTATAATTATTGTAATCATTGTTGTAGTTATTGTTGTTGTTGTTATAATTATTGTAGCCATTGTTGTTATTGTTATAATTATTGAAATCATTGTTGTTGTTGTTGTAGTTGTTGTTGTTGTTATAATTATTGTAGCCATTGTTGTTATTGTTACAATTACTGTAGCCATTGTTGTTATTGTAGCCATTGTTGTTGTTGTTATTATAATTATTGTAGTCATTGTTATTATTGTTGTTATAATTATTGTAACCGTTGTGGTTGTTGTTGTAGTTATTATTATTGTAGTCATTGTTATTATTGTTGTTATAATTATTGTAACCGTTGTGGTTGTTGTTGTAGTTATTATTATTGTAGTCATTGTTATTATTGTTGTTATAATTATTGTAACCATTGTGGTTGTTGTTGTAGTTATTATTATTGTAGCCATTGTTATAGTTGCCTTGGTTGTTGTTGTTATAATTGTCCTGATTCTGGTTGTTCTGGTATTCATTCATATTACTTGAAACAGCATTTTGGGTTTTTCCAGCAAAGTTTTCTGAAAAAAATTAAAATTTGTATATGTAAGTTACACTAATTGTATCCTTTAAGTTTAAATATATTAAAGTTTTGTTAGAATGAAAAGTAAGAAAGATGGTAGCAGAAGTAGCAGAAATATTTTTTAATAAAAACGGTGATCCCCAACACAGAATTTTGAATTTTATAATTTTTCATGATAATCAAATTTTCCAGCAACAAAGGAAATCAGCAATTTATTGAAATCGGATAGAAGTTTTATGTTACAGTATAACAAACTGATTGATGAAACATTCTCTTTGTCATAAAATTACCAAAATTATTAAAGAAAGACTTCATACAGCTAAGAAATTTCAATATTCACATAAACACTTCAATTTTAATATTTTGGTTATACAGTTATAGTTATTAATCTCTATTTTGAAACAGGACTAGAGTTCATTGTTTTCAATCTTATTATTTTTCTTAATTACTGTCTTTGTTAACTTCTTATAACAATATTATCAATCTTTAACAGAATTCAATGACCACTAGACAGCCAGTGTAATCATATCGACAGATAGATGAGTTGCTTTCAAGTTAGATTCTTGGGAAGCGTTTATTATTCTTTCATGTACCTTTATTAATCTTATATTCCTCATTAAAATATGTATTTGTAATGATTAAGGTCACAAGAAGCAAAGTAAGTAGAAATAAGATGAATATAGAATTTCTGAATATAGAATGAATTACCAAATTAGGTTAGAAAAAATAATGAAACATTTTTTATAATCTATAATAAAAAAAATAGCTGCTTTTATAATAAGTGGATCCATAAAGTTTAATACACAAACTATACTTATTTTCATATTTATAATGCCTGTTTTTAAAGAAAAGTAAACTTCTTGTAAACTAATACAGAAAAAAGTGTTTTTGTTTTTAACACCATCATCTGGCTTTCTTTTCATTTATTCAAAAGTCTTATTAGAAAATACAGCAATTTTTTCCTTTTAAAATTATTTTTAAACTAGATTTAAAAGGAACTGATTTTATTAATTGAATAAAATAAATTTGACTGAAATTTTAAATAATAAATCAATAAATGTTCCTACATCTTTCATTTCTATTGATAAAATACAGAATAAAATATAAGTATTATAACTGCAAAGAGAATGCTAAAAAATTATCAAATGTAGTACTAGATGTAGATTTTGATTATTAAATAACAACTGACATTAATATTTTTCAACAGAATAAAATAATGGTAATAATACATAAAAGTAAAAATAAATATAAACACAAAGAGCATATTAAGGAATAAATGAGAAAAAAGAAGTTACTAAGTAAAGAAATATATTGTTTAGAAAAATAAAACAAAGAAGTCTTTATTATTTTACAAATACATGAACATTTATTTATTAATTTGTTAAGTGTGTGGTTTGCTTGGCATTTCTACCGCCACCACCCCATTCGGTCGTCCTAAAGCATAAGACCGAATGTCTGTGCCACAAACCGCTACTGACCACGAAACAGTTTAGCGACCAGTGTCCTAATTAGCTCCTAGAACTAACCTAAGAGCGTGAGCGAAATAAGCCATACACCACTCGCTTGCGTGTCCGATCGCCCACTTGTCATATATCACTAAAATGGACCCGTCAACTACTAAAACATATATGACTATCAATAATTAAATTTATTTCGTCAAAGACAGCAATTCGCTGCCACGCCTAGGTCACTGAATGTCAGCAAGTACCTGTCCACCATAGCGCTTGGAACCTTAATCTGGCTGGTAGCCAGCCACATCTCTCGGTTAGCTTCATACAGCAGCACGATAGGAGTTTTTTCCCTTAGGTAAACACTGATGTCGGTTGAAAAAAGCAACCGCATCAAGGAACTCACACACGGTCCGACAATGCGGCTCTCGCCACATTGACTCGCCGCTTGTCAGTTGCCAATTTTACCCTTGACCTCTAAGTTCCAGGGTGGCATTAATCCTGACAAAAATTTGTTAAGTATATCTATCTATCTTTTTTTTCAATTGTTTCATTTTGCCTAATATTTTTATAGTAATTACTTTTTATTTTTTGATGATGACTACAAAGCAATCATCACTGGAATGAAATAACTCAAAAATTAAATAACATTTTTTTATTTTTTATTTATTTGCAAGTGAAACAGTTGAGAAAATCTAAAATTCTCTATTCAGAAACAATCAATCTATGCAATTTATAATTAGGAACTGTACTCACCATTTTGGTTATTGTTCTGATTCTGTTGCTGTTGATGACTAACAGGAGTTACAGAGTTCTGGTTGTTGTATGAAAACCATTGCCACCTGCTCTGTCCATAAGGGTGGACAGCAGCAGCAGCAAAGCTAACGATTACCAACAGTACCAAGGAAGACTTCATGTTGAAGGTGAGGTAAGTCTGAGCAATTCGGTCTTATATACTAATTTGATATCATTTTTGACTTGATATCTCTGGAAAGGTCACAATAAACCTTGCGATTTACGATAAATTATCGACTCAAATGCAACAATTATTAGCATGATTAAAAAATATTTATAAAAAAAAGTTAATACTATTTCGATTTTTAACCTTTGTTATCTAAAATGTTTTTTTTTTTAACACACTGAAATATAAAACGAATGAAAATTATATCAAATTAAAATTTCCGTTGAATTAAAATTCCTTCCTTTTTCTATTAATTACGATGTATAAAGGATAAATAAAAATCATTGAAGTGTAAAAAATTCAAGTGTATAAACATTAAATTATATTAATTTTTAAAAGAAAAATGAAAACTATTTTAAAAACTTGCTAATTTCATATTCATTTCTCCAATTTTAAAAATTTGAATTGTTTTAAAATCGAAGCTAAATTAAAACTTACTTCTATGTAATCTTACCTTACTAATCTTTAATTTCTAGTAAACTTCACAAAATAGAAATTAAAAAAATAAAAAAGTATTATTATTTACATTTTTTTTTCTAACAGTTATATATATATTTTTAAATCTTTAATTTTACACTTAATTTTTTTTTAAATTAGTAAATTTTTGTAATTTTTTTTTAATGATATGTATGAGTGTAAATGAAATGTAGTCTTGCACATTCTCAGTTCGACCACTCCTGAAACGTGTGGTTAATTGAGACCCAACCACCAAAGAACATCGGCACCCACGATCTAGTATTCAAATCCGTATAAATGTACCTGCCTTTACTAGAACTTGAAAGCTGGAACTCTCTACTTCCAAATCAGCTGATTTGGGAAGACGTATTGACCACTACACCAACACGGTGGGTTATTACTTGTGTAACCTGAAACAAACATATTTAAATATTCAACATTTTTAGAAAATTTTCAAAAAAAATTATTAAAATTAAGTATGTTTTAGTTTTTCAACAACTGAAAATTAAGATAAAATTAGAATTGATAATTTTTTTTTTAAATAGTATTTTTATGATTTCTATTGAAAGAAAAGAGTAGAAATTATAGACGTTGAAACTTTTCATTAAATTTTTAATTTTTTCTATTTAAAAAATTGACTAATTTTAAGTGAAAAAATAAATAGGCTAATAAATAACAATTCTGGTTAAAAAAATTTATTAAACCTAATAAAGGGAAAAATTTCATTTGCTTTATGCTTTTATCACAAATACAGTCCTTGAACAAGCCATTCGAATGGAACTGAAATTTAGGTATGATTTGTAATTACCGAAAAAATGTTGCCGAGTTTAATTTTCCTAGCACAATTTTTTTTCAAAATTATACAAAACAAATTTACCTGTGATCTTTCTAAATAAATGTTTTCATTGGATCAATGAATCAGTTAAATTGGATCTCCTTACCGGAGGTAAGAGGGCATTAAAGTATTATTAATTTCCACTTTCTGCTGTTTAATATTACTAACATTTAACTCTAGAAGTATAAAACATTTAAGTCATTAGTAACGTTATTCTAAGAAAAGCTATTTTCATTGTAATTAACATATCACTAACAATCATACGTTTGAAACAATTCACCAGATTTACATCAAAATTGAATAGTATATATATTACTGTTTAAGAAATTATTACTTAAAATAATAACAACTTTGTGCAAAATAATTTTTTAATTATGGTAGTACAGTATTATTTGTAATTATTTAAGATGTAAATCTTTGTGATTTTAAAATATCATAAGATTAAATAAACAATGGAAAGATTTATAGTACGTAGCTTTTATAAAACCTACGTACTATATGTATATTTTAAATATATTTTCTATAGACAAAAAAGAAAGTCACAGAAATCTTTAGTTTTCTTTTGTCAATTACACAAACAGTGTGTACCGGTTTTAATCGTTATGAATTGAAATGCAAGCGTCATCTTAACAGACGCCAAACATCGTATGAGGGATTGTAAGTTCTCTGCTAGCACGACGAGTGGACTATTTTGGGCTTCGCTGAAGAACCTCTTGAATTCGTTATACATTTTTCTCTGAAGTGCACGGTCACCCTGACTCTTCCTCTTATATAAACGCCTCTGTTCTTTAAATTTTTTATACCAGTGACAAATGTTCTTAATCGATGGTGGATCGATCCTAAAACGCTGTCGAAAAGCACGCTGGACCGTTATTTCGGTCTCTGTCTGGCTAAATTCTAGAATTCAAATGTCCTCTGTCGCATAGATGCCATATTGTTAGTAACTAAAATTAGCGTATAGCGTACGGTTGAGCGCTAGTATTGCTATCTGGCGGCCGGTTTTGAAATCTGCAGGGCGCGCACTTTCAAATGGTGCAAATTTCATTTACTGAACATTCTTGGTTGGACAAGTGTATGGTTTTGAAATTATTTTTTATACAAGGTGTAAAATTAAAATTATTTTTGATACAAGTTGTAAAATTAAAAAAAAAACAAATACTTATTTTTGGAAATATCTACCAAAAAACCCGACTGCTAAAACTAAACTGATTCATTATCGAACGATATGAAAATGAAAATCTATGCAAATTTTCATCGTTCCACTACTTTTATTTTTTATTTTCTATTTTACATAACTAAAAATATCACTATGTACTTATTCTGCTTATTATGGCCTTTTAAGGTAATAAAAACTATTGTTTATAATTCTTAAAATTATATAAATACTATCAATAACAGATTATTACAATATATTCACACAAAAAATATATTCCTCTTATGTAATATAATGTTTTAAACTGAACGTAACCCCTTGGAATTATCTTCTTACTTGAGTGTACGTTCTAATCTCAGGTAGCCACCAGTTGCTCCCTCTCCTCACAGAGAAGTAATTAAGAAATGAATCATACGTAATACTTACCATAGCAGTTCTATATATAATAATATTACGTTGTACGTGCAAAACTGAATTGGAGTGGTAGATTATGGTAAACTCAAATGAGAAGTACACTAAAAAGTGTCAGTCACGTGTTAATGAACATCCGAAGCTGAACGAGGAAAATTAGATTACAATAGAAATATACTGCAAAATACAATTTATAGTTTTAAACGAGTCAGAAGAGTTCCCCCACAGACAGCACTATTATAACAATATTCTATAATTTACGAGTTTTTCTGAGGTATGGTTGTGGAAAAATTATCAGATAATTTAACACAATTCATTTAAAAATAAATTTACCACTTTAAAACTTTACCAAAATGTTCAAAAACATTTATGTACAATACAAAATGAATTGATGTGTGCACGTTTATAATCATTCTTAATCTTTAAACATATTTACTTTTTGGCACAGTTTTAGGTAGATTTCACAAGGAAGCTACCTATTGTAATGGGTATCATGATTCGACTTCCGGAAAATCTCGACATATCTTCGTGTTTCACATCCGTCAGACCCCAAAACCACCGTCAGCTCAAAAGTTTATAAATAAATACATATATATTTCACTTTCTTGTAGACACGATAACTGCCGCAATTTTGCGCCAATGACTTTCAAAATGTTTCTTAAAAATAACTCGTTTCAAGATTTCGGTCGAGTTCGTTAACGGCCAAAATCGGACCATAGGGATGGAAATAGGAGGGGGCTTTTCGAAAAAACAATATATCGCTATAACTTTCTTATTAAGTAAATTATCGAGTTCGTTTAAAGTTCCTACTATTCTTTGGATAAGGGCCTAAAACCTATGTAAGTAAAGTTTTTTGACATCACCAACCATTGTCCCACGGGGTGGAATAAATGGGGGTTTGAAAACAAAAAATCATTCCTCCCGTATTAGGTACAGCATCCAATCGGTTTAAAGTGGTGGTTAATCCTCTAAACATTACCTAAAACTTTTGTCTGACACAATTCTTTATATGACCAACCCTTACTTCAAGGGATGCCCAAAATGTTACTGGAATTGTAAAAAGATGAGGCTTATCGTATGCTGAACATATGAAACTTTTTTCACATGCAACTATTGTCGTATTGAATAAATCTGAAGTTTTTCTTAACTTTAAGGTGGATCTTTTTTTCCTTCTGCTTACCGCCGGTGAAATGTATCTCCGCCATCCGGAGTGCCGAAAGGGATTGTTTTATCTTCTTTCTCTAAGTTAAGAGTCGAAACAAATATAACTCACTACATAGTTGAGACACAATGACGTTATTCTAAAGTAGAATTAGTATTCATAGTTAATAAATAAGTTATTTTTAATTAAAATTATAAAAGTGAAGGACAGTGGATTTTTCAATAATATTTTTACCATAATAAATTTAATTTTATTAAAAGTTTTCTAATTTTTTGAAGGAAAAAATTTTTGACTACTACTGAAAAATAACCAAAACAAGAGTTTATAAGCATAAAAAATGCTAATTTCCAAATGCTAATCTCCAAGGCAGTGGAAGATCGTCTCTGCCTTTAATCGGTAAAGTTCGTATGCTGGTCAGAATTGACATTTTTTAATTCGCTAAAGATTAATTGTAGATCATTAAAAAACAAGTATCTTTAATTGGAGATAAGCTTATAATTATCAGGGTGAACATAAATAAAAAAATGCAGAGAAATGGAAGGAAATAATTATACTAAGCATTGTACGGGTAGTTTTCAAGAAAGTCAAATGACAAATGGAACGTATTACTTCTGGAGGCCGGTAAGTTTTTTCATTAATAAGAAATAACTAATCAGAAAATAGTTGATTTACTATTTCGTTACTTTCATTTAAACATTAATTTTTAGGACTAAAAATCGTAATAATAAATAACGCCGAGTTTATCATACACCTGTATACTAAAAAGAAGTTGTTCAATAGCTTAAAAACCGTTTTACATCAAAACTTTCTAATCTCAGAACTCGTTATAAAGCCTATGTAATCAAAATCGATTGAAATGTTGATATACTTTACGTAATGTCGAGGGCGTTTTAACAAATTTGGGACTTTTTTGTTATTTTTTCCTATCAACTTCTATCTTTTCTAAATATTTAAAATCTCTTATCTTATTCGCTTTTAATGATTAAAATTATCAGAATTAGCACTATGATTCTACTCCAATGTCTATTTAAATTTTCAATAATGGATAGCTGGGTGTAAAGGTATTTTGAAGGACAATAAAAAGTAGTTTAAAATAGAGAAAATGCTTTTTATTATTTTGTGTAAAATTATTAAGAAATTTAAAAAAAAATCTATTTTAAAAAAATACGTTTTTTTTTATTTTTATTAAAACATCCTACACCATTATAATAATCAACCAATAAGCTATCGAAAAGGTCACATTATTTATTTATTATTATAATGCACTCTAACGACTTAACAGTCTGCTGTTCTATATTTTATCATTTACAAATGATAAAGAAGAAAATGAACCATTTAGAGACTCATTGAAGAAGAACGTATGAACCATGAAAAATCATTAAAGGTAATAAAAAAAAAACCTTTAAAATTTATTAACAATGTAAGATAATTGTCTTGCCTGAATTCAGCTGATGTACTGAAAAATAGACAAAAACGTTTGAACTTACTTTCATCACATCCTAGAGTGAAAGGCAACATATCAGATTTTAGCAGCAATAAATTAGTTTTTTGTATCATAAAAATATGGCAAAAATCAGAGCGGCTACTTTTTCCCTTATGTATGCACATTAATCTACCTGAATGAATGGAAGAAAGTTCTTTTAATGGGTGAGATTTAAGAACAAACAATCGATCCTATCACATGATACCTACGAAGAAACGTCCAAAGTAGACATCAGTAGATCATGCCTTAAATTCCAACTTGTATTTTTACAGTTATAATAATAACAACTTACGTTAATTTATATTTATTTAAAGATAAAGAGGTCAATAGTAGGTCAATAATTTACCTAAATCGATTTGTGCGCAATTTTGCAAAAGATAGTAGAAACTATCCCTTTGAAAGGTTTTGCATATTTTAGAATGAATATTGTAATGTTTCTCAAGTTGGGCTATCTTACTAATCTATTAAAATATTAGAAATATTACAGTTTAATTAAGTCAAAATGCATCGGCTCTTCTAAAATTTGAGTGAAGAATTTCTTATTAAGATTGAATTACTCTATTAATAAATACTGTAAATCAGTTTTTAATATAAATAAAATTCAGTAATATTATTTTTGGATATAATGTTGTTAAGGAAAGGAATAGAAAGTATTTGAAAAATCTTACAATGTTGAGCAAATTTTAGAATAAAAGATTTTTAACTGGTTAATAGAAAAGGTGCTTGCTTCATCTTTTTTTAAGTATTATAATAAAACTTGATGGGTTTGTCTCACATGTGATCAGTTAATTCTTGTGTATATAAAGCTGGAGTGTGAAATCTACAGAGAGTATTTTGTGTGTATTTATTAGTATTTTCTGTGCAACGAACTTCCAGATCAGGATGTAACGCATTTTAAGACATGTGATATGAAATAAACCAGGTTGCCAACGATTAACATTGAGCCTTAATATCCCCCCCCCCCATTTCTCTCTTATTGCTTGATATGGCTCTCTTTTCATTTTTTTTTTTTTTTTTTTACCAAAGTAATAATTTAATTTTGTCTCTTCACGGTCAAATGGTACCATGAATTTACAAATATCTAAATTTTCTTAATTTATAATGATTAAAAATTGTCATATCAGATGCAATCTTTCAAGAAATAGAGTAATAAAGCCAAATATGTAAGTTTAAAGCAAACCCAAAAATAGTCTGTACTGCTAGTGTAGTAGTACATGTTGCTGTATATTTTGAGAGGGATTAAGAAAGAGTGCGTAATGATATGAAATGTATTAACAGCATACAGCAAGAAGCAGTAGAAGTCGAAAGAGAAAGATTGTTAATATAAGTAAATATTTAAAAGAAAGGTTTGCTGAATAAAATTTTGTAAGAATAATTTTTTTTTACAAACATGTTCTGAAATATATACAGAGTATGAGTAAGAATTATTAGTTTGCAGTTAATTGAAAAATCAGTTTCGAGCTAAACGATTTCCGTCATTAATTGAAATGGAATTTATTTTATTCATGGCTATTGTTAATCAGAACCATGATTATACAGAATCAATCCACATTTATTTTTTCTATTGTTAAAATCAGAACTTTGTTGTTACGTTGGTAATCAGTATTGATGTACTTTTTGATATCTTAATTAAACTTAATTAGCAGTAAGTTTTTATCATACATTTTTAAAAAAAATATTTTAAAATAATTTTATTAATCGCTTAATATTCTATAGAACCACCAGTTTTTCATCTTTAATATAATAATAGAAAAATAAAAATATTCCTTACGGTTATCGTTCAACATTAAAATCAATACTATTTTTTTATCATTAAGTAATAAGATATGTATAATTACATACATAATTATTAAAAGATAATTATAATAATATGAATTAATAATCAATAACAATATAAATCTATGAGCAATATAAAATTAATATTAACTGAAAGTTAAGTATTTTTTAAAGATTATTTCGGAATTAAGCACAGTAAATTTATTAATCAGAAATTATAATTACCGAGCTAGGTATCAGGAAAAAGAGACATTTTTCAAAACATGATTATGTAGACTTAAATAACTCATTACGATTAAAGAAATTTCATATTTAAAAATATTTCTATTTCTTTTTAGTTATTTTAATAAAAAAAATTTCTGTCCAAGAATAAAATTATCAATTCAGGTTCTTCATCTATATTTCATTACTTCTAGTAAATAGCTCAGACTTTTGCATTTATAATAACTATCAATAATTCCAATTATTAGTTAAATACACGAAGAAAATTCCAGTGTGTTTTTATGCTTGTTAAGAACCTTTAAACATATATTTTTTACAGATATTTTGAACCTCCTTTACAATTTCTTTTAATACGGACAGCAATTTGTCATTCAAAACAAAACTCTTATTTTATTTCAACAAAATATTTTCTTTAGAGTGAAATTTCAATACGTCAACTTTTAAAATAATTATCTAACTAAACTAGATTTTATAGATTTTACATTTTAGCAATATTTTAACAATTGCTTCACGATACTTTCTTCAGTTGAAGAGGTAGAAAAACTTTTGTAGTTAATTGACAAAAAATTTTATGTACGCTTTACAAAGCAGATTAATGTGCTTTTAATGTACTTAAAAATAAAATATTTTCTGCCTACAGTTTAATTTTAAATACTTACTACATCTTTTTCATAAATTCTCATCTTTTCTTTCCCTCTACCTCCCTACAGAATGACTTAAAGTTAAACGATTCGTTTAATTCAGTTGCTCCTTAAATTTTTTCACTATCTCTAAAAAATTAAAATTTTTAATAGTCAAATTAGCAAAGTGTGTGCTATAATATTGTTGTAATTTTTTACTAGAAATAAATAAACCAAAAAGATTCATCGTAATGAATTCTTACACTGTGAATTAAGATCAGTAAAATGAATAACGTTAACATGTCTAGTTTGTAGAGTTGGTTCAATCAGTTTTGTCCTATCTCACAAATCTCGTCTCAATTCAATCCCGATTTTAATATTATGTGTTATTTGTATGACTGTCAGCATGAAAGTAGACGGCGGGAACACGATTGTGTTTCTATCACCCGCTATCATTGTGTACTAGCCGATCAGGGCTCTCTTCCTTCGTCCTTCCAGTCAAGCTCCTGGACCCCCCCCCCCGCCACTGTGTTCTTAATCCTCATGCTTGTGAGAATAATACTGATAAATAACAATTAATGCCTGTTCAGTTTATAAAATATGTCAGTGTATTGCAGTTTCTTCAGAGCAACCGGTCAGGACTCAAAACTATGTGAGATCTGAAATATGCGAGTTTCAGAATAGTCTGTCCCCATCTTAAAAATAGTAGTTATAGCTGGATACCCGTCCTTCGTACAGATAAAAAAGTATTTTGCACAGTTCTTATTGTTATGCGACTAACACCACGAGGAAATTACTGTATTTCATTTATCACTTTTATTATTATTTTTATTTTATGATTTTTAATAAACTGAGCGGAGGCAGGTGCAGCCAGTCGCATAGTACACACACAGTAACAGTGGCAGTAGCTGTGTTGGTTGAGCCGCCGCGCTGTATAAACCGTCGTACCTTTAATGCTACTTCTATCGATAACAGAAAGATATATCGAAAAAGACCAAGGAGATCTTTTATGTAGAAAATTTAATTCTAAATACTGCAAGTGGTTTCCAGATTCAATTTGACAAACGGTTTGGCCGTCCGTAGTAAAGTTCAATATCGGGAAGGAAGGTAATCCGTTTATTATTACAAGCCATTAAGACGGCCATCATCTTGGAACGATGAAACATTTTTTTAACGGTAATAATATCGTATGTTTTTTCAAGGTATAAAATCTACGTTTATGCTGAATTTCAGCTCAATATGTTGAGTCATTTTTGCGTGAAATACACCAATAGATTTTTATGTATATTTCACATATAGAATGCTTCATTTATGCGCTTCATCATTCAAAATCTTTTAAAATTAAAATCTAGATTTATTGACTACAACTAATGAACATCACTAATATTATCATGGCTTTATATACTCGTAGCATATTAATGTGGAATCGAATCTTCTAATACAGCTTTGATACGAAGTATTATAAGAAATGTTCTTTAAAGATGTCCTTTCTCATTTATCATGCTATTTAATTCGATGATGCTCGTGCCGAGACAGTTTAAAAAACAAACGGTCGTCCTTGTCTTCCACAAAGAAAGTAAAAATATCCGTGTGAAATTGTATGTACATCAGTATCTTTACTATTAAATAAAAATAATTATTAGCATTTAGTAAAAATTAATAATCATAATGTCTATAAAGTACCGACTGATTTTTATAAAACTCTTTGGGAGGGATTTGAGTAGGCCTGCGTATTTTAAAATCTTGGGACTCAACTAACTTATCTCCAAATAGTAAACAATATAGTCGGAACAGAATTGACAAAGATCCTTATCCAAAAATTAAAATTGGACAAGGGAGAGATAAAACAACTTTTTTTTAAGGTTGACGAAATCATCATAACTACCTGCTGTGAAAATTGAGGACTTGAATAACCGGAGTTTCATAAATTAACAGATTGAGCGGATAATATAAACGGAAAACTATTTTACAGGAAGTAGATGTAAATATAAAATACATAGTAATGATTGTAATATAAATATATAAATTTATTTCTTTTTAAATAACTTATTTAAAATTTATACTTACCTCCTGTAAAATAGGTTTTCCTATCCATATATTCGCTTAACACGAATTACTGTCACTGTAATAAAGAAAAGTTAAACATTTTTATATTCATTTCCTTATGTAGGTTTTATAAATACACTTAAAAATTTGAACATTACAAAAAAAGATTGTAAAATTTTAAAAGAAAAAACAAAAATCATAGGTAATCCAGATAGTTGTAAATCCAGAATAAGATCGATAAACTTTACAGCAGATAGCTACGAATATATCAATGATTGTTGTTCTGCTAATGCTAATGTATACAATTTATAACCATTTGTTAAACAAATTTATCCTTTTCTCTTCAAATGCAGTTTGAATTTCTGAATTTTATATTTAATAATTATTTATATTAAAAAATGAAAACATCTTTACAAATTAACGCATTTGATTTATTAATTGTATAATGAAACTTGAAAGTTTACAAAAAATTAAAACGTTTATAATTATTCAATAAATGTAATTATCATTATGTTTTGATTTGCAAAACCTTATTAACTTTTTCATTATATCTATCAAAAGATAACTTGATAGGAAAATTAACGAGATAGTAATGATTTAAATATTATGAGAGTTAAATTTTTATTTGAAAAATAAGAAGACGAATAACGAAAAGAGGTAAGATATTTGTTCTAATAGTTTCTGAAATTTTTTACATTAAGGATTCACAATAACAAAGGGTCATCATTAGGTTTTATGGTAGGGTGGTTAACTCCTGGCATAACCGAACCCCTAATTGTAGCCTGCTAACAAAAAAAATAAAAAATTGGTTAAGATAATTGAAATAAAATCATTAAAAATCATACTCGAAACCTGTTTAATTGAAAACAATGAAAACTAGATTCCTTTTCGGTTGTTAAATAATTTATAATTAGTAGATACAGAAACGTTATAGTCCGGCTACCGAAAGAAGACCTTAAGCTTTATATGTTTATAAATAATGGACGGATGAAGCTGTTACATGATGGAAATCCATTCTGACAAAAGAAAATAAATATGTTATTTAATTTTCACAAAATTATTTTAAATAATCACAAGAGCTGCTTCGATACAAAGTGCCTTCTGTATTCTGTTTGTAACACCTGAGGAAGGTACTGTGTACCGAAACATCTGTTGTGATTTTTTTTAAATAATTTTGTGAAAATCAAGTAACATACGAGTTTCTGTATATTTTCTTTTATTATATATTTATAAAAACATAATATATATCAAATTAAAGCTGGTTCTTTTTTACGGTATTTTATTAATATTTAGCAAGAATTTTTTCGTTAAACTTTTCTTGTTGCCGTTATACCATGCTAGTAAACGGACATTTTTTAATGAATTTCTGGTTTCATTAACACCAATTTATTTTTAAAATCCATCCAAATAGATAAATTGGGATTTTTTTAATTTCTGTTGTAGAATTCATTGCAGTAAAAAATTATATTCGTTATGATCACTGGAGATAGTAGTATGTTTTTTAAGCTCCTGCTACCCCTAAAATAATAGCCAGAGCAACTTTAAATTTAATGACGGTAGAGAAAAAAGTCTGCATTTTACATTTGTTAATGTATTACAGGATTTGTTAGAATTATAGAGTTTGCAATTTGCATGTGCAAAACGAAAACGTTTAAGTCCTTTTTTTATATTAGATTTCTTTAAATGAAGATAACGAGTTTTTTGCTTTTCAGTATAGTTTAATAAAATAAAATAAAGAAAACCAGACCTACATTTTGGTGTACAGCTATATTTTTCTAATAGATTTCGCTGAAGTTTAATTCCTCAAACCCGAGTTCCATGTCGTTAGCCAAATCATAGAAAAAAATAACCCAAAAACAAAACTAAATAAAAGAATATAATTGAAATTTTGACAATAAAACTAATAATAAATTAAATAACCAATAAATACTATGAAAAGGTACAGAAAGAAAAAACAACCGCTGTCACTAAAGATAGCATAAAAAGGCTAAAGCCGCTAGATTAAATCTGAAAAGCTCTAATTTAGTACTTTTGTCCAGATCTTTAAAAAATACATCATTTTCAGTTTTCGTCATCGCCCACGTTGGACAACAATATTTGAATTTTAGATTTTTGGATTATCGATAATATTTTTCAATGGCAATATATTGTTTACGTTAAGCTTTTTAAATTGAACTAAAAAAGACTACTTTTAATAGAAATACCAATAAACTCCAGTCCAAATGGTATTAAAAATACAAACGAAGTTAGATATAATAAATTTGCATTTGGCGTACTTCGACCATTCCAGTTAAATTAATTAAATTTTCAGAAATCTTGGTCGAGAAAACAAATGTTCTTATTTATATTTTAATTGTAAATATTAAATAATAATAAATAAAAAGAGATTTTCAAATAATATAATGTTAATGTTTCTTTTTCTTTTACCAGAAGTTTCTTTATATTGTATTTATTTTGTGTAAGCTTCCTTTATTTCAGTTTGTGCATTTAAATGAAAAATATTAACTACTTTAATTGAAAAAATACTTTTTTTTTTAATAATTAATTATCTTTCTTTATGTGTTTCAGTAGGTCTAAATAACAACATTTTAGATAACACAGTAATAAAGATGGAATAATTTATGCAATACTTTTGACAAAAATTTTCTAATAATAGTGATAATTTTTTTTTTGTTTTGACTAAATATTGAAAACAGCAAACGAACTATGACCTTAAACTTTATATCAATAAAGAATGATATTTGAATAATATATAAGAAAGCCATTCTCAGGCAAACACCGCTTTCAACATGAATTCATCATTGTTACTGTTGGTGATCGTTAGCTTCGCTGCTGCCGCAGTCCAACCTTACGGACAGAGCAAATGGCAATGGTTTTCCTACAACAATCAGAATTCAGTTACCCCAGTTAATCATCAACAACAACAAAATCAGAATAACAACAACCACCAGAATGTCCAAAACCAAAATGGTATGTATAGTATATATTATGTATATTATAAATTATACTGATTAATTAAAATAATTACTAATTATAGATAAAATAATAAATCTTTTAAAACTGTCAGACAGTTTTTTATACTTGTTTTCCTAATCTTATTCTGTAAAACAATGTAAGCTTTTTTTTATTTATAAACTGTAAATTAAAAAAAGTATCTTTAGATTTTTATGCTTTTTTAAGATAACAAAAAACATACTTTGAAGTTTTTTGTTTTTTAGAATCTCGTATTCTGTATATTATAATGGAAATTATTTTAAATAACCTAATAATTAATTTTAAAAACTGTTCTTAGATTTTTATCGTGATTAAATACTAAATTAATTTAACGTGGTTAAATATTTAATATTTAGTTAGTGACATATTTATTTTCTTCATTTACAAAATTATGTTGCATTAAAGCAAATAAATTGTTACGAAAATAATTCATCCGTACAGACCAAAGAAAATTTTCCTTTTATGTAAAATGAAAATACAAAACAGAATTAACGATTAATTTAATGCTATTGTTGGGTTTCTGATTTTTTACTTATTTCTGTAATGAAGTTATTTCTATACGCTAACCTCATTCCTCATCCACGTTACTGAAATAAGTCTTATTCATTTTAATAGTTTTTGTACAGGCAAACTTGTTAAGTATTACAGCTAACGTATTCTATGTATAGTAAATTAAAGTTGAAAGCTTTCAATTACGTTGAAATTATCTATTAAATAATATAAATATTATTATATTAAATATTATGTTTAGTATCATCCCAAAAAAATAAATAAATAAAATAAGCAAATAAACTAAAAAAATCTTAAATATATGCCGATATACTATTATATGAAAAATATATCGCTATAATAATTTTGACGCCTTTTAATGGTTCTGAGTAATATTTATTTGCTCAGTTTTTCTAAAATGCAAATAAGAAATGTTTCTGGGAAAGTAGTAACAGTAACTGAATAAAAAGAAGCAATTGTAAATGCCTTACACTCATTTCAATTCTTAGTTATAACTACAGAGTAGTTTTTATAGAAATAAGGCCAATAAAGCTGTAATAAACCAATTTATTTAATGTGATCATAAATGGAGGTGGAAGAACCCCATTTACGGGCGCCTAGATTGTGACGTGCTCGCTAACAGGTTTCACAAAATGTTATTAAATGCGTATGTGTTCCTGCGCACTACCGACTAAACTTCCACCCCTGGCTACCCACCCTTCATGGTACAGCTGGTATGCATTATTTCATGAAAGAGGGGGATACGCCCTCACACATATTCAGACACCACAGTCAACAGACACGTACCTCACACTCACAAGATACCAAACATCAAACTAAAATCTCACCACCCACTCAACGACATCCAATCGTCACTCAGAAAACATACCTCACGCCGCACACTCCACACATCATATCAAAGCCAGGCACATCCAATCACACAAACAAATACCTCACAGAAATCGAACACAGGTACACTTACTCCACGGGTCACGATCAGACGCGGAAGCGGAGTGCCCACGACCTCATCGCACCCAGGCGACCCCCACACGTACGGGGAACCCCTAGGCTCTCAGCTGCGTGCCTGTTCGTCCCCGAACCCTTCGACGGTACCTTCTTCTACCCCTGCGAGACTCCTCCCAGACGTACAGCTCCTCCATGATCTTCCTAGCAAACCTTGCTACAGCCGTCCAGTTTTTGGCGCTTTTCAACATGATCTGCTGCAGATCCTCTGGGAGGAACATTTCCCTTTTATCTATGGTGTCCAGTATTTCCCTCCTAGCATCCTCAAATAGGGAGCAGCGAAAGACGTAATGTGCCGTCTCTTCCTCGTTTACACACACCGGACAACTAGCGGAGTGATATAGCTTAAACCTAAAGACTGATGGTCTGCAGGGTTGATATGAAAAGCAAAAAAAAAAATAGATAAATTACTAAAACAGTGAGTTAATACTACCTGCTGTATTGACCACTTATTAAGAAATGCTTAGAATAATTATTATTTTGTTGTTATTTGTCTTTCTTTAACTCCAATGTTTTTTTCCATGTTTGTCCTCAAATCTTGCATCCTTAATTTAACATACTTCCTGACATTGCCTATTGATGAAATTTTTCACAGTTACTAAGGACGGGTGACAATACAATGTACCACCATTCTCCCGTACGCGGATAAATTAAGGGTGGAAATTAACGATGAGAATGTAAAAAACTGAAAAATCTGCAAAATGGCTATGCGGGGTTTTTGGGGTCGCAGATGACAAAATCCGATAGTCGTTTGACATAAAAAAATGACAAAAACTTAGTAGGGAGTTTTTGTGGTTTCGAATTTGACAAAATTTCGTCATCACTCATATATATATATATATATATATATATATATATATATATACAGATGATTTTTGGCGGACAGTATGTTGAGACACAGCTTCAAAAATAATTAAGTAAATATTAATATAAATAATTTATTTAAAATTAAATATTAATTAATTTAATTAAGTAAATGAAATAAAAACTTCACTACGCAAAAACTTCATATTTCGTTACTTTGTATAATAAATATTTGATTGAAAATTTGTTTAATATTTTCTAAATAGAAATTTCAATATATGATGTTATCTTTTGAAATCCAAATTAACCTACTAATTAAATTCATGTAACGTATGACAATAATTTGATTAAAGTATGACTAAAAAGTATAAAGCAAGTTTTTAAAAATTTTGAAAAATCTTTGTAATATTATTGATAAACTATTACACCAGATGCTCTCTAATGATAATTTTTATATGTTTGCACTTTTTTATGTAAATCACAATTTGGTAATAGGATAAAATTAATTATTATTATATAATGTGTTAATTTTCTAGCTCTATTGGAATCTTGTCTTTTATTTTCAACGTAGCATACCAAGATATTTTTTTTATTGTTCTATGGCACATTCTGTCTGTTAAGATATTCCATCTTCAGTAAATTGTTGTGGGTGACTCGAAGAGGATTTTTAGAGAACAAAAATAATAATAATAATTATTATTATTATTGTAAATATATATTATTATCAGTAATATACCTTCATTGATTTACATCTGATAGAATTTCAAATATATATTACTATATACATAGTCACTCTTTCTAATCAGGCAGGCTACGCGTATGTTATTTTATGTAAATATTGTTAATCCGTATCTTAATTAAACAATTGGAATTATTTTATTCCGGTTAGAGCTATTATAATTTTTTCTGATAACTTTACTGAATTGAATAACCATGCGCAGAGAAAAATTCTCTCAAAATTTTTACACTTTTCAAGAATCCATGAAAGTAAAATGGATTCTGTTAAATACTTTGTTAATATTTTCTGTTAAATATTTTTCTGTTAAATACTGTTAAAATAAGATATCTACTGTTAAATTAATATTAACAGTTACTGTTTAATATTAACTCTTATATTACTGTTAAATAAGTATCTAACTGTTAAATTAAGATATCAAATTTGATCATTTAGATTATCAAAACACATCATCTAAGTCACATTTTATATTTCATTACTTTTACTAATAATGAAAAGATGTTAATATTATATAATAAATGTTTTTTTGTTTTATTAAAGCAGTATTTAGTGTACACTTAGTGTACAGTTTTTCACTAGTATTTTAGTTACTAGTTTTTCACTAGTGTTAATGCAATAAATTGCATTAATATACAAGTGAAATTTTGAAAGAAAAACCTTGCATTATTATGTTTGTTAAGAATATTATCTTATATTTCAATTTCAGTTCATTAAATATTTTGAAAATAATTAGTAGTAATAAATTATTTAATTTCGTTCTGATACTTTTCAGTGTTATATGTTTTGGTAACAAAAGCACTTTGATGAATGCAAAAGACATAAAAAGAAAAGCATAAAGAAAATGAAAAGTATGGAAGTATAAATGTAAAATCAAGTTTTGGTATTTAAGCCATAGATCTAATAAATCTAATGTGAATAACTTCTTCAAAATTTTAATCACTAATACTGTATATAATTCAAATATGTGAACTGATATCAGTAGTACTACGGTTGATTTAATGTAATATGTCTTCAAAGTTCACTGAAAATGTGCTACAGATTCAAAGTATGTCTTTTGCTACTAAAAGTTTGTAATTTAACCTATATTTTTAAATTATGTTATAATAACTATCAGAATTTCAAGAAATTTTACATACCTCTTCATAAATATATATAAAAAATCAAAATCAACGCTATTCCTACTTCAAAACCGTAATTAGAGAACGAATATATAAACAATAGAAAATGTTGTACATTATGTGAAATTGAATAAATTTTTACATTAAAATTTCTTTTTTCTTTCCAGACGTTGTAGGAAAGAATCAGAATTCAGCTTCAAGTAATGTGATCGAATACCAGACCCAGTACAGTAACAATAACAACAACAACCAGAACCAGTACAACAATTACAATAATAACAACCAGAATCAGAACAGCTACAACAACAATAACAATGCCAACAATAATTATTACAATAACAACAACAACAACCAGAATCAATACAACAATCAAAATTATAACAACAACCAGAACCAGTATGGTCAAAATGTGAACAACAACCAGTACAATAATCAAAACAATTGTAACAATTACAATAACCAAAACAATTGTAACTTCAACAATAACCAGAACTGCTGTAACAATTACAACAATAACCAAAATAACTACAACAATAATAACCAGAATCAGTGCAACTGCAATTACAATAACAACAACCAAAATAATAATCAATGCAACAACAATAATTATAACAATAACAATTACAACAACCAAAACCAGTATGGACAGAATGTAAACAATAACCAAAACCAGTACAATAACAACAACCAGAACGGTTATAACAATTACAATAACAACAACCAGAACGGTTATAACAACTACAATAACAACAACCAGAACAACTACAATAACAACAACCAGAACGGTTACGACTACAATAACAATAACCAGAACCAGAATAACAACTACAATAACAACAACCAGAACAGTTACAACAACTACAATAACAACAACCAGAACAGTTACAACAATCAGAACGGTTACAACGACTACAACAACAACAACCAGAACCAGAATAACAACTACAATAACAACAACCAGAACCAGAATAATAATAATAACAACAACCAGTACAACAACAACAATAACAACCAGAATAACTACAATAACAATCAAAATCAGAACAACAATAACAATAATAATCAGAACCAGAAAAGCAATAACCAGAATGCTTTTTACAATGAAAACAATAACAACAATCAGAACCAGAAGAATAACAACCAGAATCACAATAATAGTAATAACCAAAACAATCAAAACCAAAACAAGAACCAGGAGGTCACCAGTGCGAACAGTCAAAACGCAGCCAGCAATACTTGGTTTAAGTCATTGGCATGGGCCATTTAAACATATTATTTTAAGAGTTTTATGTAAATACTGATTAATGCATTTACTCTGGATTTTCAGAATTAAATAAATTACTCTTATTATCATTATTAATTCTTGATTTTCTTCTTCTTTCCTTATTGTTTATTCTGAAATGATGTCATAATATTACTTGGCATTTCTATTTCTTATTCGAATATAAATTATTTCTATTTTTTGTTTATAATTTCAATACATACAATTTTTGATAAATAAACCGATCGAGCATAATCAGTTGATAAATAAATTAAACTCGTTTTCCCGATTTCTGTCTAATTATTTGTTACTGTTTACAGGATGAAGGCCTAACTATGGGGCCCCTTACTAATAAGAATATTGTTAGAAATTGTCAAAATATATCAATGAAATAGTAGTTTTTAATATAATAAATATTCATAAAATAAAAATTTAGAACAGGTACGTAGACAAAATCCGTGTAACTTATAATAAACAAACAGATTTAGAATATAAAATATGCGATAAACAAAATTCAATAATTTCCGTGAAAATAGAGTACAGTCATCAAAAATAGTAAATAAAATTAGAAAAAATTAATCGAATATTAAAATTACAAAAAATTAAGCAAGATTGCAACTGGATGTTACCAGTACAGTTAAAAATGGTTCCAGAGACTACACAAAAATGAGAGAAAGAGATGATACCTTAAAATTACATAGGTGATACGAATGAATTAAATAAAAATTTTATTTAATAATGAACCAAAAAATAGTAATGCAAATTCATAAAAATAACTTATGAATTTTTCTTTTAGGTATAGCTTTTCCATAACATATGTTTAGGAACCAAATTAGGAAACGGGTTTCCTAGTAAACCAAAGTCGGTTTAGTGTAGAATATTTAATGTAACAGTGAGAAAAAAAAGAATATTTTATTGAGCAAATTCTTAATGGAATAAACTAAATAAAATGTGTGAGAGATGGACACGTTTAAAAACAAAATTTTTACTCATTTAATAATTAATTATAGACTTTGCTTTATCCTTTCTTTCAGTTTACTTTTGAAATTACACTTGAAATGTGTGAGAGATGGACACGTTTAAAAACAAAATTTTTACTCATTTAATAATTAATTATAGACTTTGCTTTATCCTTTCTTTCAGTTTACTTTTGAAATTACACTTGCTTTTACATTTGATATTAAGCAGTATCTGGTTTCCTATTGTCTTCTTTCCCTGTCAAATAATGTATACATGGAAAATCTACATCAATATTATCCTGTTTCTCAGCACAATGATCTCTCGCAAATGTTCTGAGTGGATGAATTTAACTTTACTATCTTATTGAATATTCCAAATTATGAATCTTTTCCCGATTTTTTTAACCTTTAAACTAAATAAAATAATTTTTAAAGTTAATTTACATAAACAGCAAGTGATCTCGATTCAGTATTATTATTATTATTTTCTTCAATAAAGAATTAAGGAAAAAGAAATGCTGGCAATGCCTTACTGTTTCATTCATCAAATACTATGTGTTTTCTACACGAAATCATCTTCCGCCCTAGTTCAAGAGAATTTACTTGACATTTTATTTTTCCTTGTTGATTTTATCAGTCAATGGCTCTACTAAATAACACGTGGTAATAATCTTTAAATAATCAGTGGAACAAAAAAATGTCATCAATTATATTCTTTCAGATTATTCAGTCAAAATTTTATTTTTGCGAATTAACTAAGAACAATAATGGTATCAGGTTTTTTTAATTAAATATTTAATAGATTAGTAGGTGCGGTTACTATGTTCTTAAATATATGAATTCAATACATTAAATACATGATCTGGAATAAAACTCTCTAGTACTACTAAAAATGTTTAAAAACCTCATCCAAATTCAAAATCCAATCGTTCTTCAAATTTCGGTTAAATTAAAATTTAGACGATTCTGTTGTTTAGGCTATTATTTGATTTTCAAAACTAAATCATAGGAATTTTATGTATCAGAAATTACTAATAATTACATTGAATGTAAAGTGAAAATAGCTGGCTATGTATTGTGCGACTTTCTTGCCTATGCCAATCAAGTCATACAATACCTTGCGCAGTTTTTTCACTGCATATATTTTCCGGCTTCACCGGAAAGTGTTTATTAATCATTAAGATGTCTTGTTCTTATTTTTATAATAAACTTTTAAACATAAATTTAAAAAAAACTTCTGAATTCTATAAAATTTTGGACCCTCCATATCAATCGGTTTCTTTATTGGTTGTAATGATTACCAAAAAAGATTAACCGTCAAAATTTTTAAATTTCAAATAAAAGGTTTTGATTTTGGGGTTCCCTTACACTGTGGGGACATTTTAGTAAACATTTTTTTATAAAGAAAAAATTCATAATAAAAAAAAAAAAATAATTATTTTAAATATTGAAAAAACAAATATGTTATTTATAACTTTTACGATAGTAATGAAAATAATTGCTTGTTATTTTGGGTGAGGGATATTATAGGAACCAAACTAATTAAATTTGAATTTCCCTTAAAATGATAAAGAAAAAGAAAAACTTTTTTTTTAAAATGATGAAAAAAGAACATAAAAAAAATACTGTATTATATTTTTTAGAGGTGGGTAATAAACTTAAAAAAATTCTAAAACTTCACATGTAGCCTAAGAGCTTAACAAATTTACTGAAGTAGAGCTTTCTCTAAATCTAACACCCACTCCATGAAGGTAAAAAAAGGACGTAAATGTTTTCAATAAATAAATTTTCTGTGTTTAAGGTTCGGGGTTTATATTTTGGGAAAATCCTATATATTTGTTGATAGCCCTATATAAGATGTATAAAATAGTAATAACTTTTAAAAAAATACTAAACCGAAGGGAAATTGAGCAAAAGAACAAAAAAATATATATTTAAATTTTAAGAGGTGGAAGTTGATTTTTGAAATTCTGTTTGTTCAGTTTATTTATACATAAATGCAATAAGATAACAAATTTACCAAAGTCTTTTCTAAATTGCCTCTGAAGAAAATCTAAATAGTTTTTGCGCGAATGCCCCACCCTCTGAATGAATTTTCAAAAAAAAAATAATTTGATTAGTGTCCCGTACACAGAAATATTTGAGTGAAATTTGAAGAAACTCCGGTCAATCTTCAGGTATAAGGCCAAAAGCAGTGCGACACACATACGTATATACATATGTATATTTTCTTTTGGTTTAGGTAAACCAGTTGGACCTTAAAACGTAAGACTTGTAAAAGAACCCGATACCCATTTTCGACACGATCACCCTTTTAATATAACCGTTAGAGCTGTATTCGCTGTAAAATGAAATGAACATCGCTGTTTTCTAGAAACGGTTGGTAGTAGTAAATTTCATTTAAAAAAAATCATTGCAGCCTTAAAGATATTTCTACTTTTCATTTTAAATTTAAATTTAAATATTAAAATTCCTACCCATCAGAAATTTAACCCATTACCATTTTAAGCTCATTAGTTATTAGTCAAGTAGCAAATGGATTTATGAGAATAATCCATTGCCACGTGGGAAAAGTGAAAATTAATTAGTAGCCGACCTCAATCTAACCCGAAATTGATTTTAATAATAAAGATGAAAAGGGTTAGAATCAAACATAGTAACGTCGTCTCAGCCTTTCATCAAGAAGGTCCCGGGTTAGAATCCCGATCAGACATACCATTTTTCTTTGCTACAAAAGTCAACATTTCTCATTTACACACAAAAAATTCAAGCTTTTGCCCGAATTGGTGAATTAATTGCAAAAAAAAGCTAAATCACTTAGCTTAACTGTACTTGTACTTGTTTCTTACTGCAGAATAATTTCCATTGACGCTTTTAATAAATCTTCGATTTTATTAAAAGTTTCCTTGTTATTTTTTTTTTTGCGTTATACGGGCATCAACTTCTAAGGTCATTAGCCCTCGTCACATTCCTTAAAAGAGATTCAAATCATCATCAGGTACGTCATATGTGAGGTGTAAAGGGCCCTTACCTTTTATTTAAAAACACTTAAAATAAAAAACAAAACAATTAGGCACACACATACGAGTATATTAACACTAAGAACACTTACAGGGTGTAAAGAGTCGGCCTTACAATACCACAAATACAACATTTTTGTTTCTTCCCTTATATTATTTTTAAGCACTCCCGGAGCAACCGACAACGCCATTAAGCATTACATCAGTCGCCGCCGCAGGATGCCATGGTAGTTGACTACCCCCCCCCCCCCCCCCCACTATAAATTGTCCTGTAGAACTTAACCCATCGAAGTCCGCCCCGCGTCATAGTAGCAATTCAACCACCTGTTCAGGACAACCAAAGAACCCCTCGGCGAGGAGGCTGCCCTTCCCGGTCCTGACCTACCTGGCTTCAGGCATGCCTTGCGCATACCCTTTGCCACGCGCCCTCCGACAGTCCTCGAGGGTCTCCCATGCCATCATTGCATACGCCCCGACTCCCCAACTCTTGCATGCAAGCGACTCCGGGCGTCCTAGGTAAGAGGGATGCCTCCCTGCCCTATACAACTTTACACTTTTTTATATTTTATTATACATAAAATTAAATTACATCCCTTAGAGATTCCTTAAAAAAGCTTTACTTACAGACTTATTAGTAGTCCACTGGCGTGCAGATAAGCAACTTTTTATTTCTAACGTTTTTTTTACTTCTAACGTTCTCGTTTGGACTTGTTAATGGCAAGTCTCAAAGCTTTCCTAGCGGCCCGTAGTGCTTCGAGGGCGACCCGCCTACCTTCACCATCAGGTCTTCATCCCTCTCTTACGAACCGTCTTTTGGCCTGTATGCATTCTTGCCTCCTAGCGGCGACCTCATGGTTCCACCAGTACACCTTACTCCTCCCGGCGTTCGAGGGAGCCGGCTTCACACGCTCACATGCTCTGCGAAGCACCTGTCTAACTTCTCATACGGCAGTGTCACCAAGTTCCCGACCTCCTCACGCAGACCCTCCCAAATCTCTTCGATCTCGTGTTTGGATTCAACATTAAAATTCGTTTATAATTGTGTTCCGTTCCCCGTCGAGCCGTCCGGTTCTGCGATCTAGTGGGTGCTAGCGCTCAACGGAGAGTTAAGATAGTACTAGCATTATACGTTAGAATCCTGCCCAGTGCGATCGTATGCACTTTCAGTCTGGATGGACATGTTCGGATGAACGTTTAGTTTATTAGTATAAGTTATATGTTATTTAATTTAATTATATATGTAAAGATATGCATCAAGTTCAATTATACATTTCATTAACTGTCAAGATGACAATTCATTAAACCGTTATTCAACAAGCAACAAGGCGTTGTCTTCATTCTTCACCTATGAACATACAGTCCAACCTCGCTCTAAAGTCTACCAACAAATAGCATCTGTTAAAAGCTCGTACTTGTGTATCACTCATCGATTCTTCTCTTATATACTTCTGGACAAGTGAGGACTGCATACCAAATGTTAAAAAAATTAGTTACATCATCCACACTTTTAATTTATAGTAACATTCATTTCACACTTTATGTAAATTCTAAATAATGATTGCTAGTATTAAAATTACATAGGTTTTCCTAAAGTTATAAAAAAATGAAATACTTCAATTTTTGAGCCGTGCAACAACTAATTAAACACTTTACATTTGTGTGAATATATGTAAATTCAGCTACTGAAATCAAATCTTCAAAAGGATCGAGTTCTAACAATGACGAGCAAACAATGTACACTGCACAAAAATTGTTGTTAAATAATTAATTCGACTGAATGCTCCAATACCTCAGATACCGAGATATGCTTGAATACCTCGGTGTACTAGCGTGTGTTTTTTCATTACGGGCTATTACTGTTAACCGTGCTAAATTTCGGTTTATTTCTTTTCAACCTATTTTCTTCTTTTCTTAGTACTTCCTCATACACTTGGATTGGGTTTTTTCTTCTAACTAGGTGTTCAGTTTTATTTTTTTTTTATGCAGTGTTACGCGGTGATTATTTATAAAACATTTTTATCAAAAAAATTACTTTTTTTAATTTATTGGTATCTAACCATTCTGGGAATTTGTTCTAGTTTCAACAAAAAAAAATTTGGGATCAAGATCACTTGTAAATATAAATGCAATTTCAAGACATTACATGTATGTTACACCAGTATTTACTAATATAGTTTATATAACAATTTTAGATTTGAAAGTATGAAAGGTGCTAATGGTTTATTTTATTATTATTGGCCTTGGCTTACATAAGAATAAATTCTTATTGAAGCTTGTCTTATTGTGAAGTCTTATGTCATTGGCAGTATATGGCTTTAGTTTTATAACAAAATTATTGAGTCTTGGTAGTAAATTGTAATTTCAGTTATTACACAGAATAATTGTGGTGTGTTCAAGAAATATTTTATCATAACAAGCAAGATTCTTATATTATGATTCAGAAAAATTAATTTTCCAAAATATTCAATCATAATGCTGAATTAGAAATAAGTTGAAAAATACTACTTTTTTAAAAAGTAGTATCAGCTACACGGTATCAAATACATTATAATTGCCAAACTAATAATTATTTATTGAAGGATTGATTTCTTTAAATTATATGAAAAAACATAATGAATGACTTACTCCACAGTGCATGATTTTATACTGATTGTTATATGTTACAAAATTATTGAAGGCAGGTTCTCAATGCCTTAACTGCAACAGTATTACTGGATAAGAAACTACTTAAAAGAATTCCATGAACTCATCTAGTAGATTTAATGAAAAGTACATTTTAAAAAATCTTAGAACCAAGGAAGATTAATCATTTATGGAGAATTTTAGAACTGGAATCTGTGGTAGTTAACAAAAACCAAGAGTCAATGAAGTTTTAGAAAAATCACATTTTGCTTAAATATAAAATTAGCTATGTACAATAATTTTAAATATAACTATTAGATATGTATTTTAATATATGTGTATGAATAGTAAATATATTTTAAGTATATGTATTTTTCCTTTGTTGTAACAGAGGCCCTCTGGTGAATAGAGGATAAATGGAATGAGCTTTTGGTATTCCATTTCATATTTTTTGTATTAAATCTTGTTTTTGATAGTCCATACTACTCCAAACAGCTTATTATGTATCAACAGTTTATAGTGAAATAAGCATGTGACATAATAAAGTACTGTTGTGTGGGATAAAAGAATTTTACAAATTTAAAGAATTCTACTTTAGCAGAATCTTATACTAGTGTTTAGAGAAATATACTCATACACAGAACATTTTTTTTTATAGAAAACCATTTATACAGAATAACAAACATGGTAATTTCATGTGTCAGGATGTGTTTCAATATGTATGTACCAAGAATGTATTTCACAAAACCACTTTTCATCAAAAGAGGAGAAGAATATTTGTCAGAGATTTAAGAAAAATGTTTTTGAGAGATGTTGAAAGTTATATGTGGTATACTAACCTTCGATTTTGCTACAGAAAACAATGACTTAACACTTCAGGTTGGTAATGTATTACAGATTTAATTAGTGCCTATAATAATAGGTTAAGAGGTGATAGTTTGTGGCTTGAAAAAATTTGTGATGTGATTAATAAATT
The DNA here is from genome assembly GCF_047948215.1 of Lycorma delicatula. Taxonomy (NCBI): domain Eukaryota; kingdom Metazoa; phylum Arthropoda; class Insecta; order Hemiptera; family Fulgoridae; genus Lycorma; species Lycorma delicatula. Next base: position 151,329,505 of record NC_134455.1, on the reverse strand, counting down.
GTATCAGTTACATTAACATAGCATATATACAAATTGTTTCTTTAATGATTTCAACCCTGTTGATTAACAATAATCAATTTGTGAATGAATAGGTGTTGAAGATCTAGCGATAAAAGACAGATGCTTTTATTCACTTTACAGACTAACAACACATTATAATGTTAAAAATATGAAAATTTATTTAACAAAGCATTAAAAGAATTTTTAATGTTTTGTTAAATATTTTTAACTAATTTAATGATTTTTAACTCATTTTTAACTTAATTTAAATGATTTTTTAATTTTTTAATTTTTAAAACTAGAGGAAGAACTCCAGTTTAAAATTATGTTGTTGCAAATTACGCAGGATTAAAGTTTTTCCATCACTAAGAACTTGTTTAAGTCTACATAATAGCACTTAGATGCTACATTGCTTAGCAACATAGATAAATGTTTTTAGAACATGAAAAGATGACCGGAATTCAAACTTTGAACATCACAAACAGCAGAAAGCTCACAAAAGAAAACCACAGTCATTGAATTCTGTGTTTGTAGTTCTATAAAAATTCATTGATTACCATTTATCATTCTAGTACAATAAGTTACTTAAAAGGAAAAAATTAATTTTTGTAAAATTAACATTAAGCATTGGCCAAAAACAGGGTAAAGCTGTCAACTTAAACAATTTTTATACACACTGTACCTAACATTTCTTCTGATAGATAAGTTTTAAAATATAAAGGGTTCATTAAAACTAATCAGATCTTATATTATAACACAAGAAATAGACAGTTAAATATATTAAACTTAAAAATTCTATGGTATAAAAATACTGTCTTTTTTTAATTCACAGAATTTTTTTTTATAAAACTATTTTTTACGCAATAAAAAATCTGTGCTATTCTAGATTCCATTCTGTAACCATTGTAATAAGGATTTAAAAACATTCCATTATTCATCTTCCCATTATTCTTTCCCTTTCTTACCTGCCCCTACTTTAGTTTAATCCCTATGGAGTTTTTCTGTCCACAGAGCCTGATTTTCTAGAGAAATAAAAAAGAATGGTAATCTGGGATTTTAATTTATAATTTATATGAGTAATGTAGTCTTCAGTTTTTTAAGATGTTTTAAGTTCAGTAGAACTGGAAAGTGCACTTACTTTTACTACTAGTAAAATAAACAATATTGCAATCATTGATAGCTGACTTCTATTAACTCTGATAATATTAAAATTTGAAACTTGCACTTGATGACTCTGATTAATATTGATAAGCAATTTATCTTATTTCTGATGAAAATAACACTGTCTTCTGGATAACCAGAAGTCTTCTATTGAGGATTACTTTGCATACAGGATCCAATTTTCTATTCAAAATTGAATTAATATGATAAATTAAATTGAAATAATGATAGATTGTACTATCATTATTTAACATTTATGTTTAATTTTAAACAACTCACAAAAATATTTATTTACAAAATGGTTTGTTAAAATTGATTAAATTTCCAACATTATTTTAAGTAAATATCTTTTAAATATAAAAGACTTCAATTTCAAACTCAGCAATCAGCCTCTGATGATTGTTAACCTAGCCTAATATTTTACCACGAAATTGTAGTTGTGAAACACTTACTTTTTGGTTTTTTCATTACATATTCCAGGTGATTTTTATTTTCCATTACTAAACTTCAGAGAATGAATGAGGATGATATGTATGAATGTAAATGAAGTTAGTCTTCTACAATCTCAGGTCGACCGTTCCTAAGATGTGTGGTTAATTGAAACCCAACCAACAAAGAACACCAGTAGGTGTTCTACAGTCTAGTATTCATGATCGAGTATAATCCTTGATCTAGTATTAAAATCTATATAAAAGTAACTACCTTTACTAGGATTTGAATCTTAGAATTCTTGACTTTGCAATCAGCTGATTTGCGATAACGAGTTCACCATTAGACCAACCCGGTGGGTTGCATTTTGCCACCTGTAATAATTTATTGTATCATCATATTTATATACAGTATACCTTGCATTACAAGATTAATAATGATTATTTAACACGTTATTGGATTTTTATTTATGTACTACAAAATTCTCCTTAACTTTCATGTAAGTTCCGTCTATTTTACCACTGATCATTTCTCTTTCCACTTCTGAACACTTTTCTTTAACCCACTCTTCTTTTGCTAATTTTCACTTCCTGTTTATAGTATTTCTCAAATGTTGATAGTCCCTTTTACCTTTTTGTCACTAAAATTCTGATACTTTCTACATTCACCCATGAGCTGCAATATATCCTCTGATATCCAACATTTCCTACCACTTCCCTTTGTTCCACCTAAGTTTGCTTCTGTTGATTTAAGAATCTCCTTTTTAACATTCTCCCATTCTTCTATATTTTCTACGTTATCGTTTTTACTCAGACCTCTTGCAGTGTCCTCAAAAATCTTCTTTACCTCCTCTTCATCAAACTTCTCTAAATTCCACCAATTCATCTGACACTTTTTCTTCAGGTTTTTAAACCCCAATTTACATTTCATTATCACTAAATTATGGTCACTATCAATGTCTGCTTCAGGATATGCTTTGCAGTCGAGTAGTTGATTTCTAAATCTTTGTTTAACCATGATCTATCTGATACCTTGTAGTATCACCTGGCTTTTTCCATGAGTATATTCTTCTATTATATTTTTTTAATTTGGTGTTGGCAATTACTAAATTATACTTCATGCAAAACTCAATAAGTCAGTCTCTTCTTTTATTCCTTTTGCCCAGCCCATATTCACCCACAATATTACCTTCCTTGCCTTTTCCGATGCTTACATTCCAATCTCCAACTACTACTAAATTTTCATCCCCTTTTATGTGTTTAATTGCTTTGTCAATTTCTTTATACATACTGTGCCTCATCATCATGGGCACTTGCAAGCATGTAGACGTTAACAATCACTATCGGCTTAGGTTTTGATTTTCTCCTTACTACAATGATTCTATCACTAATTTTGTTTTAAATACTCTACTTGTTGTTATGAAACCTTCTTGTTCATTATGAAACCTACTCCTGCCTGCCTTTTATTTGACACTGAGTTAATTATTCTAGAATCACCTGACCAGAAGTCGTTTTCCTTTTCCCACTGAACCTTGCTAATTCCTACTACATCTACATTTAACCTATCTATTTCCCTCTTTAAATTTTCTAACCTACCAACCTTTTTTTAGACTTCTAACACATCATATATAGAATGTTATTTTTTTTAATTTTCTGGTGATCCGTTTCTTAGTAGTCCCCACCCGGAGATTCGAATAGGGGGACTAGTTTACTAACGGAATATTTTACCAAGGAAGGTGCCTCCATCTTTGTTGCATGAAAATGCAGAGAGCTACATTTTCTTGGAAAAAAACAGCTGTAGTTTTCTACTGCTTTCAGCTGCACAATGCTTAGAAGATTGAGTGATGTAGATATGGCCGTTTAAGTCCTCCTGACCTATGCCCTTAACAACTACTGAAAGAGCTGCTGCCCTCTTTCAGTAATCATTCCTTAGTCTGGCTCTCAACAGATATCTCTTCGATGTGGTTACACCTTTGGTGCAGCTACTCTGTATCACTGATCACTCAAGCTCCCTCACCATTGGCAAGGTCTCATGATTCATAGAGGGAGTTCATTGTTATTATAAAATTATAGACAAAATTTTATTTGATATATAAATAATGTAATTATAATTAAAGTATAGTGCCATTATCATCTTAACAGTTTTCAGAAAGCTGCTTGTAGTAATGTTATTAATAGGAAAATAATTCTTCATTTAATTAACTTGTTTGCTTAACTGGTCCCATCTAGTCAGTTAACAAAGGGTCTGGTGCATAAATAAGAAATAAGGGTCTGGTGTAGTAAAAAGAAATAAGAATTAGGAACTTTTCATGAGGACGATTGTTAAGGATGGTAATGGTTGTTTATGCTTGATATCTCCAAATACTGTTTCATAATTTCTAATTTAATTACTTATTAGTTTACATTTATTGTTATTTTCAGAAACATTAAGTACTAATTTGGTTACTTATACCATGATTTATTCTTTTAGTGTTGATAGTTTTTTGTTTTGTTTTTAAATTTTTCTAACATACACATTTATTATTATTATCATGAAATAATGTAAACATGTAATTTGCTAATCATGAATTAAACTAAATAAAAATAACATATTAGTATTGCATATAAATCAATTTTACATGACAAAGGTAGTGTTTACGTACTTATGGAAGTAATTTTGATAGTCTGTAGTATGTAATAAAGATTAAGTTATAATTCAGTTGTATACATGGCATAAACAGACAGTACCATGGTTAAAAAAAGGCTTGCTGAATCAGTGAATAACATTTTTACTGGGTAAAACAATCCTCTGCCTTATGTTTATTTTGAAATGTTGATTGTGAAGTAGTCTGTAGAATAGAAGATTTAATTTAGTTTGGTTTGGGGATATAACTAGAATAGAAGATGGATAATTTCATGTAAAAAGTAGGGCAGGAGTACATATCATATGAAGAAAGAAGAAATAACTGAAGATGTAAGTATAAGAATTGCACGACCAAGACAATAAAAACAAGAATCTGACTAATGAGAGGACTGCAGTTATGGATTTCATCAGCTGATGGGAGAAGCATTTTAAGCTACAGAAATCTTTAAAAGGTAAATAAAATACTTTTAAAAATCTTAGGTTACGTCCTTTTACAAGTTCCATTTATTTTTATTGCGTGTTTCCTTACTTTAATACAAGAAATAAAAATTTTCATATACTCAAGATTTTAATAGTTTGGATCATAAAATTAGCCTAATCCAAAAGAATAATCACATTCAGTCCGTGCATTCTATTACTTATCCTTGATCAATTTTTGCAAATATATTTCTTTATTAAAAGGCTAAAGTAAATGTTCATGATTCTCTGTTATTCTTTGCTTTATTTTTTCAGTACAACCTAGCAGCCAATTGGTGGTTTGTTAAATTAAACTTGTTTATACAAATCTGACATTAGTGTAATATATTCTTGTCATAAATAGATCACTAAAAAAAATTGTTTATGCTTGATATCTCCAAATACTGTTCCATAACTTCTAATTTAATTACTTATTAGTCTGCATTTATTGTTATTTTCAGAAGCATTAAGTACTAATTAGGTTACCTATACCATGATTTATTCTTTTAATGTTGATAATTTTTTGTTTTGTTTTAAAATTTTTCTAACATACACATTTATTATTATTATTATTATTATTATTATTATTATTATTATTATTATTATTATTATTATTATTATTATTATTATTATCATTATTATTATTTTTTTTTTTTTTTTTTTTTTTTTTTTTTTTGAGGTTTTTAGGGGCATCGACTACTTTGGTCATTAGCCCCGTCCCACTTCAAAAAAAAAACAAAAAAAAAGGTTCAAAATTTCACAAAATGATCAAAATTTTGCTTTTTCCTTATAATTTCTGGTCCAATTATATCACTTTCTAGGCTTTCCTTTCGGCCAACCTTTTTTACACCGCTTTTCCATTCTGCGAACGGCCTCAACTTCCGACGACAGAGTGTCTGAGGCATCGGACATGGCATCGTCTTCCCTTTCTGACGCCAATGACGTTCGCCGGCTTACATCAGGCGATGAAAGCTTCAATGGTGCTGTGAGCATCGTTGCAATTGAGTCTAAACTTGCAACCGATGCACTTTCGGCGGCTGATGAACTCGATTCGATATCTAAGGCTGTGCTTGGGCCGGCTGATACAGATGCTCTCGCCACAGTTGTTCTCTGAGCTTTTGGGGCCTCTGTAGGTACGGATTTAATATCGTCTGTGTCTGGTGCTTTTTCGATAGTTACTTGCACCTCCATTTTGGTTGACGCAGATTTTTCCTGTACTCTTGTCACAGTATCCTTAGCTATATGACTCGTCGTCGGGGTGATCTTTAGATCTTTGTTAGATAAATCAAGATTTTTCTTCATTATGTCTATTGCTGGAGGTATAATCGAGGATTTTGCCGGTTTTTTAAACTGCACTGGTACGGGTCTTCTGTCGGCGACGTCAGTCCGGGATTGAGCCTTCTCATGCTTACTTTGTTGTATCTGATGAGTCGACTCGATCTTGGAATCAATGATTCTTTCTATCACTGTCGCGAGACTTGGTGCCATCGTATTAAGCAACTGCTCCACGTTGATTTTAGGTGTGAGGGGAGCAGCAGCTGCTTCTGCGTATGAAGTCGATGGTCTAGGTGTACGTAGGTTTACAATCTTCTTCGCTTCAGGGTAGCTGACTTTTTGAAGCGTTTTAACCTCCTGAATGGCTGTTTCTGATTTGTATACTGGGCAGTTCCTGGATCGACAGTTATGGTGCCCTTTACAATTAATGCAGACTGGAGGGTCTTTACATGGATCACCCTCATGTATCTTCGATCCGCATATACAAATTTCCTGCGCTTCACATCTAGCGGCAGTGTGTCCGAAACGTTGACATCTAAAACATCTCATCGGCTGCGGAATAAATGCCCGTACATCAAGCCGATGGATGCCAGCTCGTACCTTTTCAGGAAGACTTGGCCTATTGAATGTCAATACATGAGAGGCCGAAGGAAGAATCTCACCGTTTCGTCTCATAGAAAGTCTGCGACAATGTGTCACTCCCTGGCTAGACATTTCCTGCACTATTTCTTCTTCAGTACAGTTAAGAAGATCACGGCAAACAACAACTCCTCTAGATGAATTAAGTGTACTATGCGGTTGGACAGTAACCGCAAATTCACCGATCTTCTTCAACGCCTGGACTTTCTGACTTTGCATGTCGTTTATAGTTTCGACATGTAATCCGTTAAACGTCTTACGGATATCCTTAACAGGACCACCAGCACAATTTGTAATCTCTCTAGCAATTAAGAATGGACTTACCTTTTGGAAGTTACCATTCTCTTTTGTAATGACCAAAAATCTTGGTTTGGGAAGATTATTACCAAACAAAGCTTTTCTCAAATCTTTACTGATTTTATCAGCATCTTTTCTAATTCTATCACTCTCTTTACTTTTTTTCCGCTTCGCTTGTGGCGAATCGGCGGTTTCTAAACGAGGGTGTTTACGTGCACCCTCTGCCACGTTAGTTTGTTCAGAAAAATTCATGAACAGTGGATCCCTTCTGTAGCAAGGCTAGCCGCCGGGGTACACCCCCACTCCAGGGCTACTAACCTTGGAGGTCCTATCCGGTACTCCGGTGGAACCGGCATATGTCCTGGCAGAGAGCGGATGCGCAGTCTCTGCACTGACTCCAGGCCCCTACACACCGAAGCTTTCAGGGCTCCCATGCTCCGAACATGGGCACCTTAACTACATGCTTGCCATCGCAGGGGGCATGTGGACAACGGAAGGGTCTCCGTTACACCTGCAATAACATTGACCCTGGCCGCCACATCGCCAGCTCTAAGAATGGTATGAATCCATTTCCAAAATCACAAGTTACTCCATTTCCTGCAGGTAGCCAAAAATCCGGTCCATTTAGTGACCTGAAGTTGGAACCAGGTCAAACTTAACAATGCATAACCGAGGAATTTACTCGGAACCCCGTTAGCCAGCTATATGTGATGTACAAAGGTACAGCTGTTGCCGCCCTGGACGTGGAACATAGATGTTGTGTTCCGGACGTGGGGATTATCTACCTCAGGGCATTATTATTATTATTATTATTATTATTATTATTATTATTATTATTATTATTATTATTATTATTATTATTATTATTATTATTATTATTATTATTATTATTATTATTATTATTATTATTATTATTATTATTATTATTATTATTATTATTATTATTATTATTATTATTATTATTATTATTATTATTATTATTATTATTATTATTATTATTATTATTATTATTATTATTATTATTATTATTATTATTATTATTATTATTATTATTATTATTATTATTATTATTATTATTATTATTATTATTATTATTATTATTATTATTATTATTATTATTATTATTATTATTATTATTATTATTATTATTATTATTATTATTATTATTATTATTATTATTATTATTATTATTATTATTATTATTATTATTATTATTATTATTATTATTATTATTATTATTATTATTATTATTATTATTATTATTATTATTATTATTATTATTATTATTATTATTATTATTATTATTATTTTTTTTTTTTTTTTTTTTTTTTTTTTTTTTTTTTTTTTTTTTTGAGGTTTTTAGGGGCATCGACTACTTTGGTCATTAGCCCCGTCCCACTCCAAAAAAAAATAAAAAAAAAGGTTCAAAATTTCACAAAATGATCAAAATTTTGCTTTTCCTTATAATTTCTGGTCCAATTATATCACTTTCTAGGCTTTCCTTTCGGCCAACCCTTTTTACACCGCTTTTCCATTCTGCGAACGGCCTCAACTTCCGACGACAGAGTGTCTGAGGCTTCGGACATGGCATCGTCTTCTCTTTCTGACGCCAATGACGTTCGACGGCTTACATCAGGTGATGAAAGCTTCAATGGTGCTGTGAGCATCGTTGCAATTGAGTCTAAACTTGCAACCGATGCACTTTCGGCGGCTGATGAACTCGATTCGATATCTAAGGCTGTGCTTGGGCCGGCTGATACAGATGCTCTCGCCACAGTTGTTCTCTGAGCTTTTGGGGCCTCTGTAGGTACGGTTTTAATATCGTCTGTGTCTGGTGCTTTGCCGATAGTTACTTGCACCTCCATTTTGGTTGACGCAGATTTTTCCTGTACTCTTGTCACAGTATCCTTATCTATATGACTCGTCGTCGGGGTGATCTTTAGATCTTTGTTGGATAGATCAAGATTTTTCTTCATTACGTCTATTGCTGGAGTTATAATCGAGGATTTTGCTGGTTTTTTAAACTGCGCTGGTGCGGGTCTTCTGTCGGCGACGTCAGTCCGGGATTGAGCCTTCTCATGTTTACTTTGTTGTATCTGATGAGTCGACTCGATCTTGGAATCAATGATTCTTTCTATCACTGTCGCGAGACTTGGTGCCATCGTATTAAGCAACTGCTCCACGTTGATTTTAGGTGTGGGGGGAGCAGCAGCTGCTTCTGCGTATGAAGTCGATGGTCTAGGTGTACGTTGGTTTACAATCTTCTTCGCTTCAGGGTAGCTGACTTTTTGAAGCGTTTTAACCTCCTGAATGGCTGTTTCTGATTTGTATACTGGGCAGTTCCTGGATCGACAGTTATGGTGCCCTTTACAGTTAATGCAGACTGGAGGGTCTTTACATGGATCACCCTCATGAATCTTCGATCCGCATATACAAATTTCCTGCGCTTCACATCTAGCGGCAGTGTGTCCGAAACGTTGACATCTAAAACATCTCATCGGCTGCGGAATAAATGCCCGTACATCAAGCCGATGGATGCCAGCTCGTACCTTTTCAGGAAGACTTGGCCTATTGAATGTCAATACATGAGAGGCCGAAGGAAGAATCTCACCATTTCGTCTCATAGAAAGTCTGCGACAATGTGTCACTCCCTGACTAGACATTTCCTGCACTATTTCTTCTTCAGTACAGTTAAGAAGATCACGGCAAACAACAACTCCTCTAGATGAATTAAGTGTACTATGCGGTTGGACAGTAACCGCAAATTCACCGATCTTCTTCAACGCCTGGACTTTCTGACTTTGCATGTCGTTTATAGTTTCGACATGTAATCCGTTAAACGTCTTACGGATATCCTTGACAGGACCACCAGCACAATTTGTAATCTCTCTAGCAATTAAGAATGGACTTACCTTTTGGAAGTTACCATTCTCTTTTGTAATGACCAAAAATCTTGGTTTGGGAACATTATTACCAAACAAAGCTTTTCTCAAATCTTTACTGATTTTATCAGCATCTTTTCTAATTCTATCACTCTCCTTACTTTTTTTCCGCTTCGCTTGTGCTTCGCTTGTGGCGAATCGGCGGTTTCTAAACGAGGGTGTTTACGTGCACCCTCTGCCACGTTAGTTTGTTCAGAAAAATTCATGAACAGTGGATCCCTTCTGTAGCAAGGCTAGCCGCCGGGGTACACCCCCACTCCAGGGCTACTAACCTTGGAGGTCCTATCCGGTACTCCGGTGGAACCGGCATATGTCCTGGCAGAGAGCGGATGCGCAGTCTCTGCACTGACTCCAGGCCCCTACACACCGAAGCTTTCAGGGCTCCCATGCTCCGAACATGGGCACCTTAACTACATGCTTGCCATCGCAGGGGGCATGTGGACAACGGAAGGGTCTCCGTTACACCTGCAATAACATTGACCCTGGCCGCCACATCGCCAGCTCTAAGAATGGTATGAATCCATATCCAAAATCATATGTTACTCCATTTCCTGCAGGTAGCCAAAAATCCAGTCCGTTTAGTGACCTGAAGTTGGAACCAGGTCAAACTTAACAATGCATAACCGAGGAATTTACTCGGAACCCCGTTAGCCAGCTATATGTGATGTACAAAGGTACAGCTGTTGCCGCCCTGGACGTGGAACATGGATGTTGTGTTCCGGACGTGGGGATTATCTACCTCAGGGCATTATTATTATTATTATTATTATTATTATTATTATTATTATTATTATTATTATTATTATTATTATTATTATTATTATTATTATTATTATTATTATTATTATTATTATTATTATTATTATTATTATTATTATTATTATTATTATTATTATTATTATTATTATTATTATTATTATTATTATTATTATTATTATTATTATTATTATTATTATTATTATTATTATTATTATTATTATTATTATTATTATTATTATTATTATTATTATTATTATTATTATTATTATTATTATTATTATTATTATTATTATTATTATTATTATTATTATTATTATTATTATTATTATTATTATTATTATTATTATTATTATTATTATTATTATTATTATTATTATTATTATTATTATTATTATTATTATTATTATTATTATTATTATTATTATTATTATTATTATTATTATTATTATTATTATTATTATTATTATTATTATTATTATTATTATTATTATTATTATTATTATTATTATTATTATTATTATTATTATTATTATTATTATTTTTTTTTTTTTTTTTTTTTTTTTTTTTTTTTTTTTTTTTTTTCTGAATTTTTACGGGCATCGACTGCTAAGGTCATTAGCCCTCGTCACATTCTTTAAAAGAAATTATTATCTCCATCAGGATCGTCATATGTAAGGGTGTAAAGGGCCCTTACATTTTATTTAAAAACACAAACTTCACAATAAACATTAAAACATGAAAGACAAGGACAATCACAAACACTTACGGGGTGTAAAGGGCCCCAATATTAAAATTTGAGATAGGTTCTCAAAAGACCATGAACTTAAAATTATAATTAATCTTCTCAATACCATATCTTTCCTCTTTCTTCTATATGTATATATATATATAACTACCACTTAGAGTATCTTTTTCCACAGCTTTAAACTTCCATTTTACAGACTTTTAAGAAGTCCACTGGCGTGTAAAAATGCAACTATATTTTCTTCATTTCCATTATCCAGATCAGCACTAATATTATTTGTAAAACAGAACCTCTTTCTGAGGTCCTCATATATGGTACACTCTTCTATTAGATGCTTGATTGTCAGTGTTTTATTGCAAACACCGCACATTGGTCTCCCTTCGCCGGTTAACAAATATAAATTTGTTAATCGCGTGTGACCGATTCTAAGTCTGGTCACCGCTACTTGTTCACGGCGAGTCAATTTAAAGTCGCTTTTCCATTTATAAGGAGAAGTTTTAACTGAGTTTAATTTTGTATTTAAACTCCTCCATTCAGCGTTCCACTTGTTTCTTACTATATTTGTTAGACGGTTTTTAATATCTGCCACTCTTACAGGAAATGCATCCAAATCATCGCAGACTGTTGCCTTTCTGGCAGCTTCGTCTGCGATTTCATTACCTGTAATACCAGCATGCCCCGGAGTCCATACAAATACGCATCGCTGTCCTCGTTGTTTTAGAACGTATAAAATGGACAGGATGTTTGCAATTAGGACATCCTTAATGTTCTTGTTCCGAATTGCGACAAGTGCACTTAATGAGTCGGAACATATTAGCACTCTCTCTTCGCAATAGTGTTCAGTGTAGCGAAGAGCTTGCTGAATTGCAGTGAGCTCTGCCGTGTAGACACTGGCCACATCTGGCAGTCTCCAAAAGTGGGCTTCTTCATTTACATATATCGAGCATCCAACACCATGTTCAGTTTTAGAACCATCAGTATAAATTCTAATATGTTCTTCGTAACTACTGACGGTTGCTAAAAAATCTTGCTGGATGATCACTGCTGGTTTCTTTTTTATTTCTCCTTGAGAGAGATCCAAACTTGTATTTACCGCTGGCAAGAGCCATGGCGGTATTTCTCTAGTAGAAATTGCTAGTGTCTCTGGTATAGCAATTTCATATTTCCTTCTTAATTCGTGGTACCTAATTCCGGCTGGTCTGGAATAGGTAGCACGACGTTCGTATAATGCAGCCATGGGATGATTCATAAACAATTTATTATTTATATGGGCAGGGAAAGCCCATATATTTGCTGCATATCTTAACAAGAGGATCTCTCTTCTATAATGTAGTGGCATTATTCCGGCTTCAGACATCAGACTAGCCGCCGGACTCGTGCGGAAAGCACCTGTTGCGTATCTTATTCCGCTATTATGAACTACGTCTAACTTTCTTAAGTGCGACTTTCTAGCGGATGAATATACGATACATCCGTAGTCTAGTTTAGATTGAACCAATGCTTTATACAGTCTCAATAATGTCTCTTTTCCTGAGCCCCAATTTAGGTTCGATAAACATTTTATAATGTTTAGGGCTCTTTTGCATCTATCACTCAAGTCCTGTATATGTAATCCCCATGTGAGGGATTTATCCAATACTAGTCCTAAATACCTTACGCTGTCTTTATATTGTATTGGATTATCATCAATTGTCAGAGCAGGACTTTGATGAGGAATTCTCTTCCTACAAAAGTGTACACAGCACGTTTTTTCTGGTGAGAATTGGAATCCTGTATTCCTTGCAACTTCATTTAGAGCATTGATCGCTCGTTGCAATTTGTACCTCACTATAGCAGTCTTGTTGCTGGCATATATGATTGCCAGATCATCAACATAGACGCTTTTGCTGATTTCTACTGGAATGGCTAATATCAATTTATTAATGGCAATGGTAAACAAGGTACCGCTCAACGGCGAACCTTGCGGTATGCCATTTTCCATGATTCTTTCACGTGAATATTCGTTGTTGACGCGTACTTGGAAGGTACGATCATTCATGTAGTTGCTGAGTAATATAGGCAAATTGCCACGAATGCCCCATTCATGTAACTGGAGCATTATACCATGACGCCAGGTCATATCGAAAGCCTTCTGAAGATCAAAGAAGACTCCGACACAATGTTTCCTTGTAATAAAGCTGTTATATATAATGTCCTCTAAGCTGATCATTTGATCAGTGGTAGAATGGTATTGTCGAAAACCTGCTTGATACGGTGATATCAGGTTTTCTTTTTCCAAAACCCAGACGAGTCGATTATTAATCATTTTTTCCAAAATTTTCCCCATAGCACACGTCAAAGAAATAGGACGGTAGCTATTGGGGTCTCTTAAATTTTTATTTTTCTTCGGTACTGGAACAACATGAGCTTTTTTCCACTGCTGCGGGTACGTTCCATCCCGCCATATTTTATTATAAAGTTCTAATAATCTACACTTTGCAGTGGTATTCAGCTGCCTGATCATATTATAGTGGATTTCATCCGGACCAGCAGCTGTGTTACCTGATTTTTCCAACGCCTTCGCGAATTCTTCCATTTTAAATGGTACATTATATGAGTAATTATACTCAGTTCCAAAATTTAGTAGACCTTCGTGTTCTTCTTTTTTGGTTCGAAAACCTTCCTCGTAGTTGGCCGTTTTGCTGGCCTTTTCGAAATGATTGGATAACAGCTCTGCAATTTCATATGGAGTGTCTTTTATTTCATCTTCATCTTCATCTTGAAGGCTAGTTATGGGAGTAAAATCATTACGCCCACAAATCGCCTTCACTTTCCTCCAAACATCTGATGCAGTAGTAGTTTTGTCAATGGATGACACGTATTGCTGCCAGGATCGTTTTTTCGAATCTATCATAACACGTTTTGCATACGCCCTGTATTTCTTAAAGGCAACAAGATTTTCTATACTAGGACGCTTCTTAAAGGCATTATACGCCCTTTTCTTTCTTTTTATAGCTTCACTTATTTCATCGTTCCACCATGGAACGGGTTTCTTTGTAAGTTTCCCAGATGTTTTGGGAATATATCTCGATGCCGACTCGATTATTGCATTTGTTATGGCGTCGACATCGTCTCCGATAACTCCGGTTGTTTCTGGGAGCATCGTTCTAGCTGTGAAGCTCGTCCAGTCTGCCTTTTCAAATAACCATCTTTTAGGGATGGGATATATTGTTCTAGTAACATCAGTTACAATTTGCACCGGGAAATGATCGCTTCCATGCAGATCGTCTATAACATGGAAGCTGTACCTCGGTGCTATCGATCCGCTTATAAGTGCAAGATCTATACAGGACGTCGATCCATCTCTGGCATTGAAAAAGGTTCCTGATCCGTCATTTAAAATAATAAGTTCAGAATTCATCAGGAACCCTTCCAGTTCTCTTCCACGGGGATCTACTCGATCCGATCCCCAGAGAGAATTATGAGCGTTAAAATCACCCATCAGTAAAACAGGTGGGGGAAGCTCGGAAATTAATCTTTCTATGTCATCCTTATTCCAATCGTAATTCGGTAAGTATATGCTGCAAGTAAGTATATTATATATGCTGTAAGTATATTAAGCGGTCGCTTCATTCTAACGGCGACCGCTTGTAGGTTGGTGTTTAGAACAACCGCTTCGGTGGTAGCTCTAGTCGATGTTAATATAGCTACTCCACCTCTAACTCTTACATTTGGCGGTTGATCTCGCCGAAATATATCAAATCCTTTTAATTTAAAATTTTCATTTCGGCGGAAATGCGTTTCTTGCAGACATATACAAATCGGGTCTACGTCATGTACCAAGCGTTGGAGCTCATGGATGTTTGAAAAACATCCATTGATGTTCCATTGTACAATCGACTCGCTAATTTTTAGTTTTTAATTAAATTATTGCCTGGGTTTTCCTTTCGGCCATCCTTTTTTCCTTTTCTTCTCCATCCTGCGAACAGCATCGTGTTCGCGGAGAAGGTCGTCGCCTGTAAGGCTTCCGGTCTCCGTATCGGAGACCACCGAAGCCGCCGACGACGACGGGCATGGATCGGCGCCGGTTTCAGGCGCCGATTGAGAGGCGACAACCTGCCCGCTCCCCAACACGGGGGTCGCACCGGTCACCGCCTGTGGGAGGGGGGACACTCGCCCCCCCTGTGTGATTTTTTGTGGCCTCTGAGGCTTAGAGGCCACTTCAGTTACAGGAGGCTTGGGAGCCTCCATAACAGACTCTGTAGGTATCGCCTTTTTCTTTTCATCGAGGATCTCGCTGAGACGGACTTGACATTCAGGTTTGTTGTCCGTTTTCTTTTCTGGAGGAGCAACTTTCACTTTTATCGACTTATCTTCAGCAGGCTGTATCACTATCTTTGGCTTAACAAGTTCTTTATTGCCAAGAGGTTTCATCTTGTTTTCGATGATCCTCTCAATCATGTTAGCCAAAGTGGGAGCAAGTTTATTTATAATTTGTACCTCATCCACAGCAATCGGAGCAGGAGCAGGAACAGTAGCCGCAGCCTGAGCATAAGATGTTGCTGCTCTAGGCTTACGGGCATTAACTATTTTCTTTGCATCGAAGTAGCTGACTTTTTGCAGGGTTTTTACTTCCTGCACAGCTACCTCATCTTTGTAGACAGGACAATTCCTTGATCTACAAGAATGCGCTCCTTTGCAGTTTATACATGTAGGAGGCTCTTTACATGGCTCTCCCTCATGCACCTCTTCACCGCACACGCATATTTGCGGTCTTTCGCATCTAACAGCGGTGTGGCCAAAGCGTTGGCACTTGAAGCACCTCATCGGCTGTGGGACAAATGCCCGCACATCCAAACGGTGAATCCCCGCTCTTATCTTTTCTGGCAAAGTAGGCCGGTTGAAAGTAAGGACATGAGAAGCCGAGGGTAAGACCTCACCGTTCCTTCTCATGTTCAACCGACGGCACTCTATTACTCCTTGTGCTGCCAGCTCCTCTACAATCTCTTGCTCCGAACAGTTTAAAAGATCCCGACAGACCACAACACCCCTTGAGGTGTTGAGCGTGCCGTGGGGATCAACGCGAACCGCTAGCTCTCCAATTTTCTTCAGCCCTAAAATCTTCTGAGACTGTATATCATTAACAGTCTCTACATGAAGTCCCGTAAAAGTTTTCCGTATTTCCCTTACAGGGCCTCCAGCACATTTGTTTATTTCTCGAGCGATGAGAAAAGGACTCACCCTCGAGAAATTTCCATCCTCCTTTGTAATTACCAAATATTTAGGTTTCGGTACATTACTACTTTTAAAAAAAGCCTTTTGTAAGCTTTTTCTAGCCTCAATTTCTATCTTCTTACTCTCCGTACTCTTTCGGCGTTTCGCTTCAGGCGAAACAGCCGGCTCTAAACGAGGGTGTTTACGTGCACCCTCTGCCACGTTGGTTTGTTCAGGAAAATTCATGAACAAGTAATCCCTTCTGTAGTAAGGCTAGCCGCCGGGGTACACCCCCACTCCAGGGCTACCAACCCTGGAGGTCCGTTCCGGTACTCCGGTGGAACCGGCATATGTCCTGGCAGAGAGCGGATGCGCAGTCTCTGCACTGACTCCAGGCCCCTACACACCGAAGCTTTCAGGGCTCCCATATTCCGAACATGGGCACCTTAACTACATGCTTGC
The DNA here is from genome assembly GCF_047948215.1 of Lycorma delicatula. Taxonomy (NCBI): domain Eukaryota; kingdom Metazoa; phylum Arthropoda; class Insecta; order Hemiptera; family Fulgoridae; genus Lycorma; species Lycorma delicatula. Next base: position 151,312,525 of record NC_134455.1, on the reverse strand, counting down.
CATCGCAGGGGGCATGTGGACGACGAAAGGTCTCCGTTACACCTGCAAATAACTTTGACCGTGGCCGCCACATCGCCAGCTCTAACGGCGGTATTAATCCATTTCCGTAATCGTTAATAATGTCATATCTGCAGGTGGCCGTAAAGTCCAGTCCTGTAATTCGGCCTATAGATGTAAATCGACCGAAAAAAGTATATCCGAGAAACAACACTCGGAACCCCGTTAGCCAGCTATATGTAATGTACTTGAGTACAGCTGTTACCGCCCTGGACGTGGAACGTAGATGTTGTGTTCCGGACGTGGGGAATATCTACCTCAGGGCATTATTATTATTATTATTATTATTATTATTATTATTATTATTATTATTATTATTATTATTATTATTATTATTATTATTATTATTATTATTATTATTATTATTATTATTATTATTATTATTATTATTATTATTATTATTATTATTATTATTATTATTATTATTATTATTATTATTATTATTATTATTATTATTATTATTATTATTATTATTATTATTATTATTATTATTATTATTATTATTATTATTATTATTATTATTATTATTATTATTATTATTATTATTATTATTATTATTATTATTATTATTATTATTATTATTATTATTATTATTATTATTATTATTATTATTATTATTATTATTATTATTATTATTATTATTATTATTATTATTATTATTATTATTATTATTATTATTATTATTATTATTATTATTATTATTATTATTATTATTATTATTATTATTATTATTATTATTATTATTATGATTATTATTATTATGATTATTATTATTATTATTACTATTATTATTATTATTATTATTATTATTATTATTATTATTATTATTACTATTATTATTATTATTATTATTATTATTATTATTATTATTATTATTATTATTATTATTATTATTATTATTATTATTATTATTATTATTATTATTATTATTATTATTATTATTATTATTATTATTATTATTATTATTATTATTATTATTATTATTATTATTATTATTATTATTATTATTATTATTATTATTATTATTATTATTATTATTATTATTATTATTATTATTATTATTATTATTATTATTATTATTATTATTATTATTATTATTATTATTATTATTATTATTATTATTATTATTATTATTATTTTTTTTTTTTTTTTTTTTTGTTAATTTTTACGGGCATCGACTGCTAAGGTCATTAGCCCTCGTCACATTCTTTAAAAGAAATTTTTATCTCCATCAGGATCGTCATATGTAAGGGTGTAAAGGGCCCTTACATTTTATTTAAAAACACAAACTTCACAGTAAACATTAAAACATGAAAGACAAGGACAATCACAAACACTTACGGGGTGTAAAGGGCCCCAATATTAAAATTTGAGATAGGTTCTCAAAAGACCATGAACTTAAAATTATAATTAATCTTCTCAATACCATATCTTTCCTCTTTCTTCTATATGTATATATATATATAACTACCACTTAGAGTATCTTTTTCCACAGCTTTAAACTTCCATTTTACAGACTTTTAAGAAGTCCACTGGCGTGTAAAAATGCAACTATATTTTCTTCATTTCCATTATCCAGATCAGCACTAATATTATTTGTAAAACAGAACCTCTTTCTGAGGTCCTCATATATGGTACACTCTTCTATTAGATGCTTGGTTGTCAGTGTTTTATTGCAAACACCGCACATTGGTCTCACTTCGCCGGTTAACAAATATAAATTTGTTAATCGCGTGTGACCGATTCTAAGTCTGGTCACCGCTACTTGTTCACGGCGAGTCAATTTAAAGTCGCTTTTCCATTTATAAGGAGAAGTTTTAACTGAGTTTAATTTTGTATTTAAACTCCTCCATTCAGCGTTCCACTTGTTTCTTACTATATTTGTTAGACGGTTTTTAATATCTGCCACTCTTACAGGAAATGCATCCAAATCATCGCAGACTGTTGCCTTTCTGGCAGCTTCGTCTGCGATTTCATTACCTGTAATACCAGCATGCCCCGGAGTCCATACAAATACGCATCGCTGTCCTCGTTGTTTTAGAACGTATAAAATGGACAGGATGTTTGCAATTAGGACATCCTTAATGTTCTTGTTCCGAATTGCGACAAGTGCACTTAATGAGTCGGAACATATTAGCACTCTCTCTTCGCAATAGTGTTCAGTGTAGCGAAGAGCTTGCTGAATTGCAGTGAGTTCTGCCGTGTAGACACTGGCCACATCTGGCAGTCTCCAAGAGTGGGCTTCTTCATTTACATATATCGAGCATCCAACACCATGTTCGGTTTTAGAACCGTCAGTATAAATTCTAATATGTTCTTCGTAACTACTGACGGTTGCTAAAAATTCCTGCTGGATGATCACTGCTGGTTTCTTTTTTATTTCTCCTTGAGAGAGATCCAAACTTGTATTTACCGCTGGCAAGAGCCATGGCGGTATTTCTCTAGTAGAAATTGCTAGTGTCTCTGGTATAGCAATTTCATATTTCCTTCTTAATTCGTGGTACCTAATTCCGGCTGGTCTGGAATAGGTAGCACGACGTTCGTATAATGCAGCCATGGGATGATTCATAAACAATTTATTATTTATATGGGCAGGGAAAGCCCATATATTTGCTGCATATCTTAACAAGAGGATCTCTCTTCTATAATGTAGTGGCATTATTCCGGCTTCAGACATCAGACTAGCCGCCGGACTCGTGCGGAAAGCACCTGTTGCGTATCTTATTCCGCTATTATGAACTACGTCTAACTTTCTTAAGTGCGACTTTCTAGCGGATGAATATACGATACATCCGTAGTCTAGTTTAGATTGAACCAATGCTTTATACAGTCTCAATAATGTCTCTTTTCCTGAGCCCCAATTTAGGTTCGATAAACATTTTATAATGTTTAGGGCTCTTTTGCATCTATCACTTAAGTCCTGTATATGTAATCCCCATGTGAGGGATTTATCCAATACTAGTCCTAAATACCTTACACTGTCTTTATATTGTATTGGATTATCATCAATTGTCAGAGCAGGACTTTGATGAGGAATTCTCTTCCTACAAAAGTGTACACAGCACGTTTTTTCTGGTGAGAATTGGAATCCTGTATTCCTTGCAACTTCATTTAGAGCATTGATCGCTCGTTGCAATTTGTACCTCACTATAGCAGTCTTGTTGCTGGCATATACGATTGCCAGATCATCAACATAGACGCTTTTGCTGATTTCTACTGGAATGGCTAATATCAATTTATTAATGGCAATGGTAAACAAGGTACCGCTCAACGGCGAACCTTGCGGTATGCCATTTTCCAAGATTCTTTCACATGAATATTCGTTGTTGACGCGTACTTGGAAGGTACGGTCATTCATGTAGTTGCTGAGCAGTATAGGCAAATTGCCACGAATGCCCCATTCATGTAACTGGAGCATTATACCATGACGCCAGGTCATATCGAAAGCCTTCTGAAGATCAAAGAAGACTCCGACACAATGTTTCCTTGTAATAAAGCTGTTATATATAATGTCCTCTAAGCTGATCATTTGATCAGTGGTAGAATGGTATTGTCGAAAACCTGCTTGATACGATGATATCAGGTTTTCTTTTTCCAAAACCCAGACGAGTCGATTATTAATCATTTTTTCCAATATTTTCCCCATAGCACACGTCAAAGAAATAGGACGGTAGCTATTGGGGTCTGTTAAATTTTTATTTTTCTTTGGTACTGGAACAACATGAGCTTTTTTCCACTGCTGCGGGTACGTTCCATCCCGCCATATTTTATTATAAAGTTCTAATAGTCTACACTTTGCAGTGGTATTCAGCTGCCTGATCATATTATAGTGGATTTCATCCGGACCAGCAGCTGTGTTACCTGATTTTTCCAACGCCTTCGCGAATTCTTCCATTTTAAATGGTACATTATATGAGTAATTATACTCAGTTCCAAAATTTAGTAGACCTTCGTGTTCTTCTTTTTTGGTTCGAAAACCTTCCTCGTAGTTGGCCGTTTTGCTGGCCTTTTCGAAATGATTGGATAACAGCTCTGCAATTTCATATGGAGTATCTTTTATTTCATCTTCATCTTGAAGGCTAGTTATGGGAGTAAAATCATTACGCCCACAAATCGCCTTCACTTTCCTCCAAACATCTGATGCAGTAGTAGTTTTGTCAATGGATGACACGTATTGCTGCCAGGATCGTTTTTTCGAATCTATCATAACACGTTTTGCATACGCCCTGTATTTCTTAAAGGCAACAAGATTTTCTATACTAGGACGCTTCTTAAAGGCATTATACGCCCTTTTCTTTCTTTTTATAGCTTCACTTATTTCATCGTTCCACCATGGAACGGGTTTCTTTGTAAGTTTCCCAGATGTTTTGGGAATATATCTCGATGCCGACTCGATTATTGCATTTGTTATGGCGTCGACATCGTCTCCGATAACTCCAGTTGTTTCTGGGAGCATCGTTCTAGCTGTGAAGCTCGTCCAGTCTGCCTTTTCAAATAACCATCTTTTAGGGATGGGATATATTGTTCTAGTAACATCAGTTACAATTTGCACCGGGAAATGATCGCTTCCATGCAGATCGTCTATAACATGGAAGCTGTACCTCGGTGCTATCGATCCGCTTATGAGTGCAAGATCTATACAGGACGTCGATCCATCTCTGGCATTGAAAAAGGTTCCTGATCCGTCATTTAAAATAATAAGATCAGAATTCATCAGGAACCCTTCCAGTTCTCTTCCACGGGGATCTACTCGATCCGATCCCCAGAGAGAATTATGAGCGTTAAAATCACCCACCAGTAAAACAGGTGGGGGAAGCTCGGAAATTAATCTTTCTATGTCATCCTTATTCCAATCGTAATTCGGTAAGTATATGCTGCACACAGTGATCTTAAGCGGTCGCTTCATTCTAACGGCGACCGCTTGTAGGTTGGTGTTTAGAACAACCGCTTCGGTGGTAGCTCTAGTCGATGTTAATATAGCTACTCCACCTCTAACTCTTACATTTGGCGGTTGATCTCGCCGAAATATATGGAATCCTTTTAATTTAAAATTTTCATTTCGGCGGAAATGCGTTTCTTGCAGACATATACAAATCGGGTCTACGTCATGTACCAAGCGTTGGAGCTCATGGATGTTTGAAAAACATCCATTGATGTTCCATTGTACAATCGACTCGCTAATTTTTAATTTTTAATTAAATTATTGCCTGGGTTTTCCTTTCGGCCATCCCTTTTTCCTTTTCTTCTCCATCCTGCGAACAGCATCGTGTTCGCGGAGAAGGTCGTCGCCTGTAAGGCTTCCGGTCTCCGTATCGGAGACCACCGAAGCCGCCGACGACGACGGGCATGGATCGGCGCCGGTTTCAGGCGCCGATTGAGAGGCGACAACCTGCCCGCTCCCCAACACGGGGGTCGCACCGGTCACCGCCTGTGGGAGGGGGGACACTCGCCCCCCCTGTGTGATTTTTTGTGGCCTCTGAGGCTTAGAGGCCACTTCAGTTACAGGAGGCTTGGGAGCCTCCATAACAGACTCTGTAGGTATCGCCTTTTTCTTTTCATCGAGGATCTCGCTGAGACGGACTTGACATTCAGGTTTATTGTCCGTTTTCTTTTCTGGAGGAGCAACTTTCACTTTTATCGACTTATCTTCAGCAGGCTGTATCACTATCTTTGGCTTAACAAGTTCTTTATTGCCAAGAGGTTTCATCTTGTTTTCGATGATCCTCTCAATCATGTTAGCCAAAGTGGGAGCAAGTTTATTTATAATTTGTACCTCATCTACAGCAATCGGAGCAGGAGCAGGAACAGTAGCCGCAGCCTGAGCATAAGATGTTGCTGCTCTAGGCTTACGGGCGTTAACTATTTTTTTTGCATCGAAGTAGCTGACTTTTTGCAGGGTTTTTACTTCCTGCACAGCTACCTCATCTTTGTAGACAGGACAATTCCTTGATCTACAAGAATGCGCTCCTTTGCAGTTTATGCATGTAGGAGGCTCTTTACATGGCTCTCCCTCATGCACCTCTTCACCGCACACGCATATTTGCGGTCTTTCGCATCTAAGAGCGGTGTGGCCAAAGCGTTGGCACTTGAAGCACCTCATCGGCTGTGGGACAAATGCCCGCACATCCAAACGGTGAATCCCCGCTCTTATCTTTTCTGGCAAAGTAGGCCGGTTGAAAGTAAGGACATGAGAAGCCGAGGGTAAGACCTCACCGTTCCTTCTCATGTTTAACCGACGGCACTCTATTACTCCTTGTGCTGCCAGCTCCTCTACAATCTCTTGCTCCGAACAGTTTAAAAGATCCCGACAGACCACAACACCCCTTGAGGTGTTGAGCGTGCCGTGGGGATCAACGCGTACCGCTAGCTCTCCAATTTTCTTCAGCCCTAAAATCTTCTGAGACTGTATATCATTAACAGTCTCTACATGAAGTCCCGTAAAAGTTTTCCGTATTTCCTTTACAGGGCCTCCAGCACATTTGTTTATCTCTCGAGCGATGAGAAAAGGACTCACCCTCGAGAAATTTCCATCCTCCTTTGTAATGACCAAATATTTAGGTTTCGGTACATTACTACTTTTAAAAAAAGCCTTCTGTAAGCTTTTTCTAGCCTCAATCTCTATCTTCTTACTCTCCGTACTCTTCCTCCGTTTTGCCTCAGGCGAAACGGCTGGTTCTAAACGAGGGTGTTTACGTGCACCCTCTGCCACGTTGGTTTGTTCAGGAAAATTCATGAACAAGTAATCCCTTCTGTAGTAAGGCTAGCCGCCGGGGTACACCCCCACTCCAGGGCTACCAACCCTGGAGGTCCGTTCCGGTACTCCGGTGGAACCGGCATATGTCCTGGCAGAGAGCGGATGCGCAGTCTCTGCACTGACTCCAGGCCCCTACACACCGAAGCTTTCAGGGCTCCCATGCTCCGAACATGGGCACCTTAACTACATGCTTGCCATCGCAGGGGGCATGTGGACGACGAAAGGTCTCCGTTACACCTGCAAATAACTTTGACCGTGGCCGCCACATCGCCAGCTCTAACGGCGGAATTAATCCATTTCCGTAATCGTTAATAATGTCATATCTGCAGGTGGCCGTAAAGTCCAGTCCTGTAATTCGGCCTATAGATGTAAATCGACCGAAAAAAGTATATCCGAGAAACAACACTCGGAACCCCGTTAGCCAGCTATATGTAATGTACTTGAGTACAGCTGTTGCCGCCCTGGACGTGGAACGTAGATGTTGTGTTCCGGACGTGGGGAATATCTACCTCAGGGCATTATTATTATTATTATTATTATTATTATTATTATTATTATTATTATTATTATTATTATTATTATTATTATTATTATTATTATTATTATTATTATTATTATTATTATTATTATTATTATTATTATTATTATTATTATTATTATTATTATTATTATTATTATTATTATTATTATTATTATTATTATTATTATTATTATTATTATTATTATTATTATTATTATTATTATTATTATTATTATTATTATTATTATTATTATTATTATTATTATTATTATTATTATTATTATTATTATTATTATTATTATTATTATTATTATTATTATTATTATTATTATTATTATTATTATTATTATTATTATTATTATTATTATTATTATTATTATTATTATTATTATTATTTATTATTATTATTATTATTATTATTATTATTTATTATTATTATTTATTATTATTATTTATTATTATTATTATTATTATTATTATTATTATTATTATTATTATTATTTATTATTATTATTTATTATTATTATTATTATTTATTATTATTATTATTATTTATTATTATTATTATTATTATTATTATTATTATTATTATTATTATTATTATGATTATTATTATTATTATTATTATTATTATTATTATTATTATTATTATTATTATTATTATTATTATTATTATTATTATTATTATTATTATTATTATTATTTATTATTATTATTATTTATTATTATTATTTATTATTATTATTATTATTATTATTATTATTTATTATTATTATTTATTATTATTATTATTTATTATTATTATTTATTATTATTATTTTTTTTTTTTTTTTTTATCTGAATTTTTACGGGCATCGACTGCTAAGGTCATTAGCCCTCGTCACATTCTTTAAAAGAAATTATTATTATCTCCATCAGGATCGTCATATGTAAGGGTGTAAAGGGCCCTTACATTTTATTTAAAAACACAAACTTCACAATAAACATTAAAACATGAAAGACAAGGACAATCACAAACACTTACGGGGTGTAAAGGGCCCCAATATTAAAATTTGAGATAGGTTCTCAAAAGACCATGAACTTAAAATTATAATTAATCTTCTCAATACCATATCTTTCCTCTTTCTTCTATATGTATATATATATAACTACCGCTTAGAGTATCTTTTTCACAGCTTTAAACTTCCATTTTACAGACTTTTAAGAAGTCCACTGGCGTGTAAAAATGCAACTATATTTTCTTCATTTCCATTATCCAGATCAGCACTAATATTATTTGTAAAACAGAACCTCTTTCTGAGGTCCTCATATATGGTACACTCTTCTATTAGATGCTTGATTGTCAGTGTTTTGTTGCAAACACCGCACATTGGCCTCACTTCGCCGGTTAACAAATATAAATTTGTTAAACGCGTGTGACCGATTCTAAGTCTGGTCACCGCAACTTGTTCACGGCGAGTCAATTTAAAGTCGCTTTTCCATTTATAAGGAGAAGTTTTAACTGAGTTTAATTTTGTATTTAAACTCCTCCATTCAGCGTTCCACTTATTTCTTACTATATTTGTTAGACGGTTTTTAATATCTGCCACTCTTACAGGAAATGCATCCAATTCATCGCAGACTGTTGCCTTTCTGGCAGCTTCGTCTGCGATTTCATTACCTGTAATACCAGCATGCCCTGGAGTCCATACAAATACGCATCGCTGTCCTCGTTGTTTTAGAACGTATAAAATGGACAGGATGTTTGCAATTAGGACATCCTTAATGTTCTTGTTCCGAATTGCGACGAGTGCACTTAATGAGTCGGAACATATTAGCACTCTCTCTTCGCAATAGTGTTCAGTGTAGCGAAGAGCTTGCTGAATTGCAGTGAGTTCTGCCGTGTAGACACTGGCCACATCTGGCAGTCTCCAAGAGTGGGCTTCTTCATTTACATATATCGAGCATCCAACACCATGTTCGGTTTTAGATCCGTCAGTATAAATTCTAATATGTTCTTCGTAACTACTGACGGTTGCTAAAAATTCTTGCTGGATGATCATTGCTGGTTTCTTTTTTATTTCTCCTTGAGAGAGATTCAAACTTGTATTTACCGCTGGCAAGAGCCATGGCGGAATTTCTCTAGTAGAAATTGCTAGTGTCTCTGGTATAGCAATTTCATATTTTCTTCTTAATTCGTGGTACCTAATTCCGGCTGGTCTGGAATAGGTAGCACGACGTTCGTATAATGCAGCCATGGGATGATTCATAAACAATTTATTATTTATATGGGCAGGGAAAGCCCATATATTTGCTGCATATCTTAACAAGAGGATCTCTCTTCTATAATGTAGTGGCATTATTCCGGCTTCAGACATCAGACTAGCCGCCGGACTTGTGCGGAAAGCACCTGTTGCGTATCTTATTCCGCTATTATGAACTACGTCTAACTTTCTTAAGTGCGACTTTCTAGCGGATGAATATACGATACATCCGTAGTCTAGTTTAGATTGAACCAATGCTTTATACAATCTCAATAATGTCTCTTTTTCTGAGCCCCAATTTAGGTTCGATAAACATTTTATAATGTTTACGGCTCTTTTGCATCTATCACTCAAGTCCTGTATATGTAATCCCCATGTGAGGGATTTATCCAATACTAGTCCTAAATACCTTACGCTGTCTTTATACTGTATTGGATTATCATCAATTGTCAGAGCAGGACTTTGATAAGGAATTCTCTTCCTACAAAAGTGTACAAAGCATTTTTTTTCTGGTGAGAATTGGAATCCTGTATTCCTTGCAACTTCATTTAGAGCATTGATCGCTCGTTGCAATTTGTACCTCACTATAGCAGTCTTGTTGCTGGCATATATGATTGCCAGATCATCAACATAGACGCTTTTGCTGATTTCTACTGGAATGGCTAATATCAATTTATTAATGGCAATGGTAAACAAGGTACCGCTCAACGGCGAACCTTGCGGTATGCCATTTTCCATGATTCTTTCACGTGAATATTCGTTGTTGACGCGTACTTGGAAGGTACGGTCATTCATGTAGTTGCTTAGCAGTATAGGCAAATTGCCACGAATGCCCCATTCATGTAACTGGAGCATTATACCATGACGCCAGGTCATATCGAAAGCCTTCTGAAGATCAAAGAAGACTCCGACACAATGTTTCCTTGTAATAAAGCTGTTATATATAATGTCCTCTAAGCTGATCATTTGATCAGTGGTAGAATGGTATTGTCGAAAACCTGCTTGATACGGTGATATCAGGTTTTCTTTTTCCAAAACCCAGACGAGTCGATTATTAATCATTTTTTCCAATATTTTTCCCATAGCACACGTCAAAGAAATAGGACGGTAGCTATTGGGGTCTGTTAAATTTTTATTTTTCTTAGGTACTGGAACAACATAAGCTTTTTTCCACTGCTGCGGGTACGTTCCATCCCGCCATATTTTATTATAAAGTTCTAATAATCTACACTTTGCAGTGGTATTCAGCTGCCTGATCATATTGTAGTGGATTTCATCCGGACCAGCAGCTGTGGTACCAGATTTTTCCAACGCTTTCGTGAAATCTTCCATTTTAAATGGTACATTATATGAGTAATTATACTCAGTTCCAAAATTTAGTAGACCTTCGCGTTCTTCTTTTTTGGTTCGAAAACCTTCCTCGTAGTTGGCCGTTTTGCTGGCCTTTTCGAAATGATTGGATAAGAGCTCTGCAATTTCATATGGAGTATCTTTTATTTCATCTTCATCTTGAAGGCTAGTTATGGGAGCAAAATCATTACGCCCACAAATCGCCTTCACTTTCCTCCAAACATCTGCTGCAGTAGTGGTTTTGTCGATGGATGACACGTATTGCTGCCAGGATCGTTTCTTTGAATCTTTCATAAGACGTTTTGCATACGCCCTGTATTTCTTAAAGGCAACAAGATTTTCTATACTAGGACGCTTCTTAAAGGCATTATACGCCCTTTTCTTTCTTTTTATAGCTTCACTTATTTCATCGTTCCACCATGGAACGGGTTTCTTTGTAAGTTTCCCAGATGTTTTGGGAATATATCTCGATGCCGACTCGATTATTGCATTTGTTATGGCGTCGACATCGTCTCCGATAACTCCGGTTGTTTCTGGGAGCATCGTTCTAGCTGTGAAGCTCGTCCAGTCTGCCTTTTCAAATAACCATCTTTTAGGGATGGGATATATTGTTCTAGTAACATCAGTTACAATTTGCACCGGGAAATGATCGCTTCCATGCAGATCGTCTATAACATGGAAGCTGTACCTCGGTGCTATCGATCCGCTTATAAGTGCAAGATCTATACAGGACGTCGATCCATCTCTGGCATTGAAAAAGGTTCCTGATCCGTCATTTAAAATAATAAGTTCAGAATTCATCAGGAACCCTTCCAGTTCTCTTCCACGGGGATCTACTCGATCCGATCCCCAGAGAGAATTATGAGCGTTAAAATCACCCACCAGTAAAACAGGTGGGGGAAGCTCAGAAATTAATCTTTCTATGTCATCCTTATTCCAATCGTAATTCGGTAAGTATATGCTGCACACAGTGATCTTAAGCGGTCGCTTCATTCTAACGGCGACCGCTTGTAGGTTGGTGTTTAGAACAACCGCTTCGGTGGTAGCTCTAGTCGATGTTAATATAGCTACTCCACCTCTAACTCTTACATTTGGCGGTTGATCTCGCCGAAATATATCGAATCCTTTTATTTTAAAATATTCATTTCGGCGGAAATGCGTTTCTTGCAGACATATACAAATCGGGTCTACGTCATGTACCAAGCGTTGGAGCTCATGGATGTTTGAAAAACATCCATTGATGTTCCATTGTACAATCGACTCGCTAATTTTTAGTTTTTAATTAAATTATTGCCTGGGTTTTCCTTTCGGCCATCCTTTTTTCCTTTTCTTCTCCATCCTGCGAACAGCATCGTGTTCGCGGAGAAGGTCGTCGCCTGTAAGGCTTCCGGTCTCCGTATCGGAGACCACCGAAGCCGCCGACGACGACGGGCATGGATCGGCGCCGGTTTCAGGCGCCGATTGAGAGGCGACAACCTGCCCGCTCCCCAACACGGGGGTCGCACCGGTCACCGCCTGTGGGAGGGGGGACACTCGCCCCCCCTGTGTGATTTTTTGTGGCCTCTGAGGCTTAGAGGCCACTTCAGTTACAGGAGGCTTGGGAGCCTCCATAACAGACTCTGTAGGTATCGCCTTTTTCTTTTCATCGAGGATCTCGCTGAGACGGACTTGACATTCAGGTTTGTTGTCCGTTTTCTTTTCTGGAGGAGCAACTTTCACTTTTATCGACTTATCTTCAGCAGGCTGTATCACTATCTTTGGCTTAACAAGTTCTTTATTGCCAAGAGGTTTCATCTTGTTTTCGATGATCCTCTCAATCATGTTAGCCAAAGTGGGAGCAAGTTTATTTATAATTTGTACCTCATCCACAGCAATCGGAGCAGGAGCAGGAACAGTAGCCGCAGCCTGAGCATAAGATGTTGCTGCTCTAGGCTTACGGGCGTTAACTATTTTCTTTGCATCGAAGTAGCTGACTTTTTGCAGGGTTTTTACTTCCTGCACAGCTACCTCATCTTTGTAGACAGGACAATTCCTTGATCTACAAGAATGCGCTCCTTTGCAGTTTATACATGTAGGAGGCTCTTTACATGGCTCTCCCTCATGCACCTCTTCACCGCACACGCATATTTGCGGTCTTTCGCATCTAACAGCGGTGTGGCCAAAGCGTTGGCACTTGAAGCACCTCATCGGCTGTGGGACAAATGCCCGCACATCCAAACGGTGAATCCCCGCTCTTATCTTTTCTGGCAAAGTAGGCCGGTTGAAAGTAAGGACATGAGAAGCCGAGGGTAAGACCTCACCGTTCCTTCTCATGTTCAACCGACGGCACTCTATTACTCCTTGTGCTGCCAGCTCCTCTACAATCTCTTGCTCCGAACAGTTTAAAAGATCCCGACAGACCACAACACCCCTTGAGGTGTTGAGCGTGCCGTGGGGATCAACGCGAACCGCTAGCTCTCCAATTTTCTTCAGCCCTAAAATCTTCTGAGACTGTATATCATTAACAGTCTCTACATGAAGTCCCGTAAAAGTTTTCCGTATTTCCCTTACAGGGCCTCCAGCACATTTGTTTATTTCTCGAGCGATGAGAAAAGGACTCACCCTCGAGAAATTTCCATCCTCCTTTGTAATTACCAAATATTTAGGTTTCGGTACATTACTACTTTTAAAAAAAGCCTTTTGTAAGCTTTTTCTAGCCTCAATTTCTATCTTCTTACTCTCCGTACTCTTTCGGCGTTTCGCTTCAGGCGAAACAGCCGGCTCTAAACGAGGGTGTTTACGTGCACCCTCTGCCACGTTGGTTTGTTCAGGAAAATTCATGAACAAGTAATCCCTTCTGTAGTAAGGCTAGCCGCCGGGGTACACCCCCACTCCAGGGCTACCAACCCTGGAGGTCCGTTCCGGTACTCCGGTGGAACCGGCATATGTCCTGGCAGAGAGCGGATGCGCAGTCTCTGCACTGACTCCAGGCCCCTACACACCGAAGCTTTCAGGGCTCCCATGCTCCGAACATGGGCACCTTAACTACATGCTTGCCATCGCAGGGGGCATGTGGACGACGAAAGGTCTCCGTTACACCTGCAAATAACTTTGACCGTGGCCGCCACATCGCCAGCTCTAACGGCGGTATTAATCCATTTCCGTAATCGTTAATAATGTCATATCTGCAGGTGGCCGTAAAGTCCAGTCCTGTAATTCGGCCTATAGATGTAAATCGACCGAAAAAAGTATATCCGAGAAACAACACTCGGAACCCCGTTAGCCAGCTATATGTAATGTACTTGAGTACAGCTGTTACCGCCCTGGACGTGGAACGTAGATGTTGTGTTCCGGACGTGGGGAATATCTACCTCAGGGCATTATTATTATTATTATTATTATTATTATTATTATTATTATTATTATTATTATTATTATTATTATTATTATTATTATTATTATTATTATTATTATTATTATTATTATTTTTTTTTTTTTTTTTTTTTTTTTTTTTTTTGAGGTTTTTAGGGGCATCGACTACTTTGGTCATTAGCCCCATCCCACTTCAAAAAAAAAAAAATAATAAAAAAAAAGGTTCAAAATTTCACAAAATGATCAAAATTTTGCTTTTCCTTATAATTTCTGATCCAGTTATACTACTTCCTAGGCTTTCCTTTCGGCCAACCTTTTTTACACCGCTTTTCCATTCTGCGAACGGCCTCAACTTCCGACGACAGAGTGTCTGAGGCTTCGGACATGGCATCGTCTTCTCTTTCTGACGCCAATGACGTTCGCCGGCTTACATCTGGTGATGAAAGCTTCAATGGTGCTGTGAGCATCGTTGCAATTGAGTCTAAACTTGCAACCGATGCACTTTCGGCGGCTGATGAACTCGATTCAATGTCTAAGGCTGTGCTTGGGCCGGCTGATACAGGTGCTCTCGCCACAGTTGTTCTCTGAGCTTTTGGGGCCTCTGTAGGTACGGTTTTAATATCGTCTGTGTCTGGTGCTTTCTCGATAGTTACTTGCACCTCCATTTTGGTTGACGCAGATTTTTCCTGTACTCTTGTCACAGTATCCTTAGCTATATGACTCGTCATCGGGGTGATCTTTAGATCTTTCTCGGATAAATCAAGATTTTTCTTCATTACGTCTATTGCTGGAGTTATAATCGAGGATTTTGCCGGTTTTTTAAACTGCGCTGGTACGGGTCTTCTGTCGGCGACGTCAGTCCGGGATTGAGCCTTCTCATGTTTACTTTGTTGTATCTGATGAGTCGACTCGATCTTGGAATCAATGATTCTTTCTATTATTGTCGCGAGACTTGGCGCCATCGTATTAAGCAACTGCTCCACGTTGATTTTAGGTATGGGGGGAGCAGCAGCTGCTTCTGCGTATGAAGTCGATGGTCTAGGTGTACGTAGGTTTACAATCTTCTTCGCTTCAGGATAGCTGACTTTTTGAAGCGTTTTAACCTCCTGAATGGCTGTTTCTGATTTGTATACTGGGCAGTTCCTGGATCGACAGTTATGGTGCCCTTTACAATTAATGCAGACTGGAGGGTCTTTACATGGATCACCCTCATGTATCTTCGATCCGCATATACAAATTTCCTGCGCTTCACATCTAGCGGCAGTGTGTCCGAAACGTTGACATCTAAAACATCTCATCGGCTGCGGAATAAATGCCCGTACATCAAGCCGATGGATGCCAGCTCGTACCTTTTCAGGAAGACTTGGCCTATTGAATGTCAATACATGAGAGGCCGAAGGAAGAATCTCACCGTTTCGTCTCATAGAAAGTCTGCGACAATGTGTCACTCCCTCGCTAGACATTTCCTGCACTATTTCTTCTTCAGTACAGTTAAGAAGATCACGGCAAACAACAACTCCTCTAGATGAATTAAGTGTACTATGCGGTTGGACAGTAACCGCAAATTCACCGATCTTCTTCAACGCCTGGACTTTCTGACTTTGCATGTCGTTTATAGTTTCGACATGTAATCCGTTAAACGTCTTACGGATATCCTTGACAGGACCACCAGCACAATTTGTAATCTCTCTAGCAATTAAGAATGGACTTACCTTTTGGAAGTTACCATTCTCTTTTGTAATGACCAAAAATCTTGGTTTGGGAAGATTATTACCAAACAAAGCTTTTCTCAAATCTTTACTGATTTTATCAGCATCTTTTCTAATTCTATCACTCTCTTTACTTTTTTTCCGCTTCGCTTGTGGCGAATCGGCGGTTTCTAAACGAGGGTGTTTACGTGCACCCTCTGCCACGTTAATTTGTTCAGAAAAATTCATGAACAGTGGATCCCTTCTGTAGCAAGGCTAGCCGCCGGGGTACACCCCCACTCCAGGGCTACTAACCTTGGAGGTCCTATCCGGTACTCCGGTGGAACCGGCATATGTCCTGGCAGAGAGCGGATGCGCAGTCTCTGCACTGACTCCAGGCCCCTACACACCGAAGCTTTCAGGGCTCCCATGCTCCGAACATGGGCACCTTAACTACATGCTTGCCATCGCAGGGGGCATGTGGACAACGGAAGGGTCTCCGTTACACCTGCAATAACATTGACCCTGGCCGCCACATCGCCAGCTCTAAGAATGGTATGAATCAATTTCCAAAATCATATGTTACTCCATTTCCTGCAGGTAGCCAAAAATCCAGTCCGTTTACATCCAGTCCGTTTACTGACCTGAAGATGGAACCAGGTCAAACTCAACAATGCATAACCGAGGAATTTACTCGGAACCCCGTTAGCCAGCTATATGTGATGTACAAAGGTACAGCTGTTGCCGCCCTGGACGTGGAACATAGATGTTGTGTTCCGGACGTGGGGATTATCTACCTCAGGGCATTATTATTATTATTATTATTATTATTATTATTATTATTATTATTATTATTATTATTATTATTATTATTATTATTATTATTATTATTATTATTATTATTATTATTATTATTATTATTATTATTATTATTATTATTATTATTATTATTATTATTATTATTATTATTATTATTATTATTATTATTATTATTATTATTATTATTATTATTATTATTATTATTATTATTATTATTATTATTATTATTATTATTATTATTATTATTATTATTATTATTATTATTATTATTATTATTATTATTATTATTATTATTATTATTATTATTATTATTATTATTATTATTATTATTATTATTATTATTATTATTATTATTATTATTATTATTATTATTATTATTATTATTATTATTATTATTATTATTATTATTATTATTATTATTATTATTATTATTATTATTATTATTATTATTATTATTATTATTATTATTATTATTATTATTATTATTATTATTATTATTATTATTATTATTATTATTATTATTATTATTATTATTATTATTATTATTATTATTATTATTATTATTATTATTATTATTATTATTATTATTATTTTTTTTTTTTTTTTTTTTTTTTTGAGGTTTTTAGGGGCATCGACTACTTTGGTCATTAGCCCCATCCCACTTCAAAAAAAAATAAAAAAAAAGGTTCAATTATTCACATTTCTTTGAATCAAAAATGTTCAAAAATTTATGTTCTCCTAACTCGAATCCACAAATTACCGCCTAGGCTTTCCTTTCGGCCAACCTTTTTTACACCGCTTCTCCATCCTGCGAACGGCCTCAACTTCCGACGACAGAGTGTCTGAGGCTTCGGACATGGCTTCGTCTTCTCTTTCTGACGCCAGTGACGTTCGCCGGCTTACATCAGGCGATGAAAGCTTCAATGGTGCTGTGAGCATCGTTGCAATTGAGTCTAAACTTGCAACCGATGCACTTTCGGCGGCTGATGAACTCGATTCGATATCTAAGGCTGTGCTTGGGCCGGCTGATACAGATGCTCTCGCCACAGTTGTTCTCTGAGCTTTTGGGGCCTCTGTAGGTACGGTTTTAATATCGTCTGTGTCTGGTGCTTTTTCGATAGTTACTTGCACCTCCATTTTGGTTGACGCAGATTTTTCCTGTACTCTTGTCACAGTATCCTTAGCTATATGACTCGTCGTCGGGGTGATCTTTAGATCTTTGTTGGATAGATCAAGATTTTTCTTCATTACGTCTATTGCTGGAGTTATAATCGAGGATTTTGCCGGTTTTTTAAACTGCGCTGGTGCGGGTCTTCTGTCGGCGACGTCAGTCCGGGATTGAGCCTTCTCATGTTTACTTTGTTGTATCTGTTGAGTAGACTCGATCTTGGAATCAATGATTCTTTCTATTATTGTCGCGAGACTTGGCGCCATCGTATTAAGCAACTGCTCCACGTTGATTTTAGGTGTGGGGGGAGCAGCAGCTGCTTCTGCGTATGAAGTCGATGGTCTAGGTGTACGTAGGTTTACAATCTTCTTCGCTTCAGGGTAGCTGACTTTTTGAAGCGTTTTAACCTCCTGAATGGCTGTTTCTGATTTGTATACTGGGCAGTTCCTGGATCGACAGTTATGGTGCCCTTTACAATTAATGCAGACTGGAGGGTCTTTACATGGATCACCCTCATGTATCTTCGATCCGCATATACAAATTTCCTGCGCTTCACATCTAGCGGCAGTGTGTCCGAAACGTTGACATCTAAAACATCTCATCGGCTGTGGAATAAATGCCCGTACATCAAGCCGATGGATGCCAGCTCGTACCTTTTCAGGAAGACTTGGCCTATTGAATGTCAATACATGAGAGGCCGAAGGAAGAATCTCACCGTTTCGTCTCATAGAAAGTCTGCGACAATGTGTCACTCCCTGGCTAGACATTTCCTGCACTATTTCTTCTTCAGTACAGTTAAGAAGATCACGGCAAACAACAACTCCTCTAGATGAATTGAGTGTACTATGCGGTTGAACAGTAACCGCAAATTCGCCGATCCTCTTCAACGCCTGGACTTTCTGACTTTGCATGTCGTTTATAGTTTCGACATGTAATCCGTTAAACGTCTTACGGATATCCTTGACAGGACCACCAGCACAATTTGTAATCTCTCTAGCAATTAAGAATGGACTTACCTTTTGGAAGTTACCATTCTCTTTTGTAATGACCAAAAATCTTGGTTTGGGAACATTATTACCAAACAAAGCTTTTCTCAAATCTTTACTGATTTTATCAGCATCTTTTCTAATTCTATCACTCTCTTTACTTTTTTTCCGCTTCGCTTGTGGCGAATCGGCGGTTTCTAAACGAGGGTGTTTACGTGCACCCTCTGCCACGTGAGTTTGTTCAGGAAAATTCATGAACATTGATTATTATTATTATTATTATTATTATTATTATTATTATTATTATTATTATTATTATTATTATTATTATTATTATTATTATTATTATTATTATTATTATTATTATTATTATTATTATTATTATAATGAAATAATGTAAACATATAATTTGCTAATCATGAAATAAAGTAAATAAAAATAACATAGTAGTATGGCATATAAATCAACTTTACATGACTAAGATAGTGTTTACATACTTATGGCAGTAATTTTGATAGTTTTTGGTATGTAATAAAGATTACGTTATAATTCAGTTGCATACATGGCATAAAGATACAGTACCAATTTTATAAGACAATCTCTTTTTAGTGTAAACATAATGACAGCAATGTTCTTATCAATGTAGACATGTAGTTTATCACATTTGGTGGTGAGTATTTACCCATCTGTAAAAGAACTGACTTTCTCATTCAGAAGCTAGGATGCTTTTGAAAAAACATAATTACAATAATAAATTTTTCTCTGGAGAGGGCAGGCAAAGGAATAATTCCTAAAGGAAGCTGCAGCTCTTTCAGCAGTTTTAGGTGTTAATTAATGTTTGAAATGGCTGAATAACAGAGGTAATTTAGGCTTTAACTACTGCACAATGGAAAACCACAGCTATATTTTTCAGGGAAACATTTTTCCACACTCTTTTTATTTTTTTTTAAAATAAGCATAGAATAAAAAACATGGGAGAAGCATAAAGTTAATTGACCAATCAATAAGAAAGGAGAGAAATTATAGACATTTTAAGACTTTGCTTGTTATATGAAGAATAGTCAGTCAAATGAAATTAAATAAAAATTGTAATAGTCCTTTCATTATCATCTACAGGTGTACTTTTTAATTACATTAATATTTAAAACTATTTACTTGAAATTATATGTCAGTATTTTAAGTGGTGGAAGAAAGTGGTATTTTAAGTGGTTTTTATTGGTTTAGAATTTTATGAATAAAATAACATTTTGTTACACAGGATAGTATCATGATTCTCTCAATATAACAGGTGGGTGGGGATTGTTAATAACTAATTAATAGCATCTTATAAGTATATGAAATATATTCCATAATACCTAATTAATTTTTATCTAATTTAAACTTAAAAAACTCAACATACTTAACATTTATTCTGATTGGCAAGTTGTCATCAGTTTTTTTTATGATACCAATAGGTATAAGTCATTCTTTTTTTGAATTTATATTACTTAACATTATCTGTAATTATAAGTTTACTAATTAATTTCATAATTACAATTAATAATCAAGACATAAAAAAATAAATCATTGTTAAGTGAGAGCATATATAGATCAATCACTAATTTCAGTTTACTTGTAAATTAGTTAAAATGCAATTAGAAGTCGATAATAGAAGAGATGTTTGTAGTAATCAATAAACCACATCTCAAGTATCCTGGAATGTTCTGCTTAGCTCTCATAAAGGTCTTTTATAAGGTAATCCTTATAGATAATCTAATCTATTTTTTTTAATTTGTTTTTTCTGACAATATTATTGGCATATTTAATTAATATGGTAATTTACTTTTCACTAAAATGATTTTTACCAATCCACTTTTATTTCAACTTCTTTATGAATGGAATCATTTGGAAAATACATCATATCTAATTAATTTATAAGTTTAAAGTTGATAAGAAATTCTATGCAACCAGATTAAAGAACTGAGCCTGTTAGAAGTTGGGCTGCATATTTGTGAATGTTGTCCTTTGAGAAGGCAATCCTAGTTAGACTTTGATTTGCTATATTTAAAGTATTTTGTATTTAAATTTTAGAGGATCTGTAGAGTTTATTACTTAGTATAGTCTTAAAAAAAAAAAACTCATATCTATGCTTGTGAATATACCCACATTTCTGTATAATATGTGGATACCATAATTAGTTTTTAAGCAAGCAAGAGTTCTTAATTTTACTTGTGCTTGTATACTGTTAGCATACAGTGAAATTGTGAATATTTGTTAAGGGATGTTATGAGTCTAGAAATATTTTATTGATTAAATGTCTTTAAATATTAATCTTTTTTGTTCTTTTATAATTAGATAAATCTAAAGATGGTTATTTTAAAAATTCACAAAATGAGAATTTTTGCTGTTTCTCTGTTACCTAGCTACCAATACCAAAAGGTTGCCATGGTGTTTTGTTTTGTGCTATCAGCTGATGTACAGTAGGTTATAAGACTTTGTTCCTTCAAGTGAAATTAATAATATGTTAAAAAATTGTTTAATAAATAAATATTGGAACATAACCTAAAAGTTCAAATTAACAATAAATACGTTTTCAGTATAGAAAGTTGAAGTTTGTGTTTTAATTTATTTTTTACTGAAATGAAAAATGTATATATTTTGGATGATAATGAAAGCAATTCTAATGATAGATATTCAGAAAGGAAACATGCTTTGCTTATGTCAGAATCAGAATGGTTGAAGTTAGGAAGTTATTTAGAAAAGGGACAGAAATTATTAGAAACAGCAGAAGAAAAAATAATAAAAGATGAAAGAAGAAAGCATCTTTCAAAAGAAATGGCAAAAACATGGGACAATACTGTTATTGTATGCTTTTGCTAGTCATTTATTTTATAATCTGCATTGCATTTTTCATTTGTCATAAAAATAATTAGAATATTATATTAATTAGAATGTAAAAATATTATTTTATTCATTCAAACAATTTTAAATGAGTAACTTATTTGTTTTACCTAACTTAATTTTATTGCTAATGAATGTTTGTTATGAATAGAATATAAATCTCTTTTTTTTTATAAATTTATCCTTCATATTAACTCATTAAAATGTATTCTAATAAAATTTAAATTGCACGTTGAGTATACATTGGATTTTTTTTATCTGCACCTTCATTAATTCATACAGGCTCCAACATTCAAGAGATGTTAATTTCCACTTTTGATCAAGTAAATTTCTACAAATCATTAACAGATCATCAGGCTTTTTTGATGATTTTATTCAGATAGTTATTCCTAATGAGTTTCTCACCCAGGATAACCAAAAAGTAAATATTTAACCTCACCCTAAATTCAATATTTTATCATCCAGCAATACTATTCTGGTTTTCATATCAAAAAGGCATCATTGTTGTTTTTCATGGATTAATTATTAAAATCTTGTAACATACCAATAATAATGCAATTAAAAATTGTATTAAGAGAATTATTCATCATCTGGAGGGAAATTTTTGCTGGATAAGTCAGCCAGGTCATTGACATAATCTTATGTATAAGATTATGAACCCTTTCCTGTTCAGACAACAAGAACCCTTTCCTGTTCAGATTGATAGGCAATAGACTGTACACAAGACAGACAGCAGAAAGAATGAAATCCCATTACGAGACACTGTCTCCGTTTTCTAGATAGTTTTTCTTCCTAAACAACTCTCTCTCTCTCTCTCTCTCTCTCTCTCTCTCTCTCTCTCTCTCTCTCTCTCTCTCTCTCTCTCTCTCTCTCTCTCTCTCTCTCTCTCTCTCTCTCTCTCTCTCTCTCTCTCTCTCTCTCTCTCTCTCTCTCTCTCTCTCTCTCTCTCTCTCTCTCTCTCTCTCTCTCTCTCTCTCTCTCTCTCTCTCTCTCTCTCTCTCTCTCTCTCTCTCTCTCTCTCTCTCTCTCTCTCTCTCTCTCTCTCTCTCTCTCTCTCTCTCTCTCTCTCTCTCTCTCTCTCTCTCTCTCTCTCTCTCTCTCTCTCTCTCTCTCTCTCTCTCTCTCTCTCTCTCTCTCTCTCTCTCTCTCTCTCTCTCTCTCTCTCTCTCTCTCTCTCTCTCTGTCTGTCTTGCAACAGATAAAAGACTTGATACACATTTACAAATTGATTCCTACAGTATTCTCTATGAACACTCAGCTGATGCACAATACACTTTTCAATGACCTGAAATGCACATGCACACAAGCGCACAAAAATAAATATTAAGTATGATGAAATAATTATATTTTTGTTAAATGATAGTATAAATTTTATTAATAAGTTTTAGTCATTTGGGTACTATAGTTTATGGGTTTAAGTTTACTTTTCACATTAATTTAATTTTTCAGAATTTAAGAAGAAGAAGACTTGAACAAAGAAAAGAACGAGCCAAAAACCTTGAAAATGATAGAAGAAGACGATTTCTTCAAGCAAGACAAGAAGAAGAAGATTTAAAAAAGAAAGTCAGAGATGAAGCAAAAGCAACCTTAAGCCTACAGAAAGACAGCTCAAAGAAACTGACTAGTACACTTCGTTTCTCAGAGGTATGAGTGGGTAAATTGATTAGTTCTCTACCCTACACATAACATAAAAATTGCTGGATCTGGATTTGTTTAACCAAGGATGATGTAGGTACTGGTTTGTTAAACATTGTTTAAGCCACTAGAATTCATCATTACCATATATCCTGTATAACTGTCTAACATGTCATATTAGAATGCAACCTCAATGAATCCATGAATTTATTCTTAGTTATGAGCTTGATAACTTCTTTGTGTTCGGACCTCATTAGACTGCTCCAAGAAATGTTTGAGCTTATATTTTTTCAGCATTTCACCTTGAATTATATGATGTGGTTGCTGTTTATCAGCGTATCTTTCCCCAAGGTACTTTAAACATTATACTTCTTACTAGATCCATTTTTCTTCAGATCCATCAGTACACTAGTACTGATAAAATGTTTGATAGATAAAATAAAAATGTTTGGTTTACTATAAAATAGGCAATTTTATATGTTTGATCTGCTTCACTAAACCATCATATTTGTTTCAGAGCTTTTTATTATATATGTGTTAATGGATTACATGAACACATGAATGATCACCATTATATTCACAATCCAGTTTGTGCTATTCTAACATGTCTACATCTTTGTAACAAATTAGGTTCTACACATACATCTCAATGTTAGTAATTGTAAGAAATGGTACCAGCTTATGCTGGATTCCTATACACAACTGAAGTGCAGACTGGTTGGAGTAGATTGCAATCGACTGGTTCAGTCGATTGCAATCAAAAGGAGAGGTGCAGAACTAGATGTTATGACTAAAAATCAGTAATCTGATTTAGACACCAAAGAAGCTTACATTCAGTCAACCTTCACAAATAGTATAATTATATTTGAGCCAACTTTAGTGGTTGAAAATTGTCAACAGTAAGTTGCAAAATCAGATATTATATTGCTTCAGAAATCGTCACTGTGTGATAAGTTTCCATGAAGAAATCATTTATTGTTATTTCTATTCTAGGGAAGATAATGAACACATGGTTTTCTTATGCCTCTTGGTGACAAGAAATTATACACATTAGAAAACTACCATGTAAGAACAATAAGGGTAATTCACTCACAAATACAAAATTGTGGTTGCTTAACTTTGTTATAGAATTAAATCAAATGATTTCTCAAACTATAGTAAAAAAAATTACTTATATTTCGATTTTTGACTAAAGACCGTTTGATTATTCCATTTTATTGTTGAATACATTCTAATCTATAGTTAAATTTTTCATGGTAGCTTTTCATAATTCATTATGACTGAAGATCTAAATATTTAATTAATTAAAATTTTATTTGGCTATAACTCTGAAACCAATGAAAATAAGTATCACTTATGATATATTCTTGAAAATCTCTCAATGATGGCTTATTATTGCAGTTAAGAAAAAGTCAAAAATTCAAATTTTTTTTTGGATTTTGGGCTTTTTAGATACTTTTGGTTCAGTCGATTGCAATCAAAAGGAGAGGTGCATAACTAGATGTTACAACAGTCCTAAATTCAAAATTTCAACATCCTACGGCTAATCGTTTTTGAGTATGCGAGATGTGTATGTACATATGTACAGATTTCACACCAAAACTAGTCAGAATGGATATTTCCGTTGAAATCTGAAAATCGTAATTTTTTGTGATAACAATTTTTACTTCCTTCACTTCATTCAAGGAAGTAAAAATTATTCTCATTAAGTTTTAAGATGATTCACTTGTCAATTTTAATAATTTTTAAGTGGAAACATGCTATGCTGTTCAATTAAGAAAACTGATTTTGTAAATAACCCAACATTTTTTTTTTGATAATTTTTTTTAACGGAAGTACATCAATAATAGATGTGATTTGTCTCTAAAAACAATGGAGTACTGAATTAATTCCTAATTAATGGGGAAGAAATTTAAAGAATGAGATATCTTCTATGCAAAAAAAATCAAATATTGCTACTATATATTATATATATATATATATATATATATATATATATATTATATTTTTATTTTTTATTTTTGTACATCATTCAAATGTTTCAGTTTAAAATCTCACTGATTTACTTATTCCTGCCCACATATTTTCATTTACTATATATTATAATTCTGTTGTAATATTTACTGAAGTATGCTTTATAACTATAATACTGAAAAAAGAGAGATGGTCAGTCATAAACTTTGAAAACAATATACATAATTAATATATGGAAACTTATAAACACTTGCATGTGAATTGATTTTTAAAGAATAGATATTGAAAATCTAATCTAGGAACTTTAGTTCAAACAAAATTAATTTGTTTGAATCATTTGTATAATAATAAAAAAAAATTGTAAATAAGTGAAAGTATATGAATATTAATCATCAACAATACTAACTTTAAAATATTAATTCTTTGGACAATTTTGCATAAAATGAATATAAGCAAATTGATTCATCAAAATTAAAAATTGTTATTTAAAGTAATTTACTCGAATATAATGTATATACTAGTTTTGCTAAATAGGTGTTGAGAGAACGAGCTGAACAGATAAAATTTGAATCAAAATTGAAAGAAATTGAGGCTAAAAGAGTTCAAGATTATGAAAACAGTGTGATAGCAGATGTAAAAAAATTTGAAGAGGAAGTTAAAGAACAAAAAGCCAAAGAAATGCAGAAAAAAAAACAGTTGATTATAGAAGCTCAGGAGGAGTAAGTGTAATTTAAAAATTTTAATTAACTAAACATCATTTTTATGTATGCATGTAAACTACCATAAACATTATGTTTGTAGGTGAACTGACATAAATCATAAGTACACATGTAAAGAAAATAAATTAATAAGATGGTTGCATTTTTGTTTTTTATTTACAAGTTTCAACATATGTGGATCAATGTCAGAAACACACAAAAGCAAATTGTTTACAAGTGATAAAAAAAATTTCCTCTACTTAATTTTTAGCTCAATCATAGACAAAAAACCCTTTTCACAAAGGTAAGATATGGTGAAAGGGATTAATATTTTCAATGCTTCTGTGACTAAAATTCCATGTTTATTTCAACGAGCAAACCTAAACTTATCTAAATCTTCAGATGTGAATTGTAGTTGTAATGTTTTATCGGCAGACATTTTGAAGAGCTGGCCATGAATATCAACTGATAACTTAGCAGCTGCAACAACATATTCACTAAATGGACCCATCTCTTTGAGAAATAATTTTTATCTTCCAGGAAATACTACCCTAACTGAATTTTTAGCTCACGCAAAGGCATTTTCTTGCTTTCCAAACTGAGGTGAATAATAGTCTCTTCTTCATGCAATTTTTTCTCAATATGAAGTGAGTGGAAACATATCAAAATTTTTGCTTTGAAGGCAAATAAACCAGATATCAAGCTTCTTATTGAGAGTATGAACTTTCATACTTCATTAATAAAATGTTTTTATCACATCCTTATAAATTCATACTCGTTAAGTAAGCCAATAGCAACATATACTCTTTATTCTGTAAAAACATTCAGAATGGCATTTGTTTATCCTAGAAAAATATTATTAATTAATCTTTCAATTACAATGATCAGTTTAACACTTTCCTGTGATAACCATCTAACTTCTGTATGAAAAAGAAGAGATTTTTTCTTTTCACCAATTTCATCGCATAATTTAGCAAACAGCCTATTCTGTAATAGTTGACTTTTAATAAAATTAGCCATTTTTACAGCTTTACAAAAAATTGAAGCACTACATCCATTCTTGGATGCATACAAAGATCTTTGTATAAAATGATTTTTTAATTTTTTCACAAATCTACTGTTCTTCCCTTATCTCCTTTGCATCATTACTACATAATGCAATACATTTTATCCAATCTATGTTATAGTTTTTAGTAGCTTCAAAAACCATCAAAAAGACATTGTGCTGTTGCATGACCAGGTATTGATTTGCAAAACAACATATTTTCTTTGATTGATCTGTCCCTATCGCATTAATGTCTCACAGAATATAAGAACTGAGAAATGTTTGCCATATCTGTGATTCATCAAACTGAAAACTAAAAAAATTCACTTAAACACACTTACTGAATTATCTGATCATGAATATCAGCAGCCATGTTATTAATGCACCTTGATATTTTGTTGTTTGAAAGCTGAATTTTTTCAGTTTTTTTTCTCTTCCACGCCTTTTAAAACACTGACCATATCAATTGCAGGAGGCAGTTTGATGTTTTCTGCGATTGTATGAGGTTTGAACATCTTAGGTTCTATTAATCCTATGAGATAGATGCTTCAAGTGTACTTTTATCGGTATAACTTGATTTACAAATAGTTGTTGATTTCTTAGTGTATGTAATATTGCTTTTATGATCTGGATGTTTAGTTTCCAATTGTAAAATTAATTTTGATAGCTTCATATTCTTCATCGAAAAGGACTTCAAAGCAAACTGTGGCTTTCTATCCAATGAGGTAAAACTATGTACCATGTACTGTGGCTTTCTATCCAATGAGGTAAAACCATAATTTAAATAACTGTTATTGTACAATATTGTCTTTTTACCAATCAATTCACTGGATGTAGTACATGACTCGCTTAGTTTTTTCACAAATTTATCCATTTTGCATAAAAATCTAACCAAAAAAAAGAAAGTTACATTGTTTGACTGCACACTAAAAAACTGAAACCTCAATTATTATTATTTTCAACAAAACTACGCTTTAAAAAAATTAAATAAAGGCACCACACATGCTTCGCATTCGAAACTAAACTGATACTCTGCAATCCTCCATGCCTCTTTTATACTGCTGAGAGCTTGACATATTCAAATGTACCATATGCATGTTCTCACAGCAAATATTATGCAAGTAGACCAAATTAGAAGGGTCATGTGTACCCATCAAGTTGGAACCTGTAAATTGCTCATGTTTTTACACTTCACACATGCATGTTCATACCTGTCTCTATCAACACAGCTAAACAGTTAACCAATTTTCATTGGTTTGGTGTTGGGGGGGTTGCAAAATACTCATTATACATTTTTTTTTTTACACTCCGCTTTGGTTGAGAATCACTACTCAGAGATTAGTGCTTCTTGCATCTCTTGTGTTTTACATGTACCAGAACCATACAAAAGACAGTGGATAGAAAGTAAAAAGCAGTAAATTAATTTATCCCTTTCTGTTATAAAAGATTCTGATATGTACATTAATTAAAATAAGAAGTAAAACTAAGTAAAATTTAATAAAATAAAAGTAAGTAAAATTAATTTTTATTCTTAAACATTCACAATCACATATTTTTAAAATTAATTTTAATATTTAATTTTTTTATGTATATTGAATTTTATTTTTCTTCAGGTTTACTTAATTGATGTGGATAGTGAAAAAAATATTAGTTAAAATCCAATCATATATTTAAACATAAAGCATGAAATTTTCATTCATTCCTCATCACACTGGATAAATTGTAAAAGTTTAGAGTAACCAGAAAACATTAATTTCACGCTTAGGTAGTTGTAACATTAGTGGCTTGTTCTTGTTTTTGTAATTTTGTTCTTCTAATTTTTATTCAGTGGTACTTAAACTGCATATTATAATCAATGACTAATGAGATATAAACCTTTGAAAGATAAATATAAATATAACATAAAACATAACATTATCTACTTTCTAAATTTGTGTAATACACTTTCAAAGGAAATTTTTTTCAGTTCCTCTTTATTGGAGTTACCCTCATGATGCTGATATGACTTAAATAACATAATCATACAATAGTTTTACAGAGTGTAAAATACTGTTAACTTTCTGAGTTGATGAATTACACTGAGCATTGGGTGATTAAATGCTTTTTGGTAATGGGAAAAATATTCACCATTTTATAATTTTGTACGTAAGTGCAGTGGTTAGGAATAAAAAATTTTCTGGCTACACATTTTGTAGAAATGGTTCAAATGAAGATTAAGAATTATTTAGAAGATCAATAAACAATCATTGTAAAAATCAATCACAAGATTATGATCAATAACAATGATCACAATTATGATCAATCACAAGTTTGAAATAATTGTGAAGACATCCAGTCTTGTGTAGAAGGGTACATTAAGAAGAATTATTCAAGTACCATGGAAGCCTTGGTATTTATTAATGAATGAAGTATTTGACAAAAAAATAATTTAAAAGTTCCATAATTTTCAACCAAACTAAATAATGTGTAAAAAGTACTGGCATTATGTTTAGTTGATGGAAATGGTTAAGGGGATTAATGATGAGTTGATAATTATTAGTAGTATGTTACCAGATTTATGTTTCCTTAACGAATTAAGCATTCATTTTTATTCTTAAATAATCTTTTTAAATATCTATATGTACATTGTGACTGAATTTATACCATATATTGTATTAGCTTATATTAAGTTAATATTAGTTAATTTATAATTACATTAAGTATGTTCTTATTTGTTGTATCTTAATTGAATATTTCTGAAATATTGTAGGACTTATTTTCTTAATTTTCAGATTTAGGGAATACTTTGAAAATAAGAGAAAAGAGCAGGAAGAAAAGTTAAAACTAGAAAGACAAGATAACATTAATATTCTAAAAGAAATACAAACAGAAAAAGAAAATGCATGGAAGGAGGTAAGTATTTTTATAGTTTTATGATAATTAATTTAACCATTTTGCTGGGAGTGCTATAGATTGGTGTTCACCAATTTACCAGCAAGCAAAATGTGTTGACAAACAATGTTAAGAGGTAAGATGGAGAAAGAGACATTAAGATATTTACAATTTTTGTGCACATGGCTTCATCAAATGTGCATGTATCTTTGAATTTATCATAATCAAATTTAGCAAGAAAGTGTTTGTAAGGAAGATTCCTTTTCTTGAATTTCATATTTAAATAAAAGTTTTATAAATCCTCAATGTTTTCTTTGTATTAACTGAAATAATTCTTTTATTTTGATTTTGAAAACCAATAATACATCTGATAACTGTTGACTCTTTCATGTGGTTGAATATTGCTAATTCTCTCTTTTGTGAGTTACTACAATTAGATTTAATCTGCTGGAATAATTACAAGATGAACTTATGGCCTTAAAAACATTCTAATGATCTAATGATCATTAGAGTATTGTCTGGAACTTATTTCTTCAAAACAGAGAAAATTTAATTTTTTGCATGATCATTCAACTAATTTAAAAAAATATTAATTGATATTTGGAAATAAGTAACAATCCACAGATAATTCTACATTGCCTAAAATAAATACAGAAAATAAGTGTGTTTGTGTTTAACAATTTCTAATAGGATGCTAAAATAGGGAGTCCATCATGATTCATGAATAATGAGATTATGATTATGAATACAGTTTTACAAATAAACCAAAATAATATATTCTAAAATAGATTTTCTGTAATTAAAAACGTCATTAAAGTAAATTATTGAGTTGTAACATCTAGTCTCATTCACACCATGATGAAAAAGAATAATACACTTTTGTTAACTGCAAATTTTGGTGTTCAGTTTATACTCTTCTCAGTGATTTCAGGTTCTGGTAGGCTGTTGTTGTAGTAGATTATTATGAGTAAATATCTTCTATAATTATATATCAATAATATTGTTTGTTTTGGTTTCTTTTTAGGCAGAAAGGAAAAAAACGCTTGTTAAGGAAGATGTTAGACAAAACAGAAAAATGATTGAAGAATATCTGGAGCAGAAACGACTAGAAGAAGAAGAGGAAGATAGTGCAATCAAAATACATGCTGCTACAAAGAAAAAAATTGCCTTAATTAGGAAAAAGAAAGAACAAGAGGTAATAAAGAAAGTAGTTTAATATGAAAAACATTTGATTTATGCACTCATTATTAGTTAATCTTCAGTATTCTAATAAAAATATAATATTTTTATTTTTCATTCTGAAAATTCTATTATTTTAAATGTAAATAATTGTTTCATTTGTTTTTATTAAGGTGAAAATTTCTATTTAATTATTTTGAGTATCAGTGGACTAAATGGTTCCACCATAATAAAAAGTGGTAGAAAAAGCTATCATCAGTTTTAATAACTGAGATATTTCAATTCAGAGGGTCAGGGCTACAAGAAATGGCTTTCTGCTTTCTTTTACTTCATAATGAATATTTTATTAACTCTCTGTAAATCTTGTAAATTTTTTGACACATTTATGATAGCAGGCAGTGTTTTATATGCATCCCCTGTCATAGGGACTGTAGCTGTAACTGGAAAATAATGCTGAATTGTAAACCATTTTTTGATGAAAAATAAATGAAAAGGATATGTATTTGGCAAGCTTCTTTTAAAGAGAAACTGTGGAATTAATTTGATTCTGTTATATGAAAGCTTATCATAGTTGAAATTATTTGACCTTATCAAACCCTGATGCCTGTGCATTTTTTATATCAAAACCTTTATACAGAGTGATTTAAGGGAAACGGACGGTTTTCAAATGAGCAGTACAAAGTTAATTTACAAAATAATATTATTTTATTTTTGCATAAAGGTTAAAACATACTATATGATTAAAAAGAGTCATTTTTTGAAAATTATGTCACTCATGTGGTGGCCATCCATTTGATTGCAGGTTTCCAGCCTCTTTAAAAAATCATCCTCAATTCGGGTCAACATGTCTTGTTCAATCAAATGCACCTCTTCTATAATTACATCTTTCTAGTCTATTAAATTACGAGGTTTGTGAACATAAGTACGTTCTTTCAAATATCCCCACAGGAAATATCCACAGTACGACAAATCCGGTGACCTTGGCGGCCACGGTACGTCACCAAAACGCGAAATCAGCTGGCCAGGAAACATGTTTCTCACAACTGTCATCGATGTGCGGGCAGTGTGTGCAGTGGCACCATCCTGTTGGAAATAAACGTTCCTCATGTTTAATCCTCGCCTCTGAAGTTCTGGTCCGAGAAATGTATTCAACATGTGAACATAGCGTTCTGTGTTCACTGACGCAATTTTCTTCGAAAAAATACGGCCCGATTACTACAAAACGGGCAACTGCACACCAAATAGTAACTTTCAGAGATTGGAGAGGTTTATCATGAACGTTACAGGAATGTTGAGGGGCCTAGTAACGAAACTTTTGTTTGTTTACCGATCCGTTTAGGTGAAAATGAGCTTCGCCGTTCATTAACAGTATTGCATTAGGGTTATCATTAAACAACACTTGAATACGCACTGCGAAGTCTTTTCTTTCTTCATTCCCCCATTTTGAGTTGCTGGACCACCTGCATTTTATATGGATGGAATTTCAAATCAAGTCGTAAAATCTTCCTCACACAATCACAGCTCATGTTTAGTTCTCGTGCATGTCTGTGTGCAGATCGATTCGGACTCCTGATTATTGCCGCTCTCACCCTGGCGATGTTTTCGGGCGGTCTTACGGTTCTTGCAGGGCCTGGTGGCTTTTTCTTTGTTATTGTTCCTGTTGTTCTAAACGCCTCAACCCATCTTAATAACGTGTTTCGGCTTGGAACTGAGCCACTCCGATCGATGTTGAAAGATCCGCTGTGTTGTGATAATAGACTCATTATTTTGAATAAAAGTATCTTACGCAAAAACACGATGCTGTATCGTGTTTTCACTGCTCCATTGTGACTAAAATGGTAGGCAGCAGTCATATGAATTACCTAACCTCAAACTCACCACCATTTGTAACAAAAATGCACTGGCTGTTCAAAAAGCATCCGTTTCCCGTAAGTCACTCTGTATTACATTTTTAATCTTTACTAAAATTTTGAAAATTTCCCTCCTTCTGGAAAATTACAAAAGATTACGTCTTTATTCAGGAGAGAAGATAAGTCGAACATAAAATGTTATGTTGTTGATGGCATGATAATTTTTTAATTGTTTTTCTGTAAATAATCGTTCAAATCGTTTTAAAGCAAAATGTGTTTTTCAATATGAGTATATAAAGAGCCACTTTAAAAAATCAAATATGTTTCCTTTTGGTGAAAACTTAAGTAACAACATGGAGGGAGAATATTCTGTAGATATTTATTTTGATTTCAGTAAGGCCGTTGATAAAGTTTATCATAAATTGCTGCTTTAGAATATGGATTATTATGGCTAGTTGAGAGATATTATCTTCTGTTTTACAAAACATTTTTATTGAGTGGTGGTAATATTTTTTAATTTATTGTTTTTTATTCAAATTATTTTTAGTGGATTTTGGTATACTTTAGAGGTCCATCTTCTAATAATGCTCTTTAATCATCATTAGATGGTTCTTGAAACTTCTCTTTTTTAACTTTAGAGATATATTTTATATTGGATCAGTCACTCAAATAAATTATTTTAAGCTGTTTGTATAAATATATACATATATATAAAAAATTGAAAGAATCATAAGCAAGTACTTTTTCACATTTAGTAAGTTAGTTGCGGGGGGGGGATATATATATATATGTATATATGTATATATGAAGTTAAGTCAATTATTATCCGCAATGTAGTTATAAATTTTATTGCTATACAAATAGGAAACTTAGAGGTACATCATTTTTCAACATAGTCCCCTTGCATTTCATCGCACTTGGTCCATCGTTACACAAGCTTCCTGATGCCCTCATAAAAGAAGGTTTTGGTTGAGCTGCGAGCCAGAAATCCACCGCTTCTTTCACTGTTTCATCGGAGGTAAATCGATGGCCCCTTAATGCCTCTTTGAGTGGACCAAACAAATGGTAGTCAGAACGGGTAAGATCAGGACTATACGGAGGATGAGCCAGTACTTCAAAGTTGAGTTTCTGGAGCGTTTCAACAGTGTAGGCAGCAGTATGTGGACGGGCATTGTCGTGCAACAACACAACACCTTTCGACAGGAGTCCTCGGCGTTTGCTTCGAATTGCAGGCTTCAGCTTGGCAGTAAGCATCTCACTGTAACGAGCACTGTTTATTGTCGTGCCCCTTTCCTCATAATGTTTCAGTACTGGGCCTTGTGAGTCCCAATAAAACCGTAAGCATCAGTTTTCCTGCGGATGGTTGGGTTTTGAACTTTTTTTTGCAGTGCGAATTTGGATGTTTCCATTCCATACTCTGCCGTTTACTCTCCGGTTCGTAATGATGGTTCCATGTTTCGTCATCAGTGATGATTCTCTCTAAGAAGATGTCCCGTTCGTTACCATAGCAATCCAAATGTTTTTGGCAGATGTCCAAGCGCGTTTGTTTATGCAACTGTGTGAGTTGTTTTGAGACCCATCTTGTACAGACTTTATGAAACCCAAGTCTGTTGTGGACGATTTCGTAGGCAGAACCGTGACTAATTTGCAGACGATGTGCCACTTCATCAATAGTTTCTCGTCTGTCTAAGAAAACCATGTCACGTGCACGCTCAATGTTTTCCTCATTTGTGGCGGTAAAAGGTTGTCCGGACCTTACGTCGTGCGTAACACTTGTGCGACCATTTTTGAATTTTTCAATCCATTCGTAGACACTCCGTTGCGGCAATACACGTTCTCGTACTGTACCGAAAGTCTTCGATGAATTTCGGCCCCTGATACACCTTCCGACCACAAAAAACGGATCACTGTACGTTGCTCTAATTTTGGTGCAAACAGAAAGCGGAGCAGCCATGGTTAACGGCAGGGCAGCGATAATGGAACTAGCCTAGCAGCATCAAACCTGCATAGACATAACAACAATTAAACCAATCATGCGTCATCTATGCAACACGACAGTACTACAAACATAAACAAAAATAATAATAATTGCGGATAATAATTGACTTACCCTCGAAATTTATTTTTTTATTAAAAATTTCACTGCAATAAATCTTTTTCTTAAGTCCTTATAAGTGGTTAGCAGCTGGCTCCTTCTCAGGTTAAATTCCCGGCTAGATCTGGCATTTTATAAATATCATTTCATCCTCGTTTTTTTAAATATATATATGTAGCATATTGAGCTTAATAACATAAAAATTTTTAAAAATTGATTTTTTAGAATCTTTATTTTTTAAGTACTAGCTAAAAAACAAAATTTCTTCTATTCTCCTAAAATTTTAAGGCTCAATCAATCATTCTGTGATCAGTTAAACCAACTCATTGATCCCTAAAAAATGTATAAATCAATATTAATGAAAATTTTCATCGTAACTTTTTTTTTAATTTCCATTTATGGCTATTAAAAAGTATAGTTTTTCCCTCTTAAAATTATATAAATCCGCTCAATAAAAGATGACTACAATTTATTTATGTGAATAATCTATTTCTAGAATGAAGTATGTTTTAAAAGGAAAATTGACCTGCAAGTATCTGTTTAAATGTGTATACTTTTTAATCTCAGATCCGTACCCGTTACGCTTTCCTCCCCCAGAGAAAAATTAAAAAAATTATTAATATATAATAACCTCCGTAGTAGGTTTACGTATCGTAATGTAATGGTATAGATGACAAACTGCATTATAGGTATGGTACATTGTGTGCCAGTCAGATTCATTTGTACTTTAAAAAATACCTTACTAGTTTTAGAAGATATTAGGGTAATAATAAATTTAAAAAAGAACCTTTAAAGATTGATTAAAAAATGCAAAGATATAACCATAATTCTAAATAAACAAAGTTGTAATTTTCTAGCAAGGGGGTGACATTTTTTTATAATTTCTTTTCAAGAATTACTAACGATTAAGATTTCTTGTCATCAAAAAACTAAGATATTACATAATATTTTATGTAAGATATAACATAAAACTACAGATTACTTGCGAGAGGATTTAAATTTAAAATAAATATTTCAAAAATTGAAATAAAATATTTTTTTTATCACAGAAAATTGGAGCTAATAGATGGGCGAACACATTTGACAATATGGACAGTTTAATTTACATCATCATATTGTCGTGAGTTTAGGTATAATTTGCAGGTAGAAAGTAATCCATTTGTTATCGGAGATTCGCAAAATGAATTAAACATTCCTTTTTCTTCTGATGAGCTAATAAATTCCTTGAAGAATTCCTGTGACACTTTCCTCGGAAATTGTAATATCAGGCTCAGTATTTTATCCCACCTCTCGGATACTGCATTACAACATCTTTTATGTATCTATAATAGAATATTTTCTGTTCAGGTCTTTCCAGATTCTTGGTCAGAAGCTATGGTGTTTCCCGTACTGAAATTGGGTAAAGATAAATAATGCCCCTCAAGTTATCATCCTATCTCCTGACCAGTATCCTGTGTAAGATGATGGAACGAATGGTAAACCGTCGTCTAGTGTGGCACCTTAAGAGAAACACCCTAATTGCCCAAGAACAATGCGGTTTCCGCCAACATAGATTGTCTATCGATCATGAATCTGTCATTCCAAACGCCTTCCTACTTCGCTAACATGTTGTTGTATTTTTCGATATACAAAAGGCGTGTGACATGGCTTAGATGAGAGGAATCCTAAATAAACTGCATCAATGGGGTATACAAGGAGAGATAATAAATACTTGCATTTATCAGTGGTTTCCTCAGTCGTTGACCCTTTCGAGTTCGAGTTGGAACAACGGTATCCGTAAATTTTACACTAGAAAACGGAATACCACAGAGAAGTGACCTAGATGTTACCTTGTTTGCCGTAGCTATAAATACTACAACAAACTGCGTACGAAAACCTATTATTTGTTCTTTATCTGTAGATGATTTTTCAATTTACGTAGCATCAAGAACTTTAGCTACTGGCAAGAAACTACTACAAAACATAATAAGATGTTTAGAATCGTGGTGTAAAACGACTGGATTCACGTTTTCTCTAGAGAAAACGAAATGCATTTGCTTTTCACGTTAGAGAGAACATGTTGACCCTTAACTGTTTCTTTATAGTGAACCCTCATGCACGCGAGTTAATTTTTAGGATTGTCGTTTGACCAACAACTAACTGGGTAACACATTTAAAGAGCTGAAGTTGAAATGTTTAAAAATGCTAGACACATGCTGAGAGTTGTATCTAATACTTGTTGGGGAGCTGATCGAGTACGCATGTGCCGCTTCTACCGAGCTTTGATCTGCTCCCGGTTAGCAGATGCGTAGCTTATTCGTCCTCACGGGCTACTGCTCTAAAAATGCCCAATGCAGTCCATCATTCATTTATCTTGCTACAGTTGTGTTTATCTCAAGCCCCTGATAAGTCTATAAATGACAGTATATAAGTGTCGTATCCAGGCGCTGTTAACGACACTTCGTTGTGCGCCCAGGAAAAAAGGTTTGCTGGCGAATATCTCCCTCCTGTGTCTAGGTCCTTTTCACAAGTGGGTATGCTTCTTATCAAGCACATATCCTCCACTTTGCTCAAACCTGTTTATGAGCACGTTCATAGTGTAATTATACAATGACGTGGCAGATGGATCGCTGTTGAACTCTGCATGGAATATTTTTCTTGCACTCCTTTCATTGATTTGCTCTGTGCATAATATTCCTTGATTATGCATATTCTGGCATCCTTCATCAGAAGCATATATTCGTACTTGTGCACTGGTGGTTGGCTTTATCTCAACTGCATTTCCTTCACAGCTACAAGTGGTGTTTCCCCCTCTGGCGCTTTTTCACTCTTGCTGTTGAATGTGTGTCACATCTCGCCGCGTGGCATTCAAAATGTTATTGCTTGTTGCTACATCAAATATACTAATATTTTTTGGTTTCCCCTCTAGCTCTCTCTTCAATTTCCCTCTGTTTTATCTTGGGCAGTAAAGATAATGATAATCTAAATGTAGTTTAAATCACCATCTGAAAGGCTTTCCCTTTTAACATTAAATTGTGCCAACAAAATGTTCACAATAATTAATGCAATGCTCCCAAAGACAACAGGAGAAACCCACGGAAAATTGAGGACAACTGGGATGTACTCAAGGCCAGAAATTAATAAAATTCCCCAAAAAATGTAAAGATCCTTCTAGGCGATTTCAGTGCTCAAGTAGGAGAGGACAAGATAGATGAAAGAGAAGTGGGTAATTTACACAATACATAGGAGAACAAATAAAAATGGTTTAAGATTAATCTCTTTGTTTAAATTGGAAAATCTAAAAATTATGATGAAATACTTTAAAAGGAACCTCCGGAAGACAAAAATATGGAGGTCCCCATGTGAGAGAATCTGTAAATTTCAATGTAGTTAATAACATATAAAAGGCTTCACATGGTAAGTGATAATTATAAAATCAAATTTCTTGAATTTGTATTTATTTTTTATTAGGATTTTTTCTCCCTCTATGAATCATGAGACCTTGCCATTGGTGAGAGGGGGGCTTGAGTGCTAGAAAATTTAAAAAGGGAAATGGAGATGTAGTAGGAATTAGCAAGGTTCGGTAGGAAGAGGAAAACAACTTTTGGGGAGGTGATTTTAGAATAATTAACTCAGCTTCAAATAATGGGCAGGTAGGAGTAGGTTTCATAATGAACAAGAAGATAGAGAAGAGAATAGAGTATTTCAAAATGCATAGTGATAGAATCATTGTAATAAGGATAAAATCAAAACCTAAACCGATAACGATTGTTAATGTCTATATGCGTACAAGCGCCCATGATAATGATGATGATGAAGTAGAGTGTGTATACGAAGAAATTGACAAAGCAATTGATAGCAACCATAATTTAGTGTTAATTAAATGTAGATAGGGGTTTAAAAACCTGAAGAAAAGGGGTCAGATGAATTGGTGGAATTTAGAGAAGCTTGAGGAAGAGGAGGTAAAGAAGATTTTTGAGGAGGACATCGCAAGAGGTCTGAGTAAAAAAGATAAGGTATAAAATGTAAAAGAAGAATGGGAGAATGTTAAAAACGAAATTCTTAAATCAGCAGAAGCAAACTTAGGCGGAACAAAGAGAACTGGTAGAAAACCTTCATTTCAGACGATATATTGCAGCTGATAGATGAACGTAGAAAATATAAGAATGCTAGCAATGAAGAAAGTAAAAGGAACTATTGACAATTAAGAAATACTATAAATAGGAAGTACAAACTAGCGAAAGAAGAGTGGATTAATGAAAAGTGTTCAGAAGTGGAAACAGAAATGAACACTGGTAAAATAGACAGCATACAGGAAACTTAAGGAAAATTTTGTGATACATAAATTAAAATTTATTAATGTGTTAAACAAATTAGAAAATTGTGTTATAGAGGAAGAAGTGGAAGTCGAACAGGATGAAAGGGGAGAAACAATTCTGAAATCTGAATTTAAGAGAGCATTAAAAGATTTGAATGGCAGAAAGGCTCCTGGAATAGACAGAATACCTGTAGAATTACTGCGCAATTTAGGTGAGGAAGCGATTGATAGATTATACAAACTGGTGTTTAATATGAAAAAGGGGAAGTTCCATCAGACTTCAAAAAGAGTGTTATAGTCATGATACCAAAGAAAGCAGGAGCAGATAAATGTGAAGAATACAGAATAATTAGCTTAACTAGCCATGAATCAAAAATCTTAACTAGAATTCTGTACAGGAGAATTGAGAGAAGAATGGAAGAAGTGTTAGGGGAAAACCAGTTTGGTTTCAGGAAAAGCATCGTGACAAGGGAAGCAGTTTTCGGGCTGATATTAATAGTAGAAAGAAGATTAAAGAAAAACAAACCTTCATACTTGGCATTTATAGACCTAGAAAAGCCATTCGATAATGTAGAATGGAATAAAATGTTCAGCATTTTAAAAAAATTAATGTTCGAATACAGAGGTAGAAGAATGATTGCTAACATTTACAGGAACCAAACAGCAACAGTAATAATTAAAGAACATAAGAAAAAGGTGTAATAAGAAAGGGAGTCCGACAAGGATGTTCCCTATCGCCGTTACTTTTTAATCTTTACACAGAACTAGCAGTTAATAATGTTAAAGAATAATTTAGATCCAGAGTACAAAGTGAAAAGATAAAGATGCTACAATTTGCTGATGATATAGTAATTCCAGCTGAGAGTAAAAAGGATTTAGAAGGCACAATGAACGGCATGGATGAAGTGCTACGGAAGAACTACCATGTGAAAATAAACAAGAATAAGATGAAAGTAATGAAATGTAGCAGAAATAACGAAGATGGACCACTGAATGTGAAAATAGGAAGAGAAATGATTATGGAGGTAGAAGAATTTTGTTATTTGGGAAGTAGAATTACTAAAGATGGACGAAGCAGGAGCGATATAAAGTGCTGAATAGCACGGGCGAAACAAGCTTTCAGTCAGAAATATAATTTCCTTACATCAAAAATTAGTTTAAACGTCAGGAAAAGATTTTTGAAAGTATATGTCTGGAGCATAACTTTATATGGAAGTGATACTTGGATGATTGGAGTACCTGAAAAGAAAAGATTAGAAGCTTTTGAAATGTGGTGCTACAGGAGAATGTTAAAAATCAGATGAGTGGATAAAGTGACAAATGAAGAGGTGTTGTGGCAAATCGATGAAGAAAGAAGCATTTGGACAAATATAGTTAAAAGAAGAGACAGACTTTAAGCCACATATTAAGACATCCTGGAATAGTTGCTTTAATATTGTAGGGACAGGTAGAAGGAAAAAAATTGTGCAGGCAGGCAACGTTTGAAATATGTAAAACAAATTGTTAGGGATGTAGGATGTAGGGGGTATTTTGAAATGAAACAACTAGTGCTAGATAGGGAATCTTGGAGAGCTGCATCAAACCAGTCGAATGACTGAAGACAAAAAAAAACAATTAGGCTTTATTACATCACTTTTCTCAATTAAATTCTGTACAAGTTTTGATAATAAATTTTACACATTTATTAGTCATTTAACAAAGTTTTTGTATTACAAAGGTAAAAAGTGTTTTTAAACAGTTTCCTCTATTTAAATCTGATATTATGAAACTTAAGATATGGTTCTGGTATCTATTTTATTCAATATGTCAGGTAAAAACCATAATAAACTATCAAGTTTACCTCCTTAAAGTGGGTTCCTAAAATTTTAATCTGGTTTTATTTCACTCTTTGCCTAGGAATCAGGGCAAAATTTTTTGTTAGCTGCAGGTCACTAACTGAGTATTTCCAGAACCATGATGTATGTACTTTTTTTAGTATTTTTGCTAGTGGAATGAGCTCAGAAAGCACTGGTAACAGTCTGTATAATCCAGTGAATCAGCCGATGAATCAACCTATGTGAATCAGCCAGAATAATTACCCAAATAATGACAAGTAAA
The DNA here is from genome assembly GCF_047948215.1 of Lycorma delicatula. Taxonomy (NCBI): domain Eukaryota; kingdom Metazoa; phylum Arthropoda; class Insecta; order Hemiptera; family Fulgoridae; genus Lycorma; species Lycorma delicatula. The sequence continues at coordinate 151,270,968 of NC_134455.1, read as the reverse complement.
TAATGTGTATAGTAAAAATAATACAATGTATCTTATTATTATATTTTATTACATTTATATATGAACTATAAGATTGTACTGTGTACAATATCATAGTAGTAGTTTGGCTATTAGTGTATCCATTATTCAGAGATTTTTCTCAACATATTAAAGTATACAAAGATGAAAATGAAAGATTATCTATTGTTGTAGAGTATCTGATATGTAACAAACATGAAAAATAAACATAGAAAATAATTTATTTATAATATTCATGTCTAACTTTCATATATATTCCTTTGAATTTTAAATGAATGTTAATCTGAAAAATACACACAGAATGTATGTTTTATGTATATTAGATGTGCCATAAGTGTCAAAATTGTAAGTGACTATATGACCAAGTCATTCACAAAAATATCTTGGTAATTCTCAAGTATTACAAACAGTACATGCCAAGATTAGTAAGAATGTAGGGGTTTCCAAATGTTTTCTACAATGAGCTGAATGTACACTTGCGTATAAGCATGCCAGCATGTCACTGAATGCAGTTATAGCCCTAAAAATGGCATCTTCTACTTTATTCTCCGTAGGGCTAATGTAAAATGAAGATTATACTCTCAAAAAAAGTAACTTTGACTGAATAGTTTCTTATATGTTTAATACTTTACATGCAGCACAACCATGAGGAACATTAGAACATGTAATATAAAACAACAAATTAATGATTTTTTTTTTGTGGAAAACAAGGAATTGTACACAATACCTCCATTTAATAGGGAATGCATAAATAACTATAGAAATAATTTTAATGTACTTAGATTTTTAGCAATATGAGAATACAAAATAATATGAATTAGAACAGTTGAAAAAAAAATTTGGTACAATATTGGTACAATGTTAACAAAAATTGATGTTTGAATATATTTGCTACACTAAACATCAGACTGAATACAATATCAGTTAAAATTTTTTTTATCATCTATTTTCATATTCATGAGGTATATTTTTTCCAAAAAAAAGTATTAATACTATGTGAATGATGAGTTGAACATTGTCAAGTAAAATGTAGCCATGCTAGATGTGTTTTAAGAAACTACTGTTGTAGTTTCAGCTCAACGGCTGAACCGATTTAGATATATGACCCTGAGTTGGAATCCTTACTAGGAGTTTCATAGACTGTATAAATATAAATATATATGATTAAATCAATTTAAAAAATTAGAAAAAAAATTAACTAAATACATCCTAACCTTCACAGAGGAAGACACCCCCTGCCTTGTGACGATCCCAGTTGCCACACCATCCCCTCTGTTAATAGCCCTGAAGGGCTCTACCAGAGGTCTTCTTTTAGACCCTCTAAACCTGATAACAAAACACAATCATCAGTTTGGGTACTGCCAGGATGCCACTGATGCAAATGCCTCAGCAGACATTTATATCAGTGTATTTACACAACTTACCACCTTCATATGACCTCTCTCTCTCCTTTCATTGTGGTAATATCAAATTAATTGATTCATAGAAGCGCAGTCCACACACCTTCCTTTAATACTAAATACTGTTTACAAAATTGTCACCTACACACTCTTTAATTATCCTATATTAAAGCGCAATGTTTGTCGCCAATGTTTTTTTTTTTGGCAGTCATATTTTTTAATTTGTAATATTTATCACGTGTTTTAACCTTAGCCTAAATTTAACACTTAGAAGCTAAGTATTTAATTATAATTAGTTTCTGAAATTCTCCAGATATCTATTGAACTTTTTGCTAATTTGAAATCCATTAGCAGCTGTATTCCTTGTTTCATGTAGTAGTGATCTTGCTTGTTATATGTCTAGATTGACAGGCCGGGATTTGTAAATTAAAACATTACACAATGGTCTTTTGTTTTTTTAATATAAGGACTCAGATGTCAATATGTTTCAAATCATCATTGCTCCATTAGATATCTGGAGATTTCCAGAATACCATATAAGTGAATCAACTAGAAAAGTTACTCATTTATTTTTTTGGGATGAAAGGAAATGATTTAAACAAAACCAGATTATAAATAGTTTATTAATATTTATAATATTTTTAACATTTATTAATCGTATTGTATGAATTTTTAAACAATATAATTTATAGATGCAAAATGCAGCTCAAGAAAGAAGAAACAAAATCGCTATGAAATTATCCAATGACGAAGCAGATAGAAATGCTAAAGAAGATGCAATATTACAAAAAGCAATTGAAGAAAAGGAAGCTTTGTGAGTTAAGTTATTGGCTTTTAGTACTCATTATATTAACCCATCGGGTTGGTCTAGTGGTTAACACGTCTTCCCAAATCAGCTGATTTGGAAAGTCGAGGGTTACAGCGTTCAAGTCCTAGTAAAGCCAGATATTTTTACATGGATTTGAATACTAGATCGTGGATACTGGTGTTCTTTGGTGGTTGGGTTTCAATTAACCACACATCTCAGGAATGGTCGAACTGAGAGAATGTACAAGACTACACTTCATTTACACTCATACATATCATCCTCATTCATCCTCTGAAGTATTATCTAAAACGGTAGTTACCGGAGGCTAAACAGGAAAAAGAAAGTACTCATTATATTGTTACTGGGTTGGTCTACTGGGGTGAACACATCTTCCCAAATCAACTGATTTGGAAGTCGAGAGTTCCAGCATTCAAGTCCTAGTAGGGGCTGTTACTTTTATACAAATTTGAATACAAGATCATGGATACCGGTTCTTTGGTGGTTGGGTTTCAATTAACCACACATCTCAGGAATGGTCAGACTGAAACTGTACAAGATTACACTTCATTTACACTCATACATATTATCCTCATTCATCCTCTGAAGTTAATACCTGAACAGTAATTCCCAGAGGTTAAACAAGAAAAAGAAACAAAGTATCGGCATAAATTGGTTGGCATTTGTCATTTGCCTATTAAAAATTCATTTTTTAATTTCAGTTAAGATAAATTACACAAAGTTAATTTTTGTATTTAATGCTAACAAAAAATGACAACTCCAGCACTGATGGAATAAATTATTTCACAAAAAATTGTTGAATTTTGTTATTTCCATTATAAATGCCATTTTCAGAGGTAAGGGAGTTGAAATTATTTAACATTGATTTCAATTTCATTACGAGTGAGCAAGCAATACCAGTTGATTATTTTATTGTTCACTCTATTCATCCCTTCAAAAATTTCAAAATAGTAGTGTCAAAATAATCTGCTTAGAGCATTACTGTTAAAATGGCTTGTAACTTGGGTAGGCTATGTTTTTTTTTGTTATAATCTTTGAATACCATATTTTTATTTTTATTTTTATTTAGAATAATTTATGATACTTTTACATTATATTCTGATGTACAATTTATTTAAGTAATCTGTTTTAATGATTTTTTTGTAGCATGAGTAATTAATTAATGCAAAATAAACATTTATTTTGCATTAAACAGTATTTCCATTGCTGTGATTATGTAAAGTTACAAAAATTCCAAATTCAGATGAATATGTTATCAGTCTCAATAGCAATCGTTAAGCAGAAAACAAATTTTCTCTCTCTGTAATTGTTTTAATTATTATTTCTTGATGCATGTTACTCTTGTAAAAAACATATTTGTATCGTTGTTTTAATAAAAAATATTCTATTAGTTATTATTGTAGTGCATAAGTACTCAAATTTAGTACTGGTACACATTTTTATTTAAGAATATTTCCCTGGAGAAAAAGAAAAATGTTATTTTTTAACTAAAAAAAGAGAGGTTGTTAAAATGTTGATGCAACAACTAATTGCATCCATTCTGTTAGTTTTGCTAAAAAATGTTCCATAATTTTAGATAAAGTAGAAGCAAAGAAAAATTATGAAGCCAGGACACATATTTTGCAGAAGCTTTTATTAACATGGTTTAAAAATTATATTACAGTTGTGTTCCAAAACACTGACTCTCCACTTAAAGCACATACTGAGAAATTTCCTAAACAATTTGATAAAACATTTTTAAGTTTCAAAAAATTCTGTAAATGCATGCAGAGAAGTCAGCATTAAATTAGTGAGTGTAACTGAACAACAATTAAATGTTCTTTAGCTTACAAGTAGGGAAAGTAATACTTAGTTAATCCTACTAACTTATCAAATATAAATTCTTTAAATTTACTTAGAGTACAATAACATCCATGGTAAAATACAGTCCATTTGAAAAATTATCGAAAGACAGGATCAGTGTTTTGTTTAGTAATTTTTTTGTGTTAGCAGTCATGACTAAAGGATAAAAATTAATTTATCAATAATTAAAATGATTGTTGAAAAAATAAAGCCATAAAAAATAAAAGGTTGAAAAGTTTGCGTGATATCCATCAATTTAATAATAGAAATATTTTTTTATTAATCATAAAGATGAAAGTTTGCAAGATATTAACTTAATATTAGGAGAAGATTGTTTTTATTAATCTTAAAAGTGAATTGAGAATTAAGTTTGGTTTAGGAATTTCTAGGTAGATTCAATATTTTCTGTAGTTTGTTAGAGGCCATTACATTTTCCTTCTCATTTTTTTTTACAAAAATCTGTTTGTTGTTTTTATCAACTAGCTCTTCGTATAATTATATATATCAGTGGGAGCCTGGAAGTAGAGGTTCAGTGTGTTTTTTTATAATTTCATTAACACAACATTCATACTTTGTATCTTGCTGCTAGTATCCATATTCAGTATTTTATTACCTCAACAGGAATTCTTCTGAGTTAACACTGCCCCATCGCCCCATGAATCACACTGGTTAATTTATTAAATTTCTATAGAAACTGTGAATAAATTCCTGTTTAGAAAGATTGGCTGGCCTACTTTTAAATAGGGACATATGATAGTTGATTAGTCCACCAAAAGTATTAATCCACAAGTATATTAAAATTAATTTGTAACGTAGATGTTTAATTAACTAATTAAACATCTACGTTTAATTAGAATTTAAATTAGAATTTAATTAGAATTTTAATTAGAAATGTTTAATTGAATTAGGTTACATTTACATTGCAACCTAATTCAACTGAATTAAAATGTAAATGTAAGATACTTTAAGACATATGCAATTTGTAAAATTGTTTTTCAGACAGGTGAAGGATGTATATGTACATGTCATATTGTTCTGCTTCCCTTATCTATGTATAGCATTAAAACAGTTAAAAAAAATTGCATTGCATTGGTAAATTACCCATAACAAATCAACAATTTCATCACCATTCTAAATTAAGTTTTATCAACATGATATTAATAATTATTCTATAAAGAAATTATATTTTGTCTTTATAGATTTATTTTAATTTTTGTAGTCTTGTAACATAGTAGTATATAATTTTGCAATGTGCATCATGAAAATGCTAATGTGGAAAAATTTTTTAAAAAAGCAGCAAATGATATTTTTATTTTATTTATTAATAATAAAAATTTATTTTAATGTTATGTTTTTATTAATTCTTATTAATTATTAAACTTATTTATTTATGTTTTGTTGATAAAACATTTTAATATTTTCTTTAAAATGTTTTATAATGTGTGGAATAGACGGTAAAGCCATTTATCAGCTTATAGAAGTTATAGCAAATGTTACAAAATGTATGACTGATAAAACTAAAGCTTTTTATTTTATTAACATTCCCAAAAAAAAAAAATTGGAATACATTGCAAGTACTACTGGGACATCTGAAAGAAGTGGTAGGAGAGTTTAAAAAGAGAGATGTTAATCTCAAAACAACTATGTCACAGACAGGTTTGATAACAATGCCATTTATCATAGAGTAATTAATTTCCATTGATCTGAATAAGCCTTCTTGGCAAAAATTTAAAATTAAAAACTGATGAAATATTTAGTAGTGGCAAAAGTAAATTAACTCTGTTGGCATGAATTACTTTCAGATGCTAAAGAATTCTTTATAATCAGTAAGTACTGAGAAAGTTTACATAAAATATAAAAGTTTAATTATTTACAAAAAATTGCTGAATAGATTGCTGAAGGAAAGACTTCATTGTATTTATTGATGAGACTTAAATTTTAAGTACTATGTTTGACTCACTGCCAATAAAAAGCATATTAATGTTGTAAACAAGAATGTTTGTCAGTTCTATTTTCCAAAGGTGACAGAATAATAATCATCCATGCTAGAGGTGATACATGCTTTATTAAACTGCTTTGCTCTTTGGAAATTAACTTCATTCTCAGGCGACTATCACTCACAGATGAGTCAGAGTATGTTTTCTAACCAGCTGGCAGAATATCTTATTTATAATTTGTTGAAAAATAGTTAATAAGAATCATACCCAATATCCAAAAAGATAAGGCACCAAACTTCTCATCAAACAAAAATTGTATGGTAGATTAGCTAAAGAAAAATAAAATCTTTTTAGGGAAGATATACTAAAAGTGGAACTTCACAAGTTAATCTAATTTAATAAGGAAAATACAACAAATTCAAACTATGTGAATAAACAGCTTACCATCTTATCAATCTAATTTAATAAGGAAAATACAACAAATTCAAACTGTGTGAATAAACAGCTTACCATCTTATCACCTGGACTTGAATCCTACAAAACTCATATAAACAAATTGTTTTTGTTTTCTTTTTTATCATTTTTGTTAAGTTTTATATGTGCAGTAACATTAAATTAAGTTGTTTTAAAATAATTGCTCACTTTTCTCATACAGGAACGAAGCAGATATAAGTAATAAAATAGCTTACAAGGAAAGATTGGTGAATGAGTTAAAAAAAGAAAGGAAAGCATTTTTAGATAGAGAAGAACAACAAAGACTTACAAAGAAAGAAGAAGCAAAATGGAATTTAATGCAAAGATTGAAACAAACAGAAGAAAATGACAAATTTTATAAGAAGAAATTAATAGAAAAAATCAATAAAATGCAAGAAAATAGAGCCATGTGGGATAAACAGTGTGTAAGTATATTTTATTTTACTTTAAATTATACTTTAATCATATGAAAATGAAATTTTTGTAGTAGAAATTACTTAATTTAACAGACATATTGAACATTTTAAATATACTTCTATATAAAAGAAAAAAATTCTGTATAAAAGGACTTTGGTTAAGAGTATTCATTATAAATGAGTGGATATTTTAAGTGGAAGGAAGTATTAGGTATGTGTGAAACAGGAAAAATCTGTTTTATGAACTATCCTATTGTCAAAATAAAAAAAGGATGATACTAAATTGTACGTGATAAGAATATAATGTTAAGTGTTAGTGAATTATAAACTTCTATAGACTACAATTTTAAACTTTCTATATATTTTATGAAAAAATTCATTTCATGAAAATCTTTTTCAACTTTTTTATTTATTCATAACAATGAAATTTTCTTTTAAGAAAGGAATATGTTGTGTAATGATATAAATCCAGGAACTAATATATCGTTTCAGTGATCATAAAGGTTCATTAAATTTGGCTGAAATTCAAAAAAAAGTTTGTAAATTAAATCTCTGCTCTCATTGCAACTAAAAACATTCAGGGGGATACAGTATAATATAGATGAAATGTTTTTTTTTTTTCTGTTTTTCAATACTTTTATTGGATATTATGATAACAATGTTAGTCAGCACTGATGGAATATATCAAATAAAACAATGATAATTATTGAATTATATTATTTATTGAAAGTAGACTGGCCAAATGGTGTATGGGATAGCATATGTTGGCTTCTACATCATTTGATCTCGGGTTCAATATCTGACAAGGTCTGGTATTTTTTCAGCTATTTCAACATAATATTACATTCTCAATGTAATATTCAGTGTCTCAATAAAAATATAAATATAATGGAGTACATTCCACAAAGTCACAGACACTGACTTGCCAAACAGCGTATTCATTTTCAAACTTCATCTCATCTTCCTCTTCTAAACATGCCAAAGCATGTCCCAAGCCATAAAAAAATCTACAATCAATTTTTTTGATAAATTGTTTAAATATGTTGAAAAAACATTAAGGAGCTGAAAACCAAATCTCTAATTACTTATTTGAGGTGATTTTGATTTCGATTTCAACATTGATATCTTGATGTAAATTTACACTTAATTTACTTTCTTTCCATTAATCATATAATTTAAAAACTTAAGTACAAGAGTTATTGAAGTTAAGAAGGTTATATCTTACTCTTCAGTCCTTATTGATGATTATGTTATTACGTTAATAATTTTTGTTAGATACTGATTTCGTTCACATTTTTATTTTGGAGCCTAATCTCTCAGACCATTTTGCTCAAGTGACTGTTTTTAATGCATAAGAAGGTAATTGTTTTAAAAAATCCACAACTTTTAAAATGTAGAAGCTATTCTCAATATAATATTCAGTATCTCAGTGGAGTATATTCCACAAAGTTTAAAGACTCCGATTTGCCAAACAGCACATACATTTCCAAATTTTATATATGGTGATTGTTCAACAAAGTATTTTTGTTTTTTGCATTGTCAGTGTGTAATATAAAGTAAAAATCATTACTTTCAATGAATATACCAACTATAGTTTACTAGTTTTATGTAGATTATGTAATAAATATCAAATGATATTTCATATGTTTATAAAGGCCATGTAAAACTTTGTAACTGATTCGAGAAGTAAAAGCAAGACTAATATCTGACTTATATAAAATGTTTGTTTTGTAAATACATATGCTTTTATTTTACTTTGTATTTACTTTTATTCAGTACCTGTCTATATGAAAAATAGCCTTCAGAGGCTATTGTTCTTCATGAACAATGGTGTTTTGGTCTGCAAAGACCAGATATTCTCAAAAATGATATATTGTCAAGAGAGACTGATTGAATACATATAAATAATTATTAAGTTAAAAAAAACTTTGTAACAACATAATACCATTATTCAAAACTACAATTAAGATTATGTACCATATGATAAAGGATGTTTATTTTATGTAGGGATATTTATTTGATAAAATATCCTTACATAAAAGTACATTCCTAGATAGTAATATTGTTTTTTTCCTGTATAATTTTACTTTATGCTAAATAATCTAATAAAGATGGAATAGAATATTTGATTATTGACTAAAGAGTCAATAGCAACAATAGGCTGATACTCAAAATAGTCACTTTGATGGATGACGTTGAATTTTATGATGTGTGAGAAATGTGGTCTGACTGGCTCTTGAACCTGGAATCTCTAGGCGAAAGGCAGAAATGCTATTATTCTGCCACTATGGCAGAGCAATGTGAATCAGCAATATAAATGGGTTTTCAGCAAATTTCATACAACCCAACATTTCGATTGTAGCAGCATATTGCTGTGTACTGTTACATTAGTAGTACATACCAATAATATTCATCATACAGACACACATGTAAAAATGAATTAAACATTTTATCTGTTATTTATTTATTTATTGATTTAAACATTATTTATTTATTTCAACAGTTGATTTAAAATGTTGGCATATGGCGATATTTATTAGATAAACATTGGCAGTACTGTTTATTTCCTAAATGATTTTATTTACTATTAATGTTAAAAATTTGAAGAAGAAAAACTAAAACAGAAATGTTACCATTAACTAAGTTAAATTTTAAAACATAAACGTATTTTGAATTAACTTCTTGATGATATGAAAGCAAACACCACTTTTTGAGCTGTATTTGGGATTTTGTTAGTTAGAGGTTGATAAAATTTATACCACTGCTGCGCTGGTGTGTAGAATAACCCTCATACCAGGTATAAAGTAATCCAAAGCAAAAATCCAGTCAAAGTTCAGCAGTGTTATGTGGCAAGAGCACATAGATAGATAGCAAGAGTAGTATAGATAGTATAGCAAGAGTAGATTTTAATCTACTCTTATATACATCTATTTTACTTATATATTAATTATTTGAAATTTATTTTTAGTCCACCTAGTGAGTGGTTAACTCATCGAAAATCAGTTGTTTAATAGCTGATTTTTGAAGTCAAAATTTCTGAAGTTCAAGTCCTAGTAAAGTTAGTTGCTTTTATAAAGATCTGAATACTAGACAGTGAATACTGATATACTTTGGTGGTCAGTGAATACCAATATACTTTGGTAGTTGTGGCTCAATTAACCATATTCCTCAGGAATGGTCAGTCTGAGTCCGTACAAGACTACATCTCATTTACATATCATACTTATTATACTCATCTCATTCGGTCATGGAGAGGATGGTTGCTTATTGTTCACTAGTTGAACACATTGCAATACACACATTAGGAAAATAAAATAAAGTAAAAAAAATGTTAGTTCAGTATATTTATTTGTAATGTAATTACTATTATTCTTACCATGAATGTAACTTTTTAACTAGTTTTAACTTGGAATACAGATGAATGAAATAATTGAGTGGAAAATGTGAGAATTTAGAATTGTGAACTTGAGACAATAGGCTCAGAAAGTAATGGTGTTAATTGTCTCTCTGAATGCACAAATCATGTAATGTTTTGTTTCCAGTATTTGTATTTGACATTTTTAATTATTTCAAATAAAAATTGTATGTTTTTTTAGTTTAATTTACTTATAACTACTGCATTTTTTATTCCTTTACTTAATGTAGTTGTAAGTCTAATTTTTTACATTTTTAAAGAACAACCTATATATTTTTGGAGTGCATTAGAACAGAAATAAGGCAAATATGAAAAGGAGCTTATTTAAAATAACACTTGCTGAATAATTTTATTTGAAGGTTTTCAAAAAAATAATTTTCTAGAATCTTTTCTATTAAATACTATAATTATATATTTAAAATTTGAATCACTTCGATTTTTTACTAAAATATGGAATAAATCTTGTGAAAGTTATTAAAACTGTTCAAAAACTTTAATATGCGACGGTTGTCTGAAAAGTTTTGAGACTGACATAGAAAGACGCATTTTTACTGTCAAATATAGTTTTATTTTTCAATAATGTCTCCTTTCGAATGAATACACTTTTTCCAGCGATGCTCTAACCCGCTTTAACCCTTCCAAATAGTAGCTGGCATCTTTTTCCGCACAATAGGCGTTTACGTATGTGATAACCTCCTCGTCCGACGAAAATCTCTTTCCTCCAAGCAAAATTTTAAGGTTAGGTAACAAGAAAAAGTAGCTTAGGGCCAGATCTGGAGAATATGGAGAGTGGTCAACCAACTCAAAGTGCAATTCGTGTATATTAGCCATGGCGACCGTCGAAGTGTGAGCAGACGCATTGTCCTGATAGTAAAGCACTATCTTCTTTTTCAAATGTGGTCGTTTTTTTTTTGCAATTTCTGCCGTTAGCTTGTCAAGTAATGATGCGTAATACTGTCCCGTTATTATTTTACCTTTTAGAAGATAATCAATAAATAAAATTCCGTTACTATCCCAAAAAAACAGTCGCCATCACCTTCCTGACCGATGTTAACGTCTTCGCCTTTTTCGGAGCAGGTTCACCCTTTGCAGTCCTCTGTTTTGACTGTTGTTTCATCTCAGGAGTATAGTGTTGGGATCCACGTTTCATCTGCAGTTATGAATGGACACAAAAAATCTAACCAGTTTTGCTTAAACTGCTCCAGCAGGGCCGTGGAAATTTACATTCGAATAAGTTTTTGGTCCAAAGTGAGCAAACGCGGCACCCAACACACGGATAGCTCATGTATATCCAATTCTTCAGTTAATATATGACACGTTCTTTCGATATGCCCATAGCCTCTGTTATCTTTCTCTCTCTCTCTCTCTCTAGCCGTAATTAATCGATTGTTCAGTACCATTTGATAAAATTTTTCGAAGATATCGGTGGTGGTTGCAGTTTTTGGCTCATCATCAACCAAGCTGGCACGACCATGTTTAAATTCAGCTGCCCATCTTTTCACTGTGGCAAATGATGGGACAGAGTCACCGTAAACAGCGTCCAACTCGGTTTTAATTTTCACAGGCGTGTATTGCCTTTCAAATGCAAGTATTTAATCACAGCACGATATTCGATTTTCTCAAAAACACTCACAGTACTTACTCAAACGATTATCAAGCAATAACTGATCGTCCAAAGTGGCTGAAAATTTAGTGAGTACCTTTCAACGCATGCGCGAATACATTCTCTAACTTTTGTTAACGAGTGCTGGCATCTACATGTGGGCTCAAAAATTTTCAGACAACCCTCGTGTGTGTGTGTGTGTGTGTGTGTGTGTGTGTGTGTGTGTGTGTGTGTGTGTGTGTGTAAAGGTACTCATTAAATTTTCAGCCATTTTGGACAAAATTACTGTGAGTGTTTTTAAGTGAAGTGAAGGAATTTAAGCTAAAATTAACTTTATGCTTCAATATTTATTATACCATTAAAGTTATTTTTACTTATTTCTTAAGAAATAATTATTACATTTATCTGATTATAGGAGGAGAGAGCAATTGCAGCTTCAGAAGAAAGAGAACAAGACTACAATGCTGTAAAACGTGCTGTTCAGTGGTGGGAAGATGAAGATAAAGAATTTTTAGCTTATGCTGATAGAGTATTGGAGGATAGCAAGAAAAAAGGCCGTCCTCTTCTACCTATTCTCAAACAAGTTGAGGTATCAATGCTTTGTTTATAATACATCAAGAGTAATAAACTATATAATGAAATATAATAGTTTTATAAAATTTTTCTTTTTAATTCTCATAATCTAAACAGTTAATTAATTATTAAAGATCTCTAAAAAAAAGTTATAAATATTTTTTTTTTTTACTTCATTTTGGATATTATTTGGCTTAATTAATAATTTGTAATTGCAGCTCTGGTTTGTAGTCAGTGGTGTAATGTTAAATATAATCCATAATGTAGAGCTAAAGAAAAAATTAATTTTACATTATTTGATGCATTCTTCATTCCTTTTTTTTCTAAGCCAATCCCTCAGTTTTAATACACCCATTCCGTAATACATTCTCAATTATCTGTTTCATATATTTTAAATATATAGATTACATGAACTATTGTATTAGTTAAAATACATTTTATGTTAAATAAAATTATAGATGCTATTATTGTTACTGTAATAAAATTTAATTGATGCAAATCTTTCTCAAATGGAGTAGGAAAATTAATCTATAGAAAAAGCAATTTCTCCGTCCTTAGAAAATATTTAAAATAATATTGCTGTAAAAAAACTCTTTTCTTGTGATCTCTATTAATTGTTTGATTTAGTTCTGCTCTTATTACTAAAGAAAAAAGCAGATAATTTATAGAATATCCCAGGAGGTATTATCTAAATTTAAGGAACTGCCTCAGGACATCTAAATAAATAAAAAAATCTTCCAGGCAAAATCTTCTATCTCACTTCATTATCCTTCTGTCTATCATTTTGCATTTTTTAATAAAAATTTATATCTTAAGAATGTGGATTGAGAAATCTAAATGAAATTTGGGTACATGTACCTACATCTACAAAATAAGTTTAAAAATTCAAGAAACAAATGATACCTCATTTGTTCAAATCTGTCTATTTATGCTAAAATTGTTTAAGTAGCTCGCAATAATTATGCAGTCACACAATTTTATGTCTGTTTTCACTTCCTTCACTAATTGGATTAAAAATAATTAATAATATTTTTTTTATTATTAGTAATAATAAAACAGATACAAAGATGTCATTCTGCATAATTTTTATGATTTACTTTAACAATTTCAGCCATATTTCAGCTGTTTTTAAACTGATTTGAACAAATGAAATGTCATTTTGTTTACGAGAGGTTTAACATTTTACCTAATAAAACATGATTCTGTAAACCTAATATTTATGGAGCTCTTAATGATGAAAAAATTAATGACCACCATTTTGAAATTTTCTATGAGCTTTTTTATTTTGATGTCCTGAATTAGTTCCCTAAGTTTGATCAACAGCTTTCAGGATATTCTGAATAAATATTAATTAAAAACATAAACCTTTCCAACATTAAACTTAAAATCAAAAACTTACTTAAAAACATTTTTAGTTGCTTTTGCTCCTGATATGTTTTTTAGGCAGACACTTATTAAATGTGTTTGAAAAGATGTGATTTGAATTGTATGTATTTGGTGTAATGTTTTTATAATGTAAAACAATGATATAAGTGAACAGACATAATTAATATCACTCACACACCTCTTGACCCCATTTTTATTAAATGTCTAATTACAGCAGTAATATATAAAAAAATTGACACAGGTGAGAACAGCAGCACCTATTGAACACGGTAGCAAAGATGACCAAAAACATTTTGAACTAAGTTTTTAAAAATATTCTGTTGTATAATTTGATTTGAATTGTTGTTAAAATTTTGAATTAATATCATTGCTGACTATCATTTAAAAACATAGCAACTTTATAATAATCTCATATCATTTATTGTTTCCTTTTTTGCTAATGATCTTACTATAATTACTTCCAAATTACACGTGAGTACATGTATTTTTCCCTTTACCATCCACTGGATAGTATTTATCAAATTAATTAACAGAATTAGAAAATTTTGCTTTAATTTGAGGTGAGGTTGAGTAGTTGCAAATTATTCAGTTTATTTAATTATTCAAAATATTATTAACTGAATAATTTGTAACTACTTAACTTCAAACACGGATAAAACTGTTGTAATATACTTTTTGGATAAATTTACTTACTATTGGTAACTGCAATGATAGTATTCACATCGATAAAAATATTAATATTTCTGTTACTTAAAGTGTAAAATATTTGGGAATCATTTAGATTATAAATTCTATTGTCATGATCAGATTCATTTTTCCCACAAGATCAAAAAATACTGTTTTAAAATGGTGATGTTTGTTATTATAAATGATTATAACACTTTAAAATATTTTTATTAAAATATGCTGTTATATGCTGTTGGAGGAGCTCATCCAATTAGTTTTCTGGATAAAAAAAAATGGAGGTAGTGAGGTAATTGTTAGGTGTTGGAAAGTATGATACAGATAAATAAAAACAAAAAATTCTGACACTCATGAATTTGTATTATTTACGTATGCGCTATCTTAGTCAAAAAAGAAATTGTCATTAATTCTTAAAAAATAATAATATCCATTAATAACAAACCAAACAACATAATTGTTTATGTATTAATGTATCACTTTGGTCTTGGAGAGTCTCATTATGCTTTTATTGATTTTTTAATAAATTGTCATTAAAATGAAAAATTCTAATCAATTTAATTATGTAATTTTGCATTTTGTGATTTTTCTGATCAAGGTCTTCCCTTGATAATTGCAATAAAATGTTGAAATAATTCCTTTAGTTACCTATGAAGTTACAAATGGATAGCTTATCTACCCATAACTGACATTTTCTACTTAATATATTATTGTGAATTAATTTGAATAATTTATTTAAATTTACTATTATGGGAAATTTTTGAAATTATAAGTAAGGTGTTAGATGGTTTTTGATTAATCTGTGTGAACTCTCTTTATGAGAGAAGTAAAACATATTTTATTCAATTGACTTTAACTTATTTGTAATGTAAATTAGTTTTAAAACAATGAAAAAATAATTACTTATGTTCAAACTAATTATTTACTTGATCTTAGATTTTAGTAAACTTGTTGATATTTTCATTGCTGTTTTTTTTTTCAGATATACAAAAAGGAAAATAACCTCATTCGACCTCTTCCACAACATGAGATATGGAAGTCACACATACCTATTAATTCAGTTACAAAACAAACACAAACATCTAATATTCCTGAGAAAAGTAAAAATTCTCAAACTCTTATTAAACCAATCGATAATACTAACCTTAATACTCATGACCAAGGAAAGAGGAACATTGTAAGAAAGCCATCACTTGGATTTAAACAACATACAAAGAAACCTGTTGAACCTTGGCCTAAATGTAATGAAGTATGTATTCTACCTCCAAAAAATAGGAATGGTATTCAAAATTCACAAAAATAATAGCTTCCTTCAGTAATTAAAAATAAAGTTCAAATATTGATTACGGTTTTGGTTAAAGCATTTTATTAAAAAAAGAAACTTATGAACCAGTGTTTTGTGGTGAAAGTTTTTTACTATATGGAAAAGAATGTTTTATATCATGCACATTTTAATGTATTTTAGAATTATATGAATTGTGTTAAGTTTTTTCATTGTTCTGATTCAGTAAATTCCAAGTTATTAAATATAACATTATATTTTTAAATTTATTGTTAATGTAATACACATTATTAATTTTTTTTAGATACTAATTCACTCTTTTCATTTGCACTTTATATTATAATTATACAATGTACATGTGAATGAATTTGTAATTAAGCATCATAATAGTATGTAATAATTATTGATAACGTACATGTGATACTAATATGTACCAGAGACATAATGCCAGATAGAGACGTATGAAGCAAAAATAGCTAAGACCTAGCATTCACTGATTTTTTATTATACAACATACTTTTTTTTCATTAAAATCAAATTTTTTGAAATACATGAAAGAATCTCTCCTAACATTATTTGTAAAATATGTTTCACTGTATTCAAATTTTTAACAACTAATCTGTTATGAACAATTGAAAGATAGACAGTCATATACATCATAATGCCGCTACAAAAGTTAAGGCATAATAATGACTTAAAAATTACAGAGTGCTTATAGAATTTCTTTTATCATCTTTAATCTTTAAAACATAAATACATTATTACCAGTTGTATGAAGCCTTGTCAATGGTTGGTAAGTTTTTTTTTATTGTCATGGTAGTGATTGGACTGAATGTTAAATCTGATAAGTTGAAACAAGAACTGTACTACCAATGCAATATTTTAAAATTTATTTTAAGTATATAATTTTGTTTGTACATAATAAAATATTTTTGTGAAAAATTTGTTCAGTTGTTATTACTGTTGGCTTCCTTATCTATAAAATTAAGATTCGAAAGAAACCGCAAGCGGCTCGCGCAGCTGCAACACACCGCGGCCTTGTGAGTCGCTTCCGCGTATCGGATGGTTTCCGAGCCTGCCGTACTGGTGGTCGCCTGCGCGTTATACCTATTGCTCTTTTGACAAGGGAACGCAAGGCGGTTTACAAGAGGCGACGAGCAGACCAAGACCGGGTCACCATCGCCAAGGAGGAACGGACTCGCACGTTTCTCGCATGGCAGGAGATCTATGATCAAGAAACCAGAAGACGATGGACCGCAAAGCTTATACCCCCGGTCAGACTGTGGACGGAGCTGGGACGTGGAGAGATAGAATTCTACGTAACCCAGTTTTTAATGGGTCACGAGTCCTTCCGCGCTTATCTCCATGTCAGAGGGGAAGCGCCTTCCCCCGACTGCCTCTATTGCCCCGGTATACGAGACGACGCCGTGCACACCTTTTCAAATGTACTCGGTGGACGGCAGATCGAGGAGTACTCAGCTCCTACAACATGGTTGCAATGATGCTCCATGACCTGAGCAGCTAGGATAGTGTTTCTCGATTCGTCGGCAGCATTCTCCAGACCAAGAAGGGTGACCTGAATAGTCGTGAAAATTATGTAGCGGCTTCTCAGGCTAGGATAGGAGGACACGTCCTGAATTAATATTTTAAACGGTTCCGGGTCGAGTTTTGGTAGAAAGTGGAGTGGTTTTAGTTGGTAGTCTGCTTACGGTGAATGGATAATTCAGTGGGAGCCCGACACTCCGTGCGTCAATGCATTTCCACCTTCCCGCAAATTTCCACCTTTCTCGGCCTCTGGCCCTATACACCACGAAGATTCGTCAAACGCATGAAAAGGTTTGTTTCCATTACCTTATCCAATCTTTCCTGATTAGTTTTAAGCTCATTCCATCCTTAGTTATCCTTTCTTCGGGCCGAGAAGATCCTTTCTGGTGGGGCCCGAACCTACGTCACCGGATAGGTCGGTGCTGGGAAACTAGTTCTAGGTAGCTTGAACGTCCTCCCAGAATTTGGCACTGGGTTCCGGGTCGTAACATCCTAAACCAGAAGAATGCATCAAGACCTTCGTAGTACCGAGTGAGATTAATGTGTTATATTATTCATTTCTCTCAGTAAGTTAGACGTCTTCTCATTCCTCTAGAAGTTTATCGAAGCTGTGATGTGACGAAGTTACATCATTAGTAACATTTTGTTTGAGTCAATAAGGGCGAGAAGCGATCCCCCTTATTCCCGCAAGTAGCACCCGCTGGTGTGCTGAATTTAAGCTGATTAGCCAACTAAATGCCTAAGGAAATTTTTACTCTCTCTGTGAAGAAGCAAAAGCTGATATTGAAGTTTTTATAAACATGTATATGATGTATGCCTTCCGCTGAATTTTTTTAATTTTGACAAGCATTTGTTGATGATTTCATTCTTCGTGTTCTGTGTTTAAATATATGTTCTACGTGTTTTTTAACTTCTTATTCATCTACGTGTTGTAATAACAGCTGTAACGACGTACGTTGGTACTTATTGCAAATATGGCTTCTAAGAAATGCGGTTCCTGCGGAAATGGAATTTTTGAAAAACATTCATGAATTTTGTGCATAGTTTGAGAATTAGCCTATCATATTGCTTTTGCTAATTTAACGGAAGCAGATCTGCCATGTATGATCGATAACGGTGCTAGTAAATATATGTGTGACCTATGCTCCAAGATTAATAAAAAGAACGATAATACGGTAAAATTTTATTCGTACTAGATCCGGAAGCAGCCAGGTAGCTGAGGATGCTGTAAAGAAAATTGATTTTATTGACGTTAAGGTTGCAGACATACCTTTGAATATTAAGGCTTGATAGGGCTATGGTTATTATTTTTAAACTTGATGTCATAGTTGATGCATTGATTAATACAAAGGACATTATGACTCGTGAAATGTGTTTGCTCAAGAGGAAAACGCTCAGTTTAGAGAGTTATTGAACAGTCGAACAAGCACATTAAAGTTAATATTAATGAAACTGTTGCAGAAAATATGGCTCAACCTTCGTGTATGGAGTATTCAGGATCTCCTAATGAAAATGAGGTGATTCGTGATGTGCAGGCGATGAGGTCTACTTGGGACATGATATCTTCTGGGAAGAAGAAGGGAAAAGTTGAGAAGACTCAAGAACCCAAGGAAAAAGTCGTAAATAACTCTCATGTCCCTACAAACCCAGTGAAATCCTTATCAAAGAAGACGAGAATTACAGCTACTCGTGCTACTGGAACAGACATTATGATCATGAAACCAAGAAGAAAGGCTCTGATCGTCAGTAGATTTAAACCAAATATGGAAGCGGTCCGAGCTAGAGCTGTTCACTGGGGAATGCTCTAATGTCTCTTCGCTCCCCAAATAAAACACCGTAGGATTGTCAGGCACAGGTGTGTTTTCCTATAAATATTTCAATATACAATACAATAATAACAATTACAATTAATATACAATATAATATTGTATAAACAAATTAAGATCAGAAGAATTATATCAAACCAAAGAGCGATTAAATGATTGACAACAAAAAACAAATAAACGAAATGATGATAAAAACTCCGACTTAGGCTGAATATTTTCCGACAATATCAGAGGAGTAATGAAATAAAAGATAAGAATTTTTTGTAATTTATTAAAGATCGGGCCGTTTCCCTCAGTGTATATGTTGTTCTTATGAGGGTCTATTTTTCAGTAACTCTGTACTTAACTTTAATGTAGATAAAATTAAACAGGAATTCCAGAATAATTAAATTAAACTAGAAAATCCAAAAATAATACGATTCTAAATTATAATTTTCAATTAATATTATATAATCGGATGTTTTACCAAATCTATTACATATGCACATATGTATTAATGCCTATTAAATTACACACGTACATTTTTAAAAGTACATAAAATATTTCACTTATAAATTCTGATTTTTTTGCTTTTTTTTGTTATTATTGAATAACTAATTATTTATTGTAATTTATTTTTTTACAATCACGGGTTAATAATTATTAATAAATCAATATATTTAATTTTTTTTAAATGTTAAAAAAATTCAATTAAAAAAAAAAGTTAAAAATTAAAAAAAGGAGATGAAGTCTGATTCGAACCGATGTGATCCAAATATACCCCTTATAGATCCAAATATTTCATTTGGCTATAAGTCTGAAACCAGTGAAAATAAGTACCACTTATGACATATCGTTGAAAAGGTCACAATGAGGGCTTATTACTGCATTAAAAATAGTTCAAAATCCAAACTTTTTGGATTTTGGACCCTTTTGGTTCAGTCGATTGCAATCAAACGGGGAGATGCACAACTAAATGTTATAACAGTCCCAAATCCAAAATTTCAACATACGTCTAATCGTTTTTGAGTTATACGAGATACGTTATGAGTTATGCAAGATACGATACATACATACGTAACGTACAGACGTCACGCTGTATCCGTTTATACTGTATCCGTTTTGGGCCCCCTTCCAACCCGGCCCCCAACAGCATCTCGAAACATACTACATCTCCCAAACCATTTTTTCCGTTTTTCAACGAAAAACAAATCTCGATCTCCACCAGCCCCCAAATTGGAACAACTTCTCCCATTTTTTTCGAGTGGGGGCTCAAAAGAAGCGTTTTTCGACATAGAAATGCGTGCTTAGGTTCTTTTTAAGATTAAGACAAAGAGAGACCCGAGATTAGCGAGAAAGCAAGTTGGGTCTATTGAGGGAGAGAAACAGGTGTAACCTCACTATCCTCAGGCCACGTTGAGTCAGGTGGTAGACAAACCAAGTACCTCGAACAAGATGGAAGGAGTCCAACTGACAGAGCAGCCAATGGAGGTGCAGGCGTCTAGCCTCAACAATTATTCATGTTTGTGACATTGTCGTTTCCATTGATTAATTTGAATGAAAGTATTTTTTCTTTGGCAGAAACAGAAATTCAAATTTCATATAACTGTTACATTCAATATTTATGTCTGATGATTCATCAGAAGTAGCCCATGTGCGAGCAGGATGTACTGAATCCATAAACAAATTGCTGCATGCGCATCTAGATTATGGCAAGAATCAGATGCAAAAAAACACGATTTCTCCATGTTGGTCCAGTCAAGTGTATATGAGTATATACAGTAATATTTTAAGATATATGAACTTTTAAAGCTGCCTATACTCTTTGGAAATTGGAGGCTTGAAAACTTTGAAATATTGCACAAACCTGTGCGCTAGCGCAGCTGTAAACTATAAACTTATGAATACTAAAAAATAGAAAATATAGAAAAAAACTTTTTTAAAACCACTCTTATGTTAAATGCACTAAAAAGTAGAAAATAAAAAAAATGTAAAAAAAAATATTTAAAATACCACTCTTAAATTAAACGCACTAAAAGGTAAAAAAATAATTTTAAAATGGTATCTCAGAATGGATTTGACAAGCTTTGATGGTGATATATAAGATTATGTAAAGATCATAGGTTCAAATTAAAAATCTGATGTTTTTGCCAATCTTTCATATGCGTGATGAATGGCCTAAAAAGCAGGGTGCAAAGAGTGGGGAGCGCCCCACTCTTTAGGTCACCATATGAAAAAACTGATAAGTCATAATTAAACTGGTAAGTCATAATTATTCAAATTTTATAAATCTTCTTAATTTACAAAAAATAGTTGGCATCCATTAAATTTATTAGATATTAAAGAGATGTAAAAGTTTCAGTTTAAATTTAAGTCAACATGGATGTCAATCTTTTGTTTTCTTCAATTTTTTTTAACAAAAGTATGTCCTGTCTATACATCGTTAGTTAAAAACAGAATTTTTTTTAACCAAACATACATCAGTAATTCCAATGAAGAATTTTGTATAATACTATTTTAATTCTAGGTATCTATAAGGAGAAAATTTTTACAAGTAAGTTTATCATGTTCTTAAAAACACAACAGAAAAAAGTAATTTCTACCAGAAAACAGGTTTAATCCTTCCCACCTTTCTCATCATTTTTCATTATGTGGGCTAACAGCTTTTACAATAAATTTGAAAAACTATTCATAATTTTATTGGCAAGGGATGTGTAGGTTCTTAAGATTTACAATTATTAGATATTTAAAATATCTAATGTTCCTATTCTGATATGCTTTTTAATATCATAGCAAGATAGTAGTAATAAGTAGATAAATATCATCTGTTAAAAGAAAAGAAAGGCCAAATTAAGTTAAGATATACATGACTTAAGTGAGGCAGTTTTGTTGCAAGTCAGCGTGGTCATACATATACTTCCTCTGCAGTACAGGTCAATAATTATGTAGATAAACATTTGAATTGCATGTTGATAGATTCTTAGAAAAATAATACAGGCAGTCCAACACTGGTACATATGTATATGTCCTAGTCATCATATAGTTTGAAACTGTTATTATGTAACTGATCTAAACTCAGTTCACATTACTTTGACCTCCAAAGTCAATGTAAGTCCCAATGTCCATTCAATGCAGTTATTGTAATAATATTAAGATACCTAGAAAATAACGAAGAATACTTAAATTTGAATAACTAAACTTTTTACAGATGTTATATTTATCCAGCTATACACCATTCTTTGCTTCTACGCTTCATAATTATCCAGAGCTAATGTTTTTCTAGTTGAAACAAGTAAATTCTAAAAAAAACTTTAAGGTGTACATTATTTCTCTTACTATGTTAATTTTTTATAACTTTTTATAAATCTTTTCATCTTGCTCTTAGAAATTATAAAGAAAATATTACCTGGACAAGTCAATAATGGGACAGCTAATTATTACACATGTGGTGTAATAGTATTTCACACAAAATTCATATAACAGAGGGTGTGATGTTGGTAGGATTTTTTTAATTTAAAAATTACAGTTCCTTGGATATCCTGATAATGGGTAAATGTAAGGCATTTTCAAGTAAATTATGTTAACATAATTTAAATAGTGTGGATCATATCTTATCACGTCCTTAATATAAAATAAACATATAACATTAATAAAGTAATTAAACAATGACACTAGAAATCAATGAATATTCTGTTTATATCCTGGCCTTTTTATATGCAGCAAATCTCCAGCTATAATCTCAAACTTCGTTTCAGTTACTTCAACTAACTTTTAAGTGAATCTCCATCAGTTCTAAATCCCTGATGATTTCTACTAAAAAATGTTTTGACATAAAAAGATTCATCTTGAAAGGAAAGAGTTAATTATGAAGTTTTAAAATTTTAACACTCATTAGCAGTATAATGTTTTAAAAAATCGACAAGAAACTTTTCTTCTCTACATCATCGCCACCACGATTGAGATATTTTTTAGGTGATTATTAAATTCAAGATCTTATCATGCTACTT
Source organism: Lycorma delicatula (assembly GCF_047948215.1). Taxonomy (NCBI): domain Eukaryota; kingdom Metazoa; phylum Arthropoda; class Insecta; order Hemiptera; family Fulgoridae; genus Lycorma; species Lycorma delicatula. The sequence goes on along the minus strand of NC_134455.1, from coordinate 151,247,758 downwards.
CTTTTCCACAAATACATTTAGCCCCTAAGTGACAACTTCATTCTATTCTTAATCATTTGCGATTAGTAATTTCAAAATTTGTAACAGGCGATGTCCCTTCGGATTGAAAAGTTACGGATTGATTGAAAAGTTTCAATCAAACGTTTTTAGCAATTGCTTGTCACACTGACAAATTTGGACGCACGATATTGCATAACTTAATATATTCTTTTTAGCAAACCGTGTTGTAACTATTGTTAGCGCTTTTTACTTTTTTTCAACATTTCTCAGCTGATTTGTGGAGTAATTATAACTTGTCGCATTATAGCCTAACGAGTAGACCCACTCTTATCACGCATATGAAAAGATTGGCAAAAACATCAAATTTTTAATTTGAACGTATGACTTTCACATAATCTTACATATCACCATCAAAGTTCATCAAATCCATTGTGAGATACCGTCCAATAATTATTTTTTACCTTAGTGCGTTTAATTTAAAAGTGGTGTTCTAAATGGTTTTTTACATATTTCTTATTTTATAATTTTTCGTGCATTTAAATATAAGAATGGTTTTTAAAACGTTTTACGTATTTTTTATTTCTGGAAGAGAAGGCGATGGTTAAAATACCACACGTTTATTAACATATAGTAAAAAGAAACAACAATTTAAAGAATGCGAAAAAGGGATTATTTAAACAACGAAACGTGGAGCAGATAATATGAGGGAGCTGGAATATATAAATTTTAACCAAATGCCATTAACATACATAGTAAGAAGAAACAACAATTTAAAGAATGCGAAAGGGAATATTTAAACAAAGAAACGTGGAGCAGATAATATGAGGGAACTGGGATTCATAATTTTTCGCTTTTACTTAGATTCACATTTACACACACCCACACACACACACACACACAAACACAAACACACACACACAAACACACACAAAATGGGTGAATGTAAAAATGGATCTCTGAAGAAAAAAAGAGGTTAGTATCTTTAGATTTAATGAGTTTATTAGTGCAGCTATTCGGGAAGAAATCTTGTTTTGTAAACCAATGAGAGTAATCAAATTTGTTATTGATGTTTTTCTTACTATTAGCTGGGTAATCATATGGTCTGCATATCTTGTTCATTACTGTTGTATATTTGGTTTGTTATACTAAAACACTTTAGCCTATTCTATGTTTTGTTTCGTATATACTTTCTATTTACTTTTTTTTTATGAACAGTTCAAAGGTTGGTTTGACCTTTTGGATGGGTGTTTACAGTTTTAACTAAAGAATTTTTTTAAATGTAAAATGTATGAAAGTCAGTACATGAATGAATTTAATCAAAAGATTATAAAGAAATAATTTTTCCAAGAAGATTTTATTTATAAACAAAAAAGAAAAAACTTAAAAATTGACAAAAAAACAACATTTTTGTCTAAGATAGATTGAAAACCATGAATTTTGTTTTGTAGATAATTTGTTCAGTTTATAAGTAAAAATGTATATGTATTAGAAATGATTTTTTTATGTAGAAACTCTCTTCATTTAAAAATAGTAAATATGAAATACAGGGTTGACTACATAAATATAAAGTGTTTATTTAAATAAAGCAAAAATAAACTTATTTTTTTTATAGCAGTAGCTATTACTAAAAAACAATAATCCAATTTTTTTTAATAAAATAAAGTTCTGTATTGTCCAAATCTCTCCTGAAATTGAATCCTTGAACAGAGTTAAATAAAATTAAATTTTTCTATTGGAAAAATCAATTAAAAAAAAAAATCCAAATCTTTTTATGTAAAGAAAAAAAAATCTGAATAGTTTTTCAGTAGCTTTAAGATGTATACTTATAGAAAAAAATTAACATTCAATTTCTTAATTTGCAAATGTTTCTAAATTTGTAAAATTACAATTTTACAAATTGCAGAAACTCTCTTTGTGCCAAGTATTTGCAGTACTTTTTAGAAATAGTTTACTGTAAAGACTGAAATTTACTCTGAAATTTGACTGCTAAATGATGACCATTTGCAAAATATACAGTTGTGAATTCTGTTTTTTACTTTGGGACCTAATTCAGTATAAGCAAACTCAAGAAAGTTATTCAAAGAAGTGGACATGACAGAAAATTCCATTTAATACATTTGATCAACTTTAAGGAGAATGACAAAAAGATAACTTGAATGGCAGTGTGCATTAAAGCTGAAGATATGAACAAAAAGATAAGAAGACAGAAAAATTCTTTTTCTGTGAAAGAATTTGTGTATAATAAATTATTTTATGAAAGATACTTGTGAGGAATTTATATGCAATCTGTTTTAATGATTGACACAAACCTTAGAATGAGAGTTTTTCAGACAATCAGAATTTTAAAGAATGATTTTGTACAATTGACAGGTTTTATTAAATATGATTTTACAAATTTGTAAAGTTATCATAATTTGTGTTGAGGAGAACTGGTGAAGGAAAAGTGAGTTTTATTTGCAAATTTACCTTAAAAACAAAAAATGTAATTATTTATAGTCATGGTATTACTGTGACCAATTTAATTTATAATGATGCACTATATGGATTATCAGTATGATACTGAGTGATCAGAGTTACTGCAGTAGGACTGAAAACTAGCTACATAGCCCTTTTTACTTTTTCCTGAGAAAAAAAGCATATGAAAATATTTCTAGATCTCTTGTGTTCTAGTCATCTAACTCTTTTTCTTTTTTGAAATCTGTGCTAGTTTACCAATCTCAAACTTTGGACATGGATAGATAAGTTTTATGTTATATATTACAATGTATATCTTGCTTAAATTTTTATCTTCAACATATTCCTGTTATGACCAGATTTACTAATCATATCTTATGTTAATATCAGTAACTTTTCTCCTCTCCTATTCGTCTCAAGATATATCAAAAATTTGCATTCATTTATTAATTTATAAGATCTGTATTTGAGACTATCTTGTTTCATGTGAAAGCTTTCCTTGCTTGTCAGATTGCTTTTTATATGCATATTTTACAATTTTACTTCCTAACTAACAAAATTCTTCCACTTAGGTATGCTTCCCTATTTTAATTCTTCATTGTACTTCTTTGTCAGATCTCCTTGTCTTCTCCTTTGGTAGTTATGCTACTCTCAAGTTTTCCTTTTATTCCTGCATTGTTTAGTTAAAAAATAATGGGGCAGGTATACCCTTGTTTTGTGTGTAAAGCTAATTAATATAAACAATATGGAATAAATGTCAAATAAAAATAATCCTTATTAAATATTTAACAATTTAAACATGGATGCAAAATATGAGGTTTATTAATTTGTGTCTTAAATCTTTTCAAAAAATAAAAAATAAAATAAAAAATAATAATTTACAATTTTTCATTTTTAAAACAAACTTTCTTTTGTTTTCAAATAAAATAATGGCAATTATGTTAATTTTCATTAATTATGAAAATTAGGCTTTTTGCAAGTATGTTATTTACAATAAATTTTTTATAAATTTGTATTCTCTGAATTTTAACTTTTGATTTGTTTTTTCTGAAAGGTAATTTTTGTTAAGATAGATATTATCAGATATCCAGTAATGCTTTACTACTATAATTATTTTTGTTAAGTATTTTTTATTTCAGTGTATGACTGTTTTATAAATTAAGGAGTAATTTTTTTATTTATTTTTAACACATGTTCATTTTATTCAATATAACTGTAAACAACACAATCATGCTGGTTTTAATTTTTCCTTATTTAATAAATAAACCTAACCAGCATGATTGTGCTGGTTGCTTTTCATGGAAAGTAGATGAAAAATATTTTTCTTTATTATTTCTCTGTTACTCAGAGGTAGACATAGAATAAAGAATGATAAAATATTGTCATAAAAACATTACGAAAGGTGATGTAAATTCAGATGAAAGATCTATGCATTGCTTATAGTTATCATTGTTTTCAAAGTATTTAAGAGCAGTTTTCTGAATTTAAAGTCTGCAAATTATACAGAGAAACTAAAGAGTTTTATATCTAGTCTCCAGCACAAAATTTTTTTTTCATTGTTTGTACTATTATTATTTTAATAGTTTTCATAATGTATTATTGTGTATGGATTTGTTTGCTTTTTAAGGTATGACTTTCAAAAACTATGATGTACCAGGCCGAATTATACCAGGTTTAACAAAACTGAGGTATATAGTGTCATGTTGTGAAGAAAAGGTAATTTTTATTTTAGGCTTATTATTCTGTTATATTATTTTGATTTTCATTATTATTTGTTACTAATTTAACATGCTTACGTACATATTTAAAAACTATAGATTTAATACTTATGTTATATTAAATACTAATATTTAATACTTACATATTTAACAAGTTAAAATGTTATTTCTCTACCCTAGTGGGATCTCATAACTGGTAGATTCTAGGTGATATTTTTGTTGTAATGTTGCTTACCATTCATAACTAGGTTGTAAAATGTGTCACTAAATGAGATTTTTCTGTTATGGAATAAACTGAATAAACATTTCCATGTTATCTAGAAGTCTCATTTTTGTTGCTTTATTTAGCTGAGACCCAGAGATAGGTTTACCAGAATAAGTTTTTATTCTGGTAGTTTGAACAGTTCCAAAGCAGTACACTTGGCTACATCCACAGTCTAGTTCTCTGTTACAACTTTGGCCAGTATTCTAAGAATTCTAGAAAATTTATATTTACAACAAATTTTTGGAAAGGTATCTGCAAAACAAAGCCATATTTCATTTTTTTGGATGAGAATTTTGTTTAAATTCTCTATTTTCAAATATAATGAATGTTAGTAACAATACATTCCAGGCCAAATAAATTACTTCCAAAGTATATTTGGAAATTTTGATTGTCTTCTGAAAGAAATCACATTTTAAATTTCTTTAATTATGGATTGTTTTTTTGAATTCAAAATGCTACCAAAGATTACATTTGAAAATAATTAAATTAACCCATTGTCACTATATTACTTATAAGCAAGACAAATTGCAAACAAAACTGCACAATATAATCTTATCAAATATTTTTTTTAATTTTTGTTATTGTATTTTAATTTTTCTGTATTTATGATGAGGACCAGATAGATCTACCCATAACCCCGTGTTTCATGATTGGACAGGACTTTTTTTACAATTCTGGTTTGATGACGTTACATATAAATGTATATTTACAATGTAATGAATGTATATGATGTATAATTTACAATGTATATGAATGTATATTTACAATATTACAGGCATATAGCCATTCCAGGTTCGCTGGCTGAAAAAGCCTCACCCATTTTTAATTATCATTATTCTCTACACCTGTGTATTTATTTAAAGATATTACTGCTGCTATTAAAAATGAAAAAACCTGGTTGCTGTATCTTTTTATTTTCAAAAGGTGTACAACACAGCATGGAGGAAAGAAATCCTAAATACACTTCATGAATGGGCTGTACAAGGTAATCTTCTCGCTTATCAGGAGTTTTCTCAGTAGTCTGTTCTTCAGAGTTCAAGTTGGAATGACTGTATCTGAAAGTTTCACACTGGGAAACTGAATACATCAGGGAAGTATCCTTACTGCTCCAAAACACAATAACCTGCTTAGAATTGTGGTGTAAATCTACTGAATTCATGTCTTTCCTGGAAAACATATTGTCCCTCAACTGTATTTACATGTGAATCAGTTGAGACATGAATGTAGTGAGGTAATTTCTAGGAATGTGGCTAACAGACATGGGTCACATTTCAAGGAGCTGAAGGTAAAATGTCCAAAAATGTTGGACATGATGAGGATTTTACCAGTTGGAGAGCTGATCATATATGCGTGTTGCACTTCTATCAAGCTCTAGTCCATTTCCAATAAGACTAAAGCTGTGTGGCTTGTTCTTCAGCATGAGCTGCTGCTCTAAAGGTGCTTGATGAAGTCAATCATTCATTCATCAGTCTTGCCACAGGTATTTTTCACTCAAGCCCTCATGGTAAGTCTGTAGGTGGACAGTGGTGAGTCATCTCTTCATAATAGATGGAAGCAAATGATATGCTCCTATGTAGCTCACATTAAAGCACAACTAACTCATTCAACCTTTGATGTGGTATTTTTGAACAATCATCTTAATCAATACCAGGAACAGCAGAGATCTACTGCTTTGCTAGGCATCAGAGCTCAGCTTTCAACTCTAAATATACAATTACCTCCAGTCCTTACTGTTTCTCAATGTTATTACTCCCTTGGCAGTCTTCTCTCATTAATTACTGTTTCAATCTTTATCAGTATAATAAAACCACAAATTCTTACATCTTACAAAACAAATTTTATAAAATTATAAAACCATGAATCCTGATGTTTCAGTTCATATGGACAGCACTAAGGCATGGTAACCCATGCCCTCGGCAGTACAGTCGCCGTTCTGCCGACAGCTTATATAATTTAATAATCACCACTATTCTAACTAACTTAACTATTCTAACTAAGTGGCTCGCCGCCAATACGCGCCTACATTCGGCCAATCAACTGCCCAGGCGGTCTCTAGCGACCCGGGGTGCTACTCTACTAGACCCCTCGGCCATCCTGCGCAGAGCCAGGAAGCGGAGGAAGCCAGCCACAACTGTCCAATCTCTGCGAGTCAACTGAAGACTTGCATCTCAAAGAAGGAGTTTACTTTCTCAAGCTTCCTAAAAACTCTGGTACATTCAGCTTCGTACTGGGGACAGACATACAGGACATTGTCTACAATATCATTGACCCTACAGTCCGGACACAAGTCTGAGTATATGAGTCAAACCAAACCTAGCCAAACTACTCCTAAAGGCACCATGTCCCGAAAGGAATAGAGTTATATTCCGATTGGGGGAAACCCAACTAGTTGTTCGCAACTCCCTAATATTTGGAAAAATGCAATGCATGTATCGACCAGTAAAAGAATCGTTCCACCTAGCTTGCCAAGAATCAAAACCTTGGTCTTCAATTTCTCGCATACGCCCTGAAGTACGAAGAACCTCCCTTCTTGGAAAACTAACGCTTGCTACGTTCCGTACCTAAAATGTAAATAGGTTTTATGGCGGCCTCTCTCGACACAGTGACTGTCAATAGAAGACGCTGGGCTCGCAAAAGAATATCCCTACAACATTGGAATTGTAAACGATGAGCCCAGACCAGCGCAGGGTACAACATAACGTCCTCACAGACACCTTTGTAAAGAATTCGCATACGATAATTCAACCTCCAATCGGGATTGATGACACAATGGACGCCGAAGAAGGCATCGATGGCCTTCTTCGCTACAAACTGGAGGTGCTGCTTGAATAGAAGCCTCATTAAGGATAACAACCAGATACTTCTGAACGGTAACATACCTAACTGGAAGGCCTTCCATCACAACCCGCGGATGACGCGACTAGTTGCGGCTAGATGATCCTTCAGAAACATCATAGTGATTTTCTCCGCACTGAAAACCATCTTATGCCGAGGACTCCACAACCTTAATATCGAACATGTCTGTGTCGCTCTGAGCTCTATCTCGGCACGTGAATTGCCCTCGACCAGCAGCAACCCATCGTCGGCATAAGCCACGATGCGGCAGCCACTGGGCATCAAAGAATCGAACTCAACGACCCAGACGAGTGGACCTAGAACACTGCTCTGCGGACAACCTTTATACAGGGTCTTTCCTACTTCCGAGCTGCCGTCACGAAGTTACGTCAGTTCTGTCGCTGAAATAGCTCGAGAGAGTACCAATCTCGTTTAGGATGCACCCACGCTGCTACAGTTGAAACAAGGCAGAAGGCCACCACAAGTTATTGAAGGCCCCGGATATGTCCAGAAATACGCATACTACATATTTGCACTCGCTGGACGAAGCCAGATCTATTACCCTAAGAAGTGCGTCCTCTGTGCCCTTGCCAAGGCGGAAATCATACTGGTCGTCCATCCTCATATGGTTAGAAGTTAAGCTACTGCTAATGCGGAGGTACAAGACACAAGACCTTCTCGAAAACCTTACTTACTAAATGCAGGAGCGTCAGAGGACAGTAAGAACTTAACAGTGGGATCCTTATCGCCGCCTTTGAAGAGCAACACACCACGTTTCCAACACGCTTGGAAACACCCAGCAAAGAGCAACCTATTAAAAACCGTAGTCGAAGGACCAAGAATCACCGGCGACGTGCGAACAAGGAGCTACACTGTGATACCATCATATCGCGGGGGCTTTATTCCTAGCCAGGCTACAAATATTTATTACTTAATATTTATTTGTTACTTCAGGCTACAAATTACCGGATTTCCGCCTTGATAATTCTTGTCCGAGAAGATAAATTCTCAGAGCGAAAACCGACAACTTCCCTGCGAACACGTCGATGATACGAGGTCTCACCAACCTCAGTATCATCTGGAAGCAGATCGTTCATCAGAAAAGTGAGGGACACGATCTTTATCTATTACAACTCCATCTTAGATCGAGAGAGCTGAGAGAAGTCTTTTTTCCGCTTATGCCAAAGTACTCTATAGACAACACCCCATGGGTCTTTTTGTTTCCCTGCTCTTCCACAAAAGAGAAGACTCTTTTTAGAACACCTAACCTAATCCTGCACGCCGATCAGGATCACCCTCAGGCTTTGCAACTCTCCTGAGCCGGCCCACACTCCGCTTCTTCGCGGTCAAATCCAGCCACTCTCTCCCGACCCGTGCTTCTAGGAATAGACTGCTCGGAGGCTTCAACTACCGCAGAAGAAACATTCTCTGCCATGTTATCTAACGGGACCTCGTCCAGAAGCCTGACCACTAGAAGATTTGAAAACCTTGGCCAATCCGCACGCCTGTGCAGGAAGTGCCCCTGCTGAACGTCACCTCTAAAGACATCGTGCAACCCACCTACCCAATCAAAAACTATTAGCCGATGATCGCTTTCGCAATCATCACCTACAGACAATTTAGAATCCTACCGGGGATACCCTTACCAATTGTAACATCGATGTTAGTACCATGGAAGGCCCTCCGCAAATCGACTGCACCGGCAAAGGTATAGAATTCGCAGACCCATTAAAAACATTAAACTGATGCTGCGCGATGAAACCTTCTATTAACTCGCCACCATCATCCGTGATCCCATTGTGCCAAAGAAGCGATTTGGCATTCGCATCAACTCCTATAAGAATAGGACGACCCACTAACAATCCTATCCCATCTTTCCAAATGCTGTGCAGTGAGATCCCTGTACTGAAAGTACGAGCTAATAACAACCAGGTCCAAACCATCCACGGCAAGCCCAACAACGACATGGTGCGTGTTAGAGGCCTGCCGTACGAAGACAATATCTATAGACTTCCTGCACAGTACGGTGGTTTTGCTGTCACCAACGAAAAACTTATTCCAACCTGAAAAATCTCTGACAGATCCACCCTTAACCATTTAACTCCGTTTCTCAACAACCTCACCTACTTGGACTGCATAGGCTCCCTGGTCATTCAGTTGACCGAGCCTAACCATCAAGAGAGTTGAAATATATCTCAACAGCTCATGTATCAACCACACTCCTTACTATTAAGAGTGCCTATGACGTTTGCGCAACCTTTTACAGTTCACGCAAGACGGAGCCTCCTTCTTTTGTGGACAGTCGTCACGCTTACGCCCCTCCTCACCACAATGCGCACAGACCGACGCATACTTGCAGAACTTGGCCCTATGGCCAAACCTACAACACTTAAAGCAACGCTGCACGTCAAGGTACTCCCTGACACGACAGAATGCAAAATCTACAAAGATTCGTTCCTCCGACATGAACTTCTGGTGAAGACCAGTACGTAAGTCAAACACGCCGTGAAACTGTAGGGATTCACGAAACCAGTCTTGAAGACCAACCTACGCTGTTCCTTGAACGAGGCGTTCCTTGAACGGATGAGAGACAGAACCTCCTCGTTGGAAAGGCTCCGCTCCATGACATTGAGCGGAGCCTTCGTAAACGCTTGTGGTCAACCTTCACCTCAAGCTTCTGGACGGCAGGAGACTCTCTTATGATGCGGACACCATCTCCTTGTTTTCAGCAACCACTACCAGCCCTTTGTTGGTCTCCTTAATATCCCTAATCTTCAGCTGCTTCCGGTTGTCACGAAGGGCAATCTGGAAGTCTCGCTTAAGGTCCTTGCTCGTGGTCTTCGATCCCTCTGCCTTATTTACGAAGATTACCCACGGCTTTTTGGCCGTCTTGCTGGTCTCTTGCTTAAACTTCACTACATCAGCGTAGCGCCTGGGCTGCGCTGGGGCATGGATCACTTTCGGAACGACCTTAACCTGCTTGGGCTGGGAGGCCAAGGTTGCAAATCCTTCTGCAATAGCAGAAAACTCCTCTCTCTAATCTTGGTTGGACGGAGAAGAATTGTTTTCCTCATCCCAACGGTGACGCCGCTGGAAAGAGACAAAAACTCAAATTAAGTAGTTGAGGTCCTCCTGGACTACTTGAGCCAGTGGGGTAGAACTGCCAAGTCTGCCCTTCGCTTTCCTAAACACCTGTTCTACAGGGGTTGTCTTGACCTGGGTGGGTGTTCTTTATCCATTGCGCTACTCGACTTGTTGTCTGAGGAGGTCAAAAGCACAAGCTCCAGCTTTCTCTTCCTCCTGCGCTTCCTCACCTCTTGGAAACCTTCCATGGCCGAAGAATCCCTAATCCTACAAAAACGAAATAAAATGTCTTCCTCCTACCTTCTAAACTGGGCAAGCCCACAAACGTGACAACTGCCTGCAGCAAGTATGGGCAGCCAGAGACCTTGTTCTATTGACAGCCTTGACAGTCTATTCCCCTGTCACACTATGCACATCTTCACCACTACTGGATCAACTAATGCAATACGTAAACTACGTATGGCAAGAAACCACGGATTATGGCCCTCATTCTTACAAGAATACGAGTAGGATTAAAGGCATACACTTTATTCATTACTGGGACTTAAGACCAGGAGTTGTTGTGCCACCTTATCGCTGCACTGAGGCAGGTGCCCAAACAAATAGCTCCTTACACTGCGTGAACAAGTTAAATTGACAGGTCTAAGTTTAAGTGATGGTACCGTTGCTAAAGCACTCAATTCAAATCGCTTGGAACTGCAGAAGGTACACACACGACCACAGCAAAAAACTGAGATAGAGACTCAGATACAACGTAACTTTGTCCGCATCAAAGGGCCAAAGTAGATATAATACAAGTGAGCTTCTGCTGGATCCTCAGCCATGAAGGAATTTCAGGCAATGAGCGTGCAGATAGTATGACAAAAGAGGCTTGTTTTTTTCAGCCTATGTTCACCAATCTCATTGCTTCTAATGATCCTTTCTGTTGTCCTGAAGAGTGCAGTTAACAATGAGTGACAAATGCAAGAGCAAACAACAGCTCCTAATGCAAACATCAGTCAAGCAGGTTATTTGCTGTTTATGAATAGGACACACTAAGCTCACTCATGAATATCTGATGATGCAAACAGATGCACTCATTTGTGCTTGCTTGTGACTGCCAACTAATAGTGCATCATATTCTTGTGGATTGTATTTATTATGAGGCATTGTGTTGCAAGTTTCATCTAGAGATTAACATTTTAACTATTTTAGGGAATAATAAAATTTTGATATCTTATGTTTTATGATTTCTTAGGGCCATCTTTTTAAAGTATTTAAAGTATTCTAGTGTGTTTCAGCTATTCTTGTCATTTGCCATAAAGCAGATGGTAATCTTTTTTTATTACAACAAATATATCATGTCTAGGCAATACGTGAAAGCGTTTTCGGCCAGAAAAACAAAAAAAAAATAGTACTTTTCAGTATCCTGTAATTTGTTAAATTTATTATTTTTTATCACACTTCCATAAAAATAAATTTTTTTTAACAGTCTATAGTTGTACTTTGCTTCCTCAAAGAAATTATAAATCAGCATTTGATGACTATTGTTGTTAACAGATTTAAAGATTTATTTTTCAATATCATATTTGATAATCTGCCATATTCTTTGTTCATCATTTTTTATGAGAAATTTATGATCCTCCATCTGCACACACAATGCATTTAATGTTATTTTCAAAGAAAAAAAACAAAAAAATTGTTTTGCTTTAAACTGATTGGTGCCTTGCATTAAGTTTATGGTTAAGTTCACTTCCCTAATTCATATAATGAATTAGGATCTAATTCATTAATATGCAGCATTTGTTCTCGTATTCTACAAAGTTCAAAATGCAGATACCATCTGAAATCATTGGTTGCTTTTTACTTCCTTGTATGAAGTAAAGGAAGTATTATGATAACAAAAAATTTCAGTTTTGAGATTTCAATGGAATAATTTATTTTGACCATCCCTGAATTTATTACTAAAAAATAAGCTGTAGAATGTTGAAATTTTGGATTCAGGATTGTTGTAACATCTAATTGTGCACTCCTTTTGATTGCAATCGACTGAACCAAAAGTGTCCAAAAAAGCTCAAAATTCAAAAAATGTGGATTTTGGACTTTTTCTTAACTGCAGTAAATAAGCCCTCATTGAGAGCTTTTTAACACTTATCATAAGTAATACTTACTTCCATTGGTTCCAGAGTTATAGCCAAAAAAAATTTAATGAAATATTTGGATCAAGGGGAATGCACATTGGTTCAAATCATACTTCATCTCCTTTTTTTTAACTTTTTTTTAATTTAAATATATTGATTTATTAATAATTGTTAATATCTGATTGCAAAAAATTCAATAATAAGAAAAAAAAATATGAAAAAATCAGAAGGTATTATGCAATTTAATAGACATAAGGAAGTCATGTGGTGTCCGCATCAAATGTGTTATTTTTTCTTTTTATTATTTAAATAGTTAATTTATGTTGGGGTAATGATGTTCTATTTACAATACTTTGTTCTGATGTGCACAAATTTAAGAAGATACACTGACTAGGCTGTTAAATAAAAAGATCAGCATTTTTGCATCATTAATGCCATAATCATTCAATCAGGTTTGCATTGATCATATGCCGGCAAGTGCCCCCTATTGTACTGCCTTATACAAATTTAAAAAAAAGATTACTGATTTTGAAAAATGAATTTGTGTCATCTAACACTGGCAATTTAGTTATGTGGTCATTTATGTATGTTTTCACTTTTATATTAATAGAAGTGATATCTGCTAACAGATTAGATAAATATGGTGGTAACCTATGATTTCAGTAGATCACTTAATAATCTAAAGGTTTTAATAAGTTGCTACTGATGGAAGCAGAGTTTTCCTACCATGCAGTCACAATAATAGAAATGAGAAGTATGTAACTTGGATAGTGGCTGAGAATGCCTGATAATCAACCCTAGTAGTACATTTAAGGATTTTTACAATTACTTTCTAAGGTAACTGTAAAGAACATTGTTGAGTTGGGTTTATTAATATACTAAGCTCTCCTGTTTTATGCACAGAAATTTTCTATCTTGCCTTGTTGACTCTAGAGCATTACATAATTGTAAGATTCTTATTTTTTACTAAAAAAACCAGATATATATATTTTTTAGTTTTGTCTTAAATACGTTTGTCATGGAACATTTTCTCCTACATGTTTTGCTGCATTGTGTAGCAGAAAATATACCTGTGACAGATGTATGATGTTAATGCTGATCAAAAAGTTAATTGTGTAAGTAATGTTGTAAGTAATTATGTGAAGCTGCACATCTAAATGTATGCTGTGTGCAGGCATCTTGACCTTTATATTTCAAATCTTATTTTGTTTTCAGAAACCAGAAGAAGAAGAATGTGATGACATTGATGAAGAAAATAAATCGGAAATATTAAAAATAGAAGTAAGTTATTTATTAATTTCATATTAAATATAAAATTTATTAAATTTTTTTTTACAAAAATTTATTTTATAACCTTTACTGTTATTTTTACGTTTGGTGGTGGTGTTGGTGTTGGTGATATGGGTTATATGGTGGTGGCCGTGATGGTGAACTGTAATAGTGTATAGTTCATTCATCATAGATTCAAACTTTAATATACAAAAAGAAATATATAAAACGTGAGTGAGAAATAATTCTGCATAAAAGTGCCTGCCAATCATCATTTGTGCATTTTGCTCACATATGTATCCCATTTATCTATACATATCCCAATGTAATTCTATAGACCCAAAAACTCAATTTAATATATATGTGAAATATTATACATAGTGATTCAAAGAAACGGGATATTTTAAAAATTAAATAACGTTAATGAAAAATTTTGTTAGAAAATGAATTTTATTTCATGTAATTGTACAAATGTTGCCATTTTAGGATACATACATTTTAGTTTATTTTTTAAAGACATCTTGCAGGTGACCTCCTCTTCTACGTAAACACTCACGAAGTCTCTTTGTTAAGTTGTTCATGGTTTGACGTAACATCTCAACTGGAATTTCCGCAATTGTTTCTCGGATCTTTGCCTTCAGTTCTTCCGTTGTAGCAGGTCTACTGTGGAACACTTTGCTTTTAAGGTGACCCCACAAAAAGTAATCGCAAGCTGATAGATCAGGCGATCTGGTAGGCGATCTAATGTCACCATTTCGTGAAATGAAACGTTGTCCAAACAATCGGCGTACAGCTGCCATCTATATTCGTGCAGTATGTGACGTTGCTCTGTCTTGTTGAAACCAGGCTGTGTTAAGAATTGGTGGAAATCTCTTTTGTTGTTCCACAACAAAGGTTTCAAGCACGGCTGCGTAACGAGCCGACGTCACTGTAATCGCAAGACCGTTGTCATCTTCAAAAAAATAAGGGCCTATAACACCGTATGATGACATAGCACACCACACGGTCACTTTCTGGCTGTGCAACGGACGCTGGTGTAGCTGCGTAGGATTTTCTTGTCCCCAGTATCTGAAATTTTGCTTGTTAACAAATCCACTGAGGTGGAAATGCGCTTCGTCTGACATCCACAGTTCGTAAACAAACTCTTCGTTATCATTTATCTTCTGAGGCATTACATTACAGAATTGTGCTCGCACAACTGCATCATTCGGTTTCAGTTCCTGGACGATCCTGCAACTTGTACGGATGGAATTGCAAGTCCTTCACTAACATTCTTCGAACACTTGAACTATGCAATTGTAAAGATGCTGAGAGACGACGGATTGACCGATGTGGACTTCGTGTGACAGCATCTTGTAAAGCTTGAACATTCTGTGGTGTTCGGACGGTTCTCTACGCGCTCCCCTCCACACTGTCATTGTTTTGTAAAACGCTTTGATAGCAAATGCACGTTGCGCACCACTCCAAGGATCCATGACAATTAAATGGCAGGTTAGGTTAGAGAGGCTGGCGCCACTTATCAAGTGGCACCAATCGCCCACGGCTACCAACACAACTTTCAAAATTTCCTGTTTCTTTGAATCATTCTGTATATAAATTACACATACACATCAAAAACTTAAAAGTAAAAATAGAAAAAAGAATGTAAAACTAAAGGAAACACATTTTTATTAACATTTTTTTAAGAAACAAATTTATGTAAAGAATATTCTTTAAGATAAGGAGATGAGTTCAAGAATGAACTAATAATTTTGGCAACTGATGAAATTAATATGTTTGACGTTGAACTTTTTAATGTAATAATGTTTTGTCTATTTTAGAACTATTAATAATACTTTATTCATTTTTGTCAGTAAATTGTGTTTTTTTAAATAGTTAAAATGTGTTTTGATCTTTGTCTGTCAATCAGTTGAATTAGAAAAAAAATTAATTGCAGCCTATTGTTGTTAATTATGTCTATGATAAAAAATGTTTAATATTTAATATGAGGACCCATCACTCAGTAGTTTATATTAAATGCATTTTTGTTACAATGCATATATTTGTGTGAGATTGATAAAATGATATGGAAGATGGAGTGGGTAGGACTGTTTGTTGCCTGCACATTTGAGTATTGCCAGTGTGTATCTAGCACATTGGCTTTTGAACAAGGTTGGTATTCGTATATTGTTTGTTAAAATGTGGTTAACTGTTAACATGTTTTTGTAATGAAAACATTAGACAAAATCTCAGGTTTTGTATCTGTGAAAGTTGAGGGAGATATATGAAAAGGAAGCACCAGATGAAGTGTTATAAGTCAGTAGTATACAACTTTGTGAAACAGGTTCGGTGTTAGACCGGAAGTCAGTTTTAATGACTGGTCATACAAGGTATTATTAATGCGATAGTTTATTAATGTCGGTAGTTCAAAATCTTCAAAGGCAACATTTGTATTTTAATAGTCAGAACTACTGGACCTGGGATACTGAAAACCCGCACATTTTCTTTGAATCTCCCCTGCACCCACAAAATAGGCATGTGGTGTGTGCATGGGTCCATGCACTTTAGAAAAACTCCATTAAAAAATCTCTAGAAAAACTCGGAAAATTTTTAGAAACTCCATTAACAAAAATCTCTCCTTGTAGAGAATTTGCACAAGAAAATATAAACAAAACATTTTTATCAAATTGTTGATGCTGGTGACAAGGGTAATATTTTCATTCATAACCAAAAAATTGCTCACTGCAGTGTAGAAGACAATATGAAACATGTTTTGTATAAAAAAAAAGAAAAATCTTCACAAGAACAAAATAGAGCTCTGAAAAGGAAAATGCAAGCAGAAATTTAAAAAAAAACTGGAGGAAGGAAGGAAAATGTTGAGTGCTAATAAATCGTAGCAGGATATAGTTTTTCTGAACAAAAGTATGTTCTGTTTTCTTGTTTTCTATTTGTATTATCTAGTCAGATTTTCTATTTGTATAATCATATATTCTTTGTTATTAATTTGAAATCTGTGCCTTATAGTATCTTTTTTACAAACCAAGTTATTGTTTTTTGTTTACTTTAAAAGATAATGTAGGCTAACTTTTAGAAAAATCTTTAGGCAAACTTAGGTGCTAGCCAATTATTTTTAAAAGTTTCTTTTTATTTAATGTAATTTAATCTACTACAACAATTTATCTCAAAGAATTGCCTAATTTGATAAGTATATTGTAAAAGATAATAAAAAAAGTGGGCAGCTGTGGGGTTGGTGGATGCTTCAAAAAATTAAATATGTATATATTTTGCTGAGTAAATGGCAGTGGCATATCATTATCAGAAAAGTTTTACTAAATTAGTCAGGAAAAGTGAGTAAAAATGAATCATTAAATTCAGTGGGAACTCGCAAAAAACTGGATACCTACAGTCTACCAAGAAATTGGTAGAAATTGGAGGACTGCTGGCTGCAACAGGACAGTGAACACTTGCCAAACAGCTCACTCTAATATGGAGGTCTACAGGATTATCAGTGGAAGAATCATTTCTAAAGAATTGTAGCAAAGATCGTCTAATCTGACTAGTCACAGACTTGTTTCTGTGAGGGTTATTTAATAGAAATCGTTAATTGTGCAATCCATACACACTGCAGTAATTAAAGACAAACATTACTAATGCCATCCTGGAAATAGAGAGGGTGGAAAAAAAGTAGCCAGGAACATTGTCAAATGTGTTAAGTGCATAGAAGTGAATAGCATCATTTTCAACACCTTATATAAATTATTATGCAAGTGTTTACCAATAGACTATTATTTATAGACTAAACTAAATGATAGGTTGAAAACTCTGTAGTTAGTACAGAATGTAAAAAATTTACAATGTTAGCTAAAATAGTACTTACATTTTCATACATAAATATGACGTTTAATTATGTTATTATTAACATTATTTTATTATTTTTTTATGAATTTTGTTACGTTAATATAGAAAAGTGTATATCAATCTTTCATGTCATTATTTAGCAAAGTTAAATATGGTTTATTTCCCAAAAGTTTATAAGGCAGTTATATTTTTTAACCTAACTTACAAGGGCAGTTTGGAAAGTAACCTCAGTTTGTCTATAAATAAAAATCCTGCATAGATAAAAATATTTACAACTTATGCTATGTAACTATTTTTATAACTTAGGTTAAAAAATAGTTAAAAGTTCTAGTTTTAAGTTTTATATAATAAAATATTTTTATTTAAGAGGGTTTTTATAACCTAATAGAGGTTTCTGAACTGCCCTTATATATAACTAAATTTTATTTATTTTCATACATGTATTAATACCAAACATTAAACAAAAAGAAAAGATATCATTTATAAAGCTTGAGAAAATTAGTCAAATTTACCAATTAGTGCCATGAAAAATCTTTTTTGAGAATGTTAAGTTTGAATTAGAATAAAATCAAAACTAATCAAGATAGAAATTGTCTACTTTTTGAGGTAGATTAAGCAATCTGTTCTCAATAATTAGAATTACCAAGGTAAATCAATTATTATCTGCAATGTAGTTATAAATTTTATTGCAATACAAATAGGAAACGTACATGTACATCATTTTTCAACATAGTCCCTTTGCATTTCAACGCACTTGGTCCATCGTTGCACAAGCTTCCTGATACCCTCATAAAAGAAGGTTTTCGGTTGAGCTGCGAGCCAGGAATGCAGCGCTTCTTTCACTATTTCGTTGGAGGTAAATCGATGGACCCTTAATGCCTCTTTGAGTGGACCAAACAAGTGGTAGTCAGAACGGGCAAGATCTACGGAGGATGAGCCAGTACTTCAAAGTTGAGTTTCTGGAGCGTTTCAGCAGTGTAGACAGCAGTATGTGGACAAGCATTGTCCACATACCTTTCGACAGGAGTCCTCGGCATTTACTTCGAATTGCAGGCTTCAGCTTGGCAGTAAGCATCTCACTGTAACGCGAACTGTTTATTGTCATGCTCCTTTCCTCATAATGTTACAGTACCTTATGAGTCCCAAAAAACCATAAGTGTCAGTTTTCCTGCAGATGGTTGGGTCTTGAACACTTTTTTGCAGGGCAAATTTGGATGTTTCCATTCCATAGTCTCCGGCTCATAATGATGGATCCATGTTTCATTACCATAGCGATCCAAATGTTTTTGGCAGATGTCCAAGTGCGTTTATTTATGCAACTGTGTGTGATTTGGGACCAATCTTGCACAGACTTAAGAAACCAAAGTCTGTTGTGGATGATTTCGTAGGCAGAACCGTGACGAATTTGCAGACGATGTGTCACTTCATCAATAGTTACTAGTCTATCTAAGAAAACCATGTCACGTGCATGCTCAATGTTTTCCTCATTTGTGGCTGTAAACAGACGTGTCTGGCTCCTTCATCATGCGTAACACTTGTACGACCATTTTTGAATTTTTTACGGGAACACACTGTTCCCGTACTGTACCGAAAGTCTTCGATGAATTTCGGCCTCTGATATACCTTCCGCCCATACAAAACGGATCAACTGAACGTTGCTCTTTGGTGCAAACGGAAAGCGGAGCAGCCATGGTTAATGGCAGAGCGATAATGGAACTAACCTAGCAGCATCAAAACTGCACAGACGTAACAACAATTAAACCATGCATGTGTCATCTACGCAACACGACAGTACTACCAACATAAATAAAAATATAACTAAATTGTCGATAATAATTGACTTACCCTCATAAGAGTTAGCTTAAAACTATTATTTTAAGCATCAGGTCATTTCAAGTAAAACCATCACATTTTAGTTAACATTAGGTGTAGAGAAAAGAAATTTTGCCATTATTAGGCATTAATTATGTAGAATTCATATTTGTAGAGTATAAAATTTAAAGTGGCAATCTCAGTGAGCGGGTACAGTCTCGTATTATGGTATTATGAGCAGTAAAATATATATAATAGCTTCTGTTTTTGTTATTGTTAGTATAATTATTATTATTATTATTATTATTTTCTTTTTTATTTATTTTGTTTCTCATATCATGATGTCATTGTATTATTAGTATAAATTTCAATGCCCCAGTTTTCAGTCTGAGGGGTTCATTAAGCCCTCAGCTGTGTTATCTAATAAATTAGTTGGATTTTTGATATCCATATGTTCAGGTTGTCTGTTTCTTTAGAGTTTATGATGCTGCATTACATTAGACATTTTGGAATAGTATGTTAATTTGTTTTTTTATCAGGTTATAAGTTAGTGTAAAATGAATGAGATGGAAACACCTTTGTTTTCTGGTCAACATGGCTGTACAATTAGTGGTTTGAGAAATGTAATCTACATCGTATACAAATTTTACATCTGAGGCGTGGTAACACTAAATGAAAAGCACGAGCATATCAAAAAGAAAATATTCAATTTATTAATCTGTCAAAAGGAAAGCAAAACAAAATACATTCTTACATAATAATAAAATTGCACTTAATTTATCAATACTAAATTAAAAACAAGCTTAATAATTATTAGTGACTCCCTTGGGCCTGTCTTGCAAGCAAAGTTTATCAAAGTACGGTTTAATATTAGAAATACACTCTTGAGTTCTTTTTCTATCTTTAACTTAGACCTATATTTTGTCTTCAAAGCAGCCATCACAGAAAATCCGGTTTTATATAGGTAGGATGTTGAAAATGGTAATAGTACAATGTTGATTAGTAAAATGGTAATAGTGATTATTACTAAATGTCTTTTGACATTTAGATTTCTTCGACAGTTGAGAGCCCTTCGGGAGTTTTTTAAAATGGATCCCTAACCCACTAGTAACTTGCAACAATGTTATTAGCAAGCAAATACTTTTTTAAATTCTTTGCCAGCATGGCTAAAATTGATTTTCCAATGGTTACAAAAACAACTTTCACGTGTTGTTCTTCAACCTTGTAAGTTTTAACACTTTCATCCAAATTTACAAACATTTCTAGGATTTTTGCTTTAAATTTTGCTCCACAATTTCAATTTTCTACAAAAAGCATTAACTTTACCATCCATATCTCAGTTAGGTTTAATTTTTTTAAACATTTGATTATTCTAAATCATTTTAAACATTAAAATAATGCTGCCACATTACCTCTATTTAGAGGTAATGATTTTTTACTATTATTTATTAAATGTTGCAATTTAGACCAAAACATAGTCTTTCTCTACTTTTATAGGATCTGATGATAAAACATCAAATTCCATTTCAATTTCTGATTGAATGTTTTCATATTTGCTTTGCAATTAAAGCAGGTTCCTTATTTTAATTTGTAAAGTGGGAATATCATCTTGTGAAGGATCATAATTTTAAGTGTGCCAGTCATTGTTATACAGAGGTCTTTATTGATCCTCTTTGTCTAATTAATTGTATTAAATAACTAAAATTAGCAATGTGAATATGTAGATTAAATGTGAAATGAATCGAATAATATTACATAAATGATGAAACTGTAAATTATACGTAAAATAAAAAATATTATGATAATGCAGTTAGATATAATTGTTGCAGCCCCTGGTCATATGAAGTTTGTCGTATATGAAAATGTTAAAAAATTTTAGATTATGTGGCCATGGTGGTTCTGTAAGACAAAATGATATCTGCAGCCAGAAGACCAAAATATGAAGAAATATTGCCACCTAGGTGAAATATATGTTAGGTTTAATTATTTTTTTGTATATGTGATAATGATAAACTGGTGGTTCATATACATAAATAAAAAGCCATATTTCAATTACCATTTAAATTATATTTATTATAATCTTGAATTTGCAATTAAATTATTCATGCATTGTAACAAATACAAATAAGTCTTTGAAGGATGGGCAGAGACTGATCTGATCTAGTGTGGAGCCTGCTTTTATACTGTGGATGGAGCAGAATGAACCGCCAGAAGCTATGTGAGCTGTATGTAGCTGAATGTCTAACAGTATATACGAGTTGAAGATTCAAGCTGTTTAATTTCTCGACTGTCAACCAAGTATCTCAATTCCATCACAAATAAACACTCTTGAAATAAACTTCAACAAATAAACCTCCCAGCTTCGTCTGTTTTCCTCTTCTAGAAAAGTGGCAATTTCATCTCTTAATTCATAAACACATTGTAAAAATTTTCCTTGTGATAACAATCTTGCCTCTTTTTACAATTTTTTTATAATTTTAAACAGTCTTGTCTTAAATTTATTTAATGGCTTTTTTATCTGTTTTACATTTTGTACAGTTGAGTCTTTGAAATATGAATAGTTGTAAAAACAAAAATAATGAAAGTAAATAAAAATAAAAATAATAATAATTTTAAATTTACATTTGTAATTAATATTTACAAAATTTATAACTTATATAATATTAGTAATAGAAGTAATATTAGAAGTAGGAAGTAATCTGAAAAACTGTGTGAAATATTAAACCATGCCTGCGTGTCATGGTTTGTATAGCAATGAACAGAATGCACGCTCAACTACTAGTATTGAGTGTACATTTTGAATGATTTTTATTACAGTCAAAATAAAAAATACTAAATACAGTCATCTTATTGAAATTTTTGAAAGAATTAACAACAATAAAAATGTAAATGCTCTGCAAGCTTAATAATATAAATTTTGGGCTAAATCTACCTCCAAAGGTGAAAAAGTTTTGTCTTGATCAGCTGTGATTTATAGTAATTCTGCTTAATCCACTGTACAAAAATAATTGCAGTTTCTGATACAGTAGTTTATAGATGCCGTCTTTCACGGCAACCACTATAATAGTAAATTTTAATTTTCAGAATATTTTTTACAATTGATACAAAAATTAGTTGGAATTTATTCTTATTTTAAAATCTGTTGTGGATAAAACGTTTCAATTTTTTAAATTTATGTTTAATTGCATCTATTAATGCAATATATATATGGTTTACATTTTTTTGTGTGGTTGGTTTTAAAAAAGTGAAAGTAAAAAGAGGTTCATATAAACATGAGTTTGTTTCCGGACACTGTTACATTTGTCTAATAATCCAGAACTGTATTTCCAATAATTGTGAAAAATAATTATTGTAAAACAAACAAATAGGTCTCTTAAAACACAATCTTTTTTAGGTTTGATGTAAATAACTTTATTAAATTGTCAAATGTATACTTCTTAAAAAAATAATTTGCCCATCCCACTGCTGATTCATTAACATAATTATAATTTATTTGGAATTATCAAATTTTGGAATTATTTGAACACAAGATTTATAAACAAAACTACATTTGTAGAGGTGGACCAATTAATTGGCCTTCTAGGTCAGGTGTCTGACTCTCTGCCAATGGCTTACTTTTTTGTAGTCATATGAAATCATTAGTACAAGGAAAAAAAACTAGAAATGAAAAACTCTGCAGACGCATATATTTATATGAACATTTTTCTTTATTTTTACTTGCAGAATATGTTCTGAAATTCTTTTCTTCGTGACACACTATGTTCACACATTTTTTTAAATTAAAAACCAACTAGAAAAGACAAGAATTGTCAATGTAGTTGAAATTATACAAAATAAACCTAATGTATAAGAATTTATTCAAAGTATGTATTTAAAGTTAAATACTTTACTTGTAAAACATTTACTTGTAAATGTTTTTATTTTTAATAATTGAATTTATTGAAGTACACTACTTTTCTGCCACCTTAATTCACAAGTAACTAGAAAAGAAAACTTTACTTTTCCAGATGCATATATTATGAAATTTTTTCCTAAGAATAAAGAAACCATCAGTAGAATAGTAAGTGTGTTTCAATATCTTCAGTTATAATTAAAGTATAGCTTTTCTTAGAAAAATTATGCTGCTAAATTAAAATGTTAGTTACAATATTAAAATATTGTTATTAATATTTTTGTAAAAAACAAAAGAGTATAGCACCATTAAAGTATTGGAATCCTCTTTGTAAAATTGTAATTGCAATAACTGAAATCTTCATATAAGAGATATATGAATATATTTACTACTGTTACCCAATTGTTAATGTCTGGTAATTTTTTCTAAGAAAGGGAAATTTTGTATTGTGACACGAAGTTGGTAGCGATACTCAACCGGTATAGATACGTCAGTGCGAGTTGATTCTCCTTGAGCTGTGTAAACTTTTGTACCGTTTCCGGTCTTGTTACGAACAGAATGTCTTTTACCATAGAATGAGTTTTCATTCTTGAACAATATTTTGCTACGAAATCGTACACGAGTGTAAAAGACTAATTTAGAATTAAATTTGTTGGTGTACCTCCGCCAGAAAAAATGTCAATTTCTAGGCTAGCAAACCGATTTCGAGAGACAGGTAATGTTTGCGACAGAAAACATAGTGGTCGACCAACTCGCTTGACAGATTACGTTTTAGGGAATGTGAAAATAAGATTGCTCAATTCTCCATGGAAAAGTTTACGAAAACTTTCCACGCAAGTTGATTTGTCATATTCAAATGTTTAGAAATCTGCTGAAAAATTGAAATTGTATCCATATCGCATACGATTAGTCCAAGAGCTTCAGCTTTCAGATTTAAACAAGCGACTGCAATATTGCTGTTGGTGTAGGTCTCTCGTAAATAACGGAATCGATTTTTTAAACACAGTGTTCTTTAGTGATGAAGCTTGGATCCATCTCGATGGTTATGTGAACAGTCAAAACTGTCGAATTTGGGCGGTTGAAAATCCTAACGCTTTACAAGACAAATCTTTACATCCTGAAAAAATTGGTGTGTGGTGTGCGATATCTCATCATCGTATAGTTGGACCCATATTCATCGAACAGACAGTAAATGGTGTGAAGTATACAGGAATATTGTGCACAAATTTGTGTCCCTCCTGGAACCTCAAGAACGGCATTGCTGGTTTCAGCAAGGCGCTACATGCTACACGTCTCGAAAAACCATGGATTTTCTGCATGAGTTTTTTGATGATCGAATAATAAGCAAGGGCTTTATGGCCTCCAAGGTCCCCAGTCCTCACATCTCCGACTACTTTCTGTGGGGCTATATTAAGTCCGAGGCCTTCAAAAACAATCCTCACACTATTGATGAACTTAGTCAATATTACAAATCACTTATATTTCCAATGCAACTCTTTAAAAGATTTCTGCTAATATACTGAAAATTGCGGTGTATAACCGCAAGGGGTGGGCATTTTGAGCATATTCATTAACAATTATGTAAGTAATAGCTTTTTATTAAATCTCTTTTGTAAGTAACAATTACATTTTTTTTATTCCACCTAAATTTCCCTTTCTTAAATTATATTTAAAATTGGGTAACAGGACTAAAAAATCACTCTGTGGTTTCAAGATTTTTACATGCAAGGACATGTAAGAATAAAAATATGGCAGAGAGCCTGACAAACTAATATACCATAAGTAGAACAAAAGTAAATGGAATCTTAAAGATAAATAACAATATTAATCTAACTGAATTATTAGAAAAATATTTAATTTAAGAATAAACTAAAGTTGATGAATTCACAGTGGGCTATTTAAAATAACAGAGAAGATAAGAAAATTTATTGTAACAACTGTCCAATCATAACAAATAGTGTGACAAACAGAATTCAATCAGAAACAATTGAAAAATATTGTAGCTTGTCTGAATTGAATGATATTTTTTCTATTTTTAATTTCATCTAAGAACATGTTTGGTGTAGTTGTATTTGAATTGCCTAAGTAAATTCATTCAGAAAATAAGGAATGATTCCAGAAAATGTATCATGTCACATGATACACTTACTCTTTAATATACTTAATATACTTTAATATACTCTTATAGTATTTTTACTTTAATATAAGAAATTGAATATTGATATAAAGTAGTGCCCATTTTTGTAATTGTTAATAAAAATTTTTGTTTTGATTTTTGCAGCAAGAGTGTGCTACTATTCAAGCGATGATTAAGTCCTTGGAAGAATGCATGAATGCAAGACGACCACAAACACCGGTTAATATGCCTTTTTTAAATAATTAATTTTTAATACTAGTTGATTTTTGTTTTAACTTTACAGCTTTAAGTAAAGTCAATATTGTTGAGAGAGAGAGAGAGAGAGAGAGAGAGCGAGAGGGGGGGGGAGACCAAGAATTATAGGTACAGATTTTTTGGTAATCATGATGCCTCACCTTTACAATATCAGAGAGTCGCATGAACATTTGTTGTGGTATTTTAATTATGTAACTTCTGCATTTTGTTGCTGTAAAACCTTCTGATAGTGTTTGTTATACACACTAGCCACGCATGGGTTGTGATTATCTTTAAGCCCAAATTCTACTAAAAGTGCTTTTGGCTTATGAATGTAATAGTGAAGTCATTTACCTGGACCAAATATTTCCAGATTTTTAACCTCTTCAGAAAAATTGTGTTCCCTAAAGAAGAGGTCCTCAACAGAACATTTTTAAGTTTATTCTCAATTCTAAAGTTCAGGGAGGACATATTTAATTCACAGAATCAATCTTACTTTCTTGAGTTCACAAAATTATCCACAAATAAATTACCTTTACATTTTAGAGGAACTCTTAAGGTAAAGCTCATAAAGTGAAAGTATTCCTTCTTAGAAGTGTCCCCTGAGGGGTGTAACAGAAACATATGTTCCTTTTGTCAATCACTTGCTTACTCTGAAACAAGCTACTTAACTCACTAATTCTAGCGTCACTTCTAGGTTGAATGTAAATTTAAAAAAAAAAAAAACCACTAATGAAGGTTGTAAAGAACAAAAGTAATATTTTTAAATAATTTCTTGTATTATAGCTGGCAAAATTGTGTTCCTTGACAATTTTAAAGATTTAAGTGTGTGCCAGTCTTACCTTGCCATGTGTGAAAATTGTGCAAGAAATTTTCATTTACCTTCTTCTCTAAAGGTGTTGCTGTACTTAAAATGATTGAATGATCTGGGAAAGTGGATCGGCAACTGCTTCTTGAATTACATTCATAATATTAATCTTGACTATTAAGAATTCTGCCAACACACCACTGAAGCCAGATAAAGAGGGATTTCCATAATAATTAATATACTAATATTGAAAAGGGTGTTTGCAAATACAGCAGAGTTCATGAAGAATATCTACTTCAGTTATTTTGTCGCTTTTTGTTAGGATTTTCTAGCAAGAGCCAAAGGGATTTCAAAATGTCTCAAAAGTTAGTCCAGTGAGGAAACTTTGTGTATAAGCTTGTTTACCTCTGCTCAAATCTAATCAGATTGTAAGGCTTCCTCAGAAACCTTTAAAAGAGTAAGTCGGCAACTTACCCTAATTTAGACCTATAATCGGCATGGTTAAATTATGAACATTTGCCTGTTTAATGGTCACAAAAGTTGACTGAATTAAAACAGTCACAAGAAAATGAATTTTTGTTCTATGTTAGAAAAATTGAACTTAGCAAATATTTAATTTTGGGAAATTTTTATTTTCAATTCGAAGGCTTGAGGAAATATCTGTCCCTCTTGGTTGTATGTACTAGTTTTCTAAAACTTACTGATTCCACATCAGTATATTATATAGTACTTTGAACAATGTGATGCAGAATGGTATGAAGAGTACAAACTACCAATGTGTTAGTGAGAATAAACTTTAGATACAAATAACATAGAGGGATAGAGGGACATAACTTGGTCTATATCATTTATAATGAACTTACTGAGTATTGCAATGATAACCATGTTATTGAACATAAAAAACATGTTAACGAGATAGGTAACAAGAAGTAATTTGATTTCCAACTTTGAAAATCTGGATTTAGTAATTCAGGTTTTAATGCTATTGTAATCCAATACTGTATTATGATTATATGTATATATATATTTTTTTTTTTTTTTTGTTTAGGAGACACAAAATGTCTGTGCTGTTTGTATTGGTGAAACTAAGAAGCCACGAGAAAATCCATTGGATGATGTGCCCCAATGCTGTGGAAATATGCCCCAGTGCTGTCATCAGCCAAAAACAAAAAAAGGTTCAATAAAAAAGCACAAAGTAGAAAGCCAGACCAGTAAAGTTGTACCAGATTTCAGTGATGTAACCTCTGATAATTTAAAACATAATGTTAAAGAAGATTTAGTACAGAAAAATAATGAAGTTTCCGGTTGTGCTCCACCACAAAAAAAAGTTAAAGGAGATTGTGGTAGTGCTCCACCACAAAAAAAAGGTAAAGGAGATTGTGGTAGTGTTCCACCACAAAAAAAGGTTAAAGAAGATAATGGATGTGCTCCACCACAAAAAAGTGTTAAAGAAGATAGCAGTTGTGCTCCACCACAAAAAAGTGTTAAAGAAGATAGCGGTAGTGCTCCACCTCAAAAAAGTGTTAAAGAAGATCGCGTTTGTGCTCAGCCACAAAAAGAAGATAGCATTTGTGCTCAGCCACAAAAAGAAGATAGCGTTTGTGCTCAGCCACAAAAAGAAGATAGCATTTGTGCTCAGCCACAGCAAAGTGTTAAAGAAGACTGTGGTTGTGCTCAACCAGAACAAAGTGTTAAAGAAGATTGTGGATGTATTGAAGAACAACTGGAGGAAGATGATGACTGTGATTGTGACTTAAATATTGCTGAAATACCTTCATGTTGTGAACCAGCTGCAGGATTTCAACATAATGAACCAGTTAATGTATCTACCAATGCTTTTCAACAAGGGATGCCTTTTCCTGATGTTGGCGTCCCATTAAATGCAACTCCAAACGCTGCATTTAATGGGATGCAGTTACCCAGTGCTACTTATAGCAGCACCAAGTGGCGGCTGCAACCACCTAATGTGATGCAACCACTTGGTGCTGCATATAATGGAATGCCACCACTACCTCCAACACAAAATGCTTCATATTACAGGATGCCACCACCAAGTAATGGCTGTAATATGAATTGCTGCTGTTCAAGGTACAATTCCTCTAATAATGGATATAATATGAATATGAATGGAGGATTACCACCACCTCAAAATGGTAGAGGCTTTGATATGATGATTAACTTAAATCCTTTTCCTGTTTCCAATTGTTGTTCTAATGTGAACAGCATAAATCAAGGATTTCCTGTTTCCAATTGTTGTTCTAATATGAACAGCATAAATCATGGATTTCCTGGAACTGTTAGACCATCTGTAAGTAAAAAATATATAATGTTTTTAAATCATTAAATTGTTTTTTATTGTAAAATTAAGTTTATTCAGTTTGTTTTGACTGTAATTAGATTGTATCACTTTGATGTAATAATATCGTACATTCTTCAGAAAAAAACCATGATTTTTTTCTATTATTGTAGAATAGCTCCAATTACTTATTGTGTTAAAATGCAAAACAGTTCTATTGTATTCAAAACTCAGGGAATTGAAATAAAACTATACTTATAGTACTTTTAATTTGAGTAGTGAGTTTTGTTCTTAGTGATCAAATTTTTTACAAGTGTTGTAATTACACTAAAAACATTTAATAAAAATTACATAAAATAGACTAATTTTAATTTATTCAATGAAAAGTTTGACTTTAAATGTTTGAAAAAACAGAGTTGAAATTCACTTTTTTAAATATTGTCTGGTTAAGTTGTGGGGTTTTTAAAAGATACAAAAGGTTTTCATAATTTTTTTGGATCTAAAAATTGTTGTTAATATTTCCTGTCACTGTGGTTTGTTTCCTGATAATGTGCATTTCTTCACTATATTTCTTATAACTTGAGAACTAGTTTATTTTATGTTTTACTTTCAAGAGAATATAAATGCTATACAGCAAAGTTCTATTGAACTAATAGTGTGTTTAAGTTAAGTGTTATACTTGTTCATTATTTAAGATCAATGTACTGAGCAAAAAGGTTGGAATAAATGTTTTCTGTACTTGGTTGAACTTTGTAGGTTGGTGGAGAACAATCACTGTGAGGTTGTAGGCTTATTGTCTCATGTTCATCAGCTGTTGCAAGAAATTTGTTTTAGTCTGCCCAGCACTAAACAAAAAAGGTTCAATCTGCACTATATTTAAAGAATTTTTTAAAAGAAATCCAAACAACCTGGAAAATGACAAACAAATCTTGTTTGCTAGACTATGACAATGCATCTACCCACATATTACTTGGACAAAAGATTTTTTGGCCTACTAACATGAAAGTCTTAAAAGAGATGTCGTGGTCCTGTGATCACAGGAGATAATGCAAACCCTGATGAGGCGACTTCCAGAAGTGTTTCCAATCATGGGAACACAGGACCTTGCTGTTCAATATATGGATATGGAGTGATTGGAGTGAATGGAGTTGGATATGGAGTGATTAATTTAGAAAGTAATTATTTTTTGTTGGCCAATTTTTGGGTTGCATACAATTTTAAATATTTCATGCAAATTGACTGAAGAAGGGACTACAAATATTATATTAAAAAGAAACTCCTAGAGCTTTGACATGTCTTCACAAATACCAGTGGTGATAGTTAAAAAAACTGTTATAGTTAAAAGTTACATCTAATAACTAGATAGTTAAAATAACACCATAAAAAACAATGGTGATAGTTGATGTAAGTTGGTTGGAAAAAACTTAATCCTATTTGCCTTTCAAACTGAAATTTCCATTGCAGATTTACAAATTCCCCAACTACTTCAGAAAATTATTTAACCACAGTTTTCTTTTTTATTTACTTTGGGCAGATGTTCAATGTTCTTCAGGATAAATATGTAAGAAAAACATTCCACTTAACTGTAAATATCTCTGGGATCTTCTGTGTTATTTCAGCATCTTCTGGATGGGGACATCCAGAAGAAGCACATGTGGAACAGAAGCGCATTTTGTGATTTGTATATACAGTGTCCAAAAAAATTTGAGATTTTAAATTAAATTTACTTTATTACATTTAGAATTACATTAAGAATGTTTTATTATATGAAAGTAAAAAAAAATGTTTTTTATCCTCTTAAATATGAGCACTGGTTTATAGCCTTGCAGATGTTAAACTGATAATTTACACTCTGGCAAGCATGACTGCAGGAATCTCTTCCACAGCTGCTGTGTTTCCTTGAAGCAAAAAAAAATATACATCATCAAATATGGACTTCACAGTGACCAAGCAATGGAAGCTTCTGTGTGTATCAGTCTTCTGGGACCTGTTGAGTGCAGTTCGAACAACTTCGGCATGATGTGGAGGGGTACCAACCTATTGGAAATGGGCCCAGAAATGCAAAGTTATGTAACTTAGCATTTCTGAATAACTATGACTAACTATGCATATAAGTCTGCTCATGAAAAAAAGGCCAAAAAATTTGATTATGCATGATACCATCAGACATTTACTTGAATTTCTGGTGGTATCATGCTGTGTGTCTTGAATTCACACAAATTAAAATTTTTCATGTGGATTTTCTGAGCTCCCTACTCTATAATTATGCCGATTGAGGACTCTCATAATGTGGAATGTTGCTTTATTGGAAAATAAAATGAGCTATCGTAGTTTTCATCAGCAGAAATGAAGTTTAACATTGCCTAAACTATTAAATTAAGTTTAGTTTAATGTAGTAGCTGCAGTTTTATAAGCACAGTTTCTGTTGCTTGTGAACATCATGGACTGCTTTTAGAAAATTTAGTTGACAACTAACACTGTGCACTGAATGTTTAGGATTTCAAATTAGACAATTAGACTTCAAATGTTTAGGAATTTAAATTTTAGACAGTCAAATTCTTTGTTTTCAGCACTTGTTTTAGACCTATCTGGTGGAATATCTTTTCAGAATGTTTCAGGTTTTCAAAAACTGTTCATACTACTTCATACTACATAAAATTTCTCAGCATATCTTGTATGACAGTGTATATAGATAGTTTCTTATATGATTTTATTTCTGCAAGCCAATTCACATACTCTGTTTTCTCTTAACAGTGATGCCATGATAGCCAAAAGTTTATTGCAGTTTGGCTTCTGCAACAGTCTTAACAAAACTATCTAATGGAGAATGTGTAAACTAAAGATTGTTGCTTTAAGATCTAACAGGTCATTCAGGAGATATGAAATATCATTATGAAGATTTCAGATATCCTTATAAATGAGACATCTTTACACTTGAGTTGAGATTTTTTTTTTGTGTGATATATATTCAACATCATTCAAATCTCAAGAAAATTTAAGTCCAGTGGATCATTTTTTATTCTTTAATGAGCAGTAAATTTTAATTTGAACAAGGATAAGGTAATTTTTATTTTCAATGTTTCAGTTTTATCATATGCACAGTAGATAAGACTACAGTTTTTTACCCCCTAGTTTTTCCTAGGATTTCTGGTCATATACTATTAGAATTTTCATCTACTGTAAATTTATTTACTTAACATGACTCACTGGTTGAGGAAATGTACTCTGTTTTAGCAATCATAGAGCACTGTGATCAACTGGATACTCAAACTATGTAACAGTCAAAACAGAATATTGATCTAAATTATAAATAATTTAGTATTATTCGCTTACTGTTCTTTTTTGTCATGGGTGCTTTCATAGCATAACTTTGTTAAATTCTGTTGTTTTAAAGTAACAGATAACAAACAAAACTCTCTATTAAAACTCAAATATTTTAATAAAATAGTTAATAAACTTTTAAAATATTTAATAGGTCAATAGCACCTGTATATTTATTGCAATAGTAAGGTAATAGAAGGAAAATACAAAAATCAACATAACATTGTTTTTTCTTTTTACAGCAGAATATGAGCAGACATAATTGGGGTCAGTGAAGTTGTGTAAGAATTCACTTAATTGGAATGTGAATTAAGAAATTTCATACATCTATAAATTGCTTTGTAATTATAGATGTATGAAATTTCTCTATACAGACTCTAATCTGCTTTCGTTGGCTTCTAAATTGATGCACCTGTTTGGAAAGGAAGAAAAGTAAGAAAGTATTGTTTTAAATATTTAACTAAATAATAGATAAAAAGTTATTGTAAATAAAATATTAAACCCATATTCTCTTCAGCTTGTCTCAGAAAATATTGTAAATAAATATACGTATAAGTAAAACATTAAACACATAAAAGGGGATGAAAATTTAAAACAGGTGGAGATTGGAATGCAAGCATCGGAAAAGGCAAGGAAGGAAATATTGTGGGTGAATACAGACTAGGCAAAAGGATTGAAAAAGGGGACAGACTTAGAGTTTTTGCACAAAATATAATTTAGTAATTGCAAACACCCAGTTTAAAAATCATAATTGAAGAATATACACATGAAAAATGCCTGGTGATACTACATGGTATCAGATAGATTAGATTATATCATCATGGTTAAACTAAGATTTAGAAATCTAACTTGTAGACTGCAAAGCATATCCTGGAGCAGACATTGATAACGACCATAATTTAGTGATAATGAAATGTAGATTGGGGTTTAAAAACCTGATGAAAAGGCGTCAGATGAATCAGTGGAATTTAGAGAAGCTTGAGGAAGAGGAGGACATTGCTAGAGGTCTGAGTAAAAACAATAAGGTAGAAAATATAGAAGAATGAAAGAATGTTAAAAAGGAAATCCTTAAATCAGCACAAGCATACTTAGGCAGAACAAAGAGAACTGTTAGAAAACCATGGATATCAGAGGAATATTGCAGCTGATGGATGAATGTAAAAAGTATAAGAATGCTAATGATGAAGAAAGTAAAAGGATTTTTGACAGTTAAGAAATACTACAAACAGGAAGTACAAATTAGCAAAAGAAGAGTGGATTACAGAAAATACAGGAAAGTTAAGAATTTTGTGGTACATGAAATCTATTGCGTCAATAAAGATGGTACATCGATTTATAATGAAAGAAAAGGTCGAAGGTGGGTGGAATAAATTGAAGAGATATATGAAGCAATTCAGTTAGAAACTGGTATTATAGAGAAAGAAGATGAAGTCAAAGAGGATGAAAAGGGAGATACAAGACTGAGATCTGAATTTAATAGAGCATTAAAAGGTTTGAATGGCAAAAAGGCTCTGGGGATAGATGGGATACCTGCAGAATTACTGCACAGCGCAGCTGATTGAGTGACAGATTATACAAAATGGTGTGTAATATTTATAAAAAAGTGGAAGTTCTGTCAGACTGTGTGTTATTGTCATGATATGAAAGAAAGCAGGAGCAGATAAGTGTGGAGAATGCAGAACAATTACTAGCTGAACTATTCGCACATCAAAAATCTTAACTAGAATTCTGTACAGAAGAAGAATTGAGAGGAGAGTGGAAGAAGTGTTACACAAATTTGGTTTCAGGAAAAATATACGGACAAGGGAAGCAATTTTAGCGCTGAATAATAGTAGAAGGAAGATTAAAGAAAAAAAAACCAACATACATGGCATTTATAGAATTAGAAAAGGCATTTGATAACATAGTGGAATAAAATAAAATGTTCATCATTTTAAAAACCTTAGGACTGAGTATAGAGATATGCTTAAGAGATATTTATGCAACAGTAGTAATCAAAGAACATAAGAAAGAAGTAATAAAGGATGAAACAGGAGTGATATAAAATGCCAATTAGCACAGTTGAAGGTGAGCTTTCAGTCAGAAATATAATTTGCTTACATCAAAAATTAATTGAAACATCAGGAAAGCATTTTTGAAAGTATGTTTGGAGCATAGCTTTATATGGAAGTAAAACTAGGATGATCGGAGTACCTGCGAAGAGAAGATCAGAAGCTTTTGAAATGTGGTGCTATAGAAGAATGTTAAAAATCAGATAGGTGGATAAAGTGAAAAATGAAGAAGTATTGCGGCAGATTGATAAAGAAAGAAGTATTTGGAAAAATATAGTTAAAAGAAGATACTTAAAAAGGCCACATATTAAGGCATCCTGGAATAGTTGCTTTGATATTGGATAGACAGGTAAATGGGAAAAATTGGGCAGGCAGGCAATGTTTGGAATATGTGAAACAAACTGAAAGGAAACAAGTGGCACTATCTTGGACAGCTGCATCAAACCAGTCAAATGAATGACAAAAAAAAGTAAAGCAATGTGTTCCACAAAGAGGTTTTTGTCATCAGTCTATTTAGCTGACAATTTTATAGTCACAAAATGATTAACACCAGTTTTCAAACATGTGTTACTTAAAATCATCTGTTTTATTGTATTTGTTATGCCTGAGTCATAAAACTGGTTATTTTCACTTACAGTGTAATCTACAGTTGCAAATTAAGGTTAACGAGTTGAATTTTTATACTTGTCTAGCTCACATTAACAAATTTTAATTTTAGACTTACTCTTCATCAAATGGACTTATGTCAGTGATTTATGATTCTGTTGTAAATTTTTTTCAGATAATTTAAGTGGGAGATTTTTGAAGTAAAGTACACTAACCAAGGAAGCTTGGTATTTGTATATAATATACATTAACCTGGAGGCTTGATATTTCTCAGACATAAGCTTTGAAAGGCATAGAGGCCTGAACCTATTGTTAAAACTATTTTTTACATTTTTAAAGGATTCCGTGGGGTGCAAAGAGGCCAGAACTTTTGATATCACTTTTTATCACCTCTTTCCAAAATGCAATTTAAAATCTCCAGATAATCAAATTATTCAACAGGAGATGTAACTTCTATTGTTTTTTCTCTTCATTAATTTTTTTTACTTCTCTTCATCGTTAAAATTATTATAAGATTCAAATTTTACATTTAGTTCTTAATTGTCATGTTTTAATAACAATATTCATAACTTACCTTAATAATTTAACTTGGTAGTTTTTCACATTTTTATCAAGTTTCCAGCTTGTACTTTTCTTGTACTTCCATTTTCTTGTACTTTTTTGCGTCACATAATTTATTAACTGTAAAGTAGAATTAAAGAAATTTGTTTATATGTACTCACTTCATAAAAGTGTACAAAAAGAATTACAGCTATCATGGTAATATGAATTCGTGTGTTTTAACCATTAAATGGTTAAATGAAAAAAACTTAGTAATGAGTGATATGTTTCAAGTAATACAAGAATGTAATATATGGAATGTACTCCAACTATGACAAAGCTCAGTTCTGATACTAATATTGATGATAAAATCAAATAATTGTGATTAGCTCTTAAGTAAATTCTAATGCATACATACATTCATGTGAACAAACATCTGTAGTAAAGGAATGGACTTCCAAATTATACATGAATTTATTTTGTTTGTAACAGATGTTGACAACTTGGGAAAAGGGGGGAGTGCTTTTTGAGAGTCAAAAGTACAATATAAATCAGCAAATAGTTTATCTTTGTCATTTTTTAAGTAAGATTATTATTTACTTTAGCCTGTTCTGCTTTTTAAAAACGTAGCTACTTTTCATTTAGTAACTATTTTTTATTATCGGCATCTTGTTCTGCATTTATTTTGAAATTTATAAAATTTTTCTTAATTTGTATTTTTTGTTTTTCATTTACACTTATCAAGATGAATATACACAAAATGTGTGGTTTAATTCTGAGTGAAGGTACTTTCTGCCAGGATTGTCTGTTGTGTAACTTGACTAGTGTAATGACTGATGTATCTTGTTAATGATTTGAAATGAGCTACCAAATTGGCGTAGTATCTATCAAGATTATTATGAGGCTCATGTATTCCTCTGCTATCAAATTACATTTGAAATCTCATCTTTGATTAAGCATTTATAGAGTTGACCCCAACTTATTTGAAATGCATTTAGGAAAAAATTAACCTTTCTTGTCGAATTTTTGACCTTTACCAAGCCACAAATATAGTTTTGCTTTGAGTGGTCACCCAGTTTCCAAAATGATTGCAATATCTTCAGCTTTTGATCAGCAGTGAATTATCCAGAGCAACTTCTCTTACATTTACAACTGAATTCTAAATTACAAATTTTATTAGGTATATCCTTACCTGAATTAGCATACACAACACTCAACCACTATTTTCTTCTTCCTGATGTTCTTAATTTTCTTTTTCTTCCTCTTGATCCAGTTACTGTATTATTTGCAAGGTTTGATTATGATTGCCTAGATGTTTCATTATTCTCAGCTGGTTCATTATTTGCATCAAATCTATAATAAAAAAGTACAGTAAGTTATTACTCCAAACCACTGCACATATAATTAATTATTTTAAAATATAAAAACAGAAATAAAACTCTGCAATCACAATAAAATACTTATGAAATTGCATTGCAATTACATTATTTTAAAGTTCAATCTGGAAAATAATCATTTGATAACATCTTAGAAGCTGTGCATTCATTGTCGTATTATTTTTTCAAAATAACTGGTTGAACAACTTGGAACATGCATAAACAACTATTGTGAACTATGTTTCAGTACGGCAGTAAAAAATTTTATAAAACAACCACTGCATAAACCAAAAACACTCAGGTGGTTTCTATATTAACCTTTGAACTTGATTTGCTATGGCAGTGAGTTAATATACTAATTTTAGTCACATTAATCCACCTAACACAAAAATGATAAAAATAGACTTAGTTCACTTTAGTTGTGAAACCCCTCATTATAATAATTTTGAGTTAAAAGTTGGAATTGTATGATGTTTTATGTTTTTTATTATATGCACAGTTTATATACTTTCTTACTAATAAGATTTCTGTTCCAGCTTCAGGATTGTTATGCTTTTGGTCAAAGCTGTTTTCAGAAATAAATGTGGGGAATGGAGAGTGATAATTGAAAGGAAATTTTCATAACTACGTGGCTTTTCCTGATGCATCGCATTTCTTGTGATTGTGATCAGAATGCAAGTGAATTACAACAGTATTATTCTCTATTCTGTAGTAAGAATTGCAATCTTAGCGCCAACTCCGTAGAAGTGAAGATGAAGATGGTTTTGCTCTCTAAATTTGAAGAATCTATGAATTACAGCATAGTAACAGACAGTGAACTCTTAATTTATTTGTTTGATTATAGTGCTACCTTTAGATGTAAAATATGAAAATGTAAAGTTTAATATTAACATATTAAACATATAAATATCAGATTATGATGAGAATCACTTGTATACTTTTTAAAATAAAGTAAATATTTATTACAAAAACTGATGTAGGTGGTGAGAAATCGAAAGGTGATGCTCAGTTGATGAATTTTGATTACTTAACTATATTTGGTATAACGTGTTCAGTATAAAAGCTGTCTAAGCACTGGCTTGCAGTAGTTTTAAATACTGTAGCACATGTCTCATTGTCTGTCAAAAGTTTGAAATTTCTGTCAACAACAGTTTGAAACTTAGTTCTCTTTGTATTACAGTTGCTCATTCAAGATATATATTGAAAGGAATTTAATTTATTATGGTAATTTGAAAATGTTCAGTATTCATAATACAAATTAAATTAAATGGAGGTGCATTTTATTTTGATCTTTCTGTGTTTGGATGAGATTAATTGTTTGTAAATCATTTTTATTATCTGTGCATCATTTTTTCATAGAAAGAGAGGTGGTGTATTTATTTACCCCTTAGAATAACTTGAACTGATTTGAAAAAAATGTGAAAATCTGGTGCTGGTGCTGCTGCTGCGTGCTTGTATGGACTTTGAAGAAAGTAAAATGTAGAATTTATTTTTAAATATATTTAAGCTGATTTTCTTAAGCTGATCAACAGATTGACATCAACTGAAAACAATAAATGTACTATATTTTATTAAATTTATTACAAAGAAACTTTTTAATCACAGAAATATTTATTTATAAGAATACAAAAGGTAACAATTGATAATTTCAATTTATTTTACAATTATTTTAGATTCTAAAAATTTGAAAATTAGATTTCTTATTAATATATTTCTATTAAATGCAACAAGAAGGGTGGCTATGGAATAAGAACATAATATGTGCAGGGAGTAATGATGGAAAAATCATTTTATTTAAACTGCGGCAATATTTTATGATTTAATGTTAAGACTGACTTTGCAAGTTGAAAAGTGATCCATTATTAGTAAAAATTTCATGAGTTAATCCTTGACATTTGAAAAAGTGTATTTCATTTGAAATTAATTTTCTTGTGCATAATAAAACCGTTTTAGTGTTGAATCATGTAAACTGAATCAGAAACTATTCTTTGCCCCCACCCTTCCTTCATTCTTGTTAATACAAATCTTCTTTTTACAAAAGTAAAAAGAAAACTTGAATACATTCTTCATTTTCTCAGCCCAGATTCATTCATAATGTTAATATTGTACAGCAAGTCTAACTTCTTAGAGCATCATTTTATCAATATTGCAAAGTATGAATAATTAAGTTTCATTAACACTTAGACCTAAAATGCATTTAACTTTTACCTTTCTTTAGTAAAAAGCTACTAACAATTGTGTACACGTATAAGATAATCATAATCTAAGACAATTCAGTTAGTTGCTAACTATATATTAAGAGTAATATTTTTATCAGATTTCAAAATCACTTTTCCAAACTTTTCAAGAAAATATACTACAAATAATCATTTGTAGTATAATGAATGTAAAATTCATATGTAAATGAATGTGAAATTCATTTATGAATTTCACATTCATTTTATGAAATGGGGCAATGACCCTAAACAAATTCTACTTCAAGATTATGAAAATTAGTCGATTGAAACAGAATAGTCAGTATTGTTCTGAAACTGCGTTTTCTTATCCTAGCCGAGAATAGACAATTTTGATAAAAAAA
Source organism: Lycorma delicatula (assembly GCF_047948215.1). NCBI lineage: Eukaryota > Metazoa > Arthropoda > Insecta > Hemiptera > Fulgoridae > Lycorma > Lycorma delicatula. Next base: position 151,208,525 of record NC_134455.1, on the reverse strand, counting down.
AAATATGTATTTACAAGAAATTTGTTATTCATTTTCATAGTATTCAGTTTTGAAGAATTTTATCTCATGTTTGAAATCAGCATTAAACAATCTATCACAGTTGTGTGTTAACTTAATTTTTTTTGTTTTGGTTAACTGAGGTGATACTTTTTCTTACAAAAACTCAACTGAAAATGAATTGTAAAACAGAATTTTAGTTATAAAAAAATACCAGTAAATGTGAGAATAAAATTTGTTTCATGATTGTTTGATTGTAGTTTGTGTGATATGGAGCTGTAAGTTAAAATCTTCCTAGATCCTGATAATAGTCAAACAAAGCACAGAGTTTCCATTTAACATTTTTGCTTAAATACATGCTCAAATTTAAATGTATTCAGAAGTTGTTATAACACTTTTGCTGAACACTACTCAAAAAGTTTTACCAATTCAAAAACTGATCCTATTCAAGATTAGTTTGATCATTAACATGATCAGGCTGCAAGGGAGCCTAAGCATAACATGCCCAAAAAGCATAACTTTATTTCTGTGATTCCTTTTCCTGAATGGTTCAAGGGAAACCATGGTTTCCCTTGAACCATTCAGGAAAATTCTGGGGCAACTCAAAAGTGCACATTTTGATAGCAACATTCTGATCTATTGTAATGGCAACAGTAGCCATGCCTTAAATTTAGTGTCATGCCTTGATATGCTAGCCATCTCTCCTGTCAAACAAAAGCATATTGTTCTTTGTGATTTGAATGTAATTTGAATAATAATCGCTTAAGAAGTACTAAGCAAGGGCAAACTTTAAATAAAAATAAATGTTATGTTACTGGTGATAACAAGTTATTTAAAACTTGGGATGTTACCATCAGAATTATATTTTATCATCAAGATAAAGATATTGATGAAGCTCTTAATTGGCTGCCTAAAAGTTCGGTGGGAACACCAAGTTATTTAGAGTTTACTGATACATCCAAAAAATTTTAACAGATGTGGTTAACAGATCAGTATTTACAAGTCTGCTAACCACATCTGGTAAAATTACATGACAGTTTACATTTTTTGGATGTATCAGTGAACTCTAAAGGTGTAGAGCCAAACTGTAGGCTTTTGACTGGTGTTCATTTATTTAACACTAACTGAATGATTTTGATGGAATCCATGCTGTTTTAACAACATTGGAAAAATCATCTACTTTATCAGAAATGATTTCTAAGAATGCTTTGTTTTCAGTGATTGGATAAGGGTGAATCATTGGTAAATGTATATGGTACATGTTTTATGATAAAATAAGGTAAATCAACTTGTAAGTTGATCTACATCAGAGAGCAATCATCCATAAGATATCCTTAAAATACTGCTAAAGTGGATAAAATGAATGGATTGTTCATTAATAGAAACTGAAAACTAAGAAAAAAGTAGGGATATTTCACTAGTAAGTATAAAATAGAAAAAAATGCAAAACATAGCTAGCATGAATTTTGGCTGAATCTGAAAAGATGCCACAAAAACTGAAGAACAAAAAATTGGCTATATTAAGGGAAGAATGAAAATGAAATGAAGAATTTCCAGAGATATGAGTATACAGGTTACCAGAGTTCAAGAGATAAAAGGTTGACAAAAAGCAAAGTAGAAATAAATGTCTTGCAGATGAATGTTTGGATGAAAGGCTAGAAAGATAATGCAGTTTTAACCAATATAAAAGTATATCTTTTACTAGTAGTAAAAGATATGAGGTTGGAAAAGTTGTAATAATGAACTGTTAACAGAAGTGATTAAATGTATTAATGAAGGATTACTGGAAATGATGAAACTGTAAATACATTCCACAGTGGCCAGAAGAGTTCAGTAAAACAAACATGATTCCAATCAGAAGAATGAATGGTGCTGTAAAATGTCAAGATTACAGGACAGTTAGTTTAATTTCACATTAACAAAGATTCTTCTGCAAATTCTGAACAGAAGATTAAGGAAAAATGGAGCAATTGGTTACTACAGATCAAAATACATGAATATGAATTCAGGAAGAAAAGAGTATAAGAAATGGAATCTGGCTAATAGGAGCATAAAAAAGGGATAAGAAATAAAAATGAATGATTGTGTTTTTATAGATGAGGAAAAATTATCTGATTTTGTAAAATTGAGTACAAGAAATAAAAATATCAAAGAGCAGGTTGAAAAGAAGATACCTGAATCTAAAACAGCTGAGGAAACAAGTTGTTGAAACAAGAGTGGTTTGATCTTTGGAAGGAATCATTCTGCCCATCACCACCTTGTTTTAAGTGATGTATGTTGTAGGTATGATCAAGAAGAAGGATTAAATGAAAGGAGTCTGTGTAAAATAAAAGAGAATAAATTTGGTAAGGTTTGCAGATATTTTCTTTAAGTTAGTTGTTTAAGCACATTATCTTTGACATATGATTTCAAAATTAAGACACTTGTCACAGAATATGAAATGAAAATTGATTTAAGAAAGCCTTTGTAGAAAAGAGGGAAGAATTAAGTAAAACAGTACAGGTACTAACTTAACCAATGTTAACAAAACACTAAATAAGTGAAAATGAAATAGACATTAGCAGTGGAAGCAAATTATTTTGCAATAAGAAGTTTAACTGTGAAGTGGTGTTATATTTGGAGCATACTGTATGGATGTGAATCATGGACACTAAGAAAAAGAAACTTTGGAGCCATTTTAAATGTGGAAATAAAGGACATTAATGAATAAAAAAAAACTTGAAATGAAGTAATGAGAATAACAGTTTAACTCAAAAAAATTTAAGCCAACTGTCATGGTTATATCATGAGTTTTATAAAGAAGGAGCAGATAATAATAAAAATTGTTAATTATATAGAGGAAGAGAACCATCAGGATCCTATAATAGGGTTTCAAAATGAATATTGGGGTTTTAAAGCTGTATGATATTTCTCAAGTTTCACATGTTTAATTTAAACATGTATAACATTTAAACAAGTGAAAGAGTAACTAACAATTTTACCTGTGCACAAGCTTATATATAAAGTGTTTTACTGTACTTTCCCACTTGAAAATGCTAGTATCAAAAATGGTGACCTCCCCAATAGAAAGCATTCTGTGTTTTATTTTGCAAAGTGTGAATCTGTAATGTTCAATGTGTGTTCTGTTTGAAGTTTCATTGTGATCTCTGAGTGACAATAACATTCATAGAAACCAATTTGAAACCGCTGGATTTGTTAAGGAAAGAGTACAGGATGACCAAATGTGCCCAAAGACAATGTTGAATGTGTAAGTCTTTTGTGTGTAGCCCTATGAAATCCATTAGGAAGGCTAACTGTGAATTAGCAGCTCCACAACACAACTGCTGTTACAAGCTGTAAAACTTACAGATTATGGTTTACATGCTAGCTTTGCAAACAAAATGATGCACTGTGACAATTAAGACTATTATGTCGTGTTTAGTGATGAATCAGCATTTCATGTTAATGGAAAAGTAAACGCTCATAATATGTACATCTGGTATCAGAAAATCCTGCAGTGTGAACAAGACTCCTCAAAACTGAATGTTTTTTTTTACCATATTCTGACGGCAAGTTTATGGGCTGTTCTTTTTTATGGAAGAAGTATTTCTGGAATGAACTATGTATCTTTGTATGCTAAAATTATGGCACTTTCCTAAACTGTAACACCAACCACAGAAATATTTTTAGCAACAAGATTGTACACCTTCTGGCATAACACTGTACATCGTTAGTTGAATGAAATTCTTCCTGACTGCTGTATTGGTTGCTGGGGACCAAATGACAGGGCTTGCTTGTTTTCTGTGCCCTCCTTATTTGCCTGATCTGACCCTGTATAATTTTTTTTCTTAGGGGATTTATTAAGGATGTGTATGTGCCTCCATTACCAGCTGACCTACCCGATTTGAAACACAGGATTGAAGCAGCTGTTGCATCAATTACTCAAGAAATCCTAATTAAAGTATGGGATGAACTTTCCTGTCGGCTGGATGTGTGCCTTGTGACAAATTTTGTTCACATTGAACACATTTAGGAAAAACTGGTAGAGTTGCTGTTTCATTTTGTGTATAATTTATCAATGTAAATTATAAACTTTAAACAGTATGAGGTCACCAAAATAAATTTAAGCTTTTTGTCCCTCAGATAAAAAATTAAATCTGATATAGCTATGATAAAATACAATAAATAAATTTAGCTATGATAAAAGTACAAAAAAAGAATGAAAAGTAATAAATTTAATACGCAACACATTAGGTGAATGAATGTTTAGCAAGTTCTGATATCTTTAATACTTGTTACATGGCACTATATTAGTCTCTGATACTTTTTCCATTGTAGCTACGACCTTGTACAATTTTGCTAATATATTGTTACTTGAGAGTGAATTTATACACCCTTGACTTTTACAGAATAATATAGTTCTACACACACATTTTCCTACAGTTGTTTAAGAGCATAGCTATATAGAAAAGATTTCCAGTCAGATAAAGCACATATTTCTAGTCAAATATAGTAACATCATTGCAGATGATGTTACTCTAACAACTATTCCTATAACAATTCATTGTAGAAGCAGTTACTGGACCACAAAAAGGACACTGCAAAGATAATTTTTTTATCAGAATGAAATTTTATTGAAAAAAGTATAATCTATGATGATTAAACCCTGTCAAAGTTTAAACGATCTGATGGTTAACGGCATACGAAAAAAGACAGAACGACAACACTTTGGATCTATATAAAAAAACGAGGTCGTTTGGAAATTAAAGAGACAAATGACGGTAGAAAAGTTATTCATTCAACAACAGTGAAACTAAAGTTATTTTCAATATAATCGTCGGTTACATTTAGGCACATCTCAGATCCTTTTCTGACCTTTGTTATTTCAGTATTAAAGAATGGTTCACCTCGGCCTCTGAACCGGTTCTTGTACCGCATTCTTGACCTCCTCATTCTTCTCGAACTGGATGCTACGTAAAAACTCTTTTGAGTTTAGCAAACAAAAAAACATTGTCACAGTAAGTGCGTCAGAAAGGTAGATTTCCGGATGTTGTTTTTAACCGATTATGTTTCCGTTTTTCAAATCGATTTGTTTGAAACTCAATAGAGTTCTACTTCCGATAATTTAAAATCTCCCCACCATGTTCAGTGGAAATCGGTAAAATTTGCGTCCGGTGGAACGGACGAAAAAATTCCATACTTACTCCTACGTACATAACCATGATAGGGCGCAGTAACGATTTCCAAGCTGAATGCTGCAAAACTTTTGAATCGTTCTCGGAGTCTTTCTAGCTTATAAGAGCGGTGGTTATCATGAAGAATAATTACGCCTTTTTAGAGTGTTCTCTTTACTACAGTTTTAGCTTTATTTTACAGCATGTCATAGTAGTGCTCGCTGTTGATAGTACGTTATTTTTTCAAATAACCGCAATAAATTGGGAATTTATAATCCCAAACACCGTTAGGATAATTTTACCGCTGACGTTTTGTTTCGAATGAATTTGGAGGCTTCCATTCGACAATCGAAGGTTTAGATTCCGGCTCAATATGTTGAATCTGAGTTATTAAATGATGTAAAAAAAGTATTACCTTCGGCTAAAAATCGTTGTTTAAGTTTCGTACTAATGTGAATTCGGTTGTGTTTATAATTTTGGATCCACCATCGCGGAACCCACCTGAAACGTTTTGTCGTAATTCAATTTACCATGGGTAATGTAATGGACAGTGCCGACGCTTGCACGAAAAATTTCAGCGATTTCCCTAATTTGTATGTGTTTGTCCTTACGAATAACTTCATTGTTAAAATTTTGCAAAGGTCAGTCAAAACTACCAATCTTTCGCTAGATTAAAATCGGTTTCACTTGTTCTACCCGATTTAAACTGTTCGATCCGGTTATAAAATGTTTCACGATTACACCTTTCACAACTTCGTTTTAACATTCGCGTGTGAATTTCGGCCGGTTTTACACCTTTCAAAATCAGAAGTTTTATCACAGCACGCTGTTCTTCCTCGGTTCTCGATTCAAGTTGGGCCAATATTTTGAAATAAACAGTATAAAAAATAAACGCGACACTACTAGATAGTAATCCTCTTCTCACAACTTAGAAAACAGTGACTGTTAGAAAACTGTAATCTACGGAAAAAATCCAGCACCCGTATAACACTCTCTGATGGTTAGCCGTTTGAATTTCAAAAACGTTCCAAGATCATATGTGTGACCGCATATTCCAATGTAAAGTTTTCTGCCCTTTTCATAGATGGGGTCAAAAATAGGTCACCGTTTGAAAAAATCGTGTTAACCTTGAAATAAGCTTAAGATCAAGTCCAAGGTCAAATAATCATAATGAGGTGTCCCCCTCCAATAAACCTCTGATAAATTTGTTTAGCTCATTTTTTGTATTATGCGTAGTTTACGAGAATATCGCCTGAGACGATTAAAAGGAAACTTCCGTAAAATTACATATACAATTTATGTAGTTTTTTTCTTTTAACCTCCAAACCACCGTTAGGTATTGCTTCAAAGGATGAGAAGAATGAACATTTTTTTTAGCGTGTGTAAATGCCATGCCTGACCGGGATCTCCGGATGAAAGACCGAGAAGCAACCACTCGCAACACAGGGGCCAGATACATATTTATATAACCTATGACACTTCCGGTAATGTAAGGATTCTAACGCGGGGTCATACATCTAGACTGGTTCAGCCGTTGAGCTACTATGGTGGAACAAACATACATACGCACACCCTAAATACATTACACCCCTTTTAACAACAATGTATGAAAAAATTAATTAATTAAATAACATAAATATTAAATAATTTCATAACGTGAAGTAATTTTGTTATCATAAATGTTTGAAATTTCCTCCGTTTTCAGTTACACAGGCATCAACAAGTTTCATCTTGTTAGCAGTCACTTTTTTAACGGTTTCAGTAATGATGTTTGATATCTTGATTTAGTGTTTCGTTTAAGTCGATCAGTTTTGCAAGAATTATTCTGAACACTTTTTTTTTAAATAACCCCAATGAAAAATGAGAGCATATAACACCGAGACAGTTATACAGTTAGATATATGTACATGTACGCATGTAGTAGCTCACCCGTGTAAGACACGGATTTGAAGGATAAGATAAAAATAAATGTTTTTTCTCATTTTATTAACAAAATTACCAAAGAAGACAGAACTTACAGCAGTATTTTTTATTTGCATAATATCAGTAAACAGAGTACTGTAAATACTTAATTGAAAGTATAGAGAGCGTTTGAAATACTACATTTCTTGAATGATTCTTCAGTCAAATCACCGGTTATTTCTGATTAAACCGCAATAATACACACATAAAAATGTATCAAATACTGTTTCTTAATTATACCCGATGATGTAGTCTCATGTGTTGTGTTGACCATCTAATTAGTGTAGTATTCACGGAGTTTGTTTTTAAACGGTCAGTTTACGGAGGGAGATATCTAGAGCTTGAGGAGCAGATGTCATTCCCCAGGAACAAACTTGTCATACATTGCAGGAGTCAGTTTTCGCATTGCGTAAGCAGTCATATGACACCTAAAACTGTCCATTACAAGTACGGAAGGTTTTTGTAACTAAGTGCATGGTCAAAGACGAAGACACATTGAATCTAATCCGGTATTAATGCGTTATTTATCCATCCCTTTTGTTTACGCCGTTGCGTTTATTCGATTGTATTCAAGGTTATGGTCGAGTCTTGTAGTTTATATGCTTGGTAAATTATTTTTGAATTTTTGTAAGGCTTATCTTATGTGTAGTTTTAATATAGTTTGGTTTGGTTTGTTGTTTTAATTATCAATTTCTCTCAGGCTCCAGTTTGACTTACTGTTGCATCATCATATTGGTGTCAGCTTATTTCTATCACGCATTATTTATTGCTGTTTAGTCTTAATATATATATTAGTCTTAAGTGTTTTTTATTCTCACCAATTTCAATATTGTCATAGTTCCTAGAAGTCTATTTCTCTTTGTCTGTCCTGATGTCATTTCTTCAACTTGCGTATTCAGAAATTATTTTATCAGTCTTACGTAATTCTTTAGTGGTCTGCTTGCTTGTAAATTATTTTTTTTTGTCTTCGTTCCCGAATTCCACACGTTTTCTCTAATCGTTCTCATACTAACACTTAGACACTACTCTTGTTGTCAACACACTCTTCTGTCCATTGTTTTGTTCGCTTTCCCTACTTCTCACCACGCCAGCTTTATTCATTCCAGTTCAGTATTTCATGTTGTTTGGATGTACAGGCTGGACCCGGGCGGGGACCAACTTGCGGTTCTCTCTCGTATAATGTGTTAATACTTTCGTCGTCTTCATACTCGCATAAACGTTGTGGTATTTCTCTGTCGAAATATTTTTTTGTTCTACTCGTCAGTATTTTCGTGATTTCACAGTTTTCTATGTTTGTCCAGCCTCGTTTCTTTGTTATGTTAATCTTCAAAATCTATATATTACGTCTCTCCTAAAAGTGTTTCAATCGCTACAAACTGCCAACTCTATCGACGCCGAATCTTCTCCAGCTGCTGATTAAATTTCATCGATGCAGAATCTCTCCTAACTCATTACTACAAATCTGAGACGCCACGTCTTTTTTCAACTTCTAATCACAAACTGTTACCTCTGTTACAGACTACACCAAGGATAAACTGTATGTATAGGTGCACTTTAATTTCACGAGTTCATTTTTTACCAATATTCGTGTGTTGTTAAGGGATGTTCAAATCCTTCATTATTATTTATACTAAACAGTTACGCTATTAGTAAAATTTGTGAAACATTCAGTTAATCGTACATTAAGCTTTTCAATTTCCAGTTTGGTTTAAAAAACCATTTATTCACTTAAGTGCAGTCACGTAAGGTGGCTTATATAAGGTTATGTTATTGTTCATGTGCAACATATTTTACGTGCTTACTTGTTACAATTTGTTTTTATTGTAATTAACACTATCATTTAATCTTGTAACTTATTAATCGCCGAGATTAAATCTTATCTATTCATGAACCGAATTCATATTACTTCTTATATTAATCTAAAGAAAATTACTCCTGATGTGAATTTATGTTTTTGGACTTTGTAATTTCATGTTTTCAAGAAAACTTATTTTCTAAAATGAACTCTATTATGTTCCCTTATTTCAATTTGATTATTGTAATTAACTTTTTTTATATTGGAATATTATTGTGGCCTTTTTTCTATACTAAACTAGAATTACATGTTTTAATTATTTAATGTTAAGTTTGATGATGTTCATAATTCAGAAAAGGCCAGTGCCAATAATAAGATTTACTGTAGTTTATTTGTCTAAGTTAATGACATTTGTTCATTGCTAATTTTTCAATATTACAGCATATGTCAGTAATGCAATAGTTTTCCAGTCATACTATGTTTATTGATGTTATGTTTTTCTAAGTATATAATTGTAAATAAGGTGTTTTATGTTCTCTTGTTTTCAGGCTTTGTTAAATTGTAGATTTTGAAAATGTGTATTTGAAAAATGTATATTCATGTTGTTTCTCATTATTCATATGTTAATTCAGCTGATATTTCTTATATAGAATTAAGTTATGTTTATTTCATAATTTCTCTTAATTTTTAAGGTTATGATTTAACATAAGTTCAGTTGTTTTCTTTCTAATTAAAGTCCAATCTCTTTTGGCAAATACGAGCTGTGTGTTCTTTTATTTTTGTTAACTTTACCCAACACCTTTTCTTGTTCTCGTATAATATCGGGTGAAAAGTTTTCACCTTCGGTAGATATTTTCTTTTAAAAATTACATAACGGGATAATTCTTTCCGTCCGAAATTGTTGTCAGCATCACCGAGCTACTTGTTTTTCGTAACCGGCAGTTTGTTTGAACATTCTATACAACTACACTTTCAATTATTATTGATGACTACGAAAGTCATCGGTGACTGATCCCCATCCCAACCCCGTAGGGGAAGACACCCACCTTGTGACGCTGCCGGTCGCCACAACCCCCTCGTTCCTAGCCCTGATGGGCTTTAATGGGAGTCGTCTTTCGCCCTCTAACTTTTTACATCTCATAGTAATAAGCCTTGTTGGGATGACACCAATGTAAATGCTTCGGTAGACATTTACATCGGTGATTTTTAAACTCAGCTTTTTCCTTCACTGTAGGCCTCGTCCGGACATCTTAAATGTCCTACATCCTTGCCCTCTGAACTAGCTAACTGAGTTCGCGGAAGCATGAACCCTGACTGATCCCCAATCCAAATTTGATTTTAAGAATAAGCGACTCTTTTTTGTAAATTTATGACATGAAACATTGTCGGTTTACCTTCTGGTAGTCGCAGAGTTATTGTCCTCTCTCTTCGAACAGAAAAACGATATCTGCAAAGAAATCGGCGTAAACGGTTAAGATTAGATTTAAGTTCATCCCTACCGGTAGTTAATTCATCGCGGATTTCCAGGGCTTGCATCTGTCACATTTCTGTAGAAATCTTTTATCTAGAACGACTTACATTTTATATATGTGCTGCAGGTTCTTCTATTTGCGGATATTTCGCGTATTCCGCCGAAATGATGTCTTGTTTGCATTGACTTCGAGAAATTTGTTTTCTTTCTTTCGTCACTCACGATTACAGAACTGTGTTATATTAAATTTTCTGCCTGTAGCACGATCTCCATACTCGTTTGTGTAACCAATAACATAAAACCTTTCTACAAAGGTAAATAAATACAGCCTCTTTTTTCATTCATTCTGCAGTTCTAATGAATCTGAAACTTCTATTTACTGAACGTTCTTTGGTCCGATAAAAGTTGATCGTAATTTATTAAAAAATGATCGATAAAAATGTTTTCGTATAAAATAAGAGTGCATGAAAAAAAAATGCGAAGGGCAGCTTCCAAAATGTCCGTCGCCACGTCGTAGATAAGACTTAATTTTATAATACCGTAAATTAGTCATACCAAGTGTTTTTGTTTTACGTAAATTATTTTAATTCACTGAATGTAGTTTCCTAGTAAAAACAAAGCAATCTGTATTATATTTCTATATGTATTAATTAATATATGCAAATTAAATGATTACATCATCATCATCATCATCAATGTGAAACCATAAAATCCATGTATTATGCGCAGGCTAATTTTGCAATCGACAATCCGGACAGAATGGTGCGCTTGGAACATGGGTGTATACGGTATTATAGTGAGTTATTTCTTGATGACATTCAAAGTATTTAATGTAAAAATGAAAAAAAATAGCATTTAGAAAAATTTAAGTAATAAACCGATATTAATTTTTCATTACATACACCCTTACTCCTTGCGCTAAATAACTGCCTTTGCATTCTCTGTGTTCATTTTCTTATTTTTATTAAAATTACTACACTGGAGAGTGGCTACTTAGTCCTCTTCCGTGATAAAACAATGGATCAGAAATTACGGTAGAATTTTTTTCGCAAGATATGACTTTAAAATAAAGCGTTTTTGGACGCAAGTTAAATTGAGTTTTTTCTTTATTTTGCATTTTTAGAACACGTCCTGAAATCCTTTACGTTTCTTCATAAGACACTCTTTTATGTACTACCCCAAAAATATATAAGTATGTACGTACTGATTTTGATCTTATATCTATGATATAAACAACTAATATTGGGCTTATGTCTTAAGATTGACAGAACAGATTTTCTTTCAATTTTGCTCAAACATTTTTATATGTGGGACGTTTGATCGTATTCATTTTTTTCCAAAATTCGTTTACGGGGTTGAAGAATATCGCGAAGAAATGGTATTGATTTTTTCAAACGAATAAGACATGTAATTGTCCACTACACAATTAATCTATGACATCTTTTCGTAAATCAAACCTCACCTTTTAAAAGTGAAATATATCATTGTTTGTTTTTTGCTCTATACCCTACAGTATACATACATTTTTCAAAATACTTGTTAAAAGATTATACTTCATGTAAAGAGCAATCAACAAAAGCCTGCAATTTTTTTTTTTTAATTGTAGACTACGGACCTAAAATTGAGAACAGGTTTATACATTTTAAAAAAATTTTTAGCCCTTATCGTAGAGGCAAAATATTTATAGAAAACTTTACTTAAGCAAATTAGTTAAGCTTATTTATTACATAAATATTTTTCTTATGTATGCCCACCTGTAAAATATATTATTCTGTGATTTCTTTGTGTCTAATTTTTAATTTTCATTATTAATAGCAGGGCAAGTTATTCAAATATTTTACCACATTTTTTTTTATTTCATGCACCTAAAAATTTTGAAACTAGTACTTTTTACGTTATCATATGAAACAAATAAAAGACACAATACATATATTTTGTGTAATTTCAAATATTTATTATATATTTGAATGAATATTTTTAGTTGCGTATTAAGTAACTATGCATAAAAGGTTTATTTATTTTTTATCTATTATTGTGAAAGAAAATCAGTATACAAATAATATATTTTAGTGCTAATATTTTTTATAACATGTCCTTCCTTATTCCCAATATACTCGTATAATACGGCGTTTCAATATTTGTTAACCTCTGATTGTAAAACCAGAAGTTACGTTACCAAATTTATGCTCAATCTCATAGAGTGGTCGTACTTCAGCCAAACCTCCTACACATGTTTCCAAAATGTTAGCATTACTATTATTTGAACAATAAGATACTTCCGCTCTATATTCTCCATTTGGTAAAATTACCATATTTTTAGCTACAGTACTAAAATCAAATATATAATTTTACACGATCAATACTCCCTGCAAAAAAATATACTATTTAATAGTAATTAAAAAATAAAAAAATAGAATCATAGCTATGTAAATATTAATAATTTGACAACTTATTCGTTTAAATTAGTTGATAAACTGTTAACCCACCGGGTTGGTCTAGTGGTTAACCCGTCTTCCCAAATCAGCTGATTTGGAAGTCGAGAGTTACAGTGTTCAATTCCTAGTAAAGCCAGTTATTTTTACACGGATTTGAATACTAGATCGTGGATACCGGTGTTCTTTGGTGGTTGGGTTTTCAATTAACCATACATCTCAGGAATGGTCGAACTGAGAATGTACAAGACTACACTTCATTTACACTCATACATATCATCCTCTGAAGAATTATCTTTCTTTTTCCTGTTTAGCCTCCGGTAACTACCGTTTAGATAATTCCTCAGAGGATGAATGAGGATGATATGTATGAGTATAAATGAAGTGTAGTCTTGTACATTCAGAATTACATTTAGAATTATCTAAATGGTAGTTACCGGAGGCTAAACAGGGAAAAGAAAAAAAAGATGATCGGTATCGAAAAAGTGTATACTTTTAACCTGATAATTTCGCTTTTGTATATTATTACTAATAACAGATATTATTTTTAATTTAATCAGTGAAGGAATGGAAAAGAATAAATTTTCAGTGCATAAGTTTTGACAACCACTTTAACAATATCGACTATCGGGGTTGGTCAACTCTTATATATATATATATATACATTTATATTGTTTTTTCAATCGATATTACAATGGTACTAATAATCATTATATCGATTTAACAGTTTGGAAAAAAAAACGTTTCATATCGGTTTTGCTAATACCTCTAGCTGAAATATATTTTTAAATTTCGTTCAGAATGATTATTCAGATTAAAATCTAACTAATGAAGTATTAAATGGCTAAAATAATATAAAATGATTTAATATTTAAGTACTAAATTACGTAATCTTAATTACGCAATCAAGATTAAATTATGTAATTGTACAAGATGAGACTTCGTTTACATTCATACATATTAAACTCATTCAGTCTCTGAGGCAAAACCTGAGTTGAACATAACAAAAATCCCGAGGATTTTTGAATTTTTGACAGGAAGTAATGTTCAGTTTCCTATCCTCCTTTCTTATGATAAACAATCTACGTAACTCCTTTCTTCTTTCTTATGTAAACTGTACATTTATGCTAATCCAAGTTGAGTACAACAGCTGTATTTTACTTATAAAATCCTATTGTTAAGTACTTTCTTGTGTTTTAAAATGTGTTGCTGCCCAGTTAGAATATATAATTCATTACCTAATAAGGGTGTTAAAAATATATTAAAAGCTTATATCAATTTCTAATAAATTCTAACTTTCTAACTTAAAACAGTAAAACTAATAAAATAATATGTAGTTAATAATAATAATATGAAAAGGTTACAAATAATATATATCAATGTATCTAAATCTATTTGATTTATGCGTAATAAAATATGACTTAACTCTGTAACAAAATATTTATTGAATTCAGCTACAAATGCGTCGAATACTGAAAAGTGCATAGGGCATGAGTTCGCACATTTTTTTTATTAGAACAAACACAAATCAAGATAATAAGCTTAAATTACAATTTTTAAAGTACATAAGTTAAATTATGTATTAAATTCCTTACTTTTTTGACCGTTTACTTGTTTAAAATATTTATACTGTAATTATGGAAATAAAAGTTACATTTAATTTTTTAATTCAGTTACCGCTACTAATATAGGCATATTAGTAACTAATATTAGTAGCGGTAACTGTAATGGTAATAGTAGAAATAATTACTTGTTCTGAGAATAGCACATATAAATTTATTTCCCCATAAAAAATATATGTAATGATATAAAGTTAAGGCTGAAGAACATTTCTACTGAAAACAACCTTTATAAACAACATTGGCACCCAGTCCTTTACAAGAGATGTGTTACTAATTTAATGTAATTCCAAATGTATTTTAGGTAAAATGATTTTTTTGAGAAAAATTTAAATCGTATCATGTAAAAAAATATTCTTCCTAATATAAGATTGAATTTTTTTTAAATCATAAAATTATGAAGATTATAAAATTCTTTAACTTTAAAATTATATCAAATCTAATTTTTATCTAACTTGTAAGAACAAAATAAAATAGTTTGTTTTCAAAACCTTGTAATACACTTAACTGCCAACAGTAATGTAATGATGACAAAGGAACATAGTTTTTTTCAGTGAGATAATAATGATTAAATTAAAAGTAAGTGTATCCATTTTTTTCAGTAATATAGATATGATAAGCAGCTCTATTACTGAACGTGAAGAATGCTGAATAATGTGAAGCCTAACAATTAAGTGTTATTATTTTATTTACAAAAAATTCTATATATACAAAAGGTTGTGTCTAAAACTCTTCATAATGTATAAAAAATAAATTACCTTTTTTTAACCAATAAATTAACAAAATAGAATTCTATATTTTAACGTAACTTAATAGAATAGAATAACAAAATAATGTAGGAAAAAGATAAAATGATTTAAATCTCAGAATATATTTTGAATAATTACTTATCTTTACTCAATAACAGTATTAATACTGCTCTAAGTAGGAAAAACAAATATAACATCACAAATTAGTTACAATTATTAACTTAATCAAACCTTGTCAATTAAAATTATAACTATAATGCATATTTCTTTTTTTTTTTCTTTTTTTTTGTCTTCAGTCATTTGACTGGTTTGATGCAGCTCTCCAAGATTCCCTATCTAGTGCTAGTCGTTTCATTTCAGTATACCCTCTACATCCTACATCCCCAACAATTTGTTTTACATACTCCAAACGTGGCCTGCCTACACAATTTTTCCCTTCTACCTGTCCTTCCAATATTAAAGCGACTATTCCAGGATGCCTTAGTATGTGGCCTATAAGTCTGTCTCTTCTATTAACTATATTTTTCCAAATGCTTCTTTCTTCATCTATTTGCCGCAATACCTCTTCATTTGTCACTTTATCCACCCATCTGATTTTTAACATTCTCCTATAGCACCACATTTCAAAAGCTTCTAATCTTTTCTTCTCAGATACTCCGATTGTCCAAGTTTCACTTCCATATAAAGCGACACTCCAAACATACACTTTCAAAAATCTTTTCCTGAGATTTAAATTAATTTTTGATGTAAACAAATTATATTTCTTACTGAAGGCTCGTTTAGCTTGTGCTATTCGGCATTTTATATCGCTCCTGCTTCGTCCATCTTTAGTAATTTTACTTCCCAAATAACAAAATTCTTCTACCTCCATAATCTTTTCTTCTCCTATTTTCACATTCAGTGGTCCATCTTTGTTATTTCTACTACATTTCATTACTTTTGTTTTGTTCTTGTTTATTTTCATGCGATAGTTCTTGCGTAGGACTTCATCTATGCCGTTCATTGTTTCTTCTAATTCCTTTTTACTCTCGGCTAGAATAACTATATCATCAGCAAATCGTAGCATCTTTATCTTTTCACCTTGTACTGTTACTCCGAATCTAAATTGTTCTTTAACATCATTAACTGCTAGTTCCATGTAAAGATTAAAAAGTAACGGAGATAGGGAACATCCTTGTCGGACTCCCTTTCTTATTAGGGCTTCTTTCTTATGTTCTTCAATTGTTATTGTTGCTGTTTGGTTCCTGTACATGTTAGCAATTGTTCTTCTATCTCTGTATTTGAACCCTAATTTTTTTAAAATGCTGAACATTTTATTCCAATCTACGTTATCGAAAGCCTTTTCTAGGTCTATAAACGCCAAGTATGCTGGTTTGTTTTTCTTTAATCTTCCTTCTACTATTAATCTGAGGCCTAAAATTGCTTCCCTTGTCCCTATACTTTTCCTGAAACCAAATTGGTCTTCTCCTAACACTTCTTCCACTCTCCTCTCAATTCTTCTGTATAATATTCTAGTTAAGATTTTTGAATAATGCATATATGTAAAACAAATAAATACATAGGCCAATTTGCATCAATTCACAATATGCATATAACATTCATAAAAATATTAAATCAATGAATAAATTTACAATTTATGAAAATATAAAATAAAGAATTTTCCTAGTTAACTTAAATTTAACAAAATAATAAATGAAAATGTAAAATAAAAGCAGATCAGAGTTACTACAAAAATATATTAAATATTTTTAAAACTTTTAAATATTTTAATATTGTCATAGTATTTTTATTCATCACTTATTATCCTTTTTATTACTACTATAAATGATATAATTTGTAGTATACCAAACAGAAAATTAAATGTAGAAGCTACCTTATTAGATAAATCATTAACACCTTGCACTCAGCCCATTGGTTTACATCTGAAATTTGGAAATTATTTAAAATATAAAACTTCCTGCAAACATCACATACTAAAGAGACAAAAAACAGTATGTATCACGGATTCTGAAAAATTAAGAACAGCACAAATAGAAGTGTGGTCTTTGACATAAGACAATAGTTATAATAAAAAATATTTTTGAAGGGTTTGAGTGTCGAAACCGCAGAACCATTCATGATTTAACAAACAAAATTAAATTCAAGATACTTCTCCCCATGCAAGCCACTAGTAAATCTAAAACCAGGATGAAAATAAATATCATATATTTTTGCAGGTCCCAGTTGAATTTATTATTTTCCTATCATGGTCTAATATTTTTATAATCATCCCTGGATAGTTTCTGCTTAATCCAAACATTCTCAGTTCCAACTTTTATATGAGGGCAGTTCAGAAAGTAACCTCAATTTGGATATAAATAAGAAAACTTGCATAGATAAAACTTAAACTATAGCTTATTAACTATTTTTCAAAATAGTCACCATTTAAATTCAAGCATCTGTCATAGCGTTTCATTAATTTACAAATACCTTCTTCGTAAAATTCAACCACCTGGGTACCTACCCAACTTTTCACGGCATTTTGAAGTTCACTGTCATTATCAAAGTGCTGTGACGCAAGCCATTTCTTCATGTGAGTGAAGAGATGAAAATTACTCTGCGCCAAATCTGGGCTGCAAGGGGATGATCAAAAATATCCCATTGTTACTGATTCAGAAATTCTTGAGTTCTTCAAGCATTGTGAGGATGAGCGGTTGTCATACAAAAAAACAAAATCGGATGACAGTATACTGCGATGTTTGTTCTGAATGGGTCGCCTAAGTTTCTTCAAAGTTTCAAAGAAGACTGCTGAAATAGCTGCTTGCGTCACAGCATTTCAATGACGACGAACTTCAAAGTGCTGTGAAAGATTGGCTAGATAACCATGTGGCTGAGAATTTCATGAAGGTAATTCTAAATTAGTGAAACACTATGATAAATGCTTGTGTTTTAATTGAAACGATCTTGAAAATAGTTAAAAGCTGTAGTTTTTAATTTGATATAATAAAACATTTTATCTATGCATGTTTTTTATTAATAGCCAAACTGAGGTTACTTTCTGAACCGTCCTTGTAATTATACTCTTAACTTACAAGACCCACCTGATGTCCAAATTATGTAATGTATCAGACTATTGATCATGCAAACATTTCAAATATTTACAAACAATTTGTGGCAATCTATTACCTGGTAAAAATAAAAATTTCCTCCACCATGCGATAATGTGATTAAAAATATATAAAACTAATCTTACATATCAAGTTTCACTCTAATAAAATGATCTGGGTAATCAACAGAAAAAATAAACGCTTAAAAGATTGAGTTTGTATTGCTTCAATTTTTTCCATATTACAAAAAGCCCAAATCTCTCCTGAGTAGAGAAATATTGAAAATTATTAATCGCCAATTTTTGACATTTCAAGAAGATAAAATATGAGTTAAATTCAACATTTTTTAATAACGTCAGTAGCTACAAAACTAAAATGTAACACTGAAATAACACAGACACTTTTCAGAAAGTATTATGATTTTTTAAAAATAAATTTTATGATGGAAAAATGATGGGTGATGGTGAAATACAGACATTGAGAATAAACTTACTACGTAACTGAGAACTACTTGTGTGTGCAGCAGGAATGTGATAAAAATATTAAAATTACAGAAGTTTAAATTACCAAAGTAAATGCAAAAATTTTAAAAATACAAGGTAGATTGTTTCAAAGAATGGCCTTTTATACGAATGGTAATGCTTTTGTCATCTTTTTCACTAAAAGTTTTATGAAAAAAATTTCATGTAATTCCTCTCTCACCTGTATGACTGAAAGATGTTTCTTCAAACTACTACTTTACATTAAATGATTTTTGACAGAAATTACAAGTGAATCTTTTCTCACCAGTATGAAACTAAAAGGTATCTTTTTAGTTCAGTATTCTAAATGAATGCTTTTTGAAATTACTACTCTGATCAAAAGATTTTTTTTAAAATTTATTTATTGAGTATTTCTCCTCTTCGTTTTTTACATAATTTCATAACTACATAATATTTTCATACAAAAAAAATTCTTATACTAACTTTATTATTAATTGTACTTAAAAACTAGAAGTAACATTATTAAAGTTTCTAATATATCTAGTTCTGACACAATTTATTGTTACAGTTTCTTTAACTGCATAACAATAGAAGAGGTTTAGAGTATTTTAACACTCCTAAATACCAACATAAATTTCATTTGCTCAAACATTTGTAAATAAAAAGAGGAAGATAAGTCTGTATAGAGAAGACACATCATGTCAGCTTAAAGAAATAAACATTCAACACTATCTTTTCCTAAAAGCCATCATTTAATACCAGATTTAAATTTTGTTTAAGTAAAGTTCTTTATTTCTTGGATATTTTTCTTTATTTCATTGGATATAGTTCTGTAAAGCTATGTAAAGGTATAACCTACAAAATATCTCTTTTATTTGGTCTTGGTGGTATGAAGTTCCCAAGTGATCATAGGTTGTGTACTTGCCAACAATAATTCTGTTGTTTTTGTCCACTCTTGATAAAAAAGATTTTTAAGACCTTGTAAAATATAGGTATCTTAAGGGTAGGAAATTCCACTGCCAAAAAATTGGAAACAAATATGCACGACCATTTCTTGGAATGGTCCCTAATTATATATTTTTGTCCCACAATCATGGGCTGCATTACACTGTGTTAAGCATTATCCCATATCATTAATCCATATTGCAATCTGCTTTCAATTAAGGTGCAGTACAGAGATTTCATTACAATATCAGGGCAACTATCGTGGAGGAAATAAGTGTTCGACATGAATAAACAAGTTCTTTAATTTCCGTATATGAGCTGCTCATGTTAAGTCCAGGATCTATGACTATTTGCAAATACTTTACGTGGTTAATGTCATTGATCCAATTATAATTGCAACTACAAGATTTACAACTATCTGCATGACAGATGGTTCCTCTAAATTTGACCTCAATTTAAAAGTAATTAACTGGTCTTTTCCATATTCAGCTGCAAAGTATTGTACTCAAACCACATGGTAAGCTTCAGGAGTTCGTCATGGATCATCTTACAAAGCTCACTTCTATTGTATGCCATATAACTTAAAGCTGTGTCATCTACAAATGCTGCGATAACACCGTTAAGAATACCTCTACATAGGTCGTTAATGTATACTAAAAAGAGCTCTGCTGAAAGCACAGAGCCCTGGGAGATACCAAAGATAATGAGGGATTTGTTACTCAAAGAATTTCCAATTCTAACCTGCTGAGTACTACCCGAGAGAAAGCTAGCAAACCAGTCTCCACAGATTCCTTTGACACTGGCATTTCTTAATTTTTTTTAGGAGTTTGTGATGTACAGAATTGAAAGCCTTTCTTATAACTAGAAATAATGCAGCAACCTTGCAGTTGCTGATTATGCTGTTATCAATACTAGAGAAAAGATTTAACATTGCATCTTCACTATTATGGCCTTCCTAAAACCAAATTGATTATTGCTATAGAAATTTGTCTTGCTTAAAAAATTATTTAAACTGATCCGTATGAGCTTTTCAAATATTTTGGAAAAAAATCAATAATAAAGCAATAGGTCTGAAATTATTCATTTTTATCCCTGCTCTTACATAGTGGAATAATGACACGACTTTTTTAATCGCTTTAGGTACACTCCTGTTGCCATGCTAAGATTAAAGAGAAAGACTAGTATATCACAAATTTTGTCTATTACAGCCTTTATTGTATCTACTGTAATCTTATCAAGCCCAAGTGCTTTTCTTAATTTAAGGGATTTTACTAAATTTTCTATTTCTCTTCTATTTGTAGGTGTAAAAAACACTGAAAATGGACTTGCATTTACGTTATGAAATAATGTTTTATAGCGGTTTTGAAGGGTTTCAATATGTTTATTTGCGTACAATGAAAATGGCAGGGCTATATTCACAAAGTGTTTATTTAATTCATTCGCACTGCAGAAACTGTTCGATATTATTTGACCATCATTATCTTTAATTTGGTTTATTTTTACCAATAAGTTTATTTATGATATGCCGGCTTTCTTGCAGGCTATTCTTTAAACTAGTCAGCAATTTATTGTAGAATTGAAATTTATGTTTGATTTCATTGAAAACAGCCTCGTCTGTTTGGGTCCATGGAAATTTATTCTTTTTGCTCAAGTTGTTTTAAAATTGGGTCATCAAAGCAGAATAATTCTTCTGAAATTTTCGATAATAATTACACAGGCCTAAAAAGCTTTGAAGCTGTTTTATATTTTGTGGACGTGGATAATTTTGAATCGCCTGGACTTTATCGGGACACATACTGATGCCTTGAGAAGAAAAAAGTAACCTACATATTTCATTTCATGAGCAATAAAGTTACATTATTTTGATTTTAACATGACACCAAATTCTAAAAACTTCTGAAAAACCTTTTTAATTTTATTACAATGTTCATGAAAATTTTTTGACACTATTAGAAGATCATCCACATACAAGATTACCATCTTAGAAACCTCAGGGCCAAGAACAAAATTTAGCGCTCGAATAAATTTGGTCGTTGAAACACAAGTACCAAAAAAACGGGTATATGAATAATTATTGTTGTCGAAAATGAACGAAACATATTTTCTACTATCTGGATGTAAAACTACTTGATGGTAACCACTACACATGTCGAAAGAACTAATAAATTTGGCGCCATGAAAACCAGCTAAAATATCATCTATAGGAATTGGGGCTAAATCATTTTTTATAATCAGATTGTTCACCGATCTACAGTCTATACACAACCTAATCTCATCCGGTGAACCTGACTTAGAAACGGCTACTAAAGGACTCGTATATTCAGAATCATCTAACACAATTACATTATTTTTCATCAATTTATTCACGTCATTTCTTGCTGCCTCTATTTTTGCAAATGGTATACGATAACATTTCCTAATAAATTTTTTGCTTTGATCAATTTTAAATTTACATTGATAGTCCTTTATTTTACCTGGTACATCAGAAAAAATAGTTTTATACTCATAAAAAATATCAATAAATTCCTCTAATTCAATGTAACTCACTATATCTGACAATTTTTCTTTGACATCACTTATTTGTTTATACCATAAATAATCACAATTATTGTTATCAATTTTTATATTACACACTAATTTATTTTTATTACTAGGCATTAGGAAAGGAATTTTAAATTCATTAATATTAACATGCTTTTCTCTAAAATTAATTATAACAGAATTATTATTACAGAAATTTACTCCCAGAATTATTTTAGCATTTAAATTTTGTAGTATAACCAAATCAATATCTTTTTCAAACAAACCAAAATTTACTTTAAGGATTACCTGTTTACTTGTAATTTGTTTTTTGGTACTTGTCGCTGTTATTATATTTAATGTTTCAATATTTATTTTATGATATTTTACATTATTAGCTTTTTCTAACAACTCTAAAAAAACTCTTGTCGATAAAACACAATTGAGATCCAGAATCAACAAGACACTGAAAATTTTGAACTCCTACCGATACATTTCAATTAAATCACACTCAGTTTTATTAAAAATTTTATTCTCTTCGGTTTCCTTCAGAAGCATTTCAGGCTTGTCAGAAAATATAGTGTTTAAAGTTTTAAAACCTGTTTTCTCACCCTTTACATCAGATTTCACGGGCAGATCTTCATCTCTTGGTGAACTCTCTAATGGTTTTCCTGATGTACGTCTATTCTAATTGTATCGGAGTCATCATTCTTATTAGGATGGTTCGATTTTATTATTTTGTTTTCGTTGTACTGTTGACAAGATTTTTTCTTAGCTAAGATTTTTTTCCTATATGTTTAAAGTTTATCTTAGTTAATTAACTGTATTATCTTATTAAAATAAACAGCTTACGTAAGAGTATTAACAAGTCTTTGATCAGTGCTGTCAGGTCTCCTGAAGTTAGTTATAACTTCTGTTAATTATTCTTGTACCTGGAAAGTAAAGAAAAACCAAATAAATCTTTACTTGTAGGTAAGTAATAAAAAATGTATCTTCATATAAATAAATGTTATAAGTTATAAAATTCACTGTATTTGCCACATCTAATTAGATTTCTGAACCGAGCATGATCTTATAATATTAGGCATCACAGCATTAGATTTAAAAGCTTTTTTCAGTAATGCTAATTTCTGGTCAATTTTGACTTCATATTTTCAGAAATTTTATTAATAAATGATATAACTGTGACTGTATAAACACCTAAACCTTGCTGCTTGCCTAGTGATCCTACACTCTAAACATCCAAGCAAATCAGTTAAAGTATGAATATGGCTTAATTTCTACATTTAGATTAACACTTTGAGCAACACATGTTATTAAAATAATTATATTTTTTTAATATATTCAAAAAGCCTACACCTAATCTATTAACATATCAAAATTATATGTATACAATTTGGGTACACATTTTACTGGCTTTTATGTTGAACATTGTAAAATTTTCGATAAAAATGTATTTATTTTAAATAACACTTATTGTAAAATTATTTTACTGTATTTTTCTATTGTATGTATGTTTTATATTAATGAGAGCTGTTTATAAAAACATTTGATAATCTTTCATATTATACTCGACACTGTTTGGGAATAATCATCCAAAGTTTAGAAAGAAATTTTAGGCTACATCTAACTACATTCTATTACCATGTGTTATCATACATTACCATATTAAAGGAAGAAGGTTTTCACATCACGTTCAATGGAAATAAAGGAATACTAATCATAGAAAGCTATACAGAATACTACTACAATTAATAATGGCACCAATATTTATTTATAAAGTGATTATCAGTTAGTGTCAAGACAGATTTTAAGACATTCAATACCTATAATTTTAATATAAGAAATGGATTGAGTATGCTTATATACATGAAGAACAACATTATTTGAATGTAAGTTGTACATTGTAGAAGTTAAGTTTACAGAAAAATTACCATAAGATATATATGTGCCTATGATATAGAAATATATTCATCAATAGACTAAATCCGTTTATAACTGAAAATTATTTATTTAAACAAAATCTATTTTTACTCCATTGAACTCTTTCTCTTCGTAGTAATAAGTTTCAATTAAAGTTTAAGTAAAGGTAACTCATAAGTACATTCTCTGGTGAATCAGTATTGAGTGATCAGGGGATTCTAAAAAAAAAGTTTTTAATTTTAGTTTGGGATTAATAATGTTAACGTATTCTGTTAGAAAACAAATAGAAAAAAAGAAGAAATATCTAATTAACTTTACACTATTTTTATGTTTATATGCACATATTTGTGTGTGTATGTGTGCACTTGCGCACACGCACGTGTGTTATTCCAAATTACCAGACAATATCCTGGAAGATGATTCTAAAAATAAGAAAAAAATTCATATAAACATAGATCAGAAAACGGTTCATTAGCAAGTTTCAGCTCATGAAACATTTAGCCCTACTTTCTGCTCCCTCTGTGAAATTAAACCGTATTCAACTTTTTGGAGTACAAATTGAGTGCTTCCTTATGGGTTTTTATCTAAGAAATTGAATAAAAGTGATTTCTATCTCACTTAGGTTTTAAGAAAAACACTTTTCAGGAAAATACAAATTTTTTAGTTTTTGAATAAAACAACTTTGTTAATTTATAAATAAAAAAAACTTTGTAAAAAATTTAATTCTGAGAAAAGTGATGTAAATAACGTTTATTAAAATTAAAGTTGAGAAGTTCAACTTTTATTAGAAAAGAAACATACAAACTAGATCGGTAAAATGATGCAATTTTAAACAGAATAATTTTCATCAATGTTTGAACAACATAATGTAAGTGAAAACAAATAGAAAACTTATCAGTAACAGAAAAAAAATTAATAAAAAATAGATTTAAAAAAATAAAAATCACATACTTTATGGTTTTTCTAAAATTTATTAAATATCAAAATGATTACTTTATAAAGCTGCAAATGTTTCTTCGAAGTAGTAGTCAATGTGTCCACCATTCTGCTAAATGAAAAGTTTAGCTTGGGAAATCCATGCTAGGCATGTATCATCTGTGCTAGCCATGCAGGCACGTCTAATAGCATCATTATTATTCCTAATATTAGCTCCAGTTTCTATTATGCAATGTCAATTCTTTTTGTGGGCCAGTAAGAGTGGAATAGACTAATGACTTCATCCAATCCCAAAAGAAAAAATCTGCTGGTGTGAGCTCAGGAGGTCGAGATGGCCATTTTACTGGTCCATATCATCCAACCTATTGCTTGCTAAATGTGTTATTTAAAGGATTCATCACATCACAACAGTTAAATACAATGATTCTACATCATTGTATTTAACATGAGTAGATTCACATCATCATTGAAAAACCACATCTGCACTTTATCTGCAAGTGGAATCATTTATTTCAAGAGTTCCACCAGAATTGTTAAAAAATGCAAGTACTGCTCTCCACTGGGCCTTGTGATAAAACAAAAGGGCCTATGAGATTATCATCAAGAAGACCACACCACACATTAAATAAAAACGTGCATTGAAAATGACTTGTACCAATCTCATGAGGATTTTCTTCTGCCCAAGTGTGAGTGTTTTGATAATTTACAATGCCATTTCTTGTAAAACGGGATTCATCACTTATTAGAATATTACTTAGGAAATTGGGATGATGTTCACATTTCAAAATAAAAATGAATATCATAAAATGTAAAATAAAAATGAAAATATAAATGAATTTCATCCATTTATCAAAATCTGGTGGTAATAACTCTTGTATGTGTGTTGTACGGAATAGGTATAATTGTTACTTCCATAACATTCACAATACACTTGATTGCAAAACATGAAAACAATGTGACAACCTTCTGGTGCTTGAGATTGGAGATACTTGTACCGCATTCATTATTATTTCTTCAATGTTGCCATTTCTCAAAACGTGTTCATGATCAGCATCAAATTGTTATGGTTTAAGCATACTGTTTCTTGAACTCGCCTCTCCAAAACCTCAAATGTTTTACGAACTGGTCCTGTTCCATTTCGATAATTTTCCTGATATTCACGTACAACAACCAATCCATTTTTATTTATTTACCAACAACATATCTGTCAACTCTCCAAATGAAAACAAATTTGTGGTATCACCCACTGTGAAAAGTTAACCAAACAATAACAGCACAAATATTGCTCAAATGAATATTCAAATGCTAGACACTAAACTAAATTGTTGATCAGCTGTTATTACCAAACTATGAAAAAATAAAAATTTTTAATATGTTTTAGAAGGATGTCTTTCAAATTTATTTTTATAATTTTTAGCATTTGTTTATAAGTTGCTCTGTTTAAAATCATATCACTTTCCAAATCCAATTTGTATGTTTTGTTTTGAATTAAAGTTGAACTTCTCAAATGTGTATTTAATTTTAATAGATGTTATTTACATCAGTTTTCCCAGAATTAAATTCTATACAAAGTTAACTAGAATTTTTCATCTGTTTATTGTCATCATGTTTCAGAGTATATTGTTTCATTTGTTTGAAATGAAATGTCAAGTTTAAACTTTTATAAGAATAAAGGGTTATTTATTAATAAAAAAAAAAAATAAAACTGAATGATATTCCACAGCATCATAAAATAAGAAAAAAGGTAACTAGCATTCTTCTAGTGACTTTTCTTTTGTAGAATAATTTTTTAAGTATTTTTTATTTTATTCTTATTTAGCCTCATTTAAAGTTGAAGCATGTCAAACCTCATGAATAAATAAAGCTGACATTGTAACTTGTATTTAATTGTATGACATTGTATTATATTTAATATAAGTATCGGTTTTTTTTTACTAGTATTAAGTAGATGTGTATTAATGTTAAGATGTTGAAGTTCGTGCATCCAATCGGTAATGTAAGAAACTTTGTTGGAAGGGGAAGGTAATTTTTTTTTTCTCTGGCCGGCTAGTAAGTGTGCGGGAAGGGCACTCTCACTCTGGACATGTAAGAGGCAGTATCAAGAAATTAAGATCGGCGACCGTGTATGCTGTGAGTGGCGGGAAATGAATAACATAGTGAAGGTGAGTTTCTCTTTATAATGTAGTGAGTGTCCGGCTGGCATCAAAGGGTAAATCCTGATATAAAAAGTATTAATTTTAAGATAAATTATGTTAATAAAATTTCTTTCTTCAAACATTCAAATTTCTCAGCGTTGTATTACATTTCATTTAAAAATGATCGTTAAAAAATCAATGATAAAGACCATGATAAAGAAGGTACTAATAGTCAAAATCTATTTCGTATTTTTTTATAAGAATACAAAAGTAAAAGTTTCATATCCTTACTGGTGTTTTTATTTTAGATGAATTAAACTTCATTAATATTTATTTTGTATATTTTATACAAATACAAGAGAAGAAAGAAACACATCTAAACAAACTTTCTGAAACCAGACAAACCTAAATCACTTACCAGTTTTTTCAGGAGAGCTGTAAAGTTAATCATAATAAAAAATACAATAATTTATTTCATTACGGAATCCAAAAAAGGGAAAATTATCAAACAATAATGTTAGATTGTTATATTGCACAAATATTAATGAATAATTTTCATTTATTATTCTTTTTCTTTGTATTATAAATGATTTACTACATAGAAAATTTACTTATCCAAACTGGATTTTACCATATCAGAGTCACTGTCAATTTTACGTAACAAATTAAAACAATTGCATCTAAATACTATTAAATACAAATAAAGGTTGTTAAATGAAAATCAAGACAAATAACCGGACATAGTGTCTGCGATGACCAAAGGCAACTCTACACATCAGCATTTAAAATTATTAAAAAGAAACTGAATGAAGGTATTACTGATGAATATAAAATGCTATACATTCAAGAGAGAAATTGGGCCATTTATCAACTACAAAGAAGAGAAGGCACTGTGAGTGAATTGCAGATCATACAAAGTTACTTCAGTGGTCAGGATGTGCTGCTCCACGACAGCAGCCATGAGGTAGGAGAGTCACTGTCCAAGGGCAGCATGTTGGGTCCTGTGTGTAGCGGGTGGTGGAGTTTGATTCTCTTTTGTGGCTGGGCAACCTCAGCCACAGTGTTGCATCAGGGCTTATGTTGACGATGGGCTCCTGCTGGTCGAAGGATGCTTGCGAAGTGAGGTAGAACTCCAAGCCACTCAGGCTTGCAGGATACTTGAGCTGTGGGGTCATCAACATATAAGATGACATTCAGCCTGGAGAAGACTATGATGATGCTCCTCAAAGGCCGTTTGGCAGTGAGTCGGCGAGTCTGTGTTTCAATGGCAGGCCAGCAAATAAAGTATGTTCAGTTTCGAAAGTACTTCTGGGAGTTTCTAGATGAAGAAGCACCTTCAATACGTCGCAGAGAAAGCCTGTAGTGCTTTCTTTGGTATTCGACATGTGGTCAATCCTGATTGGGCTCTTAACTTTAAGACCATGAGTGTCCTGTATAAGGGCATTTGCAAAGCAATTATAGTATAAATGGCGTCAGCCTGGGAAGATAGGGTAAAATTCAAAATCTATCGAGATATATTGTTGAGGACTCAACACCTAATATTGTTAATGGTAATAGGTGGCTACCACATGATTTCATGGGAGGTGACCTTGGTGACTGTGAGTGTGAAACCAATAGATTTGCTTGCATTAAAGAGGCAACAGCATTATGTTACCAAGAAGTTAGGTGTTTTAACTTCTGTAAAAATTCGAAGAATTGAACAACATGGCAATGCTTTGCGGCAAACCAGATGGGATGAGGCAGAGGGCAAACTTTATACCCATGGTCTCTTTCCAGATGTTAGTTTGCAGGGTTCCTCTTGGGTAAACCTGAATAAGTACATGATGCAATATCTTTCTGGGCATGGCACTTTTAGGGACAAGCTGCAGAGGTTCGGCCTGGTGGGCTCAGGAATGTGTCTGCAACGCAGACAGTTGGATGAAATTCATCATGTTTTGTATGAATGCTCAGGTATGAGTTGATCAGTATGGAGACTATTTGTTGACTTGATATTATTGGGTCGGCATTAAATCTGTGCTAATTGGGGAAACTAGGCTAAATGGGTCATACTGGAGAACTTCATAAATTACTTGGGGATTGCTGCGGGGGACTAGAGTGCCGCTTGGGCTTTCCCGCTTTCTATTTCTGATTTTGTTACATTTTTGTTGTTTTGTATTGATTTTTTTTTTTGTTTTTTTCTTTTTTGTTTGTTGTTCTCATATTCTTTGTTACTGCATGTTGAACTCGACTTTTTACCTTTCGGGTGGGTAGTGGATTTAAGTTCCTTATTTTTGTTATTCAATCTTGTTTGAGTCTTAGTTTAGATGTGTTTTCTTTTCTTTTTTTGATAGTTCTTAATGACAGTAGTACACTGATGGAAATGTCACATGTGGCATTCGCATCAGTGGCATCCTGACTGAGGCAAGAACAAGGCTGACAGAAGCCTTTTGCCGAGGTTTTGAAGATGACTTCCGGTAAAGCCCATAATGGCTAGGTATGGAGGGGGTGGTGTGGTGACTGAAACTCCCATATGGAGGGTGTCTTCCTCTATAGGGTCAGGACACTCCTCTTATGGAGTGGCTATCAGCTGTGTCATTATATCCTCTTAGCTGTCAAATCAGGATCCTTTTAGCAGCCTCTTCAAATTGGGGAACAATGTAATTACAAAGGGCTAAATATGATTAGTAAGGAGTTGTGTGGATATGAAGAATTCTGGGTTTAATTAAGAAACCCTGGACCAGATATACAAATGGACAGGCGGGTTATCATGTTTCAACTACACTTACATGATTGCCATGGGCTTTGTCTCCTGTGCCAAACTGCAATGTGAAGACAACACAGAACTTTCAGACAGTACTATTTGTTAACAGTTTGGCCTTCAGGTGTGTATTTGCAATGCACAACTCTGCAGTAACAGAAAACACAGTAATAGAAAACCTCATTTTCACTTTATTCCTTTCTGTTCTTCCCTTTTTGTCTTGCTCACTTCAGTCCTGGGGATGAAGGTGACTTCCTTCATCCCCAGGGATGAAGGAAGGGGGGATCCCCCTGTCTGATGACAGGGGGATTTTGTTTATGCAAAAAAAAATCTACATGCCAAGATTTATTACAACTTATCAGTATTAAGGAAGTTGGGATTATTGTTATTATTGTTGCACAGTTCAGCATATCCACTGCAATTTCAAAACAAATCTCTGTTCACTCGAAGGCAGCTTTAGCACAAATTTTGCTATCACTCTGCAGATCTGAATCATCCATTAAAATCATGTGTACAGAACCATTCCTAATCCAAACTTAATAAGTAATACCTCAAAAGATAACTAATGAATTTTCATTCACTTTCAAAATGGTTATACCACTCTTTAATTCGTGTAATCCTCTGCAGCTTCATTCTCAAAAGTACTAACTGTTTTGCTTTAGGTAGCAGAATTGGATGCACTTATACTGTATTAATCAATGTGTTCCAACAATGTACAAAATAAAAGTGCGACAAGCCCTGTTATATTAACAATACAGTGGCTGCTGGAAAAAACAAAATGTTCAACAAGGTTAAAAAAATGATACTACTGCTGTGCTCTATGAAATTTTACTGCTCACATTCTAATATTGTCTCAGAGAAAATAAAATATGGACAGATACTCTTTGAAGAGATCTCGTAGTTAATAAAATCAGAAAAAATTAATGAAATGGAAATAGTTGAATGCGAAAGACCAGTCAGTATGTAATTAGGATTACAAAAAGCAGTTGTTTTGTTGTTACAGACTGCTCCATTCTTTCAAGTTTATTTAATACTAAATTCTGCACTTTTGAACATAACCAGAGTTTTGAAGTACAAGACAAGTACTGTTTAATTTGAGACGGTCAGCTATTAACAAAAATGTAAAACCATCATCATCTGATAAGTTTCAATTCTCTTCCTAAGATCTATAATTCTTTGTTTTTCCAGGGTAATAACCTGATAATTCTTTTTTGCTGTATATTCAACCTGTACTCATTAAGATTCTGGTGCTAAAGAAGTTCTCTACATATTTGTCAAAATCTATGAATTTAATCAAATCAAATTGTTAAATCAATGAATTTCTCAGCAGCTCATTCTCAACTTGTTCATTGCAAGCTTTACAACTTTCAGCTGCTATTAAATTAGAACTCTTATATGCAAAAGACTATCTTTAAAGAAGAACAACTGTTGGAAACAAGGTCAATTACTCATTACATTACATTACCGAAAGACCTAGATGGCAGCATCCCAATTTTTTTTAAAATTCTTTTCTTTAATAGTCTGTAAGATTCTTCTATTTTGATTTTTTCTCTGAAATAAATGCAGAATAGAAGAGAACTTGTTTTTATAACAAAAATAGAAAAGCTAAACAAATTGAATATACTGTTCCACATTTTTTGCTAGAGCTATAACATTTCAACTTCTGGCTTTACATTTTGGTTTCAGAGTTAGCACTGTCTCAAAAATTGTAAAAGAAATTGCACATTATTTGGGAAGTACTTCAAAATAAATATCTACTGTATCTCCAAAGAATTATGACTCAAAAATGCTAAATATTTTTTCAAAAATGTAATTCTAACTGTAAATCATTGTATAATCAATTCTAAATGTAAATCATTGTAATAAGGATAAGGATAAAATCAAAACCTGAACCGACAACGATTGTTAACGTCTATATGCCTACAAGCGCCCATGATGATGATGAGGTAGAGTGTGTATATGAAGAGATTGATGAAGCAATTAAACACGTAAAAGGAGATGAAAATTTAATAATAGTTGGAGATTGGAATGCAAGCATTGGAGAAGGCAAGGAAGGAAATATAGTGGGTGAATACGGGGTGGGCAAAAGGAATGAAAGAGGGGACCGACTTATAGAGTTTTGCACGAAGTATAATTTAGTAATTGCCAACACCCAATTTAAAAATCATAATAGAAGAATATACACTTGGAAAAAGCCAGGCGATACTGCAAGATATCAGATAGATTATATCATGGTTAAGCAAAGATTTAGAAATCAACTCTTTGACCGCAAAACTTACCCTGGAGCAGACATTGATAGAGACCATAATTTGGTGATAATGAAATGTAGATTGGGGTTTAAAAACCTGAAGAAAAGGTGTCAGATGAATCGGTGGAATTTAGAGAAGCTTGAGGAAGAGGAGGTAAAGAAGATTTTTGAGGAGGACATCGCAAGAGGTCTGAGTAAAAAAGATAAGGTAGAAAATGTAGAAGAAGAATGGGAGAATGTTAAAAAGGAAATTCTTAAATCAGCAGAAGCAAACTTAGGCGGAATAAAGAGAACTGGTAGAAAACCTTGGGTTTCAGACGATATATTGCAGCTGATGGATGAACGTAGAAAATATAAGAATGCTAGTGATGAAGAAAGTAAAAGGAACTATCGGCAATTAAGAAATGCTATAAACAGGAAGTGCAAACTGGCGAAAGAAGAGTGGATTAAAGAAAAGTGTTCAGAAGTGGAAAGAGAAATGAACATTGGTAAAATAGACGGAGCATACAGGAAAGTTAAGGAAAATTTTGGGGTACATAAATTAAAATCTAATAATGTGTTAAACAAAGATGGTACACCAATATATAATACGAAAGGTAAAGTCGATAGATGGGTGGAATATATTGAAGAGTTATATGGAGGAAATGAATTAGAAAATGGTGTTATAGAGGAAGAAGAGGAAGTTGAGGAGGATGAAATGGGAGAAACAATACTGAGATCTGAATTTAAAAGATTTAAATGGCAGAAAGGCTCCTGGAATAGACGGAATACCTGTAGAATTACTGCGCAGTGCAGGTGAGGAAGCGATTGATAGATTATACAAACTGGTGTGTAATATTTATGAAAATGGGGAATTTCCATCAGACTTCAAAAAAAGTGTTATAGTTATGATACCAAAGAAAGCAGGGGCAGATAAATGTGAAGAATACAGAACAATTAGTTTAACTAGTCATGCATCAAAAATCTTAACTAGAATTTTATACAGAAGAATTGAGAGGAGAGTGGAAGAAGTGTTAGGAGAAGACCAATTTGGTTTCAGGAAAAGTATAGGGTCAAGGGAAGCAATTTTAGGCCTCAGATTAATAGTAGAAGGAAGATTAAAGAAAAACAAACCAACATACTTGGCGTTTATAGACCTAGAAAAGGCTTTCGATAACGTAGACTGGAATAAAATGTTCAGCATTTTAAAAAAATTAGGGTTCAAATACAGAGATAGAAGAACAATTGCTAACATGTACAGGAACCAAACAGCAACAATAACAATTGAAGAACATAAGAAAGAAGCCCTAATAAGAAAGGGAGTCCGACAAGGATGTTCCCTATCTCCGTTACTTTTTAATCTTTACATGGAACTAGCAGTTAATGATGTTAAAGAACAATTTAGATTCAGAGTAACAGTACAAGGTGAAAAGATAAAGATGCTATGATTTGCTGATGATATAGTAATTCTAGCCAAGAGTAAAAAGGATTTAGAAGAAACAATGAACGGCATAGATGAAGTCCTACGCAAAAACTATCGCATGAAAATAAACAAGAACAAAACAAAAGTAATGAAATGTAGTAGAAATAACAAAGATGGACCACTGAATGTGAAAATAGGAGGAGAAAAGATTATGGAGGTAGAAGAATTTTGTTATTTGGGAAGTAAAATTACTAAAGATGGACGAAGCAGGAGCGATATAAAATGCCGAATAGCACAAGCTAAACGAGCCTTCAGTAAGAAATATAATTTGTTTACATCAAAAATGAATTTAAATGTCAGGAAAAGATTTTTGAAAATGTATGTTTGGAGTGTCGCTTATATGGAAGTGAAACTTGGACAATCGGAGTATCTGAGAAGAAAAGATTAGAAGCTTTTGAAATGTGGTGCTATAGGAGAATGTTAAAAATCAGATGGGTGGATAAAGTGACAAATGAAGAGGTATTGCGGCAAATAGATGAAGAAAGAAGCATTTGGAAAAATATAGTTAAAAGAAGAGACAGACTTATAGGCCACATACTAAGGCATCCTGGAATAGTCGCTTTAATATTGGAAGGACAGGTAGAAGGGAAAAATTGTGTAGGCAGGCCACGTTTGGAGTATGTAAAACAAATTGTTGGGGATGTAGGATGTAGAGGGTATACTGAAATGAAACGACTAGCACTAGATAGGGAATCTTGGAGAGCTGCATCAAACCAGTCAAATGACTGAAGACAAAAAAAAAAAAAAAAAAAAAAAATTCTAACTATAGAGGGGTATTATATAGGAAGCATATTGAGATTAAATTTTCAATCAAAAGTAGTTAACATATTAAAATAATTTGTTTCAGTATTTCTTCAAGCTGTAGCAGATGCCAATGAAAAATTTCTAGTTACTGATGTTGGTGCAGTTGGTTAACACAGTGAGAGTACATTTCATTTCAGTTACTCCTTGTACAAATAAATATATAAATATACAGTGTTTATAAAAGCAGTTTCAAGAATATAGGGAATAGTCCTCCATATTGAAATGAAGAAAAATAATATAAGTAAGCCTAAAATATATATTAATAAACCTCTAGATATCCTAGCAGTATATGAAATTACAGCTCAATATGATTAACGATTTCTGAAAAATAAATTTTTATGTTAAAAATACTAAATGGCAGATAGCCAGCCGGTAATCTAAGAGTTTCTGGACAAGTTTTTTTTCAATGTGGGGGAACAATCCCCTGAATTCTTGAAATTCGGTTTTTATAAACTCTGTACATGTATGTATATATAAACTTCATGATAAACATAAATTAATCAACAATAACCAAATTTCTAGAATCTTTGCCCTCATACACTTGTGTAAACAACTACAACATTGTAAATAAAATGTAACTGTAAAATTGTTAACTATTTCAAATCTTGAGTCATGAACATCTCATTAAACATTAGTTTATAAAACGATGCATGTTTAACTAGATTAATCCATCTGAAGGAAGGATTTTCATGTCCACTAAGCTTTCAAAATTTTCCTGTTAAAGTATGTCCTTCTACAACTCCTGTGTTGCTTGCAGTATAGTGTATATTTTACACTGTACGAAGGTTCTTTAATTTATTTATTACATTAATTTTTAGCTAAGTGTTATTTTTGTGTACTATATTTTGAAGATTTGATTTATTATTTTTATCCTTTAAACTTTCCTCAACATTTTATTAAAGACTTTCATAGTTTAAAGCTGTGCAGCATTCTATTACTTATGTTTCTTGGATGAAAATAACGAGTCCAGTTGTTCATTAAAATTAAAAAATATCTTTGGGCACATATCAATAAACAATAGGCTTAATTAATTACAAACACATAAATAATCAAAAAGTATTACACAAAGACAGTAGTTTAAGTTCAAAAACAATGTATATATAAATACTCATTCAGTATTAGACAAAGACAGCAGTTTCAGTTCAAAAACAATGTGTATTATATAATTATTTGTTACATAAGATATTAAAAACAGAATAAAACATTGCTAAACCGTGCTTGTGGCAGTGTATGCAAAATAACACACTTGTCGCATATATTTATGGCATAATTCCAAAAGAGATGGATGACAAAAACTTCAAACAATACATAAATTACTAATAGAATAATTACCTTCTCTGGGATCTGGGTAAGGTGGTAGGCTGCACCTTACAATCTGGTCCCCTCTCACAGAGTCGCATCCTAGAAATTTATTTATTCATCATTTCTACTATTTATTTTTTACATAATTTCATAGTTATATTATATTTTCATACAAATAAATTCTTATATCAACTTAACAATTGTACTTAAAAACTAGTAACATTATTAAAGTTTCTAATATAACTAGTTCTGACACAATTTGTTGTTACATTTTTTTTTAAATATGAAGAGAAATTAGGTACTCCTGAAAAAAAAACTTGTATGGGAATTACCATAAAATTATTTTAATTGTATTAAATGAATAATTTTTGTTTTTAACTATAACATAAATAAAGGCACTGTGCTACCTATGACAAAAGTAAATAAGATAATAATCATACTTATTATTTACAACAAGAATTAACATCCAACGTACGCCAATAAGCCTTGATACCATCAGAATTGCATAGAAATAGATGAAGTTTAGAGTATTTTAACACTCCAAAATACCAATATAAATTTCATTAATTTTCTTTATTTAAATGTTTTAGATAAAAAAGAATATAAAGTAAAATATTAATTTTTATTTAATTTTTTTTAATATGAGGAAAACTGTTATCTACAGGCAAAAGGGTTCACCTATATCTGCAATCAAGTCTGAAATTTTCTACATTTTGTAAATATCGTAATTAATATATTTTGAATAAGCATCAAATATTGTTGTGGATTAGGTATGTGGTCAATATGTAAGTCATACACAATCCAACTAGAAATGATGAACACATGACTATTTTAAATATACTTAATAACTATAATAATGACTTAAAATTCAAGTCTGTAATGAATAACAGGAAAAAAACTTTTTGGACACAGAAACTGAAATAAATGGAAACAACATTACAGAAAGTTGTTTATAGGAAACCAACCATAAATCACACCATTGTACACAAAGAATCTAATCATTCATGGTCACAAAAAAATTGGCATGTATAAAAATTTAATTTTTAGAGCATTGCAATGCACAAAAAATAACCAAGATAAACTCAAAAACGAAATAAATATGATAAAACGAATAGCACGAATAGCAACGAATAGATTTGACAATCAAACTGATAATGGACTTACTAATAACGATTTCATACAATAAACATATATGAATAAGATCATAGAGAAAAATGATGTTTACAATAAACATAACTATACAAAAAGATACAAATCTAATAAATACTTTTTAAAATATTTAAGGGATCATAAAAATAATAACACTAATGGAGAAAAGTTAAGTGGAATATATAAGATTAAATGAAATGATTGTAATGGTACATATATTAGTAAACCAACAGATCTTTCAAAAAAAAGGTCTGCAGAGCATTATAATGCATACAAGGACAAGAAGAGAGGCATTTCTAATGTAGCTGACCATATGCAACATAAACATACTACTACCGATTATGAACACAACTTACAAATTTTAGAAACATGCATAAACAATAAACATCTTAGAAAAATACTACATTTATAAATTCAAACACATAAAGTGATCAACCAACAAGTAACTTTTGAAGATAATAGTTTGATTAAATAGACAATAAAAAATAACTATTTACATAACATAATTCACATCCAGCTGATTTTTAAGCTTATTACTCAAAAAAGTATTTATATTTTCATTTGTTTATTTAATCATAATATCACCAACTGATGAGAGTGGTTTGCAAAAGTACTTTTGGAGGTTTAGTAAATCAATTTTTTAACTGTGTTTTGGTGTTAATTTAATTTATTAATTTTATAATATTATATCAATTAACACAGCGGTTAACATGTTCATAAAGTATTTGAATTTACAAAAAATAAAATAGAAGGATATATATCTGTATAGAGAAGACACATTATGTCAGCTTAAAGAAATAAACATTCAACATTATCTTTTTCTGAAAGCCATCGTTTAATACTAGATTTAAATTTTGTATAAGTAAACTTCTTTATTTCATTGGGTATAGTACTCTAAAGTCGAGGAGCTATGTAAAGATAAAACCTACAAAATATCAATTTAGTTGGTCTTGGTGGTATGAAGTTCGTAGGTTATGTACACACCAACAGTAATTTTAAGACCTTGTAAAAATATAGGTATCTTAAGGGTAATAAGTCCCACTGTCGAAAAATCTGTAACGAATATGCAAGACGAGGTTTCTTAGAGATTGTACTGTTTAAATACTTTTGTCCCACAATCAAGGGATGCATTACACTATGGTAAGCACCACTCCATATCATTATGCAATATTGCAGTCTGTTTTCAATTAATGCATAGTATAGATTTCATTATAAAATCAGGGCAACTACTGCGGAGGAAAAAGGTGTTCAAAACACATTTACAAGTTCTTTCTTTAATTTTTGTATATGAGCTGCCCATGTAAGTCCAGGATCTACAGTTATTCCCAAATATTAACGTGGTTAGTTGAACTGATCCAATTAAAATTGCAACCATAAGCTTTACAACTAATTGTACAAATTTGTATGGCAAATGGTTCCTCTAAATTTGATTTCAATTTAAAAGTGATTAACTTGGTCTTTTCCATATTCAGCAAAGAATTGTACTCAAACCAGATGCTAAGCTTCAGGAATTCGTCACGGATCATCTTACAAAGCTCACTTCTATTATATGCCATATAACTTAAAGCTGTGTCATCTATAAATGCTGCTGCAATAACACTGTTAAGAACACCTCTACATAGAGGTGTTCTTAAGACCTCTATAGTTAATGTATACTAAAAAGAGCTCTGCTGAAAGCACAAAGCCCTGAGAGACACCACATATAATGAGGGATTCGTTACTCAAATAATTTCCAACTCTAACCTGCTGGGTACTACCTGACAGAAAGCTTGCAAACCAGTCTCCACAGATGTCTCTGACACTGCCATTTTTTTTCTTTTTTTAGGAGTCCGTAATCAGCAGAATCAAAATTGCCTTTCTTACATCTGCAAACAATGCAGCAACCTTGCAGCTGCTGATTATGCTGTTATAAATACTAGAGAATAGTTTTATTACTAGATTTAAGAGATCTTCAGAACCATGGCCTTTTCTAAAACCAAATTGATTATTACTATAGAAATTCGTTTTACTTAAAAAACTATTTAAACTGACCTGCATGAGCTTTTCAAGTATTTTGGAAATAATTGATAATAAAGCAATAGGTCTGCAATTATTATAATCATTTTTATACTCACCATTATGTATTGGAATAATGGCAGACTTTTTTAATTGTTTTGGATACACTCCTGTTGCCACGCTAAGATTAAAGAGAAAGACTAGTATATCAGATATTTTATCTATTACAACCTTTATTGTATCTACTGTAATTTGATCAAACCTAGGGTCTTTTCTTAATTTAGGAGATTTTACTAAGTTTTCTATTTAGAAATTGAAGGAATAAAGGATGAAAATCCAGAGCCCTAACAATTAATAAACAGATTCATGTAGTTTACTGTAGTTAAAAATGTATTTTCATTATTTTTATATGTGAGTAATGGACATGAAAGTTTAGCGTACTTAAAATACAAAAAAGTAAAATCCCTCACCCTCATACTTTTAATCTTTCCCTTATACTACAAGAACATTATATATAGCTAATATCACAGTACTAATAATTTTAAACGGTTTTATATATTAACATTTCATACATGACAATATTTCTTGCTTAATATGCATTAAATTAAGATACAATACAGTTCATTCACTACCTACATTTCATAAGACCACCTTGGATTCAAATAAATGAAAGTAATGCGCTTAAAAATAACAATCCCAAATCAATTGTAATTGTTTTGAGAAAATTAAAAACACCTTCAGGCTGTAGAAAATAAAATTTTCAGCCTGATAATGCTTTGATATTTCATAAGATTCTATTTTTATAAACACATGAATGCTAGAATCCATAATGATACTGGAGAACGACAATTAAATTCTCTGGTTATCAAAGTAATTTCAATTTCCTAATGATAAAATCAATTGCTGACATAGAATCAACATCAAAATTATCAAGATTACTGGTTCTTTCAAAGGAAAAAAAATTATTTTGTCACCCAAAATTCTGGTAAAAAAATATAACTAATTGACTTTGACTGGGAAGAGTTGAAGTATGTTACTGGATCGCTAACTTCATACTAGGATATTCCATTTTAATTAAGGAAATGATCAGTGCATCACTATTTTTGACTTTGATGATATTTGATATATGACAATTTCCCACCTTGTAGTGGCCAAAAAATATATTTTATATTTAAAAAAAAATTAATAGGCTATTTTCTAGCCCACCAACAGGTAAAACAGCCATTTTCATCACTTTTTTCATGAGCTGTAGCATTACTATTGTAGATTATAAAGAGGTCAAAAGGGTTTTTTGGAAAGAGTGAAGGTGGAACTTCATCTTAGTGTACTCAAAATTCATTTTGTTACATAACCAAATCTTGTAATGTTTACTGAAGTTATATTTACAAATTATTGTTTTTTTTTTCAAATTTTGAGCCCAAAATAAGTAATGCAGAGCTTAGGGTACAGGCCTATTTTTTTTACCTTTTAATTCTAAGGTACTAGTAGTACTTATAAAATAAACTGGACTGTTACCGAGTGTCCTTCATTAAAAACATGGCCGCCAAATCGTACGATTTTGAAATGTTTCATTTTTTTGGGCCCAAAAATCATAAATGGAACAGTGGGAAAACTAAAATGTTTTTAGCAGTAAGTACTTTTTATGTCCTTTAAAACCATATAAAATTTATTTTGTTATTCAAAGGGGTTGACAAGTAATGAAGCCATCAAAACTGCTAAAAATACTGTTCCTTCTAACTGTGAACAATGTATCCAAAAATATTGATGTTATGTATTTTTTCAGATTATACAAATTGCAACTAAACTCATCAGAATGAATAAATTGAAAATTAAGAAACAGTCAATTACAAAATGATAAACAATACATTGACAAGTCGTTCCATTCACTTTTACGTTATTTTACTCCAACTAATGGAAGTTATGAATAAATCTTGTACTTTTTGATAGCAAACTTAACCAACATAACTTAGTGCTCCCGCCATTTTTTTATTGAGTAGAACTTATAAGTCCTCATTCATCTTTAGTGTAGTGTTATGTCCTTTTCCACTAGTTGATAGAAAAAGCTCTGAAGGCGTGAGAATCTTTAAAATATTTTCCAGTTGAACCCATGTTTGATTATCCCTCAATGATTTCTTGAATAAGTACCAGGACCCTGCGGATGGAAAAAGTATATTCGATATTCCTATTCATTTTCATGTATTTTGACTTTAATAACTTCGCCTAACCAACACTTCCCATCGTATACGCAGCAGACATAATTTTTATATTTTGGCTTTGGTAAACTTATAAAGCACTCTGAAACACTAATGTCCTTATGTACCAATACTAATGTGAATGTTTCTGATTCAGAAGTCGCCTGAATTTTCAGAATACATTTCTGACTTGTTGGAACATAACTATGAAAGGTTCTTGTTTCTGGGACTGTTGTGATTACCTGATAACGAGAACTGAGGTATTCTTCAATCAATTGGAACATCTTTATTAAAGCAGAAAATAAATGTTATATTTTTAATACTGTCTTTGCAAGAATTGTACATTTCAGAAGGTGTAACAATTTGATTGCTGACTGTCCTTTGAAAGCTTGCTTTAGTCACTGTCCTTTATACAGTCCACCAATACCATCACCTGATCCTTTTCCACAGAATGAAGCAAAAAAAAAATACCATTCAGCTGCGATTTCAAAATTTTCTTGATGGTAGCATAAATTTATGAATTTACTGGGCTGAGAAGCCAGCAGAAAAATAAAACAATTGTTTAAATTGTGGTAACAGTATTTTTACTTTATTTATAACTTGCATTTGGAAGCAGAAGAACGATCTAGTATCGCGCTTCAAGAACTCACTAATCACACAGTAGCTTTGGCTTTGTAATTTTCCTTCTTTTTTAAAATATATGAGAAATGGATATAAGTCACATCCATTTAAGTTTTTACCAGTGACATGCATTATAAGTTTTTGACCAGTGATATGACTGGACTTCATCCTTTTATCACAAAAGGAAAATTTTGAGAGAAGTCTCCCATTACAATACATTCACCCTCCAAGTTTTCCTTTTTAATGTTGAGGAAATTAGCTTGTTTCTTTGTAACAAAATGATGCCTTTTTAGATTATTTAAATTTTCAGCAAGTTTATGTAAGTACTCTTGAAATGGAAGAATTTGAGTAGTTAGTTCACAATGATCAACAGAAACCCACTGTCTGAAGATAATTTCAGAATCAAAATCATCCCAGCTCTCTTGCAGTAACCTGAGCACTTCATTAGTGCCCAGAGATTTTTCACTCTGACAGCATGCACGTTTCATTTTCTATATCACATACCATGATTAAAAGGAGAATTTTAGAGCAGATAACATGAGTTTTACATTTTGGTGGGTGACACACAAACAGAGTGAGTATCTCACCCACCAGCCAGAAAACAAAATTTAGGTCTTAAATCAGCAAATTTTGATAAACCAACTTTTAAATTATGTTTTTCTTTGAAGGCTGTGCACAATTCTTTTAAGTTACATAAGATAAGTGTTCTTTGAATTTTTTTCCCGTCAGCTTGTCTGATAGAATCATTCTGGTAAAAATCTTGGGACACATTTAATAATATTTTTATCAATTACATGACTGGGTTTCTTTTTGCCAAATTGTGGCAAAATTCCACTTGTTTTAACTAATTGTTTGGATTGACGGGCTAAATACTGACACACTAAACTCATTTTGAATTTTGTTAATGTTACAGCTGTTTGGTAATAAATTTGAAATATTAATATTTTCCTGGGTTGATGAAACTGTCTTCATTTTATTCTTTATTTTAATGATTAATTCTTTATATTCCCTATCTAAATAAGCATAATTGTGTGGTACTAAACTGGTTTCTTCTGTAGAAATATTTAAATTAAAGGAATTGTTTAATTTACTGGTAACTAACTTGGCTATTTTTATAACTTTATTTTTTAAAACTGGTTCCTTTGCACTGCCTGATAATTTTTGAACCTTAATGGTGGA
Source organism: Lycorma delicatula (assembly GCF_047948215.1). Classification (NCBI taxonomy): domain Eukaryota; kingdom Metazoa; phylum Arthropoda; class Insecta; order Hemiptera; family Fulgoridae; genus Lycorma; species Lycorma delicatula. Next base: position 151,165,631 of record NC_134455.1, on the reverse strand, counting down.
AATGCCAAGTGCTGAAAAAGCTTTATTTACAGACTCGGCTATAACTTACTGAGGCTCAAATATATTTTGACATTCCGGTTCGTTTTCTGTATCATCTTGTGGTGTTTGTATTTTAAGCATTTTGTATATAGTGCTTTGCCTGGAATTAATTTTAAATTTGGATTGCTAGTTGAAAGTGTCAAAGATATTTCTTAAGGAGATTTCTTAACTGGTTTAGTGTGACAGCTAAATGGGTCAGAGCAGCTTTTCCCATTAATATGAAAATATTTATCTAAATATACAGTTTTATGAAAAGTACAGATATTTTTTGTTTCAATACATCCACTTCTTAAAGATATCAATGTTATTTGCTGTTCAGTACACTCTAAAATATCGTGTAATACTGAAGATCTATTGCAAGTCAATTTGTGACATACTGTTTCAGTGTCAATACCAATTGAACACTCCATAATCCATTTTTATAAAATGCAAGGATTCTTATAATAACAATACAGTTAGTATAAATTATAAAACTACCAACTGCACCACACTTTATCTTATTCCAGTTTGTCTACAGGTAAAATAAAAATTTCTCTAATTAATAAAATTAAAAATATAAGATACTGCATAAAAGAGAAGTTCACTACTAATAAAATTACATTACAAACAAGTGTACATTACCTTACCTACTACATTTTTTGTATTGTTACTTACATTAACTAGTAACAATACAACACATTACATTGAAATCAAAACAGTAAATGAACCTTCTACAATGTTTACATTCAGGGTTACACAAACATTCATGTCTATTCACTTTCGTGTTTAAACATGAGTTTGAATGTATGAATCATACTTTAAGTAACAAAATATCTAGAATATATGCTATCTTATTACAGACATATAAAAATATTTTGTATAGTAGGCCTACATTATTATCTGAAAAATACATGCTGTGAATGTTTTGGATACATTGTTCACAGTTAGAAGGAAGGGTGTTTTTAGCAGTTTTGATAGCTTCATTACTTGTCAACCCCTTTGAATAACAAAATAAATTTTATATGGTTTTAAAGGACATAAAAAGTACTTACTGTTTTAAACATTTCAGAGTTTTGCCACTGTTCCATTAGTGATTTTTGGGCCCAAAAATAAGACATTTTCAAAATCTTACGATTTGGCGGCCATTTTTTAATAAAGGGCACTCAGTAACAGTCCAATTTTTTTTTTTATAAGTACTACTAGTACCTTAGAGTTAAAAGGTAAAAAAAACAGGCCTGTTACCCTATGCCCTTCATTATTTATTTTGGGCTCAAAATTTGAAAAAAACAATTTGTAAACATAACTTCAGTAAACATTACAAGATTTGGTTATGAAACAAAATGAATTTTGAGTACACTAAGATGAAGTTCCATCTTCACTCTTTCCAAAAAGCCCTTTTCAACTTGTGTATGATGTAAAATAACAATGATACAGCTCATGGAAAAAGTGACAAAAATGGCTGTTTTCACCTATTGGCGAGTTAGAAAATAATTTATTACTCAAGAAAAAATATTTTTGGCCACTCAAGGTGGGCAGTTATCATATACCAAATATCATAAAAATCAAAAATAGTGATGCAATAAAAGTTTTGAAAATTTGTTGAATTAAAATGGAACACCCCTACTAGGTTTACGAAAGTTTCTCTGTAGTATTGTGGCCAGTCTTATTGTAAACATACAATACCAATACTCAGACACTGGGTGGATCAGAGGAAGTAGATAGCAGGCAGCATTCATGTATTATGATTAGCTGAGAATAGTAAGAAATTCTAAATAAGCAGGCCTGAACTAAGGTACGAGTAGCATCAAAGTATGGAGGTGATTTAGAAGAAAAGCAATAAATCTACAATAACTGTTGGTGATGTACTATAATTAAATAAGCACTCCTTAAGACATATACATAAGTTATTAGTAAAACTGGCCTATGATCTTGATGATGGAGACAAATAATTAAAATGACAATAATTAAAGTCTATAAGAAATCATACAAGTCAGGAGGCATTAAATGACAGGATAAGCATTGGAACATTCAGAGAAAAATTAAAAAACAAGATTATTTACAATTAATTCAACAATGTAGGTTAGTTAATTAACGGGTATAAGGATTGGAGATAAAAATATTTAATAAGTGGAAGATGGGTTCCAATATTGAAATTAACCATTAGAAAATAATTAGGCGCTATTAATGACTAAGGAATCGTCAGTGAATGGAGGAAGCAGTCCTTTCACAGTTTTTGAAAGCACCCTGATCTCATTTTTCATTTTCACTGTTATCTTTAGCTTTATCACCCTATGCTATGTTTACTTTCTTCATTCATTCATCATAATTATATAACCTTTGTTACCCAGGTTTTTTTTCCACCAATCATCTTTCTACCTAAAGTCTTTTCTCTTACCTTAATAATTTACTTTTTTAAATTTACTCATTAATTTTCTATTATACTTGCCTTTGCAGTCAGTTTAACATTTACAAGGAGGTTGGTACACCTTGAACAATAGAAACCTAACTTTAAAGTTCCGCATGTGCATGTGTTGGAATACTGCACAGGTGAAGATGGTGGAAAAACTGGAGCAGTATTTTCTAATAAAATACATGCTTTTAGTAAGCCATTGTGTCTTCTTGGTAAGACAGTCTTGTATAGATCCTAGATGCTATTCAAAAGAAGGCTACTAGAAGATATAAAAACAGCCATGTCGTTTTTGACTTAGGGAGTGGAATTTCAGAAATTTAAACAATAGACAATGACAACTAAATAATAATTGGAAGCAATTAGTAGGGCAAGTAAAGAAATAGAAGTATCCACTTAATAAGAAAAATTCAAGAGGTTATATGATTTCAGAATTTGGTAAAATAAATAACTACTGGCATATTAATGTTTAACTGTTACTGTTATTAGGAACAACAAATATGGGTTTTAATGATCATAGAGAAAATTCAAATGTAAAATGTACTGTAAAATGTACATTTTACAGTACACATTATCATTAATTAATTATAATGAAATTTAAAGAAATCAATGACGAAATTAAGGAGAAATGGTGAGCTGGTGTAATGGTGATGTTGTTGTAAAGGAAAAGTTTAACCAAACCATAAAAAAAATGTTTACTTATGACAAAAGCAAGTACAGCAGAAAATTAATGAATACATTTAAAAAAAAAATTATTAAGGTAAGAATTGAATTATGTAGAAAGATAACTGGTGGGAAAAAATCGTGGATAACAAAAGATAAATAATTATTGATGGATGAACAAAGTAATATGCATAATGCAAGGTAATAAAGCTAAAAATGGCAGTGAAAAAATGAAAATGTGAAGGCTTTTGAGATACAAAATAAAAAATTTTATAAAGCAGCCAAAAACAACTTGTTCAGAGAGAAATGTTATGATACAGAAAATAGGTTACAGGGAAGGTATATAAAAAAAACAATGTATATATACATATACATACATTGTATGCTATTATATATATATATATATATATATATATATAAGCATTAGAATCAAAGGTAAAACCCACCAGGTTAATTTAATGTTTAATCTTGTCATCGCAAATCAGCTGATTTCAAAGTCGAGTTCTAAGGTTAAAATCCTAGTAAAGGCATTTACTTTTATATTTGAAAACTAGATCATGGATACCGCTGTTCTTTGGTGGTTGGGTTTCAATTAACCACACATCTAGGAATGGTTGACCTGAGACTGTACAAGACTACACTTCGTTTAGATTTATACATATCATCCTCATTCGTCCTCTGAAGTAATACCTTATGGTGGTTCAGGAAGTTAAACAGAAAAAAGAATAAAGTAATCAAAGGTAGGAATCAAAATCCAATGTTACAAAGTAAGGAAAGCAATAGTATATAGTAAGAAATAAAGTTGTTTTTTGAAAATTTTAGAGAGAAAGATACGATTATTATTTTTTTGAGGAAGAGAGAGAAGTTAATGATCATTCTAAGATGAGAATTTTATATAGAAATTACTGTTAAACAAAAATTAATATTTGTTTATTTAAAGCCTTAGGTTGGATCATATGCTATGAAAATTTTCAATGTTGAATGGGTAAAGATCTTCTGTCAATAGAGAAACCTCACTCATTTTCTGCTAAACTCAAATTCAGTTATATAATAAAATTCAATTAATAACGTGAATATTAAAAATAGAAAACTGAATTTTTGTCATCAGCCAACTGAAATACTTCTTGATATCAGACAACACTGACACAGAGGTATTTTCAATATATCTATTTACTTTGTATTAATAAACTTTCTCTTGTTCTTTTTCAAATTTGTTTAGCTACAGTATGAACACTAACATAACAAAGTTAATATTTAAGAGCACAATGTAAGAACACCTGCTGGGTAGTGATTAAGTGAATTACAACTAAATTTGATGCTCTTTCCAATAACTATAGTGATTACTATTTTGAAATGGAAAATTTTATGACGAATCATAAAATTTGTTGACTTTTCATCTAATGAAAGAAATCTTATTACAAAATTTCAATAAAAAAAAAGAAGGCATTTGGCCATGACATCATACAAAATGCTAAAAGTAGAGTTAATTAAAAGAATATTTTCCTTGGCTCAGTTAACAATTATGGTTCATAGTTCTGAAAAAAGTAGTTTCTGTTGAAACATGAGGTTTTTTTTCAGAAAGGCATTTGTGATACTGAGGTGACTTGAGTTGTACGATATAAAAAGCATTAGGAAACACAAATTTAACGTGAATACTGAGCTCCTCAACCCAAGAGGTTATAAGTTTTACAGGCATAAATGCAACAAGACACATTAACTAACCCTACAGGATCCCATACGTTTAGTGAGCATTTCGCCCAAAATAAACAGAAAAACCATCAGGGAGAACAAATCAATGTTTAGCGGAAAAAGGTGGCTAATGAAAAAGGGATGGTAAGCCCAGGTAAGAACTACGAAACAAGGTAAACAACCACACTTTCACAATTTCATTCTTGGTGGTGGAATCAGTTCTGGTTACTATCCCTGGGGAAATCAAGTTTCTTAACCTATAATGGGAGCATCATGTTACTAATCAAGATTACATTGTGCTACTGAAATATAGGCTGTAACAAATTATTCCTCCTCTAGATATTTAAAATACATTGGCTGCCAGGAAGAACACCAGTGTTCCTCAGCTTCAATAATTTTAGAATGAGCTATAGAAATGCATCACCTGTTTGAAACGCTTTGAATCTGTCTTGTGGCCCTCTCATAATGCTAATTATGTCATCTAAATGCCTCTGCCATCTAGTGACTATTGAAACTAATTTGTGCGTTTTATACTGTGTTAATATGAGTGTTATGGTAGGCATTTCGAGTGAAGTACTTGCGTTATATTTAATAATATTTGTTCTTTTTTGAGAGTTTCTGGATTTTAGTTCATAATAATATAGGTTTCATAATATTTTATCCATGAACCGTATAAGTAGAAAAATTCCTTCATGAGGGGAGAGTTTGCAATGTTGAATGGGTAAAGATATTATGTCAATAGAGAAACCTTACTCATTTTCTGATAAACTCAAATTCAGTTCTATAATAAAATTCAATTAATGATGTGAATATTAAAATAAAGAAGAAAACAGAATTTTTATCTGGTAACTGAAATATCTCTTGAAATCAGACATCACTGTCAAGGAGGTATTTTCAATAAATTTATTTATTTTGTATTAATAAAGAAAAGCATACTAGTTGACAGCTGTGCATTAGTTGATAACTATTACACATCAGTACTGTTAGCCAAGTCGTAAAAACATACACATTTATTAGGCACACTATGTCGAAATCTAAACCATTTACCAAAAAAATGTAGTTGAAGCAAAATTAAAAGGAGAAATAGTTGGCAAACAATAGGATTGTAGTCACAAAATGGAAGGACAAAAGAGATGTACCTTTTCTTTCAACTAAACATGACCTACAGAAGGCTGAAATGGGATGATTTAATAGAACTGGAGATGTACAAAAGCCCTTAGCTATTATTGATTATAACAAAGCTAAGGAAGGGCTGACCTCTCTGATCATTTGATTAATTATTTTACTCCTCTCAGAAAAACAATACGATGGTACCACAACAAAACAAAAGTATTATTAAATACTGCCATTGTAAATGCGTGAATCATGTACAACCACTTTCAATCCAAGAAAATCCAAATTACTACATTTCCATAAGAACTAATATTGCAAATGGAAAGAGAAGGAAATCGTCTTTAATCAGTACCAATTCAACGACAAGCTAATTTAATCTTTAATTTAATGTTTAATCTTGTCATCGCAAATCAGCTGATTTCAAAGTCGAGTTCTAAGGTTAAAATCCTAGTAAAGGCATTTACTTTTATATTTGAAAACTAGATCATGGATACCGCTGTTCTTTGGTGGGAGGATATAGCTCCAAGAAAGGGCAGGATATAGCTCAAAAAGTTGTAAAACTTGTCAACAGTGCGAATTATATAAGAAATTTATATGTTCAGCATTATACTGCCAGTCACAGATAATGAATTAGCATTAAAATTACAAAATGATCATTAAGTAAAGGCTCTAATAAATATTTATACTTATAATTTTTTAAGAGAAGATCGGTGGTTCCCTGGTGGACCGGTGGTTCTCTGGTGTGCCGGTGATCCTTGCATCTTTTTTGTTATTCCAAGTTTATTTTGTATTTTTTCAATATTGACACAACATATAGCACTTATATGTCTTCGTAGTTTTTCTTTCACGGCTTATGGTTGATGATTTTTCTTATCTACTGCGGCAGCCAACGTGTTAAGAGCCTTTTAGAACAGTCAGAGGCTCCCTAAAAGAAAACTACAACTCACTGTCAGAATTGTGTAGCATAGGGAAGTTCATAACTGAGCTTAAAACAGTTCAGGCAGACTCCTAATGAAGTTAGTTTGATTAAAATAAAATCTTTTATTTTGTCCACAAGGTCTGCAATATAAACAAGAGTGACTTTGTTACAGGACTTTTTCTTTTTCCTGTTTATTCTCTGGTAATTACTGTTCAGATAATACTTCAGAAGATAATATTTATGAGTGTAGTCTTGTACAGTCTCAGCTTGACCATTCCTGAGATGTGTGGTTAAATTAAACCCAACCATCAAAGAACACCAGTATCCACGATCTAGTATTCAAATCCATGTAAAAATAACTAACTTTACTATGACTTGAATGCTTGAACTCTCGACTTCCAAATCAGCTGATTTGGGAAGATGCATTCACCACTAGACCAACCCGGTGGGTATTACTGTGTCATCCTAAAGACGAAATATGACCTGCACTTCATGTGGGGTAGGGAGGGGGGGCTTGGTAAGGTGGTATGCAACCATATGCTCAGAAAGTAATGGCCACTTCAATTATAAGTTCTATGATTGGTAGATTTATGTTATTCTAGATTATAACTATATCACTTTTGGGGGTAGCATTGTGTCTATTTAGATGAACTACAATTTTTACAGTTATGGCACCTAACAAAGTCCACCTGTTATGTTTATTAAGTTAAGGTTTTCAAATGATTTTATTGATATATTGTGTAAGTTTATGGTAGGTACCTTTCCTTTTTTTTACAATATGATGATTTACAAGATGATTTCTTTAACAGAAAATAAATTTTCTGTATCTATTATGTTTAACCTTGTTTATACTTTTCCGTTTTTAAAAACTTTTTATATAAGGTTTATTGATTTTGTCTTCATTTAAGATGTTGCATATTAACATGACTCAAATCATTTTTATGTCACTTAATGTTTCTTACAAGTTTTTGTTTTAACATTATGAATTTAAATCATTATAAAACATTACATGTATTTACATTAACTATAAACAAAGTCTCAAGGTACCATACATTTTCAATTTTTATGCCACTTTCTGAATGAAATAGTGTTATTAAGGTTCATTTATTTATTTTATGGAGATTTTGTTTTAGGCTTTATTCATGAATTTATTTTACCATTGTTTAAATATTGTATAGTAAAATTTATGAGTATGAGATAATCAAGGTAGTGTTCCTTTAAAATAGTTTTAAAATTTTTTGTTAAGCCTAAAGGAGAGAAACGTTTATGTTTTTCTTTCTTCCAAATCCCAATTTTTAATGCAGTCTGTCTAAATGTCAACCAAATGTGTTGGAAAATTTGAATATCTACTTCTATATTTACTTCAATAAAAATTTCCCATTCAAAAACGCAATGATTATACGCCTATATATTTATGATGAAAATTCTAAGCCAATAGATTTTCTTAATTACAAAATGTATATCTTAAACAAACTACCCAAAATAACTTCTAGAAACACACTGCAAAGATTTTAATATTATCACTTTAAAAAAACTTCAGCAAAAACATTGTCAGGAATTAAACTAAAAATTAGTTTTTAATTTATACAATATATCATAAAATGAGTGGTTTGGTATTTAGACATTACACACATTGGGTAAGTATATAATAGCAATATTACACAATATCAATAAGAATTAGAGCTTTTTTATAGTAAATATAAAAAGTTCTATTGATGGATATTTAGTAGATACAAGGCAAACAGTTCAAACTTTTCAAACCTCAATTTTCATCGTAAACGACTGCCATTATTCATAAAATGTTAATGGAATTTCATTAATTGCAGTCATACACTATGTTCCTAAAATAAGTTAAACGTATCTTTAAAAGTAATCAGAATAAACATGAGTATAAAAATATTCATTCGCTTCAAAGTACAGGTTAGGTTTTTACGAAATTATACATTCAACCGAAAAACAAATGAAAATCATTTGTGCAACAAGTCAACTAACTTTCGACAGTTAGTTTAACAGTTTTTTAAGCAATAACATAAAGTACAGGTTAAAACAAAAACTTTTATGCTGATAGATAGCCGAAGAAATTAATACTTAATTTAGAAGTATTACAATGATAGACAGGTCAACCTTACAGCCTTAAAAAATTTCCTGTTTTCGTAACATCCAACCATAACAATCACAACCAAACCTTTACACTCGCTCAGTAAAGTTATCAAAACGGTTAGTTATTACTGAGATCAGTTTGAGCAACCGTACAGTTTAACAATTGTAAAAATTTGTTGTGTACTTTGTATTATAGTATGTTTAACTGATATTTTAAATCTGTTTATAGAACATAAAAATAAATTAGTGTTATTTTTTGAGTCTTTTGTTCTCATAATCGTATTCTTTAGGTTCAGAATCATTATGAAAAATACTAGTACCAACATTTTGAGATTCATATTTAGTTATAAATTATATTACACCAATTTTCAATCTATTTCTAATGTTAGTACATCATTTTTATCTCAGGTTTACTATAACAAACAAATTTTATTTCAAGTTAATATCATTTCCTCAGTTCCAAAGAACCAAACAGTTGAGCTAAGTAATACTGAAACATTTTACTCTCACTGCCATATTTCAAAAAAATATTTTTATACAACCGAACGAGCGCATCTTCTTTACTAGCTGAAGGCGTAATATAAAGTGCATAAATCTCAATCGTAAAAGTGGATGCTAATTAGACGTAGACCTTATTTCATTATTTTTAGTGTTTATAGAACGTTTTTTTAAACACTTACCCTAATAATAAGACTAAATTGTGTTTCTAATTTTAACAAAAATCTATTATTTCATAATATTTTTTTTACAAAAACTGTATTCTAAAATTTTGCTTCTAGAAAGAGTAAAGGAATTACAAAGGCTGAGATAAATGACGTTTGTTCTTGGATCGATAACATGCATCGTGTAGCTGCGCTGACTGTACAGCACTGGAAAAGAGAAAAATGGCGAATACTGGGCTTTTGCTGTCAATTCGTGTGATGTTTAAGAGTTCGTTTTTGTGATGAAATGGGTTGAATAATGTGTGGAAAACGTGCCGTAACATAAGTTTTACTGTTTATACGTTTTGGCGCTTGCATTGGTTTCAAATAAATACAAAAAATGTCGAGTGACAAGGTAAAAGTGGCAGTTCGTGTTCGACCGTTCAACAGAAGAGGTAAGGACATTTATCAGACAGTCTTATTAAATTGTGGTGGTTAATTATGATAAAAAATAATTTTTGACGTATTGATTTTGTAGCAGAATGTATCTAATGGAGCTGTTTTTAACTACGTATTATTTTATGTATTTAGAAAATAAAAGACCAAAATAATTGATTCTACAGTTGTTAACTTGTTCTGTTAATTTATTCAGTTACGTTAGAAATTTACTTGAAACACTAGAGTTCATTATGTAATTGACATCTGTTACGGGTTATCTTCCTGAATCATATACAGAAACGGTTGTAGTTATTTATTCTCATGAATGGAAAGCGCACACGTGAATTATTTTCTCTAAGAATTAACTAAACTTGGGACCAAATGTAAAATTAGGTTTTAAAGAAAATTGTTAAGGAAATTTTATGTTGTGTGAAGTGTGTGCCGTCTTGTGTTTTGTTAAATTTTGTAAATAAATGAGGCTTATCCTGATATTGTACTTTTTTTTTATATATTTTGCACCCGTATTAAGAAATTGCCAGCGTTTATATGAACGAAGCGATCAGCTGATTGATTTTTGTCATTAAAAATGGCTCCATCGTATGGTAAGAAATCTGTCATATACTGGCAGGTTCTTTCTCAAAACTTCGAGACGATATTTGATTTGGTTTTTTGAGTTTTTTGTTAGGAATATTTTGTTTATGTTTACTTTTCTTCTGGTGTTTGTTGTGCTGTATTTAAACTCTTTTCAAAAAATTTATCCTCAAAGGATTTTCCATGATTTTAAACGTGGATATTTCATTTATAAATTGAATTTTCATTAAAACATGTGACGAAAACTAATCGATAAGTATATCTGTGATTTTCGTTAAAAATAACTTTCTTTTATTCTCGGTTGTACCTTTATAAGGCATGCGCGATTTTAACTACGTATGGTTATTAGAAATCGTGTTTGATTATAATGCGGGATTTGCTTGAAAAATTGTAATCGACACAAGTTGCATTTTGTGTGTCTTGCAAGAGCATTTTCGATAAAGTTAATTTATTTTGAATTTTATATAGTATTTTAATGAATCCCTGTGAAATTTTAAGTATAGAATAACTAAGTTAGTTCATCAAAATAACCTGAGTTATAATAATCGAATTAATATCTTCCGGTTCGTGATTGATTATTCAGTATGAGGTGTTAAACGTTCGTTATTTTCTTTTTCAATCCTAGTAATGAGGTCAAATCTAAGCAAGGAAGGGCTTGTTACTTGAATCTATGAGGGTCATGATTTCCACTTGAAATACTAGTATATGTACTAAAATTATATGCATATTTGACCCGTCTGATCACCAGAATGGCTGTTTACAAAATACTGTGCAATTTATTTGTATTGTAGTCGAATGTAACATTTACAAAACATAATTTTAATTATGTAAGTTTAAACTGATTTATATTAATTGTTTTTCTATTGTATTCCTTTTATTGTAAAATTATTTGTAACTTACAGATTTTATAAAATAATAATGAATAAAAAAATGTTAAAACGTGTAACTTTAATACCTAAAAAAATCTGTAGCAATTAAAATAAAAATATATAATAGTTAAAAGTGTGTAACTATGTCTGATCATAACAAATTTTATCTATGTTGGTGTGCTGCTACCTTTTGCATAATTTTTGTTTAGAAAGAATCTAGATTTCTTAAATGTTCTACAACTCAAGAATTCAACCAATAGTCTATTGTTAATGAAAGCGGTTCTTACATACATTGTTTGGAATTACAAAAATTTCCTATAAATACTTATATAAAGTAAATTTATTTATTTATTTCAAGGTAAATTTATTAATTAATTAATTTATTTATTCCTTATAAATACCTATTGAAGGTCTTACAAAGTGTGCATGTATTAAAAAGAATTCAATAAAAAAGATGCAAAAAAATGTTTTAATTATGTTCATTTGTTCTGTAGTAACTGTAATAACTTTTACACACATATTTTTCACTTTTGTAGTGTGGTGTATCAAGTTAAAAGTTCATCAATTTTTTGCAATTACAGGATTCCATCCCCAAAAAATATAAGTATTTTTTGATTGATTCTGTAATGTCCTAATATTTTAATCACTGAAAGGTTTTGTTTGTTTTAGTTTTTAACTTCTTTTAGATAAATTCATATTATATCTTTCTTCGGTAATGGTTAATTGGTACTTACGTATTAACGCCACCGCAGCTACAGCTATATTTAAAAACAAAGTAGTCAGTCAATCGGAGTGTTAATTAACAGGAGTGTTTTGATTATTTAAATAATAAATAATTGCAATAATTACTGAATTTATTAAATAAATACTCAGAAAATTACGGTGTTAATAAATCAAGGTTAGCGAGCGTAGGTTAAGTTTGGTTAAATTATATTTATAAAATAAATAAATATAAATAACTATTTATTAAAATTAATAAATAGTTCGAATCTATGGTTTGACTGTTTTGAATCTATGTTAAACTCTATATCGGCCCATTTTCCACCGAAATCCAATTGACTAATTAGTTTTTAAATAAAGTTTTAGCTGCGGTGGCGTTAATTCGTAAGTACCGGTTCATTTTTTGTCGCGAATGAATACACTCAATGAATGTGAAAATGTCATGTGACTTTTGTGTTAGGAACGTCGTTTTTATATTTTACTGGGCATTTACGAAGTTAGTTTTGGTAATTTCGAATGCATAACTTTTCTGTTGGCCTTAAAGGAAGTAATAAAATACTAATTTATGTGTTGCGTTATTGATTGTTTCCATTTTTATTTTTATTATTTCTGTGTGCGTAAGTGAAGTATTGCGAATAGGCAAAAAGTCGAAGTTAACATATCAAATCCGATTACCGAAAAATGCTAAGTTCCAGTCGATCTGTACAAAATTGTGTTAATGAATCGATTCAGATGTTAAAGAGGTTTTGTTTTAGACCAGTCGATTGCATTTTTCCTTTAATCCTTTCTCAAACACTTTTCATACCTTGCTTGATGATTTCATATTATTTTTATTGTCCAGTTTGAAAAAGAAGTCGTATTTATTTTAAAATCGTTATACCTCGTGCAGCCAAAGATGATTCGTTAGTTTCTTATTTCTAGAAATCAGTACAGCCGTTCCGGAATTAACAAACGTACATCCAACAGAACTACTTTTCTTCTGGCGCATTCGAATAAAAAAAGTTATACATCTCATTTATTTTCTTTTGTTGGAGAAAGCGTCTCATTGTCTTTTGTATCAAGTGTAAAAAAAATTGTTCACAACATTTTTAAAGTTAGAAAAATATTTGAATTTTTTAGGAGGTGCTTAGGATCATAAAAAGGGATAATCTAATCTCTCTCTCTGCAAGAAACGTGATTTGTTATTCTGTATCTTGGCCGATTAGATTCTAAGATTGATTGTAACCAGTAACCAAATAGCGAGTAGGCAATTCAATTTAGAAATTTTTTTTTAGTAACTTAATGGATTGTATTAAGACGCATCCACAATTTACGTTGTATGATTGAAACAAACGTTACAGCCGTTTTGGGGGTGTAAGATGCCCTGAAAATAGAGACTGTAAGCTAAGTAGCTTTCAGTTTTTATAGTGGACTGTAGTTTTGCCCATGGCCTAGAGCACTTTGTGTCAGAATTTTTCGAACTCCCAGTATATATGAGAATTGTAAGCAAAAAAACACCGGTGTATATAGTACTCAAGAGTAATTTGTCGAACAGTTTTTCATCGATTGTTCGTTTACCTACGATTATACTCGATTTCTGAAACATTGGTTTAAAGCAGTGTGAAAAAATAAGTGATCGGCCGTTGCCGATGAGCTTCGAAATAATTGAAGGTAGGGGAGGGGGGTACTGCTGTTGAAATCGCCATTGCGAGATGATCATCGTGTCAGATTCTTCCTTGGCTATTGCATTTTGGGCCGCCTAAATAATAGACTTCTGGTGATAGTACAGTTTTCTCATGTTTAACTATCTGTAACAGTTCCTCACTTTCTGATCGATTGTGCGCATATTGCTTATTCCGACACAATTACCCAAACCGACACCCAAACGTTTTTTGTTTTTAAATTGAACATGTTGTTGAAGTCGTTGGTTGTTTTTAATTGAAGATGTGACCTAAATAGATTGTTTGAATTTTAATTCTAAGCGGTTAGACATTTCCGAATTAAAGGTTTTTGCTACACTATATTACATTATCTGTAATTCCGTTACTCTTCCGTCTGGGTCATTTCTTGTTTGTATTTATTTATAAAATTTATCAGTATTGAAAACAGATGTCAAATATTACGGAAGAATAAAATCATTGTAGTCGCTCAAGTTCACTTTGGTTAAGTAATTCTGTATGACCGTTTCACTCGTCTTAAGTCATCATTGATGTAGTAGATAAAATATAATTTACGTATACATGATGGAATTACCGGGTCATATTAGTGTCTATTGCTAAGTACAGTTAGATTTTTTTTTGAACCGGAATAGTAGAATTGTCATCGACATGATTTTATTTTTCTTTCTTACCGCCATAAAAAGCCGACAATTTGCATATTTCGGAGTTATTCCTAAAGAAAGAACGTATCAGTGAATGTGTGACTTCGGATGCAATCTACAATATAGTACTGTATTAGCCGTTAATGCTGGTAAGCGCCCAACTTTTAGACAGAGTAAACTAATTGGGTGGTACAAACCAATGACTCATGTTTAGTTGCATTCGAATTCGGTCAAGATAGACAGTTTCCGCTTGACTGATAAAATAATTAATACTCTAATGACTTGTAAATACTCTATTGCTTCCACATAATTCTACAGTATCAATTATTCGGAAAATTTTGAATTGGAGCGTTGGGTACGTCTGTTTGATTAACGAACCAATATTTCGACTGTAAGAAATATTTGATTTTGTCTGTTCAGGTCAGTATTTCTTTAGTATCAAAACCTTTCCCAAAAAATTTCCATTTTTTTTTCTGATACATCACCGTCTTATGCGACTATGCTTCTGCATGCTCTCAACATCCTAAATCTTTACGATTCGTTACTTGTGTATTTCACCGACAGTTTAAACCCGGATAACGGACGATTTGAACGTATAATCCGTTGATATTTGCCAATTGTGTGCTTGGAATACCAAATGTAAGGAATAATAAATACAAGCGAACGTTTGGTCGATATTTGACCAAAACTTCGAGAAATACTTTCCTCGTTGTAAGGAAATGTTTTCCTTACAAATTAAGGTTAATTTCGATTAATTTTTTTCCATAGCCACATCAGTTGTAAATGACATGATGAATATAAAGTCATTTCTGAAATCGCCATAGTCATTATCTAGAATAAAAAATGTCAGGTGTAATAAAGAAAGTAAGGAATGAGTTTCCTGTCGCCTTCACCGAGCCAAATGTATGATCTCATATTCGTACGTCGAGCCTGCTGGATTTGCAAATGATAAAAGTGACACCTTTACTCTGCTTCACTCCTCGAAGAGAATAACTCTTCTACTTTAGCCGTTTGATATCCTCTCACAAGCGTAAAACATAAATGATTCTTGTTTTTTGCTCCAAGCAAAGTTTAGTGCAACAAATTAGCTTATTCTTTACTATTGTGAACAAATGGTTTTGCGTAAACTGCCTTATGAAAGTAGGAGGGTTATGTTAAACTAAATAATGATTTCATTTCCGTTACACAGATAGGCGTTTTGTTTTTAATAGAGTACCGTAGAAGTTGGATTTAAATTTTTTTTTTAATGAGATTTTTGTTGAACATAAACAAAATTTTTCCTGTTTATAATGTTAACAACAACATTACCTTTGAAAACGAGTCTATAAACAACTGAAATTGATAAAGTAAACATACTACTTTAAAAGTGGTCGGGCGATAAGTAGCCACTTTTCTTAGTTTTTCAGTATCTGGATCCAATGCAAAAGAGGTTTTGGATTATTTGGTGGAAGTTTTGGATTCACGAATAATCGGGGGTGTGAGTAGAATTTGAATCATTGCGACTATCGTGCCGGTAGGTATACTTACTGACCGCTCACTTAGTGGTGTTACATACTAACAGCTACTAGCTCGTCGTCGATGTTAACGCAAATAATAAACGTTCTTCAGAATATAGTTATTTTGAGCGTTTGTTTCATGGTGCAGTAAGACCGTTGTTAAAGTTTCACTTACATCTTTCTTTATTTATGTAGTTTGCAAGTGTAATATTTAACGTGTATTGTCTGACATACGAATATTTATAAAGTTAAAATTCTTATATTTTGCAAAATTTCCGCTTCACTGTAGTGAAGCGGAACCCCACTAGCTGTGAAAAAAAATTATTCGTGTTTGACGAAAAATGAAGTGATGTAAAAAAAATCGGCAGATATGATCAGCCAAAGCGTATTGATTCGAGTTAACAGCCTATTGGAGACTCGAGTGACTTTTTTTTATAGCAAGATTTTTCGTTCTTGACATTTCGGTAGGCTGTTTGTGAGGAAACTTATATTATGTGAGACCACATCGGTGATCGCTGTTTCACTCGTTTGCGGTTTAGTTACTATCGTGATTCGCTGGAAGAGTGCGGGTAAAAATTGTTCTTTGTCGTTGCTGCAAGTGCCATAAACGGTAATCCGGTTCTGCACGTTGTGCTAGTGATCTTTACGTGCTGAAACGGGCTATAGATGAACAGCTACACTCTGAAATCTTAATACAATCATTAAATAACAAATTATATTGTCGTATTCATAAATATTAATTATATTATATGAAAATTTGTCGCTAAAATTTCTTATTCTTTTTTTTTTAACTTTAACAAAATTAATTTAATATTGTTACAATTCTTATGTTACATTATTGTAGACAAATTAATCTGATATCTGAAGTGGATTCTAATTTTTAAATTAGGAAATATATATAATATATAATCAGTTTTATATATATATATATATATTGTATATACAGTGGATTTCCGAAAAAATTATACACATTTATAAAAATAAAAAAAGTTTCAAATTCGAATAGATTAAGAAAGAAACACGATTATTTTAATAAAATTTTTGATAGTACTGAATAATATTTAAGGAAAATCACAATAGGAAAATTTTTCAGGAATCACAAAAAACATTTTTTTCCATTATCTTACAAACTCAAAATTTGGAAATATGTTACCTTATTGAGTCTTGTGATCACTATTATTTGGCTAAATTTTAAGGAAAGAATTATAATTATTTTTCCAGAAAATTGAAATTTTGTGTTTGACGTGTCTGGTTTTGAACCGAAATAATTGATATGTCTGGTTATGAAACTTAATATCTGGACTTGTCTGGTTATGAACTTAAAACACTGTTCACAAAAGAAAATGTTGTAATATTATTACCATTGAAAAGATTATAAAACATTACAGAAAAGTGAAAAATTTTAACTAAAATATCTTAAATATATTATCATGAATAAGTCGTTTTTGAAAAGCTTAAAAAATACAATATAAGTATTATAAAAGAAAGTGTTTTTCATTAAGATTCCAATTATTATAAAAAAAAGTTAAACAATTAATTCATCCACCTCACAATTAAAATTATCACATGAATAAATAATTTCGTCCTCGACATAATCTTCCTGCAAATTGTTAGTTTGATTTTCTATAACATTCTTATAATACTTTAAAGAATTTAAATCAACCCAGGATTCACCGAAGTGTTTTGCTAGCAATTTCTTAAAATCATCTAATTTTACTTGTGGTACGGCCTTACCAGCTGGTATTATCTTTGGAAATACAATGTCTTTAAATGTTTTTGAACGTTTATACACACTTTTGTACAGTCCTTCTTCTGTTTTATAATGAACTTCACCTTTTATGAGGACATTATCTCTCTTACGATTAAGTTTGAAAAAAAAAAACCGTTTCGAAGGATTAAATTTACAATGCCACTGACCAGGAGGGCGCATTACTTCAGAGACGGACTGCTTCCAATCAAAAACCTTATCGTGTAAAGGTATTACAGTTCCAAAGAGGGAAAAAATATTTGTGTACTCGATTGGGTCTAAAATAATGCTGAATTTTTTAATTACATTTTCAATTCGTCCGAAAATTCTATTCGGTGGTAGGAACGAATGTCCAACCGTAGGAAAAATATATTCAATTAATTTAATATTTTTTGGAGCATTATTTTATAACCAGGCACTAAGCATTCCCATCATAAAATGATTTTTATTTTCGCCGCCACACCCATCTGACGCAAGGCGGACAACTTTGATGTACTCCGGAATTTCAATGAGTGAAAGACAATGGCATACAGCTGAACATATTTCAGTAAAGCTTTTTTCATGTTCACTTTCGTTCCACTGATAGATAAAATGCATTTCTGTTAGTTTGTCTGCTTTTTGAATCACCCAAAACTACAGTGAGATTGTAATTGTAAAGTTGTGAATAATAAGCGCTTTGGTCTGGGACCTTCGGTAGCACTTGATTTTTTTTCATATCAAATGTTACTGTCAATAGGTCAGAATGTTTTTCTTTTAAAAATGAATAAATCGCTTTGGCTTTTAATCTGTGACTAACTGTAACTGACTAGCAAAAACAAGAGCTTTACCGAAAACTAATTCACAACTGTTGTAGAGGGCAGCACTGTGGATGGATGTGTCTGGTTTTGAAAAAAAGCAGCTGATACTAGTCTGGTTATGAAACTAAACATATATTTTAAAGCCTCTTTACAAAGCGATGTGTCTACGTTTGAAAAAAATGATTTTCACATATGATGTAAAATGTTATAGAGATACTAAAACTGTAAAAATCCGAATTTCGAAAAAAAGTGATGTGTCTGGTTATGAAACTAAACGACTCATAATCTTTTAAAACTGAGAGAATCACATTCTTGTCGCTTTGACCAGCTGGTAGCAATAGACGAGCGAGCGTTCGTGTTTCGGGGTTTCTTGTTGGCATCATCATCTTGTATGTCGTTTACGATCTCTCGTCGCTCAAAATTTGGCGAAACAATCTACTAAATTTTTTCTCGTTCTTTCGGTATCATCACGTTTATTTCATCGGATTCATCGTGTTTTTGTTACTTTGAACAGCATTAATAATTAAAATAATATTTTTAATTTTTTCTTCATTAATTTTAAAATGTTCAAAAATGTAACATTTCAATTATCTTTGCGAAGAGCTAAAGTAACAGTTTTTTTTCTAAATACTATTTTTAAATAAATTATCTTGTAAAGTTTTTTTATCAGGTATTTATAAAAAATAGGTGATCCTGATAACCGAATTTCAGGATTGACCTGCCAACTCTCTTGTGAAATTCACTTATTCTTAGGTTTAGAAATTAGCCGGCCTCCATGGCGCGAGTGGTAGTGTCTCGACCTTTCATCTGGAGTTTCCGGGTTCGAATCCCGGACAGACATGGCATTTTCACATACCATACAAATCATTCTTCTCATCCTCTGAAGCAATACCGAACGGTGGACCCGGAGATTAAAAAAAGTTACCCGACTTTTAACACCACTCCCTTTATGCCGGCTAAATTATAACAGAACTACCGGTTCGGGCTTCTTTTCTGAAGCAATTAATTTTGATGTCCTGAACAAAGAATTTCTTTAGTTTTATGTCGATATTTATCAGAGTTGCGATTCTACCTTTGCGGCAGATCGCCAGGCAATTTTATTCTTCGCCGATTGAAGTTCTGCAATTTGATTGCTGATAGGCACTGATTTTTTACTCAGGATGAAATTTTTCAAAGACTTTCGATTAGAAGCTCTAAAAATACTGATTAAATTTATCCGAAAAATTAATCGTCAATAATTTTTACTTTTATAAGTATTAACGAAAATTTCTTCTTTTCATAATACCATCTATAGAGCTCAAGTTTCTATTTTTGAGAATCGCTTATAAAAAAATTTGCTTGTAAAGATAAGTTAGGCGAAATCATAAATATAATCTGCGCAGATTGAGTTGCAGACATGTGTCATCTGAAAGTAAAAGTTGAACTTTCTCTTTCTTTTTGCATCATCCATTCTTCGTGTATAGTTACAATAAGGTAGTTGGCGCATTCTATTACTTCTTTTACTTTTTATATTTGGAATTTAATGCAGGGTTTTTTAATTCTGATTTTCATCGTCTAGTCATGATTTTGGTTGATGAGTTGTGGATTTGCACGGCAACACTTGCCTGCAAACAGAATAATCCACATTATATTTTTATATAAATGAAAAAAATTTGTAGTATTACAACAGAAACAATTTGGTTTAAATTTTATTTATAGTCATAAAAAATAATAAACATCGATTATCTATCGTCAAGTAACCGATCGCCACTTTTACGCAAGTTACCGTATCAAATTTCATGATCATACATTCCGTGTTTCCAGAGATATTTATTAGAATAGTCGGCCCCTCTCTCTCACGCACACAGGCGCGCGCGCGCACACGCACATACACACATACACACTGTTTCATACTACTACATAATTGCGCCGTAGAATTTTTTATTGCAGTTTTGGAATCTGAAGATTTCCAAACGTCGAGAAATTCAAAAATAACTTCTTACCCAAAATGTTATTCATTACTATCCTTTTTCTTTTGCTATGATAATGGGGAAAGTAAAAAAAGAATCATTAAAATCATTGCATTTGATCGTAAATAAAGCTTGATATGAATAATAGAAAATACATTAAAGTTTAAAAACAGACAGAAAAAATCTTTTCAAAAGATAAGAAAATAATTTTTATAATCCTTTAAATTTGGACTTTTTGAAGTCTACACCCAATTTAAAAAAAACTTGCTATTCCTTTTTGTTAAAGTTAAATTCATTGTTATTTTTTTAATTTATTCTATTTAAGGTTGCTTATTTTAATAAAATTTGAGTTGTCTTACAAAAAATTGGCCGTTATAAGAAGCCGAAACGAGAAAAGACGAGGATAAAATTAAAAATAAATAAATGCAGTGAAAGGAAGTAAAAGACTGCTACTGTGTGCGAGAGATAAATCTCTCTAGAATGCGGGAATATGTATTTTTTCCCGAAGTTATACATTTTTGCTCAAAAAATACTTTTAATGTCAGAATCTCACCAAGATAAATTTCATTGAAGTATAGCAGTTGAAAGTTAAGCAGTTATGAGAACAATAAGATGAAAATTACCTTCAAACTGTCTATATGTGCAATGTACCTATTTAAAAGATTTTCCAATTGAGTTATCTGAAAAAGAGTTGCTGTTGGATCACCAGACCTTGTTACGCAAATTAAAAAAGGATTAAATAGTCATTGACAACGATTAATTCCGTGAAGAGTTACTTAACGATGATTAATGAGAAATAAAAAGTAGAAATGCAAATCAAATTGAGTACTCTTGCTTTTATTTTATTTGAAGTTTCATAAAAATCAAATGTTATAGCGTATTTAAAAAAAATTCATTCGTCGAATTGTATAATTGATTTGCTTTTAATTAAAGTAAATATGTAGGTTGAATAATAATAAACTAAATAAACTGAATCTTTCTCTTTATTTAGTCATTTAAAACATGTTTAATAGTTTTTTAATTCGTTAAAAAGTAATGAAATATTTAGTTAATAAACTAAATGATTATGAGGTGAAAAAACTGCACATTCCAATTGATCATTTACAAAATACATTTCTTGAAAGAGTACGCAATTTTTATTCGAAACAGAAGACTGAATTACCTCTAATGGCGAGATTCTCTACAGCGGAAATAGCTATGGGAGTTTCATAAATATTAAATAATACTTAAAACAATTTTTCTTTCCTTTTTATATTGTTATTTTTTCATAATCTATATATTTCAGATTATTCATCTAATATTTATTTAATGAAAATCACTTTAGCCATTCTGGAGTTACAGACTTAACAAACATACCGCTCAAAAAAATATTTTTTTTGGTGTTTAAGTGTACTCTTTAATATTCAAAATACGAAAATATTGTTGTTACCTTTAAATACTAGCATGTGTCTATTATTAGAGAAGTAAGGAATACCGCTGTATAATTTCGCCTTACAAAGATGGATTCATAAGTAGTTCCAGTTGACCTGAGATCTCCCTTAATATTTTACTGAAGAGTCTGTGAGTTTGTATGTGTCCACTCATAAAGCAGTAGCACTTCTTTTATACCAATTTCTAGTTGTGATGAATAAAGTTCACATAAACGTAGGTTTGAAAACGCTTTGTTTTCGAGTTGCGGATAGTGAAAGATTTCGTCCGGATTTCAGCTCTTTTAATAAAATGAAGCTCTACTGTGATTTTGGGATCCAAATTAAGGAGTAAATTTGACGATTTCTTATGTAATTTGAGCTGGGAAATAGGATTTATCAGGTCCTAGAACTATAACTGTAGTAGTTTTAAAAATATCCGACGTAAAACACTAACTTCGATTCGAAAAACAACTTTTTTTAGATTTGTAATAAACATCTGTGTTAAATGACATAAATACCGAAGATTTAGCAAAAAAAAACTTGTTCAGAGTTTAATTCTACAAAATTAATGTAAATACAACAATAAAAAGTAAATAAAAACTTTTAAAAGTCGGTTTTTTATTTAAGCAAAACAGACAGAAAATCCTATTATACTTTCTGTGTTTTATAAATATTATTCTTAATTTAGTAAAAACAAAAAAAAATAAAACATGAAATAATAAATTTTAACAGAATGAATAACAAACCTCAGTTACAGTAATTGTTCGAAATTCTCTCCTTCACAATGCATACAGCACTCTGCCCGACGTAAAATATTTCCGGTGGCTTTCCGTATCATCTCAGGATGCTTTTGTATAAATTAAAATAGCATTTCGTATTTTAATGAGTAACTCTTCTTTAGTGTTAACTTTTTTATGGTATACTATCGTTTTCGTATGGCCCCAAATGAAGTAATCCAGTGGCGTTAAGTCATGTGATCGTGGTGGCCAGTAAATTGTTCCACAACGTCCAATTCAGTTTAAAAAATTAGCATTCACGTGATTTCTAGCCACTGAAGAAAAATTTGGCGTTGCATCATCTTCCTGTAAAATCATTTACGATCTAGTTTGAAAAGGTACATCCTCCAAAAGAGCCGGCAAATTATTTTTCAAGAATGTATGGTTCTTCCGTAAGGTTTTTCCTTAAAAGCAGATTTTGTCATAAATATTGCCACACCAATCCTTAATGTAAAATCTATGTTGGAAACTAGTTTCTACAGTACCGTGTGGATTTTCTTTTCTCCATAAGCGATTATATTTAGAATTGAAGATTCCGTTTCTCATAAAATTGACTTCATTAGTAGGTAAATTTGAATTTACCTTACCGGCGTTGTCTAGAAACCAATGGCAGAAGTTTAACCGTCGGGAATAATTTGTTGGCCGTAAATTTTATACCGTCTGCGGGCGGAAAGGATAAAGATTTTCTTTCCGTAGGATCCGCCACACTTTGTTTTTTGACAGATCAGTGCGACATCGCCTTGTGAAAGTGCCCGGGCTACGCTGAATTTGCTGAATCACACTATGTTCATCATTAACACGATGATTTACATGGGGTTCACACAATATGATTTACACAATATGAGACGTTGGAAATTACTCTTTTGTTCTTAAATGCTGATACACCTAAGAATGTTTAAAATTGATTATTCATTGTCTGTTTTGCTTCAAAATAAAACCGATTTTAAAAGTTTTTATACTTTTTATCGGATGTATTTATGTTAATTTTCTCAGAATTAAATTTTCTACGTATTTTATTACTAACTGTTTTGCATTTATTAGTAATTTAACAAAGCTATTGTAGTACAGCTCTAGGGGAAAAAAATTGTTTTTCGACACCAAATTTTGTATTTTACGTTGGAAATCTTAAAAACTACCAGAGTAACAGTTCTGGGATCTATTTTATCCTATTTCCAAGCTCAGTTTACTTAAGAAACCACAAACTTTACTTCTTGGTTTCGGTCCAAAAATTACAGTTCTTTTTATGAAGATCTGAAATCGGGCCGAAATCTTTTGCTAGCTGTAACTCGAAAACAGATTTTCCAGATCTATGTTTATATGAACTTTTTTCATTATTTTTAGCAGTAGAACATGTCCTGAAAACTCAGTTTTTTCATGAGACCCTATATGTATGTATATATAAGAAGGCGATGCGATATTGCTCTACTTTCCATGAAGCCTCTCCGACAATACTTGTAAATTGTCGATAATCTGAAAATTCTAAACTGAGGTAGTTCATTTTTATCGGAATAATCTGTTAAAATTATCTGCAGGGGTTTAAAATTTATGCAGATAAATTCTACACCACAGATATAATTTAGATATGCAATTCAGAAATTTACAATTAGTATTTTTTATAAATAAATAATTTTCAGTAAATTTGGAAAAGTTTCCGAGGATGCTAAAAATATCTAGAGATAAATGTTCCGTGTAACAATGAACACGTTAAATTCATCTTAAAAATTTTACAGTTTTAGAAAATCCTAATCCTAATTATTAGGTTATCCGTCTTGAGGCAGTTCCCTTGCACCATTTCTACATGTATTCTCTATTGTAGCTAAATCTTTGAATTCTTGATAAATCCCATTTTTTTCATATATAATTTTTTATCTTATTTATTTTTGCATCTTCTACCGGCCCGTACAAGAGAATGGTTTAGTCAGCAATTCTCTTACGCTATGACCCAATCAGTTTGCTTTCCTAATCCGAGTTTGTTTGATTAGGCCCTATTCTTGTTCTTTCTCCTTCGTACTTCTTTATTGTTCACTCTGTCCATCAAATCATACCCGCGTTTAAAATGTCTGTACTCTTTATTCTTTCCGTCTTCTTAAAGCCCGTGTTTCACTCCCATACAAATACGTTAAAGACAAAACAGTTTACAAAACGTGTATGCGTTTCTAATTTCTGATTTTTATTTTATTTTCTATTTTGTTATCTTCTCCTTTATCTGGTATAAAAATTCCTCTACAGTTTTGTTTGTTCGGTTTCTCCTTCCTTTGTGTAGTAACCCGTTGACTTATGTATTACAAAACAAATGTTTTTTCCTATATTAATTTTCATACCGTACTTTTGTCGTAATGTCTTCTAATTTTGAAATAATCTATTTTAAAATGTTTTTATATACCTTGTAGAACACCTTAAATCTCGTGTTCTAATTTGTAATATCTTATTTCTATCTTCTGATGATTTTTAGCGACTGACTGCTACAACTTCTTATGTTGCCCCTAGAAAACTGATTAAATTTACTCTCGGGAGCATTTAACAGAAGACAACTGTACCGTGATGCTGACATTTGTAGAATCATCGGGCGGTAATATTCCGTCGCCTTCCGCCTATAGTCCAGCCGTCCGTAACATGGGAGACAGACGGTTCTGTGAAGTACTACTTAGTCTGGCTCCCGATCTTCAACAAGTCGAGCTCGGAAAGATGTGCCATTAGCTTACTCACCGCTACAATAGATCAACGGAGCATGCAAGGTTCTGTACTCCCAAGGAGGGGAGCAGTTTAAATAATAATATTAAGTGTTACACTAATAATTAAGAAATCTTCAAATATATTATTATCTTTTAAAAGATTAATATTTTTAATTCATCCGTGACTTCGTGATAAAATACAGAGACATTTTCAATACGATTCTTGAAAAGTTACGTTTAGATTGATCCATAGTTCGTATATTTTAGAGCCAAGTTCGTATGGATTCGTTCTGAATGGATTCGTTCACATACACCCTTGTGACAATTTTTTAATTTACAAATTCTTCTCTTTTTATTTTTTTATTTTGTATTATTAGAACTCGACATTGCAAGAAGTACGTCTGGCTGCTACTTGAAAAATGACAGCCGATAATGTGAAGCGCTTTAAACTGAAATTTTAAAGCGAGACATTTTCTTGCAAAGTGCACGCATAAAACCGCTAACTTCACTGAAAAAGGTGACTATCAGCTCAGAACGGTTCTTTGAAAGTATTATTTTGAAAGCGCATCGTTTAATATTTAATAATTTAAAAATGTTATCACGTTTCGTGTTCCTGTTGAACGAATTAAATTATAATTTTACAGTTTACAAGCATAATATGCCTGAAAGATTATACAATTTTATAAGTAGTATTATCACTCCTTATTTTATAAGTAATTAGAAAATAAAAATAAATCTTAGTTAAATTAAATATGAAAATCATACGTATAAATGTCAGATTAGTAAGAATATGTAATCAAAATAATTTATGATTGGATTTCAGCATGTTAGAAAAAACTACAAATAGCGTTATAGATAAAAAAAAAGGGTCATATGGGATGTAAACGGAAAAATCAAATAAATAAAATGTCGTAGAGTGAAAGTTGGTTTTAACATATTCGTAATTAAACATTTTTAATTTTCATGAATGTATCAAATTCTGCATCAATAGCCTACGCAAGACCTTGAGTTATATTATCTCATTTTATAAGAATAAATTTAACAATTTTTGAACCGTATAATACAAAAGTAAAACCAAGACAATAAAAAAATTTCACGATTAAAAGTCCTGGTCTCAGAAATAATGATAAATTGTAAAGAAATAATGTAAATTGTGAAGAAATACCTTTCATCTTGCTTTTTAATAAAAAATAAATAATTAAGATAGATAGATGTGTTCGCATAACCTTAGTATGTAGATATCATACCATAATGTAGGGACTCGTAATCATTTTTTTATTTCCTGTTTATTAACAATAACTGAAAAAATTATACTGTTAATTTTTATTTAAAAAATTCCAAAATGTGGACAAAAATATAATACATGAAAATTAAATTACACAAATTTTATCATGTGCTGTTATAATGCAAAGTTAAGTAGGTTTTACATTCGGATGAACCCGGTTGTAATTTATTAAAAGAGACCCAATCCGTTGCCCATTCAGCGTTAAATAATTTAATATATAAGTGAGGGGAAATTAACGCTTATTGTTCGTAATACTAGCATCAAAATTAAATTAATATCAGTTTACGCCTAATCAGTTTTAACTGATTCGGAAGAAATCAAATCGGACGCTTAGTTACCTTAGTTTGAATTTTCAGTGTTTGAAATTTACGGAACTTAATTTTTTCGTTTCGGTTTGAATACTGCATGCCACTTATCAGTTTTGATGTAAATTTATCCTAGCTTAATGTTTATATTTTTTGTATTTTAATTGTGCTTTAGTTGAGGACATAGGCTTTTATCTTTGAGAAGTGTTTGGAATTTAATTTACTGTTTTTACTACAGTTTTTTACTCTGTTCGTTTTGTTGAAGAGTATCTTCTTCTGGGAGTGAAGAACTATTACATTTTTTCTTATTACTCTGACAAGATTTTTTGTTAATGGCAGTCGACTAACAAACGCCCGTAATATTTCATATCGATGGAAAAGCAGATGAATGAAAGGTTATGTGTATCAGTAATGATGTACATATTGATAATAAATATTTTTTGTTGGATACTGTATTCGAATTATTGTCAATTTATTATTATTTTTGAGGCGGGGAAGTTGTTGAAGCAGGATTTTCCCGGATTATGTTAGACGGATTCCCAATATTGTTACAGTTCAATTTTTGTACAGAAAAACGTGTTACTTGCTTATTCCAATGGTGTTACTACTTCTTTTTATATGGATGGTTCATTTTATCTTTTATCGTAAATCGGGTTTTTATTTATTTTTCAGATTTTCTACTGATTTGGTGTTATATTTCATAGTTTTATGTTGTACGGTAATAATAAGTAAAACATAATGACTTAAAAACGTAATGAGCATTTTGCGCACGAAATAGCGTTAGCGTCCCAAATTTCGGGTGTATGAGTAGTATGGGGACAGGCCGAACGTATTTCACAGCTGGTAGTGGAAGCTAGCAGGTGCGCAAAAGTGTTGGAATCCTTATACTCAAGACGTAAGGTATTGTGCAGTGAAGATAGTGAACTTTCCGCAAAACTGCACTATATTGTACAATTTTATTTTGATAAAAGGGAATTGCTCTGCAGGCCCGTGAAGAAATTTGTGCTGTTAATGGGCAAGATATGTTATCGAAAGCGACAGCCAAAAGATGGTTCAGTCGCTTTCGTTCTGGGTAATTTCACTGTCCAAAAAGCTACTCCCAGTGGGTGAGCAATCACAGAAAAAGTGAATTATATTCTGGAAAAAGTCGAGGAAAACGGCATGTAAGCAGTCATGACACCGCCAGTAACCTAAATATCCATCAATAAACAGAGTTAAACCATTTACCTGGCTAAAAAAATAAGCTCGATGTTGGGTCCCGCATGATATGATTTGAATAATTTACTCGATCGAATTTTTATCTGCGAATTTCTACTGAAACATAACGAAACCGAGCCATGTCTGAAGCGGTTGATCACGAGTGATGAAAAGAGGATAACCTACGACAACAGTGTGCAAAAAACTCCTGTTCGAAATGAGAAGAAGCGCCATAGTCTATGACAAAAGCCCACATTGATGCCCAGGAAAGTTATGCTGTGTGTTTGGTGGATTGGAAGGGCATTGTGCATCACAAGTTGCTGCCGCCGGGCAGGACGGTACTCAAACCTGCACTGTCGACAATTAGCGCGATTGCACCTAACAATTCAAAAGAAATGGCCTGAACCTGTCAACAGAAAGAATGTCATATACCACGCTGACAACGCCAGACGGCATGCATCTTTAGCGACACGTTAGAAATTGAAAGAACTTGACCGGGAGGTTTTAATGCATCCACCGTAGAGCCTGGACCTGGCACCGTCAGACTATCATTTATTTCGGCCCTACAAAATTCCCTGAGTGGTGTTAAAATAGTTTCAAAGGAGACCTGTGAAAACCACGTGTCATAAATTTTTGACCAGAAACCACAGAAATTCTACAGCGACGGGATTATGGTGTTGTAGAAAAAATGGCAGGTCGTGGAAAAAAAACGGTGCATGTGGTCTCATAATGTTATTTTCCAATAATAATAAAAACGTATTATCAATATTGGCCTCCAAAGACTCAATACGTTTAAGACAACCTGATGTGTAGTTATAAAATGCTGCTTTACCGTAGCATAGAGTATGATTTTTCTGTAAAACGTCATGGTTCATGTTTTTCTTCCTTTTTATTATTTCTTATACAGTCCCACCTAAATAATTGATCTAGGATCTGTTTTACTTCCGAAATATTTTCCCAAAAAGGATGCCATTGATGATACTACTAGAGAACAGAAATTAGTGTAAATTTTTTGGAAAGATATTGCTGTAATTTCCCATTTTACGTGCCTTTTATACACACACGCACGCGCACACATACACCCCCCCACACACACACACACAAATAAAAGAAAAATGTTTTACATAATGAAACTGTAATAGAAAAGTACCCATGACCGGTATAGTACGTCACTGGTTTGTCTTCGTGTGTTTGAATTAACCCGTTCAAGTAAACCAAAATCGTGATTCAGCTATAAGTTATTACGTGTCGGAGATTCTCGATGGAAGTACGTGTGTTTGTTGAATTTCAGGTATATATAGAATCTTAGATCTGACCATCCTGGATAACAGATGGAGAGGAGAACAATACAATTGGATGGTCCTGGTTGATGAGATTGCCAGTGATCATCGTGCAACGAGACTAGACCTGATAGACCCAAATCTCGAGCGAGTGGAGTATCCCCGTCCACTGAATTTCACAGCCGATCAAATAGAAATAATAGTTAATAGGACAGCAGATAAGTTAAGAGACAGGCAGCAACAGACCCCTGAAGCTTTATCGAATATAGTTATGCAAGAGATAGACAGGATGGCAAATAATACTGCAAGGAGACGAAATGTATATCGGTGGACAGCCGAGATCGGTAAATTGAGATAAGAACTCGTCCTTAAGGAGAAGGAAACAGAGATTGCTTAGAAACGGTAGAGAGGAATATCACCATGAAGCAAGAATGTATACTGAAACCAGAAGGGCCCTGAGTAAAGCCATTAAAAAGAAGAAAAGAGAATGTTGGAGCAATCTCTGTAAAGAGCTAGACACTGACCCACGGGGTCAAGCTTATCGCATAGTGACGAAGAGATTCGGAAGACGATCGCCTGTACTGGACAGGGCAAACGCAGAGATACAGGTGGCGAATTTGTTCCCCAGAACGATGGCTGAAGACAGTGGACCCACACCCTGTGAGGGCAGGAGGTTTACCATCGACGAATTACAACTGGCAGCCAAAAGTCTGGCATTAAAGAAAAGCCCCGGGCCGGATAGGATCCCCGCAGCGGTAATAAAGGGTTTGATCAGGAAGACTCCCTGGGAGTTATTAGAGATCGCTATCTATGGCTTAGAGAGGAAGTTTTTCCCTGCATATTGGAAGGAGGCCAGAGTGGTCTTCCTTCCTAAAGGTGCACCTACGGCTGAGGACGCCACTTATAGGCCGTTGAGTCTGCTAAATACCAATCAAACTGATGGTTTGATCAGAATCAATTCTGATCAAACCACCAATTCTGATGGTTTTTCAATATGGTTTTTGGCGGGGGCGGTCCACGGTGCAGGTCATCGGTAGAATTTCGAACCGGGCCGACGAGGTCAAAAGAGGAACTTTGCGTACTAGACGCATACCGTTGATAATCTCACTTGATATAAGGAATGCCTTCGGATCAGTTAGCTGGAGACATATAAATAATGCGATGACCTCAAAGGGGCTGAGCCCTTATTTACGTAGACAAATTGGGGATTATCTCTCCGATAGAAAATGTAGCATTGAGGCCCAGGAGGGAAGGATACATTTCGAGTTGCACTGTGGGGTGCCGCAAGGATCAGTCCTGGGGCCGCTGCTATGGTTGCTTGTCATAGACGACCTCCTGCTTAAAAGTTTCCCTGATGGAGTGGAATTGCTGGCTTATGCGTAAGATCTCGCAGTCCTTGTGGAGGGCAGAACGGTTGATCAGGTACAAGAAAGAGCGAACGCGGCCACCCGCATTATATATGAGTGGATGGACTCTAGGGGTCTGAGTTTGTCATATGAAAAGTGTCTGTGTATTGCCATAGACCCCATTGTCATTGAGGAGGTTCACAGTCTGAAGTATTTGGGTGTCACCCTCCAGAGGAACGGTAAATATACGGAACACATAGATAACATCTGTAAGAGGGTCGAAAATATGGTGAGGAGTCTCAACATCATAATGTCAACGCAGAACGCCCCTAGGGCATCCAAGCGCAGACTGTTAGCATCAACAATAATATCTTCACTCATGTATGCGGTACCTGTATGGCATCAGGCGATAGACATTGGTCGTAACAAGGAGAAACTTGTCAGAATACACTGGAGGATACTACTTGGCGTGGTGGCCGCTTATAGGATGGTGTCCTACCAAGCGCTCTGTGTGCTTGCGGGGTGCCACCGATCGATCTCATCGCGAAATACAGGGTTGAGAGGTCTAAGGGAAAAATAAAATAAGAGGCCAAAGAGGAAATCAATACTTTGTGGCAAGAAAAATGGACCGATGATGGTGCGGGTCGATGGACGAGGCGGCTCATCCCTGAGATTACACCGTGGGTAAGAAGAGGATACGGTGAAATGGATCATTACTTGACACAATTTTTCTGTGGACACGGTGTATTCAATTATTATTTAAATAAAATAGGCAGAACGGAAGAAACAACCTGTATGTATTGTGATCAACTTGACGATGCGGAACACACCTTTTTCATGTGCGACAGGTGGGCTGTCTTGAGATTTAATCAGAACATCAATGGATTAACACCTGACAATATAGTGCAATCTATGACTAGCAGTGAATATAACTGGAACGCAGTAGCAGGTTACGTTAGGCAGATTCTAATTCAGAAATATGTTGATGAAAGAAGCCAAGGATATTAGTATAGACTAGGGTAGGGAGGACAGCCTCAGCGGGGAGGGCCGACATGCCGAGGTGTGTCGGTTCCGATGAGCCGCTGGGGACTCCAGGGGCTCTAAGTTAGGAGTATTGGAAAAGGAATTTCAGTGTAAAGACCCGACACCACGCCACGACAAACCAGGTATGGCGTGGTGTCAGAAACGGGCAAATCTAAATAAGGAACTCTCAAAAGAGCTGAACCGGTGGGCCGACCTGCCATGCCGGACGTACAGCCGGTAGGTGGGGAGGCCCATTAGAGTCAAAAGACACTCCCCTGGGTGTCGTGATACCAACAAGTCGGTCCGGCCCAGGGGAGTTGAGAGGAAAAAAAAAAGAAAAAAAAGAAAAAATTTCTATATTTATATATAGAAATTCAACAAAGTTTTCCGTAGCGAGTGCAGAATTATATAAATGTACTTGTGTGTCTCAACGAAGTGGGATGCGTGCATTTCTTAATAAGTTCTGACAATTTTTATCACTCGGCGAAAGTAAAACACCTTAGGTAAAAGAGACATTCTAGATGCCGGTGATAACCTCACTTTATTTAACGAGTAAAAATATATTTTGTAGTGTCGAATTTGGCCAGAAATTGGATCGACTTCCGGTATTATGCAATAGTACATCGTAACTGAAAATCACTTCAATAATGAGTTTTCTTTGTTTAGCCGGCATCGGTTCCAAGCGATTTATTTCCCTTGATAACAGATATATTGTGTTCAAAGTTCCAGAGTTATTTGTTTTTGAATATTCGTCTCCGACGTTTTTGTTTGTGGCAGCCCTGGTGTTATTTTTTCTGGATATTATTTTAATATACTCGTATATTAGAGCAAATCGGAAGGATGTTGCTGCTATTTAGTCTTGTGTGATCGGAACAGAAATTCTAGACGTAATTAAATTATTCCGTAGGGTAGGAGAAAGTAGAGTGGATGGTGAGCGGTTCCGTTTAGATGATTGTGTGGTTTCACTGTGTAATTATGTATGTACTAACTTTTGTCCATAAACTTAAGTAACACAGGGATTCACGTTTGCACATTATTCAGCGTACGGAGAACCAAGTAATGTAATTGCATTTCTTAAGTATAGATTTGTTAATGGATTTTCTTCTTTAAAGAACATTTAATGGTAAAAACTATCTCCATTAAATTTACAATTGATGAATTTTAAATTCTTTGTGGTAGTTTACGTTTAACTTCTTAGTAATAGATGAATTCAGTCGATTGGATTTTCACGTTTTGACTGTTTTACTTTGTTAACGTTTTCAATAATTTCTAGATTTCTTATCGGTTGTTTTTTATTTATTCGTAATTTATTAATTATTATATCATTACTTAATTTACGGTGTTAATAAATTTTCCCTATCTTTCATTTTCACGATCCGTAATAAAATAAAATATTTTGTGCTCGCGAAAATTTGGGCGTATCCCCTATAAAAATGTCGACATGACTAATACAGTATCGGTGTAGTACTCTTTACTGATACTACTATTCGGTATTCTTAACGCATCAAAATTTTGGTTCATATAATATATTGGTGGAAATATATCGGCGGTAATATCTAGGGTTTTAAATATCTCTATGACAACACACCGGTAGAACTTGAAAGAGAAAGTGTTAAGTTATGAAAAGTTTTTTCTTCAATAAATGTTACCTGTTAAACGTATTTTCTTTTCCGGTCTTGAACCCGGATGACCGATGATTTTTAATCCGAAAACGAATTAATAAACCGGCTTTTGGGTTGAATTGTTTAGTAAAACTTCTTTTTTTATTAATATTCCTTTTATTAGCTATTTTTTATCAGCTTGCTGACGGATGAATTAACCGCTACTAACGGAAGAACACTACCGTTTATACCTCTTAGCCGAGGACATTTCTTAGCTTGATAGTTTAGTATAGGTCATAAAAGCTTTTATGACCTGAGGGAAGTTCTCGTAGTAAGTATAAATTATAACTTAATAAATCTTTATTCTGATCGGTACATAAAAATATATTATATAGATCACGTCAGTAAAAGATAAAATATACAAATAAATAGATAAATACATTACTTATAATAATTTACTACAAAATAATTCGCGATTCAGATAGAGCTATTAAAAATTATTTTGAGCATCGTTTATGTACCATTGAAAGGGATGCAGATAAATCGTATTTTTCTTTGTTTTTAATTAATTTTATTTAATTTAACATCAAAATGACATTTTTCCCCAAAAGAAAATCGTTTAATTGCGTTTTAAATAGATCGGTGAAAGATTTTCAAACGGTTGGGCTATTTATTAAAAGCGGCAACGGTAGCGTAATAAGGCCCTTTCTCGTAAGTTGGAGTATTATGCTGAGTTTACTTTTTTAACTTTCTAAACGTAGATGTACATTTATGGACGCCAGATAACGATCTGTGATAGCCCGGTTTTTTTCTGTATCTTAAAAACTTGTTCTGACTTTTTGAGGGAGGGAGCCCCAAGAGAGGACAAAAATGTATACGAGAATATATGGAGGCGTAATAAATATTTAATAATGATGACAGGGTTAGCGTTTTATTAAGGCTATACAAAGCAAAACAGTACGGCTTGATTTTGTAACAAACGAAATCGATTTGATCATCCGTCCCACGAGAACTTGACATCTAATAAAAGACGCAGAAATTTCGCTTTGTGAACAACAGAAATAATAGCGTTATCATTAACGGGAATTCTTTCCACGCGATCAACAATGTTGCCTGAGAATACCGGTAAAGATTGATTATCTGAATGTCGTTTCCCGTTGTATATCTTGCACTTATTTTTATAAAAATATTTTTTAAACGTATAGATTTGGCATTATATGTATTCGTTAAGTGTAAATCCGACACCTGTGTATGAACATACTTTTCCTAAAATAATTTTTAGTTATTAAAAAATTGTACAAAATACCGCCCGTTAGTTTGAATTCTTAAAATTATGCTTCTTACAATGTACAGCAGTGTAATCGCCAGCTAAAATTACTAATTTACTGATTTTACTTTAAATTCATTTAACTCGTTTTTATTTTATTAATTTCTTGCTTCTTTTTTTTTTATTTTAACCACCTTTCAGTTTACCTGGAGTAAAGATAGTTTGTCTATGTGACTAAAGTTATTCTGGTCTACGTGAATTATTATTTCTACATTAGAGATTTATTACTTGAGATATATATAATATAAATATAATTTGTAGAACACCTTTGTTGTATCATTATTACGACATTAATTTTACCGGATAGGAATCGGTCATTTGTCGGCGTCATTTTATAAAAAAAGTTATTATAACAGATGAATTACAATTAATTTTATCAAAAAATTGCTAAGAATGGAAGTAAAAATAAATTTAAATTAAAACTGAAGTATAGGCAGCGAGAGGTACCTCTAGTAGGCGACCTTTTGGTCGAAGAGGGTTGCTTACAAATCTTTTACTAGATATTAAAAAGCTGTCTTTAACGGACGTGACAAATTTTTATTGGTAATGTGATTTCTTAAATAGAATGTTTTAGAGTGATTTTTATCATTGTACATACAGAATGTGACATGAATGCTCGTATTGTACTGTAATTACCGTCGTAATAGAATTTGATAACTTGTGACTTGTCTTTTTCCTTTCAGAAATGGAACTGGGGACAGATTGTGTTGTCGAAATGGATGGCATGCAAACAATACTTCATCACCCTGCTACAATAGATAAAATGGAAAGGTGAGTGATTATTCAATTTTTATAGCTATTTTTGTAAAATTGCAGTTAATATTGTGGCAGAAGATAAAAGTTGACAAATTAGAGTGACGTAGCCTCGATTTCACAGCATCGATTTTCTGGTGTAAGTATTTTTATAATTCGGTAATATATTTTTTACACTTTTTCCTTCTCTTCTTGCCGGTCGGCATTTATCTTCTTTTTTCTCTTCTTGCACTTATACTACCTTATCTGGTAAGTGCTTTTCCAACATTTATTTAATTTAATACCAGAGAAGTAACATTCCAAATCTTTTATATTTGGAAGGGTTGTCGGGATTGCATGTAGAATTAGCCATACCGATTGTATCTCCGCAAATTATGGGTTCGAATTTATTTAACGTATTCAAAACATCGTTATCCTTTTGCATCGGTACACAATATGAAAGTGCTAAAAGTAATTATTGTATTTATTCGATGTGGCGTTCAGTTCTTAAAATATATCTATTATTCAAAATAATTAGATTTTTAGACGTTTCGGCGGATTTGGTGCTTTTGCAATGAAATGTGAAGTGTACTAGGTAAAAATTATGCGTTGTTATATAATTACTTGTTCGTATCTATGAAATGACTTTTTAACTGCCGTTTGTGCGTGATAGGTCGGTCGGTCTTTTTATTTGATTTTCGGTTTAAGTAGATCATTTGAAAATTTAAGTTACTATACGATAAATATTCTTTATTCAAAATATTCTAGATTTAGAATTACGTAAGATATCGGTGTACTTTCTTAAGTTAAGGTTAAACTGTGCAGCGTAACCGAGATGGAAATTTTTAAAGAACTTGCATCTTTTAAAATTTCATCGCCGAATTAATACCGAAGCGGAAATTAGCGTACATTAGACTAATAGCTGTTTTAGTAACAGTATAGTTGCACCGATATTCCTACAGTTGTGTTTACTTGTAGGAAGTGTTAGCGAAGGTTATAGAAGTAATAGGACAAGGTCATCCTTCTTAAAATGTCGAACCGTCTGGTTTAACGTTCA
The DNA here is from genome assembly GCF_047948215.1 of Lycorma delicatula. Taxonomy (NCBI): domain Eukaryota; kingdom Metazoa; phylum Arthropoda; class Insecta; order Hemiptera; family Fulgoridae; genus Lycorma; species Lycorma delicatula. The sequence goes on along the minus strand of NC_134455.1, from coordinate 151,129,165 downwards.
TATACTTTCTAGTTCAATGAAACTATTAATTTCTTTTTCCATAAGGCGTATTCATTTCCGTATTCCGTGATTTGTTTATGCCATTAATTTATATCACTTGTAGTTTTGTTTTCTGTTATATTAAAACGCTTTTTCAAATACCCACGACGATTGTTAAGTAAACGATTTCAGAGTAAAACGATGTTGTTTTACAACACATAATTGATTTTATTACTAAGAAACGAATATAAAGTGATGAACGAGATAAGATTGTTTTTACGCATATGATCTTGAAAGTGTTTTTTAAGAAACATATTGCTGATTCCTAAGTAAAATTTTAGCAGTTTAGCTTTCTGCACACTACATTATAGACACCTGCTTATCACAAATAAAAAATTATAGATTTGTGGATGTTAATTATTTTATCGCTATACGTACTTATTTTTATCGGCTTTTTTTTCCATGAATTGAGCTCATTTACTGCCGTTCTTTCGTTTTTTTTTCTAATGTTTGAAATAAATATTTTGACATTAAATAATCAAAATAGTGAATTTATAACGACTTATTATTAGGCTATAAGAATAAAGCGTGGCCAGATAATTATGTAAAGAATGCTAAATTTCTTGCTTATTAATCTTTTCTTCATAACTGTTAGAAAATCGAAAGCTCCACTTATCACTTTCTTTTTATATGTCATTTTATTCCGTTACTGAAATTTGTTTGAAAAAACAAACTGACAGGATACTTAATAGAATTCCTTTTTTTTGCTACTTTTCATAATAACATGACTTTTCGCTTGCGTGACGCGCAAAAAGGTCCTTTTTTAATTATCACCTTTTAACTAAGGATTTCTCATTGACTTCCCCTCAGCGTGAGCGTGTTTTATCAGCTAATAAAGAAAATGTGTGTAGTAATTAAAAATAATCAGTGTTATTACACAGATAGCAGATCGTAAGAGATTTGAAAAAATAAAAAATTATTGATAAACTTGACAGAAAATGTACTGTAAGAAACAGGTGAAGTGTTTGTTAATTTTTTTATTATGTTCTATATATTTTTACAGTTACTCTTAATATCGGTACTTGTTTACAATTGCAACCGAAATTTAAATTGAATAACAGTCGTAATTACTGGTAGGCTGGGATTGAGTTCTAACCACGGCATTGAACGGACTTATCTATTGTATTTAATTAGTAGTGGTGTTTAGTAGCCGTGCTTGTATTTACATGTGCATACGGAAATTTACTCGTACATTTACATTTACTCAGATAATTTTTGTGAATTTTAAATTAATAAATTTGTGATGTTACAAAGTTCGGGAGGTGATAATCGAGGACGTTCACAAAATTTGCCGGAGAATGGTTTGCAGTCCTTAAGATGTAATCCCGGAAGTCAAAATTTAAAATTATTGGAAGCCATGACGGGTATGATCACAAAAGCATTTAATAAAATATTGGAAAGTTGGTTACTGATGACGGTTTTGCGAATCTATCGACTGATATTCGCAGCGTAATAATTCGCCGAAAGTAGAAGTTCAGCGCCTAAGAGAAGAAAATACGTTAATTAAAGCTAGGCTGGACAATCTTGAAAATCGTGTTCGGATAAACAATTTAATTTTCAAACCTTGAAATAAATAATAAAAGGGACTACCGAGAAGCGGTGATAGTTTTGTATGACAATATTGAAGTGCGATAGACAGATAGTATTGAATCGGGTTCACTCTCTAGGAAAAAGGGAAGGGAATGTACCACATTACTGTCCATATTCCTGCGGACAGTGACATTGCATGTATATTGGGGAATAAGCGGAAATTGAAGGAAAGGTTTCGCTGTGCATAACGATTTTTGGGCCGATATAAGAGTGAAAAGGGGAAAGCTGCTGCCGTTTTAAAAACAGATCATTGTTGCAATGGGAGACAAAAAAATGTCGCTCATCCTGGATTACCTACTAATGAAAAAGTAGAAGTTTTACTGGTCATTCGATATGGAGATAGGTGTGGAAAAGAAGATGGAGTTGTAACATTTTGCGAAATATTTTAATCATGACTGCTCATAAATTATTAATGGCATAAAAGAGAATAGGAACGTTAATTAGTGTGAGGTTGTCTGTCAAGAGAGCGATAATAGGTGTGTGAGCGTGTGGTCGTATAATGTAGCTGGCCTCAGCAGTAAGTTATTATTTTTTGACTTTTTCCCTTATATTTAAAAGTATGATGTTTTTTGTTTGTGCAAGAGATACATGTTGAAAGAGAGGAATGTGAAGTTTATGTTAAAATTTTTCCTGAGTGTAAAAGAGCCTGGGCACTTGCTACTAGGATTTCTGATTATGGTAGATCCTGTAGCGGATTAATGACAAGTTTTAAATTTGGTTCTAGGGTTGGGGGTTGTTGTGAATGTCAGTATGTAGGGGGGGAAACGGTGCTAGTGATAAAGCATGATAATTATAAAATTTATTACGTGCTGGCGGTTTATATTTGTGGCAGTAGTTGATGAGAAAGTTATTTTCTAAAACTCTGGGTTACTATGGATACTAAGTTGGGGAATTTAGTAGTCGAATAGCAAATTTTCAAGAATTACCTGAAGAATTACTGGGGAGTGATTTGGAGGTGTGGTCGAATAGATGTTCCAAGGATGGTGAGATGAATGTGAAGGGTAAGAAAGCGTTAGAGATGTGTGAAGTACTTAATTTATGCGTGTTAAATGGTAGAATAACTGGTTATAAAGAAGGGTAGGTGATATATATTTGGGGTACGGGAAGCTCCGTGATCGGTATTTGCTATATGTGAACGGCATTGTTAAACTTAATAACGCTTTAGCGTTCTTCCGGTGTTTTTTCGGATCATCAACCGACTGAAGTTAGTTTGGTTTTGAAGGTATGCGTGGACGTGGAAGGAAAACAGCTGCGCTCGTTTACCAAAATTAATCGAACGTCGAATTAACAGAGTGCTTGAGAGGTGTAGCCAGGGTGTTATTCTTCCATTTGATGGTGAAGAGAATATGCAGATGGTTATAGATGTGGTTATGAAGCTGTGAGAAATAACGCTGTAAATAGAGGGAGTATGAACAAGCCTGAAAACAAATACGGTTCGATTGGATGTGTTCAAGTACTAGGAAGTGTTTTGTGTGTTTGAATCTGTATAGAAAGTTAATACCGTCTTGACTAGATTCCGGTATGTAGAAGAATGTAAATGTTACATATGAAAAAGAAATAAGATTCATTTACTGGATTGAGGGAAAAGTTTCTATTTTTTTCGGACAGATGTCTACAACACTTCTGTAACCTGCTATCAGCTGATTGTTGTACCATTCTAGTATATTACACGCCCCCTTCTGTTACAGACTATGCCTTGGATTCGGCATTACGTTTACTGAGTTCAACACGGTTTTGCGTGAAGCGAAGGTTGATAAAGCGCCGGGAACGGAGGGCGTTCCGGTGGAATTCTTTAAGTCGCACGTAGGGAATTTCTATATGTTTTAATGCTTTACCCAGTCGTTTTTCAGAGGCCATAATTATTTTCCAATACTAAAAATGGGGACATTTGTAATGTAACAAAATTATCTAATGTACTTTTCTAAAGTATTGGCGGATATATTCTTGAGAAAGTTAAATAAACGGGTGAATAAGAATAATATAATCGATGAGTGTCAGGCTGGATTCAGGCGCGATTATTCCACTACTGGTATTTGCGTAGTGTGAAAAGTTAAAGCTGCAAAGGGATCAGTAAAAAAGTTTATTCTTGTTCGTAGATTTTAAGTTTGCTTTCGATGTAATAGATAAAAACGCGTTGTTTTATAAGTTGCACGAATCGGGCTGTTCTTTAAGTTCATAAATGTCCTTCGCGAGTTATATAAATTTACACAGGCGAATGTGTGGTGTACGCAGGGTATGACGAGAAATTTCAGAAGATACTGCGGATCAAAACAGGTATGTTTATTGTAACCCTTATTTTTTTTAAATTTATCAATGATGTAATAGACTGTTTGGAGGAAGGCTTGTGGTTTGATTGCTTAAATTTCAGGTGACTTTTGTACGCCGATGGCTTAATAACGTTTGTTGCTCTCCAAAAGCCCTACAAAAAACGATCAATAATCTGAACACTTATTGTGAGAGATGGAGATTAAAGGGTAAATATGGATAACAAAAATTATGGTATTCAGAAAGGTTGAGAGGCTAGCGGCGCACGAGAGTTGGTATTGGGGAAGCAACAGATTAAACAAGACATTCTTTCCTTTAGTATCGTTTCGCATTCATATAAATGAAAGAACGACGGCGGCTAAATTGGGTTTAAATGATGTGGTTATTAAAATTGAAGTTCTCGTTGAAAGTAAGTTTCAGGTATTTGATTCTGTGACTGAGGAGTAGTCGGTTATGGTGGGCGAGTTTGGGTTATACTGCACATGCGGAATTGGAGGCGCTGCAGAGGTTTTTTTTTTACCTTCGAACATTATCGGTTATGCGATTCATTTAGAAACCGATAGAGAGCTGCTGTTTTATTATGTTTTCCAACTTCATTATAATTATATATTAAAGGTACTAAAACTCGATGCAAGACGCCTGCCGCGTATATTACCCGTTAAATTAATTGAGAGTGGATTAGGTTGGTATAATGAACGGTTGACTTTCTGTGAGAAGTATGAAACTGAAATAACTAACGGTGTGAGAGGTGTAGTATTATGGAAGGACAGTTTACTGGACAATATGAGAAAACATGTTTGGGAAAAATGTGGGGAACGGGCGCAAAGAACACAGTTTTGTTCAATTTATAGCCGTTTTACGTGGGATCTGAACAGTAAAAATTATTTTAAGGGCAATTTTAAATTTACTAAAAACGTTAGGTCTTTTTTAATTACCGATGTGCGCTGTGTATTTAAATTTTAGCCTGGACAGGGTAGGATTACAATATTTATTTACGTTATGTAATAAAAAAAAGAAGAAAATATACAGCAATTTATAGAAAAATGTCCAGTAATTAATGATATAAGATCGACTAAACTAGATGCCACCACATTAGGAATTCAGGTCATTCATTGACTTTTTCAGTGGTATTGATTGGTAGATCAGCATGGACGTATAGAAAAATTTTAATTATGAAATATATACGTTAAGTAAATATGTGCATGCTGAGCGTTCATGTATGTATTTGTGTGTGTGTGTGTGTGTGTGTGTGTGTGTGTGTGTGTGTGTGTGTGTGTGTGTGTGTGTGTGTGTGTGTGTGTGTGTGTGTGTGTGTGTGTGTGTGTGTGTGTGTGTGTGTGTGTGTGTGTGTGTGTGTGTGTGTGTGTGTGTGTGTGTGTGTGTGTGTGTGTGTGTGTGTGTGTGTGTGTGTGTGTGTGTGTGTGTGTGTGTGTGTGTGTGTGTGTGTGTTTTCTTTAGTAGCTGAGGCTCGTTGCAAGACAAAAGGTTTTAATTTGTTTATTTATTTTGCGTAATTTTTAAGCATTAAGTAAGTACTTTTTTTTACTTATATCTATGTGATGCACAGATTCTTTTTATCACGATAAAGATAAAGAATTTCTTAAACTAATTATTAACAATTATTATTAAATGAACGACATTGCTGGCCTGTTTTGTCATTTATTTATATTAATAGGGCTATTTTTTTAATTATTTGTTCCAATAAACTTTAATCCATACTTTTGGTTATCTTATTCTTTTATCGTTGTTATTTGTATATTATATTATGTTTTTTCTTCTTTTTGTTGTATTATCATGAAGAGAGAGTCGAGGTTTATTTACTTATTTTGATCTTAACTTGGCGTACGGCCTATGACGGGTCATGTCTATCAAATTTTGTTTATTTCTTTTGTTACTTTTATTCCATTTATTATTATTTAAGAAAATAAATTTTCCTGTTATTGTTACTGACGGGATGCTTTTTAATTATTATTGTATTGCCTGAATTATTATATTTAACAGTAGTAATCGGTTAATAAATTAATTCATATTCTTAATAAATTTCTTTATGTAACTATAAAAGTTTAAGCGTGTCTTACTTTATTTATAAACCATGTTTGTGTTAATCTACGAAATTGTAGTTCGTTGGTGAAATTTGTATTAAAAAAAACTTAAAAAAAAATTCTTTTGAATACTTTTTACTTAAAGTTACTCCCTATAACCTTACTCGCATGAAATCGCAAAATATTTCGAAATCTGTCAAATTAAAAGACAGTTAATACTTTCTTATTGTCCTCTCCCAGTTTGGGCCTTTTTGGGTTAGCGGTTATTTTACAGGCGAAAGCTATTTTTCAGGTACGGCTATTAAAAAAAAAAAAATATGTTTTAATGTTTCGTTCGGTTGGACAGGCTGAAAAATATCATCGAAGGGTCGGTTTAGTCGAGGTAAATATATTTAGGGAACTTTTTTAAGTGTTAACGGCGTGCAGAGTTTGATGCTTTGTTGTCCCATCTGTATTGATATCGACCAAACCTCATATTATCGGTTCAAACAACCTATTATATGAGGTTAATGGTAAATGAGAAGTACCGGGAATTTATCCCGTAACCTTCATTGTGGCAGCCGATTTAGGATTTTTAGATTCTGCGTTAATTTCTGTTAGTTACTACAACCTAATGGCTATTGGCGACCGGACGGTCACCTCAAAAATTGCATAGTCATTTTTAAGAACGACAAGCATCCCGTGCTTGTTTTACTCACGATAATGATGAATAAAGTCGCCGTATCCTTCATTGAGCCGAATATGTCGCTCATCAGCACGCATTCCTGCTGAAGAAGATATAATGTCCTGATATGTAAGAATATATTATTATACTTGTTTGTATATGGTTGTATACATATACTCTACACTGTTGGTAGTAACAGTACAATACAATACAAACGACGTTTGTATTTGTATTAAACAATGAAGTTATTGATAAATTGTGATGAGCTTATTTTCAGTTTAAGTTGAAATTTTTGTATTGAAAAGTAACTAAACTCGAATTATTGTACGGTTCGTAAAGTAACAGATCTTACACTATTTCCTCTTTTGCTTTAAGGTTAGAAATCATCAATCACTTTTAACCATTAGCGTTTTAACCGTAATATTAGTCATTCGTTCTGAAGTTGACGAATTAAAGCTTATGTATTGTTGAATAGGAAAGCACTAGTAATATTTATAATCATCCCTTCCATGACAGATTATAACTATATATTGCGTCTTTTATTTACTCTTATTTTTTATCTTTATGTCTAGTTATTTTAAAATGTAGCCTAAAACATTGATACATGATTCAGTATGAAACAAAGTTATCAGCAACTGACTAATGCTACAAAGACAAAAATATTCTGTACAAAATACTAACTAAGAAAAAGGCGTACATTTTTGCCCTTTTTTATTATCCTCTCCATCTTCAGAGACTAGCGGATAACTGTAAATCAGTAATAATAAAATGTTATTACAATCGACGTGGTACTCCCGATTATATAATATACTCTCATATTTTATAACTTGCAGCTGATTGTACGTCACGGTCACCTATAGCACTTCACTGTTAAGGAACATATGTTTCCTTGCTTAGTTTATTCAGATTGATTATCTTACCGTAATTATTCTGATTTTTTTACTTCTAATAAATTACGTCTTTCAAAAGTAGGATGTCTAAATGAGTGTAAAGTTTTCTACTAAATTCAAGACAGACAAACAGTTTTATTTATTTTTTTTAATAAGCCTATTAGTTGAAATAACAAAATAGGGACCTGATGGAGCCGTTTTGACGATTCTTGCTTCGACTAAAGTATTATTTTGAATAATTTCACTTATAATTCAATAAACTGTTATATGCCGTAGAATATCTTTATAAATGTTTATATGAACAGTGTCGTGAAATTATATATTATTTCTTTTATCGGCATACGATAAAAGATATAAATAAAGCATAAATAATATTTTAACTATTGAATAGAAGATTGATCGTAGTAAAACTGAATAAAAGAGTTTTTAACTTTAATTTGAATTAATGTAGTTCATTTATTATAAACTGCTATGTTTATATGTCTATATGTACGTATATATACATATTAAACCAGATATGTGAAAAGAAGTACACCTGCTCCAGGTGCATTTACCATCTACGGAATTTAGCCGGTTGTACCTGAATATCAGTTTTTATGCGAGTGTACTTAATCGCATACGTATTAAGAGTTTTTTTAATTACTACTTGAGAATTATTATTATTAATTTTTTTTTTACGAATTTATTCCTTCATTTATTTGTTGTCCCCTACCTTGTTTTCATTATGAGTATTACGTGGAAGAGTGGCTTTTAAAATCCTTAATTCTTTATTTGATTTTTAAAAATTTAATGTTTGTGTTTAAAGTTGAAACTCCATTGGGGTTTCTAAATAGCGAGTTGTCATTAGAGACCGTTCTTGCCAGCTATTTTTACATAAAAATCATTCATACAGGTCACGGAATCTATGATAGGGCGTAATAAATTACTTTATTAAATTATGTCAACACACCTATTTACAGGAAATTAAAAAAATATTTATAAGGTAGCAAAATTGATCGCATGATTTCTCATGAGGAAGGGTTTTTATCGGTTTTGGCTTCCGATTTGGATTAAATTTTGTCCACGGAATACCGCTTGTTCTTTAAACGGCATTTACCTACACTTCCGAGTTCAGAAAAAACTATTCGCTAGCATTAAGGAAATATCGGTGAACCCTTTTTGGAATTACAGTGCCGTATTCAAATACGCTAAAACAGTTGTCAATTACATCTTCTATAGTCTGAAAGCTACTAACGTTCGATAAGCGTGTTAAACAAAAGAAGGGCATTTTGTTTTGAATCGTGCTGCCCTCAAGTGTGGTTAATATTTCTTCTGTAATTAATCTGATGAGCTTTTTTTGTTATTTAAAAAATTATTCAGATGAAGCTCTGCCTCTAAATATACTTTCCAAAATTTTATGTTATCTAAAAATGAAATCGTGCAACGTTGAAACACATATCGCGAAAAGAAAAAAAAATGGGTTATTTTAACGCATAATTTTCTGTAAATTCTGCAGATATTATTCAAATAAATAAAAAAAATTAAGAATTACTTAAGTACAAACAAAATTTAATAAAATTGATAGTAACTAAGATGTATGTATAAGAAAATATAAGTTTCCTCTTTCGTGATAAGTATTGAAGTCAAATTTTTAGAAAAAATACATGAATTATTACTTTTAACGGAATAAAATTATTTTATTTTCAATGATTTACTCCGCCAAAGATTGTATTTTTTTACTATAAAGGCTAATTAATTAAAATTATCTTCGATGATTAGTGTAAATTAATCTGTTACCTTAATATTTGCATAATCACTGAATTTAATTTGGTTAAAGTATTGTTTTGTTTCCATCATCGTATTGTTAATTAATGGTTGCTCTGTTGGTTACCTAAAAAAAAATATCTATTCTATCTTTGTGTAATATAAACTGAAGATGGACGAGGTTGTGGAGTCGTTCTAATATCATACTTGATTGATTTTTGGTAATTATATTAAAACCTTTGTCAGTAGTGAAAATGACTCGTAGTATCGATATTACGTAAAAATTAAGTCTTTCTAATTTTTTTTTTAACCAATTTACGGTCGATGTTGCATCGACCGTATTCATCTTTTACGTTAGTAAAAAAAAAAGTATTCATCTTTTTCGTTAAGATTATATATTTTCAAACATTTCAGTTTCGATATTATGTTGTTTCAAAAGAACATCGGAATTCGCTATTTAATAATATTTGAACAATTCGGAAATGTATTCATTTTTTAATCAGTTTAAATATATATATATCACTCTAAGAAGGGGAGGAACTAGCCGTCGCCTCATAAAAGTTTAATTTTTTCGCTTTAAGAAAGGTCTCTAAGAAAGCTAGCCTAATCAGCGTTTGGAAAACAGCTGATTACTACACTGTTGATAGTCCTATCAGTTTTCGGACCGAAAAACATGTGTAGTAGTAAGTACTATTGAATTTGTATAATTTCTGGTTTTTTTTATATGGTTATTTTCATAGAAATTCACTGTTGTTTATTAAACTCTAAACTTTTCAGTAACGTTTTTAACTTGGTTTTATTTTTGCAGAAGTAATGAGCTTTATATTTATTATTTGAACAAAATGTAAGAGCCTGCTATAAATTGTGGTATTCCAAAAGTTTCGGATGATTTATTTTTCATGGGGTGGAAAAGCAAGTCAGCAAGAAAGTATGAAAAATTTAACGAGTCGGTCGCATTTCCTTTCGCAACTCTTAGCGAATTTTATGTAATATCATTAACGGTAATTGTTTTTGTTTATCTATATAATGGATAATTGTATGGATATTGTATGACTTTTCTGATAACAATTCTAGTCTCATGGATTATTGAAAGTTCGACAGAGTACTACAATGATTATTTGATTCGAAGCGCGTATTTCGCTGTTAAAAATTTCGGCCTGTGTTCTTTTGCGGACTTGTCGTAACCTAAATATTTCAGATTGGAAGTGTAACTTTTGTTCACTTCATTTTAATCGTCTTTATGAAACTTGTGTTTTGAGTGACACAGATTATCGAAGTTAAAGAAATATTTATTCCGATTACAGTAAAATATATTTAAGCCTTGCTACAATGCTGTTGTCTGATAGTTATTCTTTAGATAATACGTGTTACTTTTTACATCGTGTACCACTTTCCAATATTTTTTAATGCAGTTAACCTTAATGGTGCCAACATCAAGTATATGATACGTTCCACTGTTGTAACTGTCATGTGTACATATTATGTGATAGATAAACCTAGGACTTAAGACAAACCTCTTTCTAGTCGTAATTTCGAAAAGACGTATATAGAAGAAAGTTTAATCTATATTAACTTTCGTTAGTTTAATACAGTTATTTTTGAAAGTAACCTTGTGATTTAGCTTTTGGATTGCTCAGGTGTATGTTTTTTGATTGCTTTTCTCTTATTTATATATATATATATATTTATATTCTGTTAAGATGGTAAACGGCAGTCCTTTGATGTTTCAAAACTTGAGAAATGTTTTAAGAAATTAGCGTCGTTTAAATTGAAGGGTATGGTGTAAGGAAAAATTATTAACGACCGAAGCCTGAATAGACCAGTTCTTGTAGATCACTGTAGTTAAACGTTTCTAGGCGATCTTGCCCTGCGTTCTATTGAAATTTATTGCTGGGTGAAAAGGGTAATAGTAGTAGATCCCACGTAAGATTAAACAAAAGAAAGAGTTCAATTTTAATTATTTTAATTTTACACGGGTGTTATTCTCTCTTTTAATCAATTCTGTACAAAAAAGAGAACCGTTAGGAAACAATAGTTGCCGGTTTAATTTATTAAAATGCGCCGTTATCCGCGTTTATTGAGTTTTGATATTTTCATTTAATCGGAATCGAGAAAAGATTAATCCCCTTCAGTTTTCGAGTTGTCGATCTTAATTTTTACTACTAACAGATTCACCGGTGACCTTTGTTATTGTCCATTCACCTGTGGAATACTAATAATATGTCTTGTTAATCACTGGAGAACTAAATGCTCGACATGTTAAACGTGACAGACGTAGTATTATCACACATTCCGATGTGCCTTCGGGTGCTCGAGGGTAGGAGTGACAATGCACACTACGATTCATCGGTTCGGTGATATAATATTTACCGTCTCGAAAGGTATTGCAGTACAGATTACATCCGACACGTTGCCTGTATCGCCCAAATTTCTTGTATCTCGTTAGGAATAAAAATTATACAGTAGCATGTATTCCATTTCGTATCGCGATATACTTAATTTAAAACATTACACAGTGAATACATTAATATAGTAAGCATAAAAGTAGAATAATTATTGCAGTTATCATAGGTCAGCAATAATATCTGTTAACCTCATTTAATTTATAGCGATGTTATTTATTTATAGTATTATATAGCGTCTGAAACATAAAAATAAATGGTTTTTTTTCAACACACCTCTGGCGTGAAGTGAACTGGTATCACCATTGATTATTTTAGAAAAAGATGAGATGTGTTATCGATTTATACATAAAAATAGTTAATCGTTAATTAATTAAAATTAATCGTAATTAATTATAAACTGAATTATATTATTTGGATATTCAAATTACTTAAATAGAATTAGATTTTAAATTATATCTAAATTAATAAAATTTAATATCTTATTTTATCATCAGAAAAAAGCTGAAAATAACTTATGCGTAAAATATAAAAGTACATTAACATCGGTATCCCTGAGATCTGAGATCGACATTTTGGTCAAATTCGGTTTGTACGTAATTCTTCACTGGTCATCCGATACATTTTTGCAAAATGTATATTTATATAAATGTATCTACGGTTTAATTAAATACTCGAGAAAAGAACATATATAGACTACCAAAGTTATTTTCAGATCGAGTCGTTAATTTTTATTATTAACTTTTTATGATAGTACCTATTTGCCACCGATTACAAAAAAACAAAATTAAACTTAAAACGTTATGACTACTTTTTAGTAAAAAAAAAAAGATAAGAGATGTTAAAGCGTAGAAAAAAGGCGATTGTGTTAGGAAATTTTTTTTAAAAGAAATATGTATATTGTCTGTCACGATAAAAATATGGATATGAGGTGTCAGTATTGTTGAAATTATAAATTTGGGAGTTAAACTGAAACGTTCGTAAACGCATCTTAACAATGTAGTCGTCGATCGTGAGTAGTTGACCAGGGACAAACTACAACGCCTCTATTCATACTCATTCACAAGATTGTTTGGAAAATTGGCGTTAGATCTTATTTATAAAATTAATAACTACAGCACAGTGGAAAAAATTACCGTGGATTAAATGAAATTTTCCTAAATTTATTCCGCGAATTATTCTTATTCTATTTTTAAAGACTTATTTGCAGCGGTATAATCTGTTACTGATAGTATTTATTTGTCGCTGACTGATTTTTGAAAATTCGTTCGATTTTTAAATCGAATAAAAGTAGGCTAATTTTTGTGAGTAGTTTCATGATTACAAGACTTCAGTAAGGAGCTGTTGAATAATTTTAAAAAATTCTTCGTAGCAGCGTTATATGGATGGTTACGCTATTGCAGATTTCGAATTTTGTGTAAAAGAAGAATATTTGATAAAATTCAATCTTAAACATCTAAATTATTAGTACAATTGGATAAAAAATTAGGAAATAATTAGGAAATTATTTCCTAATTTTGTAATTAGGAAATTATTGGAGGGGGTTGACTGTTTTGTTTGACATGTACAGATTTAATCGCTCATTAAGATTTTGGTATTTAACAGGTAGGTTTGTCTAGAAAACTTTTAGTGGAAGGGAAAGAGGGTAAAATGGAGATTTTTTTTTCAGATATTATATATTAATTTTACAACAAAAGAAACCAGTTCTTAAAGTTTATTAAACTGCAAAGTTGTTTTACTTTTCAGCATAAAAAGATACCGATAGACGTTACTTCATTACATTTTTTAACTCCTCACTCTCTTGAAAGAGTGTATTTTGTTTGTTCTCTTTCGCGATTAATTTTATCGTTAAGGATCTAAGAAAAACACTAAAACAGACCTTTAAAGGTCTGTATGGGTAAAATATTTAGGAAATAATTTAAAAAAAACAAATTACGAGAATATTTTTTTGTGGGAATTATAGCTTTAAAAATGATGGAAGATATTTTTTGGTATAAATCGATATTTTATTCTGTATAAACTCTGTTCCCTCTGTCAGAATCTTTAGACACGTATATTTGTAGTAACTGAAAGAAAGTCTAAGCTCTGGTCCCGTTGGTACGTCTAAGCAACGTGTTTCTAGTACGATTCAGTTGTGATTAAATTTGTTAGTGGAGTGTGTACCTTCCATCAGTGTTGGATATTTTACTGTTTGAGGGTGCATCAGGATAGAGTCAGTACAAACAGATTTCATTTTTCTCTCTCTTGGAAAAGCTTTAATTGGCGCATTATTTGAATGTGCATCTGCTTCAGAAAGAGCCTTGTAATGCATAGTGTACTCCTGTCTTATACCTCTATTAAAGGAACGGCTTTACCGTAATCCTGCTTGCGCTCTTTTAAGAGCAAGAACCGTAATCTGTAGTAGCGTGTTTGTCTTTTCCCATACGTAACAGATAAAGTAGCGGCTAAGAGGTGTTAAAGAGTGACATGAGAACAGTCAGGCTGCCCGTGGCTCGCTGCGGGTATTTGTCTACAGTTCAGTTGTCACATTAAACCAAGAGAATATAAGTAGTAGTTATCGTTGAGTCGATTCTTAGTCTCCTGAAATAAAAAAGGTGGATATAAAAGTTGATCCCAAAAATAAGCGCAGGTTCCTTGTCATATTACAGACCACGGCCTCTCCGATAAGGAGGTTCTGTCTCATTCGGGAACAGAATACACACTCGGACGAGGCTGCGTTTAAGGCAGATTTAGGTTTCTGTTCAAGTGAGGAAGGAGTGATGGTCAGAGTTATCCCCGTGTTTTTAAATTAGGGCCTGGTCTCTTTAAGAAATTTACGTCTGAGGGTAGACTCATCGAATTTTTTGTGATGGCGGCTCGGAAATATGAAAGATTACACAAAGATATTGCTGCTCGCAAAATAAAATTGATGTGTTATTAATTTCAGTAACAGAGTCGTTGTCCGTCGTAATGGCGGTTTGGACGTAGAAAGATGCTGTTGAAAAGGTTTTCCACAGGGCAGCGTGTTAGGTCTCTGGATTGTTGAATTTGACTCTGATGCGGTTGACATTACCCGGTGGTTGCCATTCATTGCTTATGGCAACCACCGGATAATCTCGAGTTTGATGGAAGCCCATGATTGCTAATGATGGGCTTCTACTGCCAACGGTTTAGTACATAGAATTCTACTGTGATATAGCTGTATGTAAAAGTCAAGGCATTGACCTCGCTTCCAAGAACAGACCAGACCAGACCAGGCCCGGAGTTAATCTTCTTAATTCATCTTAGAAAACACCTTGGTGTAACTGAGATGTGGAAAGATGAAGGCAATGTCCTCGCTACTGAAAGCTGACCAGACTGGAGGTTTTTAGTAAATTAAATTAAAATCTGTGAGATTGGTTTGACATTTGAGGAAAGGAGTTACGGTCTTTTTATTTTTGTAATTGAAATTAAATTAATTGGTAGACAACGGGACCTGTGTAGGTAAAAATTGTCGCTGTTGCGGCAATCAACAGTATTTATATGGTGTGAAATTAAGGCCTATGGTGTTGATTAAAGGCTCGATAATAAACTAAAGTTTGTTACAGCAGTCTAATTAGTGTTAAGTTTTGATTTACCATTTTCGTAGTCTTCGGTAATTTAGAGTGAGGCGCGGAGTTCGCACTTCCGCGGAAGTTATTAGAAGTGAAGTTGTCTGAAGAACCCCTAAAGTGAAGACGAAAGCTGTGTTAAAATCACTGGAGAGGGTTGTGTGGAGATGGGAATCTCCACACGGCGGTGTCTTCCCCACTAGTAGGTCACGTTGAAACAAGTCTGAAAGGATTATAAAGAAAGAAAAGTTAATTAAATTTGCAGAACCGAGTGTTGGTCATTGTAAAATAGCTGTTTGCATAATATGTAAGATACATTTCTTTCTTCAGTAACAAACCGATAATAATTTTAACACACATTGTTACTGTTACTTAAGTCGATTTTAACTTTAATGTTAACCGCTACGGTTCCCTTACAGGAAACTAGTAAACAGAAAGATACACAATATGCATTTGTTGATAAAAACACCGTAGGAAAGTGCCGAATGGAGGTACAATAATTTTGAACGACTTTCATTTTAGTGCTTTCATTGTTAATCTAGTGGTATAATTGTTTAACAGTGTGTTTAGATTGTAGGAGAGAAGGATGCGAAAGCCTGAGCACAGATTCATTTTTCCTTTTTCCAGTGAAGCGTAATGTGTTGCAATCACAATAACGTACGCTACATAATTAATGGATAAAAAATTTCTATGGATATCATTCATTCACCTCTGATTTCGCAACAAGTTCCTTCTGCACAGGTAATATACTAACAGCTATAAATACATGCATCGTTGTTACAGGGCCCCCGCATCTCATATATTACGGCTTTTGTTATTATATATGACCAACTGACCATTATATATGATACCCGATTCATTGTTCTGTATCCTCTCGTGTTCTTATAAATCAAATTCAGTTAGCATCGCCATATCTAACGAAGCCGTTTTAGAACCAATGCAGCTGCCTTAATCCAATGTCAATGCTGGGAAATATGTATTAGGTGTTAAAAAGTAAAAAAAAACTAAATCGTTTTCATGTTAATAATTTTATTTATCCTAAAAATTGAAAAATATTTATTAAAAAAAAAAAATTATTTTATTTTGTACAAGATATTAAAACGGGAGTAATAAACCCGGGGCCGCCTTGTATTCGTAAAATAAATTATAAGAATGTAATTTCTTCTTTAAATGACGGGTATTTATTATTTATGGATCGTATTTTATTGGAGTAGGGAAACTTACACGGTTAGTATTAGCAGTAAAATCGCTTTATGTAGCTTGTATACACTACCAAGCCAAAAACTTGTGTATGGCAACAGGAGAAAGACACTTAACTTATTATTTGACCTTGGTAAAGGTGCGCAAGCGCATCGTTAAGTAATAAACATACTGTTTGCATAATAACTACGCAACAAAATTGTCATCGGCATTTAAAAAAATGTGTTGTCTTTATGAAAAAAAAAAAGACTTTATTGTTGTCATAAAAAATGATGCCAATAATTATTTTCTTAATCCTAGATAACAGAAAAGAAACCATTATTTCTCTTCAGTAATTAGAAAGTAGATTCATGTCAATTTTTTATTCATCTAAAAGCGAAATTCAATGTTATTGACTTTTTACCGTCAGCGAAATAATTTTTTTGTCGTATTCTACGATAATTATGGCCGGGCTAAAAAGAAAATATTTTAAATCCCCGTTGTCTACTTTGTACGCGTTAATGACGGCGATTATTATAAAATCATCTTAGAATGAAAAAATTCAAAAGTACGTTAAGTGAAAAGGATGCCAAAATCAAATCATCTAGGAGTACAGTAAATCATCGTATATGAATTCTTAAGAATAGTAGACTCGACCGAATATGTATTATATATAGTTGTTCCCGAATACATCGATATAATTAATATATTAAGAAGCACATCGTAATCGGATGTGTATTTTAAAACCAAAGGACTCTGTTCATAATTGCACAGAACAATTCTCTTTCCTTGTTAAGAGTTGAAATTTTATTAAATAATTATTTTGCATGTTTTCAGATTTGCGGGGTTTTGTGAAAAACATTTAAAAAAAAGACTTCCCGATTGAAATAGCCGATAGAAAATTTTTTGATAAACAAAAACTGTTTGGTTCAATACACCAAATTAACTAAGAAAATTGTGAAAGACCAGTTATTGGGGCATATTTTTTGGGGAGTTTTTTGCGTTTTACTCGGGCAACAATAAAAGAGCGTACATTTGAAGGAATTAACAAAAGAAGAGGATGGAGCATTTCTCGTTATTCAATCTTCTGTTTTCTTCGATGAAATTATACGGATAACCAGAAAATGTATAGGAAAATAAGATAAGACCTCGTTATTTTACGATGTTAGGGAGCGAGTTCAGTAATTAAGCTTTAAACTCCTCAAAAAAGGTATAACACGGTATGTCGTAACCTGTGTAGCCCATCCACTCAGTTGTTACGTTTAAATAAATTAAACGTAATAATTAAACATTTTTCATAAATAATATATTTATTTATAAATTTATTAAATTATAATTTTATTAAATTATTCCAAACATTAATTACATTAAATCCAATACGTAGCATGTATTTGAAAAAGTAAACGATTATGATACATAGAACCATAAGCGGTTGAAAAAATTTGAACTGTCAAAAAATGTTACGCACGCAAGTTACATTTTATTATTTGATTTATTTTCTAAAATATTCACCCGAAAAAATTACCAATATGTACGGCGTCGAAATATATTTTTGAAATGGTATACAGTCTTTAAAAAAAAATAGATCTAAAAAATTAGCATTTAGACTAAATCGATCTACCTTTTTCATTAAAAAGGTTGTACATTTCTTATTAACCTATGAAAACATCAGAAGAATAAAATGAAATCGAACTGAAATTATTATCATTCGTAACGTAGATATGGTGAATGTTTTTATTTGTAGATTCGATCGATCAGGTTTTATAGACGCTATTGTTGCTGGTAGAGGATCGGGGTTGATGAACACAATGGATCTGGTTAAATTGATACTCTCCTCACGGCTTCCGCATGGCGTGTGCAGCACGCGTCTTGTTGCCACATGAAACCCTATTACACACATACACCGTCGTTTCCCTTCTAAAAATGAGGTACTGGAGTTACTTAGGCCACTCGGCCAAGTAATGAATTCCTTCATTAACTTGTTGGTTTTTCTGTTTGTTTACCGTTCGGTTGTTCTTCAATAAACAGCTTCTGTTGTCTCTATTAAGCTAATCAATTATTAACAGTTTATCAATGGCTAATTATATTAATCTTCATCCGTATTTTTAACAAAATAGTTATGTATTTTCCATATATGTTTTTATTTAAAAGTTTGTTTTCTGTAATTTTTTTAATTTTTTTTTACTCGTAAAAAGTTATTCTTATTCATTTGATCTTTTTTAAAATCAATTTTTAACTTTTTTTTGAAGAATGTATCGTACATACTCTGAAACGAGTGAGTTTTGTGTAAAAAAAAATTGTTTGTTTTGTTATGTTGGTTGCCTATAATTACATGTTCTTGGATTATGGCGCCTTACGTACGTACACGTGCATTACTCCTGTCGATTGCGGAATTACATTCTTAGTGATGATTGATGATAACATACATTTATATGCAATAATGGAGTTATTTTTCCTTGTATTTGTTTTTTTTTAATATTCTTTTGTGTCTACGTCTGTAAGAAACTAAGTATTTTACGCGGGTAAAATTTACAATCTGTAAACATATATTTGTTATAAAACTAAATCGAGTAATAGGGCACTTTATTGGTTCGCCGAGTTGGTATTTAAAAAAAAAACAACAAAAAAACAACAAATATTTGTCGTAGAATGTAAAATAAG
Source organism: Lycorma delicatula (assembly GCF_047948215.1). Classification (NCBI taxonomy): domain Eukaryota; kingdom Metazoa; phylum Arthropoda; class Insecta; order Hemiptera; family Fulgoridae; genus Lycorma; species Lycorma delicatula. Next base: position 151,110,121 of record NC_134455.1, on the reverse strand, counting down.
CTGCTATTTTAGTGTTACACATATAATATTATTTTTTGCTGTAAAATTCAGTTTACTGAATTGTAGTATATCGATCCGGTGTTCATTGCGCTGCAGCGTAATCTCTGGATGTGTATTTAATAGGATTCGTTTTAGCTTCACATCTGCAGTATTTGTAGATAAAAAAAAACAATTCTACTTAATTACAACTAGTTTCTCTGTTGACTTTGTGAAACAGACGGTCGGTTTACTTGATAAAATGAACATTAATTGAAAATAATTCGCGAAATAATTTTGTAATCCAGGCAATCGACTTCTTTGCTCTTTCTATATGTATTTTTATACGACATATCAACTCTTACTGTGTTAATTGGGAACCGGTTATGTTTGTGCACATTTATTAAGAATGAGAAATTTAAAAAAATAAAGTACGAAATACCGAGCTTTATTGGTTTCGCTACATTATTTTCTAGACGTTACAGTAAAAGACTGAAAATTTCATAAAGTTGTAGAGAATAAAGTTTTCTACAAATTTTACATCGGTATAATTCTGTTATCAGTGAGATTTATCAGTTTTCAAAGTTCCATATATACTTACTACGGGTGGCCGAGCATTTAATCTTCACATACAGTGAAAAATAGACTATGTCGTACTGACCTTTTAAAAGAAATTGCTTGCACCCTTTACAATTTAACAGTAAACCTTTTTTTATCTGATTTCGCTTTATGACTGTTTCGAGTGAAAGCTAGAGACGGCAGATAAATTTAGTTAGTGATTTTTTTTTTTTTGAACTAGAAAACTGTAGTGTGGCAGCATTGTATCGCGTTTGAAGCTTTTCTTATAAATAATGCGACACTTCAACATTTGGCCCTACCAGGTGTTGAATACGCTCACGATTTCTTTATAAAAATTCCTAAGATAAAAATGCTAAAATCACGTGACGTTTTACGCGTATGTATTTAACGCGGAAGATATTCAGTGTAATTTTAATTTTCTGCATTAGTTAAAACACAAAATAATCTTATTTATAAAATTATCTTTCAGAATGTAATCGTATGAGTTTTTTGTTTATTATTATTTACACGAATATAAGTTGAACTTGTTCATGCTGTGACAGTAAACCGTGAATTTGCACGTCTTGTTTATTTGAAAGCGTCACGATGCTTAATGAAGAAAAGGCAGGACCTAAATTTTCATTTAAAACATAAATTCTTATCTGTTTTAACAGTACAGACTTCTTTATTACAATACTACTGCTAGCAGTAGTGTTGTAATAAATAAGTACTACTGCAGTATACTACTGCTAGAAGTACGACTAATATATTATTTATTATGTATACATACTTCGATAAACAAAGCTTCTGGACCGTTCATTATTTAATTTATAACAATTTTTCCCGTGAATATCCAATTATCGTTCATCGTAACGGTATTCATTGATGCGCATTCATGTAGGCCAATATGATGTTATATTTGTACTTCTGGAAGGATTAGAAGGCTCGGATTTAAGCGCTAGGTATGTAGTAAGTAAATTTATTATTCAAGAGAAAGAAAACCGAATCCCCGGAAAGGTCTGCAGGCAGCCGCCTTCTACGAATCGTACCGTACCGACTGTATTGGTCACGACTTCTTTACCACGAATTTAGTGAGTTCTGATCTACTTCCTACAAAACGAAAATCGGGGAAGAAGAGATCAGAAATAAGAAAGGGTTGGATGCGGATTTCGCTAGTAGAGTTCCTTTGTTAAAATATTTTGTATTACGAAACATCTGAATAAAATCATATATTTTCTGAAAAAGGGTAGCACGGGGCATCCTTTAAGCAGCTGAACCCATTCTGCCGTTGTGAAATGAGCGTTTACACCCCTTTGGAAGCAGTGCACTATTTATCGGTTATTTTAAAGATTAAATATATGATTTGTCAAAGATTTCTTTTCCTTTAGAAATTAATGAGTCACTTGATAACGGTTTGAGACTTCCAAATGGAACACCCTTGTCCTCTTCCGGAATTGCGTGATATATGGAATTATTCTTCCGATCAGAAGGATGTAATACCTATATGTACCCCTTATGAACTCATTATTATACGAAAAATTAAATAAAAGGTGTAATGAAATTATTTATAATTTAGATTTCTTGAATGACAGGAAAATATGCTCGTGATGCCAGATACTGTCGAAGGAAGATTATCAAGAAAATTATAAAAAAAAGTAATCGGGTCTGATATGGGTTATTTTTCGATGCATTATTTAACTAATGCTGCTCATTAGATCACAAAGAGTACCTTTTCTCAATGAATGAAGTATATGACGCTGCGTTATATTTCATAATTCATCTCACCTTTCTCATATAAATTCCGGTGTAACGGTATTTACTTGCTACGCTCTATAACAAGAGAAAAAAATAATTAACCGAAAACCGAATTGACTTATGTTGGTACTTGTCGCGGTTAAATTAACGATACTAATAGTTATTTTATTTACTGAGCTGTGTGTCTACAATCTGTAATTAGGCACTGAAATATGAAGAATATATATGTAAAGATTTAAAAATCATAAATAAACTTGTTATTTTTCTTTCTATCCGTTAGGAAGAATTAAGAGGGGTTGGCTTTACCTAGTAAATGCATTATGTCCAGTTCGGGGTTTCTGTGCAGCCAGAAAACAGAATCTCCGGTTAGTCGAGTTTTTGAGTCGTTCCCATCAAGTAACACAAATGCCGAGTACTCGGTTCGTTCTATCCTCGTAGCACGAATCCAATGAGTGAAAGAAAATCATCAGGAGAATGGATAAAAGAAACCGTTTGGGGTAATGGAAATAGGGGTGTATGCTGAGAAAGAGGCGGTAAATCGGACCACGAAACAAGAGAAAAGTGTATCGCCAAGTAGTGGCATTACCACAATTATTTATTGTAATTGTATCGTAATAATTATTTATTGGGGAGGGGAATAAAATCTCTCCAGCAATCCCTGAGAAGAAATATCTGTGTGATGGGAAGCATTCAACCGAATGAACAGAATCTCTTTTTTTATACGCTTAACGGCACTTACGCGCATCGGACGAGTGAGACAATAGCATAGCAAGCTTTACTTGCAATATTTATTATTTATGTTAAAAAATCTCAAACGTATGACTTTTTTCATTTTATATTAGTTGTTTTGATTTATATGAATCTGTTTGCCAATGGCTTGCTTCAACCAAAGCGGTCCATTATTATGTTGTTTTTTCTTTTTTTGGAGTGATGGGTAATATGTTTTATATCTACTTATGTCTTTCAAAAACTAAAAATGCGTACCAAGAGCAATCAAACATCTCCGTCCCGGAAAATAGATTCTTTTAAAATCAGTGCTGTTCATTACAGTTGGGTTTTATTCGTCCATCTATATAAATAAATATATATGTATATTTAATATACATATATGCTGGCTTGTCTTTCAGCGCGCGGTGAACACTCGTCATTTATCAACTAAACATTGTTAAAGTAAAATTATTTATTTCCGTTTTATTCCGCATAATTTTTTTTACTCGTGAAATTTCAGACTGAAGTAATATCCGGTTTTGTGTGTGACGCGCGTTATTAGTCCCTTTTTTTGTTTACCGAATCCTTTTAATTTATTAAAATGAGAAAATTTTATCGTGTTACTTTTTTGTTTTCTTTTTTATCTCCTTTTATTACTTAATGCACACATCTCTGTTCATTGAAAACGAAATTTTTTTTAAAAGTTAATTTAGTATTTAATTAAAATATAATTAAACGTTACATTGTAAAGGTGTGCGTGCTTGTTGTATTATTCTGTTATTGCAACAGAACTTGACGGTAATGAAACTCTTATTTTGAAAATTCATTTAAATAAATTCATTTTAAATGTAAATTATGAATTTTGAATAATTTAAATCAATTGTGTCCGTAAGTCGGTCATCGCCTTCGGATTTTACTTATTTATTTTCAATCCTGTTTTTTATTATGTGTTTTTTAAACTATATGGCTTTTAATGTGGCGCTATTGATTTTTAAAATTGTAGTGTTCCCTCTATCTTGATTGTGTTTATTTTTCCTAATATGATCAGTATTATTAGATTTTTGTTTTATATATATATATATATTTAATATGGAAACAGCTTTATATTGCATATCAGAAAGACATTGGAGGCAGAAAGAAATTGAATTATAAATAATTATAAAAAAAAAAAACTGCATTATGTTCGGTTTTTAATTTTTGTTCGCCATATTGGATCCGCTATATTGAATCAAACGTAATTTTTTTTAAATAAGAAAGTGAACGTCTGTCACAGGACTTCGATTTAAAATCTTTCAAGAAAAATAATTGTGAACCCCGTTTTTCTGTTAATGCCTTCGTTATCCAGCTATAAGCATTCAAAGTTGCAATGACGGAAAAATTGTATTAACAACAAAACGAGATAAAACGCGCTCAATGAACAGTTTTATTGCATTTTAAATTCATAATGCATATAATAACGAACTTTAAACGGTGCTATAATATTGATAATAAAAAACAGTAACTAATATTTAAAAACAACAGATTAAACGACTATATCGACTGATATTATTTACTTGAAATATTACAATATTTATTTTAAAATGTTAAATGAATGTTTTCTCGTAAATAACTAATGAAATAAATTTTGAAAGGACACCGTTCTACAGTAAATGTTAAAAAATGTTTCCCTTGTACAGCTTGACATATTTTCTTTATGTAGAAACATTTCATTCTGCCTTTAAATATCTCTCATATATGCAATATAAAGCTGTTGGGATATATATATGGAAATATGGAATAATAACAATGGTGATAAATACAATAATAATAATAATAAAACAGTTAATAAAAATAGTAAATACACAAATATTATAGTAATTACAACCACATTAATAATCAAATAATAGTGGTAAACGGTATTAATATCACATGTCAATAACAACAAATCAAACGATTAATACATAACATAATCAAAACAGTAACCATGACATAAAAACAGAGCGGAATCAAAAAAAAGTAACAATGAAAATATTAGACAACAAATAGTGAAAAATATCAATAGTAAATAATGAATACAGACGACTATCCATAAGACAAGAGTTCAGACTCATTAACAAAAGAAACCGCGCTAGTCTTAACCCTATTTTAATCACTAGTCTTGTATTAACGAACAATCATGTAGTGTTCACTTGCAAATACGAGTACCTTTGCTATCTACCCTAACAGTTTATTAATGTAGTCTATTGCATTATTTCTTTCGCTTATACTCTTATAGTTTTACTGTAACTCACCTATAGTATTTCTTGTTCACTGGAATTGCTCGTGGCGTTATCTTACTTTTATCGAACTGGCCTTGCTGGACTGACGTCGTAACATCTCGCTGGACTGCTTCGCAGAATTCCGCCGAACCCACACAACTCGCAGCCTATCCTCGTCGAACTCCTCTCAGAACTGCCCTTGTGGGACCGACGCTGTAACTTTTCGCAGACTGTTTCTAATAGAACTTTTTTAGTCGGTCTTAACCGGGCTATTTATACTACTGCTACTCTCTTTACCTGTCGGACCGGACCTAAGTCGAAGAGTGAGAATAGTTGACCGAGGCTTTTCTTGCCGTAAATTCCATACCTGGTCTCTTCTCACCGTACAACAGATCTTCATTGTGTGATAGCGGGCAGTATAACAAAACCTGATTGTAAAACGGACCTATTCTTTTTACAAGAAGGGTTCCCCTTTTTTGTCACTTTCTGGATTTCTCCCATTATATTATACTTTCTATAATTTTCAAAATAATTGGTAGGAATTCGTTACTCAGCCTCACTATACCAGTCTTGTTACAATTTGCATATATATATATATATATATATATATATATATATGCTTGCAAATGTGTTGAAAGATATTCTTTTTAAGATTCTGTTTGTCAGTAAGTGTTAGAATTATAATTTAAATAGGTATAAAAATGATTTTTTGTTTCATTTAATGCTGATAATCAGCTAGTTTTATTTTTACGTTTAAATTATCTTTATTAAATAATTTAGCTTTTATAAAGCTAAATGTTACGTTTGTATTTTATAAAGTTAATTTTTTAATTCGACATTATCATCTTCATCGCTTGGAGCTGCTGTATTAATCTTATAGAAGATAAGATTTTTTGGTGGTATGGCCGGCCGTCTTGATTTATTGTTAATTATTCCTTAACGGTAACGTTTGTTTTTAGATTAATACCCGGTTTTAGTTTTTTTTTTGACGTCTAAAAAGTAAATAAAATGAAAATTCTTATCGTTTTTATTTTTCAAGATTAGAATAATATTAGTTATTATTAATGGACACAATTCTACGAAAGACAGTGTTCTCAAAAATGAAAAATTACTCAACCGAGACGCAACAAAAACCTGATAAGAGACTTTTAAAATTAGTTTTAATAAACTTACACATTTTGCTGCTAGTATGCGATTTTAAAAAAATTATTAACGTTGAACCACTTGCTAAAGTTTAATCCTTTTAATATCTAAGTTCTGTCCTTTTGGACTGTCGGTAATATACTTGGTGTCGGGCAACAATCCTGTGGTTTGGTTATCAAGCTTGTTTATTTTTAATGTGATGACTGTACTACAATATCTTTTCGTGGTAATAGAAGCGAATTTATTTTTGTATGCATTGTCTTTTAATACTGTTCCGTAATATCTAATTCGATCGTTTATTAGACAGTATCTACTCATATAATCTGAAACGCTACGTTTTAATTCTGTTATTTTATATAATTGATTTATTTATATTATTTTTTTATACTATTCTGGTATTATTTTTAAAACAATTCAGGTATATATAACATATACTGTTAGTAAGAAGTAATATAACTTACAGTTTATTAATTAACCGTTCAGCTAAATAAATTAACATGTCTTTAATACAAATAAACGGATGTACCATGAAAAAAAATCTTGCGCAGCTATGCGCAAGAAGGCTGACTTTTCGTTATTTTATTTGTTTCCACGTTCCAACCTGCAGCAGCAACTTAACGAACTACGCTTTTAGCTTGTCCCGCTTAAATCATTTCGACCTTAAATTGAACGTCCCTCAAGAACGACTCGACCGGTCTTCATCAAATTTTCACCTGCACAACTTCAGTAACACTGCTACAACATATGTAAATTTCAATGAATGATCTAGTAGTTCGGATATTTTCGAGTTAGAGTTTTATACATAGGCCTATAAATAAATAAATACATAAGGAAGTCACGATTTAAGTGAATGGTAATTTTCTCATACCTCAAAACGTAAATCATTTTCACCCCCACTCATACCGTCCTTTTCTTCGAAAAGTCTGTAATTATTTATCGCAGTAGTTTTGACTCTGTACTGTAAGGACTGTAAGTACTGTAAGGTATCGATTAAGGCATAGTCTCATCGTATAATTTATAAAACTCTTTTCACTCTCTCTCCCTCCCGCTCCCACTCAATCGCACAATTCTTCATCACCGCGTTCATTCTTCTTTCGCTACTGTAATAACAGAACACCACTCGATCATTTTGGTACTCGTGGGACAATTATTACTTTTGGTCAAAATATTTATTAGTTTGCATGTTATATTATTCTTTTTAATTAAAAAAAACTTAATCTTGGAAGTATTTCTCGTTTTGAGTATGTTTTATTAATCTATATTTTATTGATTTTGAATTTTTTACGCTGAAATTTATAATTTTTATGCAATTTTATTGTCGACAAAAAAGTTGATGCGTTTGCATTGAATATTAAAAAAAACACCCGGCATTTATGTAAAAAAGTCAGCGGTTTAACTATGTAGCCGGAAAAGTACAAATTGTTATATTAATAAACTGTGAATCAGAAAAAATAAAATATAGAATCGAGTAGCAGTAATAGGTTTACTACCTTATAATATCTTTTTAAAAGTAAACTTTTTGTATAATTGTTCCTAATGATATTTTTATTTCACCTCTTAGTAGAACGAGCGTTTTAAAGAAGTCTTATCGATCAAAATTGTTTTTCTACATATCGATTTAAGTTTGCTTTATTAAGGTAAACATTCTTAACAGTTGTCGAGATATTTCGAGGTTAGCAGTTTATAAATTTCAGCGATCGGCGAGTGCTCTTTGGTGTATTGATTATCAGTAAATTAATTTTATTTTAATTTCGTCGCTAACAGAAGTACTCGTATTTTACTATTATTGTTATATGCTAAGTTGTTTAATTAATCGTTTTGAATTATCTGATGATTTATTTACGGTTTGGCTTTATTCGTAAAATTCATGGCTTTGAAAATGTATAACTAGGTTACCGATTTGATTGGATTCGTCGCGTCGCGTCGGTTGAAATTGATTTATGATTTGGAGACGGATTTAGAAGGGTTCGAAATGTTGCACGTAGTTCATTATTCTCCACGATGCAGTTTATTTAATATATATCCCGCTACAGATCTTTCACAATCACGAGTATAAGTAGAACAAAATTTCGTTAGTCGAATATCGAAAAAGAAATACAGTAGTGTGAGGTCGGCCTTATTAAATTTTTGCGATTTTCTTTTTTTTATTGTTATTCATTTGGGGATTAAATTACTATTATAATATCTTTAAACTTTCTGACAGTAATGTTGCCACATTACTTGCTTATTGAATTATAAATTTAATTTTTAGTTTATTTTATATTATTATTCTATTTTGTAGAGATGATGTTTTTCGTCACCTCGGTCGCTCCAGACTCTTTTATTGTTTGTTCGTTCCCGACCCGTCCATCATATGTTTTTCATTACTTAATTATTTTTTGAATAAATCATTCTATCGGACGTGAATAAGATCAGTACAGCGATAACTTATTAGAATTCCTCCCTGTCTTACGTACATCTGTTGTTAGATTTAACTGCTTACCGGAGTGAAAAACAAAGGTTCTTCGTCCTGACACGATATTCTTATTAAAAAAGAGTAGCGAGTCAGTCCATTTTAAGTGACCCAAGGGTGGTTGCTTGACCAAATCAAAAAAAATTTAATTTACCCACTTCTTTTCTACGTGTCTCAGGACCTTAAAACTACTTTTTTTTAAATTTTATATTTAAGCAGTTTACCCGTGGTGGTCATTTTTGTTACGGGTGCACACCTATTTTTCTGATTGTAAGGATTTACGGGAAAAAATCATAACAAAAAATATCGGTCTTGGAAGGATGAAACAAAAGCAATTTATTCATATTTTCTCAAGGTAATATCGGAGTTATTTGACGACAAAATTTGAATTTAAAAAATTAATTTTCAAAGGTTAATAAAAATTTAGGAGTAAGTATACCACCATTAATATTATTTATGGTAAAACTACTAACATATACCAACATATAAAAAATAATTCAAAGTGTATACCATCCCTTCCTCTTGAAAAAATTACCAATAATGAAATTTCACAGATTTTCATGTTCAACTTTATTGGTAATTTTCTCATAGAAAGGAGAGAGATTGGCAAATAAACCACTGGATCAATTTTTTACCTTGAGAAAATATGATTAAATTGCTTTTTATTTCATCCTTCCAGTACCGATAGTTTTTTAGTTATGATTTTTCCCGTAAACTCTTACAATCACAAAAATAAGTGTGCGCAGGGTAACAAAAATGGCCACCACAGTAAACTACTTGAGTAAAAAATTAAAAAAAAAAAAAAAAAAAATAGTTTTAAGGTCCTGAAATTTGTGGAAAACAAATTGGACAAGCAACGAGCTTGTTTTTTTGAGACTTTAAATGGATTGACCCTAATATATCTTGTTCGATCTCTTCTGGAAATTTGTCTCAATTAAGTAAGTGTGCGTTTACCTGATTGCTGTTTAAAACTCGAGAAAAAAAACGAAGATATACGAAATTATAATGCAGAAGGCGTATTACTAACATCCATATCAACATTTGTTTGGTCATGTAAACTGAGCTTTTTAGAACGAGTAACGGCATCTTTTTAAAGGACAGATGAAAAAAGAACATATGCGTTGTAGAATGTTCGAGTAACGCGATACAGTATCGATAAAGCTTAAATAGAAATAGAAACATTTTAATTTTCTTCAGAAATTTCCGTAAATTTTCATTGCCTCCTGATACCTTCACTTATTGCGGTATACCCAAAAATAATCGGGTACTCGTATCGATTGTTGAAGGATTCCTATAATTGTTAAAATTATTTGGTAATAATATTATCTGTATTATAAATTTGTTCACTTTTTTTAAAGTTGTCCGTATTTCTTAACATTATCTATACAACGTCTCTAATTAGACGTTTACTACCGATTTCAGTATAATAAATATTAATTTATTTGCAGTTAGCGCAAAGGTATATTGTTAAAGGGTTTTAGAAATTCCTATGGAGATTCCATAAGTTGATGAAACTATTGCCACCGGGGAATAATTCTTAGTATTCCCTGATGTAAGCCGCTTGAATTCATTCGTTTTCAAAGGTTGTGGAAATCGTGCTAAAATACGATGAAATATTTACTCGCTCTTTATGTCAGACAGTAAACTCTACAGTAAAGTATTTTATTGGGTCGGTTAACTTCATAGAACTTCATATAATAATGCTTACGTGCATATAATAAACGTGCTTCTTATACGTGATACGTTGTAGTTCATGAAATTGAGATACAAAGTTAAAAAATTCTAACATTTGAAATTCTTTGAAAAGTTATGAGAAGTGCTCTGAACGATTCCGAAACTGATTTGTAACGTTATAACTATTATCAAAACTACATTATAAATTTTAAATTTCAACGTCTTATTGTCATAACCAAAACTGCTGTATTCGACATATTATACGTAATTCGCACCAAAACAACGATCCTAAAATTTAATACATTATACGCTTTCACTTTCAGCGAACACCAAGCCGAGCCGGTACGCTGAGATCTGCATTTCAAGTGTTAACCTCACTATGCAGAAGGAATTTATGGACATGCAGGGAATTTACATGATATCCGTCGGAGCCAATTAAAAATTCTAGTCGAGCTGTTTGTTAACTTAGGTCATGTTGAACAGTCGAATTCCATCTAAATTTTTCAAACCTTTTTTTTTTTTTTACCGGATCTCGTTTCGTAATCTTCGTCTCGTGAGTCAAAAAAAATCATTTCGATATTTTCCCTCTATTACATTGTATAATAGCTGGGAAGGTATAAAGTAAGCCGATCACACTTGTAAATTGCAAATTACTGTTTTCAAGTTTTTTCCTTAAATGTATTTGTTTTTTTTTTTTGCATTTAAAACTTATAATCATTAAAAAAGGTGCTATGTTTTTTTGTAGCGATTGGCAATGAACTTCATTTTTCAATTAATATATAAAACTAAAAATTGTGTTAAATTTTTTATGTTTATAGTTTGTCGTTGGAACCCATTTATTATCGAATTAGGGTTGATATCTAATTATGTTATTTCATTTAAAATTTGCGGTAATGAGGTTATCGCCCGTCAGTTAATTAAAATCTAACAATCTCATTTCCTGTAGTAGCTCAAAAGTAAAAAATTCTTTTGATACCTAAATATATTTTTAATTGAAATATCAGTTAGGTTTTATTTCAATTACTGTTAAATATATAAATAATGTTTCCGATAACCACCGTCATTGAAAATATTTTTTTTTTCTTCTGTTGTTTATTGTAACTTTACTTTTTGATGGCTAATTAAAAAATTTAATTTTGAAATTAGATTATTTTACGGTTGAAGTCATTCGCTGTAGCAAGCGACTCGGATTACGGTAGTTAAGTAACGTAAGTTACTAGGGCGTGCAAATATAGTGCAAACTCTTAAGAAAACTCTATTTAAGAAAATCGCCGAATTCTTATTTGAAAAATCTCTGAAAAACTTGTAACAAGTTTTGGAATGTGTATGTTACTTGTAAAAACGTAGCAAAAATCATCTCAAATTTAGCAAACCGATGTCGATGGGTTCTCCCTGAAGCTTCATCTTTTGAAGAGGAAAGTAGTTGGCTTTAGCTTTACATTTAACATGTTTGGATATAAGGGTGCTCCATTTCTCGACTCCTCATGATTCTCTGATAAAAAAGAACTATCATTACTAGTTACCGTTATAGGATTTAAAAACTAAAATGAAATCTGCACATCGTTCTGATAAGAGAATAGTCCGTCTTTTGTTGGTATCATCCTCCACGTCAAGTTCAGATATGTATAAATAAAAAATAAATTTATTTTGTTTTCCGTTTTACATTTTGAAACCGTAGTTTAACTATTGCCATGCAGATATCGTATACAAAGTGTTCTACGCACACTTCAGTTTTTTGAACAATGAAAATATATTGAAACGTATTTAATAATTTAGACCTGATAAAAACTTAAAATTTTAAGATACAGATTTTATACCTGTATATTCAGTGTGAAAATGTGTGTATCAACTGTTGTAGCGTAGATACGGATTTAAAAAGTTACGGCCGATTCCGTGCATGGTTTTTTGCGGTATTTAAATTTTTCTTTTGTTAGACTAGGAATCGTTTGGCGTTTTATACTAATTTATCCTTTCGTGTCGTCATGCATGACTGTTTGTGGTGATTTTGTCGTTGTATTGTTTTTACGCGTCCTTGCGCGTTTGTTTGGGTGGAAATATAACCTACGAGTAGATTTATATTATAAGAAAAATATTTCTGTCTCTTAAATTCGCTACCCAATCGTTTACTTTTGCGGTTAAATGTGGAACTCCTACGAGAATAAATGGTACAAATTTTTACAAATATCATTTCTATACATGTTTTATTACACTTTCTACTTTTCTGCACTTTGAAGTGCAGGCATTGGCTTATTCTGTTATCAGCAGTTTATTAATGTTAATACGGAATCTCCTTAATTATTTGGTTTTAATTACACGCGGTCACGGAAACAGAAAAAGGATTTAGAATATGCTGAAGTTTGGTTTCACTCAACTAAAATTACTGAAATTTTGATATTATTTACTCCTTTCGTTTTGCAAAAGTTTGAAGAGAAAGAGGTAGTGAGTGTATATGTGTTCATAATTTGGAAGCCTAAAATTTAAAAATACAGCATTTGATTAGAGTTGTAAATAATGTGTTTTAAAAAGACGTGACTGTCCGTTTCAAGTTAAACTTTTCAAACGTTATTGTGTGATAAGATATCTTTTAATAACTGTAAGATTTTTGGAAACTCAAAGTCATGTGTAATAAAACTTTTCTTAATATTTATAAAAAAAATTGTTAATTATTGATCTTTTAACATGTAGGAAAACAGTATTATGCATCTCTCAATTTCGCATGTATTCAAGTAATTAAATAACATATTTTAATCTGAGCTATGTTTCTCCACTTGCTTAAATCGATACGAATTTCCATTTTACAACATTCCAACTGCTGTTGGAACGTGTATGATACTTGTAAAAACAGCAAAAATCATCTCAGATTTAACTTCTCGGTGGATTCCCCTTTTCTACCCGAAGCTCCTTTTATCTTTTGAAGAGTAAAGAGGTAGTTTTTACATTTAACTTGTTTTGAAATACGGATGCTCTGTTTCTCGACTACCTCGAAATTCCCTGAGAAAAAAGAAATACCATTACTCGTAATCGTGCTAGGATTTAAAAAATAAATTGAAGCTTGCAAATCGTTTGGAGAAGAGAATAGTCCGTTTTCTATTCGTATCCTCCAGGACAATGCTCGCCCTTAATAGTTCAGACGATCATCAGTTATAAGTTGCTGTATTAAGTTCTGGCGATGTTGAATGGAGTTTGTACTGTGAGGAAAGTAATCACGATTAATTTGTGAATAAATTGGATAATTTAAAATTAATTATGTTCTTCGGAATTACAATTATTGAAAACAAACCCTCTAATTACTACATTAAATTGTGCGCGCGCGCGCGCGGGCGTGTGTTTGAAATATAGGAAACATTATTGAATTTTACAAATTAATTGTAAAATTAATTCAATGTATTCATTGAATTAAATACTTTTTTTCTTGTTTATATTGTATATCAAAGAATTTGTAGAAAAAAATAAAATTAAAATAAAACTACAATTTTATTGATTTTTCGTTTTATTTTTGTTATTACATTTAATTAAAACCGAATGAATTGCGGGTCTTTACTGTGACAAAGTAATGCACTTTGGGCGTGGTTTCATAATTGAGCGTTATGGTGTCGGTGGAATATTGTGGTCGCACAGTCATCGCGGATATACCGGAGGCACAGCCTTAACTACATGACGTATGTTACAAGGGATCTGATGTGTTACACCTTGTCTCTGTAATACAGAGGTGTTAATATGAATCATATGATCGGTTGATTTTATTCTAAGTTAATTATTCGTCTAGCGGAAATTACACGCATATCTGATAAAAACAATTTATATTTCAAATGACTTTCTGATGCTCGTTACACTTTTAAGTATCGCAGTAAAAAAAAAGTAATCTATTTTATTTGTATTATATATGTTTTTATTCTACCTCTAAAGTATATGTGACGGTTAGATAAGAAAATCATACTTTCAAAACTTCAATTTTTATTAGTAAATTTTTCAGACCGCTTTTCTTGATGCCATTTTCATTTCCCGGAGGATCGAAACAAATAATTCCATTATTTCTCTATTCGTTTATTCATCGCAGAAGGACTGACCGATTTAATGAATTTAGTGTATCTCCGATTGAAAGTGTAAGCTACTTTAACTTATTCAATTTCAAATAGTTAGATAGGTCCTTTCCTGCAGGAGACTGAAAACTAAATGATTTTCAAAAATGTACTCGATGAGACTACTGTTTAATTTTTTTTATCATTTACCTAGTCTGGATACATCCTGTCCTACTAAACGGATGTACCGATCGCTAGCGGAAAATCCCGATTCGTTAGTACGTGTCACGTGGTGGTCAGGTGTGTACTTGTTATATTATTATATATCGATGTGTACTTCGAAGTTTTGAGAAAATTTAGTACTCTAACTGGATCCGAATTTTCGGACGAAAATCGCAAATATCTCGGCTACCACTGAAAGCGGTAGCCGTCGGATGATAATGTTTTCAAGTGCCTCCGAGGCGTCGTTCGGAAATTGGGGAGGGAGTGCGATAGGGTGACACCGTAATATCTCGGCATCTGCTCGTCCGATTTTCGCTATCAAATGGCGTACGTATCAGCAGGTCGAGCGCTAACTGTTTAACGCATCGGGTTCACTCTTGATCGACTGGATCTTGGTTATCCGGAAATTAAATCTATGTTTTGATTGCACTTACCCACCCTAAAATGTACCGATCCGATCTTACGCTAAATACGCTCAAACCTGTGCACTAGCGTAGCTGTAAAGTATAAACATATGAAGACTAAAAAGTAGAAAATAAAAACGTATAAAAAGAAACGTATAAAAACGAATAAAAACACCACTCTTAAATTACAGGCACTAAAAGTTAAAAAATAATTTTAGGACGGTATCTCAAAATGGATTTGACAACAAGCTTTGATGGTGATGTATAAAATTATGTGAAAGTCATAGCTTCAGATTAAAAATTAAATTGTAATTACCAATTTTTTCTTATACATAATAAATACCTAAAGCACAGTGGTGTGAAAACACGCATTAGAAAAAACTGGCAAAAGCATCAAATTTTTAGTTTGAAGCTTATGACTTTCGCATAATCTTACATATCACCATCAAAGCTTGTTGTCAAATCCATTCTGAGATACCGTCCTAAAATTATTTTATAACTTTTTAGTGCGTTTAATTTAAGAGTGGTGTTTTTAAATTTTTTTTATTTACCTATGTGATTTTTCTTTATAAAATAGTGAACTGTAACCAAAAATGTAGGCACCGGAATGTGCCGATCGCTGTAAATCCCGATTCGTTTGTATCAATTTTTACAGTTAAATTTCTAATTTAACTCTTGTCATATCAATTTTCATCGTTCAAAAAAAATATTTTTACACAAGAGGTAATCAATTTTGTACACTTAATAAGCCCGTTCCGAGACGCCACCCGCCAGGGTAACCCGTCCGGTGGGCCTAGCTGCTGGGTGTCCTAACATAACTAAAGAAAAATATCTAATAAAATATAATTTGAAATAAATTTGTAATAAATATCAAATTTTGAAGCTTCAGAAAGAAGTTACACTAATTAAAATTTATAAAACTTTGAACAGTTTTGCGGGAACTTTACTGTTCTGTTACGTATTTTCCACTTTATCAGTTACGGTTATTATATTAAATCGATTTTTCATGAACTAACTAAATAACTATATTTTTATAGTTGTGTATGCGTGTTATCTAACATCTTTTGCTAAGGTTTCACTCAAATTCTTGTGGCAAACAATGACACCACTATATTGTTATTAAAAGCTTACTACGTGGTTCTTAGTTTTTCATTCTTTTTTACACGATTTATTGACATCGATTTATTATCATTAATTTTCAATTCGCTTAATTTTTTATTTTTGCATTTACGGACGAATAATATTAAAATGTATAAAAAAATAGAAACGTTTGGGATCTAGTAGGTCAGTTTTTTTTTTAATGTTACTAGTATTACTAGTAATAATGAATGACGTGAATATATGACGTACTTGGGTGTTATCAACTAGCCTTACCGCTTGACTGCTAGAAGGATGGTCGACATTAAAAATCTGTAAATACCGATTGATAACTTGGGTTCAATAAACAGTTCGATACTGTAGGTAGATACAATTCCGTTGTCTCGATGTCAAGTGTGTGTTTTATTGATCCGCTAGTAATAGACGGGGAAGCAGCAAGCTTGTGACTTGTGAACAGCCTAACGTCTATCACGATTTCTTATTTATTAATAAGGTTACAAGTAAATATTAACTGTCGTTACGTTAATATATGAACTTAAGTTAATATCAACGATAAATAACTGTAGAGTAATGAACATCAGTTATAAGTTCTTGTATTAAGTTGTTGCGATGTCGATCGGATAATGTACTGTGAGGAAAGTAAACACGATTAATTTACGAATAAGTCGGGTAATTATAAATTAATTATATCCTTGGGAGTTATAATTATTGAAAACAAGTACTATAGTTACTATATTAAAAATATTGTAGTGTGAAGAGAAGTATAGGAAAGATTAGTGAATTTAAAATCAAATAGGTAGTGAACGTTTAATTAAATAATATGTGTATTAGTGAGCGTTAATAAACTTCAGCTTAAAGAACCGAAGGTGTAAGAGCACTATATAATAATCGCGAGAAATTGTAATTATTAACATGTAATCGATATATTGACCTTACGTGCATTAATATTGCAAAAGCAGAAATCTATTTTAGGGAAAAAAGTGTACAAAATTACATTTTTTAAAGCACGATTATATTTAAAATGTAGTAAAGAGTTAAAAATACCGCGGAATTCCTGGTAAAAGTTATGCAGTTCTCTATACCGAAGCCCTTCACATGTAACTGCTCAGGAAGAAAATTAATTGGAATTTTAACTTAATTAGCGTGCAAGTAAAGAGCTATGTAAAAGTATCATTCTTAAGTAAGGTTTTAAGATAGGCTGTAGCTAAAATTAAATGAAATTTCCCAAATATATAACCAAAGTGCTAAGTACTAATGTAATGGAATCATCTAATCGGTACAAGAATATGACTATACCAGAAATTACAAAATAGGGGGTTTTATTCTACCCTTTTATGCAAATTTGTATAAGATCATCGAGAACACTATCAGAAAGTACTTCGGCTACCTAAAAGACAGTAGGTAAAAAAATTTACCAACCCTTTAAGTAAAATTTGGAGATATGGGTGGACCTGTTAGATCCGAATTTCCCCAACCTTGACCGATTTTGTCGCTTCTAACGAACGACCTTGTCTGTTTCCTGAAGAGGGTGGTTCAAGATAAGTGGCAAAGTGAAGGGATGCTACCCTACCATGGACAGCAAAATTCGCCCTATTAAGAATATTATTTCACCTTGGAGCTTCTCGCGCAGAATTAACCGTCGAGAGGAGATTATTATTTGCCGTTTGCGAATAGAACACACTAGGCTATGTTTCAATGCCTAACGCTATGGTTCTGTTTTATCGTCGGATGGAGCCATGAAATGTCAAGATCTGCAAAAACCCGTAGGATAAAATTTGATCGACCAGATAGCGCGCAATTTCCCTTAAAATAATCTGCTGTTTAGCTATTAATACAATATAATTATTTAGCAGGAAATTAATTTTTTTTAGACATAAAAATAATGTCTGTCATATTTGACTTAACAGTTTTGGGCTGATCATCGCAGATGACCTTATTAAATCAACTGTTTAAAGTCTTTCACTTTACAGTGAGACTTCTTAAATTTTTGATGAATTTGGAATAAAAGGCTTCTTTTTTTAAAGGTGTGATAAATTTTTTGACATTATAATCCTATGACTTTTCGCTTTCAGTGGAGTAATATGCATTTTCTCTCCTTTTTATCTTATTATTATAGTTTGATTAAGACATCAAAATCGATGTCAGTAACGACTAAATACATGATTTTACCGGTAGTGAACCCGTATGAAAAAATTCTAGTCTGTTGGGATACGGGAGGCGAATAAAAAATTGGTTGCAGGATTTAATGTAGGAGGACAGGCAGTAGGAATTAAACTTAAGCGTTTAAAAATTTGGGGTTTTATAATTTATTATTTGTTGTAAAATGAATACACTTTGGATTCAGTATCGTTTTGTTATTTTTTAATTTTTTATTTTTTTATTACTTTTTTATTATTCATAATTTACTTTGTTTTAGTAAAAATATTAACAGTTTTTATACTACGGTTCTGCGCTTTTACTGAAACTGCAAACTCTAAAGAGGTTACATGCGTTTTATATTATTAGTGTGTTAGGCCTACTGGTATGAAAATTTATATATATGTATATATACATATATATGTATCTTACACATACATATAAATGTGAAAATTTTGTGGTGGGTCTGTCTGTAACTGTCTTTTTGTGGCGGGTTCTGTCTGTTTGTAACTTTAAGAAAAACCGATTGCAAACCAAAGGACCGATTGCTTTCAAATTTTCGGGATACATTCGTGTTATCTTATGTAAGGTTATATATAAGCCTTAGAGCCAGAACCTAGCCCCCTTGCGGGTGAAGTTTTCCTCGTCAAAAATCTGTGTACTTTAGATACTACTATGCTATCTTGTAATATCTCTTTCAGATATTTGTAAAGTATGTATAATTTCATTATTATTATTAAACATTATTTATCAGTATTATTTTCACAACCATGAGGATAACGAACATAGTGGGGGAGTACAGAGAGCGGAGTCCCGTAGCTAGACAGAGGGGTGTGCAAAGCGAGCTCTAACCGGCTATTATGTATATGCATATGTATATATGCACATATATGTGCACATCACATCACATGACGCTTCTACGAAATTTTAACAAAAATATAAATAAGCATTATCGGAAATATTGATTTGGCGTTTGTTGTCTCGATCCCCAAATGCGATCGTCAATGGGTTCGCCAAATAACAAATTGTTTTTGTTTGTAATAAATTTTACTCCTATTTGTTCTACGCTTTAAATGAGGTATATAAATTTTTATTTATATTTTTTTCGAAGCACATGTTTCTTCGGAAAATGTTTATTCATTGCTGTCGGATGTTACTCAATGATGAGCAGTAATCTGTAGTTTTACCATTGTGGTCGTGTTCAGACTGATAAGGATTTAGCTGGATTTCTTCTATAAATTCGGTTAGTATTTGTAAAGGCGTCATGTATTTCTGAGTCGAAATGCATTAGAAAAGATGGTAGAAGTGTAAATAAGCATTACACTCCTTTAACCCACGCACAAACAACGCCTTCACTATTACCAAAACAAGAAAGTCTACGTAAAATATATTTATATACTCTTAAGATATATATATATATATATATATATATATATATATAAAACTGCAAAGAATCGCATAACTAAAATAAGAATCTTGTATGAACAATTATTGTCTCAAAAGAGCTATACGATTCAGAATGTTTTGTAAATTTTCATTAAAGTATTATCTTATGGTGTTAATTTTTCCCCGTTTTGTGATTAAAAACTAAATTCAATCGATGAAAACATTTATATATAATTTTCCTTAAAAGATAGTATCCTACGTCGAAAGTTTCTCGAGAAAGTTATTTACAGAAAATATTAAACACAAAAAAATATATTTCTGCTGCAGAATTTCGCAACTCGTATTCAGTACCATACATTAGTTTGCATACCTACTTATGGGTTCATTAAGTTAGAATGAAAATTAAATGTACTTAATCTTATAAACCGTATACTATGATTAAAATTTTACTTAACATTTTTTCTTAATCGTTTTATTATTTTAAATTATGAAAATCCAATTTTTTTGTGACGTGCATATTAGTTCTTGAGAGTGTATACGATTGATTTACTTATTTTATAACTGTTTAGGTTAGCTCAAGGCTTATTTCAACTTCGATATCTGTATTAAAGCTAGAAAGTGTAGTGTAATATTTTATATTTAATAATAGAGATAAGCTCTTTTCCCGAATTTTGAATGATTATGATGTTACCTTATAGTAATTAGTTCAGCAAACGGGATAAAGGAGTATTACGGAGTAGAATACAGAAATATATTAATTATGTTTGTATATACAAGGGTAATTTTTTATGTAAGAATTATTCGTACATATTAAAGGTTACTAGTAAAACTGATTAACGGTTTGGAATGCGACCCGGTCGAAACGTGTCTCGTTCCTGACGCTCTTATCTAAAAGTGCGCCGGATGATCAGACATTATTTTTTTGCAATATTTCACTAATCATTTCGATCGTCATTATCGCTGATCGTAAAGTGTGTGGTAGGTGAACCGAATACAGATAGCACAAGACTAAATTGAAAACATACACCCATCAACTAAAGCGAATTGAGAAATTGTGATGAACGAGTTAAATTTACTAAAGTGGTATCTTTTATTCGTGAGAGTATTTATTGGTAAAAAAAATTAATTAGTTTTTTACAAAACGATTATTACTTATCTCGACATTACATTGAACAATGCTTAATATATGGTGATTTATTGCAACCTACGGTGAAAATCAGTCTAAAGTTATCTGAAGATACTTCTCGCCTATTCGTGTGATTAAGGTCGTTAATATTAACTGTGAATTAAATCATGATACCATTTCTCTTGATTGTGTAAGAACTTCACTGTGTTCATAAACTTATGCGATTTCCGGCGAATTTAGAAATTTACAATGTATGAGAGAAATTAACTTCCTGATTTAGACCGTGACAGTTACAATTGAAAGACGTGCGGTAGAAATCTGTAGCAGTGTATTCACTTTTACAGTTAAAGAATAAACACCTGAGATACGATTATTTCATTCACTGCTATTTCTTTCTCTGAACGTTTCTTGTGTAGTTTTAGCTGAGACTCCGTAGCTAACTTCGAGTTTGATATTCTAGATTCGCCAAATTAGGATGTCTTAACCCCATAAATAAATGATAATCATAGACGATGTGTTTTAATTACATGTTAAAATAATTAATTGTAAATATAAAATAAAATTATCCGGTTAACAATATCAAAAAATTTAATTGATACACAATCATATTTCCTTAACACGTTCGCGACGGCTGTCAAAATACATAGGTTTTTATTTGCCCTAGTTATTTGCACGTGTACTTAGAAAATTCGGGAATTTTATTTTTAATTTTTTAATATATATTTGTTGACAAATACATAAAACAAGCATAATTTCAAAGAAATAAAACTCCAATCATACTGGTTGGTTTGCTTGGCATTTCGCCCGCCACCACCCCATTCGGTCACCCTGAACCATAAGACCGAATGTCTGTGTCACAAACGGCTACTGAGCCTCGAAACAGTTTAGCGGCCAGTGTCCTAATAGCTCCTAGAGCTTTCCTAACAGCATGATTGGACTAAGAGCGGCGCCATACATCACCAGCTTACGTGCCCCAATCGTTCACTTGTCATATAAAACTAAAATTGGTAGTCGCACCCCGTCAACTATTAAAAATATATATGACTTGGATAAATAAATTTATATCGTAAAGACAGCAATTCGCTGCTACACCTAGGTCGCTGAATGCCAGCAAGTACCTGTCCACCATTTTAAAGCGCTTGTAGTTGGCTGTTAGCCAGCCGTAATTCTCGGGTGGCTTCCCACAGCAACGAGGTAAGAGTTTTTCCCTTATATAAAATACTGATCCTGGTTGACCAAAGCAACGGCATCAAGGAACGCCCATACCGTCCGACAGTGCGGCTTTCGCCACATTGACTCGCTGCTTGTGAATGGCCAATTTTCTCCTTGACCTCTAAGTTCCAGGGTGGCCTGAGTTTTAGCCCCCCCAAGAGCTGGGCAGTCAAACATCATGTGTTCATTCGACTGGACCTCCCCATAGACGTACAGCTCATCAGCTGCCAGGCGGAACCGAAAGAATTATTGGTGTAAATTCACGTGGTTGGAGAGCACTTGGGCTCCCGTTGCGCTTAAAAACGAACTAGAGGCGTACCATCCGCCCAGGTCCTGTATAAATCTATACAAGGGCCTAACCTCAGTCGTGGTGTGTCATTCTTGCTGCCATGCATCCATCGCGAGGCTGTAGAGCCTCCTCCGCAGGTTTGAGGTGGGCAACTGTTCGAAATTTAAAACCGGTGCATTGCGATCACCGTTCCGCTCCGGTGTTGGCCCGGCTCGAAACCGCATCCCAAATACCTCGGCCTCCCTACCTCTTCGCAACTATCACATGGTTACCCGAACTTTCACCACTAATCGATTGGGAGAGCCTTTTCTAAAACGGTGATAGCCTCGTAGGACGTTGTTTTAAAAACACCGGTGCATACAGTTAAGGCTTTGCGCTGGACACTCCATAAATTTTGAATAAGTGCTCAATTTCTGTCCAACCTTTGCGCTCAAATGGACGCAGCATAAGAGATCATACTTTCGAAGACACCCCGGTATACCATGCACAAATGACGGCCCTACAGCCGGTAATCTTTCCGAGCAATCCTCCTAAGTGTATGCATCACAGAGACGGTATCCGCCGTTACTTGCTAATGTGGTTGCTAAACAGCAACTTTTCATCAAACAAAACACCTAGGTACTTATGAACTCTAACTCTGCTCATCACACAGCCTTTATATTTAATATGGGGGTTACGACTCTGCGATAATTTGTCTGCACCCTTGAGAAGCATAAACTTTGTCTTGGGCACAGATATCTTTAAATTTTGCATGTCCATCCAGCTCTCTGCAGTTGACAAGGCCACCTGCGCCCGGTTTTCTTGTGTTCGTGAATTACCACGAACTAAAAGGAGACAGTCATCGGCGAAAGCCAGGGCCATGACCCCTTCTGGAAATGTCAATTCCAGAAATCCGTCAAATACCAGGTTCCACAGTAGGGGACCGAGAACGGAACCCTGCGGGCTTCCCCTAGTGACAGACATTTCCACAGGCAGGTGCGCATCTCTAAACTGAACCGTACGATTGAACAAATAGTCTCGCACTTCGGCCTGCAGGGCTACGGGAACATTGCGGCGTTCCAATTCATAGAGACAGAACTCCAACACAAGGAAAGAAATGCTGCCTCTATGTCTATAAAAATTTCCAAAAAAATATTTACAGTCTGCGCTTTCCACCTTGGCAAGAGCATTTAAGGTGCAATCCTCGGTGCCAACCCCTTTCATGAAGCCATATGGCCTCGACTTAGAAAACAGTTCATATGAATGCTTTCCCAGAGCTGTTCCGCTACCAGCCTTTCAAGCAACTTGCCGATTACCGGCAATAAGCTGATAAACTGATAACTGCCGACCTCACGCGGATCCTTTCCTGATTTTAAGTGCACCCTCCCCAAAACCACCTTCCAAATCGAAAAGCAACATCAGCTAAGGCACTCCGAGAACAGACTGCCTAGCGGCTCACTGCCCAGTGAGCCGCTAGGCAGGACAGGCAAAGGATGGTAAAAAAATGCCCGCGTCAAGTTGGTCAATACCCGGTGCCTTTCTCAGTGCTATTCGAGAAACCACTCGTTCTATATCTAAGGGATCCACAGCCGATACGCCAGGGAAGGACTGACTTACAGGTTAACTCCCGCTTTAATGCTGACCTCTGCTTCACCCTTCGGAGCATCTGGAAACAGAGTATCAAGAAACGCCTAATATGTCGCCACAGATGTTAAAGTGTGGTCACGACCACCAAACACGCATCGAACACTGGACAGCAGTGCAATGACTTTGGCTTGGCCGGTAACATGACTTTACGAGCTGCCAGGGATTGTGTTCAACTCACGTATAGTCTTTACAAAACTTGAGTTTGGCTTCCTTGATGGCATGAACGAATTCGCTACGGACGCGCCGGTAGACACGCAGAACCTCAGCGCGGACGTCATCCACGATAATCCCCGTCAAGGGGTGACCCTGGTAACTTCTACGCGCGGATCTCACTCTTGCGCGCAGCACACTCAGGTCAGAAGATCATCACTTCTTCCTGGGCCGCCGACTGCGACTAACAGATGGCCCCCCGGAAGTAGAGGCCATGACGGCTACAGATTCTCTTTGATCAACGAACTGGTCACTACCCAAGGGTCCGTCCATTGGCTGTGGCCGCCGTAGGAATCGCAGCCAGTCTTGATGGCCCTGCCGAATTGCTCAGCCATCAAAGCCACCTCTTCCCTGTGCTCCATGCGCCATTCCAACCCCTGTAAGACAGCTGCATACTCGCGCCGCAGCCTTTCCTGATTCAGGTTCCTTAGGTTGTAGAGACCTGAATCTCGAGCTCTTAGACCGCCTCCGTAAGCTATCTCAGGTTATAAGCCTATGATCGCTCACACTGGCCTCGGGCCAGACAGTCCAACTACTTGTACACCTACGCAAATCAGCTCTCACCAAGGTGATGTCGATGTAACTTTCCCCCAGTTCGGAAGAGAAAGTTGTGGTTGTTCTGCCGCGTTAAGCAAGTAAAGGTTCCTGGCTTCTACAAACTGTGCGAGACCAACGCCTCTGGGGTCAGTGAGTGGTGAATCCCAGGTGCAAGACTTGGCATTAGCGTCCAGAACAACCAACACTCTGGTGTCCGGAAGACCGTCCGAAATTCATCAGAAATCTGGGGCATCCAGAACACACCCAACGAGTCCGAGCCGACTACGATCGCAGAGAGCGGCCATCCGTCACGAGGGTGAATAACATTAACCTTGTGGTAGCCGTCTACCCTATCCCCCACCGTGTACGGCTGCTGGACCAAGAGGACCTCGAGGTCGTACTCCTCAACGATCCTCATTGCTTCATTGATGGCCGCCGAGTATGATGCAGGTTTAACTGCCTCAGGCGCAAGCGTTCGATATGGTAACGACCGTCCTCAAAAGCTTCCTCCAATTCAGGCGTCGCCATATGCCGTATTATGCACGATCTTTGCCCGGCTATGTCGTGCGACGTGCATTGTTTGCAACCGACCCGGTGTCCGGCATAAAAGCCTTTCACCAAGGCACAAGGAGCGCACTTTGCAGGCCCGGTCTTATTAGGGCAGTTAGCTGCCCTGTGCTCAGTAAGGGCGCAATAACCACACATCTCCGACTGTGCTCTACAGCGGAGAGAGGTGTGACCAAAGCCTTGACATTTGAAGCACCGGGGTACTTCTGTATAGTCGACGACCCTGCAAGAGATCCATCCAAGTGCTCCTTGGATGGATCTCAAAGACCTACCGGATCTTTGGCAAGGACTTAATTATCCAGTTGCTCTTTGGGGCCTCTTTCCGCCCCAACTGCCGGCCACTCTGGTTCCCTTGAGGAAGTCCTCGACAGCTATCCAATACCGGATTTTGGCTGTGTATGGCCCTAAGGATTTTGAGCTCCTCCACCCTCGTTGCCCTAGATAGATCATAGACCAATATTTGCGGCCTCCGCTCGGCCAGCAAATTAGTCTTCAGCCCGTTCTTCTTGAGAACGTCGGCCTCCAGGAGCCGCTTTGCCTGCTGCTCGTTAACGTCCAGGACGACGCCACGGTCTCTTGTTTTAGTGACCCGGGAGATCTGGAACTTTTCCCTTCGTGGGTTCAGGACCTTCTTCAGGGTCATCTCCGTCATCGTAGAAGAAGCCCCCGGACCAGGTGCGGGAGAGACCATCTTAACAGTGGCCCGCTTAGTTTTGATAGCTGGCGCCGGAACTGACAGCGGAGGACTAACCCGCTTAGGCCCAGGAACGGCTGTTTCCGCAGCGAAGGAGACAGGCTTTTTCATATTCTCCTCTACCCGTATTAAAGAATGTGGATCTCGCCTAGGACCCTCCCCGTTGCCGGTTTGAAGTCCTTGACTCCTTCCACCACCTGATCCACCTTGCCCGACAGCCGAGAAACGACTGAATCAAGGGCTCGGTTTGCGCCCTGAAGGTTCTCATTTTTTAACGCCAGCTCAGCAACCAACTAAGATCATATGTTTTATTTACTTTTTTTGGGTGTACCCTGTCGGTTGTACGACGCGCCTTTGTTGTGACCTGCACGGGTACACGAGCTCTCTTATTCCTTTGAGCCTGCCTAGGAACACCAGTAATTGTGCAGACACCTGAATAATAATATATATTTTCCTGAATAAAATAATTATTTGAAAACTTTTATTATATATTTCTTGTCATGACACTTCCAATATGCCGTTATATGATTTAAAACACTTACAGTTTAGCCAGACTAAAAATAAATGCTATAAGAAACCTGTAAACACGTCTACCCCGTTGGGCGCATGATGCACTTTACTAACGGGGTGAGTGCGCCTCTACGACGTCATCTAAAAAAGAACTCGTATACCCGTTCGGGCGCACGACGTTGCGAACGTGTTAAGGGGCATATTTGTCGAGATGGTGGAAACGGTTAGCACCTTTCTTCTCGTATTGCTGGGTCAGTTGTTTGAGGCTTGTTATATTTTAAAGATATTGAATTTCGATACATTTTCCAGCCAGCGTTGTGTTGTAGGGTTCTCTAATTAATATCACCAAGAATCTTAAGATTTTTCAGCAGTGACCCGTGAAAAAACCAACCATCATTGCAGGAGTTTTTTTACGTTATGAGAATGCCGTCGCAGAAAATAATTTCTTTCACCTGCTGTTGGTTAAACTTATTAACAGACTTTTCTAAAACTAATTAAAATGAGGGTGAAACTTAAAATAATTTTAAGTTTCTCCCACATTTTAATTAGTTTAAAAAGATTTAAATATATTGCTCATGTCTGTTCTTCCCCCCTCCAAAAAAAAAATAAAAAACTACCATAATATACAGTTTATTATCCTTATCTTTTACAAATAAAAAAAAAAAGTAATATTAAAAACTTACACATTTTATTAAATGTATTTACTTTAATTGTTAATATTTAATTGTATATATAGTTAGACCTTTTTGTTATAAAAAAAAAATCGAGTATTATTTAGCAGTCTGTTTTATAATAATTTCCTCTTTTTACTTAATTTAATATTCATCTCCAGCTTGACTCGAACCATTGCAATGAACGATAGGAACGGATTGAATCTAACGTTTGACAGTCTTTTATCTAGTTTGGTATCATAGCTGAGCTGCAACAGTGCAACTTTTTAGTTTAACAATATATTAAAAATGAATCCTGGCGAGGAGGTA
Organism: Lycorma delicatula; assembly: GCF_047948215.1. Classification (NCBI taxonomy): domain Eukaryota; kingdom Metazoa; phylum Arthropoda; class Insecta; order Hemiptera; family Fulgoridae; genus Lycorma; species Lycorma delicatula. The sequence goes on along the minus strand of NC_134455.1, from coordinate 151,082,602 downwards.
CGGCTCTTTTGTCCCCATGAAATTCCTTATTTTCGCAACCCTAAAAAGTTGTAACTAGATAAAACTCAGCTTGAACAGATTGTTCCTTCTGCCTTAAGATAACCTATCTGTTTTTATGGATACATGCTGTTGTGGTACCACAACCGCATTTTAGGTTATCGCATCGTAGGCTTTAGTACGATAGTGATCAGTGTAAAACCGATCATATTCACCTGGCTACATTCGACAGTATGACCACACTTCTTTCCTAGTCGTGATACATTGCAGTATTGCTTGCATTTTTTTTTACACAGTGTTTGATTTTGATAAAAAATTTTGTAGTATATAATTTATAATAGGATCAGTATAAACATTTTCTTGACTGGAAAAATAGCGCGCTGTTTCACGTCGTCGTTGGGCATACAAGATTAATAATAAAAGTTTAGTTTCGATCCTTTCGACTGTTGCATCGCAGCGGTACCGTTGTGGATTTGGGCCTTATATATTTTGAAATATGTGTAGTCTCGACTAAGAAATTTAAAAACATGTTTTACACAAAGATATTGCAAATTTTATAGGCTTTAGTTCTTTATTGGAAACGAGGAATAAAAAACTTTTGCCCTACAACCGTGAGTGAGGGAAGTTAAGAAAATGAATTCCCGTAAAATTATTGGACACTCGGAAAATTTAAAGAACTATATTAGAGGGAATATTGCTTGTTGTTTCGCTCATATAAGGTATCATAAAATATTCGTTTTAAAAGAAATTTGCAGACATTCTAAAACAGTTAGAAACCGTTATTCATGCTGCAAGAGACGCTTAAATACAAAATCACATCTTTACGTAGATTTTCAAGTTTATGTTATAAAAGTTTTTAAAATTAAAAAAAAAATTGTATTTTATGTCCTTTATTATATAATTTGATTATTCTGTCTTTTTGCGCGACAGAAAAGTGAAAACTCAAAGATGCGATGAATATTATATCCATAAAAATATTAATTCCGAAGCTACAATCAGTATTTAATTATGAAAATAATTGAAATCGGGATTGTATGATGATATAAATTATGTAATAAAGAATTTAAAGAGAACACTGGTTTCCTTTTAAAAATAAATTTTCTGAATCATTATACCGATCAAAAATATTGATTTTGAATAGTTGAATAAAGCTAAAAAGAAATTGGAGAACACTAGTAGTTAAGTTCTTTCTGTATACAGTAATCTTAAAAGAATTTACATATCGTTCTCTAAGAACAGGATATTGAACGTGTACCTGCTGTTTTCTAAATCCAAAACAGCTAGATAACGGTCTAATCGTATGGTGCTGAACGGAAAGGTATGGCTGAGAAACAATTCAGAATAAATCGAACGTTGTACTCTGAATTGTATTTGAGAATTGAAAATTGATGCTTAAAAAAGGAACTGCTTTCTTACATAGCTACTCTGAAGTTATTGTCGTGTTCGGTTTTAGATATGTGTTTCTCCGGTTTATAATTAAGCTGCTGTTAACGTGCTGTAATAAACATGATTTTCGATCGTAATGAAAATGATAGCGATCCGGATTATGTTCTGATTTATTAAAGGCATATATCTCGGTATAAATGTTGTCACTGTAAGAGATACGATTGTGTCTAGGAAACTTTAGGTGACTGTGACGCCCATTTTGTTTTGGTTGAGGTGATGTTGCTGAGACTTTGAATTCTTTCTAATGGATAGAAAGCTTTATTTGAATATATATATTTTGGAGTATTTTATTTTTATCTAAATGATAACTACTTAGGCAAACTCTTTCCTCTACTTATCAATTTTTTTTACAAAAAATAAAAAAAATAAAAAATAAAAAAATCATTTTATTTGATCTACCATCAGGATATCAAACATTAATTAAATCTTTTCCATTTTTGATCAGTAATATGTATTTTAATTTCTGTATAATCAGATATATTAAATACATAAAGATTCAGTGCTGTAAAACGTCCTAATTTTATATGTTAATAATTACAAAATTAGAATAGATTAAATTTGATTATTATAATTAGAAGCCAGCTGCTACATGTACGATTAAATCTACTTACCTACTGTATTCGATGTTTATACACACCATTCTCTCTCTCCGCTCCCTCTCTCACACATGCTTATGCGCATTGTCAAAAGACAAAGAAATTGAAATGTTTCTTCGAATGCTAGCCTGAAGCACGCAGTAGTCTAGCCGAAAGTATGTGATTCTGAGAGAGAAAGGCATTTTTGTCGTTAGCCGTTAATCCAATTACGGTGCATCTTATACGTTTATTTTACCCGTGGTACACCTTGCAAGGGCAGGTGTTTTGCGTGACAGCAGTATTAGAATAAGTGCAGGCTAAATAAGCCTTTTGTATGATAATCGGGCTAGGGAAGCTTAGTCCACTTATAATTGATATTGTTTTCGGCGCAGTTACAGTCTGAACGCGTTAGCAGTTTCTTAAGAAAATTTTTACGTTAAGGTTTCTTGTATCAAGCGGAATGAGATTTGTGTATTGATTTTTAAAAAAAATGTTTTGCCTCAAAATAGCAGTTCCTGTCATGCTTAGATTGGTGCAATGGAAGAGAGTGGAGGTGCACTACCAATGTCTCACAGCAGTTACGAATGAGATACTTCAATCTTTCACTTTTCAACCATCTGTTGAGACCTTGTCCTACTAATGCACCATTCGTGACTTTCTAGGTAACTATTAAATATTTAATAATGTGTTGCTTTTGGAAGACTTATTTTTTCTCTTCGGGTGTTTCAAGCGAAAAAAGGTAGAAATATTAAAAAAAACCGCCGGATCATATTGCACGTACCTCTACGACAGTCGCACTAGTGTGTGATATAGTCAAGTAAGATTATTTTTGTCACCGAGTTTACTTTTCACAGATAGTCAGGATGGATAAATCCATTTTGATAAGTGACTAATTTTCACTAGATCTTCAATTTTCAATTTAATTTCTTGTAAAACTAAATTTGTTAAATTCAACTAAGGGAAATCTGCCGTTCACACACCACTATTTATATGTGAATGTATTTAATGCGACTGTAATCTTTACAATTACAGTAATAATTAATTAGCAACACCGTTGTTTGGTTCAGAAGTATAGATTTTGAGAAAACAAAACCTGAAATACTTTGAGACTAGTGTTCTGAGAATAATCTGTTGTTATGATGGTCTGACTGTGTAACCAATGCAGAAAGTGCTGATGCACAGAAAGGTAATTCGAACATATTGAAGGAATAAGAGCCGACAGACACAAGAATTGTATTTTACCCTTACAAAAGTGTTGACGCAGGCATGGGAATGGTCGATGAAACTTTGAATAAAATTTTCCTGATGCAACCTAGATTCCTCGGATTTCTTAAACTTAGGAATCGAGAATGTAGTCAACAGCAAAAATATTTTGCTGTAACAGCAAGATGAAATCTGCAATAATTATTTTGGAATATAAATTTGTTATCATAGAAATTTCTCACTATTAATTACAAACGATGGACGAAGCAGGAGCGATATAAAATGCCGAATAGCACAAGCGAAACGAGCCTTCAGTCAGAAATATAATTTGTTTACATCAAAAATTAATTTAAATGTCAGAAAAAGATTTTTGAAAGTATATGTTTGGAGCGTCGCTTTATATGGATGTAAAACTTGGATGATCGGAGTACCTGAGAAGAAAAGATTAGAAGCTTTTGAAATGCGGTGCTATAGAAGAATGTGAAAAATCAGATGGGTGGATAAAGTGACAAATGAGGAGGTGTTGCGGCAAATAGATGAAGAAAGAAGCATTTGGAAAAATATAGCTAAAAGAAGAGACAGACTTATAGGCCACATATTAAGGCATCCTGGAATAGTCGCTTTAATATTAGAGGGACAGGTAGAAGGAAAAAATTGTGTAGGCAGGCAACGTGTGGAATATGTAAAATAAATTGTTAGGGATGAAGGGGGTATACCGAAATGAAACGATTAGCACTAGATAGGGAATCTTGGAGCGCTGCATCAAACCAGTCAAATGACTGAAGACAAAAAAAATCGTAGAAGTAGTAAAAGTTTGTCTCTTGCGATATTTTGGGAAATTTATATTGTATTTTTTTGAATTTTCTCCCCCTACGTTTGTGTACTCTTCTAATTTATTTTCTTGTTTTTCCCTAAACTTAGTATCTGTTCTCACTGCTTTACATCGACAGCCAAAATGTTAATGTAAATTGAACTGTTTTGCATACTGTTTTTTTTTTATTGTTATGTGAAATTTTAAATCGTCGACTTGCTATCGTATGACGCGACGTATTTGTTGATAAACGGATCTGTAAAAGAAAATCCTTGTTTTATTCACTTCATCCGATGAAATTTGCAATCTGTTCACTATAGGTACTGGTTGTTTATTAATAACCAACTTATATCGGTTTGCTGTACTTATAGTAAACCTAAGTTGGTTTACTTACTTATAAGTCGTTTAATAATAGACAGGGTTCAACAAAGTCATTTGACCTTTTTTTAAGGTATTCGTGTAGTCAGAGCAACTTTCCGCTCAGCAGCAGACAAAGAAGTACGAGAAGTACGGTCTCTCAGGCATTGGAAGTAAGGGCTCGTATCGTGGTTGTCGGATCGCCTAGTAATCTTCTTTTATCACAATTGGTGCTGAGATGTTTATTTTCGGAGAAAACATTCTCCGATGGTCAGGTGACTCGTAAAGTACGTAATTCAAATCATGTTTGTTCCTCACTGGTTTGGAATGCTATAAAAAGCTCTTTTATCTGTTATTTCTAGTTGTTCGAATTGCAACAGGTCCATGGACTATTAAGAATTAAAGCTAATACGATCCTTGATTTTCTGTCCAGACGTAGTACTAGGCAATTTATTGGGCCCGAATCAACCTATTTTGTTAATATGATACTATTTAAAACTGCGGCGAAACGTATGTTTGAGGATGTGAACTGTAGATAAAAAGATACTAAGTTGTTCGACTGTTTCTTATTGTAAAGTAGTCTGGAATAAAATCTCTTGATTCTGAAATTTTTGTTTTGAAAAAAAAAACTACAAATTCCTTCTAGGTAAAAGTCTAGGTAGAACGTAACAACATATTTACCTTGCATCCTATATTGCAAGAATTTTAATCGTAGTCGCTACTTACAGTAATTTAATTTACTGTATGTCATTCTAATTCTTTATTCTAGGTACTTTCATTATGTTAGTAAATTTTTATGAATCTCTATACTTTTGTCGTGTATCGTTTCTGGAACAGAGTGTAGGTGGAAGATATGGATTAGATACGGCATGACGGGAAGTTATACTATGGTTTTATTGGGATATTTTAACCTCCCATTTTGCCTTTTCGTTTTTATGATTTCTGATTTGAATCTTTGTTTAATTACGTAGAATATAAATCAGGTTACTTGTTCGTTAAATTTTAAAGTGATTTAACGGATTTTAGTGGAAGTCAATATTTAAAAGGATGACCTCAATCTTCCCTCAGTTCGCTCGTAATTGTGAAAGATTTGATCAAAGCAATACGTAATGGTCTACTTTAGTCGATGCGAGTACTGTAGATGTACCGCAGCATTTTCATTTTGTACATGCTAAAAGTAGTGAAATATAAGAAGGGTATTCGCGGAAATAAAAATACTTTCACAATGCTTCAGACCAGGTGAAGGAAATCGCTACTTCTCTGCTTTTACAGTCACATAATTATTATTTTTCACGTTAGATATTATGTAATATTACTTTCACTATTTAAAGTAAATTTTGAGGAAATAATAGCAATCGCTTGCAAAATATTCCTCTTCCACCTACTTTGCCATTGGGAAACATTCTGTGCAGATCGGATTGATTTTATTTACGGAAAATCTAAGAATAGTTTATTTTTATCTATTAATTTAAAAAGATATTATATGTGAGCTGTGAGATCACTTTTTTGATTAGTTGGTTATTACGGTATTCTACGTAATTTTTCATTTATATTTATTGACGGCTTTAAAAAAAACCTTTTTTTTGTTAAAAAAAATTTCAATGCCAAATATGTTTTGAATTTTTAATTCATTTTTGGCACTTTTTTGTCGGTGCCGGGGAATGAAACCAATCCGACCAGAGTTATTTGGTACTGGACTAGTTTTTCTAAAACTGTTTTCATTATAGCCGTTCGGAATCGAGATGTCTCCTTGTACAGATTATTTTCACTCGCATTATCTCATCTCGTACAGTATTTAAATTAATCTTATGTAGGTTATAAATTCTGGTAGTTTCAATTCAATTTTCCCAAAAAGAAGAACATAAATAATTAAAATTAGGTTCATGTAATGGTAACTGTATCTTTCCTAAAAACAATCGGTATAACTAATTAAGTGAATTAAAAAAAAAAAGTTCGGTAAAATTTTCTCTAAATGAAACATAAATTCGTAGTTACATGTAGTTATCACAATTTTTACCCGATTAGTTATACACAAGCATTCTGTTATCAACGCTTCTTTTTTTATTCGAAGAAAAGTATGGAATTAGTTTCGGTCGCAAGGTGGGAGGGGGAATTGAATATGAATTTTCTTTACGTTTTGAGGTATGAAGGCACGAAAATACCGTTCACTTAAATTTATGTTTTCTTATATCTTTATACAGATTTATAGGTAGATCTATATATACCGTTTTGTGCTCAAAACTTTCTTGATCAATTTTATTGAAGTTTAGATGATATGTAGCAGTGTATCTAAAGTTATGTATGTAAAAGTTTTATGAAAATTGATCGAGAAGGTTGTGTTAGCTCAATTTAAGGTTGAAAAAATTTGAAGGGGGCAAGTTAGAAGCGTGGTTCGTTAAGATGCTGCAGGTTGGAACGTTGACGTTTTTTTCTCTGCGGTATTGTTAGCAATATTAAATCAAATTAATAAAATATTAAAAGGAAATTAAATTAATATCGGAAAGTCAGTCGGTCTTCTTCAGAAATGAGCAAGATGTTTTTCTTTTTTAAACTAATATGGTAGTTCTTAAAGGAAATGGAATTTATGTTCCGCTAAATTTTTTATCCGATTCACTATACCGCAGTGCAGTTACTTTGTATTTTGCTGGATTTTTTTTTATTTTAGCAAAGTTTTACGTTTTCAGTAAACATAATAATAAAAAAAGCCAATGGTGTAGATCCGCGCTTTGTTGTACGATTCGGGTGAGTGACCTTTCTATCCATTGTGGTGAAATCTGACTGTGCTCATTATCATTTTGTTTATAAAATGTTGCGATTGCGTTGTAAACGGTGCCTGTATAAATACACATACTATTTGAGGTTATCATTTTTTTTGGACTCTGAGACTTCGCTAAACTTTCGTGGGTTTGTATTTGTATTATGGGGTTGTAACGTTTATGTTACCTTTAATCGGTTTTCACATAATCTTTTATTCCTCACTAAATATAGAGGTTATTATTTTTTTAAATAGTATCATATTAACCGACGACAGACTCAAAGTCAAATATATAGCAGAATTTCATTTTTCTTCCGTCCATTATTCTGTGTATTAAAACATCTGAGGGTAAAATTAATTCCTTCATACAGACGTTGCAACCTCACCTTAACTAGATATAAGCCAGTTCGTGCAGCAATAGATTTAGATTTTATAAAAAGTTTTGGTTTTAGTGCCTCGCGTTAGTGTTTTATTTAGTGAAGTAACGATATGGACGAATGCATCTTTCATCGATATTTAAGATGAATACGGACTGAATCTGACTTGAAGCCCCGTACAGCACAGTAGAGGATCAGTTACACATATTATCATTAGGAATTTCAGCTCGGCCAGATTATACTCAGAGTTCCGATCGGATATTTCTATACCGGTTTGTTTATGAAAAGGGATACTGCTAGTGATTTGATTAAGGACGTGAAGTTTACGTTTTCAAATCCAGCATCCGACATGATGTGTTCGTTACGTATCGTTATAAAGGCATTGAAATGTAATTTATTTTTATTTTATTTGTTTCAGGTAGGTGTATGTAATTGTTAAAATCGAAATTATCGAAGAATTAATAAGTATGTCTGTTCATTTATTCAGCTAATAGGATATATTATATATTTTATTATTTATTTGTCTGATGCGGTTTGGTTGTAAGAGAGCTTTGTAAACTTTGAAATTTATTTCTATGAATTGCCCCAACCCGACGGTTATAGGCTATCCGACATTTGGCACAAGTATTTCACGTATTTAAAAAAAATAAAAAATCCCGTTCCCGACTCTACTAAAAGAAGTATTTTCTCGTTATATGCTTCACCGATCCCGATAATTTATTGCGTATCAGCATGTCAGTCCCGCTAAAATACAGATGTTATTCTGCTGTCCTCACCGTTGATGTCATCACCCTATTCAACACAATGGCTGTGCAGATAGAGCGACTGAAATAATGCGTCTTCAGTCACGGAAGTAACGGTACACGAAACTGATTCTACTATAAGAAAACCCGGACGAATAGTGTACAGAGCAATAACTTGATATCTCTGTTCTGTTGTGGTGCACTGTTTACTTGTACAAGCTAAGAGAATACTTTTTTTTACTTTAATATACTTAAAGAATAAATTTTCCGGTTACTGTTGTGATGGATACGTGATCCTTGAAAAAGTTAGGTAAATGTATGTCTGTTAATTAGATGTAAATGTAATTTGGAAGTTTTGGGATAAAATTTACCGGTTACCGACGATTTGTTCATCTAAAATTATATCTGCAAAATGATAGAATCATTTTTACTTCTCGTACATTTAAAATGCCAATAGTTTTTCTCATTCGATATGGTATGCAAAATATCTGTACCGGTTACGTAACGTATCGACAGAAATAGTATTTTTACGATATTAAAGCGTGTAATTTTAAACAAAATATTATATTTCAAATACGGTTGTATTAAAAAAAACCAAAAAAAACTAGATTAACATGGTTTATGCTACTACGTCTTAAAAAAAAAATATTCTCTGTTTTACTCAGCACCCGCTTACAATCCTTTGTATTAAAGGAGTTAAAACGAACTATTTTTAAGGTTATAATTTTCTTCTACATCGAGATAGCTGTAGCAAAAATTCCATTTTTTTTCTTCCCATTATTCGTTGTATAAAAGCATCTGAGGGTAAAATTAATTCCTTCATACCGACGTTGCAACTTTACCCTAACTAGATATAAGCCAGGTCGTGCAATAAATTTCAGGTTTTTAAAAACTGTTGGTTTTAGTACCCCGCGTTACTTAAGCCGTTTTAGTGTTTTATTTAGAGAAGTAAGCTTATAAAAATTTTTATGATGAATGGATTTTAATATTTTTATCTTTATATTAAATATTCCTGCTGAATGATTTACTTTTCTGTCGAGATTGTGTTTTTATTTATTTACTGAATTTTTATTTAAAACTAACGATTTGAATTTTTCACAACAAACTTTCAGCAGTTATTTATTTTGTTCCGATTCGGTTAGTAGAGTTCATTAGAGAATGGGTATTTTACAGTATTTCCGGGTTTGTAAGTAGACGTCATTGGATTATGCAAGACTAGATTTTATGCAGCTAGTTTTATAGCGGTGTTAAATTTATTTCTTTTTAGACCGTCCGTATAACCGAGACATATATTCTTAAAAATCGGCGCCTGTTCGGTCTGACTTGTGAGTTGGGCAGTTATGTAGCCCACTGGCCTTTTTACGATCAATATCTTTGCCGTTATATTCTTTCTAGGTTAAGGGCTTTACAGTGTATTTAAGTAGCGGATGTTTATGCAGATAGTATACCTGCTATATTATTTTTTTCTCCCGTCTTCCCAAACTTTTACCATATTATAAGATTACATTTGAATTAATAATTGTTTGTCGTTCGATACTGTTTTGTGTCGTTTTATTATTTTATTATTATTGTATAATTATTGTATTTTTTAATGATATTACATCCAGATCTATTTTCAGGAACCTGAAAGAACTCCAAATTCCGACACATATCCGGACTGTACTAAAAAATCAGTGATAGTAGATGTGATGTAGCGATAACTGAAATGTTGGAACATTACTGTGTGCAATTCTTTTAGCCTTTAGTTGTGCGCGGTTTTATGCATTTATTAGTTTTTTATTCATTTCATTTCATTTCCTAACAATTATTTCATTTTTATATCTTGAGATGTTTGTTCGTTTTCACTCGTAAACTGGTGTTTTGTTCATTAACGTGAACTGTGTTAGTCGGCGTATCATTATTTTTTGAAATTATAGCGCGTCGCCTAATACATATAGATGATTTTGAAAACGTTGTTATCGGGCTGCGAAAGAAGTTTTAAGAATTTTACTTGCGTAAGTTATAGTACTATAATTCCGAGATTCCGGGAAAGCAATCTGAAAATGAAACTGGGTGCGTGAAGTTAAAAAAAAGTCTCAAAATCATGCTTTCCTTACTCGTATTTTACTTTCCCGTCAAGCGCTGTAGCAGAGCTACTGCTGTAGAAGGGAAAATATTGTAATTTGGGCATATGCTGTTTTCACTGGATCTTGACATTTTATCACCGAAGGAACCCAAAAAAACCGGATTGAAATTTTCGGAATGCTCGTATGTACACGCGCGCGCGGGCGCGTGTGTTATATTCGGTGTCTCACACCTTATATATCCAGAACTACTGGACCAATTTTGACCAAACTTGGTTACATTACTTCTGTGTATGGGGCATTGATGTCGTTAAATTTTCAACTTAAAAACGTCAGGGGAGTGAGACTGTATAGCAAGGCCACCCTCAGTATCTCCAGATTTCGCCTAATTAAGGTCTTATATCTCCAGAACTGCCGGACCGATTTTGACCAAACTTGGTCAGATTACTTCAGTATGTGGTGCATTGATGCCATTAAATGTTCAACTTGAAAGGTCAAAAACTTGAAAGGCTAGAACAAGGTCGCCCTCAGTATCTTTAGATTTCGCGTGATTAAGGTCTTTATTTTTCTTAGGGACATTTTTAACAATTAAAAAAATAATGTTTGAAAAAAAGACTTCTTTTCAGAATTGTACCCCTCCCCAAAATGTGCTCCAACTAGTGGCTAAGGGAGTATACTGCGTCAATAGTAGCCCCTGTCACCACAAGGAGCGCTAGGGTAGTACTGACGTACAACTGTTTTAGAAAAATATTATATTTAAATAAAATGATAAATTTTAAATTATGTGTGTGTGTAAGCCATGCATCAGAAAAAAGGCGCTCGACGTGAAAGTTCTACAACTGTCTTCTCAAATTTGTTTTCATTATAAAATACTTTATTCTCCCTTTCTCTAATTTTAAGAAAACTTTTAAGCGATAACATGGTGAAGTAAATTTTGAAATTCTTTTTTTTTTAATTAGAAAATAGATTTTTAAATTTTGTAACTTTTGTTGAGTTCAGCCGTAACAGTTTCATTTCTGATTATTATTTAAAAATCGATTCATTTGTTTTACATTGAAATACACTGCTGCTAATGTCATCCTGCGTATGTTTCAGATTTTAAATTACACGCGCTTGTTGAAGTGTTTTTCTCATAATACTTAATCATATTCTTATGTCAAACTTCTGAAACTAATTAGTCTTTCATCCTGTGTGCGTCTTCTCGTCTTGCAATAATAATGCCTACTGAAATAAATTTTAGCGTAAAAAATGATATATTCTACCGAACCAACTGATCCTAGTTTTTCCGGATTTAGCAGGCGATCACAGAAATTTTTTTGCCAGTCTACTTTCAAAAATATGCCAGTCTAACTTTCTTCAAGTGAAATTAGTTAATACGGTATTCGAGCCTTCTTTTTCAGGAAATAAAAGATGGAAAAACCTAATCTCAAAAGAACTAAAATCTTAAGCTGCAAAGAACAAAAACAGAGGGGGGCGGAAACTCGATGTCGATGGAGAATCTGGAGTAATAAAATTAAATCCGTAAAAAAGTGAAAATTAAACAAAAAAAGTGAAAATTAAACAAATTAACACTAAAATTGATTGTAGTTTCTTACAAAGTTACGTAAAATTGTGAATAAATACTTGTTTTTTTTTTTGATTGGTTATTTTAGTAATTGTCTGTGTTTTACTTATTTATTTTGTAAAGTGTTGCAACTGACCTATAAGTCTGTTCATAATAAATGTTTCTCAGATGTATCATTGTGTCAGGAAACTTTTTAATCAGTTCGTTCCAAATTCTTATCTTGGAATCGTTTGGATAGAAGGTTAATTCATATTTTTAAGTTATGTATATATGTATATGAACAAATAAATATGTGCCGTCGTGGCTAAAGTTTAAATAAATGGAATTTTTAGTTTTATATATATATATGTATATAAATTTTTCTTAGCGTTGCTATATGGGGACTAAAAGAGAAATTAAAAATTATTTTTTTCTTTTCAAAACTGAAACGTGTAATATAGTCGTTGAATATAAGATCATGAAATTTAATAATAGTTGGAGATTGGAATGAAAGCATTGGAAAAGGCAAGGAAGGAAATATAGTGGGTGAATACGGGCTGGGCAAAAGAAATGAAAGAGGGGACCGACTTATAGAGTTTTGCACGAAGTATAATTTAGTAATTGCCAACTCCCAATTTAAAAATCATAGTAGAAGAATATACAATTGGAAAAAGCCAGGCGATACTGCAAGGTATCAGATAGATTATATCATGGTTAAGCAAAGATTTAGAAATCAACTCGTTGAATGCAAAACTTATCCTGGAGGAGACATTGATAGCGACCATAATTTGGTGATAATGAAATGTAGATTGGGGTTTAAAAACCTGAAGAAAAGGTTTCAGATGAATCGGTGGAATTTCGAGAAGCTTGAGGAAGAGGAGGTAAAGAAGATTTTTGAGGAGGATATCGCAAGAGGTCTGAGTAAAAAAGATAAGGTAGAAAATGTAGAAGAAGAATGGGAGAATGTTAAAAAGGAAATTCTTAAATCAGCAGAAGCGAACTTAGGCGGAACAAAGAACTGGTAGAAAACCTTGGGTTTCAGACGATATATTGCAGCTGATGGATGAACGTAAAAAATACAAGAATGCTAGTGATGAAGAAAGTAAAAGGAACTACCGACAATTAAGAAATGCTATAAACAGGAAGTGCAAACTAGCGAAAGAAGAGTGGATTAAAGAAAAGTGTTCAGAAGTGGAAAGAGAAATGAACATTGGTAAAATAGACGGAGCATACAGGAAAGTTGAGGAAAATTTTGGGGTACATAAATTAAAATCTAATAATGTGTTAAACAAAGATGGTACACCGATTTATAATACGAAAGGTAAAGTCGATAGGTGGGTGGAATATATTGAAGAGTTATACGGAGGAAATGAATTAGAAAATGGTGTTATAGAGGAAGAAGAGAAGTTGAAGAGGATGAAATGGGAGAAACAATACTGAGATCTGTATTTAAGAGAGCATTAAAAAATTTGAATGGCAGAAAGGATCCTGGAATAGACGGAATACCTGTAGAATTACTGCGCAGTGCAGGTGAGGAAGCGATTGATAGATTATACAAACTGGTGTGTAATATTTATGAAAAAGGGGAAGTTCCGTCAGACTTCAAAAAAAGTGTTATAGTCATGATACCAAAGATAGCAGGGTCAGATAAATGTGAAGAATACAGAACAATTAGTTTAACTAGTCATGCATCAAAAATCTTAACTTAAATTCTATACAGAAGAATTGAGAGGAGAGTGGAAGAAGTGTTAGGAGAAGACCAATGTGGTTTCAGGAAAAGTATGGGGACAAGGGAAGCAATTTTAGGCCTCAAATTAATAGTGGAAGGAAGATTAAAGAAAAACAAACCAACATACTTGGCATTTATAGATCTAGAAAAGGCATTCGATAACGTAGACTGAAATAAAATGTTCAACATAGATATAGAAAAGGCATTCGATAACGTAGACTGAAATAAAATGTTCAACATTTAAAAAAAAATAGGGGTCTAATTCAGAGATAGAAGAACAATTGCTAACATTTACAGGAACCAAACAGCAACAGTAATAATTGAAGAACATAAGAAAGAAGCCGTAATAAGAAAGTGAGTCCGACAAGGATGTTCCCTATCCCCGTTGCTTTTTAATCTTTACATGGAACTAGCAGTTAATGATGTTAAAGAACACTTTAGATTCGGAGTAACAGTACAAGGTGAAAAGATAAAGATGCTACGATTTGCTGATGATATTGTAATTCTAGCCGAGAGTAAAAAGGATTTAGAAGAAACAATGAACGGCATAGATGAAGTCCTGCGCACTAACTATCGCATGAAAATAAACAAGAACAAAACAAAAGTAATGAAATGTAGTAGAAATAACAAAGATGGACCACTGAATGTGAAAATAGGAGAAGAAAAGATTATGGAGGAAGTAGAATTTTGTTATTTGGGAATTAGAATTACTAAAGATGGACGAAGCAGGAGCGATATAAAATGCCGAATAGGACAAGCGAAACGAGACTTCAGTCAGAAATATAATTTGCTTACATCAAAAATTAATTTAAAGGTCAGGAAAAGATTTTTGAAAGTATAAGTTTAGAGTGTCGCTTTATATGGAAGTGAAACTTGGCCGATCGGAGTAACTGAGAAGAAAATATTAGAAGCTTTTGAAATGTGGTGCTACAATAAAATGTTAAAAATCAGATGGGTGGATAAAGTGACAAATGAAGAGGTGTTACGGCAAATAGATGAAGACAGAAGCATTTGGAAAAATATAGCTAAAAGAAGAGACAGACTTATGGGCCACATACTAAGGCATCCTGGAATAGTCGCTTTAATATTGGAAGGACACGTAGAAGGAAAAAATTGTGTAGGCAGACCACGTTTGGAATATGTAAAACAAATTGTTAGGGATGTAGAATGTAGGGGTATACCGAAATGAAAAGACTACCACTAGATAGGGAATCTTGGAGAGCTGCATCAAACCAGTCAAATGACTGAAGACAAAAAAAAGAATAAAAAAAGATCATGAACAGTTAAATGATTAATGACGATGACGTTGATTCAAATATTTTTTTTTGATAAAGTTTTGAAAAATTAGAAGCGACTTTTATTAGACTAAAAACATCTTTCGCTAACTTAACGCCACACATGAATACCTTCTCAATCCATTTGGTTTTTGGGGAGTTATGTTAAGATCATAAAGTACCATTAAGTTTTAATTTACGTATGACTAATAAAAACTGATTCTCCAATTAAAAGAGAAGAAATAAATAATAAATACTAATCCTTTCTATTATTTACAGAAGACGTGTGAGAAAAGTGTTACAATAAATTAACAATTAGGATTATATGTAATAAATTATTATTGTAAGAATAATTCGAAAAAAATTGTTCGAAGTGCGATTACGATATCTCCAACAGTAGCTACGCCGATCGTTAGTCAGATATATACAACAGTTTCGCGTTGAAGGCGTCGGTCACGGATTAAAATAGGCAAGCCGTGAAACTAAATTAAACGATCTGTATGTAGTTTGATGACATTTCCAGATAGCAATAATTATTTTATTTGCTAAATTTTACTCTTAACTTATTAATCGATCACATTTTTTATTGATTTCTATTTACGGAGATCCGCGCAGTATTTCATACGTGCTGTTTATACGCGGATCTTCTTCTTGAAAATGTTTACTTTTTTGGAGTTTGTAATTTATTTGAAGTGTGTGATGATTACTGAAAGGTAAAGGAATTATTTTTATCTCATAATCGGTTTTAATTAAATCAATGTTTTGTTACGGACGGATTCAGTATATTACCATGGTTTTCTAATTTAACCGATCCCCATTTTTTTGAACGGTTACTCGTGCTCTTAAAAAGTATAAAAAAGGATTCGCATTTATTTATTTCTCTTTTAATTGCAGAATCAGTTTTATATAATGATACGTAAATTAAGTAATATTTTACAGTTTCCATCCTTCTTTCCTATTATTTTCTACTACTTTCTTAAAATCTTGACAATAATCATTCCCTTCTTAAATTTACACTCTCTTGTTTGACACTGTGATTTCATTCCTCTGTTTTATTCTTTCTTAAATTCATCAATCCGCCTCGCTTTCATTAGTCCTTAGCGACCTTGATTTAATGATCTTATAACTCTTTTCCCTCATCTTCAATGTTTTTATACATAATTTTACTGAACGTATTGCTTTTCAGATTATAAAGATCTGAATATCTTTATTACAATAATGGATTGCAAACCTGATAACGTGCAATAACATTCAGTTTATATCAGGATACTCTTCAAAATTTTAAATGAAAGTCGACTTTTGTTACTTTTATATGCTTATCTCGTTTTATCTTCAGTCCAGTTGTGTTCGTTAACTTTTTCAGCCTGCAGGAGAATCTTATTCAAACTTTATTTTGGGAGCACCATCTTCGGGAAGTTTTTTTTTCATTCGATTAACTGTAAATATCTCATATTGTGATTGCAAGGGAATACAGTGTCTTTGATCATGATATTCTTGCAAAAATATGTGGTCTTGCCGAATTAAATTTATTTCGTATATAAGCGTAGCAGTGAAGATTATCTATTGCACGTTGCCCCGCGTTTGAGAAAAATCGATGTGGTTACCAAAAGTAGTCCGCTTGTGCACGATTAGAATAATGAACAGCGATGTTCATTGTTATTCACATTCGAAAAAACTGTGAGCGTAAAACATTTCCATTCGTTCCAGAAAATGAAACTTTAACCCTGTTCGCCGGACACTGCTTTTCTTTGATCTACGAACTGACCTTCTAACTCCACGGACTGGGTTGTCCCGCCACCTTGTGGATTGATTCAAATCACGGTCGTATTGTTAGGTTATATCACTGCTACATTCCCTAAAAACGTTACTCTTGTGGGTTTTCTACTACCTTTCCACCTTTTTTTGTCGATACACGGAACACTTTCCGTTTTTAAAGAATCTGTTACATGAATATAAACTCGCACATCGCATACACATTTCCCTATCTGATTCTGTGAATATTCTGTTCTGCCATTTTTTTCACATCGATTTAACGAATGAAAAGAATCATATCATTAATTCTTTTTACCTATACGTGTAATTTGATCTTAGTTGCTCGGAATTGCGTCACCGCATGCATTTTTGGACCTTTTGCGGATTTCGTAGCAGTAAATAGACTATTTTATTCTTTTAGATACTCCATATTTTGGTAACAAAACAAAAATTAACGCTGTAACATTTGATTTGTGGTGTTCTGTAACGTTTTGGCCTGACCTGGATTCGAACCTTCCGGAAGTAAAAATAGACGCTGCTGCTCTGTGGCGAAGATCGTGGTTATTGTATCACGTTGAAAAATACACAACCTTTTATAGTATTTGTCGGTTGAATTCTTTTTTTATTGTAAGTGTTGTAACTTTAGTTTTATTTTAAGGACTTTTTTTTCATCGACATAGCTACCTTACAAAAATTACTCGGTTTATATAGTTTAGTTTCGGTTTACTTTTACGGTCACAAGTTTGCTTATCGTTGAACTTACGGTTAGAATGCGCTGAATCTATTTTTGTCGTTTTAAGTTCAATGTTTTGCCATTTAGTAATTTGCTTATTCCACGGTAATGATTTTTCAGGTCGAGAATAATTCAGCTGTTTTCGTGGAAGCTCAAATTAACTGAACAATTTAATAATTATATTCATGTACCTCGAAGTTAAATATTCGGTTCCGCTTTCATTTAGACTGGTGTTTCCATGTTGCAGTTACACGTATTATGAGAGCTGTAATCCACCCCTAGAGAAGGCAGAAATTAACATTTGTCGAGACGACTCTTCTTCCAAACTCATTAATTATTTTCGGTTTGTTACCGGTTTACCTGCTCCTAGCTGCCTTCATTATTTAGCCGTAAACTTTAGCTTGGTTATTCTGAATTATTAAAAATATCTTCTTAATACTGCAGTTCGTTTTATTTATAAACCGTTCGTCTCTTACATTTTCTTTGTACACATTACTTATAAATTTTATAATGTAGATCTTTTCACGAGACTACACGTTTGTTTCCTTTTCTCATACATTTCCTACATTTCTCGTACTCATGTTGTCGCCTTGTTGCGCTTTGAAAAAATTAAGTTTAAAATCTGATTCGTGCAATTGCCGGAGGTTTAGCGAATTAATTTTTCGATTTTGTGAATATAATCAAAATAAACGGTGGTTGCGATTTCCGAAATCGCTGCTACGGATTTTTCTTGATTTCTTTATTTGAGTCCAGGATTCTGCTGTGACCATACGTAAACATCTATTCATCTTAAACAGCCAAGTATTCTTTTTTTTATTTATTTTCTTGCGTATCGAACGATTTACGGGTTTAACATCTACAGTAGAAGTCGCTAACAAAAAAAGACTACGATTTTAATAGAACTTTTTCGTATATATATAAATTCCTTTAAAGTTTTCTGATTCGAATGAATTATATCGACCGCCGGGTGAAATAGTTAAACTATACGGAATTCGTTGATAATATTCTGTAACTAATTGTGAAAGTAATCACCATATATTTAATTTGTACGAATTTAAGCCTTAAAATAAAATTATGAAAACTAATCTGCCGCAAAGAAATGTGAAATAACTTGTAAAAGCAGGTTCTTAATTCAATAAATTATAACGATATAATTTATCTATTACTCGTATACAGGCATCGTCTATAATTCTCCGTTATCGTTGTTACTTAAAGTTTTTTATTGTAGTTCTCTTATCATATCATATCCCTTTTGAAAACAAACTTATGTATGCAGATTAATTCTGCTCGACTTCGTTTATTTTTTATAATTATAAATAGAAAATTACAAAATTATTTGGTTATTCTAACTTATAATTCTCTTATAAAAAATAAGAATTAGTTTACGGTATACTATGGTTATTAAGAATAAGCGTAGTAATTAAATTTACGTTCGTACGTAATTTAAAAAAATATATATGTGTATTTTTAATTAACGACATAACACCTGCAGGAAGTATTTTTTTCGTCATTTTTATAATAGTATACGTTTATGTAATACATTGAGTATTGACGATCGTATTTTAATAGATTCGTTGAACATTTTCTGCACCTTCGAATTACGAGTAACATCGCAAAAGCTCCGCCTGTAACGGAGTGTCGACGCGTACAACAGATGCTGGCTTTACATATTCATCGATTACGAAGAGCTTATGTGTTCAGAATTTGTAATGAGTGGTTAAATTACATTGACCTATTGTTTTCGTATTTTATATAACGCATTTCGTGAGGACTTTGCTTAATTTGAATATTTTCTGGATCGATATATATATTTGTTCAATTTTAAACGAAATGTTATGATTATAATGAAATGTTTTTTTTTTATTAGCAATTTTGTTATAGTTACAAAAAATTGTAGCGATGTTCATTTTTTTACGTTGAAGTTGATCGTTACACATTAAAACGTACCTATAATTGTAATGATGAGGAATTTTCTGTTATTGAAGAAGTTATCTGTTATTTTCGTTATCTGTTATTTTCGCGGTAAATATCGTGAGAAAGCTTATCATCGGTACCTTAGATTCTCGAGTGCGCTGAACTATTTTATTAAAACCGTTTATTCTTTTTTGTCTTACTGCGATTAAATCGGATGACTTTATCCATGTATATATTTTTTCTGCGTATGTATACTTTCCATTAATAATCTTCGATTCGTAGATATTTTCGACCCGACATCAAGATGTGTTTATTGCTTTGATAAATGATAGTAATCTTCGATATTGTAAATATATCGAACATATTTTTACATGTTGCAACACCACCGTATTTTTTTATGAAAATAATATCGTGCGTGCTTATTTATATCTGCGTCTGTACGACTTACGTTATCGCTTTGAAATTCATATTGTTGCACCGGTGATTATGTTTAAGAGGGAACTTTAATTAAATCTACTCTGTTTTCATTGCTCATTGTAATTTTTTTTTTGCTGTTACGGTTTGAATTTTATTTAATTATCTGAATCTACTTGAACAAAATTCCGTTGTTTTAAATTCTACGATTTTATTCTGCATCGTTGTAAAGAGTGAATATAACGAGCGGATGAAATGAATTTATTCCTGTTCTGTTAATTTCTAGCGTTCACGATGTAATTGTAAAATATTATTTAAGTGCCGTTATCTAAATAATTCAACGTCGATAACCGTTACCGATCCTGTATTCTAGTATTTTAGGCTCGTTTCCGAAAATTATCTCGACCTATCGCAGGTTTATGATCATCTTTCCTATTTTGTTTTTTTCAGTTTTTTATGTTTAGGTCAGAGTTAATTTTTACATTAACGTTTGCCGATGTCGTTGCCGGTGAAGCGCTTTCATTATGCACTGATTGTATTGACCACGAGATTTTATGAAGTCTAATGAGGATAATTCATCGGTATACTTCATACCTTGATTATAATATAATTAATAATAACAAATATCAATTTTATGTTACAAAGAAAATGTTTGTACAAATACGTATTTATTATTCATTGCAGCTTATTTTATTGGGAGTCACGTTATATGTTTATGACTTTTATGCCTAATAAAAACATGCGCGCGCGCTAACACACACACATACACGTACACACAAAAGTTATATTGATTCAAGATATATTATAAACTTATAAATAATCCATCATGAAGTATAAATAATTTAATTTTAACATTTATGCGTGTGTTTGTATATTCGTAGTCGTTAAAATTGATCTTCAATACTATAAAAGTCGTATTAAATAAAGCAAATAAAAGTAACTTGAACGGTTAAAGATGCCTTGTGTTTTATAATTAATAAATAATATAAATCATTTTCATTCTCTCGACAATATAATTTAATTTAATCCTTTGAAACCTAGTCGAAGTGGTTTTAAAGACAGTATTTTAAATTTACTACTAACAGTTGAACGGTATAACCTGTACGGTTTGTTAGTTGTCCAGGTTATTGCGCTACTTAATCTTTGCTTAACAGGAGTTGCCGAACGAGTCGCTCCGTAAATAAGTCTGTAAAATAGAATTTCATTCCTGGTGTAACTATTGTCTGTACGGTTAATCTTAATTAAAAACCGAAATCGAAATTTTATTAAACCGATAGCCGACTGTGGAAAGTACGCGAAAAAGGAAACGAAAAAAAAAAGAATAATATTTTTTGGCTTTCATGCGAATACCATCGCGAGTTTTATTATTTTTTTCTGATACAGATATTTATTATTTTTATTATGCTTCATACATTCTGTTTTTTTTTTGTTGTTTTTTATGTATTGTTAGTAATTTATATAAAAATATCTTTTAGTGTACAAATCATTCCTACTATTTTTGCTACATCTATGAGGTAAATTAACTTAAAAATATTAAAAAAAATTTAAATGTTAAAAAAAGGAAGCTCTCTAAAAAAAAATGTTGAATGTAAAGAAGGATGGTCTGCCTTCGGAAGAACTGCACACAAAACGAGCCATCGCAGTCTGAACGTTGTTTCAAAGCCCCCTCTTGACAACAGTCACCTATTATGGCCGTAAAAAATCTTGGGATAGAGTTATTTTTATCTAGCACGGGAACAGCGTTTATGTTTGCGGATCTATATAAATTTCCCGTTACATTTTTAAAATGTTTGTAAAAGCGATGTTACAAAATTCAAGATGGACTCTTGATATTTCTGAGAACGCTGTTCGTAGTAATAATCTATAAGCGAGATCATTACTTTTATAATAATTAAGTTATGGTTGTTCGTTGTGAGATAGTTTTTGATTTTAGACGGCAAATATTTTTCTTCTGTGATATTTCTTTACGAAAGACATTAAGTCATCGAAGAAGTGTTTTGTTTAGGCGAGTTAAGTAATGAATTTTTTTTAAGTTTAATTCGAAACCTGTTAAAAAAAATATATAATCTGTTATATTTAAATGGTCATAAACCATTATAGATGATGTAAGTATGTTTTTTCTTTAGTAGCGTTATTCAGACGGATTCAAAAGGCGGAACCGTTTTCAGTCATCGCAACGAACATTTATCATCGGTTAATAATTATATTTTCTGTGTGTATGTACAGCCTTTATTTTTCCTGTTTAGTCTCCGGTAATTACCGTTCAGATAATACTTCAGAGGATGAATGAGGATAATATGTATCAGTTTAAATGAAGTGTAATCTTGTACAGTCTCAGTTCCACCGTTCCTGAGATGTGCGGTTAATTGAAACCTAACCACCGAAGAACACCGGTATCCACGATCTAGTATTCAAATCCGTGTAAAAATAACTGACGTTACTAGGACTTGAACGCTGGAACTCTCGATTTCCAAATCAGATGATTTAAGAAGACGCGTTCACCACTAGACCAAATGCGGTTAGTGGTGTACGTATAGCCTTGCCGATGTATCATTTACGTCTCTACATTAACTGTTGAGTTGTATTCAATTCTACCGGTTTTCTTAACATTGAACCTTTTTATCTCGGTATTGATCACCGCTGATGTTATAATCTGTTTTCCATTCTTAGAAAAGTTTGATCAATATTTTTATATTTCAAAATAATAGATGAAACAGACGTACGTACGTCTGATTTTGTTGGTTAATCTTCTCTTCCTGTCCAGTAACGAGAGTGTTTCTCAAGATTTTATTTCTGAAATTATTTTTTTTTTCAAAATTCGTACGGTATCATCGCCCTAGTGAACGTTTTCATTTTTAAAAGTTGTTTTGACTTTGTTGTAGTTTCATAAAGTCCGTATCAGTGTTTATTTACATTTCTCTTGAAATTTTACTTGTCGTTTTTATTTTTTGTGATTGAAATTCTCGCATAAGATGCTGTAGCCTTACAGTAGATGTAGTGGCCTAGATATTTTTTTTCAGATATTTGCTTATTTGTGGAAAGTAATCTTATAAATGCTTATTATCTGTTTTTTACTATTTCATTAATGATGTGTTAAAAAAATGTGTCAGCAGCCTTATAATAGTTTGTGAGAAATAACTTTGTTATGTAGTCACATTATGGCTGTATTAATTAAATATCCTTACATAAAGCATATACGAATTACATTTTAGCGATTATGTAAATCTTTGTTTTCATTTTCCATTCAATGAAATTAAATGAGTATTTTATCCTCTCTTTTTTAGAAAATACACTTGCTTCTGTGTTGATGAGTGTGCGAATGACCTACTTTTGCTTAATTTATTTTTCTCGGTATAGTATTAATTTAATTTACTACATTTCTCATTTGATTTCATATTTTGTATGCGTTTTATTTTGTCATCGTGAAATTATTTCTGTACGAATTTATCAATCTCTTGGAGATTTTCAACTTCGTAAACAAGAGGATATTTTTATAATCGTCTTAAGTTTACTTAACGCTGCAGACACGTTAAAATTGAATATGCGAGCAGAAGAAAAAGTAGCTTCAAAGTAATGATAATGATGCCTTTAATAGTCTTATTCTATATCGATACTTTCTGTTACAAAAGAGGGAATAATTCTGGAGAATAAGTTAAATATTTCTACTACAGTTTGTATTATTGTTTGAAAGTTTCTTATGCTTTATAAAAACAGTTCCTGTTTTCCTTGTTTCGTAACCAGATTTTTTATGTTAATTTTACTGATTTCGTTACAACTATTGATGATTATTTAACAATCTGTATGCGTATTTTAGTTCTTAATACTTCTAGTTCAATTTTGATTATACCTAATGTAATATTAACATTAAAAAATCACTGTTATCTTCAAATAAAAACATCGAGAGGTGATGTCTGTTCTAGTGTCGATCACGACTATTGCATACCGCATATCTTTATTGAGAATTTTAATATCGTGAGAAAATGTTCTAGGATTTAAACGTATTATTATTTATAAAGTTGCTAATTTCAGATCGATCTTTTCCGTTGAACTATTACTCCATATTACACCGATTTATGCAACTTCATTTTCATACTACTTTTTACGATTGTACCCTATGTAGTACATTTCTGTTTTTAATTATTTGAGTGCTTTAATTTCCCCGATTACTCGTGTAAATATGTATATAAATATACCCGTACCGCTTGTCTTTGAACTTGTAGATCTTAAATAAACTATTTTGATCTGTAGCTTTTTATTATTATATCGACTAGAACGACTTCAGGTTAAAGATTACCCTCGCTTAATGAAAATTTATTTTGTCGTGAACATTTTATCTGGACATCAACGGTGTTCTTTTGTTTGAAGGTCCATGTGTCTTCGAATTTTACACTGAACGAAGGGAGAGCCAAATTTTAGTTCTTTCGACCTTTCATTGACGTCGGTGGAAAATTATTTTCCACATAAGCGACGATCGTGTACTATCGATCGATCGATCGTACATCGTCGATCGATCGATCGTTTGAAAATGCATAATTTACTTCAAAATTTATTCATCTGCTATCGCTAATGATCCTAGACGTAATACTTTTCATTTAATTTATGTTAGCAGCAATACTGTGAATGTTAATTAACTGCAAATTACATGTTCGTTTCTTATGGACTACTAAACAGTAAGGGAGCAAGGCTAAAATAGTACATGTGCTTCTACTATATACCGAAACGTTCGAAAGTTTTTATGTATTTTCTGTAATAGTGCCCGGATAAAGATCCAGCCGTTAAATAAAGTAGTTATTATTTAGTTTTTTTATTAACGCTTTGTAACAGAAAGTATCATCGGAAGTAATTAAAAAGAAATCTTTACGGATGGAAAATAAATAACTCAATAAGTTTTTGCCATCATTCTATTAAATACACTTAAAAGTTGGAACGTAGGTTTTGATTGAATTATTTCTTGATTTTATTTGCAATAAAGAAACTTTTTAGATTATTTGATGTTTTTCTTTTCTCTCTGTTCTTTATTAATCTTATAGCTTATCATATTTTTAATAAACCTTCTATCCTCAGATATCTGCTTTATACATTCCATCCTTTGTCTTTCTGTACAGTTTTTTGATCTTTTCCAGTTCACATTATGAATTGAAATAAGTCTTGGTAATTCATGCCCGCGTTGGTAGTTCGTCTCTTCACAATATTCTGCTACACATTTTGTTTTTCTCCTTTCCTTTTTAGTTCTTTTCATTTCAGCTTTTGTCGATCCTAACCTCTTTTTCATCGACTTTGTGCAGCATCGTATTTTAACATCATCTGTTCTGATTTTCTTATTGTTTTCGTTTAATTCCATAAAGCGCTGCACTTAGAACACCTGGTTTTTTCGAATCCCGAAACCTATACTTAACACCTACATAAATTTGTATTTGCTGTAGTTTTTTAACTTAAGCAGTTTCTAACTTGCAGTTTTTTAGAATACAGCCACTCCTTACCGTTAAACAGAAAATAGCTAACGCGTGTTTACACTGTAATATCATAGAATTCCTTTTTACTTGTTTAACTATACTATATTACTGTTTGTAATCGGGTTGTATCATCCCAGAAGTGTTTGAAGCATAAACCGCTTCGTAAGTTGATTTCATTTTTAAAATTTTTTCCATTAACTAGAAGAAAAGTCAAAATTTTCATAACTTTTAACCTAACTTGGTGTTACTCTTATTTGTAAAGCACAGAAAGGTTCTTATTAATTGTTTGTTCTCTTATCTTTTTCGATCTTAAAACATTGTTACTTTAGAACATAACTAGCTCTCAAACACGAGTATTTAAACTCGGATAGTCACCCCAAATTCTGTAATTGTATAGGCTGTTAGAATATTACATTTGGAGAACTGCTTCTCAACAGATACCGGTTCTGCGGAATCAGTTCATTCGACAACAGCTGTACTACGTTTGTGGTGACGCGAATTATTTAATGTTGACTAATAGTGTTCTGTTTTCATTGAAATAATGGTTGTTTTTATTTATTGGCAACTTGTTACTTAAATTTTGAAGAGAAATAAATTTTCTTTGAAAGTGACTGAGAGTCTGAAAACCGTTCATTAAACATCCACCAGGAACTATGAGGAAAAATAGATATGCTAATCCGGGTTTGTTTTAATTTTTTTTAATAATTTAGAAACCGTAATGATGTCATTTTAAGTATTCAGAAAAAAAAACTGGTTTTGTTTTGCAGAAAACGTTTTAATGGTTAATAAAATTTCACACGTTTCAGGAATGTGATCGGGAGTGAAATAAAACCGTTCTCGATTTGTTTACCGTATTACGAAATGAAAAATAAATCTTTAAACATATCGACAAAGATGTAAGATAGTTGTAAAACTTTCTGAATTTGCGTACCAAGAGATAGCATACGTAGCTACTCACATAGAATATCCCTTCGCTTTAAAGCGCTTTAATTGCGTTTGAAATTGGTGAATCCGATTAAAGTTTAAGAAGCCATATGTTTCTAGAGATTTGTATGTTTATTTATGTTTTGGTAATTGCTAAATAATTTTTAGGCTTCTTTCGCAGGAAGGAGTCGTGAAAGGGTGTCTGTTTTAAAGTTGACCGCTTAATTGTTAGGTCAAGTGAAAAAGAATTACTTAACTCGGGGCACTGACTGCTTGTGTCAACTGCATAATGAAGATTGAGCAAAAAGTATGTAAATTCAAATTATAAAAATATAACAAGATTCTTTTGAAACGTGTTTAGGATTTTGTTGTTGATAAAAAAAATAATGCAATTTTTCCGATATTTTGCGAAGTTAAATAAAGAATTGATTTGCTTGCAGAGTACTTGTCAGCATGATCTACCGTAGAAAATATTTGCTTTTATGGATTAATAATATTAAAAATTAAAAATGCCATTTAGGTTAGGGCATTTTTAAAATAAATTTTCTTTTATTTTTTTTTAATGAAACAGCCTTGCTAAAAATAAAAAAAAGCTCCTCTTCCGTTATTTATTCTCTAATATTCTTAGGTCACACTAGTCAAACAAGATGGAAGATGGTTCTTCTTGAATGTAACTTTGTTGAAA
Organism: Lycorma delicatula; assembly: GCF_047948215.1. Lineage (NCBI taxonomy): Eukaryota > Metazoa > Arthropoda > Insecta > Hemiptera > Fulgoridae > Lycorma > Lycorma delicatula. The sequence goes on along the minus strand of NC_134455.1, from coordinate 151,055,854 downwards.
GAAATTTTAGGATAAAAAGTGGATTCTCAGATCTTTGTACACTGCCGTTAAAAGTGATTCGTATAGACTGATTTGTTTTTAAATTAAAAATTCTGTAATTTTTATATTTGTGATTGCTGAAGGAAGATTGCGTTTATTGCAAAAAAAAAAAAAAAGACTTGCGTATCAAACTGTAAAATTATTTTTCTCTTATACTGTATTTCCAAGAGTTTTACATTTCAGTGATCATTTGTAATAAGTTATTTTTTAAATGGATTCTTTTTACAGAAACAGTATTACTTTGTTGATGAATTTTTTATTACTGTAGTTAATAATTAGATAAACCAGAATTTGTCGCATGTTTTGCCTGACGTTCAGTTAAACAAGTGTTAGAATACAGTATTTTGTAATTGAAGTTTTGAACTGCTTTTGTTTATTATGTTCGTGCAATCTCATCGAATTATTTCTTAAATAAATGGGTATTATATTTTATTAATATGGTTATCATAATATGTTTTTGTTCATTTTAATTTTGTACTTTGAAGCCCTACCCTGGTCAAAGTTTATAAACGGGTTTTCTTATTCTTTGTAAAAAATACTTGAGCAGTCTCATTTTTTCTGTGCTAACTTATTGTTCCTGATGGATAATTCATACATATCATTGATGTGGTGTGCATAATAATTAAGTATTTAATGATTTGAATACAGTTTTATTTATTTAACAGATCTTTACCCTATTTTTTTGCTTGTAAAAAAAGTTGTGAAGATTATGTTATTAGACTTCAGCGTCTTGTGCGCGTGTAGCTTAAAATGTACCCTTCTTCCCACTGATAACTTGCTGTGAATTATCTATATCCTTAGAATTTCTTATTTAAAGAAAAATGATATAAAATAAAAAAAATTGAGTTTTTCGTATACCAGACTCCTTATATGATTTTTTAAATATTAGTATGATCAATTTCTTTGATATTCGAATTGCCGCACCAGTTGTCATATTAAACCATTTCTGAAGTAGTAAGTAGAATCAAAGCTGACACAATAGTATATAAGTATATTGTAACCTAGATGTTTGCATTTTTAACAGTTATCATCATTACCTAGTGTTGTGCCTGTTGGCAGGTCGCTTATGCCACCGCTGTCCATCCATTTCTGTCCCAATGCTTTTCCTTTCTCCCTTGTAGTTTCCAAGCTTCACCTCATCTAATCTCTTAACTTCATCTTTTTTCTTCTCTTTCTTCTCCTTCTACTGATCTTTCCAGTGCAGTTGTCAAGATTTCACTTTCTGTAACCACTTATCCTAACCAGTTTCCTTTTCTCTTGGTATTTTCAGCCTAAGTGTTCTTTCTTCTTTAATCTTGTTCATTAATTCCTCATTCCTCACTTTATTTGTCCATCTTACTTTCTCCTTTCTTCTTTATCCAAATCTCAAAAACCTCTAACCAGTTGCTTTCCCTCTTTCTCATCATCCATACTTCACTTCTATAAACTTGACACTCCATGCATAACATTTTACATAACTTCTTTCCTAACTGTAAGTTCAAACTTTATTTACTTAGCAATTTCCTCTTCTCACTAAAGACTTACTGTGCCATCGCTGTGGTTCATTTTATTTCCATTATGTTCTTCCAGTCTTCTGTCACCATAGTCCCCAAATATGTGTAAACCTCTTTCTATTCTCCCTTCACTTGTCCTTACCACAAAGTCCTCTTTGTTGTTTACTGCCATTACTTTAATTTTTTTCTATATTCCAAAATATTTTTCCACCAGGGCTCTGATGTTTGAAGTACATATATACCATCAGTTAGAGCTATCATATCACCTTATGCATCTTATTTTATTACCTTATGCAGCTTTTTTTTCTGTCCTCCTATACTTATTCTTCTTCTCTGGTTTCTTATCTAATGTTCAACAGTGTCTGTGAGGGGCAAAATCCTTGCCTTACACCTTGACCTAGACCCACCCGGTCAGTTATATTCTTATTTACTTTTATTGCTGGTGTTTGTCTCGTATATAATTCTTTAATTAAACGTCTGTATTTCCATTCTACGTTTTTCTCATTAAGAATCTTAAACCATTTCCTCCCATTTGACTCTTATCAAATGCCTTCTCTAAATTTATGACAGACTCATTTCTCTTCCCCTGTCTCTGAATATCTCTCCTACCATCCTTAGTAGCCCAGTGGCTCTGTTTCCTTTCCGTTGCCTGAAGCCAAACAGTTCCCCTATTGCATTCTTTTATATTATTCTTACTAACCTCCAGTTTATGACATAATATTTTAGCAGCAGCATAGACTGTTAGACTTATTGTTCATGCCCTGTAAGTTTTCTTTTTGTACAAGATTTATTTGGAATTGGTATCATTACTGTTTTCACAAGGTCTTCAGGCCATTCTCCCATATCCTGTTACATCCTCTGTGTATCCTGTTACACAGTTCAACTGTTTCTTACACTCTTTCTTCCTTTAAGCATTTATAAAATTTTATAGGAAATTCATCTACTCCAATCTATTTTTTTTTATTCTTCATTTCTGTAATTGCATTTTATACTTCTTATTTTAATATTGATGGTCCTTTGTCCTTTTCAGCTACCTCAATTTATTTTATGATGCTTCTCAGGTTTCTCTCGTTATATAAAGGTCCTCCACATAATCCTTCCATTTTTCTCTTGCTTATTTCTCTTAATGTAGCATTTTATCATCCTTATTTTCAATTTTCATGAGTTCTCCATTCCCTTTCCATTTATCTCATGTAATGCTCTCTTTACCTTCCTCTTCATCATTCCATACTGCCCTACCGTTTCTAGATCCTCAATATCATTGCATCCTTCCCTTAACCTTTCTGTAGCCTTTTATCTTAACTTCCTTAACTCATTATTTAAGTTGCAATATATTGATTTTTCTTTGTCTCCAGTTTTTAATTGTTATATGTTTTATTTTATATTTTATATGTTCTATGTTTTTTCTTAGCATTTCTCTTTTATCCATTCTTAATTGGCTCTATTTCACTCATAGTAGTGTACTTCTTCCTCTGCTGTACTTACTGTGACATTTTTTATTTTTATTCAGATCCTCTCACTGTTTTCATTCTCCTTTTTACTTTCTTTAATTTGCCTTACCTTGTTTTTCTCCTGTTAGAAAAGTTGAAGAAATTAGAAGAGAATATAAATTAGAAGTTCCATTTCTTAACTACATTTGCTGTCTCTTCCTTCATTAATACTGCTCTTAATTTCATCATAACTAGCACACGATTACTGTTTGTATCTGCACCTGCTAATCCACTGGCTTTCTTAACAGCATTTCTATATTTTCTTTTATTAAGGTACGGTCTATCTGATAGCGAGCTTTGTCCCCAAGTATTTCTTCTTTTATGATCTGAAAACCAAATATTGAACATAAATATTTTCTTTTGTTGGCAGAATTCTACTAATCTGTTTACCATTACATTCCTTATCCGTAAGGTACCACACTTCACTCTTCACCTTCTCTGACCACAGCATTCCAGTTTCCAATCAGTACCTTCCAGTAGCCCTTTTCCAATTTTATTATCTTTTCAGTACTCTCATACCTTTCTACAATATCAGTGTTGGCCTATATAACTAATTCTTTTGTTATCATCCAATCCTTAACGATATAAAGCTATCATTTATACAACATACTTTCTGTACCATTTTGACAGTTTTCCTTATAATTATCTCCGCTCCTTTTTTTCTTTTCTTTTCTTTTTTTTAGAATAGAATATGGTAACTTCTCACTCTTCATTTCCCCACCTTACTTCACTCAACCCAATTTATCAATTTTATTTATCTTCATTTTCCTCTTGAAATTCTTTGACGATGTCGTGACATTCCAAGTATATATATGCAAACCGTCCTTTAACTACTTTTGTGGCGTCTCTCGGAGATCCGAATGAGAAACTCTTTTAACTCTGGAACATTTAACAAAAGAAGATAGCATGATAGCGTCATTTAAGGAGTTTTCACTAGGATCTTTAATGTTGTGGTTTTCCAGTGCCTTCTGTGTTCTAATAATGTTGACTTCCTGAAGAAGTTCCCCTGCTTTTGGGGGCAGTTTCTCATTCCCATGGCAGTGGAGACCCGCTACTCATCCGCCTTCAGAGGAGACCATTATACTTGTAGTGAGGAACTCTTATACCAGGAGTATCTCGGTTCCTTTATTCGTTAATCGGTTGTATATTCTAGAAGTTAATATATATATATACACACAATCGTTGTTCCCTCTCTACCACGTGGGGGTGAATATCAGAATTTTAATATCAGGCCAATATATATAGGTTTAATATCAGGCCAATTCGTGGATCTTAAAGCCATTTTCTAGAACTTTTAGAGAGGTTTTAACTCATGGGACATCAAAACGTCAAGAATTACTATAAGCATAGTAGACCATTTTTTTATCAATGGAACGGCTTTCCCTCAGTTAAATAATATAACAGTTGAAAATAAAAGGTCACTTACGTCTTTATTTCAGCGGCATCTGATACCTTTCATAATGTTAATTTTATTTCATAAAACTTACAGCGCATTTTTCGTTTTCGTTTCTTTACATTTTTGAAGAAAATTTGCTTTCGTGTGTCTTAGAACATTCAATCTCGTCTAATTTTTCAAGTATTAGAGGTTATTGTTAATCATACTAGATTATTTTTTTAATGAAACTGTTATTAGTGCTGATTTAATAATGTATTAATGTTTTCAGCATTCTAGTCACCAGAAATCTGGAAGAAAGCGGTGAAGCTTACATATCGGCTGTCCAACTGAAATTATACCTCGATTCTCCAGAGTAAATTTTCATATTTATAATGATTTATACGCTTTTATAATTTATTTTCGAAATAGTCATACATAAACAGTCACTTGTTAATATATATAATTATAATGTCATCATTCAGAAATAACAATCACGTTTTGTTTTCTGAAATGTGTTAAAAAAAGTTCTTTTTCAACAGTTTTATATTTAGCAGCTCTGTAAAATGTCTATGATATGAAAATTCGACTGTTAAATTCATTTACGTTATTTTATGTACGGAAATGTTGACGTTATATTATCGATCCGATTCTTCATTGACCTGATTTCATTTTCAGTTTAAACATCTACGAAATGGTTTACTTTACCTTGCTTGTAGAAATATTGAATTGCAGTGACCTTCTGTTACGTTTTGAAGTTTTGCGTTTTAGGTGTACTGTAATCGTATTACCGATCTAACCTAGTTTTCATTTATAATTTCTGTTGATCGTCACTGTTTCTACTAATAATGCCACGAATACTTTTTTATTTTACCGTTTATGTAGACACCTTTCTCGTAATACAATCTGTATAACTCTACAGCAACTTTTAAAATTTTCATTATTAAATTACGGTCTTTTGCGTTTATATATTTTCACCAAATTATAATCGAATGAAATAAAATTTTATCTTCATTCGTTTGTTACAATAAACCATAGTAATTAACTTATTCTCTCTTAAAAGTACTAGAGAATGTAAAAAATGCTAGTTAGGTCTTAAATCTCCTGTAGGGACAGTCCTGAAATTCACCTTTTGAAGGGGAGGGGGCAACGATTGTATATTAAATTTGGTTAATATATACAATCGCAAAGGCGAAAGATATATTATTGCCCGCAAAGGTGGAATAAACTTCTACAGGATATCAACGGCATTAGGATACAGAAGGCAGCGGAATACCACTGTTTTAATTTTTCCTAGTCAGGTGATGTCTTCTTTTGTTAAATATCCCGGAGGTAAAATTACTTCCCATTCGGATCTTCGGAGGAAGCAGCAGAAGGAGTGTCATAGAAAAGACAAATCAGTGAGAATACGTACATGAGATATGAGAACATTATTGTCGTCGTCAGGTTAAGTTAGAAAACTGAAGAGAGATAAAAATAAATAAAATAGATATAGCAGGGATAAGTGAGATTAAGGTGTACATGTCACTATCGGACTATAAGGATGAATATATTGAAAAAATGAGTTATAACATTGATATGAGTTATTAGCAAATGAACAGGATTGCTGTAAAATAATTATGGGCGACTGGAACACATTGATATAAGTTATTAGCAAATGAACAGGATTGCTGTAAAATAATTATGGGCGACTGGAACACAGTGGTGGATAAAGAGAAGATGGAAAGTCAGTGGGAAAGTTTGGATTAGAAATACGAAATGAAAGAGGAGACAGCCTGATTGAATTTTGCCAAGAGAAGGAGTTGTTCTTTACGAATAGGGTTTTGATGAATCATAAACGAAGATATACTTGGACAAGACCAACAAATGGATCTCGCTTTCAGATAGATCTGTCTTTGGTTGAAAATGAATACAAGAATTTTGTATGCCGGCTTCCAGGAACCGACATAGGAAGATTATATTCCGTTAATGATGAAAATAAAAGTAAGATAAGAAAGAAATTCAAATTGCAATGAAGGTGAAGAAATGGAATATAGAGGGGCTGGTGGATATAGGGAGAGTAAAAGTGTGCTGACAAAGGCAATTACTCAAGGTAAACGGGAAAATGAACCACCAGAGGAACTTTGTGGCCTAGAATAAAATCATCCTTTGAGGGAAGCTGCAGATAAAGGAACTGGTTTCTATGAAGGTACCCGGGCAAAGAAACTTTGGGTAACACAAGAAATGGAACAAATTGTACACGAAAAATTAGTACAATGGTAACACGAGAAACGGAAAAAAAAAAATAAATAAAGAACGAGAATACAACAAAGCCATCTATTGAAAATTAAATAACGATTTAAAGAGAGAAACGCATAAAACTAGGGAAAGGTGGCTAAAAGGAGAATGTAAACGTAGACGATTTAAAAAAGAAAAAGACGTATGACATATTTTATAAAAAGATAAAAAACGCCAAATGGGATTGAAGAAATCCTACTTATCAAACGAGAGAAATTGAGAAGAAAGATGGTAAAAGCGTTTATAAAGAAGGTGAAATAAAGAAACGATAGTAATAATATATAGATAACCTGTATGTAGGGAGAAGGGCAACGGGAAACACCGGAAGCTAAACACTGGAAAAAAGTTATGGAAGAGGAGTAAAGCCTACCAATTTTGAGATCTGAAATTGCTATAAAGACATGAAGAATAGGAAAGCAACAGGAGTAGATGAACTTCCAATAGAATTCTTTGAATGTTTAGAAGATGAAGAAATAGATGAAATACTGTATGCGCAATATAATTTTTGATGCTGTAATATGGCGAGAAGATTTTATTGAAACAATAACGACACCTATCTAAAATGGTTGGAACCAAAAAAAAAAAATGTTAACAGAAATATTAGCTTAATATTACATGCTGCAAAACTAATGCTGAGGGTTATGCATAGAAGGTCGATTAGAAAGATGGTGGAGATGCTGGGAACAGTTTGGATTAAGAAAAGGTAAAGGAACAAGATAAGCTGTAGGACTGATCAGAATGATTGGAGAGAGATGTTTTGAAAGAGGAAGAGTATTGAACTTGTGTTTTAGGTATGGAAAACGCGTTTGATAGAATTCAGTGGGGAAAAGTTACTTGAGATTCTGAAAGAAAAAAGAGTTGATTAGAAGGATAGGAAACTGATCGGAGAATTGTATATGAAGCAAAAAGCAGCAGTGAAAATAAATTTGAATCTCAAACTAGTTAGAGTTAGGCAGAGAAGTGAGGCAAGGCTGCTGTTTATCACCAACACTGTTCACCCTTTACGTCGAGAAAATGTTGACGAAATATTGGATGGTCAAAAAGGAGTAAGCATAGATGGAAGAAATATTAATCGTGTCAGATTTGCTGACGATCTGCTGATTGTAGCTAGACACTCGGACATTACCAGGAGTGACAAAAGCATTGGAATATGGGATGAAAATAAACGTGAGGAAAATAAAAGTTATGAAGCTGAATGAGAGGCTTGTATCAGCAGAAGGAAAAATGGAACAAGTAAAAATATATTGATATCTCGGGACAGTACTAACTGAAGATTAGACGAGGAAAGAAGGGATTAAGACGATAATTGCAATGGCAAAGAAAGCCTATTTTTTTTAGGAAGAAAAACTTACTCTGCAGCATCCTGGATCTCAACCTGAGGAAGAGATCGGTTAAATGCTATATTTGTTGTATACTTTTGAACGATAGTGATACGTGGACACAGGGGAAAAAGAAAAAAATAGGATCTAAGTTTTTGAGAAGTGGGTTTGGAGTAGATGGAGAGGATAAAAAGGGTGTTCAGTGTAAGTAATGTAGAAGAAGAATAAATGAAGAAAAAATAATGTTTGCGACTGTTAGAAGAAGGAAAGGAAAGTGGATCGGGCATATAATTAAGGGAAAAGTAATAATAAATAAATACTGTTTTTGAAGGCTCCGTTAAAGTTAATAAATGAAGAGGAAGGAAGAGGCTGGAGTTAATAAATGATATAAAGGGTAGTGAAGGTTATGATGAGACGAAAAGAAAATCATATGACAGTAACGAGACAACAGTACCAGGGACTTGCCAGCAGGGAGGTCCCTGGCACCATATGAAGATAATGGATTAACCTATGTAGTAGTTTTAAAGGTATTTTTTCAGCGTTTCTAATCGAGCTTCTATTCTGTATTGAATTATATTGCCTTATTCAACACAAAACTTAAATAAATGCGGCAAGAAGAAGCTTATTCCTTAGTCAGTCTTCTTACGTACTGACATTATTGAACCGGCGTTTTAGACATTTTGTGAAGCGTTGTAATTTTAAAATAAATACAAAAAAAACATATCTATTTTTTAAAGCCTCTATCTTTTCTAAGGATTTTGTGGAAATATAAAACACGCTGACTTTGGTGGTAACGTTCGGTGATAGGTATACATTTATAAAATTATTTATGTGATAATAAGATGACATTTATGTATTCATTTACGTATCACTTAGTCTGTTATATTTGCTTACATTAAGTCGGTATAGTTCAAAATCATTATGTAGTTATTAACACTTAGTCGGCAACTTCGATGAGTTTTTTATAGTCTACCCGATTAATCTAAATCTTCACGCTTTTCCCCCCCTTTCCCTTGGCTGTCTTCTTTAGGATTACTTCGTATTCATTTCTGTGTACGGAAGTGTCCAGAGCTCCGTAATTGTTTCTATTAATGTACCTATTTTTTCTTTTAGTAAATGAACATTACATTTTTCAGGAACCAGGGAATTCTTGCCTACTAGCGGTCTGTGCTCAGGCGCACTTGCCATTAAAGTGGATGTGAAGAAGGAAGTTTGAAGCGTTGTGTTTATCGTGTATGTAAGCAGTTCTGTGCTAGAGCCCCGGCGACCTAGAATTATGCGTAAACAAAAGAGACTTGTTTTCATCGGGGTGCATTGAAATTATCTTATTGTAGCGTACTGTGATCCATCCGAACAATTCGGTTAGTTGTGTGTTCGAAAATCAATGAATCTCTTTTTTAACGTACTGTAATCTTTTTTATAATCTTAATTTATCTGTTAAGACCTCATCCTCGGTGTATTTAATTATCATCGTTTTTATGGAGTAGTCGTAGATGACTATATCTATTTAGTATAATATATATAGCAAACAGGATTTGGAATGAAAACGTTTTTGTAATAGGCCATGACTCTTGATATGTTTAATGTGTCGAGAAATTTGTAGGGGATCCCTCTTTCTGATCTTTTTATCCGAGAGCTAAATGTTTTGTTTAATGACGCTTACTGCACAGCCGGTTCTTTTGATTAACAAGCGAAGGTAGTCTGTCACTTGGGCTGAATGTCTACTGGTGGATTGCTGATGTGGAGTAGCTAACTCGGTTTATTAAAGCAGTCCACGGAAAACTACTTCACTCTTCACGTTCCTTAGTAAGCCTGCCGTGTATTGCTGGTTAATATGGCGAATGGCTGTGCCTTTTTTCACTACTGTGTCTGTCTATTTCCTGTCTGTGATTATGTTAACACATAAAAAGAGTAATACTTTTGCTGTAAAATTTTCTACTTGTTATTTTTATTTTCCAGGTACGTGGTCTTAATCTATACAATAAGTGGAATAATGATCGCATGCATAAGTAAGTACAGATATTTAGTATGTTGCTTAAAGAAAGGGTTGGTGATTGATATCTTGTTTTGAAGTAAATTTCTTTGAGCTTGTAGGACACACACACACACACACACACACACACACACACACACACACACACACACACACACACACACACACACACACACACACAGAGAGAGAGAGAGAGAGAGAGAGAGAGAGAGAGAGAGAGAGAGAGAGAGAGAGAGAGAGAGAGAGAGAGAGAGAGAGTGAGAGAGAGAGATTGATGTTGATTGCTTATGTAAAGTAGCACTCGCTATTAATTCAGTCGTACAGATTATTTTAATACCCATTTCCAATTATTGTACTTTTGTCTATTTTGTTTTTTTTTCAGATAATTTTTTTATTAGACAAACTTTTAGTTATAGATTTAGAAACTTATTAATTCTTGATCGATTTAGACAGTTATTTTTTCTGGTTCTGCCCACATTTTTTCCTGCACCTACAAATGTATCCAGGTATAAAGGAGTGCCTGCAAAATTGTTATTATGACAGCATAATAACAGCATGACTTATTATAACAACATGATTATTATAATGCCTACGGGATTATTCTTAGGAAATTGTATTCTGCGTACAGTTAAAACAGCGTCCGTCATAGTTTCTGTAGTAAAATTTCAGCTTTTTTTTTATTATTGTATTAGGTTTGTCAGTATGTTAAAGTTATCTTTGCCCGCATCTTACTCGGATCGGTTTGCTGTTAGCAATCTGCTGCGAATCCCTGGATTCGTTGTCGGATGAATGAATGCACTCGACGCCTTTTTCCTACAGCTGGACATCTGCACTGGTACATTCTACCATACAACGTTTATGATTGTTGGGAATTGATTAAAATATCTCCTTACTGGTTTTTCGATTCCATTTTTAAGCTCTTATTATTTTTTATCTCTAATTATTTTTGTCCTGTTGAAAAAGTTGATAAAAGTCTTGTGTCGTATTCACATCAGTTTGTAAATTTTTAAAATTACTAACAATACAGAATAGTATATAATATGTTAAAAAAAGTTAGTTAAAAAACAATACAAAATCGTTTTAGACAATCCGAGTCAAAGAAAAATCTAATACGATCCAAACCAATCGAACTAACCATCAAGTCCCCTTATACAGAGTAGGAATCGCAGTAAGGGTCATTTTATCCCAACCGGGTAATTAATCCCAAGAAAGATTGTATGAAAATTTGATATAATAGTAACAGAATTTATACAAGGCGTTTAATGTTCGTTGACATCCATGTGTAGCGAGAAGATAAAACGTCAACGTTACCGTATACCGTATTACGTGTAGAAAATTGGCCATTGCCTTCTAAAACGATAATGATCAAAACCCAAATCAAAACGCCATCAAGAGGACAGGGATATGTAAACTTTAAAAGACAATAACTTCAATTCGGAATACGTAGAACAAACTAATAGGAATATTGAAACCAGAAGAAAAGGAGCATTTGGCTCGTAATTATAGAAACCGTGAAAAATCGGCCGACAAAACCGAGAATATTTAAATAAACCAACAATATTTAAATTTTGATTAACTGAGTTTCTTTTTGGCTAATTTAAAGATTCATACTACCTTTGGCTTTTTTGAGAAAAACTTACCGCATCCGATCATAGGAAATGAGTATATGTCATAATGTCGTAATGTGTCTTAGTAAAAGATTAAATGATACGGTAGCCTGTTCTTAAGCTTTCTGCTTTCGACTGGAGCTATCTTTCAAGGTATTGTACAAATAAGAAATGAGTCCCTATATAAATAGGGACTCATTTCTTATTTTCATCTTATGAATACAAGCAGATAAGCTATTTTTGTAGTGTTTCCTAAGTTTCTTTTTCCCTTCTTTTATTTTGTTAATATTTACTTACATTTTTTGTTTATGTACTTGTATTTTACTCGTGTACATCTCTTGTATTTGTTGATGACTGTTTAAAAATCGAAATGCGCATCTAATCTTTGTAACTTTTTTGAGCATTTTTCTCTTTTCTCTTTTAAATCGACAACTTTCAGCAGGGCTTGGAGTTTTTTGTATTTTTTGTAATATTTGTCGTTTTTATCGTTTTGATTGTCTATTTTTCAGTAAAACGAAATGAACTATTTTCATCTAAATATATTTTTTTATTACAATTTGGTTTATTATTTAATGAAACTGTTTAGGGGTTGGGATGGGTAATTATTGTCTTTCATGTACTTGCTTATTATAACTGTTCTGGTAGTGTACTTATTTTCGTTAAACTGTGTTTGCCGTGGTTTTTTTTTGTTGGAGTACTGCAGTGCGGGTAACGTATTCATAGCGATGAATGTAATCTATATATGACGATAAATATCTTTCAGTTTTGAAACCCTCAGTTCTTTTGTATTCCCGTGTGATAATGATTCGTTTTATTTCTAAATGAATTGTTCGACAGCATACGTGCAGTAGATAGTAGTTTACGAATTTAGCGAGTGGTGGATTGCACCAGCATTTTTTTCTAGCATCTATTTTATCCAAATAGGTTTAGTGATAAATAGTAAATAGTAAATGACATTTGTCAGCGTTTCTGCTTTAGGGCTTTGTTATTCAATAGAGCATGTAATATCTATATAAATATTTATACTCTTATAAAGTACATTATATAATATACTATGTAGATTGTATATTTATTTTATAAGATGACTTTTTTTAGTTTGCGATAAAATATTTTAAACATTTATTAGGTTAATCTCCTAGAATAAGGACCACTACATAAGCATTAATTTATGTCAGCAAAAAAGAAATTAAAATGAAACAAGTTTTTTTTGTGACCCTCACTAATAATTAGTGATAATTTGGAACTGAACATTGCCATTCCGGAACGGTTAAGAGCGTAAGACCTTCTTGTATGGGATGCTATTGCCCAATAATTCTTTTAGTCGTAATTATTTCAGTAGTGCAATTTCGACGAATCATTGTACTATTGTACTGTTGTGGTCACTTATTCATAGGTATGAGTGACCGGGATTACGAGCATAAAAACGGATAGTCCAAGGATTAAACGTGTGGGGAGGGATTTTCAGCGGATATTGAGGGGTGCTGTGGAAACCCAAGTAAATGAGGCCCAGGAGACCAAAGAGGAGAAGGTTCGAAACGCCCTTGAGCAAGAGGCCAAGAAGAAAGAGACTCGAGAGGTTAAGATGAAGGTGTCCCAGAAAACACGTTTGAAGCAGGCTTTCGAGGCTGTTGCCTGGGACGAAAGTAGTGTATATCCGACGTTGATAGTGTTTGTAGGAATAGGAATGACATAGGTTTGTGTATATATTTATGTTTTTTTAAAAATGTTTTTGTTAGTTTTAGTGTTCAGATAGTTGTCGATTTCATTTTATGTTTGTGTTTAGGTTCATTTACATATTTATGTTTTTATTTGTGTATGTTTTCATTTATTTATGTACGTGTTTATCTTTATGATAATGTTTTTAATAATTTAATAATTGTTGTTCCTTGATTGTTAGTTTTTATGTTTTGTTGGATTTCAAGTTTATGTTTTTAGGTTTTGTTTTGTTTGTTTATAGCATTCGTTCTCAAAGTGGGTGATAACGCTCCCTTGTGTGCGCTAGAGGCCTTCAAGGGAACGGTAGAATGCCCACAGAAAATTTGGGGTGTTCAGGCCGTCTAAGAAGGAGATGGCTGAAAATTGTTTATTTTTTTGTTGTTGTTGTTGGTTTATGATTTCTTAAAGAAAAAAAATGGCAAAAATTATGTTTTCCTAATATTTCATATTAAAATGTAAGTTTCAACTCGAAAATAGGATACGCCACGTTTAAGCACAATAATTGCAATTGCTGTTTGTAAAAACACATCTTAAAAACAGCTATTATAATAATTGATTTTATAATACTATAATAATTTATTTATAAAACTATTTATAATAATAATATATATATATATATATATATATATATATATATATAATATTATAATAATACTTGTATAATACTATTTTTGTAATAATTAATTTTTATAATTATTTATAATAATTTACTATTTATAATAATTACAATTATTATTTTTCACAGATGGTAAGTTTAAAAATTTTGGGGTGCGCTAGAAAATATTTGATTCTCGTTGTGGACGGTAGGCGAAAAAATGTGAGAATCAAAGGTTTATAGTTTGTTGTTTAATCATCTCGCTTGATGTTGCGGGTAGGACTTTTTTTCCCCCGTTTTCGGGTAGGTGAAGGGTTAGTTATCAGTTCAATCGGGACAGTCTTACGTAAGATTATGAAAGTATTTGTAGGTTTAATTATGTTAGTGTAGTACACCGATGGGAACGTCATTCGTGGCATTCGCATCGGTGGCCTGACTGAGAGAGAATCAAGACTGGAGTACGCTTATTGCTGAGGTACTGAAGATGACCACTGGTGAAGCCCCTTTGGGCAAGGTACGGTGGGGATAGAGTGGCGACCGTAACGCCATGGAGGGTGTCTTCCCCATTGGGGTCAGGATGCCCAGCGGTAGAGTTTCTGTGTATTGTTCATCGAGGATAGAGTAAATTAAGATCCTGGATAAAAGACCATCCGCGTGGTCCGTGACCTCCTTATCTCTTATATGAAACGCTGAAAAAAAGTGTTCTTTTGGTTACAATATACCTAAAATTAGGCGGCAAAGGGGGCGTATTTACGTATTAAGTTTAGGTAACCTTAAAGCACGGAGAGGTTATTACTCCATAGCTTTGATCTTTTCTTAGTCGGTCCATGTATTTGAATAGAAGTAGATGGAAAATAAGTAAATAAACGATGAATGGAACCTTTTTGCTCGACTACGACGGGTTCCGAAAAGAGATACGCGTCTTCATCAAGATTTTCCTACGAATTCTAGTTTAAGCTTAAACAGAGGTCATAGCACCTCTTCCTGCAAAGTAAAAAAAAACCAAACTGGATATCCGTTTGTAAAGTGGCGACCTCTGTGTAAGCTTCAACTAGAATTCGTAGGAGTTAGGGGCCGAAACTCTGATTGATTAACAATTAACTGGGCCTATGGACCGACATCTCGTCTTAGGTCGAACCTGTAAAAATTTGTGCATCGTTAATTTTAAGGCGTAATTTACTTAAGTTTAAATTGCGTCATTGATATAGCTTAGAGGAACATTGATTTTAAAAAAGACTGAATTCTCGGGAATAATTTATCTATTTAAGAAAAACTATTTTTAATTCTTTCGGACTTTGTTTGCACATCTGCATTTAAAAGAAACTTAAATAACTTTTAAAATATTATCCGGTAGACACGTATAATGTTCTGTAGTCATTACTAGACTAAAAAATTCTGCTTTAAAATCTTATATCTTCTACTGTCTATTATCTCTATGATAAATAGTAATGTATTTACTTTTTCTGCAAAACGTTGACGTCCGGGGTTATAAGCCTACGTGTCCCCATCATCTTAAGAAGTGTATTCCTATAACGAGATTGTCACATTTATGGAAAAATGTTTTTGACAAAAAATTATTCAATATTTGAAAAAAATTAAATCGTGTTCTTGCTAATTTATTATTAAAATGATGTTTAACTTAGAAAATCAGAAAATCATTTGTAACCAAGAAGAAGGCGATGTCACCGGCATAATTTTCAAATTTTCAGTATATCGAATTTGAATCGAGGTCTACAGACAATTATTCTCCTGCGCATTTTATTAAAAACGGGTAACCGTTCAGTGCTGTTGCCAAAACGAACCGATATCTTCATATTTATACTCGTATTTTAATATTCTGGAAGACATATTATGGATTACTTTTTATAACAGGTCGTTTTATTCTACGTCCGCGACCACGTTTGTTTCGGGAGCGATTACGATTGTTAGGAAGATCGTTAACTTAGCCCTCCCCCCCCCTGACCATGGTTCTCAGGATGCGCGTTTTCATTTGGGCGAATCGATATGTAATATAGTAATGCCATCAAATTTGGCCATTATGTACGTGAAGTGAGCCGGATTTTTCATATTTTCCTGCAGTAATAATTTTTATCATTCGTTCTTATATTTACATATTTTACTTGTAATACAGAACCGTATACGCTTTATTTCCTTGGCTAATGGGAAATAAATATACATCGAGATGGATTGCAGTTAAATATCGGTTATTTCTGATAGAAAATATTATTTTGTTAAGTAGTAACGTAATTTAGGGAAAATGTGTTTATAATTTTTAGAAAACAAATGCGTTGTTGTAAATCGAAACAAAATTGTACAATTGAAAAGATCGAACTGAATTTATCGATTCGTATTTTTGATAACATAATCAGCGGTATTAATCGTAATCGGGGTAATTATTTATTTACGAAATCACCGATTACTTGGAAGTTACGTTTCCATTCTTATTCGGTTCTAATATATTTTTAATCTCCTTCTGTAATAATAGTTAAAAGTATTTTTTTCACCTTTTTTTGAAGCTGAAAATCTGATTCGTTGAAAAACCTTAACAAGATATGCACCGTACATTATTTTAGTGAAATATGTCATTTTATTATGGATATTTTTCTAAAAATTAATTTAAATTTGTGAAATTTTCCGCTACTAAAAATTAAATTCTTGTTTTGCCTGTATACAGTTGTAGTATTCTTTTATAGTGCGTTGTGGAGCCGTGTATCCAGCATATCCAAGTAAGTATTAAGTTTGCTTCAACGTAAACAGCCCGTAAATTTGCCGTCAGGATATTGCAAAAAAACATTTAATTTTGGAGTCCGCTTTACATTTTAATACTTAATGGGGATTTCTGAACCCAAATGCGGACATTATTGTATTAACTTTTTCACTAAGATGAAATATTAATTCGTAACAAAATAAATACGATCAAGATAATCATCGTATTCATGCTGCAAAGTTTTGAACCTCGAAGGTGGCATGGCACGCAAGTGTAATCGGTAGGACTCAATATCTGTTATAGCTGTAAATCGTATGGAACTACTATATGTAAACCTTTCCTTAAAACATTCTACAGCGGCAGTCGTAGTTCGTGGCTAATCTTTCTTACAAATGTTTTAGGAATACGTAGAAAAGACTCCCTGGCACGTTCATCATTTTCTTCTGACACCCTTGGTCCTCCCATACTCTTTCATTAACACAGACGTGGTCATTTCAAAGTGATTATGCCGTCGACAAATATTTTATTAATATTAAAAATGTCTGCCCAGTTGTCATTCCCCAATCCCTGGACCTCTGTTCAATCTTATTATCAACGTCCACTTTCCTTTACCCTCGATTTGTTTTTACGGAGTTTATTTTTTGACCGTACTTTTTAATTTTTATAAATTATCTGACAAACATTTAATTTTTCTATCTTCCCCCCTCAAAAAAAACAAAAACAAAACACTATTTAAAATTACCCTAACCAATTAACCCAAAAAGTAAGGAGATGTATTTCCTTAATAGTATAATCTGCATTATTTTGATTACCGATGTGCTTTATCGCATCGAATTTTCACTTAAACGTAAATTTTGTGAGTAGTGGAATGTTATTCCCAACGCCTCATCTTGATTCCATTTTCTGCGTGTTTTTTAAAAAGGTATTGAATTATTCATTCCCGTACTACTTACCATAACATCTATATTTCATGCATGTGATCCATCTAAGAGCGACCGAAATTCATTGCACAGTTTTATGTTAATTTTAGAAATTTATAAAACATACGGTATATTCATTCATTTCTTAAACATAAATTGTGATATTCTACTGAATTCAGTATCGTTTTAAAACCGATATGAAAAATAAAAAAAATTAAATATACAAATAAAGCGTAACTTGATTTTTTGATTAATTGTATAAATAATTAATACTGTTAGTGTTCTGTATTTTTACGGAGCATAGGAAATAAAGTGATTATTAAGCACGAAACTTTTTAAGAGTCTAATGGTTTATGGTTTAATCGGATTTTTTATATAAGATATTTTACGGAGTGCTTAGGTTTCTCTTTTTTTATAAGGATAACGTGAAAATAACTATAAATTGTTTACACAACCTCCATATTTAAGTTGATAAAGATAATTCTATATTTTATTCAACTTAGACATTTATTGTTGTTAATATTCTTTACACTTTTTTAAAAAAATAAAAGAAGAATCGTTTTGTTAAATATAATTAAAATTTAATTCAATACATTTTTTAATCCGTTAAGTACTACGTTTTCTTATTTGTACCTTTAAGCCGTTGCACTTTTGGGAGTGTTATTTCGCCGAAAATTATTGTTTACTTTCAATATTTATTTCGTTTATTGGCATTACACATACTGATAATTTATTGTATCTTCATATTATTTAAGAGGAGAGAGCGGCATTCTTATGTTAATGCCGCAATATACAGTCAAATATTGTCAAACTATGGTAAATTAGGTTTTTTCTTATCTTTTAAAAACCTTTTTAAATGTTCTGGAGCATGCTTTTCCTGGTATCAATCTACTAGGGAATACCCTCAGAACGTGATGTAAATGAAAGGTTGCATTTATTTTCGCTATAATTTCTGATGTTACTATATATAGTTCTTCTAGAAAATAGTATATTAATACCGCTAATTGTTAATTGGGAATAAAATTTTTAATTGAGTGGTAGTTAAATATAGTTCATACCACATCGATTTTGTATACGAGTATGCTAGCTTAATGTTGCCGCAAATATTGTGTAGCCTTGTCGCCCGTCGGTTTTCGTTATCTTATGAGAAGTTCGAGTACATTTATCATTGAGTACATAATCTGTTAGCCGGTTCTGCGTTGGCGGCTATCGTGATAACATTAAAACACGCCCCTCTCGCCTACTAATATCGCTCGCTCGCTTGTTTTCTACTTTATTGATCGTTGTCCGTTATTCTTGCATGACACCTCACGTGTGTGCGTGTGGAACTGAGGGCTTTGACTTTCTTATTCGTAAGCACAGTTTCTCATTATGTATTCAGGTTTTCCTTTTGTTATTTCCAGGAATTTATTTAACTGAATATTTTTGCTATAGTATAATTTTTACAGAAATGTTTGTTTAAGTTTCAGGTGGATTTAATAAGAAAGCTATCTATAGTAATGGTACCATGATTCGATTCCCGAAAATTTCAACATATCTTCGCGTTTCACATCCCCCAGACCTCAAAACCACCGTCAGCTCTAAAGTTTATATATATATATATATATTTCACTTCTTGTGGACACGATAACTGCTGTAATTTTGCGCCAATCACTATCAAATTGTTCTCTAAAATTAAGTGGACCCAAAATCTCGGTCGAGTTCGTTAAATACCAAAATCGGACCATGGGGGTAAAAATGCCATGGGTGGCTTTTCGAAAAAACAAAATATCGCTTTAACTTTCTTATTAAGTAGAATATCGAATTCGTTTAAATTTCCTATTATTTGTATAAAGGCCTAAAATTTATCTAATTAAAGTTTTTTTATATAACCAACAATTAGCCCAGGAGGTGGAAAAAATAAGGTTTCGAAGGCAAAATTAAAATCATACCTCCCTTAATAGGCACATTATCGAATCGGTTTAAAGTGGTCGTTAGACCTCTAAACATTATCTAAACCTTTTACCTGAAACAATTTTTGATGTGACCAACTCTGACGGCAGGGGATGGCCAAAACAAAAATAAAATATCGCTATAAATTTCTTATGATGTAGAATATCGAATTCGTTTAACGTTCCTACTATTCTTTGAATATGGGTCTAAAACTTATCTAAGTAAAGTTTTTTTTATATCACCAACCATTGGCCCAGGCGGTGGAAAAATGGGGTTTCGAAAACCTAAAAAATCATACCTCCTTCACCTTTACGTTTTGTTGTAATTAATTTATATCTTTCTGTCATATCTTATTCTTATTTTAAATTCTCATTTTATCTCTATTTCTGGTCGTATGTTTACGGAGTTATTGATTTATTTTTTTATACGAGGTGTGATCAAAATGTATCAGACCTTAGCACAAAAAAATAAAAATATTCAACCAATTTAGTTCACTGACTTCTGATGTAATATCTTATCCGTGCGATGTTTCCATCGTTAGATGTTTCAGAGTCATTGTCTTGTGATGTCGCATTTCTTTAGAGCTCTTCTTATCTGAAATCTCTCTTAAGCGGAAATTTAAGCTTAGGAAAGAGCAAAAAATTGCAGGGAGCCGTGCCTGGTGAGAAAGCAGCCTGCTAAAGTTGTTCACGTGTTTTGCCAAACATTTACAAATAAGATTTGGTTATTCACGGCTGGATCGTTGCGGTGATGAATTTTCCAATCGCCATTTTCCAAACCTTTATGTTTTGCGTTGAACAGCATATCTTAGCAGTCGAAGAACAGCTATTTTGTAGTCTGTATTGACAGTTTGTCCTTGAGGAGCACACTCGTGATGAACCTTGATAATCAGAAAAGACTTGTCAGCATCTTTCGCGATTTTCTTGCTTTCTTTAGCCGGAGAGAACTTGGAGTTTTCCAGTTGGATGACTTTGTCTTTGCCTCAGAGTCATAGTATTTTTTTCATAAAATCAGGATCATTATTAGCACGTTTCAGCATGTCTGGCACAACTTGCAGTCGGTTTTCCTTCATGTTGTCTTCAAGTTTTGGGACAAATTCTGCTGCTACGCGCAACATCCCGAGATCTCCCATTAAAATCGATTACTCTGAGCCAAATGAAATTTCTACTTAATCTTCAACCTGTCTGTGATGAATGATCAACGATCATTCATCACCATCTGTCGAACTTGCTCGATTTTTTCGGGATTTTTTGCCGCTAGAAGGTCTGCGCGTCTTTTGTCAGACTTTAGGCCGTTTTTCAAACGGCGATACCACTCTTTAATTTGTATAATACTCTTACCTTGATCGCTAAAGGCTGTTTGAATCTTCCTTATCTCTACTAGCTTGTCTCCAAGTTTTTGACAAAATTAAATGTAAATTCTCTGCTCGATTCGTTTAGTCATTTTGAATGGGGACGAAAACACGTAAGCATTAATCACACGTTTTACTCTCACGACTGCTAAGCAGAGACTGGCTGCAACGGCAGGAAAATACACAGCCAATAGGAGTCAAGGTCATATTTCACAGCGGTCCTCCTTCTGCGCTACAACTGGTTACCACGGTAAAAAATAAGGTCGGATACTTTTTGATCGTACCTCGTATGTTAACTTCCAAATCGAATTTTTTTTCTGTTAAAAAAATAATGTTTCTTGTTATGAAATTTTGTACGTATGATTTAAATCGCGTTTTGTAAAATATAGCCGTTTGGTAGCTGAAAGTAGTATTTAGAATTTAATTTATGTTATCGTTTTTCATTGAAAACTTGAATTCTTATTTCTACCTAAGGGTGCCAAAATAGCAGTTCTTGGTAATATTATTTTAAAGAGAAGTGGTTGCAAAAAATGTTTGTTACTAACGAAATTTCAAGATTAAATCTTAGTTTTTATACGATTATATCGGTAATGAATAACAACTTAGCTTTATGTTTTAAGTTCGATTAATGCGTAACAACATTAATACTGCTACAGTGTCTTGTGTACAGTTTATTTGCATAACATTTATTCATAATTACTGTTTTTTATTACGCAATAGCTTTTTTGGGAAGGATGGGTGGAAGAGAAAAGAGAAAATTGAATTATGTAAAAAGAACTAGGATTTAAAAAAAAATAGTTATCAAAGGATCGTTTTCTTTTTGTGAACTTAGTTAAAAATGATTTATATTTAAACCTATACAAGTCTTCAGCGGTAGTCATTTTGTGTTGTCATCGTACCAGTAGCGCTCAAGAACTTCAAAGACCCTGTAAGATAGTAATACTGAGTTTATCATTAATCTTAGGCAGCCGTGTTTTATTTTCGTTCAGGGCAGCAGAGTTTGATTATTTTTTCGTGACAAATTACCTTAAATTGTTGGGCTTTAATAAAAATATATTTTGAGGCCGTATTATCTCCTTAATACCAAATATTGACGAAATAAAAATTTGCAAAATATTTTTTTAACCGAAGAGTAGAACATGTAATTTTCATGGGACCGATTGTATAGAATTTATGATTCGTATTCTTTGTTAACTTTATACACGACCATATAACAGAGCTTCTGAACCGTTGATTTAAGTAGCGTGATTTTACAGCAACACATCTTGTTATAAATAACAAACTTTATATACTACCTAAGTAAAATAATTTAAATCGATTATAAATACGAAATTGTGTTTGGTAAATGCTTATTCACAAAGATCTTGAGATTCAAGAATGAAACTCTAGCTCGGACGGATACAATGTGACTTAATTGTGATTTTCAGTCAACCATTTATTACGTTAAAAGATCACATGGGTGTGACTGGTTTGTATGGTTTTTATGCTGAATATTTTTTTTATTTGAAAATATTTTCGGTAAAATTTACCTTTTAGACGGAAAAGTATATTTGAAAGAAACAAGATTTTTATCGTGTGTAAATTTTGAATGACTTCATAGCGAAAAAAGGGGGTGAAAGTACTCCATATCGTATAATCTTATGCCGTGCCGGATTTACCTTGGACGAGGCCCCAAGCAAATCGATATTTTTGAGGCCCCCTCCCCCCTATGAGGCTTCCCCTGGAAGTTCCAATTGCCTATTATCCTACAAAATTTTATTTGATAAACATATAAGTTATGATAACAGAAATAATCAGACACAACCTGATACATTTTTTAATGAATTTTATTGACCTTAATTTTTCGTTTGAATTTTTAAATTTTATAGTATGATTCGAATACATACCTTGTATCTTTGACGCAAACAACGAAACAAGATGCTTCAAGAATCTCTGCCGGTTTAGACAAAGACGAATAAAACGTTTGACCAAGGCGACATCTTTTTGTTACACATGGAACTGATGAGCGGGAAAAAATGGTTTGCATGACAAACCAATTTTAAAATATACTGTCATTATAATCTATGCTATAAATATAAATGAAGCTTTTGCATAATTGAAGATAGCAATTACAATTATACATAAGTTATAAAAGTAATACGTAAAGTATTATAAATATATTCTTTATTTTTTGTTAATTTTACTTTTATTTTTCAACATTTTTTACTTCGAGGCCCTGTCAAAGTAAGGCCTCAAGCAGCTGCTTGTTTTGCTTTATGGTAAATCCGTCACTGTCAAAATGAAATGATTTATACATAGAAGTGTAATGGAATGAACAAGAGTACTATGGAAATACAATATATGAATAATAAGAATATAAGATAAAGAGTCTTTATTCTCGTCTCTTCAGTGTTAATTACCTTTAATTTGAATAATTGAAACTAATAGTCGATATTGTAAGGTTATTAATAAAACTTGGTTCATTTTAACGTCGTATTACGACACAGTTGTCAATGTTTTTAATAAACAGTGCTCTTATTGTTAGCGTTTTATTTAAACGTTAGTGAGGTTTTTTATACTTATACCCTTTGAAGAAGCCATACATCCCGTTTCAGAAGAAAGTGGTTTGGGCAGTTATAAGGAAAAATTATTGTTAATATAAACGATTTGAAAATCACACCGGATAAAATAATATAAGTTTGTAGTAACGCTTATATATGTTTGTAACGCTTGTAGTATCGATCTACTCTGAATAAGAGTAGAGTTATTTTGTCGTTAGAAGTATTCTCATATCATTTCGTCGTACGTTTAATATACTGTTGTTCATTACATTCCTTAAATTCGCAGCATTCAGTTGCGTATTCTATTTCCAAATCTATGTACACCGTAACTATCTTCAAGAGAGAGCTTGTTTGCGTAAAATAGCGTTCTACGTCTTTTGTTTTGAGTATTTTCTTATTTCAAATATTTCTCTTGCTTTCATCTAGACGTTTTCATTTATTTCGGCTTGTTTTCGTTTTTCAATTTGTTTTACTGAAAGCGATGACGTTTAAGTCATCGCGTTAATAATTAAATATCGAGTCGACTGTAGAATGTTTGGCGAATGCAACGCATTATAGATGTATATTTGTCGATTTAGTTCAGTAATCACCTTGAAATTATGAATCGCTTAAAATTCCCATGTCTTGTTTCTGTGTAATGAATATTATTACGTGTTAGATTATGCGTTCGTTTTTTTTTCTGTGCCCTCTAAGATTGCGTCTAAGAGTTATTTCCGAGTTAGACACTGATGCGTGACACTTATTGCGATTTAAAAAAATCGAAGATTTTGATATAATATGTAGTATCAGTGTAGTCGGTTGGCTTATAAAGAGACAATGATAGAAACCCCAAGCAACGTAAACATTTCAGAAAATCTGCTTTTGATTGTATTTTCCTGATCTACGGAAACCGCCGGGTTACATATATGACTTCGGCTAAAAAATTAATTTTTGAAGCCTCAATCTTTTTTACGAGGTGGGATGAAACCTTTATATATTGTTCGGTGTTCTTCTGACAATTTTTTACATTTCACGATGGATCCCTGAGGGATTGTTTGTCGGGTATCTTTGAGATCTGATTTTAATTTTAATGAAAATCGCTTAAAAAAATTAAATCGCAGAAAATGTAGGATTATTTTGAATCATCGATGACAAGTACAGATTGTTTAAACTAATTTGTTTAATCCTATTGTTAGATAGTAACTGCAGTATTAGTGAAGTAGCAGCAGCTTTAAGTTCCACGATTTGCTTTATACAATGCACAGATTATTGTAACCGTTGTTTGCTAATTATACAGCAAAACCTACACGCTTAATGCAATTAGAAAAGATTATTGTGTAGGTCATTGTCGAGTGGGCGAGTTGTTTTGCGTCCGGCCAAAACTAAGCAAGGTAATTAATTGTCACATTACTGAATGTAATATTTCCAATGCGTTCGAGCTCACTACTTTAATTAGAATTAGGGAATTTGTTTTATTTTTCTCAATATTTAACTTGTTTTTCTTTAAGCGTTATTAGATTTCCATCGCATTAGAACGTTGATCACAACTGTTCCTTAGATGCTCCTTCTGGGCACCTGAAAGCAGATGGTGGGATTATTTTCAGGTGTTATCAGGTTCTCATATTTAGAAGGAAAGGTTCTCATATTTATCAGGTTCGCTATATTTAGAAGGAAATTACGGTACTGAATCTTCTTCTCTGTCTTGCTTCTTTAGGTAAAACGTCGGTGTATCCGGTCAAATTTTATACTATCGTTTTTTTTTCATAGCCATCCCTTTGTTCCCTTTTATCCATTACTCTCTCTCTCTATATATATTTTTTATTTTTAAGATCCATTTTCAGTTCTTTCTCTTTCCATTTGATCGACCTTTCTAGTTTTTCGTTATCCATTCATTCATTTACTCCTTAACTACACCGTCCAAATTGAAAAAGCCACTCAGGGATTTCGTCGGGACCTTCTCTAGTTATCTAATGCTTAATATTTTTTTATGCGATCTCGTCTTATCTTTCTGATAATTCTTCTAATGCAGAGTTGTAATTACTATAAAATTATTATTTTTTTTTATATATACTTATAAAAAATGTTTTTACTTTCATAATACAAGTAAAAGCAGCTATAATAGCTGTGGTAATGGCGGGTCCGAGAAGCAGTAACCTTTTTTAGGTTACGAGAATGAAGATGATCTTAGCAGCAGTGATCTTTCAACAGTTTTTTAATTTTCTCATTCCAAACCAGCGTTCTTCTCCGTAAGTTAATGTCGACACAAGCACTGAATCGAACAGCTATATTTCATTTAGTCGATATCTTTTTTTTTTACGTACAATAGCATTTTTTGAACCCTTTTATCGATTTACTATTTCAAGCATAAATATGATATTTCGCATCATCAGTGTCTTCTTTTTTAATTCTTTGCTTGTATAGCTATCTCTTTTTTCTGTACTTTGGGTATCTCGCCGACTTGCTCTTTGATTTATTTATAACTCCTTTCTCCGTACCGCACCGGTCACTCTTATTAAAGCTAGCTTGCAGATTTTCTGATTTGTTTAAATATCATCGGCGTGAATAACGCTAGAGTTGTGATAGTTCGCATATTCCATCTTGCTGAGCTCTTTTGTTTCTTCTTTTGCACTGTTTTATCATATCATTTGAAAAAAGGAGATTATTGAACTTTTATTGTTTTTTCTGGTCTTTATGAGAATTTGAAAGACATCGCAGCTTTTATCGCCAGAATTTCGTAATTTTCTTATTCAGTCTGCTATCTACTATATAAAGTTAAATTATAATTAAAATTTCCGTACATTTTCTAACTGAATGCGATTCATTTATTTATTTCAAGCTTTTTCGGGATTCAACGTATCTGTAGACGCTATTAATATTCGATACGTAACGTATTACGAGTATTAACACGAATAAAATGTTTGTGAATTAGGTTAACTAATTAATCATAATAAAGACAGGGAACAGAATTCTAATTGTGTGTCACTAGATACGCTGATTTTAAAACAGGATCATAATTGCTGCTAATTACGTAGTATGCAGATAGCATATACATTTATCACATTTATATTCATTTCACGGTTCCTTGATTGTAATTTCTATTGTTTATTTTGTTGTAAATTTATTATTAAATATGTAGCAATTTAAAATGTAATGTATTTTTTTTGTTTTTTGTTTCTTTATTCAACAAACCTCCATTGAAAATTTAATAAAATTTTTATTTATGAACTGATAATTACTTTTTTTTTGTAGGTAAGTTAATTCCATTTACTGGATTTTAGATTAAAAAACTACATTATTGAAGCGTTATGCACTGGTTTTTATTTTGATTTCGAAAGAGATCATCTATTGGGATGAACGTGTGTTTTGCAAAATTTCTTGAATAAAATATTAAGTTTGTTAGTTTTCAATTCGTTGTGATTAGTTTAAATATTTTTAAGCACGAATTATAAATACTTTTATAAATTTACCTTTTTGTCCCTCTTAATCAGAATTTTAACGATTTCTCGGTACGGTATGTACTTTTTGAGCGAGCATGCTGTGAGGAACTGTATACGGCTTCAAAATCGATAGATTCTTTTATGAATAGTATTCCTTGGCCTTGTTCAGTCGGTCACCGTAAAAATTACTTGGTCACCCTCTTCGTGTAATTCCCATTCATGTCATTGTTAAAAATCCTAAGAAAACAAATGCCATCTTGATTGGTGTCAAGAGCAAAACCGATTGTATTGAGCCATTCTCAAAGAAAAACTATTTTCTACGTTTCAAGAATTATTTTTTTATTATGTATTTATCTCTTGACAAGCTGTAAGAATATTGTTAATAGATTAACTTACAATTTTGTTTCCTCTATGTTATTCGGGTACCTGCTCGTTTTCGAATAACCGATGACGTCGACTAAAACCAGTACTTCTTTTCACATTTGTTTAGGAACTTTAGTGAATCACTAATTCTGCCGGTCGTTATTAAAATTTGTTGTCTATTTGTGCTTTTAAAAATATTATCATTGGATATGCGATGCATATTTTTACTGAAAGTAAGGGTTATATATACCGTATTTTATTTTTCTAGGTAATGCAAAAACTGAAAATGTTTAAAAAAAATTTTATTATTTAAAAAAAAAAACCTGAAAACCGAGAATAATAATTTCATTTATACCTTGGCTGCTTTCATTTATTGGATCTACTGTAATGATATTTTTTGATTCTTCTTCTCTACTGGTAGGTTATTGTTAGTCCGCAGTTCATTGATGCTGGAGGACTAAAATTTTAGTATTAATAAAGGTTTAATTAAAATTAATTTGGGTTTAATTGCTGCTGATATTGATTTATTTTGGTCAATAATATGTAATTAAATATTGCTGTTATAAGAATGATTAACCTAATATTGGAGTAAAATTATCTTTAGAACTGCCGTTTGGGATAGTACTTTGTTGCAAGGGAGTATGATATCGGTTAAAAATAAATACGAGTTGTAAGATAGTGGCTCATAGTAGCGAAATAAGAGTCCAATTTAACGTTAAATGTAACGTCTAATGCTAACTTGTAATGTCAAACTTAACTTGTTAACTTCTAATGTCAAACCCCATATATATATATATATATATATATATATAACGTATTTTTACGTCATTTCATCTAAAATCTAAAACAAAAATGTTACCTCAGAACTGTACTAATTAATATTTTTTGGGGAAAATTCAATTTTGGTTGAGGAAAATTGATGAATCGAGGAGGGCCAGACAGCCCTCCTCGATTCATCAATTTTTCAGCAAACTTTTCGTTTAAAAATTTTGTTACATAATAAGTAAAATATGGAGGTGCTTCGTCGTGTTGTAATTATCTTTTGGTTTTGACAGAGTGACCAACATCCAATTTTCCAATTGAGAAAAAAATTAATGCTGCAAAAATTGTCGGTAACTTTGCTGTGTAAAACGATTTTCCGATTAACTACTTCACATATCTCGCATTCTGTAAGAGCTTATACTAAAAGTTTATTTCCGTACTAATTGGAAAACAAAGCTTTTCCGGACCCGCGTTTTTTAAATGACTATAATTTTAGCTCTAGAAATATTGTTATTTTCTGTGGAACAGTCCTGTGTGTAGTATAATTTTTTTATGATAGTCATGTCAGTGTATTTAAGTTAATCTTTTCACAGTGTTTTGTGTTTACTAAAAATAAAATCCTAAAAATTTACAGCCGACTAGTGAAATATTTTTTAAGTAGTAATGGTAAATTAAAGTTTTTAAGCAATACTTGTTCACCCAGCGTGTTATTTCTGTACTTATTCGTTTGGTAGCTTTGCTTTTTTGTCTACTTTGTTATTTGAGAGGGAAACAAAATATTCAAGACGTAAACAGAGGAGATCTATCTTGTTACTAATTCTGGATGTACAAGTATTTGTTTAACTAAATGCACCCCGCAGACTAGCTGTGCTAACACTGCTTTAACTGACAACTAAATCATCTCCTCCCTTTTTTTACATAAACTGTACGCACGTATTAGTATGTACAGTTTTATGCTACTTTAAGTTAAGAATTTATGCTGTTTCGAAAACGTTGCAACTCGCCGTAACTGCTTGTTATCTTTTCGTACGACGTTGTACCATTATCGACATTTTTTAAAATTAAAAAAAAGACACACATTTCTTACGTTAATAAGCACGCTGGGCAGGATTTATGAAACATAACGTTAAAATAGTAATACAAATAAAGGGTGTCCCATATAAAACGCAACCCAACCTTATATTGGTAGGTATTGAAATAATAAAAAGGCATGTGTAAATGTAAATGTAATTTTTATTATTACCATCCATTACCTTACATTTAGAGTAAATGTTGGAAGTGGCCACCATCTTCTTGAATACAAGCTTCAATTCTTTTTACAGCGTTTCTTGCAACTTTTTTCAAAGTTTGTGGCTGGATATTTAATACAGCTTGTTCAATATTGACTTCCAGTTCAAGTGTTCGTGGTTTGTTGCTGTAGGCTTTTTCTTTGAGGTAACCCCATAGAAAAAAATTCGCCGCAGTCAAATCTTGAGATCTTGGTGGCTACAAGCCTCGACCGATAACACGATTACCAAAGAATTCCTCGACGAAATCAGAAGTTGAACCTGCGTAGTGCGATGTCGCACCGTCATGTTGTAGCCAGCAGTGTCTGTCTTCCTCTTCCAAGAGTGCGATGAACTGAAATAAAATATCCTGATATCGTTCTGCATTAATGGTGTACTCTAAAAAAATAGGACCGATTATTTTCTTCCGCGATATCGCGCACCAGACGCCCAACTTCTGCGGGTGTAATTGTTTTTCGTGATAAACGTGGGGATTTTCAGCGCTCCAAATTCTACTGTTTTGGCTGTTTACGTACCCATCCAAATGAAACCGTGCTTCATCTGTGAAAAATAACGAATCCATACCATTAATTCCCTCATGCAGAAATCGACGGAACCGTTGACAATATTGTAGCCGTTTTTCTTTGTCGGGCTCAAGAAGTTGATGAACCGTTTGAATGCGATAAGGTCGTAATTGTAATTGTTTGGTTGCCCGATGAACAGTTGTTGTTGACAAATTAATTTCAGCAGACAAACGTCTGATCGATTTATTTGGCAGGCGAGTAATCGGTCTTTGATTTCAGCGACTGTATCTGTATTCAACACTGACTCAGATCTTTTGTGTTCCTTGTTATTAACAGAACCGGTCTCTCTAAATTTTGCGACTAACCTTAATACTCATGTTTTGTTAGGAGCTGGTTTATCTGGGTACTTATGGCGAAACAAATCTTGCACTGCAACCGCTGATTTCGTACTGAAGTACGACTCAACAATGAAATCAAGTTCATCTAGCGAAATCACCATCTTGTCTCTAGCAATACACTGAACGTTTTGATTGCATTGTTGTTACTATCGGTAGTGTTTTACTGCGTCGCCGCGATGTTCAGATGTTGGAAGAGTCCATTTCAGTAACGAGTAAGGGAGTAAGCTTGACTTTTGAAATTTCATGGATGAGTGATTGATGGGTTGCGTTTTATATGGGACACTCTGTATATACCATTTGAAAATATCAACTTCATTTTTGGTGTGTAATCTCGATGTGAATATCTAAAAACACCTAATATAACACCAAATATCTAGATGTGAATATCTAGATTTTTTGAAATTCTGAGTTTAGAGGATAAAAATGGGATTTTGCATTTTTTTTTGGAAACCCGACTATTTTTTTAATTTCTCTGTAAAAAATTAAGTTATCAACTTGGTCTTTAGCGAGTGAATTTTCATGTAAATATCTAAAAACCAGTTTAAAATACAGGTAAAAATTCTACCTTGAAAAAGGTGATAGCTAAAAGTAATTGAACAACGCTTGCAAATTTTCTTCATTTCTGACTATACTAAGCGAGATATTCACTTGATTTGGGCTTGCGAAAATACTTTTCAGATAAACAAGTAAAACCTATTTTCGGGTTATTTTTTTAAAATTTTGATTTTTTAATGGGTGCAACGGTGTATGGAGCGGCGGCTCAGCCAAACAGCCACTGTTACGGTATATACTACGCAATTGGCTGCATCTGCCTCCGGTCCCGTGACTAAAAAACATAAATTAAAAGCAATCGCATATTAAAAAAAAAAGTGAGAAACGAAGTACAGTCACCTCTTAGTTGTGCTTGTAGGGTGACGCTAAGAACCGGGAAAAATACATTTTTACCCGAATGGAGTACGGGTAACCAGTTACAACTATTATTTTTAAGATGGAGGCTGACTGTTTTAGAGCTCCACAGTCTTAAATCACTCAAAATTAAAACTTGTACTGACCAAACTGTTGCTGTGACGAAATTAAAATAAACTGATAATTATTATAAATTGAACAGGCTTTAATTTTTATATTTTATTATTATTCTCACAAGCATGAGTTCAGAAGGGGTCCCCTGGCTAGACGAGATGGGTGAGTGAAAAGCGAGCACTGACCGCGACGGGAAAGGGAAGTAATCATATATCGCGGGCGAAGCCATCGCGGCTTCGCCCGCGATGGCTTCGCGGGCCCATTAAATATTTATACTAGCAGGCCCATCGCGGGCCTGCTAGTATAAATATTTCTTGCATGGAAGTGCATATTAACGATTAAAAATGCTTAAGAGTATGTAAATGCTTCATATTTAATTAAAGTTAAATTTTTTTTATTGCTGAAGGCATTCTTGAGCGCCTTTAACGGTTAAGTTACATTCAGATGGCTTCCAGAATTCATTGAAAACATCATGAACCGATACTAGTCTAGCCTTTTAAACTTCTTCAGTGCTTCCTAGGGTTTATATACACTGGGTAATTAATTAAATTGTCATGAAACTACATTTGTGGGGAGGGGCATTATTGATTATAAGCAATAATTTAAATGAAATAAAATAAAAATTAAAAAAAAAGAACACTTCCTGGTTGAACACCTGCAGTTTTTGCATTTTTATTTATATATTTGTCTTAAAAATATGTCTGCGATCTTAAGTTTGATTGTACATCCATATCTCAATAAAAAAAGCAACCATAGTATGTAAACGGATAGTGACTTCATTCACAACATATGCTGCCGGCATCTTCTCGAAGGTTGGCGCCAGGATAGGCATCCGGTCGTTAAAAATTATATATCTCTTTGGCCTAAGCCCAGAAAACTGCGAAAAAGTGGATCTAAAAAGAAAAGAAGTCGTAATACTTAATGCTCTAAATAGTTACTGTTTTATCGTTCTAAAGCCTTTTTTATCGTTTTAAAATTCGTTATATTTTGTAGTATTTTTATATATTATGCTTATTTTATCTTATTGAATAGATCATTTCGGTATAAATTTAATTATATTTGGTGTTTGTAACAATACTAAAGACTTCACGTGAAATAAGTTAGCGGTTTCTTCACAGTATCAATAAGCTATTAGAAAATTAAAACTACTGTTTCAAGATGTACCCATGTGCCGCTGTTATTAAAGGTAACAGTAATCTAGTAGAGTGATTTGTACGCCGAGAACTGTCAGCTGTTACTAAATTAATGTTTTAGTAGAATTAACCAGTCTTGTGGGTGTAATGGTGCAGTATAATTTATTGTAGACTCATCATTCAACTCGAGGTGTTTTAAAATAATGATTCCTGTTACGTTATTCTTTTTCTCATGTTTTTCTGTTTTATTTTGAGGAATCCTATAGAATCATTTGACGTGTCGAAATGTTACGGTATTTATCAATAATACAGAATTTGATGTATGTATGAATAAGTTTCGTCGTTTACTTATTTTTTGCCGATAAGGTAAGAGATGTTAATGCCATGTATTATACAGAATTCAAGATAAGAACAAATTATCACCTTAAATACCGTAATTATTATTTTGTTAATTCATTTAACCTTTAGCCGATTATGTAAGACGACGCGTAATTAAAACCTGATGAACACTACATTTATTTGTTGTGTTATTAGTTTTGTTTTTAATATTGGTACGGTCTACTAAATATTTTGTTTTTCGCCTTAATGACAAATACCTGTCATTATTATATCGACGTTAAAATTTGAACCTGTTAACAAAAATCTATTTCAAGGATTCTGTTTTTACAAGTGATTTCTTTTACGTTTTAAGACTGTAGATATTATTCATACATCCACGTTTGAGATTTTTTGCATACGCACTTAACAAATTTTGATCGATGTGTGTCTTCGAGGTATTCGTAGAAATAAAAAAAGTGTTTTTATTGTTTCACTTGTTTAATTTTTTTTTTCTAATTTTGAGGAAGTTCGACTATTTCACAGGATAGAACGGACTTTTACATAGCCATTAAATTTAGGAACAAAATAATCCTCATAGTCGGTTGCACCAAGCACCCGATGGTTTTATCCGTAATGGTTGTACTAGTCTTGCCATCAATTTGGATCTAATAGGGCCTGATCTACAACTCAAAATTTAAAATAAGAAGTTTTTTTTATAATAACGCCTTACTACAAATAAATTAAAAACAAAATTTTTACATGCAGGATTTATCGACTGATATTCGTTTTTACGAAAGAAAATGCTTCTGTCGATTGATTAAAAGGCTGTAAAAAGTATTACGTCCAGTACAACCTGGATTAAGAAGTTGTTTTTTTCATTCTTTGCTTTACCAGTGTTGCTTTCAATATGAATTTCTGAGAAATAGTAGGTTAAAGTATGTATCAAATCGCTCTCATATTAAAAACATCATATTGAAATAACACTTCGCGTATATTAAACATGTATTATTTGACTTGTATGATGTGTATTGTATTAATCTTATAAATTTTTTAATATTTATTATTTGTTGATTACTTAATAAATTGGTGGTTCCGTCTCATATATGGATGCATTACGACACCAAGATATTTTTTTACCGTTCAGGGAAAGGCCATATGTTCGTTTGGTTAAAACTTCCCGTTTTGCTAATGAGCTGCTATCCGGCTCTTTGATCTTAACCCGCGATCGGTTAGCGTGCTAGATTTAGCCTAACGAAAAAAATTACTCTGAAGAAAACGTTTTTATTTCGCGTCTGACAAGCCGCAAACCCCAGCTATATCTAAATGACTTGCTTTACTTTACTTTTTCGTGTCCCAGAAGCATTTCCTTGCCAAAGATCTTCTAGTGTGCGTTTGGTTGGGCAGAGGGTGCATTTTAGGAGCTGTCCAGAGTCCTGAATCTCACCGCACTCGCATTTCAGGTCGTTAGGCTCTATTTGACGCCATCTAGCGCGGTTAACTCTGGTTGGTGCAACCCCAGTTCGAAGCCGGTTTAAAGTCACCCACGTTTGCCAGTCCAGGTCATGTCCTGGAGGTGTTGGAGCTCTTTTTGGGAACCATGGAGGGGGCTCGATAGATGTAGAGTTTAAAAATCCCTTTCTCGATTTCAGTCTCGGTGGGGGTGGTCGCTCCATCTGGTACATGGTATGTCGTATATCGAAAGATTGTCTGAACCGTTCAATGTACTCGGCTTCAGCTCGACGTATTCCAGGTTCCTCCATGCCTGCCGCTCGTTGCAACTTTTCAATAGGAGTGGGTTTCATACATCCTGTTATTAAACGACAGGTCGCTATATCAACCTTTTTCGTGTGTGTTGATCTCTTCCACACAGGACATGCATATTCGCCTGTTGAATAGCACAAAGCTCTAGCTGCCGTCGACAGGACGGTTGGCTTAGCACCCCATCTAAATGACTATTTCTGACTATTTGCATAATATGAATATTTGCATATTTGCATGATATGAATCATTGGTGGGCGTCAGTGTTAAGCGACACGGAGGCATCACAGTGTTGTTAGCAGCAATCTATACAGTTGACCGATCACATCGCTTCTACTGTTAAGAGTTATCTACACGGTTGACCGAGTGATTTCGTATTTTTTGAGGTATTCCTTTTTAAATGATTTATTTTTTATAATTTATTTAGTGTTGGTTCGTTATTTGTGTTTTCTGTAACTGCTTGTATCAGTGAAGTGAATAAAATTTATTATGGCAAGAAAACCTAATTACGGAATCGGAAAATGCTGCACTGCTTGAAAATGAAACCGATTCTTTATCTGAGCATTCAAGTCATAACTCTGATGTAGAACAAGCAGCGAGCATGAACAAGAAAATAATGATACAGCGGGCATTCGTTTTTCTTCACCAATAGGGAGTGCTGTTCGTATAAAAAGACCAGTGCAGTCTGGACTGCAATATATCGGAAAGGATGGAATCCATTATTAAATGGCAAGTGCATAAATCAGTTTTTGCAAAAAAAAAAAAAAAAAAAAAAATAGCAAAACAAAGTATTGTTACAAAACTTCCGCGAGTAAAACCTCCAGCCAAAGATTGTTCACAGATTTTTGATTGTTGGAAAATATTTTTTTCAAACTAAGAAAGATTGTCCAGTTACAAATGAGCAACTCGTATCTAAATCAGAGGTAATTATTCTCGTGAAATCTTAGATTGCCAACCTACAAGTTTCGAGGAAATCTTAGCGTTTGTTGTGTCCTGTACATATTAGGCGTGAAGAAAGCAAACCATTTGAACACTACCGAAATGTGGAAAAATTGACAGTACAGCACCCGAATAGTTTAGAGCTGGTGATGCCCGAAAGAAGATTTCACCAGCTAATAACAGCCATTAGATTTGACGAGAAATGCACTCGAAACGAGCGTAGAAAGTATAAAAGGGTAACTTTGGTAATTAAAATTCCTAATCATAAAAACTCAATATAAAAAAAACATAAATTCATTTTTAATTTCTTTATTAAAAAAACAGAATTACGTAAACTGCAGCGAAACAACTTTCAAACAAAGAAAAATTAATAATTAGGCCATTTGCCTGTTAAAAGTGACGTTATAAAGCAAAAAAAAAGAGCTTATGAAGTGTTAGATTTCTACTATACAGTTGACCGCTCGCGGGGCTAAAATAAGATTGGCCAATCCCGGGTTAAGGATATTTTCAATAAGCCAGGAAGAACTCGATAGATATTAATTTCAGCCGAACGAATTATTCGATCTCAGGTACTTTCGTAAATATTATAATGACCGGGCTGTATGTTGCAAACGGATAAAGTGATTGATTTTGCCTTTAAGTTAATAGGTCATTACGTAGGATTGAAAAGAGTGTGTAAGAAAACCCTGCGTCAGATCGAATCGCAATAAATTTCTAACATAGGTTTTTTCGCTGATTGTTAATGACGCGTGAGATTTAACCGATAGTCCCGCCAATTTAGATAGTGTAATAATACTCAGTTTAATAGATCATTTGCCACAAGTTCATATTGAAAGCAACAGTGAGAAAGCCAAGGACGAAAATACGACTTCTTAATTCAGATTGTACTAGATGTTACTACTTTTTAAAGCTCTGTTCACCTAGCCTTCTTGTGTGAGGAATGGAGTCTATCGCCTTAGCTAGATCCATGAACACCGATATAGTTTTAAGTTTTCACTGAAATCTTTAAGTTATAATTTTATCCAAATTTATAATCGGATCCTAAGAAGTTTCTGATTTTTAAAACCAGGTTTTATTACATGGTTAAATAAAACAATTTTAAACCAGGTTTCTGGTTTTATTAAATTATATTACGAACATATGGTACGACATACGAATATATGTGCTGTAATGTAATTATATTTATTTTTTAATACGATACATTATGCGAATATTACATGAATTTTTATTGACGTTTCCTGTCCTGTTTGTATTTTCGGTTGAAAAGCTCTCGTTTTGAATTATATTTTAATTTGAAAATTTTACGCCAACCTACGTAAAAACGAGTTTAAAGTCTCAGAGGGTTTGTTCGGTTTCAGAAAGTTTTCAAGTAACTCTTTAATGCAATCCCAAATCATTGTTATTGTTACTTTCTCATCTAGATAGCAGAGCTATAGCTCTAGAAGGGAAAGTATTGTAATCGGTCCAATTTTGACTTATGCGGCTTTCATCGGATCTTGACGTTTTGACACCTAAGGAACCCAAAAAACCATATGGAAATTTTCCGGATGTTCGTATGTACGGTTTTTCAGTATTGGCCTCTAAATCACCTTATATCTCCAGAGCTAGCGGACCAATTTTGACCAAACATGGTCATATTACTTCTATATATGGGGCATTGATGCCATTAAATTTTCAACTTAAAAGGTCAAGGGGGTGAGGCTGTAGAGCAAGGTCAGCCTCAGTGTTTTGAGATTTCACCTAATTAAGGTCATATTTTTTCGTAGGATCATTTGTTAACAATTAAAAAATAACAATATTTGCCAAAAAAAATGCAAATTCGCACCTCCACCCGCAAAAAATTGCTGTTGTAGTCTTATGTTGTGATGTCACAGGTGAGCGGTAGAATTAAATAAATTAATAATATTTAAAGTGTAAAAACGTAATTCGGTCTGGTTGGGTCTAGGACTCGATCGCTCGGTTGACCTGGTGCGTTAAGCCTCGCAGCTACACCGGTATTTCGGTCTTACAAGAGAAATTTATTCTACGTAATTACATTAGTTAGTGCCGACCATCACCGCTAGTACCGCCACACCCGCGCTAATTTAATACGGTATGCGCGCGCGCGCTTTAGTTAGAATCATTGAATTAAATAAACAAAAAAAATACTATATTTAAATAAAATGATAAATATTTTTAATTAAGTTGCGTATAAGCCATGCATCAGAAACAACCCACAGTTGTCAGTTTTTTTCTTTACAATTCTGTATTTTGTTATTCAGACTGTTTATTTTGGCAGTTTCCATCGATCTGTAAACCGGGTTTCTTCACCGATTATGTTCTTTCATCGATGTTATATTATCTGGTTACTTTATCACTTTCGTAATAGAAATTTCATCTTTTTCATATTATTAAAATCTGTTATCTATTTTAATTGGTATTTTATTCAGTTTTGTTTTTCATTATTTTCGATAGTTTCTTTTTCAGCAATTCTTTTGTTAATGTATTCATGAATTTTTTTTACTGATAGTGTGAATTATACTTCTCCAATTTCTCTTTTAAAACTTTTTATTTTACTATTTATTTGTTTTTGATGAATTTGTATCGCTATTGATCAACGATTTAACGAATTAGTGGTCATAGGCGTTTACGATACGACTAATCTTCATCAAGTATATCAATCTTGGAAAATAATTTTCATGCGGCTGTATTTTTTTTGTGAGTGTTTATTGTTCTGTTATGTTTGATTACCGGACCATCAGTGCAGTCGAAGACATATTAGAAAAATCTATGTATTTTTGTAACAGTTTTAACTGTTACTGTTGTAACTGTTATAACTGTTGTATGTGGCTTACTCAAAATTAATGTAGATGTTATACAAACATTCTGACCGTATTGCAAAATTACAGATATGTTTCGGGTCTAGTGTAAGAACATTGTTAACATTTATAGTATGATGATAAAAGGAATTTGGAAAGCAGTTAAGATAAAATTGTTGCTCCCATGAGAATTCGCTGGAAGGAGATTGTGAAAATATGAGATCAGGGAGAGCGCTTGCTCGCCCTCACACCGTATCTTCTATATGTATGTGCATAACAAGAAGCGAGAAAAAGAGAGTTATCGGAAAGGCTGAACGTTGCGCAATATTTGTTGCGGGATGGTGAAATAATCCTTTGAAACTTACTGGCGCTGTAGTTATTGGTCCCTTGTACAGTGAATTGAACTCGATTGCGGAATTTGTCAGAAATAATATATTTCATTTTTCGCAAAGTTTCTCTTTAATTCACGGATCAGTAAGTAAATGATTAAGTCCTAAATTTTCTGATGTATTAAACGTTTTTAGCTGTATCCTGTTGTTAAAATTTCGCATAATTTTCTCGATATATTTTTCTTTTAAGATAAAAAGTACGAAACTAAAGAAACGTTCAACTTGAGAAAAGTAATACACGTTCTTTCTTTAGCCGCTGACCTCCAGCACTTCTCAAGGATGATGTGCTGCCATGGAGCTCTTCAATCCGGAGTAACCGTTGAGTGAAGGTTATTATTTGCTGTTTACGAATAGGGCGTACTATTCTTACACATAGACAGTGAATGAATCGAGTCGGACCGATGCACCAGTTTGTGTTGACACCACATCCTTGAGGATTGCGTGTTTTATGCGGCATTGCGTCTGAAATTTAAATTAGGCGCTAACATCCGAGATATTCTAGAAAACAATATGAGGTTGTTATAGAATATTTTATTGTTACTTAAAGCCGGACATCTATGTTCGATTATTTAATATTTTTTGTAATTTTTTTCAGTATTTTATATTGTGCTTTACTTTTTCCTATTTTTCCTCTGTTATTGTGTGCGGTTTGTTTGTTAATTTTATTTTTAACTTTTCTGTTTAGTTTATTTAAACGTTATACTTAGCGCATGTTGTTATAGAGTTACTTTATACAGGGTCATTCACGGGAACCGGATGTTTTTAAAATAATCATAAAAAAATTGAATATTTACTTTAAAAAAGTTTTATTGGTACTGAAACACTTGTTAAATCAAAGCATTTGTTACTTACTCATGAACGAAAAATTATGTCCGGCAAGTTATGTCCATTTTGGGGAATACATTGTTGTAGCCTTTCACGGTAACTGGCCTCAATTCTTTGCAGCATGTCTACATCAATCTGGGTGACGTGATGACGAATT
The DNA here is from genome assembly GCF_047948215.1 of Lycorma delicatula. Classification (NCBI taxonomy): domain Eukaryota; kingdom Metazoa; phylum Arthropoda; class Insecta; order Hemiptera; family Fulgoridae; genus Lycorma; species Lycorma delicatula. The sequence continues at coordinate 151,016,438 of NC_134455.1, read as the reverse complement.
GCGATCTTTAGGTCCTCCAATGTACGCGGTTTATTGCCGTACACACGCGATTTCAGAAACACCCTCAGTAAAAACACAACTACTCAAGTCGGGGGACCGAGGGGGCTAAGGAATGTCGCCGAATCTGGAAACGATCCGTCCCGGAAACAAGTTACGGAGAACAGCCATCGTTGCCCTCTCTGTGTGCGCTGTAGCTCCATCCTGCTGGAATAACACATTTTGAAAATTGATTCCCCGGTTTCGTAACTCAGGGATGAAAAACGTATTAAACATCGCAATGTAACGATCAGCTGTTACAGTTACGACAGCGTCATTTTCTTCAAAAAAATATGGTCCAATAACACCGACCTTTCCTATTGCACACCAATTTATTGGTCTCTCGTGAAGCTGATGTGGGTTTATTTCTGCCCAATACCGGCAATTCTGTTTGTTAACGAAGCCATTCAGATGAAAATGGGCTTCGTCACTCATTAACAATAACAAATTTTCATTTTCTTAAAAAATGGTAAGCATTTGTCGACAAAATTGTAATCGCTGCGTGAAATCTTGCTCGTTTAACTGCTGCACGGCGGCTATCTTGTAAGGATGGAAATGCAGGTCTGTATGCAGAATTCGTCTTACCGTACTTGTACTCATTTGAAGCGCTGCTGAATGCCTCTGAATAGAGCGGCGTGGGCTTCTGACAATGGCTTCCCTTACTCGTTCGATGTTCTCCGGAGTGCTAGCAGTTCGTCGTGGACCCGGTGGTTTTTTCTTCAATATTGAACCGCTTGTTCGAAGGTTGTTTACCCATCGCAATATTGTGTTACGAGAAGGGACACTTGCATTACGATGGATATTAAACTGACGGCGGAAATCTCGCTGAACAGCAGTTACGGATTCATCATTTCGCACAAAACTGTCATACGCGTACAGGCGTTGGTCTAGCGTCCACGGCTCCATCTCAACGACTAAAATGTAAATGCTATGAACAAAGGAAACGTCAGACACCAGCCACGTGCCCCTCCCACCACGAACGCCCGAATACAACCCACTTCAAAAACATCCGGTTCCCGTGAATGACCCTGTATATTGTAGAATCATTGCTTCCGGGCGCTAATAACTAACCTTCGTTGTACGCCCCCACACAAAAAAACCCTCAAATTAAAATAATATTTGTTTTCGTCTCTTGTATTTTGGAAATTTATAAATATTTAAAGAAATTTTCTCATCTTTTTAATTGCCGAATCGTTGACGTCGTTGAACGTGTCACAAATAATGTAGTAAGCGTTCGATTAATTCGTTTAAACTTAATTAATGACCTTTCCTGGAACCTAACATTCATAATTACCGGTCATTCAGTGAGAAGTTTCATATTTCCTTTAAAATAAGGAAGCTATGGGATGACAGATCTGTGAAAATTATTAGCAGACACGCTCACAGTCGGATAGCGGTATGTATAACCTCTGAAAGAAATAAGGTTATTAACTTGCAGACACTGTCTTATGTGTATGTAGAATCCGTGTCTATCGTCGATGTAGAGTCTTTCATCGGAAATAGGTTTGAGCTGCAGAGGAAATAAGAGTATCGATAATCGTTAAGTCAAACTATTCCACATGTAGCGGCCGTGCACATGTTAGACGTACTTACGATGATTTTATATTTAATTCAATATTTGAAAATTTAACCCAAAAAATTAAATTTCCAGCGTTTTTTCGGTTATAGAAACCAGAATCGTGAACTTGAGATTCGAGAGTCGGCCACTCTGTTCGGATTGCAGGTTCAGAAGATTTGTTTCTCTATTAGTAGTATTTACCGCTTACTTTGCCGTAGTTTTTTGACAGTTGACAAACTTTGATAAAGAAAAATATTTAAAACATGATATATAGATTTTTTTTAAAATTGTTATTCAACTGAAATATTGCTTAATTCTGTTTATTTATTCTAATATTTAACCGATTAAAATAAAATTTAATGGAACGGGAGTTAGGTATGCATAACTTTTCCCACTGCTTTGAGGGAATGCCGATAAAAGTTGTGACTTGTACAAGAATATTACTAAAATTTAATAAAAACCTCAGTTAAGTAAATGAGAATTTACTTTAAAATCTCATTAAATTTACTTTCGTTTAATGAATGAAACGAAAGATAAAAAATCAAGCACAGTGAGGAACACATCTAACCGTCTATAGAGATCGTCTTTTATTTTACATTTTCGTGCTTCATTAAAACATTTTATCGATTAATATTAATATAAAACAGGAAACTTTATCCGTATTCTTTATTGATTTTCTCTTTCAAACTATTTTGCCAGGGAAGTGAAATTATACGGGTGTAAGAAATGGTTTGTATTCAAAGCAGATAAAGGAAACGTGAGATGCTCTTTAACTTTTTTTAACTTTAGCGAGTTAAGTCGGCTCAGAACGTTTGGAACACTCCGTTCTATTTTATCAAAAATTTGTTCTTTCAATTTCGATTGACCATTGACTTAACTTTTCCAATTTTAGTCGACAGTTTTAATTAAAAGATCAGAAATAACTTCAATTGTTAAATTACAATTTTTTCATTCAGATCACTATTATTAATCTTTAATAAACTTTATCATTTTTTGTTAGTTTTGTAGTCTATTATTTATAATCCGTGAATAATTTTATTTAATTTGTACTAAAAAAACGCTGTTAAAATAAAACAAAGTATTAGCTAATAAAGAGAAGGAAATTTTTTCCATCTTCTAAAATGAAATTCGTCTCTATCGGTGATATTCATAAAATTTACTTATTCGTAAAATAAATTTCTGAAACGGGTACGTCACAATAGGTTATCAGTATGCTGTCAACCGAAAGTTGCGCTTTGGCCTTCGGTGGGATAGTAATCCCTTTCCCACCAGGAATTATATATTGGTGACAAATTTCTGGCGGTAATGGTACAGCCATTAATGATTAATGTACCTCTATGTTTTATCGATGTAAATTATGTTAAACTCTACGGGTAATGATTGAGGAAAATAAGATACGAAAAGTAAACAAAATTTATAACTTAAGTAAACTTCACTTATTTTTATTAAAAACCTGTAAAAAAAAAAAAATATATATATATATATATAACAACTATTTAATCTGCCTGCACATTTATTTCACATATTGTTTCTGGTTAGATGCTAGACATTGTTTAAATGGATGCCATTTTCTTTCGATCTTTTTGAGTTATTTGTATTTTTACTGTTTTTTAATTTCCTATCAGTTTCTCTTTTATTCCGTTGTCGTTTGAGTATTAATGCTATTTTGTTTATAAGAGAGATTGGACTATATAACGAATGAATTTGCCTTGTAAAGTTCCGTGACTTATTAACATTATCGGCCTTGAAACTGTAAGAGTTTCTTTCCAATAGATTTTGTTACAATGCAACAGTTAAATATGTTTCTTGAGTTGTTACTTCAGATACATCTTTTTTGATTTTACATATCCGTAATATTTCATATTTAAAACGATTTACATTCTTAACCGGTTTGATAACGAACATCAACTTGACGATTTGCGTCAATACGATTTTTTGACTGCATTTAAATTTTCTTTTTGCAAACCGGGAGTAATTCGTAAAACATTTGTCGAACAAGGATTAATGAACACAGAATATTACTCAAACGTCTGTATATATTTTTCATACGAATCAGGATTTCAGGTTACCCAAAACTAATCGAATAAAACGTAATCGGGTACTAATCTTATTCCTTTTAACCCTGGGGTATAATTCTACAACAACCGCCCGGTGGGGTCATCCGTCGTAGAAGACAGCTCCATCTTAGCCATAATTCCAGCAAAATTTTTGACTTAAATTTGTATGCGTTGAAAGGAATCTCCGACGAATTAATCCAAAAACGTATTATCGTCGGAAGCGGACTTCCCTGTTATTTCAAAAAAATGTTTTATTGTAAATTCTATTTGACGACGGTTTCTTTCGGGATGTCGATGTATGGTCCCCTGTCAGTCTATGTATGGTGAGAAGCAGAAGTTAGTATAATGAATGAAGTTACAATGAAAGAAAGTAATGCTTAATAATAACTCTGGAAAACGAAGGTTATGTGTGCCCGGGAAAGAACAAAATGTTTACGAGGTGAATTCGATAATCGTTTAAGTATTTCATCCTCTATTTCATTTAATTTCTATAATTTTGATTCGGAACTGATTATTTGTTTCTAACTAACTGATGAGCTATAAAAATCCTTGACATTAATAAAACTCGCAAATCTCTTAATAATGAATGAAAAACGATGTTCGGTCTATATTTTTATGTTCGATGATTATAAACACATTTGAAAATATTGTGTAATTTATAAAACAAATTAGTTTTAACGAGCATGCTTGATAAGAATAAATATTTTCATTATTTATAAGGGGGACTTAACGTAATTTGCTCCTTAATGAAAGCTCACCGTTCTTTGAAATGACATTACTATAAAAATATTACCATTTGCTTGATTTCTCATCGAACTGCTTGCAAGAACTGCTTGCTTTGGTGTCAGCATATCGCACTGAGAAATTTTTGCCGTCAATGATTTCAGAAGCTATCATTTCAGCCCTACAATTGACAGTGAGAAACAAGAAAGTCTTTCTGCTCGTGTGGAACTAATACTAAGTGAATTTTGGAGTAAAACTTGTGTAAGTCATCTACTACTTACTTTAAAATACGATTGTTTTAAGTCATCGCTATTTTTTGTAAGCTTCAAAAACACTAACGTTTTAGGCGGCCAAATTGAATGGCAGCGTTTCTTCAACATTATATATTTAAGCTAAAAGTTTTACTTCTTAAATAAATTTTATTTAGTCATAAAATTGTTGTTTCATAGGAACTGTAGGCGATTTATTCTAAGATTAACAAAAAGGAACTGCTTTAGCGTTTGCCTGGAAGGAACAGAGAAAAACCATTAGCAAAATTTAAATTACAAAACAAATAAATAAAAAATACAAGAGGTTACAGTACATTTTAACGATTAAAAATAATAATTACATGAAATAAGTAGTGCGGAATCAATGATCCCTTTTTAAATACGCATTAAATGGTTGTATAGAAAACTGAAGTTTTCTGTTTTCTTGCAAGATCATCTATGTAAGTTTTTTTTACATTTCAATAATAATATTACTTACTAATAAAACAAAGTAATAATAAAAAAGATTGAAAACGCATTGGGATTAATTAAAAGTATAAATCGAAGTTTCCTTCTTGTAGGCTGATGTTGTGTAACAGGCCCATAGCATTGTTGTGTGGTATGTTGCAAACATCTTTGGATAACTGCTCATCTTGTTAAAAATTGAGTCGATTCAGTCATCCCATAGAAATATGTTGTTTACTAATACGCTTAAAAATTGTTATTTATTTATTCAGACAACAGAAATATTCATGTTATCATAAGTCGGTGTAATTCGTAGACGGATGGTTTAATATTTTTTCCAGAAAAGAACATGACAACGTTTTATTATAATTAAACGGGTACACTCCATACCTCTGTGTAGAATTTTCCATTGCTGTTCATTACTCAATTTGTTTGTTACAGTTAGTGATACATGCGAAAAGGATTACGTTAACGGTATGATATTTTGAGGAAGATCGTTATGATAAAGAAAAGCAAGGAACCGATGACACTACCCTGGAGGCCTCAAGTTCAACCGTTTGAAGCGAGGGCCTACATTTTTTTTATGGATTCTATTATCTAATAAGAAATTTCAACAGTTTGTTACAACGGGTAAAATAAGACTATCATCCGGTTGTAAGCCGCTTATGTGATATCTTAATTACGTAAGTTTTTTTTATAAGCAGCAATTCAAACAATTTGAAATATTCCTTGACTCCTACTCACTATTATATTTAAACGAAGAGCTTTTCTCGATATAAACCCTAAGCGCAATTGTTATTTTTTTATTATTTCCCGTACTTTAATTTATATCCTGAATTATAAATCTAACCTTCTGCCGGTGTTAAGGTAAAAATAATTTTCATAAACATCGTTGTTACATTATTAATGTAATCCTTACTTAGTATGATTTAACAGACAAAGATAGTTTGACTTTTGTAAATTCGTTTTTTAAACGTATATTGTTTATTTTGGAAAATGTCAGTCGTGTTGCATCTTATAGATCTATCAAATATCGTATGAACGGTTTTATAAATAGCTTTTTTAACAGACTTAAAAAGGAGAATCTATTATAAAATCTTAAGAAATGGCTATGAATTAGTAATTGGTTTATTGAATGACTTCGACAGCAGATTTCTATACACAGCAGGAATGACGGAAGCGTTCATTGTAGTAAGGAAGGTTTAATTGCGAAATCAGGAATTCTAGGCGGTAAAAAGTTTAATCATCAAAAAATTTAGTAGTTGTTACGACAGTACTTGGTGAATACAATCGATCGGGATCGGTAAGAGTAGTTGACGTGTTAAGAAATAAGCGTAATATTAGCTGACGTTATTAGAAGTAAGCGTAAATTTGTAATAAATATATGACAGTTTGTAATATAAATATAATAAATATCGTCGAACGATATTTGATTCTAGGAAGCTAATGTTCTTTCAAATTGGACTTCTCCCTAGACAGATGATTTCGTTTAGGGTGGAAACGTTTGATCGAATCATTTTCATCGATCAGTTTATAATGCAGGGTTATGTTTAAAATCATTTTCAATTTTTCTGATCGAGAATGTTTGTCTAAGAAATAATAAATAAGAATGTTTGTATGGTGGTAAATTTTTATTTTCCCTGATATCAAAAGATTCAGTCGTATAATTTTATTTATTATCGATTTGATTGCTTCAGGCATTTTGTAGCTGTTTGGAAGTTAAATATTCCCTCTTAGTTAAGGCATTTATCTTTATTACTTTTTTTTAATGATAATTGCATTCATAATTCTCATAATTGAATTTTTTCTTGAATCAAACTTAGTGGAGTTAATAACGCTTAAGAAGTTTTATAATTGCAAAATTTATTTGTTACGTGTATATATAAAGTGGTTACTGGAATATTATTGAATTATAACAATTAATGGCAATCCACATCGAAAGGTATTGTTATAATTTACGTAGTTAGTTGTTCGTTAGATCCCCTCTACCTGTACGTCTACACCTTTATCAACATTACGTGAGCGGAGATGAGTGTTTACGAAATGAGGTTAGACCGTTCAAGTGTTTACGAGTTAATTTAGCTTTTGATCTTAACACAATGTTTCTCCGCAGTCGGTTTAACAAAGTAGTTACCGATAAAATTTTAACATAGGTCTTACCTAGTTATATTTTACCAAACGTTGCTGTACTTTAATATTTCGAACGTTTTCTTTTCGAGATAAAAAGTTTTGTGAGATATATCGTATCCAGAAAAAATTAAAATAAATTATTTAACGTAAGATATATCTCACAAAACTTTTTATCTCGAAAAGAAAACGTTATCTCGGTAGAGAACATTATTACTATTTTGTGTAAAATACTTGTATTACCTTATTGCTTGTTAAAATGAAAATTTATGTTTCGTTAATCCGTATTGTGTCCGGTTAGCAATTCTTTCGATCAGTAGAAACACGTATTTTTTTTAAGCAAATTAAGTTTACTGTAACAATTGTTGAATTTTCAGTATGACGCATGATAGTGTATCTGTGACGTTCTGTTAATGATTTTTATGTATTTTATTATTAATAAATTTTATTAATAATAATGTATTTTATTTCAATAATAGAAATTATGTGATCATTTTTACTTCTGTACGCGTAGATAAGTAACATGAGTAAATTAATATCAAATGGACTTCGAAAAAAAATACTAATGGCAAAGCACAGTTTCATTGAAATTGTCATTCATAAAGAAATAAGAAGGCGATTAAAGAAAAAAAGACTGAAACTGAACTGCATGTATTCAATTTCCGGCCGCTAACGAAGTATCTGTACGGAACATTCACACGATAGCCGTTTTGATAGTAATTTAAGGATACCAGACCCCGTGTTTTATCATTCGACCACTGTTTTATGTCGGCTTTCAATTAGCGTCTTCTGGCGCAAAGGATGGAGGCTGTAACTTGGCTAAAAGTTCACCGAGCTCCTGTCACAGGTCGCAGATATCTACGAATCCCGGATGAATAAAGCAGATATTCTTGAAAACCCGGTTGAAGAAGAAGATTATCGATAAAGTAAAGTTTTTATCCGCCTCAGTGAAACCAAACGACTTCTATACACGACCTCCAACAACAATATCCTAATAGCTATACATTTGTACGGTTCGCTTCCTTTTATTTCCCGAACGTGAGGGTCTGTAAACTGTTCGTATTTTTGATTTCATCAGTCATTAGACAACCTATTCGGTGCTAATTCTCTGTTCCTTTTTGTTGAGTGGTCGGCTGTTAATCTTAACATGTTTACTACATTCTATCGTCATTTGTGTCAAGTATTACGATCTTAGTCTTCATCGCAGATTTAACCTTCTACACGTCCCTCTATTAAGAATAAAGTAAACCCAGATGACTTAAAATACGGCCACCGATCTAATTGTTCTCTCTTTTCTATATTCTACCTGTATCTTTGCTTTCTTATTCGCCATCAGACCTTATCGTTTTGAACTTTAATTTTCAACCGCATTTCAGTTTTCACCGTATTCCAAAATCCATTATTATTTTCTGATCTTTCTAAAGTTCTTGTCTTACTACTATTAAACGCCACTCTCCACACAGACACTCGTATTTTAAAGAATTTAATGCTTGTTCCTTGTGTATAACTGGTATTCGAGTGTTTATTTTGTTTGCAGTATTTAAATAAGGAATGCTAGTATTAAAAGAGATCAGTGACAAAACTGGTGCTCTTACGATGATACCCCGGTCTGTAATTTAATTTATTAAATAATACAGACCGAGGACTGTATTTTTTCCCCTCTGCTCTCCTGAACTGGATCTGCAATCAAGTTTAGCTCAACCCAGGAGATTGTCCTTTAACTGAAATGAGCCTTCCCCGCCTACCGGCTATATGTCTGCCACGGCAGGTCGCCTCGCCGGTCTGGATCTTTTGATTCTTCGAATCGCCTGCCTCAAACCACCGGAGAGGGGTGAACCGGACCCGACTATGTCGTTCCTGGGCCGCACCCAGCGGCCGGGTCTCGGGTTTTTTCTTTTCTATCTCTCATATCTCGACAGTAAAGTCTCTGATCCATTCCTTATAATCTGTCTCTTTAGTTTATAGGATCTCGGTGACTAGGTTCTCAACTATCATCCATTATTGTTGACTTTTAAACTTAGATGCTACTTTTGACATCCAAAACTCGAACTCTGTCTTTCTGTGTTGTTCCCATTTGACACATTCAAATATCGTGTGCTGTGGGGAGTTTTTACTTCCACAGTTTAATACACCCAGTTAGCGAATTCTTTCTTTCTAAACCTATTCAGGTAGTTACCGAATTCCCCATGGCCGGAGAGGAACTGAGAGATGTAGTATCCCACTTCCCCATGTTTCCTCTACAGCCATGGTCTCAATCTGGGGATTAACTTTCGCATCCAGGAACTTGTACGGGTCGTGTTCCACTCTTCCTGCCATTTTTGATATAAAAATCCGGTAGCGTCTTCTTTGTTCATGCCTTCGTAGACTCGCTTTCTTCTCCGGGCCTGGAGGTGAATGAGTGGTACCCCCGCCAGTACCCCTGCAGTGGCTATAGAAACAGTTCTATTTTAAAATTCATTCTTTGTTGTAGGGAGTTTAGTCTAATTTTGTTCTTCTTAATATTAAAAGCCGAAAACCAAGCCGGGGTGACATACAATATTAATGGAAGTAACTGCTGTGAGGATCAGCCTTCTTTTCGTGGCCTTTGGCCCCCATGTGTTTCCCTTTAAGCATCCTAGAGAGTTTATGGTTTTCTCTGCCTTACACGTGACCATCTCAAGGTGTATGTTAAATTTTCCTGATTGTTGTAACCAAATCCCCAGATATTTAATGCATGGCATCGTTGCGACCTGATAACCATCCACTCAGACGTTTATGAGTCTGTTTTTACGTTTTCCTACCGTCGTGAGAAGCTGAGTTTTCTTGGGTTCGAGACTTAGCCCTTTGGATTGGAGCCATCTGCTCGCTTGCTTCATCGCTCTATTCGCTCTGTATTCGACGTCTTCTTCTTCACGTCCTGACACTAGTAGTGCTAGGTCGTCCGCATAAGCAGCTTGGGTTCCCTCTGGGAACCCAAGCTTCAACCGAGGACAGTATTATATTTTACGATTGTTATCGCGGTATATCAGAATTTATATCGAATTCGATTACTTATTTTTATGTCTATGTCCTGAAGAAGTTAAACAAAACAAAACAGATTGGTTTTATAAGACGATCTTAATTTACAGACAGCAAATATACTGCTGTAGTTTTGAAGGAAAAAATCGCTAACGGTAAAACTTAATTTTCAGAGAATCAAATAATATTAATGTTATGTCATAGGTCTTATGTCGTAAATCTTGTTCCTTATCGACTTCATTGTTTCCTGTAATAATGCGTGAAATATCGTCGCACAAGAAACCGATTAATCGAATCGATACTGAAATCAACATTACTTTTAGGTAGTGGATTGATAAATATAAACGAAATTGTTAACATTTTGACGATATTAAGTGACACCGTTCATTTGGAAAGAATATGAAATCGGATGATTTAAGTACAGTATGATTTTATATATATATATATATATATATATATATATATATATACTACGTCAATGACATGTTACATCGAGTAACATTTAAAAAATGAAACGCATTTTAGTTGCAGATAATACATGCATATGGATATATACAATATACCCTTTCTTTTGTGAATACTAACTACATTTAAATTTAATCAAAGTTTAATTTTTTTCAGTTGATAGTTATTAATTATCTGAACATTTATAAATTTATGGTTTGGTGCTTGTGCATTACTGAACTTTCAGTGGCCGTTTTTGAAACTGCCTGTAATCGCTAAACTCTTAAAATAATCATTAAGCACATCAGCATGAGGAAATGCAATTAGTTTTTTGTAAAGGGAAATCTTAGTATTTCCAATCGTTATGTTGATTGTTAAACTCCCTGTAGAGTAAACGTCACTAATAGAAAAATTTTTTAAAAATTTATTAAGAGAAGATAATCGCAGCGTTAACTAAACCTGTAATCGTTCCTGTTATATGATAGCTATACAAAAGTAAGAAAGACGTAAACCTTTAAGATGTACCTATTGTACTTTTGGAATTGCATATTCGAGGAAAATAAAATTAGGTTGTACTATTTGCAGAAAGTTTCTACCGGATTTAAATGTATTCGTTTACGTTGTACGGTAGCTAAGGAAGATAATATAAGAGAACAGACGGGTTCAAAAGGGTTTAAACTATTTTTTGTAAGGCAGTTTGTAGTCTAAAACTGTATACATAATCTGAGGTGAATGAGTGGTAGCGGTTGACATTTTTGGTACTTGCGGTTATCTCTGAGGTAAAAAGGAAATAATATAAATTAATAGTTAGTATTGTCGAACAAACAAAAGCGTAATTGCCTTTCAATAATTACTTGATCTATTACAGTTAATATCAAAATTTATGTAAAACTTAAATTTAATTGCATTTGTTTCAGTATTTGAAATAAGTATATTTAGTACTGATAGGGTTATGTTTAACGCTATCCTTTTGTTTTGTATCTATCCTTAATTCTGTACATTTTTTTTATTTAGAAAAAAATAAATAACATCTGATAAATAAATAACACCTGTTTTACATAAATTAAAAAAAAAAAACTTTACATTTGAACTTCATTATTTCTACTTGGGTAGAAATTTATTTCTTTTGTTCTATTCTGGTTTTTCTTTTCGTTAGTGTGATATCAAGTGTTCAGATTTCAACGGAAATATTCATTTTGACCATCCCTGAATCCATTTTGACTTGCTTCAGCGGATCTTGTGTACCTACCTAAGTATGAGTCTCGCATAACTCAAAAACAGTTAGGTGTAGAATGTTGAATTTTTTGGATTTAGGACTGTTGTACCTAGTTGTGCATCTTCCCTTTGTTTTTGAATTTTGGACTATTATTTAACTGCAGTTATAAACCCTCTTTGAGAGCTTTTCAACGATATATTTATTATAAGTGGTACTGATTTTCATTTGGTTCTAGAGTTATAGCGCAATAAAAATTAATTAATGAAATATTTGGATCTTACAAGGGGAAGACACATCGGTACGAATCCGCCTTCTTTTCCTTTTTTTTTTTTTAATTTAAATATTGATTTATTAATAATTACTAACTTCTGATCGTAAAAAAAATCTACAATAAATATTAATTATAAAAAAAAATGTTATTAAAAAATATGTTATTTAATTAACGTACAAGGAAGTCATGTGGTGTCCACATTAGATTTATTTATGGTACTGTTTTAATTGATTAACAATATATTTGTTGTCGACAAGCTCGAATTGAGAATCTCTTCGATGGTGTGTAGCGATAATACATTTCAGACCTTCGGTGTTGCACCGGGTTGGTCTAGTGGTGAACGCGTCTTCCCAAATCAGCTGATTTGGAAATCGAGTGTTACAGCGTTCAAGTTCTAGTAAAGCCAGTTATTTTTACACGGATTTGAATACTAGATCGTGGATACCGGTGTTGTTTGGTGGTTGGGTTTCAATTAACCACACATCTCAGGAACGGTCGACCTGACACTGTACAAGACTATAAACTTCTTTCACATTCGTACGTATCATCCTCATTCATTCTCTGAATCAATACCTTACGGTGGTTACGGAGAAACAGAAGAAAAAGGATTATTTTTAATCAACTGTTATTTTAATGTCTGCTTGTTTTATATATTAATCGTTTCATTAACGGTATGCATGTGCGACTTGAAATTCTAATTTAGTGAGAAATCGTTAGTCAGATTGTAATTTGTAGTGAAAAATTATTCTGACAGATTCATAAAATTGATAAAATCTAGGGTTTGGTTTCACCGATTCGTTTATTATTTGTTATTGTTATTTTTAAACTTTTTTATGAATAAAATTGCTTTTTTTTAATATCGGTACAAATTCGTTTCTATTACGAAATCGCATTTAATTTCAATCAGCGTGATACATTTGTAGTCTTCGAAAAGGAAGTTGCAATCGTGAAATATTTTATTAATAATGTTATAATATTAATCTGACTTGCAGACTAATTATATTAAGAAGTAACCTGGTTGTTTTGAAATCTAAAAAAGTTTCATCGGTGTTACGTGTGTAAGACGGATTGACGTGCTTTGATTTTCTGTCAGAAAAGTGAATTTGCTGTTTGTTAAAAGTTAAATTTTTTGTTCACTTTTTTATTTGTGATAACTTCAAACTCTTTATGTTTGCTATTTTATTTGTAGTAGCTTAATAAATGTATTGTCAGTTGTATTTTTCTGTTCTGTTCTAGTTTTTTATTTTGCTTAAAATAGTTGTGGAAAAATTATTCTGAGTTTTCACTCTTATGTGTAGAATAAAATAGTGGAAATAATTTAATTTGTTTAATGTCTATAAATAATACAGAAATTCAGTCAGTCTTCTTTTTGTGACACTTTTCTTCTAAATCTCCTTACATTCTTGCTTTCAAAATAAAAACTCCTTTGCATTTGGATTTTTAAAAAATATTTTCGACGTTCATTTTTCTCCAAAGGTTATTCTCCAATAATATTTTTGCCTTGATTTTATGAAAAAAGGGTAATTGTGAGCCTGAACGTCCTCAGCCTTAATCTTTTTCAAATTGAAGTATGTTGAAAATTATGTTAAATAATTAATAAAACTACAAGTTTCAAAAGTCGGAAAAATGAAATTACCTCATTATTCTTCATCAGAATCTGTAATGGCGGTAGCGTTGTTAACCCCTACTGAAATCCAGTTGTTTGCGTATACAAAAATAAATCACATACGTATAAATTACTGCATATAATTTTTATTTTTAACGTTAATCAGACGAGGTTAGCGAGCGTAGGTTATGTTTGATTAGATTATGTTGATTCCGTGTAATGACGTATCGCGCAATATATCTATAACTTAACCAAACATAACCTAATCTGGCTAACTTCGTCTAATTAACGTTAAATATACGAATTATTTATATATGTCAGTAGACAACTTCATTGTATTCTGGAGTTGCCCGAAACAGCTGATAACAACGCTACTGCCAGTACAGATTCTGAGGAAAAATACTAAGGTAATTTCACTCTTCCGACTTTTGAAACTTGTAGTTTTATTAATTATATAACATATTTTTCAACATGTTTTAATTTGAAAAAAGATTAAGGTTGACGACGTTCAAGCTCACAATTGCCGACAAAAGAATCGGGCTGTTGCTGGGAATCGAATTTTAAGACCTATCTAGTGAAATCTCCCCACATGTTATTTCTTCACTAGCTCTTTCGATTTTAATTTACAAATCAGAAAATGTTTGCGGTTTCGTTCTATCCGCAAAAGTTGTTCGCAGCTATTTATCAGAAACTCGAGCGATTTTGTTCAGTACACCAAAATATATAATTTTAAATTCATATATCTGTAAGTCGATAGTTTAAACGGTTTATAAAAACATTTTCTTACTATAATAATAAAAAAAAACAAGAAGTAGGTTTTAGAACACAGTTAACCGATTTGTTCTGTCGGGTAGCACATCTAAATATAAATTAAATGTAATATAATGGTAATATAATTTAAATGACAATGAAAGCGATAGCCTCGTTTTCGTGTACATTTTGGTTACGGCATCTAGTACGGTGAGCATTTTGAATTCAAACTGGTTGAGTGATGGTTCTCGTATTTTTAATCGTATGCTTTTGCTGAAATCTGATTATCAAAAACGTCATTACCGACTCGTAGACCTGCTTCGATTACTTACACAAGCGGCACGTAGTACTGTTAATACTGCTCTTCTACTACCTCCTTATTGACGTATAAATGTTTAAAGCTCTTATCAAGTTGTTGTCTTAGAATTTAATTTTAAATCACGGTCAGCTTACTCCTTTATATTAAAATTTTGTCAGAATATTTTTCCTCCTCTGTTATTTTATAGATCGCTTTGTATCTCGCCATCTACTAGTTCTTTCTGGAATCCATAATGCACGTCCGATACAAAAACGCTGTGTAGTATTATTTAATTTTTGAGTTTCAATTCTTCTTTTGCCTTTAGAAACTGTTTTTTATTTTGTATAAATCTCATGTATCTTCGCTCTCCTTTTCCATTTCAACACATCTCTGGGCGGTCTTTTTTTTACTTTACATTATTTATTTGTTTTATTTCTTAAAATACAAAGCGTCTTCGTGCCATCGGCATTTTGTTAATTTTTTATATTTTCTCCGTTTACTCATCAGTAAAGTCTCACCCAATACTTTAGTTTTCTCTCCTTCCTTCTCGTACGACGTGTAATGCGGACATGTATAAAAAAAACACAAATAATTGTTTTATCTTTTAAAATTTTTTTTTGTTTTGAATTTCGTCCGCGGTATAAATAAGTGAGGAATATTTCGAATTTTAACTAACTTGATCATAATTTAGCGAATTACTTTAGAATTATAATAATTTACAAGATAGAAGTAAAGGGATGTATATCGGTAATTTGCCAAAATACGAGTAATATCGCTTACTATATATGATAAATCTCACGTAATCGTTTGTCTGTTTCATCAGACTTTGTGTTGCGAGAACCGTTCGATCTTTTGGTCGTGTCATACAGTTTTCTTACTACCTTCATTTTTATAGAAAAAATTCTATTTAAAATCGCACAATATTTTACGACTCATTATCAAAATAATGGAACTATTTCGTCACGAGTCCTTTCGGAGGAAATTACTCCGAATACTAAATCGAACTAGATGCTCTTTCACAAACATATACTACGAACACTAATAGTAACCACACACGACGATAGAATCAAATTTTGCAAATCACGTTATGGGAAAAGGCTCACATACAAAGAAATTAACACCAAATTTTACTTGCAGCTTGTGAAAACCCAGAGTTGAACATATCTGAACAATATAAAATTTTGCGACGTATGAAATTTTATAGAAACAGCGTATTAAGAAAAGAAGCAGCGCCCAGATTGAAACTATTATTCGATTACAACTTATGCGGTTTCTTGATATTTAAAAAAAAACTGGCATCATTAACAGCATTAGTAGTTGTTGCACCAAAGGAACCTGTAATTAGTTTTGAAAGGTTCTTTGGGAAAAAAAGGTTGAAAAAATGAAAGAGTCGTTAAGATTTAGTTTAGAGTGATTCACATTTCGTCACGGTGACGAAATTCTATTTAATTACTTTGTTAACAGTTCGAATATTTACGAATTTGATGCAGATATATTAAAGACACCAGGTTTTTTGGCACCGATATAAAATTACACTGGTCAACAAAATTTAATTTTTTCTTTATTAAATGAGAGTGAATGGCTGACTCTTAATAGTATTTTTTATGCTGATTTCATTTGTAAATAGATTTTTTTCTATCGGGCTCAGTTTTTTGTAATTTGAATTTATTGTGAAACAAAAAAAATGCATGGTGAACGTAATATGACTATACATTACTTGCATTTTGTACTCACGTATAATCTATTTCTTTTGAATTTTCTGCTGTAATTTGCTGTAGGTAAATTCCTCTTTAGATTACAACAGTCGGCTATCATTTGTGCGTTCCATTTTCCCTGATATCGTGTTTCTATTGTAGATATCTCCTGGTGAAAGCGTTCTACATATTCATCATTAATAGTGCCGAAATTGTTAGGGAAAAAATCCAAATGTGAATGTAAGTAATGGATTTTGAGTGATATGTTACACCCAAGATTTTTGTTGTTTAGAAGGAGTTCACTTACAAGTTCTCTGTAGTTACTGGCCTTATGATTTCCAAGGAAGTTATTTACCACATTTTGAAATGATTTCCATGCAGCAACTTCCAAGTCGTTCAAACATTCTTCAAACGCCGGATCATTCATTAGTTTTTTTCTTATTTGTGGTCTAACAAATATACCTTCCTTTATTTCAGCGTCGCTTATATTAGGGAATTTGTATTTTAGAAACCGAAACCCTGCACAATTACGATCCATTACTTTAAAAATTTTTTTGAATAAACCTAGCTTAATGTGTATTGGTGGAAGATATACTTTTTCTGGTTTTACTAATGCCCGACTAACGACATTCTTCTCTCCTTTAGTTAATACCTCTCTCTTTGGCCACTGCTCTTTTATGTATGGTTTTTCCTATCCCTGCTGTCTCACTCGCACAAAAAGCAACTGAACTTAGTGTATCTAAGTTGCAGTCCGTAAAAGCGCTATTACTTCCAGATATCCACAGATATGTCAAATATTTCCCGTACTGAATCCTGCTCATTACAAGTTTCATATTTTCATTAAGACTCATTTATGTGAAATTCGTATGCTAGTGGTATTGAGATGGGTATTTATTTCCAATGTGAAGTAGACCGGCTTTCAAACTAAGCTTTGATGAGTCAGTAAAAAGTCGCCATCTGTCAGGATGTTGCATATTTCCCTAAACTTCCAGTAAAGATTCTCAGTAAAGTTTTTGTACTGAGAGAAATGTTCAAATTCTGACTCACGGAAAGCACTTAGTTTTGGTTGTAAAAAAATGCAATCCTTTCAGTTTTGATGTCAGTATAACTGGTTGATTCTTTGATAAATTTAGTTCACGAATCAGATTATTTAATTCTGACTGATTAATTAAATGGGATTCAGTATATCTATTTTCTAAAAGATTTGGATTTCTTTCTTCATCGTCTTCATCGTCACTGGCCGCATCTCAGAGGGAATATTTGTGAACGTATTTACGTTCACAAAATGCTATGGTTATGGAGTTCATGCATGATACTACCGGAAAATAAGAATGGTAGTTATGAAAAAAACTTAGCCTGATTGAAGAATTCTTATTTCATATTTGAAATCCGCATGAAAAATACCATAAGAATCAGTTATTCACTCCCATTTAACAAAATCATTCTTGATCAGTGTTATTCGTTTACATATTTCATGTAGTTTCGACTGGTTTTTTTTTGAATTTGTAAATATTAAAAAAAAGGAATGATAGTTATATTGTATATAATGAAAAAATGTTTAATATAAACTTCTGTATCGTGAAATAAAAAGTTTGATCCATTATAGATGATTGTCGAATGTTTGTTTTATAATTTAATTAAAATTCTCCTTTGTAAACGAAAAATGGAGTATTTCAACGTTACTCAGAATAATAAAAATCTATTCCTCTGCGTGTGAGAGTACGGTAGTAGTAGCTTTAGTTGCGTGTTCGAAGTATTGAAAGGACAAGGGATGATTGCATTTAGGTGTGGTCCGGTCCTGGGTGTGGTATGTCCCGCGGGTGACAACCCCTACTGCTGTACACGCAACTCTTCTGCGTCTTTTTTCTCTGCGTACATTACGCTTTAATTTCTAGTCCCTTTTCAGATAATTTTCATATAACGAAATTTTAAAAAATTTCTAAAGTTCTCGAAATTTTACTGTTTTATTTTTCCTGGCTCTTTCGTTGTTTCCTTACTTTTAAAAAAGGGAATTTGAATCCTTTATGTTTTATAAAAATTTTTAAATAAAATTCTTTTTACTTACTCTTTTAGCTTTGTACTTACTCTAACTATTTTTCAGCATACTCTTAACGAGGAAAAGAGGGTGTGTTACGTAGGTAGTTTGTTTTGCTAACCGTTCTGGATTCTGGTAATAATAGAACAAGTTTTCCCTGTTATTCGATCTTGTTCATTAAGTATGCTTTATTCTAAAATTAAAACGTGCTGTAGTGATCGGGCGATGATTCTTACCGAAAATATTTTATCAATTTAAGGACAGTGCATACAATTTGCTTTAGAAATTATTGTATGAATGAGTGTAATATTTTGGTCGCTATAGTTTAAATTACTTAAAATAATTCTCATAACAAGATAAACAAATCAATCGAGAAGATTTTTCATATTTCCTTCAAGAAGTTTCTATCTATTATTAGTAATAGTAATTTATTTCTGAATCAGCGGGATTTACTCATATAGTTATTGTTAATTAAACATTGTATTTCTTTTCTTTATACTTCCTCGAAGTAAAGAAGTATTGTGATCGTGAAAAATTTCAGTATTCAGATTTCAACGGAAATATTCATTTTTACCATCCCTGAATCCATTTTCACTAGTTTTCGTCATGACGTCTGTACGTACGTACGTACCTCGCATAACTCAATAACGATTAGCCGTAGGATGTTGAAATTTTGGATTTAGGACTGTTGTAACGTCTAGTTGTACAACTCCCCTTTTGATTGCAATCGACTGGACCAAAGGTGTCCAAAAAAGCCCAAAATCCAAAAAGTTTGGATTTTGGACATTTTCTTAACTGCAGTAATAAGCCCTCATTGAGAGCTTTTCAACGACATTTGTAAGTGGTACTATTTTCATTGACTCCAGAGTTATAGCCAAATAAAGTTTAATTTATGAAATATTTGGATCTTACAAGGGGAGGACACATCAGTTCAAATCCGACTTCATCTCCTTTTTTTAATTTTTTTTTTATTTAAACATATTGATTTATTTATAATCGTTAACCTCATATTGTTAAAAAAAAATTACAATAAATAATAAGTTTAATAACAATAGAAAAAAATAAGAGAAACCATCAGAAGTTATTAATGAAATAAAATTTTATGTACTTCTCTTTTTTTTTTTAAATGTGTACATGTAATTAAATAGGCGTACAAGGAAGTCATGTGGTTTCGGCATCAGATTTTTTAAATATTGGTTTTTTTAATCGAAGTTTTAAAATGTAAAACATGAAATTGTAGCAGTTTACCGTGAAAATTTGAAATAAAAATTTATTGTAAGTAGAGTTATAAAAAATTATTGACTCCTGCTCAAAAATTTTAGAAATATTTCGTACAAATGTTCTTCAAAATAGTTCTTCAAAATATGTTTTTACCTCTCAAAATTTAAATCTAACAATCATCCTGAAAGTGTAAATTAAAAAAAAATACTGTCCCACTAAGAACTGTTGTTCGAAATCGTGTTAAATTACCAAATTTCTGAATTTCTAATTTTTTTTGTATGCTGCCTGAATTTATATCAAACAGCGTATTTTTCTTGGTGTAAAACAAGACGATTTAAAATATGTTCGAGGTTTTAATCCGTTTAAGATATGATTTAGTTACAGTTCATTCGGTCGTTATTAGGTATGAGTGACAGGATAATTGGCTGACACAAATGAGACAATTTGCTTATTTTTTTGTAAAACTAGTGGCTCGTTAATAAAACAAAATTTTTATTGTAAGAAATACTAATATTTTAGTCGAAATCTCATTAAAAGGAAACAATTGCGGTAAAGAAACGTTTGTGGCAGACCATCATAGTTTGAATGCCTGTTTCATACCGTTTTAACATAACGGGTAATAAAGGCATAATGATAACTGCTATTAAAAAGGTTGCCTATTGTTATACGTTCCGATGAGCAGTTATACAGTTGTACTATGAATCGTCCGTTCTAGTCGCATAAAATAGTTACATTGCGCACAAGACGTGCATGTCTTGTTTGCATGTATTTAGGACGTGAAACGCAGAAGAAATGCAATATAATGATGATAATTGTGTAATAAATATGGAATACGTATTATCTAGTACGAGTGTCCGTAGTTGATGTATTGATTATGCGGTAGTAGTTGCCTTGAGTACACTTGTAGCGTGTATATAAAGGGAACTTTTCACTTTGAGACTGACATTACGACTAAAAGTATCCGACTATTAACCGTTGTCTGCTAACTTGAGCAGTAATCAGATGAAATTTTACACATTATTTATCAGCGTCCTTAAAAATTAAACATCGGTTAAATTATGGATAAAAACCGGAAATCCCCAAGACGATCGAATTCATTTGCGTTCAATCAGTTAGGAGACGCAGTTAAATTAAAAAATTTTCTTAATTTTTAATTTTTTTTTAAAAGATTTTCTTAATTAAAAAAATTAATTTTATTAAAAAATTATTTCGTGGTAAAATCACGAATAAAAAAAAAAGAAATTATACAGTAATAAAAAGTTATGACACATTAAGCTTCAATTTCCGAACGAAATTTTTACGGTTGTTATTCAGTAAATTAGAGATTGGGAAAATGATATATTCAATATGAAAAAATATGTCTTAGGATTATTATTATTATCGGATGACTTGTTGAAAACGGCTCTTAGTCGTGTACGAAAGGTCGTAATATAAGAATTTACAAAGGTTTTACCGAATTTCAAGGCGTATAGAACCGTTTCAAAATACGTACAGAATCAGTTGAGATATTATTTTGTAATAAAGCATCAAGAATTAACTGGAATAGTGCGTTAGTACAAATTTACCCATATAAACGCTATCGGGGTTTGTCCATTCTCTTCAATCGCCAAAAAGCCTGTTTTGTATGATAGGATCGTTGTATTGCAGATTTGCGACAGGATTTTGTTGAGATCGGTCGTTGTATTCGACAGGAAACAATATCGTCTACATAGTTTTGACACTAATGTGAAACAGATTAAGGAGAGCTTTGTTGTCGACTTCTCTTATTAACTCGACTTGCTTCCTCTGAAATAAGCCTTCGAAAAACGATCGAGTGGCGCGTGTTACGAAAACTTATTAGAAACTAGCGGATTACCGCTGTACAGATACACTTATAAAATGCTTTACGTATATCTTTAAGATCTTTTTTCTTAAAATACATATGAGAGATAGTCAACCTCCTAAGGTTGGAGTCCCACTTGATTTCGTTTCCTTTACCGAAATATCTAGTATTAAATTCATATGTAAATTTTGTAGTTGAAATTAAATTCACGCGTTCGTAAACTATAGTTATGAAATTTTAAGGTGTTTTAAATTGCTTTTTTAAAAGTAATTTTTTTTTTTTTTAATCATTCGCTTGAGAAACGACATGTTGCGATAGTTTTTGATACTAAGCTTTGACTGGAGTTCGCGAAAGTCTAATTGCGGCAAGCATTTATATATTTACCAGAACCACTGACCGAATTAGACACTACACGCATGTGCGTGCAAACCGATCCGCTTGGGCCTGCGCAAATCTTCATAGTGTGTTACATCGCCGCGTGGAACTTCCGTAACTTGCTGAAAATACAGTCTGATCAGTTTCTCCTAACGCGCCAAAAGGAGTATAACTTCAAAACTTTGGAACGTTTTCGACTTTTTCACTCTGCTTTTGAAATCTTGAAGTCCTAAGATTTTTGGAATTTATCTTCGCTTAATGAAAAGTTTTTCCCTGGCCATTGAAAATTTCTATTCTCTCGTAGGAGGTAAATTGTAAACATTACTTCGTTTTTTCCCTAATGTGTTCGTTGCAATCTGTTAAAGTAGTGAACAATAAGCAAACGTTGACCCAATGAGAGGAGGATAATATGTATGACGTTTAAATGAAGTATAGCCGTGTACAACTTTGTTAAAAATATGGAAATTATTTATTTCGTCCTATATTAAATTTTTCGAGTATGAAGTTCTCTTTTGTTGTAGCTTAATTCGGGGTTTCTGAACTTTATGAAATACGTAGAATTGTTTCAATTTAATCTACTTTCTACTTAGAATTCTAATATTTGGAAAATATTATTAATTAGGTTTGTGAATTAGGCATTTTCTTATCTTTCTCATTGTTACAATCGTGGTTATCTTTCTCTGTCTACACGCCTGTTCCAAATCTATTAATCATTTTTCTTTTCTTGTATCGCTGTCTGTTAGATACTTTTATTTTATTATTGGTTTGTCAGCCACTTTATTATTTTTATTTCAGCTTTTCCGTTTTTAATTTCTTAATTCGCAGTCATTCATTAAATTTTACTACCATTGTGCGGATTAATAAATGAAAGTAATCAATTATCGCAGTTTTCCGTATCTTCAATATTTGTTTTGGTCATAGTTCTGTTAAATATTGTAGTGATACACCTCAACTTTTCTTTTCTCAATTTTGTTTTGTTACTTACATTCCTCAACTATTAAAATCAAAAGCAAAACGCACTTCTGGCGATCTGTATTCTTCACTTCTATCGCCAATTCAGTGATTTTGAATAGTTTTTTGACCGCGCCTTGTATTCGTTTATCCCGCGTACCTGACGAAAATCCTCAAGGCTTTATGTTCTTTTATTATAGTGTTTATAAATTTGGTTATATTTATTCAATTACGAAGTATTGAAATTGGATTTGCATCGGTGAAATTAATTTTTATGAACAAGTTTTTTGGTTAATCGATTATAGGTATATAGGCCTCGGTATTTTTTCCTTTTAAGTTTATTACATTTTACTTTTTACTGAATTATTGCTTTAAATTATACTCGTTTCACCGTTTAGTACTTTTATCTCTTACTTACAGCGAGAACTAGCTTCAAAAATATTTGATGATCAAATATCGTAGGCGTTATTAAAAAGTTACTTTTCTTTTTTTAATTCCCGAAAAGGCTGCTTTCTATCAGGACATTTTCATATCGATCAATGCTTTTTGAAAAAATAAAGAAAAAGAATAGAAACTTTTTTTAAAAGGAGTAGAAGCATCGATTTTCTTTATGTACGAGAGTCGGCGACCGACAAACGGGGGTAGTTAAGGGTCGTCTCGGTTGTTTAAGAAGTAAATATTTCGGTTTTCTGAAACATTTGAAAGATGTTGTAAGAGAGCATCTATCAATTTTGTTACGTTTACGGTGTGTACTATGGATCACAGAAAACTTTTACGAGTCGATAACGAGAAAATGTTACGAGTGAGGGAGAACAAGACTTTCATTTTAGTTTTTTAGAAGCGATTACAAAATATTTTTATGAAATCAGAAGATAATGTTTATTTGGTCATAACTACGGGCTTAAATAAAATAATCATGTATTAGAAAAATAAAATTTTGTGTACTATTATTAATTTCGTGTCTTGTGATTCATCAGTTTATAAAAGTTATATGATTCATAAGTTTGTTCGTTAAGGTTATGCGTAATCGATAATGTCATTCTTGTAGTGTATTTACTTCATTTTGTTCCGAAGTGTCTCGATTGTAGTTGTAAACAGATGAAGTAGTGAAAATAGGAAGAAACAGTCTGGAATATTTGTTCTTCCATATTATTTTATTCAAAAAAAAAAAAATGCGTATATCTTTTAGAGAAAAGTCTTGTTTGGGTAATTTTTATACTTAAAAAATAATTCAGTAATTTTCCCGTATCCTTTACTGATTTATTTTAATTTAAAAAAAAAATGTATTATAGCTAATAAAAACATTTAAGAAGTAACGACCGATTAGCGATACATTTTACGTTTTTTGTAAATGTGATTTGGTTATCGTTGTAAACAGGACGGGTATTCTATTGGCTGTACAGAATTGTTATCTTAACTCCTGTGCACGATATCCTTCTCGTAGTGGTTATAAGCTTTTCAACTGAACAGGATATTAGTCTGCTATGATACGACGTGATTCGGTAATATATTGTAGCCTATAATGTGTTTCATACACCACCGTATCTATGATGAAATGAGCTCTTTCGAACTAATTATTGCACGCCCTACATTTCTCGCAGTACATTCGGATGCCGTTAGTACCTTCTATTGTATGTAACTGTATATAGTTACTGTAATGTTAAAATATAATTTATATTGTTGCTTTTTATTCCCTATGGAGATTAAAATTATATAATGCGGAATTATCCTTAGGAAATCGTTATAGAAACAAATTTAATGTTCATTATTTAACATTTTCGACATTCAGTTTATAATTTTTCTCTTTATTTTTTTTTCAGTCTTCCGAGGGCGCTTAACAGAAATTAGTAAGGGGAATCACGAATTTTGTCTTTTTAGATAGATTCCATAAGAAAGCTACCTACTGTAATGGGTACCATGATTCCGGAAAATTTCGACATATCTTCGCGTTTCACATCCCCCATATCCCAATACCGCTGTCAGTTCAAAAGTTTATATCAAAATCTCGGTCGAGTTCGTTAATGGGCAAAATTGGACCATGGGGGTGGAAATGGAAGAGCTTTTTCGAAAAAAAGAATCATAACTTTCTTATTAAGTAAAATATCGAATTCGTTTAGTTCCTACTATTCTTTGGATAAGGGCCTAAAACTTATTTAAGTAAAGTGTTTTAATATCACCAACCATTGGCCCAGGGAATGGAAAAAATGGGGTTTCGAAGACAAAAAGTCATACCCCCTTTATAGGCACAGCATCGAATCGGTTTTAAGTGGTCCTTAGTACTCTAAACATTATCTAAAACTTCTGTCTCAAACAATTTTTGATATGACCAACCCTTACGGCAAGGGATGACCAAAATGTTGCTGGAATTGTAAGAAGATGGGGCTTGTCGTATGCTAAACATTTGAAACTTTTTTGCACATGCAACCATCGCCGTGCTGAGTAAATTTGAAGTTTTTCTTAACTTTAAGGTGGAAATCTTTTTTATCGCCTACTTAGCACCGGTGAAATCTACCTCCGCCTTCAGGGGTGCCGCAAGGAATTTTTTAATTTTGTATGTTGGTATAGTTAAATAAGATTACATCCACTGCTGAAAATAATATTTTTTAATTTTGATCATTAATTAACTTATTAAAAAAATAATGCATCTTTATTAGCCTTTCAGAATATCCTCTTTTTCTTACGTAATTAGTTTTTTTATTTCTAGTAGCTTTTTCTTAGCGGTTAGTTTACTTTTCGAAGTTAGGCCGCTGGCTTACATTTTTTAAATATCATAATCTTTCTGAAATAAATTGGTTTAAGCATTCAAAGAAATTTAAGCCATTGAAAATCTGCTGTCGTGTAAAGAACAAAATATCGTTACCGATTAAATAATTGTGTTATAATCAGAATAGCGTCTGCTCTGGGCTTTTTTGTGTTTATGTTTGTCTGGAAGTTTTCTGTGACAGTAGGTTCTATTATAAAATCTTTTCCATATGTCCGTATTCACGTACTCATACATGTATTAAAAACAGTTCGATCGATTTTGGTAAATCTGATCGATAACGAACTTGAAATGTGACGTTTGGTCACTGGAATAATTTTTTTTCATGTTTACTATAAGTATACCGCAATTTTCTGTCAAATCCGTTTTAACATATTACATTCGTAGTAATTTTTTTCTATTTTTTTAGGTCGATATTGAAGTTAGCTAAATTTAGAATAGTTTTAATTAATTTATTCGAAGAATTTATAAAATAAAAATATTTGGTTTCTTGTCATTGAGAGTGATAATTTGGCATATTTTTGTGTAGACTTAAATACTGCATCTACGCTATCATGTTTTTTGGTTGTTCATCTGTGTACTTATTGATGTATGTTAATGGTGCTTTGATATGTCACTTTTAAACACGTGAGTTTCGTGCGATTCATTGTTCAGTAATATTGTCGTGTATATTTTTTATGTTAGATCTTTTATAGTTTTTAGTTTTGTTTTTAGTCTTTTTGTTATCCGAGAATGGTGGGCCCTTTACACCCATCTCAGACTTTGTTAAATTCTATTCACTTTTGGTTTTATTTTAGATTTTATCTGTGATATTAGTTGCAAGTTTTATTCATATTTTAGATTAACTTTATTTTTTAATAAAAAAAAATTCCGGGCGATGATAACGTGCAGGCGTTTTTCGCCCCCCTAAAACAAAAAAAAAATATTGTTCAGTAAGAGTATCGACTGCTGTACCTAGTGATCTCGTTGTTACCTCTATAGCGGCTGAAATTATTTACAGTAATTGTACATAATAATTACTTTTAATTAACTACTTAGAACAATTTTTGAAGAAATTAATCGGTTACCGATGGATATTCAAGATCTTGTATTTTAATCGTCGTTGACGTCATTGTTATTAATAGACCACTCCGACTAGGACATCTGCGGATTGTTAGTGTCTCCGTCTTTCATCTGGTCCTGGTTTCTCGGAATTTTTAACAAGTTATAGAATTCGTTTTGCATCGTAATACGATTAAAGGGAAGGGTAGTTTTAATTCGAGACCAGCCTGTTGTCGGAATGATGATGTAATTTAATCAGAAGAGTAAAAAGCAGCATTTTTTTAATAAAAGGTACGAGTACATTTCGACCAAGAAACAGCGGTCAAAAATGATATAAAAAAAAAAGAAGAAAGTATTTTAGTCAAGTTAATGAAGTCGCTATATTTATTTACCATATGACCAGATTCTTACGTGTTCGCTATATTCTATTGAATAACAACGGACCTATCGGGATGTAAAATTTTGGCTCACATTTGACATTACTCCTTCGTTTTCCGCGCTTCTGTTATTTAAACTGATTAAAAAATGTGTTCGGATCGGTGTGTTAATAACTAACACACCGATCCAAATCCGATTGAGATTCTTGGCGCTCAGTTTTAAGCCAACTTACGAAAAATGTTTTACCGTTATCTATTAAGGAGGAATTTAGTTACACACGAGAGAGTACTTTCTACAACTTGTAACACACATAGGAGAGAAACAAAGTGAAGATGTTTCAGGAGGTTTCTGCAATATTTTATTGTTGCATTACTCTCATCAAGTAAAAAAATCTTGTCAATTTTTCGCTATTTTATTTCCTTTTGAAAAAGTATCCAACTCTCTAATCTAAAATTGTTCAAAGGAAACGAATGCAGAAATAAATAAGAAACAGAAATAAGTATGTTAATAGCTCGGAAGGCCTTTAGCGGAGGTCGTCTTTTAGACCCCCCCCCCTCTTCTAAACCTGATAACACGTAGTAGTCGTCAGTTTTGCCTCTGTCAGGATGCCACCGATACAAATGCCTCGTTAAACATTTCCATCAGTGAGTGTATTTACACATCTTCCATACATCGCCTTCGTACGGCTTCTTCCAACCACGGCCACCTACCGTAACTTACAACCCACATCGTATCAAATTTACAGATTTACGGAAGCGCCCCTTCCTCTGACACCGAAGGTTTCACACAAAAATTTTTCCCTTGCCTAACTTCAATTAGACTGTGCACTCAGATCATTACTTGATACAGTCGTTTAGACACCAAAAATGCTATTCTCGTACAATAAAACTTGCGTCGATCGCAACAACGACACTTTTATCTTACAATTCAATTTATTGAAGTCGTCTTGATTTACTCAAAAAACAAATTTAATAAACTTCTAATAAACTACTGTTTCTCTCTCTGCTCTGGTTCGCATTCGGCAGCGAGGTCAATGCCTACATCCTCCCATACCACAGTTCCATCAAAAGAGTTCTCAACATATCCATTCTCGTCCTAACGCCGAATATTTCAGCTAACCGGACTTGATGCCAAAACTATTTTGATACGACCAGCTTCGTACCGGGGGCACACATATAAGACGTAGCGCACATCATCAGTGGCCCTACATTCCCGACACGAGCTGCTTGAATTAATCAAATCAAATCCCGTCAACCTATCTCGAAAAGCACCATGTCCAGTAGCAAACTGTGTAATACGCTGGTTGCGGGGAGAACCATCTAATAATCTACATACGTCTCACATCAGGAAAGTACCTTGTGTTTAACGGCCATCGGACGATTCAGAACACGTGATTTGCCTAAATGAAAACCTTGATCGTCTGTTCCTTTCATGCACCTAGAGGTGAGTTGACCTACTTTCACGACATCATATTGCATTCCTCATTCCCACTACGCGACCGAAAGTAATACTCGTACTTTTCTTCGAAAGGTCGGTAAAAAAAATCATTCATAGCTTATATAAACATGCAGCTGGAAACGCTTCAGTTTCAAGTTATTGTGGGTAGTGAAAGATTTCTTTATATCCGATTGGCCCTTTCAATTTATAAAATGCTAAAAATTTGATTTTTTTTTTTTTTTTTTATAAATGTGGTGAATTTGATTAATTGTCTCCAATGTTGAATAATATCATATATAATTTGTACATTTAAAGTTAATTATATGAGTTAGCGAACGTAGGTATGTTTGGCTTAAATTTAAACTTCCTATTTTTCGATGGTCTCTCGTAATCTACTTACCGTAGAGATTAGTATTTGTGATTTTTCATTTTTTTAAATTTCTAGTTACGTTTCGACCCCCACCCCAGTTCATCTTTTTCCCCCCCCTACTTCCGCGGGCCGGATATCCATTCAAGTATGCGCAGCCCGGGAAAGTGTCCTTTAAACTCAAAGGAGGCCTCCCCACCCGCCGGCTGTACGTCCGGCACAGCAGGTCAGCCTCCCCGGTTGGATCTTTTGTTTTAATGTGCCTGCCTCAAGCCCCCCCGACAGAGAACCAGGCCCGACAAAGCCGTCTCTAGCCCCCATCAAGGGAACCGGGTCTCGGTCTTTTCATTAACCAGTTGTTATGATCCCCAAACGAAGGAATGATCTTCTCCTCATAGCTGCTTTCCTTAACGAAAATATTAAACTACTAAGTTACCACGGGGCCTCAATGGCCTCTTAAAAGGGCTACATCATCTTTAGCCTTTAGCCCTATCTTGGCAAACTCCTCCATTTTGTTCCAATTGTCAGTGGATCGCAGGAAAAAAAAAAGCAGATTCTCCGGATTTAATTCTTGCAGCCCTGCACGTCATCTATGTATAGTCCATCTATTACAGTGGAACAGAGTATGTTCGGCAGTATCCGAATCCTGGTAGAACATGCAAATAGGTGCTGGTCTTCTACCGAATCGATGTAAATAATATTCGAAGCTACCATGCCCAGAAAGTACTTGAGTAAGATAATAATAACCAACCTTCCCATGTCCTCTATCAAGCCACATGCCCAAGTCGGGTATCAATCTCCTGGTCCAGGTAGCTTTAGTGGAAAGATTCCATCTGTCCTGCCATATGCGCCTGATCTTGGCTTGGGCTTCTTGTTTTGGCATGCCACGATACCTAAGTGATCGCTCTTTAACTAAGAGGTCGATAGGGGGAACCGATGATAATACACAAGCCGCATCGTAAGAGATGGTGCGGTTTGCAGAAGTGATGTTTATAAGAGCTTGCCCTATGCAGAGTTCTAAGTTTTGCGAAATTTCTTGCAACATAAAGTGCTTTTTCCCATATAGGTGCAGCATACAATAATACAGAGGTTAAAGTTGAGGCAATGACCCCCCCGCCTAGATGCACGTGGAGCTTCATGTCCAGCCAACAA
Organism: Lycorma delicatula; assembly: GCF_047948215.1. NCBI lineage: Eukaryota > Metazoa > Arthropoda > Insecta > Hemiptera > Fulgoridae > Lycorma > Lycorma delicatula. The sequence continues at coordinate 150,986,408 of NC_134455.1, read as the reverse complement.
TCTTGTTAAAGCCTTTGCGGTATTCTCGACAAAAACCCCAGTTCATCTGTGTTTACCTACTTATACCGGCGAAGGACCCCGATTGTATAATAATACAAGCAAATATTATTTCGGCCTTACACCGACGTACGTGGTATATGTTCATCGGAAAATATTTACATATTTACAATTAATATTAAAATATTAAAATAACAATATTAAAATATTTACAATTTCCGTCTTTTACGGTAACTCTTTCCCCCCTCTCCTCCCTTACGAACACACTCACATACAAAGTATATATTTATTTATTTATTTTTACGTCATTTTTTACTGTGATGTGTTTGATTATAAAAATGATTTCTGAGTTGATTTGAAACATTAAATCGTTATTTCATTTGTAGAATATGTTGCACTTTTATTGCACTCTGAATAATCGCATAATACTGAAACGTGAGTTCGGCTGTATCCATACTCCGGGTCGATTATATGAATGACGTTTTCAATAACTACTGTATAGTATTCTGTTATCTTAATTAATAGATTGTCGGTCAGTAAAAGACAATGAAAATACAGAATACGATTTTGTATGAATACAGAATACATTTAGTATTAAAGAGTACGTGATGTTTTGCCAAATGTCAATTAATGACAGAAAAGCTTACGTTCTTTACTTGCACGGTAATTAGAAGTTCTTTAATCGTTGTCGTTTTTCGTTAAAAGTAATTAAGGAAAGTGTGATGCGTTTTCTGTCTTATAATTATATTGCGCAGATCATTTATTGAGATAACTATCGGACTTTGTCTCTTCCTCGCTCCTCTTAGAAAAGCCCTTTGATTTGAAGGTATATAACACTGTATCTGCTGTTTTATTTCAAGAAGAAGGGGAACTCCTCTACCGTTAAAGACGTGGGAAGAGATGTTAGGCGATACCATCAGCATAAATTCTTGTCAAACAATACTTCTTACCTCCTATGACATCGTGGGATTGAAACGTATATTTGCCAAGTTTTTACTACTCGCATATTATTCTATAACTCAATTTGGAACCAGTTTATTTGCTGTCTGCTATCTTCTTACTCTGCAAGGTTTTTTTTTAGAATAAAAGAAAGAGCTACGTTAGAATGCGTTATAAGGTGTACGATTTTATTTTATTCTTGAAAAACCCTACAAAAAAATTACAGACAAAACAAAAATGCTTAATGAAAATAAATTTTTATTTGTTTATTGATCTAAATATCGTTACGTAGCTGTTTTCTGCAGTTACATAGTGATCTGGTGGCTTCGTTATGTTTGCTGTTGTATGACGATAATTCCCAAAAGCATTAACGGACTGCCAGGGAGTATAATGACCGATCAGAAAATTAGATCGGTATTTCATCGATTGTTGCTTTTATGTGTTCCTCCCCGATCATATTACAGGAAAAAAAAGTTGTTCAAACAGTATGAACCAAAAGATTTATTATATTTTCTGCAAACACGGTGGTGTATAGTTTTTTTATCTGATCGTGCTTTGTGTAAAGTGATAGCGATTAGTAGCCGAATCTACTTCCCGTGTAACATGTTTATCCTATGTTTTTGAATTTCTGTTACCGTTGAACTACATCGAGCTTATTGTGGGTGTAATAATTGGCGAATTCTGAATTAACGTCTGAAATTTTTATTTGATTTAAAACCGTTCCAATTATACTCATTTAAAAGCAGTGAATATTAATTGTTTCCATTTTCATTATGTGCTTTAAAAGTGAGGAAGGCTTTACATTCATCGAGATGAATGAGTATTACTGACTATAATAAAATGTTTTTAACAGGAAAAAATTGACTAATTTGTTTGTACAATGTATGTATATATTCGTAAAATTTTAATCGTGTAAAATTAAATTTAACCATCCGATTATTAGTTGCTATAATTAAGCTGTTTGATTAAATCATTTAATAACGTACGCTTATAAGATTTGGCTGTTAATGTTCAATTATATCGTTTACAGTATAAAAGTGTAGTGGGGAATAAGTTACCTTGATTTTCTAGTATTATACTTTTATGCCGTAATTTAATAATGTTTTCTTCAATTCATTCATCCAATGACAGTGACAATGCATTCATTACTTAATTTTGTTTCGATCTTTACAAGATTCAGTTTTAATTTTTATTATAGTATCACGGTTGTGATACTGTATATTTGTGATTTATTATAGTAACACGGTTTTCGTTATTTCACGTTTGTATTTATTTTATCGCAAATTTTTAAACGGATTTTTCGTGAGACAGTTGTTGGTTATTTATGTGAGCCTGTTTTCTTTACGAATTTAAAGTAACTTTCAATATTATTTTACAAATTATTTTGGTGCGATTACTTGTGCAAGTATGCAAATTTTTACCGTTAAACCATTCATTTATATTAATAATAAGTACAGTGGCTGTATCGCTTAAAAAAAAAAAAAACGATTTCTGTGTTTTGGTTATGTGCGTTAAGTAACTATTTAATATGAATTGTCAGCAAGGTTGAGGTTCCTGTTAGAAACGTGTCAAATTGAGGGTATAATCTTCTATTAGGAGTATCTTGTTGAAATGCAATATTCAGAGCGGCAGCTTTTACGACTAAACAGTATCTCCTGTACTACCTTACATTCCCCCATCCTTTTGTACATATTTTATGGGAAATAACATCGTGTATTATGTGAATCCTACTGAAACGCCATAGCAGCCGTATTTTAAAATGATTTTGAAGAGGTTACTTTAAAAAACAGATTAAATTAAACGACTTGTCTCTTGAAGTTTTCGGTGTGAGAATCTTTTTTAGGCTAAATCGTAAAATTACGGTTAATTTCACCATATTACTTGCAGTTGTTAGTCGGTCCTAGTTGGCTAGACCTATTAGAAAAATTTTAATTTCATAACAAACATTTTTTTTAAAGGTATGCATTTTTAATCACATCTTTGTTGCGGTTAGTTTTCTGTGATATCAGTTAGAAATTAAGTTTGCATGTTTCTTAAGAATTTTATACGACTACTCTTCGTGTTTTACTTTTCGCTGATTTCTTGTTGACCTCTTCTCAGTAATTTTATACGATGTAAAAGAATAAATTACGGTATTTCTAAACTGTTGTAAATTTCTTCTACTTTCAATGAAATATTTCTGTTATTGGCTACTGTAATTGAAGATTATATTGTTTTTACTTTCCCGTCTAGCGCTATAGGAGAACTATAACTTTAGAAGGGAGTTACACGTGTATACAATATTGTTTGGTGTCGCCCTCTAAATCCCCGGGACTAGTGAACCGATTTTGACCAAACTTTGTCAGATTACGTCTATATATGGGGCATTGATGCCAATAAATTTTCAATTTTTCAAGGTCAAAGGAGTGAGGCTGTAGAGCAAGGTCACCCTCAGTATCTCGATGTTTCGCCTAATTAAGGTCTTATTTTTTTTTTTTTAGTACCTTGTTAAGAATTAAAAAAATAACAATATTTTCCAAAAAAAGTTGTGCAAAATTGCACCCTCACCCCAAAAAATGTTCTAAATAAACTAGCGGCTAAGTGGGCATACTGCGTCAGTAGTACCCCCTCTCACCACAAGGAGCGCTAGTGTAGTCGTCTGCTGTGTTGTGACGTCACAGGTGAGCGGTAAAATTAAATAAATAAAGTGTAAAAAAGTATTTAAAGTGACCGCCACACCCGCGCGAATAAAATACGGTATGCGCGCGCGCTTTAGTTAGAATCATTGAATTAAATAAAGAAAATAATATTATATTTAAATTAAATGATAAATATTTTAAATTAAGTTGTTTACGTATGTGTATAAGCCGTGCATCAGAAAAAAAACCTGCGTGACGGGAAAGTTGTCGTTGTCAGTTTTTTTTATTAATGATAGGTATTCGGATGTCGTGTTAACTCGACATATAACATGTAAGATGTATTGCCTAATGATAATTTTATTTTATTTTTGGGTTTTACTTCACTCCGTATCTATCTGTCTATTAATTAGCACAAACATATTTTATCGGATTAAAAAGTATTTTTTTTTTTTTTATTTTTATTAATAATTTGACAATATCCTGGTATTTTTGTTTTGCTTATAGCAGAGAGCGCATACATTTAATAATTTTTTTTGATTATGTTAACCCGTTGATTTCCGATGCCAAGGTTATCATCTACGGTAAGGTTTTCATTTCTCGGTGTTGCATCTCATAATATGGAAAAATAGTTCGACGTAAACTTGTATCTTGTGTAAAACTTTAAACTCAAAAAAGGTTAAATATTTTTAAATAAAAATCCTCTCGGAGCTTATTTTGCTTGTAGTAACATGCAATCGGGTTGTGTTTATTCGTTAACTTATCTCGATTTCGAATTATGTATTTTTAATTTTTACCTCAATTTTGATTGTTTAAAGGGTTAATTTAATTCTAAAACTATTTGTTTTTCTTTATCATAAATTTATTAATATTTATATAATATTTAATAATAGATAATTTTATAATATAAATTTATAATCTTTTAATGTATTTTAAAATAATATAAAATTATATATTATAGTACAGTATATGAATTATATTTACAGTATAATTAATATTTATCGTACATTTTTAAAATCGGTTCTCCGATACATTATATATATCAATCTTACACTTTTATATCAATACTTACACTTTTTTTTGGGACCTCACTTAATGAATTTCAGATACTTCGGTTTTACGATTTGAATCGCATATGATTCTTTCGGGACTGTTTTAAGACCATATTGTTGCATAAAATAAATTTAGCTGAATGTAGAAAATAGTTAACGAACCAGATTCATTAATTTTTGAAGCAAATTATAGGTTATGAAAGGCTACTATTCCACGCTGTATACGAGGTGCGACAATAAAGTAATGAGGCTGATTTTTCTTTGCAAGATGTGGCAACCCTGCAGCTTGCGTAGGCACACCATCTTTGACTTTGGTCTATAAGCTACTTCTAGTCCAAGCGGCACATTGATGCAACTGCTCAGTCGTGAGTTGTGCTGTAATAAGTGAACACGTGTTTCTTCTCTCGTCACAGAAATGAAACCGCAAAATATTGCGCAACGGTATGCCATTTATTTTTGCGTTAAATCGGGTGAAAACGAGACGACAACTTACGGTAAGCTTCAGAAGGCTTTTGGAGAGGAGGTTATGTCAAAGAGCTCAAGTTTTTCGGTGGCATAAAATTTTTAGTGAAGGCAGAACGAATGTTGAAGATGAAGACCGCAGTGGACGATCATCAACCTTGAGTTGACAGATGTCAACTTTACCAGGGTGCGTGAAATCGTACGATCTGATCGAAGATTATCCGTGAAAATGATTGCAGAAGAATTCAACATCGATCGAGAAACGGTTCGTCTAATATTAACTGAAGATCTTGGTATGAGAAAGATTTGTGCAAAAATGGTTTCCAAAAAAATCTCACACACAACAGCGAGAAACACAGAAAAATGTGGCAGCCGATCTGTTAGAGCAAACGGAAATCAATCCAGATTTGTTGAGCCGTGTTATCACTGGTGATGAAGGTTGGTTTTTCAATACGATCCAGAGACAAAACGCCAAAGTTCGCAATGGTGCTCAAAGGGATCACCCAGACCAAAAAAAGCTCGCATGTCAAAGTCAAAAGTGAAATGCATGCTTGTGTGCTTGTTCGATTCCAAGAGAATTGTTTATAAAGTGTTGGTGCCTCCTGGACAAACAGTTAACCAATATTTCTTCAAAGAAATTTTAGAAAGACTTCGTAAACGAGTTCTTCGTGTCCGTGCCAACAATGCTTATAATTGGATTCTGCATCACGATAATGCGCCATCCCATACTGCTCTGTCAGTACAGCAATTTTTAACCTGAAAACAAATTTCAGTACTACCGCAGCCACCTTATTCACCAGATATCGCTTCGTGCGACTTTTTTCTGTTTCCAAGAGTCAAAATGGCGGTCAAGGGACACCATTTTCAAACAACACAAGATGTCCAAAAAGCTGTGACGAGGGTCTTGGATGATATTACAGAAAGAGTTCCAGAAATGTTACCATCAATGGCTGGAATAAGCGTGTGCAATCAGAGGGGAACTACTTTGAAGGAGACAACACTAAACATGACTAAAACGGTAAGCAGCATTTTTTTTCACATCAGTTTCTTTACTTTATTTTGTCGCACCTTGTATTTCTTTTTTATTATGCGTAAGTTTGATGAAATTATCAGACTTAATACGGACTGTAATTTATTGCAACGAGAAAAACAATGCTTTCAATTACAAGTTCTGTCGATTATTTGTTTATATGTTTTTATTTTGACGTCATCTGTTCGTGTCTCAGTATATTAACATATAATTATTAAGTTAATTTGTAAATTACAAGATTTATTACTTATTGTTCGGCTATTACAGAATATCTAAATTTCAGTATAATTGATGCACCGTTTTGGAAATTTTGTAGGCATCAAATTTTATACGTAGACCCATAAATAAATAAAAATAACCTTTGAAACCGAAAGTATAACGTACTTTTCTTTGAAAAGTCTTTAAAAAAAACATTAAATTTAAAATTGTGTATATGAACATATAGATTAAGAGGCACCCGCTTTACCTTGTTAGCACCTATGTATTAGATCGGGTTTTTTGTATAGTCAATGAATTGAAAACACAGTTCTCGATCTGTGAAAGTTCCACCAAACCACACAAACACTAGGACGCAGTAAATCCGAGGATGTCGGTAGGTCGCTACAACTTTAGCACGGATTAAGTGGAAGTTTTCCAAAAACCTGTGGAACATTACGAGAAAGGAATGGATAAAGGTAAAGGCTGGAAATGTGTGATTAGTTCCCTAAGTTTCGTGTAACGAGGCAAACGTTCTCGAAGGAATATTTCAGGGCTCATCCTCAACTACGCATCCGTCCCGCCCACATTTCTTTGAGAAGTCGACTATCTTTTCCCGAGTTGGAAGCAGCCTATTACTGATCAAATATTTCTGTTCGCCTCCTCAAATAAATGCTACAGTAAATTATTTTTTTCTACGTAGTAAAAACCTCTTGTCACAGTAAGTGCGTCAAAAGAGCGGATTCCGGTTTTAGTCAAGAAAGAAAGGATTTTACGATGCTGTAATATGATTTTTACAAATAAAATTGCCTTCGTGTGCTTTTTTTGTTATATTAATATCAAAACGATTAAAGCCTCAAAATTGATATTTTGAATACCAACTCATCTTAATACGAGACAACATTTTGGATTATTGCGAAATTTGCTTTTTTTGCAGTTGGGGTTTTTTTACCGACTTTTCGAAGAGTTCGGTGTTAGTTTCAGTCGAATGGTTTGAGTTAGGGGATGAAAATGAATTTTCTTTTAGGTTTTGAGGTGTTAGGAGTACGAAAATACCATTCATTTAGATTGGGGATTCCTTATATATATATTCGTTATATATATATTTTCATATATATGTGCCTATGCACAACATTTTGTTTGTAGCTTGTACCTCCAAAACCACTAGTTAAATTTAATTGAAATTCAGATATACAAGTACTGTAGTAGTATATCTGAAGTTTTGCACGTGAAAATTTGATGAAGATTGGTAGAGTCAGAGTTATGCTCAATTTAAGGCCGGAAAAAGGATCTTCATTATCCGTCATCACCGAATTAAATCGTGCACTCAAAGTGATGCTTTCATGAGAACTACAGCTCCATATAAGTATAAATTAAATACGCTAGATCGCAACACATACAGTTTTATTGAAATTACGTTTTACTTAAGCCTTTTCTAAAATATTTACTCTACAGTTTTTTTATTATTATAGATATAATTTTAAAAATAATGTTTATTATGCAATAGATTTTAAATTAATTATCTTAATATTTGATGTCTACTTAAATGAAGAAGTAGTTTTCACGACAACATTATTTTAAGTGCATGATTTTATTGTGCATAATAGAACGAAAAAAGCTGAAGATCCGCATTGGAGGTTAAATCTGGAAGTTAAACTATTTTACGTAATTTTTATAATCTCTTCGTTATTATTTTTTAAATACATATTGTATTATAATGTTAATGTTTATATATACATAACAATGTAAAATGTTTGCATTATACATTATAATTTGTTATGGGAATGTTTTTTTTTTTTTTTTAATTTGTAGTTAAAATATTGTGACTGATTCCAGCAAAAGTTTTGAAAATGAGTATACGAATCAAAAACATCGAAATATATATAACTTAGTTTCCTCTTACATAGATAAAAGGATGGGACGGAACGAGAAGAAAGCTGAAAGTCATAATTTATTCATGTTAAAAGTGGTTGCTCCTGTAAAAAAAACGGTGACTAAAGGAACGAGTAGAGGGATAATACAGTAAGAAAAACAAATTAGAGGGATAGAAAGACAAAAGTTATTTGCCGGCTCGTAAAAACTTGTATAAAAGCTTACCGAGCCGGACCGTTAACTGGGTATGACGGTTTTATCTAGAATAAGATGAAATTAGCCATCACCAGAAAAGCCTACCCATCGTCACGACTTATATTCTCTCGGTTGATGAAAACAAAGACTGGTAAACAAGTTTACGCACCAACTTTATGGTGTAATCAATATTAGGGCTACATTAAACCGAAATTGTTTGCCTCTGTAATCCGTATTATACGCACAATAGTCATTTCAATAAATTTCAGTAGAGATAAATAATTTTTTAATAAATTTATTTGTCGTTAATTACTCTTGAACACACTTATGAAGTACAGAATTACTTAAATTCTGTAAAAGTACGACTTAAATAAATTTTAGCAATCTTCAATTTGAAGTAAAGTACAATGAAATGGACGGGTTAAAAGCTTTGTTTTTGTTAAGGTAATCGATTTCATTATACGTCTTGTGCACGAATGTCGGTTTAAACTAATGAATGTTAAAAAAACTTTTTTTTTATGAATAAAAACGATTTTACAATTAAACAGTTACGGAAATTATTAATGCTGTAAAAGGTCTAATTTTTTAATTCGGTTTCTCGAGGGAAATAGAACTATTGTGATAACTCCCAGAACTTTTTTAAGTGATGCAACTAAGTTTGATAATCTTTAACGAGTCATAAATATGATTCTTTTATCTAGGTAAATAATGTACGTTATCTTTATTTCTATTCTCAAGTGCAGTAGAGATAATAAAGTTCTCGAGACGAAAAATATTGAAATTTTTGGCCTTTAGCAATATGATCGGTTTGTTGTATTTTCCATTCCTTTTTGCTCCGCCAATTTTTAACCTCGGCCCATGTACTACATGTTTCGCTTATTTTTGTCATGTATTACGACTTTTGTTTAATCGCAGGTTTTGCACTTTGTATAAATAAATGTATATGTCCCTCTAATGAAATTTATTTCTTATCTTATATCCTGTACATATTTATATGGCCTTTATTGTATCTATTCTTTACGTTGTAGTTTCGAACTTAACCGAACTCGCCCAATTCTCAACGCTCTCATGTAATATCACGTTTTAAAGGCTTTCTGTTGTCCATGTTTATCCTATTGAAACAATTTTTGTTTTCCTACTGCACATATTTCGGTGATGTAAATTTTTCAATTTACATCAATATTTTTTAAAATTTTTAAAACTCATGGTTCTATATTTGATACTAGTAAGTTAGTTTGTATTCTGCAGAAAGCTTTCCTCGCTCGAACCATTCTACTGTTTAACGTTCAATATCTTTTTTCTTATTTTTTCTATTTAGATAACAGATTTCTGCTAATCCTGCGTACTATTTTCTCAATTTTTTTACTTTCCCGTCTAGATAGTGCTGTAGCTCTTAGAAGGGAAAGTATTGTAATCGGTCCAATATGGGCATATGCGGTTTTCACTTGATCTTGACCTAAGGAACCAAAAATACCGGATGGAAATTTTCCGGATGTTAATGTTCGTATGTACATGTGAGTTTTCGGTGTTGGCCTCTAAATCACCTTACATTTCCAGAACTACTGGACCGCTTTTTATCCAACTTTTTCCGACTACTTATATATATATGGGGCATAGATCCATTAAATTTTCAACTTAAACAGGTCTTTGGGGGTGAGACTGTTGAATAAGGTCACCCTCAGCATCTCGAGATTTCGCCTAATTAAGGTCATATTTTTCTTAGGCACATTTTTTAATTAAAAATTAACAATATTTGCCAAAAATGTTTTTGCAAAATCGCACCCCCATCTCAAAAAATGCTGTTGTCGTCTGCTATGTTATGACATCACAGGTGAGCGGTAGAATGAAATAAATCAATAACATTGGGAAACAAAAACACTTTTGTTTTGTCTCGGAAAGAAAAATATGCGATTCTGAAAGTATTTTTTCTCCTGAATTCAAATATGATATCGATTTTTCTCCATCACGCAAGGTTTCCGAGAGACCGGCGTGTATAATTTCAAACATTTTAAAACTTTCTGCATTCTTAAATACAAAATATTCAAACATTTGACTCGCCTAGAAAATCAGAAATGACGATTTTTTGCTATATTTCGCCTGTGGAGCATCCCTTGTGACGGTCCAACAATAGTTGGCCAGCATATTAGGATTCCATTTGCCTTGATACCTCTTTTCCATAGCTGAAATCTCTTGATGAAAGTTTTCCCCCCTGTTCATCACTCACTGTGCTAATTTTTCCAGGAAGAAATATTGGTGCGAGTGCAGGAAGTGTACTTTTAATGATACATTACAACCCAACTTTTATAAGATCCTTTGACAATATCACTGTAATTTTCCGCCTTTCGATTTCCTCAAATCCTCTGAGTAACATTTTTAAATGCTTGCCAAGCTGCTTTCTCCAGTGGATTCAGTAGTTCCTCAAACGTTTTATGATGCATTCATTAGCGATCGTACTTGTGGACCCACAAATATTTCTTCTTTAAATTTTTTCATCGCTAATTTTGGGAAACTTCTGTTTTAAATACATGAAACCAGGAGTATTGACCATGGCCTTGACAAAATTCTTCATTAATCCTAATTTGATATGTAACTGAGGTAGATACACATTTTTAGGATTACACAATGGTCATATTTCACATTTTTCTGTTCAGGAATGAGTGATTCGGGTTTAGGCCATTCTTTTCTAATGAAATCGTTTTTTCTGTCCCTGCTATTCTATTCACACAAAAAACAACAGTGCTTTGTGTAACCAAGCTGCAGACCAAGAATAAGTTCAATTAAATTACCTTCAGATCACCACAAATATTCCATTCATAACACTGCATATTGAAGCTTTTCCAATATAAATTGAAAAGTTTTATATGTTTCTTTCATAGTAGTAGAGTAAGCCACAGGTACTGATGGGAATTTGTTGCCATTATGCAGAACACAGCCTTTAAACTAATGTTAGAGGAATCAATGAACAAGCGCCATTCTGTTGGGTTACGTTCATTACAAAGTGTCTCCATAAGAGAAAAAAAGTCATTACAATACACTAAACCATTTTCTTCAGAAAAATAGTCTTTTAAATTCAGAATGACGATTACGAAAAGTATATGTCTTTGTATTCTCTGAAAGAAGATTCCGTGCTTTTAGCCGTGAAGTAGACATTTCATACTGTTTTTTGGATAATTCAAAATCTCGTATGAGAACGTTAAAGATTTTCTTGATTCAATAAATGAGGATCAAATGAACTGCTCTGCTCAATAGTTGTATCAGTAGAATCTGTTTCTTTTTCTTGCTTACATCCGTCAGACTGAGTTCTCTTCATCTAGTGTCACATGTTCTGAAGGCTTTGGTATGGACAATTCTTCGCAGGGTGGAACTCGTCTCATTGCAGTTTGCAAATTAGGGTACACCACTGTACGTTTTGATTTTGATGTAATCCCTTTAATGTTTGTTAATCAGAAGTGACAGTCGAAAGAGTTATCCTTGGATTCCCTCCAAATCATAGGGATAGCAAATGGCATGTGGTCTGTGCCATTTTTCCACGCAGTGAAAGTTTAAAACACGATAAACAACAGATATGTGGGACCCAGGCTCTTGTTTGGTGCCCGACTTTACACCAAAATAAAGTTCATAATACCTTTTTACTAATCGATTAAGGTTTCGCCTTTGAGAATTGAGCGTCACTTACCACATAAATTGTTAGGATGATTTAAACAAACTCCAGGTATTGTAACTAACTAATAATTAAAAGAAATAAAGATGTAAATACGTATTTAATACACAATAATTCAGACACACAAAGCGCTCATAATGACGTGTTTATTGGTTCACTACTATCTCAAAAGTGCATCGTTCTGAAGAATGTGTACTACACTGATCACGTTTGTATACGTCTACACATGTCTGAACCTTCACAACAGGAGCAACGCTACCCTTTAAGTTAGCTCATTTGGTTCCATCGTATTTTCAGTGCTCTAGGAGCTTTTACTTGACAATGGACAGATGGACGGAAAAACGTTTTAAAATGTTTAAAAAATTAAAATAACAAAACAACTGTGAGTGATGGAGAAATTTCGAATACATATTTAAAAACAGGGTAAAAAATTGCATTAAGTACACCTATTGGTACTTCTGAGACAAAAATCACGTTGACTAGTGTAATATTTAAAATATAAAATCTCGGTCTGGCTGGGTCTCGAACTCGACCGCCCGGTTGACTCTGTACCTAGTGCGTTAACTCTCGCGGCTAACAGCAGTCTGCCGACCATACGAGCGAAATTTGTTCTATGTAAGCTGCGAAATTAACATACCACCACACTCGCGCGAATTAAACGTGGTATTCGTGCGCGCGCGTTAGTTAGAATCATTGAATTAAATAAACGAAAAAACATATTTAAATAAAATGATTAATATTTTAAATTGAGTGTGTGTGTGTGTGTGTGTGTGTGTGTGTGTGTGTGTGTGTGTGTGTGTGTGTGTGTGTGTGTGTGTGTGTGTGTGTGTGTGTTGAGCGATGAATATAATTTATTACAATCGGAAATTTTTCAGTTACAAAAACGGAATATACATTCAATTAATTAATACGGTAAGAAATTGAAAAAGTCATAAAACAGTAATGACGTAACGAATTGATAATACAGCTTATGACCAGTTAACAAAGTAAAACTTTACTCGGATGATCGGACAACAAGCAGTAGCTGTTGTATGTTTTTTAACCGGAAGCGTATTTATTGGAATTCATGTAGTATCGTAGAATTGGGTCTTTTATTTAGCGAATGTTTAATTTAAATAATATCTTTGTGTTCGTGCTTTTGTTACTCGTATATCATGGTGTATTTATGCTTTTAAATTTTTACTCTACTTGAATGTTTGCGTCACAAGGTGTTTTTTTTAGAATAATCTTAAAAATACCTAAACTGGTAGAGTTACGTGTAACGTTTTATGTAGTTCAAAGCTAAAAACTGCGTTGAGGATCAGTCAATATTAATCTTATGTTATGAGATGATGATTAAAATAAATTAATTTCCTAAATTTACTGTTACAAATAAAATAATAATAATTATGATGATGATAAATAATTCTCCTGTGTTTTCTCTTGTTGCTTATAATGATAATTATTCCCAAAAGGGTGTGTTTTAAATAGAATTCTTTAACTGTGAAATCTTTGAAAAGTGTATTGAATAAAAGCGTCACTTTGGTGTTCAAAGTATTGATGTCTTATTCTAAAGCTACAGGGTTTTATACTTAAGCTAGCGACATTTTACAGGGTGAGTGAGCTTCATTACTTTTTCTTGTTAAAATTTATGTCGTTTTTTAAACCATTTTTTTAAGTTTAATCGTATCTTTCATGAATTTTTTTTATTCTAGATATTGACAACGTGACCCGTATATGTGTTGATCATCTTCTTTATATTTTTCCGAAAATGACTTCGATAATTTGACTTTTATATCTACTTAATGACTTTTATCTCATTTTATGTATTCCCATAGTACCTCGGTTAGTATATTGGAAAATCGCAAGAAAAAAAATAGAGCAGGTAGAGTTAAATAAAGTCGATCTACTTTCTCCTTATAGTGTTAAATGTTGTATAAAATTATTCTTTATTTCAGTATTATAAAAATTCAGTTTTGACGTAAAACAATGAAAAATAAATTATTAGAAAAAACCTTACTTATATATTGGTATGCGAGTAAATATGTAAACCTATATTTTTGAATAAATAGACTTTACAAATTAAGACCTAATTTTAGAATTAGGTAATTTTTTTTTAGGTATATTTTTTTATTAAGGACATAAAAGAATTGTTTATATTTTAAATAGTTGTTTAAAGCGCTGTTTAATGTTGCTTGCGTTATCGGTGAGCAAACGCGGGCAATTACAAAAACATAAATTAGTTCTTTACCAGTTTTATATCTGTTCTAAATTGTGTAAGTTATTGTGTCCTGCAAGCAGATGATTTTATTGTAGTCTATGTTTGGATCGAGTCTGATGGCGGTAGAGCATACTGAAGTATTGTTTTTGCAATATTGAAATCAAAATTTTCAGAGGATAGAGTAGTAAAAGGAAAAAAAATATTAATGGTCGACTATCCCCTCTTGCAACCATTTTTTAAGAGGGTTGAATATTTCACAGCCTATCAGTGTTGTACGAACTAAAGGTTTTTTTTGTGACCGAAATCATAATACGGTAAAAATGTTATACGTACTTTTAACATCGTCTTTGAATTTTTTGTTGTATTAGTTTGTTTTCCATTCGTTAGACGTTTTCCATGTATTGTTGTGTAACTGGGTTTTAGTTTTTAATTTAATTTTTAGTATTTATTTACTGTAATAAATATTGTGTCCGGCGCTGATAATTTCTGATAATTTTCTGATAATGCGCTGATAATTTTCTTCGTTGTGCGTCGAAAAAAGAAAGTCATATTAAGCCCGAACGAGGAAAGTTTATTATTCTGTTACTAGTTTAGTTTTCATTCAGCCACAGAAACGTACCTACATCGTACCTTGATAGAAATAGAGAAATGTAGGTTTTTCCTTTTTATTTACATTCTACGATTACGTATTTTAAATTTTCTTTATTTTCTTGGATTGAAGTGGCCAAAAACCAAAATTGAACAAAGGAATTTATTTATAGTAAACAGTTTTTATTTCATTTTTTTTTTGTGAAAACAAAAATTTTTGTGAAATTGTGAAAACAAAAATTAATTGCAAGTACGGGTAAGTATAATATTACTAATAATTATTTAATTTTTGTATTACCGTTTGATGGCGTTAAATCCTTAGTGTTGATAAAGACTTAAAACATGAGCCACGGTTAACTAAATAAAAATATTATATCGCTTAATTATGTTAATATAATGGAATTTGGTGGTAAGAGGGGTAGTAACCTGATTATTTTTCTGGTACTAAATATATTCGTGCTCTCATTTAATTGGCGTTATTCAAGTTAAAGCACTTAAAATGCAGCCATTTTGTTTTTCACGGGATTGTTAATATTTTGGTTGTATGTATTGGCAGGGCTATGGTATTTTTAAACGTTTATCTTTTTTCCTAATGAACAGGTGTAGGAAATATAATTTTGCACAGCTTTACGGTGACTACATGTCTACGGTGATAATAATTTTGTTTGTGACGGATGACTTAAAAGTTTCTTCAAAACTGAAGGAGAAAATTATTAGTATCTAAAAAAGAGATAAAATGTTTTCTTTAGATACCGATAAAATTATTATAAAATCTTTGCTGTATGTTAAAGTAGCCCTTATTCGATAACAAATATTTTGGCAAGGGACGACTGCAATATAGCTGTTATTATTACAAAATTTTTGTGCCGGTACGGCATGTAAATATGCGGCAGTTCATTTCAAACGGGACGAATCGCCTGTTGATGCGTAATGAAGAAAAATACATTTTTTTGGAGATACGAATATTTTTTATCGAATTAAATAAAAGCTTTGTTCCTTTTAAATCTATTCGAAATTTAATGTTTGAACAAAAGTATTTATCGTCAAAGTCATGTGATTTCAACCGGATTTTGTTATATTTGTTTACGAAAACGGTGAACTGAAATTCAAAGTCCCTTTTTCCACATTTCTCATTATAAATAGAGCTAGTTTAAAAAGAGTAATTTTACAGATTCGGTGTAGATTTTTTACATTATAAATTTATTTTAACCGGTCGAGATATTCTTATTTGTGAAATTAGAAAATATGTTACTCGATAAAACTAGTTGTGTATCAAGTACAACTTTATTCTAGTCTTGAGAATATATTTCGTCGAAAAATCAAATTCGTTGTACTTTTGTCTAAACAGGTAACATAATAGTATAACGTAATATGTAATATAACATATACGAGATAGATTATCCCTTTGGAATAATTATTACGTTTTACGTAGAGATGTAATGTCAAAAGTACGGAGGGTGCTTATACCTTAATATTATAGAAATGGGAGTGACCAGCTAATAAAAATAGTTGCAGATACGCACAGCTACAAAAAAAATTGTTTTACCGATACTTTTAAATTTTTCCCCCGTCTTCTTTTTATTAGCAAACGAGCAAGTAACAAATTATTTAATCTAAAATAAAAGAATGGTGAAACTCGTTTTTAATAACTATTCCTGTTTTTAAATATCGACAATCGAAATTTTCAAAACCATCAAACTGCGCAAAAAGGAGGGATAATAACCTGTTTTTAGAAATTTTTTGTGATAAAGTATTGATGAAAAAATATTCCGACTTTACATTGACTTAAGTAAATCGGAATAATTTATATCACGTGATCCTTTCATTTTTATTATTTCAGTAAAGATTTCGATCTACTTCCTGAAACATTCCAGCGATACTGTTACACTTTATTTGAAATTTCCTATTTGTATTTATCGATTTATTAAACGATCTTAAAATTTGTAAAATAATTTATATTAATTTTTTGTTAACTTTGATTATTTGTGATGTTAGTAATGTTGTTGTGACATAATTTGATATCCTACTTGAGGGTTTTGAAAAACAGATTACGGATTTTCATATGAGAAAAAATTTTAAAAAATCGTCGCAGTTTTTCTGGCGTACAGACCGAAACACAAATATTTATCCGTTTTCTGAAGCAGTTTGTACAAAGTAACCCTTTAATTTATTTTTTGAGAAGTCTATTGCAGGTGCCGGTGTATAAAATCTCGCTATCAGAAGTCGTTATTCAATGAATATTTTATATACTGTTTAAATAAATATTATTACACAATTTAGTGAAGATCGGCCATATTGTAATCATATTATACGTTTTTTGTTGATTTTAACGTCAAAATTTTTTTTTAATTTAGTGGCAAAACTAAATTAATGTTTGTCAGTCCCCGATAAAAAGGTTATGTACTTATTGGCAATTTTAAGATTGTTGATAATGTTTCGTATGGATACAGGAAATGACACAGGGTGCATGAAGATTTGAAAAAAAAAGATATTAATATTTTTGTCATCACATTATACTACTTCCGGATTAGGGAATCCCACCAACGTAAGTTGTATGATGTCCTGTTCTCTTCTCTTATGAATACCTGTTTATTCTTTCTAAAATATGTTACTGTGATCTGGCAAGAATCGATCGTATTATGGCGTTTTCCCGTGAATTTTACTTTTTTTTTAATTCTCACTTTGCTCATAAGTACTAGATAATTATTTATTATCTTGGTGTCTTTTAATTATAACTAAATGAAAAAAAGGTTTTAACTTTTGTATCTTTTAAAATCACAACATAATGTACAATGAGTATTAGAACGCTCTATATCACAACATTTTTACGGGTAATATTGTTTTTTTTTTTTTACCAAGAAAGAATGTAAACCTAATTTTCAGCTTAAAACAATACATTTCATATCTAATTTTTAACTTACAGTGCAGTGCGTACGAAGAAGTGTTTTTAGGCCGAAAAAGATTGTGTTACATCCCACTAGTTCGTAGGGGTAAACCCACCGGGTTGATCTAGTGGTGAACGCGTCTTCCCAAATCAGCTGATTTGGAAGTCGAGAGTTCCAGCGTTCAAATCCTAGTAAAGTCGATTATTTTTACATGCATTTGAATCGTGAATGCCGGTGTAGTTTGGTGGTTGGGTTTCAATTAACCACACATCTCAGGAACGGTCGAACTGAGACTGTACAAGACTACACTTCATTTACACTCATACATATCATCCTCATTCATCCTTTGAAGTATTATCTGATAGGTAATTACCGGAGGCTTAACAGGAAAAAAAGTACGTAGAGGTAAGCATTAAACATCCACTAAACCGTTCATGGTTTGTATTCTCATTCGGTTTACTGACATTAGAGTGTTTTTATAATGTTTGAGTGGTTCGTACGACCGATTCTGATGAGCACATGTTTAAATTTTCTTAAATGCTATTTTAATCTGTATAAAGAAAGTGGTATGATTAACAATTGTTGAAAAATAAATGGAAAACGCCTATTACAAAACATATTAATCTAAAACTAGATTTGCATTTTAATCGTTAGTAGATCATTAGTAGATTCAGTGTGAATTTTTAAAGATTACTTTGTAAATTTTAATACGTCTTAAGTACAGAGTCGAAACATGAGCGTTTGTGAATGCGGAAATAAGTAGGTTATAAATATTTAAAAGATAATTGCAATAAAAATTTATTCCACGGTAGAAGGACAGTTGACGATTATTCGAAGTAATGGATAAGATAGAGTCTCTGATTAGAGGGATAGATATCATCACGTTTATTAAGTATTGATGGCCGGGGAGGGGGGTCGGGATAGGTAAGGACAATGAACCCTTCAAGATTACCGAAACTCAATGAGGGAGAGAGGTTGCATCGTCGAAGAGTAAATGCAGACTTCAGATGGATTGATTAGTTGCTAAGCGATTTAATGCGTAATTGCAGCGAGGGTAAAAAAAGCTCAGCAGAGAAGAATGGAGGAAGATCGTAGTTTTTAGATTAATTTTTACTGTAATAAATTAAGACATTTGTCTTCTGAGAAACGTAATAAATTTATAAAAAAACAAAAAAAAAAACAATAGAAATCTAATATTGTTGGATAAACATTAATCCAACAAAATCAATAAAATTATAACTTTTTTCGAAGAAATAGACACATTTAGAATAGATGAAATTCCGAGTTTGTTAAGGATTTTACGAAACGTATTCGCCAAATTAAAAAAAACTTTGGGAATGTGATTTTCTGTAAAAACTGATGGTTATTTAGACATCTAGAACGAAAGTAGAATGATGTCGTTTTACGGCTTCTTATTCTGTTACAAAGAAGTATGTTGTAATATCCGAAACCCTGTTATTCTTACGAGTTCTTCTTCCAAGGGTAGGGTATCACCATGCTTTTTCAGAACTCGATGCAGTTGCTTAGTTCACCGTAGTTCAGTCGTTATCCAGAAATAAAAAATCCGACGAGTACACTTATCAGATTGTGACGCATACGCATTAGGTCCTTCTGCTGCACAATGGCAAGCTGAGCTTTCCTGTCGCATTTAAATAGTTTTAAGAAAAAATATCATCGGATACTCTTTGAACAGATCTCTTATAGGTTTGTGGTTTGCAAAATTTTAGGAGCAAATCATCTGTGAATACTAATTCAAACATCACTGACGATTATTAAAGTGTCCCTTAAAATCTATTAATGTAAAAAAAATATGAATGACCGTTTGGAACATTTCTTTCTTTCTTTTTCATGTTTAGTCTCCGAGAATTATCGTTCAGGTGTTACTTCAGAGGATGATATGTATGAGTATAAATGAAGTGTAGACTTGTACAGTCTCAGTTCGACCATTTCTGAGATATGTGGTTAATTGAAAACCCAACCACCAAAGAACACCGGCATCCACGATCTATAGTATTCAATTCCGTATAAAAATAACTGACTTTACTAGGACTTGAACGCTGGAACTCTCGACTTCCAATCAGCTGATTTGGGAAGACGCGTTCACCACTAGACAAATGATCCAACCAAAATGATCCAAATGATCCAACCCGCCGGCGGGTTGGTACTTTTGGATGTTGGCGATTTGGATCAGCACCCCTTCCGGCTCCTAGATTAAATCATCTGAACTCGAGTTCGGTTCAAAGGTACGATGACTTCTCACCCGTACATTTATGCACGGGTATATGCATAAATGCAAAAATGCATTTATTCAATATAAATTACATTTATGTATAATATAGGTATTACTGAAGTAAAAACGAAAGAAATATTTAAGTTATTTCATATTTAGTAATAAGTGAAACGTAATCCATATATTTTTATACTTCCAGTAATGCGTTGTAGAGATTTTTAAACTTGTTTAGTTCAACTCTAATCGTTAAATTACTGACGAATTTAAATTTCTTTTTATCTAGATGTTCGTAGCTATTACCGTTCTTATGATTCGATAACGTAATTTTTTAATAGTTTTCAAATAACATACTGTTCAGTTCAGCAACCGATATCCTCATTGTGTAAATGAAAAGGTTATGAGAGGAAATATCACTCTGTATATTCTAAGAATACGGAGATGTCATCTCGTGAAATGAATTCAGATAATTGGCTTACAGAAAATATTACGCTCGGGAAAATTTAATAAAAGCTTATGGGCTATGAAACTATTCGATAGTAAATAAAGAATATTTTTTCGAAATATATTAAAATTGACCGATGTAGTGGTGTTGTAATATCGTTGATAATATTGTCTGTAAATATTTTATTAGGGTCATTTCACGTTTCCTATTTCATATGAAGGAAGTTTTGTGGAATTTTTATCGGGGTTTATCAAGTCACCATTGTATTGGATGCCGTCTAGCGTATTTTTGTCTTTTCTTTTTTTTGTTATCGGTTTCGATATATCTGTAACTTCTTTATAGCTTTTCGTTGTACTTCTATATCGGTGGATTACTTTGATAGCTTCACCTTTCTTTCTTGCTCTACTTGTCATGGCACTTTGATATAAAATATAGTTTTATTTTTTCCCAGTATTTTAATTTTCACTTAGCCGTCGCTGTTAAAGTTTCAGTATTTGAATTAATTTTTCCTTTTTTTTCAAATTTTGATTATTTCGTTATTAAAACTTTACGCGCGCACAGACTATGAGTGCACGCATTAAATATGCACATGCGCCTGTGCGTTAAATTTATTACCGTATTGAAATTACCTTTATTGTAAACATATTAATAAGCCTTATGATTGAATATCAGAAGTTAATCTAATTAATGTCTATATTAGTTTTAACGAAATTATGTCTGGTTTGTGATTACGTACGTTGTAGTTTTTTTTATATTTCAGTAAAATTTAAGTTTTTGTGTGTTCATGCTTTCAATATTTTTTTTTTTTTAGCATAAAAGCAGGATTTGAGCTAAAGAAAACACCAACGAAATTAGGCAGAAAATTTATTTCCAAGGTTAAACCAGTTCAGAGAATTTAACAAATTTTTCCTTTGCGAGAGGAATCTAATATAATTTTTTGAATAGTTCGTAATTAAGTGATAAATCTAAAAATTTTGTGTCGTAAATTAAACTTAAAAAAATCATTACTTATTTACTTTGTACATAATTAAATGTAAATCTAATAATTGTAAGCACGGTGCTTAACCTGTCATTATCTTAGCATCGAAGATGTTTTTAAAAAGCTGAAAAGGTAGCATTGATAAGTGTCACTCGCCTTGAAGTACGAGTGACGTCCTTCGTTAACGGCGTTTAGAACTTCAACGTAAAGCTTATTTGATGTATTATCCTCAATATGTAGGGATTAATCTGTAGTATAATTTTTCCAACGCCAGTGACGGATTACATAAATACTTTTCTTAAAGATATGTGACCAGCATTTAGTAAGTATTATTAAAACGTTTATCAGGTTAAAACTATTTAACATCTCTTAAGTTGACTTACAATAATGCAAATCAAATGAAAGAGTAACTTACAATTTTTCCTTACAAGTTCAATGTGCATTTTTCGTCACGTGGCGCACATTCAACCGATAAGAGAGTTCGTCCCATACTTTACTCAGCATGTCTAGAGTAATGGAAGTGTAGCTGCTTCAGTCATGTGCCTTAAATAGGTTGGTAGGAAAAAAATCACTTGGGGTCAAATCATATGACCTTGGAGGACGATTATCTGGGTACATGCCGACGTATCCAGTGGTCGGAGGAAAACGTTATTCAACCTACAGAGTTATGCCGGTGAGGAGGGGCACCATTTCCCAAATAAAATTTTCTGATCCATCTTACAGTTTAGGGAAGAAATTTGTACGTAGCATATCCAAATAAGCGATTCCTCATACGCTTGATTCAGCGAAAAAGAACGGTTCATTAACATGCCATCGGAATATTGCGCAGAAAATTTTAATTTTGGGAAGCCTGTCTGGTTGTAATTGTCGATAGTTTTTTGACTCCCAGATACGGACTTCATTGCGTTAACTTTTCCATTAAGATAAAATGTAAACCCATCGCATTTTCATGCTGCAAAATTATTTCGATTCCGAAGTCGGCACGTATTGCGTAGTTGCTAGGATTCAAAGAATGGAAGGATATGTAAGCGTTTCCTTAAAAGATCCCACACCGTCATCACCGGAATTCGTAGTTCGCGGCTAGCCTTCGTAACAGATTTTTTTAGAACTACATAGGAAATACACCCTGGCATGTTAAATATTTTCTTTCGACACCCGTGATCGTTCGATACTCTTCCCTTTACACTAACATCCGGTCGTTTCAAATCGATTTTGCCATTGACGAATGTTATTTGCCTAGAGGATCACAATTAAACCTTCTACGGAACGCTCGTCGAACTGTAACTACAGATTCATATTTACTAACTGCAAAACACAAGGGTTTCTGTTCAGGAGTTACCTTCTTTGCTAGTCGCGTTGTCAAGTAGAAAGATTAGGTAATCATTTATGGCCTTGCGCGCTACAAATCTGTCCTTTTTATTCTAGCCTTAAATCAATAGTGTATACACCTCATGCATGAGACATAAGAAATTAAAACCCTAATAATATTTTTTTATATACTCGATATTGTGTGCATAAAACTTTTTATGCGTGCACCGATGTAATGGGAGTGTGAATATGTAGGATGCGTGCTTGTTTGTCTTAAATTCATTTACATTTACTGTATGATGTTAATCGCATATGTGTATTGCGAATGGCATTAAACAATGCCTCGTTGAATTATAACAATCATGGATTTAGTAATAGAAACATTTGGTGTGTTTTTGATGCTCTGAATTTATTCTACTTTCTGTTTTACTTCGTATTACGTTTTTTATTGCGTAAGCTAATCTTTCTGGATTTGGATGGTTTTTTTTTATAAAGACATTTAATACTCGACCGTTCTGACAGGAATTAAAATAATGTTACGTTATTTTTCGTTTTAAAAAGAGCACTGAATATAAAATAGCCGTATTTACATAAATTTAGTAAAAGGCTTTTATGGCAGATTCGTGTCAGCAGAACGTTTCTAAGCCTACATTCTATAGGTTGGTAAGTTAGAGAAACTATAAATTTTTACCACAAAGCTTAGTAGCTTACCTATCACATCGTATAAATGTTTACCGAACTCTAGAAATTCTCTGTAGGGCTTCTTATCCGGTAGTCGGTAGTTTACAAACCGAACCGGAGTACGCTTTTTATTAGAGTTGTATTCGCCTTTGGATCTTTTCTCATCTTTAGTTTTTCTTCTGTACTTTTTGTACTGCAGTGTTAAATTTCATATTGTTAGCGGATTTTAAGACCTTTGGTAATAAAGTTCGTCGTGTGGAAATAATATTTTTTATACGATTTATAAATATCTTCTATAAGGGGGCCATAATTTATTTTTCATAGTAGAGTTTATATTGTAAATCTAAACTTTTCTTTATTTGTTAGACGTATTTCATTATTCGATGGAGTACGCTACTGTAACGTTTATTTTTATGTATACTATTAAAGGCAACAAAGGTTTTTAATAAATTGTTTTTTATTAATGTCTTTTCGTGTCACTGATAACAGTTAGCCATGTCACTATAATATCGCCTGTGGAATAATATTAGTGTAGTTTGAGCGTAGTTTTCATATTTGTATGCTGAAGAATGCTCTTCAAATCTTTTGTTTTATAATTAACTATACGAGTAGTTATATGCCGTTATAAACTTTTTTACGGCTTTATGATACCGCAGGTGACAAAAAAATAAAAAATTATTATTATTCCTTTTTTTCTAATTATAATATTTCGATACTTTAATTATCTTCTGTTGTAAAACCGTTTTTGAGTTGCCGGTTATATTATTGCATGCCTTTCTGAAATATGGTTATGATGTAATTCATTATGAATTATTATTGTATTGTTAATTTTTATGTATATTTTATCTTTATGTTAATTAATAATTATACTTGGTGCGCTGTATTTTTTCCGATGAATTTCAGGCTAAATTACTCTCTTCATTACAGTAAAAATGGATATGATATTATTTACTTCCCTATTACTTTTCTGTAAACATATGCTGCTTTATTTCATTTCAGAGATTTTTTTTTGCTTTTTAATTAACGTTTTGACTAATCTGTTCTGTTCTTCTGTAATATTGACTATTTTTCAGTTTTATTTGACTTAACAACCTTATAAATCCTTATAAATGTCTTTTCTTGTCCTAGCTCGGGAGGTTTTGGATCTAAGGCAATAAAAGGATATAAAAAAAATAAAAAATGGAATAAATAAAAGTAAGAAAAATAGAATTGTATTGGAAGTAAATTGTATTTAATATAAATAATTCTCATAAAATAATTTTTACGTTAACTGCTGCACAGAAAAAGTGATGTCACGAGCACGTTTAAGTGATGGCATGCTACTTTTAGAACAGGGCGCCGTCTTATCATTTTCTTGCTAGAGTTACTGTGCATTGCTCGCTTTGACACTAAACATTTATGTTTATATTTACAGATGTCGCTACAATCAGGTCGTAATTATAACGGTTTTCAAATACTACCCGGCTTATCAGAACGAAAATATCGGTCAAGTTTTTACAATAACCGATATGGATATCTGTGACGAATGATTTACATACGTTACAGCCATACGAAATACCCGGTCAATTAGTGCAGAACAATTGATAATCGTTCTCCTTTCTGTCGTGAGACTTCCTTTTAATACTTTAATCGCTAGGAGAAATAAAGTAGGACTAAAAAAATATTGTTTCATATATTCCAGCCTGTTTCATTTGAAAACGGTTACTGTTTTTCATGCGCTTACACCAGATCTCAGAACTGGCAGTATAAAATTAAAATGTGGGCCGTGTAACTAGTCTATTGTTACATGATGAAATTTCAGTCGCATCGCTCCAGCTTTTCTTTAATCGTGCTCGTTTAACCTAATCTGGTCTCGATTGTAGTCGTATTGCCCAATCCTTTCACACCGGTTCCACACACCCAAGCGTCTTAATCTTTGAAATTGATTTTTGTTAAAGAATGTTGAATACTATAAATTAAATATTTAAAATATTTCTTCTCGAAAACGATTACAATCAGTTCTCTGTATTTAACAACGGATTTGGGAGACTTTTATGAGATTGATTGGGATCTTATCATATTCATTTAGAGGATTAAGAAGTCGCTTTAAACAGCGAAGGTGCTGCGGTAGGTTAGCGTCATCACCTCATTCCACTATTTTGGCGACAAATGTTATGAGGGTAATTCGTAGTCTTATCATTTATTTTTTATTTCCAGTTTATCCCGAATTTCTTTCTGAAATCTTTGTACAATTACGGCTTCAGTGATCCAAAAATTTGAAAAGCCACATCGATAGCGGACTGCTTGTTCTATATCCGTAATGTGATATTAATTTTTATTATACACTCGCTGCTTCCGACAAAGAAACCGTTCAGTCTATAAAACAACCTGCTGTGTGTTGACCGAACCTATAATAAAATTATTTGGTGACGCATCTAAACCGGAGTAAGAGAATTTGTTTACGTCAGTTTATCTTTAATCGTAAATCTTTTGCTGTGCTTTTACATTTGCCGACGCTGCATATTGACAAATATAGTTAAATTTTTTATTTCTGCTTGTACTCTTTTATATGATGGTTTAGAATTTTTTTGCGTATGGATATTGATTTTCGTCTCCTGTATAATTTTTAGGTTAAAATTGTTGTGATCTTTAATCCTTACTCTATTTTCTTAAATGTTATTTTATTTTCGTCAATACGTGTTATTCTTAACATGTAGCACATTACTTTACATTACCACCAGTTATTTCTCTTTATTTTGTAGCGTATTTGCAGTCTCCCGATGCTTTCAACGCACATACATACATATGCTACTGACTATCCTCTCTCCGCAATATTTGTAATATTAGTTCGGTTATAATATTTGTTTTCATCATTGTTGTAAGCTTTCTGTACGTATAAGACACGAGTTTACGTGTGGAAATATCTTTAAATGTATGATGTTGATTTAAAGATTAGAATTTAGATATTTTTTTTTTGGCTACTACCTTAAAACGGATTGAAAATTTTCAGTCGCCTTACTTCTATTAAAACCGTTTACGTTTCGTATAACATCTGGTGGTGGTTTCTTACGGTCGTCGTGCAGTTCTCTTCGTTTCATCTTTAAATGGGTGTGGTAATGAAGATTAATGTGAACAGTTAACTAGTAACGTCATAGCGCACTTACATTTTCAGGTATGTCTAAATTTACCTTCGGCTTCATTCTGTTTATTCATTTAAGGCCGGTCGGTTAGTGTTTTCTACGATCCTTTTATGTGATAGTTTATAAAACATTGAATTAAAATAAACTTGACCGTAAAGTTAATTTAATCTATCTTTCTTCACGTTCTTATAAGTTACAAATTTCAACTTTTAACACTTATTTTTAAACTTGCTTTACCCTAATTTTTGTATAATTTAAAGTTATTTATTATTATTTCTGCCCTATATATTCATTAATTTTTCAGTTTTTTGACTACATCTTTTATAGTGTATCATTTAGTTTTCTGTTGAAAATGGTTACGCAGTATTTTTGTAATATCTGGTTCTAACTATAAGCTTACATTTTATAATTTTTCAATGAAATCTATATATAAAACATGACAAACGAGGAAGAAAATTTGGGTCTGTTATATTATCAGTAAACCTAGCCAGTCAGGGCTCGCTTCGCTCGCCCAAGCGTCTAGCCAGTGGGCTCTGCCTCCTGAACTCTCGACGCGTTCGTATGCTCATGTTTGTGAGAATATTAAGTATTTTAAAGAAATATTTTAAGAAAAGAAATGTTAGTGTGTAGAGAATATTTTTCTGAACAATTTTTGTTATTTTTATATTTGAAGTAGGCTTAAGGAGTGAGTAGATACCGAATTCAATAATTTTTAATTGAAATATATTATTTAACGCTAGCCTTATTGATAACAGAGAATTGGCTTGGAGACGCCGTATTCTTCGTTTAGTTGTGTGTGTTCGTGTGAGGTTGCATTAGTTGCCAGTTCAGCTGCTGCTATAGGCGCAGAGCAGACCTCACGTAAAGCGCTAATTGGATACGCGCCGACAACCCTTGTATCCTTTTTACTTCCTTGTACGAAGTAAAGGGAGTATTGTGATAGCGAAAAATTACGGTTTTCAGATATCAACGGAAACATCCATTTTGACTAGTTTCGACGTGACGTTTGTACGTACGTACGTATGTTATATCGCATAACTAAAAAACGATTAGCCGTAGGATGTTGAAATTTTGGATTTAGGACTGTTGTAACATCTAGTTGTGCACCTTCCCCTTTGATTGCAATCGACTGAACCAAAAGCCCAAAATCCAAAAACGTTTGGAATTTGGACTTTTTCTCTTAACTGCAGTAATAAGACTTTTATGAGAGCTTTTCATTGATTCAAGAGTTACAGCCAAATACTCGTAAAATTTTAATTAATTAAATTTTTGGATCTTATTGGTTCGAATCAGACTTTTTTTTAATTTAAATATATTAATTTATTAATAATTATTAACCTCTAATTGTAAAAAACCGTTTACTATAAATAATAATTCAGTTATATCAATAAAAAAGAAGATATGAAAAAACATCAGAAGTTGTTAGTGAAAAATATTGTATCTACTTTTCATTTAAAAAAAAATGTGTGTATATGTAATAGGCGTACAATGAAGTCATGTGGTGTTCACATCAGATATTTTTTATTGCTAAATATTAACTATTAATCTCTTTCTTTTATAAATAAAATTAATAAATAATAATAATTAAAAATATAAATATAAGATATAAATAATTTACCTTTAGAAATTAAATTAAATAATCCGTAATTTAATTTATAACGGACTGCTTCTAGCGGGAGAGAGTCGGCTGAGAGAGGGTCACCGTGCGCAGCTGCCCGACGCACCACTTTGGTCTCTTTTCGCCAACAGGAGCTAAAATAAAAATGTGAACACTACAATCTGAACAAAAAACCCACGTACCATCCGTTTTTATGAGAAAAAATTACTATTTTTGAAGTCTGAAGAATTATTTATGCATGTGAGCTTAAAACTAGTATCAATTACGTATATTGTATGGTTCAGCTTGTATGAGTAGATTCTCCACCGATTTAAGGAAGATTATTGAAACGAAATTCATTACACTAACATAAAATACAATATATACCACTAGCATATAGAATCACAGTTTTTCAGTTCATGGTTTATGGCTCGTAATCTCTATTAAGCAGAATCTGTCAATTATGCTAAAGTTTTAAATGAATTTTATCTTCTCGCCTTTAATTCCATTTACGTTCGTAAAATAAATTTATAAAGATTGTCAAAATGTTGACATTTAATCTCTTGTTTACTTACTGATATTTTTGAGCTCTTCTACTGATTAGTTCTTTCATTTTTCATCTTATACACGTATTAGCTTGTGTTAATTGTAAACTTAAACGATTTAAAACTCGACAACTAAATGCCGGTTTCATTGTTTGGAATGTTCATTTCAATTTGCCGACGCCGGCAACGGCTGTTCTATCTATCGTCTGAAAAACATTTGCACATGAACCCTGTGGAAAGACTTTTTTTTTTAATGCACTTTTTGTCTAAGATTTGCAAGTATCTACCGGTACTTAACACATATTTTCTGTTACCTATTATATTAAAATGTTATTCATAAAAATAAAAGAAATGAAAGAAAACAGTAATTTTAGTACCGTTCATAAAATATTTTTCTCACGAAAGGGTTACGATAGAAGACTCCCTGAAAGATCAACATCATTACTAAGAATTATCGCCACAATTACATGAAAGAATTACAGATGACATACTGACGTAATTTTAAGTCGATGTTTCAAGTTCCACGCAAATTAACTTAACCGTTTCAACGTGTATAACCAGGTAAATGTTATGATTTATAATTATATCGTTCGACTATAGTTTCACTAGTTTTTGTTTGGACTATTAGTTACGAATTTATAATTACTGTACTTTAAGTGAAAAAATGATAGATCGTTACAAGACGAAAGTGTTTAGCTTAATTCGTGGAATTGAATTTGCGATAAACCATCACGAACGAGCTGATTTCAGAAAAGTTATACGAAGGTTACCGCTTAGAATTTCAATAAGAGTTTAAACAAAATTTGTATTGAAATTGTAATTTGTAACATTTTTTAGTAGGTTTTCTTCTCTAATGTATCATGTAACAAAACGTTTTACTTGTAACACTTGAGTAGGAAGAGCTCCCGCATACAAAGGATATGATTTGATGACGTGGGTGCAAATAAATAATGAAATATTATATTGGTAAATGTTCTGAGAGGATCTGATGGTCTGGATTGAGAAGTGAATACGAAAGAGAGAAAAAACAAATAAAACAGCACATCAACGTTATTTGAAGTTTGTTAAATTTATAATTGTACCAGAAACGCAAGAACAGTTTATGCATGGACTGTAATAATGGAGAACAGTATGATATATAACATTTGTATCACAAGAATAGAAGACGTAACTAAGAACAATTAAATAAACATTACAATTACATTCCCAAAAAAAACCAAAACAAAAACATGAATTCAGACACATAATTAACTTACAGTACGGAAACGCATAGCACGACGAGCCTTCCCGAGCACAACATTTCACTTAAACAAAATCTAATTGTAGCTTTTCCGACAATACAGAAACAGCCATGAGCAGAAAGTAAAACATTAAATAAAGTCTTTAGATAACTAAAGTATTGTAAAGAGTTTGACGCGACGATATATTGACAACAAAAGAACAATGTACAGAACACCAATGTACACACCTAACACACCCAACGCACACAGAGAACAGACTGGCGAACATTCGCACACAGGTCAGAATTGTAATAATAAACAACCTCGGGTTATGTTGTTTATAACACCATTCACTGATTTGTTGACAAACCCTAGTCTGTTTAATGCGAAATCGGCAAAACTGTGGTTTCTCAAACAACGTTGTGTCTGAGACCTTGACCAAAATCTGAACAGTAAAGTTGTAAAAATAATGTAGGTGGTTCTTTAAGTTTATTATAGATAATCGTCAAAAAACGTACAAAACGAAATATTTTGTTACGGCTTAGAATTCTTAATAAACAGTCAATTTTTTTTTGGAGTAATTAATTTCTTTAATATTTACATTATTTATGTAAAATTATAATTATATTTTTATGAATTGACGGTTACATTGCTTTCTGTTTAGCTTGTGAATATTTTTATATTTTGTTGCTCAAAATAGTCTGTGATTTTACTGGTCCATTCCGACTACGTGAAGTACACGAATGTGTTGGAGAAAGAAAGTGGCGTCGTAAAGTTCCCACATTGTCTGATAGCGACAAAAAGATAAAAGCGTCTGTTTTATTTACACAGAAGGCGAGGTGAAAATATAATAAAGAAGGGAGGTTTTTACGGCTTTGTCCCAGTTACACTGGTGTTTCTTAGTCTATTGATAAATTTTTTTTAATAAAGTTGTTCTTATCAAATTGAATTTTTTAAGTGTTCAGTGATAATTTCATATGATAGTGTAAAATGAATATATATTATAAAAATACTAAAAACATATATGTATATAGAAAATATGATTTTTTCCTAAATAAAATATATGTATATATTTATGTATGTAGTGAGTGTCGGTGTTGATTTTTTTGACTACATCTTTTATATATTGTTTATTCATAGTATTTACGATTGTTTAAATGCGGGTTATTTAGTTTTGAGCCAAAATATTTTTATTTCAATAACATGCGACATGATTATTGGTGATAAGCATATTAGACCTAACTAACTAATTTATTGTGATCTGTTTATATTAGGTAAATTTAATCTTTAGGACGTAATGTTACCGAAGTCCAAAGAAGGCATCTCTCTAAGAGTTGTAGGTTGTTTTGATAGCAATAAGAAACATAACTCTACAACACAACCTACACATAACAACCTACACTGTCTTGAGAGCTTTGCAGAACTTCGTTGCAGACAAACGACTGAGAATTTACTTAACGCAATCGCATTTAAACAGTCGTAAATATTTGTCGTGAGAGACTTAAGCTAAATCTGTTGTAGTGCTCCTACATTCACTTCTTGGAGATAATGAAAATTCATCTTCTTCAATTTCCCGTATATCATGTTTTTTGGTGTTTCGAATAACGGGATTTTCATTTGACGATGAGCTTTGTATACTCTCACTCGTTGTTGTACATGAACTTTTGTAACTTAGTCACTGTTTTTGATCTTGTTACTTGTCCAAAATATTCCAGGCATATCGTTTGTGTGTTATTATTCGACTAGAAATTCGTCGGCTACTGTCGTCTACCTTCGGCCTTCCAAGTCTATTCAATACCTTTTTTCACATTCAAGCAATAATAACCTACTTGATGTGTGCGGCCGATCTTTTCAAACCACCAAAAATAATAGCCCACAAAGATACTTTATACCTAGGAAGTATTTTAATCATTTATCTTTCTTATAAGCCTTAAATGAATCGTTATAGTAGGTTTTTAAAACCAAAAATCTACTTACTGTTAGACTTTTTAGGTCCTTCACCGCTTCAAGAAGCTAGTGTTGAATCTTGCACAAATAAATAATGTTAGTATCGTAAATGTCAGTATAGTAAATTATGTACAATTAAATTGTTTTATTCGCTTGAGTAGCAGAAACAGCGTTTGATTACTTAACAATTTTAGTTACGTAAATGTGTACAATCGGGAAGTGTGTGCTTCACTAAAAGCATTGAAATTCACCAATTCACAAGGCTTATACTAATTCTTTGTTATTTTGGATTTAAGTGTGGTACCTTTTTGTATTGCAAATTTACGGTTAAGAAAAATTGTTTTTAAATTAAAATTCTGTATCTGCGGGTAAAAAAGAAACTTTATTACTTTGTTTGATCGTATTGTACTGAAATCAAGATTTGTCTGCAAGAAGGTTTACGTGTGGTATGTCTGGCAGAAACAGTTTATAAAAAAGAAAATATCTTTGTCGGTTTCAGTATCTTTGGAAAATTTCCAAGTTCTTATAATTGTTAAAGACAACAAATGGAAGTCTTATTCCCTTATCTTTATTTTCGGTTTAAAGTTTTAACGGTTGTTTCTTGTATGGTTACGAATAACTCAATCCTTTTTATAAAGTAAATTTTTTGAAAAGAAAAAAAAAATAGTGACTTAAATTAAATTGAGTTAAAATTGTATAAAATACCTGACTCAGTGAAAAAAAGTTTATTACTGCTTTTTGTATGTAAAAATTAATTATTTACAGTCCATACCTAATTACGGAGTCCGACCCTATTCCAGCCACTATAATTTTTTTTTCTTAAGGCCGTATGAAAAAATTCTACATTTTTTTATGTGTGCTTAAATAATTGTTTTTGTTTTTTCTTTTCAGGTGAGTACTGAATTGCATTCTGGGACGGTGATTCGTTAATGGATGTCCATTTTGCTACTGTAAGGTTCATTTTATCTAATTAATTTAAAAATGTAATCCATATGTTTCAATTGATAATCGCTTTTGTCAATTTAATTTTTTGCTTTTAATTTATTGATTATTTTAGTATTATTAATCTATTGCATACCTGTATCAACATTACATACCCTGGTATGCTATTACGTGGGTGTTATATTAGTTTTTCATTCGATTTATATGTAGCCTGAAGATGATTTTTGTTACTCATGCAGTTTCTTATTGTTTGGTATTGATTTCGACAACGTACGTTGAAGTTGTTTGTACGTTGTTTTTGAAGGTACGTTGTTTTCTTGTACAATTACTTTCTATTTGACGCAATTATGCACGGTTCCACTTCTAGCTATCTTTAACGGAACGTTTCTTTAATTTACTAAACCGATGGCTTTCTTCTTCTGTAAGTGTTCAAAACCGCTCGATTTTTTTTCTTCGTGTCAACGTTTTGGAATCTCTAGTAGTGGTTTATACTTCCGATTCGGTTTTTACGATATTCTGTTTTGATCGACCGGATTTATCACCTTTCGGTGAACCGATAATTTTGAGCTTTAATTTTAAGTTACCGTAACTTTTTTCATGTCTAAATACATTAGTATATTTTGCTGCCTCATGACGATTAGTACTGTATCCGGTGAATCCTGTAGTTTGATTGCCAACAGTCGGAAGGGTAATATGATGTCGTCGCCCCCCCCCCAAACGTGTTTTTAGTTGTACATAATTTATGACCGAAAAGGAAATAATATAGAAATGTTCCTTCAAATTTTACTTCTTAGCTAAAGACAGTTATATATATTCGAAGTTGGTAGAGTTAACGTCAATCTACATTTTTTTGTTAATATTGATCATTAATTTGTAGATTCCACACTACTCCACGCACAAGAGACAGACTTAGATACAAACATGGCGGTATATTGTAATATATTATAGATTGAAACGAAAGGAATTATTATAATACGATGAATAAATTCTTTACGTGCAATAAGAATATATTTAAAAATAGTAGAGTACGATAAGAAAGCATTAATCTTTATATTAAGGTAAAACTGCAAACGTAGTAAAAGAAAATATTGTAGTCCGACTTTATTTTGTTATATAAATATAGACAGAAACCTTATATTAATTTTCTATTGAACACCGTACGGCAACTACTTATGTTGAATTTATTAAATTTTGTTTTTTTCCTAAAAGCAGACAAATTGCACAACGACTTGTAAAATTTATGCGTAGTTTGCTTCTTTTAGTTTAAAACCTAATACGTGCTGCCTTAAAAACCAGTATTGCTTGTTATGAGTAATTGCGTTTGTAAATTGTATCAATATAACGTATTTTACCAATATAATTTAAGACACGCCCGATATTCTGTTTGGTGGTCTGTAAAAACAGCTAAATACAGTGGCTCATTTTTGTCCTGGTATAAAACTATTTCGATTTATAAAATAATTGTACGTTTAATACGTTTATATTTGGCGAATTTTAAAACAATTATACGTACGAGTGTTGTTCTGTTCTTAAATCTGTTAATAAAAATTCAGTTTAAAAAAAATAATATTAATAATAAAAGAGATTTAAAATTTCGACATGTTCTTGTTTGCTTAGATTCCATGAGTGCCTTACAGGCGATTAGTGACATTCCAGACACCCTATTGTCTGTGAGATTAGATGTGTTATTTCGCAAATGACTCGACGTAATACAACTATGAGCTTCTGATAGATCCCCAGTCATATTGGAATTTCAAGCAGTGATCTTGTTTGTCAGGCAAAAAAGGCTTGTTTTCAGCCTCTTTCATCAATCGCGTTTCGAACGATCTTTTGAACAGGGTGATTATGACGAGTGGCAAAGTGAAGGGAATGCTACCATCAACAATAAACTTCGCCCAATTAACAGGTTTTTGTCCCGTGGGAGCTCCTCGTGCAGAAATAACCGTCGAGAGGAAATTATTATTTGCCGTTTGCGAATAGAGCCTCATGAATATCTGATGCATGGACTGGAACAGATACACCAGTTTGTGCTCGCCGCGGCTGCCAACTAACTGTACACCACATCCTTGTGGATTGTATGTATCTCTTATTCGGCATTGCGCCGCAAGTTTAAACTTGGAGCTGACATGCGAAGTATGTTGGGGAACAATACAATGATGTTATCGAATGTCTTGTGATTTATAAAGACCGTGCATATCGATTCAAAAATTTAATTATTTATACGGCCCTTATCGTCTCTGTACATCGTTTGGCGATAATTTTATTGTTAATTTTTTATTGTTGTAATCACTGTGGTTTTTTTTTGCTTTTAACAAACGACATGGACTCTTTCCAGCTACGTTGTGTTTTTATATTACTGTTTGTTTAGTTTTTAATTATTTTTTGTCTTTAAAATATTTTTATGTTTGCTATTTAAATATCATACCGGGCGCTTTAATCTAGTTTTAGTTTTGTTTTGTTACTTTTTTTATTGCTGGCGATGATAGCGTGGAAACGTTTTACACCTCCCCCCCCCCCCAAAAAAAAAAACAGCAATAAAAGCAAAGAAAAGAGACTTCGTATTTATAAAAAAATAACAAAAATTCGTCTATTCGGTTAGAAATAAAAAAAAGAGAGGCGTATTGAGATAAATTTCCTGATTTGAGGCAAGATTTTTCGTTAATGTTCTGAGATTTTATATTCCGGACCATTAGCATAAAAATTTTTTTATGATGCTTGCATAGTTGAAATTCTAGTTTACGTTGTCGGTTGATTGATGTTTTTGTTTAGAAAATTTACGAAACTACCCTTCGTACTATTTACGAGACTGCCCGAGCAGTTTCCCGTGTAAGATAAAAACGCTATCATCTAAAGCGGGGTGCATTTGTTAAAACATCCAAACTACTCTTCGATTAACATAATTCAGTGTCCCTACACTTAACAGCTTTCAAAATTATTAAGCACCTTTTGCCTTCGTGGCTTCAATCGATTTCAGCTTTCTGTAGTACTGCTAAATTTTTCGATTTTTCACTACAATGGATCCGTACGTAAGGTAAATTTGGTGCTAATGCTAGATTTACTGAAGGCCGGTAACCTTCACTCAACAGTAGCGGTCAGAACAGTTTATCTACCAAATAATTAAAAGCATTGGCAGTTGCACGTTAAATTACATTATACGTGCAATCACAGCTTCAGTTTTTGTCCGAAGAACAACTTCCACTGATACGGTCGGGCATCTTTTTTTAACATCGCAATTGTACACTGCGATTCTTCACTGTTAATGATGCTTTAGAGAGATCTCGGGTTTTTACTTCGTTTATAGTATATTGTACTATAAACGAAAATCTGTGTCAAGAAATCGCTTACAGAGTTTCGTCAATTTTAACGTATTCGGAACAAATAATTCTGTCGCTTGCCTCATCCTAAGTTGTTAATGAAAATATCGTTATCGTGGATCTTATGAAATACCTACCGCCTTTAGTAACATCCCTGATAGAGATTTGTCAACCGCGATTGTTTTCTTAACTTCTTTATCATCGGGCATTAATGTGCTTGGTTTATGTACAACCTATCATCTAACTTCGGTTTTTTTATCCTCGACTGATTTATGACCGTCTAGAAATCTTTTGTTTAATCTTAAATGGTCGTTCTTGCGTACAAGATTCGACAAACCTTTTGCATAATTTTCTCTGCATTGAAGAACGTAATCTCATTTTTTATGCAGATTAATACATACTTCTGGATTTTCCATTATAAATCGTTACAATTGCCGAACATGACCGTACACAGCTTACTTAGCTGTCAAATCCAATACTCTTCCAATATATTTTCAAGTGTAGTCATCACATCTTAAAGAAGGGCATCTCGATTAGCCTGCTAGTCCAAAATATTAAAACGTATGAACTTCTAAAACCTTTTACTTAGTATAAAAAGTGAAGAAATACCAAAATCGGTTTCGTTCCCTTTATTTTACTCGTGTTATCATTATTTCATTAACAAAAGAGATATTTTAGCGACAGGGTGTGTTGGAATTTTAGAAAATTTGTAATAGAAGTTTTTAGCCTTTTTTTTATTTATAAATGGAATATATTCGTGTGAAACTGGATTTTTGAATTACTCGCGGTTACTTTGATTTAACTTTTTTAATCGTTGTAAGGTTAATGAGATGGGGAAATAAGCTAATGAAAGATATTTCAGGTAAACGGAGTTCAGTGTGTGGTCGATGAGCTGGAATTAACGCCCCCGGGTGTAAGTTGGCCGCTAAACATTATCCAGTTACTGGCTCGATTGAAGGGTTGTTTACCAATCCCCAGCTTCTCCTGTTTAGTAATATCCTGTTCTACTTTTGAACAGGAACTGTTTTAAAACTCTAATCTTTCAAATTCAATTTTTATTCGTCAGCGTTTCCGTTTGTAAATTGTAATTCATTTCAAAAATATTTACGATGTGTTTACTGCTGTATTTTAAATTACATTCTTCTGTTAAACTGTAAAATATTAAAGGCTTTCTCTGAAGTATGTTGGAATATAAATTTCGTGTTTTGAGTTTTTCATTGGGTGTTTTCCACGAAGAATTTAACGTTTTTTTTTCAAAATCAGTTAACAGATTTGATTGTAAATAAATCTTTCCCGATGATGCACATCTCGCTCTACAAAAGGATGTGCACCTGCTTAGATCTAAGTAGAGCCACTCGTGAATTTCAAGTTTCAGTACCATCGTGTTTAATCTGTATCCATTATTTATTATGAAATCAGCTCTTTATTTCCATTTTTAACGAGAAGGATTAAGGTATGCAATGTACCGAATTGCTACTTCAATGAACATATATATTTCACTCTCTTTCTTGGGCTGCGGAGATGGCATGTAACTCAAAAGTTTCAAATTTGACCAATGGTCATTTGATATATCATTTTAAAGAGTTCCATGAGCCGCGAAAAATGATAGAATTAAACTAATCCCTGATCGTCCGATCCAAAATGACGGACAAGAATGTGCTAAGAACTACGGTTGTGTGCTCCCCTTTTAAATATTTTATTAATTGAGATATATTGATTCTCTCTTTGAAAATTTTCTTCGATAAGAAAGGCTAATTCAATTCATTAAGCCTCAGTTTAGAGTATACAGCCTTCCGAGGGCTCAACAATTTGAAATGGGAGTTATGGTCATGTGATACCTTGTTTTAAAGGTCTTTGCAAGATAAGAACAACGGTATCAAAAAAAAGTTAAATGCTGATTATTTAAACAAAAAATATTGATCTTAGATTATATAGGTTCATTTTAATTACTTGATAGATAACATAAATAGAAGCTGTCTCGGCCCATCTTTGAAGTTAGTGCCCATCTTTGATGTACCTTTAACGGTTTTGAAATTATCGGTTAATAGGGCTGGGCTTAAGTGATACGTTTTAGAACTGTCAATATATCGCCGTTATTTCTGATAGGTCAGTGAATCTTGTTATAATTGATGTAGAATTTGTGAGTACAAATTAGAATATATTCATTGGCAGTTTTAGCCTCGTAGTCTGTTTTTTCGGCGATGCAAATTGTAAAATCTATTTTTTAAGGTAAATTAACTCGGTTTTACTTCGGTTATTTTCATTTAACCTAATAACTTCGTGTAAGCGTAATATTTGTTTCTTTTTTTTCTGTATACAATATGACAATAAAAGCATGTCTTGGAAGATATATTTGCTAGAGCCAATCAGTAAAAAATTTAGACTTTCATTTTTATTACATTCTGAGCCGCTATTTATGTGAAAAAACTATACGAATTGCAGTAGCTTCAAATTCAAAACAGCAACTTAACGCTTGATTAAAACATGATGGTTTGTGTCCCTCACAAGTAAGACCGGCAGAAACATCAGGACAACGGAAACCTGGACTGGAACGCTATAAAATTAGACTCGATGTTCTTAAAGATTTATTTCGGACACACCGTCTGAAGAAGACATTTCAACAAAAGAAAGAACTTATCGACGTCAGGTCGAGGTTATATATGGAAGTAGCTTATCTAGCGTAACACCTACCTTACCTAGCGTAAGTAGGTTATCTAGCGCTGATAGATCATCGACACCAAGAACTGTTGCGGAACGTTTTTGCTGACAATGGAGCCGACTTGATAGTGTACCGTCGAAGATTCGAACGATCAACATGGTAGCAGACAAAGCATGTTAACAGAAGACTCTCTCTCTTTCTTACTTCCTTCTTTTCTTAGCCAACTTCGTGTATTACCTTTGAAATAGTATTTCTTTGAAATAACTAATTTTCTATTGAAGACAGTTTTTATTCCTGAATAATATTGCTACACGATGTGAATGTGTAGGTCAGTTTTGAGCTGGCTAGCTTGTTGGGAATTAAGTTAAAAATCGATGGGAAAGTTTTGACCATTCTGCCGTCGTCAGAACGACAAACAGGAAGAGTAGCTTAAATAAAAGCATATAAAAATAACTTTTAATAGACTGTATAACTCAATATTTTTAATAAAATATTGGTAATATGTAATTCTTAAAACACAAGTTGTTTTTCTTGATAAACTGGGCTGAGTTGATTTTATCTGTCTATATTGGCTATTTGTTGTAAATTCTGAGCCCTTGCTGTTGATAAAATTTTTCCCCCTGTTTTCTTTGTTAGAGAAGTTTATATGAAGATGATGTTTTTGTTTGTTTACGGAGGCAATAATTATTTTAACGTCTTCGTTCAGAGGTAATTAAATCGTATACTTCGCTCGAAGGATCTATTTAATAGAATTTTTTATTTTTTACGTTTGATTTTTTTAAGTTCTTTCCGCCTCATATAATTTATTTTTTTGCCGTTATTTTTATTCATTGTTATTAATAATTATATTCTCTTTTTTGATCCTAAAATTTTATTGCTTAAATTTTATCTCTCGATGAGGAAGAATGCTCTGCCAATTGTGAACATTTTTTATATTGACTTTATGAGTGCTTTTATGAGTATTCATCACCATCATCCCTGATCCCGTTTCATTTAGGTTCGAAGAGCTATATATCGTTTGTGCTTTATGATAAAATCTGCAACTACGATATGATAGCTATAAACCGATGTAAAAAAAACCTGTATGTTAAAAAAATAATCGTGTTATCTCCTTTAGAAAATGTAAATTAATTTTATCTGATCACTATTCCAGTTAAAATATATTTCCGGCTAAGGTTTTTAAATACTTCCAGAATTTAATTTACCATTTTAGTGAAATTGCCAAAAGAATATGTATAATAGTTTACAAGGTATTAATATACCTTGTATATTAATACAAGGCATTAATATAATAATTCTTCTTAATAGAAGAATCGATATTATGTTTTAAAATATATTTTTAAATAAAATTTTTCGTTTTGTGAAACGTGCTAAAAATTCGTAGTTTATTACAAATATTTTTCGGCGGAAAATTATAGTTTTTATTAATTTATGTATTGTTTTTATGTATGACTGAAATTGACGTACTGAGTTACGGTTTTCACTTATAATTTTATGTGAATTTCCGTACTTCGCCCGCTTCGTGATATGCACGAGTGATATAATAATAGTTAAAAATACATTTACCGTATCTTGTAAATACGCTAAGATTACGAACTCGACGAGTTAATATACCGGCTCACGAAATGTAACATAAATGGAAAAATATGATCTTAGTGTTTTCTACGCAGCACGATCAAAAGTATTTATTGTTATTTTTCTGGGTAGTTTTCATAACAGTTCCAGAAGTAACACTTACTGCGACTGCGCATCTTAGAGGCAAAGACAGTCCAGCTTCATTGAAGTTAATTAAAGACTACAGTTTTGAAATATTTATAAACAAAAATGGATGGATGGTCGTGGAAGTTTTATTTATCGTCAAAATCTGTAATTTTTTGTTGTTGACATTTTTGGGATTTTCAGAGGCTGCCGCCTACTCTTCGAACAGGATCGATACAAAGCACTTGAAATATTATATGAAGTAAAATTGTTTCTTAATGTTGGTCGAAAATATGTGTAATCACACAGTTAACTTTACTATTCTTGCTCCGTTATTGTTATCGGTGAGTTATTTTATATTTTGAAAACTTAATTTAAATTTAAATTAATTTGTAATTAAATAATATGTTGTATTATTCCTTTGTAGATTTGTACAACATTAACGATGAAAACTATTCTGTAAAACTGATTAACGACCGACTGGCCTTCTAATCTTATTGCTCTTTCAATACCGTTACTCTAAATTACATTCGGTACATATGTAAAAAAGACCCGATGCAAATATTTTTTGTCGTTCTACTGATAAATGAATTAATTTTTTATTTATTCGTTTTCGTTTCAATTTCCATTGTTACAATCCACAACACTGAGCCGGTAAAATCACTCCTGATGAACGGAAATCGTTCCCGAATTGTGACATATCATTTAATTAAGTAAAATAACAGTTAAAATAAATTATGTGTAGCAGAACATCACACTGCAGCTTAATTCGTAGTTATTCCCATAAATAAAATTTACTAAGTCCATATGCCATAAATAAAAATTAGATACGTTTAAATTAACTCGTATTCAAAATTTATTTAATGTAGGTAGTTTACTTATCAATTTTACTATTTACCATAATAAATAGACCTCACTCGTATATTGGATCTCATGTATTCAATTTTTTTTTTTTTTTTTTTTTTTTAAATTTGAGTACTGTCATGCAATTTTTCTTAATAATGTAATTTAAATTAAAGTAAATTTGAGGTTAATTTAATTCTTACAATAAAGTAAATGTAATAATTTAAAAAAATGAAACTGAAATTTATATTAAAAAACTTACTTTTGTCACCGACTAATAGGCTAATTTAAAAAGTACACTCTGTAGAAGATGAGATCGTTTTCGATACTCCACCTCCCACTTTGAAGAAACAACAGTAAAATTGGCAATACACGTAAACATTTATTTCCATGCTCGCTTAATTTGACATATTTCTTACGAATTGTTACGAAACGGAAAGCTTTACATCAAATCGTCGCTTTATACTATCTGTCATTGATTCTTATGTCTTTGACAAATATAAAACACCTTAGAAGGGAATAAGGCATCGATTACAGCTTTTTTCTTGAACTTAACGGTATGATCACTGTACATCCATTGCCTGTGGCTAGCGAACAGAGTAATGATGTCATTTGTAGGGTTGAATATCACATGTGTTTCGGGGGGGGGGGGTCTTGTTATGGCGATATGAAACGTATCTGTTGAAGATAATGGGAAAATACTTAACTTCTCGCTTTTCCTAGTTAAGAAATTGGATATATGTATACAGATAATTATGGATACAACCCCCAATGCTCATAAAAGTAAATAAACGTTTTTTTAATATCGTTATGTAAATGTTCTCGTATCTCTTTCGTGTATGTTAAGCGTATGTAATAATTTAAAAAAAATTGTAGCTTTTTGTTTTATTTATTGAGGAAATAACTGTCAGATATACTTAAGTAAGTATAAGAGTACGTAAAGAAATTATTGCTGGAATTTCACTGTTAAGTAAATAACGGGACGGTTAAATTCTTAGCTCTTTGTTCGAAGCGGATAAGAAGGGAAACTTACAAAATACTTAATGAAGTGGCCGGTGAGATAATCAGTAGGGGAACAATTGAGAATCTGTATTACGAGTAAATGAAGTGGATGATATGGCCTCTAGAGAGCAAGCTCTCTTATGGATTTTGTGGCTGTGAACTGAATTACGTTGCAAGTGACGGTTATCAGCATAGATTTTTCTAAACATTTTTCCATTACATGCAGCTAGTTAGGATTTACGTAACAGTTTTTATTCTTTCTTCATTCCATTATTCTTTTCTTCCGTTCTTTTAATATATCACCTCCTGCAGGTTTAGTTCCAAAAAAGCATCAGCTATATATTTCATTGCTGATGGATCTGCATTTACGTACTTCATACCTGATGGATGGATCTGTGTTTATGTACTTCATTACATTGTCATTTATAATTTTCCATTTATTTGGTCAGTAGAAAAGCGGTATAATTTTGTTAGCTGAATTAAGAAACCGAATCTTTTTACTCGTCTTATTACAGGAACCTTTATTTTGTAATCATAAAAAATTCTCTTAGATTCTCGTCGTATTATTGTACGCATTTTGCGTTTTTGAAAAAAAAAATTACACATACCTCAGTTATATTTAAGTATTTTTACAGTCTATTGATGAAAGGACTTTCGTACATAAAACTCGATTCAGATGTACGTAGCTTAAGAAGGGTGCCGGATGGTGGTATGTACTCAGATATTTTATTTTTAAAACTTAAAGTAGTTTAATATTACCAGGTATTTTACAAAAAGCATTATTTTTCTAAAAATAAAGTAATCTCGCATTGGAAATTTTGTATTCCCGTTAAGTTAATGGTTTTAATTATCCTTACTAACTACATTTATTCTTTAATTTGGCTGTTTAGTTAGCGAATCTTTTCGTGGTCGAATAGTTAGGAAAACAGGTGCGAAGTTGAACTTTACTGCGAAAGTTCCGTAGTGTAAAAACGTACATTGTTCGGTTCTGCTGAAGAGCTTGGTTATTGGTTTATTCTGAAACTACATGCTACATTTTTATTACAGCTTCAGGCTGTAAATATATGACATTGCAGGATCATTTTTATGTCAGATTATAGTTATATGTCTATATATATATATATATATATATATATAAATGGTCAAATTTTTTTTAAATCTAACACATTTTAATTTTTTTTTATATAACACTCGTATAATGCAAAGGGGCTGTCCATACTTGTTTATGAAAATTCGAAAAAAAATGTCCTGCATAAATTATACCACCTTAACTAGTATTGATTAATTATTTCTTTAGTTTAAAAAGTTTTTTTCCGATTATATATATATATATATATATATATATATATATATATATATATATATATATATATTAATATAAACATATATATTATATACACATTAATCTAAATATTTAATTATTTATTGAAACATTTTTAAATTTAAAAAAAATATTTTTCCGATTATATTGAATTAAAAATAATTCAAGCACTTTTACACACTCCACTAATTTGGTTTGAAATACAGCGTCTACCGACAGCCATGGTTTCTTTTACTCGCCATACCCAGCGTAATTAAACAGTTCAGACTAATCTCTGATGTATATTTTATGAAAGGGTAAAGGATGATCAGACTGAAACCGTTTCATAATAAAACAATCTAACATTCGTCCAAGCGATATTAAAATGACTTGAATTATAGTAATTCACAAAACAGTAACTGAGCCCAAATTGGACGCACAAAAATTACAAACGATTAGGTCAGTAATTACAACTTACCAAAAAGTAATTACTACAAGGTCAAAAAAACAACTGGGATATTAAATCCGCATTTTAAAATAAATTCATTACAATATGACAAACTATGTTAAAGTTTAACGTACTTTCGGTTTTAGCATTTACCTTAATATAATTAGGGAACGACATAGACGACTGTTTTTAAATCTCTTTAAAAAGAGATTTTTCTTCTTAATCTACAGAGTGAAGTAATAATGGACAGATAAAAAGAACGGCTGGACCATTTGCTTCTAGGAAACCGCGCGTCCAAAAGCTTGAACATCAGGCGTTAGGTATGCAGCTCCGATTCCACTACGCTAAGTAATATGCAGATATCATAAACAGTAGGGGCCTTCAGAAATCCCGTTCGTGTATCGACTTAATCGCTCGCTACAAGTTTAAAAGAGCACGTTATCACATAAAGTTTTCCACCAATCCGTGTTTGAGGTTTCAAATGTGTAATGCATTTTAAAAAAACACTTCACAGTAAAACGACTGGAATCTGAAGGTAATGTATACAGTCACGAAATACATTTCATGCCGTTCTATTAATAAATGCCTTATGAATATGCGATTAT
Source organism: Lycorma delicatula (assembly GCF_047948215.1). NCBI lineage: Eukaryota > Metazoa > Arthropoda > Insecta > Hemiptera > Fulgoridae > Lycorma > Lycorma delicatula. The sequence goes on along the minus strand of NC_134455.1, from coordinate 150,941,838 downwards.
GTAAATCGTAGTGTACACGCACAAGAAAAATAATTTATAACATAAATTATAACATCATAACAAATCATCATAAGTAACTGTATACTTACCTTGTGTTTAAATCGGAAAAAATCAGCCATAGCACAAAAAAATACATAAATGAATATACTCGTACATTATTGTTATTGGATGCAAACAGTATATGCACACATCACTTGACTAAGCCATAAGGTCACCGCACGTAATATACATACACAAATAATTCGTTTTAAGTTAGCCTTTAAAGTTCTTTACGAAAGTTAATGCAAAAGACTCGATAAAAACACATTTTTTTTACCAGCTGTAATCTGATGTATAAATTATATATATATATATATACTAGCGGACCCGACAGACGTTGTCCTGACGCGGCATTATTCTGTAATAAATGCACACACATAAATATAAGAAACTTAATTATGTTAAAATAGCAGGAATGTGTTCTAAATTTCATTAAAATGACTATTAGTATGATATTATCAGTTTGTGATTGTTGTATTATTTATTGTAATGGGTTTATTGATTAATTATGTGTAGTATGGTTAATATTTATTTTCACTAAATATTGAGATGTCCGATGAAGATTGAATTAAAAAATCGAAACGTCGTAAAATTAATAATTAGTATAATTAATAAATTTTCATCCACATTACTACTAATTTTCACTTAACATCATTCTAAAAAAGTACCTCCTACATATTTTTTTTTTATTTAAAAATTTTGATGTTTCATAACCATGTAACAGCTTAATTAATCAATTAATAAAAAAATTAAAGCACTGTAAAAAAGCAACATAGTTAAAATTTTAGTAGAAATTTTTATCATTTTTCTCATTCTTTATTTTAACATCTATTTTACCAAATTTTAGATAATTGTAAATTAAAAATAAGTTAGAAAATTTTTTATAAAATTAATCAGCTAAAACATAATAAATTCAATTTTTAAAATATACTTTAAACTATATTATAAGTAACTTATATTTTAATTTTATAAATGTTATAATTTATTTTACAAACTTAAATTTTTATTTTCAAAGAGCCGTTCAATACTTCATAAGTTGCATAGAATCAAATGAGAACTGACAATTTAAATTTGTAGGTTAAGTTGATTGTTATTGAATGCACGTGTATACATCATTAAAATTCATGAAAAATCATGTAAAATACTCACTTCAATACTACACCTTACAAATTTGCACAATGTACATTTTTTAATTAAACTTTTAAAACGTTATTTCAATAAATAATAATATAATATTTATTTTTTTTGTCTTCAGTCATTTGACTGGTTTGATGCAGCTCTCCAAGATTCCCTATCTAGTGCTAGTCGTTTCATTTCAGTATACCCTCTACATCCTACATCCCCAACAATTTGTTTTACATACTCCAAACGTGGCCTGCCTACACAATTTTTCCCTTCTACCTGTCCTTCCAATATTAAAGCGACTATTCCAGGATGCCTAAGTATGTGGCCTATAAGTCGGTCTCTTCTTTTAACTATATTTTTCCAAATGCTTCTTTCTTCATCTATTTGCCGCAATACCTCTTCATTTGTCACTTTATCCACCCATCTGATTTTTAACATTCTCCTATAGCACCACATTTCAAAAGCTTCTAATCTTTCCGATTGTCCAAATTTCACTTCCATATAAAGCGACACTCCAAACTTACACTTTCAAAAATCTTTTCCTGACATTTAAATTAATTTTTGATGTAAACGAATTATATTTCTTACTGAAGGCTCGTTTAGCTTGTGCTATTCGGCATTTTATATCGCTCCTGCTTCGTCCATCTTTAGTAATTTTACTTCCCAAATAACAAAATTCTTCTACCTCCATAATCTTTTCTCCTCCTATTTTCACATTCAGTGGTCCATCTTTGTTATTTCTACTACATTTCATTACTTTGTTTTGTTCTTGTTTATTTTCATGCGATAGTTCTTGCGTAGGACTTCATCTATGCCGTTCATTGTTTCTTCTAATTCCTTTTTACTCTCGGCTAGAATTACTATATCATCGGCAAATCGTAGCATCTTTATCTTTTAACCTTGTACTGTTACTCCAAATCTAAATTGTTCTTTAACGTCATTAACTGCTAGTTCCATGTAAAGATTAAAAAGTAACGGAGACAGGGAACACCCTTGTCGGACTCCCTTTCTTATTACGGCTTCTTTCGTATGTTCTTCAATTGTTACTATTGCTGTTTGGTTCCTGTACATGTTAGCAATTGTTCTTCTATCTCTGTATTTGAACCCTAATTTTTTTAAAATGCTGAACATTATATTCCAGTCTACGTTATCGAATGCCTTTTCTAGGTCTATAAACGCCAAGTATGTTGGTTTGTTTTTCTTTAATCTTCCTTCTACTATTAATCTGAGGCCTAAAATTGCTTCCCTTGTCCCTATACTTTTCCTGAAACCAAATTGGTCTTCTCCTAACACTTCTTAAACTCTCCTCACAATTCTTCTGTATAGAATTCTAGTTAGGATTTTTGATGCGTGACTAGTTAAACTAATTGTTCTGTATTCTTCACATTTATCTGCCCCTGCTTTCTTTGGTATCATAACTATAACACTTTTTTTGAAGTCTGATGGAAATTCCCCATTTTCATAAATATTACACACCAGTTTGTATAATCTATCAATCGCTTCCTCACCTGCACTGCGCAGTAATTCTACAGGTATTCCGTCTATTCCAGGAGCCTTTCTTCCATTTAAATCTTTTAATGCTCTCTTAAATTCAGATCTCAGTATTGTTTCTCCCATTTCATCCTCCTCAACTTCCTTTTCTTCCCCTATAACACCATTTTCTAATTCATTTCCTCCGTATAACTCTTCAATATATTCCACCCATCTATCGACTTTACCTTTCGTATTATATATTGGTGTACCATCTTTGTTTAACACATTATTAGATTTTAATTTATGTACCCCAAAATTTTCCTTAACTTTCCTGTATGCTCCGTCTATTTTACCAATGTTCATTTCTCTTTCCACTTCTGAACAGTTTTCTTTAATCCACTCTTCTTTCACCAGTTTGCACTTCCTGTTTATAGCATTTCTTAATTGCCGATAGTTCCTTTTACTATCTTCATCACTAGCATTATTATATTTTCTACGTTCATCCATCAGCTGCAATATATCGTCTGAAACCCAAGGTTTTCTACCAGTTCTCTTTATTCCGCCTAAGATTGCTTCTGCTGATTTAAGAATTTCCTTTTTAACATTGTCCCATTCTTCTTCTACATTTTCTACCTTATCTTTTTTACTCAGACCTCTTGCGATGACCTCCTCAATAATCTTCTTTACCTCCTCTTCCTCAAGCTTCTCTAAATTCCACCGATTCATCTGACACCTTTTCTTCAGGTTTTTAAACCCCAATCTACATTTCATTATCACCAAATTATGGTCGCTATCAATGTCTGCTCCAGGGAAAGTTTTGCAGTCAACGAGTTGATTTCTAAATCTTAGCTTAACCATGATATAATCTATCTGATACCTTGCAGTATCGCCTGGGTTTTTCCAAGTGTATATTCTTCTCTTATGATTTTTAAATTGGGTGTTGGCAATTACTAAATTATACTTCGTGCAAAACTCTATAAGTCGGTCCCCTCTTGCATTCCTTTTGCCCAGCCCGTATTCACCCACTATATTTCCTTCCTTGCCTTTTCCAATGCTTGCATTCCAATCTCCAACTATTATTAAATTTTCATCTCCTTTTACGTGTTTAATTGCTTCATCAATCTCTTCGTATACACACTCTATCTCATCATCATCATGGGCGCTTGTAGGCATATAGACGTTAACAATCGTTGTGGGTTTAGGTTTTGATTTTATCCTTATTACAATGATTCTATCGCTATGCGTTTTGAAATACTCCACTCTCCTCCCTATCTTCTTGTTCATCACGAAACCTACTCCTGCCTGCCCATTATTTGACGCTGAGTTAATTACTCTAAAATCACCTTACCAAAAGTCGCCTTCCTCTTCCCACCGAACCCCTAACTAATTCCTACAATATCCACATTTGTCCTACCCATTTCCCTTTTTAAATTTTCTAGCCTACCAACCTTTTTTAAGCTTCTACCATTTCACGCTCCGACTCGTAGAATGTTATTTTTTAATTTTCTGGTGACCCCTTCCTTAGTAGTCCCCACCCGGAGATCCGAACGGGGGACTATTTTACCTCCGGAATATTTTACCAAGGAAGGCGCCTCCATTATTGCTATGTGAAAATGCAGAGAGCCACATTTTCTTGGAAAAAAGCAGCTGTAGTTTTCCATTGCTTTCAGCTGCGCAGTACTCAGAGGACTGAGTGATGTTGATACGGCCGTTTAAGTCATTGTGACTCACGCCCCTAACAACTACTGAAAGAGCTGCTGCCCTCTTTCAGGAATCATTCCTTAGTCTGGCTCTCAACAGATACCTCTCCGATATGGTTGCACCTTCGGTCCAGCTACTCTGTATCCCTGAGCACTCAAGCCCCCTCACCAACGGCAAGGTCTCATGATTCATAGAGGAGGCTATAGAGCCTCCCCTTCATAGGAGGCTAGAGGAGGATATAATATAATATTCTCAATAAGCGCGCAATTCTAGCAGACTCGGCATGCTTCGCTATTGCTAGATCTGAGTATACATACAGATTAAATGACAACAATTGAAAGTTTCATAAAACCTTAAAAACTGAACATTAGCAATTTAACAAAGTTTAACCTTTCACTTTATAAAAGTCAGAATGTAAATAAATCCAAATGGCAAAACAACAGCACTACCTATCGGATTTAATTCACACCACTCTCTAATCACAGTATTCGGTGGAAAATAATTTTTTTACGAAAGGTGTTGTGGCTGCAAAATCATTACAATTAATACTGAACATTAAGAAACTTACAAAACATTACAGAACCTTATAAAATTTCACCTATAACTTTATAAAATTCAGAATGAAAATAAATCCAATTGTCAGAACAGCGCTACCTATCGGATTTAATTCAAACTATTCTCTAAACACAGTAGTCCGTCAAAAATACGAATTTTAATGTAAGAACAAAACTAAGCTACGACGCAAGTAACTGATATGCGAAAAAGCAACAAAATAAAAAAAAATCCTAGAATCCGATCGCAGCACCAACTACCGGGTTTGACTGATAAACCAAATATTAAAAAAATCTTCTAAAACGCGATCGCAGCTCTGCCTACCGGACCCAATTGTGAACCTTAACCATCCAAGGTCAACAACACATTAATAAATTAAAAAAACATTTTCACTTCAATACTGTACCTTACAAATTTGCACAATGTATATTTTTTAATTACACTTTAAAACGTTATTTCAATAACTAATAATATAATATAATATTTCTCAATACGCGCACAATTCTAAACGCGATCGCAGTGCTGTCTACTTGTTACTTAATCAGTTGTGATTTTGTTTACATTGGCAACGGCCATACGGGCTCTTTGTGATTGGTCGTTGTGTTTGACAGCGGCCATCTTGCATTGATCTGATTGGTTTTCCTTTGTTTACATTTCCGTCTGATTTATTAGCCTCTTATTTATTAAAAAACTGTTTTCTCGCGATTTTTTGTAACACAATAATAACACAAAATTACGAAATATTTTTCTCAATTTGATCGCAGCACCAACTATCGGGATAAACTAAAATTAAAATAGAATATTATTGAATATTCGATACTGCGATGGTAACGCAGTCTGCTAATCAACTAATAAATAAAAAAATTAATAAAAAATACATTTTCCAGTGGACCAAATTATGAATCTAAATCATTCTCGAATCCTCTTGAACACACACACAAAAAAATTCATCAAAATCGGTCCAGCCGTTTAGGAGGAGTTCAGTGACATACACACGCACAAATATATATATATTAGAATAACAGTCTTCTAATACCTAAAGGAAAAATTAATAAGTACTAGTTAACTTTTGTCTGAAACAGTTTTTGATATGACCAACTCCTACGGCAAGGGATGACCAAAATGTTGCTGGAATTAAAATGTTGCTTGTAAGAAGATGAGGCTTGTTGTATGCTAAACATGTGAAACTTTTTTCTCATGCAACCATTGTCGTATTGAGTAAATTTGAAGTTTTTCTTAACTTTAAGGTGGAAATCTTTTTTATCGCCTACTTAGCACCGGTGAAATCTACATCCGCCTTCCGGCGTGCCGAAAAGGATTTTTTTTCATGTGGAAAATTATATCTCCATAATGAATGGTTTAAAAAAAAAAATCGTCTTTCGTGTGATCGAGACGAACCTTTTTAAATACACACTTCATTAAAAATAGTTGGTCGTTCTGGAAATAGAGGAGCAAAACAAACTCAAATGAACATATTACCAAAACACATTACATACCTCCTTAATTATATTGATATTTTGTTGTGGCCATCACTAGTTCACAGAATCCCTCTGTCAGAAATCACACATCTGTTTACTTACTCAGTTTTAGTAATAGTATTTTTTATGATGTAGGAATTTATTTATTTATATTTCTACAGATTTGTTGAAAACCATGATACATTTTTTTGTGTACTCTGACGAATGCAATCTAAGTATTACCGGAAAAAATGACGAAAAAAATTTTTTTTTGTAATAATTGTTTACAATTTTATGAATTCTTAAATTAGTTTAAATAAAAAAAATATCATTCCGACTTGGATGGGATCACCCCTCTCAGCATATTTTTTAATGAACCTTTCTTTTAATTTAAACAAGGCTTTGTAGGAAACTCGGCATTTATTTCTTAGAGAGAATGAACATTTTGGAGAACTTAGTATGAAAATGTTGAACATTTCATAAAACATTGAATAAAAATTTTCCCTTTTACTTCCTCGTGTGATATAGAGATGAGAGTAGATAGCATTTCTGGTCGACCTACGACGTTGACCAAATTTATTGGAAGTAGGAAAGTGATAGAGGGAGAATTAAATATCTCTTGCAGCTTATTTTTATCTCCAGCACTTTTATTTCTCATGTTTTCAAACAACAAAAATGGTTATTGATATTTGACGAGCGAAATTAAATTAGTTTTCTCTCTTAAAGGATTAATGCATATACTGGAAGTCAGGTTTAGTTATTTTTTTTAAATTTAGTATACATATTTTTCTTGCTTCGTTTTATATTTTTCTTGTTATTTGACAATATATGAATAAAATAGGTTTTTTTAAAGTGTCGTGGGAAGTAACATTTTAACTATTCAGAGAAAACTTCAATCCTTTATATTTCAGTTACATCATTATGTGGATTCGTAACTTAACTATTTTTATCTCAAAATCCACATCTTCGGGTTTGAACGTTTTTATAAAATCTTAGTATTTGTTATTTTACTCTATAGCAACGCAGTTTGTTTACCATATCAAATCTAAATAAACATTCGTTGTGATAAAATTGAATAGATTGAGAGTACATTTCTTTTAATTATAACTGTTTAATCAATAATACGTTAATAATTAATAAAAGAATTTAAGTGTGTTTTACCTTCTCAAGATATAATTTCAGAAAAATAAGAAGACTGCGATGAGAAGAAAGATAGTGTTTGTTTTTATATTTTTTATTTTTGCAGCTATTATTTTAGTAAACAGCGTTCTTTTGTTATTTTTATGTGCATCTGTTTATAAAGATTTAAATGATTTAGATGAATATTAAAATTCAATTTTAATAATAAAATTCATTGTATGTAAACGTTGTAATTATGTAACCATTCGCGTTTGAATTGAGGTTAAGATGTAGAATAGTCGCATCGCTTTAAAATAACTGGATGACTTTTTTTATCGTAATGTTTTATTAATTCGTTTAAATTTAATTAAAAAAAAAAAAATATTTTACATTAAATAAATTATGACTGTTACTTTCGTTGTAGTTACTGTGATTTCAGATGCTAATAACTTTATGTCTTTGATTTCAGATCCTAATAGTACAGCCTTACTACGTACAAATTCTCTGTTTTCTTTAAAGTAAGGGGAATTTATTTATAACGAACAATAAGGGAACGCGTAAAGTTTTTCTTCATAACCATTATTTACTTCCTTGTACGAAGTAAAGGAAGTAATCGTGAAAAATTTCGGTTTTCAGATTTCAACGGAAATATCCATTTTGTCCAACCCTGAATACATTTTGACTAGTTTCAGGGTAACCGTATTTATCTCTCATAACTCAAAAACGATTAGCCGTAGGATGTTGACATTTTGGATTTAGGACTGTTGTAACATCTAGTTGTGCATCTTCCCTTTTGATTGCAATCGACTGGATCATAAAGTGTCCAAAAAAGCCCAAAAACTTTGGATTTTGGTCTTAACTGCAGTAATAAGTTCTCATTGAGAGTTTTTCAACGATACGTAAGTGGTACTTATTTTCATTGGTTCCAGAGTTATATCCAAATAAAAGTTTGATTAATGAAATATTTGAATCTTACAAGGGGAAGGCACATCGGTTCGTATCAGTCTTTCTCCTTACTAAAATAGTCTAATCTCCTTTATTTAACTTCTTTTTTTTTTAATTTAAATTATTGATGTATTAATAATAATTAACCTCTGATTATTGATGAAATTAAATTTTATGTGTTTTTCATTTTAAAAAAAATTGTGTATATGTAATTTAATAGGCGTACAAGGAAGTCACGTGGTGTCCACATCATTTTTTTTCTCCCAGATCATTACGAGGTAGGTAAACAGCTGAAGGTAATTATTTAGAAAGATGACGCGAATTCAAAAGTCGTACAGTCAACTCCCGATTATCCGTGAACGGTTTAACCGCGTTGCGGTTTAATCGTGATTCCTCTTGGAAATAGACAATCAACGTATATCATTGTGTGAGCTGAGTTTGAACTGAGTGATTATTTTAACCAGAGTAGTTTTATTGAGTTTAATTCCGTGTTTCAAGGGTTACAATGGATTTATGAAATTTTTTAGACCTTGTTATTTTTTAATTTCTCCGTAACAAATGAAGTCAACCTTATTTCTGATGAGTGTAATCTTCGTTCAATAAACTAATTTCTAGATTTTTGAAATTCGACCTTGAAAGGCGACGAAGAAAGGTAAAAAAAAACTTTGAACAATGATTGTACAGTTTCCCAATTCTGTCTAAAGTAAACGAGATATTCAATAGATTTGGGCTTGCATATATTCTGCAGATAAATATTTAAAACCCGTTTTCGGTTTTTATTAATTTCCATTTTTCGAGGGTTGCGAAGGTATACGGGACACTGTGGCTCAACTAACACAGCCACTGCCACCGTTACTGGATGTGTGACTGGATGCACGTGCCTCCCGTTACTTGATTAAGAGACATAAAATAAAAAGATTGACTGCACGGGAAACGCAAGTAACAATATAGCGTGGGCGAAACTGTGACAGGAAGCTAGTACCTTAATGTAATAGTGCATGTAAGTAGTCTTACCTGCTGTACAGTACTACGTCGTTTTAAACATATTACTCTATTAAATATTATTTTTGGATTATCCGCGGACTCTCTTTCCGGTTATTATCGCAGATAATGGGGAGTGACTGTAATTTTGGCATATGTTGTTTTGACCTCGTCTTAATCGTTAAAAAACATGAAAAGAGTTTTATTCTACCTTAGCTTTTAAGTTTTACAATCTTTTTTTTTGTTTTTATTAACGTATGTGAAGGGAATAAAAATCAGTAATTGACGCAAACATTAGTATTCAAAATAATTATATTTTTATATATTTTATTTTTATGGAAATGATTTGCACATAGCATCAAAAAAACGTCAATACGATGTTTTTCACTCGAGTTTCGTCTATCGTAAGTTCCACAGTACCTCATGAATAATTTCGTAATTTAGTACTGTACAAGTACCAGCGTTTCATGTGAGCAAATGCTCCCATGAAACGGTACACGAAGTACCAGTGTTTCATGTGTACATGCGTTCCATGTGTACATGCGTTCCATGTTTAGTACTGTACAAGTAATTTAGTATTGTACAAGGATACTTTATTTTGGACTAAATAATTGTTTATGTACTCTTATTGAGTGACTGAGTCATCTTAACAACGAGACAATTTAATGTTTAAGGTTAATTAGACGAGGTTAGCAAGCGAAGCGAGAATAATTTACGTTATGTTTGCTGGTATAATACGAAATACAGAAACTCGTTTAATTTCATTTATGTAATTTAATCGCGTCAACGTTTCATTACTATCTTATCAATAACTGAGATCAGACGGTATTTTTTGATTTTTAAATTTTTATAAGTCAAAAACTATACAATAAAGCGACACTTTTTTACAGACTTTTCGAAGAAAAGTACGGCATTACTTTCGGTCGCACAGTGAAATTGAAACATACTAAAATACCTTTCACTTAAAATATAATTTTCTCACATATATACGAGGGTTATTTTTTTCAAGGTCCGATCGGTCGCGAAATAAAAACGCGCAAAAATCGGATGAACTTTTGTGCATATATGTTGCGCTGCGTCTCTAGTATGGCCTTCAATCACGCCGCGTCACTTCGTTTAGTTGTGAACACGCAGCTAGCACGTAAACATGGCTACAACAATAGCATCTCCCGCCAAGTGTGAAGTGCGTGCGGTAATTCGATTTCTTCAGGCTGAGGGGTGTGATGCAGCTGAAATTCATCGACGAATAAGTAATGTGTACGGTGAAATTTCAATAAATGACAACAAAGTGCGACAGTGGTATAGGATCATTAAAGCAGGACGTACAGATGTTCATGATGCAGGCGGTCAGGGAAGGAAGCGAGTGTCAACCGATGATCTCGTTGAGCGAGTGGATGAGGCAATTTGAGAAAATCGTCGGTTCACAATTTCTGTATTAAGCAATTCGTTTCCTGAAATTTCAAGGTCAGCTTTCTACACCATTGTGAGTGAGAGACTTCAGCACCGCAAACTGTGTGCGAGATGGGTTTCCAAGATGCTGTCCGACCTCACAAAACAATGAGAATGGACGCCTCCGTAACGTTTCTCCAGCGCTACCACAACGAAGGAGAAGATTTTTTTTGAACAAAATTGTCACAGGGGACGAGATACGGGTCCATTTCGAAACTGAAGAAACAAAAAAACAATCCAAACAGTGGATGCATTCTCATTCTCCCAGTAAACCAAAGAAGTTCAAGCGAACCTTCTCTAACCTAAAGTCTATGGCTACTGTGTTCTGGGACCGGAATGGAGTTCTCTTGGTGTAATCCATGGAACGTGGCACGATCATCACTGCAGCCTCATACTGCGTGACTCTTCAACGTCTACGAAGGGCAATTCAGAATAAGCGGAGAGGAATGTTGTCATCAGGCATTTTCTTTCTCCATGACAATGCTCGGCCGCACACTGCAGCTGTAACAAAGAAGCTCCTGCAGCGTTTTCGTTGAAAGTGTTTGATCACCCACCATACAGCCCGAACTTGGCTCCATCCGATTTTCACCTCTTTGCTCACATGAAACGCTGGCTAGGAGAACAATATTTTGGCACAGACATCGAGCTGCAGACCAGCGTAGAAACATGGCTGAAAACCACAGGCGGCTCCGTTCTATAACGAGGGTATTGGAAAGTTGGTACCACGCTATGACAGATGTGTAAATTGGAGTGGCGACTATGTAGAGAAATAGAGTAACTATGTAAGTACTAGTTACAAATAAAAAAAATTTATTTTCACTGTGGTTTTAATTTTCTGACCGATCGGACCTTGAACAAAAAATAACCCTTGTGTGTGTGTGTGTATATATATATATATATATGCGCGTATTTACAAAATCTGTGGTTCGAAAATCTCCAAAACTACGTGATCAGTTTCATTAAAACTTAGATATGCTGTAGTATTATATTTGAAGTTGTGCGTGTGAGAATTTCATGAAGATTGGCTGAGTCATTCTTCAGTTTTATAACTCAATTTTAGTTTTATAACAGACAAAGTAACCTTAATTTGAGGTTATGTTGTCACAGTGGTGAGTGAGTTTAAGCTACTGGATAGTTGTGTGTAGGGACTGCATGTTATTTTTAATTACTTCATCATTGTACGTTACGGTTATAAATAATTTAAAACGATAATACAAAAAATTATACTTTTAAGTTTTCTCATTTAATATAAGTTTTGTAAATTCCTTGCGAAATAATTAAACAAAATAAAATACAGTCACGCGTCGAAAACAACATGTGCCAAGGTTATTGATCTTTGGATGCGTGACATTTTACTAAATAATAACCAAAACCAAGTAAACATAGGAAAACGTAGAGTTAAGTAATTTAATCTTGCAAATTAAATCTGATGCTTTGAAGAGTCTATTAAAACAATTCATTTATGTATTATAAATACATTAGAGTGAATCTAAGCCTAAGAATAAAAAGTTTCAGCAACTCCCACTAAAGTAGTCATCAATATATTATAACTCGTTTAATTCAGTTAGATGACTATTCCGCTAAAATGTATGCCGATTTAATGTTATTTCCATTCAAATTTAAAACGATTTCTTCAACTAAGGTGTTAAACGTTTCACCAATACGCTAAGTTAATCCTCTAGCTCGTAAATCCCGAAAGACATATCGTAATTGCAAAACGTATGAACGTTTCTGTTTACTTTCAGTCTGTACACTTTATTTGATATTTTTACCTTTTAACTAACCCATAAAGGATTTTATCTTCGTTATTATTTCTAGGTCGAAGCGAAATAAGTTAGCATATTCTTAAAGCATTTCTATACGGTGGTTATGATTGATAGTCCCATTATTATTAAGAACACTCATTTCGAGTGCGTTAATAATGTGACGTGGCCATGTTTTTTTTCTGTTGCTGAATATAAGCAAAGAACAACAATTAAGATTTAAATCATCTGTTTACACGTTGATTGTGAAGAATTGTAAATCGTAAAGAGAATGTAGCATTTGAGATAGATAGTTTAACACAAATTAAATTGTAAGTCCTTTGTTTTTGGTGCGTGTACCTCTTTGGCACTTTTAGATTATTATATCTTCCATAAGTTAATTGTGAAAAATTCCAGCTTCAGTTAGATTATAGATTAGATTGTTCGGTTTCATTTGTCATCTGACCAATAATTTCTAATCCGGTCGATAACTTTCCATTTATCGCTTCCAATAGCAAATCGGTTCGAAATTCTTGTTTAGATATTTTTTACAGTTTTGTTGATACAGTAGAAAGTAATAAAAACGATGCTTATTTGACATTAGTCGGTTAAAATTCCGCTTTAAATACGTAAATATTATATATAAACTCGATGTAATCGAAGGAGAAAATTGTTGCTTTTAACTGATATTTATAATCGTTATAACCAAATTCCTCTGTGCCTGAAATTTTAATTACCTAAGTCGGAACTTTATTATTAATACTGTTTTTTTAAATTCATTATCTAATTTTGCGAATTTACGGCATTAATCCAATATTTTGGATTTTTCCATTGTCGGAAAATAATAAAATTATTTATCTTTCTTAAATGAAAACAATTTACATTCGTATATTGCGGTTATGGAATTAAATAAAATACTGAATGTAGATTTACCGGCCTGTAATATGTCAAGTGCACGCACAGTGTACTTCACAAACAGTCTTTGGCGAGATGTCACATCTTGGAGATATATATATGTATTTTTTTTTTTACAATATTAACAAAGTTACAACAGTGCCGACAACTAAGCGTCATAAATTCTTTTTATTAATAACGTTATTTGTTAACACTTAGAACATTAATGTAAACTGATTTTTTTTTACTTTCCCGTCTAGCGATGTAGTTAAGAGTTCTAGCCGTAGAACAGAAAGTATTACACTTTCGTAGAAAGTACACAGCCGTAGAACACTTGGTTACAGACTAGTAAATTACAATTTGACACGATCGTTTTATTTATTTATTCACGGACTAAACAATACATCACCGCTTATTGTACAGAAGAATTAGGTATGAGTTCCGATGTTGTGACTAACAACTGGTCCTGCGGGAAGTGTGCGCAGACAGTTTGTGACGGAATCCGGTAATAATAGGCGGTCCAAACACGACAGTTCAAATAGATGAATCCTGTTTTTCCAGATGTAAGTACAATGTCGGATGGATTTATCCATAGCAATGAGTATGCGTGGGATTTGTTGGGAAACCGAAGATTTTTTTTTTGTACGCGGTCCCCGATCGTACGGCAGAAACACTGCTAAAAGTCAATCGTGAATTTATTAGATCGGGCACAACGATCTTATCAGATATACGGTCATCTTATCAAGGTATTCCGAAGATGAATTTTCAGCACCTTACAGTAAACCGTGCAGGAAATTTTATAAATATGCAGACCGGATCTCGCACCCAGAGAATGGAATCATGTGGTCTTCCTCCAAATTACGGAACAGAAAGGAGTACGGCACTAATAGAAAAATATTAGATTCTTATCTTTGTGAGTTTATATGGAGACAATGTCGAGGGGGGAAAACATCGGGAAAATGATTTGTTTGAGCAGTTGCTTCAAGATATAATGGTTTTGGCCTCCCGAATTTTAATAAGAAATATGCTAAGACAGCGTGTAAGAACAGTATTTTTATAAATATCTTTATGTAAAACGTCTAAATATAAAATGTCATTACGAAATGAAATAAAATAGCGTACAACAATTGCATTGTTAAAAACTTATATTTAATACTCTTATATCTAATTTTTAATGTCAGTATGTAGGTAAGTTACTAAAAAATAACAATTATTATTTTTTTAATGAGTTTAAATAGTTATTCTTTAAAATCCTGTAGGGGAGAAACAGAAAGACCTGAAATCTGTATTATTACTAAAGATTTGTATATATCGGGCAAAATAAATTAATTAAAAACTTATATTTATTAAGATTTTATTAGTTGAAGCAAGTAATTTTGTTCAACTTACTGGTTTATTTTTTGACAGAGTCGTTAAGATACTTAATTGTCTGCAAAAATCCGGGATTAACTGCACGAGACATTATCTTTTAGGTTTGAAACGGTATTGCATTGTATCGGCGGTTGAGGAAGAGGATAGGGATGATTATGATGATGACGGTGATGGGGTAAACAAAAGGTTAGCAGCCTATTGTTGTTAGCTTTACAAAGCACATATGACGACCCATACACTCTGATGACGTCAAGAGCTTTGAGAATGACTTGGAATTGTTTTAATATTTCTTTATTTGAATGAAAATTTTCCCTTTGACGAAACAGTCTTATAAGTTCAAAATATTTTGCCAAACATCAGTGAGCCGAGTTATATTTACATTTATTTAATGTGAAATTTATTTATTTTAAAGTTTTAGCATAACTTAAGAATCTTTTTTAAAGTGCCGTGACTTTAAAATATGTTTTTACAGAATTTGGATATGATGTTAGTAATTTTCTTTTGTTATTAAATTAAATGTTTAGAAATCAGTAGGTGGAAACCGAGTTAACTTCATTAATCGAACGTTTTGCTTGTCGAAATGTAGTAGCAGAGTGTTCACGGATCGTTTAAAGTTCTGTCACTTGCAGGAATTTTTCTTTTTAATAATCTGAAGTATTTATGTTTTAGATGTTTACTAGCAGATGTTTACGGCACGCCTCCGCAGCTAGGCCCTCTGGGCGGGTTGCTTTGGCGGGCGGCGTCTCGGAATGGGATTATTAGGTATCCAAAACTGATTACCTTTTGTGTAAAAATGTTTTTTTTTTTTAATGGTGAAAATGATATAACGAAAGTTAAATTAGAAATTTAACTCTAGAAATTGTTACTAACGAATCGGGATTTTCCGCTACTGATCGGTACATTCCATTATCTTCTTTTTGGTTTTAGTTCATTATCTTATGAAGAAAAACAATCGCATAAATAAGTAAAAAATATTTTTAAAACACCACTCTTAAATTAAACGCACTAAAAGGTAAAAAAATAACTTTATGAAGGTATCTCAGAATGGATTTGACAAGAAGCTTTGATGGTGTTATGTAAGATTATGAGAAACAAGAGTGTGGACAGTCAAACATAAACTAAACAAATCGCATAAAAACTAACAAAATACCTACAAATAACCTACAAATAAAAATTTACAGTAAAACTACAATAAACTAGTAACTAAACAATAAACGCAAATTGAAACTAATCAAAACAAGAATAAACAACATAAGAAATCTACACTAACTCCTATTATTAATATCAGTTAATCATAACCCTAAAACCTAAGCGAATAAAAATAAAAATAACAAATATTGCAGAATAATCAAACCTATCAAAGCATCAAAAATAGCATAATTCGTAAAACATAAAACCGAAAACTTAAGCAAAACACAGAGGATAAATAAAAAAAAAAACTATACGAATACCCGGAGACCAGGAAAGCATTTAACCATACTACTAACCGCCTACATATCTATTCTACCGTTCAAAAGTTCCCGCGCACGTTTGTACGCAGGACATTCCTCGGAACGGCCGTCGTGGTTCGCCGGCTTCTGGGCTCGAGAGTAGTTTTTGCAGGTAGGGGGAGCACCGTTCTTTCTAACCTGACAGTCCTTCGCCAGATGCCCGTCCTTGCCACAGAAGAAACAAAATTCCTTCTCCTTGCAAACCATAGCTGGCTACATTGGCCATGTAGCCAGCTACATGACCTAGACCATGACGTCGAAAACATCGACTGACATTTAAACAATCTTTAATTTTACAAGACCGATAGTCCATAAACAATCTACCGGCTTGTAGGAATTTTGTTGACAGTTGCTTTTCGCATTTAACTACATAATGCACCGCATTAGATTCTCTGCGGCCAGCCCGGAATACCACCTAAAAAAGACTCGAAAATTCTTCCACAGACTTATCCGTATTTTGAACATTTACTGCGTCAAAAAACCCTTCCTCACCGATATCTCGTGAAACGTCGTATACAATCATCCGCGGTCTCAAGACCTTATTAGTGATAGTCGGGATGGAATGTTTATTTAATGCTTCATTATTTTTTATTTCTTTCTCGTTTTCACTGTCATTAGCCACGATTTGTACACCTGTCGGGTTATCCCAAACACTTACTATCCTCGTCCTTTTTTCCTGGCTTCTAGGCTCTTCATCAACTCACCCTTAAAGGATGAGGAGGTGACACTTTCTGGCAGTCAATCAATACCACCTTGGGTCTCTGAGCCTTCACAATCTCTGCTGGCGTCCTCTTTGTCGGCGTCGTTTCAGTCATCTTTTGCTGTCCTATACCAGCCCCGAAACCCTCTATGTAACCTTGTAGTCTATCAACACGCTTGACTGTAAAAAGGTGTAATAATCATACGCCTTTCATTCATGTCATTATATACGTCAAACTTCTCTCCCTAACGTTATTTGAATCGCCGACGAACTCCTCAACTTCACAACAGAGAGTGTTGTGACCGTTGTAAGACAGTATGTACAACCAAACCTCTATGAGTATTAAACTTTATAAACCGGGTTCCCTAACGAGCTTTCTGTTGGATCAAAGATCACAGGGTCATTGTATAGGAACAAGATTTGCAGAGCGAGCCAAACTGCGCGTATTCTAGCGTATGCTTTACCGAAGTAAGCTCTTGAATATTTGGAACGATATAGGAGTATTTCTATTATTAATTAACAGTTCTTAAGGGAACGGGTTGATTGTGCAAAACGTATTTTAATTAGTTTTTTATGATCCGATAAATATTTTACGAACTTTATGTATGTATCCAAAAAATTACTTTATACAGTCTCTTATAATTTTCTAACTATCGTATATTAAAGGTTATCTAAATTTATCAATTACCTTCTATATTAATTTTCTCTTTCATTTGTGTTTGTTTTCTTTACTTTATCCAGCGGACACTTCCTTCATTTTATTGTCACCTTAACTACGAATAAACTATTCAAGAAAATCGTACATACTACCCCTAGGAAAGGCAATATTAATCATCTGATGTTTCAACAGAAGTTTTGAAAACTTATTTTACCAAACGAGTACAGATGTGATTTACGGGATTAACCAACTTTACTGAGTACAACTACGATTTACAAGCGGAGGAAAGTTTGGTGTGTCGTGGCCTTTCAAGGAGTTTGTGTATATCTCGATCTGTGGTTCAGTAAGCGCTTTTAAGAACGGCTACGATACACGTCTCATTTTACTCTGTGTTCCTAATCTAATAGGAATCTCAAGCGATAAAAGACTAGACATATCCTCAAGAAAACTGTACTCGGTTGACTTCGTGAAGAATACGAGTATTATTCCTTCAAAATTTCGTATGCTTTGTGAAACATCGGTTGAAGATAGTTTACGAAAATCGGTTGTCGAACATTAGCCGCTTAAATTTAACGTACCTCTGAGAAATTTATCTGACAGTCGAGAAGAAGTCGTCCTTTGCCGTTTACTGTCGGGGCACACAGATTGATGGATTTATTCCTCGTTTCGCTGGTGATGTTTCGATATACTCGTATTCCTTGAATAACTGCCGGTTAAAAATGCGTCATATTTTCCTTGATTGTAGATGTTATATTTCGCAATATATAGTAAATTTACACTAGCTCATAAAATTTGCGGTGTTGTAATTGATGATTTTGCCAAAATCGAGAAGAGTTTTCCAAATCAAGTATTCGGCTGAATTGCAATTGCAACTATGCAATTTGGCGGGACCCCTTTACACGCTCTCCTTGATTACCCGCGGTTTGTATGAATTTATTTAATTATTTTAAATATCCTCTTATTTTTATTTTTACTATCTTTGTTAGTTTTTCCGAATAATGAATTTTGTCGTACGCCTTTATTTAATATTTTTTACTTGTGATATGTTGTTTTGTTTCTATTTTTCTGCAACATGTAAAAATGTTTGTCTACATTTTTTTTGCAATTCTGTTTCAAATATTTATGCAAAATTATGTAACTAGTTTTTATTTTACCTACAGTAAGGCTTCATGTTTTTATAGGTTTTCCGGTTACCTTCGTGGTTGCTCGCTCGTGAAAAAATATGTTTATTTGAATTAATTAACTAGTACACCTTAGCGTCTTAATTTTACCGTATCATTTTTATCGCTGAATATATTTAATATTTATTAGCGTAGAATTATAAATATTTTTATGGAGTGTAATAATTAAAAAATTAAGTAAATAAAAAAAATAACTACAAATACGGTAAACCGAGATTTGCGGTTTCCAAGAATTCGCCGCTACAATTACTGCTAATAATCGAGGAACCCTGTAGTTTTGATATCGCGCCTGGATGAAAACATATCATAAGTGTTCTAATGGATTGGTATTTAATCGACCGCGTGTGTTGTTTTCTAAAGGATCCACAAAATTATATATATATATATATATATATATATTTTTTTTTTTTTTTAACATTGCTCCAGATTGTCCAATGTAACAGAATAAGGCAAATCTCAAGCGCTGCTATCCTGGCCGTACTGCAATCTGTCTGTCTATCAGTAATCGGATTTCTGATTTTTTTGTCTTGAAGAATTTATGGTTAAAAATCAAGATTTAAAAAATTATGCGTGAAAGTCAAATTTCGAGTTAAAAAAATCCCCGTTCAAATATCACAATGTCACTAGACAAGCTGCTCGACTCCCACAAACCTAGGTTAGGAAAAAACGGTATGATTTCAACAAATAACTGTGCCGTAGGCTCACTATACCGCTGTATGCAACTACTGCCCAGCCGGTCTGAAGAAGAAATTCCCACCATTTTTGATAAGATGGCGTAGAATATTGCTTACAGAAAAATTTAAGAAAAAGCTTACTCCTTTATTAAAGCAAGGTTTTTATGAAATATGCTGTTCTGTATAGCTGAATGGTTAAGTGTGATCTTTTATTTTGAAGTACCGTATTCGAATCCCTAACTTTGAGTGATTCAAATATCATCAGTCAGATAAGTGCATAACTGAAGGTAATAAATTTTTCGATATTAAAAAAGAAATGCATTCAGGTTATAGTAAGTGAAGATTGATTCTGGTTTTCGGCTGTTTACGAAGCGATAGAAATTATACTGGTAATCATACTAAGCTAAACCTAGAAATTAATTTCAGCTTATTGGCTTATAAAAAGACCATAATCTAATATGTTCTTTCATAACTAACTGGTTTATACTTACTATAACCGACATCAGTTGATATAGTCGTGTCAGTTAATGTATGCTGGCCGATGGATTAAGGGATCGGGTTTGACTTCTGGCAAGGATCCGCCCTTATTTTCAGCTTTTTTTTTCAATCTCAACACTCTCGTTCAAATACGTTGCAGCTTGTCCGGAATCGTAACTTAAACAGAAAAAATAGCATTCAATATAGTAATAAAAGCTTCTAGTATTAACCCCGTAGATTTTTAATTATTTAAATAATTACACTAGGCTATTTCTTAATTATCATGTTTGGCAGTTAATTATGTTTTTATTTACTATTCTAGTAACCTCTTTCTCGTCCAGCTTTGGGGCGGAGCCTCCTTGGACCCCTTGGACCAGGTCGGCGCAGGCGAACCCCTGGGCCGACCCCAGATGCCGCTTTGATCGCCATTCCCGTCTAGCCAGGATCTCCGTAGTGTTCGTTACCCTCATGGTTGTGAGAATAATACTGATAAATTAAAGTTAGAAGTATTCAGGCTAAAAATTACAAAAGAAAATTAACTACGGTAACTAAGTGCACATATCTTTGACGAGGAAAAACTCGTAACTTATTTCTGTTGCCATGATGATAGAAATTAATTTAAATTTAAATTATTAATTTTCTTCTTCTTTAATGCGTATACTTTTAATTGGAAACTTCACCCCAAGTGGGAGAACATACATGCAGACAGACAAACAAAATTCAGTTTCATATATAAGATTTTACTTGCCAATTATCATAGGCCGACTACAATGTAATGTTTACAGAAATAAATTATGATTGCAAAATATAAAAATAGTTTAAATCTCATGATTCTAGATTTATCCGAATAAACAAAAAGGAAATGAGATTAATTTCGATGTACTCGTATATATTGTATGTAAACGTATATGATAATTTATTTTTTTTACACTTTCCCAGAGAGATTATTTTACGTTTTTCTTTCTTCAAAAAGGTTTTAACAGAGTTAAATATTGCTAACTGTTATTTATTATTCGTCTTGTCATTACACTATAGTATTACAAATTTAAGCAATTTGTAATGATTGTGTGATTATTTAATTAAAATTTCATATACGTCACCAATATTAAACGTTTGACCATTTTGTCTACAAACTATTGATCTTTAATCGTTTATAACGTAACAGTCTTGCGTAATAATTTAATAATCGTTTAGATTTGTTTATTCTGATTTTTATTTATTATTATTGAATTTTAAGCGATTTTTATTTTGTATGAATTAATGCTGATTCCTGTGGAAAACTGTAGTGTTACGTAATTTAAGGAATGAGTTTTATTGTAATGTTTAGGAGGAAATTTTGAAAAGCTTGCTGTTATTTATATGAACGCTCATCAGTATAAATATAAATGTAGACCTGTAAAAAATTAGGTTACTATGTCTAAATGTAAGACTTTTTATTTCGGCGCCCATATTTCATTACGTAAAGCGTAATGAAATATGGTAATTTGTTTAATTTACTAAAACGATGTTTTCTTACCCTTGGCCCGTTTCCAAGCACGTCAATAAGACTGGCAATTACTTTCTCAATACCGACTTACTTAACTGGAATTTATCTGTTCCTTGATAATTCTCTTTTTCATTTCCTTCAATACATTTTTTTTTATTCTACTTCCTCTGTTTTTTGTTGGCCTGTTCGAATTTATTTTCTTTTGCTACGTTTAATGCGTTGTTTGTTATTTTTATGTCGACACGATCTCACGCTCTTACACCAGAAGTGTATTTCAGATACTCTATAAAAATCTAAAATACGTTATGTTGCGTGTAATATATCAAATAGTTTTTTATATGACTGCGAGTTGAAAATTATTTGAAAATATAAACATTTTATTGGCAAACAGAAGAACCTGTTTCACTAGTTACAGTTTTTAAAACTCACTGATGGTAAGCCGATTGGTTTTATGATACGAAAGAAAAGGTTGATATGATAGGTGGGTGGAATATATTGAAGAGTTAGTTATACGGAGGAAATGAGTTAGAAACTGGTGTTATAGCGGAAGAAGAGGAAATCGAAGAGGATGAAAAGGGAGGTACGATATTGAGATCTGAATTTAATAGAGAATTGCTGGATTTGAATGGCAAAAAGGCTGCTGGGATAGACAGGATACCTGCAGCGTTACTACGTAGTGCAGGTGAGGAAGTGATAGGTACAAACTAGTGTTTAAAAATTTACGAAATAGGGGAAGTTACATTAGACTTCAAAAAGAGTGTTATTGTCATGATACCAAAGAAGCAGGAGCAGAAAAATGTGAAGAATACAGAACAATCAGCTTAACTCTCGTGCATCAAAAATCTTAGTTAGAATTCTGCACAGAAGAATTGAGAGGAGAGTGGAAGAAGTGCTAGGAGAAGACCAATTTGGTTTCAGGAAAAGTGTAAGGACAAAGGAAGCAATTTTTAGCGCTCAGATTAATAGTAGAAGGAGATTAAAGTAAACCAAACCGACATACATGACAATTATAGAATTAGAAAAGGCATTTGATAACGTAGACTGGAATAAAATGTTCAGCATTTTAAAAAGTTTAGGTTTCAAGAATGGAAATAGAACAATTACTAACATTACAGGAACCAAACTGCAACAGTAATAGTCGCAGATCGTAGAAGAGAAGCAGTAATAAAAAAGGGAGTCCGGTAAGAATTCTTCCTATCCCCGTTACTTTTTAATCTTTACATAGAAGTAGCTGTTAATGATGTTAATGAACCATTTAGATCCGGAGTAACTGTGCAATATGAAAAGATAAAGATGCTACGATTTGCTGATGATATAGTAATTTTAGCCGAGAGTAAAAAAGATTTAGAAGAAACAATGAATGTCATAGATAAAGTCCTTCGCAAGAACTACCGCATGAAAATAAACAAGAACAAAAGCGAAAGTAATAAAAATGTAGTAGAGATAAGTAGATATATACCACTGAATATAAAGATAGGACGAGAAAAGACTATGGAAGTAGAAGAATTTTATTTGGGAAGTAGAATTACTAAAGATAGACGAAGCAGGAGCTATATAAAATGCCGAATAGCGCAGGCGAAACGAGCTTTCTGTCAGAGATATAATTTGCCTACATGAAAAATTAATTTAAACATCTGGAAAGCATTTTTGAAAGTATATGTTTGTAGCGTAGCTTTATTTGGAAATGACTTAGCCACATCTTAAGGCATCCTGGATTAGTCGATTTGATTGGAGGGACAGGTATATGGGAAAGATTGTGCAGGCAGGCAACGTTTGGAATATGTAAAATAAAAATTTAGGGATGTAGGATGTAGGGGGTATACCAAAATGAAACGACTGGCACTAGATAGGGAATTTTGGATAGCTGCATCAAACCAGTCAAATGATTGAAGACAAAGAAAAGAGAAAAAAACTCCACAACATAAAAACAATGCTTTCGGGTACTGAAAACATATTTAAACGATGTTTTAAAGTTCTCTAAATCTATTAAATTTGTTTTTCGGTTTATCATTAATTAGTTTGTAGTTTTAAATATAATTTCTGTACGTGAACATTTGTTCGACAAAACGCAGTTGTAATGCACTAAACGGTTTGGCTATGAATGAGGTTACTAAGAAAACAAGCCATCACAGAATTCGGAGTAATTATAAGGGTAGTAAATTTACGCCTCATTTAGGTCTAATAAATGTGGTACCTGTGATGAAATTCAGTAACGTACAAGTAAAAAGACGATACAAATGAATTTGTATGCGTTTTCGGTCGGTGTTGTCAATATTATTACGTTAGCATCTTTAATAATAATTCGTTGAATTACAAATCGTAAAACTGTAATTTTACGAAACTGCTATTTGAACTTATGAATTTAAAAAAATATGTATAACAAAAAAAATTTTCTCTGAGCATAAAATTCGTTTTCATTCTTTTAGTTTAACGTTGCATCACAATTTCATTTCTTCTTTTACTATTATTTTATTAAATACTCGTATTTACCATATCATATATTAATTATAATTATTATCATCTAGCAAAATTGTATGATTGGATCCAATCATACAATTCTATTTTTTTTTTTAATCTGTTAGTGACTAGGTGTACCCTTTGTTTCTGTTTTTTTTAATCTGTTAGTGACTAGGTGTACCCTTTCTTTCTGTTCGGTAGTTTTCAGTACCGGTCCTAAGATGTTTTGGTTGATTAATCTGAACGACCGTTACGCAACGTTTATGTTGTAATTTCCCTCTTAGATTTCGAATCTTTTTAACAATTAAAAATAACCATTAACTGGACGTGAACCAGGATTCTCCAACATCACCGAACGGATAATTATAATGATGCTTACCTAGTCAAACTCTGTCGCATGAGTGACTAATACCGAAATGACACCGGAAACTGACTCGGCATACACAACGCTAAGGTTTCTTATTTTTTCTTTCGGCCGAGTGACTGGCGATAATTGCCAGAACGGTTGCCTACATTTCTCATCTTGCAAATAAATGGATTCATCATATTTTAATTTTGATTTTAAAAAAATATATACTCTCGTTTAAAACTTCTCTAGTTCAAAATGTATAGGTTCTTATTTATTTTCGTGAATCATCCGGTAAGTTGTATTTTCTTAAGTAAAACGATTTGGCGTTATATCTTAATCTTAATTAGGAGATATGACAAAACATTTGCGAGGAATTCCGAAAACCAAAGTTATTTCATAACAGTTTTATGTATTTTAATGAACTTGTGCTGGCTTTCTAATATTTGGTTGCGAAATTAAATTCTGTAATAATCGGTTCACTTTTTCCGTGTAATTACGTAGTTGCCTGGATAAAATTGATGTGGTTTTACGATAGTGATGGGTAAGTAAAAAGAGGGTATATTGCATGCAACATCATACCCTTGTGCACTAATTACTGGAAAATGTGGAGACTAGTCTGCATCAACCTTGCTAATATTGTAATTGAATACAAATTCTGTTTGCTAAATATGCATTACGACTTCAAATCGTCTTTTAAAAAACTCTTCTAATACATAAAATATCTGGAAAAATCCTATTTTTATTTTGCAAATATTGGAAAAATATTTATATATGCTTGTGCGCGCGCGTAGAGAGTAGAAGTTAGTTTCTGGATGGAAGTCGAAAGTGCAGTGTATTTAACCAGGAATTGATTGATTTATTCATTCATATCAGTCAATCGTTGGAAGCTTCCGGACACTTAAAAGTTTTGTTGGCTTGTCCGGACGCCAGTTGTATAGCTGTTCTGTAGGGAGTATTCATTAATCTGCAGTTTATTATTCATCGCTGGATTGCTTGGCCAAAATGTTTAAGTGACAGAATGCAGGCCAAGAGATAGTATGTAAGAGCCGAAGCTATTCTGCTACACAATAATGCAATAATTATTGAACGGTATTCGTTAATACAAAAACAGTGTTTTAACTCGATGAACATCGATTTAACCCGGGAGCTTTAATATACATTTAAAACATTTTACGGATGCCCGCGATAAAATTTGATCTTAAATGTACAGTGAAAAAGATTTGGTGGAAAAATCCGCACTAAAATGGAAGAGAATTTGTATTACTCGATGAGAAATAAATACAAAATCGGAGGTGCATATCGACTTGAGAAGGCCTAACATAGAATTTGAGAGTAATGTTGAAGAAGTTCAGAGAAAATAAGATGTTTAATTTAATTTTCTGACTAATTTGAGTGGCTGATGCATCTTTGGTCACAGGTATTTTCTTTCTTTGGAGAGATTAAAAATTAAATTTCAACTTAACTGTTTGTTGGAGCTAAATGATTTTATAGCTTAGAGAAATACAAAACTCCTCAGCAGTTCTTTTTTTTTTTTAAGAAACTACTTATTAAAGTTGATCCGCAGTTTTTTCTCTTTGAAGCGTAAGTTTTGTAGGCATTTCAGTAATTAATGTATTAAACTGCCACCGAATTTTAGGCAGTGACATTTTTTCTTATTTTCTTTAGGGTACTCGGTTAAATATCAAGAAAAGTGTAAGTATTACCTAAGGTTTCTTTTTGATAAAAAAGCATTTCTCGTCGGAGGAAAAAAGAGTTACGAAAAGTGTACTGTAAATCGATTGGTTAATTATATGCTGATCTAGGGGCGATTTTGAAAAAGACATTAACCGGGACTAAAAAAAAAAAAAAAAATATTTACAAAACAGAATTTTTTGTTACCTTTACTTTTTAAACTTTTTTTTTTGGTCATTCAGAATTAACTAATCGAATGAACAGGTCCTAATTTGGGAAATTTTCTCGGCAGTGAGGATGGAGAAAGGTAGCTCAATTCGATTCTTTTCCAGATATGGGGGAATTTAATTCAAGAAGTCAGATTTTTACTATAAAATCTGACGAAATCCAGTTTTCGTTAGAAGATCTGTAAGAAAATTTCTTCAGAGTTTCAGTAAACCGTTGTAGAAAAAAGTACCACTTAGGAAATTAGACTTAACGCTTATTTGATCGATCGTTGGAATTTTTGTCATTTATTAACGTGAACAAGGACTGCATAACTTTCAGGATACATGAATATTAAATGTGAAACACAGCCGTAGAGGCTTGCTTCGTGATAGGTGAAGTGCCCTTCATCACTACTTTTTTTATGTTAAGGAAAACTAACATTTTTATAATATTATCATTGCCATTGTGTTAAAAATTTATATGAAATCATTGTTATACCAATAGTTACTGATACCGTGTTTTAATCGGACATATTAACAATTTAATTTGTAAAATACAATATAATTTAACTGTAAAAATACTGGATTAAAAAATTAAGTTTTTAAAGACACGTAAGCGACTTATAATGCTATTTTAATCTATTTTTAGTGTGAAAATTTTAATAGATAATTTGAATCTCAACTTACAACTTGATTGCGTTAAAATCAATTAATACATACGACTCGACTTAACTCTTTGATTGTCTGATTACAACTTTCTAATGCAGGAAATTCTAAGTAATTAACGCGATGTGACTAACCGACTTGATACATCTATAAGTTACTTACAGTAAGTTTAATATACATAATTTGTTGTAGTAATGTAAGTTTTGAATTTAATAATTTCTTCATTTATCTTTTTAATTGAAGCTTGATCTTTCAGAATATATATATTAGGCTACAGACAGTACATTTCTTATCGTCGTAAATTATAATGTGCTTTACGGAAATCTTAAGTGTTGATAATTAACGGTATTACGATACTTGATAATGTAGAACACTATTTAAATAAATATAAAATTAATATAAATTAAATGTATCTTATTAGTATTATTATATTACATTAAATGTATATTAATATAATTTAAATTCTATTGTTTTAATCTTTCTTGTTAGTTATAATTTTCGTGATATATCGAAGAACAAATAAAACATTAACAATTAATAAACGTTAACTTAAATATTATGTAGCACTACGAGAAGAATTAATGAAGTGTACGATGGAGCATAAATATTCTTCGCATAGGTTCTTGTTTTTTGTGGTTTTTTTTTTAAGAAATAATTTGTCACCATGATTGGAGTAACAGTCAGTGTTGTTTTTCCTTGTGTTTTTCTACTACTTGACTGGTACTACTTTTATCTACTGCGGAAAGTATTTTAATGCTGTATCGATTACTGAATTCGGTCTAATAAGCTACTGACAGAAAATATTTTTAAAAAAATAGTATTAAATTCGTTTTTGTTTGTCATTAAAAATAGTAAGTTTTAATAGAAATATTTATTCAACAAAGTCCAATCCCGTTAATTTGAGGTGTACTGGATCGGGACCGTTTTTGAAAAGTGTACTACTACATAGGATAATGAGGGAAATAATGTATGCGCACATTATAAACATATATTACACTGTGTTTTGTTCGGATGAATCGGCGGTTAGAAGTTATTTAATTTTTATGAATTTAAAAGTAGTTTTTTGTTTCATCGTAATATTCCTTAATATAATTTTATAGCTGTTAACTTCTCGTATTAACGAAGTAATAATATAAGTTGTACTGTTTTATGACATATATTTATTGAAGCCACGCAACGCTTCAAAAGGTTTTCCCACTCTTCATAGCAGTGTTGGAACTCAGAAACCGCAATAGGAATATCCTTCAGTTGGTCGGTTACATTTTTTAAAATGTTTTCTCCTGTTCCAAAATAGTATCTTTTGGGAGTTTTTTTTTTTTTTAAAGTCGGGAACAGGAAAATGTCGCAGGGACTCAATTCAGGTGAATAAGATGGTTGAGGAATTACAGCAATGTGTTTCTTTGCCAAAAACTCATTAAGCGTGCATTGTGACAGTTGTCTTTGATGGCTGGTCTCTCACGCGGGCAACTCTTTTCTGCAGTCTTTCAAGAATTTCTCGGTAAACATATTGATTTACAGTCTGTCCTGTAGACAAAAACTCCTTATGGGCGGACAATGCCATTACTATTGAAGATAACAAATCAGCGTGGTTTTAATTTGCTCATTTTTGCTTTTTTGAGATGTGGTGAGTTTTAAGTGTGCCACTCCTTGCTTTAGCGTTTTGGTACTGGGTCGTACTCAAATATCCAAGATTCATCACCACTAATAACATTTTTTTAGAAAATCAGTTTCAATTCGCCCTAGAAGATCGCGGCACACTTCATCCCGTTGTTTTTCTGTTCAGCAGTGAGGTGTTTTTAGTGACCAATTTTCCACAAACCTTTTTCATGTCCAATTCGTTTGTCAAAATTTGATGGACTGCTGTGGTATGGTTCAAATTCAATTGTTCTGCAATCATTTTGACAGTTAATCGCCGGTTGTAACGTATAAGTCTGACTCGCTCAACATTGTAATTTTTTGTCGTTAACGGTCTTCCAGTGCGTGGATCGTCCGCAACTGTTCGCAGCCATCTGAAAATACTTTAAACCACCTAAAAACTTGGGCTCATGACAGAGCGTGATATCCATACACCCTTTTCAATTTTCAAAAAGTTTCAGTAGCATTCTCACAGAGTTAACACAAAACTTGATTGCACAACATTGCTCATAATTAGTATCACTCATTTTTGTAACGCTCAACAAAAACTCATTTCACGAAAATTACGTCTCACGTGGCAACAGTAGACTAAAAATATTAATACCTTATATAAATCAGCTGTTCATGTAACCATATGTTTACTAGTAACCTAACAGTGCCACTTTGGCTGCCAAAAAAAAAGTAGTCTCATTACTTTATTTACAGATCTCGTATATCGTTTTTTTAAAATATTTTCTTTGTGCATTATCTTAACTTTATATGTCTATAAATATTGTTCTACATTATCTTGTATCATAATAACGTTAATTATTATCGGTTATCTGTTTTTATATTTTCTTTCAGGAAAAGTTCTCGTTAGGTTTTATTGAAAGCTTGTTGTTATTAAGATACAAAGCCTTTTGTAATTACTATTACAAAAGGCTTTCACTGAAAGACTTTTTGCCGTTTTCATAACTTACGGATTCTCTTTACAGTAAAACTATTAGTTTCTTTTTACGGTATAAATAAAAACAGCCGGTCGGCTATGTAACGGCAGAGCATTCAGTGTGAAAAAATAATGTTTGTTATTACTCTATCCGTCTACGACAGAAATGTTTCGACGAATTTTTTTTAATAAGTTTCATTAAATAAACTGAAAGGAAGTATCGGCAACAAATTTTAAATTGATGAAGCCGTTTAGTTTTATTTACGATAGTATCTTATAGTAAAGGTTTTAGTATTATTACTATTAACATTATAATTTCATTAACTTTCTACAAATCATGCTTTTCTAAAGAACTGTTTCCCGACGTTCTGGAAAAGTTCTCGTTAGGTTTCATTGAAAGCCTTTCTGCCACTTTAAACTGTCGCCATGAAAAACTTAAAAACTGCAGCACATGTTTACGAGGTGATTGTCTTAAGTGACAGGTATCTCAAGTATCTCGGTCGATCACTAAATTCATTTTACAACTTAAAAGTCGTCTCAAAAGTTAAGATTTTTTTTTAAAATTGAAGGATACCGACTGATGAATTTACGTAACATAAATTTAGGTTGATCGTTTTTTTCTTGTTTTTTCCTGGGGCGTGGAATGGAATGGAATGCAAAGTTGGCGGGAGTTTCACAAATACTCCCTACAAATCGCAGAACCTGGACAGTGTCCCTTGCTGCTGGATGATTCTAGAATCGGGCTTGTTTAAGGGTTTATTTTTTAATGACTGGTCTTAGTTTTAATTTGTGTATTATTTTATATTTAAGGACGGATTAATTGCATTCCAATCCGTTGTTAACCAGCGTTCTCGAACCCATTTTATGGGCCGACCGCGGGAGGCTAGGCTTTTGAAACCTGTCCTCCCGATGTGATTCCCCTTCAGACCGTCCACTGAAGTCCTTTCGGTGCTAACGCTTCATATGCTAGCAGGAATACGCCACAACGGGGTACTAACTGTTTGGAGGGAGCAATGCGACCCATTCTCCGGAGGGAGTCGCAATTGCTGATTTGATTTGATTTAATTGTAAGTGTTTATAGGATAGTTGGGAGAAGCTCTTCATCCACTTCTTTGATGCCTGCCCTTCACGGTGCATCTCCGCTGGGCTCTCTTCCGGACTCCTGTCCGTGAGCTAGGGCGTGCAGCGAGGTATCATTAACAGTGATCAGGCACAAAATTGCTGTAGTAATTGATCTAAAATTCACAATTAAAATTTACCTTAAAAATTACAAGGATGTAAAACGCCTGCATGGTATGATAAGTGCAAAATAAAACTAAAGTAAAAACAATATTAAAAATATAACGTAAAAAAACAAAATATCCACATGCCAAAGGGAAAAATATATTAGTTTTAATCAAATATTTGAATTCAGATGCACGGCCTAAAGAAATCGTAAGACATTAGATAACATCGATAAATTGTGACCTAAGATATTTCCGTTGTTAGCCCCTAGTTTAAACTTCCAACGCTATGTCGCATAACAGACGCAGTCTACAAGGATGTGGTGTACCGTTAGTTGGCAATCGCAGTGAACACAAATGGGTGCATCGGTGTGATTCATAATAGTGTATAAGTACACTTACTCATGTGTCCATGTGTAAGTTTAGTGTGCCCTATTCGCAGACGACAAATAATCTTCTCTCGATGGTTATTCCTGCATGAGGAGCTCCACGATGACACACTGTTCTTAACTGGTAGCATTCTATTCACTTTGCCACTCATCACAAACCATCCTCTTCAGAAAACAGACGAGATCGTTCGAAATAACGCGACGCGATTAGTGAAAGGAGGCTGCAAAA